>NC_136061.1:1473579517-1476234517 GCF_964261635.1 Lissotriton helveticus
CCCGGAAACCATATTGCAGGTCAGTCAGAATGTCATTATCCTCTGACCAGATCCGAAGTCTGTCAAGGATCAACCGACCTGCAACTTTGCCAAAGAAGTCCAGGAGGGAGATGGGCCTATAGCAAGCCGGATTATTACGATCACCCTTTTAAAAATGGGAAGCAGGATAGACGTTGACCAAGAATTGACAAGACCCCCTTTTAAGGCTGCTTCAAGTACTCTGGTTAATACCGGTCCCAGAGTTCCTGGGTATGGGTGTAAATATCTAGCGGCACGCCGTCCGGCCCCGGGGCTTTACCAGATTTCGAGGATGACCAAGGCCTCAATTACTTCCTCAAGGCTAAAAGTTAAATCGATAGGATATGGAGATGTATTTGTACTTGAAGTTGGTTCAACGCTATTACTGAAAATATTTTTGAAAAATGTGATACCCAACCATCTGCATTAATTGCTACCTCTTAACTCGGACCGGTATTCACGTCGTTCAGAAAGGGTGAGTTAACCACTTTCCAGAACATTTTTACCATCCTTTCTATTGTAGCTCTCATGGAGCTTTGCCCACAATTCTTTTTTTCCTTTCCTTTCTACATTCTTTTTTCGCCAGGTTATAAATCCGTCTCAGCCTCCTGATTTCCTGCTGATCCCTCTCGGTTTTGTGCAGTGCCCCTTTTAGATTCGAAAGGGCTCTGCGACATTCCGAGTTGAACCACCCATTATCTTGAAAACCAGTCTGCTTTTGTTTGCAGAGCAGCTCCTTACTGATTACTTTAGTAACATTAATAAAGCTAGTTAAAATATCATCGACAGTGGAGTGCAGGTTTAGGCATGTTTCCAACAAAGGAAGTGATTTGAGAACGACATTTGATGTAATAACATCCGGGTCTACTCTAGCCCACTTTACCGAATAACCGTTAATTTTATCTAAAGACAGGGCTTTTTGGGTTAGCAATCCTGGGTTACCTGTAAGATTGCGCCCTGTAGGGACTGAGATGATGACACTATTAGGAAAATGATCGCTACTAATGTCGTTACCCGTATTAAATGTAATCACTTCCTTCTTCATGTGATTGGATATCAAAATGAAATCAATTGTGGTATTACAACCCCTGCCATGGAAGGTGGGGGGAAAAATCAATTGGTGGTTCAACAAGTTCGTTCGCAAACCCCAGTCCTAGGGTAAATAGTTTTTCACTTAAAGTAATCCCAACACTGGAGTGTGTGAAATGCGTTATGGAAACCCCCTCCTCATCTACTACACCACAGTTTAAGTTGGAGTAATCTTTACATAAAGCAATATTGAAATCGCCACCCCAAATTAATTTAAAAGACTGAGAGGGACATTTGTTCCGTTGCTCATCCAAAACCGATAGTATCCTATTTAAGACTTTCTCAAAGTCAGGTGGTGAAAGATTATAATAAAAATTTAACAGGAAATATGTATCCCCTCGATTTACTGAGAATTTGATTAACTGATAATTCTCATCAGTAGAAATTTCTGTCATTTTTTCAAATGTGAGGGTATTGGATACGTAAATTGATAAGCCTCCATTGGGTCTACCGGCAGGTGAAGGACGTGCACTTGACTGAAACAATCTATAGCCCTGAAGGTGAATTGCAATAACTGTCCATGTTTCCTGGCAGCATACTATGTTATGTTGTCTAATTGTTTCTAGCCAGTTCGGTTGGTCAACTTTGGAACGGAGACCCGCAATATTCCAAAAAAGGATACAAAGAATCAGGGTAGTGGTTAAAGTTGACATGACCATATTGTGTCCCTGTGATGTTAGAGAATCATCCTGTGTTATAGTCCTTGGACTGTCTGAAGGAGCAATAGTATCTGTAACCTCTGTTGGACCTTCACCAGTGGACGAAAAGCTACCACGGCGAGCCTCCAATTGGCGTGCCTTTTGAGGTGTTCTTAATTTGACTGGAGAGAGCAAAACAGAATCAACCTCGAGATTTAGAGTGAGTAATGGTCATTCGATGTCATCTAAACCTGACAGAATGTTAAAACGATTTTGGGTTGGAATAAAAAAAGGTCTTATTGTCGGGTGGTAATTAAAATTCCCCGCCTGAGTAGAAGAGTTTCTCCATAGTGAGGAATAATAATTACCTGGAGGGTCTGTATAATTATGCTGATAATTGGGTATATTTCTGTATTGTTCTTCCTGCTGCATTGGTTGGAACCTAGTGAAAGCAGCCTGGCATTGAGATAAAGGCCTGGAATAGTCTACTCGTTGCTTCGAGTGAGGCCCAAAGTAGTTATGCTCTCGATGTGATAAGGGACTGATGTTGTGGTCCTGATAATAAACCTGAGACCTGGAATTTGGAACGGGTATCATATTTCTGGGATAAAAATAGGTCAGGTTGCGAGGGATAATCAGGTTACTGCCAGTGGGGGAGATCCAATCTAAAATGTAGCTAACTGCCTTTGTGTCTCTAAAGTTTATTACGATGACGTCTCCCATAATAGTCTTTTTGCTAGGCCCCAACCAAGGAAGGCGCCTAACGTGGAGAATCTCACCGTTCACATTGGGGGGAAGAGGACGATTTTTCTTAAGCCAAAATATAACTTTATTTTTTAATTGAGTTTGGTTTTCGTTTTTACTAGCATTTCCTTCCTCCAGTACCGGAACTCCAGTAAGCACCACCACTAGTGGGACTGCTTCTGGAGGTAATTCCACGTTTAGCCTATTAGAAGCGGTAGTCTTCGCTGGGATATCCTCACTAGAGGATTTGTATAAATTGCCCGGAATGTTTGTCTTTGGGTCCTCCTGTACCAACTTATCACTATTTTTCCCATTTAGTTTCACTGTTTTGGAAAATGATGGATTTAGATTTTGGGAAATTGTCTGATTGGTAATTTTATTCACCTTCTGATCGGTAGTATTTGGGGGCAATGTAATAGTTGTGGTCAATGGTGGAGGAACTAAAACACTCCTGGTTCCTTCTTTAAGTTCTTTAATTGCATGTTCTAGTTTTCCCAATTGTTGCCCTATTAGTTGTCCAATCCAATCCAATCAGAAATTTGTATAGCGCGCTACTCACCCAGAGGGTCTCAAGGCGCTTAGGGGAGGGGGGTCCGCTATTGATCGAACAACCAGGTCTTGAGTTTCTTCCTGAAGGAGAGGTGGTACTGGGTACGACGGAGGTGGGTGGGGAGGGAATTCCAGGTTTTGGCCGCCAGGTAGGTAATCTCTCTACCAAAGGCAATGTGAGAGACCTTACTAATTTCTCAATACTTTTCAATAAGGCAGTATCAGTTGTATCCAGTAAAACTGAAGGAGATTTTATAGGTGATATAGGAGTGGTTGGCATAACTAAGACAGGTATCGTAGAATTACCACGATCTACTTGACTAATTTTATTCTTCTGGATAGTGTTAACCCCTCTTTTCCTTCTTTTCGGGGGAGGACCATACGAACGTGCCTTCTTTTTCGGGGGTTTATTGCATTTTTTAATAGACTCAACCACTGGAGATGATAAGACTACCGAAACTTCCACCTCTGGCGACTTAATACCTGAGAGTACAGAGATATTTATAGGCAAGTCATTAGTTGTATCAGGATGAGGGGAAGTAATATCTTGTAGCAGTAATGGAATACTATCTTCGGGAGAATCTTCAGCGTCCTTACTATCGCTGTTAATACTAGGGAGGGGAGACAGGGCGAAATGTGACGGGCCCAACGAAGAGCGTTTGTTCTTAATTAGCACTATCGAGCGACGTCGCTCGGCCCGTCGTTCAGCAAGAGCACTATCCCTGTCCGTTTTTCCTGTAGCCCTGATGAAGTAGTTATCTAGAGCCCCTTGCTTTACTCCTCCGCCCACTGGGGACATTATAATTGGCACCGGTGAGGACATTATATCGACTTAGGGCTATAAGTTAGAATTACTCAATAGCAAACATATGAATGGGGACCTCACTGAAGATTTACAATCCACCGAGATCGGATGTTAAACAATATCTTAACTAGATCTTAAAAGACATCAGACAGCTAACAAACAACAACACGGACCAGCAGCCCTTCCTACCTCCCCTAGGATTACACAACTCAGAGGGGGGGCCCGGGCCGGGCTCTTCTGGCCTCTGAGGGCCTAAGAGGGCCCGCCCTTTGCCCGGGCTTCGCCCGGCGCGGTCCCACTCGCGTTCCGCTTGCGCGGAAGAAGGCGTTACTTTTTAGAGGGTAGGCTGGGGGCGGGAAGAGTCACAGGTGCGCCTGATGGTCTTGGCGCACTGTCCGCTGGGACTCGCAGTCCCGCACCCTCGAAGAAACACCGTCAATCCACCCGCAATATGGAATTAAGTTCTGGCAGGCAGGGCAGTTCACCAGACAGCTTCCAAACTCCAAGAAACAATTACTCTCCTGCAACCGGCTACGAGCGGCTCCCGCGGAGCGGGGGCCGCGAGCCATAGATAAGCTGCGGGGTAGGCTGGGGGCGGGAAGAGTCACAGGTGTGCCTGATGGGCTTGGCGCACTGTCCGCTGGGACTCGCAGTCCCGCACCCTCGAAGAAACACCGTCAATCCACCCGCAATATGGAATTAAGTTCTGGCAGGCAGGGCAGTTCACCAGACAGCTTCCAAACTCCAAGAAACAATTACTCTCCTGCAACCGGCTACGAGCGGCACCCCGGGCACATACTGGATTTCACCGCCTACCGACTATACTCCAGTATGGCTACAGATAGAGAGGGTCGTCCTGAACAACCTAACCCCCCTGGCTCTATTAAATGCAAATAGATACCCCCCACACATCCAAATCCATTTTCAAAAACACAAAAATTATGCTACTAAAAGTAGATAAGAAAATGGAGAATAGCATAAAAGGATCAAAAATGAAGTCTCTATGGGCCAACAGCAAGATTCTGTACAAAGGGAAAAGCTTTGCTTCCGAGGTATGGATTGAGAAAGGTATTCACTTTCCTTACCAACTTGATAACAGAACATCCCCTATCACTTTCAAAGACCTTAAAACAAGATACAACCTAGAGGAAATACAACTCTATAATTCTTTACAAATGAGAATGGCCCTGGCTAGAACCAAATTATCCGCATCTCAACCATCAATCTCCCGGTTTGTTTCAAGCATTAATAAATTGGGACATCAGGTCTCATATCTCTACAAACTCCTCCACTCCAAATCCTCTAAGCTTAATGATTAGACTGTTGCATACTGGGATGCACAAACGAACGACAAACATAGCGAACAAGATTGGGCCACAATATGGACCTCGCCCTCATGTAACAAGATATCCTCCGTTCTCTCACAAACAAAATTTGCCTACTTCACAAGGCCTTCTGGACCCCGGCCCGGCTATTCTCACTACCCCTCAGGGATGACGCGATATGCTGGAATTGTAACAGGGAAACCGGGGACTTAGCACACCTCATCCTCCACTGCCCAACACTCAAATATTTGGGTTCATAAATGGTTTGTTTGATTGTACACTAACAAAAGAATTTTGCACACTTACCTTGTCTTTTATGAGCACAGACTTAAAAACCGCACCCGACAAAGACCTACTTGACCTGCTACTAACTACGGCAGTGAAAATGGTCCAAACCAACTGGAAAGAAACAGGTAAAACCACATACAAAGGCTGTTTCAACTGGATCACACATCTCAGAGGTGTGGACAACATTGCACTCCGGAACTCACCATGGAGACCAACATCCAAGAAAATGTGGAATGCGCTGGACACGTACCTGGACTCCTATGAACCTCTGTGAAAAAAAGGTACCAACAGCACCCAACCTACATAGATGCCAATCACCCACTGGATGTCATATGTCACAAAATGTCATATGTAATAGTTAAGAAATGTAACTCTCTGTGCCTGTATCCTGTCTCCTCTTCCCCCCTTGTGTGTATCCCCTTTCTCATCCTCTCTCTTTGTCTTCTTTCTCTTCTTCTCTAACGACCATCAGGTGGGGTTAGCTAAACATATGGGACATACACGTCTCAACATATCGAAGTATAAAATGTGCCTGAACCAACTCTGCTAACCCTGTAACAGAGCCGCCAAGATGTTCATGTACATTTTTTTAAATAAAATATTTGAAATAAAAAAAAAGTTATTTTCTCTGGTCGATGGACCTAAGTGATCTAGTTGATGGTAATAATTAACACTAACACTGACTTATTCATTTAAAGTGCATAACCACAGACTCTGGAATGTTTTAAATGCATGTGAACCACTTCAAAAATACAGTACAGTCACCATCATTCATAGGAGAGGATTTCAAATTGATTAATCATCAAACACATACTTCGGGCTCATGCAATCATTAATGCTCAGAAAGGGAGAGGACAGAGAAAAAAGAACATCTGCAAATAACGTGAATTTTATAGTTACCAAGAATGGTGTGAAGACCTTCCCCCTGGCCAAAGGGCTGGTAAGGGTCCCTGGGATAGATCAGACAACAAAGAATTCAGGGCAGGAATCAGGACAGGATAGTTGACCTCTCTAATACCGACGATTGCACCGCACCCCTCTCTGACACTCTCTTCCTCCCTGAGATTCTTCCGCGATCTTCTTATCTAACCCAATTAAATTAGGATAGAAGGTTCTGCATTTGGCTTCTTCATCAGCATCTCACAGCATCTCTCCCAGTATCAGCATCCCGGCTCACAGCATCTGTGTCTCCTGAATCTCTGCAAGACCCCATTTAACTAACTAAAACTATCTCAATTATACCTTTCGTTCTTCATGTACCACCCACTAAAGTTTCAATATCGTAAAAATACGAGATTGAATTTGCCAGGCAAGGGGGAAGATCATCGCACCATGCTTACATGTCATTTAAATCAGTTTGACCATTGTTCACAAACCAATCCCCTTAATTTTTATTCAAAATTTAATTTCACACACACATTCACGTTTTATTTGCAACATTTTGTTGATATTCTGAATACAAGTTCACATTGTTGAACTTTTCACCCGTCCATTCCCAGGGCAGGACACTTTGCGACCTTGGCTTTCGTTCAACATCCGAGTCATCATTCTGGGTTAACTTTCAGTACTCTTGCGCAGTCGTCATATGACTCAGCTTACTTACTTCAGTTATACATGAGAGGCCCAAATGCGCACTAGTGATAAAGTTAGAAGGACAAATATTAATTTCACAAATAAATGGTTTCCCCATGGATAAACCCCCAGCCTGGACATGATCTGATGACCGAACCTTCTCTTTCTTGGATTTTACTCTAGGGAGCATAGACATTCTCCCACTGATTGAGAACTACTACTTTGCACCACAAGGCGATAGCGACCATCGGCCTAAAATAATAACAATACTTACGAAAACCCCGCGCCAACAGGAATTAGCCTACACCCACGGAGGCACCTACACAGAGAATTTAAAACTATTGAAATGGTCAGTCGACATGGCCCATCTCTGATGAAAAAAAGCAGAGCACTGTGAAATCAACAACTAGACTTTGATTCCACAGCTATTAGTAGCTGGGCAAATTTCACCAACCAATTGTTACTTGCAGTGCCCGCAAAGAGGAAAACTGGGTAGCAGGCATTTTAATCACACATTTCACCATCAACAAAAAAACTAAAGTTTTACAGAAATCAAGCCCTTCGGCAATCAAGGAAGAGCCCAGACAACCAAACAAAATTTCTCAATTATAAGCAAGCTCAAGCAGCCTTCAAGTTTGCCATAGCAGGGAAAAACGAGAAGCCTCTGATCAATTTTGGTTGAAGCTCTTCCATGAAAGCAGGAAATCAAATTCAAAGCAATTCTGGTCCCTGGTGAACAGGAGCCAGCGAGGTGAAAATGGCCACGGCAATGCAAACATCGGCGCCGATGAATGGATCTACTTCTTATCCTCCCACTTTAAGATCAGCTATTACAAAGACAACTGCCCTACTTCGCAAAGCACAAATAATGCAATGATATTTTCACCGGAGGCCGCGAATGAAACACGGCAGCAGCCAAGCCCTTTACCCATTAGCACACCTGAAGAGGCCGTTCGCATAAGTAGGAACAGCACCAATTCACTCACTGAAAAGCTAACAGTGACACCTGAAGGAAGAAAGCACACGATCCTGCGCTCTATAAAGAAAGCCAGGGCTGATGGCTCGCCAGTTCCAAACGGTCTCCCCCAGGCAATGTTCAAAACAGAAGCCGAATTCTGCTCAGAGCATTTGACCCCCCTGTTTTTGGAATGTCGATCAAACTACGAAGTTCCCGACTTCTGGAGAGATGCAATCATCCATCCCATTTACAAGAGTGGGAAGAGAAACAACCCCAGTAACTAACGAATGATAGCCCTCCTTGACGTGGAGTCCAAATGCTACACCAGATTTCTATTAGAAGATCTCCTGACCTGGGCCAACGAAACAAAGCACCTCCCATTCAATCAAACAAGCTTCGTGGCTAAATCTGGAACAACAACCAACCTACTGACATTATCTGTTCTAATTGAGAAAGCTACTGTCCAACAAACTCAACTGCACTGTTGCTTTGTGGACCTCAAAGCAGCCTTCGACCACGTGCCCGGGGACCTTTTGTGGCAAAAACTAAAAGGCTGGGGAGTCCCTCAATCCTTGCTACAAGCTATAGTTCAACTCCACCCCAAAACGTGGATAAGAATCAAGCTGGATGAAGGCTCCCACGTTTCCAGGAAGATTACGACCAGCAGTGAAGTAAAACAAGGTTGCGTGCTGGCCCCACTCCTTTTTAACCTGTTCATATCGGACCTTTCACCAATCCTGGATGCTGTCAATTGTCGTCCCCCTCAATTAAATGGAGTACGAATCAGTATTCAATACCACTTTATTCGATTAATAAAAAAATCATAAAAGTAACAATACAGAAAAGGAGGGATTACATTAATACGCATAAAACAGTTAAAAATGTTATATATACATGTGCAATTTTTTTTTTTTTAAACATATTTCATTTGACGTAATAAATGTACAGGAACAATATCAGTTAATCTATCGCATTCCGATTCTTACAACGAATGGAAGCCACTAGAAAATGTGCCACTCCATACATGATTACTGGGGATTCCATTAACTGCAAATAAAGTAGCGCTAGTTTAACTCGCAGGAATCCCTTTTCCTTTAACAATGGAACAATAAACTTTCTTCTAGCTAATCTGTACAAAGGACAGAAAAACATAAAATGACTAGTATCCTGAAGTGAATAGCCATCACACCTACAGGGGGGAGCATCCTCTGGCTTACACCATGTTTTGCAATCAGTTAATAGTATATGAATCTGATTAAATCTAAACTTTGTCAATACCCAATGATGGAACGGAATCGTTACTATCGTGAGATATGGTTGGATAGACAAAGTCGAGATTAATAAGTAGTGCTCCCTAACCATAGGTTTTCTTACTTGTTCCTTCTCTCGCTCCTGCTCTCTGATTTTAATAAAATTTGCTTTAATCCATTTTAAATCAGCTTTTACCAGGGCCTCAGGATTTGTAAAGATTTCTGGTCGTCCCATGTCCTTAGTAATTGTTTTAATGTAAGATAGCCACTGGATGTCCCTGGCTTTCTCTAGGCTCATGCAATCCCGCAATATAAGGTGGTTCAATGTGAGGTTAGAGTTCAGCCAGATTTTTATCCATAATAGGATGGGTGCCATATTAATCGTATCAACAATGTAGCCCATGCCTAACTCCTGGTGGATTGAAAAAGTGGCTGAAGATTGGGGTAAGCCGAGGAGGGCACGGAAAAATTTATTTTCCTCATTCTGGATTGGCTCAGAGTTTTTATAACCCCATATTGCAGCCCCGTATCTGGCAATGGCAATTGTTTGTGCTCTATAGATGGCTAGGATTGCTTTGCAAGGTTTCCCTCCTAACCGCTTAGCAAAACCTAAAATTGCAGCAGATGATCTTCTAACGGTGTTAACTTTAGACTTAATTTGGGGGACCCATGAACCTCTGTCATCAAATACTACACCCAAATATGTAAAAACCTTAACTCTGGAGATCACACTACCATTACAGTGGAAGTTATTTGTACTATACTTTCTAGCTCCGACTGTCATCACATGTGATTTTCCCACATTGATCACTAGATCCAAAGACTTCATAAACTCACCAAAGGAGTTTAATAGCCTTTATTTGCCCAGTGGTGTCCGAGCCAAAAGAACGGTATCATACGCGTACAGGAGTACAGGTGTCGGTGTCCCTCCCATACGCGGTATTTCAAGCGTGGACTTCCCCAGTGCGTCTTCCATAGAGTTTATATATAAGGTGAATAAAATTGGGGCTAGTATACACCCTTGGCCTACCCCTCTCCCTGACTTAAATCTTGCAGAGCATTTACCCTCCTGGGACATTCTAATTGAGGCATATAGATCTTTGTGTAATTCTGCCAGGAAATACACAAGCGCCTTGTCGAGGCTCAGGTCCAGTAGTATTGTCCACAGCCTTGACCTATTCACTAGGTCAAAGGCTGTGGAAAAATCCATGAACCCCAAATAGACCGAGCCTCTAGAGGCAACCGTGTATTTATTTATTATTAAGTGCAAGTTAAGGCACTGGTCTTCGGTCCCTTTACCCGCCCTTAACCCATATTGAGCATTAGAAAGGAGGTCTTTCTTTGAAACCCAGTCATCTAGTTTTGCCAGAATGACTTTCCCTAAAATTTTGAAGGACTAATCTAAAAGAGATATGGGCCTGTAGCATCTAGGGTCCCCTCTTTGCCCCTTTTTAAATACAGGAATAATTGTTGAACATGACCATGTTGCAGGGAACCCAGAGCTTACTGCGGAATTAAATACATTTGTTAGAAGTTTGGCCCAATAGCTAGGATTGTCTTTATACATATCCGCAGGGACACCATCAGGCCCAGGGGCCTTACCTCCAGATGTGGTCATGATGGCCTTCTCGACCTCCTCAACCAAAAAACAAATTTGCGGTCTCGATGGTATAATTGGAACAGCCTCAAAAGGTTCTAGAACCAGGTCACTACCGTATATAGATTTAAAATGGCCTAACCAATCCTCCTCTGCGATGTTAACTTCTAGCATACAATTGTCTACGCCAGAGAACAGAGGGGTATTAACAATGGCACAGAACCTAGAGCTATCCCTCATTGTCGCCTTGTCCATTAGGGCTTCCCATGCCTCCCTTTCTAGTTCATTTTTGCGCGCTTGCACTATAGCTTTATATTCTTTCCTTAACCGTGCAACCTTCAAATTATCCCTGGGTGTTTTTTTAAGGGCCTCCAGAAGCATTCTATGTGCTCTTGAGCAATTACTGTCAAACCACCCCTTAACAAGGGTTTTATTTTGACGGGTTTTTACCGTAAGTTCTTTGTCTACTAGGAGACAGGTGGCTTCAAATGAAGAAACTACTTCCCCCCCCTGACTGGATGGGTTCAGGCAGATATTTAATTCATTACCAGCCTTTTGATTGATGATATTAGCAAAGTCTTCAGGAATGACTTTGCTCCACTTTAGTCTCCTCCCTTGATCTTTGGTTTTTAGGGCGGTTACTGCTCCTGTGTTAGTTGGTTTATTAAGAAAATGATTGCTATTGTTCAGTTCCAGGACTACCGGGTTGTGATCGCTGAAAACTGATACAACAGCGTTATAGAAGATCACGTGACTTAATAATCCCGGGGAAATAAATATGTAGTCTATAATTGATTCGGTCTCCCTCGCAGAGTACGTTACAACACGATCTTTATTATCGTGAAATCCTGGTTCATACAGGTCAACCTTTGAAATAAGTTCCTCCAACGCCTCCCCTTTAGAACTGTGTTCAAAGTGTTGAACTACTGAATGTGCTGGGCCCTCCAGTTCTTGGTATTGACATTTCGAATTACACAAATGAATATTAAAATCCCCCATTAAAATGTAATGGACGAAAGTGGTTTGATTCTCTTTGTATCCTTTTAAAAAAGTTCCTAGTGAGCAGAGATGCTCATTTGGTTGCCCATCTAGGATAGAATTATAAAAATTAACTAACAGAAGTTTAGAATTATTTTTCCGAGTTAATTCCACTATTAAGTAGTTATCAGAAGCGGTGTCTAGCTTTATGACGGTCCCAGCTATGTTAACTGATAACAGGAATATAAGACCCCCTTTATGTCTCCCTGCTGGCGAGCTACACGCAGGGACAAAATATGAGGAATATCCAGTCACCCAGAAATTACACCCCCTATCCCAGGTCTCCTGTAAAGCTATGATATCATATTGCTTTAAAAAATTGAGCCAAATGTCATCTTCTCTTTTGGAACGTAGCCCTGCGATATTCCAGCTGAGTAGTTTTACCTTCATCTCCGCCCCCCCCCCCGACAGATGTTTCTTTGTCATAAGTACGAATCAGTAACCTCCTATATGCCGGCGACGTGGTGCTGCTCAGCCACACGAAATTTAGCTTGCAGAGGCTACTTGATGAACTGCTCCCATACACCGAAAAAAACTTCTTAGAGCTAAACCTATCAAAAACAAAAACAATCAACTTTGGGAAACCCAAGAAGTCTTGCGGAGGGTGGCACTTCAACAATGTAAAAATTGATTCAACACCTCACTATAAGTACCTGGGAATATTTTTAGACTCCAGAAGCTCATTTGCTGGGCAAAAAGAAGCACTGAGGACCAAAGCTCTGGCTTTAGAGGCTGCAGCGACAAAATTGTCAAAAACACTATTAGGTCCCAGCTTTTTCCCACTGTTAAAAGTGATAAAGGCAAAAACATCTAATTCCTAGACGTACGACCAAGAGTTCATGAAGGAAACCACAAACATTCTTCTAAATAAACTAACAACTAAAATCTTTAAACATGCATTCTATCTTCCGAATTCAGCATCACCGGCACAAGTCAGCCTGGAATTTGGCTTACTTGACCACCATGGCATAGAGGCGGGGGCGTTTATAAAGTTTTGCAACAGACTGTGAAAACCCGGGAAGACTCACTGGAGGCCAGACTCTGGCAAGAAATCCAAAAAAGTCATGCCAGCCACAAATATCGGCTCCACCTGGAGCATAGCCTACAATTACTTGGTATTAAGGATTTTTGGGGAACAAACCCCCCCCCAGTCTGTGTTAAATCTAGCTATCAAGAAGAGTGACAGGTTGTGGTACTTTCAGTCAGACAGGGCAACGCTGTCAAAAAGGAAACCAGCCCGGGCAGTAATCACTAACTTTAACCCAGGAGTAGAATCCCTTCATCTATCAAGCGCCATGGCACTTTACCTGAAACGAAAGTTCCTGGCGCTGAGGTTGGGTGAATGGCCTTTCTTGAAAAATCTTCCAGAATGGCACTGGAAAGACAGCCACACCCAATGCAGACTGTGTGGTTACCACACCGAGGGGTTGGAACACATAATCTTCTTATGCTCAACATTGCTTACTTCTAGACGCTTATTATTGAGAAAAGAATGGATAAGACTTGGAACTCCATCTTGCCACCAAGCCATAATAGCAGCCTTCAACCCGGATAACACAAAGCTGAATATCGGGATAACAACATTTGTAACTAAAGTATTAAGCCAGTTGGAAGTTATCGGGCTGCCAACCCTCTCCCATTAGAGCCGAGGGAAACTCCATCATTGGACACACCAACACCTTGTCGGCTACTAATAAATTGTTGATTCGAACCTGGTCCGCGAGACTCATAACAGCAGTTAAGAAGCCAAGAAGAGTTTTAACCAAAATGTTATCCCTACAATTTTAAGAAATTCATCCATTGTATGAACACGATGCGTGCTTTTATATTGTAAGGATTTTAATTTACCAACAATAAAGTTTTTACACTAGGCTTCACTGTATACCACCCACCTCTACTCTACTCCTCTCTACTTATTAATACTTTCCCCACATTAGCAAAATAGCTCGTTTTTGTTTCAGCTAAACAGATGCCATGCACGCAAGTCTTCCAAACGCTATTTTAGTGCCTTCTGCTCATGCGCAAGAATTTCCCACCAAGCGATAGCTCGTCATACTGCCTAGATGCAGTTGATGCATGCGCAGTAAAGATTCCCTGTTTAAAGCGGTTTTATTCCTTTGTTCATGTTATTCGGGTTAGTAAACACATAAGCAAGCTTCACTAACCCGGGTATTCATGTGGTGCACATTAATTTTACACAAAACTATTTTAGTAACTTGTTAGTGAGTTAAAGGAGCGGATTGCTTCTGAGCGAGTCTCTTTTCTTCGAGTCCTTGCTCCATCACAGCAACTGTTGAGTTACGCAAAAAAAGAATAGAAGTTTTGTAAGGTTCCATGCCTCAGACAAGGGCTTTTTGTGTGTGACTTCAAAGAGATGAGGGGGGCGTGGTGTGGAGGCGGCGTGAGCAGCTGGCTCCGTGCCTGATCCCGCCGATTATCCTGAGAACTGCCTGGGATGCGGTTCTAACGACAGGAGCGGACGTCGGAGTGAATCTGGAGGCCTTTCTGCCCACCGGGATGCGACTTGATATATCGGGGCACCCCTAAAACTGCACTTTTGGTACAGCAGGCGAAATCGGCAGAGCGGCAGCAAGATGGCGGCCGGGCTCGCCTGAAGGAACTGGCACACAGCCCATTGCTCGCTATCTGTTGGAGTTGGCGCTGGGAAAACGATTGCGGAGGAAGCGCGGCATGCAGCCCGCCGCTCCGCACAGGAATCGGTGAAGGTCGCTGGTTGGGGCGGATAGCGGGCCACCACGGAAGCGGACCGGCCGAGAAGACGGAAGCCCTAAGATGGCGCCCGCGCTGGTGGTGGCCTAGTCTTCGTGGCCCTGACCCAGTATCGCCGAGGTGTACGCGGCGGCCCAGGAGCGGGACTGCGGTGCAGCCCGCGGTACCAGCGAGAGCGCCGGAGGGGACCTGCGGTTAGGAGCAGCTTTGTGGCACTGCGGGAGCTGCGGCAGCGAGGTGCTCCTGCGAGGCTCCCAATGCTTGGAGACCGGACGGGAGCCGGGCTGTGAGGCGGATGCGGCAGAGCCCCAGGGCCGGGTATATGGTGCTGTGGCAGTTGAAGGTCCTTTCCTAGGGCCACCGGTGAGTGCGGTGCTGCGGTCCTGATCTTGGCGCTGCGGAGGTGGGGGCAGGATCGGGCTCGTAGCGCTGGGCAGCATAGAGCGCCGCAAGGAGGGTGCATCTGCGGTGATCCCTGGGTGAGACAGCAGCAGGCTGTGGGGAGCGGCCTACATGGAGCGCGATCACAGAAGGCACAGGTATGCACAGAGGGACTATCAGTGACCGGCTGGGGAACACGGCGCCGCTGCCCCGGAAACGAGATGGAAGCACAGCACAGTGCAGATCAGTGAGCGCTGTCACGGGGGGCTGGAGTCCTTCGCTGGGAGTTGCGGGGACGCCCCGGGAGCGGAGTGGCGATTGATACGGCCTGTGCCCGGGGAAGAGATGACGGGGCCGAAATGACCGTGTTGACCTGCTGGGGACTGCGTACCTAGGAACTCCTGGGAGACCCGAGGGAAGAAGCAGTGAGATACGCTGCCCCTTGCATAGGGAGTAGTGAAGAGGCTATAAGGAGATCTCGACCCTGATCTGTAACCTGGGGAAGCTGGCGTGGGCCTGACGCGCTGGACGAAATTGGCTGGCGTGGAGGGGTACCACGTGTCCATAAGAATTGAAACCCAAAGGCAGAACAGAAGGGGCAATGGACCCAGCGGGAGAACACGGAGGCGACGGAGAAGTCGCGACTGAGACTTTGGAACAAAGACTGAACAAGCGCCTTGATCAGATCCTGGATGCCATAACGGCAACAAAAGAGTCCCTTCATCAGGAAATTACTCAAGTGGCGACAGTGCTGGGGCTCTTGAGAGCGGATCACTCAAAGTTGGTGGACAGGGTCAAAGACACTGAATCGCTTCTTCAGGACCTCAAACCAGCGGTGGTCACGGTAGAACGCAAGTTGGAGGACGCACTGAGGAGATTGGAAACACTGGAAAAGAAGGCTGAGGATGCTGAAAGTCGTAACCGACGCAACAACGTTCGGGTCGTAGGCCTGCCCGAAAATATTGAGGGGACGGACATGGTTGCTTTCCTGGAAAATTGGTTCAAAACTGTTGTTGCCCCAGAGGGCCTCTCTCCTTTCTTTACACTCGAGAGGGCTCATAGGGTCCCGACCAAGCCGCCTGCACCGGGCCGACCCCCCCGCCCTGTGCTGGCCAGAGTCCTTCTCTATAAAGACAGGGATTTGTTGATCCAAAATGCACGCTCAACTGGTCCCTTCCAGTTAGATAATAGCGCTGTGACGATCTTCCCGGTCTATACTCAGGACATACAGCGGCGTAGGGCCTCATACCTGTCTGTTAAGAAGGAGCTTCGGGAGGAAGGCATACAATAATCACTGCTGTTCCCAGCCAAATTGAGAGTGATACTGGACGGGTCGACGCAGTTTTTCCTGACACCTGAGGAAGCTTGGTCCTGGCTTGAAAGATATAGGGCAGGAACTGATCGCTGAGGGAGATAAGGTGGGCATGCTCCTGGCAAAACTGGTGAATCCAAGGCAGGGGGGTGCCCGGTCCTGAGTGTTCTTACGGAATCTGGGAGTACGGTTTACTCCCAATCTGAGATCATTTTGCGCTTCCTGCGATACTATACCACATTGTATCAGAGTCACTTGGCAGCGGATGTGCTGGAGATTGAGGACTACCTATCGGGGATACAGCTACCGCAATTAGGAAAAGAGGACGCAAAAACCCTGGGTCAGGCTATCACTATCGCTGAAATCAGGGGAGCAATTACGCATATGGCCAGGAACAAGACCCCGAGGGTGGATGGACTCCCTATAGAGTTTTATCTGACGTACATTGACCCCTTGGTGCCCCAGCTGCCGGAGGTCTATAATGAGGCGATGGAGCTGGGCTACCTGCCCGAATCCATGAGGGTGGCGCTGGTAGTCCCCTTGTTGAAACCCGGGAGGGAGGGAGATAATGTGACCTCTTATAGACCGCTGTCTATGTTGACGGTGGACTATAAGATACTGAGTCGTATAGTAGCTACGAGACTGATGTCCCATATGACTGCCTTGGTTCATGAGGATCAGGCGGGGTTCATACCAACTAGGAACACCTCGGCCAATATTCGCCGCCTGATTAGGGTATTAGACAGTGATCTGGAAGATGAAGCGACGCCGGCTGTGCTGTCAGTGGATATAGAAAAGGCGTTTGATAGCATTGAGTGGGTATATCTTGATAAGGTACTGGAAGGATTTGATTTAGGCGCGCGATTTAGGCGCTGGACGAAGGTCTTGTACTCCTTCGCTGCGGCTGGGGTGCGACTGGGCCCGGTCATATCACCAGAATATTCCGGTGCAGTGAGGTACGAGACAGGGGTGCTCGCTCTCTCCCCTGCTGTTTGCGCTAGCAATAGAACCATTGGCGGTCTACGCCAGATCGGGGATGGCGTATGATGGCCTGGTCTGTGGTGGCCGTCCGCACTATACCTCGTTATACGCGGATGATTTACTGCTGTTCTTGGCAAACATGACGGTGGCGCTGGAGGGGGAGATGAGCATGTTATCGGACTTTGGGAGGCTGTCTGGACTCCACGTAAACTGGACTAAAACGCGTGTCTTTCCTCTGAGGGTGGATGTACCCAACCGCAACTACCCGCTGACTTGGTATGGGAACGGTCATGCTTTACCTACTTGGGAGTCCGAATTTATCATAGGGCAGAAGATATGATGGAAGGGAACATAGGACGCTGCATAAAAGCACTGAGGGGCAATATGGCATTTTGGGCAACCTTACCTCTCTCGTTATTGGGGAGGGTTGCACTCCTCAAGATGGTGGCTTTGCCACGCCTCCTCTATTTTTTCCACACACTTCCGCTCTGGGTACCTCCTCGGTACTTTCGGGAACTACGGACGCTCACCATTGATTTTTTGTGGGGGACGGGAAGGAGATGGGTGGCATTGGCCACGCTGTTGAGGCCGAAAGCGGAGGGAGGTCTGGCAGTTCCGAACTTCGAACTTTATTACTTGGCAGCGCAACTGCAGATCCTCACACAGAATGTAGCTAGGGAATTTAGAGGTTCGGAGCAGGTTCGGGGTTCTGGGATACAGAGGCATGTCCTCTCCTATATTGTTATGCAACAGCATCTGGTGGTACAGAATTTAACTATGGAAGAGAAGACCCTGAGGCTGTGCTGGAACAAAAGTAGGAAGTGGGCGGGAGTGGTACACCCCTACGCACCCGAAATCCCTCTAGACATGCTGACAGCATTGCCACATGGGGGGGACTGGTCCCAACTAATGGAATGGGAGGAACTGGGGTTGCAAATGGTGGGCGACTTGTATGCTGAGGGCGAGTTGCTACCCTTTCGGGCGCTGCAGGACCAATTTGGCATTCCGGACGGAGGCTTCCTTTTACATATGCCTGTTACCACAGCTCTGCGGAAACACTGGAAAACGGGGCAGTCAGAGCCACAAACCATGATGGCGTGCCAATATGTGGTAATGGCAGCAGGTACGATTAAGGCGGTAACCTGCCTACACTCCCGTATGCTATGCGAAGGACTGGAGCCCCTGCTGACTCTCAAACGAAAATGGGAGGCAAGCATAGGGAAACCCATTCCGGACACGGCTTGGGGTTCTATCCTGACGAGGACATGGAAAGGGTGCAGGAATGCGCGGTTTTAGCAAGTACACTTTTTCATACTACATAGAGCCTACCTAACTCCGGGGAAGATTCGGAAATATTTCCACGTGCAGGACGCAGCGTGTCCTCGGTGCCTGGCACCTGATGTGGAGCTCAACCACATGATGTGGGACTGTCCGAAATTAGGGCCCTATTGGTCCGAGGTGGGGACGCTTCTTAATGAGGTGACGGAGCGGCAAGTGGAATATGACATGGCGACCTGTTTGCTGCTTTGGTTTCCTCATACTAGGACAACTAAGATCACTAGTAAATTCATTCACTTGGGCCTTATATTGGCCCAGACGGAAATCACCTGGCATTGGAAGTCGAGGGAGGGTCCCTCTAGTAGGAGGTGGGCGAACGAACTCCATAAATGGGCCCACAGTGAGAGCACGATCAGATTGCGCCAGGCAGCCCATACAGATAACGAGAGGAGCCTTGAGGCAGCACGTGCATGGGCAGAACTAGTGAGTGGGCTCAGCAGCAGCCTATCACCAGCAGAGGAATAGAGGGTGTGTGTTGTGTGTGATGTTCTGTGTGAGTTACGGAAGGTTGCATGCGATCCTACAGATCTCCTCCCTTTAGATGCTAAACATCTGAACGTAGGCCCACACCAGTCGCAGTTTAGGGGGGGGTGGGATTCTTCGAGCTATTGGAGACATCTATTGTTCATACGGGGAAGAAGGACCTATTAGACTTGGTTCTGGGGGTGATGTGACCAGACTGGCGACTCCCCTTGAGGAGTAGCCGACAAATATGGGCCCTATATTGAGGATAACTGTGGAGTACTGGGGGTTGAACATTAGGCCTGGGCATAATAGTTACAGAACCTACAGTACACGCCACCTAGGTCGTGAGTCTGGTTGACCGATAGGGTCGCAAGATACGGGATTACAGGAAAAGCAGAAACTGGATGATCCGTAGAGCAGAGATCGAGGTCCGCCGCCGGAACCATTAAGTGTGCCATTGATCTGCTATCGCCGCCCAACCTCCGGGATGTGGGCTAAATGGCTGTGTTATACAAGAGTTATACTGATGACGAAGCATTCGTCTATCTTACCGGCAGGATGCCCAGAACAGTTGGATGTATTTTGTCTATTTCTGCAATAAAAATAAAGTTTAAAATAAGTGACTTCAAAGAGATGAAGTTTAATTGTTTTTGATAAGGGTAGGTTAGACTTTAAAAGTGCTTTATTCATGCTGCATTTCCTGGGTACATTCGAGGGGGAGGAATCTGGCCTTGGATGTAAAGTTTTAGGCTTTGTGATTGTTTAATTCTTCAAGAAAATTGAAAGCATAAGTGGGATGGATAAGCTGCTTCACTATGAGTATGGTATTTTTCTCAATTCGTCAATGTGTAAGTTAATAATAATAACAATTACTTTTTGTTTATGCCACTTGGTAATACATTTCTACCTTTACTAAATGCTACTAATGCAAGGTCTTAGTCTCAGTAATTCCCAAACTAATGGTACTCAATGTATTGGCCTCTGAAAGATGGGGATCTGGATTCAAGCCAATGACCTGTCCATCATATGAATTGTTAGTGTCAATAGACACATAAAAAATTATGAGGGCAGGCCAAAACAGTTCAACCAATCTTACATTGGCTGTAATAAGATCCAAACATGATGATTTGGCTGCTACAAACCAATGAATACAATAATGAATGTTATTACTACACAGCCTACTACACAAAGGAGCTCAGAGGGAAAAAAAAGAACAGGGTTGCCCTCCACTCAAACAACATCAATACCAATGAAACCCTGTCTTATGGACGCAAACAATGTCAGAGTGCAATGCAACAGATTAGTGTCGTATCAATGTTTGCCTTGGTAGTACCCCCTTAACTATCGTATTTACGTGGGTATCTACTGCAATGTGTCCAACACCTAGAACAATTTTCTTAGAGAAACTTTATTTTTTATAAAAAACGGGGAAGAAGATTTGGTGTATTAATTAACATCTATTGACAGTCGCATAGATCACCACACAAAGACTGAAAACTCAGGCCCTGCAGTGCTAACCCTAAAAATATTTGAGAAAGTGTTAAAGCAAACTCAGCAAAGAAGACATCTGTCAAGAAAATGTGTGGCGAAAAGAATTACACCTCACGGGAACACCACCCTCGGGGTAACTGGCGAGTTCTCGCCAGACTGGGCCCCTTTACTCATCACTGGTCGTCATTCAATTCAAAAAGAAGAAAGCAAGAAAAAGTGTCCCAATGAAACCCAACAAAGTAAAGGTGCGCTAAAAGCAGAACCCTTTGGCACTGCTGGTGACAATAAAGTGTGAGTAAAATCAACAGGCACGCCTATTCACAACCATTTTATTCCTATCTTTTAGGCGTGAACTTTCGAATTAAAAAGGCTGGTAGCTAACCATTACCTATCGCCATCATGTTTCTCTGCCTCAAGAGTAACGGCAGATTCGTCAGGGCAACACACCTTGTCACCACACCACTGTTGGACACTTTGGGCCAGATGTAGGAGCCCAAATACCGGTCGGTAACGGCCGATTTCGGCAGTTACTGACCGGTATTTAGGAATTGGCATGTAGGGGGCCAATTTTACCGATTCAGTAAATTTACCAAATCGGTAAAATACCGAATCGGTATTTTTACAGATTCTGTAACTTCCAGATGTAGGGGGGACTCTTTTGAGTCCCAAAGGCCTTTCAGATTCGGTATTTTACCACCCAATCCAATTGGGTGGTAAAATACCGAATCCAGGTGTGCATGCACATGTGTGCATGCACACCTATGCCATGTGACAGACAGACATGCCCTTAGGGCATGTCTGTGTGCCACATGGCACACATGCCTGTATTCGGGGTGCTAGAGGGTGTCAAAGTGACACCCCCTGCACCCTTGCTGGATTCGGTATTTACCGAATCGGTAAATACCGATTCGGTAAATACCGATTTTTACAGAATCGGTAATTCAATTACCGATTTTACCTAAATCTCCCTCCTTCTATTTTACCGATTCATAAATACCGAATCGGTAAAATTCGGTATTTATGAATCGGTAAAATAGAATTACCTACATCTGGCCCTAGGTTCTGCAGTGGCTGTCAAATAGAAGAAAACAATATGAAACACATAGTTAAAGGGACCCTGACTGCCTTATTTCACACTCACATTCAAATCGCACCATCTTAGATAATTACCCTCTAACAGCTTGCGTCAGTCATACCAGCTTTAGAGGGGAATGGGCTTCAACGTGATCCTCCCACAGTGAGGTTTCTTCAAATACACTTTGGCCCGCACGATTTTAAACATCAATCTGTAGTGCACATATTTGAAAAAAGGACAAAACACCACACAGACAACATAGTTATCAATACTCATTGTCAAACCATTGTGCACAAACTGAACAGAGACGAGGAACGACTCCTTTTATTTCCAGTCTGTAAAGTCTGTCTTAAGTCAAACTTAAGAAAAAATTCTAACTTTACTACTACTAAATGCCTTCTGTGAATACCAAAAGTATTAATTTTAGGATTTTGTATTATGTTAGTTCTGTTAATTGGGCCAAAAGGGCTTTAGGTTAGCCCCTTTTTCATGAGTAAATTACTTTGTTGCCTAACTCACTTCCCTGCTCCTGAATCAATGGTTTTCCTTTCTATTTCTGTGATAGTTCAGGCCAAGGGCCCTTTGGTCTAACAGTGTTTTAGTTGGTTGATGTAGTCTTATACTGCTGACATCAGACATTGCTTCATAGGGTTTTTAAAGCGCACTACTCACCTGTGAGGGTCTCAAGGTGTCAAAGGTGGGGGCAGTTCCGGATAGGTCACAGCCTCGGGTTATTCAAAGAGGCAGGTCTTGAGATCCTTCCTGAAGATTAGCAGGGTTGGGGAGCATCTGATATGCACGGGGAGCTCATTCCAGGTCTTCGCTGCGATGTGGGAGAAGGCTCTCCCGCCAGTTCTAGTTCTTTTTAATGCAGGGGACTTCTGCCAGGTCGAGGTCAGCGAAGCAGAAGTTCCTTTCGGGTACGTGGAATGTGACTCTCTTATTGAGGTATTTGGGTCCAATGTTGTTGAGGGATTTGTAGGCATGGGTGCGGAGTTTGAAGGTGACCCTCTTCTCGGCGGGGAGCCAGTGGAGCTCTCGCAGGTGTTGGGTCATATGTTCGTGGCGCGGAGTCCCGAGCAAGAGTCTGGCGGCGACGTTCTGGATCGTCTGAAGTCTGTGTAGTAGGCCTCCGGCATATAAGGCGTTGCCGTAGTCCAATCTGTTAGTTATGAGTGCATGGGTGATGGTCTTTCTGCAGTCGGAGGGATCCATTTGAGGGTCTTGCAGAGGATGCGCAGGAAGTTGAAGCTGGTGGAGGCAACAACGTTGATCTGGCGATTCAAGCAGAGGAAGGAGTCAAGGATGGTCCGTAGGGATGGGTGGATTCCCGAGGGCCGTGGGCCACCTGGTGGTGTCCCATGCGGACGTGCAGGATCCGAGGACGAGGACCTCGGTTTTCTCTGAGTTGAGCTTCAGACAGCTGTCCTTCATCCAGGCTTCTGCATTCTTCATTCTTACCTGGAAGCGGAGTCTGGTGTCTTCTGGTTTCTCCGTGAGTGAGAGGATGAGCTGGGTGTCATCGGTGTAGGATACAATGCTGAACCCATGTTGTCTTACGATGGAGGCGTGGGCAGCAATGTAGATGTTGAAGAGTGTGGGACTGAGCGAAGAACCCTGGGGTACTCCGCAGTCGATATCGGTGGGTTAGGAGATGAAGGGAGGGAGTCTGATTTTCTGGGTTCTGCTGGCGAGAAAGGATTGGATCCAGTTGAGGGCGGCTCCTTTTATCCCTGCATCATGAAGTCTAGCTGTGAATGTGCGGTGTGAGACGGTGTCGAAGGCTGCGGAGAGGTCTAGAAGAATGAGGACTGCGGTGTGACCCTGGTCGAGTAGCATGCGGATGTCGTCGGTGGTGGCAAGAAGGGCGGTCTCGGTGTTGTGGTAAATGTTTTCTTTGAAGATGGCCACTGTAGATGGATGTGCACCCCTGGCAATCATCTTTGAATACATCTTCTTATGATTATGATTTTCTCATTCAAATATGGCCATCACAGATGACTATTTAGAAGGAATAAAAGACAATGGATTTTGGAACTGAGACCCGTTGGTTTTGCCAATACTTGTTTGAAGAGCACTCGATACATTTGAGTCCTTCAAGTCAATTGAAAGTGTTGAAAAGGCTAGAGTCCAGAAAAGAAACCCGGAGGAAGGCAAGATGGCGACCATGATCACAGTCGGGTAAGCCTGATCTCCCGGACCTACACCCCCATGGATTGATGCCGTAGGCTGTTAACGAGCTGCAGGTCGGCATAAAAAAGTAAAACATATGTTAACACAATGCAGTGCGGCGGACAAAATGCTAGAAAACTGAATGGTACCTATATTTATTGACAAATAATTGTTTCTGAGCGCCAAGAAACCTATGGTGATAGTGCGCGGTACAAATAATTTTAATAGAATAATAATAGAATAATAGACAAATGACAGAAACAAGAACCTAAAACTAACTGGTGTAGCAGTATGCTCTGGTCTGCCTACCGTGCAGTGGCGGAGTCTCGAGCAGCAGTTTGGCAATTTCTGGAGTTGGTGCGGAGGTCTTCCAGAGTTGCGTTCACCTGGAGACTGCGGAGTGTAGGCGGGGCCAGCCGGCCAACGTCCTCGACTCCAATGCCACCGAAAGCCGGGCGGTGTAAGACCAGAGCCCCGATGAAAGCGGGGGGACCTGGCGGATTACGCGACAGTAAGCACTGCGATGCGATACCCGATGGAGGAAACGATGGCACACGCTTGAATGCTAGTGGTAAGAAAACTGTACCTTCCCTATTTCTGAAAACAAAACTAAAGAAGCAAATCGCCTCTACACAGTCAAAACTCAGTGAGGTCACAGGATATTGTCGTGACCGGAGGGAAAGCTCATGGCTGGTTTGGGACTTACAGAAATTCAGGTAAGGACGGAGGATTTAACAGGGGGTGCTCCTGATATACCTAGCAGCCTGAATAGGGGGGAAGAGGATGCTAATACAAAAGACATGGCTAGTAACCCCACAGATGGCGACACAAATCGGAGCATAGTAGACGTAATGTCTGCTCAGGTACCTCAAACTCCAAATATGGACTGTGTAAGCGATAAGGAAAACAAAATAAATCAAAATGAGCTAAAGGAGATTGAGATTCTTTTCCCTTTCTGTCCCCTCAGATCACTCTAAAGAAGAACTTGAATCATATTTCTATTTAAAACATGAGGGGGTCCTATAACAGCAGCATCAGTGGTTGTAGTAATTTCCATTAAGACGATGGGGGACAGACTCGCAGGATACATCGGACAGTAGTACAAAAACTTTGCAGAAGAGAGGCGGATCAGGCACAAGATCCAAAGCTGCCGAAAAGTCAGAGGCTTTACAATGTGATTATTCCTTTCTAGCTGAGTCAGGTGCTAATGGTGTGACCACTGGAATGCAATGCAATGAAAAGGCCTTGGAGAAGGCTGAAGATATATCACTAGCGGTCATATATCAGAGTATTAAGGCCCATAGAGAAGAGACACACATTGAAAGTCAACACACTCAGGGGGCCTGTCGAAAACTCCAGAACTTGGTGCGCAGGATAGCCAAGTCTTGCACAGACTTTGCTGAAAGATTTAACAAGGCCAAAACACGCATATCTAATCTGGAGGACGAACTAGCGGCACAGAAAGTAATCATGGAGACAATGTGCACATCAATGGATGACAATATCTGGAAACTGACAGACCTTGAAAACCGGCTACACCATAACAACTAGTGAGTCCCGGATATTCCAGAGGGTGCGGAGGGACTGGATGCTATAAAGTTCATCATTGAGCTCTTTACCAAGGTCTTTCCAGGCCTTTCGCAAGGGGATTAGAACCGGGAGATCCAGAGAGCACACAGATTCCCCTTCACACAGTGGGCGAGAACTGGACAAACATCTCCAGACCCAGGGCCATTCTAATATCACTCAACAACTTGCTGGCTCAAGAGGCGGTGTATGAATTAGCACATATCAAAAATCAGAGGGAGAAGGAGGATTGGGCTAGGTTCACCCTCCTGTATGTTTAGAATACAGCAAAAGAATCCATAAATAATGGATCATAAGAACCTAGTCAGGGTGAAATTGTGGGTTCGCCAAATTTGGGTGAACCTCAACTATCAGTAGAAAATAGACATTTTCTTTTCTTGAGTCCCCTCACTCACCCAGGGGTGCCCCTAGGTGACATGCTTCATCATTGGGGCCATCCCAAGCATCTACTGCTTGGGGCGTGCTGCGACTTGCGAAGTTACATAGAAGCACTTGTTATGTGAATCTATGTGTAGTGCAGTGTAGGGGAGTGGTGTTTGTGCTAGTTAAAAATACCTAACTAGTGAGCTGATTCTTTATTCCTGCTCCTAGTTGGTAAGGATAAAAAGAGGGTTAATAAAAGGAAAAAATAACTGTTATGTGGTTATAATCCCTAGTATTTTGTTGACATGTTTCGAGGTGTCACCTAAACCTCTTCTTCAGGAAAGCATGGCGGCCAGCCCCATGTGTACCACTCCGTGCAAAACTTAAATTAAGGTGAAAAACAAATTATGAAATGCACACCTAATGTGTGCGCATTGATATCATTTATACTGTTAACGTTGAACACGTAGTATCTTTTTTAAAGAAGAAAAATAGATTGCAAATTAGAACATACTGCCGGCCCTGGTGGGTAGGTTATGGTCCTATGCAGTGCCTAATCCATTCTGTCAGTGCCTCAGAAATAGACAATAATTAGTGCTCGGGTGCCTCTAAAAATAAACAGTAGTTAGTGCTCCGGTCTTATGTGGAAATCAATCTACTGCACTCGTCTCTAATTAGACAAAGCGGAATTAAAAAAAAAACATTGTTAACACACTCATGTACCTGGACGTGGACTTTGACAGACACAACATATAGTATTACACCAACTGTGATAAAAAATACTTATTTAGTAGCAGTTATAGACCCATGGTGTGTCTTGGTGGAGGGACCTGTAGAACCTTGTGGGGTAATAGGAAAAAAATATATATATATATAATGAAGTAGAGTTGCGGGGGTTCCTTGCATCACCCGAAAAAGGGGCAGGGGGAGAAAGGAGTCTGTAATGCAGGAAAAACAAAAATCAGGTTCCTGTTACGAAAAGAGATTCTTACTGTGCTCGGCTGCCCTCCGTCTGTGTGACCTGTTAGTCCCAGACTCAACCGCATCTTTGCGTGTCTGTGCCTCGGTGCTACTTTTTGTAGTCGTGTGAAAACAGACGAGTCATGTTCTCGTGTTCAGTAAGACTTGTGCATATAGTTTATAAACCATCTCTTATGGCATGATATGGGCGCCATTTTCAAATATCCGCAACCTGTAATGTGGAGTATTGGCCTAAGGAAAAATATTTTTTTAATTCTTCATAGTTGGTCTTTTGAGTAATTAATTGTAATGTGTGTGAGAGTGGTTTCATTTTCCTGAAAACGGGGGAAACGTAGCCCTGTTAGGAGCGTTTTTCTTGGCGGACATTTTGGATTGGTCAAATGTTCCATCATGGTATTAAACCTGTGATTGACTGAAAACGGGGTGGAAAGGAGGTGCTTAGAAAGAGGCCTTCACATGTTCTCTATGATAGATGGATTTTCTGGGGTGGCTAGCTAAAGTATAACAAATAGACACACATAAAAAGGACACACTTACAAATAGGCAAAACAACAAATAGCTGGTATCGTCATCCCATTGTGTCATTAGCTGGCCCACAGTGTATCTTGTAGTTTAGTGGGATGGTCAGGCATAAATATGTTCACTGTCTTTGAAACGTGGTTATCTGAAAAGGGTTTGTTACAACACTGCTTACTCAGTGCACAGTTGGGTATTTTCAGTTAACTGGGGCAGTTCACCTCAGGAACTACGGGAAGAGGCAAAGGGTAGCTGCAGAACTATGGGTGCTCCAACCCGATCTAGTTTGTATACAAGAAACCCATATACCATGGGGTAAAAGAAAGGTATTGGCTGAATTGGGATTATCAACCTTGATTTGTACACAGAAGTCCACAACAACCCGGGGGTTTGCGGTATTGGCAAAAACTCTATACAAGGGACAGGAAGAGCACTGAGGGATAAACAGGGGCGATGGCTTATAGTTGAATGTAATATAGGGAATATCAGATGTATGGTTTGCTCAGTATGTGGTTCCAACTTTGATGAGGCTGAAGTGTTAAATTAATTGAACATCGAATTGGCAACATGGCCAACCCCTCTGATTTTGTGTGGGGATTTTAACATACATACCGAACCTCAGGGAATATTAGTAGATATTAAAAGCTACAAAGGTAGAAAACCTAAAGGTCCTTTAGCATTTGATATTGTATCATGGGTTGGTAGATGCCTGGGCTATCCTACGGGCTCCAGACCCAGACCCAGGGTTTACATTTTATTCACACCCACACTGGTAAAGTTGGATTACTTTTTTCTGTCAACAGCACTATTAGCGGATGCAGACATATCTGTATCCCCTAGGATTACCGCTGATCATGGACCTTTGGTACTGAATATTCGTGCACTCAATGTAGGTCTTAAGGCCAGATCATTCTTGTTGGACAGGAAGCTCTTGTTTGATGAAGTATATGTGGTGCATCTGAAAGACTGGATCAGGCAATTTCTATCCATTAATCGCAGTTCTGCTGTGGTCGGCTCTGTCTGGGATGCCCTAAAGGCAGGGTTTAGGGAAGAAACCCTGAGCTTCAGGTTACATAAACAGAAACAGCTGAAGGTGGTAACTCAAAAGCTATATGCGGAATTAGTAATGGCTGAAGAAAATCTCATGTTGGGGATACGTGCACAGGGTGATCTTGCCCCACTTCAAACAGAAGTCTATCGGTGTAAAGCCAAAATCAATCTCCACTGGCGCAAAGAAATAGCCATTAAGCATACGCTGAATAAACAACAGAACTATGAGTATGGGGAAGCTGCAGGGCGCTGCCTGGCGCAAAGGCTCCGGGCAAGAGAAGCAATACAAAGAATTGTGGCCATGACCGATTCCCAGGGTAACTCTGTGGAAAAACCAACCGGGATCCCTAATGTGTTCCGTGATTTTTTTAAAGAGCTTTATACCAGAAATAGTTATGATGCATTGTTAGGTGAAACCCTATTACAAAATATTAATAGTGGAATCTTGAGCCCCCCAAGATATTGATGGGCTAGAGGCTCCCATAACTATAGAAGAACTGGAGGCAGCCATTGTAGGTTTAGCTAGTGGCAAAGCGGCTGGCTCGATAAATAACCATTAGAAGTTTATAAAACCTTTTTTGAAGTTTTGAAAGTCGATATGGTGCTCACTTTTCAACAAGCACAGCTAGGTGATGCTCCCACATCTTGGGGGGAAGCAAATATAATTGTTTAAAAAAAAAAAAGATAAACCACCTAATCTGCCGGGTTCTTACCGACCCATATCGCTATTAAATTGTGATGGCAAAATCTATGCTAAAATCCTGGTGACCCGATTGGCGGAAGTGATTACCCTGCTAGTATCAAAGCTGCAGCACAAGTTAATTCCCGGGTGAGGCACAGTTAACCACATTAATAGGGTAATCACGCTTTTAGATATAGCTAACACCAAGGGCAGCAAATTCAGATTGATTTTATTAGATGCTGAAAAGGCATTTGATCGGTTCGCATGGGATTTTTTATGGGCAATTTTACGACGACTGGGGTTTCAACAAGGTTTTATTAAAGCTATTCAGGGTCTATATCTTCGCCCAATGGCTAAAATCTGCATGATGGGCTAAGAATCAGACCCTGTATTTATAACTAGAGGTACACTATTGTTTTCACTATATATCAATCCCGTTTTGGACATGCTAGAGCAGAGCCCCAGGGTTGAACCAGTGATTTGCCTGCAAGAGCAATATCGTGTGTTCGCATATGCGGATGACATTGCCGTGGTAACACCAAACCCTCTTACCGCCACGCTTGAGATAGAACATCTGGCATCTCAATTTGGTAAAGTCTCTGGTTACAAACTCAATGGGTCCAAAACAAAACTTCTGTGTTTAAATCATTACTGTAATAACACCTCAAGGATCATGAGGGAGGTAACATATCTAGGGGTCAAAGTGAGGACATGTCTAAAAACGTTAGTGGAGGTCAATTGGGGGTGTATTGTAAGGGCAGTGAGGCAGCAATTATATCGCTGTGAATGCCTACATCTTTCATTGGTGGGGCGCAGTAATGTGCTTAAAAACTTCATTCTACCTAGGGTGTTATATTTTCACAGAGCAGTTCCGCTATAAATTACGCATGTTCAGTTACAATTACTTCAGTCAATCTGCGCTAAATTTTTGTGGGTTCAAGGGAAATCTCGTAGAGCAATGCGCTTTATGACATTGCCTCATGAGAGGGGTGGCAGGGCAGTCCCGGATTTTACATTATATTACTATGCCTGTATTTTGCAAAATATGTTTGTTTTATTAACTGGTAAAGAGGTGAAGAGGTGTTAAACTGGGCAGAATCCCCATCTATCTATCAGATGCTTTTAGGTGCCGATGCCAAAAGCCGGTTATTTGTGATGCTGGAGTTCAGCTATTAGAAAAAAAACTAGGTTTAAGGTGCTAAGTTCGGCTTATAAGGTCTGGAAGGCCGCTCGAAAATGGTATCAATTCGAAGAAATCTCCTTTTACACTCCAATGTCAGCAACTGGGCTACTACCCTCTATATATTGGGATAGATCAATAGACAGGTGGAGGAGCAACAGGGTGGTTTTTACTGGAGATCTATACGATAATGGGAATATGGCATCCTATCCTATGCTCACGGATAAATATCAGTTCTCTAGAACCACATTTTTTAAGTTTTGTGCGAATTTGTGATTTTCTGTGTAAAACTAGAAAGAAGCATAGAGCCAAATCCCCTGGTTGAAGCCATTAGGAAGAAAGCCTGTATAAGCACACTGTATAACCTACTGTTAGATACCCAGGTGGATGATTTGAATTCACACAGCATTAAGTGGAACAACAGGTTAGGGTGCCACGGCATTCAAGTGGAACACTATTGATCTAGCTGGGAAACTATGTATGTCTACTAATTTACTATCTCAGCACCATAAGGCAGTGTTTAATCTTTATCACACCCCAGCCAAAATGTTGACATGGGGAGGGGTAAATGATGGGAAATGTTTTTGATGTGGTGGGGACGATGCTGATATAGCACATATATTTTATACATCTGGTCAACTGAGCATTTTTTTGTAGCATCTTGATAAATTTCTCTCTGAAATAACCAGGGTAGCGGTTAAATTAACAGCCTCCCATATGCTCCTGGGATAGACGAGAAGACAGGAAGTGGGCAGTTAGTATTTAAATACAGGTATCTAATTTTCCTTGCTACTGCCATAGTTCGATTTAGTATTGCTTTTATGTGGCTGCAGAAGGACGCTCTGACCTTTGAGCTGTGGAGAGCTAGATTTTTTTACAATTTTTAACCTAGAATATAGGTTATATGCTCTTAAAGGTGTGAGAAAACGAAAACTAGGTTTAGAAATATGGGGTCCAGTGATTGAGTACATGAAAGACTGAATATTTATTAACCCTGTAAGAACTTTTTATGGTTGTTAAGCATTATTTATGATGACGTATGTATTATTGTATGGATATCAATTGTATGCTTTTCTATATGGTAATTTATATATGTATGGTATTATCATGGATCGCAAATAACATTTTATAAAAAAAATAAAAAAGAAAGGCTAGAGTCCTAAAGAGTAATTGACTTGTTGGTAATAGGTTCCATTAAGTTCAATATTGAGGAGGCAGGGTATATCAATGGTGAGAAAATGATACAAAATGATATGAATATTTCAGGTCAGAGGTTTAATATGAGCAGATTCCAGAGAAAGTATATATTGAAAGTCTCAATGTTAGGCATCTCTTCAGTGGATAGCATTCAAAGCATTTATCTGAAGAATTCAGGGCTGAACTCATGTAGCGATTTGCTGGCAATGCAGAGTGTTATGAACACCATTCATTCTAAAATAATAAACCATTTTAATTCTATCAAGAAAGTAATCAAATAGTTCTTGTGTTTAAGCTCAAGGATGGTGATTGGTGAAGGCTGTGGTTCTGTGCCTTGTTTAGTCTGTGTAGATGTCCTGCGAAGATAGTGGTGTAATTATCCTGGTGAGAAATTAACAGAGCCGCAGGGTTATCTTTATTGATATGGTCAGTAAGGGAGAAACTCAATTAAATTCATTGATGGCATTTTGGGGGATGTGAATCTATTTCAGGACTAAATCTAGTAGTCATATTTTCTGCATTGGGGTACATCGTGGTGTGTGTACATCATGGATGGCCAGTTGTATTGTATGTGAATGAAAACAGCCCCTCCAATTCAGAGGAGTTAATTTGATCCGGTGATTGTAGGTCTGTGCATGTGTCGTGTAGTTCCTATAAACCTATAGAGGATCTGCGTGTTTAGACAAGATACACTGTAGGATTGGTGTAAGACTGATTCTAGACACCCCCACCAGGTACGTTGGCCTGTATACCAGCTAGCTCACAGTGCCACTAGAAACTTCCCTTACTAAGGAGAGAATAGTTCTTGGCAACTACCAAACATAACAACCCTGATCCCTCAGGACCATGTAAACAGTGTACTACTTTTTGCTTAGTCACTCGTGCTCACTTAGACTCAGAGAGATACACAGAATAAAAGGTATGGATGTTTTTCAATAAGCATTTATTGAACAGTCATTATTCTAGGGTAAAATAGGTGTGCTGAAACAACCAGTAGACAGTGACATATATAAATGATGAGAAGCACAAAGAAAGCAAAAGGATGGTAGATTTCTACCATTTTGTTGCTATAACCATGAATACAGGCAAGTATATAAAATATATGACAATAAAATGTGTACTCCTACTATGCAATCCTAACTAGGTGTACTTAAGTGTACCTAGCATGTGTGTGGGTTTTAAGCCAAGATTCCCTCTAGGATAAAGTCAGCCCATTACCTCAAGTGAGAGACTGTGGGACCCCGTCTTGGTCTTGAGTTGGACACCCCACTAGGGATGTTAGACTACTGCAAGCTGGAGTATCTGCACGTAGGACCCTCAGAGTCTCGCGTCAGTGTGTCGGCAGGGAAGTCCTGATCTCCTCTGACTATCTTAGCAAGATGTGATGTTTATATACCCAAAGGTCTCCTCAGGGGTTCTACCTTGCTGTGCCACTTGTCGGACTTAGGATGACGTCGGGAATTAACTTTATACACAGTTATTATACAGGGGATGGTCATCCTGCTTAGTTTCCAAGAATCCTCATCTATAATGTATGAGGTCTTTACCAGGGAAAATCCCGCGTTCTGTGTGCAGTATCGTATCTAGGTATAAGGTAAGTTCCTAAGAACCGTTATGTATGTAATGTAGGGAAAAATATAGGTAACGGGTTAGGATGTTACCTGAGCCTATATTGGGGTACCTCTATGGAATATAACACCCACTCCTCATCCAACTGGACGACATATTTAAATTCAAACCTACTGCTAGGTTGTCTAGGCAACGGTACGCAAACAACTATAGTAAAACAATAGTTCTGCTAAATAATGTAAAACATTCTAAAATATTTAAAAAAGGAAATATTGTCACTCAAGCAATAGCTCAAACGTGTCCGTATACATAGTTTGACCAACTACAATTATTGGAAAGCCATGCAGGTAAAAAAAAAGTGTCAATTGTTTTGGAGTTCCAATTCGAGTTTGTTTAATCATTGAATTTTTTCGTAGCACGCAAGGAGTAAAATATTTATTCATCCTGGCTGGCAGGTGCAACATTGCTGTTGCCTGCCTTCGCAGGCGACTATCCCTGTAGCACCTCGCAGATTACGTCAATTGAGCACAGATGATCTTCCGTGGCGCCACCAACCAATCCTGGTGCAGCTTGTATGCCATCCAAGGCGTGGGTGTCAGTGGAGGAGCCGGTATCCATTCCAACAGGAGCAGAGACTTACTGTGGAGGCTCTAAGAATGCAGTCCATCCAGAATGGTCTAAAGGACAGGACCCAAGACGCGCTCAGTTCCCTTAGGCATGGTGTGCTGAGATGTTGTACCATGCGATCACGGTATTTATATTCCACGTGGCTCTTCCACACAGTTGTGCTGGGATATCGCTCCTATTACATGATGAATCTACAGGATTGATACCTTTTGAACTATGAAGCATACTCTTGGTTACTCACCGCACTGTGTACATTGATACCCCTTGCCCCCGTCCTGAGGAAGACCCGCAGCAGAGGATAGTACTCACGCTTTTGTGTTAGGGTCCAAATGTCGACAACCCCTGAATAGGCCTACACCCTACCTTGACCCCCCACACCAGAAGCACAGATGAAGTTACACTGTGAAAAACTGATGAATGAAATGTACTGTCTCTGATTGTATATACAGGGGTCGGCCAGAATTCTGAAGGGAGACCATTTTTGTCAAGTTTGAAGCTGGATCCCTTATGCATTAATTTATTTGAATTACCCTCTTGATGTAACTCATTTTCTCCCTTTTCTATTCTTCACATGAGCACTCACTTTCCCATCCCTTTCTTCTTGATGATAACCGTGTGGATATTACTAATTGTATATCATGCCTTTACATTTTTGACTTATTTCTTTTTGGATAAATACTTATCATGACTGAATAAAGTGAATCATACTAGTCATTTTGAAGTGGCCTATAACTTTATTGCCTATACCTTCATGTGCCTACAAGTATTTTTATACTCATCTATTGGAACAAAATTGAGTTTAAGTGAAAAGTGTCTGGGACCACTGTTTCCTATACCAAGATATTGGGGCTGGTACAAAAGGGGTTGGTGATGGACGGAGCATCTGTACCAATCAAACACTCACACCCAGTCAACAGATCTGGGTCTAATCCATCACCGTTCTTTAGCCCACTCTGCCACCCCAGTTCAGACATGGCCATATGCAAATCAGTCTGACCCTGTGCCTCATGGGAACAGTCCAGCCCGAACTGGCAAGCCATGCCTTCTCTGGACCGGAAACAAGCTTCCTAGGACCGGTTTCTGGCATTACAGCCGTCTTCAGCCAGGCTTGCTTGAATCCAGTGGCAAAGTGAGCAAGGGACTCACGTCTGAGCATACCCTGCCAACTTGTGGCGAACAAAGCGGTAAAAAGGGGGTGATGATGGACGGAGCATCTGAGCCAATCAAACACTCACACCCAATCAACAGATCTGGGTTTAATCCATCACCGTTCTTTAGCCCACTCTGCCACCCCAGTTCAGACATGGCCATATGCAAATCAGTCTGACCCTGTGCCTCATGGGAACAGTCCAGCCCGAACTGCCAAGCCATGCCTTCTCTGGACCGGAAACAAGCTTCCTAGAACCGGTTTCTGGCATTACAGCCGTCTTCAGCCAGGCTTGCTTGAATCCAGTGGCAAAGTGAGCAGGGACTCATGTCTGAGCATACCCTGCCAACTTATGGCGAACAAAGCTGAACTGTTCCCATGAGGCACAGGGTCAGACTGATTTGCATATGGCCATATCTGAACTGGGGTGGCAGAGTAGGCTAAAGAACGGTGATGGAGTAAACCCAGATCTGTTGACTGGGTGTGAGTGTTTGATTGGTTCAGATGCTCCGTCCATCACCAACCCCTTTTGTACCGAAATATTGGGGCTGGCAGTGTTTAAGGTTCACTTGGAACCAAGGAAAAGGTATCAAAGTCAATGAAATTGCCAGATGCAGTTGGATTTATTTAGTGTAGCTAAGCAGGTTTTGTTGAACTTGATGATTTCTCTTGTTGAGGCATGTTTATGTAGACATCAGTGTTAGGTCGAATTGAAATTTGTCTTTTTTATTTTGGTTTTGAATTTCTGTTTCAAGAGGAACTAGTTCCACGGCATTGTTGCATATTCCATCATTCCGTATAGGAGACTCTTCAAAGGTGATGAGTCTTTCCGTCTGAACTTCCTGTATGGTAGCGAGAGGAGGGAGTCGGCTACTCAGGAGTCCACAAGGCCTACCATTCAGTATCAGTCACATAGTGTTGTTTTATCAGATCAATGGAGACAAATCTCTTCTCTTTTTTCCCGGCAAGAGGTGGTAGAAGAACAGTTCTTGTCCCTTCAATGGCCAGGACAGGTACAGGCTTTCTGTATGATGGCCCAAATTCTTTTTTGTCCACTATCTTATCTCTGACCTGATCCTTAACTTTAGAGACCCAGACAGGGCTTGCAGTGATGGACTTGACTTCCCCAGTGGACGTCTGCTTTACTTACACATTGCTTTGTAGTGCACTTGATTCATATATATTCTGTAAAACAGCCAAAAAAGGTTTTTCATCCGCCACTGTGCCTTCACAATGGTGATCAGGTACCCACATTCTTGTTCCAAATAGGACCTCGTAAGGAGTGACACCCCCAGAGAACCTCTTGGCATGTTGTTCAAGGACTTCTAAACCCCATATAAGTGATTGACCCAACTACCACCCTCGCCTAATACTCTAGTTTTTAATGAGTGCTTTAAGTCCCTTTTTTTTCACTCCACAACCAAATTTCCCTTGGGATGATACAGAGAGCAGTACCGCAGTGCTACACCCAAACTTCCCATGGCTTCCTTGTAAGCCCTGGAGCTAAACGCAGGGCCACGGTCAAAATATAAAGTGCCAACTGCATACGTCCCTATAAAGACTCGCAAATCTTTGATAACAGTTTGAGCGTCAGCCGATTGCTGAGGCCATATCCATAGGAATCTTGAGCAGGAATCTACTGCAGCCATGATATATTTGTAAGCCCCATCAGATTGTAGGCGGCCGTAAGGGTCCAAATATACACTAGGGAGTGGTCTGTCTGATATAAGCAATGGTGTCCTCTGATAGGTTTCATTTTCCGATGCCCCACCCACTTACACTTACGCTTATGAGTTAGCATAATGTGTCTAACTAATGATATATTCATGTATGCATTTACGTTTATATTTTCCATTTCGTTATTCATTTATGCGTGCGATATTGTTCAGTTTTCTTAGCTTAGCTTGTGTGCCACCATTTTGGAGTGCTTCTCTCTTCTTGCGAGTCGCACTTGCACACCCCCTCCCGTAGGAATAGGAAAAACCCTGAATACAGCAGTTTTCATTTCTTGGCTAACTATGATCGAAACTAATAGCAAAACTTCTTATCAGCACTGTTCTCATGCACTGGAGATGCTGAGGCCCGGCTCCGTGGCCTTGGACACAGATAACCAAAATGTTGCTATTGCAGGTGCAGATGCCTCTTGTGTGAGGCCATTGTTCACCCTCTCCGGGGTCCAGTACTTTTCCAGTATGGGCGTGTTTTACTCTGCTGTACCATGTTATAATGTATTGCTGTGATGAGATGAGTCAGTCCTCTCGGCGCACTCTTAGGGGTGAGGTCGGACAGGGCCCTCTCATATGGGAGTTTGTGGCCTAATAAAATACTCTGTTTATTCTTCTCCACTGTCCGGCTGACTTATTACTTGGTAATTATAGGTGAGTGCGGTAAGTCACTAGGGTGGATTTGAGCCACGTTTATCAGATGGCGCCCGAACAGGGACCCCGCGATAAGGATCTTTCTCCCCCGTAAGTGGGTAGCAGAAGACCGGGGACCCTCTGGTCGGCACGGTGGGTCTGGGTACCCATTTGATGCTGAGCTTGGTTCTCGCAGCGCTGCCCCACCCTGCTGATCGGGAGAGGTCCCGGTTCATGATCCTGCGCCGGGGTCCGGAAGGCGGAACTTTGGAGTTGACCGTGTTGGTCCCGGCAGCCGGCGGTGGAGAACGATAGAGGTCTGTACTGCATATAGAAGGTGAGTGGTCCGACCGTTGATTGAGGGAGCTGGGATTCTCCATGAGACCGGTGTGTTTCTGAGACCGGTGTGTCTCTGGTGATTGGAGGAGCCGGTGTGCTCCTGGGGCTAGCGTGCTCGGGGGAACTCAGAGTGCGAGTGGCACTCTGACAGACTTGGTGGAGATTGGGTGGACGTTTGTTTATGGTCATCCGACCGGGTGGTACTGCGGTCGAGGCGTGGCTCACTGCGGGCGGATTCTGGGACTTACCCGAACCCCTATGGTGCGTGGTTAGCTGGGAACGGGTCCTGGGTCTCACGTGGTACAGTGCGCAGCGATTCGTAGTGCCGCCAGGGAGGCGGATGTGTTCCCCAATTTTGGAACGGTGTGTGTACTTTTCGGTCTGCGGTAGGGTCCAGGTTCCCCAGGACTTGGTCGACGGGCCTTGTCCCATTTTGGTAACACGTGTTTGGCAGAGATTTGACATATAGGAAGAGTGAATATATGTATGTACTTAGTAGTGATTGTGCGGTCTGGGATTTGTTGAGAGGGTGAGTGTAAATTTTGTGCTGTTGCGTGACTGAGTGAGTGAAGATGCCGTGTTTCAGTAAGCTACGGTGCCTCGGGTGTTGCTGCGGCGCCTCGGACACTAGATTGGCTGAGAGCCAACCCGCCCCGATGGAGGGCTCACCTAATTTTGAAATGTATGTTAAACATGGATTGACTCCGATTTTGTTTAATACCTTGTGGCATAGATATACCAAGGGGAACGTAGATTTACAGTGGCCCTTGACTGGTTCTTTCGATATGGCAAAACTAGATTATTTACAGGACAGATTATTTGCTAGGCGCAGTCGCCAGAGTATGTTCAATTCCTTGAGGATGTGGCAGAAAGAAGTAAGGGAACGACAGACAAGAGAAGAGAAGGTGGCTCAGAAGAGAGCAGCTCAGACGATGGCACAGAAAGCGAGAGAGCATACTAAGAAAGAGAATGAGAAACAGATTGAGCGCGCAGATAGACTTCATAGGTTACAGACGGATAAAAGCTATGTAGTGAGAGAGGAAGAGCAAGATGAGATGGAGGACATTTTGAATGCTCGGCCCCCTCCCCCATATGCTCCACAATCATTGTACCCCCGTACTGACAGGCTCTGTTTCTCCTGTGGTGGTTTCAGTTCCACAAACGGTTACTTCCCCTTTGATCGGCGCCTCTACTTCCTCTGTTTCGGCCCCCACTTTGTTGAGAGATGTTGAACAAACACTATCTTCCATCACCTCTTCCGTGACCGCGCCCTTGCTTTCCTTCTTTGCGACAAGCCCGCCTGCCTCCTCTGTGATCTCTTCTGCACTCCCCACTGTTTCTGCTAGCGCTACCCCCCAAGGTGAGTTGCCGACCCCGACTCGAGGTGCGGGAAGTGGGCTACTTACCCAGGTACGAAAGTTGCTTACACGTTCTACTGTTGGGCTGGATGAAAAAATGAAAGTGGCTAATCAGGCTTGTCAGTGGGCTAGGAATAATATTTACGCACTGGAGGACATCTGGTCCACAATGAAAGATTATGAGCCCCTGAAGCAGCAGCATGCTTTATGGCATATGTCGACGACACTAATAGCGTTGTGTGAGCAGGGTTATGGGGGAACAGCACCCCAGGTTCTTCATGATATTAAGGACAGAGCCTATAGGGCCAACACTGGGACGAGGGATGTGTCGCGAAGTTTGCGGACTTTGCTGGAATATCGAAATGAGTTACCGGCAGCCGGAGGGCCCCATTTTCCCGGGGTGCATCCCATGCATGAAGTCCATCCCATTTTCCCATAGACCTGGTAACTCATAATGTGACCAGGGCTCGTGTGGATGCTCATTTCCAGGAACAGTGGGTATACACGCCTTGGAAAAGGAGCGAGGTGTTAGTGCTGAAGGCGCAGCTGCCCGATTCTAGAAAAATCCGACTGCTTATTACAAAGAGTTGACGGAAGCAGCTTCCTCGACAGTCATGACTTTAGCAGACATAGAATTGTTCTTTGGATTACTGGTTCCGGTGGATGTGTGGAGGCAGGTAAAGGATACAGATCATGCGGAGGAATTGGGTGGTACTTGGGAAGAAATTAAGGATTGGGACAAGGAGCGGAAACCCGGGGAGAAGCCGAAAGCCGAGATTTTAGCATTACCAGGGCGAATAATAAAATATATGCACTCCCTTATTCCTCCAGAGAAGGTGGATTGGGATAAGTTGACTGCATGTAGGCAGAAAAAGGATGAAGCGGTTTCAGATTTCTTCACTCGTTTCGAGGAAGCCTTTATGGATTTTAGCGGTCAGGATCTTTCCCAGGATGGGGGCTTACGACTTTTCGTTAACAGATTCGTAACTAATTTGCTAGAAGAAATATCGGCTAGATTACAGGCATCGGAGAGTACGTGGATGACGTCCACCCCTATGGTATTCTGAGTATGGCTCAGTATTATGAACATAGAGAGAACGAGAACAAAGACAGACAGGAAAAGAAAGCCAAAGATTTGAAGACAAGGGTGCTGTTGCAGCAGGTGTCGAAGGGTCGGGGACGTGGAGCCCCACCTATGGTAGCGGGTCGAGGTGGAAGTAGTTATGGAAGAGGAGAGAAGAGAGAGCGTCTGGGACCGAATCAGTGTGCGAACGGCAAAAAGGAGGGGCACTGGTGGAAAGATTGTCCGGAGCTTCGGTCCACTGCTGGACCAGGCAGGGGTAGAGGGCGCGGTGAATTTCGTAGGGATGACAGACAGTTTGATGAAGGCAGGCGACCGGGAAGGAATTACTTTGACGGGGAAAGGGATCGACAACATTTCCAAACTGAGGGTGACCATGGCCGAGATAGACAGTACTACAATGACGTATACGCTGTGGATGACTTGACTGGATTCTCTCATAACTAGGACAGCGTAGGACAGAGCATGGGACCGGTTTCTGTGGATGTTGATCAACGAGGACCCTATGTGACTGCGGATTTGTTGGGGTCCACTCAGAAATTTTTGGTGGACACGGGTGCTATGAAAAGTTCTGTGGCACGTTCTCAGGTCCCAGGGGCGGCTCTGTCTGGCAAGAATAATATTTCCGTAGGGTTCTCAGGTACTCCGGTGATTAGCCCCATTTCAAAGCCTCTTGCTCTTACGATTGGTCCTTTCACTGTTGATTCTCCTTTCCTTTTGACTTCGAATTGTGGTGAAAATTTGCTGGGTTTGGATTTGTTGAAGAGATTAAATGCTACCATTTACTGTTCCCCAGACGGTGTGTACCTCACTTTGGGTCCTACTGTCGCGCATGCGCAACAGTGTTTTTCAAAGGACAAGCCTCTCCCGGCTGAGTTTGTGGGGATCCCCGAGACTTTATGGGCCAGTAGTGATACTGATGTGGGGAAAATGGATATTGCCCCCGTGTCCATCAAAGTTAAGGTGGGAGCCCAACTGCCACGAATACCCCAGTACAAGATATCTAGGGATGGTGAGAAGGCTTTGCTACAAATAATACAGGATTTGATACGGTCAGGTGTGGTGGAAGAGACTGACTCTAACATTTGTAATAGTCCTATTCTTCCGATCCTTAGGAGACCCTCGGCCGATGCCAGTGATGGTGCACCTGATGTCTATCGATTTGTGATTGATTTACTCCACATTAATAAGGTGGTTGAGCCCCAATATCCGGTGGTCTCTGACATTACCACGATTTTGACAATGATCCCTCCCACAGCCAAATATTTTTCAGTTCTAGACTTGAAAAATGCTTTCTTTAGTATCCCTGTACACCCTGATAGCCGTTACCTTTTCGGATTCTCATTGGCTGGCCAAAGTTTCAGATTTTGTAGAATTCCTCAAGGCTATACCGAGAGCTCCAGCATTTATAGCCAGGCTTTGAAGGCTCAATTAGACGATTTGGAACTCCCCAAGGGCAATGTTCTATTGCAATATGTAGACGATATTCTCAGAGCATCTGACACCGAGGAGGGGTGTCGGGACACCACAGTTAAATTGTTGCACCATTTGGCTCGCAGGGGACACAAAGTGTCCCTTCCTAAATTCCAATACTGTCGACAGGAGGTTACCTACTTAGGTCATTTCCTATCGAAGGAGGGGAGGAGGTTGACACCGGAGCGCATCAAGGCGATAACTAACATGGCTATACCTAACACGCAGCGAGAGGTGCGCGCGTTTCTGGGCATAACATCGTATTGTCGACAGTGGATACCTAATTATGCCTTACTAACAAACCCTCTTCTGTATCTGACTGCTAAGGAGGTGCACGAACCCCTATCCTGGACTCCAGCATGTCAAGAAGCTTTTGAGTTACCAAAAACTGCTTTGTGTTCTGCACCTGTTTTGGGAACTCCTGATTAACAGAAGCCTTTTTTGCTTTATGTACATGAGGCGGAAGGTTGCGCGTTGTCTGTCCTAACTCAATGTTTTGGAGGGAAACAGAGACCTTGCGCTTATTTTTCTGCTAGGCTTGACAATGTGGCGAGAGCGTTGCCGAGCTGTCTAAGGGCTACAGCGGCTGCTGCAGTCTCAATTAGACAATCGGCGGGGCTTGTGCTGGGTACAGAGCTCACAGTAATGGTACCGCATGCTGTGGACATTTTACTGAATAGGACGCAGATGCAGCATTTAACTAGTGATCGTCTTACTGGTTATGAGATGACATTATTCGCCCCCCATGTTACGATTAAAAGATGTGCCACTCTGAACCCGGCCACGTTGCTACCCATCCCTTCAGATGAAAAGGACGATGAAGTCCATGATTGTTTGTTTCGGACAGAGGAGGAGACGAAGGGAAGGATAGATTTAATGGACACCCCCTTTGATGATCCCGACGGGGAGCTGTATGTTGATGGTTCCTGTTTTAAACTTGCGGATGGTACCTCAACTGCAGCATATGCAGTCACAACATTGAAAACAGTGGTGGAAACATCTAGGGTCCCGTACCACTCGGCCCAAGCTGCAGAAATAATAGCATTGATGCGAGTGTGTGAACTGAGTGAAGGACTGGATGTGAATATTTACACTGACAGCCAATACGCCTTCGGCGTGGCTCATAGTTACGGGCGATTGTGGGCAGAAAGGGGGTTTTTGACATCACATGGACAAAGGATTCAGAATGGTCCATTGATATTACGACTATTGACAGCATTGACGCTTCCCAGACGACTGGCTGTGATCAAATGTAGTGCAAACAAAGCGGTGGTGGATGATGTAGGACGGGGAAATGCATTTGCGGATCAAATAGCAAAGGAGACTGCTAGGACAAAACTCCCACAAATGTTTGTGGCAGGACCAGCTAGGTGGGTACCGGACGTTAATATGTTCGCGAACACTGTACAAAGTGTGCGGAACATACAAGAAAAAGCGACTGAGGATGAGTTGAGGACATGGAAGAATGGTGGGGGACGGTTGGACTCGGATGAGTGTTGGACGGATGTGTCAGACAAAAGACGGTGGCTACTTCCAAATACATATGTCCTCCCAGTGGTGACAATGGCTCATGGGCCAGCTCATATTAGTGCGAAGGGAATATGTAAATTACTAGATCCAGTGTGGAGTAACAAGAATATTTCCAAGGTGGCAACCCTTTTAGTGCAGCAGTGCATGGTTTATTTAAGACATAACCCTGGAAAGGGAACACCTGTTCCGGTTGGCAATTTTGCTCCTCCCTCTTTCCCATTTGAAGTGATACAAATGGATTATATTGAAATGGAGAGGGTCAACAATCTCAAATACGTCCTTGTGGTGGTATGCTCCTTTAGCAGGTGGGTGGAGGCTTTCCCAACTAAGGATTGTACGGCCATCTCAACAGCTAAGATGTTGATAAAGGAGTATTTTTCCCGTTATGGCCTGCACCGGGTGATCTGGAGTGACAACGGCACATCTTTCCATGCTGAACTGATGAAACAGATATGTAAGGGATTGCAGATATCTCAAAAGTTCCATGCAGCACAACACCCCCAGGCTGCGGGCTTGGTAGAGAGGTTCAACGGGACACTAAAGTTAAAAATGGCCAAGATACAAGAGAGTACAGGGTTACGTTGGCCAGATGCACTCCACCTAGCTTTGCTTTCCACTAGAGTGACAGTCAATTCCAAGACAGGTGTCTCGCCCCACGAGGTCATTTTTGGCCGCCCAGCCAACGTGTGGGGTGTCCCTAGACCTAAATGTTTCTCGGAAATAGAATATCCTTTGTTGATAGATTACCTGTATGCTTTGACTAAAGATCTCCGTTCTGTTCATCAGCAGGTAGCAGACACCCTGAAGTCATTGCCGGAGGGGCCAGCCACACCATACAACCCGGGGATTGGGTTGTCGTGAAGAAGTACCAACGGAAGTCCTGCTTGGAACCCAGGTGGTCGGAGCCGAGGCAAGTGCTCCTCACCACCCGCACCGCACTCCGGATCCAGGGCCGCAAGGCGTGGACGCATGCATCTCATGTGAAGCGCGTTCCCTTGCCGCTGCCATATGACGAATGGGTGAGAAACGGCGTCGCTGACCCAGAATGTGAAGTGGTCCCTTGATATATACCCTTCTCGGATGCTTTGTTGAGGGGTGAGGAGCCGATCAAAGAGCAAAGAGGCCAGCTCTGATTGTAAGTGGAGAGGCCTCTCCTGATCGCAGTGAGCAAACATCAGCGGATAAGTCCCCTGCCATTGAGCCCCCCATTCTGTTTACAGATCCAGAGGTGCGAGGGAGCACTTGTTATAATCTCCGGCCCAGAAAGGAGAAGAAGAACTGAGCACTGGAGAAAGGGCTGAGATAGGGATTAGATGAGAACTGTGCTGAAGAATAGTTAAGTGTTAGAGATGGACTGCTGGTAAGAGCCCTGGTGCACTGTCGAGACATTGTCAAATGGGACATTAGGATTGCGCCTGGGCCCAGATTCAGTGCTCCTGAGTTGCAAAGGCTGTGCGACTCTGTCGTGGGATTAGGGAACGAACAATAGAAGCCTGCCTGTGAGGCTTTAACGGACACAGGGAGAAGATCCCTTTTGAGGGTGAAGAACCCCTCTGACCGGCTTCAAGAGTGACTGGAACTGTTTGAATACTTTTTTTTAGTTTAGTTTTCGACTTTTAGTTAGGGAAAATGTACCCCTTTGGCCGTCCCATCCCAGAGGAGGAGCAGCCTTTTGCCGCTCCTCGTAGACCAGAACCAGATTCTCCTTGGCTCGCTCTGTCACGAAAAGGAAAAATTGTGGTCATTGTGATATTCATCATTGTATTTTTAATAATTCTTGGAATACTGTTTTTCCTAGATGAAGCCTACCCTGTTCATAAGCTTATCCCTACCCCTTCTGCCCTTCCCGAACATAATATGGTTACTGTTGATTATGGCGAACAATGTCTGTGTAAAGGCTATCGTGATAATGTTTTTATTAAGACTTTACATCATGCTCATGCCGTGTATAATGTGACAGATTGTTGGGTTTGTGGGTTGCTCCCTTTCGCTGCATATAAAAAGGATAGGTTGCTGGCACTTCCTTTAAGACCGGTAAATAGTTGTGTGGGTTGGTACACCTTAATTGGCATCGTGAAATTCTTTCAACAGCCTGATTTTCTAGACCCTCGATTGCCTAACACAGGGTCGACTTTGACGATGCGAGTACGCCCTATGCCCACCTCTTCCCTTGGACGGTTGTTTACTGACGGACGTTTTGATCAGACATTTCTGGAAACATGTTCGAGGAAAGTAGAACGATTTGTGACTCCTTACGACACTGATAAAGTGAGGGAGAGCTTTCTACAATTGAACTCTTCTCTAGCTTATAGACATCTTCCTTCGACAAATAGTAGTGGTCGTTCTTTGGTACCCCTGGCAGTTGTTGGGCCCTCACCCTTTTTCTGTATCCTAGGGAGGGGTCCTATAAAGGTTGGGGACAGCTCCTGCAATGTGACTGCTTCAATTTGTCTACCCCTTAGTCCTTCTTTAGTCACTCCCCAGAATATTTACTTTGTCTGCAGGGCCAATGGATACCTGTGGTTGCCCGAGGGTTGGGGTGGGGTCTGCTATCTGGCTTATTTGCTTCCTCCTGTTCTTGTAGCACCCTCAGATTATCATAAGACCCATCGACGGTTTGCTATAATGCCTGGACAGCTTAAAAGGAGGGCTCTTCAAGTTGAGGATGTAGATCAGACCGACACTTCTTTGCAGCAATGGACAGATTTTTCTAAGGGTTTACTGCCGTTCTGGGGTCCCATCTTTAACAGTAGAGCTATTCGGAGACTGTCAAGAGTGATGGAAAAGGTGGTAAATACTGAAGCAGACATTGCAGCCAATATGTCTATCGAGATGCAGGCTATGAGATTATTTACGATACAGAATAGGATGGTTCTCGACGTCATCCTTGCAGATAGGGGTGGAGCCTGTCGCGTCATTGGGACGTCTTGTTGTGTGTATATTCCTGACTCGGCCCCGACTATTAACTTAGCGGTACAGAAACTCCATAGATTAGCTACTGAACTCCATCAGGACACTGGTACTTGGTCATTACGGACCTGGTTGTGGGGTGTTTTCTCATCTTGGGGTTGGAAGATTCTGATGTGTGTTGTAGGGGTTGTGGGTATATTGCTGACTTGCTGCCTATGCGTTTATTGCCTCCCCCCTTGTTGCTCCATGTGTGCCAGCAATATCCGAATTTCTAAACGTCCCACACGCCAGTACCCTGTTTCTGATAATATAGAACTTCATGATGTGCACTGGTTAATGCTCATTGATGATGATATTTTGATTGAGGTGTTGTCCCGCCCCTAGGCTGATGTGTAAAGACTCTACCTTTTGGTTAATAAAGGCTGCGCTCATGTTAGCCACATAAGGCTAAAAGGAGGGTCTGATAGGTTTTATTTTCCGATGCCCCACCCACTTACACTTACGCTTATGAGTTAGCATAATGTGTCTAACTAATGATATATTCATGTATGCATTTACGTTTATATTTTCCATTTCGTTATTCATTTATGCGTGCGATATTATTCAGTTTTCTTAGCTTAGCTTGTGTGCCACCATTTTGGAGTGCTTCTCACTTCTTGCGAGTCGCACTTGCTCACCCCCTACCGCAGGAATTGGAAAAACCCTGAATACAGCAGTTTTCGTTTCTTGGCTAACTATGATCGAAACTAATAGCAAAACTTCTTATCAGCACTGTTCTCATGCGCTGGAGATGCTGAGGCCTGGCTCCGCGGCCTCGGACACAGATAACCAAAATGTTGCTATTGCAGGTGCAGATGCTTCTTGTGTGAGGCCATTGTTCACACTCTCCAGGGTCCAGTACTTTTCCAGTATGGGTGTGTTTTACTCTGCTGTACCATGTTATAATGTATTGCTGTGATGAGATGAGTCAGTCCTCTCGGCGCACTCTTAGGGGTGAGGTCGGACAGGGCCCTCTCATATGGGAGTTTGTGGCCTAATAAAATACTCTGTTTATTCTTCTCCACTGTCCGGCTGACTTATTACTTGGTAATTATAGGTGAGTGTGGTAAGTCACTCGGGTGGATTTGAGCCACGCTTATCACCACGCTGGGCATAATATGGTGGAGTCCTTCATCTGTTGAAAGATGTCGCACTTTAAGACATAATCTTTGGTGTGCTTTGTTAACACTGCCCATCAATAGCGTTGCGTCAGTATAGAAACTGTCGCCGACACTCATGCGTGCGCAGAACTTAGACCCTCATGTACATCTAAAATTAAGACCAATCTGCGATCCATGTTTGGTATTACTCTATCCCCCACTCCGGGAATTTGAGCAAATGGAACGTTATTTGTATCTAACTTGTAGGAGTACTTGAGTGGAAACCCTTTCGGCAATGCCTTATTGTCTTTGTGTGATGCAATGACAGCTACCATTATCTGTACATCAATTCTCATTTTGCAACGAGTGATAGCAGCTAAGGATGCTGTCTGTACTGTCCCCTTCCTGGCTTCATCAGCCAATGAATTACCTTCAATGTGAACGCCATCATTTTGATGACTCAGCGTGTGGATCACGTGAGCTCTTGGTAGTTTGTTTTTCAACTCAGCTACCTGTTCCCATAGCATTTTGTGCTTAATTGTGCCAACCTTTGAGTCTCTAAACCCATTTTGTCCCCAATAGTTAAGATATTAATTGTATGACTGGTCACAGTAAAAAGAACCGCACACAATTAATGTGGGGAATTCTCTATCCGTATTTATCAGTGCCAGTAATTGTGCTTTTAATTCTGCCAGCTGAGCCAATACAGTCTCCTAGAGACTGTGTGTTTGTACAGCTTGGATGGAACTTTTCATCCTACATATGAACTTTTACAATCGCACATGCGGCGCTGTATTGCAGTTTACTTTCATTGGCCGGCTGAGTAGATCGGTCAGTGTAAATTATGTATTCATACTAATCTAGAGGCATTATTTCATTTGGGAGAGGATATTCTTGATCATATTGCAAAAATGCTTGTGTTTTCAGATTTGGGTTGTATCTGTATTCTACGTCTGACGCAATGAGACAATTAGCCCATTGTATCTGTCTTGGATGTAAGGCTTCGGCAGTAGGAATTCTTGCCTTTATAGCAGCTTCTAAGGCTGGTACTGGAGTCACGACAATTATTCGTTTCCCAGAGCCAGCGCTCTTTTACTCACTACATCTGTAGTTCTGACAGGATTTTCTCAGTTGATGCGAGGCGCATCTCAGCGTTTGTGTACAAATGTGATTTGTATGCTATGGGTACTGTTTCGCCTTCATTGAAGGTTAGGTAAATGTACTCAGATTGACCCACGATAACGCGAATACCCAAATTTTGTATGTTTATGCTTTTCTGCAAGTGTTCTGAAGCTATCATGTCAGCTTGTAGGGAACAAAGGATATCTGTGTGTTCCGGTGTCCATTGAGTAACTGAAAAATCAGGTCTTATTAACTCATAGAAAGGTTTAACCCTCTCTGCGTAATCCAAAATATATGTTCTACCAAAATTCAGGAATCCCAGTTTGGATTGAATTTTTGTTAATGATTTTGGAGGTTGGAGCAGCACACACTTTTCTAAAAAGTTAGCTGCTAAGCTCTTGCCTGCACTTGAAAGCTCATATCCCAGAAATAGGACAATGAGGTGGGCTATTTTTGATTGTTTAAAGTTGATTTTCTAACCCTCAGAGGCAAATCCCAAAATGATGGTGTTCACCCTGGTCAAGTGTTCCTCCAGGTCATCATCCGTCAGATAAATATCATCTACATAGGACAATGCCCCTTCATCCAGATTCTGAAGTAACTCAGTTACCCTGGCAAAAAAAACCCTGTGCTGTTCGTATACCGCTGGGGGAGTCGACCAAATTGAATATGGGACCCCATCCTGAGAATGCTTTCAAATATCTGCTCTCAGGTGCTAAATTTTGGCTGAAAAATCCATTCAAGATATCTAATGTTATTCATCAATGCAGCACTGGGTGCGTTCTGTACTGCAAATGTTTTTGTGCATAAGTTTAGATATCTATAGTCTAAAACTAGATGATGTGAAATTGTCAGGTTTCAATACAGGAAACAAAGGATTATTCATCGAAGAGGTGCAAGTTTCACTCACCCCCTGGTATTCAAGTTGATCAAAGATTTTCCTGACTGGTTTTTTAGCTTCTTACTTAGTTGGATACTGTCTCTGTGGAGCTGGAGTAGATTTTAATGATATCACGTGGTGGTTTGAATCTTCATCCCACCCAACATTGGTTGCGGTATAGTGCAGGATCAAGGGCCACAACTACTCCTGCGAGTATGTGTGTTTTAGATATTGGAGAACAAGGTGAGAGAAAGCCGGCATAATTACCGTTTCACCCTTTGGGCAATCAATAACAATAGTAGGCGGCCTATCTCTTTCAGCTAAAAGAATGTCATAGCCAAAAGTTAGGTTCTCCCAAAAGAGACCTTTAACTTTTCTGGGCTTGTCCCCTTCCATCTGGAGTGTTATTTCATGTAACCTATGTGGGCCACTTACCCTAGTATCAGGCGTTTCCACCGTGATATGTTAACTTAACTCTGCTGTCACCAAAATTCCATCAGGTTCTGGTGAGCTATTGTTCCTTCTGCTGAACTGTCTAGCATCGTCAGAGCCCATTCCTTGTTCAGTAGTTGAGTCCGCAGAATTCTGGGAATGTCTAACTTTGACACCTGCTACTTTCTTTTTTTTTTTTTTATTGAGGTTTTGCTTTAGGCTTTTTTTTTTGGGAAGCATAGTCTGAAGTGGGTTTTGTGTCTCTGGACTTTGTACGCTTTTCTTGTCTGTGTTCTGACCCTCCTTCCCTCTCAGGATTTTTCGATGAACCCTGAAAGGAACGAGAGGAACGTGTATTAGTGTCCTGATACCTGTCAGGTTTTCTAATATTGTCCCTATTCCTAAGGTTATACCTTCTTCCAGAGGGCTCCTGTTGAGACCTACCTCTGGATTGAGATCTTTTATCTTCATTCTTTTGTTGTTTGTTATTATCCCATGTCTACTTTGAAGAAGAAGGTGCTTGCTTAAAAGTATCCTTTTCGGGACTACCCATCAGTTGAGGTTATATTGCTCTCACCCCCAAGCTGTCTCTGCCTAATTCTGCTTAAGCAGTTTCAATTATTTTAGGTAATCATGTTCCTGTTGTAGAGGAGTGAACTGCCTTAGGCGTTGGCATATTGCCACCGATGCTGCCTCTCGTTTAATGTTTGCTAATATTATAGCTGATAAATGGTGAAAATTACTTAGTAATTTCATCCCTAAGTTCAGAGCAGGTTCTACTCCATTCTGTATTTGTCTTCAAACATCTGGTATTAGTGCTAATGATTGGATACCATGAGTCCTGGTATATATGGCAGCAAAAACTGTACCCCAAGAGTTACAATCCTCTATCTGGGGTGTTATCCCCATAGGCAAGCAAATTGTTAACATTGTGTTTTTCATGTGGGCTGGTATGTGGAAATACCGCCTCTACCTGTGTTATTTTTTGAGCCGCCCAGAATGGAATTTGTTCACGTTTAGTGGGCATTTTACCCTTCGCTGTGTGTAATGTTTCTGGTGTAATTTTAGTTGTTAATGTTTGAGTCAGACTTGGTGTAGCCATTGCTGGCTGAACTGTGAGTGTTCTCATCATGAACTGTGTCATGTTTCTGTAAAGTCTTATTAGTTCTTTATGAAGTATAAGTAAGTCTCCTGCTTGCTTTGTTTCAATGTCAGGATGTGGTGTGTAGGCCGCTAGTACCAGCCATGTTGCTCCATCTCGTCCGAGAGGACCGGGTCTTACTTTATTTCTTGTATGGGGAGGGCGCCTTTAAACCAGTAGAAATGCACCTGGTAAGTGAGCGGAATTTCAATGTCCTCGTACGGACAATTTGAGTTTGTTATTTCATCTTCTGTGTAGTAATGAAATGTCTTTGTTCGTGCATTTGCCTCTGGAAATTTAACCCATGAATAGAATACCTCTGTTCTAAATGATTTGTGTGCCTCAATCACAAAGGTTACTGGCCCACCCCTAGCTGGTAAACCATATGAAGCTATTTTTATTGTGATGGCATTTCTAACATTTTCTGAAAGTTGTATAGCATCTGCATCTTCTTCTTCAGCTAAGAGATCTAGTTCACGCACTTTTTCATCCTGCTCTTCATTTTTTTTTGTAAGAAGACTTTTTCAAGGGAACCGAGATAAGGTGTTATGCACAAATAGGAACAATGAGTCCTTCAAGCTTGTTTAACCAACAACCAATACATAGGGTTTTACCTGCTCAGCTGCTGCAGATTTTTGTTACCTCCCACTCCAGACGTCTCTGGGAAAATGTGAGTAGGGGCCTCTGAGAATAGCATGACTGAACTACTCAGATTTGACTGTTAAATTAGTACCCAAACGTTGTTGTGGGTTCCATGTCATGTAGTTCCTATTAACCTATATAGGATCTGGCGTTTAGACAACATACACTGTAGGATTGGTGTAAGACGGATTCTAGATACCCCCACCGGGTATGTTGGCCTGCATACCAGCTAGTTCACAGTGCCACTAGAAACTCTCCTTACCAAGGAGAGAATAGTTCTTGTCAACTATAAAACATGACAACCCTGATCCCTCAGGACCATAGAAACAGTGTACTACTTTTCGATCAGCCACTCGTGCTCACTTAGTATCAGAGAGATACACAGAATAAACGGTATGGACATTTTTCAATAAGCATTTATTGAACAATCGTTATTCTAGCGTAAAATAGGTGTGCTGAAACAACCACTAGACAGTAACAGATATAAATGATTAGAAGCACTAATAAAGTAAAAGAATGGTAGATTTCTACCATTTTGCTATAACCACGAATACAGGCAATACATGGCAATAAAATGCATACTCCTATGATGCAATCCTAACTAGATGTACCAAAGTGTTCCTAGCATATATGTAGGTGTTAAGCCAAGATCCCCTCTAGGATAAAGTTATCCCCATTACCAGAAGTGAGAGACTGTGGGACCCTGTCTTGGTCTCGAGTTGGACACCTAGCAAGGGATGTTAGACCACTGTGACCTATACTATCTGTATGTAGGAGCCTCAGCATCTCCTGTCAGTGTGTCGGCAGGGAGGTCCTGATCTCCTCTGACTATCTGAGCAAGATGTGATGTTTAAATACCCATAGGTGACCCCCGGACTTCTAGCTTGCTGTGCCACTTGTCAGACTTAGGATGACGTCAGGAACTAACTTTATACATAGTTATTATGCAGGAGATGGTCGTCCTGCTGAGTTTCTGAGAATCTCATGCATGATGTATGAGGCCTTTACCGGGGAAAATCCCACATTCTGTGTGCAGGGTCTTATCTAGGTAAAAGGTCAGTCCCTAAGAACCGTTATGTTTGTAATGTAGGGAAGACTATAGATGAAGGGTTAGGAGGTTACCTGAGACTATATTAGGGTACCCCTATAGATTATATCACAATTATTGCATTATTGATGGTTTGCTGGTTCTTTCTGGATGATTAAGTTAAACTGAGTGTCCCAGGCATACATGTGGAATCAGTTAGCACACTACTGGATTAAAGAAAAAACTGTAATCCATTTTTCAATACTGCTTATGCAAAGACAAACAATTATTGGCAATTTTAGTAGATCATTTTTTAATGTGCTGTACACAGTATTCACACACAACAAGCACAATGCTCATCCTGGAGTCACACAGCAATACTCTTCCCCTGCACTCAATACAGTCTGAAATACAGCCTTTCGGCACAATGTCCACCTACGCTCACATATGGCCACCTCTCACCCTGCACTTACATAGGCATCACTCTCGCCCTACACCCACAGAGGGGCACCATCACCTTACTCTCACAAAGGTACAACTGGTAGACTTAGATAAAACCTTCCCTCCCAATGCACATTGAAACCCTGCCTTCAAACAAATTACTCACCCTGGATTCACATAGCCACATTTCTAATCCTAAACTCACACATGGGCATACCTCTCACTCTGCCTGTACTCCTACAGGTACGATGCACTGCACTCACACAGGAACACATCTCATCCTACCCTCACACACGTACACCCCTCACTCACACAGGCACATCTCCTCATCCTTCACTCACAGTCACCCCCACTATGCACTCATAATGCACACTGAACCCCTTATGTTATACATATAATACATCCTGCAGTCACATAGGCATAACAGCCACCCTGTAATCGTCAATCATCATCATCAATAGCTTTATTTCAACAGTTGGTGTCATAAAAGCATTGTTTAACGTTTATACAAAAGATAAAAACATAGATTCCTATTAACAAACCTTTAAGTACAACAAGTTCGCTAGAGATGTGATTACACAGCATTTTAACAAACTTTAAAAGGCTAGAGATAAAGCAAATAATGCTAAAAACATCATGTCATGAAATGTGTTTACAGATTAAAATGAATTTGTACCCTAACATGTACCCAGGATAAATATATGTAAAATGGCGAAGATAAAAACACTATGTAACACAGTTTCTCACTGTCATTTTGTCTAAAGTGCAGGTGTTATTTCCATAGTGAGAGATGGTATAAATTAAAAACGCCATACAACTAATCTACAGAATTATCAATTAGGACATCACATTTTTATTGCCACATAGATAGAGCATGGCCTAGGGTAGGGTCACCCCTCGCAGAGCGTTGTGCCTTAGTAGCCAAGCATGATTCAAAAACTTGGACACCCCACAAGAAAAGAGGACACTAGGTTCAGATTTTAAGATGCGGAGGGCAACCCGATGATCGCGTGAGCCCATGCCACTGCAAATGGGTCTCAGCCAATTGGATCTAGCAATCTAATAGGCTGGGCAGGTGAACATGACATGGGCAACACTCTCCAGCGAGGCTCCGCAACAAGGGCAGCTTTCTATTCTATTGTTAGCTGAGTGCCACTTTGATGTAACAGCAATCACAGGGAGCAAGCCAAACCTAAACTGGATATACAGAGCCCTATCACGTGGGACCTGAAATCGAGACCAAGTAAGGCTCTAGTCCTCTGGTATGCTTGGCCATGAGGAATTCGTGTTAATCGCCCCCTATCTGGGTAGCTATGCTCCTGTTGGTCAACACAATCCCAATAATGGTGCTTAAGATCCTCGTTGCTCAGGGGGATTTGGGTGTCCCTAGACTCTTTAAAGCCAAGTCGTATCATAGTTTTCTTTACGCACGATATCCACTTAACCCTGTGCCCTACATCTAAGTTCTATACCTCTGTTAGGGCTGCAGCGTAGTTTGCAAATTCAGAGGTACGCCTCAGTCGAGCCCAGAAGAGCAATGGGCGGAGCTTGACGATATCCTTAATCGACCGTCTGCCCATATCCTACTTTAATGAGGTGTTGCATGGAACCGAAACCAAATCCCCCAGGAACTTGTGCTCAGACTTACTTAGTTCTTCAACATTTTCGAACCCCCATAGCTCGGCTCCATAAAGGGCCGACCTAACTGCCTTAGCATCATACACTACAAGAGCCGGGGCAACCGGCCTGCTGTACGAGGACCAATGTTCTTTGATTATTGCCACGGTTACCCGTTTGTAGTTTAAGAGCATTTTTGCAAGGTGGTTCTCCATTGCATTTGCAGTCGAATACCAAGGTACACAAAAGTTTTAACTCTCGCCAGGGGGATACAATTCAAGGTAAGATTATTCCTAAAGGTTTTGTGGGGGTTAAAGGCCATGAGCTTCATTTTTGTGGTGTTAATAACTAGACATTGTGATTCACAGAAGGATTGGTAATTGTTAATTAATTTTTGTAGCCCAGCTGGGGTCTTTGTCACCAATAAAGTGTCGTCAGCCAACAGGAGCGTCAGCACTTTGTCACCCGCCAGGATTGGGGCATCAGCCGAATCTTCCTGGAGAAATCTTACCACCCGGTTCACATATAAGGAGAACAGGGTGAGGGCCATCACACAACCCTGACGGACTCCCCTGCCAACGGGGATCTGTTCTGTCAGCTGACCTCGGGCTCCCCATCTCACCTGGGCATAGGTGTTCTCATGGAGACAAATCAGTAGATTGAGATTTAGGGGTGGAATGCCCAAGTCTCTGAGGATCTGCCACAATCTGGACCTAGGAACCAGATCGAATGCTGTCTTAAGATCAATGAATGCCAGGTAGAGACTACCCTTTCCAATAAGCACCACCTTCCAAAATATGAGCAGTAGCCTGAATGCCTTATAGATCGTCCCAGTGCTGGCCCTGAATCCCGCCTGGTATTGGGAAAGGATTTCCTCCTCTTCGGGCAGTAGAACCTTAGAATCTTTTGCATAACATCAATCAGGCTTATAGGCCTGTAATTAGCCGGATCTTCCTAGTCTCCTTTTTTGTAAATAGGGACCACTACAGCACCTTTCCAAGATTTAGGGACAGGACATCCAGCGGCAATGGCGCTAAACAGTAGCTGAAAGTAATGTGAGCACCCTCTGTGATCAGATAGGTATAAATCTTCTGGAAGTCCATCTAGTCCAGGAGCTTTAGCAGGAACCAGTTTCATAATTGCTGCCTCTATTTCAGACTGTGAAAAATGGTCACTAACATCCCCTACTGGAGAGACGTCTGTGGGGCCGCATGGCTCCTCTAGACCTCCGTCCTCTGTATTGGAATATAAGTTTACAAAGTGGGTATGCCATTCATGGCCAGTGATATAATTGGGCAAGATATCTGAATCTCTGTTTTTACTCCTGCTCACTAATGACTAAAATTCATTCCTATTCTTACCAAGGCTCGCATCCTTCAGTTTCTGCCAGTACCGATCGTTCCACCAAATCTTAGCTTTATGCAGTGCAGCCTTATATTCCTTGTGTGCCAGTTTGACCCTAGGGCCAGTTTTGGTTCTAGTTGCTAGAGTCAGGGCATGTCATTTTAATTTACAGACCTTAATGTACCATGGATGTTGGGTTTTTTTGGTCCCAGACAGAGTGTTGTGGCTAGATGATGCTTAAAAACAGGAGAATAACAGGTTTGTAGTGCAAGAATGGATAGCAGAAACTGCTTCCCACTTGGCTGTATCTGCAACGGCAACATGTAGTTCTGCGGTATTCTTGGTTAAGGTCTCTTGGATGGCTACTAAATTTGAGCCTCGTGAGGAGACCTTATGCCATCTTAGATACCTTTTAAAGTTAACGGGACAATGTCGGTGCTAAAGCAAACTGCCCGGCTAATCTGTGGATCAGGTTGTAAAGTCCACGGATTCTTCATTGTCATGCACAGAGGATTGTGGTCACTATCGGTCGTATTGGTAATAAACATGTCGGTAGTCTCGTCCCACAATCTTACATCGACTAAGATGTAATCAATGCGTGATGGGTAGCCAACTCTGTTGAATGTATTGGACCCCTGCTTGTCCGAAGGGGTTCTACCATTGACTGAACGTAAGTCAAACTCTATTGTCAGTGCATTGATTTAAATAGCTAAGTTGGTCCATCTTTTGATAGGAGGTAAATTAAGTGGCGAGACTGCCCATCTGGTATCCACACCCTCAAGCTTAAGTGTGTCATCTGAGCTCAAAGGCTCAAAGGTACAGTTAAAGTCACCTGCTATCACAATTCCGGAACAAGGCGAACAGTTTGAAAGAGCTTGTTCGAGAAGTGCAATGGCATGGGACGAGCGATCCGCCTTTGTTCCCCTGATATAGACATTGAACAGGTCCAAGCTATCTCCTTATCTGGGACCCTTATTGGTGAGTCTCAAGATGTCATGAGTTATATTTGAATGCATCTGAATTCGAAATCCCAAGGCAATATTTACCCATACAATCAGACCACCTGAAGCCTGCCCTCTCCCCACAATAGTGGCTGGAATACAAAAAAAAGCATCACCTGGTTTGTGTGGTGGCTCCAAACTCCATGTCTCCTGGAAGATACATATATCGAATCCCTCTATAAGGTCATTCCAGTGTGGGAGTTTGAGTTTGTTTTGCAGACCTGCTACATTCCAAGAACTGAGCTTGAGCATTGCAGATGTAGTAACCATGGCTAGTGTAGCATTTATCGTTGGTGTAGGACTTGAATGTATGGTGGGGCGTATTGGAGCAGGATGAGCTGGTGTTTTCCAGGGTCTTGATTTAAGTTTGCTCTGTACCAAGCCATGAGTATAGCTTGATCCCTAGTTACCAGTGATGGCTGTGAATAACACTTGTACTTCAGAAAAAGAAGAGCAGGAATGAGATATGCTCATGGGGCTCACTATGGTGGTACTAGGGTCAGTGGTTGTGAGCTTGTCTGTCTTCAGTCAGTCAACTGCTTCTTAGGGTGATCCACACTCTAGGATGTCTGGAATCCCAGCCCCTAAAAATGATTGGATGTGTCTGAACTTGATAGCTGAATTAGAGGGAGGGCAAGTTTGGTATTCCAAGGCCAGTAAATGCTCTGCCAAATCAGGGGTGGCAAGTGTTAGTTCAATGTGATCACACGCTAGCTCGGGGGGGGGGGGGCGAACATCTGTGAATAGCAATAATGTCCTCAGGAATCAAAGAACGACAACCCCTGATATGTCAAATCGAGTGTATCACTTTGCTTGTTAGGGAGTCATAACTTTCCCGGGCGTTGTTAGAACTAAGCTTTGGGACATTTGTCATAAATATTTTCTGGCCATGAGGAGAGGGCATGGAGTGTGGAAGGTGAACCTGCAGGGATGCGTTTGGTACAGTTAGAGGCCCCTTTGGTGTGCGACTAGGGCTTCCCTGCCCTGACCAAGCTGACAAAGCTTGGTCAACTTTCAATGTTTAGCTGGGAGATTTAGTAGAACGTAGTGAGCCAGAAGCCGAATCCCGGGCTGCTATCGAGCCACCCCGAGACGCACCCACGGACCCTTCTGCTGCCACTCCTGCAAGTTCACCTGCATCCGGACCTGCACTACACCAGCACCGACCAAGCCGAGCACCAGCAGCAACCACCTCAAGTGCATCCTGCTCAACACCCGCTCCATCCACAGACACGCCGTCGAGCTTTGGAACTTGCTCGACACCACAGCCCCAGACGTCGCCTTTCTCACGGAAACCTGGATGAACGCCTCCTCAGTGCCCGACATCGCCATCCCGGACGGCTACAAGATCATCCGGAGGGACCGCGTCAACCAGACAGGAGGAGGCATCGCCGTCATCCACAGGAACACCATCCGCATCACGACCAACACCGACGACACCCTCGCACCCGCCGAACACCTGCACTTCCAGATCCACATCAACCCCAAGACCACCCTCAGAGGCACCCTCATTTACAGACCCCCAGGACCACGCACACAATTCAGCGAAGACATCACCGACGCCATCAGCCCGCACGGCCTCCCCTCCGCTGACTACATCCTCCTCGGGGACCTCAACTTCCACCTGGAGAACAACAACGACCGCAACACCACCACCCTGCTGGACAACCTCGCCAACCTTGGTCTCAAGCAGCTGGTGACCACCCCCACCCACTACGCCGGACACACACTCGACCCCGTGTTCTCATCCAGCAAGCACATCACCTTCAGCCACGCCACCGGACTCCACTGGACGGACCACAGCTGCATCCACTTCAGCTTCAGAAGGACCACGATCCACTACCACCAACAACAGGTTGCACGCAGAAGCTGGAACAAGATCACAGCCGACCAGCTCGCGACCTCCCTGAGCATGAACCCTCCCACCAGCGCAACTAACCCAAGCCAGGCGGCCACCAACCTCACGAAGTGGATCAGCAACTGCGCAGATGACCTTGCCCCTCTGAAGACCCCGCCTAGCAGACCCGGCAGCAAGAAAGCCCCATGGTTCACCGACGAACTCAAGAGCTCCAAGAAGAACTGCCGAGCACTCGAGAAAGCCTGGCGCAGAGACCCAACACCGAACAACATGACTGCCCTCAAGCTCGCCACCCGAAAACACCACCAACTGATCCACGCCACCAAGAAAACTGCATTCAAGGAACGACTGGACAACAACGCACACAACAGCAAGGAACTCTTCAACATCGTTAAAGAGCTCTCCAACCCCAACGCCGGAAACAATGACATCACCCCTTCGCAAGACCTCTGCAACTCCCTAGCCTCCTACTTCCACAACAAGATCGCGGACATACACAACAGCTTCAGCACTCAACCAACGCACGCCATGACGGAACCACCGCCCCCCACCACCACCCTCCGCGCCTGGACCCCGATCAGCACTGAAGACACCATCCGCACGATGAACTCCATCCACTCCGGATCTCCGACCAACCCTTGCCCTCACCACATCTTCAACAAGGCCGACGCTGTCATCGCACCCCACCTGCGGGACATCATCAACACCTCCTTCAACACCGCTACTTTCCCGGAGAGCTGGAAGCACGCCAAACTCAGCGCTCTACTAAAGAAGCCATCAGCCGACCCCACGGACCTCAAGAACTACCGCCCCATCTCGCTGCTCCCCTTTCCTGCAAATGTCATCGAGAAGACCGTCAACAAGCAGCTGGCCGCCTTCCTTGAGACGAACGGATCCCTCGACCCCTCGCAGTCCGGTTTCCGGGCCAACCACAGCACCGAGACCACCCTGATAGCATCCACCGATGACATCCGAGCCCTGCTCGACAACGGAGAAACAGCGGCCCTCATCCTCCTAGAACTCTCCGCGGCCTTCGACACTGTCTGCCACCATACCCTAGTGCGGCGCCTCAGCAACGTCGGTATCCAGGAGAAGGCACTGGAATGGATCATCTCGTTCCTCGCCGGAAGGACTCAGAGAGTCCGCCTCCCCCCGTTCAGATCAGAAGCCACCGAAGTCATCTGCGGCGTTCCCCAAGGCTCCTCGCTCAGCCCAACCCTCTTCAACGTCTACATGAGCCCCCTCGCAGCCATCGCACGCCAACACAACCTCAACATCATCTCCTACGCCGACGACACCCAGCTGATCCTCTCCCTCACCAACGACCCCGCCACCGCCAGAGCCAACCTACACGAAGGGATGACAGACGTAGCCAAGTGGATGATGAACAGCCGCCTGAAACTGAATTCGGACAAGATGGAAATCCTCATCCTGGGATCTTCACCCTCCGCCTGGGACGACTCCTGGTGGCCCCCCGCCCTGGGCAGCGCACTCAAACCAACAGACCACGCACGCAACCTGGGCTTCATCCTGGACTCCTCCCTCTCCATGACCAGACAAGTCAACGCCGTCTCCTCGTCGTGCTTCAACATCCTGAGCATGCTACATAAGATCTTCCGGTGGATCCCCACCGAGACCAGGAAGACGGTCACCCAGGCCCTCATCACCAGCCGTCTGGACTACGGCAACTCCCTCTACGCCGGAACCACCGCCAAACTCCAAAAGAGACTCCAACGGATTCAGAACGCCTCTGCACGACTCATACTGGGCATCCCACGATGCAGCCACATCTCCGGACACCTGAGAGATCTGCACTGGCTCCCGGTCAACAAGAGAATCACCTTCCGTCTCCTCACCCACGCACACAAAGCCCTACACAACCAAGGCCCAGGATACCTCAACAGCCGCCTCAACTTCTACGCCCCCACACGCCAGCTTCGATCGACCGGACCCGCCCTCGCCTCCGTCCCCCGCATCCGAAGAGCCACCACGGGAGGAAGATCCTTCTCCTACCTGGCCGCCAAGACTTGGAACTCCCTCCCGACCCACCTCCGCCTGACCCAGGACCACCTTGCCTTCAGGAAGCAGCTCAAGACCTGGCTGTTCGAGCAGTAGCGGACCCCCCCTCCCCTAGCGCCTTGAGACCCTCCGGGTGAGTAGTGCGCTATATAAATGCTTTGATTGATTGATTGAGAAGTTCCCACGCCAATTGATGTTGCCCTTACAGTGGGAGGTTTGGTAGAAAGTGATGTACCAGAAGTGGCCGGGCCAATTGGAATTGCCCTTGTGTGAGGGGGCAACTTGTTTATTAAATCTTGAAGTTGGTTGACATTGGGTGGCTGCATGGCATGCTGGTGGCAAGGTGAAACCATTGGTAGTAACGTTTTAACCAGTGCAGTTAGGTCTTCAATCGTGTGCCTCATAGCAATTATCTCTCAACTAAGGGTGTTGATGGTCTGAGTAATTTCCTGCAGAACAAAAGTGAATTGATCTACACTACTTTGTACATGTGTTGGACTCAGCGGCTGTAGCGCTACATTACTGTCATTATTGTCAGTAACAGTGTCATGTGAGGCCAGAGGGGCAAACCTGTTAGTGCAGAGAACTGCGGGAAAATGTTCAGACTCAACAGCACTGTTATGGGAATCTGGGGAAGCGATAAGAGCTAATACCTCGTCCTGACCTTTCAGATTCACTTTTGTTTGAGCTTCTGTTGTGATGGGAATTTTATCACAATTTCCCTTTTTGGAGCGTTTCTGAAACATTTTGGGGATGGTTGTTAGGCGTAATGGGCTGGTGTGTGTGGGTGGTGTTTAGCCATTAGAACATGGCCCCTTGTGTTCAGATACTAGAATAGCCTCACAATTCTGTCGATGACACAGTTGCCAGCTGCATGTTTTAGAGTTTTTCTATCTTTCTTCCCCTTGCCTGCATCACAGCTAGTACTGCTTCTCGCCACTATACCCTCCATAGTTTTCCATTTACCCAACTTCTAACAAAGAGAATAATTATTTGATGTATCTCAGCTCTTAAGAAGTTAAGCAGTTATCTGTAATTGCCTGTGTACAGAAGTGTTAAGTCACACAAAAAAAGTCAACGAGGGCAGGGAATGTATAGTTCCTGAGCGCCAGGTACAGTACTTAGAAGGTAGTTTGCTCTATATTTTCAAAGTCAGCTTGTGTGTGAGGGCAAGTAAAACAGTACCTTGTCTCGATGTAGTGGGCCTGTTGCGCCTTGGATACCAACTGGCAGCTGGATAAAGGGAGGTGCCTCTTCCTGGCAATGACTTCAGCGCTAATGAGGGCTCAGGTGGCTCCTCCTTCTCAGTTGACAGCAGGAGGGAAGCTCACGAAGCACTCTGGGATTTGAGGTTCCACCAGAGCGTGTGAGCAGGTGAAAGAGCTTGCGTTTTTGGGAACAACAGTGCGCCCCTTGAAGGCTGGATTTGGAGAGCACAAGAGGCATGACAGCTCCCTCTACGGCCCAGCAGTTACTCCAGGTATGCCCCGCAGTTCGTTAGCTTGTTACACAGGCACACCTCCTCATCCTTCACTCACAGTCAGCCCCACTATGCACTCATAATGCACACTGGACCCCTTCTGTTCGGCATATTATACACCCTGCTGTCACATAGGCATGACAGCCACCCTGTAATCACACAGGCTACCCCACAGCCTTGCACTCATGCTGGCACACCCAATTCAAGTCAAGATTAACTTTATTTAGATTTTAGAACAAATTCCATTAAAGCACAGCAAACTAAGTGCATACATTTTAAACTCTCACTCATAGCCACCATAAAATATTATGATATCATAAGAACACAAAATGATACAAAATGTACTTAAAATTATACACCACATGCATATATATATATATGGATGTATGACGTTACAACGCATACTTTTACAACGCCTACCTTTACAACGCATTTTTTACACCGCAACATCCATTACAACGCACACCATTACAACACATGCCATTACAACGAATTCTTTGAAACTATCTTTACAACGCATTCCACTACAACGCATACTACATTTACAACGCATACCATTACAACGCATTACATTATATTGCATGTAAGGTAAGTATTGGATAGTGTAGGGGTAACAATTACTATTCTAACTCCAGGGGGTGCAACAGTAGGGTAGGTTTTGGATAGTGTAGGGGTAAAAATTACTATTCTAACTCCAGGGGGTGCAACAGTAGGGTAAGTGTTGGATGGTAATGTTATGCGTTGTAATGGTATGCGTTGTAATGACTGAGTTGTAATGACATTTGTTGTAGTGGTGTGCGTTGTAGTGTCATGCGTTGTAATGACTGCATTGTAAATACATGCGTTGTAATGAATTTTGCGTTGTAAAATTTTCGTTGTAATGGTAGTGCGTTGTAAAAGTTGCGTTGTAAAGGTTGTTCCCCATATATATATGTATATATATATATATAACAATTACTTTTAAAATCTCACTATTGATGCCATGTGACATTTGTAGGCAGAATAAATACTAAACACTCAATATACGCGCTTGAATAGTAAAATGGTTATTAGGATAAAACAGAATTAAAATAATATAATCAATCAAAACTCTTAGATAATAAGAATAATCATTGAGGGCCCAGCTAAAGGAAATAAAAACGCTCCAGCTAATAAGAGCTTAATGTAAAGCCAGTGATCGATTTGGGGCTACAAACGGGACCTAACAATTTAATTTATCGAAGGAAATATATATGTTTAGGCATGAGGATCTGAGCCCGTGATTAGTCTGCCTCATAACACAGTCTTTCTAGGTGAAAATGGCATGACATTTGTAAACATAAGGCAATTTAAAAAGAAAATCAAAGGTCATGTGATGATGAATGAAACCCTGAGATAAAATTAAGAGGCGGGGTACTCCTAATCTGATGTCTTTTAAAAATGTACAGAACAGCTGTTGGACTTGGGCCTTTTTTGCAGGTTCACCCCCAGACTTTTTGCTTTAAGCCTCTGGCATGGTGGTATTGATTTTAGGCCTCTGCGCACTTTAGCACTGTGGCTGAGTGTAAAGTGGGTACGCACTCTGAGTGCATGTGGTGAGATGGCCTGCCCTCCCATAGGAATGCATGGGGAATATGTGTGTCCATGGTAGTTCCTGCTATGTGGGGAGTGCAGGGTCAAGTTTGGTATGTGCAAACTCGTGAGGATAAATGCTGCGCGATGGTGTGCGCAGATTGATTATGTCTAGTGGAGAAGTGCCACTTTTAGAAGTTGGCATTTCTGTGTGTTGTGAGATGTGAATTGACTGTCTGGCTTGTGAGTGACAGGGGCTGGCTGGTGTGTCTGGCTCCAGGAGCCAGGATGAGTCTGTCCGGTGGTGAATAGGGAGATCTGCATGTAGATTGGGTGGAGGAGTTGCACCTGGGACCTGAATAGGCTCTGCCTTCCCTCCACAATGCTGGCTCCAGCCCCTGTGGTGTGTCTGATGTACCTGGCCTGTATTGTTAATAGAGAGGGGAGCTGAGCAAAACAAAGTGCTCCAGAACCAGTTGTATCTGGTTCTCCCCTTGCCTGCACCTTTGAGAGCAAAGGACTTAGCTGTATAAAAGGAGGGGCTGTGACCCCATGAAGATGTTCTTGTTCTTGGACTAGAATCTACCAGGGGTGTGCTGCTGCTGGGACACAGGGGAAGGCTTACCTCCCTGTGCCCTGCCCTGCCCCTGGATGCCTGGAGGACTTCTTTTTCTGGGACCCCTTGTTGCCTTGCTTGCTATTCCCAGGACCCTGGAAAGACTTTGGCAGCCCCCCCCCCCCCTTTTGCACCCTGGAAGCACTGGGCTGCCTTTCTTCTGTTTTTCTCCCCGGAAAGCGTGTGGGCTGCGCATTGTTGATGCTGCAGCCCTCTTTTGAGAGGGATTCCCCCTGCCTGGGGATTCCCCCCTCTTTGTTCTCCTAGCGGGTGCCCCACCCGCTTATTTTAATATTCCCTGCATCATGCCCGCTTATTTTTGGTTTTCTTTAAGAAGGTGCCCGCCCTGCATTCTGGCCAGTTATTTCTCCTCCTTAATTACAGGTGCCACCCCGCTTGTTTAATTATTTGTATGCGCTGGTGCCCACCCAGCAACTTTGCCCGAGTTTTTATTTTAAACTATAAGTAAAACGGGTACCCACCCCGCGTTTCACCGCCGCGGCCCGAGTCATGTTAGAAATCTGCCGCCGAGCGAGAAAGTTGCTGCCGGGCCGCTGCCTTGTGCGACCTGGAAGCTGTCTGCATGGTTGGGGGCGGGCCTGCAGTCGGCCAGAAGAGGAGTACCGGCGGAGCCTTGCCCGCTCGACATCCAAGCACCGGATCCCAGGAGGGGGCCCGGGTGAAGCGGGGAAGTGGCGCCCGAGGCCGTCCATAGCAGCGCGAGGCTCCCGTGATGGAGGAGAGAGCCCCGCGTCGTGCTTATCAAGACCACCCAGAGCCTGCCTTCCGCCGCTACGGAGTCCCGGTAAGAGAAGAGGGGGCTCCGTGCAGACGATGGAGGGTGCCTGTCCAGGCACAGTAGTATGCTTGCAGTCAGAGCGGTCCCGTCTTGCAGCGGGCCACTCCAACATGGATTACACTGTTAAAAGGGTCCAGAGGGGCCCATGTCCTTTTCTCCAGTTTTGCCGCATTATTTTTAGAACCTAGGTGGCTCCCAGGGGTACAGGACCTGAGGACGCTCCACGCTTCGGGGGCAAGTTCTGATTTGGCCTCATTATTTCAGAGCCCGTGTGGGCCATAGTTGCCTTAGTTACTTTCAGGGCCAGATGACTCCAACTTCGTGGGCATGTTTATTGTTAGCGCCAATGCGCTCCCCACTTCTCGGGGTGTTTATTTTTCAGATGGCTCCACAGTTTTGGCCCCACTATTCCTGGAGCCTAGATGGCTCCCACGTGTGGCACATTTTGTCCTATGGGCTACTGAGAGCCCCTGCCGCATTTGCTAACTTTCCCAGCTGCCCAGCATGTAGTGGTTAGCTGCACCGTTTAGGACTTTTATTTCAGGGGACATGTCTTTTAACCCAGGGGTGAGATGCACTCCTTCGCCCCTACCTTGTCCTGCACAGCTGCGCAGCAATTAGTGCCAGCTGCAATGTTTAGGCCCTCATTGAGACTCTCAGCTGCCCAGCAAGTAGTAGGTAGCTGCCACGTTTAAGTTTGCGCCAAGTGCCCCCCCCCGTGACTGTCGCTGTCTTGGCAGTGCGCCCTGACTTTTTGGACAGAGGGCATTTGAGCCCCTTATAGATGGCCAGTTGGCCCAGGGGACTATTAGGTTTGTAGGGCGCAAGGCCCTGGTGTACTTTTTATAGGTGCTAGGAAATGTAATGTTTGTAGTGTGATTTATGCACCTTGATTTATGCTTATAGATGTGCTTTTATTGCTTACTAGGTTTTACCTACTGTCTTATGTTTCATTTCTCTACTGTGGTCTAGGTTTGATTTATTCCCTACTACAGGTTAGGTTACTAAGTTTATTTCCTGATGCAAGTTATGTTTAGGAGTTGTGGTCTACTAGATTTAGACTTATGAGGTATGCGCAGAATAGAGTTATCGCCTTACGTGATACTGTGCCTGTTATGATTTATATTACAGGTTGACGCTGAGTATAGTGTCTGCCAGTGATTACTGGCTGTGTTCTAAGTTCATATATATTCTTACTTTTTACTATTTCTTTACCAAGTGCCCACGTGGCCCTGTCATGTGTAAATAATCCCTTGTAAATATTGCCAGTGCCAGTTGGCACAGTGGATATTGTGTGATTACTATCTGATGCGTTTTTATTATAATACAAAGGCTATTTTTATATAACCTTGTGTGGAGTTTCTTTTGTGGTGTGCCTAGTATGTGGTTACTGTGTGTGTTGTGCAAATGCTTTACACATCGCCACCGGGATAAGTCTGACTGCTCATGCCAAGCTATCAAGGGGGTGAGCAGAGGTTATCTTTGGCGTGTAACTCCCAAGCCCTGACTAGAATGGTGGTCTCTGCCTCTCTTTGGCGCAAGCCTTAGCCAACCAGAGAGCCCCATTTCTAACAACAGCATAAAGTGCATTGTCAATTGTCCAGCTTTTCTGTCACATGGGCACTTAGGTAAGTTTGATGTCCATGCCTTTCAATTAGGAAATGCAACAATGTGGTGGATTAATTGGAAATGTAGTCTGGTCAAGCAAACATCAGTCCTGATTATTAGTCACCTTTGCTGACCTGCCCGTGGATTACTAGCGGGATCGCTGCCTGTGTCCTGCTGTCAGCGCCCCCTTTTCTGGACGCTGTCCCACCACCGGAGCCTCCTGTCTGCCTCCCGCTGCCTCGCTAGCTTTGCCATCACGCTAACGCGGCTGCCGAGAGGAGAGCGGGCTGGGGACTACATCTCCCAGCAGCCCATGCGTCCACGCATCATCTAACCGCGCCAGGAGGCCCTTAAAATCCGTGTAAGCCCCTGCTGAGTGGGGAACCTTTGCTGACCTGCCTGTGGATTACTAGCGGGATCGCTGTCTGTCTCCTGCTGTCAACGCACCCTTTTCTGGACGCTGGCCCGCCACCGGAGCCTCCTGTCTGCCTCCCGCTGCCTCGCTAGCTTTGCCATCACGCTAGCGCGGCCGCCGAGTGGAGAGCGGGCTGGGGACTACATCTCCCAGCAGCCCATGCCGCCCACGCATCATCTAACCGCGCCAGGAGGCACTTAAAATCCATGTAAGCCCCTGCTGAGTGGGGAACCTTTGCTGACCTGCCTGTGGATTACTAGCGGGATCGCTGTCTGTCTCCTGCTGTCAACGCACCCTTTTCTGGACGCTGGCCCGCCACCGGAGCCCCCTGTCTGCCTCCCGCTGCCTCGCTAGCTTTGCCATCACGCTAGCGCGGCCGCCGAGTGGAGAGCGGGCTGGGGACTACATCTCCCAGCAGCCCATGCCGCCCACGCATCATCTAACCGCGCCAGGAGGCACTTAAAATCCATGTAAGCCCCTGCTGAGTGGGGAACCTTTGCTGACCTGCCCGTGGATTACTAGCGGGATCGCTGCCTGTCTCCTGCTGTCAGCGCACCCTTTTCTGGACACTGTCCCGCCACCGGAGCCTCCTGTCTGCCTCCCGCTGCCTCGCTAGCTTTGCCATCACGCTAGCGCAGCCGCCGAGTGGAGAGCGGGCTGGGGACTACATCTCCCAGCAGCCCATGCGGCCCACGCATCATCTAACCGCACCAGGAGGAGCTTAAAATCCGTGTAAGCCCCGCCTCGCGGGACGCCGGGCGAAGCCCGGGCAAAGGGCGGGCCCTCTGTGGCCCTCAGAGGCTGAAGTAGGCTGGGCTGGACCACCCCCCTGACTTGCTATTCACAGCCAGGACTATATGTGCTACGCTTACGTAAGCAGACATTTTCATTACCATTTGCTTAATACCACTTTCGGAAATCTATTCTGTGCATTTAACTGTTTAAACATACTTGTAAAGTTCAGTGTGGTTTAACTATCCTTTCACAAACTCAAGAACACACTATGACTTTACATCTTTCAAAGGGTAAATCCTCAGTGGTAGGAGGGGTAAATAGAGGAACGCTAGATGACTATCTTATAAGGGCCACTGCAGGAACTGATAGGGAAATTGCCCTTGCTGAGCGACGAGCTGAGCGGCATCGCTCTGTTGAGCTTAATAAAAATAAGCGCTCATCTTTGGGCCCGATACAGCTAGCCACTTTGCCACCTACCAGAAATCAAATTGTAAGCGAGGGCCTAGATGTATCTAGTAATGACAGTATCCCATTACTTTTGCGAGATATAACTCCCTCTTTCAATATAAATAACATAAATAGTGACTTGAACTTAAATGTTTCTGCCTCCTTTTCTAATTCTATACCAGAGCTAGAAGTTCTAGTAGACACGCCGTCACCAATAGTGGTGACTGACCAAAGGAAAAATCTTAATACATCCAAATGTCCTCGAGTCCCAGGCCCACCACCAAAAAAAAGGAGAAAGAGGAGGAGTGGACCACAGAAAAGTAAGACTATTCGAAATGATTCTGGCATTCCTAAAAACCCTCCACTAAATGTACCAGTGATACCTGCCATAATCACGCCACCACATCACACAGTGAAAGAAACATCTAGTAACGACTTATTGGATAGTATTGAACAGTTACTTAGATCCTTTATATTACCGTTAATTGAGAGACTGAAACAAATAGCACTTCAACTGGGCACCCTGGAACAAGTAATTGGGGGAAACAAAGGGTTGATTAAGGACTTACAAAAGCCCACTCTAGTGCCCTTAACTCCTGTACCATCCTCAAAAACCACTGTTCAAAAGGAAGCAAATGTTAATGACCAAACTAAATTAAAACCCCTAAAACCATTGCCTCCCAAAATAACACGGCAAAACGATAAAAATAGGGAGAAAGAGGCTCAGACAAGAGGGAAACTTAATCTCCCATGAAATGTACAACCCCGAAAGGCCTTGAAAATTCTGTTAAGGCAATACAGACAAAGAGGCATAGAGTAGAACTGCCACCGGAATCAGTTCCGCTCGTTGTGGTTTTTACGGGAGTTCCGTTGCTAGAGGATGGTAAGAGAGAAGACTATCATCAGTTAAAAAACAAAGCTATGTTTTGGCTCAGACAAAACCGACCACTTCCCCCACATATAAACGGCGACAGCCTACATGTTAGGCTTCTTTCCTTGCTGGGACAGAGAAAAAAAGATTTAATGGGGGATATTATTGTAATTAATTTTAGAGACCACAGGGCAGTTAGATATATCTTAAACTGCCCCTTAGAGAACGGTACCAATGGCATCATACCTCGTGAATTGACCTATTTTTATCCCAGATCCATGATGATACCCATAATCAATCCCAGGCTCCCATCTTGTTACCAGGAAGATCGTTTCATACCTGTTTATAACCGCTATGCGGCCTTAACAGGGAGTGGACTGACTTTGTCTACGCAGCGCAGCGGAGGATATCGGCCATAGTCCACAAAGTATGTCATCTACAAACATCGAGTTAAGTCCGAATCACAATGTCCCTGTGTCCCAGTCAAAATATACACAGAATCAGGTCACAGATGTTGACCTATTCCCAAAGTCCACTGGGTCAAATCAGGCACACACTGTTCCTGTTTCTGGCCAGAACTTAAATCATAAACCTGCCAATAGACCTTTAACAGGTATTGTGAGATGTAATGGGAAGGGAAGCAAAATAAAACAGAATATTTCTGTTTTATTTTGGAACATAGCAGGACAACGAGCTAAGGTAACAAATGATGAATGGGAGGCTTGTATTCCTAAATTCGACATCATAGCGCTCCAGGAGACTTGGACCCTTGACGCAATTCACATAGAGGGTTTTAAAACTTATTTTACACCCGCCCATCCTACTACATCGGGCAGAGCGAAAGGAGGTCTAACCATCTATGTCTCAAACCTCCTCAATGTATTGGAAGTGGACCCCATAAGATTGGACCCTAATTTTCAGATACTTAGCTTAGGTATAAGTAAAAGGGACAATTTCCTCATAGTGAATTTCTACAATAATCTTTCAGACGTAGAGGCAGTGAATGTGGCCTCTTCGATTCGCTATATACTATTATCTAAAACAAGGAAGACAGATAGGGATGAGGTAATTATTTGGGAGGGGGGGACTGCAATCTGGGACCATGCCTCGCTGGTAATAATAACATCTGTGGTATCCTAGATGAGAGTGAAAACCCCATCCTACACTTTAGAAACTCTAACCTAGGTAATTCTTTAAACGAAATTTTGTTTGAACTAGACCTGACTCAAGCTAATAATCTGAACAATGAAGAGTTACTATTGGCCCCTACACACCAAGGGAGAGGACACCAAACAACAATAGATTATATCCTGGTCTCAAATGGGGAGAGGATCAAAGATACAACATTTACCAAACATATAAATGCGTTGAGTGACCATTATCCACTCAGCATCTCTTTACCAGTGTCTCATAATGTGTAAAAAAACAATCTTGGCACTATTTTAGCACAAAATAATATGGAACTAAACAGGCTAAATGGATATGCATTGAAATGGGGGAAAGTAGATCCAATAACAATAACAAAGACAGTGATAGAAAGGGTTTTCCCTTCCATCATGAAATGTCTTGCCTTAGATATGTCACATCTAGAAGTTATTCATAACTTTGATATGATTATCAACGTGATTAACGAAGCTCTGTGGATAGAAATAAAACATAAAACAAAGAAGAGGAAAGGATGGGTTAACCACGAGTGTACGGCTGCTTATTCAAATCTAAAAGCTGCTCTGAGGAAATCAAATAGGATTGCACATGAAATAACAACTCTTAGGAAAATATATAATTCTGCATTAAACAGCAGGAAAAAAGAGCTAAAGAATCAACTATGGGCCCAACTCCATGAAAGCTGTACCCATAAAAACTCTGTGGCTTTCTGGCAAGTGGTAAAGTCTCCTTTCTTAGTTGATAATAGTGACCATCCAAAATTAGAGGTAGCAATAGAGGAAATTCACTGGGTCCACCATTTCTCTAAGATTTTTTCAATTATCACAGAGGCAGTTAATCCTGAGGAAGCAAACACCCAGAACCCTAAGCCTCAAGATGATTTAGATAGTCCCTATCCCATTGACCTTTGGTTTACAGTGAAGCAAGTTGCCTTGGCTCTGAGTGCTAGCAAAAATGGGAAGGCACCGGGCCCAGATGGCGTCCCCGTGGATCCTTTTAAAGCCCAGATGGACCTTTGGACCCCTCTTTTAACCAGAGTCCTGAATGCAACATGTACCATAGGCCTAATGGAATCATGGTCCAAATCCATACTGGTCCCCACTGCTATCGCCCAATCTCTCTTTTAGACTCCCTGGGAAAAGTGGCGGGTCGAGTCATTTTAGAGCAATTACAGGATTGGGTGGACGAAGGCAGGATTATCTCAGATCTCCAGTATGGATTTCGCCAGGGACTGGGGACCATTGACCAGGCTTTAAACCTGTCACTCTTGATAGACAAGTATGTTCACATTAAAAGAGGAGACCTGTACATGGTCTAGGTGGACTTATCGTCTGCATTCGATTGCGTCTCCCACTCCAAACTTTGGGCATTATTGGTGGATATGGGGCACCATCGAATCTGGTCAAGTTCCTGAGGGAACTCTATTCAAATGCCACAGCAAGGGTGGGTTACGGGGTGGGGGGAGAGTTGACGGCAGAGTTTGCTGTAGAAAAAGGGGTTAGGCAAGGATGTGTCCTGGCCCCCTTTCTCTTTACATTATATACCAACGGATTGGAAAGTGAACAACCGTCCAATACCCGCCCTGCTCTACGCAGACGACGTCGTCATACTTGCCCGCACCCCCCTTGAACTACAAAGGGGCTTGAATAGATACTCTACGTTCATGGCAGACCTTGACCTAAAAATTAATATTACGAAAACCTTTGTTATGAGGGCAGGTACTGGCCATAAAAGCAAAATGATAGGCATCTATTTAAATCAAGAGAAAATAGCAACCACACAGAAATACTCATATTTGGGCATAACGATAGATCATAAATTATCCTGGAAACCGGCAGTAGAAACCAGAAAACTTTTATTTATAAGAACTACTACAGCCCTTGTAAATTTTTCCAGGAAGTTGGGTAAGAGAGCCCCCCCTGAAATCGTTATGATCTATAAAGCTAAATGCCTTTCTGTGGCATTGTATGGGGCAGGTCTCTGGGGCTTTGTCCCTACGGATAGCATCCAGAGGGTGAAAAACTCTATTTTGAGGTATCTACTCGCGGTCCCTGGGAGTAGGGGCACTTTTGCCTGTCATACAGAGTTGGGACTCCCATACGTGACGTACTTAGCGAAGGTGGAACCCCTCTTATTATGGCGAATAATTTGGATGTCAGAGAAAGCAACTCTAACTCAATCCATTCTCTCTGATTGCTTAGCCAGGGACAATGTGCATAAATCCAGATGGTTGTGGTATATCAGAGTTTTTTTTTACGATTTGGGATGGGATAAATATTTTCATAACCCCTCCTCAATTTGTGAGATTCCGAGGAAGGTTTTGAAAGCGAAGTGTCTTGCACATCTTGAAGAGCTGAGACTGATGAGTGAGGTCACGAAAACATCTGTTATCCACAGCCTGCTCATACAAACGGTACCTACAATACAACCGTACCTTACATATAACATCAACAGTTATGAGCGCTATTTGTTGGTCAGGTTCAGGATGAATTTATTTCATCGACTGGTTGCTTTCCCCACTCAAAATAATTGGGTTAAAGATCTCATACTTTGTCCCTCTGATGATATCTCTTTGCAATCCACTCTGCACACCATTCTTTTTTGTAAATTTTACAAAGATCTCAGGAAAAAATGCCTTGTTCCATTGCTACGTTATACTGGATATAGACAATGTCGCCCGGCTTTAATTTTTTTGCAGCTTCTAGAAGGGGAGCATATAGTTTTTATAATAGTTAGTTTTCTTAAATGTATTGTTCGTCATCGCGCGAATCTAGATTAAATACTATATAACAGCCAGCTCTGACCTATATTAACAAAATTAGGGAAAAAATGTTAACTGATTAATTTTGCTTGTAATTAACCTATTTTTTAATTAAGGGATAGTAAATTGTATTGTGAAATTTTTTTATGTTAACTCTGTAAATAGATCCTGTATATTTATATGATTGTTTTAATATATGCTTTTATGATTTGCAAACCTAAATCGAAATAAAGCAAAATTGAATTGAATTGAATAGTCATACTGTCAGATAACATTGTATCCCTTGTTGTATCGGTCCCTTACAATAACTTTGCACTGTTACCTTAGTTCTTTCACTTAAACCTCCATGAGCTCACCTGGTTCATAGAAAAATGGTTCTTAATTGCACAATTCCCACAGAAAGCCGGACACAACAATTTTCCTCCCCTTCTTTCAAGAGACCTTTTATATACGTACACCATGGGATTATTTTTAACTGGTCAAGTTCTTGGCAGTCCCTTAGGATGTTTCCATTAAAGTTTGTGCCTTGATTAGAAAAACTGCTGTTCCATTTAATTATGCCACTAAAATGGGCATGGCCGTTAATATATAACAGTTCAAGTTCTTTGTGGATTATGTAAGATGGGGTCAATTGGAGGACTGATAGTAGTCTGCATAAAAAAAGCATTTTCCTGTGTCTTGATCTGTTTACTATTTGCCATACCTAAGATTGGTGCCCAATATAATAAAAAAATGGGAGACGACATTTGCTTTTGTACAATTTTACACATTTTTTGATGGGGTTCATTCCTATTTTTGGGCAAATCTAAAAAGCACATCAGATGGTTGAGAATATTTTAAATTTGCGCTTTTTAGATGCGGTCCTTGTTCAGTCTTTGGCCCTGATACAAAATGTGCCCTGGCCTTCTTCCTCCCCTCACTGAAGGCCATAGTGTTTTAGTCAGATTAAGGTTTAATCTTCTGCCTGCCATGAAAGATACAAAATGATCTATTAAGAGCTGGAGGCCATTAACTGACCTTGATAATAGCATCACGTGGTCTGCATATAGTAAAATTGTCATAAAGCATGAACCAACGTTGGGTTAATCTGCATTTAGGAGAATAGCTTCAACCCCATTGATATATAGCAAAAATAGAAAAGGGACCAAGACACAACCCTGCCTAGTGCCTTTTGTTACCCCTTGTCTGTGCATTCCCTGTTTCTTCCAAAGCTCATGCAAGCTGTTGAGGAGTTGTACAGCTGTGAGAGATGACATATAATGTCAACTGGGGAGCCCATATTGGCTGGAGTTGCCACAATTTACCATGATTCAATCAATCAAAAGCACTTCTCAAGTTTGCAAAGGAGAGATGGGTTTATCTCTGGCATGCTACAGTGTATTACTTATTATCAAATGTAAATTAATGCCCTGCTCCACCATACCGATTTCTCTCCTAAACCCATATTGACAATTAGACAATATGTGGCTATCCGAAGCCAGGTTTTTAGTCTGGCCAGAATCACCCTTCCCATTATTTTTACAGAGGAGTCTAATAAGGATATTGGACAATAGCACCTAGGGTCTCCTCTATCTCCTTTATTAAAGATTGGCACTATGGTGCTATCACTCCATGTTTTGGGGAAATGGCCGAGTGCTGCTGCATTGTATATTAGGGTTAATATGGGCACCCATAATGATTTGACAGACTTAAAAATGTTGGTGGGTTACCCATTTGGCCCTGGCGTTTTTTCAGGGGCACTATTTTTAAGTGCAATGATACTGAACTGAACATGCAGCACGGACACCTAAGAGGGCCACAACACCACACCCAGGCCCGCAACACCCCCCCCACCCACCCCCGGCCCCGGACCAAGAAACTGCACACCAACACCACAAATCCAAAAACAAATGTTTTGCCTGATGTCGCACAAACAGGAAAATCAACATACATGCGTGGCCAGAAAATGGAGATTCAGTCATAGAGCAATGCAATCACCAACACAAAGCGCCATGCAAACAAATGCCAAAACAACCATTCGGATGAGACCTAGCGGGTCCTCACTGGACAATCCGTAGGACACAGCCTGGATCACTAAATCCAAGAGAAGACGGAGTGCCATGCGGCCAACAAAGGAAACAGAAGGAGAGAGTGAGGGAGAGAGACTGAGTGAAATTGCACAAGCAGCGCAAGGTCTTACAGGGCACCTGCCTCCACATGCCAACATGTGTGTGTGCATCGCCATACATACACCATGACCCCATGGCCATGTCCCAATCTCAGCGCCAAATCCAAATCACATTCTGAAAACGTAAGTAGAAGTCAGACAAACATCATAGTTGAAAGCTCCATTGTACCAATGCAGAAGGCAGGAGGACACCTACATCTCTGACCTTGGTCCAGAACGCTTTGAACACCCTGAGAGAGATGCCATGGGAAATGTGAAAAAAATGTGGACAACTCCCACACCACGCATAGTGCAAATAAACTACGCGACTCATCCACACCCCACACACAGAAGCCCCTGCCGGATCAGTTGCCGGTTCAGCTTCTGCATTGCCTACATCAACTGCATCCAGCCCTGGTTCCACTGGCGAACATGCACATTCGACTGTCCCATGGAAGTCTGCCCATCCAACACAACCATAGAGAATTGGACAATGACTTGAGTGTGCGCCCCCTGTTGGAACACGAACAGGAGTGTAACCGAGACAGCCGTGCATGGGATGCCTCGACATACTGCATATGTATTGGCAGTAATGCATGGGAGATTGCACAAAACCTCGTGTACAGTAACCACGTAGAGGTGCTCCCCTATTGGGCAGTATTGCGAATTGGTATAACGGTGTGGGCTGAGCACACCTGCCCGGACCAGTTAATGGATTGGATCACCCTGGTGTTCCTTGAACATGAAAACAACATACTATTGGAACACATTGCACATGAAGCAGCGTGAGCATTTATGGACGAGTAACTACGTCCCTGCAGCCACAGCACACGTCCCAACAACTTATTGCATTGTGGGGATTGTTCACATATCCCACCACAAGGGAGGACACGTCTGCCATCATACGGACTGTGGATGCATGTGCGTGGCACAACCCGTGTGTACACACACCTGTGCAAGGTGATGCAGGTCCATGGTCGGAGCAACACAGCGTCGTTTGGCAACGTTGCCAATTCAGACACACTGCTGGGGGAGAGCACACACATGGCAATGTAGCACAACATGTGAACCTGTCTGACCCTTTCACCTGAACACTGTAAGCAGAGCACACAATTGGAACACTTAGGTGACAGAGCACTATGCAGATCCCATGGGCAGTGAGTTGTGCCCCCTCACACGGGGCAATGAGCAGACACCAAACAACACATGATTCATCCAGCAAGGCAAGGGTGGCTGGGAGCGTTGCCATCCGTGATGATTGTCGTACATTTTTTCACCACCATTCCCTGAACCTCGACATGTACCCATGCTGCGTGCAAGTGCCTGAAGCATGTCCCTGACTGTTGTGGCCGTTGCCTTGTCCACACTGACACACACATCCCAATAAAGTCTATGCCACCTTACTGGTGTCTAAGTGTGAGGTGTGTATTTGATTGTTCACTCATGTGCCACAATGAGCATCATCCCTACACAGGGAGGAATTGACTGACACATGTGAATTGGGGGTGTGTCCCTTTTGCAAGCTCAACCTCTGAGAGCCAGACATCATTTTGGGCTAGGTGCTGGCCGACATATGCACTTACATGACTTCAGCGATGTGAGCATGGTGTCTAATCTCTGACCATGTGGAGCAATGTCATATATCATAACAGAATGTACCCACATAGATGTGTGTAAGTAGGTATGTGTTGTGAAGTTCTGTTGTCACATGTTATGTAGGACACCACTCCTGGCCTACTACTGATTTGGTCACTCCTACACACAACCCTATTCAACACATGGATGTGTGCCTGTGTTGGGGGTTTGTGAGATTCTTTGTTGATGTGCAATGGAGCCACAGCTAGTACTTACCTTCACAGTCATCCAATTTGCAATGTGTCTCAGCGATACACATGCGCATAGATGTCAGTTACCATGGTTTACCTTCATGTGCAATCATTGTCGCTGCATCCAGCCATACTTCCATTCGTGAGTGAACATAGTAATGACATATCTGTGTGATTCAGCATGTTTGATTCCCATTCAGGTGAGTGACGGAGCTGGAGCTGGAGCTGTACATGGCCATCCAAGCCCACATCGCATGGAAGCCGTGGTGGGCAAACCACAGTCCTTTGGGGATTGAGAAGTGATTAGGAAGTAGGAGGGTGCAGTCCGCAGCAGGATTGCTGTGTATTGGCCAGCAGTGATGAAATGTGAGTCCGTGTCGGGGCCGGGTGAATGTCTCTGAGTGTTCTGGGGGTCAGTAGGAGGTGTTTCCCAGGGCATGATGCATAGGTCATCACCAGGCAGGGACAAGGCATATGGCGGTGATGGATGCTACTGCCTCCTTCCTCACACAGCTGCAGCCATCGGGGAACGGCTCAGTGGCAGCAATGGCAAGATAAAGTACTGCAGGGCATTGAAGTTCCCAGATACTACTCGCTGGTGTCCAGCCGTGGGAGACATACTTCCAGCCTGCATATGCTCCACGGTCTTCATTGGCCTCTGCATCTGTGCCAACTCTGTGCTGTTATCACTGGTGCCTGTCTGACCAGACAGTTCTTGTAGTTGATTCATGGTCCCAGCGAGGTCAGCCAATGTCTGTGGCGGAGATTGGTGTGTACAGGGGGTGTCCAATAGGGACTGTACGTGGTCCCTGATGGGACTCAGACACCCACGTATGGTAGCGAGTTTGGCTGCCACGAGTTTAAAACCCACCCGCAGCTGTTCAGCCAACTCCACCTGGCAACTCCACAAACATTGTTGGAACTCCATGTATTGGTCGGGAGTGCTGGGAGACAGCCGTGGTGGTGTGTGTTTCCTGCTGTGTGGTCTGTGCAGGTGGTGGGCTCACCTCGGGGTAGCTGGCCTGCCCTGCTCCTGGGGATGGAGTGCGGAGGCTGTCCATTATCCTTTGGAGGGTGTCTTGACATATGTGAAGGTTGTCCTCTTCGTCATCAATGATGTGAGGTGTGGTGTGCCCTGCATGAGGTGTTGTTTGTCCCTCTGCAATGTGAAAGGGGAGATGCAGGTTAACAGAGTAACACATGTATGTTGAAGATTTGTAGAAGTTAACATTCAGACTGCATGCCAATGCACATTGTCACTATTGTGGTGAAACTGGCTATTTGATGGCAGTCAGTATGTTTTTCTACTACATGATGGATGTGTGGTAGTACCCGTGCATTATCATCCCACAGTGTCAGGCAATGCCAAATGTGAGTGGACAGTTACTACGCACGTGTGGGAACTGTTGTGAGCCATGGCCTATGCTGTTGTGAGCCATGGCCTATGCTGCTGGTGTTGCACTTTGTAACAAATTACAGTCATTGCTGATGCTCTGTGATTGCTATGTGTGTGTGCTGCATTGTGGGGGAGTTGCCCCTGCAGCTCTGATTTCGTGTAGACTTCTCCCTTTGAAGCAGAGTGCCTTTGAATTGTGTGCTTTTAGGGCCCTGATTTGTTTTTGACTTGGGTTATATGTGCTCTCAGACAGATTTTGTGGCATGTGCATTGTTTGTCTGCTGTGTGTATCGTACGGCAAGGGTTGTGTGTGCACGTGTACATGTCAGAGTGTGACCTGCTCCTTTACGGCTGTGATCCGCACTGGGCTACCTCCATGTTGATTCGTAGACCATCTCATGTTTTTGGGCTGCTGCCATGCTATTGGGCATGCAGTGCTACTTGCACAGCCAGTGTGGGTCACAGAACCGCTGCTTTGCTGGATTCAACACATGTGCATTGGTCGGTTGTGATATTGGTGATATGGAGGGATCCCCTTTGTGCACATTGTGGACGGGACCTTCTTGGCTTTTCTATGTTTGCTGCAGTGTGCCAAGGCTATCAGTGACATGTTCCACGATCATTGTGGGTGTGCAGTGTGCTACACATAATTGTGCATGTGTGCCATTGTGCCCATCTCCCCCATCCCCCTGTCCCTGGTAGTTACTCACTCTGTTGCTGTTGGGTCCGGTCGTATCGTGCTGTGTCCAGGCCCCCAATTCCTGCCACCGTCTTCATACTGCTGAATGTGGCCACCAATTTCTCAAGCTCATCAATCTCCTCCTGTGTTGCAGAACTCCCACCTCCAGTCGCCCTTGCTACCTTACCGTTGGCGGAGAGCTTCTCCTTGGTTTGGCTGTGCACTTCATGCTAGCGCCTCTTGACCTCCTCCAGTGACCTCCTCGACACTCCGACTGCATTCATGTTGATGATGATGGCCTGCCATATTTCCGTTTGGGTTGCCATTGCTGCAGTGGAGGTGCAGAACAGTTGTTGATGGTGTACTATGACCTCTGTGATGATGATCCAGTCTTCATGCGGACTGAACCCCCTCTCCCTCTTCTCCTTGCCCTTCCCCGAAAACGGGGTTCCAAGCTGGTCCTCAGTGGGGCTTGTGGGGTTTGGCTTGTCCTCTGCACTCGGTCCGGGTGCATCCATGGTGCTACACAGTTAGAATTGTTTCGTTTTTATTTTTTTATTTCTTTTATAGTGCATTTTCCCACAAGACGTGTGTGATTTACATGCCTGTGGTTGGTTTTCTCTGATTTTTGTCCCGTGATCTGCCTCGTCGCATGTTTTTTTGCGTTTGTGTATCGTGTTTTTGCGGTGCGGCGTTGATTTTCACGTGGACATTTGCCGTGTTATCTGGTGTTTATCGCATGCTACCACCTTGTTGTGAATTCCGTGTTGACACGGGGTTATTTTCCCACAATAGGCTGCAATGTTGAAAGTTGCGTTATGCTACTCTTGCGGTAGTTATCACGCGTTCTTATGAATATACCCCATAGTTCCTTCTTAGTTCCTGGATGGGCTCCCGATTTCTCTGCTATCTCTGCGGAGCTTTTTTTAGCTCCTTACTGGCTTTGGTACAATGTTTATCAAACCAGTCCTGGGTGTTTCTATTACCCCTTTGGTCCTTGTTTGGGGCAGTCAGTTTATCTGCTACAGCGACTGCAATGTTATGAATCGCTCTTAGGAGTCTTTCATAATTTCCTCTATATTCAGTACAACTATCAAAAGCTTTGAAGTTCGCCTTAACTACGGATTCTAATAGCCTGTTTCCATTAGTGCATGCCCATTTTAGACCTACCTCGTTTGTAGCCACTAATCTAATGGGCATTGCTTGAATAGTACCCTTTGTCTTGTGAGAGGATATGTTAAATGTAAGCTTAAGCACCGAATGGTCACTATGTACTGATGGTTCTATCTTAAGCGATCTGACCAAATTGGGCTCGGTTATCAAGATAAGTATATGATCTTTGAAGCAACCATGGCAATTTCCATCGAAAGTAGGCATCAAAACTCCATTTGGCTCCCACACTTTCTCCAACAATTTCATGTTTAAACTATACAACAATTTATTTAAGGATTTCCCATGCAGCTTATGAGGAAAATGGGGGTTTTCATTCCCAAAACAGTCTGCGTAACCACACACTAAGCTGTTGGGACACTGACATTTACTCTTGTTAAAATCCCCAGCCCAGGCAAACATGTAATCAATTCCTTTTTAATTCGCAAAAGACCTAATATCTTTACTCATTTCTACAACCACCATATTACGTATTATTAAAAACATTGTTATAAAAGTTAATCAGTATAACCTCAAGATTATGCTCTAACATCAGATGCACCAGCAGCTAATTAGGAGAGCTAATTAGTTGTTTTCTGATTACAATTGAAGTGAACATTGTCAACCCACCCCTTCCTCTCCCGCTAGTAGAAGGAGTAGCAGCTGTGAGGATGGATACACAACTGTCTAAATGAACAACAATTCAATTTTCAAAGCTTTATTCGACAGCATGTCATAAAAGCAAAACATACATCCCATCACAAACATTATAAATACTACATAACAAATACAATGTTTAAAAAGTTATTAAATCTAGATTACTGTCAATTTACAGAATTAAAAAATGTAAGAAAATATTTTAAATCAACTAAGATAATACATAAAATAAAGACCATTCTTACGTTTTTTAGATGTCTTAGAGTTCTTTAGCTAGCTTCTAGAGACTGTAAAGTGCGAGTGCGTATGATCCAAGCCCACCTTAAAAATTTAGCAACAGCAATCGCTATACAGGGTGAACAGTCTGACTCTAGTATCCTTATGGCCTCAATGTACCTCCGGGTGCCCAAGTTGGTACACATTGGTTTTAGCCACTTACGATGAGGGCTTGTATAAAGGGGACAAACAAGCAATATATGGGCTATATTCTCAGTCAAATTTTTGCAGTTATGACACTTATCATCCCGGGTTAATGACCATTTATTGGATGAAAGCTTTTACAGGGAGAGTCCCAATTCTAACCTGGAAATATATTTTGCGGTGAAACAGACCCTATATGATATCCCAATAAGCCTCACAAAGTGGGCGAGGTTTAAATTCAAGGAAGCGGCCTGTTAGATTGGTATTTACACAAGTACTATGAGCGGACATCCAGATAATTTCCCAATACTTTTTTTTCAGATTTGTTTTTGATGGAAGCCTTGAAAAGTCTGAGTCTTCCCATAGGTGGCCAAGTTCCAGCTTTGTTAATAAACCCCTTATCTCTTTAAGCCATTGGATAGAATGAAAACGATCTGCCCTAATAATATCCTTTAATGCAAGGGCATAGTGGGCTAATTCTGGGGTTGTCCAGTTTTGTCTCCAATATAATAGAGGCCGTAACCATGCTATATCCTCAATATTTTTCCTGCCAAGATCATATAAGAGCGGAACAGTGGGAGTGCTTTGGGGGACCCCAGCTAAACAGCGTAGAAATTTATTCTCCGCCTTTTTTAGTTGGTTCAAATAATTAAATCCCCAAAGTTCTGAGCCATACAAAGTGGCACTTATAACCTTCATATTGTAGATCTTTAGGGCAGGTGTGATTGGCTTGGTGAAAGAAGCTTTATGCTTGGTGGATAAGGCACCCCCAAGCTGATAAAATTTTAAAACAGCCATGTCAATGTGACTTTTCCAGCCCATATTACTCTGGAGAGATATTCCTAAATACGTAAATGCCTCTACCTGCTCGAATAGAGTTCCATTTAGATAGATTTTACCTTTGAAGGTTTTCCGCTGGTTCAGGGACATGAACTTGGTTTTTGAGGTGTTTATCTCAAGTCCACGCAGTAGACAAAACTCTCCAAAAGCATTCACAGCCTTCTGGAGCCCACTTGGGGTCCGGGAAACAACCAGCGTATCGTCCGCGAACATGAGGACAGGTACGCGGGCCCCAGCTAGAACGGGAGCATCAGTGGGGGAACGGCTAAGATGATCCACTATGCCGTTGATGTATAATGAAAACAGCGTGGGGGCCAGAACACACCCCTGCCAAACACCACGCTCGACAGGGAATGAGTCGGTCACCTCACCCTCTGCCCCCCATCTGATTCTGGCGTAGTTGTTCTCATGCAGGCGGACGAGAAGAGTCAATAGTTCCGGAGACATCCCTGCTTCATTGAGAACCCTCCAAAGTTTGGAGCGAGGGACTAAATCGAAAGCCGATTTCAGGTCTACAAAGACCGCATAGAGTGTCCCATTGGTTAAGGCCACATTCCTCCAATAGAGTGCTATAAAGTAAAAGACCTGATCAATTGAACTAGTGCATGGACGAAAGCCAGCTTGATGTGGGGACAAGAAATTGTGTTCTTCTATCCATGTTTGCAATTTATTTTGCACTAAACGACCTATAAGTTTTTGGGATGAGTCTATAAGACTGATAGGTCTATAATTACTGGGTAGAGATTTGTCACCTTTTTTAAAAACCGGAATTATTTCAGCGCCTTTCCATGAAGATGGAATTGGCGCACCCCTAGCCACAGAGTTAGCTAAAAACTCAAAGTACTGGCACCAAGACGATCTATCACTTAAAAACACGTCCGCTGGGATGCCGTCCATGCCTGGAGCTCTTCCCCCAGTCACGCAGTCTAACGTTATGCTGACATCTTTAATTGTAAAAAGCTGACTTTGGTAAAAAATTGTTGGGGGTAGCGGGCACTCTTCTCCAACTGGCTTACGAGCATATTGTGGTCTAAAAAAGTCTACCCATTGTTGTTTGGCAACATTGTTTTGGGGGGGTTCAGCTACACCTCCTCTATCCCACTTAATAATGGCCCAAAGTTGTTTAGAGTCCTTTGTTTCACAGGCTGATTTCAGGTCACGCCACTGATCCTCGTCCCACTGTTTTTTTGCTGCTTTCTGAACTTGCCTATATATCTTCCTTGCCTCTCTCACTCCTGGAGGATTCCTAGATCTTATTTCTGTGCTCAGGTTTTGATGGGCTAATTGACAAGCATTATTATACCATCCCACCTTGTTTATTTTTTTTTTCCCTTGTCTGGTTTTATAGTCTTCCTAAAGATCGATTGAAGTTTTGTAAAAAAGTGGATATGTGCCTCAAGCATTATTTGGGGAAAATCATGCTTACTAATGTGAGTGTTTAGATTTGCCACTTCTTCAACGACCATATTTTTAAGGATCTCCAATTTCTCAGGGTTCTCAATGAATCTGCCCCATTTAATGTGGCGCATATTATTAGAGGCAACAATATCTAAAGTAACTTTCCCTCGCCTCGGTGTCAGTTCTCTGGTGCCCTTATGAGCTTGAAATACCATACAAAGTGGATTGTGATCACTTTCCATCCTAGATTTAACAATCATGTCTATCAGACAGTGCCATCCTCTTATATCCACCAGAAAGTAATCTATATGGCTGGAGTACCTGCCATTATCAAAAGTATTTTCTCCCTGGCGGTCAGACGAGGTACGCCCATTTGCTGCTCTAAGCCCTCTTGCTAAGCATAAGGCCTTAAGCTGTATAGCTACGGCTGACCATCTTCTTACGGTATTTCAAGATGAGGGACGCCCCATTTACTGTCCTCATCAGCAGCAAAAAACTGATCCTCTTGTCCAAGAGGTTCAACGGTTGTATTCAAATCTCCACCTACAATAATAGACAGCTGTATTGGGAGGGCCTCAAGCTGGTGATCAAGAGCAGAGATTACCTTGGATGTTTGTCCCCTACCAACCCCCTTGCATAGATGTTGTACATAGCCACCCCTTGACCATTTGCCATATAATTTTGACTGACAAGATGTCATTCGATGGGGAACTAATTTGTTGCACCTTACAGCATAAGGATTGGTGGACCCAAATTATCAAACCCCCTGTTGGTCGACCTTTAGATTTCTTGGTAGCAGGAGCTTGAAAATTAAGGAACCCTAGGCGAAAAACTGGAACCATCGACCAGGATTCCTGAAAAAGGATAATTTCATACTGGTCAATGAATCTCCACCATTCTGGGGATGTTATTTTGTTGCCAATTCAAGCGAGGTTCCATGAAAGAAAAGCCAGCCCTGCCTCACCTTGTGAGATGCAGGATAAGTCCTGCGAGATTTTAGCTCCTAAGGTCACGCCCTCAATCACTGGTTGATGTTCTATACTAGTGATCATGTGGCAGTGCATCTCTAGAGAGAACCCATCTATTCCCGGGTAATCACGTTCCCCGGATGGGTTTAAGCAGATAAATTGTCCAAGATCCCTGGACTCTAAGGGCAGCCCTATAAGGTGAGATCTTTCCAATGAATTTATTTGAGGTGTAGGGGCCTTGTTGGTTTGTGCCTTACCACTGATCCTTAGGACCGTACATTCTACCAAACTCTACTACTTTCTTGGCCACAGTTCTTTCTGTACTCTGGAGTCAATCACATTCGTTCAAGTCAGTCAAAACCCCAAACCGATTTTTCAAGCTAATACCTCCGTCCCTAGTTTGGACACCCCTCCCCAGTGTACTTAACACAGGAAACCGTTTCGGCCATGGTCTGCTGAGGCTCGCTACACTCCATCTCCTATTGTAAAAAAATGTGAGCGTTAGTGGAATCATGGCAGAGTCCCTTTGTTGTGGGGGAAATAAATTTGCCAATACGTTAGGCAATACCTCAGGACTTGAAAAGTTCAAGGCTATGCAGTCTCCCTTGAGTTTTTTCGGGTAGTCCCCAAGCCAGGATACCCTTCTAGCCCTAATAATTTCCCCTGCTAGCTGCTGTTTGCCCCAGGGAGATATCCTCATATTTTTCGTCAGCCAATACAGCGTCTTGTCAATCAAAGAGGTTGTTGTTTCTACCTGTCCAGGGGCCAAGGGGGGGGGGGCGCATTTGCCAGGACTAAAACTAAAGGAGAAGCTTCCACAACAAATTGAAATGAGTCGCGCTAATGGCGTGGTTCTGTGGATGTTGTTGGAGGATCATCTGTTATTACAGCCTGGCTATCATTGCCTGCTAGGGGCTGGGTGGGGGGAGGGTTCTGTACAGCATTCTCACTGCCACCTACCCCTCTCCCAGGGGAAACCTCCTGGGTATCACAGTTACTTGATACTAGGGCTGATAAGCTGCCCACTTCCTCCACTGACTTATTAAGGAGTCCTCCTAATCTATTAACCTCTGCAGTAAGCTGATCAATTTTAGCCACAAGGGGTTTTATAATACCCTTGATCTTCAAATCAATCGTACTTACTAATTTTTTAATTTGTTCGTCCTCCAATTTAACAGTATCACCTTTCACCGTGACATCATCAACCTTATCTGGGTTTTTGGGTGGAGAAACTACTCTTTTTCTAACAGAACGTGACCCCCCACGTTTAGTCTGAGCTTTCCTACACGCTCTGACCACTCTGGGCACAGGTGTCGGTGGGTCTTGCACCGTAGTATCTAAGGACACTTCTAGGTCAACTGTGGGGGAATGTATTGCTCAGGCATATCATTGACAGAGATATCAGAATTATTGATATCATTGCTATCATCCTGCACTAGTAGTACTGGTGAAGGTTGCGCAGTGGGTGGTGTGGAGGAACAACTTATCCCTAGCGACTGCCGCCTCTCACTGTTAATTTTACTCACAACCTTCACTAGATAAATATCTAGAGTGTTAGGCACCAAGGGAGCCTTTTGTTTAGACATACTCAACAGTAATAATTGAAAGAACTAAACTAAGGCCTTTCAAAGTTGCACAGGATGAATCAAACCGCCTGTAATAGGCTCTACGTTTTTAAGATAACCACAGTATCCAAATTTAAATAATTTATGGTCTCACTGTATAAGGGTCACAGAAGTCCAAAAGCATAAGTGAATCAGGGTCCCTGGCCCAGCCCAGTCACGACCTGTCCCGGACTGTCACAGACTGTCCGCCCTTTGTCCGGGCTTCATCCGGCGCCCGCCCGCGGGCGTCCCGCGTTGCGGGGAATTGATAAGAATATAAGGACCTCCCAGAGGGGGGCGTGTCCAATGATGGAAGAGGCAGCAGGTGTGTGACGCTATGCCTGCTGGGCCTCGCAGCCCCTCAGTGTCAGGATACTCTGCCCCACAGTTCCGTGAACGGCTCCCTTTGGAGTGGGGGCCGTGAAAGGTAACAGCAACATCCCTTAAAATCCTCGTGGTCAGGAGCAGGGTTGAAGCGGCAAGATAACAGTCAATTGCGGCACCCCTATGCGAGGTTTCCTGCAAGCAACTAATGTGAGCAGAGTCTATGCTGTTCATCTGGTCTGGATTCCCCATATTGCTTTTCATCCCGCAACATTCCAAGATTTGGAAACCAATTGATCGCTGGTATTAAACTACTCGTTCCAAACGGACCAACTCATTTTGTGCAGAGTCCTGATGTACTTGAGCCTTCCTGCAAGTATCCTTCACTATTACCCCTTTCCGTCAATCTTGCTTGTCAAGATGGCAAAATGGGGCAAATCTATTTGATATTGCAATGGGAGAGTATAGATTACCATCCTGGTTAAGTGGCACATCATATCGTCTAGTATGTGGGTAATGGATCCATTAATGAGATGGTCAGAGCTCTAAGGGTGGTTGTCTAATGGAAAGTCCTGGTCGGGAAAAGTACCCTAATGGGAGAGTTTTGATCTTGCACAAGGAAGATGTCATCTGAGCAGGGTCATGTAACAACAACTTTGCTAAACAGGGGCTCCTAAAATTAATAATAATTCAATCCCATATTCCATCCTTTGGATGTATGTCAAGCAAGGCCACCCTTCTTAGATGTACCAGCTCATGTGTCAGGTGACCCGCCCATCCTAAGTTGGTTGTCAGCCGATACATTGCCTTATTTTTTAGTTTCATATAAACTTTCTTGACTGCGTAGATAATTCTGGGACATTTGCCGATATTATAATGTAGGGTGTACATTCAGGTGGTAGTTGTGGGTAACATAATGGCTCATCCACGGCAGCAGACAGTGATTTGCGAGTGGAGAAATGGGCTTCTCCAGGAACCTTACTTTTTGGTTCTATGGTGTCGGCTGTTGTTCTGTGTAGTGTGGCTGTTTGGGCAGAGGAAGTAGTAGATACGAAAGATGCAGGCAGTACATTTAATGGATTTCCCTCCTCCATATTCTGAGTTTGTAACCTTAGTGATATTGCACGCCTCTTACTGTTGTACTTGGCTTGGTAATGCCCCTTAGTGAATCATTTTGGATCGTGAGTCGTGCCTTTTTGCATCTTAACTGCAGATCTTTGAAGGTCATTAAGGGAGTCTCGATAGTATCAAGGCATGCATGTATAGGGTAAAGTTCCTATTTTAAAAGAGATTTGAAGCGCACAAATAGTTGTACAAGTGAGAAACCCAGATAGCCTGGTCCCTGGGTAAAGGATCCCTATTACCGTCGGACACTACTGATGAATCCTTGCATGGTATCTGGGGGTCAAACTACTCATTTTTATGAGCCATTTTATGTTGACTTTTGGTTCCACCTATAAGCTTGTTTTGGTTGGTCACTTAGCCATTTCTTGCAGTTTAGGTGAGTACTATGGATTATTTTATGTAAAATTCCTTTCATAGATGATGTACAGTTGGATTCAGCTGTAGTGCCATGCAATACAGGCAAGGAGGGTGTGTCATGTGCAGAGGACCCTGAATGAGAACTAGGGTTAGTTGGTTGTGCGGATTCAGGATCTAGTTCTGGTACTTGCTTTGGTGATCGAACTGGGGAACAGAGTCGAGGTTTAATGACAATCTTCTTTTTGGGAAGGGATACTTTTAACCCTTATCTAAGGACCCTTAGGAAGATGTGTCCATTCCTTTCTTTTACCGTGCGGAAGCAAGCAGCAGTGGCATTGATTCAATCTAAGATGGATTATTGCAATCTGGACATAAATAGGGCCTCCATCAATAAGCTACAACTTGTTCAGAATGCGGCAGTAAGACCTGTCTTAGATGTTCCAAAACATCATTCAATCTCGGCTTCCCTTCAGAGAGTGCTTTGGTTTCCAGCGTAGAACCTATGTGTTGTTCATAAGGCGCTGTATAACTCAAGACCGGAGGGAATTAGACACCTCTTCCATCGCAACGTCACCACTAGACAACTGTGTTCCACTAATAAAAATCGGTTAGTTGTCCCCAGAGCCTTTGCTGTCGCAGCTTTTAAGCTCTGGAATACGCTCCCTCTATTAATTTCTTGTGAGGTACTGGGTTTTTCAGAACCGGTACCGAACCGGTAACCCAGTGGTGTCAGGGTACACACCCAAAGACCTCGAGTACTTTCCTGATTTAGACCACAGAAACTCAGAGTCTTCTAGGTGAAGTCAAGGATCGATTTTATTGGCTGCAACCATGGTAACAGGCGTCCTAGAAGTACAACAGCACGGGATGTATATTCTCAGGAGACTGCTCAATCTTACAAAGCCAGGCTTCTCTTTTTATACAAAATATTATGCTTCAGGCAAACATTCTTAAATTTACAGTAGGCCATTCACATATTTTCACTACAAAGAAAAAGCAGAGTCATGATGACAAGCCCACATTACAGTTCGTCCAGCCCATAATAAATCACCCGGCAAGGCCCAACAGTTTCATCAGATATCGGTGGACCCCCAATAAAAACGGGCACCTCCACCTTGTAAAGCAAGTCAGAGAGAAAGGAACAGGGACAGGTGGGAGCAAGATTAGGCAGGGTGTGTGTGCGATGAAAAGGGTTTATGACATGTTGTGCCTTGATGCTATCTCGTTCGGCCACTGGGAGAGGAACTGACCAAACAGGTTTGGCCTGAGGCAAAGGTTTCAGCTTGCCCAGGTCAGAGAAAAGTCAATCAAGGTGTACGTGTCCTTTGATATCGAATTTAGCTGTATTATAAGCCTATGTCAGGGCAACCCACAAAATGGCTGCCGTACACAAAATGGAAGCCAAGGGTTCAAGACGAAAATGACGATTTCGAGGTGAAATCGACACTCGAATATGACGAAAATGCTTGTACATAGTGTACTAGCCATTTTCGGTCTTTTGATATAAAAATCATCATGCTACGATGAAGTTTTATTCACGAGTTCAAAATTTTCAGAACTACACTTGTCTTGAGTTAGACCTTCCCTTTTGCGAGTCCTTTAAGAACTGGCTTTTTGCCTTGTAATTTTCTATCATTGAGTGCTCATGCTCCTGCCAGATAATCAAACTGCTTCAGCACCTTGATCCCTTCGGGCATTTGTTCGCGCTATATAAGTTGGTCATTCATTCATTCTTTATGAGAGCTCAACTTCTACGTTTACATCCTTTATATATTTTCCTGCATCTGTTCTATGGTGGGGTCCCCCCCCCCCCAGGTAATCTCATTTTAACCATTCTCTCCTTGAAAATTGTGATCGCCCAACGATGCTTCTACTGTAGTACAAGGTGAAGAGTTTAATCAAAAGCAAACCCTTTAAAGGGTTCAATTAGATACTCCTCTGTGTTGGTAGGTAGCTATAGAAGGTAAAGACAAGCACACTGTTGTTGGAGGGGGTCTGTCTTGTAGTGTCTAGCCCTCCTGCAGAAAAGCAGTGTTGCAGGTCTCTGGCAGCCTCTGACAGCCGGTGCGAGTGTCCCAGATGATCAGCAGGAATCCACGTATCTCTTCCCCCTGGTTTTGCTGGTGCGCCCCCTCCACCCACACATGGAATAGTTGAAAGAAGAGCAGACAGGCTGTAACTAGAGCTGGAAAGTGGAACTGGGGTTCTAAAAGTCGGTAGCTATAAACGGCCCACCACTGCTCCCTTGCTCGCAGAGCAGCCCCCCCACCAGCTTGCCCACAACCAAATATAAAATGGTAATAACTGAAAGTTATTACCATTTTATGTTTCTGCTTCTCGTACTGCGAGAAAGTAGTGGGGCAACGCTCCTCCACACTAGTGGAGGAGCCACCCCTGGGCCATACCCCTCATAAAACAGCAGGACCTCCCTGCAGTAGGCCCTCATTGCAGGATGTTCGTTCCAACTGGATATGGTTGACCCTTGAAACGTGGCTCAGTATCTGAGTAACCATAAACTGTCGGCCGGCCATCTTGCTGTACACAGGAGGACCCCCTTCCCAAGGAGACCGGGGTCAGTGATGAAGCTCCAAAAGGAGTTTTAGGCTCACCAAAACCGTGGGCTAAGGGTGGAGTACTGGCGGGATACCGGAACCATAACCATAGCAGGGGAGGCCAGTTGAAGGGCAGAAAGGCAGCAATGCGTCAATTTTGCTCAACTGGACCGGCTAGCAGTATCCCGTCCTCCTCCTCACTAGCTTGCTCGCTCTCCGTGTGTATGTGGGCAGACATGAGAACCGCATCAGGGGGAGGGGCCTAAAAGCTCTCTTGGTAACTGAATCAAACAATTGAAGTGTTTGACCATGAGGAGTGGCACACTCCTTGTCCTGCACTCACACACTGAAACCCTGCACTTGGGCACAATACTCACCCTACACACATAAATGGACATAGCTCATCCTGCATTTAGATTGCCATGTCTCTCAACCTACACTCACACAGTCACACCCCTACCCATATACGTACACAGACACAACTTCCTGCACTCATAGAAAATATTCTATGCATGTGCACTCTCACACACAGAAAACCTGCACTTAAACACATTCTTCATCCTGTACTCACACATATACACACGAAGGGCCCGATACACAAAGGTAGTTAGACAAAAGTCCAACTTTACGACTTTTGGAATTCACAAAGGGCATTTACTACTCGTAAATGCCCTTGTGAATACTGAAAGTCGTAAAGTTTTTCCAACTTTACCTTTGTGAATCAGGCCCGATGTTTATCCTGCACTCACATCGCCATGCCACTTGCAGTACAATCACAGAGCACACAAACACATAAATCCCTCTGCACTCCCAGTGCATAGTAAAACACTGCACTCAGGAGCATTACTCATCCTGCACACACACACAAGCACACCTCCTGCCCTATTCTCATAGGCACCATCCCCCTGCTGGAAATGACAACAAAAAGAACACTTGGTCATTGCAAAATGAAGTTTTAACTGCATTCTTTCTACATCTCTGGTTGCATTTTAATTGCCTGCCCCTACTGCAACAGTTAACGTAAATGCCACACCTTTCGACTGATGAGAAAAACCACTGTTCTGAACTGAACAGCACTGCAATCCCATGATTCCTGTACTTATGAGCAAGGTGGGTCTGCTGGGTAACAGAATTAAGTGTGGCCTCTTACAAATAGTGGATGACTTCCCTCAGTTAGTACAATTAGGTCAAGCGGGAACCTGACTACACTAATGATACTGATCCATCCCATTATCTGTCAACCTTTGGCCTCATAATGCAGGTGAAGTCATAGCAAGCATTCTTGTGGTTGTATCCTAAAGGTTAATTGGGACTCTGCTTGTCTTTTTAACTCGCTGAGTTGCTTCCCTCCATTTCACCTCGAAAACATCTGTGAATGATATCCTTGTCTGAACCCAGTAAACAGTGAACGATGACACCGATAGGCCATAAGAATGGTAAACAACCATCAAGCTCCAGCATGAGGATTCAGCGCTCTCATTAATGCTGGATCTTTAGTCAAACGCTGTTTACAAATAGACAAACTCATCAAGGATCAAGATGTGGACTGTTTGTTTATTACAGAAACATGGCTCCAAGTGAACTCCTGTAATCCCGCAGCCCACACTTGAAGGATCACATTAGGTACCTGGGTCATCCTGATAAACGAGGAGAAAGGGTGGCCTGTATCTTAAAATAACCCCCATCCCCCACAGCCAACCCAGTATATCTTACATTTGCTATTATGATTTCACCACACTCTGTCTTTAAATGTATCTTAATCTACAGGCACACCAGGCCGAGTGTATAACGTCATCAGCGTTCTCCTTGAAACTATAATTAGGTGCCTATTAAACACTGACCATTTATTAGTTCTCGGCAACTTCAATTTGCATGTTGATGACGTAAATGATAAGGAAGCCCAAAACTTGATAAACACCTGTGCTGTTTTAGATCTACAACCCTGATCATTGACCCAACACTCAGCCGGACATAGATTAGATCTGTTTTTATGCCACCCAAACAACATTCAATTTGGCACTCTGACACCGGCGATATAGTCTGAGCTTGAACTAATTTCATTCTATTTACTGTGTAAAGACAAAAGTATACATATTGTTCCTCATCCTCATAATAGGGCGAGGTTGGTGGAACCCCAACTGATATGTGTGAAGCATGCACACAAGCCACTTGCGACGTCGTACCATGAGGAGGTTTGCAATCTGATCATTGAGTGGATATCAACATCACTGGACAATATTATCCTCCAAAAACGTCTCCATCCAAGGAGGAAGCTGCCTAGATCTGTGGTCTTAGTCAATATATCAGCCGCTTTTGACACTATCTCACAAAGTATACTGCTGTAATGACTTACCGCCATCGGCATTCACACCAAGTCCATGACTGGTTTTTCTCGTTCTTGAAAAAATGTACTGAAACCGTTCAAATTGTCCATTTTCAATCCTCCATGTTAGAAACAGGGTAGTGTGGTGCGGAGCGGGTAGGCTAAACTCCAGGGCATTGTGTAAAGCATCTGCGCAGCACACACTCACACAGGCGACCCACTAGGCACACTACAAAAGAGACTCCACACCAGGTTGCATGAAAATAACTTGTGTATTAGGCAACACACATCAGTAGGCAATCACAGTTGTAACACTGTGCCAACTGGCACTGGGTAGCGCTCTACAGGGGGATTATTTACATGACAGGGCCAAACGGGCTACTGCCAGAACCATCATAAGTAGGGCTCCCGGTTTTATGGTATTTATTTTTTTGCCATTTCCGTCTGCATTTATCCACATTTATTTTTGGGGCATTTTATCTGTATTTATCCACATTTATTTTTGCCACAAGCAAAAGTTGACGTTGCTGCTAGTATTTCCCCAGATTTATTTAAATTGAGAATGCACACATGCACTCGGTTGTTATTGGCCAACACATTACATTCATCTGAAACATTTTCCATTTGCCGAATGTCCCAAATATGCTTAACGCCTCCCATGCTGGTGACGGAACCGCTCCGTCACCAGCCTCGGTCGCGCTGTGCTGGTGACGGAGCGGTTATGTCACGACCCGCTTGGCGTGCCTGCGCGGCGCTGGTTTCGCGCATGCGCTGGACGTTCCATTGAGCGGGCGGGGCCGTGACGGAACCGCTCCGTCACGAGCATGGGAGCGCCGCGTGGCCCTCCCCTACCCCCTAGCGCTGCGGCTGAATTGCCGCCGCAGCGAAGGTGTTAAAAGTGCTATGACAAGCCATTTGTGTCAGAGCCTTGCAGTTTCTGTCATCAGCACAGAGTGCCACATCATCTCCCTCACTGAACACCACACTGCCCCACTGAGAGAAACAGACTCCCTTCAGCTACAACCCAATTGTGCCCTGCTATAAACACCTGTAAGCAACTCAATTCAAATTATGCACTAGACTAGAGTAATATGCTGCCTGAAAAAAAAGTAACAGTGTACTGCAAAAATAGCAAACACTCACAGGGAATACACCATAATGCTTTTACACTCATTATTCAGAAATCAATGAGAGTATTTGCTTGAAAATCTAACAACATGAAAATAAAAGTAGCGCTTCACTGGCAAACTCTGAAAGGTGGCGCTAATGTGTTTGGGTGTAATTAAAACCAAACTGGCCACTTTGCGACTACTCTGTCTTGTTTTATTTAGTTATGTATTTATTGCTCGCATCTTAAAAGCTTTTTTTCTCTCCTCCTGAGGCTTCATTTTGGTGTAGAAAAATGTCAGACAAAGACATTTGCAGCAAACGTGTTTCTCCTTTTTTGGATCCATTTCACAGAGAAACAAATGACGGAAAGGACAGGAAAGAACAATCACAGTTTTCTACAAGTGAGGAGGAATGCAATAGAAAGAGAGAGAAGAAGAGGAAGAAAGAGGGGGTGTGAGCAGCAGAAGTGGACACTGTCCTGGTCTTTTCCAGTAAAAAGGAAGAGCCTGCAACGGTTATGGGCTATGCAGTCCAGTCACAAACTCTGCATACACTCCTGTCTGTGGCGTAGAAAGGCTTTGAGTTTGTGGCCAGATTGTTCTTGCAGCCACACATACACAGTGTACTGCTCTGCAGTCCGGCCACAAACTCGGCGACACACCACTGATAGCTAGGCTTTGGCACACCATGGGGTGCTGGCATTCGATTCCTGTTTTTGCCGCCCCCAAAACTGCATACCCCACTGACTCCAGCCCCACCCCCCTCCCCTCTTCCCCGAGGGCACTTACTTTTGTTTACGATCCCGGCAGCTAATTACCACAGAACAAAACAAGAGCTGGCAAAATCACCTGGCATGCACAGTAAAAAAATAATTATAACGAGGGCAGCTCTTGCACGCAATCGCCTTTAAACAATCTTCCCTGTTTTTTCGTTAGCACCAATCACTTCGGAAAGAGTTTTAAGTAAGGTAAAGAACATGTGAAAGTGGTATTTCCTCCGGCCGGATCAGCGCCACTTTAAGGACTTTCAAGGGCCTCGGAGCAGTAGTTTGGGACGATCGGAGGTGAAGCACAGCTTGCTTTGTTGAGTCTTGGCCTAAGCTAAGGGGTTGCACATGCCCCGCTGGCTAAGGTTACCACATGTTTTTATCAGGCACCTCTGGGACACGCTGTCTTTATGGCACTGAGCGAGCAAGTGCAGAGTTCAGGCCTTTCCGAGTTAGGGGTGCTGAGGGCGGGGAGACCGTACAACCTGTGTTGTTTTACTACTTTGCCTGGGATGTTACTTCGGGAACTGAATTCTAGTTAGGCCCTAACACCTGTGACAGAGAAAACAGCTTAATTAATATCATTGTATGCAGTAAAGACCTCTGGGCGCTCCAGAAAAATAGACTATACATTTGTTGAGTAAGGATTTTCCAGAATTCATTTTTGGAAGGAGAGGCAGTGCCTCTCAAAATAACTTTACATGGAGGAATAATGTCCACAGACACTGTACCTGTCTCAGACGAACAAAATAGTTTCATTCCTCTAACTTCACCAGGTAAATAAACACGAGGACGGCGAAGGAAGGTGATGTTGTCTTGTGGCTTGATTGTAGCTGTAAAAGGCTGGTGCAGAGCTCACACCAGGGGCTAAGCGGAGCCCCGGAAATAAATGGGCCTTCTACAAAAACGTATCATGTTACTGTAAGCAGGCACAGCCCTCCTGGAATCAGGAAGAGGGCTTGGCGAGGCAACTCTGCAGGAAGCATGGCAGTAGTGTTTCCCAGTTTTTACATATAAATACAAACTTGTTTTCCGTCTGTATTTTTTTTTTTTTACTTTATTTTCAGATTTTTGTAAAACAAAGTACAAGGGGGGCACAGTTACATGGAAAGTCACAATCAGGAAATGAAAATAAAAAGAGGAATCAGTTTCTTAGTACAGGGTACAATATCAGCGCATATGATGAAAGCGACAGCCAGCAAGTGATCGTTCAGGGGTGACATCAAGCAGGGCTATATGTTGTTCCAGACAATGTGGAGGCGGTGTTACATATGTGAACGTTCAGATAGGCATTCATGCAGCATCTGTCGAACTATCCATATCAGTTCATATTCAATACATTAGTCTATTACATGTGTCCCTCAGCTAACGATAACTAGGCTACTAGTCAATGCGTACCAATATGTACATAGTTCAGGGAGTGTATCATAAGTGAGCTAAATAGTCCATCTCATTCAGACTGTAATGCAATTTAAGACAGTGAACAGCTAGGCAGGAAATGCAACACTTCAACCCACCTGTGACGGGCGTGTCCCATTCTCAGCGTCAGGGTCAGCATGGTCTAATAAATAACATCGCAGCGAGGCCCATATATCAGCAGGCCGCGAAGTTGGCGGCATTAACTCCGCATATGTTGTGATCTGTTCCTGACAATATATTAGGTCAGCCAGCCAGACCTTAAATTTGGGCGCCCTCCCTCTGCCCCATCTACACGCCACTCTTCTCTTCGCCAGGAGTGGCGCCAGTGCAACAAATTTGCGGTGTAATACACTGATAGGTTCCACCCACCCTAGTAAAGCAAGAATAGGTGATGGTTCCAGGTCAACATTGATCATTTTAGATAGGGCGTCAAATATCTGCTGCCAATATTCCTGAACCGCGACGCAGTTCCATGACAAATGCAAGAAATCAGCACCAGGGGCGTGGCATCTGTCACATTCGTCAGAGTCACGCAGTTTATACCTATACAAACGTGTAGGGGTGTAATACAGTCTGTGTATAAATTTATAGTGCAGTATTCTAAGCCTGCTACTGGAAGAGACACGCTCAGTCTGTTGCATGCAGTAAGTCCTTTATTTGTCTGTCAGGTCTATCCTAGTTCAAGTTCCCAATGCGCTTTGGCATCAGGGGGGCATACGTTTCTAAGGGAGTGGGCCGTTTTATATATGGTAGACACCAGTCTTCTAGGCGTGGCGTTAAGTAGTATTTTTTGCAATGGTGCGAACGCCTGGGGTTCCTTGGGAAAATCGGGCGTAAGTGCCCTAAGCCCCTGCCGAAGCCGAATATACAAGAAGGTGTCAATTGGTGATTGCTGTACGCCAAGAGACAAGTCATCTAGTGAGCGGAACATTCCATCCTTATACTAGTCCCCCCATGTTGTAACATGCATGCGCTCCATAAGCTTGTGAAAGATAGATTCCTGCAGTAGAGGCATACTTGGGTGGTAAACCAGAGGAAGAAGTGGTGAGTATAATAGGGGCGTATCAAGTATTTTACCTAGCTGGTACCATGATTTGACTGTGCTCATGACCGTCGTCTGCGTTTTGTCTTTGTCCGGAGTTAGCAGATACAGTGCGCCCTCTATGGGAACCGGCTGTGCCAACCAGTGTTCCGCCGCAATCTGCGGCATATAACGTGGTGGAAGGACCCAAAAAAAGGCATAGTGAGCCTGAGCACTGTAATAGTATAATTCGAAATCTGGTATACCGAACCCTCCCTGTGCATAAGATCTAGTCATAATTTCCCATTTCAAACGCGGATGTTTACCTCCCCACACCAAACGAGTAAGTACGGATTTGAGTTGTTGGAAGAAATATCTCCCAGGATAGAAGGGTATGTTTAAAAATAAATACAGTAGTTGCGGGAGTACAACCATTTTGTTCAGTCATATCCTGCCTGCCATAGTAAGAGGGAGTGCAATCCATCTGGTGATTTTGTCAGTGAGGCTGCACACAGCGTTGCCATAATTGAGTCGCATGAGTTCGTCCTTATCTCTAGAAATTCGAATCCCTAAGTATTTAAGTTCGTCATCACACCATGTTATAGGGTAGTCCATGGGGAATTTAGCAGTCGCGGGCGTCAAAGGGAATAGATAAGATTTGCTCCAATTAATATGTATACCAGACAGGTTGCCTAATCTAACAAATTCTCGAAGTATGGTATTTAAGTTTGTTTGGGGGTCACGGATATAAAGCGTTACGTCATCTGCGTACATGGACACCAAAATTTGCCTCAAGGGGCATTGCAACCCTTTGTCCTTGTGATGTTGTCTCAATTTTGAGGCGAGGCGTTCGACCGCCAGAGCAAAAAGTAGAGGCGAGAGCGGACATCTCTGCCTCGTGCCCCTAGTAATAGGTATATCTTGGGATATCTTACCATTGATAAGGATTTTAGCCACAGGCGCTTCATATAGAAGTTTAACCATGATAGGAAGACTGGAGGAAATCCCATACGTGCCATTACCACTTGTATGTAGTCCCATTCCAATGAATCGAAGGCCTTGGTGGCGTCTAAAAAAATAGCTGCAAGGGGCAGGTCTTCTGAGACATTATTCATGATAGAAAAGAATGTCCTTAAGTTATGGGAAGTCGCCCTGCCAGGGACAAAGCCCGACTGGTCAGGCAACACCAGATTGGCCATAAGGAGATTTAGCTGAGTGGCAATAAGTTTGGCTAGGATTTTAACGTCACAATTAAGAAGCGATAGGGGTCGGTATGAGTCGCAGCTTTTGGGGGATTTCCCGGGTTTTAACAAGGACGTGATAAGAGCAGTTCTCATGGACGGGGGGAGATGCCCCAATTCCAAAGCATCTTCGTATATTTCTTTAAGTACTGGGGCCATGAAATCAATGTAGGTTTTATATAGTTCAACTGGTATCCCATCCAGCCCAGTGGCTTTGCCAGATTGCATGCTCATTATAGCATCTCGGACTTCGTCAACTTCAAATGGGGCAGCTAAAAACTGCTGTTGTGCGTCACTAAGCCACGCCAGTGCAACGTCTTTTAAGTAGTCATGTAAGTCGAGACTGCCAGTCCGAGAGGTAGTATATAAGGCGGAGTAGTGTTGAAGAAAGGCATTCAGTATATGTGTTGTGTCCCTGTACACCATCCCGTCTGCCCCTTTAGTTCTAGGATAGTAGTCGGCTGTTGAGTCATTCTGACCACTGCAGCCAACGCTGTACCAGGGCGCTCTCCCTCACTGTACCGTCTAGCTGTTAATACCGTCCCCTACACCTAGCTTCTCTGTCGGCTTCTTCGGTGTATGCCGTAATTTTATCCCTAATTGTAGAACGGGTATCTCTGTCGGGGTGCAGGGCCAGGGAGTGTTCAAGTGCTTTAAGTTCAGTTTCATGTTTAGTAAGTGTGCCTCTAATACTCTTAATGATTCCTGAACCTTTATCAATACAAATCCCACGCAAGGTGACCTTGAAGGATTCCCAAATAGTTTATACCTCTGCAACCGTGCCCTTGTTACGTTAAAAAAATCCCAAAATTTCTTCACGTAATGCCTCCTGAAAAACAGCGTCTAAAAGGATGGTATGTTGTAATCGCCAAAAAGAGCTCGAGGGGCACATATCTTCTGCTGTCAATGTGAGACGTACCGGTGCATGATCCGAATACTGTCTTGCTAAATGTGTCACGTTCGATATCGCCGGGCATAGGGCCCTTGATACCAACAGGTAATATATACGTGCCCATGTTGCGGCATGTGCAGTAAAGTGGGTGCCTTCGAGCGTAGTGGGATGCACATGTCTCCAGGCATCTATGAGATTGTAATCCTCTAATATGTCGCGCATCACAGTACAGGCCTCGGTGTTGTGGTGGGGAGAAGGGTTAGATCTGTCCACCAAGGGATCAAACGATATGTTAAAATCACCACCCCATATTTCACGATCGGGCCCTGAATCTATCACTGCCGCCCACACCTCTGTGAAAAATTGTGGATCATCAACATTCGGGCCGTAACAACAAACCAGAGGGACCGAGACATGGCCCAAGCGTCCCCACATCACACAATACCGTCCACATTTGCTACTCTTGTGGCCCACCAGAGTGAACAGGGCACCCCGTTTAACAAGTATCGCCGTGCCTCTTGCATAAGTCGAGTAGGAAGAGAAGACAGCGTGGGAAGCCCATTTACAAGCGAATGTGTTATTGCTTTGGGGTTTGAGGTGCGTTTCTTGTAAAAAAGCAAAATGTATGTTATGCCTATCAAGATAGGACAGCACATGTCTTTTTTTCTCGGATCCCCCAGGCCTCGCACATTCCATGTGATGAAATTTAAACTATTGCGCGTCTGTGGTTGTATGTTATAAAGAAAAGGCGATAAATATGCACCCGTCCGACCTGCCGTGTCCCCACTGTCGACAACATACTTTGATTAGTGGTCTCTGAGATCTGATGTCCCGTCACATGACAATGTCTACAATAGCATGGCTGATGACTACAATCATAGGCACAAAGGAAAATATCTCCAAAAAACAACACCCCAAAAGAAACAGGCCCCCAACCTACTCTAACAAAATAACCGTCTTGTTCTCCGCCCTCATCCGCTAATCGCAGAGCAGGCAAACATTGAACAGCTCTTCCCTTCCCCCCACCCCCTCCCACTGTAGCAGCCCCAACTTGCCAGAATAGTCCACCCACCCCCTCCCAAGTACCCTCCCAGGGGTGTAAACAGACCCCCGTATGCATGTCTTAACATTGGGGTATGCCCATATGGGGAGACATATAGAGAGCGCACAGCCACTTCTCCCCCCTCAAGCCGCAGTATCTGTACCACCATCGGAACCAGCTGAGGAGGGATAGTGGTCCCTGGCATACATTACCGCTGGAGTAGAGGTACGAAACCCCGTCAAGCGAGTATTCAGTGTCCCCAGTCATTAATCTGGATACAGGCCTCAAATTCTCATGGTCCATCAGACCAGTGGGCGGTGTTCCTGCCGTGTTTCTCAGGCCTCATCGTCAGTTTCTGGTGGATTCTCTTGATGTGCTGGTTCCCGACCATTGCCGCCTCGCTGTGCTTTCTTTATCGCCTTTATATAGTCTTCCACCTGCTGTGGCTTGGTGAAGAAACGTTGCTTCCCTTGGTGAGTAACACGTAGTTTCGCAGGATACAGTAAGGCGTAATCAATTTGAGCGGCACGTAATTTCCTTTTGACCTCTAGGAATTTCCATCTCTCCTCTTGCACCAGTGGAGTGAAATCAGGGAAAATGGAGAACGCCACTCCGTTATAGTTCAGGCATTGTTTGGTGCGTGCAGCTCATAGGGCGACATCGCGGTCGCTATAATTCAAGACGCGCGCTATAATGGGCCGTGGTGGAGTTCCAGGAGTCAACGATCTGTGTGCCCGTTCAACAATGAATTGTGCGGAGAAGGCCTCAGCTCCAATGGATGACAGGAGCAATTTTTCCACATATTTCTCCATCCGCCCAGTGTCTGTGGATTCTGGAATGCCCGTGACGCGGATGTTATTGCGTCTGCTCAGGGCCTCCAAATCCTCATTCTTTGCAGCAATAACTCGCAATAGGTTATCCATCCGGGCCAGATGAGTTGTGTGGGCAGCAGTAGTGTCGCCATTGTCTGAAATACGCCTCTCTGTTTCTGTAATTTGCTCCTCATGTTGATCCACTTTGTGTACAAGGGCATCCATTCGACTTTATCTACTACTGTGGCGAATCCCTGCCGCATCTCTTGCAGTATTTGTTGCATGTCGAAGTCACCCGGAGGGGAATCGCTACATGCTGCACCTGCACCATGTGCTTTAGGATCCGGTGTTGTAGTCTTGGACCCTTTTTTGTGGGTAGCGTCGAAGGTAAGCTTTGTTTGGCGATTGTCCGGCCTCACCATGTTGGCCCCCGTGCACTGGGACTACATGGCCGAAGATTCACACACTATCCGTCGCACTATTGTCAACACGATTGTGGTACAATGATAGCGTTGCAAGTGTTCCCCTGTGCGACAGGAATTCAGCACTGTGTTACGTCAGGCCTCACTCACTCTCGGCAGGCCAATGCAGTGTATGGCTCTCTATGAGGTTCAAGTAGTAGCCCGGTCACGTAGGAGGAGTAGAGCTCGCTATATCAGCACAATCGTGTCCAGCTACACTGCCTGGCAATTCAAACCTTCAATCTGTCGGAGTATGGTTATCCAATCAGGAGTGACCCGCGGCCACTAGTACATAGGCAGTGGTAGGCAATGTCTTCCTGAGGTCATCTACTGCCTCTCCAGTTATAGGCTATTCCCCGGAGGTGTGCAGTGCATCACCACATCAGGGCGATGAGGGTTCCCCACCAACAAAACACAATCAGATTGTCTCAAAGCGTCTCATAGCCTGCAACAGAGCCAGGGGGGGCATCCACTAACCTTGTGCAGCAGGAAAGGTTATGCTGTTCGGCCCGCGCTCTCCATACCACTGAAGCGCGGGTTACCTACCGCTGTGTCTGAAGGAGGTCCGGGTGCGGCACCAATACAATGGCCCAGTGTCTCTCGTAGGATCACAGCCTGCTCGCACCGTCGTAGATGCCAGGGCCAGTAGCGAGCAGATCTCAAACACCTTAGTCCAACCAAGAGGCGGGTATTCACGCCAGTGCCGGGGTCCGCAGCACCTGGTCGTACGCACCTCCGCCTGGGTCGCTGCAGGTCTTGATGCAGCAGGTGGGGGGAAGGGAAGCCCAAACAATCGCAGAAAAACCGACCGCTTGGAGCCTTAATTGGTATGTCCACCGCTCCACTCACGTCCTCAACTGCCCACTACTCCCGCCGGGTGGGGGGGATCACAGCGCCCGCTGCAAGTCAAGGGTGGCCGGCGCCACAGAGCCTCCGGACAGGGATGTCGTCTCGGGCCTGCCACCTTGTGGCAGTCCCTGGGCTTGCTTAGCACAGTGTCCCGCACCTCGCAGCAGCAGAGGCTCCAGAGTCGTCTCCGGGGGAAAACGCCACGCCATTTTTCTCCGGCGCCGTAGGTCGCAGCCTCACCAAAGTCGGGTCGAGTCTGGGGGGATATGTCAGCAACCTGAGGATGTAGTTACGGTTCACCTATTCTCCAGCTTGGCAGGATAATTGCCGGATTTAAGTGCCAAGGAACAGGAGCCTCACCACAAGGCGGCCATGCTGTGTGCGTGCCCTCTAGCCGCCTGTTTTCTGTCTGTATTTATATGTAAAAATCCATTTAAACGGAAAACCAGGAGACCTAATCATAAGGCACAAAGGATAGAGGAAAGTCCATTAGCAATGACTGTGTAACATCCAGTGCCTACTGGCGAAAAAATGAAGGTAGCAACATTGCAATCAACATTCTAGCATAGGGTATACCCATGCCAGGCCAGGCACGAACCTCTGTATTAGGTATAAATCACCCTTGCCGTAGGCCTGGAATGAAAACATCAGGTTAGGCATCGAGATGCAACATGTATATTCATAATTGCATTAGGCATAGACATGTGACCATAGAGGTATCCTCATTAGCATATGTCTCATTAGATTAGGCATAAACATAAATGTAACAATTAGGAATAGGCGGAAACACATTATGCATCGTAACAGCAGGGCAAACATGGGAGCCCCTAGAACATCATACCCTGACGTTGGGCATCCCCATGGGCATCCATCATCTCCTGCATTAGGTGTAATCACATTGGCATAGATCACAGTATACGTAAACATGTGAGCGTAGGGCATCATCAGTAGCATATAAGCACTGGGCATAACCCTTAGGCATAGATCATGAGCCTGGAAACACAGTGTGCATAAAAATGGGCATAAACATCCCTAACAGTATAAGGGCCTTATTAGGGGCGTAACCAACGCATCCTGCATATAGTTGGACATAAACCTATGCATTAGGCAACAGTAGGGGCATAAACAACATTGGCAGTACATCTCTTGTACATACAACTGGGCATGGATCTTTGCGGGTACATTTGGCATCATTAAATACAATGGCACCAATCCTGGGGTATAAGCACCCTAGGCATGATTAGGGCACTTCTCATTAGCATAGAAGCATGAACTTCATGGCTGCATTACACTGCCCGTAGAAAATGCATTAGGCCTCAAGTCAGAGGGGCAAACCTTGTTCATGCACACAAGTTGCCAAGAAGCTGACCTGTTAGGGTCTCCCTTTATGGGGACCCTGTAGTTCCAATTATGCCCACTGAAGCCCCACTCGGGGACTCCCACACCAGCTGGATGCCCGTTGCAGCTGCCCCCTGCTATGCGGGGCAGCTGGGAAAGCCCACGCAACTACTTTGGTCCTCTTGGAAGGACCACCGGGGGCGGGCACCGATAATGTGCCCCGTTGCCCCCTATCTGCCACCGGTTCCCCTAATGCCCCACTCACCGGGCTCTGGCTGGGGGCGGTTCACTTCCCCCACATATAGGGGGAGGCCCAGGGGTCTCTCGGGCCTTGCTCACTCCCCCGACTTCCTCTCCTGGACTCTATTGCGGGCTCCGAGCTCCCGGCTCGTCATGGGCCTGTGATGCAATCACTGTGCGGCTTCTTGAGGGCGCGGCCGGTAACCCGGTTGCTGGGCAACGCTGGCTAGCGCGCTCCAGGCCTAGCGTGGTCTTGACTGAAGCTTCGGCGGCCCTCCCTTGGCTTCAGGGGCGCAGCAGCGTCCAGGGTCACAGGGCTTCTTCCCTCCTCGGTCCCTGGGCTGAGCGTGGCTCTTAGCCACAGTGTTTTTCACACAACGGCACTGGGTCTGCGGCAGTGATTTCGGCATACAGCCCTACTTCAGGGCAAAGCGCTCGCATACAGGTACCCAGGCAGCAAGGGTAATCTTGCTGCAGATCTCTGCGGCAATGTGGGGTGGGCACGCGCTTTTCAGTATACACGCGGGGTAGGCTCCCGTTATTTTTCCAAACATGAATGCGGGGTAGGTACCCGCGATAGTTTTACAATGTCAGCTCTCCCAGGCAACACGCGGGGTGGGCTCCCGCTTTAGTTTTAAGACAGCCTCCCCAAAGGGGAGGGGTTCCTGATATAAGCCTATGTAAGGCAGACAACACACACACTTTGCATGGCTAACCAGCACTAAAGTGTCCAGAATCCTGACACCACCAACTCAACAACAGCAAAAAGGTTAGGGGAAAGGAAAAAAGTTTGGAATGACCCTGCAAGCAGGGCCAAGTCCAACACTCCAGTAACCGATTCTGATTGTGGCCCTTGGAGATGCGTCCTCAGGCCAGCATTTATCAGCTTGTTTATAGTCCCATTAGCCAGATTGATTCTGTCCACTTTTATTTCTATAAAATTTCTCCCAACTGCGGCTGACCACGGATTCAGCACCTCAAACCCAATACTACACTTAGTAAGAGTCCTGTGCAATCCAACCTCGGAGAACCGCCGTAATTGGGTCTCACTGGAATCCAGATAGATAGACTGAAGAACATGGAATGAGCACCAAGGATGAAGTCAAACTCTGTTGGATATAATCTTTTCAATATTTTTTATTCTTCTTTTGTAAAAACATATGACAGGACAACAGCCAACGCGTTTTGTTCCTTTCAAAGGAACTTTATCAGGGCTGAAATCAACATGAAACAGCACATAAATAACCACACTACTGAAATACATAAGCACAATTACACATACGAATGAAAAACTATAAACACATTACATGAATATGTAAATAACAAAGATAAAAACATATACTTCTCATAATAAATTTACCAAAGTCATGATATATAATCAATACACTATACTCAAATATTCAAAAGCATATATAAAGAATATACAAATGTTACTATGAACATAACACTAAATACAAACCACCATAAACTACATAACATATATAAATACATAACATATGCAAATACTACCACCAATACGCACCTATCACACAAAGAAGGTGGAATAAAAAAGGTAACTCGACTGGTTTATTATTATAGTTATTTAAAAAAATGCACAGATCCATAAACACAGAAAAAAAGATGAAGGAAAGAATTATAATTGAATTGAGAGGGAAAAACCATGAAGAAAGTGCTAAAAGTATAGAATAATCAGTAAAAGAAGAGGATCAGAAACAGAGACTGAGTATCAGAATAAAATCCAAAGAGAACACCTAAATATAAAAAGATGAAAAACCAACTGATAAACAACACAAACAAAAATGTGGGTAATCTCACCTAAATGTTAAAGGCGAAAGGATACGATCTATCGAATATTACAGGTCCAAATGTATAAAAAGTAGAAAGTCCCACAATAGGGGTGAGGTGGTTTTAGACTCCAGCCAAAGTAATCTGAAAAAATATCGTAAACATGTAGTAGCAGCTTTAATTGTCATTCAAAGTTTAGCTATGGAGGATCCAATATCAAACACCAATCTAAAAAAAGTGTGCTGATATGAGAAGACATATGTCAATACGCTTTGTCAAAAGACGATCCTCTGGTCCAGTGTCACAAGAATATCAAGGTAAAAAGACCATCCCATTCTAATAGAAGGGACGTCAATAAAGTACTAATGTTAAAGGAGTACACATGAGGAAACTGGTACATTACAAGGCTGGATGCAAGAAAGAGGACAGAACAACTTAAATGTAACCACAAATTGTCATGTGAAACAATAGGCACCGGCATATAGCATTCTTAGAAGACCTAAGCGTAAAAGTGGACATAAGCAAAGATAACAGTATCCTGTGAGGAATGCACAAGACCCAAATAGCAGTCAATGCATGAGTCCCATTCGCAGGCATTGTTATATTAGGGCAAACACAAACTCCATATAGGTGCTTAAATTACGAACCTATGTTAACAGTGAGTCTACACGAACAATGTACCCAAATATACAATATAGCAGGGAAGAGTTTAACAAAAACGAGTTCCCATCAGTCCACCAACGAGACCGCCCTTCATCATCTGGGATCTCTTACACACATATAACTATAGCTTTCAGAGGTAAAAAAACCTGTGCTGGCTGTTGACAAACCATGTACAGGAAAAACCACAGCAATTGTGTAGATGTGAGAGAATGGCGTGTCTAGTGGAGAACTGAATAGCAGTGCATAGAAAACAGTGTGTTGTGAAAAGAAAAAGAAAAAGGTTCTCCTCCCCACGATTGAGCTTAGAGGGACGACCGGTGCACCGACGGAGAGTGCGGTGCATCCACTACCTGAGCTCGTGCCAGGTGAGGTGGGGCTTTTCCTTCCCATCGAGCGGGATGAGAAGATGATCGTACATACACTATCCAGGTGATATGGTTTATTTTTGATTTAAATAGCAGTAGCACTAATGGTCCTGAGGAAGCAGCAGGAGATCTCGAGACTCCATTTGACTGCAGAAACATGTCGACCTTACATCTATAACAAGTGGTTATTTGTTATACCACTTTTTTGCACTGTTTTTATTGATTTAGGAGTGTGAGGGTGTATATTAAAATTGTTGTCCCTGATCACGACCTAATTTTAGAACCTTTTTCTAACTCACTGTTAACATAGGTTGGTGTCAATTGTGTTCAGGGGGTTTAACAGGAAGGGTCTTAAAACATACCCCTGGGACCTTTTCTTTTTGTTTAGTAGTTGCTTAAATTACGAAGCCACAAAATCCCAGCATAGTTGTACATGAAGCCATAAACATACGAGGAGTTTAACTCCAATATGAAAACACACAGACTCTGCCTGGGTGTTTAGCCACACAGCTAAAGTCCCAATCACGCTATGCCCAACCTCACAAGACAAAAAGACTTCGAGAAACATTCTCAATGCATAACGAAAAAACCCAAGACCCCCATCTCCTAAACCAACTAACCTGGAAAGTCTTCCTCGTAGCAGCGGGAAGTATGCCCGGCAGTCACATAGCGTAAGCAAAAGTCCATCATACTCCTGGCATTTTTAAAATTGGCAGAGGGAGTTCCGACGTACGCCCTATAACGTAAAGGGTCAGAGGGTACCGGAGGCGAGATAACCATAGTTTCACAAGGCGCTATATTGGAGTGGATAAAGAAAAGCAAGAGAGTGATAGCGTGTCGCCTAAATCATTGAAAACAAACAAATTTTAAAGGGAAAAGTTCCCAAATAAGACAGAAAAAGTAATCAATACAAATAATACCTAACTAGACACCGTCATCTGGTGTAAAAAATTATTTACAAATGTTGTTCCGAAGTTCCAGAATGCCGGTAATGACAAAAAAGGGGCGGGGGTAGATGACCATCTCCCCAGGGCTGATATACCGTAAATTAGGTTATGCTAATAGTGGTGGTGTAAAAAAGACAGCTAATGGTATGAAAAACAGGTGCCACTTTAGGTGATAGGGGATTGTACCAAGTGAGTGAGCCACAGGACTGAGTCTCCAAATGGGAGCCATCTTGAAAGGTGCGGAGCCAAAGAAATTGCCATCTAAGTTCTCACCAGCACAACATATATGTATGTTGCTAAATGCTTGAAAAAATGCCCAAAATAATGAAGCCATCAGGGTTTTCAAAAGTAAGAGATCTATAGATCATGCCTAGAAACTCGGTGTGCAAGCTACATATAGTCCATAACTGGAAAAAGGTATAGACCATCTCCCCAGGGATGATGTACCGCAAATTAGGTTATGCTAACAGTGGTGGTGTACAAAGACAGCTAATGTTATGAAAAACAGGTGCCACCTTAGGAGATACAGGATTGTACCAAGTGAGTGACCCACAGGACTGAGTCTCCAAATGGGAGCCATCTTGAAAGGTACAGAGCCAAAGAAATTGCCATCTAAGTTCTCACCAGCACAATATATATGTATGTTACTATATGCTTGAAAAAATGCCCCAAATAATGAAGCCATCAGGGTTTTCAAAAGTAAGACATATATAGATCATGCCTAGAAACTCGGTGTGCAGGCTACACATAGTCCATAACTGGAAAGGGTATTACCAATAGAGTACAGCGAGAAAAGAAAGAGAAGAAGAGAAAAAGTAGTGAACTGACAAAAATATTTCCTCTTATTGTCACAAGGATTTTTTATATAGCCAACATACTGATTGAATTTTCAAACAGTCCTGATACACTTGGAAGGACTGTTCTCAGTAATACATCAGAGTTTCTATATTTATAAAAAATAGTGCATTTCCCCATCTGTGTTGTGCCCAAAACTTGTAGATTGTAAGCGACAAATCCACCTGGATTCTGCCTGTGTCAGCAATAGCTCCCTATTATCACCTCTCTAGTTCATGTGAACATGTTCAATGCCATGAAACCAGAACGTATGATCACCTTTGTGTTCCATGTTGTAATGTTCTGTGATGGGGTATCTAGTATTCCTGTTAGCAAGAGCTCTACAGTGTTCTTGGATGCAGAATTTTAAAGGATGTATGGTGCTGCCAGCGTAGATCTTTCCACACTTGCATGCAAGGACATAGACCACATGGGTGGTGTTACAGTTAATAAGCTGACCAATACCATGTGTTTCAGGGTTGTTATAAGAAAAGGTCATAGTTTTCTTCATACCCATGGGGCAGACATTACAGGCTCCACAAATGAAAAAAACCTTTTGGCTTAGATGGAAGCCAGGTCCCACTCTTGGGGGGTGTCGTCACATAACTTGGAAACAACTGATTTCTCAAGAAAACACCCCTCCTGTATGTGATTGATGGAGTATCACTAATGCATTCTTTTAAACCAGCAATCGCTGTAAGCAGATGTCAGTTTCTCCGAAACACGTTGAAAATGTTATCACTATACAGTGTACTGTGTGATGAATCTTACCTTGACCATGTTACGTTGAGGCTCCCTGTTGGCCGGCTTGTCACAAAGGGTACTGTCCCTATCAATTGTACGTATTCTTGCTTCAGCTTTGTCCAGAATCACACTCTAGGATTAAAAAGAAGTGAACCCAGTTCCAACCACCTGTGACAACTACAATGGTTACTTATCGCCAATAGAAGTCTCTTCAAAGCACTCTGCCACAAAACATTTCACTGGTCCGCGTCTTGCTCCTACATACCAACCATGTGTTCTTGGTGCTCTTCTTCATGTTCCCTACAATCAAAGTTTCAACATTTGATCAAAGTGCCAAAATATAAAAGAGCCAGAAAACAAGGCTGAGCTGCTGGCAAAGAGTGCTGTGCCTATTTCCCTTTATGGCAAATCTAATTATCAATGCGTAAAAAAAGGGTTAACGTCTTGTTTGATGAATAATATTCTTAACTGGTCACCTGCTTTATACTTTGGTAGAGGGAGACATAGTTTACTATGAATGGGCTACAATGCATTACATTACAATGCGGTCATTACAACAACCGCGTTGTTTCAAAGCAAACCATTACATAGAAAGTAGTTTCAACGACTTGCTGTAGGGGGCGCACTGGTGTTGGATTTACAATCCAACACCTTCCCTACTGTAACACAAACTGGAGTAGGAATAGTAAATAATACTAGTCCTAAGTCCAGAGCGCCACCTACAGCAAGTCGTTGTAATGACTTGCGATAGAATGGTTTGCATTGAAATAACGTAGTCGTTGTAACGACTGCGTTGTAAAGGAATGCGTGAAAAGCGCATTTGTAGTAAAGAGACATATTCTTTAGTAGACAGGTATAGAAGCACCTGGGCACCTCATTCTGAGGTATGGTGTGCTAAATAAATGCACTATTCATTCATTAATTCAAGTCAGGTGTTTAAGAGGGTGATCTCATTAAGGTCAATGAAGAATGACCACTTATTTGAGGATGACATAGGTTTGAAATGTTTATTGTGAGTGGATGCATTTTGTTTGTCAGGCAAGTGAATAGAATTAAAAAGCAGGTGATATCGACCCAGTGCAGGTGCGTTGACAGATATGCTTTGCCCAATGGCCCGTTCAAGGTCTTGGCTAATATGAGGGCTGTCCCAACTGTGTGAGCGATGTAATAAGCATCCAGGTTTTCCTTAAACATTTGTATTCTCCCCCATGACAATGTAAACCAAACCGAGTTGTTGATTGTAGCCTAACGGAGAACCAAGTACTATATACCAAATTCCATCAACATAAAGCAGACAAGGCACGCCAACTGTATTATCATGTAAAGAATACTATTGAACTGCTTGGTACCAGGTTACAGTTAGGTTTTCAAACCTTTACTGAAGGCAATGAAACAACAATCTACCAGTCTCAGAATCCAAGAAGTAAACTTGAACACAAATGAGAGACAACAAGTTGGCTCACCTGTCTGAAAAAGAAAGGGCTAGAAAATGATGGGCTTGATTCACAAAGATAAACTGAGACGAAAGTCTAACTTTACAACTTTCGGTACTTCACAAAGGGCATTTATGACTAGTAAAGTTAGACGTGTATTTCAGTTTAACTTAAGTTTTCGTCTTAAATTTAACTTAGACTAGACTTTTGGTGTTTACCTTAGTAATCAAATGATGAAGGATGCATTGGATACCTTACTAGTGGAATGAGCAAAGAACTGCTACATGCCCAAATATCATTTGGGCCCTATATTCTAAGAACTTGTGCATCTTGCTACCTCAAGGTAGTGGTGCCCACCTCTCCCAGCCAGGTCATCCCATTAAAGAACTAGGATGACAGCTATAGTTCTCTTCTGGCCAGTGAGTACAATTCCCAACTTTTGCATTGCTATTATTACTACTCTGTTCACAAAATGCAAATATGGATACCAAATTGCTTACCTCACAAAAAAGCTTTATTTAGATATGAAGAAACGCAGCAAGTCAACGTGTGTTCTTCATTTGCAAATACTTCTAAAACTGTGAGTAGAGATAAAGATATTTCTCTATGTTGCATCTCCCCAGGGAACGTGTAAGATTCTGACGCGTTCCTAGGTCTACCAGCGTTGGTAAATCTGGGTATGCTTCAGAATACATAGGTGGATGCATGGGAACTCCCATGCCTTGCCCATGTAACACCTTCCCAGCGCAGTGTAACGCAACACAGTTACTTGAGCTGGCTTGCTTTACACCAGAATTCCTAAACCAGGCTCTCATTCTAAAATTAATCTTATTCTAGGTTTATCATCACCCTTTTTACCTTGCATGGCGCAAGAGAGACACAAAGCCTTGATGAATCTGCCCGAAGTGATCAACCTAAAAATGAACTTTCATGAGTACCACAGAGAGAGGCTTTGGCTCTGCCCACGTACTGGCAGTTACATCCACATAAGTTGATTAGGTGGAAATTGTGAACTTTCTCTGAAAGAATGCTTGTATTGCACTACTATTGGCAGTTGGAGGCTTTACCCTCACCAAATATAGCTGGTGCATTAAAACATCATGATGCAACAGCATGTAAGAGTACTCTAGGCAATTGACTGGCTACGAGGTATATCAGCTCAGCCTGGACAGCTCGCCCATTGAAACTGGTTTATGGAGTTGCTGAAGAAGGTTTTGTAGATTCTTCGCTCAGGTGAAGTCTTTGGGCTCTTAGTTTTGAAGTTTTGTTTCTGGGCAAATCATTTTTAATATATATATTAGGCACACAGAGTTTACGTGAATTGTGCAGAATCACATGATGCTGATTCATCCCCGAAACTCGAACATGGATTCCAAAGTTGGCAGCACAGGCATTAAGTATTAAGTCACGTCTCTTTCCTTCTCATATGACAGGCCGGCTGATGAGAGAGATATGAAGAGCATGTCCACAATGTAGCGATGGGTACTGGTCCCTGCCATTTAGATTTAGGAAGTGTAAAGTGTGCTTAGGTGCCATGTTGAATGTTTCATATTTGCAGTGAAAGGGCAGTTACATTTTGGGTCAAACATAAACAACCAGGCTGTGATTTTGCTTGTATTGTAAATAAATGCAGAATTTGAAATACAACACAATAGGAGGTTTGGTATTTTTATTATGTTATGACATTTTGAGATATCTGTGAAAGTGAGTTCCGGTGGCCAAACTGAAGTTGTGCAAGGGCCATTCTTCTGGCCAACGTCTATACCATCTCGCAGAGTACGTTTTGAGGAATGTAAAATTGAATTGATGTGTGTGAGAAGACACGTGCTGGTTGGCTGACAGCTTGTATTAGGGCAAATTGAGTCATTTTCCTGACATGTCCCATTTTAAAGTACATACGCATGCCTGAGGGTAGCATTCCTTTTGTGTGAATCAATAGCCTTATTTATATGTTATGGTTTCTACAAATGACAGAGATGGGGTGGTAGAAAACCTTGTCTTCCCAGGTTACATATGACGATCATTTTTTGCAGATCTTAGTTATTATTGTGTTGTATTATGGTGCTTTATCAAGTTTAGGCTAGCATTTTCTTAACGCTAGAAATGCTGAGTTGGAATTGGGTGTGCTGTCATCAATTGGCATATTTTGTTTGCCATAAAGGCTAATGGACAATGTAACATTTAATTTCACCCTTCACTAGGGTAATTCCAAAGCGTACAAGCTTAGAGCTTTTTTTTTATACCATATTGTGCAGTGCTTTGAATGCTCTGTTGATGTGGGCAGTATTTGTATGAACTTGCCTGTGATGGCTAAATTATATTGTTGAGTGACCATTTCATTTAGGAAAGGTATGTAAGAAGGAACAACATGTAAAAGGCTATTTTTTGTAATCTAATCTAATTGTTTGTTTAGTGAGTCTGCTGCTTGAAGCCGCAAACTAGCAGGGTGCATTGCCTCCAAGGGAGGTGTCTATTAGAAAAAGGGTTCACGTTTGGATGAGGTATGCACCCAGGCCAGGCAGGAAATGTGCCTTTGATGTAGGGGGTGACTTCAAAGCAGCTCTTTGAAGTGCACAAGTATCCCTTTCAACCCATCCTGTCTGCCAGAATATCTGTGGGGGGTAAATCAGTGCTTTGTGTGTGGACAGGTTACTACCTATTTAATCAATCAATCAATCAGGGCGTTTTAAGCATACTACTCACCCGTGAGGATCTCAAGACACTGGGTGGGGGCGCAACTCTGAACAGTCGAAGAGTCAGGTCTTGAGGGTCTTCCTGAGGTGTCCAGGGAGAGGGCACACCTGATGTTGATAGGGAGCTCATTCCAGGTCTTGGCCGCGATGTAAGGGAAAACTCTTCCCCATGTTCTGGCTTTGTGGATGCGTGGGGTTTCGGTGAGGGTGAGGTTGTTGGAGCAGAGGTTTCTTTTGGGTTGTGGAAGGCAATTCTCTCTTTGAGGTATTGGGGTCCTGTGTTGTGGAGGCATTTGTAGGTGTGGTTGAGTATCTTGAAGGTGATTCTCTTCTCGACGGGGAGACAGTGGAGGTTTTGTAAGTTTTACCTGATAGGCTCGTGTCAGGGTTTCCTGAGGACGAGTCTGGCTGCCGTATCCTGTATCGTCTGGAGCTTGTGGAGTAAAGACTTGTTGATGTCGGCATAGATGGCGTTTTCATAGTCAAATCTGAGTGCATGGGTGACTGTCTTCCTTGACTCAGGGGGATCTGTTTGAAGGTCTTTCCGAGGATGCAGAGGCTGTTGAAGCAGCTGGATGTGACGGCATTAACTTGCTTGTTCATGGAGAGGGAGGAGTCGAGCACGATGCCAACGTTTCTGGCGTGGACCGTGGGGGTTGGAGGGCTGCTGAGTGTGGTGGGCCAGCAGGTGTTGTTCTATGCTGACAGGGTGGTTCTGAGTATGAGGACTTCAGTTTTCTCTGAGTTGAGCTTCAGGCAGCTGTTGCTCATCCAGGCTGCGACTTCCTGCGTTCCTTCCTGGAAGTCGAGTCTGGTGGTGGTGGGGTCCTTGGTGAGGAAGAGGATGAGCTGGGTGTCGTCGGCGTAGGATATTATGCTGAGGCCGTGCTGTCGGACCATGGCAGCGAGGGGGGTCATGTAGATGTTGAAGAGGGTTGGGCTGAGTGATGATCCCTGGGGTAATCCGCAGTTGATTCTTGTGGGTTCAGGGAGGAAGGGTGGTAGTCTGATTCTATGACTTCTGCCGGTGAGGAACAAGTGGATCCAGTCAAGGGCGGTTCCTTGTATGCCGGCGTCCTGTAGTTTGGTGGTGAGTGTGAAGTGGTAGACTGTGTTGAATGCTGCTAACAGGTCAAGTAGTATCAGGGCTGCGGTGTGGCCTTGGTCAAGGAGGGTGTGGATGTCGTCTGTGGAGTCGAGGAGGGCTTTCTCGGTGCTGTGGTTGCTGCTGAATCCGATTTGGAAGGGGTTGAGGATGGAGTTGTCTTCGATGAACTTTGTTAGCTGTGCTTAGATGGTCTTCTCAGTGACTTTTGCCAGAAAGGGGAGGCAAGAGATGGGCCGGTAGTTCTTGAGATGTGTGGGATCTGCTGATGGTTTCTTCAGCGGAGGTCTGACTTCTGTGCGTTTCCAGTCATCGGGGAAGGAGCTGGTCATGAAGGTGGTGTTGATGGTGTGTCATAATTCAAGTGCGATGGCGGTGGGAGCTCTGTGGTAGATGTGAGGAGGACAGAGGTCCATGGGGTCCCAGTGTGGATGCTTTTCATGGTTGAGGTAGTCACTTCGGTTGTGACCGGTGTCCAGGAAGTGATGGTGGACTGGCTGATGTTGCTGGAGGGTGTGGCGGCTGCGGGGTCAGTTGTTTGGTCATTGAAGTTGTCGTAGAGGTTCTGGATTTTCAGGGGGAAGTACGTTCCGAGTTTGTCACAGAGGTACTGGGAGGGGAGTCTATGGTTGTGCTGGTGGGTTTGGAGAATTCCTGGATGACACTGAAGAGCTCTTTGGAGTTGCTGGCATTGGCTAAGATTTTGTTGCGGATGAAGGTTCTTTTGGTGGTTCTGATGTGTTGGTGGTATTCCGAAATGGCATTTTTGTAGGTGGTGTGGTTTTCGGGTGTATTGTTGTTTCGTCAGTTCTTCTCGAGGCGTCTACGGGTGTGTCTGGCTTCTTGGAGGTCGATGGTGAAGCAGGTGGGTTTCCTGTGGTGCTGTCCATCGAAGTTGCATAGCTGGAGCTCTAAGTGTGAAATCCCCTTGCTGCGAGGTTGGCGATGGTTATTGCAGTGGGGGTGTTGCGGTTGAGGGTGGAGTTGAACTGCTCCTCTGGGACTTTGCTCCAGTTTCTTTGCGGGGGCGCGGTACTGGTCTGGGCGGCTTGGGCTTCTTGATGAAGAAGTGTAGGCAGTGGTGGTCAGTCCATGGGGTTTGCATGGTGTGGCTTAAGTGTGTTCTGTTTCCCCCTGTGAAAATGAGGTCGAAGGTGTGTCCTGCTTATGGTTGGTAAGGTTGTCTTGGAGGGTGGTGCAGTTGCGGTCGCTTGGGCTGTCGAGGTGGAAGTTAAGGTCTCCAATGAGTATGTAGTTCATGGAGGTGATGACATGGGGTGCGATGAGGTCAGTGATGGTGGAGGTGCAGTGGGTGACAAGGGCTGGAGGTCTGTAGGCGAGGGTGCCACAGAGTGTGGCCTTGTGCCTGTTCTGGACCTGGAAGTGCAAGTGTTTGGCGACAGAGAATGTGTTGCTCAAGGTGGAGAGGCAGAGAGAATTTTTGTCTGCAATGGCAAATCCTCCTCCCAGGTGGTTGGGGCGGTCCTTCCTCTGGATCTTGTATCTGTCCAGGATGGCGATGGTGATGTAGGGGGCAGAGAAGGCGTTGGTCCAGGTTTCTGTGAAGAAGGCAACATCTGGTGAGAGGGTGTCAAAGAGGTTCCTGATCTCTGTGGTGTGTCTGTGCAGGGAGCACACGTTGACGAGGATGCACTTCAGGGCTTCGGTGGTGATCGTGTCTGACGTGGGGGTAGCGGCCGCGGTGGTGCATAGGGTGGTGAAGGTTCAGCTGCAGTGGCGGCAGGAAAATTGGCAGTGGGTTGTTTTCAGAGATGATTGCTGGCAGTTGTTGTTTTTTCCAGGGTTGAGTGCAAGGAGGGCGTCTGGGTTGTAGCAGGGGATGGTGGAAGATCCAGGACTTCTGGCGCTGGTGGCAGTCGGCTTGTGGACAGACGCAGACAGGCTTGCCTTTGGCGCACCTCAGGTGTGATTTTGGCGCACCAGCGGCACGGCCACGCAGCCGCCACCATTAAATAGGGGAGGGGGAAGGGAAAGCATAGCTGGGAGGAGGCAAGGGGGAGGGGGCGCTCGGGGGCAGCAGTGGCAGGAACCAGTTGGCGGAGTGGGCACAGAAGAGAACAATTACAGGGGCACAGGAGAACCAGGCAAAAAGAAACAGATCCTCAGTACAGGGGTATGAAAAATGGGCACAGGTATGAAATCAGTAAAAGAAACAAATCCACAGTACAGGGGCACAAACAACGGGCACCAGCACAGTGTAAGTGTCAGTCCCTCCCATTCTTTCCTGCCCCAGAAGACCCATCAGAATGCAGATGAATGTAGATGACTGCTCAGAATGAAGATGAGCCTTCATGTGTTTGTGACTGTCACTTAATCCAGACATGTGTTGGAGACAGGCTGTCAGGCACAAAGAACAGTAATTGCAGAGAAATGTTCACTTTCTAAAAGTGGTATTTCTAAAACAGTAATTTTAACTCCAACTTCACCAGTGAGGAGGATTATCATTACCATTCCAAACATATGAAACATGAATTAGCTACTCCTCTCTGATCAGGAATTACAGTTTACAAGTGTATTAAGGCATTCCCAATGCTGGCCTATGATAGAGGCAGGCCTCACAGTGGTGAACAATGTAACAGGCTGCGTGTTACTACCAGAACATGCTAAACCTACAAGTACATGTCCTACCATTTATATACATGGCACGCTGCTGTTAGGGTTACTTAGGGCCCAACTTTGGGGTGACATATGTAATAAAAGGGATATTTAGGGCTTGGCATGTAGTTTTTAATGCCAAGTTGAAGTGGCAGTAAACTGCACAAACAGGCACTGCAGGGGCAGGCCTGAGACAGGTTTGAAAGGCTACTTCTGTGGGTGGCTGCAGTCCACTAGTAGCATTTGGAGTAGAGACCCTGGGTATATGGTATACCGCTTCAAAAAGAACTCACCAGTACAACAGATATCTCAATCAGGTATACACCAATGTCATCATGTTTAGGGGAGAAGAATATGCACTGTAGCACAGGTTAGCAGTGATAAAGTGCTCAAAGTACTAAAGCCAATAAAAAGAATCACCAAAACGTGGAAGCAAAAAGGCCTAAGAATACCAGGTCTAATAGTGTCCCTTACTGCACAAAAACAATCCTGCTTGTAGCACAGGCACCCTTGCAGCACAGCGCAAGGGTGTCTGCATTGACCCTAGACTGCATATTTTGTGCCAGCGCAAGCAGAGGACAGAAATTTGCCATATCTTGATAGATATGGCACATTAACATACTCTCGCAGTTCAGTAAGGTGTCTTGCTTCTTTGCGTTATGTGCAATTTTATTTAATCTGGGCCTTTATGTCTAGCAACAGCTTAGCTGTCAAACCAGACCTAGAATGAAAAAGGCAGAAAAAATATATGTAAAGAAGTTTTACCTTTATAGAAACCAGGGATATTGCCAAGTCCCAAACCCAAAATTATCCTTTTGGGCATTCATTGTTAATACATTTTTGATCCAGCCAAACTGATATTACTTTGTTATGTTTTATTCAGAAGAAAATGGAAAACAAATTAGAAGAAAATAAACACTAAAATGATATTCACTGTTTAAAAATACCTTTTGAAATCACGAAATTGATAGTTAAAATAAATTTCTGGTTAAGAAAAAAAACTGGAAAAAAAACTGATACCAATCAGTTTTCGTTAGCTCTGCACACCTGCTATGCAAAACATAACTCACGCTTAAAATGCAAATGCCATAACTGTTCTCACAAGTGACCCGACATATTACCTTACCATTAACTTATGCATGAAACAACTATAGATACAAAATGATCTCCTATTTGTGTATGTGTGATCATTTACCTTGTGTAAAGTCATATTATGTATTGTTATATATACGATGAGGTCATAAGCCTTTAGTGTGTGTGGTATGGGCTGCAGAATGCAGGCAGGTGTGCAAGATAAGGTTTGATGCGTAAAATATCATACACGTATGCAGATGGTACAGTGCTGAGCGAAATGGGTAAAAGTTTAGAGAATCCACAGAATATTCTGTCAAGGCACTAGACTACATATCTAATTGTACAGCAAGAATCACTTGTCCAATTTATTTTCTGGATTTTTAAAATTATTGTTATAGTAAGTAGTCCTTATATACCAATGTCCACGTTTCAACTTAATTAGGTGAAATTAAGACAATGGGTCTTATCAGGATGTTAAAGTATCGTCGGTCTACATCAGATATGCGATGTAAGATCATAGCTCAAAGAAAAGGATCACTAAACCTGCAAATCAAGAAAGAAAAAATGTATCATCAGTTCATGACCTTTAAGATAGCAATCGATTCCAACTATATAGTGCTAAAATGCAGGATTAAGAAGCAAGCACCGGTTTGTGTTTTGAACGCCTAACTATAGCTGTATGTCTAAAAAAGCACAATGCAAGTAAAGTACTACTTTGGTGCAGAGCAGCCATATGATGACATCAATGCTGCAATTTAACACAACATGAGTGATCTTATATGTGAGTTCATAAGGAGTAGATGGTGGGGGTGGCAGTTATAGTTCATTTTCTATAATATAACTTACGTATTGCATTTTTATACGTTCTTGTCTCATTTCAACACGTACCTATAATGTAACTTAAGCCACAGTTTTTGTACTGAATATCTGTTTTTTGTTATATTCTACACTTGCCCAGTGCCCTATCCCCAGCGAGCACTGATCCTCGCTGGGCAAGGCCTAAACCGCGCACAGCGGGCTTTGGACACAGGACCTGGCCTTACAAAAATGTCGATTATTCCAATCTTCTGCTAACATCCACCCTGCATTGCACATGGCAGTTGGTCATGCACAATGGGGGCTGTTCTAAGGGCCTCCATGCAAGGCCCTGCACCCACCCATCATAAGGAGGCGAAACCCTGCTGCACACAGTCTCTGGCTGTGCACAGAGGGGGTTGGCCACTGGGCCCTCACCTAATCCTCTATTGGCATTCTCTGGTTGTGGCCGACCACCGCTTTATTTAACGCCTTAACCGCGGTGGTTTTTCCGCCTGGGTGCGGGCGTACTGAAGAGTGGGCGGAGCTGCATCGGCCGTTGGCCGACGGCAGCACTAGGGAGGTAGTGGCCAACGGCAGCACGCAAGGGGTTAAAGTATGTCTACTAAAATGTTTATCATTATAAAATTAGGGAGCTATTAAGCAACTGAGAAGATAAGTAAAAGGAGTAAACAGATGTGGAAAGGCAATGCTGTACTTATTCACATGCCTACCTTTTATCTATATTTCTCATCTTTAAAAATATATTATGTCTCTAAATACTAAAAACCCATACCTCCCTTCATGTCTTTTACTCCTATGGTATCAAGCCTGCATTAACATCTCAATGTTCATTCATTTCATCATGCTCCTCAAGAAAAGCTTTAAGTTCAACAATTCGAATTCCAACAAGATGTGGTTTAGGAGTACCTCACTTCTGTCTGGAATGCAAAATGTTAGGTCTCTTGTTGTTCCTTAGAACTCTGTGGTGAAGCTGCAGTTGAGCACTTCGGAGTTGACTGACAGACTGCTGCTGGTGTTGGAAGTACATGTTTCTCTCTACATTTTAGAATGTCTTACTGAGATAGATGAGGAATATGTTTGTGAACTCATGGAAAATGGTCCACATTTTAGCTTTCTAGATCCCTAACCAGATGGATTGATTACATTAATCTCTGCCACTGGTAATTACTCAGGGCCACATCCCAGTCCATCATTATTTTGCACACCATGCCACCTCAGTTTGGACCTAGCTATATGCAAATCATTCTTAAACCTGCTTCAGTAGGAATAGTCCAGCCCGAACTGCCAAAATACAAACGGCTAGGTATAATCCAGACATTCAATACATCACTTTTTTGTATACTCCAGGGGCACTTACAAGTACAGAAAATGTGGATTAATAATGGAAAATGTAGTTGATTTGATAAAATCACAATTTTTAGGAAAATAACAATCATGTAACCACTATTTTGTACAGGTAGAAAATCACAATTTTTGCATTAAAACACGACTCAATAATACAGGTAGGATGCACAGGTAGATGCTGCAGATCTGGCAGAAGGCCAGACCGTGCACCCATTTCCTTCTGCACTTGGCTAATATGACTGATAACCCCTGGACCCATTGCTAGGGTATGTCTAAATGGTCTGAATTTGGATCCATTCCACATTGAACGTGGAAGGTGCCAGGGTTGCTCCCTGTAGCCAACAGTATATACCTTGGTTACTGAGCCTCTGATGTGCGGTGTCCGTCAACTCCTTGGCCATAGGGCCTGGCCTTCACTCCCAACAGCATAATTTTGTCACTCTGTACGGACAAGATACCATTATTTCTGTGTGACCCAGTGAACAATCTAGGACCAGTAATCAGAGAGTTTATGCTCTTTAAGGCACTCTCCTACATATCGATTAATTAGCACACATCCAGTATCTTTCCCTTGGCACTGGCCACAGTTAGCAACTTGGCATTTTCAGTACCATGGAGAACGTGGTCCATAAAATTCCTTCTATTTAGATCAACCAAGACAGATCAACAGGCATCACAGAAATGTATGGAACTACCATTGACAAAATTGAAGACATGGGGCCATATTACACAATGTGCCCCAGGGATGCAAGGAGCTTTTGTGCCCACTTTGCGCTCTCCGGGGCACATTGGTATTACAGAAGGGAATAAAGACACTTGTGCAGCCCCTTCTGCTATACTGATAGCGCTGGTGCACAGAATGCCAGCGCTATCTTCAAGGGGGCATTCCCTCATTTGCAAGGGGGCGTGCCCCAAGTAAATGAGGGAATCCATATTACAGACGGTGGTGTAGAGGAAAAGAAGGCCTCAGGAGGGGCATTGACAGTGCACCATTTAAAAGGTGGCGCACTGTCAGTGCGCCTTTTGAGAGCAGCACTCTGCTGGGGCCAGATATCCACTTGCAGGTGGGTGCAGCCACTGACTGCACCTGTCTGCAAGGGGATCTCTAAACCCCTTTAAAATTGCAGAAGGGTTGCAGCCTGCACTGTAAAAACACATAGCCGCTGCATGCAGCCACTCCATTTTTCACATGAATGCTCAGGGGAGCGCACGTTGGCAGCTGACATGGAGGCAGTGCATCTATAATGCTGCCCCAAGTGTGCAAATGGTGCAATATCCTCTCTTGTTGCATGGCAAGGTTGCTCTCTGGAAAATGATGACAATGCCACAAACTATTATAACACTTCAATCCCTAATTACCACCCTAGCATGGAAGACATGCTTGGGTTAAATGGAAGACATTACCACTGCAATGTGGACATAGTGGCTGCATCCCCCATTACATTCATTGCCTCGATATCGAGCATGACATAGCTTACCCAACCCCATGAGCACCATGAGAGGCCCATAGCCACCCATGAAAGGGCAGAATAACATAGCATGCACGCAACACGCTTGGGAGGGACTCCGAGGGAGCTGAGGCAGCTCAGTACTTTACTCCCCGGCACACCTCTCATGCACTGCCCACTATCGCAACATTCCAGTGATAAAAACATCCTACCATGACTGGCCACATGGTGTGTCAAAACTGTAGGAGATCTTTTCCAAGAGAACAGTGATTGGGAATAGGGAAGGTTCCTAGCACTGGACTTCCACCTCTTTCTTTACCTGAGAGCTTTACTCAAAGCTAACTGTACATCACTGCTTAAAAGTCCAACTTTCTGCACAAAGTTAAATTTTCTCTTTAAAGTCCAATAAAACAAACAGCTGGTGGCAACACTCTACTCTAAAATGTAAAGGGAGGTCCCTCTAGTTGTGCCTAGTGTCAGAGCACGATAGGAGGAGGACTTGGATAGCATAGTGACCATTAAGGAATGCTCATATTGTTGGGCTCAGATGGGTGTTTTATTCTCTGACTTATACAATTTACATTTTTAGATCGTACTTACCACATTCTGGTCGAACTTCACAAATCAAGGCTACAAGCTGCCTCCAGATGCGCCCACGGCATAACCCTGCACATGTACTTTCTCCATGCAGCATGGATTTTCCCATGGATAGGCAGCTATTGGTGCAGGTTTTCCAACTTAAGTCCGACATGATTGGTATGACAGTGGTGCCAACCGCAAAGCTGGGATTGCCAGGATGCGAGATTGACATTCCCAGAGAGGTACCCAGATTTAAATCTATATCTCTGCTCCTTGCCAAGAATGACTGTAAATGGGGTAGCAAACTGTCCCCAGTCCTCAAAAATATGGTTGCAGGTTCTATTTCTCTGCAATTCGCAACTAGACATATTCTACACCATACTTTTAGTGGGGGGTAGACCTAGAGGTATTTTTGGGACTCGCTACGCTCATACCTGCTTACTCAAAAACTGACTGACTCTCCTACCTACCAGCATGTGTTTGCTTCTGAAGAACATAGCTATACAAACACTTAACTGGGGTGGACCCTGCCACACACTTTCATTAATATTAGCCGGTGTCGAAATTTCTTGCCCAGCGATATTTAACTATTTACCAAATGGAAACACAACCAGACTATGCACTCAACCGACCACACATTGGTGTATAGTGTTCTCCCATGCTCCAACTCTCCTTGTGCAATCGTAATCTTAATCTACGATTCTTCATTGATGTATACTGTTCTGTGGGTAATGTTGTCAATTGTACCGTACTTTATTTGAAAAAGAGTGCAATACAAAATTCCTGCTGCACCTGCAAAAAATGTGTATATGGCAGGTGCATGAAGTGCATCATTAATAAAAGAAGAAATTCACTGAGAAAAACACAGTTGAAGAATAATTATTGCTCTATCACTGCAAACCCTGAAATTCACTAGCTATGATAATGATATGCAATAGACACAAAACACACCATAACTCCCTCGGTCCACAAAGTGTTGCTGATGGTAGACAGAAAAGGAGTATACTAAGCATAGTTACAGTATATGTACAGGTGGTGTGTTGCAACAACCCAATTTTTCGCATTGCTGCTCAATGGTGAGATCTAGTACTTGTACCTGTGCAGTGCCATACAGTAATTTGTGTAACATAAAAATCACATATAAATATTTTGTTACCAGATTCAACCCCCTTTTAAATTCTCCTTACTTGGCTACTTTTATTTCCACACACACTCCCATTCTACCAGGCTGACTGGGCCTGTAACCCTTCCTGCAAGTTTGCAGCTTGAGCTCAGCAACCTGTAGAGCTATACTGCAGCTGAGCTCAGAAGATTCTGCAAGGAGATGGAGCTTCCAGCTAAAAGGAGCTCCAATAAGTAGTATCTTCAGAGGCTCTCAGAGCCTATGAGGAGGCTCACCAGTTGTTGTCACATCAAAGTATTAGGTGGAGGCTATGGGGGAGTAAGAAGAGAACCTGGGCGCAGGTCCTGTGCTGCAGCACTCTGGGACGGAGAACAACTCACCCACAGGAGTGGAGCTCATTGTCAGGGCAAAGAGCAGATTGTCTTCCTGTCGACTATCCCTGAGGATCTGGAGAACATAAATGCAGAAAGGGAGCTCAAACTGCAGCAGGCCAAGTTACAAAGGAAAAAAGAGCTGAGGCAGAGAGAGCTTTGCAAGGTAAAGGCTGAGAGGGCTTTAGCTGCAAAGAAATTAATACTGGCTCAAGAGGTGAGCTTGTAACATTTGGATCTTAAAGCAAGACACGTCTCAGAGTCCATTAACAATGGTGGAAGCAGTCCCAAAGAATCCACTGAAGACAAGAGAGTCCACATTCTCAAGGATCTGGTGCCCAACTTTGTGGTCAGGGGTGCAGAGACAAATGGTTTGAAGCATATGAGGTTTTCCTAGAGATGTACATGGTCCTTTTGGAGGATTGGGAGACTAGTCCCTTTTATCCCTACGGAAAGAGGGGCAGGATGAGGAGTCAAATTATGAAGGGCACTCGTACCTGGAAGTGTGGGATTATGCAACAATATATAGGCAGACGTTTAGGGACAGCCATAAGTTGCCCCAGCAGTCAAGGGTGGGTTTTTTAGGATTACTGTAGCAAGACACTGGGTGGTTGGGTGAAAGGCAGAAACGTGGGTGATTAGAAGGGGCTGTAAAATGTGTTTGCAAAAGAGCACATGTTTAGCAATTGATTTCCAGAGCTGCATTACACTTAGATGAAAGTAATCTCTCTGACTCCAGGGAGATTTCTAAGGAGGTGGACCGCTGGCTCTGCACCAGGGTCCACAAGAAAGTATCTGGGGGAACTCTAAAAGGGGGTCCAGAAGAAAGAGGGGGACATAAAAATAAGAGGGAGTTCCCTCAAGGCTCCCAAAATAGTTCACCTGGAAAAAGGAACCCAGCCCCGATTTGACCACAAGAAAAATAGGTTTGGAGAAAAGAGCAATGGAAAGTTTGTCCTCAAGTGCTCTGAATGATACTGGTTTAGGCACGCCAGTGGGGACACCACATGCCCAAAGAGGGCACAGCTCGCCACTGTTGGGCAGACCCCCGGGTTGGGCAGTGTAGTGATTGTGGAGGATTTGCCCCAATCAATACAGGGGAAACAGATGAGGTTACCCTGGTATCCATGGATACAAGGAGATGGCCCACGCCTTCCTGTACTTTAAAATATAGGCAGTGGGCCACCATCAATGGGCAGAGGGTAGAAGCTCTGAGGGACAAAGTATGAGTATAGTAAGGTACCATCTGGGGTTCTCAGAGCAAATGATAACCAATACATTCCACCAGTTTGTAGTAGCAGACTTCCCAGTGGCTGTGGTTCCCTTTGAGTAGGATGGAGTCTCACTTTACCTTGAAGAAGTTATGAGTCATGCCATGCCTGTAGATTGTCTGTTAAGCAATTACTCTGCCTGAAAGGAAGAGGGCTCAGGTCACATCTGGGATGTTGGGGTTACCTGAGCGGGCCTGCATGACCACACAGTCCATGGATGCCCAGGAGGGGAATCAAGGAAGACTGGAGCCTGGAAAAATGACTCAATTCAATATTGCTTTATTTCGATTTTGGTTGCAAATCATAAAAGCATACATTACAAAACATACATATATTCATAAATAAATACAATCATATAACCATTTATAATACATTTTTTAAAAAGTACAATATTTACAAGATAAAAGATTATTCGATTGGCAACCTGCAAATTGAATTTTTACAAATGTCTGAGCATTACTTGTTATGTCATTAAAAATTCAGGTTTCGATATTTTGTAGTGAGCACTCTAGAGTCAAACGATGGCGGACAACACATTTAAGGAAGTTCGCCACTAAGAAAACCAACCGCTCACCCTGTAACAATTGTAAAAAAAGTAATGCTGGACGATATTGTTTAAGACCAGTGCTCCTTAGTATGGGTATAAGCCATTTTTTTCTAAGGTTGTGATAAAATGTTCAAAAAAATAAGGTATGGGGAGTGGATTGTGGCGAGAAACCGTCACAGGGACAAGGGGGAAGTGCTTTTGCCCAGTTGTTTCTAGTAGGAAATGTGACCAATCTATAAAAGGAGTTCATTTTGAACCTTACCAGCAGATGTCGTTCATAACTCGTGGTGTTATAAGTGAGGTATGGCTGTATTAAAGGCTCCGTTTGTATAAGCAAGGCATGAGTGACAGAGGGGTTTCGTAATCTCACTCGTTAGTCTCAAAGCCTCTAGATGAGCCAAACATTTCTTTTTTAAAACCTTTCTCGGTACCTCACAAATTTTGGAGGGATTAGAATAATATTGATCCCAACCCAAATCATGAAAAAATCTTGCTACATATTGCAGCCACCTTGAGTTATTTGCGTCATCCATTTTTAAGCAATCAGAAAGAATAAGCTGAGTGAAGATTGCCTTTTCTGAGGTCCAAATCCTATGCCATAGTAACAGTGGTTCGATTTTTGCTAGGTCCGTAATATATGAAAGGCCTAGCTCAATGTGACAGGCAAAGGTACCCCGAGCTACCAGGTACTCCTAATAGATATCTTAAGAAGGAGTTTTCTACCCGCTGAATACTATCAAGCGCGACGAAACCCCAAAGACCCGCCCCATACAGAGCCACAGAAAGGCATTTGGCTTTGTAGATTTTTATCATTTCCAAAGGCACTCTCTTTCCCAGCTTTCTGGCAAAATTGGTTAAGGCAGCTGTGGTTCTTAAAAAGAGCAATTTGCGTGTATCCACAGCAGGTCTCCATGAAAGTTTATGGTCTATTGTTATGCCTAGATAAGAATATTTATCAGTGGTCGCTATTTTTTCCTTGTTGAGGTAAATCCCCCTCATTTTGCTGTTGCGACTTGCACCCACCCTCATAACGAAGGTTTTACTGATATTTATTTTCAAATCCAGACCCGCCATAAACCTTGAGTACCTGTCCAGATTCTTTTGTAATTCAATGGGGGTGCGGGCTAGTATTACTGTATCATCCGCATAAAGTAATGCGGGAATTGGGCGGTTTTCCACCATTGGGAGGTCTTGGGAATCCTTCAACATCTCGCTTTCCAGCCTATTCGTATACAAGGTAAAGAGGAAGGGAGCCAGGACACATCCCTGCCTCACCCCTCTTTCTATTGGGAAGTCCTCCGTCAACTCACCTCCCATTCCATAACGGACTTTGGCTGTGGCATTGGAATAGAGTTCTCTCAGGAACTTCACTTCGTTTGATGGTGCCCCCATATCGATCAACAGGGACCAAAGTTTAGAATGGGAGACACAATCAAACGCGGATGATAAATCCACATAGACCATGTACAAATCTCCGCCTTTAATGGAAACGTATTTATCAATAAGGAGGGAGAGATTTAGGGCCTGCTCTATAGTCCCTAGACCTTGATGAAACCCATATTGTAGGTCTGAAATAATTCTTCCTTCCTCCGCCCAATCTTGTAACAGTTCTAAAATGACTCGACCTGCCACTTTGCCAAGGGAGTCTAAAAGCGAGATTGGGCGGTAGCAGGAAACAGACCCCCTGTCCCCTTTTTTAAATATGGGAACTAATATGGAACGTGACCAGGATTCCAATAAACCAACTTTACAAGTTGAATTCAAGACTCTTGTGAGAAGGGGGGTCCATAGATCCATTTGGGCTTTAAACAGATCAATTGGGACGCCATCAGGGCCAGGCGCCTTCCCATTTTTACTAGCTTTCAGAGCCTGTGCAACTTCTAGCGTTGTAAACTGCAGGTTAATAGGATAAGAACTGGGTAGATCATTGGGTCTTGGCTCCCCTAAATTTTCGGAGTCCGAGCTATATGAAAAGATCTTAGTAAAGTGTTGAACCCAGTCTTTCTTTTCTATTGCTATCTCAATTTTCGGGAGCCTGATGTTATCATTTAGAAAAGGGGATTTGACCACTTGCGAAAAAGCAGCTGAGTTCCTGAGACTGCAGCTTTCGTGCAGTTGGTCCCAAAGTTGGTTTTTTAATTCCCTCTTTCTCGCTTTGAGTGCTAGATTGTATATCTTCCATAATATTTTTACCTCTTGGGGGATCCTAACCGTCTTCCTAAGGACGTTTTTTAAATTGGAGTAAGCTACCGTACATGCATGATTGAACCACCCTTTTTTCTGCCTGGGTTTTTGTTTAATTTCAATCCAGAGCGCCTCTTTTATTGTTTTAAGAATTGCCTCAAAATTGATAATAATTTCTTGGTCAGATACGTCCATACTTCAAAGCATAGCCATTTATTCTACTTAAGGCCAAGTTGTTTTGCGTTAAAATGGAACTATATCCGCTCCTTGAGTTTTGGGAGAATGGCAAGGAGATGCTAATTGGAGTGTGATCACTCAATGGGATTTTATGCAGAGTGAACACTGCTTCTTCTGCCAACATAGCACCATTTGAGACCAGAATATAGTCTATAACTGAATGGTGTCCCCTCCCATGGAATGTTGGAGCAAGTAGCGAATCCTCCTTATTGGCGTTGTTTGCTATTACTAAATCTAAATCAAACAACATTTCATTAAGGAGGTTGCCTAAGGTACAATGCCTAAAGTGTGTAATTGGATTACTAGCTTCATCTATTATACCACAAATACCATTACCCTCAGAGATACATGGGCCCAGATTAAAATCCCCCCCCCAGATAATTGTCACGTCCTTCTCAGTCTTTCTCAAACAATTTAATAAAGTAGATCGAATCAGTGTTCCCACATTTACTGCATCTAAGGGTGTGAGATTGTTGTAAAAATTTACCACAAGAAAAGTTTCCTTATTGTTCAGGCATATCCAGATTATCTGGAAATTTGGATCTAATTTAATGGATACAGCTTTGGTCGTATTAAGGAGGTTTGAGACGTAAATTGTAAGGCCCCCTTTCGCTCTGCCCGAAGTGGAAGGTTTGGCAGGCGAAAAATAGGTCTTGTATCCCTCCATGTGTATGACATCACATGCCCACGTCTCCTGAAGTGCTAAAATGTCAAAATTTGGGGCAAAATCTAACCACTTGTCATTAGTTACTTTTGCCCGCTGCCCTGCCACATTCCAAAATAAGACAGAAATACGATGTTTGATCTCCACCCCTTTATGTCCCCCAATAACTGATTTTGGTATATTGCCAGTTCCAGGGTGACAATTCTGTTTAGATTTGGAAGCTGGAGAAGGGTAATTTTGACCTGCGATCGTAATTGTAGGGACAATCGTTGTGTCTTTCAGGCAGGCTTGCTTGGGGCACTGAATAGGAAAGATGTCATTTGGAATTTGTTGATCAATGATCATAGGGAGAACCTTTTGTGGACTAACAGAACTATTTTCAGAACTATTTTCTACTGTCAACCCTTGATCAAGTCAATCAATTCCCTCCATGCCTGACAATGCAGCATAACGATTATAAAGTCGAATTGGGTATTTAGGATGTTGATAAAACGGATACCTAGGATATTCTTCCAGATTCAAGGGCGGTTGCCTTAGCCAGTCAGGCTGCCTTTGGATTGGCGGATCTTTGTAAATTCCAATAGGCTGAAAGAGTGGACGAGCATTATGTGCTAGAGGCCTAGGGCAACCTTCCAGATCTAGAAGTGGATGTCCTAGCCAATCATTCTGATTTCGGAATGGAGGTTCTGTGTAAATTGCAGTAGACTGAAACAATGATTGGACATTGGATACTGGGGCCGTTGGAATTCTAGGGTAGAAATATGTAAGGTCACATGGGTTTATGGTATTGCTAGCATTGTGCGGGATCCAGTTAATGATGTGACCAACTGCTCTTTTATCTTTAAAATGTACTATTATTATGTCTCCCTTTATATCTTTTTTCCTATGTCCTATCCAAGGAAGGCGTCTGACATACAACATTTTCCCATTTAGATTTGTAGGGAGAGGACGGTTCTGTTTTAGCCAGTATATTACTTTATTCCCTAGTTGATATTCAGCTTCATTGGTCCCTTCCTCCAAAGTTGGTACTCCAGTTAGTACCACCACAAATGGGACCGCTTCCGGCGGCAATTCCACAATGGGCCTTTTCGATGGAATCTCCTTCGTGAGCTCATTTAGTTTTGGAGCGCCCCGGGGAAGATTCGATTTCACAGTTGCCAAGCCCTCCTTATCTTTTTGCTTCGTACTTGTGTTGGTTGCTACTGGTTTGGGGGGAACTGCTTTGACAACTTTAGTTTTGGGTAGGTTCATGATTTTACTTGTATCTTTATTTGTATTATTTGGAACTGGGACAGATTTAAGTGGAGCAGGTATAGGCTTTTTTAGATCTTTTGTGGCCTCTCTAATTTCCCCCATGACTTGCTCCAAAATTCCCAATTGAGAGTCTATTCTTTTCAGCCTCTCTACTATTGGTAATATAAGAGATTTAATTAAATGTTCCATATTACTCATTAGGTCAGTGGAAGACGAGTCTTTTAGTAGTATATGCGATGGTGTAACTACTACAGAGGCTAGTAATGAGTCATCCATTGTGACTTTATTATTCCCAGAGCTAGTGTTAGTAATTTTGTTTTTAATTTTATTCTGGGCACTGCCTCTTTTTTGTCTTTTTTTCGGGGGCGGGCCCACAATCGGGGTTAATTTATTTATCTTTTTTACCTTTTGATTAGATTTATTTTTTGATGATGTAGTGTCTAACACTATTTCTACCTCAGGGATTGAATTAACAGAGAGTATTGAAACATTTGATGTTGGAGAGCTGATTACTGGGAGAGTAGAAGATCTATCCTGAAAGATTAGTGGAATACTATCTATGGGGGATGCACCAAAACCCTCCTTTTCACAGATAGGATTAGGGACTGGGGAGACAGCCTGTATCGGTGCGCCCATCGACGAACGTTTGTTCTTGATGAGCTCCACTGAGCGGCGTCTATCCGCCCGATGCTCAGCGAGCATTGCCTCCCTATCAGCATCATTACCAATCCTGAAAATATAGGGGCATATTACCAAGCAATAGCGATAATTATCGCTATTGCTTGGTTAGAGACAATATTTTACCGCTAAGCTGCGCTGATTTTTATCGCAGATAAACCTTGGTATTACCAAGGTTTATCGCAAATGCGATAAAAAACGGCCGCAATGCATGAATATCGCTGAAAAGTCAGCGATATTCATGCATTACCGAGCAAATGCTCTTAGCCATGTTATCCACCTCCCATTGGATAACATGGCTAAGAACTGCTCAGGGCAGGTGTTAGCTTTTGGAGATATTCGCGCTTAGCGCGAATATCTCCAAAAGTTGGTAATAGGAGATAGCGATGTTAGCGACTGTTTCCAGTCGCTAACATCTTGGCACGCCCACTTTGCATGTCATTAGTGATAAATATCACTGACATGCAAAGTGGGGCCCAAGATGGTCGTTATCTCCTACTAGCTGTCGCTAACTGGTGTTAGCGACAGCTAGGTAATAGGGAGATCATTTTATCTCCGCTTTCTTGGCTTTTAAAGCCAAAAAAGCAGAGATAAACCCCCTTGATAATATGCCCCATAGTTATCTAGCGTACCTCGGTTGGTTCCTCCCAAGAGGAGCGATGTTTCTTTTTCTTTTTGGGTGGCTGACATTGTACTAACACAAGATTATTAGGTAGAAGAACCGACTAGGCTACCAATACAAATCTAGCAATAGCAATGATTAAACAGGGCCAATATCAAACCGGGCATTTATGACAAAGGATACCGAGTAATAGTTATACTAGAGACATCTTACTTCAAGGAGTATGATAGAAGTCTCTGTGCATCCTGAACGTCAGTTCGCCAGCTGGAAAATGAAAATGAGTGAGCCCAGCCCAGCCTCCTTCGACCTCTGAGGGCCTAAGAGGGCCCGCCCTTTGCCCGGGCTTCGCCCGGCGTCCCGCTGGCGTCCCGCGTAGCGGCATTGTACACTGATGATATGGAGGGTTTGACGGCAGGGGGGCGTGTCTGGCAGGGGGCGTTGACCTGTTGGTACGGTCACGCAGGGACTCTTGGTCTTCTGAGTCCCTGGGACGCTCCGCATCTGATGCCGTTGGCTGTCCCCCTCCTGCGCCTAGTTCAGATATCGCCTTTGGAATCCTCGAGGCGGCACCCGCGAAGCGGGTGCGGCGAGGTGCTGTTGTGCGGCGTCTGTTGCAAGGAGCAGGGCACAGCTTGAATCTCCGGGGCAGCGACAGTCAGCAAGGGTGTCCGGTAGGTGAGAATGACTCACGCAGCTGTCAAGAGAGGGAAGGGCAGGGGGCATGGTAAGCCATCCCTCAATGCTCCCACAGAACAGGTTGGCCAGGTGCGCGCTGGAGCAGCTGCCCCAGAGCCTACCAGAGATGACATTGCAGCCCTCAGAGATCCACATGAGTTTGTTTGATGGCAAGTTTCATATTGGTACACCAGAGAGGAGTCATGTAAGGCACAGAATGGGAGCCCAACCCTAGAGGGTATAAGGTGGTGAGATGAGACCCAGGCAGCTGGTGATACTTCTGGATATCACTTCATCTATTGGGAGAATGACCTCCTGTATAGTGAGCCTAAGGCAACCTGGGCAACACGTGTGTTGGTGGTCTCTCAGTGCTATATGGCCTTACTACTGGGACTGAGATTGGCTCATGGCTTAGCCTTGGCAGGATATCTGGGGCAGGACAAGACATTTGCCAGGACTGTCTACCACTTATATTGGCCCTGAATTAGAACATTCTTCGATACATTCTACAGGATGTCTCCTACCTGCCATGCCAGTGGGAAAACATGAAAAAACTTAAGACTCCCATGAATCCCATACCTGCTGTTGGCACCCCTTTTGAATTGTTTGATCCTTGGACCCCAAAACCTCCTTAAGCAAAAGTTGTATCCTGGATTTGATGGACCATGACACTAGATACCCAAAGGCCACCCCTCTGAGGTATTCAACTGAGCCTGATTTTTACCTGCGAGGGGTTGTCTAAAAAAGTGATGTCTGACAGGGGAGCAAAATTCATGTCAGCCTACATGAAGTCCATGTGGGAAATATGGGGTGTCCCACAAGTGTTCCATACCTTATCATCCTCAAACCAAAGGGTTTGTTTAAAGGTTCAACCAGACCCTGAAAAGCATGATTATGGGCCTGCCTACTACTATGAGGCAGAAGTGGTATATCCTCTTACCATCCTTGCTTTTTGCCCACATAGAGGTACCACAGAAGACAGTCGGGTTTTGCACATGTGAACTCCTCTCCCTCTTCACCCTGTTAGGGGACAGCTCAGACTTGCAGAGGATGAGTGGAAACAAGTTCCTATTAAGCCACCCCCCAGATGGGGTTAGCTACATGCTAGCCTTCAGAACTCAGATGCAAAAATTCTGAAAGAAGGCTTCTGAAAAATTAGAAGCCAGCCAGGAGGTCATGAAACTCTGGTATGACGAGAAGGCCAATCTGGTAGAGTTTCCGTCTGATCAGAAAGTGGGGGTGATGGATCCAGTGGAGCCCATACCCCTCCAAGCCCATTTTACAGGGCCTTATGAGTTGATGGAGAGAAAGGGAAAGGTCACCTAATTGGTAGAACTCATGACCCCCAGAAACCCCTTAAGGGTACTCCATGTAAACCACCTCAAACCCCACCACAAGAGGGCTGAGGTTACCATGCTCCTGACGGCAGATGACGCTTTGGAAGAGGAGAGTGAGCCACTCTATGTACTCCTATCCTCAAGAGAGAAAGATGGATCTGGGTAAGGTGTCATTTTCTCTCCTACCCTCACCCCAGAGCAGCAGAGGAAATGCCACCAGTTGTTGGAGCCGTTTGCCTTTCTGCTCCTCCTCACTCCTGGGCTTACACACTTGTGTACTCATGATGAAGACACTGGGGAAAGCAAGACTGTGAAGAATAAATGTACACACTGTAAGATAAAGTGAATGACAGCATTAAGGATTAGCTCTCAAATGTGCTGGAGCTGGGAGTGATTAAGCACTCCTGTAGTTTTGGGTCTAGCCCAGTGGTGCTGGTACCCAAAGCCACACCACAGGATGCCGCCGCTTAACTCTGATGCCATGTGAACTACAGTGGGATCAACTCAATCACCAAGACTGATACATACTCCATCCCCAAGTTGATGACATCATAGACAGTTTGGGGGCTGCCCAGTTTCTGAGTACTTTTGACCTCACTTCAGAAAATTAGTAGGTTGCCCTAATGGAGGGGGGAAAAAGAGGTCAACATGCTCTACCTCAGAGAGCTACTTCCAGCTCAGGGTCATCTCTTTGGATTGAAGAATGTCCTGACACCTTCCAGAGGTCTGTGAAAAAAGTCCTAGCCAGGATGGAGGCCTTCAATGCTGCTCACTTAGAGGACACAAGTACTGAGGAAAGCGGTCCCAGCAAAGAGTAACAAATTCAGACAATGGAATAATAATAAAAAGAAAATTCAGTTCACCTGCATTGTTGTTTATTCACAATGTAGGTATATGCTTGTTATCATCAGTTTAAATACAAAATCACAAAATATTCATAGTGCCCCTGGAAGGGAGGGAAGTGGTAAAGTGCAAGGAAGTGTAGGTAAAGGATGGTGACAATGGAAAAAATGGCCAAACGGCCTCACTGTACTATGTATCAAAGTCCAAACATAGACACAACAAAAGACCGTAGGTTCAATAAATCATTTCATAGTAATCATGCTCCACATATCACAATAAATGACCGAATCATGGAGTGAAGCTGAATAAACATATAAGCTGTCGACGTTTCGACCCTCTAATAGCTGCAGGCGTCAGTTATAACCTTGCAAAATGAGACAAAATACTAACTTTACTATTTCTAAATGCTTTCTGTGAATATCAGAGTCACCTGATTGGGGTTACTGCCGCATACCGCATCGCTGCACAGGAGGTCCACGGAGTCCGCGACCAGCGCTGCCTGCCCCCGCCACCGCATTACACCCACGGCCGCCGAGAGGGGTGGACGGACAGCGGACTTCAGTTCCCAGCGTCCCCTGATTGACAGGGACCCCGCCTGACAGCACACACTTCCGCCCGGAGGCGAATAAACATCGGTACTTCCTCCGGTGGAGCGGGGGTCAGAGTCACCTGATTGGGGTTACTGCCACATACCGCATCGCTGCACAGGAGGTCCACGGAGTCCGCGACCAGCGCTGCCTGCCCCCGCGGCCGCATTACACCCGCGGCCGCCGAGAGGGGTGGACGGACAGCGGACAGCGGACTTCAGTTCCCAGCGTCCCCTGATTGACAGGGACCCCGCCTGGCAGCACACACTTCCGCCCGGAGGCGAATAAACATCGGTACTTCCTCCTGCGTCGCGGGACATGCACGGCCAGCGCCGGGCTGAGCCCGGGCAGAGGGCCGGCCATCTGTGGCCATCCGGGGCCGGAGGAGGCTGGGCAGGGCTACCCCCTTGACATCACGCAATGGGTAAGCGAAAGAAAACTTTGTTGACTGATGAGGGGAGAAAGAAGGCTAAGTTACCCAGACATTCAGAGTCTATTATTTACTACCTGTCATCTGCAGTGGGTGTGCTATCCAAGGAAATTGCCAATGCCGAACTTGAACTGGGCTTATCAGCCACCCTATCTCCAACGCTCCCATTACCTTCTGTCACTAAACATGCCCCTGCCATCCCCTTTGAACCTAGGGCGGTTATATCCAATGAGAATGTGCCATTGATTCAAACTGTTTGTTCCTTACAAGCGAACCCTGTGGCCCCGAACTCGCCTTCGAGCCAACAAACCACTAGCAGTGCGATCACATTGAACGTGGAGAGGAGGTACTGGAGTACATCTAGGGTACCCCATTTGTACCCCCTGGCCCTGACATCAATTTGGGAGACCAGTTGGAGACATTGTTCCTCGCTCGGATCGAGCCTTTGCTAGTGGGGATTGCAAAGGACATAGTGGATACACTGAACACTTGTCTCTCTGGGCTATTGAAGAAATGTACTTTAATTGATAAACTGGTTAATGATCTTACCCCAGTCTTACATCCTGTTATAGGGGCAGCCCCATTTGATTCTGGCAGAGGCTCGTGGCTCTGGGCTGCCTGCAACTATGGAGGGTGAAGGAAATGCTCAGAGTGCTAATATAGCCACAGGCGCAGGATCCCACAGGGCAGGACCCCAAGGGAGTGTTGGCCATCCACTTAACCCACTCAATCTAGGCACAAGTAAGAGGGCCAGGGGTAGTAAATCGATCCTCGATTTACCCCCGGCGGCCACACCATTGGTGGCTATCTTTGTTGGCGTACCCCCTTTAGCAGAGGGAACGACAGAATCAGTGGCTGATTTAATAATCAAGGCTAAGTCTTGGTGTGCAGATGCCAGTAGTGGTGGGACTCGTGTGGAGGATAGGATTATATTCGCTAACAGGGTGGGCTGGATTGGGAAACGTCCAAAGCTAGTACAGGGGGACTGTGTTGTTATCAATTTTGACAGCCCTGACATGGCCGACAGACTTTTTTGGGATGGCTCTGATGTCAGGGGAGGTGATCAGATGAGACCAATACCTCTGGGGTTCTTCTACCCACCACCCAGCACAAGTAGCACAAGTAAGAAGGAGCACAAACAACGAAGGCGGCGGGATAGGGCAAGTGGGTTACACACAGTATACACAATCTAAACCTGGGCGGGACCATATCCAAATAGTCCCATTTACACAATCTATGCACCAAAGTAAGGAGTTTGATGGGCTACCACTGAGAAATCGTTTTTCACCCCTATCTGACATCGAGGAAATTGATTGACAGTTAACTATTTCACCGCCTGATAGTGTTAGCACCATCACCTCTGCTGATCAAGGGCTTTGTAAATTGGTTAGTTGGAACATAGCTGGCTCTAGATCAAAGAGGGATGATGCTGCTTGGACTGGGTATATTAGCAGCCACGATATTATAGCGTGCCAAGAAACCTGGGATACTTCCCCAAACTTTTGGTTGGGTGGCTTCACCACATTCGCTATCCCAGCTGTACCGAGCACAGCCGGCAGACCAAAGGGAGGTTTATACCTCCTTTTCTCGCTGACTCTTAAGGGCACTTTCAAGATGATCCCAAGTGGATCACCAAATCTACTAATTGTAGAGTGGGCTGTATCCCAAAGTTGCAAGATAGTAATATTAAATTTTGATCATTCGTGGGACAGGGCCAATGGAAAAAAACACATAGGTGCACTGGACCACGCTCTTTTTCTATTCAGTCAAAATAAAAGTTACACTAATTTCGAGTTTATTTTATTAGGTGATTTTAATGTTCACCCATGTGGCGACCCGTGTTTTTTAGGTGAACAGGAAGGCCAGCTAGGCATAGGGATCCCCCATTTTGAACACACCAAGTCAGGGGAGGCCCTGGAGGAGCTGCTTGCCAGTTATAATTTGTATGAAGCCTGCATCTCAGAGGGAGAGATAAGAACTGTTACGTTTAAGGGTTCTGACCCCGGCACCATTTTGGATTATGTCTTCATGACTCCGGGTATGTTACATAGGGCTGTGTTCTACAACGTCATAGTTTCAATCTATAGTGACCATAACCCGGTTTTGCTTAAGTTACTTTGGGAAGACCACATGGGACCTAAATCCCGTCCAGACATTCCGGGGCCTGCCTTACGCCCTGTAGACCAAGGGAGAAGACTTAAATGGGCCTATGTGGTCCCGCGGAACTTTATGGATGACTTACTTCCCACTATCAAGGGGTATATATCAACTTGCCAGGACCGCTACGCTTCTGCCCCAGAGATTATGGGGGCTTTTGAGTGTATTTGTGTTCAAATTTCGGGAGCATTAACAGCCAAGCCATCTCAGATGGTGGATAAGAAACACAGATGGTTTGACACAAAATGCTCTAAAGCACTTAAGGCATTAATGGTAGCCCTAAAACCACCCCAAGAGACAGGCTTGTGGTAGCCTCGTTGAGAAAGGAATATAAGGCAATAATCAACGATAGCGAAAAGGACATAAAAAATCTGGCCTGGGAAAAATTAATGTCTACTGACACACTTTGCGATAGCTCTCAGTTTTGGCCCATAGTTAATCAATCCCTCTTTTCAGATGTGGACAACACGGTCTTGGATTGTGTTGTTCCGGACGATAAGTGGATTAGCCACTTTAGAGAGGTATATGGTGACAATGAGCCGGGCGCCCCAAAACGCCATGGACGCCCTGGAGTGCGCTCCCCTAACTCTTAATCAAGCCGAGGTCGAGAGAGCTATCTTGGAGACCTCTAAAAATAAAGCCCCGGGGCCGGACGGGGTCCTGGCTGATTTTTACAGGTATTCCCCTCAATTCTAGGCAGGGGTTTTAACCCACGTCTTTACAGCTGCAAATGAAAATATCTTCCCTAGTAGTTGGTCCACTTCAATCATCGTGCCCATTTTCAAAAAGGGCCAACGCAATGACCCGGGGTGTTACAGGCCCATTTCCCTCCTAGACTCTGCAATCAAGATCTTAGGCAGAGTCTTGTTATTCAAACTTAGAGGCAACATCGAGGGGGGTGGGGGCTTATCAAATATCCAGTACGCTTCAGGGCTAAAAGAGGCACCTTGGACCAGTGTTCCAATCTTCACCTGTTAATATCGAAGTACACGGTTGCTAAGGAGGGGTCCCTGTTCTTGGCTTTCATGGACCTCTCCTCGGCATTCAATTTGGTGAACAGGTCAAAACTATGGGAAATCTTACTGGTATCCGGGATTGACATATCACTTGTAAATTTCATGGCTTCACTGCACCAGGACCTGTTTGCCACAGTGCGGGTTAGGAAGGAAGGCAGGTGCACCAATCGTTTTAAATCAGAGAGAGGTGTTCGTCAGGGCTGCATCTTGGCGCCCCTCCTTTTTACCATCTATATAAATGGTCTGGACAAACATCTTGAGGACCTGGAGGGGGACGTCCCGCGTGTAGGAGAAGTTAACATCCCGGCTCTCCTATACGCGGACGATGCAGTCCTGATAGCTCGCACTGGGGTGGGCCTTCAGCACTTATTGGCAGCCTTTGGGGCCTTCATGGACCATCTTGATTTAAAAATTAACGCCAAGAAGTCCCACACGATGGTGGTGGGCCACCACAGGTTGAGGGGTAAGCCTATATCCTTTTTCTGTAAGGGTGAGGCAGTTTTCCCTTATCTTGGGGTTAGTTTTGATGATAGGGGCTGATGGGGACCCCAAATTAAGATCAAAAGCTTATCCCTGGCGAGAGCCTCCTCAGCCCTTCTAGGATTTGCAAACAGGTTAGGGGCCAGGCCTATGGAGGCACTTTTAAAAATCTACAATTCCAAGTGCATATCTGTTGTTATGTATGGGTCTCCATTGTGGGGGTACGTCTCACAGGACACAATACAAACAGTGGAAAATAAATTCCTGAGATGTCTTCTCTCTGTCCCTCAGTCTACCCCTACCTTTTCCATTCATTTATGTTACCGATAAACTTCGACTGGCTCCTTTATTATTTTGGTTAAAGACCTGGCTAAATGATGAATTAACCCTCCACCATGCCATTTTACGTGATGTTATGACACTGGATCACGTAAAGAGAATAGCCTGGCCGGAGTACTTGAGATACACTTTCTTACAGCTAGGGCGCCCGGAACTCTTTACTTCCCCTTCCTGTATTAAGAGGGAGGATATTAAATGGACCAAAGCAACCTTTATGGATAGGGCCAGACTGGCTCGGGAGGAGCAAGAACTGAATAAACCCGCCGTCAGATCACATTATTTGTTGCTGAGTTCCCCTTCCCTTGGGCCTTATCTCAAAATTGTAACCAAGCCCTTCCATAGACACCTGTTAATAAAATGTAGATTTAATTTAATCCATTATTCCTTAGGCAGCTATTCGTCCTGGAGTAAACCAGAAGAGGGCCCACGGTGTAAATGCGATGATTTTTCCGACCAGGACCCTATGCATTTTACTATGTTTTGCAGTTTATATTCGGATGCTAGGAAAAAATACTTGGCCCCAATTTTAAGAGAAGCCGGCTTTGTTCAAGTTAGGCCGGCTCTAGTTTACTTAATGTCCCTGGGCAGCACTACCATCATTTTCGGAGTAGCCAGCTTTTTGGTGGCGGCCAACAGAACGAGAACAAATTTGGTGGCATTGGGGGACCCTACCTAGCTCTTTAAACTGAATCTCAATCATTATTCATTTGCACTGCCTTGTGTTTTAGTGTTGTACATAATGTTTTTGCCTGCTCTTCGTAAATTTATGAATCCTGTAAATTTTGTAAATTTGTATATAAATGTTTTAAAGTCTTTTATGATTTTTAACAAATCGAATAAAGTGAACTTGACTGACTGACTGACTGAATACCAAAAGTAGTAAGTTTAGGATTGTGTCTCAGTTTAGTTCTGTGAATCGGCCCGTAATGTTCATGTTGAGTACATGGTTACCATGACAATAAAAACAAACTCCTAAATAGCGCCAAGCTATGTGAGCAAGGTGGTCTTACCACCAAAATCTTATCACCAAAACACGTCAGGAGCCTTCTTTGAAATAAATGTATTGCTCTCACCCAGCGTGTCACTGTCTTGTATGCTGTGGCACATGAGTGACGCGGATGTATTGACAAGTGAGCTGGTATCGTCTACACCACACGGTCTTGATCAGGAGCACCGCACTGACCAGCAACAGTGGACTGAATGTTTGCAATTATAGTGCAGAGCCCCCTGCAGTCTGAAGAGCAAAGCGCAGAGGACAGTGTGGGATAGCATCTGGCAACTAGAGGGCTGGAAGGACATCTGGAAGCCAGGTAAACTTTCTCCGAAGTCCGTGTGTGTGTATGCTTTGAGAAGTGGCTTATGGGAGAGGTATTTGTGTTGTGATTATCACAGCTTAAGTCTGGTTTGAGCCGGACATTTTAAATTCTACAGGATGGCCAAAGAATAGCTGCAAGAGCAGGAGCAAGCAGCGGAATTGATGTTAAATGATGGCCTAGTCACAGTCTCCAAGGGGGCAAGCGGTGATGCAATGGTGCAAAAGCGAGTCTATGTGTAATGTAGTTCCTATTACTCTATATAGGATCTGCACGTTTAGACAACATAAACAAAGGGATTGGTGTCCGGACTGATTCCAGACACCCGTAGAGGATATGTTAGTCTATAGACCAGCTAGCTCCCAGTGCCACTATAAGCTCCTCTTACCCAGCGGCAAACAGTATCTGGCAACTATCTAACATGTCAACCCTGACCCTCAGGGATCATGGAAACAGTACAATACTTTTTACTCAGTTAATCATGCTCACTTTGTTACAGAGAGACACACAGAATAAACGATAAACACCGGGGACAGTTTCAATATAAATATTTATTGAACCAACATCCTTCTACTATAAAATACGTGTACTGCAACAACCGTGAGACAGAAACAGATATGTACAGTTAAAGCACCAGCAGAGTAAAGAAAAGGTCGAATTCTACCATAGTGCTACAACAATGAATGTATGCAGGCATATGGATACATGACGGTAATAATGCGTACTCCTACGATGCCAACCCTAACCAGATGTACCCAAGTGTACTTAAAATGTATGGAGGTGTAAAGCCAAGAATCTCCTTAGGATAAAGCCAACCCCATTACCTGATCTGAGAGAATGAAGGACCCCAGTGCTTAATTTGTAAAATATTAAGTGCAGGTGCTCAAATTGTTTAGGAGACCACACCCCTTCCCCCTGCTCCACCCACTTCCTCCACTGGCTCCACCCACATGTCTCCACCCACATTCTCAACTGCCACTGCTGAAAGCCAGATGTAATACCACATCTGAATTTTCAGCAACTGAGCCTTCCTTAAGTAAGTGTTTGATAGTAGATTCCCCCAGCCCGAGAACGTTTTGAGAAAAATTAAATCAAAAAGTGCACTTTTAGAATAAATTGGTTGAAATGACTAATGCACTTAAAGGGGACACCTAGGCTATAATTATTACCTCATGGGCTCCCATCTTCCTATTGTTTATGCCTACGCTCCTAAATAAAATGCCATTAAAATGCCATGCCAGAGCTAACAGGGAAGGTTAAGTGCTACAAGTGAAGCAATAGCATTATAGCACAGATAGACCGAGGCAGAGAAAGGATGAAAACTGTGAAGGAGAGAGAGTGCCAGGCAGATGGTAGAGGGCAGTAATGTTGGAGTCACTGATGGTGCTAATATTGAACAAAAGGAATCCAGGAGTTTTGTCACAATATTGTTGTAATGCGCAGGGGTTGTTCTTCTGGGTATCTGGGTTAGGCAGTTCTTGAAAGATGCTGAAGACTTCTCTTATTCAGTCAGACCAGCCAGATCAATTTAGTAAATTAAGACTTTTTGGCTCTCCTTATGGCACTATGGAGGCCTTACAGGTATCTTTCAGAGAGGGACTATCTTCAGTCAAAATAGTCTTGAACAACTTGCATTACAGGTTGACACTGGTTTGTTTTCCATCCACAGGCACCACATGGAACCATTTTTAGTGGATTTAATGCCAAATGTAGTGGTTCTTGTTTTGGTTGGTACCAACTCGCAGAAAACAATGATGTATTGTGGCATAGATTGTCCAGTAAGGCTTCAGTGCCATCCTAGTTGAGAAAGTTAGTTGTCACAACATTCTATGTTAACTCAAACTTGTCTGCGCTAACATATCAAACACCTGGATGACCTAATTGCATATCTCTTTCAAACAAATGCAAGCAATTCTACAAACCTGTGTCCTAGTCCATTCGTGCATATCATATTGAAACATCTGCCATGAATGACGCAGGTGTCATCAAGTCAAGCCTAAAAGGTAGCTGACTTAAAATGTGCTGAATGCTAATCATTGTGTGACATTTATGTTTTTGAAAAGCATCAAGGAGGTTGGTGGTTTGAGATGACAAATGTAACAAAATATGCACTTACTGGCTCCCTCCATGTTCATTATTTGCAGCCCAACACAAGACATGTGTTGTTTACTCGGTATCAAAGTTCGATTGCCATTAAATATATAATACAATCTAACTTCAACACTTAGTGTTTGAAACAAATGAATATTTGAATTGAGGACTGGAAATGTTCCCTGGCGTTACATCAGGTGTTATACTGTCAGCATTCATTTTTATTAGCACTCCAGACTTTACATTTACCCACATAAGGCTGATTTTGAAAGAGTTTTGCGGTCACAAAGGCTGGCATTTTCAAAAAAGAAACAAAAAGTATAGAGGTGAGAAAAGGATAAAAACCTTAATGAAAGGAAAAGTGGAGAAATGGCGACAAAAGGAAGAAAACCCCAACTGTCAGCCTCAGCAAACTGGAAATACATTTTGTATTTTTTTATGAGAAAACATTCAGAAGCCATTTTTTGTTTGGAGAATTTCTTTAACACCCTATTTTATCATTAACTACGACAAAAGGTTTCTTAAGCACAAACTCCCCTGAAAACCTCAAGGAATGGTGGGGTCCCTCTTTGCTCATCGGCGCTTTACAGGGATGGTCAAAGAGGGAGGTATTTTCATTTTCTAGATAATCCTTGTCTGGCATTGATAAGCAGTGTGACAAGCTGGCACCCGAGGGTACCACGGGAAGCTTGCACCAGGGAAGTGCAAGGACCCGTCCTCATCCTACGCTTCCCATCGCTCTGTTTATATCTCTCTTTATCGGGCTTGTGGCCTGACTGCCGGAAACCATTAATTTGCAAATAAATGCAATATCTCGCTCCAGCATTAGACCACTTAAATACTTTGTCTTTGCTACTAATTGGCCTTATGACAGTCACACTGTGCAAAACGAACTTGCATCACCGAGCGCCAGCTGCACACCAAAACTTTCAGGACAAACCAATCAAACCTTTCATTGACTTGTACAGACGTGGCAGACACTGAACCTTGCAAAACAAACAGATGCCACATTTCAGGTGCCCGTGAAGAAACTACAGTCAGAAAACATTTATGAACAAGCAGATTCCACCAATCAATGACCTATGTGGCACGCTCAGGTAAAAGCAGAGTTAGTTATTACTTGATTCCTGCTTTTTCATCTGACCGGCTTGTTGCTGCACGGCATGCTGCTACTTCAGTTAATTGTGCTGGACTGCTGGCTAGTGCATAGTGCATGCATAAGTGCCTCAAGGCGACATGCATAGCTGCCATTCCAACACATATGAGTGACACTTTCTTGTGAGCAAAATCAAGCAAGCAAGATGAGGGAATCATATATATATATATATATATATATATATATATATATATATATATATATATATATTACCTACTGGCGGTCGCCAGTAGGTGTATATAGTTAGGATTTTTTCTCTATGGGATTTTTGAAAATTCTATGTCTAATAACTTTGGCGTTTGTGGACGGAATTGGCTGAAATTTTCAGGAAAATGGAACATTTTGTTTCTGAGCAGCCCCTGAAAATTTGGGGGGGTTTCATCAAGGGGGGCCAAGAAAAAAGGGGGGTCCCAAAACGTGTTTTAACATTGAGTTTTCCATAGGGCGGTTGGCCTCACTTTTAGCCCGAACGGCTGAATGGATTTGCACGAAACTTGGCAAAATTGTAGGGACTGGTAGCCCGATGTGCCTTTGCTAGGTCTCAATATATGGGCTCCAGTGGATTTTGAGAAATTAACGTTCAAAAAAAGATATATATCTGTAACAGCGGACCAGGCAGCGCTCCAGTTCGCGTACTTTTCGCGTTACGGAGCTTTGTGAAGCGAAGCTGATTGGTTCTCCGGCGTCTGTAAACATTCCAAACAGTCCGTAGCGGCCGCCATCTTGTCTCTCGGTAGGATCGAGAGACAAGAGGAGGCCAAAGCGAAGGGGCAAATGACCATAAGGGGGCATAGTAGATCCTCCCTGACCCCCTAGGTTTGATGTGGAGGTTTTAAAAGGGCCCCGCGGGGCAAAAAAAATAAAATAATAATCGAACGGCTGAATGGATTTGCACGAAACTTGGCAAAATTGTAGGGACTGGTAGCCCGATGTGCCTTTGCTAGGTCTCAATATATGTGCTCCAGTGGATTTTGAGAAATTAACGTTCAAAAAAAGATATATATCTGTAACAGCGCTCCGCTTCGCGTACTTTTCGCGTTACGTAGCTTTGCGAAGCTGATTGGTTCTCCGGCGTCTGTAAACATTCCAAACAGTCCGTAGCGGCCGCCATCTTGTCTCTCGGTAGGATCGAGAGACAAGAGGAGGCCAAAGCGAAGGGGCAAATGACCATAAGGGGGCATAGTAGATCCTCACTGACCTCTTAGGTTTGATGTACCATTTTGCCAAGTTTGGTGTAATTCCGTTCAGCCATTCAGGCTGTAGACGTATCTAAATGTCCTATGGAAAATTGCATGGGGAAAACACATTTGAAAGTGTTGAAATTTAGAACCAATTAAAATGTTACTTTGGTTTTGTATTTGTGTGTGATGAAAGTTAATTGGTTATGTATATATCAAAAATGAGAGGAAACCACAGCCATTTTGTGATACTACTGTCTGAGGTACATTTGTGAGGAATTTTTGGTGCTCAATTTCTGGTGTTTGATTTACACAGTACTAACACTATCTGTAACAGCGGACCAGGCAGCGCTCCAGTTCGCGTACTTTTCGCGTTACGGAGCTTTGTGAAGCGAAGCTGATTGGTTCTCCGGCGTCTGTAAACATTCCAAACAGTCCGTAGCGGCCGCCATCTTGTCTCTCGGTAGGATCGAGAGACAAGAGGAGGCCAAAGCGAAGGGGCAAATGACCATAAGGGGGCATAGTAGATCCTCCCTGACCCCCTAGGTTTGATGTGGAGGTTTTAAAAGGGCCCCGCGGGGCAAAAAAAAAATAATAATAATCGAACGGCTGAATGGATTTGCACGAAACTTGGCAAAATTGTAGGGACTGGTAGCCCGATGTGCCTTTGCTAGGTCTCAATATATGTGCTCCAGTGGATTTTGAGAAATTAACGTTCAAAAAAAGATATATATCTGTAACAGCGCTCCGCTTCGCGTACTTTTCGCGTTACGTAGCTTTGCGAAGCTGATTGGTTCTCCGGCGTCTGTAAACATTCCAAACAGTCCGTAGCGGCCGCCATCTTGTCTCTCGGTAGGATCGAGAGACAAGAGGAGGCCAAAGCGAAGGGGCAAATGACCATAAGGGGGCATAGTAGATCCTCACTGACCTCTTAGGTTTGATGTACCATTTTGCCAAGTTTGGTGTAATTCCGTTCAGCCATTCAGGCTGTAGACGTATCTAAATGTCCTATGGAAAATTGCATGGGGAAAACACATTTGAAAGTGTTGAAATTTAGAACCAATTAAAATGTTACTTTGGTTTTGTATTTGTGTGTGATGAAAGTTAATTGGTTATGTATATATCAAAAATGAGAGGAAACCACAGCCATTTTGTGATACTACTGTCTGAGGTACATTTGTGAGGAATTTTTGGTGCTCAATTTCTGGTGTTTGATTTACACAGTACTAACACTTCTCCTACTTTCAAAAAGGTGAGTTGTTAATTTGTAAGGGGAACTATGTTGTACACTTTAAGATAATTTGAAAAATGTTTTCTGTTATTCATTTTCAGTCCTTCTGTTATACTAAATACTTGATAAAGTTAGTTTTATATTATGTATTACTAAAAACGATAAATGAAAGTGATTATTTTTTTCTGCAATTTACAGCAAGAAATTTCAAAATAAAATGGATCACAATGAAGAGACCGTGGCAATTTCTTTTGAATTATCCACTACATTTATTGAAATTGACAGCACCAATAATGAAATATTCTCACAAGGAGGAGATGACTTGAATGATTTTTTTGATCAATCTCTTGACGGCGAATTTATCGAATGTTTGGAGACCATAGAGTTACAAGAATCATCATTGCAGACTTTTCATGAGGAGATTTCTGATGAGATGATTGAAGAGGAAATTCCTGATGAGGACATGTTACTAGTTCTTTCAAATTATGAAAATTCAGAAGAATAAATTTATATTTAGAAATCACAAATTGTTTGAGACATTATTCATTTTTATTTTTAATTTATGAGGTTGTAGCGAAGTGATTGTAGTATAAAAATAAGACTTATAGTATAGAGTGCAAAAATTGGTTCTTTTTGGAGGGGCAAAAAAAAAAAATCGTTTTTTTTGGTGGGGTGCGCCCGGTTAGCGTAACGGGAAGTGGACTGGGGAGCGTACTACAAGGAAAGAAGAATGATTGACTTTTAACTTATTGTATGTTTATAGACTTGTTTTGACGTGTCGGCCTGTCTCCACGGGATGCAGTCCCTACCATCTCGGCGTTTAAGCCCAGGGGGACCGGTAGTGTGGGAGAGATAACGGGGCATATTATCAAGGGGGTTTATCTCCGCTTTTTTGGCTTTAAAAGCCAAGAAAGCGGAGATAAAATTATCTCCGTATTACGTAGCTGTCGCTAACACCAGTTAGCGACCGCTAGTAGGAGATAGCGACCATCTTGGGCTCCACTTTGCATGTCAGTGATATTTATCACTAATGACATGCAAAGTGGGCATGCCAAGATGTTAGCGACTGGAAACAGTCGCTAACATCGCTATCTCCTATTTCCAACTTTTGGAGATATTCGCGCTAAGCGCGAATATCTCCAAAAAGTAACACCTGTCCTGAGCAGTTCTTAGCCATGTCATCCAATGGGAGGTGGATAACATGGCTAAGAGCATTAGCTCGGTAATGCATGAATATCGCTGACTTTTCAGCGATATTAATGCATTGCGGCAGTTTTTTATGGCATTTGCGATAAACCTTGATAATAGCAAGGTTTATCTGCGATAATTTCTGACGATGCTTAGCGGTAAAAAATTCGTTGCTAAGCATCGTTAGGGATAAATATCGCTTAACTTTGGTAATATGCCCCAACGTCTGTTAACGTTCGATTCGAAGGAAATGAGGAAGTGTTGAAAAACATTGTCTGCGCCATCTTGCCTTTTTTCAAATGCCACACTTTTGTCGTGCACGGCAGCCATTTTAGATGCCTTGACCAGACCCACTCTCTGCACGCTGTCGATCCGTAGCATGGCTCCCCACCCTCGCAAGCATCTTCCCCAGGCACTGGTCACCCCCGCTCTCTGTTTTATGCATGGGCAATAAACCTACCCCCATCTGCGCTGCTCTTCCCTGAGAATCACACCCTGTGCCCGCCCGACACCTCCCTTTCGCCCTATTCACTACCGCACCCTCTGACACTCCTCTTCCTCTGTGTCCGATTGTCCAGGCCGGTCCCAGGCCATCAGCTAGCCCTGCAGATGTAGTTTATGGCCCCAGCTGTAAAGAATCACCCCTCTTCAAAGGAGTTATAGTAGATCAAGGCCCACACCCGATGAGATCCGTCACACCACACGCGTTCCTACTATCTGAAAACCATCCTGTATTGTGATTGGGGAGGGGACCGAGCCTGAAGCGGAAGATCCCAGGGATGACTCTTTGTGCATCAAAGTTTTTACAATTATGTGTCACATTAAAAATATATAGCACTCCAACAAAGTAGTAGGAATATAAAACTTTAATAACTTATAAATATATGCAACAAAACAAAAACAGTAAAAACATTTAAACAATGAAGAGACCGTGGTAATTTCTTTTGAATTATCCACTACATTTATTGAAATTGACAGCACCAATAATGAAATATTCTCACAAGGAGGAGATGACTTGAATGATTTTTTTGATCAATCTCTTGATGGCGAATTTATCGAATGTTTGGAGACCATAGAGTTACAAGAATCATCATTGCAGACTTTTCATGAGGAGATTCCTGATGAGATGATTGAAGAGGAAATTCCTGATGAGGACATGTTACTAGTTCTTTCAAATTATGAAAATTCAGAAGATGTTGCCTGGGTGCCGCACTGATTTGGGTATCCGGCGTGGGGCGTCCCGGGGGGTGGGTCGTCAGTAGCGGTCTGTTGTGCGAATAGTTCCAAGGCAGCAGAACGCGCTGAAATCTGGATGGCACCAAGGTGATGTCCAGTAAGTTGCCGCCCACCAAATAACGGCGTGGGGCGCCGCGGGGCGGGGGGGAGGCAGTCCAAAGTTCCGTTAAAAGGGCAAAGGAAAGGATCGGTGGTTTGAACCATCAGTCAAAAAGGGGAGGGGGTGTAACAATTTTTCCTACCGGGTCACACTGTGCTTTCACCGGAACTGAGGTCTGCAGGATTCTAGTCATTCAAACTGAGGCTGACGCCAGCATGGGAGCGCCGACGTCCCGCGGCTACAGTTTCGTCACTCCACGGGCGATCATGGCAGTCATTCCCCATCGGGGGTGTCTGCGGGGGTCGGGGACTCCCGCGGCTCCTCTAGAATCTTCAAGGTCGTGGAGGACTACGGTGGTGGAGTCAACCAGTGACCGGGCCATTTCTTTATGCTGGGCCCGCTCTTGCCAGGTCGACCGCCATTTTGAGAGTTCGGTAGCTACCGGCGATCGCGGGGTCAAATGAGCGAACGGGCTCCACCCTGCCGGGCGAGACGTTGCAGCATCGCCACAGTGGAAGAACCCTTTTCCGGGCGCCTGGAGCGCTGAGGGTGCAGCTGGGAAGCCTCCACCTGGGGAGGCGGGAGAGGCCTGTTCGCACCGTCTCTCCCACCCAGTGCACCCCACGGCGTCTCGCTTGACATTTGTTATGGCCGGACCAGGCGATGAGGACGAGGGGGGGGGGGTCGGAGGCATGTGCAAGACATCCCCCCCCAGTGTTGTCGCAGCCATTATAAAAGAAAGAAGAAATGTCCCGTCCGTCTTTGGGCCGGACCTCCGGTGGATGGCGGCTGGACGCCCTTTGCTCTGGCCCCATGAACGGGTTCCTTGGCTCATCCGGTGGGGCAGGCCTTGGCGTGTGGTGCCTCTCCTGGGCCTTTCGTGCAGTGGCCTCTCCACTCCCAGGCCCTCCATGGATGCTGGCCCAGACTGGGAGAGAGAGGGTCTAACCTGCAATTCTCCAGGGTTACTGCCACCGCGGCCGGATCCCGTCGGCCTCGGCCTCTGGTTGATGGTGGCCGGACTGGGAGAGAGAGGGGAGGGTCGAGGACACAGACATTCCCCCCCTTGCAACTCTCCAGGGTGGTCGTAGCAATCCCCCTGGACGGGTGCCCTTGGCCTCGGCCTTTCCTCCGGCTACACCCTACGTGATGATCTTCTGCCGACGGTTGGCAGCAGGACCCGCCTTATATGTGTTGCTTCCGGCTGGGCGTAGCCGGAAACCTGTTGCACTTTGGAAGTTTCCAGAATGGGGCGGATGTCTGCTGACTTGTATCTTTCCCAGTTTGCCGTTATTTGGCCGTGGCAGGCGGTGGGACAGACACGTTTTGGGGCAGTGAGGGGCGATGAAGCCTCGTTGCCTTGTGGCCGTTGCAATGTCACACTTGGTTTCTCTTACTGTTTTCAGGTTTCTTATTACGGGCTTACTTCTAACGTTTCTTGTTTGTAGGACAATAATAGGTTTTATCATTACGTATTGTTATCGTTTCTTTGTTTGTTATTTAATAAAAAGTTCATCAGTGGCCTACTGATTTTCGTTTTCCTATTCCTTTCTTTCCAGGTTGTTTCATGCTAAAGTTTCTGTTAACAGGATACAGTGATCACTTCGTTATTATTGCATATGTCCTTTTCACTAGGGGTGCTCTCTGGTCGGGCCAGATGACCTATCTCTAGTAAATGGTCCGGGTGAAACAGGTGCATCAATCAGTGGGGAGTAGATAGGCATGACAGATTACAATGGGGGACAAAGGTCCGCATTACCTACCCTTTCACTACTTGCAAAGATTTTCCTACGTTTATTTGCAAACAGGGAATACCTCCAAAAAGAACCAATTCCCAAACAGTCAATGTTCGGGCAAACAATCAATCAATGAGGAACGAAATAGGCACGATGTGTTAAAGGTTTGCGTTACCTACCCTTCACTATCTGCAAAGGGAGAGAGAATATTCCTATTCTTCCCCGTTTGCAGGCAGAGAAGATCCTTAAGAGAACCAACTTCGAACAATTCAATGCTCGATTCAATCAATCAATCAATGGGGAGAAAAATAGGTATGACGGATTACAATGGGGACAAAAGTCTGCATTTACCTATCCTTCACTATCTGCAAAGACTGAACAGAGTATGGCGATTCTGTGCTTGTTTGCAAATGCTTGGATAACAATCAATCAAATGGAGAGAGAAGCAGGCACGACGGATTACAACGGGGGCAAAGGCCTGCGTTAACTAACCTTCACTATCTGGAAAGAGAGAGTACTCCTAATAGAAATGAGGGGGGGGGGCAGCATTGAAAGCAGATCAGTGTGCATAAACACGAAAATGTTTTTTCTTACCACGTACTTGACAATCGACAGCTTATGATATTTGCTATTAAAAAACCATTGAAATTCACTGAAAAAACCATAGGTTATAGACCATATATAGTTAGGAATTAGCATTTACAAAACCTTGAAAATTCACTGAAAAAACCATAGGTTATAGACCATATATAGTTAGGAATTAGCATTTAAAAAACCTTATTTTACTCACACAAAACCATTGAAATTCCATATATAGTTAGTAGTACTAACTATATATCGCGCATCCGCAATCCACTGCTGATGATGTCACATATTACATCATTCATGACATGGTCAGTGACATCACTGATGACATCACTGATGACATCTCAAATGACATCACTGATGACATCACTGATGACATCTCAAATGACATCACTGATGACATCACTGATGACATCTCAAATGACATCACTGATGACAACATCCAGTGACTGTGTATTTCTGTAAAGTTAAAATATGTCTTACATATTGAAGAATGAGTGGATGTAGAAGTGTCTGGATGAAGGATTTAGTAGGTGCATGCCTGACTGTATGAGTGAGTGGTTAAATGTGTCTCACTGAGTGCATGGGTTAGTGACGAACTGTCTTAATTTGTGCATCATTATGTTTGTTGTTCTGTAAACTGCTGCATGTGTTGATCAGTAGCTATATGAGTAAGTATATGGGTTATTGATTGGTTGCTCAAGTATTTGTATGGGAGACTGAGTGTGTGTGTGGGTGGCTGGGAGGTGTATGACTCTGTGCATAGATGTGTGAGCAGTTGATTCACTAGATGTATGGGTTCAAAAGTGCATGTGGAAACAGCTGTATGGGTGGTTGACTGTGTGCATGAGTGCATTGGTGAGTGAATGGATATCTCAGTGCTACATGTCAAAGTAAGTACATATGTAAAACACAGTACATGTGAGAATTGGCATATATAAATAACTGTGTATAAGAGTCAGTGAATGTGTGAGTGGCTGTATGGATCATTGTGAACTTGTATCAGGGATTGTAAAAGAGAGTAAATATGTGTTAGTATATGTTTGAATAAGTAAGGTGTGTATAACTGTATAGTTGAGGAAATTGAGGTGTGATTGATTCTTTGCATGACTGACTAGGTGTGTAAGTAACTCCATGGATGAGTGACAGTCTGTGAGTGTCTGTTTACACTGAGTGTATCTAAGGTTATATTAGAGTCTGAAGAGGTTCATCGTATTATCACATGAATGATGTCATCAGTGATGTGATCAGTAATGTCAAATGAGATGTCATCAGTGATGTCATTTGAGATGTCATCAGTGATGTCATCAGTGATGTCATCAGTGATGTCATTTGAGATGTCATCAGTGATGTCATCAGTGATGTCATTTGAGATGTCATCAGTGATGTCATCAGTGATGTCATTTGAGATGTCATCAGTGATGTCATCAGTGATGTCACTGACCATGTCATGAATGATGTAATATGTGACATCATCAGCAGTGGATTGCGGGTGCGCGATATATAGTTAGTACTACTAACTATATATGGAATTTCAATGGTTTTGTGTGAGTAAAATAAGGTTTTTTAAATGCTAATTCCTAACTATATATGGTCTATAACCTATGGTTTTTTCAGTGAATATATATATATATATATATATCAAAAATTGCACCCATTTGAGTATAGCTGCTAATGTACAGATTGATTATGTGTGAGATTGTCATAGATTCAGTGGATTTATGTGAGTCATTCAATGACTGTGTGGCATTTTCTTGCAACCAAAATCATACAATGAAGTCTATAGAAATAGACAAATATCAGAAATCACACACATTTGAGCAAGAAGAAAATAGAACTCTGCAGCAGGTGCATTTAAAGCTATTATTTAATTTTTAAATAGTTATTATTTAATTTTTAAATAATCCGCACCCTCCACCCCAACCTCCACTCCAGTTAGCGGCTGAAACATAGGTAACAAAGATCTCTGTGATAAATGCAGCAACTCACTGAGTTATCCACATACAATACTGCAGTTCAATACAATACAATATGGTGGTTGACTTTCTTTGCAGTAGGCATATTAACCCTCTGCGCTGCTTTATGGTCAGAGTGAAAACTGCCAGCAGACAAAAGTCTGACTTCTATCGAGGGGTAACATTAATCACCTGACTTACCTCTAACTTAGCAAGTCTCACTGCGCTGGGAAAATAAAGGCTGCTGCTTCATAGTGCTACTGTCAAGCACAGATATTAAACACTTTTCACTAATAAATCAGCAAATCTGCTAGTTGAGGCAAAACTTCCACCTTAGAAGGCCCTTTATTTACAGCACAGACTGACAAGTTAGTGTGCCCATTTTCAAGGCTTATTCCGTGCTGGAGTCCCCTCTCAATTCTGGTACACAAACCTTTTAAATGTGAGCAGTAACCGATTAATAAATAAATATCTGACTTACCTGATTCTCTTTATAGCTGTCAGAATGATCTACCTGAGGAGATGCAGGTGTGGCTCTGCGTGGATCACTAGCCAGTCTCTTGTTCACAGTCAGACAGCGAGCCATGTTGCAGTGCAGCCTCAGCCTGTGCCACCTGCTCCCACTAGGAGACTCACACTGGCGTGGTGAGTCCAGGGCATAAGTTGGGCTCTGCCTAGGCAGGGCACGTACAGCAACAGCACAGGTCCAGGACAGAAAGTGGTGAGCAGGTGGTCAATCCTTAAAACACCGGCTTCCTGCTTTAACTCAAGGCCTTGCAGCAGGCCAAGGATTGATTTCCTGTGTGCTTTGGGGCCCCACTGGCAGGCAGGAAATTCAACACCATGCCTCAGAATGCGCGCCGACCAGATGGCTCCTCCATGGCTCTTCCGCAACAGTGTGTCCATGTGTGGCCTGCCGTGACCCGGGGAGCTGTAACAGAAAGCAGGTTTGGCGGCGCAAGTTGAAATAGCTTCTTCGTATAATTAAGAAAGCCTTCAATGCCACAAAAACAGTCCGAGTAATTGTTGCATTTTAGTAGGAAGATAGGTGCCTCTGCAGAAATAGTATTGTCCGGGCACCGACTGTCCCGTAAAGTAAGGGAAGTGTGTGAATACGCTGGCTCTGCTTGCCCCTGACAACATTTATAAAATGTAAGCAATACCCTGCACTGACTTTCTGCAAAGGCTGCACCTTTGAAAAATCACACGAGTGCACTGGAGCAGGCCCAATTCATCTTAGAAGAGGTCGGAGCAGTTTTAACACTGTGATAAGGATCTGTGTCACTAAGGTTACACATACTCCTGCAGCTGCACGGGCCCAAATCAAGCACAAAACAGACGGAAGGCATTGATTTATTTTCAGTCTAGCTCTTCACCAAAAAGACAGAGTTTCAACAGCTGTTTATATTGGCTGACACTACACACGTTGTCCAGCCAGTTCAATCATCAAAAGCTTTATTCGAGAATTATACTCATAAAAGCACAAACATACATTTAAAATACATCATAAAAAAATTATGTCCTGATTAATACAATACATTTTAAAACAAATTGCGCAGACATAGACAATTAATCAGAGAAACTTTGATACATGATTGCACGGAGGCCACAAGGAATACCCCAATCGATTTACTTTAGAGAATTGCCCTCCGTCTAATAGACCATGCCCACCCCAGGTACTTTGCTGTTGCTAGGACAACAGGCATATGGGTGGAAGTGCAAATTATTCGTAGTGCCTCGACACCCCTGAATGTCCCTAAGTTTCTACAAACAGGGACTAACCAGACTTTTCTCGGGTGGTGTAAGCTTTGCACAAAAATAGAAAGTGGCCTATACTTTAATTTGCTACACCACAAGCTGGACAACATGAGGTGGAGGAACCCCTCCACCTACCTGTCAGTGATCTCAATGGAAGGGCACCTGATCTTAGCTGGAAGAAAAGCTTCCTGTCCCCAGGATTGGTAATGCTGTCCCAATATGGTTCCAAGACTGGCTACAGTTTGACTACCACAAAACGCCCCGTCATGGAGTCGGATCTGGTTTTGTTCCAGACTCTTCCAGCTACCCAATCCCAGTATAGATCTTTAATCGTGTTTTTGCTTGGGAAGGATTACCCAGATGGATTGTCCCATAAATTTAAGAGGCCAAGATCGCCTCGGGCAGTCCTGAGATTGTTTAGCCAAACTATCTTGTGAAAGGAATCAGCATTAATTATGGCCAAAAACCCCTCTGCATAGTGCCGGATCTCCTGGGTAGTCCAGAGGCGTCTCCAATAGAGAATCGAGCGCAACCTCGCTAGGTCGCTAACTGATCTTCTCCCTAGATCAAGACCAAGCGGAATTAGTGGTGTGCTCTGCGGGAGTCCTGTAATTCCCCTGAAAAACCTGTTCTCAGATATCTGCAAGGGGAGGAGCTTCCCAAAACCCCACAGCTCTCCCCCATAGAGAGCAGACCCAAGAGCCTTGGCGTCATATACTGCCAAGACGGGTTTTATTGGCTTGGACTTGGATTTTTTTGTGTTCCACCCGAAGTGCCCCCGAGATCTGTTGGTGCCTCAAGACCGCCTTTTCTATGTGCTGCGACCATCTCGAGTCGTTTGCTATCTGTATCCCAAGATAGGTAAATACAGTAACCACCTCTAGCTAACAGTTGTTGAGAAATATTTTTGGCCGGGGTCTACGTTTTGATGCGAAGGCCATCAGCTTGGTCTTACCCACGTTGAGTTCCAGGCCATGCTCCCTGCAAAAAAGGTCAAAAATATTCAAAGCTCGCTGCAGGCCGCCTGGAGTTTTGGATAGAATTTGCGTATCATCGGCGAACATCAGGATCGGAACCCTGAGGCCCGCCAACGAAGGCGCATCTACACTGGCGTCCAGCATTCGAGCCACTATCCCATTAATTAATAAAGAGAAAAGCAGGGGAGCCATTGCGCACCCCTGTCGCACTCCACGTTCAACCGGGAAGTCAACAGAGGATTCGCCATTCATGCCCCATTGGATTTTGGTGAAATTGCACTCGTGCAACCTCATAATCAGGGTAAGTAGCTCTGCCGGAAGACCCATTTCGCTCAGAACTGTCCAGAGCTTTCTCCTTGGGACCAGGTCGAAGGCAGCCCGCAGGTCAACAAAACCAACATACAGGCTGCCTTCGCCAAGCACCACCGTCCCCCACTGTAGCAGAGCAAAGCAAAACACCTGGTCAACTGTACTAGTAGCCCGCCGAAAACCAGCCTGGTAAGGGGACAGGGCATTGTTCTCATCAACCCAATCCATCAGTTTGTTTACCACCATCCTCCCTACCACTTTTTGGACAGTGGCGATCAAGCTTATCGGCCTGTAATTACCCGGGAGAGACCGATCCCCTTTTTTATATATGGGTATGATGATCGCTCCCCTCCATAATTCAGGGACAGCCGTTCCCTTCGCAATGGCATTTCCCAAAAGGAATATATATCTGGCCCACCTCGCCTTATCATTAATAAAAACATCAGATGGTACACCATCTAAACCCGGGGCCCTTCCCCTGGGGACAGTGCATAAGGCGACTTTGGTTTCTTTAAGGGTGAATAAATTCCCAGTGGGATATACAGCTAAGATTGCTTCCACATCCTTGTACTGTGCAGTCTCAGCATATTGGGGTTTAAAATGATCAACCCAGGCACCCTCAGGGACGTTGTTATCGGGTTTATCTGGAATTCCACCTCTACCCCACTTGACAATATTCCAGAATAACCTAGAGTCCTTGGCCCCCGAGGCCTCCTTTAATTCGGCCCAATGCTGTTTGTCCCATATTTTTTTGGCTAGGGATAGGCTAACCTTATAATGTTTCCTGCCGCCACTAATCGCTATCCTGTCCCTATTCCGAATTGCTCTGCCCAAACTTAACCTGGCTTCCCTACACTGATGGTTATACCACTTGGCTAGTTTAGGTGGTTGTTTACTATTTGACTTACGGGGCCTCAGGAAGTGCGGTTTTAAAAGGGAAAAGAACTTATCGTGTATGTCAGTTATTTCCCTAGACCCTGGGATTACTGGGGTTGCATCCTCCATAGCGGTGATTGCAATGTCCACCTCAGAAATTATAAATGCCATAGATTCCGCATTAGCCAATACACTCGGCCAGTTTAATCTGCGCATGTCATTAGTCATAACAGGCAGTGGACCATCGGTCAATTGGAGATTCCCTGTTGTGACCGACCACCAATTATGGGTCACACAGAGAGGATTGTGATCACTCTCCAATTTGCCCTTAATTTCCATGTCGCATACCAACTGCCACAGGTTCAGGCTACAAAGGACATAGTCTATCCGGCTTTGGCTATGACCATTGTCGAATGTACAAGCACCTCCCCGTCACTCTTCGTTCTCCCATTTAGGGCTCTCAGACCCTGTTCCAGGCAGATGGCATTCAATCGTATTATGTCTTTTGTCCACCGTCTAACCGGGGCCAGATTTAGAGTTGGAACGCCCCATTGCGTATCTTCCTCTCGCCCCAAGGGATCATCATAGCTATCTAGTGGTTCAAAAGTCGTGTTTAAATCGCCAGCTACTATAACTTTGTTGCCCAAGGACTGCTTTTCCAAAGAAGAGTTATTATGCAGTAGATGGTAACCATTCTGTAATATTGAGAATCCTCATGCATAATACATGAAGCTAGTTTTTGGAGAAAATCACACAACTGTTTTGTAGTACCTAACTTGGTAAAAGGTCAGCGCCAGACCGTTATGTAGAACAATGGTAGGACAGATGTAGGGAAAAGGTTGTGTAACTACCTAGGCCTACATTGGGGTTCATAACATATGTGTTTAATTACGGACATTAGAAAAACTTAGAAAAAATGAAATTTTCAAAGTGGTGGGAGTGTAAATCTCTCCAGATGTATTTGGACATTGGACGAATCCCAAGGGGACTACAAATCCTCGTAGCTCCCACCTACGAAAATCCAGATCCCAACATGTTGAAGGATTGGGATGACAACAGTGCAGAATCATCATAACGCATGATGAGAATATTAACTAAATATGCCACAAGTGAACAAGAAACCATTCTGTCAAAAATAGAAACACTACAAAGTGAAATAAGTCAACAGCTAAATAAAGAAGAACTGCTCAAATATGAAACTGAAATGAAAACAAAACTACAGAAATATGAGCAAGTTATTAAGGACTGTAAAGCCACTAAATTCCCGCGGGACAAATTAGACTACCAGAAGAGCCGGATATATACTTTATCACTGGGATTTGAAAATATGAGATGACAACAACTGTCTAAGAGAGTACTAACAACCCCGCAATTCCAGAATAGATAAACGAGCTCTGAACTCAGCTCAGAAGTGGAAACACATCCAGATAAAAGTAGTGCAACAGAAGGAGCAGGCTCTAGGAGAAACATTCTTTCAGTAGTAGAAGAGTTTGTTTTTTACGGTTAGATTGGTCACTCAATCTCATACCCACAACAACGAGAGGACAACAAGGGAAAAGGAAGAGGAACATCTAAAGAAAAAGAAAAAACTGACACAAAGGTCCACAATCAAAGGGACAACATAAAATAGACTCAGAACAAACAATGATGGATATATAAAATTACAACACACTAATAAATCTTGCAGATATGGAGCTAAGTAAAAGTGAAGAAAGGATTTTATCATTGGGAGTTTCGTATTGTTCACTGACTAATTTTGATTATTAACAAAACAGAAAAGACTTTATCAAATGTGTGATAAAATTACATAAGTAGTTTGCTGGCAGACACAGCCATTCAGTGTATCACACCAAAGGGCATCGAAAAATGAGCAATTTAGTTGTAGGAGATGAGCAACTACTCCATGAATAAAACAAACTAGAAAGTGAGACAGAACATGAGAACATGACCAGATCGACCATTGAACTAGTCACTGCTATCAGATGGATAGTTATGGTAGTGTACAGACGCTCTTCGAAACCAAGTCTATCTTCTTACCTGTGATACCTATAGACTCCTTAGCTATTTTTGCAGAATCAGTAATTTCAGATCTTAAGAAATTAGCTATTGAATATAGTCATGATTTCAGGGGCACTGGCTCCAATTTAAGACATAGGTATTCACATGTCATCAAAAAAGTGAAAGATAGAAAAGATGTAGTAGTAAGATGGTCAGATAAAGGAGACAACATAGCCGTTTGGCCCTCAATATTTATACAAGTGAGGCAAATAAACTACTTTAAGATAAAGAGTGTTATTGCAAAGCTAGCCGAGTGACTTTAAAAGAAACAAAATAACAATGTCATTGGGATTTATACAAATGGAGAGATCTGATATCACAGAAAGAATTCCGATATCTAAGGGTAGAACATCCGGTTACCCCCATTCTATACCTGGTTCCAAAGGTCCACAAAAATGCTCCGAATCCACCTGCGAGACCCATTAACTCAGCTATAGGGGAAATATTTGAGAATACCTCTACATATTTAAATAATCTCCTTCAAGACCATGTTCAGCACTTACCTTCGTTTGTAATGGACACAGGGAACTTCCTCCGTAGGATATACGTTATATAGCTTGGGATGACTCCTATGTCCTTATGACGATGGATACTATGGCACTGTATATGAGCATCAGACATTCTGATGGTATAAGAGCTCCTAAACACTATATTAACACTAGGCCTATACACCCTCACCAACATACACGTATGCTCATTGAAATGACGGAGTGGTGTCTCAAGAGTAACTTCTTTCTTTTTAAACAGCAGACATACAGACAGATCAGAGGAACGGCCATGGGTACCTGCTTCGCGCCCAGCTATGTGAATCTGCATAAGGGCTGGTGGGAGGAGCATATACTCGAGGTAGAATATGCGAGTGAGTGGTCTGAGAATATTGTCCTCTGGACTAGGTTAATTGATGACCTGTTTATTTTATGGAAGGGATCAACAGAATCCACAAGATCATTTTCAGAGAAACTTAACACCAATGATCTGAACCTCTCTTTCATGAATATCATAAGCAAGGAGGAGGTACACTTTTTAGTTCTAGTTGTGTATGTGAAGGACAACTAAATTCACACAAAGACATTTAGAAAACCTACATCAGGTAACTCCATACTACATGCCAGTAGCTTCCACCAGACTAAATTAAAAAACAGCATTCCTTATGCAGAAAATCTCCGAATGAACTGCAAATGTCGCAATGATGAAACACTGCAAGGGGTACAGGATTATTTAAAATAAAAGACTCCAGACGAGATGGTACAGTGAAGCAGTTCTAGACACAGCCAAAGTGAAGGGAAATGCAAAAAAGAGAGAAGAGTTACTATTTAGCACACGCAAAAAGAAGCCACAAGCAGGAGACACCAGCCAGATTTGTCTAATTAAAGGCTACTCAGATTACCAATGTCAAAGATTACAACGGCAGACTCCTAGCTCTGCACCTCACGCTAGTTCCAATAAGTCTTGTTCCTGTGCAAAAAACTCCCCAGCGCCAGCCGTTGCATGACGCCTCTGTACTCCAGATCCAAAATTGATTAATACAAATGGGGGCTCTCCAGGTAATGAAGTCCAATAGGCTGTGGGTAATATGAAAAAATTACTTTATTTCAATTTCATACGCAATTTCAGTAGTAATCAAAGCTCAGCCAACGTGTTTCATTCCCTCTAGGGGAACTTCATCAGGGTTGAAAAAATTACATTTAACACAACATAAGTCACAACAAAAACATATGTAAATGACAACCACAATGAGTGTTATAAAACAGCACAAGACCAATAAGAAAAGACTAAAACTGCTTCCACAATGAGACTAAACACATGACATAACACACATTTAAAAAGGTCTGACAGTAATAGCCATGCCACTTGAGCCTTAAAGAAACATTGTTATATACAAAATAAAAATGAGAAGGAAGAACAAACAGTAAAGCCCATACAATCATGACATAGTGGCATCACAAAGTGTTCCCACTTAATAAGGGTGTTAACATTGGTAATACATATCAGTCACATGTAGTGTGTTAGAGGCATGAGGGGTGTGTGCGGCCCTCATTTATACAGAGCACAAGTGCCCCAGGCTTACTGACCAAATCATATTGCCTCAATAGTAGGCAACCCATAGAGTATGTGTGCTGGTTAAGATGATGAGAGGATTCTGAATAATTAAAAGTGCTTAACGGAAAAGATGTTGCGATTAATGCATATATACAGTCAAGACATGAAGGAGAATGTAGACGTATTGCAAGGGGCTATGTACTGTGACTCAAAAACCCTACCAAGATGCAGGCAGTGTAATAAGGCAGACCACTCTGGGTAGTACTATAAAACATTGCAAGTGCATACCTTGAAAGTTATTCAGTTACTTTTCAATGACGGATTTATAGTGCTTGAAATTTTCTCCAGTGTATTGGTCTGGAAGCCCTCGCAACTGATATCTTCAAGCACATCACAGAAATGTTAGGAATAAAGCATAAACAGACTTGAGCTTATCACTCATAAAGTGATGGAATTGTAGAACACCTTATGGCCTTTTAAAAAACAAGATTAGCAAATTATCAGCAACTTTAAACAAAACATGGTTCCACTGCCTTCCCATTGCATTATTCTCACTACGAAACACAACAAGTACTGACCATCACCTAACACCCCATCAGATAGTGACAGGGAGGACTATTAAAATCCAGAATCCTCCATCCAGACGAAAAACAGATGCTGAAAAAAGTAGTGAGGTACTAGGAAAAGAAATGTATGACTATTTGTCACAACTAACAAAGGCAGAAGAATTGCTTTCTAAACAGGTTTTAGGGTACCAACAAAAAAGCCCTAACAATCCTGCAGAGGCAGACCCAGTCCCACAGCCAGGAGACAGAATGTGCATCAAGAAGGTTATTAGGAAGTACACAGACCCTAAGTTTGAAGGCCCTTACTCAGTCACTGAATCAACGGATACAGCGCTGAACACAGTGGATCCACCTGAGCCAAATACACATGGACAAAGAAAGCTTAATACCAGGTGATGTAAAGGGAATAAAAGGGGGAGGCCAATGTAAGTCTCCCAATGCAACCAGAGACATCCTCCCATCCAACATGGAATTTGGACTTTGTTTCACCACAGAGAGATACAAGATATATATTATTTTGTAAATTTTCTGATATGCACGGCTAGGTTAAGTATGTATATATAATATATTGCTTCACCTAAAGAATTAATAAGCAACAATGATGGGGGTAATAAAAGCAATAGTGACCATGATGGAATACACAAGCATTCACGTGGGGAAACTTTAGAAATGAATAGTGTACACTCAAACACTTACACTAAGGATGACAAAATTGATATAGATTAAAGGATAACACATGTGTGTTCATATGAAAAACATTGGAGAACAGACCACAAATACATCATGTAACGTGTACTCTTTAATAACTGACTCAACATCCGCCCCAATTCTATCCTTAACAAAAGAGGTAGACCTAATATCACCCTCTGCTGGATACACATGCTTGCCTGAAGAGAAAGATGTCAAATACAGCCCTATTTATTCCAATCAACAAACAGATTCACAAACACCTATGCCTATGAAACAAGTAACAGTTTAATCAAAATCATAACAGGCAGATCCAGGATACATGGAATATTAGAAGGTATGGAAAGAAGAGGCTAGATTTTAGGAAGTTATGAAAGACATGAATTCCTGAAAGAATATATGATACATCAGGGAAAGCTAGCGATATACAATCCCAATCGTAGATGTAATAATTACGGGAACAACCGTTACAACGAAACTTTTACAACGAACTACCATTACAACGCAACTTTTACAACACAAACTATTACAACGCATTGCTCTGGGGGGCGCTCTAGGATAGGGAATAGGTTAATTTACTATCCAATAACCTTCCCTACTATCCACGGGGACTGGAGTTGGAATAGTAAATTAAACTATTCACTATCCAGCGCCTAAAAGCATTATGCGTTGTCATGGTATGCGTTGTAAAAGTTGCGATGTAAAGGTAGGCGTTGTAAAAGTATGCGTTGTAACGTCATACATCCAATAATTACACAGACATTCCTGAGACTTCCCAGGATGGATGTGAAATAAGGCCAACAATGCTAATAAGCACTGTCTTAATTTGTGCATCATTATGTTTGTTGTTCTGTAAACTGCTGCATGTGTTGATCAGTAGCTATATGAGTAAGTATATGGGTTATTGATTGGTTGCTCAAGTATTTGTATGGGAGACTGAGTGTGTGTGTGGGTGGCTGGGAGGTGTATGACTCTGTGCATAGATGTGTGAGCAGTTGATTCACTAGATGTATGGGTTCAAAAGTGCATGTGGAAACAGCTGTATGGGTGGTTGACTGTGTGCATGAGTGCATTGGTGAGTGAATGGATATCTCAGTGCTACATGTCAAAGTAAGTACATATGTAAAACACAGTACATGTGAGAATTGGCATATATAAATAACTGTGCATAAGAGTCAGTGAATGTGTGAGTGGCTGTATGGATCATTGTGAACTTGTATCAGGGATTGTAAAAGAGAGTAAATATGTGTTAGTATATGTTTGAATAAGTAAGGTGTGTATAACTGTATAGTTGAGGAAATTGAGGTGTGATTGATTCTTTGCATGACTGACTAGGTGTGTAAGTAACTCCATGGATGAGTGACAGTCTGTGAGTGTCTGTTTACACTGAGTGTATCTAAGGTTATATTAGAGTCTGAAGAGGTTCATCGTATTATCACATGAATGATGTCATCAGTGATGTGATCAGTAATGTCAAATGAGATGTCATCAGTGATGTCATTTGAGATGTCATCAGTGATGTCATCAGTGATGTCATCAGTGATGTCATTTGAGATGTCATCAGTGATGTCATCAGTGATGTCATTTGAGATGTCATCAGTGATGTCATCAGTGATGTCATTTGAGATGTCATCAGTGATGTCATCAGTGATGTCACTGACCATGTCATGAATGATGTAATATGTGACATCATCAGCAGTGGATTGCGGGTGCGCGATATATAGTTAGTACTACTAACTATATATGGAATTTCAATGGTTTTGTGTGAGTAAAATAAGGTTTTTTAAATGCTAATTCCTAACTATATATGGTCTATAACCTATGGTTTTTTCAGTGAATATATATATATATTCACTGAAAAAACCATAGGTTATAGACCATATATAGTTAGGAATTAGCATTTACAAAACCTTGAAAATTCACTGAAAAAACCATAGGTTATAGACCATATATAGTTAGGAATTAGCATTTAAAAAACCTTATTTTACTCACACAAAACCATTGAAATTCCATATATAGTTAGTTGCACTAACTATATATCGCGCACCCGCAATCCACTGCTGATCATGTCACATATTACATCATTCATGACATGGTCAGTGACATCACTGATGACATCACTGATGACATCTCAAATGACATCACTGATGACATCACTGATGACATCTCATTTGACATCATTCTTGTGCTAATACGATAAACCTCTTCAGACTCTAATATAACCTTAGATACACTCAGTCTATACAGACACTCACACACTGTCACTCATCCATGGAGTTACTCACACACCTAGTCAGTCATGCAAAGAAACAATCTCACCTCCATTTCCTTAACTATACAGTTATACACACCTTACTTATTCAAGCATATACTAACACATATTTACTCTCTTACACAATCCCTGATACAAGTTCACAATGATCCATACAGCCACTCACACATTCAGTGGCTCTCATGCACAGTTAATTATATATGCCAACTCTCACATGTACTGTGTTTTACATATGTACTTACTATGACATGTAGCATTGAGATATCCATTCACTCATCAATACACTCATGCACACAGTCAACTGCCCATGTAGCTGTTTCCACATGCACTCTTGAACTCATACACCTAGTGAATCAACTGCTGACACATCTATGCACAGAGTCACACACCTCCCAGCCACCCCCACAGAAACTCAATCTCCCATACAAATACTTGGGCAACCAATCAATAACACATATAGCCTCTCGTATAGCTAATGATCAACACATGCAGCAGTTTACATCACAACAGACATACTGATGCACACATTCAGACTGTTTAGTCACTAACCCATGCATTTAGTACGACACATTTATTCACTCACTCACAGTCAGTCACGCACCTACTAAATCCTTCATCCAGACACTTATACATCCACTCATTCTTCAATATATCAAACATATTTAAACTTTACAGAAACACACAGTCACTGGATGATGTCATCAGTGATGTCATCAGTGATGTCATTTGAGATGCCATCAGTGATGTCATCAGTGATGTCATTTGAGATGTCATCAGTGATGTCATCAGTGATGTCATTTGAGATGTCATCAGTGATGTCATCAGTGATGTCACTGACCATGTCATGAATGATGCAATATGTGACATGATCAGCAGTGGATTGCGGGTGCGCGATATATAGTTAGTGCAACTAACTATATATGGAATTTCAATGGTTTTGTGTGAGTAAAATAAGGTTTTTTAAATGCTAATTCCTAACTATATATGGTCTATAACCTATGGTTTTTTCAGTGAATTTTCAAGGTTTTGTAAATGCTAATTCCTAACTATATATGGTCTATAACCTATGGTTTTTTCAGTGAATTTCAATGGTTTTTTAATAGCAAATATCATAAGCTGTCGAATGTCAAGTACGTGGTAAGTGAAAACATTTTCGTGTTTATGCACACTGATCTGCTTTGAATGGTGCCCCCCCCCCCTCATTTCTATTAGGAGTACTCTCTCTTTGCAGATAGTGAAAGGTAGTTAACGCAGGCCTTTGCCCCCATTGTAATCCGTCGTGCCTGCTTCTCTCTCCATTTGATTGATTGTTATCCAAGTATTTACTGTTTTAGAATTAGTTCTCTTTGGTTCATTCTCTATTTACAAACAAACACAGAGTCGCAATACTCTGTTTAGTCTTTGCAGATAACGAAAAATCGTGTAAAAAAAAAGAAAAGGAATCGAGCAAAATCAGTAGGCCACTAATGGGATTTCTTTTTGACCTCGCTAAAATAGAAACATTAGGAACAACCCCTCATGACAAATACAAAACTAGTGAGATGAACTGAACTCCACACAATGATGGCTGCAAAACAGCTCGGCTCCGCCACCCACCCCGCCCAAAATAACGATAAAGAACGGCTGCCATGATTGGTTGCGGAATGACCACGACGGAGCTACGAAATGGTGCTGCTCTCATGCTAACCCCAGCTTCAGTCTGAAACATCCAGAAACACTGTAGACTACCAATTCGATCAGTTCCGGTAGCGCCCCAATGTAACCCGGTAGAGAAGAACTAGCCCTCCCCTCTTTGACTGATGGTTCTTGTTGCCTGTCCCTTCTGTTGTCATTTAACAGAACTATTTAGCCTGCTGAAAGGGGTTGTGTTCCGACCGCTGGTTGGTGGAGACATTTTGACTATATTCTGTACCTGCGTTGTCGCGTAATGCGTCATATGACGCGCCGCGTTAGCGCATCCGGAAGTCATCCGGGGCGCGCAGCGCGTAACGTAAGCATAACAAGTCATGTGACTTGTTAATAAAACTTTTCATTGGTTCATTTTACTTTTCTTATTGTAATGATGAAAGGCTTGGTCATATGACCTAAAAATTACGCTTTTCATTACTTCCGAACATTATTTTTTCTTAAATATATGTTATAATGTTCCAGGCTAATGTACTTTCCCGGAAATTTTACAACTGTCCTGCAAGTAAAATATATTCTTTTTTCGAGAAAAAGAGCGTTTCTTCGTCCCATGACGGAGCCGTTGAGCAAAAGAGGGTCGACCTGCTGTCTTAGTCGCCGATAAGCCTGAATATGAGATTCTTATCGATCACTTTATGTTGCAGGAATAGAAAACACAACAGCCCTTGACCATTTATCTTTACTGCGTTCCTTCGTATTATACCTTTTACCCTTCATGTAATTGGTCTGCTTTATTTCACTTGCCTTTTAATGATTCTAAAACAGTCACTATTATTAAAAACTTTACCAATGTATATACTACTACCATGTTTTCTTTTAAAAACCTTTATTGTGAAAATTTCATTATACAAATACGAGCCTATAACCACGTGGGCCTGCCACAGAGCAAACTGTAATCGTATATGATGAATAGACATTTACACTGTAGAGGAACGTAACGGGCGAGCCATTAGGTTGCAAGAACTAAGGTGTCTAACAGTTACGGAATCGGTGGACGTACATTTTATAATTAAAATACGACAGGGCCAGTTACAATAAAATTATCTAGATATACATTTGCGGGCAAGTACCATGGGTGACGTTAATTCGAACTTTCAACAGTACAGTAATCAATAACACATCAGAACTTAATATCAATAGGGATGTCGAAATATTCAATCAATTCTCGTCCCCGCCCGCCATGTGCTTCAAAACTGCATACGTATCTCGTGATTTCAAGGTTCTGCAACCAGTACACAACAAGGAGTTACGAGTCCCATTTATTCCGGCGCCATTTTGGGCGAGGACGGGCAGGTCCAGGATATAGTCAAAATGTCTCTACCAACCATCGACTATGATGATGTTCATATGCTGTATTTATTAGAGTAACACTCATCTGTCCACATGAAATTAATTTGCCACAATCTAAACATGTCATTTTAATCTTTCCAAAGTTCTTCTAAATATTTGGGACCGTTTCCCTTGCCTCTGAAGCTCTCAGTGCCACTTCTTTGATGAATGTACTAGCAGGTCAGGGGTTCTCCTCCAAATCTCTCTTTTATGCAGCACTATAATTAATTGGTGCCACCTCTCCATATGACGATGCATGGTATAGTTACCACAACTATATTTTTTTTCGGTTCCTCTGGAGAGTTCATCGTGGCAGATGAAGCGTGTAACGTACCGGGCATTTACCTTTTTTTGCATGTACAGGAAAGGAAAAAAAAATCGAGCGTCCGAGTTCTAAGGTGTCCCAGGGCCATTTTAGTGGACCAGGCCCAAATCCAAAGAACAGGCCGCCATTTTGAGAGTCCTCTTGCAGCCGCCTGTCGCTGTAGCATCAAGAGCAGCCGAAACTCAGCTGAATGGCAACTGAAACGGTAAAGGGGCGCCCCACTACAGCAGACGAGCCTCCACCTAGGAAAGCCCATTCACGCCGGCTCCCCCCCCCTTCGGGCACCCCACGCCGTTATTCGGAGCAGTATTGTAGGATGGCCACACCAGTGCGGCAACTTGCTAGACATCACCTCGGTGGTAACCGAATCTCAACGCCTTGTGGTGTCTCCTATTCAGAAAACATTGTTATGCTGCCTTCGACCTATTCGCCGCAAGTGCGCACACAACTCAACTGCATAGCTTGCTAGACACCACCTCGGTGCCATCCGGATCTTGGAATGTCAGCACCTTTTGGTGTCTTCTCTTCAGAAAATATTATTGCGCTGCCTTTGGCCCCATTCGCACATCAGTCCGCTACTGACGCCATCTCACAGGCTAATGGGGCGCCCCACGCCGACTTTCAGCATTGTAGAATAACCACACCAGTACAGCAACTTGCTAGACATCACCTCGGTGCCATCCGGATCTCGGCGCCCCACTGCAGATGAAGTGCCTCTCAACTATGAAACCACCACGGTGACATCCGGATCTTGGCGCGTTGTGCTGCCTTCGGCCTATTCGCACATCGGTCCGCTACTGACGCCATCTCACAGGCTAATGGGGCGACCCACGCCGAGTTTCAGCATTGTAGGATGACCACACCAGTACAGCAACTTGCTAGACATCACCTCGGTGCCATCCGGATCTCGGCGCCCCACTGCAGATGAAGTGCCTCTCAACTATGAAACCACCACGGTGACATCCGGATCTTGGCGCGTTGTGCTGCCTTCGGCCTATTCGCACATCGGTCCGCTACTGACGCCATCTCACAGGCTAATGGGGCGACCCACGCCGAGTTTCAGCATTGTAGGATGACCACACCAGTACAGCAACTTGCTAGACATCACCTCAGTGCCATCCGAATCTTGGCATCTCAACGCCTAGTGGTATCTTCCATACAAAAAATATTGTTACGCTGCCTTTGGCCCCATTCGCACATCAGTCCGCAACTTAGACACCACCTCGGTGCCATCCGGATCTTGGAATGTCAGCACCTTTTGGTGTCTTCTCTTCAGAAAATATTATTGCGCTGCCTTTGGCCCCATTCGCACATCAGTCCGCTACTGACGCCATCTCACAGGCTAATGGGGCGCCCCACGCCGACTTTCAGCATTGTAGAATAACCACACCAGTACAGCAACTTGCTAGACATCACCTCGGTGCCATCCGGATCTCGGCGCCCCACTGCAGATGAAGTGCCTCTCAACTATGAAACCACCACGGTGACATCCAGATCTTGGCGCGTTGTGCTGCCTTCGGCCTATTCGCACATCGGTCCGCTACTGACGCCATCTCACAGGCTAATGGGGCGACCCACGCCGAGTTTCAGCATTGTAGGATGACCACACCAGTACAGCAACTTGCTAGACATCACCTCGGTGCCATCCGGATCTCGGCGCCCCACTGCAGATGAAGTGCCTCTCAACTATGAAACCACCACGGTGACATCCGGATCTTGGCGCGTTGTGCTGCCTTCGGCCTATTCGCACATCGGTCCGCTACTGACGCCATCTCACAGGCTAATGGGGCGACCCACGCCGAGTTTCAGCATTGTAGGATGACCACACCAGTACAGCAACTTGCTAGACATCACCTCAGTGCCATCCGAATCTTGGCATCTCAACGCCTAGTGGTATCTTCCATACAAAAAATATTGTTACGCTGCCTTTGGCCCCATTCGCACATCAGTCCGCAACTTAGACATCACCTCGGTGCCATCCGGATCTTGGCATCTCAGCGCCTTGTGGTGTCAGTCAGAAAATATTGTTGCGCTGCCTTTGGCCCCATTCGCACATCGGTCCGCTACTGACGCCATCTCACAGGCCAACGGGGCGCCCCACGCCGACTTTCAACATTGTAGGATGGCCACAGAAGTGCGACAACTTACTAGACACCACCTCGGTGCCATCCGGATCTTGGCGCGTTGTGCTGCCTTCGGCCTATTCGCACATCGGTCCACTACTGACGCAAACTCACAGGCCAACGGGGCGCCCCACGCCGACTTTCAGCATTGTAGGATGGCCACACCAGTGCTGCAACTTGCTGGACACCACCTCGGTGCCATCCGGATCTTGGCGCGTTGTATTGCCTTCGGCCTATTCGCACATCAGTCCGCTACTGACGCCGCCTCACGTGCCAACGTATTTTCTCCGCATTTTATACCCTATGCCGCATAACAGGTCATGTGACTTGTTTATAAAACTTTTCATTGGTTCATTTTACTTTTGGTTTCCTAATGATGGAAGGCTTGATCATATGACCTAAAAACAACACTTTTCATTGGATGAAAACTTTTTTTTTCCCCCAAACGATGAAAGCCCCACCTTGTTTCTGGATGTTTCAGACTAAACTGGCGTCAGCATGAGAGCACCACCATCTCGTAGCTCCGTCGTGGTCATTCCGCGAGCAATCATGGCAGCCGCTCCCCACCAGAAGCCTGCAGGAGTCGGAGCCCCCAAAACTTTTGATGAATTCTCAAGGCGGAGGGGACGCTTTCGAGAATGGGGTCCAAGACCTAGCAGACAAGCGTCCGATTTCCAAGGTGTCCCAGGGCCATTTCAGTGGACCACGCCCAAAAAGGAAAGAGCCTGCCGCCATTTTGAGAGTCCTGTGGCAGCCGCCTATCGCTGCACCGCAAGAGTGGGCGCAACTCAGCTGAATGGCGGATTTTGACACAGTGGACCAAAAGCGGACGGAATGGCAACTGAAACGGTAAAGGGGCGCCCCACTAAAACAGATGAGACTCCACCTGGAGAGGCCCGTTCACGCCGCCTCCCCCGGGGCGCCCCACGCCGTTATTCGGAGCAGCATTGTAGGATACCAAAACCAGTGCGGCAACTTACTGGACATCACCTTGGTGCCATCGTTCTGCTGCCTTGGAACTATTCGCACAACAGTTTGCTACTGATGACCCACCCCCCGCGACGCCCCACGCCGTTATTTGCTGGGTGGCAACTTACTAGACATCACTTTCGTGTCATCTAGATTTCGGCGCGTTCTGCTGCCTTGGAACTATTCGCACAACAGTTTGCTACTGATGACCCACCCCCGGCCGGAAATCTGGACGTTGTGCTGCGTTGGGACTATTCGCACAGCCGACCGCTACTTCGTTGTTTTTCCCTAAAAATGTTTATATGTTATTACTATTTTTGTTTTCTTGTATATATTTATAAATTATTAAAGTTTTATAATCTTACTACTTTGTCGGAGTGCTATATATTTTTAATGTGACACATAATTGTAAAAACTTTGATGTACAAAGAGTCATCCCTGGAATCTTCCGCTTCACGCTCGGTCCCCTCCCCAATCACAATACAGGATGGTTTTCAGATAATAGCAACGCTTCTGCTGTGACGGATCTCATCGAGTGTGGGCCTTGATCTACTATAACTCCTTTGAAGAGGGGTGATTCTTTACAGCTGTGGCCATAAACTACATCTGCAGGGCTAGCTGATAGCCTAGGACCGGCCTGGACAATCGGACACAGAGGAAAAGGAGTGTCAGAGGGTGCGGTAGTGAATAGGGCGAAAGGGAGGTGTCGGGCGGGCACAGGGTGTGATTCTCAGGGAAGAGCAGCGCAGATGGGGGGAGGTTTATTACCCATGCATAAGACAGAGAGCGGGGGTGACCACTGCCTGGGTGAGATGCTTGCGAGGGTGGGGAGCCATGCTAAGGATCGACAGCGTGCACAGAGTGGGTCTGGTCAAGGCATCTAAAATGGCTGCCGTGCACGACAAAAGTGTGGCATTTGAAAAAAGACAAGATGGCGCAGACAATGTTTTTCAACACTTCCTGATTTCCTTCGAATCGAACGTTAACAGACGTTGGGGCATATTACCAAAGTTAAGCGATATTTATCCCTAACGATGCATTGCAAAGATTTTTTTACCGTCAGAAATTATCGCAGATAAACCTTGCTATTATCAAGGTTTATCGCAAATACGATAAAAAACGACCGCAATGCATTAATATCGCTGAAAACTCAGCGATATTCATGCATTACCGAGCTAATGCTCTTAGCCATGTTATCCACCTCCCATTGGATAACATGGCTAAGAACTGCTCAGGGCAGCTGTTACTTTTTGGAGATATTCGCGCTTATCTCGAATATTTCCAAAAGTTGATAATAGGAGATAGCGATGTTAGCGACTGTTTCCAGTCGCTAACATCTTGGCATGCCCACTTTGCATGTCATTAGTGATAAATATCACTCACATGCAAAGTGGGACCCAAGATGGTCGCTATCTCCTACTAGCCGTCGCTAACTGGTGTTAGCAACAGCTAGGTAATACAGATATAATTTTATCTCCGCGAAGCGGAGCGCTGTTACAGATATATATCTTGTTTTTGAACGTTAATTTCTCAAAATGCACTGAAGCACATATATTGAGACATAGCAAAGGCACATCGGGCTACCAGTCCCTAATATTTTACCAAGTTTCGTGCAAATCCATTCAGCCGTTCGATTATTATTATTATTATTTTTTTTTGCCCCGCGGGGCCCTTTTAAAACCTCCACATCAAACCTAGGGGGTCAGCGAGGATCTACTATGCCCCCTTATGGTCATTTGCCCCTTCGCTTTGGCCTCCTCTTGTCTCTCGATCCTACCGAGAGACAAGATGGCAGCCGCTACGTACTGTTTGGAATGTTTACAGACACCGGAGAGCCAATCAGCTTCGCTTCGCAAAGCTCCGTAACGCGAAAAGTACGCGAAGCGGTGCGCTGTTACAGATATATATCTTTTTTTTAACGTTAATTTCTCAAAATCCACTGGAGCACATATATTGAGACCTAGCAAAGGCACATCGGGCTACCAGTCCCTAATATTTTGCCAAGTTTCGTGCAAATCCATTCAGCCGTTCGATTATTATTATTTTGTTTTTTTTTTGCCCCGCTGGGCCCTTTTAAAACCTCCACATCAAACCTAGGGGGTCAGCGAGGATCTACTATTCCCCCTTATGGTCATTTGCCCCTTCGCTTTGGCCTCCTCTTGTCTCTCGATCCTACCGAGAGACAAGATGGCGGCCGCTACGGACTTTTTGGAATGTTGACAGACGCCAGAGAACCAATCAGCTTCGCTTCACAAAGCTCCGTTGCGCGAAAAGTACGCGTCCTGGGACGCTGCCCGGTCCGCTGTTACAGATATATATCTTTTTTTAAACGTTAATTTCTCAAAATCCACTGGAGCACATATATTGAGACCTACAAAAGGCACATCGGGCTACCAGTCCCTACAATTTTGCCAAGTTTCGTGCAAATCCATTCAGCCGTTCGGGCTAAAAGTGAGGCCAACCGCCCTATGGAAAACTCAATGTTAAAAACACGTTTTGGGACCCCCCTTTTTTCTCGGCCCCCCCTTGACAAACCCCCCCCAAATTTTCAAAGGCTGCTCAGAAACAAAATGTGCCATTTTCCTGAAAATTTCAGCCAATTCCGTCCACAAACGGCAAAGTTATTAGACATAGAATTTTCAAAAAACCCATAGAGAAAAAATCCTAACTATATATACCTACTGGCGACCGCCAGTAGGTAATATATATATCAAAAATTGCACCCATTTGAGTATAGCTGCTAATGTACAGATTGATTATGTGTGAGATTGTCATAGATTCAGTGGATTTATGTGAGTCATTCAATGACTGTGTGGCATTTTCTTGCAACCAAAATCATACAATGAAGTCTATAGAAATAGACAAATATCAGAAATCACACACATTTGAGCAAGAAGAAAATAGAACTCTGCAGCAGGTGCATTTAAAGCTATTATTTAATTTTTAAATAGTTATTATTTAATTTTTAAATAATCCGCACCCTCCACCCCAACCTCCACTCCAGTTAGCGGCTGAAACATATGTAACAAAGATCTCTGTGATAAATGCAGCAACTCACTGAGTTATCCACATACAATACTGCAGTTCAATACAATACAATATGGTGGTTGACTTTCTTTGCAGTAGGCATATTAACCCTCTGCGCTGCTTTATGGTCAGAGTGAAAACTGCCAGCAGACAAAAGTCTGACTTCTATCGAGGGGTAACATTAATCACCTGACTTACCTCTAACTTAGCAAGTCTCACTGCGCTGGGAAAATAAAGGCTGCTGCTTCATAGTGCCACTGTCAAACACAGATATTAAACACTTTTCACTAATAAATCAGCAAATCTGCTAGTTGAGGCAAAACTTCCACCTTAGTAGGCCCTTTATTTACAGCACAGACTGACAAGTTAGTGTGCCCATTTTCAAGGCTTATTCCGTGCTGGAGTCCCCTCTCAATTCTGGTACACAAACCTTTTAAATGTGAGCAGTAACCGATTAATAAATAAATATCTGACTTACCTGATTCTCTTTATAGCTGTCAGAATGATCTACCTGAGGAGATGCAGGTGTGGCTCTGCGTGGATCACTAGCCAGTCTCTTGTTCACAGTCAGACAGCGAGCCATGTTGCAGTGCAGCCTCAGCCTGTGCCACCTGCTCCCACTAGGAGACTCACACTGGCGTGGTGAGTCCAGGGCATAAGTTGGGCTCTGCCTAGGCAGGGCACGTACAGCAACAGCACAGGTCCAGGACAGAAAGTGGTGAGCAGGTGGTCAATCCTTAAAACACCGGCTTCCTGCTTTAACTCAAGGCCTTGCAGCAGGCCAAGGATTGATTTCCTGTGTGCTTTGGGGCCCCACTGGCAGGCAGGAAATTCAACACCATGCCTCAGAATGCGCGCCGACCAGATGGCTCCTCCATGGCTCTTCCGCAACAGTGTGTCCATGTGTGGCCTGCCGTGACCCGGGGAGCTGTAACAGAAAGCAGGTTTGGCGGCGCAAGTTGAAATAGCTTCTTCGTATAATTAAGAAAGCCTTCAATGCCACAAAAACAGTCCGAGTAATTGTTGCATTTTAGTAGGAAGATAGGTGCCTCTGCAGAAATAGTATTGTCCGGGCACCGACTGTCCCGTAAAGTAAGGGAAGTGTGTGAATACGCTGGCTCTGCTTGCCCCTGACAACATTTATAAAATGTAAGCAATACCCTGCACTGACTTTCTGCAAAGGCTGCACCTTTGAAAAATCACACGAGTGCACTGGAGCAGGCCCAATTCATCTTAGAAGAGGTCGGAGCAGTTTTAACACTGTGATAAGGATCTGTGTCACTAAGGTTACACATACTCCTGCAGCTGCACGGGCCCAAATCAAGCACAAAACAGACGGAAGGCATTGATTTATTTTCAGTCTAGCTCTTCACCAAAAAGACAGAGTTTCAACAGCTGTTTATATTGGCTGACACTACACACGTTGTCCAGCCAGTTCAATCATCAAAAGCTTTATTCGAGAATTATACTCATAAAAGCACAAACATACATTTAAAATACATCATTAAAATATTATGTCCTGATTAATACAATACATTTTAAAACAAATTGTGCAGACATAGACAATTAATCAGAGAAACTTTGATACATGATTGCACGGAGGCCACAAGGAATACCCCAATCGATTTACTTTAGAGAATTGCCCTCCGTCTAATAGACCATGCCCACCCCAGGTACTTTGCTGTTGCTAGGAAAACAGGCATATGGGTGGAAGTGCAAATTATTCGTAGTGCCTCGACACCCCTGAATGTCCCTAAGTTTCTACAAACAGGGACTAACCAGACTTTTCTCGGGTGGTGTAAGCTTTGCACAAAAATAGAAAGTGGCCTATACTTTAATTTGCTACACCACAAGCTGGACAACATGAGGTGGAGGAACCCCTCCACCTACCTGTCAGTGATCTCAATGGAAGGGCACCTGATCTTAGCTGGAAGAAAAGCTTCCTGTCCCCAGGATTGGTAATGCTGTCCCAATATGGTTCCAAGACTGGCTACAGTTTGACTACCACAAAACGCCCCGTCATGGAGTCGGATCTGGTTTTGTTCCAGACTCTTCCAGCTACCCAATCCCAGTATAGATCTTTAATCGTGTTTTTGCTTGGGAAGGATTACCCAGATGGATTGTCCCATAAATTTAAGAGGCCAAGATCGCCTCGGGCAGTCCTGAGATTGTTTAGCCAAACTATCTTGTGAAAGGAATCAGCATTAATTATGGCCAAAAACCCCTCTGCATAGTGCCGGATCTCCTGGGTCGTCCAGAGGCGTCTCCAATAGAGAATCGAGCGCAACCTCGCTAGGTCGCTAACTGATCTTCTCCCTAGATCAAGACCAAGCGGAATTAGTGGTGTGCTCTGCGGGAGTCCTGTAATTCCCCTGAAAAACCTGTTCTCAGATATCTGCAAGGGGAGGAGCTTCCCAAAACCCCACAGCTCTCCCCCATAGAGAGCAGACCCAAGAGCCTTGGCGTCATATACTGCCAAGACGGGTTTTATTGGCTTGGACTTGGATTTTTTTTGTGTTCCACCCGAAGTGCCCCCGAGATCTGTTGGTGCCTCAAGACCGCCTTTTCTATGTGCTGCGACCATCTCGAGTCGTTTGCTATCTGTATCCCAAGATAGGTAAATACAGTAACCACCTCTAGCTAACAGTTGTTGAGAAATATTTTTGGCCGGGGTCTACATTTTGATGCGAAGGCCATCAGCTTGGTCTTACCCACGTTGAGTTCCAGGCCATGCTCCCTGCAAAAAAGGTCAAAAATATTCAAAGCTCGCTGCAGGCCGCCTGGAGTTTTGGATAGAATTTGCGTATCATCGGCGAACATCAGGATCGGAACCCTGAGGCCCGCCAACGAAGGCGCATCTACACTGGCGTCCAGCATTCGAGCCACTATCCCATTAATTAATAAAGAGAAAAGCAGGGGAGCCATTGCGCACCCCTGTCGCACTCCACGTTCAACCGGGAAGTCAACAGAGGATTCGCCATTCATGCCCCATTGGATTTTGGTGAAATTGCACTCGTGCAACCTCATAATCAGGGTAAGTAGCTCTGCCGGAAGACCCATTTCGCTCAGAACTGTCCAGAGCTTTCTCCTTGGGACCAGGTCGAAGGCAGCCCGCAGGTCAACAAAAGCAACATACAGGCTGCCTTCGCCAAGCACCACCGTCCCCCACTGTAGCAGTGCAAGGCGAAACACCTGGTCAACTGTACTAGTAGCCCGCCGAAAACCAGCCTGGTAAGGGGACAGGGCATTGTTCTCATCAACCCAATCCATCAGTTTGTTTACCACCATCCTCCCTACCACTTTTTGGACAGTGGCGATCAAGCTTATCGGCCTGTAATTACCCGGGAGAGACCGATCCCCTTTTTTATATATGGGTATGATGATCGCTCCCCTCCATAATTCAGGGACAGCCGTTCCCTTCGCAATGGCATTTCCCAAAAGGAATATATATCTGGCCCACCTCGCCTTATCATTAATAAAAACATCAGATGGTACACCATCTAAACAGTGCATAAGGCGACTTCGGTTTCTTTAAGGGTGAATAAATTCCCAGTGGGATATACAGCTAAGATTGCTTCCACATCCTTGTACTGTGCAGTCTCAGCATATTGGGGTTTAAAATGATCAACCCAGGCACCCTCAGGGACGTTGTTATCGGGTTTATCTGGAATTCCACCTCTACCCCACTTGACAATATTCCAGAATAACCTAGAGTCCTTGGCCCCCGAGGCCTCCTTTAATTCGGCCCAATGCTGTTTGTCCCTTATTTTTTTGGCTAGGGATAGGCTAACCTTATAATGTTTCCTGCCGCCACTAATCGCTATCCTGTCCCTATTCCGAATTGCTCTGCCCAAACTTAACCTGGCTTCCCTACACTGATGGTTATACCACTTGGCTAGTTTAGGTGGTTGTTTACTATTTGACTTACGGGGCCTCAGGAAGTGCGGTTTTAAAAGGGAAAAGAACTTATCGTGTATGTCAGTTATTTCCCTAGACCCTGGGATTACTGGGGTTGCATCCTCCATAGCGGTGATTGCAATGTCCACCTCAGAAATTATAAATGCCATAGATTCCGCATTAGCCAATACACTCAGCCAGTTTAATCTGCGCATGTCATTAGTCATAACAGGCAGTGGACCATCGGTCAATTGGAGATTCCCTGTTGTGACCGACCACCAATTATGGGTCACACAGAGAGGATTGTGATCACTCTCCAATTTGCCCTTAATTTCCATGTCGCATACCAACTGCCACAGGTTCAGGCTACAAAGGACATAGTCTATCCGGCTTTGGCTATGACCATTGTCGAATGTACAAGCACCTCCCCGTCACTCTTCGTTCTCCCGTTTAGGGCTCTCAGACCCTGTTCCAGGCAGATGGCATTCAATCGTATTATGTCTTTTGTCCACCGTCTAACCTGGGCCAGATTTAGAGTTGGAACGCCCCATTGCGTATCTTCCTCTCGCCCCAAGGGATCATCATAGCTATCTAGTGGTTCAAAAGTCGTGTTTAAATCGCCAGCTACTATAACTTTGTTGCCCAAGGACTGCTTTTCCAAAGAAGAGTTATTATGCAGTAGATGGTAACCATTCTGTAATATTGAGAATCCTCATGCATAATACATGAAGCTAGTTTTTGGAGAAAATCACACAACTGTTTTGTAGTACCTAACTTGGTAAAAGGTCAGCGCCAGACCGTTATGTAGAACAATGGTAGGACAGATGTAGGGAAAAGGTTGTGTAACTACCTAGGCCTATATTGGGGTACATTGGGGTTCATAACATATGTGTTTAATTACGGACATTAGAAAAACTTAGAAAAAATGAAATTTTCAAAGTGGTGGGAGTGTAAATCTCTCCAGATGTATTTGGACATTGGACGAATCCCAAGGGGACTACAAATCCTCGTAGCTCCCACCTACGAAAATCCAGATCCCAACATGTTGAAGGATTGGGATGACAACAGTGCAGAATCATCATAACGCATGATGAGAATATTAACTAAATATGCCACAAGTGAACAAGAAACCATTCTGTCAAAAATAGAAACACTACAAAGTGAAATAAGTCAACATCTAAATAAAGAAGAACTGCTCAAATATGAAACTGAAATGAAAACAAAACTACAGAAATATGAGCAAGTTATTAAGGACTGTAAAGCCACTAAATTCCCGCGGGACAAATTAGACTACCAGAAGAGCCGGATATATACTTTATCACTGGGATTTGAAAATATGAGATGACAACAACTGTCTAAGAGAGTACTAACAACCCCGCAATTCCAGAATAGATAAACGAGCTCTGAACTCAGCTCAGAAGTGGAAACACATCCAGATAAAAGTAGTGCAACAGAAGGAGCAGGCTCTAGGAGAAACATTCTTTCAGTAGTAGAAGAGTTTGTTTTTTACGGTTAGATTGGTTACTCAATCTCATACCCACAACAACGAAAGGACAACAAGGGAAAAGGAAGAGGAACATCTAAAGAAAAAGAAAAAACTGACACAAAGGTCCACAATCAAAGGGACAACATAAAATAGACTCAGAACAAACAATGATGGATATATAAAATTACAACACACTAATAAATCTTGCAGATATGGAGCTAAGTAAAAGTGAAGAAAGGATTTTATCATTGGGAGTTTCGTATTGTTCACTGACTAATTTTGATTATTAACAAAACAGAAAAGACTTTATCAAATGTGTGATAAAATTACATAAGTAGTTTGCTGGCAGACACAGCCATTCAGTGTATCACACCAAAGGGCATCGAAAAATGAGCAATTTAGTTGTAGGAGATGAGCAACTACTCCATGAATAAAACAAACTAGAAAGTGAGACAGAACATGAGAACATGACCAGATCGACCATTGAACTAGTCACTGCTATCAGATGGATAGTTATGGTAGTGTACAGACGCTCTTCGAAACCAAGTCTATCTTCTTACCTGTGATACCTATAGACTCCTTAGCTATTTTTGCAGAATCAGTAATTTCAGATCTTAAGAAATTAGCTATTGAATATAGTCATGATTTCAGGGGCACTGGCTCCAATTTAAGACATAGGTATTCACATGTCATCAAAAAAGTGAAAGATAGAAAAGATGTAGTAGTAAGATGGTCAGATAAAGGAGACAACATAGCCGTTTGGCCCTCAATATTTATACAAGTGAGGCAAATAAACAACTTTAAGATAAAGAGTGTTATTGCAAAGCTAGCCGAGTGACTTTAAAAGAAACAAAATAACAATGTCATTGGGATTTATACAAATGGAGAGATCTGATATCACAGAAAGAATTCCGATATCTAAGGGTAGAACATCCGGTTACCCCCATTCTATACCTGGTTCCAAAGGTCCACAAAAATGCTCCGAATCCACCTGCGAGACCCATTAACTCAGCTATAGGGGAAATATTTGAGAATACCTCTACATATTTAAATAATCTCCTTCAAGACCATGTTCAGCACTTACCTTCGTTTGTAATGGACACAGGGAACTTCCTCCGTAGGATATACGTTATATAGCTTGGGATGACTCCTATGTCCTTATGACGATGGATACTATGGCACTGTATATGAGCATCAGACATTCTGATGGTATAAGAGCTCCTAAACACTATATTAACACTAGGCCTATACACCCTCACCAACATACACGTATGCTCATTGAAATGACGGAGTGGTGTCTCAAGAGTAACTTCTTTCTTTTTAAACAGCAGACATACAGACAGATCAGAGGAACGGCCATGGGTACCTGCTTCGCGCCCAGCTATGTGAATCTGCATAAGGGCTGGTGGGAGGAGCATATACTCGAGGTAGAATATGCGAGTGAGTGGTCTGAGAATATTGTCCTCTGGACTAGGTTAATTGATGACCTGTTTATTTTATGGAAGGGATCAACAGAATCCACAAGATCATTTTCAGAGAAACTTAACACCAATGATCTGAACCTCTCTTTCACGAATATCATAAGCAAGGAGGAGGTACACTTTTTAGTTCTAGTTGTGTATGTGAAGGACAACTAAATTCACACAAAGACATTTAGAAAACCTACATCAGGTAACTCCATACTACATGCCAGTAGCTTCCACCAGACTAAATTAAAAAACAGCATTCCTTATGCAGAAAATCTCCGAATGAACTGCAAATGTCGCAATGATGAAACACTGCAAGGGGTACAGGATTATTTAAAATAAAAGACTCCAGACGAGATGGTACAGTGAAGCAGTTCTAGACACAGCCAAAGTGAAGGGAAATGCAAAAAAGAGAGAAGAGTTACTATTTAGCACACGCAAAAAGAAGCCACAAGCAGGAGACACCAGCCAGATTTGTCTAATTAAAGGCTACTCAGATTACCAATGTCAAAGATTACAACGGCAGACTCCTAGCTCTGCACCTCACGCTAGTTCCAATAAGTCTTGTTCCTGTGCAAAAAACTCCCCAGCGCCAGCCGTTGCATGACGCCTCTGTACTCCAGATCCAAAATTGATTAATACAAATGGGGGCTCGCCAGGTAATGAAGTCCAATAGGCTGTGGGTAATATGAAAAAATTACTTTATTTCAATTTCATACGCAATTTCAGTAGTAATCAAAGCTCAGCCAACGTGTTTCATTCCCTCTAGGGGAACTTCATCAGGGTTGAAAAAATTACATTTAACACAACATAAGTCACAACAAAAACATATGTAAATGACAACCACAATGAGTGTTATAAAACAGCACAAGACCAATAAGAAAAGACTAAAACTGCTTCCACAATGAGACTAAACACATGACATAACACACATTTAAAAAGGTCTGACAGTAATAACCATGCCACTTGAGCCTTAAAGAAACATTGTTATATACAAAATAAAAATGAGAAGGAAGAACAAACAGTAAAGCCCATACAATCATGACATAGTGGCATCACAAAGTGTTCCCACTTAATAAGGGTGTTAACATTGGTAATACATATCAGTCACATGTAGTGTGTTAGAGGCATGAGGGGTGTGTGCGGCCCTCATTTATACAGAGCACAAGTGCCCCAGGCTTACTGACCAAATCATATTGCCTCAATAGTAGGCAACCCATAGAGTATGTGTGCTGGTTAAGATGATGAGAGGATTCTGAATAATTAAAAGTGCTTAACGGAAAAGATGTTGCGATTAATGCATATATACAGTCAAGACATGAAGGAGAATGTAGACGTATTGCAAGGGGCTATGTACTGTGACTCAAAAACCCTACCAAGATGCAGGCAGTGTAATAAGGCAGACCACTCTGGGTAGTACTATAAAACATTGCAAGTGCATACCTTGAAAGTTATTCAGTTACTTTTCAATGACGGATTTATAGTGCTTGAAATTTTCTCCAGTGTATTGGTCTGGAAGCCCTCGCAACTGATATCTTCAAGCACATCACAGAAATGTTAGGAATAAAGCATAAACAGACTTGAGCTTATCACTCATAAAGTGATGGAATTGTAGAACACCTTATGGCCTTTTAAAAAACAAGATTAGCAAATTATCAGCAACTTTAAACAAAACATGGTTCCACTGCCTTCCCATTGCATTATTCTCACTACGAAACACAACAAGTACTGACCATCACCTAACACCCCATCAGATAGTGACAGGGAGGACTATTAAAATCCAGAATCCTCCATCCAAACGAAAAACAGATGCTGAAAAAAGTAGTGAGGTACTAGGAAAAGAAATGTATGACTATTTGTCACAACTAACAAAGGCAGAAGAATTGCTTTCTAAACAGGTTTTAGGGTACCAACAAAAAAGCCCTAACAATCCTGCAGAGGCAGACCCAGTCCCACAGCCAGGAGACAGAATGTGCATCAAGAAGGTTATTAGGAAGTACACAGACCCTAAGTTTGAAGGCCCTTACTCAGTCACTGAATCAACGGATACAGCGCTGAACACAGTGGATCCACCTGAGCCAAATACACATGGACAAAGAAAGCTTAATACCAGGTGATGTAAAGGGAATAAAAGGGGGGGGCCAATGTAAGTCTCCCAATGCAACCAGAGACATCCTCCCATCCAACATGGAATTTGGACTTTGTTTCACCACAGAGAGATACAAGATATATATTATTTTGTAAATTTTCTGATATGCACGGCTAGGTTAAGTATGTATATATAATATATTGCTTCACCTAAAGAATTAATAAGCAACAATGATGGGGGTAATAAAAGCAATAGTGACCATGATGGAATACACAAGCATTCACGTGGGGAAACTTTAGAAATGAATAGTGTACACTCAAACACTTACACTAAGGATGACAAAATTGATATAGATTAAAGGATAACACATGTGTGTTCATATGAAAAACATTGGAGAACAGACCACAAATACATCATGTAACGTGTACTCTTTAATAACTGACTCAACATCCGCCCCAATTCTATCCTTAACAAAAGAGGTAGACCTAATATCACCCTCTGCTTGATACACATGCTTGCCTGAAGAGAAAGATGTCAAATACAGCCCTATTTATTCCAATCAACAAACAGATTCACAAACACCTATGCCTATGAAACAAGTAACAGTTTAATCAAAATCATAACAGGCAGATCCAGGATACATGGAATATTAGAAGGTATGGAAAGAAGAGGCTAGATTTTAAGAAGTTATGAAAGACATGAATTCCTGAAAGAATATATGATACATCAGGGAAAGCTAGCGATATACAATCCCAATCGTAGATGTAATAATTACGGGGAACAACCGTTACAACGAAACTTTTACAACGAACTACCATTACAACGCAACTTTTACAACGCAAACTATTACAACGCATTGCTCTGGGGGGCGCTCTAGGATAGGGAATAGGTTAATTTACTATCCAATAACCTTCCCTACTATCCACGGGGACTGGAGTTGGAATAGTAAATTAAACTATTCACTATCCAGCGCCTAAAAGCATTATGCGTTGTCATGGTATGCGTTGTAAAAGTTGCGATGTAAAGGTAGGCGTTGTAAAAGTATGCGTTGTAACGTCATACATCCAATAATTACACAGACATTCCTGAGACTTCCCAGGATGGATGTGAAATAAGGCCAACAATGCTAATAAGCAGATCCATTTATTCAAATGAAAGGTGGAGTCACAATCCCATAATGTTTTGCCAAGGAAGATCTCTGTGGGAGGAGGGGCTCAACATACACACACAAAAGGGAGTAAGCCCATTTGGTATACATATGCCTCTAGTTACATCACTGTTAGCCCTACTCCTAAAAATAAAAAAGTGATTCAATTAACACTTTTTTTATGTTTTAAGGGCTAATGGTACCGTTCAAATGGGAATCAACCATAACTGCAGCACCACTAAAAATCTAGGATGCTTACAGCAAAACACATTCGGACTAATGCATTATGACTGGCAGTGTGGAGTAAAGGTCCACACCCAACTTCCACCGGGATGGCAGGGCGCTTGTTCCCTAATAATGCCAGCGGAGGATAGTTCAGCATTACACAAACATCCAATGAGCAAAAAAATTACCCTTCTTCACCAAAAAAAGCACAAGAAGAGAAATGGAGCAGTACAGATGGAACATATACAAAAATATTCCATAAGACTTCCAATATTTCAGTGAAAGCCAAGTTAATGCAGGTGGGTCATTACCCTTCTTCACATTGCAAATAAAGCAAATGCAAAGTGGTTGCTGATCACAGGGTGGGAACGTATAAAAATAATAAACGGTACTGAAGATCGCTTCAACTCAATTAAAGAAGAACTAAGAGCACAAGAATGATGGTAACACAAAACAGATATGTATTGGATTTCCTCACAGCTATCTACAGTGGAGTTTGTGCAAAAATAGGAACTGCATGCTGTACATATATACCAGGAAATGATGCTGAAAATTGCAATTTAACTAAGCCATACAGACTTTACATAACTTACAACAGACTATACAAGAAGAAGGTTTTGCCCCATATGAATGGTTTTCAAACTGGTTTAGTTGGCTTTAGAATTGGGCATGCTGACTATTTAAATCCTTACATCACATAATAGTGGTGGTGCTTGTTATATGTTGTGCCTTCCAATTATTACATTGCTGTAAAAACGCAGTATCAAAATTGGTAAAGGGAATGTACATTAACAGACAGTTTACAAGTCCTAAGTCCAAGATGAAAGAAGATAGGACAACATCTGTGATAGTTGAAGAATCAACTAAAGGGGGGAATGTCAGCATAAAAAGTGTTAATAAATGCAGTGAGGAGGGGGACTCTGAGAAAGTGCCACCGAAAAACCTCACCGGCACCCACACAGAAATCCACGTGATTAGACAGCAGTGTGTGCCGAATGCTTTGAGTTATTGAATTACAGTAGACAAGCTCAGAGAGAGAACAGAAACAACTTTTGAGACAGTAATCAATAAAATGAATCAAGAAGTCTCTAGTACAACAAGAACCCAGTATTGACAGTTCCTCCGGAAAATCATTGTGTGAGGGTGGATCAGAGAGGTGGGATGCACGCAACCAATAATCTTTGAGGTCAATTTCTTAGGAAAAGATAAGACAAACGGCTGATCAAAATACATTGCAACAGGATCACGTGTTGGGCTTGTGCTGAGGTTGTAGAAGGAACACGTAGTCAGATTGCACAAAACAAACAACACGTAGTCAGATGGCACAAGTACCACATAGCCAGATGATTGCACAAATGAACATAGGAAGGATTGCGCCAATGTTCATAGGCGGGTGGGATGCTTGGTTTTAGTTATGTTATGTGACTCAAATATGCCATATATGTCAATTTGTCAGTCACATGATTAGAATGTATGATTCAGCAAAAATACACTATATAAGGGGCTACCTGTTGTAGCCAATTTGAGAGTTAATGGCAATCCTACCTGGGTTCATCGCTCTCCCAGCCGCGGCAAAATAAAACCTTCACACTTTATCAGTTACACTTACTTGTTTTTCTACTTTAATTAAGGTCTAACCAACACCAAGTAAAGCCACCCTGCATGGCTTTGGATGGCCTTGTAGATATGGATTGAGGCAATACAGCACAAGTTGCTGCGTTCCCTCTCACTGTGTTGGGTAGGCATGCCATGGGCGCTGCAGTAGATGTTCCCATGCAAAGTCTTTTCACAACATGGTGTAAATGTGGGAATGCATCAAAACCGTGTGCCTCCCCAAGGGTGGCATAAGAGGACAAATAACATTAGTTCTAATTTTTTCTCTTTGCTGCATTTTGCAATGCACATAGTACCAGGAAAACACCTCCAATGATTGTTTTTGTGTACGAAGGTGTCTCTTCCTGAACAAAAAAAATCCTTCAAACAACATAGACACCATTGTACCATGGTGCAAAGTATTAAAAATACGGTGCATCCCTGCCCTTTCTAATTTTTTGTAGGGCAGTATAGTAAAAGGACTTGCAGTGCTGCCCTACGTCATTTCCTTGTAAATAAGCCCCTAAGTCGAATCCAAGTTGGCATGAGCTTTTAAAAATGCTCCTGAGGGCCAGGAGCAGACTTGTGTCCTGTTTCACTGCCTGCCCTGATGAAGGCAGGGAACAGAACACATATTACTCCCACCCAGAGGGAGCAGCTTCAGTAGCTGCTTCCTCCAGGCACATGCCATGACAGCTCCGGCACCATGCAGGAAGTCAGCTGGGGCCGCAGGGGACCTGGGCCTCCCACTGTGGCCCCAATGTGTTGACACTGATGCTGAGCACCCATCTATAACTGATGTTGGCCATGGGGTATGGTGTCCCTGGGCCATATTAGGCTCTTGTGGGGGAGCCACATGGTCCCCACCCCTTTTAAAAATGCTATGACTCCAAGGGATGGAGACTGCTTCTCACTGCTCTCTTTTCCTGCCAAAGACTGTGTGAAGGCCATCAACCTCCAGCTTAAGAAGACCTAGAGAGAAACAACCTACTGGACACCTCTCAATCCAGGTTCCTCTCCAACCACAGCAACAAAGCTGCCCTGAGCACTACTATCAAATGCATCAAAAGTCTCTTCGACTGGGTAGAAACACTGGCCCTAATCTTCCTCGACCTATCAGCAGTATTCAACCAATCAATCAATCAGAGTACTTCTAAAGCACGCTACTTACCCGTGAGGGTCCCACGTCGCTGAGGGGAGAGGGGGGTTCTACTACTGCTCGAAGAGCCAGGTCTTGAGGAGTCTTCTGAAGGTGAGTAGGTCTTGGGTCTGCTGTATGTGGGTAGGGAGGGTGTTCCAGGTCTTGGCGGCGAGGTAGGAGAAGGATCTGCCACTGGAGGTCATTCATGGGATGCAGGGTACAGCGGCAAGGGCGAGGCTGGCAGAGCGGAGCTGGCAGGTGGGGGTGTGGAAGCTGAGTCTGCTGTTCAGGTAGGCTGGTCCGGTGTTGTGGAGTGCTTTGTGTGCCGGGGGGAGGAGCTTGAAGGTGATCCTCTTGTCGACGGGGAGCCAGTGTAGGTATCTCAGGTAGGGGGTGATGTGGCGGCGGCGGGGGACGTTGACGATCAGTCGGACGGAGGCGTTTTGGATGCGATGTAGTCGTCGTAGGTGTTTTGCTGGGATTCCTGCGTAGAGTGCATTGCCGTGGTCCTGTCTGCGGCTGGCGAGGGCCTGTGTCACTGTTCTTCTTGTTTCGGTCGGGATCCACTTGTAGATCCTGCGGAGCATGCGGAGGGTGTTGTAGCAGGAGGAGGAAACGGCGTTGACCTCGTTAGACATGGAGAGGGAGGAGTCTTGCGTAGTCGGGGCGGTCGTGGTGTTGAAGCTGTCGTGGATGTCAGCGTTCTTGCAGTGGAAGAAGATGGCTAGTGAGTCACACAGTTCTTGTGAGGGCGGGATGTAGTTGGCGCTGGGGTTGGAGAGTTCCTTTACGATGCTGAAGAGCTCTTTGCTGTCATGTGCATTGTTATCCGAGTGGTCTTTGAAGGAGGATCTCTTGGCTAATCTGATGAGGTGGTGGTGTCGGCGGGTTGCGTCCTTGTGGGATGCGTGGTTGTCCGGTGTGCGTTCATGGAGCCATGCCTTCTCCAGTTTCCGGTTTAAAGGTCTGGAGCTCGACGGTGAACCATGTGGCTCTCTTGTTGGCATGGCTGTTGGAGGGTTTCTTGAGCGGGGCGAGGGTGTTGGCGCAGTTGTCAATCCACTGTCTGAGGTTTTGGGCTGCGGCGTCTGGGTTGGTGGGGTCGGTGGGTGGGTTCTTGGCGAGGGAGGTGTTCAGCTGGTCTTCGGTGACTTTGCTCCAGCAGCGGCGAGGCATCTGTTGGGTGCGGTGGTGCGTGGTTGGTTTCTTGAAGGTGAAATGGATGCAGCGGTGGTCGGTCCAGTGGAGTTCAGTGGTGAGGTCGAAGGCGACGTGGGAGCCTGTGGAGAAGACGGGATCCAGTGTGTGGCCGGCGGCGTGGGTGGGTGCGGTGACGAGTTGTCTGAGGCCGAGGTTGGCGAGGTTGTCGATCAGGGTGGCGAAGTTGGCGTCGTTGTTGTTCTCGAGGTGGAAGTTCAGGTCCCCGAGGAGGATGTAGTCCGTGGAGGCGAGTGTGTGGGTGTTGGCGAGGTCGGCAAAGGAGGGTGGACTTGTGGACGATGGCTACTCCTCCTCTGATTCCGTTGGCGCGATCCCTGCGGGCTATCTTGTAGCCGTCTGGGATGGCTATGGCGTTGTCGGGCACCGAGGAGTTGTTCGACCAGGTCTCGGTCAGGAAGGCCACGTCTGGGGCGGAGGTGTTGAGCAGATCCCAGAGCTCGATGGAGTGTTTGCATGCGGAGCGGGTGTTGAGGAGTATGCAGCGGAGGTGGTTGGGTCCAGTCCTTGGAGGTTTGGTGGTTCTGTCGCAGGTGAAGTTGCAGGTGTGGCAGGAGAAGGATCTGTGGGTCCATTTCGGGGCGGCCTGGAAGCAGGTGTGGTTTCGGCTGGCATTGAGTGCGTGGAGGGTGCTGGCATCGTAGTGGATTCTGGTGTTGTGGCATTCGCGGGGTCCAGGGGTTCTGGTGCTAGGTGCAGTCCAGGCGCGGACGGGCGCTTCTCGGCCTGCATATGAGATGGCTTGGGAGGGAGGAGCCGCTGGGAGGTGGGAGCGGGAAGGCGAATGGGTTTGCAGGGGGGGGTGGGGCCGCAGGGAAGCAGCGGCGGCAAAGGGCCGGATCGGAAGTGGCGGGGGCAGGGGGAACTGGCACACAGGTAGAGGGGAGTGGAAAACCCAGGAAACAAGGAGGCAGCAGGGAGGCAGGAACCAGGTAGTCAGGTGAATAGCAGCGGCGTGGGGGCGGCCTGCCTGCAAGCAGGGTCAAAGGTCACAAAAAAGGTCACAAAAAACGGGGGGAAAGAAGTGGCACAGAGGCACAAAAGTCACAAGAAAGGGCACAAAAGGTCACAAAAATGGGGGAAAATGAGTGGCACAGAGGCAGAAAGGTCACAAGAAAGGGCAGAAAGATCGCAAAAAAAAGGGGGAAAATGAGTGGCACAGGAGGCAGAAAGGTCCCAAGAAAGGGCAGAAAGGTCACAAAAAACGGTGGGAAATGAGTGGCACAGAGGCAGAAAGCTCACAAGAAAGGACAGAGAGGTCACAATAAAACAGGGGAAACGAGTGGCACAGAGGCAGAAAGCTCACAAGAAAGGGCAGAAAGGTCACAAAAAATAGGGGGAAACGAGTGGCAGAGGCAGAAAGGTCCCAAGAAAGGGCAGAAAGGTCACAGAAATGTAGGGGCAGCTAAGCAACAGAAGGAAAAACCGGGCAGAGAGACACGGGGCAGCGAGGGAGAGAACGGGCACAGAGGGGGAGCGACCTAACTGGAAGGGTCAAGGGTCGCATTCAGCATTGTTTCCTACCACACATTCATCAAGACATTTCTCCACATCAGAATCCAGAGAGAAGCCCTTAAATGGATCACATCCTTCCTTACAGATGAACCCAGACTCCCCCTACTACCCTTCACATCAGAACCAAGGATCACCATATTTGGTGTCCTTCAAAGTACATTCCTCAGCCCCACCCAGTTCAACACCTACACGACACCCCTGCCTGCCATCGCCAGAAACTATGGCCTCAACATCGTATCCTACGCAGAAGACACCCAGCTCCCCCTCTCACTCTCCGAAGACACCTCCACCAAGAGGACCAACTTACAAAACTGCTTGACGAGCGTGGCCGATTGGAGGAAGACCAGCAGCCTGAAACTCAACACGGACAAGACGGAAGTGCTGATTTTTGTGAATAAGACCTCACTGTGGAAGAACACGTGGTGGCCCTCCAAACCTGGACCTACACCCACACCAACAGACCACACCCATATCCTTGGCATCTTTCTGGACATCAAGCAGTCCATGAAACTTCAGATCAAGGCAGTCTCCTCTGCTTGCTCCCACACCTTCCACATGCTCAAATACTCTGGAAGATGTTTAGCTGGCTCTCCGTCAGCAGCAGGAAAGCTGTCACTAGAGTCCTAGTTACTAGCCGGCTGGACTATGGCAATGCACTCTACACAGAAACCACAGCACTAATCCTGAAGAGACTCCACAAGATACAGAACTCAGATGCTAGATTCAATCTCAATCTCTATAAAGCGACTCATATCAGCCCCCACCTCAGGAATCTCCACTGGTTTTACATCCAGAAATGATGGCAGTTCAAGATGCTGACTCATGCCTAGATGGTCCACCATGACCAAGGACCAGAATGCATTAACCATCGAATAAACTTCCACCAATCTTTCAGACATCTGTGATTTGCCTCCCTCGTACATACTCCTCACATCTGCAGAAGCTACAGTGGAGGATGATCTTTCTCCTACCTCACCGCCAAGTCCTGGAATGACCTTCCCCCTGACCTCCACAGATCATCCTTCCTACCGGAATTCAGAAAGGGACTCATGACCTGGCACTTTGACTAATCCCAGTAATAACCTAGTGCCTGGATGCCTTCGCAAGGTGGTAACCCACGCTCTAAAATCCGATCTGGCTGCTCCCTATTTTATTGTATTTGGCCCTGGGGAATGGGGTGGCTAGGGCCAAATAAGGCTCATGGAGGGGGCTGTACTCCCCCGCCGTAAGATTTTGGCCCTATGGATGGGGTTCCCAGGGACCAAGAAGGCTTCTGGAGGGGGATATGCCCCCCTCCCCTTTTTATAATATTTGACCCCAGGGAATGAGATTGGCAGGGGTCTTAATGTTCGGGGAGGGGTCTGCATGGCCCTTTTGAAACTCTGCTGTACATGGCCAAAGACTATGCTCCGTGTAGGGTTGTATGCCTGTGGAGGGTTTGCCGCAGGGCTTGTTTGCAGGGCCACCACCCACAGCAAATGGCCGTAGAAGAAAGGGGGTTGGGTTAACATATAGTAATAAGATATTACTTTACTTTTTACAAAACTAGAAATTCATTGAATTAAACTAGTTAGGTGTGATCAAAAGATTTGTTTTTGATTAAAAAATACCTTCGAAATTCACTGAAAAAACAAAGGCTCAAGATGTCATTTGAGACGTCATCAGTGTTGCCATAAATTATGCCATAGAAAACATGAGTGAAGTAATATATGAGGTCATTAACAGTGCACGTGTGGGCACAAGTTATAGTTAGCTCTGCTAACTATAACCATGGAATTACTATGGTTATTTGAGTTCAAAACGTTAACGGTGTCACTGACTTATTTACCTAGAACTACCACCGCATCTCGCTGCTCCCGTTTCCTGCAAAAGCCATCGAGAAGACCGTCAACAAGCAGCTGGCCGCCTTCCTCGAGACGAACGGATCCCTCGACCCCTCGCAGTCTGGCTTCCGGGCCAACCACAGCACCGAGACCGCCCTGATCGCAGCCACCGATGACATCCGTACTCTGCTCGACAATGGAGAAACAGCGGACCTCATCCTCCTAGACCTCTCCGCGGCCTTCAACACTGTCTGCCACCGTACCCTAGTACAGCGCCTCAGCAACGTCGGACTCCAGGAGAAGGCACTGGAGTGGATCATCTCCTTCCTCGCCGGAAGGACACAGAGAGTCCGCCTCCCTCCGTTCAGATCTGAAGCCACCGAAGTCATCTGCGGCGTTCCTCAAGGCACCTCGCTCAGCCCAACCCTCTTCAACGTCTACATGAGCCCCCTCGCGGACATCGTACGCCATCACAACCTCAACATCATCTCCTACGCCGACGACACACAGCTGATCCTCTCCCTCACCAACGACCCCGCCACTGCCAGAGCCAACCTTCACGAAGGGATGAAAGAGGTAGCCGAATGGATGAAGAACAGCCGCCTGAAACTAAACTCGGACAAGACGGAAGTCCTCATCCTGGGATCCTCACCCTCCGCCTGGGACGACTCCTGGTGGCCCCCCGCCCTAGGCAGCGCACCCAAACCAACAGACCACGCACGCAACCTGGGCTTCATCCTGGACTCCTCCCTCTCCATGACCAGACAAGTCAACGCCGTCTCCTTATCGTGCTTCAACATCCTGCGCATGCTCAGGAAGATCTTCCGGTGGATCCCCACCGAGACCAGGAAGACGGTCACCCAGGCCCTCGTCACCAGCCGTCTGGACTACGGCAACTCCCTCTACGCCGGAACAACCGCCAAACTCCAGAAGAGACTCCAGCGGATCCAGAACGCCTCAGCACGACTCATCCTGGACATCCCCCGTCGCAGCCACATCTCCGGACACCTGAGAGACCTGCACTGGCTCCCGGTCAACAAGAGAATCACCTTCCGACTCCTCACCCACGCACACAAAGCCCTACACAACCAAGGCCCAGGATACCTCAACAGCAGCCTCAACTTCTACGCTCCAAACGCCAGCTCCGATCGACCAGCCACGCCCTTGCCGCCGTCCCCCGCATCCGAAGAGCCACCACAGGGGGACGGTCCTTCTCCTACCTCGCCGCCAAGACATGGAACTCCCTACCGACCCACCTCCGCCTGACCCAGGACCACCTCGCCTTCACAAAGCAACTCAAGACCTGGCTGTTCGAGCAGTAGCGGACCCCCCTCCCCTAGCGCCTTGAGACCCTCTGGGTGAGTAGTGCGCTATATAAATGATATGATTGAAAAATTATATGATTGACCTAACTATAATGTTACTTTAACCTTTATTTTTTCAGTGAATATATGCACACCAGCACACACACGCACAAACACACACACCCTACACATACATACACATGCATGTGCTGTTCACGATTTCCCTTTGCAGGTGTGCCTAACACAAATATCTGTGGACCATTGTTGACCCCCTAAAAATCACTTCTAGAGACTGCACACACAAAGCTGGAAAGCAAAATTAGCAATGGCAAAAATGTCCACACCAGGAAAATAGTTTGGGCAATGGGCGATTTATTGATGTAACAGCAGTCCACGCAACCCTAAATTCAACCCAAAAGGCTGCAACCAACCGGGAAAAAGCCAGAGCTTGAGAATGACCATTCCATCCTAGAAGTTCACTCATTAGTGCTGTGGAAATAGCTTTTTAACCAAAAAATAAACATTTTAGCAACGTCTGCCACAATTAGGATACATGACAAGAAATGCAAACATTACAATTGCAAGACTATATGCGAAATTAACGTGTCTATATTGATATGCGCTATACAAAAGCATAATATTACATTCCATGGCAACCTGTTTCTTATAAAAATGCATTATATTGATATATTTCTTACCAAACTCTGGAGGCATCACTAGCGAGAATAACATCTTTAATATTGTTAATGTCCCAAAGCATCATTAACATTAAAGTTTTACAAAAAAGAGTGATGTCTTATTTAAGTGCCTTCCAGATCCTAACGGGTTTTTCTTTTTGGTGGAAATCAAATATTAAACTTTGCCTTTTAAGAACTTCTACAAATAAAAAGATTATGCAAAGATAAGACCTGGCAAATGTCACATTGACTAATAAAATCATAACAAATAATGACTTAGTATAGCGAGAACATAGCTGTGCTCATTTATTGAAGTGGGATAATTGCATTTCGATTAACACCTCCCTCAAGTAAATACGCACTTGCAGACTAAGGGTGAAGAGGCAACCAAACATCCCCAGCCCCATGCGTTTCCAGCTGCTTTATTGCTCGGAGAATACCTCCCTGCAGGGAGATAGATTTTATGTTATCGAACCACCCATTTACTTATTAGTTTCAGGGCCAAAGGGTCATGAGATGAACAAAGTCCAAGTTATTGTTGAAAGTGTGCTTCACAAAGCTTTTCAAGAGCTAAGAACACTACTTGGCATCAGCAAAACCAGGTGCACGCGGTGACAGAGAACTACCTCTTCTCACACAATAGAATGAGTACTGTTATGTTATGTTATGTTATAGGTTTTTGTACCGCGCACAGCTACCCCAGCAAAGGGGCGTCCTGGCGCCAAGGAAAGGTCAACACAACATCACTGAGCGCACCTGAATCCAGAGGAGTTAGTTAAAAAGGACAGTTTTAATAGCACGTCTAAAAAGGAGTAAGTCCTCCATAGCTCGAATTTCACTGGGAAGTGAGTTCCACAGTTTCGCCGCCACTACTCGGAATGAGCGGCCGCCCATCCTGCTTAGCAGAAAGCGAGGAACAACAGACAAATTCTGCCCCATCGACCTCAAGGAACGAGAGGGCACATAGAGTCATAGAGTGAAACTGGACTGAGTCTCATCGAGTGAACACTGGGAGCCGCCTCAGTTAGAGCTCACTGGTGACTTAAGTGGTTGAAGAGCTGAATTACCACCTCAGAAAATGGTAAATGGTTGCTTGTCACTGGAGCTTTCAAGGCGTTTGGTCTTTTAGGTTGGAAACTTAACAGCGTTTGATGATATCTCAAGCAAATGAACATAACACAATAAAAAACAGCAAAATAATGCCACAATTAACAATTAAAACATAACATGGCTCATCACAACAAAATAGTCAAAGCAAAAATAATGCCACAATTAAAACATAACATGGCTCATCACAACAAAATAGTCAAAAACAGACTGAAAAACTGAAAGTGCAGTACAACAAAACAAAATTACATTGCAATAATGCGCCACGAAATGTAAGCATTCAAAAAAAACTCGTCACTACCACAGTAAGATGTGACACAGCAAATTAACAGAAATGTCTTGTCACCCATTACCAGCTCCAGGGTCCTGTTTTCATAACACTACCTCAATAGCATCAGTCAAAAATGTTTTGTAATCCAGCCCCATGTGTTTAAGTTTTGATTAAAATAACTAACATAATACGGTTAAGCAGGCACAAGACTGGAAACAAACTGACATTGCAGGATGAACAGATCAGTAAATGGTAAACATGATACCACAATGTAGCATTACATCAATTTCATTACCGGCTAAACTAACGGCATTATTTCACTAGTATGGGATGTATAGGAAATGTTTGATTATCCCACCAACAATATTCATAAGCTATGTCCTGCCCTTCCTTCCCTTGTCCTTACATGTCTGTCTACATGTTTTAGAAAAGCATGTAGCCAAAAATCTCTTTTTAAAATCTAATCTCTGGTACCCAGACATGTCCTCTCTTGTCTAAGGCATAGTATGGAAATCTATAACAAAGCCAACAATGGAGGAATTTAAGGAGAAAGGGATGCAAATACAGGATGAGAAAGAATAAGACACAGAGGGCCGCTTTCACAAAGCTACTTTTGTCTAGTAAAATTATGTGAAGTGTCCCCACACTTGTGACGGCGCCTCCACACTTGTGACAGATTATGCACGCTCAGGGAGGAATCTCATCAAAGCACACTGCAGAGAGTGTGCTGTGCAGAAATTCTACCCCAAGTGTGGAGATTTTCTCATGAGTTTGTAGACTGTAACTTTACTACACATAAGAACCTTCATGAATCGGACCCAGTGTAATAAAGCAGAACGGCTAACCCAAATATGAAATGCGATACATAAGATAGCAAACTTGCCCATGTGATTGCTATCTATCAAATAACACTGAGAATAAATCCATGCAGTTGAGCCCAAAAGTTGAAATCCCCCCATAAAACAAGCCTGAATGAGTACTGGGTGCTCTACCTGCAATTGCTCTTATGTTCATATGCACTGACAACAGAAGACCCCTACTCATGGTGCAAAAATAAGTTCTTGTGCCACTTACTCCTTATCCATAACTACTGAAAAGATAGTTAATATTGCAGAATACCTCTGTCCTGCCATTTCCATTTTAATTGGCAAGACATGGGATAAACCCCCCTGCAGTACATTATAAGGATATTGCAAGTCACAGAGGAGTGTTATAACCACACAGAGAAACGAGGCAGAAGGCTGAGTTCCTTTGTAAGGCCATGAAACACTGAGGTGACTTACAATGCTCTTTTAATGTATTTTTTATTTATTTATTTAACACATTTGTTAAGCGCTCTGTTACCCGGAGGTGTCCTGGCGCTGGTATGATAAAGTTAGCGTGGGTGAGCAGGTTTACTGAGTGAAGAGCCAGGTCTTAAGTCCCCTTCTAAAGACCATCAGGTCTTGAGTTTGTCTCAGCACCAGTGGGAGTTTGTTCCAGGCCTCTGCCGCCCCAAGGGAAAAACTCCTACCTCCCCATCGAGCTCTTTTAATTCTGGGGACCGTGACCAGAGCCAGTTCTCCTGACCTCAGGGTTCGTGCCGGTTTGTGCCATCGAAAGATCAGTTTCATGTGTCTAGGGCCCATGTCATGGAGGGCTTTAAAGACCATGCATAATGCCTTAAATGCAATTCTCTTACGAATTGGCAGCCAGTGTAGTGCCACCAAATCCTGAGTTACCGATGTGAATTTGGGAGTATCGGTGATCAGGCGGGCTGCTGCATTCTGCAGTAGTTGGAATTTATTAAGTACACTCTGCTGGGCGTTTAGCATCAGGCTGTTGCAATAGTCCAAGCGCGAAAGCACTAGGCTTGTAACTATCGATTTCCTATGTGTCTTCTCTAAGTACGGGAGAATTTTCCTAATGGTTTTGAGGATATAGTGCAGGGAAGAGGAGAGTGCATTAATCTGGGGTTTAAAGGACAGTGAGCTGTCCACCAGTATGCCCAAGTTTTTAACTTTATCGACCGGCACGGGAAGTGGTCCCATTTCGTCTGGCCACCATCTGGGGGACCAGAAATTCTCCCTTACTCCAAAGAGCAAAACCTCTGTCTTCGAGGAGTTCAGTTTAAGGCAACTTTGTGCCATCCAGCATCCCACTTCATGCATACAGTTTTTGAATCTGTCTGCTGTATTATCAGTGTTGCCGGGTAGGAGGGACACCACAATCTGTGTGTCGTCGGCATAGGCAGTGAGTTGAAAGCCGAACGATCGAATCACCGGTGCGAGGCTAGACACATAAACATTAAAAAGGGTAGGACTAAGCGAGGATCCCTGAGGGACCCCGCAGGGAAATACAAATGGACGTGATTCATGTGCTCCTAGCGCTACTGTCTGAGTTCTATCAGACAGGAAAGCCTGAAGGATTTTTAGAGCCTTTCCCTGAATTCCACAGGCCCTCAACCGGTCCACCAGCAGGCTGTGGTGGACCGTGTCGAAGGCCGCGGAGAGATCTAACAAGATCAGGGCTGCTCTGCCTCCTGCATCCATCACCCGCCTGATGTCTTCCATAGATTTGATCAGAGCGGATTCCGTACTGTGTTCCGCACGAAAACCGTATTGGGAGGAGTCAAGATGATCCCCTGTTCGTAGGAATGCGCTGAGTTGCGTGTTCAGACTACCTTCCATTATTTTGGCAGGGAGGGGGAGTCGGGCAATCGGGCGATAGTTGTTCATATCAGTGATGTCTAAGTTAGGTTTTTTTAGCAGGGGTAGAATGGAGGCTCGCTTCCATCTGGCGGGATATTCCCCTTTCTCTAGCATCTGATTCAAAAGAGGGGTGAGTCCTCTAGTGATAGCCTCTGGGGCTAGTTTGGCCACAGCAGTCGGGCAGGGATCATGAGGGGAGCCAGATTTGATTTTAAGTAAGCGTCTCTCCACTTCCTTTTCCGTGATGGGTTGAAAATGTTGAAGTGTTTCCCCAGAATCCGGGGAATCCAGGTCCTCCCTCACGGGGGAGGTCTTCACCTGACTGTCTAGGGAAAAGAAGATGTTCTCTACCTTTTCACGAAAGAAGGTGGCCAAGCTTTCACAGAGTGAAAGGCTCGAGGGAATATCTATGGTTTTTGGATTTGCTAGGGAAGAGACCATTTGGAATAATTCTTTGGGGGTGTTACTGGCCTCTTCTATCCGTTTCGAGAGATAAGCCTTTTTAGCTTGTAGGATTCTGTCTTTGTAATGTCTTTGCTCCGCATTAAGGGTTTGTTTATCCGAGTCGCTGTAGTTCAAACGCCAGATCCTTTCAAGCTTTTTGCATCGTGTTTTGTGTTCCCTAATTTGTTCAGTAAACCATGGGGCCGTTGGATTGACCCGAGTGGAATAGGTGGTTTTGGGGGGGGCCAAGAGTAAACACGCCTGGTCCAGCCAATCCGTATATGAACTAGCTGCTTCCTCCACGTCGTTAGAGAGGGGAAACCGGGAGTTTTTTAGTATATCGTCCAGATTATCCTCATTAATGTTTTTCCATTTCCTAACTTGTCTCGGGACGTTTCTGGTGCTAGGTGGTATATTGGGCGTAGTGAGGGGAATGGCAAAGTGAATTGCTGAATGGTCTGACCAGGGAATTGGTAAAACCAAGCTAACTTTTAGGCTGGGGTAATTTGAGAAAATCCCGTCTAAAGTGTGTCCTGCTCTATGTGTGGGATCCAGTACTAATTGCATCATGTCAATCCCCTGCAGAAGTTCAATTAACTCGCGAGTATCTGGGTCTGCCATGCATTCCAAATGGAAGTTAAAATCTCCCAGTAGAGTGAACCTTTGGGTACAGATTGCCGTTTCTAATAGCGTACTCAATGCATCTAGAAATCGGGCTTTAACACCTGGTGGTCTGTAGACAAGGCAGCCTGTGAAGGACAAGTGGTTTGCGAAGGTAAAGTTGAAGAGCAGAGATTCATCAAGGCCAGTAGGGCCAGGTTGAAAGGAGCCTCTGATGTTTTTATGATGGATAATGGCTAGACCACCCCCTCTCCTCTTGTCCCTGTTTAGGGTATGGCAGACAAAATCCTGGGGGGTGGCTTTCACTATATCCGGACCTGATGCTGCATCAGTCCATGATTCCGTAATAAATGCTATTTTTATGTCCTCATCTTGAATTAGCTCTGCTATTTCCAAGCTGTGTTTAACTAGCGACCTGGTGTTGAGTAGGAGGCATTTTATCAATGAGTCTTTTTGTTTTTTTTTGTTAATATGAAAATTGTATTGGTTTCCTTGGGGAATGATAGGTAGCCAGAGCAAATTGGGTAATATTTGGGAACAGTTGGCGCAATAGGATGTTGTAGATGGTACCATCGTCTCGGGTTCCCAAACTATACAACCCTTGCTGGAGGAATTATTTTTTAGGGCCAACAGCGTCTCTCTAGTGTAGGTCTGTTTAATTGTAGGTCCCAGATCGAGACATACAGGGGGTACGGCCCTAGGTGCGGGTCCGGCGCAGACGGGCGCAGACGGGCTCGCCTTTGGCGAGCCATCGGCGCGCCGCCGGCGCGCCCGCTGCGCTCGTCCGCTGCGCTTCATCGTGATGGGAGCCATTTAATGAGGAAAGGGCGGGAGGGGCGGAGCACTGCACTGCTCGGCCGGCTCCCAACCCAAAAAGGCGGAACCTACGGGAGCAAATAGCCTCCGGAGATAGGTTCGAGTACAGTGCACAACAGTTGCCCTTCTTTTAAAATGAGTAGTACACAGATACAAATAGCTTTAAAAACGAATGTCACAAATTTAAAACATAGCATCAATCGCAATATGTTTAAAATCAGCGCTGTCCCGGCTTTCCGCCTCAGGACACTTCCATCTCTCACGCTCAAACTCTTAATCAATGAGGCGTGTGGAAGGTCTGTTCTTTTGATGAGGAAAGGGCGGGAGGGGCGGAGCACTGCACTGCTCGGCCGGCTCCCAACCCAAAAAGGCGGAACCTACGGGAGCAAATAGCCTCCGGAGATAGGTTCGAGTACAGTGCACAACAGTTGCCCTTCTTTTAAAATGAGTAGTACACAGATACAAATAGCTTTAAAAACGAATGTCACAAATTTAAAACATAGCATCAATCGCAATATGTTTAAAATCAGCGCTGTCCCGGCTTTCCGCCTCAGGACACTTACATCTCTCACGCTCAAACTCTTAATCAATGAGGCGTGTGGAAGGTCTGTTCTTTTGATGAGGAAAGGGCGGGAGGGGCGGAGCACTGCACTGCTCGGCCGGCTCCCAACCCAAAAAGGCGGAACCTACGGGAGCAAATAGCCTCCGGAGATAGGTTCGAGTACAGTGCACAACAGTTGCCCTTCTTTTAAAATGAGTAGTACACAGATACAAATAGCTTTAAAAACGAATGTCACAAATTTAAAACATAGCATCAATCGCAATATGTTTAAAATCAGCGCTGTCCCGGCTTTCCGCCTCAGGACACTTACATCTCTCACGCTCAAACTCTTAATCAATGGCAGGGTGTACTTTATTCCTTATTATGCACAGTCATACTATCACCCTTTTCACAAATCACTTAAATTATTGGTATGGTCTTTTATGTTCATTGCAAAAGGAAGAACGCAAACCCACTTGTATTGTGAAATTAAGCACACAAAAAGGAAGTTACCAATTGATGCTAGAATCAGTTTAATGTACGTCGGGTTAAAAATCATGTTGCTCAGGTTACATAGAAACACGCAGAGAGTCTATCTTTCCTTCAACAACCTTGTTGTATCTTGACTCTGATGTTATTCTAGCCCTGCAAATGGAATCTTGGTGGAATGATATAACATGGAATGTTGAGAGTGAAATACTCACAGTTGGCTGGGCTGAGCAGCATGCTGGCTGCTCCTGGTGCGGTCTCATTCTGGTCTTCTTGTGATCTTGTAACTATCCTCAATAAACCTCTCTGAAACACCTTTACCTGCGTGGACTTGATCACTACAATTTTTAGCGATGATCCTGAAATGAACCTGCGTTTGTCACCTCATCAAACCTCAAGCAACATTAAAGTACAGATCAACTCGTTAAGCTTAAGCAACTGGCATCCCTGACCCTACCAGTGACCTCTACATCGGTCACCCTCAGCAGTCTGCCAGTTCTTCTTGTGCATCTTGAGAAGTGCTACTTCAGGAGCTGCCCATCCAATTTTGGGCGTCTACTCTCCAGAGTCTATGTCTTTTGCACTCTGCTTTTCTGTCAGGGTAAGCCTGATTTTGTGTTCTACTGCCACATACCTATGTCTGCATTGTCTGGGGGAGAAGTGTGCCTTTGCATGTGTGCGCCAACCAAAGTGTTGCTGCTATCTGGATGTCTTTTCCAGTCAAGTTTCTGTGTGGCCACATCTACTAGATCTACCTCCTCAACTAAAGTAGGATCAACAACTGTTTCATGGACCACATTGCCACTGCTGTGCCCTCGGTGAGTGCTAATTCACGAGCTTCCCATCCAGTTTTGGGTCTTTCTTCTCTGATCATGTTTGACAACCTGCATTCTTAGTGGTTGTCATTTCATTACTTGGAGCCTGCTGTCACACCTTGCCTTACGAGAGAGTTTGTGACAAGAGAGTTTGATGCAGTGTCTCGCTTTACAGGGGTGTACACACTGTGGACACTTTGAACCACCAAGATCTTTATTACAGAGACTGGCAACGTTTTATTTGTTTAATCAACTGTGACTACAGAGGCTAGCACTAGAGGAGCGCTATGTTTTTTTGTTTCGTGGCGCACTTCATGGTTTTGTGCGCTTACTGCAGGATCGGCAGCTATTTTCTGATTGGGGAGAGTTTGGAACAGTACTGGTGCCATTGGTGAGACGTTTTAGTCCTTGTTTTTTAAAAAGCTGTTAGCTTTGCGCGTGCTCTTTTCAAATGTACACTTTGCGCGAGCAACCCTACCTGTTGCTATTCATGCACGTCTTCTCATCCACCACTCCTTCACGTAATTGCCTTTGTTTACATCAAGACTGCCCACTGTTACGTACTTGCATGTACGTGCCGAGAGCCATCCAGCTCTCCGTCATGCTGCGTGCCCCTATGTTGAATTGCAGTCCTACATATTCAGCGCAGTTGCCAACCACGTGTTGTGCCCGGTACAGTTGTCAATAGATTTCTAGTTGATGCATCATTCTACAGTGCTTAAGGCATTTCTTCTGTGTTCTCCTGACGTGGAGTCCTCCTGTGATTATTGGAATATAAAATTAGCTAGGTATCGCACCAAGAATTTTCAATTCTATTAAGGACACGGAGGTGAGGATTATCCTTCTCTTTCTTTTAATGCTACACACAGCAGCCAATGAAAATCGTTGTATATGTAAAATAAACTACATTTCCCATGATGCAAACATACATCACTTCCTGTCATAGCCCATAAGAACTAGGCAACACCGGATATAGTCCTCTTTCTTTGCTCCGAACATGAGTCCATTAACAACATTGATCCAATATGAATCGCCTCCAACGTGGAAGAACAGCCAACTGGAAAGAATTCCATCAATCCGCAGGACATTCAGTCCATCTTCTTTTCAGAACCTGAAAAAATGAGAAAAATAGGCCCGTAAATTCTGTCAAACAGATCATATCAGGGTGGGCATAATATTACAATACATGTAATAAACCGGGTGGGATAATCCTCGCCTCCGTGTCCTTAATAGAATTGAAAATTCTTGGCGTGTTAGCTAGCTAATTTTTTATTCTATTACAGGACCGGAGGCTTCGTATTATGCTAGTTTAACGCTCTTGAAACACCACAGAGGAAATATCACCCACCGGCTTATAGTAAAACTGTTTGAAAGTGGATTCAGAAGACCAATCAGCTGAATGCATTATATCTTGAATAGTACAACCCAGCATAAAACTTTTAGACGCCATGGCGCCCCGAACAGAATGTGCTCCAAACACCTGGGTATCAATGCCCGCTTCCTGCATAATATATTTCAACCACCTGGCTATAGTAGCCACAGTAACAGGTCTGAAAGGCTTCTGTAAAGCAATCAATAATTGCGAAACACCCTGAGGTCTTAAATGTTTTGTACATTCTTCGTATGCTTTAAGACATTGAACAACACAAAGTTTGGTATTGCTAGGAAAAGCATAGTAATCAACACATCTAGACATTGTTTTGGTTCTGGCTGTTATATTAAAAGAAACCCCTTCAGGGGTGAATACTCTTCCCGTAACATCCAGGGCCTTCACATCAGAAGAACGTCGGCAAGCCGACAGACACAGTAACATAGCGAGTTTGGCTGAAAGTTGTTTTCTGGACAAAAGATCATTATGGGGCCAATTTGCGAGAAAATCGAGTACCCTAGAGACATCCCACAAGGACGTGTATTTTGGCTTAGGTGGATTCACAACCGGAATCCCCTTTAAGAGTTTACATATCATAGGATGCATACCTACCGGTTTACCATCGATCTGGGATTGGCTGCCGAAATCGTGGAATGGAAGTTATTAACAGAACGATAAGCTAACCCTTCCGACGCTTTCGAGGAAAGAAAATTTATAATACAGGGTAGTCCTGCCCCCACGGGATCCACGTGCTGCTCCACGCACCAACAAACCCAGCCTTTCCAGGCGGAAGTATAACGTTTTCTGGTGGAGGGAGCCTAGGCTTGATCAATGAAGGCTGAAGCTTGTTCTGAAAACTCTGGCATTTGCCAACGTTTCCTAAAAGTCTCCAGGCCATCAGTGTTAGATGCCCCGACAGTACCATCGGGTGCATCTCTCCCTGAGGGCCCTGGAGCAGCGTCAGAGAATCCGGAATCCTCCTGGGAAGGTCGCAGCACAGCTCCAAGAGGCTCGGAAACCACGGCTGCGACTTCCAAAGGGAAGTCACTAAAATCAATTCCGCCTTATGACGCAAAACCCGAGAGTACAACCGGGGAATCAGAATGAAGGGGGGAAACGCATAATTCAGCGACTGAGACCAGTCCTGAGAAAAAACATCCGTCGCTAGAGCCAACGGATCCGGTCTCCAACTGAAGAACAGAGGCATCTGACGATTCAGTCGGGACGCGAACAGATCGATCTGACACGTTCCCCATATCCTTTGCAACCATTGCACCACCGTCGGGTTGAGTTGCCAACCGCTGTAGTCTTTCAGGTGGCGCGAGTGCCAATCCGCCACCACATTCGACTGACCCGGGATATACTCCGCCGTGACAGAAATCTGATGGGTCAGACAGTAATGCCGGAAATCCTTCGCTATCTCTACTAACATGGAGGATCTTGTGCCCCCTAGTTTGTTGATATAGCGCACCGCCGATACGTTGTCCATCCTTAGAAGGATGCAGCAGGACATCTTCTTGGGCGCCAGGGTTCTGACCGCGAACGAACCGGCGAGCAGCTCGAGACAATTTATGTGCAGCTCTAGCTCCTGCGGAGACCACCTGCCTCCGTTGGAAATATTTCCACAACGCGCTCCCCAGCCCCAACGGCTGGCATCGGACTCTATGATGACCTCTGGAACGGAGCCGAAGACGGCCCAGCCGTTCCAAGCCTTCACGTGACCTAACCACCACTGGAGTTCCTGCCGAACCTCCGATGACAGAGGAACTAGATCCGTATACGAGAGACCCTCCTGTAGATGCCGAATCTTCAACCTCTGAAGGGCCCGATAATGAAGGGGTCCCGGAAATATTGCTTGCACCGATAATGCCAAGAGACCCACCACCCTGGCAATATCTCGCAGTGTCACACTCTGTCTGGACAACAGGACGCGCAACTCCTTCTGAATGTCGCGCAGTTTCGACTGAGGGAGGCTCAACTGAGCCTTTTGCGAGTCTATGACAAAACCAAGAAAGTCTATCTTCTGGGTTGGGCAGAGAACGGATTCCTTCTCGTTGACGACAAAACCTAGATTTTGAAGCGTAGCAATGGTCAAGCGCAGGTGTTGGGATGCCACATCCTGCGCCATGATCAGGATGTTGTCTAAGAACACTATCATACGGAGCCCCTGCTCCCTGAGATATGCAATTACCGGTTTCAACACTTTGGTGAAGCACCAAGGAGCTGATGAGAGATCGAAAGGCAGGACCAAATATTCGTACCATTGGTCCCTCCACTGAAACTGTAGAAACCTCCGATGGGGTGGAAAAATCTGAATGGACAGGTAGGCATCCTTCAGGTCCAAACGGACATCCAGTCTCCCTGCTTCAACAGATCTGTCAAGAGATGGATGCCCTCCATCTTGAAATTCTTGTAAACCATGAACTGATTGAAGGTTTTTAAAATGAATACTAACCTGTAACCTCCACCTTTCTTCTGTACTAGAAAAATATTGCTGCAAACCGCGACGGCCCTCGTCGCAGCGTGCTAACGCGCGTTTCCGCAGCAATTCTCCTATTTCTGAATCGATAAAAGCACCTTCTGCTTGGGAAAAAAACAGCTGTCTGGAAAAAACGTCTTGCACGGGGACCTGAAAGAAATGCAGATGAAAACCTGGAACAGTCTCCAGGACCCAAGCGTCCTGAGATAACTGAACCCAATTGTGAAAGAAATGACGAGTACGACCCCCCAAAGGCAATGGGTAAAGATCCGGAGCACTCACCTCCTGATTCTGAGGCCTGGAAACCGCCACGGTAAGATCCCTTGTTAAACCGTCGTTTGTTGAATCGCTGCCTGGTAGGGTAGAAGGTTCCCCCTCTGGTGGAATCCCACTCGCCCCTGCCACGTCCAAAATCGCCTCTATGGGGGGCTTGGAATTGCTGACGGCCAAACAAGCATCCCGGCCTCGTCCAGCCCTGTGAAAAACACCAGCTTGCAGGGCACGCTTGATACCGGATTGAGCCTTATCCAAAGTGGTGAAAGTACCCACGTACTTTGCCAAATCCTTAACAAAGCGCTCGCCAAACAGATTGCCATCCGCCAAGGGCCCTGGTTCAGCGGTGGCAAGCTCAGTGAGATTTGCACCATCCTCATGAGGAGGGACTTGCGCCGTTCAGTGGAAATTGCACAGTTCGCATTGCCCAACAGGCAGATAGCCCTTTGGGTCCAGCCCGCCAATACATGCGGATCCATAGCCGAACCGGATTCTTGGGCCTCCACAGCCATCTCAAGGATCTTGGCCAGGGGACCGACCACGTCCAGGAGTTTGTCCTGGCAGCCCCTCCATGCACGATCAATACCCTTCTTAGGGTCCTTCGCGAACTTTTTAAGGAAAGTTAGCATGCTAGGATCAATATCGGGAGTCTCCGCCACCTTGTCGGTAATGTCTGGACGTGGACATTCGATCGGAGTCTATTTCTGACCTCCTTGTCGAAGCTCTTGCGGAGGTTGTCATGAATATAGGCTGCGACCTCTGGCACCGGGAGCCAATCCGAAGATCGTGGGTGGACAATATCTGCCAAGTCGAAAGAAAAGGGAGTGGACAGAGACTGGGTAGATTCCACATTCTGGGACTTCTTTGCTCGTTTTTTAGGGGGGGATTCATCAGAAGTATCAGTAGTAGTAGCAGTGTCCGTGTCGGTATCAGTGTCCTGTACCTGGGATTTCTTACCCGAGTCTGGAGCAGGCAGAGAGGACATAGAATAGGGATGAGGCCAAGCCTCCGAAGGCGCCTGAGAGGCAGCTGCGCCCTTCTTTGTGGTATCAGCTGAGGTAAAACCATGCCTTTTCGCAAACTTCTCCAGTTGTTTAGTGATTGGCTTCAGAGCACTAGCCAGAGCCTGCTGAGCAGTTCCTGGAACTGCCTTCTCCAGGGCCTTGTTGACTGAATCTTGGGTAGAGGCGTCCAGAGCCTCAACAATCTTTTCTTCAACATAAGGGGTAACCACTTCTTCTGCATAGACATTCTCCTCATCATATGTCACCCAGTCCTCCATGGTGGCACCAAATATATACATAGACTTGCTCATGGATCAGCCAAGAGTAATATCTGAGGAGTAACAGGCGGGAGCCAACCCACAGCACAAGAAAGAATCAATATGGGCAACCAGGTACCTAGCTCCTCAGCCAAAGGCTGTATGAAGTTATTGCAGCCCTCAGGCGTAAAATGGAGCCAAAATCCTTTTTAAAGAATAAACAAGTCCAAAGAGGTGTGCACCCTCTAGGCCCAGCGGTTGTTGCAGCTAGCCAAGCATCAATGAACTTCCTCCGGTGGAAGACAGCACCAACTCCCTAAAGATCTGACTAAAACGAACTAAAAACCGGGCAGTAGCAACGTGGGTAGCCCAATCCTACCAAAAACCAGCACAATTGGGCTACGCACGTCGAAACTATAGAAACTAGCACTAGCTACCGGCTCCGAGCGTCTGAGGCCAATGAAGGGGGCCAGGCGCTCTCAACAATATAGAAATCTCGCCGTCGGCGAGTCGGGACCTTGCCCCAATTGCAAATACATCCAAAAATGCCCCCAGAGCCAAGCAGCAACCGCGCGAACGCCGCGCTTCCTGCGCGAGTAAAACTGCACCACAGTCTCTCTCGGGAGCCAGCGCGACCAGAAGCGATGCTCCCGAAGCACACACTCGGCGTCCCGGAGAGGTCTCGACCCCCGTGTGAAAACAGGAAGGTGCGATCTCACCCGGCAGGCCGAAGAGCGGAGCGTGCCGGTAATTAGTCACCAAGGAGAAACAACGCGCTGCAGCGCGACCCCAGAACAACACATCCCAGAGGGGCAAAGTGCCCAATCATGCAATACAGTAACGTTCAATCAGCAAGAACTTAAATATAACAGTACATTAAGCACTTATTCAAGATAGGAAGTAAAGGCACTTAACTGTCTGCGTGAGCAGCAAAGAAAGAGGACTATATCCGGTGTTGCCTAGTTCTTATGGACTGTAACAGGAAGTGATGTATGTTTGCATCATGGGAAATGTAGTTTATTTTACATATACAACGATTTTTATTGTCTGCTGTATGTAGCATTAAAAGAAAGAGAAGCATAATACGAAGCCTCCGGTCCTGTAATAGAATTCCTTCTCAGCACCGTGTGTTGTTTCTTCGCCATTAAAAGTACCGGGACTTACATCTATGTGCCTGGACTGCTGGATAACATCAAACGTTCTTTTTTTCATTTCTCTTGCTGCAGTCCTCAGCCACGTTGTCCAGTATAGAGGAATATTTCAAAATTTTCTGTAAAGTAGTTTTTCACTTTTTGGACGTTAATGTTTTCATATTATGGATGTCCATGTTCTCTACACAGTTCTTAGTACACCATCTTCTGGGCATATTCTGGAACAGTGTACTATTTAATTTAACTTAATAATACTTATAACATTATTTTCTTTCTCAGGGGACACGTTGGTACGTGGGTCGAGTACCGGTGTTATTAATTCTTGTTTTAATTAAAACTATCTTTTTCTCCTTCATGTCTCACGTGCGCAACTTTATTCTGCATGCTATAAGTTTCCCTAAATGGGAATCGGAGTGGGTATTACTCCCATTTGCTCATTGTACATTCATACTGTTTCACATGTGCTCAATTTTATTCCTACTTCCTTCTGGGGCTATGCAAGGGTTTTAGTCCTTTTCGAATTACTATATGGGTACCTATCCATATATGTTTGTTGACATCACTCAACCACAAGCAATTTTATATGGATCCCTGCTTCCTCCTGAGAGCTATGCAAGGGTTTTAGTCCTTTTTGCATTATTATATGGGTCCCTATCCATATTCTGTTTGTTGATATCACTCAACCTCAAGCAACTTTATTCTGTTTTCCTCCGGGGAGCTATGCAAGGGTTTTAGTCCTTTTCGCATTATCACATGGGACCCTATCCATATCTGTTTGTCTATATCACTCAACCTCAACAATGTCAATTTTACAAGGACTATTGTTTCTACAGGTCTTAGTCCCTTCTGTTACTGCTTTAACCCCTTATCTTGTAAGGGTTTGCTTTCGGTTATAGTCCTCCTGAACCTCACATATAGTTATGTTTTCAGTTTATTTAACTTTCTATTATTAATATGCACTGCTGTCGTTACACTATATTTTGTGATTATGTATTGATTATGGTGTTTTACTTGGGTGAGGATTATCCTTTTACTTTTCCTCATCTTCCTTGTTTTCTTTCTTCTTTTCTGTTCCTTTTTCTCCTAGTGCCTCATGTGGTTTCTTAGCTTTCCTCTGCTTTTTCCCTGTGTTTTCCTTCTCTTTATTTTCCTCATCCTGTAGTTCTGAGTTTTGTGGGTTCATTCCTCTTCTGCCTTCTTACTTTCCTGTTCTGGCCAGTGGTTATGTTTTGGGACAGTTATTGTTGGTTCTTTTTTTCCTTTTCTCTGATGATGTTATTTCGTTCTTTTTCTTTTGTGTACAGAAGGAAGGATGGTTCTCATATCTTGGTTTGCCTCTCATCTTTGCTTTTCTTATCCTTTCCTGAATGGTTCTTATATCTTGGTTTGCCTCTCTTCTTTGCTTCTCCTGTTCTTTCCTGTTGCTCTCTTCTTTCAATGGTTTCATGTTTCTTATTTCCTCCATTTTTTTCTTGTTTCTTCATTGTTGTTTTTTTATATATAGAAGAAAGGGGGATATGTTTTATCTTGACTCTGATGTTTTTCTAGCCCTGCTAATGGAATCTTGGTGCAATGATATAACATGGAATGTTGGGAGTGAGTTGGCTGGGCTGAGCAGCATGCTGGCTACTATCACCCTTTTCACAAATCACTTAAATTATTGGTATGGTCTTTTATTTTCATTGCAAAAGGAAGACCACAAACCCACTTGTATTGTGAAATTAAGCACACAAAAAAGAAGTTACCAATTGATGCTAGAATCAGTTTAATGTACGTCGGGTTAAAAATCATGTTGCTCAGGCTATATAGAAACATGCAGAGGGTCTATCTTTCCTCCAACGACCTATATTGTGAAAAATAATACGCATTTTTCCATGAAAATCACGTTTCTTTTTAGAAAAATATATCACTGGAAGGAAAAGCCAGTTTCCGTCCTACTTGTATTAACTGTGGATGTAGTCATTCTCTATGATTTGCCTTTCTCCCAGGTTTCTGTCTCTGGCAGCAGGCATTCTAATGTCAGAACTCATCTGTTGTAGCTTGTGACAGATGTGCAGCTACATAATTTCTTTATTACAGGCAACTAGACATGTCACAAGACAGCTGTAATAAAGAAATTAGAGACTGTCTTTTTTAAAGGGTCTCAAGCTTGCACGTATTATAGCCATATCCAGCATGTGCAGAGAAACTGTACTTCTATTGACTGTTGATGGAGGGAAAGGGAATATGGATTAAAAGACTTTAATGATCCTCTGAAGAGGCATACAATCTATCGGGGTAATATGAAAACTAACATTTATCAAAGGGACATCTGAAAACATCTTTATGAAATGGTAGAAATAACAGCAAAGTCATTATTTCTCCTACCTTTCTAGCCAATGTTATGACAATCTATTGAAGTACATGTACTGACAAAGAGTGCAAGTAATCATAGTTTGAAGAATCAAAATAAATATCCAATGACCTGAGTCCAGTGCGACTCTAAAAGGAACGGAGGAAAACATTAAAAGGGTTTAAATTGCTTTTACAGCCCTTGACAGATAACTCAGCAGTATTATATCCATGAATGGTGTGTGCCAGGCAGTTGTAAGCCAAGGGCCATCCCTGTGGACATATGTACTAACATAGCATATTTCTATCAACCTGACACTCTATGGAGACCTATGTGAAGAGACAGAGACAGGACTGCAGTAACAAAGACTGATGCAACATCTGATCATCCAGCCAACACTTGATGCTTCCGACATAGGGAACATTCCAATCACTGACAAACATATATACAAGTTCCAGAGTGCAACTATACACCCAAAGGGGTACAATTCTTTAGGGCAACACTAGTGGTCGTAAAACCTTATACAAATGCTGTGTTAACCACAATATAATGGTTATCAACATCAATTATTGGGTGAAAGGAGGAGAGACTATGGAACCATACAAGATGATGAGCCTTGTCCCCAATGCCTTTGAAGATACTGTTTTTCGAGCCTGAAAGGGGATTGGATGGTGTCAAGGAAATTTTTACCAAGAATAATGTTGTGTTTTAAAATAATTAGAAAAGGCATGCCACACTTGTTGATCTATAACTCTGTAGTAACTAGTTCATCCATCTTGACCACAAATATGTTTGTGGGGAAACCGGGCTTCTTTGCAGATGCCCCCACCCTTTTTGACCCGTTAAAAATGCGGGATGCTGGTTTTTGACTAGAACCGACTAACCAGGCCCCAGTGCTTGTGCTCTTTCCCCACAAAACTTAGGGGCCGATTATGATCGCGGACGGACTTGAGTCCGTCCGCGATCACCGAGGATGAGGGAACGTCCGTGTAGGAAGATAGATCCCTGACTATGGTTGCCCCCAACTTTTTGCCTGGTGTTTTGCTGGTTTTCTGACTTAGTTGACCTGGGGCCCTGCTAATCAGGACCCCAGGCCTACTGCTCTCTCTGTAAAATGGATTCCATGTACCTTAGGTACATATCTAAATTGGATACTGAGTCACCTTATCAGTCCCTGTACAGTGTACCTTAGGTACCCAGGGCATAGGTGTACCCAGGGCCTACCAGGGGCTGCAGCATGTATTATGCCACCCCTGGCTGGCCATCCAAATCTGACACAACTGGCTGCTTGACAGCTGGGGCAAGGTGGTGTAATCACCCTTTGCTTTAGATATAGTATACCTATATCTAACCCTAAAAATGGACACACAGATCTCCTATCAGTCACTCCTATGGCAGGCCTTAACAATCCTGAAGGCAGAGTGCTTGGAATCGTGTGAGATGGTGCTCTGGCGTGAGCTGAGCCTGTCTGCGGCTTTCGGGATCCATCCCTTAGCCGTTTCCATGATATCGCATACCATATACTCTTAAGTGCATTATAATCCTCGCGGTTATATGCCAACTCTGGTATCGCTTTATCAAAACATGTCGAGTAAGGTGTCATACGAATTGGAATACCAACCCCTCGCCAATTCTGGTGACGGGGTTAGCATTCCACCCTTCTAGAGGGACACGACATGTATGTAACCTGTAACCCCGGTTAAAGTCAGACAGAGCCTTAGCATCCACAAAATGGATGCTGCCACCGAGACACAAGTCTGCCCTCCTGCTGCTGGGAGTCCTCCCAGAGCAGGAGGCAAGGACAAAGGGTTTCCTGCCAGGGGCGGTGCCAGCACCGTCCCAGACAGGGTTTTGTGTATTCCAGGTAGGCAGGGCTACAGAGGAAGGTGACTGCAAGTGGCACCCCGGTGCTCACTGTGCATAGGCCGGCTGAAACCAGTTCCAGGGGCACTCCAGCCCCTGGCCTGGGGAAAGCCCGCCAAAGGAGAGGGGTGTAACCACCCCCCTCCTGGTCCCACCCATAGGGCAGGACTTAGTCGCGTGCCAGCCCCCTTTTCCCAGATAAAGGTAGGAACTGGCCCCCTTCCAAATTAGATCATCTTTGGAATTAAGACACAACTTTCTATGAAAGGACATCAAGATTTCTTCTTCAAGATTCTCCCTTGTGACTAAGGAGTAGTCACCCTGCATCCGCAGGCACCAACTAAAGAACACTGCGGTCTGCTGTAAGTCCTTCCTCCGGAATCAGACTGCCCAGCTCGACAAGACCTGGCTTCCCTGGCACCTCCGACCTCTACTCACCTCTACAGCCAAGCTGAGAACCGTGAGTGCGACGAGACCTCAAGGGACCGACTATTGCCAAGACTGCACGACTTCTTCACAGCAAGCCCGCCGAGTAATCTCCTGGTGAGTGCTTTGGGGTCCGAGAAGCCCCAACCCTGAGCAGCTCCAGCACCGAAGAGCAGCCCCCCAGCATCTCCACGATCGGCGTGGGGCCCTTCTGCTTTTTGCTGCTCACCGCGTTGTCTGGCTACTAGCCCGCTGGCTTGTGGCCTTCTGAACGATGCCCGACGACATCACTGCTGCTGGTCTGGTTGCTCCAGACTGGCCCTTGCTCCCTTCCAGAAGAGGAGCACCCCGGACCCTCCTGGTCCACTCAAGACGCCATTTTGAGTCCACCGCGTGGGCTTGAATTAGCCAAGGCTTTGTTGCCCAATCCTGGGTACTTCGACGCCGACAGCTTCATCCATCGTGGGACAGCTCGCCTCTCCATCCTGGTCGCCGACAACGCCTCCTGGTGCGTGAGATCTGCAGAGCACAGCGTCGCCCACTCACCTAGTCGAGGTGACTACCATCCGGTGCCCTCCTGGTGCCCACTGACTACTGGCTAGTAGTCACGAACTTGGTCCCCTCTGCTTTCAGGTGTCATCCATCTTCCAGATCCAGGCTTGGATCAACTCGAACTCTCTTCACTGGTCGCCTGCCAGCATCTTTCTTCCAGGCTCCTGGTTCGTCTACGAGGATTCCCGACGTCTTTTGAGACCTATGCAGCTGCAGCCCCTGGGCTAGGTAACTTCGGCATTTCGGTGCCCCAGCATAGCCTCACTATCCAAGGGTCAGGATCCACTGTTGTTTTCTTCCTACCAGGTCGGGTTCGCCCGTAAACACTAACTTTAACTTTACTAGCTTCCATAGACTTTGTCCCGCATCCCGCGTGAGAGTGCACACTCTGCACCCGAGTCCCCTGGGCCTCCTAGAAGTAATCTAACGATTCCCTAGTCAAGTCCTAGCGATTCCAAAGCCTATTAGTACTGTACTTACCTGCTAGTAATTTCGCATTCCACTTTCAGAGTATATGGTTTTTCGTGCCCCTCGGGCATTTGTATATACTGTGCTAACTTAAGTATTTTCGTAAGAGTTTTGTTGTGTGCCTAGCACCCTGTCCTCATAAAGAGTACAGGGCTGTTGTGATTCTAATAAATACACTGTTTATTTTCATAACACTTGTGTGGTGGCCTTGCACTGGGTGTTCAAGGGGTAATGTGATGGTAAAACAGCTGGCTTAACACGCCCTCTAGAGTCTTAGCCGTAGACTGCTCGTATCCATGCTACTAGGATAGCTGGTCTATAAGGTTGACTTACAACCAATCATCAATAAGGGTTGTTTGGACTGATATATAGTGATCACTAGAATAGTGAGCACTGCACATCAGGCCAACTTCTCACATTGGTGAGCAGCGGTTGGGATTTGGGCTTGCTGTTGTTTTACCACACATATCCTAAGAATATCTTGTGAAAGATCACATAAGTACTAAAGGTACATATAACTTAGCTTAGAATACTCTGAGTTCTACTGAACCAGCTGTTGTAGCTCCTAGGGCCTAGCACACCCTAAACTACAACTCTAGCAAGGGATCAGTAGGCAAACATATAGTGTAGGTAAGTGCACCACTTACACCTCACTAGAAAAAAGCATGTCTACCCAAGGAGAATCTACTGAGACTCCCCTTGTGGATGTTGACCCTCCACAGGTCAAATCAAGATATGCAGCTCTCAGTTTTCAGGAGATGAGACAAGTGTGTACCTCCAGGAAACTGAAACAGGGGTCTAACCCCACCATTCCCTTTTTAATAGGTCTCTTAGAGACTTATGATGCGAGAAAGCTTTCTCAGCTAGATGGGAATATGCCAGCCTTAGAGGGTACCTCTGGGGATCCAGACCTCCCCAACATTGCCAATGCAGTTGAGGAGGAGGATCAAGAGGAACTCTCTGGGGACGAGGTAGACAACGGTCTTGAGGTAGTCAGAAGGCTAACTAGGGCCAACTTAGACTTGCTTGGGCTAGGATCTGGGGGACCCCCAGTACTGACCCTAAGTAGGCCTAACCTTGGAGTTAGGAGAGATAGATCTCTTTCTAGGGACTCCAATAGATCTCTGCACTCTAATGCCTCTTCTCAGAGGAGAAGGAACTCTCCCCAGTGGAGATTGACTTCCCCTCAGAGAATGGAGCATGAAGCTAGGATGAGACAGGCTACTCTGAGGATTGAAAGGGAAGAAATTGCCCTGGCCAAAGAGAAGCTTGCCTTGGCTAGAGAGCAGCAGATGAGTGGGTTAGCTCCCACTGGTGGCAGCAATCTCCCAAGAGATAGAGAGAAGGGTTTAGACACTAAACACCTGACAAAAATAGTGCCCCCCTTTAAGCAAGGGGATGACATCCAGAAATGGATGGCTGCTTTGGAGAGGGCCTGCACTGTGCAGGGCATTCCCCAAAGTCAGTGGGCAGCTATACTGTGGCTCTCCTTTGATGGCAAAGGTAGAGATAAGCTCCTCACTACTAGAGTTGAGGAGGCTAACAATTACCAGGTCCTGAAAAATGCACTGGTCGATGGGTTTGGCTTAACCACTGAGCAGTACAGGTTGCTGTTCAGAGACACCCAGAAAACTCAGTCTCAGGACTGGTCTGACTTTGTTGATTGTGCCACTAAGGCTTTGGAAGGCTGGCTACTGGGTAGCAAGGTTACTGACTTCACAGGATTATATAATCTTATTATGAGAGAGCAAGTCTTAAATAATTGTCAGAACCAGTTATTACACCAGCACCTGGTAGACTCTGATCTGACCTCTCCACAAGAATTGGGTAAGAGGGCAGACAAATGGGTCAGAACCAGGATTAGGCCCAAGAACCAAGGTGGTGACCAGAAAAAGGAATCAACCAAGCCTCAAGAGAAGGGTGGGAATAAATCTCCAGATCAAACCACATCAGGGCCCCAAAAATCCTCTGAGGGGGGTGGGTCCCAGAATCCTTCTAATAACCAGAAGAAACCTTATTGTTATCCCTGTAAACAGGTGGGTCATTTAAAAACTGACAGCAGTTGCCCAAAGAATAACAATAAGGAGAACATACCCCCAAGTAACATTCCCAAACCTCCTGTTACTACTAGTAGTAATCCCCCAGGTGGTGGGAGTGCCCCCAAGAATTTGGGTGCATTTACTTTGGGAGTTCCTGGGGACTCTGGCCTAACCAGGTCCCCAAACTTAGATACTCTTGTCTGTGAGACTGGCATGGGGTTTGCCAACTTCACAACTTGTCCCAACACTTTGGGCAAGTACAGACAAGAGCCCCTCATCAATGGTATAAAAGTTGAGGCCTATAGAGATACAGGGGCTAGCATCACTATGGTGACTGAGAGTCTAGTCCCCTCAAGGCAACTTTTACCTGGTGCCACATACCAGGTGACCAATATTGAAGGAGTACAGAGAGATCATCCCATGGCAGTGGTCAATCTCAGCTGGGGAGGTGTCACTGGCCACAAGAGAGTGGCAGTGTCACCAAACTTGCCTGTAGATTGCCTACTGGGGAATGATTTAGAGCTCTCAGCCTGGGCTGAAGTAGAGCAAGAAACCCATTCTAAAATGGTAAACTTCCATGGTAAGGTTAGTGGGGCAGTGGTAGCCACAGCCCCAGTCCAAGATGTCCTCCCTGAACAGGTCAGGAGGGCTGTGCCAGTCACAGCCCAATCTCAGACAACTTCCTTCCCAGAACAGGTTGTCAAGGCTGTGATGGTCACAGCCCACACCCAAACTGATCCCCCTCCTGAAAAGGTTGGGAGAGTTGTGATGGCCACAGCTCAAACTCAGACAGATGATAGTGTTGTGAAGCCTGAAACTATGGATCACTCCACTCAGACAGAGAGCATTGAGGAGGAAGAGAAATCTCCCTCCCACCAGACTTTAGGAAAGGGTCAGCCTCCTCAGGGAACTGATCTGACCCCTTGTGAAGAAACTGCCACAGAGGTAGTCAGGCCTAGCCTGGCAGAACCCCTGCTGTCAGTGGACCCTTCCAAGGTGGGACCCAGTCTGGAGCAGGTAACCTGCCCCTCTCTACCCTGCCTCAGTCAGCCCAGGGCTGTAGAGGTCAGGGAGGCCAGTGTTGGACCCCAAAGGGCCCCCTGTCCAAAAGAATTCCCCAATCAGCAGATTAAGGGCACTGAAGCTAGTAGTCCTAGCCAAGTGAAAATAAAATCAACTCCTGAGGGATCCCCCTTAAATTTAGTTAGGGACCTCCCACAGATGGACACTGTTGGGCACAGCCAAACCTGGGACCTGAGGGCCCCAAACCTGACCTGTCCCTCCAGTAAGCCAAACAGAGGGACCCAACCTCCAGCTGTAGGTAGCCAGAGGTTGACCCTGAGAGCCCAAAACAACTCAGTCTTGGAAAGAAAGGCCTCTATGGTGGAAAATGATTGGAGGAAGCTGAGCCCAAAATTAGTGGAGCCTCACTTCAGTACTCCATTTCAGCACCAGCCTTTTCCTTTGCCAAAACACACCACAGGTAGAGATTCCCTATGGTGGAGACCCTCAGATACCCTTAGGGTGAGGGATTGCTTAGTGGACCATGAGATAGGGGGTAACCATGCCAGTGCTGGTACTTCCTTATATGGCCACTCAGGCAATATAGGCTTACCTGGCAAGGATAGCCTTATCTCCTTTCGTTTGGGGGGGGTTATGTAGGAAGGTAGATCCCTGACTATGGTTGCCCCCAACTTTTTGCCTGGTGTTTTGCTGGTTTCTGACTTAGTTGACCTGGGGCCCTGCTAATCAGGACCCCAGGCCTACTGCTCTCTCTGTAAAATGGATTCCATGTACCTTAGGTACATATCTAAATTGGATACTGAGTCACCTTATCAGTCCCTGTACAGTGTACCTTAGGTACCCAGGGCATAGGTGTACCCAGGGCCTACCAGGGGCTGCAACATGTATTATGCCACCCCTGGCTGGCCATCCAAATCTGACACAACTGGCTGCTTGACAGCTGGGGCAAGGTGGTGTAATCACCCTTTGCTTTAGATATAGTATACCTATATCTAACCCTAAAAATGGACACACAGATCTCCTATCAGTCACTCCTATGGCAGGCCTTGACAATCCTGAAGGCAGAGTGCTTGGAATCGTGTGAGATGGTGCTCTGGCGTGAGCTGAGCCTGTCTGCGGCTTTCGGGATCCATCCCTTAGCCGTTTCCATGATATTGCATACCATATACTCTTAAGTGCATTATAATCCTCGCGGTTATATGCCAACTCTGGTATCGCTTTATCAAAACATGTCGAGTAAGGTGTCATACGAATTGGAATACTAACCCCTCGCCAATTCTGGCGACGGGGTTAGCATTCCACCCTTCTAGAGGGACACGACATGTATGTAACCTGTAACCCCGGTTAAAGTCAGACAGAGCCTTAGCATCCACAAAATGGATGCTGCCACCGAGACACAAGTCTGCCCTCCTGCTGCTGGGAGTCCTCCCAGAGCAGGAGGCAAGGACAAAGGGTTTCCTGCCAGGGGCGGTGCCAGCACCGTCCCAGACAGGGTTTTGTGTATTCCAGGTAGGCAGGGCTACAGAGGAAGGTGACTGCAAGTGGCACCCCGGTGCTCACTGTGCATAGGCCGGCTGAAACCAGTTCCAGGGGCACTCCAGCCCCTAGCCTGGGGAAAGCCCGCCAAAGGAGAGGGGTGTAACCACCCCCCTCCTGGTCCCACCCATAGGGCAGGACTTAGTCGCGTGCCAGCCCCCTTTTCCCAGATAAAGGTAGGAACTGGCCCCCTTCCAAATTAGATCATCTTTGGAATTAAGACACGACTTTCTACGAAAGGACATCAAGATTTCTTCTTCAAGATTCTCCCTTGTGACTAAGGAGTAGTCACCCTGCATCCGCAGGCACCAACTAAAGAACACTGCGGTCTGCTGTAAGTCCTTCCTCCGGAATATGACTGCCCAGCTCGACAAGACCCGGCTTCCCTGGCACCTCCGACCTCTACTCACCTCTACAGCCAAGCTGAGAACCGTGAGTGCGACGAGACCTCAAGGGACCGACTATTGCCAAGACTGCACGACTTCTTCACAGCAAGCCCGCCGAGTAATCTCCTGGTGAGTGCTTTGGGGTCCGAGAAGCCCCAACCTTGAGCAGCTCCAGCACCGAAGAGCAGCACCCCAGCATCTCCACGATCGGCGTGGGGCCCTTCTGCTTTTTGCTGCTCACCGCGTTGTCTGGCTACTAGCCTGCTGGCTTGTGGCCTTCTGAACGACGCCCGACGACATCACTGCTGCTGGTCTGGTTGCTCCAGACTGGCCCTTGCTCCCTTCCAGAAGAGGAGCACCCCGGACCCTCCTGGTCCACTCAAGACGCCATTTTGAGTCCACCGCGTGGGCTTGAATTAGCCAAGGCTTTGTTGCCCAATCCTGGGTACTTCGACGCCGACAGCTTCATCCATCGTGGGACAGCTCGCCTCTCCATCCTGGTCGCCGACAATGCCTCCTGGTCCGTGAGATCTGCAGAGCACAGCGTCGCCCACTCACCTAGTCGAGGTGACTACCATCCGGTGCCCTCCTGGTGCCCACTGACTACTGGCTAGTAGTCACGAACTTGGTCCCCTCTGCTTTCAGGTGTCATCCATCTTCCAGATCCAGGCTTGGATCAACTCGAACTCTCTTCACTGGTCGCCTGCCAGCATCTTTCTTCCAGGCTCCTGGTTCGTCTACGAGGATTCCCGACGTCTTTTGAGACCTATGCAGCTGCAGCCCCTGGGCTAGGTAACTTCGGCATTTCGGTGCCCCAGCATAGCCTCACTATCCAAGGGTCAGGATCCACTGTCGTTTTCTTCCTACCAGGTCGGGTTCGCCCGTAAACACTAACTTTAACTTTACTAGCTTCCATAGACTTTGTCCCGCATCCCGCGTGAGAGTGCACACTCTGCACCCGAGTCCCCTGGGCCTCCTAGAAGTAATCTAACGATTCCCCAGTCAAGTCCTAGCGATTCCAAAGCCTATTAGTACTGTACTTACCTGCTAGTAATTTCGCATTCCACTTTCAGAGTATATGGTTTTTCGTGCCCCTCGGGCATTTGTATATACTGTGCTAACTTAAGTATTTTCGTAAGAGTTTTGTTGTGTGCCTAGCACCCTGTCCTCATAAAGAGTACAGGGCTGTTGTGATTCTAATAAATACACTGTTTATTTTCATAACACTTGTGTGGTGTCCTTTCACTGGGTGTTCAAGGGGTAATGTGATGGTAAAACAGCTGGCTTAACACGCCCTCTAGAGTCTTAGCCTTAGACTGCTCGTATCCATGCTACTAGGATAGCTGGTCTATAAGGTTGACTTACAACCAATCATCAATAAGGGTTGTTTGGACTGATATATAGTGATCACTAGAATAGTGAGCACTGCACATCAGGCCAACTTCTCACAGTCCGCATGGGCTGCGGCGTTCCCTCCTGTGCTATTAGAATGTGACCGCCAGCCTGGCGGTCACATCCTCTATTTTTAACATTGCGGCGGGTGCAGCTTCAAGCTGCACCCGCAGCAATGTTAAAAATGCACGCATTGCATTTGTATATAGAAAGTGGCAGGCACCGCGCGGTGCCTGCCACTTTCTGTATACAAATACAGGGGGGTACCATAGGTACCCCCCATGTGCACCCCCCACCCCCCCTTCACCTAGGGGGCCCGCAACGGGCCCCTGCAGTGAAGATCCGTATGCTTTTCAACGACGGTAAACCCGCCGCGGAAAAGCATGTCTTGGCAGCAATCCTAATTTGGCGGACGGTGTCTGAGAGACTCCACCACCATATTAGAGCTTTTCCGCCGCGGTTGTAAGCCAACCGCGGCGGAAAAGCGGCGGACGGAAACCAGGACCCACCAGCCATCCTAATGTGGCGGTGGGTCTTTGGTGGGTCTGCTGCGGTTTTTCCGCATCCTCCGGGCCTGCGGTGGCTTCCGCCGGCCCGGAGGATGCGGAAATTCTGAAATCATAATAGGCCCCATAATGTGAATTGGTACACCCAATTTGGCAAGGAACTTAGCCCCCTTATAAGTTCCTATCATATGGTACCAGGGGTTCTCAGGGCAAGGGTGGTAAAGGGGTCACCATAGCTGCAGCACAGTTCTGCAAACCCTGTGTGAACCGATTAAAATTGGGTCAGCAGGTCTGCCATTGCAGTCTGCACGGGCAGCTTGTCTGCTTGAGAAGAGACCCTGCACACACCATTTGCTGCAGTTGTTTGGGCATATATAAATCCACAGTAACCCTGTAAAGCAAGGTTAACTGTAATTGGCGGTCCATAGGAAAACATGGGCTGGCTACTATGCAGACCTGGGATAGCCAGCTCCATTATAGTACTGATGGAGAAAGGATTCTAGAAATAGAACCTTGTTCGGATCAACCTCTCGTTAACAGACACTAACACACAGAAATCATAGATAAATGAAAACTAACATACATACAACATTCACACACAAGGAAAAAGGTATTTTGCTTGCTTAAATAGCAAAGAATAGTTCGCTACGTGATTAAAATCCCGCTTGAAACTGAAAATCGCGTTTTGCATGTGTGAACCTGTCTTGTGCAAGTGACCATGTGAGAGGAAATCTCTCACGCATGCCTAAAGAGTTGCTAACTGAAGGTCTCGAAGTACCGCATGTCTGCCATATGCTTGCCGAAATCTCAAAAGAAGTTTTTGGTACTACCGCTTTGCATAACGAAGAAGAAAATAACATGGGATAGAGTAGAAGGGGGAGGTAAACAGTGAAAATGACATATTAGAGAAATAAACATTTGGTTACGATTCTTTTGTCGATAGTGAATGTTTTGGGCCTATATGCTAAAACGAAAGAAAGATGGCGGGTGAAACGTAATGAAAATTGATTCTGCGCAGTGAAGACTAAGGGTGACCCGCTGACCGGGAAATTGGTCAACGGCCAAAACCCAAGGACGAGAGCTTGAGGAAGGATCCTCAACTGAAGAAATGATATACAATTTGTATCGATCTACTGTGTGAGAGGTATGGGAACAGCAAGAATCATGAAAAGTGAATAAATTATGTGGGAAGGGTTTATTAAACAAACAAATAATTAAAGATTTTGGGATGGCCGCATGAGGTGATGACAACTCTACTGCTCTGGCCCAATCGCAGTTCAGGATTCACAGATATTTGCTACCTTTGAGGGTGGGACATGCAAAATTAAAGGGTATAATTTGAGTGACTTAAGGTTACTGGGTGTTGCGAGATGCAGAGAGAGAGAGAGAGATGATGAGAACTGCTGCTGCTGAGGAGAGTCATTGATGCTACTAAGAAGAACAGACTGGGAACATTCAATACTGAGAGACAGCCTGATTAGATTGAAGATTTGCGGAAGAATATGATGATCTCCAGTGCATCGGGTTTCTAGAAAGGTATAGTAAGTATAATACTATCCTACACCTGTCCTAAAGTCTTTGTGTCCTGACTCTTAATCAGGAGACCGCCATCAATCCTTTTGGGCTGGGGTTGTATTTCCCGTTCCAATTTGGCAACTATCCATTTCCATAAATCTTGAATATTTGCTGCTACGTTCAGATTATTGTGCCTTTTGTCTCTTAATCTCTCCCTCTAAATGCGTTTGAGGTTGTTGAAAGAGTCTGTATTTTGAATGCATTATGATAAATACATTTTTCTCTCCCATGAAAGTTGATGGAGTTTGCACTATGAATCTGTACAAATGAGCGTTCATTTTTTATCGAATTAATTGATAACATTTATTGAATCTTACCAGGAGTCTGTGATTATTTTACTGCAAAGTTTTAATGACATTTTGTTAATATCACCATCAACTACTAGACTAATGGTCCACTGACCAAAGGAAGAGTATTGATCTGTGAAGATTAGTTAAACATAGACTAAATTCAGGTCGAAAGAAAATAAAACGTGATCCCCAGCGAACAGTCAGGAAATACAAATGCGTATATGGGCCCATTGCAACTGATATTGGAGGTGTGAAAAGTTTATCCTGGCCTTTGGCTGGATCAGTTTCTCTGGTAGCAGAGTGATGTTTTTTATCAATTAGTTTGATGATTATTGATCATTGACTATTGACTATTGTTATGACGATTTGACTATATGTTTTAACATAATGAGTTAGTGTCACATTTTGTGTTCTCTGGAGCACAGGTACAGAGATACCTTTGAATCCCGGAAATGGAATTCGGAAGAGTGTGATAAATGGAAGTCACACTGCAGAAGGTTAATCGTCTGTTGTCGTAATACTGAGAAGCTACGGAGGGCTGGCAGTATTACAGTAGGGACTATATCATATAAGAGTAGAGTGTGATTGATAGCAGAGGGCCCGCCTTTGAAACCTTGGCCTTACATGAAGGAGATGTATCCCTAGAGGAGTAACAGGTCTTCCCTGTGCTTGAGTGAAGGGTAAACAGGGTTTTTACTCGTAGTGACAGGAAGGAATTTTTCTTTTGTGGCTCCTGAAGAAACTATATTTGATTTAGTGGAACAGACAGAGTAGCGCTGTTTTTACATTGTTACTAATAAGAATTTTATAACGGAAAAGACGAAAACAGGCATTTTTTGTATTACCTTGTGAAGAGAGGGTCAGTAGCAGGAGCTGTACTGACGTCATAGAAAGCTGCGCTGGTAATGGTCGCAGCAGTGGGCGTAAGAACACTGTAGATTGTAAAGGGAGGGTCAGCAGTAGGAGTTATCCTGACGTCACAAGAGCTGCACTGGCATTGGTCAGACAAGAGGGTGTGTTGAAAAGCCTGATTGGTCAATTGATCTGCAGTGTGCATTTTTTTTTAATTAATAATTATTATATTTTTGAATTTGTTTCTTGATGTTCTGCCATCTTCACTTGAGCCCACATCATTTTCTCTTTTAACGTTTTAAGCTTTGCATCAATGTCATCACTGCAGTATTTAGAATACTGTAGAATAAAATAAAATAAAAATAAATATAAAAAATTAATAATTGGGCGAAGATGAAACACGTAGTAAACTCTAATTGGATTGTTGGTGTGAGTCGCACAAGCATTGGACGAGAGTTGAATAATAACTTTAGTGAAAATAAGGAAGAGTTTTGAATTTGTTGAGCGAGTTAAAGAACAGAACAAAGAAAAATGAAGTTGATTAACAAGATCAAGAATTTCTTTAAGAAGGATATGCGCATAATGACTAGGGAGGGAATTCTTAGGCCACCTCCTAATACACTGGCCTTCTATATGATGATGGAGAGTGGATATCATACATGTGTATGGCTGGAGAATCGGGTGGAATATACAAAAGATGATGGTATTTTCAGCTTTTCCAAAACATGGTACATTTAATGTAAAAATTCTTCAGAATTTGAGAAACAGGATGAATACATTGGAACCACATCCAAGGTTGACACATTATGAGGTACACCAAAATCCCAAACTGTAGCATCCTCGCAGAATAGGGCTAGAAAAGAGATCGTTATAATAGATGATCAAATTAGCGAATGTGAATCGAATGTTTCAATAATGAATCTACAAAATATTGACCCTGCGACAGAAACCCCAAAAAGAATTTAGCCCACAATTGTGAACAGAAAAGTACCAACCGTCACTCCAGTGGCAGGGAATTCCGCTGGATTTTCTCATGAAGAGCCGGAGGAATGGGCAAAAGGATTAGAAAGGAAGAAACCCAAAAATATAGATGTAAGTAAATTAAGATGGGATTTAGAAGAAATGATCATTGGTACAATAGGTGTTGATGGATTAGGTGCATATGAAGATGAAGAGTTGTTATTTCTATGTAAGAGTATAACCTGGAGGGCAAAGAATTTGCATGAGAAGATAGCGGAAGTAGCCTTAGAATTTGGAATAGATATAGAAAAATCAAAGGTACTGCAAAAGAACTATAGAGCAGAATTTACTGAAAAGGACTTAGAATGCTTGAATGTGCCAGGAAGGATATTGCAAGTAAAGGAATTGATACACCTTTTAAAGAAATGGTGAGATGTAGATCGATGGAGAAGCAGATGGACTAAGAAAAGAGAAGAGCCAATTGCTAAAAAGTTATCTGCATTTCTAATGAGAGAAGTAGAACAGGTTGAAAGGATGTGTCAGATGGGAGAAGTTCCAGGTGGTGGATATGTTCATGTTGCATGGAGCAGACAGGATATTTTGTCTTTTACAAATGACTTCCCAGGGTTGACAGAAAAACTTATTGAATGGTATAAACAAGTGGAGTGATTTGTTAAAGTATCAAAGGTTTTGTTAAAAGATTTTGATGGTTTGTTTGATATAGTGGTACCCACAGATTTATAGACAGAGTATAAGATTACAGTTGATTGGCCCACTGAAGAATATCCTAGAGATGCGAGAACAGGAGCACCTTCAGAGGAAGTAATGAAAAAGTACAATCAGGTGATTACTTTTCTGAAAGGGAAAATTCTCCCTAAGGAAACAAATTGGGTTAAAATAGACAGAACAATGCAAGAACCAAAGAGTCCGTGCATGCCTATTATGAAAGGTTACTGCAGGTGTTTAAACAGTATAGTGGATTTGAGTATATTGGTGATAAAGATATGGGACATTTTGTGTATAGATTTGTCTGTGGATAAAGATCAGAAATAAGTCAGATGATTCAGCAGCATATGCTTTGTTGGCATAGCAAGCCGATCAATGACATTCTACAGTATTCTAAATACTGCAGTGATGACATTGATGCAAAGCCTAAAAAGTTAAAAGAGAACATGATGTGGGCTCAAGTGAAGATGGCAGAACATCAAGAAACAAATTCAAATCCCCAGATTGATAATCAGATGAATGGACAAAATCAGAGTGGTCAAGTTTCGAATGAGAACAAAGGGAAAGGCAGAATGAGTAGAGAGGAAGCGAGAAAGAAATATCATTGTCATGAATATTGGAAAAATGAGAGTAGAAATCTACAACAGAATAATGGGGAAAATCACATTTTAAATCCACAGATGCAAAATGGGGTGGTTGTCAACCAACAGCAACAGCAGCAGATATTTACTCCTCAGCTACAGGTGCCTCAAGCCCCTTTGCCCAACAATGTGAATGCTTAGGTGCAGAGATACAGTGTGAACACCGGATTTCGCGGAGAAAGTGGTAAGAATACACAGACTGTTTAACAATTTTGGATGCAGAGTGATGCGTATGAATTGGAAATGGCGCAATGATGGTGCCTGAGGGGGGAGGAAGAGTGCGTGCTTGGCGCATCCATGGCGGTAGATCAGTCAGGTCCATTTATTGATGGGAAAGTTGAAGGCAATGATATTACTTTCTTAGTGGACACTGGTGCTACCCGTTCTACTGTGATAACAGCAGAAATCCCAAACCTACCCCTCTCGGGAGAAACTATCCAAGTTGTAGGAGTGTCAAATAAGCAGATTAGGACCCCGATCACGAAATCAATAGAAGTGAAAATTGGAAATTTCAGAGACATGCATCGGGTTGTGGTATGTGATTCAAGTCTGGTAAAGCTATTAGGTAGGGACCAATTGTGCAAAATGAATTTCTCCGTCTTCTCTACGCCCGATGATGTAGCTTTTCAAACACCGGATGAGGACATAGCATTCAAAATGATGACACCTAAGCAAGGAACAGAGGTGGATGAGATGTTTTCACTCCTTACTGAAAGAGACTTGCCTGATGAACTAAAAGATACAGTCAGATCGGATGTATGAGATTTTACAGGAAGAGAAATTGGTCTAATGGCTAGACCCTGTGAAAGTTATGATAAAGGAAGGTGCAGTATATCCAAACACCCCACACTTCAAAATGAGCCCTGAAGTGAAGGCAGGAGTAGCCCAAGTAATTGATCAGATGGTTGAACAAGGAATATTAACAGAAATATTGGACAGTCCTTGTAATTCGCCTATCATGAGACTTAAGAAGCCTAGTGGAAAATATAGAACAGTACAAGATTTGAGAAAAATTAATAAAATAGTGATACCTTGTCACGTAGTACCAAACCCAGCAGTGATTTTTTGTCAGATATCATGGGATACTCATTGGTATACTGTGATTGATTTGTGCCAGTCGGAGAAGCGTGGCTCAATGGTTAGAGCGGCAGACCCTGATGCAGAGGTCTGGCCTGGGACCAGGGTTCAATTCCCGCCTCGGCGGCTCTTGAACTCAATTTCCCAGGACCTGATAATTCTCGCCTCGGTGCCTAGTCTAATCATGGGTCCCACTCTGTGACTCTGGGCAATAGCTTGCTTAATCTCCACAACGGCCCCAGAAGTGCTTGGATGCCTAGCTTCACCTTGGGGGTGCCCAGGAGTGGACATTTCACAGGAAAGCCAGGATGGGTTCCACAGCGGTAGGAATACAGTGCTACAAGACCTCTGGGTAGAAGTGCGCTATATAAATACAAACACATTCTTTTCAATTCCATTACACCCGGATAGCCAGTATCTTTTTTCTTTCCGGTTTGAGGATCGTGTTTTGGCATGGTGTCCAGTTCCACAAGGGTACACAGAAAGTCCATCGATATTCAATCAGATTCTGAAGAAAATGGTTAGAGATAATTAGTAATGCCAGGAAATTCAGTTTTTGTTCAGTACATTGATGACCTATTGGTGGGCTCAAAGACGAGAGAAGCTTGTGTCACTGACACTATAGCTTTACTGAACCATCTGGCAGAAGGACACAAAGTATCCCCAGATAAATTACAATTCTGCAAACAAGAAGTGCAATATCTTGGACATAAGATGGAGAAGGGAGTCAGGAAAGTGACACCAGAGAGAATAAAAGTGATTAGACAAATGAGTATACCTAAAATAATAAAGAAGTACGAATGTTTTTGGGAGTGGTTGGATATTGTCGCCAATGGATAAGTTGATTTTCATTGCTGGCAAACCTTTAATGGGGTTGACACGGAAGGAAATGACAGATCCGGTTGAGTGGAATGATGAAAGTGAAGAGGCATTCATAAAACTGAAAAGTTGTTTGTGTCAGGCCCCAGCCTTATGATTGTCAGATTACACAAAATAATTGGTACTGTTTTGCTGTGAAAGAGAATGGTGTGCAATCTCAGTGTTAACCCAGAGACATGGATTGTCTCAACGTCCTGTAGCATACTTTTCTGCTACCCTTGACCCAGTGGCTGCAGCATTACCTGGCTGTTTAAAAGCAGTAGCTTCCACTTGTGCGAGCTTGGAGCAAAGTGAATTGGTTGTGATGGGACATCCCATCAAGGTGTATGTGCCACATTCAGTTGAGATTCTTTTAACAAGGACTCAAACTCAACATTTGACCCCAAGTCAGCTGACTAAGTATGAAAGAGTGATTTTGGAAGCTGAGAATGTGAGTATAATAATATGTACCATGGTGAATCCAGCAACGTTGTTGCCTGATTTTTATTGTGAAAAGGTGAAGGAAGAAGTGGATCATGTCTGGATGTGACAGAAATGTGTACTAAACCCAGGCTTGACCTCCTTGACGTTTCTTTGGAATAATTCGATTTTTTGTCTTAGGAGAGAGAATGGAGAACTGATGTCTACCTATGCTGTGTGCACTATGCCAGGAATTATAGAAGCTTTCTGTCTAAAAGGAGTTAAGTCTGCCCAGATTGCCGAAATATTTGCATTGGTGAGGGCATACAAAATTGGGAAGAAATTGAGAGTGACCATATTTACAGAGAGTCAATATGGTTTTGGGGTAGTACATGATTTTGGCCAATTGTGGCTACAAAGGGGATTTCTGACTTCTTCAGTATATCCTATACGAAATGGCAAAGATGTTAAAGAACTATTGGAAGTATTACAATTGCCAAAAGAAATTGCAGTAGTCAAATGTGCCGCACATAAGTCAGGAAATGACTATGTGACATTGGGTAATCGGTATGCAGACCAAGTAGCACAATTTTGTGCAAGGAATACAATGTTGTTGAACAGAGGGATGGAAAAAGATGTTACCAATTGCCAGCAAATGTTTTTCTCTGCTTTTGAAACATGGGATGAGGTTAGACAATTGCAGGATGAAGCAGACATGAAAGAGAAGGAACGATGATCAAAATATGTTGCACAAGAAGGGCTGATGATGAAGAATGGGGGGGGTGTCCAGATGGTAGACCAATATTGCCAGACAGCTTGTGCCACAAACGTCTTGCACGGGGACCTGAAAGAAATGCAGATGAAAACCTGGAACAGTCTCCAGGACCCAAGCGTCCTGAGATAACTGAACCCAATTGTGAAAGAAATGACGAGTACGACCCCCCAAAGGCAATGGGTAAAGATCCGGAGCACTCACCTCCTGATTCTGAGGCCTGGAAACCGCCACGGTAAGATCCCTTGTTAAACCGTCGTTTGTTGAATAGCTGCCTGGTAGGGTAGAAGGTTCCTCCTCTGGTGGAATCCCACTCGCCCCTGCCACGTCCAAAATCGCCTCTATGGGGGGCTTGGAATTGCTGACGGCCAAACAAGCATCCCCGGCCTCGTCCAGCCCTGTGAAAAACACCAGCTTGCAGGGCACGCTTGATACGGGATTGAGCCTTATCCAAAGTGGTGAAAGTACCCACGTACTTTGCCACATCCTTAACAAAGCGGTCGCCAAACAGATTGCCATCCGCCAAGGGCCCTGGTTCAGCGGTGGCAAGCTCAGTGAGATTTGCACCATCCTCATAAGGAGGGACTTGCGCCGTTCAGTGGAAATTGCACAGTTCACATTGCCCAACAGGCAGATAGCCCTTTGGGTCCAGCCCGCCAATACATGTGGATCCATAGCCGAATCGGATTCTTGGGCCTCCAAAGCCATCTCAAGGATCTTGGCCAGGGGACCGACCACGTCCAGGAGTTTGTCCTGGCAGCCCCTCCATGCACGATCAATACCCTTCTTAGGGTCCTTCGCGAACTTTTTAAGGAAAGTTAGCATGCTAGGATCAATATCGGGAGTCTCTGCCACCTTGTCGGTAATGTCTGGACGTGGACATTCGATCGGAGTCTATTTCTGACCTCCTTGTCGAAGCTCTTGCGGAGGTTGTCATGAATATAGGCTGCGACCTCTGGCGCCGGGAGCCAATCCGAAGACCGTGGGTGGACAATATCTGCCGGGTCGAAAGAAAAGGGAGTGGACAGAGACTGGGTAGATTCCACATTCTGGGACTTCTTTGCTCGTTTTTTAGGGGGGGATTCATCAGAAGTATCAGTAGTAGTAGCAGTGTCCGTGTCGGTATCAGTGTCCTGTACCTGGGATTTCTTACCCGAGTCTGGAGCAGGCAGAGAGGACATAGAATAGGGATGAGGCCAAGCCTCCGAAGGCACCTGAGAGGCAGCTGCGCCCTTCTTTGCGGTATCAGCTGAGGTAAAACCATGCCTTTTCGCAAACTTCTCCAGTTGTTTATTGATTGGCTTAAGAGCACTAGCCAGAGCCTGCTGAGGAGTTCCTGGAACTGCCTTCTCCAGGGACTTATTGACGGAATCTTGCATAGAGGCGTCCAGAGCCTCAACAATCTTTTCTTCAACAGAAGGGGTAACCACTTCTTCTGCATAGACATTCTCCTCATCATATGTCACCCAGTCCTCTATGGTGGCACCAAATTTATACATAGACTTGCTCATGGATCAGCCAAGAGTAATATCTGAGGAGTAACAGGTGGGAGCCAACCCACAGCACAAGAAAGAATCAATATGGGCAACCAGGTACCTAGCTCCTCAGCCAAAGGCTGTATGAAGTTATTGCAGCCCTCAGGCGTAAAATGGAGCCAAAATCCTTTTTAAAGAATAAACAAGTCCAAAGAGGTGTGCACCCTCTAGGCCCAGCAGTTGTTGCAGCTAGCCAAGGGTCAATGAACTTCCTCCGGTGGAAGACAGCACCAACTCCCTGAAGATCTGACTAAAACTAACTAAAAACCGGGCAGTAGCAACGTGGGTAGCCCAATCCTACCAAAAACCAGCCCAATTGGGCTACGCACGTCGAAACTATCGAAACTAGCACTAGCTACCGGCTCCGAGTGTCTGAGGCCAATGAAGGGGGCCACGCGCTCTCAACAATATAGAAATCTCGCCGTCGCCGAGTCGGTACCTTGCCCCAATTGCAAATACATCCAAAAATGCCCCCAGAGCCAAGCAGCAACCGCCGCAAACGCCGCGCTTCCTGCGCGAGTAAAACTGCACCACAGTCTCTCTCGGGAGCGAGCGCGACCAGAAGCGCTGCTCCCGAAGCACACACTCAGCGTCCCGGAGAGGTCACGACGCCCATGTGAAAACAGGAAGGTGCGATCTCACCCGGCAGGCCGAAGAGCGGAGCGTGCCGGTAATTAGTCACCAACGGGAAACAACGCGCTGCAGCGCGACCCCAGAACAACATAGCCCAGAGGGGCAAAGTGCCCAATCATGCAATACAGTAACGTTCAATCAGCAAGAACTTAAATATAACAGTACATTAAGCACTTATTCAAGATAGGAAGTAAAGGCACTTAACTGTCTGCGTGAGCAGCAAAGAAAGAGGACTATATCCGGTGTTGCCTAGTTCTTATGGACTATGACAGGAAGTGATGTATGTTTGCATCATGGGAAATGTAGTTTATTTTACATAAAAAGATGAGACCATTCCCTTGAACCTTATACTGGATCTAGCTAAGATCTAGCTATAGAGTATTCATTGATGGAATCACAGGCACAAAACGTTTAACTTCCCAGGATACAAAAACATTTATTAAAATGACAAAAATATGAACAAATTTACAGTTGTACGTCATACATTTTATAAAAAACAATTAAAATTATTCATGAACTAATAAGACAGTTGGACAATTTCTTGTGACCTGCACAATCAAACGGACAGACAAAAGTTGCAAAACATATAAATTGTAAAATACAAGGTGTACATTCAATGCTTCGATTTAAACTCTCCCTGGTCTTGTAAACTGAAACTTGAGAATCAACAAAGGAGGTGAAGGTTTGAATTGTACTAGATTTTGGGCGTCGACGCGTTTCGGTGGATATAACGTATTTCTCTTCCACCTTGTTCAAGACTACAAGTTCGGTGTCTGTCTTGTTTTGAGGCTTTGCAATTGTCCTGTGTTTAGAGGTGTCGTAGTGAATTCTATAAAAACCACAACATGGAATGACAGTTGAAGTACTTCTCAGCGCTGTCGGTGGTGTTCCCTCTATCTGAGTGGTAGAGTTCGTTTTCATTAAGAAGATTTAAAAAATTTTTAGGGCTGCTGCTCCTTTTTGCCGCAGTCGAATAGATATTTTAGTATGAGTTTCAGGCGGCTGGGCAGTGGCCTCGGAAGGAGAAGTAATCTCTCCTGATCCTGCTGTGTGAGCGGATAAATCACGCTGCTTCGGGGTTTCCGGTAAGAATATACAACGATCTTCATTGTCTGCTGTATGTAGCATTAAAAGAAAGAGAAGCATAATACGAAGCCTCCGGTCCTGTAATAGAATTCCTTCTCAGCACCGTGTGTCGTTTCTTTGCCATTAAAAGTACCGGGACTTACATCTATGTGCCTGGACTGCAGGATAACATCAAACGTTCTTTTTTTCATTTCTCTTGCTGCAGTCTCAGCTACGTTGTCCAGTATAGAGGAATATTTCAAACTTTTCTGTAACGTAGTTTTTCACTTTTTGGACGTTAATATTTTCATATTATGGATCTCCATGTTCTCTACACAGTTCTTAGTACACCATCTTCTGGGCATATTCTGGAACAGTGTACTATTTAATTTAACTTAATAATACTTATAACATTATTTTCTTTCTCAGGGGACACGTTGCTACGTGGGTCGAGTACCGGTGTTATTAATTCTTGTTTTAATTAAAACTATCTCTTTCTCCTTCATGTCTCACATGTGCGCAACTTTATTCTGCATGCTATAAGTTTCCCTAAATGGGAATCGGAGTGGGTATTACTCCCATTTGCTCATTGTACATTCATACTGTTTCACATGTGCTCAATTTTATTCCTACTTCCTTCTGGGGCTATGCAAGGGTTTTAGTCCTTTTCGAATTACTATATGGGTACCTATCCATATATGTTTGTTGACATCACTCAACCACAAGCAATTTTATATGGATCCCTGCTTCCTCCTGAGAGCTATGCGAGGGTTTTAGTCCTTTTTGCATTATTATATGGGTCCCTATCCATATTCTGTTTGTTGATATCACTCAACCTCAAGCAACTTTATTCTGTTTTACTCCGGGGAGCTATGCAGGGGTTTTAGTCCTTTTCGCATTATCACATGGGTCCCTATCCATATCTGTTTGTCTATATCACTCAACCTCAACAATGTCAATTTTACAAGGACTATTGTTTCTACAGGTCTTAGTCCCTTCTGTTACTGCTTTAACCCCTTATCTTGTAAGGGTTTGCTTTCGGTTATAGTCCTCCTGAACCTCACATATAGTTATGTTTTCAGTTTATTTAACTTTCTATTATTAATATGCACTGCTGTCGTTACACTATATTTTGTGATTATGTATTGATTATGGTGTTTTACTTGGGTGAGGATTATCCTTTTACTTTTCCTCATCTTCCTTGTTTTCTTTCTTCTTTTCTGTTCCTTTTTCTCCTAGTGCCTCATGTGGTTTCTTAGCTTTCCTCTGCTTTTTCCCTGTGTTTTCCTTCTCTTTATTTTCCTCATCCTGTAGTTCTGAGTTTTGTTGGTTCATTCCTCTTCTGCCTTCTTACTTTCCTGTTCTGGCCAGTGGTTATGTTTTGGGACAGTTATTGTTGGTTCTTTTTTTCCTTTTCTCTGATGATGTTATTTCGTTCTTTTTCTTTTGTGTACAGAAGGAAGGATGGTTCTCATATCTTGGTTTGCCTCTCATCTTTGCTTTTCTTATCCTTTCCTGAATGGTTCTTATATCTTGGTTTGCCTCTCTTCTTTGCTTCTCCTGTTCTTTCCTGTTGCTCTCTTCTTTCAATGTTTTCATGTTTCTTATTTCCTCCATTTTTTTCTTGTTTCTTCATTGTTGTTTTTTATATATAGAAGAAAGGGGGATATGTTTTATCTTGACTCTGATGTTTTTCTAGCCCTGCTAATGGAATCTTGGTGCAATGATATAACATGGAATGTTGGGAGTGAGTTGGCTGGGCTGAGCAGCATGCTGGCTACTATCACCCTTTTCACAAATCACTTAAATTATTGGTATGGTCTTTTATTTTCATTGCAAAAGGAAGACCACAAACCCACTTGTATTGTGAAATTAAGCACACAAAAAAGAAGTTACCAATTGATGCTAGAATCAGTTTAATGTACGTCGGGTTAAAAATCATGTTGCTCAGGCTATATAGAAACATGCAGAGGGTCTATCTTTCCTCCAACGACCTATATTGTGAAAAATAATACGCATTTTTCCATGAAAATCACGTTTCTTTTTAGAAAAATATATCACTGGAAGGAAAAGCCAGTTTCCGATCTACTTGTATTAACTGTGGATGTAGTCATTCTCTATGATTTGCCTTTCTCCCAGGTTTCTGTCTCTGGCAGCAGGCATTCTAATGTCAGAACTCATCTGTTGTAGCTTGTGACAGATGTGCAGCTACATAATTTCTTTATTACAGGCAACTAGACATGTCACAAGACAGCTGTAATAAGGAAATTAGAGACTGTCTTTTTTAAAGGGTCTCAAGCTTGCATGTATTATAGCCATATCCAGCATGTGCCGAGAAACTGTACTTCTATTGACTGTTGATGGAGGGAAAGGGAATATGGATTAAAAGACTTTAATGATCCTCTGAAGAGGCATACAATCTATCGGGGTAATATGAAAACTAACATTTATCAAAGGGACATCTGAAAACATCCTTATGAAATGGTAGAAATAACAGCAAAGTCATTATTTCTCCTACCTTTCTAGCCAATGTTATGACAATCTATTGAAGTACATGTTCAGACAAAGAGTGCAAGTAATCATAGTTTGAAGAATCAAAATAAAGATCCAATGACCTGAGTCCAGTGCGACTCTAAAAGGAACGGAGGAAAACATTAAAAGGGTTTAAATTGCTTTTACAGCCCTTGACAGATAACTCAGCAGTATTATATCCATGAATGGTGTGTGCCAGGTAGCTGTAAGCCAAGGGCCATCCCTGTGGACATATGTACTAACATAGCATATTTCTATCAACCTGACACTCTTCTATGATATGGAGACCTAGGTGAAGAGACAGGACTGCAGTAACAAAGACTGATGCAACATCTGATCATCCAGCCAACACTTGATGCTTCCGACATAGGGAACATTCCAATCACTGACAAACATATATACAAGTTCCAGAGTGCAACTATACACCAAAAGGGGTACAATTCTTTAGGGCAACACTAGTGGTCGTAAAACCTTATACAAATGCTGTGTTAACCACAATATAATGGTTATCAACATCAATTATTGGGTGAAAGGAGGAGAGACTATGGAACCATACAAGATGATGAGCCTTGTCCCCAATGCCTTTGAAGATACTGTTTTTCGAGCCTGAAAGGGGATTGGATGGTGTCAAGGAAATTTTTATCAAGAATAATGTTGTGCTTTAAAATAATTACAAAAGGCATGCCATACTTGTTGATCTATAACTCTGTAGTAACTAGTTCATCCATCTTGACCACAAATATATTTGTGGGGAAACTGGGCTTCTTTGCAGATGCCCCCACCCTTTTTGACCCGTTAAATATGCGGGATGCTGGTTTTTGACTCGGACCGACTAACCAGGCCCCAGTGCTTGTGCTCTTTCCCCCAAAAACATAATGTGAATTGGTACACCCAATTTGGCAAGGAACTTAGCCCCCTTATAAGTTCCTATCATATGGTACCAGGGGTTCTCAGGGCAAGGGTGGTAAAGGGGTCACCATAGCTGCAGCACAGTTCTGCAAACCCTGTGTGAACCGATTAAAATTGGGTCAGCAGGTCTGCAATTGCAGTCTGCACAGGCAGCTTGTCTGCTTGAGAAGAGACCCCGCACACACCATTTGCTGCAGTTGTTTGGGCATATATAAATCCACAGTAACCCTGTAAAGCAAGGTTAACTGTAATTGGCAGTCCATAGGAAAACATGGGTTGGCTACTATGCAGACCTGGGATAGCCAGCTCCATTATGGTACTGATGGAGAAAGGATTCTAGAAATAGAACCTTGCTTTGATCAACCTCTCTTTAACAGACACTAACACACAGAAATCTTAGATAAATGAAAACGAACATACATACAACATTCACACACAAGGAAAAAGGTATTTTGCTTGCTTAAATAGCAAAGAATAGTTCGCTACGTGATTAAAATCCCGCTTGAAACTGAAAATCGCTTTTTGCATGTGCGAACCTGTCCTGTGCAAGTAACCATGTGAGAGGAAATCTCTCACGCATGCCTAAAGAGTTGCTAACTGTAGGTCTCAAAGTACCGCATGTCTGCCATATGCTTGCCGAAATCTCAAAAGAAGTTTTTGCTACTACCGCTTTGCATAACGAAGAAGAAAATAACATGGGATAGAGTAGAAGGGGGAGGTAAACAGTGAAAATGACATATTAGAGAAATAAACATTTGGTTACGATTCTTTTGTCGATAGTGAATGTTTTGGGCCTATATGCTAAAACGAAAGAAAGATGGCGGGTGAAACGTAATGAAAATTGATTCTGCGCAGTGAAGACCGAGGGTGACCCGCTGACCGGGAAATTGGTCAACGGACAAAACCCAAGGACCAGAGCTTGAGGAAGGATCCTCAACTGAAGAAATGATATACAATTTGTATCGATCTACTGTGTGAGAGGTATGGGAACAGAAAGAATCATGAAAAGTGAATAAATTATGTGGGAAGGGTTTATTAAACAAACAATTAATTAAAGATTTTGGGATGGCCGCATGAGGTGATGACAACTCTCCTGCTCTGGCCCAATCGCAGTTCAGGATTCACAGATATTTGCTACCTTTGAGGGTGGGACATGCAAAATTAAAGGGTATAATTTGAGTTACTTAAGGTTACTGGGTGTTGCGAGATGCAGAGAGAGAGAGAGATGATGAGAACTGCTGCTGCTGAGGAGAGTCATTGATGCTACTAAGAAGAACAGACTGGGAAAATTCAATACTGAGAGACAGCCTGATTAGATTGAAGATTTGCGGAAGAATATGATGATCTCCAGTGCATCGGGTTTCTAGAAAGGTATAGTAAGTATAATCCTATCCTACACCTGTCCTAAAGTCTTTGTGTCCTGACTCTTAATCAGGAGACCGCCATCAATCCTTTTGGACTGGGGTTGTATTTCCCGTTCCAATTTGGCAACTATCCATTTCCATAAATCTTGAATTTTTGCTGCTACGTTCAGATTATTGTGCCTTTTGTCTCTTAATCTCTCCCTCTAAATGCGTTTGAGGTTGTTGAAAGAGTCTGTATTTTGAATGCATTATGATAAATACATTTTTCTCTCCCATGAAAGATGATGGAGTTTGCACTATGAATCTGTACAATTGAGCGTTCATTTTTTATCGAATTAATAGATAACATTTATTGAATCTTTCCAGGAGTCTGTGATTATTTTACTGCAAAGTTTTAATGACATTTTGTTAATATCACCATCAACTACTAGACTAATTGTCCACTGACCAAAGGAAGAGTATTGATCTGTGAAGATTAGTTAAACATAGACAAAATTCAGATCGAAGGAAAATAAAACGTGATCCCCAGCGAACAGTCAGGAAATACAAATGCGTATATGGGCCCATTGCAACTGATATTGGAGGTGTGAAAAGTTTATCCTGGCCTTTGGCTGGATCAGTTTTTCAGGTAGCAGAGTGATGTTTTTTATCAATTAGTTTGATGATTATTGATCATTGACTATTGACTATTGTTTTGACGATTTGACTATATGTTTTAACATAATGAGTTAGTGTCACATTTTATGTTGTCTGGAGCACAGGTACAGAGATACCTTTGAATCCCGGGAATGGAATTCGGAAGAGTGTGATAAATGGAAGTCACACTGCAGAAGGTTAATCGTCTGTTGTTGTAATACTGAGAAGCTACGGAGGGCTGGCAGTATTACAGTAGGGACTATATCATATAAGAGTAGAGTGTGATTGATAGCAGATGGCCCGCCTTTGAAACCTTGGCCTTACCTGAAGGAGGTGTATCCCTAGAGGAGTAACAGGTCTGCCCTGTGCTGGAGTGAAGGGTAAACGTTTTTTACTCGTAGTGACAGGAAGGAATTTTTCTTTTGTGGCTCCTGAAGAAACTATATTTGATTTAGTGGAACAGACAGAGTAGTGCTGTTTTTACATTGTTACTAATAAGAATTTTATAACGGAAAAGACGAAAACAGGCATTTTTGTATTACCTTGTGAAGAGAGGGTCAGTAGCAGGAGCTGTACTGACGTCACAGAAAGCTGCGCTGGTATTGGTCGCAGCAGCGGGCGTGAGAACACTGTAGATTGTAAAGGGAGGGTCAGCAGTAGGAGTTATCCTGATGTCACAAGAGCTGCACTGGCATTGGTCAGACAAGAGGGTGTGTTGAAAAGCATGATTGGTCAATTGATCTGCAGTGTGCTGGTATTGGGCGAAGATGAAACACGTAGTAAACTCTAATTGGATTGTTGGTGTGAGTCGCACAAGCATTGGACGAGAGTTGAATAATAACTTTAGTGAAAATAAGGAAGAGTTTTGAATTTGTTGAGCGAGTTATAGAACAGAACAAAGAAAAATGAAGTTGATTAACAAGATCAAGAATTTCTTTAAGAAGGATATGCGCATAATGATTAGGGAGGGAATTCTTAGGCCACCTCCTAATACACTGGCCTTCTATATGATGATGGAGAGTGGATATCATACATGTGTATGGCTGGAGAATCGGGTGGAATATACGAAAAATTATGGTATTTTCAGCTTTTCCAAAACATGGTACATTTAATGTAAGAGTTCTTCAGAATTTGAGAAACAAGATGAATACATTGGAACCACATCCAAGGTTGACACAGTATGAGGTACACCAAAATCCCAAAATGTAGCATCCTCGCAGAATAGGGCTAGAAAAGAGATCGTTATAATAGATGATCAAATTAGCGAATGTGAATCGAATGTTTCAATAATGGATCTACAAAATATTGACCCTGCGACAGAAACCCCAAAAAGAATTTTGCCCACAATTGTGAACAGAAAAGTACCAACCGTCACTCCAGTGGCAGGGAATTCCGCTGGATTTTCTCATGAAGAGCCGGAGGAATGGGCAAAAGGATTAGAAAGGAAGAAACCCAAAAATATAGATGTAAGTAAATTAAGATGGGATTTAGAAGAAATGATCATTGGTACAATAGGTGTTGATGGATTAGGTGCATATGAAGATGAGGAGTTGTTATTTCTATGTAAGAGTATAACCTGGAGGGCAAAGAATTTGCATGAGAAGATAGCGGAAGTAGCCTTAGAATTTGGAATAGATATAGAAAAATCAAAGGTACTGCAAAAGAACTATAGAGCAGAATTTACTGAAAAGGACTTTGAATGCTTGAATGTGTCAGGAAGGATATTGCAAGTAAAGGAATTGATACACCTTTTAAAGAAATGGTGAGATGTAGATCGATGGAGAAGCAGATGGACTAAGAAAAGAGAAGAGCCAATTGCTAAAAAGTTATCTGCATTTCTAATGAGAGAAGTAGAACAGGTTGAAAGGATGTGTCAGATGGGAGAAGTTCCAGGTGGTGGATATGTTCATGTTGCATGGAGCAGACAGGATATTTTGTCTTTTACAAATGACTGCCCAGGGTTGACAGAAAAACGTATTGAATGGTATAAACAAGTGGAGTGATTTGTTAAAGTATCAAAGGTTTTGTTAAAAGATTTTGATGGTTTGTTTGATATAGTGTTACCCACAGATTTATGGACAGAGTATAAGATTACAGTTGATTGGCCCACTGAAGAATATCCTAGAGATGCGAGAACAGGAGCACCTTCAGAGGAAGTAATGAAAAAGTACAATCAGGTGATTACTTTTCTGAAAGGGAAAATTCTCCCTAAGGAAACAAATTGGGTTAAAATAGACAGAACAATGCAAGAACCAAAGAGTCAGTGCATGCCTATTATGAAAGGTTACTGCGGGTGTTTAAACAGTATTGTGGATTTGAGTATATTGGTGATAAAGATATGGGACATTTTGTGTATAGATTTGTCTGTGGATTAGGATCAGAAATAAGTCAGATGATTCAGCAGCATATGCTTTGTTGGCATAGCAAGCCGATCAATGACATTCTACAGTATGCTAAATACTGCAGTGATGACATTGATGCAAAGCTTAAAAAGTTAAAAGAGAAAATGATGTGGGCTCAAGTGAAGATGGCAGAACATCAAGAAACAAATTAAAATCCACAGATTGATAATCAGATGAATGGACAGAATCAGAGTGGTCAAGTTTCGAATGAGAACAAAGGGAAAGGCAGAATGAGTAGAGAGGAAGCGAGAAATAAATATCATTGTCATGAATATTGGAAGAATGAGAGTAGAAATCTACAACAGAATAATGAGGAAAATCACATTTTAACCCCTTCGATGCTCATGACGGAACGGTTCCGTCATGAGCGACGGTTGAGCTGTGCTCATGACGGAACCGTTCCGTCACGACCACACCCGTTTCTTAGAACGCTCAGCACAGCGCGAAAATTCGCGCCGCGCTGAAGCGGTTAAATCCACAGATGCAAAATGGGGTGGTTGTCAACCAACAGCAACAGCAGCAGATAGTTACTCCTCAGCTACAGGTGCCTCAAGCCCCTTTGTCCAACAATGTGAATGCTTAGGTGCAGAGATACAGTGTGAACACCGGATTTCGCGGAGAAAGTGGTAAGAATACACAGACTGTTTAACAATTTTGGATGCAGAGTGATGCGTATGAATTGGAAATGGCGCAATGATAGTGCCTGAGGGGGGAGGAAGAGTGCGTGCTTGGCGCATCCTTGGCGGTAGAACAGTCAGGTCCATTTATTGATGGGAAACTTGAAGGCAATGATATTACTTTCTTAATGGACACTGGTGCTACCCGTTCTACTGTGATAACAGCAGAAATCCCAAACCTACCCCTCTCGGGAGAAACTATCCAAGTTGTAGGAGTGTCAAATAAGCAGATTAGGACCCGTATCACGAAATCAATAGAAGTGAAAATTGGAAATTTCAGAGACATGCATCGGGTTGTGGTATGTGATTCAAGTCTGGTAAAGCTATTAGGTAGGGACCTATTGTGCAAAATGAATTTCTCAGTCTTCTGTACGCCCGATGATGTAGCTTTTCAAACACCGGATGAGGACATAACATTCAAAATGATGACACCTAAGCAAGGAACAGAGGTGGATGAGATGTTTTCACTCCTTACTGAAAGAGACTTGCCTGATGAACTAAAAGATACAGTCAGATCGGATGTATGAGATTTTACAGGAAGAGAAATTGGTCTTATGGCTAGACCCTGTGAAAGTTATGACAAAGGAAGGTGCAGTATATCCAAACACCCCACACTTCAAAATGAGCCCTGAAGTGAAGGCATGAGTAGGCCAAGTAATTGATCAGATGGTTGAACAAGGAATATTAAAAGAAATATTGGACAGTCCGTGTAATTCGCCAATCATGAGACTTAAGAAGCCTAGTGGAAAATATAGAACAGTACAAGATTTGAGAAAAATTAATAAAATAGTGATACCTTGTCACGTAGTACCAAACCCAGCAGTGATTTTTTGTCAGATATCATGGGATACTCATTGGTATACTGTGATTGGTTTGTGCCAGTCGGAGAAGCGTGGCTCAATGGTTAGAGCGGCAGACCCTGATGCAGAGGTCTGGCCTGGGACCAGGGTTCAATTCCCGCCTTGGCGGCTCTTGAACTCAATTTCCCAAGACCTGATAATTCTCGCCTCGGTGCCTAGTCTAATCATGGGTCCCACTCTGTGACTCTGGGCAATAGCTTGCTTAATCTCCACAATGGCCCCAGCAGCGCTTGGATGCCTAGCTTCACCTTGGGGGTGCCCAGGAGTGGGCATTTCACAGGAAAGCCAGGATGGGTTCCACAGCGGTATTAATACAGTGCTACGAGACCTCTGGGTAGAAGTGCGCTATATAAATACAAACACATTCATTTCAATTCCATTACACCCGGATAGCCAGTATCTTTTTTCTTTCCGGTTTGAGGATTGTGTTTTGGCATGGTGTCCAGTTCCACAAGGGTACACAGAAAGTCCATCGATATTCAATCAGATTCTGAAAAAATGGTTAGAGATAATTAGTAATGCCAGGAAATTCAGTTTTTGTTCAGTACATTGATGACCTATTGGTGGGCTCAAAGACGAGAGAAGCTTGTGTCACTGACACTATAGCTTTACTGAACCATCTGGCAGGACACAAAGTATCCCCAGATAAATTACAATTCTGCAAACAAGAAGTGCAATATCTTGGACATAAGATAGAGAAGGGAGTCAGGAAAGTGACACCAGAGAGAATAAAAGTGATTAGACAAATGAGTATACCTAAAATAATAAAGAAGTACGAATGTTTTTGGGAATGGTTGGATATTGTCGCCAATGGATACGTTGATTTTCATTGCTGGCAAACCTTTAATAGGGTTGACACGGAAGGAAATGACAGATCCGGTTGAGTGGAATGATGAAAGTGAAGAAGCATTCATAAAACTGAAAAGTTGTTCGTGTCAGGCCCCAGCCTTATGATTGTCAGATTACACAAAATAATTGGTACTGTTTTGCTGTGAAAGAGAATGGTGTGCAATCTCAGTGTTAACCCAGAGACATGGATTGTCTCAATGTCCTGTAGCATACTTTTCTGCTACCCTTGACCCAGTGGCTGCAGCATTACCTGGCTGTTTAAAAGCAGTAGCTTCCACTTGTGCGAGCTTGGAGCAAAGTGAATTGGTTGTGATGGGACATCCCATCAAGGTGTATGTGCCATATTCAGTTGAGATTCTTTTAACAAGGACTCAAACTCAACATTTGACCCCAAGTCAGCTGACTAAGTATGAAAGAGTGATTTTGGAAGCTGAGAATGTGAGTATAATAATATGTACCATGGTGAATCCAGCAACGTTGTTGCCTGATTTTTATTGTGAAGAGGTGAAGGAAGAAGTGGATCATGTCTGGATGTGACAGAAATGTGTACTAAACCCAGGCTTGACCTCCTTGACGTTTCTTTGGAAGAATTCGATTTTTTGTCTTAGGAGAGAGAATGGAGAACTGATGTCTACCTATGCTGTGTGCACTATGCCAGGAATTATAGAAGCTTTCTGTCTAAAAGGAGTTAAGTCTGCCCAGATTGCTGAAATATTTGCATCGGTGAGGGCATACAAAATTGGGAAGAAATTGAGAGTGACCATATTTACAGACAGTCAATATGGTTTTGGGGTAGTACATGATTTTGGCCAATTGTGGCTACAAAGGGGATTTCTGACTTCTTCAGTATCTCCTATACGAAATGGCAAAGATGTTAAAGAACTATTGGAAGTATTACAATTGCCAAAAGAAATTGCAGTAGTCAAATGTGCCGCACATAAGTCAGGAAATGACTATGTGACATTGGGTAATCGGTATGCAGACCAAGTAGCACAATTTTGTGCAAGGAATACAATGTTGTTGAACAGAGGGATGGAAAATGATGTTACCAATTGCCAGCAAATGTTTTTCTCTGCTTTTGAAACATGGGATGAGGTTAGACAATTGCAGGATGAAGCAGACATGAAAGAGAAGGAACGATGATCAAAATATGTTGCACAAGAAGGACTGATGATCAAGAATGGGGGGTGTGTCCAGATGGTAGACCAATAATGCCAGACAGCTTGTTGCCACAAATGGCTAGGGTATATCATGGGGTTGCACACGTCGGGAAGGATGCCATGATCAGACAGTTCAGACAAATGTGGTTAAAACCCAAGTTCAGGATAGTTGCAGAAAGCCTCTGTTAAAGGTGTTTAACTTGCCAATTGCAAAACCTAGGGAGGAAGTCTGTGGTTAGTAGGGGAAAAATTGGGAAAGCAGAAAGACCAGTCTCAAGATTGCAGTTAGATTTCATTGAGTTGCCACCGTGCAGTGGGTTGAAATATGTCCTTGTCATTGTTTGTCTGTTCTCTCGATGGGTGGAAGCCTATCCATCTGAAAGAAACACATAGTGATAGATTCCTTGCGTTAGAATTACCACCAGGCGTCAGACTGGATCCGGAAAGTATTCATTAGCAGTACCCCTGCACGTCGGTAGGTGTCGTCGTGCGGCTCCGCGTGTGTTGTTGGCGTCGTTGTTGCCGAGATGACATCTGAGGAGCTACTTAGACGCGCCCACATTAGTTCTTTCTTTTTATGCGCCAGCAAGCGCAAATCCGGGAAGAGCAAGTACCCCTAGTCACTTTTTGACAGAATTTTTTCGAGCCCATTTGTCTCAATTCGATCGACTCCTGGTGTCATAGGGATGCCCGGCTTTAAGAACTGTGGGGACTGTCACCGCATGATGTTGGTGATGGACCCACACCATGTGTGTTTCTACTGCCTGGGGCGCGACCATTACTTCAAGTCATGCTCCAACTGCCAGGCCATGGCGCCGAAGACTTTGCGGGAGTGGTCCCGAAAGTTGCTGGAAGTCCGGCAGTCGGCTTCGTGCCACTCAATGTCCCGGTCCCGTGGGAGGTCGAGGGACTGGTCACAGAGCCGCCACCATCATTCCTCTGGATCTTAGTCTGCGCACTAGGGGTCAGGCAAGTCGAAGCATTCCAAGGAGAAGTCGAAGACACGACGTCGCTCTTCGACTTCGCCTCTCCTGTTGCGCAATGCTGCTGAGGGTGCGGGTGGTGCCACCCCGCGCGGCTCTGGCAGAGCCTGCGACGTCACCACTGGCCTACCCACCCTTTCAGGTCTGTAGGCGATGCCTGCTAAGGGCAAGAGTTTCTTGCTGCCATTGCCCGACTCTTTGGGCAGTCCGACCTTGCCCTTCCATCACCTGCAGCGCCGTAGTCAGCTTTGGCCCCAGCGCCGCAGGACACCTTGGATCCCAGATCGGATCCTGGATGACTCCAGTTGACCTTATACCACCTCCACCGGTGTTGATCCCACCTCCATCACCACCTCCGACCTCGAACCCGGTTTCAGCCTCGAACCGGCCACGGTGCCGGAGCGGCGTTGCTCAAAGCCGATTCCGACGCCGATGGGGCCTTTTTACCCCTATGTACCTCTTTATTTTCAGCCTGTTTCGCAGACTTCGGAGGAAGGGAAGGACTGGGAGGGGTCTGAGGACCCTCTCACACAACAGTGGGGTTATGATCCAGACCGGGCAGAGGATTTGGGGGATGCCAGTGGTCTTGAAACCTCACCTGAACTTGGCATGCTGTCTCCTCCTTCCGTGGCTACAGAGGCGGGAGCAAGTTATGCAGTGATGTTGCGTAGGGCAGCCAAGGCCCTCCACCTCAAACTCCCTACAGTGGCTGTCTGGACTAACCTCCTGACAGAAGTGCTTTAGCCGGTGGCAAACTCTTCGGAGCCCTTGCCACCTTTTAATGATGCTCTTTCGGACGTTTTTTTGGGCACTTGGTCCAGGCCCAACTCAGGGGCTCCTGTGGACAGGAACATGGCCTGACGCCGTCCCCTGGCTCCAGGCGACCCCCTCTTTCTCTCCCAACACCCCACCCCTGAGAGCTTGGTTGTCCAGGCCTCTGCATCCCAGAGTGTTCCCTTCCACACCTCCGGATAGGGAATCCAAGAAGCTGTAGCAGCTTGGCAAGAAGCTGTTTTCATCTGCTAGCTCAGGGCTGAGGTCGGTGAATACTGCATGCCTTTTAGGCCATTATTCCTACTCTGTGTGGGACACGGTTGTGAAGGTGCTGCTAACTGTCCGGTGGAGGCCCTGACAGTTCTCTCTCAAGCTATTGTAGCTGGACGAGACGCAGCTAAGTTCATAATCCATTGTGGGCTTGATACCGCCGACTCGCTGGGCCGGGCGATTTCTACGTCGGTGGAGCTTCAGCGCCACACCTGGCTGTGGACAACTGTCTTCTCAGGGGATGTCCAGGGTCGAGGGCAGACAAACTCAGCTGCTGGTGCATGATGGATCACAAATGGCGTCTAAACTTGGATGTGGCGCAAGGTCTCTTTCAGCAGTGGGGAGAGCCTTCGTTAGATCTATTTGGCACCAAAGAGAACGCACAATGTCATCAGTTCCGGGGGTTGGAATTTCCAAGCCTGCACTCACTAGGCGACACTTTTCATCGTGAGCGGAGTTGCGCTCTACTATACGCCTTTCTGCCTATACCACTTCTACCTAAAGTGCTGAAGAAGATCAAGCGAGATCGGGCCCAAGTTATTCTTGTGGCTCCGTACTGGGCTCGAAGAGTATTGTATCGCGAGCTACTCAGCATGGCTATCGATCCCCCGACACAACTGCCTCTCCGGGAGGATCTTCTGTCGCACCAGCAGGAGATGGTCCTCCACCCGAACCTGTCCAGCCTGCACCTCCTTGCATGGAGATTGAGCGGCAGCAGTTGACATCTTTTGACCTGCCTCCCAAAGTTTGTGATGTAATCTTGGCAGCCAGGCGTCCCTCCACTAAGACGGTATACGCCTGCAGGTGGAATAAATTTGTGGCATGGTGCATAGCAAATGCTGTGGAGCACCTTTCTGCCCCTCTTTCAGAGGTCCTTCTATTTCTCCTTTCTTTGGCCCAGCAGTCTCTTCTCTGGGCACATTCAAGGGCTATATCTCCGCCATTTCAGCCTTTATATGGCTTCCGGATCAGCCTTCCCTTTTCAAGTCCCCTGTTGTAAATAGATTCTTAAAAGGCATTACTCATCTTTTCCCTCCTGTTCCTTTCGTAATGCCTCAGTGGGACTTAAACCTGGTCCTGACATAACTGATGTGTGCTCCCTTAGAGCCACTTCACCACTGTCCTCTTCATCTTATTTCTTTTAAGACAGCTTTCCTGGTGGCTATCACCTCAGCCAGAAGAGTGAGTGAGCTCTAGGCTCTTTCTTCTAAACCTCCTTTTCTCTCTGCCCATCCGGACAAAGTTGTTCTAAGGACTCGTCCATCTTTTCTGCCAAAGTATGTCACTGCCTTTCACATCAGTCAGACCATCACTTTGCCCACCTTCTTTCCACCTCCTCATCCCTCAAAAGAGAAAGAGAGGCTCCACTGTCTGGACCCAAAACGTGCGCTCTCATTCTACCTTAACCGCACACAACAGTTCCGGGTGGATGACCAGCTCTTTGTTGGCTACATGGGCGCCAAGAACGGTCGGGCCATGCACAAGCGGACCATCTCTCGATGGGTCGTTTTGTGCATTAAGGCTTGTTATTCTTTGGCTAAAACGGAGCCTCCAGTGGGGCTATGCACCCATTCTACCAGGGTGACAGCAGCCACTACTGCTTTGGGACGGGGAGTTCCCTTGCATGACATCTGTCAGGCAGCTATGTGGGCCTCGCTGCACACGTTTACTAAGCAGTACTGCCTGGACAGCCAAGTTCAGAGAGACAGCTTTTTGGCCTTTCAGGTCTCAGGGACTTCCTGGTGTGATCTTGGTTCACAGACCCACCACCGGGGTTGGTATTGCTGGGGTATCTATTCTAAGGTAAGGAATCTATCACTATGTGTTTCTTTCGGATGCACAAGTTACTTACCTTTGCTAACATATATCTGTAGGAAATATTAGTAGTGATAGATTCCTTACCGGCCCACCCATCCTCCCCGTTCTGCAAACTGATTTCTAGGGTTAAGGTCATCCCTTTCAGGGCCCTAGTTTCATGGCACCAGTGGTCAGTTTCTTGCATGGCTCTGCGTTCCTGGCGAGGAAAGTAGTGTACAGAACTGACGTCAGCGTGCGTGGACGTGTCTAATTAGCTCCAGTGACTTCATCTTGGCACCAACGACGCACACGGAGCCACATGACGACGCCTACCAACGCACAGGGGTACTGCTGACAAAATCATTCCGGATCCAGTCTGATGCCTAGGGGTAATTCTAAGGTAAGGAATCTATCACTACTAATGTTTCTTACAGATATATTATTACTGAAGGTATGTAACTTGTGCGACGAGAAGAAATGACAGCTTAACCGTTGCTAAACTGCTTTTAAGAGAGCTTATGCCGAAGTTCGGATTTCCAGTCACTTTAGAATCAGACTGAGGACCTCATTTTAATAATAAGATAATTAAACTAATTTGTGAAGCTTTTACAATTGAACAAATGTTACATTGTGCCTATCGACTAGAAGGCTCTGGAGTGGTCGAACAGGTCAATGACACAATAAAATCCCGGTTAGGAAAAGTGTGTGCATCCACTTTAAGCATGAGCGCAAAATCCGCTCCGATCGCGGATTTTGCGGATTTTCGGCAAATCCGCGATCCGCGAACTCTCGCGGATTTGCCGAAAATCCGCAATCCGCGATCGGAGCGGATTTTGCGGTCAAAAGTTCAAGCGCGCCTAATTAACGATGGCGCCGGCAAGCTGCCAGCGCCCATCCTGCAATTGTTACTTAATTAGCTTCAACAGGAAGCTCTAACAGATAAGATACAGCAGGGGCTCGAGCGCCTGCTTTATTTTAGCAGTTGGAGCTTCCTGTTGAAGCTAATTAAGTAACTTTTGCAGGATGGCGCTGGCAGCTTGCCGGCGCCATCGTAAATTACTTCAACAGTGGTGTCTTCTTGAATAAATATGAAGGGCAGGGTTCATTCGGGCACGACGGTCCTGGCACAATTAAATAATAAATCTGCTGCTCTGATCGGTCTCTGACCTTTTATACACACAAGAGGCATGCTCGCATGGACGCCCTGTCCGTTTGGCCCCGCCCACACACTCGAGGTGTGCACCGTCTTCCCGCCATTTACCCACTATGATGGACATTTCACTCAAGGGACCCCTGCGCACTTCGGCGCGATTGCATAGTGACACACACTTGGTCGCTGGAACTAGTTGAAGCGCAAATGCAGTGACTCATTCAGCAGCCCAAAACAAAACGGGAGGCTGGGCATCTTTGACTTTCACGAGCGCAACCCCCGTGCTGTTCCTGTGACCAGGGGCTTCTGTCTCTTAATCTGCTGCTCTGATCGGTCTGTCACCTTTTAGACACACAAGAGGCATGTGCGCTCGCGTGGAAGCCCCGTCCGTTTGGCCCCGCCCACACGCTCGAGGAAGCCCCGCCCCCAAAATCCGCAAATCCGCTGAATCCGCGGATTTTGCGGATCCACGATCCGTGAATCCGCTGGATCCGCGAATCGTGGATCCGCAAAATCCGCCCATGCTTAATCCACTTCACTGAAATTGCCTGATGCTTTGCCCATTGTACTGATGAGTCTCAGAAGTATTCCTGATCGAAGAACAGGATTGAGTCCTGATGAAATCCTCATGGGAAGAGCAATGAGACAAGCATTTATACATGGAAACAAATTGATTAATATAACTGAGGATTTGATATTGGTCTATTGCAAGGGCTGGCTGATCTGGTACGTTCGGTGTCTCACCAGGTTGGAGAAGATCCAAACGCCGAACATCCAAATCAAGCTCATGATTTGTGTCCTGGAGACTGGGTTGTGATAAAGAAGCATACAAGGAAATTATGCTTGGAACCCAGGTGGAAAGGACCTCATCAAGTCATATTGGTTACGACAACAGCAGTAAAGTGTGCTGGGATACCAAATTGGATTCACGCAAGCCATACTCAAAGAGTCCCAATTCCACCTGATCGACCAAAACAGCAACTGGTAAGACAAAGAAAAGAACCAGAAGCTGAGGGTTGTGAAGTTGAAGAAATCAGAGAATCAGACTCTGAAGAATGCATTGGGGATGAACAGCGAAGTACGAGTCATGTAGAGTGGCCACCAGTTACTAGGACTGAAGAGACTGCTGTAAAGACCAGAAGAGAGCTTGAATCTGAAAGACCGGAATGAAGTGAGCAAAGTCCAGAAGAATCTGTTCCAGAAATTATAGATTCAACTCAGCCAGAAATAGAAGAAGAAAACATTGCAGAAGATGTAGATCAGGTTCAGTTGCAAGAAGAAAAAGAAGAAAAGGCTATCACTGAAAGTACAAATAAAGGTCAGTCAGGAATAGGGAAACAAATTGCTGGAGTCTAATTTGATCAGACTCAGTCAGAAGAAGAAGAAGAAAGGAGAGTAGAAAGACAAGAAAAGTAGCAAACAAATGAAGAACAAGAAGAGATAGGGAATTCAGAACAAAGTCAACAGAAAGAAAAATAAAATAAAAGGACACTTGAAATAGATGAAGAAGGTGAAAGGGTTGAACAGACAAAGAGAGTTAGAAAAGAAGATTGCTGGCCAAGTAGAGTGAAAAGACTGAGATATATTCTAAGAAGAAGACCAGAGAGGAGACTGAAAAAAGTAGATGAGGTATGTCATTCAAGAGGTCGATCATCCAACTTGCGATCACCAAGCCTTTGCTGCGGCAAATGTAGTCCTTGGGCACTTTGGCGGCTGAAGATTAAGAGGAGTGGACTAGTGATTCAAAACTTGGTGTGAGCTTAGCTTCCACTCTGGGCTTGAAGTACACCACTTCTCTTTGGGCTCACTCTCGAAAGGCCTGGCAGGTTGCAATTCCTGTGGTGCAGCACATCAATTCTTATGCAGGTTTCACATGACTGGTTCAATCAGTCATGGGAGTCTGTTTTGGCTTCTGACTTCCACTGGTGTCCCTCTTGGTGGGAGCAATGAGCATTGCCATGGACACATGTCGGCAGATGGTACCAGTATATGGTCTTTTCAGGGCACTTAAGTGTCCTATCTTTGCGCTTCGGCAGAGTCCAAAGTCCAGCCAAGTAACCTCGCACCCAATCTTTCTCAGCAAGGTAACAAAGTAAAAACTGTTGAGTTTTGGTAGGGACCCACAGAACCTTAAGGGGTTGTTACAGGCACTCTCCGCCCACACTTCACTACAGGCCCACCATTTTGACTTTACTAAATTGTATGTAGATAATTGTGCAGTAATTACATCAACTACTAGACATTAATAAACTTTATCCACTTGCCCACTTCCAATGTTAGAGAAGAGCACGTTCACCTTACCCATACAATTAAAATGCTATTTCTCTCCAGCCCTCCACAGCAGTGTTACTCCAATTACTCAATATTTCACCGGAAATCATTGCTCTTCTCCGAAACATGTGGTCAAGCTGCAAGAGAGCCGGTGTTGCAGTTAGTGCAGCAGGTTGTGTGTGTTCACTGAGTTTATTCATACCACTGTCGGCAACACCCGATGGAGAAGGGTGGGATTTTGACAGCCTAAGACGCAACTATCCAGCATGTTGGAGGAAGCTCTCAGCAGCGCATCACTGCTGCATTGTCAGTTTTCCTACGTTAGTCACTTTCTAGAGCTGCACTTGTTGTGTCTGCTCTGGCGACCCAGGATTGCACGGCTCAGATGTGCAGCAGAATGCTCGCCAATGCTCTATGTTCCTCTGGCTCTGAATTTACACCCCCAGTGTCGAGAATTCTGTAGCTGGACAATCCCACATTTTTTGGTCTTGATTCCACTGTTTACACTGCTGGTGGACAGTAAACTCTGCCACGCGGAGTCAATTGAGTTTTTTTGCCAACCTTCCTGCTCCAAGCAGAGGGCGAAGTGGCAAAACTCTGTGAACTCCGCCAGTGGAGCGGAGTTTATCTCCCACCGCTATATGTTTAAGACATTAGGGTTTAGGGTGGGAATGGGTTTTTGGGTGGCATGGCATTTTTTTAGGTTTTAGGGTGGGCATGGGTTATTGAGTGCTAATGATTTTTTTAGTGGTTAGGGTGGGAATGGATTGTTGGGTGTTAAGCAATTTTTTAGGGTTTAGGATTGGCATGGATTTTTGAGTGGCAAGGACATTTTTAGGGTTTAGGTTGGGTACGGGTTTTGGGTGGTAAGATATTTTTAGATTTTACAGTGGATATGGTTCTTGGGTGGCAGGGGATTTTATAGGGTTTTGGGTGAGTATGGGTTTTTTGGGAGGTAAGGGATTTTTTAGGGTGGGTGTGGGTTTTTGATTGGCAATGGATTTTTAGGGTTTTAGGGTGGGGTAGGGTTGTTTGGGTGGTAACGATTATTAGGGGGTTTGGGGGTATGGGGTTTTGGGTGGCAAGGACATTTTAGAGCCTTGTGTGGGTATTTGGGTGGTAAGGGATGCTTAGGGTTTAGGGGGGCATGGGTTGGGGTGGCAAGGGAACCTTTAGTGTTTAGGGTGGGTATGGGGTTTTGGGTGGTAATTCATCTTTTAGGGTTTAGCATTTATATGGGTTTTTGGGTGGCAATGGAATTTTAGGGTTCAGAATTGGCATGGGTTTTTGGGTGGAAAGTACATTTTTAGGGTTTATAGTGGGTATAGGTATTTGGGTGTCAAGGGTTGTTATGGGTTTGGGGGCATGGGTTGGGGTGGCAAGGGAAACTTTTGGGTTGGTATGGGTTTTTGGGTGGTAATGAATCTTTTAGGGTTTACCAGTTGTATGTGTTTTTGGGTGGCAAGGTTTCTTTTAGGGTATAGGGTAGGTGTGAGTTTTTGGGTGGTGAGGGAATTTTTAGGGTTCCGGGTGTGCATTTGTTTTTGGGTGTAATGGATTTTTTTTAGGGTTTAGGGTGGGTATGGGTTTTTGACTGGAAAGGGATTTTTCGTTTTTAGGGTGGGGTTTTTTGGGTGGCAAAGTAATTTTTAGGGTGGGTATGGATTTTTGGGTGGTAAGGGAATTTTAGAGCATAGGGAGGGTAGTTTGGTGGTAAGGGATGTTTTGGGTTTGGGGGCAAGTGTTGGGGTGGCAAGGGAATCTTTATGGTTTAAGGTGGGTATGGGTTTTTGGGCAGCAAGGGATTTTTATGGTTTAGGTTGCATATCGGTTTCTGTTTGGTAAGGTATTTTTCTAGGGTTTAGGGTGGGTATGGATTTTTGGGTGGGAAGCACATTTTTAGGTTTTAGGGTGGGTATGGGTTTCATGGGTGGCACGGGAATTTTAGCATTTAGGGCGAGTGTGTCATTTTTGGTGGCAAATGAGTTTGTAGGGTTGATGGTGGGTATGGGTTTTTGCGTGGCAAGGGAATTTTTAAGGTTTCATCTGGATATAGGTTTTTGGGGGCAGGGGAAATTTTATGATTAAGGATGGGTATGGGTTTTTGGGTGATGAGGAATTTTTAGGGTTTAGGTTGCTTATGGATTTTGGGTGGTAAAATATTTTTTAGGGTTTAGGGTGGGTATGGGTTTTTGGGTGGCAAGGACATTTTTGGGTTTAGGGTGGGTAATGGGTTTTTGGGTGGTAAGGTATTTTTTCAGGCTCATGTTGGGTATGGGTTTTTGGGTGGAAAGGGAAATTCTATGATTTAGGATGGGTATTGGTGTTTGGGTGATAAGGAATTTTTAGGGTGGGTTGGTGTTTTTGGCTGGTAGATTACATTTTTAGGGTGTGTGGCGGTTTTTGGGTGGCAAGTGACTTTTAGGGTTGAGGTTGAATAATGGTTTTTGGGTGGTAAGCTATTTCGTAGGGTGGGTATGGGTTTTTGGGTGGCAAGGACATTTTTAGGGTTTAGGGTGGTTAAAGGTTTTTGGGTGTCAAGGGAGTTTTTAGGGTTCATGGTGGGTATGGGGTTTTGGGCTGTAAGGTATTTTTAGGGTTTAGGGTGGGTATGTGTTTTTGGAGGGATAAGGATTTTTTTTAGGATTTAGGGTGGGTGTATGTTTATGGTTGGCAAGAGTATTTTTAGGGTTCACGGTCTGTATGGATTTTTGTGTGGCAAGGGAATTTTCAGGGTTTAGGGTAGGAATGGGTTTTTACGTGGTAAGGGATTTTTAAGTTTTAAGGGGGGTATGGATTTTGGGTGTCAAGGGAGCCTTTAGGCTCTCAGTGGGTATTTTTTTTTGTCTGGTAATGAACTTTTTAGGGTTCAGCATTTGAATTGATTTTTGGGTGGCAAAGGATTTTTTAGAATTGATGGTGGGTATGAGTTTTTGGTTGGTAAAGGATTTTTTAGGGTTTAGGGCGGGTATCGGTTTTGGGGATGGCAAGGGAACTTTTAGGGTTTAAGGTGGGTATGGGTTTTTGGTGGATATGAATTCTTTAGGGTTTAGTGTTTGCCTGGGTCAAGGGATTGTTCAGGGTTTAGGGTGGGTATGGGTTAAAGTGTTGAAATGGAAATTTTAGGGTGGGTATTAGATTTTTAGGTGGTTATGAATTCTTTAGGGTTTAGTGTTTGCCTGGGTCAAGGGGTTGTTTAGGGTTTATGATGGGTATGGGTTTTTGGTTGCAATGGATTTATTAAGGTTTACCGAGGGTAAGGATTTTTGGGTGACAAGGGACTATTTAGGGTTTAGGGTGGGTTTTGGTATTTGGGCAATGAGGGATTTATTCATGATTAGGGTAGTTATGGGTTTTTGGGTGGCAAGAGAAATTTTAGGGTTCAGGGTAAGGGTGGGCGGAACTTGTAGAGTTCTACTTGGTGGAAATCAGCGGAGTTAGCATAAAACTCTGTGAAATTTAGTGGAGTTCAGTGTGTGGCGGAATGCTGCTAGGTCCCAAATACGAAGCATTCTAACTCCTCGTTGAAAAACCCAGCTGACCAAACCAATACTGCCATGAGCCTCAACCTGTAGACTGTGAAGTGAACCTCAAAACTCCTGTCCCCACAAAATTAGAATGCACATCTCTGAGGCACGGGCACCCATCTGCAGCCTGTACCAGGACAAACCTCTCCTCCACAGTGTTATTCATCTGTGGGGTAAAAGTGTACCCCAACTGCTGCAAACACTAAATAAAGCAAGCAGAAGCAAACATAAGACAGCGTCCTTGGTGAGAAGGGAGTGCGCTGCAATGCAATCGGGGGTCATGCAAAGCAGCTCAATACACCTTTCGTCGAGTTCACCCCACCATGTAACTGCAAAAACTAAACACAAATGTGCACTCAAGAAGATGTTTAGTGGTCCCAGCCCAGAAGGACTCACATGCAAACAACTGTAGAGCCTCCATACCCCCAAATGAAAACAATACAATCAAGTAGAGGCTCATAGCTGCATTTACCACGAGGCATTCAAAGCACACCAGATGCACTCCTAAGGCCATCTGTGTCTACTGCAGCACCCACTTCACACTAACATGTCCCGAGCCACTCACCTCAGAGTATTTTCTCCCACGTCACATTCTCAATGGAAACAAAGTGATCCATCGAGTAATCCCCAGTCACTGAGTTCTCTGCAGAATGTCACCCAGTCTGCATTGAAGCAGAAACTATGGGGTGCGGCATGCAGCAGTGAAACACTGCTTCCGGTGAACCTCCCAGGCCAATACCAGACAGCAACGCACAGCCTAGTCTACCGCCACCAATGAACAATTCAAACTAATGCTCTCAACCAATCCCACAACAAGCGCTCTCCCTCGAATCCGGAGTGGCCACCCAAGCAGACTCCAGAAGCATACACCCCAGCATAGCAGCAACCGGCAGGGAAAGCAATGCTGCAACATTCCCTCCTGTCTGTCCGGTATGGTCAGCTTGCTGCCCATGCCTCTTTCCCCTCTGGTCTCTGTTGTCAATGTGTATGGCCTTGTCCCCTCCCTATTGCTTTCCATGGTCCATGACGCTGCATTGTCATCCCACTTGCCCCCCTGTGTGGTGTATTGTGCTCCTCCAACCACTGATGCCTGATCTGTAAATAGTAATTCTGGTGCCCATGCCTATCTTCCTCGTGGCATTTGAACTCAGGGACCTGCAACATGAAAATAATAGTCTTTTAGAAAATCCTTTGCTTTGCATCAGAGTTTCAAACCCTGGCCCTGGGTAAAATATCTTACAACTTCCAATATGGCCTGAGATGTTTGCTGAAATTTCACATGATCTTGGCAAAATTCCACACTTGGAAGTCACACAGGACTCCGGGCCCCGACTCCTTTGAGGAGGGAGGTGGAATGGACTGGTAGTAGTGCAGAGTAGGCGCATTTAAGATACCTTTGCCTCTGCAGCTAGGGGCATGGTTGAACCAATCAGTGGTCCCTCCTATATATTCTTATTGTTTGTAGCCCCTGTGACACCCTCTGATTGTGCTGCCAGTCCTATTATAGATATCTCATGTTTTCTAGCTGCTGCTATTTGTGAACATGCACTGCCCATGTCTCCAGGCCACCAACAACAACTGTCTGCCACAGGTATTACCATTCCTTTGCCACTCTACCATCTAATCTCACATGTGTCATTAGCTGGAATGATGCAGAAATTAGGAGAGGTACAAAAGGGGGTGGTGATGGACTGAGCATCTGAACCAATCAAACACTCACACCCAGTCAAAAGATCTGGGTTTGATCCATCACCATTCTTTAGCCCACTCTGCCACCCCAGTTCAGACATGGCTATATGCAAATCAGTCTGACCCTGTGCCTCATGGGAACAGTCCAGCCCGAACTGCCAAGCCATGCCTTCCCTGGACCGGAAACAAGCTTCCGAGGACCGGTTTCTGGCATTACAGCCGTCTTCAGCCCGGCTTGCTTGAATCCAGTGGCAAAGTGAGCAAGGGACTCACGTCTGAGCATACCCTGCCACAATTTATTACATTTTAATATACAGAACACAAAAAATGACAAACTGTATGTGCACAGTCCTGTCAAGTTCATTGTGCAAAGCTCATTAACACAATTATACAGTGCATTGGAAAATTAAGATACATTGCTTTTGCCAAGTCATTATTTGTAGACTTGTTAATGTGTACAAATATTGGTAAGGAACTGATACGACCTAATATCATTCATTTAATTATACCCGCTAGTAATTCTCCACATTTGGATCACCGAGGTTTCAACCTGCCTCTTCAGAAGCCGCCCCCTTAGGCTCTCCTGTCTCTTTGCCAATTATAATGCTGAAACAGGCTCCAAAAGCTTTTGGGTTGGTTCTGAGGAAGTAACAATTAACTGTATACCTCGTACTGGGTGTTACAATGCAACATATCTGCCGACCAGTCCTCTATTCTTGGAGGAGCACGTTTAGCCCACCGCATGGCTATTCGCCACTTGGCCAGTAACAGGCCAATCACGACCTGTCACCACACAATTATGGCATTTATTTTATCATACCCCAACAACGCAATAAACGGGTCAGTATCCATTGGTAGACTAGTTATATTGTGAAGGGTCCGGAATGCCTTATTCCAAATGTCCTGAATTTTGTGTATGACCAGGCAATGTGCAGGAACCCAGCCTCCGGCTCCGAACAACGAGCGCAGGATGCAGAATCTCTTAAACCATATCTAAATAGTCTGGCTGGCGTGTAATACACCCTATTCAAATATTTGAAATTAATTAGGTGGTGTAGCTTGAACAACTGTTAATACCAGTTTGCAGATTCCTAACTTCGAACCTTTTCAGATGTTAGAAAAAAACTGGAGGGGGAATGCGGTGAGGACTCTGCATTTATATAGAGTATCCACAAGAAAGAAGGTTGTCAAAGGTCGGTAGCCTGAACTGTTGGATCCTTCTATTGCAGATTCCTCACCATAGAACAGGTGCCAAAGAAGTGCCTACCCAGGGGGAGGGTCTTTGGAATGGACTAAGATAAAAAAAAAGCCTTGCTGGATGAAATATGTGAAATATCCTTCCTACCAGACTTGGCTGTGAAGACAGCAGTGCTTTGCAAAGATATGCACTCACACCCACATTGCAACCTAGCATATGAAGGGTAGGCATTCCATTTGTCAACGGAGTGCTAGAAGCCTTGATTTATGGGTTTCAAACACTTCCTGTGGCTGCTTTGACCAGTGTGTAGCAGATCATAGTGTAGAGAAATATCCGATTCAACAGGGTTCTCCTCTGCTTAGTCTTTCCTTTGTTTGCCCTGGAGAACCCCACAAAAGCTGATCACACACACTGTGATCTTTGGTACAATCATTATAAAAGCTTAAAACCATTTTGGCGTCCAGATGATTAAGCCTCTCAGGGGGTCATGTAGGCAGGGTGATAGATTGGCAAAAGTGGAACGGAGTCACACATATGGGCAGAAGGCTGTCACCACCCTAGCGGTGTTGGGACCGGCCGCCAGCGGTGTGGCGGTCCCAAACTGCAAATTAAGATGCGACCGCCACCGTGACAGTTGCAGTCCGTATCTTTGGCATTGCCATGTACAACATGGTAGGCACTGCGCGGTGCCTGCCACCTTGAGCATGGCAATATGGGGGGTACCATAGGCATCGCCGCCATGGAAAGGCCTTTGCATTCTACCATGCTAATATGGATGGCAGTGCCTGGTATGCACTGCCACCATATTAATGCCCCATTCCACCCAGCCGGCAATCGTAATGATTGCCGACCGGTGAAAAAGTGGCAGATGCACTTTAGTCCGCTGCAAAACCCTGCCATTGTAATATGGCACAGGTTTCACTCGTTATGATGACCGGATCGGCAGTGGTGAAAGTCACAACTTCATAATGAGCCCCTGTGTCATCAGGAAGGTGGTGAAAAGGTGTTTGCTAGAAAAATGGAAGGAGAGGGGAACAGAAGCTCTCTAAATGGTTTGACTCAGACCTTATTTTTGTGGTCTAACGGTTGATGTGTAAAACCTCTATAGTCAAAATGTAGTTGATAGATCATGGATTTATTCAATACTTTTGAATAAATAGGCATTCTTCAAAGGCCAATCAATTCCTGTGTCATGACAACATGTCACTTCACCAGGGCCATGTAATAATAAAGGTTTCACAATTGCTGTTTAGTTACATGCAGCAAAAAAAGGAAAACTACTAGATTTAGCAAATTACCATAAGACCATGATATTAATATTGTTAAAGATCATTTCATGGTGAAGGGGAAAACATTCAGAAAACAGAAAAATAAAGAAGAGGAAACGGGAATAAAAAAAGACAAAGACCAATATTTAAAATTATATACATGCAATGATAAAGAAACAAAATGACATATCCAACTCATACAGAACAAAAAATTAATTAACAGTTGCATAATGATAACATTATACATGGATTCGTAACAGACAATACATATAAAAGAGCTAACAATTAAACGCATGGACAAGAAGGTAGAGTAGGTCACAACTGTGGACAATATTAGAGCGAAGGTTTGTTCCCTTGTTGAACAGCATCCATACCAACATGAATAAAAAAATAAAAAAATAATGAACCATAAATTATTGAAAGGTTGTGCACCCGGTGTATTTTCAAAGTATTCAAACAAGCACACAAGCAAAAAATATATAACATTATTGTGAAATCTTACCTGCTCAAACAGTTTATAGTGAGGAGAAAATATTTTTTCTTTATGTACATCTTAAGTCTGTTGACAAAATATAAAGGCAATTTTTAAATCTTTTATGTTTATCATAAACCTATCACTCATATTGAGAAAATTTAAACTGGAGCTGAAATTCGCATAAAGGCTCAAAACTCACAATGCTCAAAAGTTGGGTTCTTTGTTTTATTTATTCATCCAAACTGCAAAACAATTAATTATATCTGAAAGAAGTAAATCATATGCCGTCATAAGAATGGATCAATACATTATATCGAGGTTCAAAATATCAATGGCAAAAATATCGATGAAAAAATATAGAATGCAAAAATATCGACTCCCTATACTTATACAGGTAAGTACAAAAATATCGAATCAAAAATATCGAAGTAAAAAATATAGATGTAAAAAAATATAAATTTAAAACTATATATAAAATAAAATAAATATATATTAAATATTAATCTTATTTTTAACAAAATAAATTGAATTTAATATACATTTTAACTAAATATAACAATTAAACATAATTAAAAAATATAAACACAAAACATAATAATTTATACATATTCATATATTTAACTATTATCTTTTTTAATTTTTAAACTTTAAAATGCTATAAAATGTAAATATATATCCATATTAATAATTTTAAAAAATCTATAATAAATCAAAACATTAAACTATTCAAGAAAATTAAAACTAACATTCCGTAATACAATAAATGCAACAGTAGGGAAAATGTTGGATAACAAAATAATCAAATGTACTATTCCAACTCCAGTGAGTGCCACAGAAGGAAAAGTGCTGGATAGCTAAGGGGTAAAAATTAATATTCCCACTCCAGTAAGAGAAACAGTAGGGAAAGTGTTGGATAGCGGAGAGGAGAACCTTACTATTCCCAATCCAAAGAGTGCAATAGTAGAGAAAGTATTGGATAGCGAAGGGGTAAAATTTACGGTTCCCATTCCAAATCCACTCAGGGTCCCCAGCACACATATTCCACAGGGCCGCCGCTGCCATCGCACCCGAACTAGGACAGACTATCAACGCCTTCTTCAGATCCAACATCTTCCAAGACAACTGGAAGCGGGTGGAGGTCAAACCCTTCCTCAAGAAGCCAACGCCTGACCCAACAGACCTGAAAAACCACCAGCCCATCTCTCTCCTCCCCTTCACGGCCAAAGTCACAGGGAGACTTGTAAATGCCCAGCTAACTGCCTTCATCGAGAAGAACTCCATCATCGATGCCTCACAATCTGGATTCCACAGCAACCACAGCACTGAGACTGCCCACCTCGCCACCACGGACGACATCCACATTCTACTCAATCGGGGACACACCGCGGCCCTCATCCTCCTAGACATCTCCGCAAACTTCGACGCCATCTCTCAGCGCACACTCACAGCCAGACTTCACAATGTGGGAATACAAGGAGCCGCCCTCGACTGGATCCAATCCTTCCTCTCCGGCAAAACCCAAAGGCTCAGACTCCCTCCCTTCCTCTCCAAACTCACTAATATCAACTGCAGAGTACCCCAAGGATCTTCACTCAGCCCAAAGCTTTTTAACATCTACATGCCCCCCCTTGCCGTAATCATCAGACAGTATGGGCTCAGCATAGTATCCTAAGCCGATGACACCCAGCTTATCCTCTCACTCACCAAGAACCCCGAAGACACCAGACTCTGCTTCCACAAAGGCATGAAGGACGTCGCACCCTGGATGAAAGACAGTTGCTTGAAGCTCAATTCAGAGAAAACTGAGGTCCTCATCCTCGGCCCCTCCACCTCCGCCTGGGACAATACCTGCTGGCCCTCCGCCCTTCGGAAATCATCCACCCCTACAGACTACGCACAAAACCTCGGCATCATCCTCGAATCCTCCCTCTTCATGAACCACCAGATCAACACCTTCCCCTTCACCAGTTTCAACTGCCTGTGCATCCTCTGCAAGACCTTCAAATGGACCCCCCCCGACTGCAGAAGGACCGTCACCCATGCACTCATGACCAGCAGACTGGACTACGGCAACGCTTTATACGCCGAAATCAACAGAACTCTTCTACACAGACTCCAGACCATCCAGAACACTGCAACCAAACTTGTCCTCAGAACACCACGTCACAAGCACATGACCCAACACCTACAAGACATCCACTAGCTCCCTATCAAGAAGAGGGTTACTTTCAAGCTCCTCATCCACACCTACAAATCCCTCAACAACATCGAACCCAAATACCTCAACAAGAGAGTCTCCTTTCGCGCACCAAGGAGGAATCTTCGCTCCGCCAACCTTGCCCTAGCAAAGGACCCCTGCATCCGCAGACACAGAGCAGGCGGGAGAGCTGTCTCCTACATCGCAGCCATGACCTGAAAAGAGTTCAGGAAGGACCTCAAGACCTGGCTCTTTGACTGGTCCCGAGCTGCCCCCACAAGCACTTTGAGACCCTCCCGGGTGAGTAGCGCACATTATAGGCCTCCTGATTGATTGATTGATTGATTGATTGAAAGAGTTCAACAATAGGGAAAGTGTTGGATAGCGAAAGGGGCACAAATGACTCTTCCCACTCCAAAGAGGTCAACAGTAGGGAAAATGTTGGGTAGAGGAGGGGTAAAAATTGTTATTCCCACTCCAGTGAGTGCAACAGCGGGGAAAGTGCTGGATAGCGGAGGGATTAAAATTGATATTTCCACTCCAGTGAGTGCAACAGTAGGAAAAGCATTGGATAGTGGAGGAGTAGAAATTACGATTCCCACTCCAGTGAGTGCAAAGTAGGGAAAGTGCTGGATAGCGGAGGGGTAAAAATTACTATTCCCACTCCAGTGAGTGCAACAGTAGGGAAAGTGCTGGATAACGGAGTGGTAAAAATTACTATTCCCACTCCAGTGAGTGCAACAGTAGGGAAAGTGTTGGATAGCGGAGGGGTAAAAATTACTATTACAACTCCAGTGAGTGCAACAGTAGGGAAAGAGCTGGATAGCGGAGCAATACAATTTACCATTCCCACCCCAGTGTGTGCAGCATTTTTTAAAATTTTGTTTTACAGAGTTTTATATAGCGCGAACTAGACCCGAACCGAATCAGGTATCAGAGCGCTTTACATATTTTCCAGTTACGTTACATAAGGACACACTTTCATTTTAGGCACAGGGAGATTAAGTGATTTGCCCAGAATCACAGGAGGTTTTGGCGTCGTTACTGAGACTCGAACCCAGATCCCCAGGTCCGAGGTCGAGCGCCCTAGCCGTTAGGGAAAGTGTTGGATAGCAGAGAAATAACAATTACTAATAACATTTAAACAATAGAATTTTTTTTAAAAAATCATAAAAACAAATAAACAATATTAAAAAATATACGATTAACTATATTAAACATATAAATAGAACACATATTATAATATAAATTACATATAACAAAAAACTACATATTTTGTATAAAATAAATTAATAAATACATTTATAAACAATAATTATTTCAAAGGAGCAAATATTAACAAACAAAAAATATATTTTAAACATATATGTATTTTGTTTCCTACCCTATAACACCACACCAATAAAAAAACACTAAAAGTTGTATTTAAATGTATTTCCATATTTAACATGATTAATAATCAATTAAAAATATAGTATTCATACAAAAATAATAAACATTCATTGAATACACATACTTTAACACTATGATATCCAGAACACACGCCTAAAATTAATTACACAATTACCATAATTATTTCTAATTAAATAATTTGAATGAATTAACAACTAATTAATAATTCATCAATTCAAAATCAATTACTTACCACCCTTACCACCATTTATACCCATAAATGCCACAATACACACCTACAACTAATTACACAATATGCATAATTAATTATTTAAAATATTAATTCACAACTAATTATTAATTAATCAATTACAAATAAATTACTTCCTACTATTTACACCTATAAACATCACAACACACACCAAAATTAATTACACAAGCACCATAATTGGCAATTAATTAATTCAAATTAAATACATCAGATATTCCCCTTTTAACATCAAATAGACAGAACGGGACAAATATGGCAAAGCCCAATACGACCAGGAAAGTGAGAGAAAGGACCAATTCCACCAGGGCAGGAGCAAAAGAGACAGGGGGAGGGGCTTTAAAGGATAATAGCGCAACAGTACTAGCCGAGGATATAAAAAATGCGGCACAGGGTAGTACTAGCATAGAGAACCAAAAAACTAAGTACCCCCGTATTGATTTACCACCTGACTCAGCCCCTTACACAATGGTACTGTCAGGGGTCCCCGAATTACATAATGATAAAGAAGAAAGTTACACCGAACTGAAAAATAAGGTTATGTTTTGGCTTAATAACAACAGACCACTCCCGGGTAACACGCAAGTAGAAATACTTTTTGTACGCAGGGTGAGTTGGCTGGGCCATAGTAAGAAGGAAGTAAGAGGGGACTGCATAATTATCAATTTTCGAGACACAAGAGTGGTAAGGTATATCTGTGACTGGCAAGCCTCCACAGGTGATGGTGGCATTCAAAGTCATGACTTGAGCTATTTCTATCCGCGCTCTGGTCTTGACTTTCCCCTCTTTGCTCCATTACAGTTTAGAGGAAATAAGCATAGAGGGGCTACTAATGTACGTAGAAACGAGTTTAGTATTCCCCTGATGAACCGTTGTGCCACATTTCTAGGAATAGAAGGAGTGGATTGACTGGGGCATAGTCATTATAGTGTTAACCTGGTCGCCCCCCCTGTAATAGAAAGCTCGATCCAGGGTGAAGAAAGTAACACAAAATAGTCAGACTGAACTTGGAATACACTCAAGGGAACTTGATAAGGATCATGCAGGCATTATGGGTAACAGTGGTATTGCTGTGAAGACACCGGCAATAACTGAAGTAGGCATTGGTGAAACTATTAGTATGGCGGAGGCTACTCCTTCGAAGGAAACATGGGCAATAATATTTTGGAACAATGCGGGCCAAAAAACTAAAAGTCAAACAGCGACTGGGTTACCTTGATTGATGAATATGACATAGTAAGTCTACAGGAAACATGGTCGATAGAGGCCTTACATTTGTGCGGCTTTAGGACCTTTCACTCATCGGCAATCGCCTCAAGACATGGCAGAGCTCAAGGGGGACAATGTACTTAGGTGTCAAACCTATTTAAGTGTTGTAATATTGAGATGGTTTTTAATAATAGGTACTATCACATAATTTAGATAGTGTTAGATTTAGAGCTACATATGATCATTGTCAACTTTTACAACAATGTATTGGTGGATGCCATGGAACAGGCTATGAAAAATTTGGGCAGAGATATTAAGTGCCTACAAGAAGCAAGAGTTAAATCAGTCTGTGTCACTTGGGGTGGGGATTTTAATTGCTCCCTGTGTAAACGTGGGGAAAACGGTACATGTGGCTTAATGCTGGATAAGTTGACCAGCTTGAGTCATTTTGAACACACTATCTGTGGGGACTATCTGAATGAGATAATCTTTGCATGTGATTTAGGGTTTGCAAATAAAATTGGCCACAGTAATGTTCCTTTTTGCCCAACGTTTAATGGCAGAGGAGCATTTACTACTATAGATTTTGTATTAATCTCGGATAGGTTTGGTGGGGAAGTCCAAGAGTTCAGAACTCTAGATAACCCTCTGAGTGATCACTTCCCCTCAAGCGTGGTGATAACAAAGGTAGGCAAAGTTTGGACTAATTCACGCCCCCCTATAGTGCATGCGAGGAACATTGACTTAGCTCGCCAGAATGGGTATGCCTTAAAATGGAGCAAAGTGGTACTGGAAGATTTTTTGGCTAAGATTTTAAAGACATGTAATGCAAGTATGAAAGCGTGCCTTGAGGAAAATGCCGTTGATCAGGCGGTCACCTCAAATTTTAAGATTATTACAGAAAATATTAAGAATAGTCTTTGGGTAGAGTTAAAAAGTACCAAGGAAAAATAAACGAGCTGGTTTTATACAGCTTGTACTAAAAGCTGTACTAAGCTAAAGCTCGCACTAAACGCCCCTATACGGGACTCTAATTTAATAAAAGTGCTAAGGATGAACTATAAGAATACTTTGAAGATGAGGAAGGACATTATCAAAAAGGAAGCATGGGATGCATCATGTGAGGCGACCAAGTCCAAAGACTCAGCAGCCTTCTGGAAGGTAGTAAATGCACCCCTTCTCAGCGATAATACGAAGGCCAGGGTGGAAATAGCTCTCCCAGATAATGAGTGGGTTAAGCATTATCAAGAATTATATAGCTAATAGTGATATGGATCAAGCCCCAACTGAGGACGCTGTTAGCATTGACCCACCACAGTCTAGGACTAAGCTGGAACTTGGTATTACCCGCCATGAAGTGGTCGTGAGCATAAAAGAGAGCGCAGGAGGAAAAGCCCCTGGCCCTGATGGCGTTCCAGTTGATCTTTATAAGTCCAACATGGATCTTTGGGGCCCGCTGCTCACTCAACTTTTCAATGCATCTTGCACAAATGGCTTGCTACCCTCATGGTGCGAGTCAATAATTGTCCCAATATATAAAAAGGGTGACAGATCCAGTTGTAAATGCTATCGCCCTATCTCCCTCTTGACTCTACCATTAAGATTTTTGGCCGAATTATTTTAAATAGACTGCAATTCGGGGTGGAGGAGCATTCTATAGTTAGTGACCTTCAGTATGGCTTTATGAAAGGCCTGGGCACTATTGATCAGTGTCTTAATTTGCATCTACTCTTGGAGAAATACGCAAAGGCGAAGGGTGCTCGCATTTTTTTAACATTTGTTGACTAAACATCAGCCTTTGATTGCGTCACCCACTCCAAATTATGGATGGTTCTTCAGAACCTAGGGGTCGAGAAAGACATAATTAATTTCCTAAAGGAACTTTATGCTGGGGCCACAGCCCATGTCAGTTATGGGAAAAACGGAGAGTGAACTGACCCTTTTTTCATTGCAAGAGGAGTGCGGCAAGGCTGCGTTCTCGCTCCTTTTCTTTTTACTATTTATATTAATGATCTTGAAAAAATACTGATAGAGGGGTGCAGGGACATGCCGCTTGTTGGAAAAAGGTTTGTCCCTCCGCTCTTGTACGCGGATGACGCAGTTTTGATGGCCAGGACTCCGCTGGCCATGCAAACAATGGTAAACAGTTTTACAGGCTTCATGAATAATCTTGACCTGAAGACTAACTGTTCCAAAACCTTTTGCATGACTTATGGCCCATGGCAACAGAAAAAGGAAAAAACAATATATATTAGTCTAAGACCCCTTGAACATACATCTACCTTTCCATATCTTGGCATACTATTCGACCAAACGGGTCAATGGAACGATGCAATTCAAACTAGGAGATTAATGTTTTGTAAATCTATTATGGCTCTGAAAACTTTTAGCCGTAGGCTGGTGAAAAAAACAATAGGGGAGCTTTTAACTGTTTGCCTTGCAGAATTAGGGGAACCCTACCTAGAGGACATTATTAGAGTTGCTCCAATCCTGTTGTGGCACAGGGTCTGGACAACTGAGGAATGTGCCCTAAATCGCTCTATTTTAAGGGACGTAATGACTCTGGATAACGCTGGCAAGGTGGGGTGGCTAAGATATGTGATGACGTTTCTTATGAACTTAGGCCACCGGGAATATTATGAGGATCCATTAAGCATGAGTCACGTCTCAAGGAAAATCTTTAAGGGTATATGTATGAGGCATTTGGGCGATCTGAGAACTAACACAGAAATAATGAAAAAAACTGTGGTCGCACACCAACTAATAGTGACCTCAGATTATATGCAACCTTACATTAGCTTGAAAATGAGTGACTTTGAGAGGTTCCTTTTGACGCGTTTTAGATTAAACCTGTTGTTTAGATCCCTTAGCTTCCCTGTCATGAATACTTGGTCGAAACTACTTGTTAAGTGCCCTTGTGATGATTTGTCTGAGCAGTCAGACATTCACATACTTTTTTTCTGCAGATTTTACACAAATCCTAGAAGGAGATGGATTGTGCCCTTACTGAAGATTATGGAATGTAATAAGTGTCGCCCTGCGTTTTTAGAATTACAAAGATTAGATAACATTTTAACTGACACATCCTTATCTGCATATTTTAAATTTGTTTTTAGATCTCGCAAAACGATTGTCTAAAGGAATCAAATCAAGACTTTCATACTTTTTTATCTTTGTATTTTGAATTGTGCTTTTTAAGGTAACTTTTATGAAATATGATGATTTACTTGTACTTTTATGGTTGTTTATTTGATAACCGAATAAAGTTTATACTTGACTTGACTTAATTCAAATGTATTAACAACAAATTCATGATTAATTCATAGTGAATTACTTTACACATTTAACACTATAACATCTCAATTAAACAAATATTAATAAAGTAGAAATATTCAATAAATGTAATATCATTAAATTACTTTCCACCCTATTCCCCTATAAACCCACACCCCGGTATGGAACTAAAATGCAAAATTCAAATAAAAAAGAATTAATAACAACTAAAAATAATGAATAAGTGTTATAAAATGAAATCCCTCCCACCCTATTCTCCTATAAACCCACAACCCGCTACGGAACTAAAAACGCAAAATTCAAATACAAATAAATAATAACGACTTAAATTTTAACACATATAATAAAAATACAAACAATTCTTAGACAAAAAAACTTCACATACATATAAAATATATACTAAAATACATAACATTTATAAAAAAATCGATATTTTTAACAACTATATTTTTAGAAACGAGATAAAACACTTATATATTTTAAACATCGATATTACTTACCTAAAATCGATGTTCTTGACCACGAGATTTTGTCTGTTGATATTTCTGACCCACAATATTTTTACCTTGATATTTGTGCAAGTCGATATTTTTGCATCAATATCTTGTCTCTGCACCCATTAGAATGTGAAATGCACATCTCAAAAAACACACTCACTCTAAGTAGTTTAATGCTTAAGGAATGTTCATAATCAAAATAAGGGGTCGATTAAGAAAGTGGTTGGAAAACCATTCCGACTGCCGTGGTAGTGGAAATTAACCATCTGCATGTACAGCGTGAAAAACGGTTCTCAGACTAGGAGGAACCGCCAGAAAAATCCGACTGCGGCAGACAGATTCCACAAAACTCTGCCAGGACTGTCAGGAGCAGGTGAAAATCCATCCGCAGTCCATCTGCTGCGGAAAGACCCAAAACCCCGGCACGACCAGCGGATTGACCGCACTTGAAATTAGGATATGATTGCATTGACAGCAGAACGATCAGTTGTTTCTGACCACTGCGATCGCAACAATAGATGAATGAGAGAGCCGGCGGAAGGGCTATTGTATTCCGACCGCGGCAGTCGCTCCGTAAAAGTAATGGCAGTCGAAAGCAACCACACAACAAAGCTGCCAAGTGTGGCCATTCATCTGGCTCTGCCTCAAAAAACACCAAACACACCCCAATGACACATCCCCATGGCAAGTAAAAACACACCTGACATGAATATTTTATTTTGACCCACCCACATACCTGAGTATAAAACCAGCCCCATCCCTGACCAGAATCCTTTACACAACTCTACAACTGAAAGGCCCAACCCCACAGCACAAAGGAGAGGCAAATCAGCATAAATCCCACCCTCACAATCACACAACCACATACACACACCACACACATCACCACCACCACCTTCACAACTGCACTTTTCCCACATTTACACAGCACACATCACACACCATGTCACAGAAGAAGGTGCCCAAATTCAGTGACAATGAGTTTCAGTGATGGTAGATGAGGTAATCAGAGTAGAACCACATTTGTTTGGAAGCATGGTCCAACAGACACCATTAGCCACAAAAAATCAAATGTGGGAAAGGATAGTCAACAAAGTCAATGGGGTAGGGACCGCCCCGCGCACCCAGAAGATCAGGAAGAGGTGGAATGACCTCAAGACCAGGGTGAAAGAGTGTGCCAACAAGAACCATGAGCTGCCTCAGATGACTGGCGGTGGCCCTCCCATTCCACCATGAACATACACCGAATGGGAGGAGAAGGGGATTGCCATACTGCATCCAGAGAGTCTCACAGGAATAGCTGGGGGAGTGGAGGCTGATAAGTGCCCATTACACGTCTATGTACTGTCTTGCACAACTACAAAACTACACTTCCTAGGCCCAAATGCACTCATGTGCATCACACTCTTCCCAACACATGTCTCACAGATCTAACACTTACTCCCTCTGAATCACCCCAAAGGTAGTAGCAATATTCCCAGGGGGCATGTGTCCGGCAGCCAGCACTAAAACTCACACCAGGCTCCCTTGTCCCACAGCTCAGCAAGATGGAGCTCTCCCCACACCCACAACCATGTGGCGCCATTGCATTTCTCACTTTCCCCTAACAGATAGGCAGCCATCTTATCAGGGAGGGGTATTTCTGGGTGAAAAGCCAGCACTACAACTCCCACCAGGCCCCTTTGTCCCACAGCTCAGCAGGATGGAGCACTCCCGACATCCACAACCATGTGGTAGCCATTGCATTGCTCACCTTTACCTAACAGGTAGGTAGCCATCTTAACAGGGAGATGTTTGTGGGTGGGAAGCCTGTACCGCAATTCCCACCAGGCCCCCTTGTCCCACAGCTCAGCAGGATGGAGCACTCCCCACACCCCCAACCATGTGGCGGCCATTGCATTGCTCTCTTCAAACCTACAGGTAGGTAGCCATCTTATGCTGTCTTGTCCCACCCCTGGGCAGGATGGAACACTTCCCCATCCAAGAGCCATGTGTAACCTATTCCCTTCCTCTGCTCTACTTCACAGGGAGGTATCATCTTAACAGGGAGGGGGGTTTGTGGTTGGGAAGGTAGCACTCCAACTCCCACCAGGGCCCCTTGTCCCACAGCTCAGCAGGATGCAGCAATTCCCACACCCATAACCATGTGGCAGCTATTGCATTGCTCTCTTCAAACTCACAGGTAGGTAGCCATCTTAACAGGGAGGGGTGTTTGTGTATGGAGAGCCAGCATTACAACTTTCACCAGGCTTTGTGCCACAGGTCAGCAGGATGGAACACTCCCCACAACCACAGCCATGTGGCAGCCATTGCACTGCTCACCTTCACCTAACAGGTAGGTAGCCATCTTAATACGGAGGGGTGTTTGTGTGTGGGAAGACAGCACTACAAATCCCACCAGGTCCCCTTGTACCACAGCTCAGCAGGATGGAGCACTCCCCACACCCCCAACCATGTGGCAGCCATCGCATTGCTCTCTTCAAACTTACAGGTAGGTAGCCATCATATTCTCTCTTGTCCCACCCCTGAGAAGGATGGAACACTCCGCCAACCAAGAGCTATGTGTAACCTATTCCCTTCCTCTGCTCCATTTCACAGGTAGGTTACCATCTTAACAAGGAGGGGGGTTTGTGGGTGGGAAGGTAGCACTCCAACTCCCAGCAGCCCCCTTGTCCCACAGCTCAGTAGGATGGAACACTCCCCACACCCACAACCATGTGACAGCTATTGCATCGCTTCCTTCAAACTCACAGGTAGGTAGCCGTCTTAACAGGGAGGGTGATTTATATGTGAGAAGCCAGCACTACAACTCCCACCAGCTTTCTGTGTCCCACAGCTCAGCAGGATGGAGCACTTCTTACACCCACAACCATGTGGCAGCCATTGCATTGCTTACCTTCACCTAACAGGTAGGTAGCCATCGTAACAGAGAGGGGTGTTTGTGTGTGGGAAGCCAGCACTACAACTCCCACCTGGCTCCCTTGTCCCACAGCTCACCCGGATGGAGCACTTCTCACACCCACAACCATGTGGCAGCCATTGCATTGCTTACCTTCACCTAACAGGTAGGTAGCCATCTTAACAGGGAGGTATTATGGTGGTTGAGAAGCCTGCACCACAACTCCTAACAGGGCTCCTTGTCCCACAGCTCAGCAGGATGGTACCCTCAACCATTTGGCAGCCATTGTATTGCTCTCTTCAAACTTACAGGGAAGTAGCCATCTTATGCTCTCTTGTCCCACCCCTGTGCACGATGGAACACTCCCCCATCCAAGAGCATGTGTAACCTGTTCCCTTCCTCTGCTCCACTTCACAGGAAGGTAGCCATCTTAACAGGGATGGGTGTTTGTGTGTGAGAAGCCAGCACTACAACTCCCCCCAGGCTCCCTTGTCCCACAGCTCAGCAGGATGAGCACTGCCCATACCCACAACCATGTGGCAGCCATTGCATTGCTCACCTTCACCTAACAGGTAACAGCTTAACAGTGAGGAGTGTTTGTGGGTAGGGAGCCAGCACTAAAACTCCCACCAGGCACCCTCGTTCCACAGCCCAGCAGGAAGATACACCCCTCCCAGTCATAACCATGTGGCAGCAATTTCCCTCCACTGTGTCACAGAACAGGTAGGTAGACAGTGCATGCACCCTGCCATTCCTCTCAAAAAGCATGGAGCCATATGACCACACGAGCCCTCACATGTCACCCAACTTGGCATAGATCAAAAAGCCACATCCAGTGGGCAGATAGCTAAGCATATGTAATTGTCACTGAAACTAAACTTTAAGTCACCAAGTCACATGTTGAAGAAATTCAGGGCCCAATCATGCACAGCACTGAATGCTATGTGTAAGTGCCATTGTGTCATAGCATGAAGGCCCATATGAACACAAAACATGCATGGCCAATCGGAAAAACAAAGTAAAGTACTTGATATGAAAAGGGTATTTGTAGGAAGGTGGATATCTGACTATATGGTTACCCCAACTTTTTTGCCTAGTGTTTAGCTGCTTTTTGACTTAGTTGGCCTGGGATCCTGCTATTCAGGGCCCCAGGCTATCTGCTCTCCCTATAAAATGGACTTTATGTACCTTAGGTACATAACTGATTGGGTATTGTGAGCCCCTGTATAGTGTGCCATAGGTACCCAGGGCATAGGTGCATCCAAGGCCTACCAGGGGCTGCAGCATGTATTATGCCACCCCTGGCTGGCCCCCCAAACTGACACCACAGGCTGATCACTTAGCTTTGGCAAGGTGATGCAATCACCCCTTGCTTAAATATAGCATGCCTATATCTACACTTATATATAGACACATATACACCTATAAGTCACTCCTATGGCAGGCCTTGACAATCCTGAAGGCAGAGTGCTTGGTTTTATGTGAGAGGGTGCTCTAGCATGAACTGAGCCCTTCTGCAGCTTTCAGAACCATGTCCTTATAGCTGTTCTATGATATAGTCATACCATATACTCTTAAGTGCATTATAATCCTCGCGGTTATTGCTAACTTTGGTTTGGCTTTATCAAAACATGTTGTGTAAGGTGTCAAACACTTTGGAATACTACCCCCCCCCCCGCCAGTCCTGGCGGCGGGGGTAGAATTCCACCCTTCTAGAGGGAGAAGACATGTAGTTACTGCTTTATCCGGTTAAAGTTAAGCAGAGCCTCAGCATCACAAAATGGATGCTGCTGCCACAGACACAAGTCTGACCTCCTGCAGCTGGACGAAACTCCGGAAAGGGAGGCCTGGAGAATAGGTTTCCTGTCGAGGGAGGTGCTAGCACCTCACCAGACAGCCTGTAGTGTATTGGGGCAGGGTGGGTTGAATGGAAAGATGCTTTTCCGGACACTGCCTTGGGCACACAAGGTGCTCCATGCATAGCCCGGTTCAAACCAGTTGCTGGGGCACTCCAGACCCACTCTGGCATGAAACTGGACAAAGAGAAAGGGGTATAACCACCCCCTTCTCAGGGTCTACCCAAAGGAGGGACCTATCAGGTAATCCAGCCCCTAAGATTAGTATAAAGATAGGAGCTGTGTCTAGAGACATTAGATTATCCTGGACTGAAACTCTGAAATGAAACTCTTGGACCTTCGACGTTCTATACCGACTAGAAGACTGAAGACATCTCCCTTGTGGTCAAGGAGTGACCACTCTGTGCAAATAGACACCACCAGTAACTTGCCAGTTTGCTTTGTTGATGTTCCTGCCAAAACCCAAAGACCCAGCAACTCAGGAACGGACTTCCAGACTTCTCCGACTTGGATCCACATCCACAGCAAAGCTGAGACCCGTGGTGGACACGAGAGATGTGGGACCGGACACCCTGGACTACCTGCACTTTGCTAACAGTGCAACGACCGAAGCACCCTCAAAGTTATGCATTGGGGTTTTAAAAGCCCCAGACCTGAGCGCGATTTGCACTGAAGCTCAGCACTCCATACTCCACGAGTTCCGCGTGGGGCCTGCTCTTGCATTTCAGCTCAATGCGTCTTCCCGGTTGCTAGCCCATTGGCTAGTTAGCCCTCTGAAGACTTTTTTTTGAAACTACACTTCTTACCTGGTTGCTCCAGGCTTGCTCCTGCTTCCCTGTGAAGGAGAAGCTCCCCAGATATTGCTGGTCTGAACTGAAGCCCATCTTCTCTTCCTGCGTGGATTGTGTTTGCCAAGGCTTGTTAATTCCAATCCAGATACCGACACAGCAGTCAACTAGATCCTTTGTGGTACAGCTCGAATCCAGCTCCTGGTTGTCGTCGACACCTCCTGGTCTTCGTGGCTGCAGAGACAAGCTTCACCTTCTTCACCTGAAACACTCGACATCGCCTGGTTCCTTCCTGGTTCCTTCCTGGTCACTGGCTAGTGACCCAGACTCTGTCCCCTCTGCTTTCAGGTTCTTCTCATCTTCTATACACCCTTGGATCTACCCGGACACTTTTCTCCTGGTCACCTGCAGCACTTCTTTGCAGCTCTCCATAGGAAACAGCGACGAAACCCGACACGAAAAGACACCTATGCACCCGGCTTCCCTGGGTGAGGTAACTCGAGTACTCTGGTGCTCCCGTGGGTGTTGACTCTCGAAGTGTCCTAGTTTAAAAGGGTTTTACCGTAGTTCATCCGGAAGTGTCCTTAATCTACTACTTTGTAACTTTTACGTTCCCTTTATAACTCTATGGTAACTCGCGAATGTGTTCCCACACTGCACTCGTCTCACCGTGGGTCTCCTACTTCCTAACCTTTGGTTCTGTAGTGTAGCCCCAGTGATTCCCTATGCCCTAGGCCTATTCACTATTCCTGAAGTGGTTCTTATACAACTTATTTAGTATATGGTTCGTGAGGCCCCTAGGGCAGAATTATATTTGTGCAACTTATAGTATGCTTAATAAGTAACTTGTAACGTATATCGAACTCTGACCTCATAAAGAGTGCAGAGGGGTTGTGTTGGTAATAAATACATCTATATTTGATATATACCTTGTGTGGTGTCCTTTCATTTGGTATTCAAGGGATTATATATGGTAAAACAGCTTGCCTCACATGCTCTCTGAAGTTTTAGCCTAAGACCGCTGGTCCATGCTACCACTAGAGATAGCTGATCTATAAGGTTGACTTTACAACCACCATCATAAGGGTTGTTTAGACTGGTGCAATGTGCCCACTAGAATAGTGCACAACATATGCCAGGCTAACTTCTCACATTGGTGTGCAGCGATTGGGATAAGAGCTTGCTGTTGTTTTACCATATAATCTTAAGATATCATTTGAAAGATCACATTAAGGTACCTAGAGGTACATATAAATCAAGTCGTATAATACTAAAGTTCTACTGAACTTAGTTGTTCAAGAGCAAAGGGCCTAGAACACCCTGACTACAACTCCTAGAGAGGTTCTAGTAGATAACACTTAGTGTAGGTAGGTGCACACACCACACCTCACAAGAAAATGTCCTTAGGAGGAGAGCCTAGTGTGTCTCTCCCCACAGAAGTTGACCCTCCCAGGGCACCTTCTAGATATGACACATTTACTTTTCATGAGCTGAGAAGTTTATGTTCAGCCAGAAGGCCGAGACAAGGATCAAACTCCACTCTTAAGCACCTGATAGATATACTAGTGGAGTATGATGTGGAAAAAGCATCACGACCAAATCAAACAGGTAGTGTAGAGGGGGGGCATCCCTCAACAGATGATTCCACTGGTGAAGACCAGAGGGATGCTGATGCTGAAGTGGATACTAACCAGGTGCAAGTTGGAGAACTGAACCAGGTTAACCTAGGGCTACCTTGGACTGGAGAAGGAAGGATCCAATCCAGACACCTAAGCAGGCCTAACACTGAACCCAGAAGGAGAAGATCACTTTCCAGTGGTTCCAACCATTCTGAGAACTGAATAGGGTCCAATGCCTCAGCTCTAGGGAGAATGACTTCCCCTGAGAGAAGAGAACATAAGGCTAGGATGAAGGAAACCAAGCTTAGAATCAGGAGGCAAGAAATTGCCCTTGAGAAGGAGACCCTGGCTCTTGAGAGAGAGAAAATTGTGTGGACTAGAGTCCACTGGTGGCAGCAACATCCCTAGAGATAGGGAAAGGTCATATGACCATAGAAACCTAAGTAAGATTGTCCCTCCCTACAAGAGTGGGGATGACATCCATAAGTGGATAACTGCTTTGGAGAGGGCCTGTAAAGTACAACAGGTACCCCAGAGTCAGTGGGCAGCTATACTATGGCTCTCCTTTTCAGATAAAGGCAGAGATAAGCTCCTCAAAGTTAGTGATAAGGATGCTGATAACTACAATGTCCTGAAGAGTGCTCTAATAGATGGGTTTGGCTTAACCATTGAGCAGTATAGGTTGCTGTTCAGGGACACCCAGAAGACACAGACTCAGGGCTGGACTGATTTTGTAGACATTGATACTAAGGCGCTGGAGGGCCGGTTACTGGGCAGCAAAGTACATGACTATACAGGATTGTATAATTTGATTATGAGGGAGCAGATCCTTAATAATTGTCAAAACCAGCTTCTACACCAGCGCCTGGTGGACTCTGATCTGACCTCTCTCCAAGAATTGGGTAAGAAAACAGACAAATGGGTCAGAACCAGGATTAGGCCTAAAAATCAGGGTGGTGACCAGAAGAAAGATTCTACCAAACCTCAAGAGAAAGGTGGGGATAAATCTAAGGACAAATCCACTACAGGGCCCCAAAACTCCTCTGAGGGGGGTGGGTCCCAAACTCCTTCCTCTAATGTTAAGAAACCTTAGTGTCATATATGTAAGCAACCTGGCCATTGGAAAACTGACAGCAGTTGCCCAAAAGCCAACAATAAGGAAAATAGTCCTCCAAGTAATACTCCAAAACCTCCTGTTACTACTAGTAGTAATCCCCCAGGTGGTGGAAGTACCCCCAAAACTGTCGCTGGGTATATTTTGGGAACTCTGGTGGACTCTGGCCTAACCAGGTCCCCTACTACAGAAACTCTAGTCTGTGAGAATGGCATGGGGTTTGCCAACTTCACTGCTTGTCCCAATACCTTGGGCAAGTACAGACAGGTGCCATTCACCAATGGTCAGAAAGCTGAGGCCTATAGGGACACAGGGGCTAGCATCACTATGGTGACTGAGAGACTAGTCCCCTCAAAACAGCTTTTACCTGGTTTCACATACCAGGTGATCAATATGGATGGAGTGCAGAAAGATCATGCCATGGCAGTAGTAAATCTCAGCTGGGGAGGTGTCACTGGCCCAAAGAGAGTGGCAGTGTCTACAAACTTGCCTGTAGATTGTTTACTTGGCAATGATCTAGAGACCGCAGCCTGGGCTGAGACAGAAAAAGAAATCCATTCCAAGATGGTAGGCCTTCCTGAAAAGGTCGGTAGGGCTGTGATGGTCACAGCCCAAACTCAAACCGATTTTTGTGTTATGAAGCCTGAAACTATGGATCACTCAACTCAGACAGAGATTATTGGGGAGGAAGAAAAGTCTCCCATCCACAAGACATTAGGGAGGGTCAGCCTGCTCAGGGAACTGACCCTACCCCTTGTGAAGGAACTGCCCCAGAGGTAGTCAGGCCTGGCCTGGCAGAGCCCCTGATGGCAGTGGACCCTTCCAAGGTGGAGCGCAGTCTTGAGCAGGTAACCCGCCCCTCTCTACCCTGCCTCAGTCAGCCCAGGGCTGCAGAGGTCAGGGAGGCCAGTGGACCCCACAGGGCCCCCTCTCCAAAGGAACCCCCATCAGCAGATTAGGGGCACCCAGTCTAGCAGCCCTAGCCAGGTGAAAATTCCTAAAACTTCTGAGGGATCTCCCTTACCCTTAGGTAGGAACATCCCCCAGATGGACTCTGTTGGGCACAGGCAAACCTGGGACCTAGTGCCCCCAAACCTGACCACCTGTCCCTCCAGGGGTCCAGCAAAAGGGACCCAGCCTCCAGAGGTTGACCCTGAGAGCACAGTCCAACTCAGTCATGGAAAGAAAGGCATATATGGTGGATAGTGATTGGAGGAAGCTGAGCCCTACATTAGTGGAGCCTCACTTCAGTACTCCATCTCAGCACCAACCTTTTACTTTGCCAAAACACACCACAGGGAGAGATTCCCTATGGTGGAGACGGGAAACCTCACTTACAACGAAACTTTTACAACGCACTACCATTACAACGCGGTCATTACAACGCAAACCATTACAACGCATTGCGCTGGGGGGCGCTCTAGGATAGGGAATAGGTTAATTTACTATCCAATAACCTTCCCTAGTGTCCACGGGGACTGGAGTTGGAATAGTAAATTAAACTATTCACTATCCAACACCCAAAAGCGCTATGCGTTGTAATGATATGCGATATAAAAACCGCGTTGTAAAGGCATGTGATGTAAAAGCATGCGTTGTAACGTCATACATCCGTGGAGACCCTCTGGGTGAGGGATTGCTTAGTGGACCATAAGACAGGGGGTAACCATGCTAGTGCAGGTACTTCCTTTTATGGCCACTTAGGCAATATAGGCTTACCTGGTCAAAAATAGCCTTATCTCCATTTGTTTGGGGGGGTGTAGGAAGGTGGATATCTGACTATATGGTTACCTCAACTTTATGCCTAGTGTTTAGCTGGTTTTTGACTTAGTTGGCCTGGGATACTGCTATTCAGGGCCCCAGGCTATGTGCTCTCCCTATAAAATGGACTCCATGTTCCTTAGGTACATAACTGATTGGGTATTGGGTCACCTTTGTGAGCCCCTGTATAGTGCGCCATAGATACCCAGGGCATAGGTGCATCCAAGGGCTACCAGGGGCTGCAGCATGTATTATGCCACCCCTGGCTGGCCATCCAAACTGACACCACAGGCTGATCACTCAGCTTGGGCAAGGTGGTGTAATCACCCCTTGCTTAGATATAGTACGCCTATATCTACCCTTTATATATAGACACATATATACCTATAAGTCACTCCTATGGCAGGCCATGACAATCCTGAAGGCAGAGTGCTTGGTTTTATGTGAGAGGGTGCTCTAGCATGAGCTGAGCCCTTCTGCAGCTTTCGGAACCATGTCCTTAAAGCTATTCTATGATATAGCCATACCATTTACTCTTAAGTGCATTATAATCCTCGCGGTTAATGCTAACTTTGGTTTGGCTTTATCAAAACATGTTGTGTAAATGTGTAAATGTGTTTGTATTTATATAGCGCACTTCTACCCAGAGGTCTCGTAGCGCTGCATTCATACCGCTGTGGAACCCATCCTGGCTTTCCTGTGAAATGTCCACTCCTGGGCACCCCCAAGGTGAAGCCAGGCATCCAAGCGCTGCTGGGGCCGATGTGGAGATTACGCAAGCTATTGCCCAGAGTCACAGAGTGGGACCCATGATTAGACTAGGCACCGAGGCGAGAATTATCAGGTCTGGGGAAATTGAGTCCAAGAGCCGCCGAGGCGGGAATTGAACCCTGGTCCCGGGCCAGACCTCTGCATCAGGGTCTGCTTCTCTAACTATTGAGCCACGCTTCTCCACAGTGCAAATGACCGAGGCACCCTCGAAGTTGTGCATTGGGGTTTGAGAAGCCCCAGACCCGAGCGCCATTTGCACTGAAGCTCAGCCCTCCACACTCCACGAGTGCCACGTGGGGCCTGCTCTTGCATTTCAGCTTGACGCGTCTTCACGGTTGCTAGCCCATTGGCTAGTTATCCCTCTGAAGACTTTCTTTTGAAACTACACTGCTTTCCTGGTTGCTCCAGGCTTGCTCCTACCTCCCTGCAAAGGAAAAGCTCCCCAGACCTTGCTGGTCTGAACTGAAGCCCATCTTCTTTTCCTGCATAGATTGTGTTTGCCAAGGCTTGTTGGATCCAATCCGGATACCGACACTGCAGTCAATTAGATCCTTTGTGGAACAGCTCGAATCCAGCTCCTGGTTCTCATCGACACCTCCTGGTCCTCGTGGCTGCAGAGGCAAGCTTTACCTTACTTCACCTGAAACACTCGACATCGCCTGGTTCCTTCTGGTCACTGGCTAGTGACACAGACTCTGTCCCCTCTGCTTTCAGGTTCTTCTCATCTTGGATCCACCCTTGGATCCACCTGGACACTTTTCTCCTGGTCGCTTGCAGCACTTCTTTGCAGCTCTCCTTAGGAAACAGCGACGAAACCCGACATGAAAAGACACCTATGCACCCGGCTTCCCTGGGTGAGGTAACTCGAGTACCCCGGTGCTCCCGTGGGTGTTGACTCTCAAAGTGTCCTAGTTTAAAAGGGTTTCACCATAGTCCATCTGGAAGTGTCCTTAATCTACTACTTTTTAACTTTTACGTTCCCATTATAACTCTAGGGTAACTCGCAACTGTGTTCCCACACTGCACGGGTCTCCCGTGGGTCTCCTACTTCCTAACCGTTGATTCTGTAGTGTAGCCCCAGCGATTCCCTAGGCCCTAGGCCTATTCACTATTCCTGAAGTGGTTCTTATACCACTTATTTAGTATATGGTTCGAGAGGCCCCTATGGCAGAATTGTATTTGTGCAACTTATAATATGCTTAATGAGTAACTTGTAACGTATCTCAAACTCTGACCTCATAAAGAGTGCAGAGGAGTTGTGTTAGTAATAACTACATCTATATTTGATATATACCTTATGTGGTGTCCTTTCATTTGGTATTCAAGGGATTATATATGGTAAAACAGCTTGCTTCACATGCTCCCTGAAGTTTTAGCCTAAGACTGCTGGTCCATGCTACCACTAGGATAGCTGAACCAAAAGGTTGACTTTACAACCACCATCATAAGGGTCGTTTAGACTGGTGCAAGGTGCCCACTAGAATAGTGGACAACATATGCCAGGCTAACTTCTCACAGTATGCATAACATTTTAATGGCTAGTTCTTGCTCAGATGAATTGTAGACCTCATGGGCCAGCTCGTGGGTATTCTGAGGGACAGACAGGCGGCCCAAAGGACAGCTTAACAGCCCTCCAGTGGCTCACAGGATGATACTCCCACCACCTCAGCTACTGCCACAGAGAGGGGTGAGCTGCAACAAAATGACTCCTTATATACTGCTGACCCCGCAGCAGTGCCCCCCTACAAAATACGCAAGGGGACGTTCGAGAAACATCAAGGGGAGGATCGCGTGGCAATGCACCATCCAAACGCTGGTCCCCCAGCCAGCTAAGATGGCAACTCTGTTCCCCTTGACATTTACTTTTTTGACTATCCTTACCCACACTGCCATGTTGATGGCAGGTGTCTGTTGGACTGTGTGACTACATCTATGTGGTGACTACTCTATTGTCTCATTTACTATCACTGACAACTCATAATTTCTCTTAGCAACATTTTGTAAATCATCACTTTTCCGTCACAAATACTCATTATTAATAAACACTTTTTACACACCTATGTATTTGTGTCAGCTCCATGTTTTTCACAGTATGTACCGTGTCTACTCAGATTCCAGTGTACCACAAGCTCTGATTGTGACAAGGCATTGAGAGGGTGAAGGAACATAGAAAGACACAAGTGAATGACATTTTCTTGCCAGGTGATGGCATCACAGCCAGCACACACCACCAGTTATCAAGGTACATAAACCAGCACACATTACAATGAGTAACAATATCAACATAGACCTCATGAAGCTGGTCATACCTACCCTGTGCCACACACACCAGCCATTAGCACTGAGCCAACAACAGTCTGCAGTAAAAAAGCTCTTCTAGGCCTTGTCACTACCATCAAAGACGGCAGACAATGTCACTGTTGTACAATGTCACTCACACTCAAGGGAAGTAGTTATTGATGAGCTGTTGACACAGGTCGACACCTTCCTCCTCTCCACTATCGTCGTCACTGGACATGTGTGGGTTTGCAGGGGGTCATTTGGTGCTCATCATTATCTAGGAGCAGGGACATCTCTATGTGCAAGGCCAGGTTGTGAAGCATGCAGCATGCAACTATGATCTGACACACCTTTTGGGGAGAGTAGAGTAGTGCACCTGCGCTCTTGTCCAGGCACCGGAATCTAGACTTCAGAAGACCAAAAGTATGCTTCACCACACGACGTGTCCTCCCATGTGCATCATTGTAGCAGACTTCACCCGGGGTCCTGGGATTCCTCAGTGGGCTCAGCAACCAAGGCCGGTTAGAATATGCAGAGTCACCTAGGTGTGAGATACACAGACCAATTTTGTAATATAAACAGTAGCTGAGGACAGTATGTCACACATACAGCATACTATTTGACTCTGCGTACTCACCAACAAGCCACGCACGCTCCGGATGCAGATTTTCCATCAGCTGTTGGATGATGATGTTATGTAGTATGTAGGAGTCATGTGCTGATCCTGGAAATCTGGCACAGACATGGTAGATTATCATACCTGCTTGGCATACCACTTGCACATTAATGGAATGGAAATGCGTCCTGTTCCTGTATATGTGCTCACGTGCCTGTGGTGGAACCAGGCCAACATGTGTGCCTCCAATGACGCCAAAAACATTAGGGATGTGGCCAAGTTCATAACAATCACCCTTCACGGCTGCCAATTTATGCCTTCTGGGAAAATGGATGTAGAGGTCCTTGTATGTCATCATAGCACCATGCTGAACATTGGTTGAGACATCCCATCTGCGCTGGCCACCATATACTGAAACGGACCAGTTGCAAAGAAATGTAGGGCAGCAATCACCTTAACTGTTGGTGTCAAAGCTATTGGATAGTTTCTGCGAGGCCTCAGATGGGGCTCCAACTGACCACATAGGTCTTGAAGGGGAAGTCGATCCAAAAAGAATTTCTGTATGATGTACTCATCCTCCATGTCCGCCAGCAATGTGAACGGACGATGCACATTTGGTCGTCTCCTACATAAAATGAAAGTGGACACATGTCAATTAAATTCCCCTATGAGATGTGTCCAACATCTTACGTCTTGAGTAACACAGCGCCACCAATGACTGGACTGAAACAACAGCTTAAAGAACAAGTCACATGCAGAGACACCTTGATCTCAAGTAGCTGTACGTGTGTTCAGTATGTACATAATGAGTACTCCCAGAACAGATTCTGACTATGTGAATGGAAAATGGTACATTCCGACATCTTGAGTCACCAGCCCTGAGAGTAGTTGATACAGCACATGTTTGAAACAGCAACACTGCTGGCTTCTACGCAGCTGCTGTACCTGCCACACCTTCTTGCGTAAGTCGGACAGAGCACACATTTTCGACGCAATGAGCACAGTGTGTGTAAGCAGATCAACTATCAAAATAATTTCAGCAATTTACACAGTTAAATAGGCACATTATGTAGTCAGTCCATCATTACTGTGGGTTGATTAGCCATCTCACACACTGACATATTAACAAATTTGAGAGTCCATTACACACCAGATCTGTGTACATGCACACAAATATCATATGTGACATGTGAGGAAGTACATCCAATGCATGCAATCCTGTGCACTGACATGGCATGTGTAGTCATCAGTGAGTTCAATGTGACACTAGCATTGAATTTACCAATCAGGTGGCATGATTCATTGTAAGTGTCTAGTGTTCAATGATGAGAAGTGGCCATTGCCATTGCTACAGCATGATGTGTCCATAGGTGCCGTATGCGTGCACCGCCTGCGCAATCAAGGCCAATGACACCAATTGAAAAATGCCATTTCGCCATAGTGACCGCCTGGCCCCGAGGTGTGACACCGCCAATGCCCATGCCCTACCAGTCAATGGGAACCGCGATTGCGGTTGTGAATTACACATTTAAAACCTGTTGTGGGCGAGCTCTGCTACCATGGGCCCGGGCCCAGTCATTGGTTACATTTGAAAAAAGCTAACCAGGAACACCAATTGCAGCAGCTGAGTTCCACTGAAACAACCCCAGGGGGCTATATATGTCTGTGAGAGAGCCACACATTTCCACTGCATCCAGACACTGCTGCCTGATATTCTTCATCCCCAGCTGTTGATGTTCATGTCTCCTGGACCCAGTGATGGCAAGAACTGAGAACAAAAGGGCTCGTCCCTTCACCACAGAGGAGCTGGAGGTCCTGGTGGACGAGGTGCTTTCACAGTATGGGAGGCTATATGGTGCTCCAGATGTCCTGGCAAGGATTTCAGAGTAACAGTTTGAGAGTGCTCAAATTGCTCACATGATATTGCTCTGCAGTAGTATGTGCCTCTGTGTGCAAGTTAATGTGTATGCATCCTCATTTTTGATGTACCATGCTCCATACCTGGCCTAGTAAATATTGCAGTTGACTGTTTGTGGAGGATGGCGACATGGACATTCGTACAGCCCTTCTCCAGCAAGTAAAATAGAAATGTAGGTGTGAAATGGGTGATGTAAATGAGTGATACACTGCCTGGCATGCTGACTTCATTTCAATGGGGTGTGTAGCCTTATTTCCACAGAACTATGGCTGTATTTTAGGATGGTAGGGACATGCAGCGTTTTTGCAGACATACTGTCACACTGCTGGTTTGCACAGTCGAAGTCTGAAGAAAGCATTGCCTGGGCTATGTGATGACATTGTCCACAAGGTTTTCACATGCTCATTTGTGACATTGCAAAGGTATGTCTTGCTCAGGGTAATAAAAAATGGGTGTACAGTTTTCATATTTCCCCCATGAATATGTGTGCAGGAGTATAATGCCTAAGTGTAACACTTTTGGTGGTAATGCACCTGTGACGCATCAGATAAATGTAATTTGGAGATATCAATCTTCCATTGTTTTCATTATGTGTACTGGCTTGCATGTGTAAGCACTGTTTACCCTCTCATATTGTACATTCATGTAAATATTCTTATGGCCCACATTTAACCTTAGTGTGAGTCCCCCAGACCTGCACAGAAACTGTCCAATTTTACAAGGACCCATCATTAAATGGGCAGAGTGAAACATATGTGTTGTCTGCCACCCTATTTCTCAATGAGCTATCTTAGGCCTGAGGATTGCACAAGACAGGACAACACCTTGTGAGAAGAGTGTGAGAATGTAAGATCATGGCCCTAAATGTGACCTCCATTACACAGGTAGCCATTCACTGGCCAAGGACATTGAGGGGTGTGTAGTGTTGAACACAGTGAGTCTGCCCCAACACATAATTTCAAATGTATTGTATGTCTTGATCACTCACAAACTGCATCACAGATGAGGGTCTTCTTCACATTGGGTTCTGTGCTGGCACTCTGCATGTGTATGAGATGGCCATGTACTGTGTCCATCCTCATACATGTACACATTTCTATGAAAGTATTTGATGCAGGTATACAACGTGTCATGCTGTATGGCCTCTGCTCAACATTTATGTCTTGGTGTGCTCTGTTTTTTCATGCTCCCGTACTGACACACAGTGGTACATGAAGCAGGTTCACTGAAACTTCTTCTTCTTGTCTCCCATGCCTGCAGCTTAAGGTCCAACAGCGTAAAAACATATGGAGCGCCATTGCACAAGGTGTGGGCTCTGGGTGTCTCCAACCGATGGCACACACACTGTCAGAAGAGGTGGGATGACATCTGCCAACTGAGCAAAAATGTGGCAGAGATGGCTCTGGGGGTGCTTCCTCGGATTGGCAGGTTGGCGCACAGGAGCATGACACCACTAAGTGTGGGAAGTGTACTGTGGGTACTGTGGGAAGGGTGAAGGTGGAGCCCTGTGAATCTGGCCGGACTGCCCTTGCCTGGCGCCAGCCCTACCTACTACATTGTGCGCAGGTTTTCCCACGTCTTCACCGCTGCAGTGACTTTCCCGGGACATTGCAGTGAATTTGCGGTTGATGGATGACACGGATGTAGAGGTGTGGGTTTCTATCAGGTAGGACATTTGTGAGTACACTGGGGGATATGTTCCTGTGTCCACCAGAGTGTCTGATGTGGCAAGAAACTGTATATCAGCACAGGAGTTGTGGGTTGTGGTTGTATGGGAAGTTGTGTTTTTGCATACCTGCAGTATTATCCGCAGGGATGTCTTATTTGCTGGTAGTGGATGAGGTACAGCAGCGGAAGGGCTTGAAGAGCTGGATCAATAGCGGTGAGGACCACGTGGAGGTGACCTGGATTCAAATTTAGCTCTCGGCAGTAGTGCTTCCACCGTCTCCAGGTGGCTGGATTCTCTGCTGTGGTGTGATGGGCTGTTTGGGACATCGTGATTTGTCCGGTGGCCGGGACATCATTTCTCTATTGGCTCCCTCTGCCACCGTTGCTGAAGGAAATTTTTGGCGGCTCACAAAACTCCACTGCCGACGGAAAATCGTCTGTTTGCCCATTGTAATATGGTGGACGCGAGGACCACTGATGGAGGGTGGAAAAGGACATTTTCCTCCAGCACCGCAAATGTGCCTAGGACCTCCATCCTAATGAGCCCCTTAGCTATTCTACAGTCTATTTAATCTCTACGATGGGCATGCAATGTTCAACATGACGCCTTCAATTCACAACAAAATTAAGCTTGCACAGTGCCTACAGAGTCGGAGGAGCTAAGGTCATGACTTCCCTACAGTGGTAATCTCATATATTCAATATAATAACCCTGCACTCAGAGTGCCACTTCTAGCTGAACACCAGATGAGTGCGGAAGCATTATAAAGCGGACGTTTCAATACGTTGATGTTTAAGGAGAAATTCATTGGTGATATACAACAAGAATGTAAACACATTTGGTCTAAGATGAGCTGAGAGCGTGTGCCAGAGAGGAAACAGGAGAGCGTCAGACGCTTCAGAGCGTCGGAGCATTAGTGCAGTGCTGCAGCACTGCTGACCTAGACCCGCATCTCTGGAATCCGACCCTGGGTTACAAACTCCGGCATACTTCTGGAACCCTGGTGTGATCCCAGTGGGGAAAAGTAGCAAAAGTGGTGAGCGGCATCAGCGGCACCAGCAGAGGCACAGCAGGGAGCAGTAGCGCGGCAGCACTGTCAGTGCTCATTGCGTCTGGCCACACCATATGCTTCAGCAGGAGCTGCCCAAGCCCCTGCCCACCTGTCCCTACTCTCACCTCTGCCTGCCACACTGATCCTGAGTGGCCGCCAATCAAGAGGAATTGGAGGGATAGGATGACCAGGAGGAACAGAGGAGAAAAAGAGTATCAGCACAATCACCAACAGCAAGCGGGTCCCCATAGTCCACTTCCAGACACAGAAAGAGACGCTGAGAGTGAAGCAAAAGGTGCAGATGTGGACGGAGAGAACCGTGTAGGGAGCACCTGCATCTCATAAGGCAGTCTAGCCTAAACGGTAGCAACATAACTGAGCAACGGGGAGCAACCGTACAGTGAGACAGGTGAGTGGTGGGTTGAACGGGTTGACTGGCAAGGCTCGAGCCACATTTCCTTTTGATTATCGGAGGTAGCTGGAGTTAGGCTGGTGCTCAATGCGCGTTGGCATGAACTGCTCTGCTCACGTGCCAGTCTTGTTAGATTTCAAGTTAGTGAGGCCCTTACCTGCTGCAGTCCAAAGTGTGGATTGAGCCTGTCTGTCTCCTTGGAGATTCTGAACAGGAGAAGCAGCTGCCCAGCCCCCACCCCCAGGCCAGCAGACCATTGGCTATTCAGCTACCAGGCAAGTCTGAGCCCTCCTCTCACACCTGCCCAGGCCCCTTAAGGCCTTGCTGGGTGCACCCCAAATCATTCTCCTCCATCTTGTGAGTTGCAGCCTACATGTGCCCCAGATTGCAGTGAGCAGAGTCCAGGAAGTGGTAAGGAGACAGACTAGTGCTGTCTCTTCCCAAGACAAAAAGTTGTTTAAAAAACGATGTTTACTTTCTCTGTTTACTGTCTATGCCTGTGGTTGTTACAGTTAAAAATTATAGTTTTAGCCTGCCTGTAATTGCATATTTTATCACCTGTGTTTAGTTTTAAATTTGTGGTTTTCCCTGCCCATGATTACCTTCATTTAGTGTGTTGAATTGTGGAATTTGCAGTCCAACCTCTGTAGTTTGTCACTTTCATTCCTTGGTGACAATTCTGTTTTCCCTCCAAACTTCTCCTTTACTCTGTGCTAAGACCTGTATGTTAAAACAGTGCACTCTCAGGCACCATTTTGTGTTCACAAGCCAGTGAAAACAGCCCCCCTGCCTACCCCCCCAGCAACAGGGATTTTTCTACATCAGAGGGTGCTTCTGTGAGATGTTTAAACTGTGTTTTACTAGGGCCTGTGCACTTCGTTTTTTGGCCAGCAGGGGGAGTAAAGTTTTATTCAAACAGTATTGTTAGATTTCAAGTTAGTGAGGCCCTTACCTGCTGCAGTCCAAAATGTGGATTGAGCCTGTCTGTCTCCTAGGAGATTCTGAACAGGAGAAGCAGCTGCCCAGCCCACACCCCAGGCGAGCAGACCTTTGGCTATTCAGCTACCAGGCAAGTCTGAGCCCTTCTCTCACACCTGCCCAGGCCCCTTAATGCCTTGCTGGGTGCACCCCAAATCATTCTCCTCCATCATGTGAGTTGCAGCCTACCTGTGCCCCAGATTGCAGTGAGCAGTGTCCAGGAAGTGGTAAGGAGACATACTAGTGCTGTCTCTTCCCAAGACAAAAAGTTGTTTAAAAAACGATTTTCACTTTCTGTGTTTACTGTCTCTGCCTGTGGTTGTTACAGTTAAAGATTGTAGTTTTAGCCTGCCTGTAATTGGATATTTTATCACCTGTGTTGTGTTTTACATTTGTGGTTTTCCCTGCCCATGATTGCCTCCATTTAGTGTGTTTAATTGTGGGATTTGCAGTCCAACCTCTGTAATTTGTCCCTCTCATTCCTTGGTGCCAATTCTGTTTACCCTCCACATTTCTCCTTTGCTCTGTGCTAAGACCTGTATGTTAAAACAGTGCACTCCCAGCCACCATTTTGTGTTCAAAAGCCAGTGAAACCAACCCCCCCCCAGCAACAGGGATGTTTCTACATCAGAGGGTGCGTCTGTGAGCTGTTTAAACTGTGTTTTACTAGGGCCTGTGCACTTTGTTTTTTTGCCAGCATGACAGTTGTATATACTGTTCCTTTATTTTTTGTATTTGTTATTTTTTATTGACAACACGAGAAAAAAAATACAGTCCAACAGTACAAAACATGCCAAGGTGGGAGGAATAAACAATAGAGCAGAATGGAAATAGGCTCTTTACAAATCAATATTATGTAAATCATGACATGATAACATGACAGAGGGTGTTGCAGGATATTTGCCCGCTTAGTTTACAGTGTTACAACCAAGATTTTTAAATGAAAGTGCCCCAGATTTGATAACATTTCCTTAATGATCGGAGACCTCTTAATCTTGCCAAAGCATGCTCCATAGAGTGGATTTCATTGACCAGTGACCACCATTCCATAATGTGAGGGGGCTTCGGGGAAATCCAGGCTCGGGCAACAGCCAATTTGGCGCATGACAACAAAATAGTTACTAAGGCTTTCTGCGGATTAGTGAAGGTATATATGTCTAATGATACTATTGATGGAGTAAGTAAGGATGGTTTAACCAGTTTTTATTTCAAGATTTTATCCAGAGCTGACCAAAACTTCGTCCGCACCGGGCAGGAAAACTGCAGATGCTCCAGATCTGCTGCGACTAAATCACATTTGGGGCATTTAGTGCATCGCTTGAAAGATTATTTGTAGACCACTTAGAAATCCTTTCAAGTGTATGGTTTAACATACTTGTGGTCTTAAATTGCTGTAATCTTAAACTTGAAGATTGAACAAGATTATTATTATTACATAAAGAGGCAGCAATCATATTAGAAGTGATATTGAGCCCCAGCTTACTGCTCCATTTCTCCACCAATTTGGAGCAGTCACTGATTTTATAAGTATTAAGACATTTATAACCTTCACTAATTAAAGATTTATTCTTACGTGAGTAAAAACAGTTCCATATGTCAGAATCCACGATTTCCCGCACTTTCATCTTGCGTATAAGAAAATCATAAATTTGAATATATTTAAATGTCATTGGTTCCGTCAGTTTGTATACATTTTTAAGTGTCTCAAAGTCCAAGAAACCGTGAGTACCATATAGATCACCTAAAGTTTTAATGCCATGAGCCAACCATATATTTGCCATACCGTCGTTAAAAATCCCTGGGAGTACCGGATTACCCCATAACAACAAACAAGGATGACAAAAAAGAGATTTTACAGAACGCCAGGATATTGAACCATATCTTAATTAAATCTCTGGCGGTCTTAAATGTTACCCTTTTAAAGTAGTTGGGGTCGTTTACTCTTAACAGAAACATATTAGAGTCGGCGTGTAACAGAAATGTATGAAAGTAAAATTGATTGTCCGAATTAAGTAAGCTGAGCAGACGACCGAGAAATGTTGCCCAAAAGTATAATTTAAGATCGGGGAAATTAAGCCCACCATTATCTGAGGAATTTTTAAGTAGCGCCATGGATCTACGAGCTTTCCGGTATCCCCATATAAAACTACGAAATATCCCATCAAGTTTCTTAAAGAAGACGTTACTGAGTGATAAGGGAATGGACCGAAATAAATATAAGAATTTCGGAATATACTAGTTCCACATTAATTGAGATAACATTTATTCCTGTAAAATCTGACAAATATTCAGAAATAGATATGTATCCAATCTATTTTCAGTTTTATTCAAACAGTTTTGTTAAATTTCAAGTTAGTGAGGCCCTTAACTGCTACAGTCCAAAGTGTGAATTGAGCCTGTCTGTCTCCTAGAAGATTCTGAACAGGAGAAGCAGCTTCCAACTCCCTGGCCAGCAAACCTTGTCTGATGCCGCTGGAACTTTATATGGTCTGCTAGTGGTTGGTACATGTGTACACTGATTAGTGGCTGTATCTGGTGTTTCTATTGGATTAGGGTTAATGTCCTCATTGGTTGGGTATTTGAGGGTTCTGATTGGTTTCAGGGTCTGTGATTCAATCATTGTAGGGTTGGGACTAGGGCTAGGGTTAGGATTTCCATTGGAAGTAGGGACTAGGGCTTCCTATGCTATTGGTTGTTGGGAATAAGCATGGGTGGATTTTGCGGATTCGCAATCCGCGAATTTGCATATTTGCGGATTGCGAAAATCCGCAAATTCCGCGAATTCTCGCGGATTTGCGTATTTTTTTTGGGGGGGGTGTTCGCACAGGTTTCTGCAAGTTCGCGAGGGTTTTGTACAATTTCGCAAATTGCAAACTTACTTGTCGGGTCGCCAGTTTTGCGAACTTGTTGTTTCTACGTGCCCAGCCTGTTTGCAAGGCTTTCTTCATCACTGCCACCCTCTGTCACCACTGGCACTCTCTTTGGTCACCCATGCCACCCTCTGGCTCACCCATGTTACCCTCTGTGTCATCACAGCACCCTCTGTACATTATTGGGGCAAAGCAAAGCACTGCCATCCTCTGTCAACACTGGCACTCTGGTTCACCCATGCCACCCTCTGGCTGGCACACCCATGCCACCCTCGGTGTCATCACAACACCCTCTGATTGACCAGTGAGTGTACATTATTGAGGCAAAGCAAAGCACACCTGCTAAGTGCTTTAAGTTTTGCAAACAACAACACCTGCCCTGCCCCAACTGACATTAATGAAGGCTGGCAGCTGCTTGTCTGCTCCCTTTCCTTTTTGTTGCAATGTAAAAAAAATTTAACAGGATGCAATGGCATACTTGTAACTATTCTGTGACTGTCAGAGCAGGGTCACACAATAGTTGCAAGTAGGCAACCGGATTCTGGAGGGCCCCTTCAGGAAGCACTACAGGTAAATGGTTACAAATGATGAGCTCGAACTTTTGCACCTGCTCGTTGGTTTTGCTTTTGCAAAACTCGTTTTTCGGTAATTTCGCCCTATTCGCGAGGCGCAGCGTCGTGCGAAATCGACCGTGGAAACCGCGAACTCGTGCGAGTTACCCCAAGGTTGAGTATGGGCACCGCCATTTTGTTTGCGTGACGTATTTTCGTTTCCGCCCGCTATGTGTAATCTCGCGCCATGAGCGCCTTGCGAATACAAGTTCGCACGAGTTCGCGAGAGAAATCGCGTGCGAACTTACTTACACGCACGTGTTCGGGCGGCCATCTTGTTTTTCATTCATTCCTATGTGTCTGGGCATGGTGTTTCTATCCTCTGTATATCTCTGCCATCCTTTGCTTGTTCTATTTTTTTTTTGATCTATTAAACTTTTTTTCTATCCCTCTTGTTTTCTAGGTCTATATTTTTGTGTTTTAGTCTACTTTTGTTTACTTTTCAACTACTTTTTTAAACTTTTATTTCCTTCTTTTCTACTCTTATTCTTTTTCATTTTGTCTCCTTACCTGCCCAGAACATGGTGAAGACAGCAGTCAAGCTGCCCAAGACGGGCGCCGCAGCCCGTGCCCGGCTCCCGTGTTGCCGCTTGAGGGCGGAAATGGTGGTGCCCCGGGAGATCTTCAGTCCTGAGGAGGTGGGCTCACTGGTTTATTATGTGCAGCGCCGTCTCCCCAGGACCATCGCGGCAGGCGGCAGGATCGCTGCCGGTTACACCAACAGCCAGGAGCGACGGAAGCGGTGGGGGCAGGTGTGCCGGGCCCTTTTTAACATCACGGGGGTCCAGCGCACCTATAATCAGGTGACCCACCGCTGGACCGATATCCTGGACCGGGAGCACCACCTGCTCGACCTGCTGGGAGTGGAGGTCCCCGGGCTTGGTGAGTAGTAGTAGCAATTTTTTCATCACTCGTCACTACTCTGTTTTTTCTCCTGCTCTGTGTGTTATATAATATTGCAAATGTTTGCTTTAACTTTTTTACAAAGAGCAATAATGCTGCTGATAACATTGATAGGAGAGGTAAATTAATATTTCAAAATCTTCTGTGCATTTCAGGTGCACTGCTCTCCTTCTCTGTGGCGGTGCCACTGCTTATTTGTTTTCTATTTTGTGTTCATTTATTTGGGCTGAGTAATGTATGAGTGTACTTTACAGAACTGCGTAATGCTAGACACAAAGGGGCAGATTTACAAGCCCCTTGCGCCACGTTTACGCTGCCTTACCTGACGCACAGCGACGTAAACGTGGCGCATCCCTGCGAGTCATGTACGTGATGCATCTAGGGAGATGCGCCACGTTAAGACCTGGGCCTGCGCCACAATGGGAGCGTTCCCACGCAGGGGGAGGGGGGGGGGTGGCGGTCAGGCAGATGTGTGCCTCGCAAAAGTGCCTGCGTGAAATCTACAAGATTTAACGCAGGCACTTCCGCGACGCTGCTACGTCAATTCTTTATGCCTGCTTGCTTGAAGCAGGCGTAAGGACTGATGCGGTATGTTGAGTATTGGGCAGCCCTGAGCATTGCTATAGTTGCATATACATATATAGCCTGCGACGCGACTCGAGAGATGCACCCCTCTTTCGTCACGAGATGCGTCACGCATCTGCCTACCCTACCAACGATGGCGCAGCTCCAGCAATGCTGCGTCAAGCCGTAAGCCTGCTTCATGCAGGCGCAGGGTTTCAGTGACGCATCATTGTCCTAAATGACTGATTGAAATTTTATATATTCCCCATAGCCACTTTTAGCATGCGTTCCTGCGCAGGAACGCCCTCCCTTGCGCTGGAACGCTCCCTTATGGCGCAGGGCTTTAGAATGGGATGCATCTCCCATATGCGTCACGTTGTTAATATACGCCACACCATGGCGCCTCTCTTGTTGTGGCGCTGCGTCACAAAAGTGACGCAAGAACGGAGCAAAAGAGCTGCAAGGGGCTTGTAAATCTGCCCCTAGAGTAGAGGCTCAGGTGCAGTCCTTCCTTTGTAGCCCTCTTTTTGGCTGAAATAGTTGGTTCTTGTTCTTTCTAAATGTTTGATTTGGTTGACAAGGACATCGACACGCAGCAATCATCAATTTTTTCTGTTCTTTCTTTCATGTTGTACGTCAGGTCCGCCCAGGGGCAAGCGGACAGAAACAGTGGATGCAGTGGCTCCAAAGGAGGAGGAGGATGCAGGCCAGGGCGGCGAGTGCTCCTTTGCTGGCCCCAGTAAGTTTTCATTTAAATATAGAGGTCCTATTGTTGTCCAAGCGTTCCTAATTTAATTTTTTCGAAACAGTGTTTAGATAGGAGCAAAATCAATAATACTACTGTTGCAGGGACAATTCTCCACAAACCAAACTATGGACACCAAAGACCAGAGTCATAATATTTCAGAGTGGTGTGTTTGGCACACTGTATAAACCTGGTAGTGTCAGCGGCATGGACTCCTCCTTGCAAAAATTACAAAACCTTTCGCTCAGTCACTCTAGTCTGGAGGACCAAAAACCACAGAGTCTATTCAAGTTTAAAAGCTTTATTAAAAGTAAAAGTAAACACATATATTAAAATAAAGTTAGCTGGAAAAGGAAAAGTGCTTGGTGCTGAGTTGATGAGTAATGGAAGTTGGAACACATTTCTTGTGGTCGAGCCGAGCTTTCACCTGGTTTAGTTGATGTTGCTCTTGTCCATAGAAGTCCAGCGTCTGTCTGTTCAGAGAAAAATGGTGTGTGTTAAAATTAAGCAAGCATTCATCAATTGTGACAAAAAAAAGCAGCAAGACAACAGCCTTCCCTGGAAGGAGGGACATTTTTACTTTAGACTAGAGTAGACAGTCAATTATTTTTTCTGTTGTTTTCAAATTTCTTCCTTCCTAAACCAAATACTAGTGAGTGGTGTAATCTGACAGTCTTAAATATATTTTTTAGGTGGAACATCTGGTGGCGGGGCCAGCTCGGACGTGATCGTGATCGACTCCGAGTCTGAGGAGTACTATGTGGAGGATGCGGCGCCAGCGGACAATCAGACTGTGAGGAAGCAGGCAGTGGTGGTGGCGAGTACAGGTAAGCTGGATCATGGTACTATCTGACTCTTAGATAGCATATGATGTGTATCCAGTGCTGGCCCAGTGACAAATTACAATATGGTAATTACAGCAGGCTGGGACCGACAGACAGATAGAGGCAGAGAGAGAGGAAGACAGAAGGAGAGAGAGAGAGAGGGAGGGAGCCAGAGGGAGGGTGAGGAAGGGAGACAGAGAGAGAGAGACAGCGAGGTAGAGGGAGACACAGGGAGACAGAAAGAGGGAGACAGAGAGAGAGAGAGAGAGAGGGAAACAGACATATCGCCTGGGCCTGGTGCAGATGATACGGTTGCTGGTGTGGTTAACGGCTCAGAGGAAAAGTCACTCACTTCTGCCAGATCTCTTTCATATGAAAGAGCACCAAACCATAAGCGCCCCACCTTGCCCCTCCATGCAGACGCCCATGATACTGGCCTGAATAGATTTGTACTGCGCTGGCTAGTTGCTAGTTGTACTGTGACACAACTTCCTGCTGAATCATTTTGTGTTAATCATATTTTTAAAGAGCATTCGTTACAGATTATGTCTTTCTTTCTTCATATAGTTGGTAATACTAAAACTGCAAAACCGAGCAGGAGTATGCTGGCTGTACTGGCCCGGCAACGGAGGCTGGATGCCACTGTTGCGCAATATCGCCGGCTGGTGGAAATGGAGGGGGACGACACGCACTCAAGTGCATCAAATGTTACATCTACTGCATCCTCCTCCGTGACCCCACGTTCTGCCGGTAAGCGCAGTGCTCCAGCCAACCAGAGCCGTGCTGGAAGACGCCACCGCCGAGCAGCAAAGGCTGCACCTCCTCACAGTACTGTAAAGGCTCGCTTGCGCCGTGCACTCCGCAGAGTGTCCAACCTGGAGGCGGAGGTCAAGAAATGGGAGGAGTACAAAAAGGTGATGGAGGGCCTCCGCTTAGATCACGCCATGCTCCGGGAGGAGTACGATGCCCTGGCCCTAAGGCATGATGCCCTGGAGGCCAAAGTGAACAACCTGCATCCGTAGAGTGTCCCTTGTCCCTTTTTTAGAGACTTTTGGGGGGTGGGAATTGGGAGTTGGGTTTTTTGGGGACTTTTGATGGACTATTTATTTGGGGTTAGGGAGGGTCTTGCGGGAGATTATTTTGTTAGGGATATAAATATACTTTTTCAAACTTTATCTGAGCATACCTGTTTTTTTACTACTTTTGAGCCTGGTGGGTGGTGGTTTTGCAGTAAGTTCGTTTTACTGAACACTGTCATCGTGTTGGTTCACGTGTAATAGGCCAAATGTTTTCCGAAGTAAATGCCTGTCACAGAGTTTGTTAATTCAAGAGCCCTAGGACTTTACTGCTAGTACCACTGTCACTCTCTCGCCTCTCCGAATACTCCATTATACTACCTCCCATCCAAACGCTTATCTTACCTGTAATTTGTGTTTGAGGGCTGGCTCCACCTGGAATTCACAGTGTCCTAAGGCGTTCTGCAGCAGGGCCCCAACTGGAGTTTCCCGGCGTGGATTTTCTGCAAAACAAAAGCAATCAACATTAGAAATGTGGCAGCGGTGCTCACACAACCCAAAAACCTAGAAGCCCCACAGACAGCACCCCTGAGACAGGCAAGCGAGCAATAATAACGCCTAAACGTTCACGTGTAATAGGCCAAATGTTTTCCAAAGTAAATGCCTGTCACAGACTTTGTTAATTCAAGAGCCCTAGGACTTTACTGCTAGTACCACTGTCACTCTCTCGCCTCTCCGAACACTCCATTATACTACCTCCGATCCAAACGCTTATCTTACCTGTAATTTGTGTTTGAGGGCTGGCTCCACCTGGAATTCACAGTGTCCTAAGGCGTTCTGCAGCAGGGCCCCAACTGGAGTTTCCCGGCGTGGATTTTCTGCAAAACAAAAGCAATCAACATTAGAAATGTGGCAGCGGTGCTCACACAACCCAAAAACCTAGAAGCCCCACAGACAGCACCCCTGAGACAGGCAAGCGAGCAATAATAATGCCTAAACGTTCACGTGTAATAGGCCAAATGTTTTCCAAAGTAAATGCCTGTCACATACTTTGTTAATTCAAGAGCCCTAGGACTTTACTGCTAGTACCACTGTCACTCTCTCGCCTCTCCGAACACTCCATTATACTACCTCCCATCCAAACGCTTATCTTACCTGTAATTAGTATTTGAGGGCTGGCTCCACCTGGAATTCACAGTGTCCTAAGGCGTTCTGCAGCAGGGCCCCAACTGGAGTTTCCCGGCATGGATTTTCTGCAAAACAAAAGCAATCAACATTAGAAATGTGGCAGCGGTGCTCACACAACCCAAAAACCTAGAAGCCCCACAGACAGCACCCCTGAGACAGGCAAGCGAGCAATAATAACGCCTAAACGTTCACGTGTAATAGGCCAAATGTTTTCCAAAGTAAATGCCTGTCACAGACTTTGTTAATTCAAGAGCCCTAGGACTTTACTGCTAGTACCACTGTCACTCTCTCGCCTCTCCGAACACTCCATTATACTACCTCCCATCCAAACGCTTATCTTACCTGTAATTTGTGTTTGAGGGCTGGCTCCACCTGGAATTCACAGTGTCCTAAGGCGTTCTGCAGCAGGGCCCCAACTGGAGTTTCCCGGCGTGGATTTTCTGCAAAACAAAAGCAATCAACATTAGAAATGTGGCAGCGGTGCTCACACAACCCAAAAACCTAGAAGCCCCACAGACAGCACCCCTGAGACAGGCAAGCGAGCAATAATAACGCCTAAACGTTCACGTGTAATAGGCCAAATGTTTTCCAAAGTAAATGCCTGTCACAGACTTTGTTAATTCAAGAGCCCTAGGACTTTACTGCTAGTACCACTGTCACTCTCTGGCCTCTCCGAACACTCCATTATACTACCTCCCATCCAAACGCTTATCTTACCTGTAATTAGTATTTGAGGGCTGGCTCCACCTGGAATTCACAGTGTCCTAAGGCGTTCTGCAGCAGGGCCCCAACTGGAGTTTCCCGGCGTGGATTTTCTGCAAAACAAAAGCAATCAACATTAGAAATGTGGCAGCGGTGCTCACACAACCCAAAAACCTAGAAGCCCCACAGACAGCACCCCTGAGACAGGCAAGCGAGCAATAATAACGCCTAAACGTTCACGTGTAATAGGCCAAATGTTTTCCAAAGTAAATGCCTGTCACAGACTTTGTTAATTCAAGAGCCCTAGGACTTTACTGCTAGTACCACTGTCACTCTCTCGCCTCTCCGAACACTCCATTATACTACCTCCCATCCAAACGCTTATCTTACCTGTAATTTGTATTTGAGGGCTGGCTCCACCTGGAACTCACAGTTTCCTAAGGCGTTAGGGGACTCGTCAACATAAGTTTCTTCATTGTGCAGAATCCAGGCATCAGCATTATGGGTAATGGATAGGGTGAGTCTGGAGGAGGAGGACTCAGGATAGACGACCAGGACTGAGTTCTTGTCAACTAACTGTTGTGAACCTGAGGAATGCTGCGGCATCAAAATCAAGACAGTTCTGTTGATGGGCTTGTTGTTTTATTGGTTGATTACAGTTTTGTTGGGAATGTGATGAAGCACTTGCTAAAGAAAGACAGACACACAGGAATAAAAGTGAATAAGGAGGACTAAATTTACAATTAATGAATGATTGACTCGTTTTCAGAACTCGCTGTCAGGGAAGCAGAACTCGTCCTCATACTCTGCTAAATCATCAGTCGGGGTTACTTCTAGTAACTGAGGAGAACTTTCCTCAGGTAGGTCGGTGTCCTCTTCTTCCTGCGTGGATTCTCGTACTCTGTAATCTGGTGGTATGAAGTGCTGGTTCATCTTTATCAAGGTGAGCCGCTCCACATTTGCGGGCAAGAGGCGGGACCTTTTGGAAGTCACAATGCCACCAGCAGAACTAAAAACACGTTCTGAGGACACGCTTGCGAGTGGGCAAGACAAGTAATTGATAGCCAGGTTGGTGAGCTCTCGCCATATTTTTCTTTTCCCATGCCAATACGCCAATGGGTCCTCAGTAATATTGACCTCTGTTGAGTCATCCAGATAGGCCTGCACCATTGAAAGAATGTCCTCCCGGATTCCTGTACTTTGCACTTCTGTGTCCTTTCTAGGACAAGGAAACCCTAGCTGAGTTAGCCAACCCGCTTCAGACATATCACCTGGGCCTGGTGCAGATGATACGGTTGCTGGTGTGGTTAACGGCTCAGAGGAAAAGACACTCACTTCTGCCACAGGCACAGATGCAGAAGTGCTTTTTTGGGACGCCTGATGGCCTGCTGATTCACTAGTAGTACTGTCTTCTCCTACAGTTTCCTTCCGCTCTCTTTCAAAACGAATGGCTGACTGAGCTAGCCAACCTTTGTACTCTCTAACATCCGATGTTTCAAAAGGAATTATTACTTTGCCAAACAATGGCTTTTTGTAACGTGGATCCAGAATAGTAGCACAAATGTAGTGCTGTTGTTTCTTGATTTTTACAAGCCGTTCATTGCTAACTAGGCATTGTAATAATCTCTGCGCCAACTCATGTGCTTCGTTCTTTCCAACGTCCTTTAATTGTGAAGACACCACCTTGACTTGGTGCTCGAGCTTCAGCAACAATGGGATAGCTTTGCTCAAAGAACAGTCCTCCCTGCTGACGTCACGCGTGAAGACCTCAAAAGGACGAAGCATGTCTGTCAGGCTTTTAACTAGCTGCCATTGCTCCACCGCTAGCATCATTTCTGTTGTATCACCACCCAGGTTGTAGAAATACTCATTGACTACTGGAAACAGCTCATGCAGACGCTCAAGCATGTAGAAGGTTGAGTTCCAACGTGTTGCCACCTCCTGGATAAGTGCTTTCACTGGCATTCTATGTTCATTTTGCTTGCGCCTCAGCTCCTTCTGGGCCTTAAAAGAATGGTTGAAATGTGTGCATATTCTTCTGCAGATGGTCAGTGTTTTGCCGACTGCAAGTTCTTTTTTCAAAAATTTTTGCACAACAAGGTTGATACAGTGCGCCAAACACGGCACTCTGAAATAGAAACCGTCCTCCATGGCCCTAACTACATTGCTGCCATTATCTGTAGAAACATAACCAACCTTGTAATTTCTTGGGGGCAGCCATTGCGAGACCTTTTTGTTAAAGTCAGCCAAAATGTTGACTGCAGTATGACTTTTCTCCATGCCAAACATGGCTAATGTTGCATGTTTACGAGCACCCTTAAAAATCTCGACCAAGTCACCACCTGCATTTATCTGTTTTATAACCCCTGAAAAAGAGACCCAGTGTGCAGTGATGCACATGTAATCAAGGGCTTGGCAACTGGTCCACATGTCTGTTGTCAGGTGTATAGTGTGAACAGCACTCTTCTGCAAAGCTGCCCCCACCAACTCAAGCACCTCTTTATGTAGTGCTGGAACAGCAACCCTGGCAAAATAGAACCGGCTAGGAACCTTCCATTTAGGGGCCAGTGTTGCCACGAGTTCAAGGAAACCCACACCTTCGACAAACGAAAAAGGGAGAAGGTCCACCGCTAGCATTTTAGCCAGCTTAGTGTTATACAGGCGTACAGTTAGGTGGTTGCGTTGAAATTGCACATCTGAGGAGAACATGGCTGAAATGGTGCGCTGGACAAATTTACGGGATGATGCTGATGCCTTCTTCGACCCACTTCTGATCAGTGTTGACATTTTCCGCATTGGTGTGTCTCCCAGACTCTCAGTGTGCCTTCTATGTGTTCCGGAGGGTGTGGTGCTGCCAGGGGTACTGGGTGCAACCGGACACATGTCTGACGCTTCTTCTACCTCCCCGTCATCTTCAGATGAAACACCTAGTATGGGTATATTTTGGCCACTTGCCCTTTGGGATCGCTTTCCCTTGACGTTTGCTAGGTGCGGAAACCATTCAACAGCGTGCTTTCTTTCAAGATGACCTATCTGGCCTCCGGTTCCATAGTTGGTACCAGTCTTACCACGGCTAACGCTAGTCTTACAAATGCAACAAACGGCTATGTTATCATACTTTTCATGGACACTAAAAAAGTTCCAAACTGGGGACTGGAAACTTCTGGTTTTGCCGCACGAGGTGATACTGCTGCCAATGCCAGATGAAGCAGTGGTGGATGAGCCTTGCAGACATCTACTGGGTTGTGCAATTATTGCAGCAACCTTACTTGAGGGAGTCGAGCTGGATGGAGTCCCCCTCTGGGGAGAAAATATGGGAGCTGTAGGTTTTGTTGAACTTGTTGTACTACTTGACTGCGTTGGTGGTGCTACCAGTGGCACGTCGCCAGGGTCACGCTCAGCATGACGTCGGGATAGGGTATAAATGTCTGTCTGCTGCATGGCCGGTGTGGCTGGACTGACATGTGTGATGACTAGGTCATTGCTGTCATCCTGTTCAACAACATCAGAATGCACCACTTCATCAAGTCCGATGTTCGGATCCATAAGTATGAGCTTTCCGGGGCCCTTCCTTTTAACATTTGATACCTTTCGCAGCTCATGGTGTGCCTCCCTCTCAGACGTCAGAGATGGTTGCCAATCTAGATCCAGATCATCATCTGATGGAGCGGGGCTTGAAGAGGAACTTCTACACACCCTCCTTGATCTTTTCCTTGCTGGGGAGCTGGGAGAAAATGAATCATCAGGAGGAGTGGCTTCGTCTTCCTGACATGATACCCCGGCTCCAAAGTCAATTTCCTCCTGTGCCCCTACTTCTGGAAGAACAACCATTGTGGGCACTTGCACCGCTCCATGCACCGCTACATGGGCATCTTCACTGACCTCTACTTGCAAGTCTCCATGGACCTCTCCTTCTCGGTCTTCTCCTTCTCGGCCTTCTCCTTCTCGGCCTTCTCCTTCTCGGCCTTCTCCTTCTCGGCCTTCTCCTTCTCCTTCTCGGCCTTCTCCTTCTCGGCCTTCTCCTTCTCGGCCAGCTCCTTCTCGGCCAGCTCCTTCTCGGCCAGCTCCTTCACAGCCAGCTCCTTCACAGCCAGCTCCTTCTCGGACAGCTCCTTCTCGGACAGCTCCTTCTCGGACAGCTCCTTGCGCATGTACTTCTGCTTGTACTAGTAGCCCATGCAGTTGTTGTTGCGGCTTTGGTTGTTGAATAGTACTTGTGAGATGAGTTACAACCTGTGTTGATGGTGTGCTGCTACTTTCTTGCGATGAACCAACATCACTGGTCGTTGGTGATTCAACAACTAAACAGGCTACCTGTGCAGCACTCATGGTGGGCATTTGTTTTTTTTTTTTGTTTTTCCCCAAAAAATTTATTGGTTGAGCCACCAGTCTCCTTGGTAAGTGGTGCCACTTGCTTCTTCTTCTCCTTAGTAGAGACATCTTTCTTGCAAGAGGACCTACGGGCACCTCTTTTTGGAGCCATCTTCTTCAGATGTCGGAACAACAGGCCGCAGCAGGACTTCTTCCTCGCACTGATGCTCAATGATGATGCGGAGTTTTGTGCACCTAAAAGCAAACGAAGACAGAGGAGCATCAGTAAATATATGTTGCATATGTAGTGCTTCAATAAACAGTTTGCAAGTAGGCATTTATGAATACACACGTGCACACCACACAATATGGAAATTTCAAAATTAGGATTTGCTAAATTTTTGGGAAACAGGAATTTAACATTGATCCAAGAGAGCACACACAGAGAGGGTTGTACTTTCATGTACCCCTGACTCCGCCTGGGCACAATGGGTGAAAGCAAGGCACAATGGGTGCAGGCCTATGTCTCAAAGCTCACTGCCTGCCTTCAAAATGGCCGCTTGACCCCCCCATCCACATGGCCAGGACCATGCCTCAAAATGGCCACCACCAACATAGTCAGCCCCCAACCCCTACTCCAAAAAGTGAAAAAACACAACACAAATCAAATCACCACAATCCAATGCCATCCATCAAGTTTCAGAAGGCTTATGCTGCCTGCTGGTGGTTTTCCGGTGCAAAATTGCAATTTTTACAATTTCGCGAGTGCGAGATTGTTGCTTCACGGCGCGAACGTGGCGAAAAACCAGCAAAATCCGCGAACAGACCGATTCTGGGCCCCCTGGGCATAATGGATGACATCAGAGCACACTGGGTGCAGGCCTATGGCACAAAGCACACAAACTGGCTTAAAAATGGCCCCTAGACCCCCACCCACACGGGACCAGGCAATAAAATGGCCCCCACCCACATAGCAAGCCCCCAACACCACCCCAAAAAGTCGTAAAACACACAAAGATCACCACAATCCAATGCCATCCATGCCCTGGCCAGAATCATGTTAAAAAAAAAATTCAACAAAACAGTTGTATCATGCATGCACCCATAACTAAGCCTGGTGGCTTTCAATTCATGTGCAGAATTGTAATTTTTACAATTTCGCGAGTGCGAGATTGTTGCTGCGCGGGACACGAGCAGTGCGAACACAAGCAAAAACATCCTCAGCTCGCGAACTTGCAGATTTTCCCCCCCAAAAAGTCGAAAAAAAAGCAACACACACAAAAATCACCACAAACAAACAACATCAACTTACTTGTTTGTGAAATCAAATTTCGAATCCAAAAGTAATCCAAAAGGCCTCAAATCCAAATATCCAGCAGCAACCACAAAAAGTAATCCTTCCCAGTCAAGATCGAAATCAAAGTGGCCAGGAAATGGAGGAGCTTGCTGGACAGGAACAGGAAGTTGGAGACTGGGGCACTTCCTTCACCCCACCCCTATGGGAGGAGCTTGCTGGACAGGAACAGGAAGTTGGAGACTGGGCCACTTCCTTTACCCCTCCCGTTGTAATTTTTGTACTTTCGCGAGTGCGAGATTGTTGCGAGATTGACCGCGAGCAGTGCGAACACAAACAAAAAATCCGCTTTGCGCGGATTTGCGTATTCTCGCCACATCCGCGAGAGTTTGCGGATTGCGGATTCTCCGAAAATATGAAAAATCCGCGAGCGTAACGGATTTTACGCCCATGCTTAGTTGGGAATAGGGTGAGACTAGGGCTAGGGTTAGACCTTTAATTGGAAGTAGCGATTAGGGCTTCTGGTGTGATTGGTTGCTGGACTAGGTGTGGGACTTAGAGTAGGGTTAGGCTTTCTATTGGAAGCAGGGACTAGGGTTACCTGTGCCATTGATTGCATGGACTTGTTCTGGGACTACGGGTAGGGCTAGGCCTTTATTGGACATAGCGATCAGGGTCTTTTAACTGATTGGGTGCTTGGACTAGGGCTAAGATTGGCTGTAAGGTCCTGGTCTCCTATTGGTTCTAGATTTTAGTGCTAGTGTTGTGATTGGATAGTGTTAGGGCTAGGGTTCCCATTGGCTGAAGGGTTCACTTGATTACTAGGGCTATAAATGGCCAGGGTTAGGGCGTCTCGGCCCGGGCGTCGAGGCTAAGGGCAGAAAGGATAAGGGCAGTTGCCTATTTGAGCCTGTTAATGGCAGAGAGGAAAATGACAGTTGCCTGTTTGAGCCTGTTAAGGGCAGAGAGGACATGGGCAGTTGCCTGTTAGAGCCTGTTCGAGACTGATCGGGACTAGGGCCAGAAATGCTGCCCTTTTTCTCATTTAGCAATACCCAAAACTCCTTTTTACTCATCCAAAAGCCTCCTCCTATTGCTAAGACCTAAAAAAAAAAATCTTTCACTCTTTCATCCCTCCACTATCCTTTTCAATCAAAATTAACAGACTAATATGTTCTCTTCTCAAATTCCATATTAAACTATACTAATATACTACCCAAATAACTGAATAACATATCAACTACTCAAATTACTTCATATTTTTTTTTACTATACTAATTTTCAACAGTAATTTTTTATGGATTCCGGAGTGGCGTGCTACTCGCGATTCAACACCCATCAGGGGTAACAAGTACTATATGAATGCAAATCTTTCTTCCCCTTTTATCCCTCCGCTATCCTTCTCACTCCTACTTCATATTTCACCATATTAATTCACCACTAATCCTTTGTAGGCTTCCTGAATAGCTTGTGTCAACAAGCGCTATATAAATACAAACCTTTGTCCTCCTCTATCCTTCTGCTATCATTCCAAATCCAAATAACTGACTAACCTATCCACCACTTAAAATGTACTTGCATGTTTCACTATGCTAATTCAACACTAACCCTCTATGGGTCCCGGAGCAGCGTGCTACTCATCGAAAAAGCAATTCAACTCCTCGTCAGGAGTAGTAAGCGCTGTATAAATGCAATTACAATACAATACATTACTTTCTCCCCGCCCCTCTCCACTCCACCCAACGGTCTACATACCCACTCCCCCTGCCTTTTTTCTCTCCTCCAAAGTATCTGTTACTCCATTGCTGCTTTTGAACCTGCGTCAAACCCTTCCGGCATTTGTTTATTTTTATGGGCTCCCTCCCCTAATATGACCACAGCCATCGAAAGCTCAGCTTTTAGGCAAGTGAGCCACATTTCTGTACAACCTCTCGATCGGATATTAAAGGCATTTGTTCATGCCATATGGCATATCAATGATTGGTGCTTTATATTGCTGCCTGTGATCCCGATCCAAACAAAATGACAGCAAGAAAATTAAGATCAGGTTGCCTCCTACAGGGCGGTGCTTTCGCAAAGACTACATCAAACCCCCTCCGGAACAAGGACGCTTCTGTAACATTGCCAAAGGGGGAAAAACACTTATCCAGCACATAGGAGAGGGAGAACGAACACTAATGTACCATCTAATGTAAAGGGGGGGAACACATGTGAATATAAATGCAGATATAAATGTTGTTACAATTGTTGATGTGGGTATTGTGGGTATGGTGGGAACCAATATTGGGGAACTACTGAGAGCCCAGAAGGATCCAGTATGGTGCTCTGCAGGACTAAACATTTCTCTCTGTCATTTGATATCGTCAGAACCTCTTCCACTAGTGTGGAAGGTGTCATATGAAAACCCACTTTCAAACTGTCCACTATTGGTAGAGAGCTTCCCGATTGAGGACTTTACCCTACCTGACTTGGATTTGGAGCTCTGGAGAAGATATGTCCTCATGATATTAGTAAAATTATAGAGACACACCAGCTTTCAAAGTAGGGAGATTGATGTTGTTCCAATTGTGCAAGAGGCTTAAGACAATGTTCCAGGGAATAGGTTTCAATATCCCAACATTTAACTATAAGTGAGGGGCCAGAGATGGTTGCTTTATTATTATTTTTTTAAATAATCTTTTATGTTAGGAATAAATATATAATAAACAGAAAAAAGGAACACGAAGAATACATTAGTTTTCGATTCCACCCACCCCCCTAACGGCTTCTCTGCCCTACCCTCGTGGTCCACAAGACAGTTAAACTTAACATTTCTTAGTGACTTAAAGAACAACCACACAACATTCTAAAATATTTATAGTATTTTAGCCTCTTGGGTGCTTGGGATATTCTTCTCCTGTGCTGGAGGTCAATATAAATGGGTGTGGTCATGACGAGGTCAGCTCGTCATCAGCACACGAGCACCGTGCATCATGACGAGCTGAGCTCGTCCTGAGCATCGAAGGGGATATATAGAGAATATTACTCCTTGACTCTTTTGCTCTATTATCCCCTGACTAGATTCAAACGATGCTTCATCCCCATCAGGCCAACTAATTAATGGCGCCCAAATTGCAGAGCCTTTTTTTAACACCCTGCATCCTTTCCGTTCATACACAGCCATCTCCCAGTGGAAACCCTAGAGCAGTTTACCAAGCCAATAATGTATGGAAGGGGGATCATGATCTTGCCAGACACTAGCCAGACATAGCCTGAATACTGTCATGGCTGTAAACACAAAAGCCTGCATCGGCCAAGCCATATCTTGATTTCTTATAGCTAGGACTATCACTTGTGGGGTTAAATCCAGCCCAAATCCCAGCATATCTCTAAGTCGTTTACTAATCTTAGTTTGAAGGGGAGCAAGTTTGGGACATGTAGCAAACATATATACACTGTCAGCAGCTGATAACCCGCACCATGAACAATTCACACCTGAGTTTATTATTTCTTTACCTATTCTTCCAGTGGTCGAGCTTCTTTTCTTTTGTTGCTATTGTGTCTTTATCTCCTAACTGTAGAATACCTAAGAAAACAAGCTCCTTACTATTGATTTATTCCTTTAATTCTGCATTATATCTGTAATTACTTTCTACGGATCTTACCTAGTTTAGTCACTTGGTACGCTGTTTAAATTCGTTCTTCACTGTAATGAGAAGTCCCAATTTTCACTTCCTCACTTGCGCTACCTAAACTACACTACCTATAAGAGCTCTTAACTACAAGAATGCTGTTTAACTAATGTAAACTAATTTTCTGTCTTCTTTCTCTCCTCTAAGTTTCTGCATGGAAGCAGCTCAACTGGACTCTGTGGACAGTTCGTAGTAATTCACAACATTTGATTTACTGCATCAAATAGATATTCACACTTCAAGTAAAAACATTGCGTGTTCATAATTGTCACTTATCTCTTCCCTTAAGCTTGCAGGAATGAATACCAATACTGCGAACAGGTATGTTGCTTCTCCGAAACGTAAGTCTTCCTCTGATGTTCGACTATTCTGGAACTGAGTCTTTACACGTGCATTACTTCATACGCGATAACTCTGAGGTGAACGACGGAGTTCAATCTTGAACGCGTTTCTCTCTTTACGCGTTATGCCGCTCCGGATACAACAAGAAAGGCTCTGCACACGTATTAACTACATACACAGCGGAAAACTGTTTTCAATTATCACTTGGGCTCACGAACTCTGGAAAACACGTCCAGTCGGGGATTCGTCTTCAGTGAAGTGCGCAGATAATTTCGCCCGCGCGCTTCACATGAATACAGAGCACCAGTTCAAGGACTAAAGCGCGTCGTCTTGCACCGCAAGGGCGGCCATGCTAGAATTCCGTTCTCTTAGCAGCACAGACCACTCATTGCTCTTTGGGAATCTCTTTAAGCCGGACAAGGTTTTTCTGTTAACACAAGCGGCTATGTTATTTGTAAAGTGCAAAGGAGTTCTGACGGTACCCCCCAACAAAGATGGTCCTTTCTCTCTTGGTTTGGTTGGGAATTGTTGGTGGAAGGACCTCACTAATCTTGGAGCATGAACATCCAGATGACATTCCCAAGATTGCTCCTCTGGTCCATAACCTTTCCAATCCACCAAATAGTACAATTGTCCATTTATTCTCTTGGAGTCTAAAATATCTTTTACTTCATACTCTATTCCTGACTCAAACTGAATGGGTTTTGGAGGTGATGTTTTAGGTAAGCCTAATGCTACCTTTCTCAACAAGGAGACATGAAACACTGGATGAATCTTCCACTTAGCTGGTAATTTTAAGCGATAAGTCACTGGATTTATTTGTGTCTCAATCTGGCATGGGCCAATAAATCTGGGTAAAAACTTTCTATTGCCTTTTAACCTCAAATTCTTAGTATTTAACCAAACGTTATCTCCTTCTCTCAACTCTGGGCCTTCTCTTCTCTTCTTATCTGCATATTTCTTATATTGCTGCTTAGCCTGTTCTAAGTTTTGGACAGCCAAGCCATGGACTTGTACCAGATGAGTTACTAAATCTTGTACTGCTGGAACAGAGATATCTACTGTGGTCATCGCCAAATTTGGATGTTGACCATAATTTAAGTAGAAGGGGGAGTAACCTGTGGACACATTTCTAGCATTATTACGCGTGAACTCCGCTGCCCACAGGTAATCCGACCATTCACCATCCCGTTTCAAAAGGAACAACCTCAAATATTGTTCCAATTCCTGGTTCACTCTTTCCGTTTGACCATCGGTCTCGGGGTGGTAACTGGTGGAATACCTTGTTTCTACTCCTAAACTTTCCAAAAAGGTTTTCCAGAATCGGGACAGGAATTGAGAACCTCTGTCAGAAATAATGATCTTTGGAACCCCATGCAACCTAATTATTTGTGCATTGAAACACTCCACCAGTTGCTTAGCTGTTGGGAGTCCTTTGAGAGCCAAAAAATGAGCCATCTTAGTAAATGCGTCAACCACCACCAAAATGGTGTCATGCCCTTTACTAAGTGGTAGGTCCACAATTAGATCTAATGTGACTGTATGCCAGGGCCCTGAAGGGGTGGGTAGGGGCTGCAACAAACCTTTAGGGGCCAAGCGTTCCGATTTTCCCTGTGCGCAAACTTCACAAGATTTGACGTAATCGTCAATGTCAGTAGTCATTCTTGGCCACCAGTATTGTCTCTTGATTAACTCTTCAGTCTTTGCCTTTCCTTTATGTCCTGCTAAAATACTGTCGTGACATTCATACATCACTTGGTGCTGTAATTCAGGCGTGGGCACATACACCGCTCCATGATGATAAGGCAGATTGTTTCGGATTTCTCGTTCTGGTTCTTCTGTAACCCAAACGTGCATTTCTTCCGGACTCATTGCCTAAATAATTGATTCATCCAAGGCCACTGGTATGGTGGAACAAATAATTTTGGAAACTTGAATTATAGCTTGATCTTTCTCCACAGGTTTATAATTTTCAGTGTCTATTCGGGATAAAGCATCAGCCTTTCCATTCTGAGCTCCGGGTCTGTAGGTAATAACAAAATCATATTCAGCAAAGTATAACGACCATCTGAGCTGCCTAGGAGTTAAGGTTTTGGCAGCTTTAAAAAATTTAGGTTCCTATGGTCGGTAAAAACTGTCACCTGATGCCTGGCTCCCATGAGGTAATACCTCCACTCTTTGAAAGCGTCCTTTATTGCTAACAATTCCTTTTCTATTATGGTGTAATTCACCTCAGCTGAGGTTAGTTTTCCAGATCGATAAACTACTGGGTGCAGCTGTCCTGTCTCTTTATGCCTTTGAGATAACACACATCCAATTGCTTGGTCTGAAGCATCTGTTTCTATGTAAAATGGCTCTGAAGGGTCAGCATGCAGCAAAATTGGAGCCGAAGTAAAACTCCTCTTCAATAGTTCAAAGGCCTCCTCAGCTTCGTTAGTCCATTCAAAACGAACTCCTTTTCTAAGCAGTTTAGTGAGAGGGAGTATCTTCTGGGAAAACTCACTGATAAACCTTCTATAGAAGTTCGCGAAACCGATAAAACTCTGGACTTCTTTGACACTACTTGGCGACTTCCAGTTCACTACTGCTTGAATTTTACGTTCGTCCATATTCATTCCTGCTGGGGACAAAATGAATCCTAAAAACTCCACCTCAGAGACATTGAAAGCACACTTCTCTAGTTTTACAAATAGTCGGTTCTCTCAGAGCTTTTGCAAAATGCCACGAACTTGTTCCGGATGTTTGCTCAAGTCATTGGAGTAAATCAGTATATCATCAATATATACTATGGCACACTGGTCGATGTACTCACGAAGGATGTCATTTATAAAATGATGAAAAGCAGCTGGAGCATTGCACAAACCGTAGGGCATCACCTGATACTCAAATAAACCAAACTTGGTCCTAAATGCTGTCTTCCACTCATCTCCCTCTCTCATTTGAACCAAGTGATAAGCACCTCGCAGATCTAATTTGGTGTAAATTTGCGCTCCTTTGACCTGATACAAAAGGACAGAAATGAGTGGAAGAGGATACCGATTCTTCTTGGTGATTTTGTTGAGTGCACGGTAGTCGATGCACGTCCGCAGATCTCCCTCCTTCTTCGGTATGAAAAATAGAGGAGAAGATACTGGAGATTGTGGCGGCCTTATAAACTCATTGGCTAAGTATTTGTCTAGATATTCTCTTAAATGCTTATGTTCTCCTTCTGTGAGTGCACACACTCTGCTGCACGGCAGATAAGCTCCAGCTTCTAGTTCAATCTTGCAATCATACGGGCGATATGGGGGTAACATTTCCGCTTCCTTCTCGTCAAAGACATCAGCATAGTCTTGATATTCCACAGGAATTTCTCTGGAATTTATTATACACACCGAGGCATCTGCTGAACACAAAGAGTACGCCGGGCTCGCCACACAACCATTAACGTCTTCTTCAAAACAATTTTCAAGACAATACTGTGAATCCATTGTTATTGTTCGATTGCTCCAGTTGATTGTAGGGTGATGTTCTGTTAACCATGGCAGACCTAGGATGAACTGAAACTGCGGCGCGTCAATCAAATTGAACTGAATTATTTCCTTATGTCCATCATTCAATATCACTAACAAGTGTTCAGTGTGACTCACAATCGGGCCTGAAGACAGATTCATTCCATCAACTGCTCTCACTGGTTCACTCTTTGTCTTCTGGATTGCTCGTACTCCAATTTTGGCAGCAAATCCCAAATCACAAAAATTTCCCGTAGCTCCAGAGTCTACCATCACTGAAACTTAATTTAAAATTTTCTGCCCAAACTTAATCTTCACAGACAAAATTAAGTGAGGGGATGAAAATTGCAATGTATTAACCAACCGATGCTCTGGCGGAGTTGATTCTTGACTCGCAACTTGTACAACTCCTCCTACAAGTGGTGCTGCAAGTTTTCCTTCAGCTTATAAGTAGACTTTGGCTGTGGCTTCTTGGGACAATTCCTCACAAAATGGCCACCTGACCCGCAGTACATGCACAAATTTCCGGTTCTTCTTTTCTCCTTTTCCTCTTTTGTTAAGGGACCTCTGATTGTACCAATCTGCATGGGCTCACAACTTGTTGATCCCTCCGTAGATCGATTCGTTTCTGCCCTTGCTCTATCGCCTCGTGGTATGGGAGTTTTAAAATCTCTTCTCTTCTCTCTCTTTCGCTCTCCTTGACGAAAATCAATTTCCAACACAAGGTCCACCAATTCAGAAATTCCAGTGGGTCGGTTCGGTATTTGTGCAAGAATATCCTTTAATTCGTCACGCAGCCCACGATAAAAAAACGCTGCTCTTTTGCTCTCTGGCCAGTCAGTCTCCACAACCAGTTTATCAAACTGAGCCAGATATGCTAACATATGCTATATGTTACCTTGTAGCAAATCTAACAGTTCATTATGCACAGCCTATGATATCCTTCGCCGATCAAAAATTAGAAGAAATTATTTTTTGAACTCATCATAATTCTGTAATATTGGAACATCTCGTGTGACCAATGACATGGACCATGATGCTGCATCTCCGCTCAGGTAAGATAAGGCAAACGCCACTCTAGATTGCGCATCAGGGAAAATGGAAGGGCGGCACATGAAATGAAGGGAACACTGTGAAAGGAAAATCTGTGCCTTCTGGGGATCCCCACTAAACCTTTCTGGAGGCGCTAAAGGAATGACTGGGGACAAGAGTGAATTACTTGAGTCGTTAGTCTATTGGTCCCCTCAGTAAACTGACTGGCACTTCCCCCACCTGAACTCAATGCAGGGCCTATTCTCTGAGCTAAGTCTGCCGTTTCTTTCCTGGCATTAGTCATCTCTTGTCTAAGGCTTCGATTATCTTCTCGAACTGCCACTAACTCTTTCTGCAATGCTTCTAATACCGCTCCTAAATTCTGTAAGTTTAACCCCTCTGCCATTTTCTGTTCGGGTGCAAGGACAAACCTGGGCACTTCACTCTGTCAGAACGTACCTTCTCCTTTGGTCTTGCACAGGAACAGAAGACGATAATTCCCAACGCCCCCTACAGGATTCCACAGAGTCCGTTATAAAACTTGGCTCCAGAAAACCCCACGGGGGGAAAGGGGAGTGGATAAAATAATAAAGAAGAATGCACAGAAGAGACTGCACTGGACCTGTTCTACTGCTCCTCTTGTTAAGCCTGCCTGCAGACCATATTCTGAGGAACCTATTATGCACACAAGGAAACAGGGAACATTAGCACATTACCTAAATACTCTAATTTCTAACTATGACCTTGAGTTTATTATTTCTTTACCTATTCTTCCAGTGGTCGAGCTTCTCTTCTTTTGTTGCTATTGTGTCTTTATCTCTTAACTGTAGAATACCTAAGAAAACAAGCTCCTTACTATTGATTTATTCCTTTAATTCTGCATTATATCTGTAATTACTTTCTAAGGATCTTACCTAGTTTAGTCACTTGGTACTCTGTTTAAATTCGTTCTTCACTGTAATGACAAGTCCCAATTTTCACTTCCTCACTTGCGCTACCTAAACTACCCTGCCTATAAGAGCTCTTAACTACAAGAATGCTGTTTAACTAATGTAAACTAATTTTCTGTCTTCTTTCTCTCCTCTAAGTTTCTGCATGGAAGCAGCTCAACTGGACTCTGTGGACAGTTCGTAGTAATTCACAACATTTGATTTACTGCATCAAATAGATATTCACACTTCAAGTCAAAACATTGCGTGTTCATAATTGTCACTTATCTCTTCCCTTAAGCTTGCAGGAATGAACACCAATACTGCGAACGGGTATGTTGCTTCTTGGAAACGTAAGTCTTCCTCTGATGTTCGACTATTCTGGAACTGAGTCTTTACACACGCATTACTTCATACGCGATAACACTGAGGTGAACGACGGAGTTCAATCGTGAACGCGTTTCTCTCTTTACGCGTTATGCAGCTCCGGATACAACAAGAAAGGCTCCGCACACGTATAACCTCCATACACAGCGGAAAACTGTTTTCAATTATCACTTGGGCTCACGAACTCTGGAAAACACGTCCAGTCAGGGATTTGTCTTCAGTGAAGTGCGCAGATAATTTTGCCCGCGCGCTTCACATGAATACAGAGCACCTGTGAGCAGTTCAAGGATTAGAGCGCGTCCTCTTGCACCGCAACGGCGGCCATGCTAGAATTCCGTTCTCTTAGCAGCACAGACCACTCATTGCTCTTTGGGAATCTCTTTAAGCCGGACAAGGTTTTTCTGTTAACACAAGCAGCTATGTTATTTGTAAAGTGCAAAGGAGTTCTGACACCAGGACTACCCCTGTTTGTATTTTCAATCGTAACGATTGCCGGAGGATGACCCGTGTCGGACGGACTTTGCGTCCGCCAGTATACCGTCCGCCATTGTAATTTGTCGGGCGGGGAAGTGCCTCACGATGGTGATGAAACCGCTACTGGCAGGCTGCCGATGGTGGTTTCACCTCCATCGTAATGACCCCCTTTGTGCGGTCCTTAGGTGGTGAAAAACTGGATCTTATAAATGTGTATACATTTCTGGGCTAAATAGTGTTTGGTAGCCTAAGTGATAAACCCCATTTAGAAAATATTATATCTAAAGCTGATATTCAGGTGAAAGGATTGGCTTCTAGTTATAGGCATACTGAGAGAAGACATTCTCACCTTTATTGTAAGTCACCGCGTAAAGATTCCTGCCTCTCTGTTGTATGGTACAGAATTGATTGACGTAGGAAAATGGGATTTTTTTATACACAATGGAAGGACGAATTCTTGGAAATATAAAGTCAGTGAATTTATCATGTTCCATGCCTGCCCTTAGGATAGAATTTGGATTGAGAAATACTTGGGCGCAGGGCCTCACAGGTGTTCTCTGGGCCTGATTCACAGAACTAACTTAAGACAAAATCCTAAACTTAGTAGCTTAGTAGTTAGCTTGCCGACGGAAATGTTGAGACCAATATGTTTACTGTTATCACAATATCACTGCAATGGTAGTGGTGGTTTTGACAATCGCACATCAAATTCAACAAAGACTTTTTAAGTGTTGTAATTGTTTTTGTAAAGATTTAGTGTTTTCTAAGTTATGGTGCCCCTCAAAGTAGCAATAACATCCCACTTACACGGATGTTGGCTCAACGAGTGTTCCTAGAGCACTCGTTGCCAAATACTTTTAATACTGGTTGTACCTCGGCACACAGATATTTAATACCATACAATTATTTTGGGATAATTTTTTGCTCCTGATCCGATTAAGGTGCCGTGGGTGGAGGAGGAGTAAGTTTTATCTAAATATCAGGCGGGATTTAGGAATAAAACGTGAACCATTGACCAGGTATTTAGATTATGCTGCTTGTATTGGAAGTACGTTATTATCCGCAAAGGTCACCTGTATGTGACCTTCGTAGACCTACGAGCAGCATTCGACCTAATTCCTCGCGATTTACTCTGGAAAACTCTGAATAGGCAAGGACTACCAGGCGAATTGCTAACACTTGTAATGGAGAATTATGCTAAGGTAAGGTGGGGCCCAAACGGGGAACTCACAGACCCAATCCCCATAAAAAGGGGAGTACGCCAGGGATGTGTACTGGCCCCCACACTTTTCTCCCTTTACGTAAACGATATAGCAGCCTATATGGAAAATTGTGACAATGACTCGCCCCGATTGGGGGGGGAACGTGTTGCGTCCCTCCTCTTCGCGGATGATACAATTTTAATCTCGCAAACGCCACGTGGCCTACAGATCCTACTAGATAGGTTCCAACAGTATTGTATTTCAAAAGGATTAGAAATTAATATAATAAAAACAAAATACATGGCACTAAACCCGCACAAAACTTTTAAAAGGAACCTAATGTTAAATGGTCAGAAACTAGATTACGAGCACAGTTTTACATACCTAGGGGTCCTGCTAGACTCGACAATGGGATGGGGCCCACAACTAGAGAAATCAAAACTGGTGTTTAAACAAAATTGTTTTCCAATATTACAGAGATATAATAAAAGTGTGATTAAGGTAGTCACCCCAGCACTAGAGCTTTTTAGATACAAGGTTCAATTCGCTACACTGTATGGGGCGGAAATCTGGGGGCCAGTATGCAAGAAAACCTTTGAAACACTGGAGAATAAATTTATTAGGGGGCTTTTAAAAGTTACCACTAATACCCCCTTGATTCCCTTATTCCTTGATCTAAACATCAAACACACAGATTATCATGTAATATTGAGACCGGTACTGTTGTGGGTCAGATTGTGGACAACCCATGAACTATCCGACTATAAAAATGGCTTGGAAGAAGTCCTTGAGCTAGATAGTGACAGTAAAATGTATTGGTTTAAACATGTAAAATCTTGGTTGATTAAGCTCGGATTAACACACTTTTGGAACGCGCCCGAATGTTTAAATTCAGCCTCCAAGAAAATAGTCAAACTGTCCTTTTGGTCATATGTGAACCATGATTCTGTGTATACAAGAACACACGGTCCCCTTACAGAAACATTCCTTATGGTAAAAAACGAGGTATCCTTTGAACAATTTTTTGATGAAATCCAGCCACCATTGGCCAAATCCTTGTATATAAATTTCAGATATGGAACGCTGAGGACAAAGGTAACTGAGAAAAGATGGGGGAAGACAGATAATGACTATTGCACCTTGTGCACTAACAACCAAAGGGAGGATATTTTTCATATATTGTTTTTCTGCCCTAGTTATGGTAGGGCAAGGAAAAGATGGATAGTTCCTTTGTGCCGCAATATTGGTTCCACTTCCCATAGGGAAGCTGGCAGGATCTTAAGTACGGATACCAGCCAAGTAATTGTGTTCGGAATCAGTAAATTCTTATTGGCCGTATATTTTATTAGACGGAAACTAACTATTGCATTTTAATCAAGAAAAACTGCCTATCCTGGATTTGTTTAAATTATGAATTATGTCTAGTTAGTTGTATTATCTTAAATTCCTGGCTGTTATAAACCAATTTAATGTTTTTTTAACTCGTTTTTAACATTTTAAATATTTATTAAATTTCTGCGATAAATTCAAATTATAACTTGTGTGTCCAAATATGATGAAATGTAGTTCTTATAACAGGGTCCTAAAATTATAATGAATTGTAAGTTCGATTGTTGTTGTGAGTTGTACTATGTTATGCTTATATTTTACTGTTATCTTTTATGTTGTAAAGCAACGAAATAAAGATTGAACTTGAGAACTTGAGAACTTGATTAAGGTGCCCTGACTTTGCAATACTTTTCAATTATTCAAATTGCACATATCTAGATATAAACAGTACTTATATCTTTGTAAGAAAAAGAGAACATCCTAAAGCTCAAATCTGAACTGTACCCATGGGAGAAATGACTCGAATCTGTCTAAATTGTTGTGAGGAAGAGGTATTTCTCTGTGAAACTAGCCAACTACAGGAATGTTTTAAATGCAGAGGTTACTCCCCTGACATCCTCGATCAAGCAAAAAAGTGGATAATAAAGACACCTAGACATACGCTACTTAGCAGAAAGAAAAAACAGAAAGACATCCAACAAAAAGACAAAAATAAACTGGGCCTAATCATGGATTTCCATGTGTAAAGTCATGCCATTCATAAGATCATCTCCAAACATTTGCATCTACTGACCCTAGACAAAACTTTAAATCAGCATCTCATTACTAGACCAAGGATAATACATAGGAGGGGCAAAACCCTCAGGGACATCCTGTGCACAAGCTATTTGCCATTAAGAACAACTAGTAAGACCTGGCTACCAAACAAACCAAAAGGCTTTTTTAAGTGTGCCCATTGTAACATGTGCACCCTTGCTCACAATGGCATTAAAGAATTCAGTTTCAACACACCCACATTACATCATATCAAGGAATTCATGAATTGTGATTCCAGATTCATAGTGTATTGTATACAATGCCCTTGCAATTTGATCTATGTCGGAAGTACAATACGAGCATTAAAGGAAAGGATACAGGAGCACATAAGCGCTATACACAACAATGACAATAGCTTCTCAATGGCAGTACACTTTAACCAAGTCCATCCCGATACATCTATAACAAACATCAGATTTCATGGAATAGCTCAGGCTTACAATGACCCAAGGGGTGGGGACCGAACTGCTGCCCCCAGAAAAATGGAAGCGCAATGGATTATACGCCTTCGGGCGGTGGAACGAGGTCTGAATTTTGATAAAGAATTGCATGTGTTCTTGAAGGATTCATTTTATTTACCAACAGAAAACTGTTTACCACATCGCAAATCGTAATATGGCAATTATATTTTGTAATGCATATTTCATATATTATTGCTTGTGCAATCCTTTGGACCCATAAGCTGTTATACAGAAATGGATGCAATAGATTTTTGCTGTTAACTGACGCATTTTCAGATAAAAATACGATAGGAATGAGTAACTGCTTGTGATATATTTATAATTGATGAATGTTACATCAGAAATGATACAGTATGCTTAAAGGCTATTCTGGGATGCTGTATTTACCAAATTGGTATACATGAATTTGATACTAAATGTTAAATTTGGATATTAATTTTGCCCATTTTTTATTGGTCACTGACGCATGAGGCAACGTTAAGTTGTGCTATGGAATGCTGTATGATCTGAAATTAAGAACTAATCTTGAGATAATAACTCTAATATCACTTGTTGCCAGCATTTATTTCGCCACTGAGGTTGAACGCTCTTTACATTAGTGTTTTTCTGACATATTTTCACCCATTCTCTCCATAAATATATTGAGTAAAATTACAGTACGTTAGAAACTAAAAAGCTGTTTTTTCCTTTCTCATTTATTTTAAATGTGACGTTTTAGAAGGATAGAATTTCTCCCTGCAAAGATGTCTGCCGTGCTATATTGGACACTACTTAGTCCTTTGACTATTTTCCTGACCAGGAAAGATAATTTAGAAGATTGCAATAAGTCCACTTTCTATGTTTACACATTAACTTTTTAAGCTGAAGCAGAAGTCTTGTCACATACACCCGACTGGATCGTCCCCGAGTTGCTGTACGCACCGAAGAGCTGAAAGTAAGTGAAAACCTGTTAGGACAAGCTTGTAGTTTTTAAGTTCTCTGTATTGAACAAGTTATGAACTGCAGTAGTTATGAAACTGACTCGCGTTTTTCTCTTCTTTGATATTCACCAATCACAGGGACATATCAAAGCCCCTTTTGCAATGTTAAACGCTCTTTTTGTGAGTATATTGATGGAATGTTTCTCTCACGAAAGAGATTAGGAATCACACTTGACATGTTAGACGCTTACATATCCGTGGTCTTTGTCATTTTTTCTATAGCGGCATCGACTATCCTCGCCACCACAGTACTGCGAAATCCTTACCCTGCAGTAAGTAGCACCATTCCTTAGGCTGCAATGCAATCACAATCAGATGTTTAATGGAATAGTATCCTTAGTAGATAGCGTTTGCCCAAACCAAGTTTATTAAGTCGTTGAGTGTAAGGGGTAAGGGGAAAGGATAATAAAACACCCGGCTCAGAAAATTCTGTTCTTGGCATTTGATTCAATGTTATTTATCTTTACAGAGGGCTGTCTACATACATTTAAACGCTATTTCTAAGGACCAATCAAACTACTATCCTTGTACTATCTCAAAAGGGGCTAAGAGAACTACTGTTTCTTGCCTGCAGGTACCGTCAATCTGTTATTAAGCATTACTCATGGCCGCGTATAAATATAGGGCACATGTTCGTAAATACATTTGGCAATGGGACGACATGTCATGAATCCATTTTAAAGAGCTTAACTATTAGAGAGCAGAATTTTACATTGTTTTTGACTACACAACAATAAATATGCAGAACTGGCTCTCTTTTTAAAGTTGTATTCTTAAATGACCACGTTATTAGTTTTGTTGGTCATTCATCCTTTCTTTTATAAAATTGTGAAAAATATTGCTTCTAACAAATCTTAAAAAATGACAATGCATTACTCTCTGGGTATTTTGCTATAGGATCATTTAATGGAATGATCATCGATCCGGATTCTGAAAAATAAAGACTAGAAATCTGAATATTTTTAATAAGGTAATTAATCACTTGCCGTGAATATTACCATATCATAGGTAGTATTGAAACTTCAATAAAAGGTGACAGTAATTTACTTTGATATTCTTCACAGAACTGTATGTATCCAATTTGGGGCCGTGTTTGATCGCTTTGCTCTGGTCAGGAATTGACATTTATATTACACAAGGTAAACTCGTTGCTGTCACCTGTACATTACAGGCTCAATGTTCACTTCGTTAATAAAACACATATTTACATGTTAAACAATATCTGTCTTGCATTTCCTCCGTCTTTCCTAGGTCTGGGAACTTATCTAGTTTGGAAATCACAGCGATAACAGATTGGTGTTCTATTAGTGATATGACAAAAAAGGTATTTATCATTTACCTTTTCTTGACTAAAGGGATGAAATATTTGGACGCGTATTTCTTTAAACTCCTAAGTCCCTCATCCTAACATCACTTTTCGCTAATGATTCCTTAAAATAACTCTGTTCACTATTAACATCTATTAAGGCCTTCTCTCTTTTTCTCTTTGAAATATAACCTCCAGCTATATAGCTTGGAGCAATGATTTGCTATCTCTTCTGGGTTTTGCCTTTCTTTTATCTGTTCACCACTTTCCAATGATTCACTCTGTCACAATTATCATGCATGTTCAGTGTTCACCATCTTGCACGGAATAAGTAAAGAGAACATCACTGCATGGATCACTCTTTCAAGTATAACCAAGTGTCATTATAAATGCAATTCAATCCAAACAATATGAATTTTAGAGGATGAGCCTAATGGGTATTTGTTTGTTAACCTTTGGTTGCAGCCTTGATAAAGTTAAGGTCAGTAACAAAACACGTGCCTGTCTCAGCTCTTTATTTATTTATTTATTTACTGACTTATACCGCGCTAGGAATTCGACTCCCTGAGGAGTATCTCCGCGCCTCTTCGTGCTCCAAGTGAAGAACCTTTCAAAAATATTGATGTTCATTAATATCTTTACACCATATTACTAAGTCTGCATATTGTGCCTTGTCAGCAAGAATTGTATTGAGAAGAAAAAAATGGAATGAGTGTTACATGCCAACAAGAAAATAAATCACAAAGCCAATACAATGATTTGATGTTATCTTTTTCTTACAAAGATATAAGTACTGTTTATATCTAGATATTTGCAATTTGAATAACTGAAAAGTATTCTCAAAGTCAGGGCACCTTAATCGGGTCAGGATCGAAATACTATCCCAAAATATTTGTATGGTATTAAATATTTGAGTGCCGAGGTATAACCAGTGTTAAAAATCTTTACAGTTATATATCCTCTCTGTTTCTGCATTATTACAATCTCTTTATGATCCTCCCAATGAAATGTTCTGTCATAGAACTGTTTACTTATTTAAGTGTAAATTAGGATGTAGGTGCTAAAAATTTTTACAACTGGGACGATCTCATTTATCGTTGGATGGTTTTTTATGATATATAAATTAATATCTTTGATACCTTTCAAAACCATGCACTGATGTTACAATGGTTACTTTAACATTTGGTACTGTATAAAATGATGGCACTAATATTTTGTAACTTGAATATTTTTCCTGCTCTTCGTATATGGTGTAGAACTCTTCAATTTGAGCTGGGGGAGGAATACTTTTATTGAGTCATTTAATTTGTATAACAAAAGACTCTCCTTTTGGTTGTACGTGGTTGTGTTTGTTATTTATGTGAACATCTTTGGAGTTTTGTGATCTTAAATAAATAAAGTTGAAATTGTAAGTAACGCGATAGAGGAGCCAAAGTTAAAGCAGCACTGTTTCTGAGCTTCAGATAAAAAGCGGAAAAGTAAAAGAGTAGCTTGTAAAAGCACCCTTCAGACACTGGTAGTACATAAATGCAGTGTTAATATGAGAACCATGCTATCGCCACTTCTTAATAAAAGTGTATGGTGATTGTAATATCTGCTTCAAAAGATAATTTCAGAGAGCAATAACGCATACTCATCTGGGGCACCGAGACTTACCACTATTATAGAAACAAGCTGGATTGCATCATGGGTTCTGTAAACCCTAGTGTCTCCCACAGCGGCCACATTTATATGTTTAAATACAACACACCTGTCTTTTATTGACTGCTCAAAGCATAATTAACCAAAGGAAAAGTTGATGACTCAGTTCAGGGTACTACATCATTTGTTGATTCATGGTGTACAAAAAAAGGGGCAGCAGCAACTAGAACATCAACTGAATTAAATTAATAAGTTCCTGATTCTATGTCTCATACTACATTACTTCAAAGGTGACTAACTTCTGTGTTAGAATGTCAGCATAAATCAATAAATAAGTGCTGGATTCTGTGTAACTGTACTATGTTTGATTACAAAAAGCATCATGTCTTATTAATTAACATTTTTGATGGCTTTCCCAAGATTTGAATACAACTACAAAAAAGGTTAATTCAACCTTAAACAACCAAAAATGACGTTAAAAGCCATATCTAAGACTAGGGTCGCAAACCCATCTGAAATCCTCACGTGCAACATACATAGTGTCATAGGGTATTATGTTTCTAAAGTACTACCATCGAAAATGAATTACATTCTGCCATAAGAACATTCCTGTTTACTTTGTATGTGAATGTCATTTTGATTAAACTTCAGACACCAGCTAAGGATTTTCATGAAAATAAAGAAATAACTAATTGCTGCTGGATATGTATGTTTTAATAAACAAGTGTGTAGTGTTCTCAAGACACGAACAAACACTTGGAACTACTTTAAACATAACACATTCTTATAAGACGTATAAGTTAAATTTATAAGTCAGATTTTAACTCAAAACCATGATCATGTCGTTGATATTATTCAGTGTTTCACATGTTAGTAATTTGACCTGTTTTGATGTAAATTAAATAACTATACAGTAATCATTCCACTTGTTCAAATAGTTTATCACAAGTATACAGAAGGGTAAATAAAATGGTTAAGCATCATATTAAGTAATGCCATTCTTCTTTATTGAATCCTAAAGTTTGGACTTGGAATTTAAAAAATCCAAAAGCTCACTTTTTCCTATAACTTTTTTTCATGACCACCACCTCTGCTGGTGGGTTAATGGTTTCAATTGCTACAAATAGTACAAGATTGAGTTTAGAGCCCAAAATAGTGTCTCTTAAATGCAATGGAATGGGATATTTTTTATTTGTATTTTTAAAAGCTCTTAAATGTTCCTTCCAACATTCTTTTACTGGTCTTATTGTGGAGCCAAAGTAAAGTTTTTGACAGACACACGTTATTGCATGAATAGAGAAACAAGTGTTTTCCTTTAAAAAATCTCAGAGAACAAAGATATTCTTCTTTTCTAAATCATAAAAATATGTTTGTTTGCAATACATGAAATAACAACAAATGCAATTGCCACATTTAAACAAATAAAGGCGTATCTAGAATGGTTTTCTCTTAGGTTTTGCTTGAAATAACTGATTGTATCACTAGGACAAAAGGGGGCATATTTACAAACCCTCACCACCACCGGAGTGTCACTTTTGTGATGCTCCGGTGGAACAGTTCTATTCCTCATATTTACTAGGTGACACTAAGCCACTTGCGTGGTGGAAGTGAGTCACCTTTGAAGTAATATAGTAGTGAGGCATAAAATCCGGATATGATCCATTTGAATTCTGTTGGAATTCTAGTTGCTGCTGCACACCTTTTTCGGTACACACAAATCAACATGTGATGAAGTACCTGAAAGTGTGTCATCAACTTGTTCTTCAGTTTAATTGTCTCTTGAGCGGGCGATACAGGACAGGTGGGTTGTATTTAAACCTTTACCAGTAAACCAGAGTGGTTTTCAGAACCCCTACGCAATCCAGCTTGCGGCCATCCTATCGGTAAGTCTCAGGATACCGATGAGTATGCATTATTACTCTGCAAAATGATCCTTTAAAGCAGTTCTTACTATCACCATGCATTTTAGTTAAGATGTGGTGTTAGCACGGTTCTCATAATAGTACTGCATTTAACATATTGTCCATGTCTGAAGTGTGCTTTTAAAGCAGCCTTTATACTTTTCAGCTTTTTATCTGTAGCTCAGAAACAGTACTGCTTTAACTTTGGCTACTCTTCCTATAATAATGTATTGAAACTTCGGCTTTACAATATTTCCGCACTCGTCTAGTGTTCAGCTAGGAGGCGTTACTTTGATTGTGGGGAATTATATTGAATATAAGAGATCACCACTGTAGAGACGTCATGACCTTAGCTCCCCTGACTGAGCAGGAATTGCACAAGTTTAATTTTGTTATGACTTACAGGCATCATGTTGAACATTGCATGATCAACATAGAAATTAAATAGACTGTAGAATAGCTATGTCTTTATTATGCTTATTACCACTCCTTAGCATGAAACTTACGTTGAGTGAGTCTGTTTTTTTAGATGTGAGTGTCACATTTTAGTGACAGTATATGATTTGCTACTTTCAGATATAATGAATGTTTGACACTTCATATGAATTAATAATACAAAGAACCCAAATAATGAGCATTGTGAGTATTGTACCTTTAGGTGAATATCACCACCAGTTTGGGTTTTCTCTTTATGAGCAACTAGCAGCCCGTCCCGACGTTGTGCGGGTATGAAATAGAATGTGTGTAATGTGTGTATTTGGCAAGGGCAATTTATTTTAAAATCTCGCGTTAGACAACATTTTTTGTTTCATTAGAATTGGGACGGAGAAGGCCCAGCTGCAGCCCTGGTTGATGTTAGCAGGCGCGTGTAATTGGTGTAGTGATCCGCCGCCTAAAGGCTCGGCTACAGCCCTGGTTGATGTTAGCAGGCACGTGTAATGTCGTTTGATTTGATTTGATTTGATTTGATTTGGACTTGTAGAGCGCATGGCTGCCCTGGAGCGTCCCAGCGCTAATCCTGATCTGAACCTGGTACACTCAAGCGAAAGCAAGGTTAGAGGGTGGTAGGGAACAAAAAGGTTTTAAGTGCTCTTCTGAATTTCAGGTGATCCGGTTCCATTCGGAGTTCTCTAGGGAGAGCATTCCATTTGTTTGACGCATTCAATGAGAACCGTCGGCCTCCTGTTCGTGCTTTCCTTACTCGTGGGACAATGGCCAGATTTTCTCCATCAGAGCGAAGGGCCCTGATCGACTTGTAAGGTCGGATCAATCCTCTCAAGGCTGGAGGGCCTTTACCTTGCAAGGTCTTATGTGCGATACAGAGGGACTTGAAAGAGACCCGCTCTTGGATGGGGAGCCAGTGCAGGGCTTTCAGCAGTGGTTTGGCTGGGGCCCGCCTCGGCGCCCCCATCAACAGCCTGGCTGCGGCATTCTGAGCTCGCTGAAGAGTCTTGATGGTAGCAAGAGGGGCTGCGAGGAAAAGGGAGTTACCATAATCCAGTTTGGACAAAATCAAACCCTGGATTAACAGCTTTCTAGATTGAAACGGAAGGAGAGGAAGTACCTTCCGGGCTGCCCGGAGCAGGCCGAAGCAGCCTCCAACCACTTTCTGCGCATGGGTCTTGAAGGTCAGTTGGGGTTCGAACCAAATCCCTAGGCTTTTTATTTGCTGCTTAGGGGGTGGAAGATCTCCCATACAGGCAGGCCACATCTCAGGGGGCAGAGAGGTGAATTGATTGCCTAGGAGCATGATCTCCGTCTTAGATCCATTTAGTTTAAGTTTTGAACTGGACATCCAAGAGGAAATGGCTGTAAGACAGTCTGGGAGATCAACCGGGCTGCCCTCATGTTGCGACAGCGAGACGACAAGCTGCGTGTCGTCGGCATAACTTATAGCTTTAACCCGAATGGGGCTATCACCTTCTCCAACGGGGCCATGTAGACATTAAACAGTGTGGGGCTGAGGGAGGAGCCCTGCGGCACCCCACACTGAAGAGGGAAGGGCTCTGACATGGACCCATTTTCCCAGATCCTGAAGGATCTCTCCTCCAGGTAGGACTGCAACCATTTGAGGGCTGATCCTGTAATGCCTAGCAGAGCCAGGCGTTGGGCCAGGACAGCATGATCCACGGTATCGAATGCGGCACTCAGATCCAGGAGGATCAGAGCTACTGATCCCCCTGAATCCAAGATGCATCTTACCTCTTCAGTCACCGCCAAAAGGGCGGTGTCTGTGCCCTGACCCGGGCGAAAACCAGTCTGAGAGTCACTGAGGAGATGGTGAACCTCTAGGTACTCGGAGATCTGCCTATTCACCACTTTTTCGGCAACTTTGCTCAGTCCAGGTAGAAGCGAGATCGGGCGAAAGTTGGCCAGATCGGAGATGTCTAGTCCTGGTTTCTTTAAAAGTGTTTTGACTCTGGCCTGTTTCCAGCTCGAGGGCACTATGCCCGAGGATAGCGACGAGTTGAGTAACTCCGTGGCTACCGGGGCAATGATGTTTAAAGTTTGCTTTAGAATGTGCATCGGGACTGGGTCTGAGGGAGAGCCGCTTTTAATAGTGGAAAAGATATTACAAAAATCTTCTTTGGATATGGGACTGAAAGCCTCAAGTTGGGGACAGGTAGGGTCGGGGGAAGGGATCTCGACAAGTTCAGTGATGGTGGATTGAGGGAGGCTATCTAGAATTTTCCGAATTTTGGTGTCGAAAAATTCTGCTAACTGATTGCATCTCAGTACTGGGTCATTCTGGACCAAAGAGGGGGCTGGGACTTTAAGAAGCATGTTCATAATTTTGAATGTTTCTCTGGAAGAATTAGAAGAGAGACGAATTTTTTCTTCAAAAAAGGCAGCTTTGGATTTTTGTCGTCCTAGTTTGTAAAGTTTAAGGGCTGCTTTATATGCGGTTTTGTGAATAGGTGCCCAGTCTTTGCGCCAGGCGCGCTCGGCTCTTTTGCACTCTTTCCTGAGTTCTCTTAGTTCGGGCGAGAACCAGGGAGATTTGAACGTATTGCTCTTTTTTGTACAGAGCTTAAGAGGCAGAACCGAATCCAGGGAATTAGTGAGCCAGTCTCGAAAATTTATGTCTGCCTGTAGAACATCGGATTCTGTAGGAGGGGCAGATTTTTCGAGAGCAGTTGACAAATTGTCTACTGACAGCCTTGGCCATTGCCTTTGAAGCGTACGGGAACAAGGGACCTTGATTCCTCCTAGGTGATATTCCCATGAAAAAGGGACTAGGAAGTGGTCTGACCATAATAAGGGCAAGGGGGGTTTGGCTGTAATCTGGGGGATGTTGGAAAAGATCGGGTCTAACAAGTGACCTTTATTATGGGTGGCTTCCTTATTTGTCAGTTCAAGATCAAAGGAGCTAAGGTTGGTAATCAGTTCAGCCCCAGCGTTATCCTTGGGATCGTCGAAGTGTATATTCAGGTCGCCCAGGATCAAAAAATTCGGGGCCTGAGAGGCAGCTGATAGGGAGATTTCTAACAGGGAGTCAGGGAAGTGTTTTAGACTCCCCGGGGGTCTATAGATGAGAAGACCTGACAGGGAATGGGTGGGTGAGAGCTGAATGTTAAAACTAGCACTTTCTGCATCTAAAATTCCACCCTCCTTCAATCTACAGGTCAGAGACTCCCGATGGATTATGGCAAGTCCCCCCCCCCCTACCTTTGTCTCGGTTCAAACATTGGATATTGAAACCACTGGGGAGCGCCGATACAATATCGAAGTCTGAGTGAGGGGATAACCATGTCTCCGTCAAGAAGAGCAGGTCGAACTTGCTGTCTTCTAACAGCAGGTGGATCTCGACCGCATGCTTCGGAAGCGATCTGCAGTTCAAGAGAGCCATCTGCAGAGTTCTACCCAACTTCTTACCGACCGACTCCCCACTGGAAGGGGCCGGACAGACCGGGCATCGACAAAAGGGAGGGCTAGGACCCACCCAGTGCGGGCATCCAGAATTGCCCATGAATCGAAATGACAATAGATCCTCCTTAGAGTACCTTATGGGTCCAGGGGGAAACACGGGCATAGTGGCTGGCCCTAGGCCCGGTCTGGCCCGGACGGGCCCAGACGGGCTTGCCTCTGGCGCGCCTCCGGCGCGCCATCGGCGCGCCCGCTGTGCCCGCCCGCTGCGCGGACGGAAGTCAGGCTTCATAAGTAACGCCCGGGCTGTGATTCGCCCGACCGCTAGAGCGCTGACCGCGTTATTTCCGTTGCAAATGGCGGCCAAAGTCGTCGCCCTTTGCAAAAACAGTTAATCTCCCGAGAGACCATAAAATCGGCCCCCGGTTTGTGCAAATAGGGTGGGAGGAAGCGCCCTGCTGTGACACAATTGAAAGGTAAATTCCGGAGCTAACACAGTTTCTGATTAAAAGCGATGATATTTTTCATAAAACAATAAAACAGAGTAAAGTGCCTAGCTCCCGGCTTTCCGCCTCAGGAGCGCTAGAGTTCCCAGGTGCAAATTAGCAAGGAGAGTAGCAGGCAGCCTGCTGCTCTTATACGCCCGGGCTGTGATTCGCCCGACCGCTAGAGCGCTGACCGCGTTATTTCCGTTGCAAATGGCGGCCAAAGTCGTCGCCCTTTGCAAAAACAGTTAATCTCCCGAGAGACCCTAAAATCGGCCCCCGGTTTGTGCAAATAGGGTGGGAGGAAGCACCCTGCTGTGACACAATTGAAAGGTAAATTCCGGAGCTAACACAGTTTCTGATTAAAAGCGATGATATTTTTCATAAAACAATAAAACAGAGTAAAGTGCCTAGCTCCCGGCTTTCCGCCTCAGGAGCGCTAGAGTTCCCAGGTGCAAATTAGCAAAGAATGAATGAGAGAGTGATCAGCAGCAGGTAAATCCGTTTAATGAGAGAGTTGAGTGACAGCGAGTAGGAGAGGCTGCAGTAATTGTCCCAGCAGACACGCTCATTTGCGTGTTCCCCCGCTTGAGGCCCAGATGCAGGCCTGGTTGATGTTATCAGGCGCGTGTAATTACTGTACTGATCCGCCGCCTGAGCCCGGCTAGAACCTTGGTTGATGGTAGCAGGCGCGTGTAATTTCGTTGAATGAGAGAGTTCAGTAACAGTGCGCAGGAGAGGCTGCAGTAACGTTACTTACCACGCGTTTGTCACGCCCCCAGCACACGGCCAGAGCAGACGATCTTCTGATTAATCCAAAACAGAAAACGAAATGTCTGCCCTATATATTTCAATTTAGAGGCTCATTAGGAGTCCTATAGCAATAGCATGCACAACTTCGAGCTCACTTGTCACGAACTATGCATTGATTTTTGACACAACTTCAAATTAAATATATTTTATTTTCATTTTTACATAACAAAGTGATGAAAAAAGTGTTCAAAGACATCGTTGTTTAGATATATACCTAACACAGTATTATATTTACAATTAAGAAAAATACACAACCCCTGGGCACCCTCTCATCTTTCATTCATATTTACACGCGTGGTGAACATCTGTCCTGCCAACAATATCACATCTCCCCCTAGCAAGTTGCTGAGAGGATACTGCAGGACAATATCAGTGTATCTGTCTACGATAGGCTGTGAGGTTCTTGGATTGTGTGAATGTGGATGGATGAATCGAATGTGTGAATTTGGCCTAGTGGAATGAGTCTGTAAATATGAATGAAAGATGAGAGGGTGCCCAGGGGTTGTGTATTTTTCCTAATGAGCCTCTAAATTGAAATATATACGGCATACATTTCGTTTTCTGTTTTGGATTTACTTATCCCCTGCTAGTCTGCCCTTCATCCGCTTCAGGGGGCCCCGTATTACATTGGTGATCTTCTGATTAATGTACGACCCACATGGCATGAAGGGCGGAACGTAGCACACACCCCTAGCGTTTCTCACGCCCCCGGCGTGCCTCTTGATGCAGCGCAATTACGTTCACATGGCATGAAGGCCGGACACACGCCTCCAGAGTTTCTCACGCCCCCAGCATGTCACGCCCCTAGCGTGCCCCTTGATGCTGCGCAGCAACGTAATTGGCGCTTGTATCTACGACTCACATGACATGAAGGGCGGACACACGCCCCCAGCGTTTATCACGCCCCCAACGTTTATCACGCCCCCAGCATTTGTCACGCCCCCAGCACATTCTCACAGCCCACGATATGATGGCCGTACCACACGCCCCCAGCCCACGCCCACAGCACAACGCAGACACGCCCAGAAGGGACTACTTTTCTGGCACGGTTCTTTTACCTTTTAGATGTATATGGTGGCCGTCTGCATAGCCTATGTCCTTCTGCTGTAACTGCCCTTTCCAACGCTGTACTGGGTGTTGTGATTGGTGCTGTGGTTACTGAGATTACCCGCCTCAAAGGTTTGGGCTCTCTCTTTATAATATTAGTATGGATAGATTAATGATAAACATGAAAGTTTTTATAAACTGCCCTTACATTCTTTTGTCAGCCTTACGATGTACATAACAAAAAACATTTCTTTCCTCACTTTATGAACTGATAAATCAGTGATATACAGGAATCAGACTGCCTTTCAATAAATACAGCTCATTCTGGTTTCAATTTTTGATTGAAGGTCATGACACACCATATTGGTATGGCTGCTGTTCAACAGAGGAACCTTCACTCTATTACTGTCCATAGTTCTTACACTACCTTCTTTTCCATGTGTTTATTTTTTAGCTATCTTCTATTTATTGTCTGTTACAAATTAGTGTTTAATGTTATCAGCATGTAACTGTTAATTAATTTCTTTTTCTGTATTTCTTTTTCTCTCCATTTCTTTTCGTTTTTTCCAACAGTTTTTCCCTACCTCATGGAAATGATCTTCAACAAAATTTAATATCATTGAGTTTTTGCAAATGACAAAATATTTTTTGACTTTTTTGCTGTGTGTAATTAGACAGAATTTGTGAAACATGTATTATTACATGGCCCAGAGAAAGCAGCATGTTGTCATGAAACACATGCTGGCCTGTGAAGAATGCCTATTGATACAAAAGTATTTAATAATTCAATGATCTATCGGGGGTGTGGCCAACATACCAGCATGGTGGACAGGAGTCGTTAGAGCTCCACCTTCATTCCCTGTATTATCCTGTTCTGCATCCTGCACAGTAGCCATCCAGGTGCGTCAAATGCTGGGATTGCTCAACACTTGGTAACAGGGACAGCGGGAGATCCGTGGGGCCCAGAAAACCACCCGAAGCGGCGCAGCCCTGATCTGAGGCCTGCACGGCAGCGCGACGTCAGTGATACAGATGGCGGGATACGGTTACCCCGGATGAGTCGGCTCCTGTAGCAGTGTGGAATCCTGGTGGCAGAGAAGCGGGGAACGTCTACCCGGAGACTGGAGAGGCCCTGATCTGTGCCCTATTGCGTGAAGCCTGTGCTAATAGAAGCGGGACCCCCGCGGTGAGCACGGGATTTCACAAGTGAGCGACTGGAGCACTGTTGCTGACAGCGGCAGGGCGCCACAAGAAGCAGGTTGGGTCCCCTAGCCCAGGCCGTGGTAAATAGAAGGGAGAAGCTGAGGAGAACGCGGCGTTTCAGCGGGAGTCACGGTGCAGGGAGACTGAAGATCTGTCCTCCGCCGCTGGGGGCCTGTACCATAAAGTAAATGGCAGTGCTGAGTGGGAGCTTTCACTCTAGCTGGGAGCTGGATCTGCAGAGATGTGACCGAGGTGAGGTGCCATATTTTTCCACTGGAACAGAGGCCAGCAAGTGGAGGCAGCACTGCACAATTGGACAATTATCTAGTACTAACTGTACAGTTAGCTGCTTGTTGGGGGCATGGTGCAGATGCCGGGATTGCTCTGATAAACAGCAGCTTAAGACAATTATACGTCACCCCCCATAGGTCAGCGGGAGGAAGACACCTGGTACAGACAAGCGGTAACCCAGGGACATCTGTTCACGGTGCCTTATGTCATGGAGGTGACTCAGCCTGTTACTGGAGGAATTGGCAGAGCAGCAGTGTGGCCTGCAAGGTGGATTGTCAGAGGCCCGAGGTAAGGCAGCAAAATGTGGAGAGTCTGTAATGAGGCAACAGCTGCCTGACTGAACCATCTGTTAATGCTGAGGTGGGTTGTATTCAGGAGTCGGTTCGGGCTCTGACACCATATCCACCATGCAGTTAGGCCCCCAGCGACTGGGCTAGGAGACATCAAGAGCAATGTAAGGACGTCTAGATCTATCTCGCTGTGGCAAACAGACGCCACACTTGGCAGCAAGGGTACAGAGTGAACATCCAGCCAAATTAAGGCAATAACCTGACCCAGGGGAGCTAGCATATCTGAAGGCAGAGGGACACGGCAGAAGTGAAACGCCGGGGGGGTCCCTATGTCGGATCCACTGTCTGTCGTATTCAACTTTGGCCTGAAGTGCGTCCAAGTCAGCGCAAGTCATGAGCACCCATACAGCAGCAGCCTCTTTTATGGTGAATGCCTTCGGCGCAGCAACGGGCAATCGGCCAGCTAAGCGCGAACACTCAACAAAATTCTGCACACACTGGCAGCTCTAGAGGAGTTGAGACCAGTGGTACATCACCAGCAACACTAGTGGCATAACTCAACACAGTACTGAGGGCAGTGGAAAAGATCGGGGCCTCATTGGACCAAACAAGATCTTCCCTTGAATCCAAGATAGACTTTACCCTTTTGCGCGCTGACCATTGTCAACTAGTGGAGCAAGTTCATTCACAGGAGCAGTCCCTGACGGAACTGAAACCAATCACTCAAAGTCACACTGCTGCCCTGCAAGACATCCTTGTTTGCATGCTTGTTCCTGCCGCTACAATGTTCGAGTGGTGGGCCTCCCAGAAGGCGAGGAGAGATGGGACCCAGAACAGTACGTAGAGCGCTGGCTCAGGGACACACTACTGCCAGGAACACTGTTGCCACACTTTGTAGTAGAAAGGGCACATTGTGTGCCGACCCACAGGCCTCCTCCTGGAGCCTGCCCACAACCATCCTTCTTCAAGCTCCTAAATTGTAGAGACAGAGATGCTGTGTTGCGTGAGACTCGCAAAATCACAGACCTCACAGTCAGCAGAATATGGATAATGATATTCCCCAACTACACAGCACAAGTGCAAAGACATAGAAGTACCTATGTGACAGTGAAGCGTTATCTTCATGCGCTGGAGCTCCCCTACTCTCTGTTGTTCCCTGCCAAGCTGAGGTGGGTAGCGAAAGGAACAGCCTGTTTATTTTACTCGCCTGCAGAGCTATGGGACTGGCTCGAGGAATCGGGGCTATGGACAGGGCCCAGGCCCAGCACTCCAGTACCCACCAAACCGATGGGAAGGAGGAATCATCGATGCGGGAAACGCACAACACCAGCAAACATGACCTCAGCGGCGACAGCTCCAAGTTCGGAGCAGAGGAGGCTAGAACATCAAGACGCCTTGGAAATGGCAGCAGTGCTAGCAAACACGTTACATCATGCGAATCAAGAAGCTAGCTCCTCTAAATCAGTGTTAGCTAGCAGCTCATCAACTTCCAGGCCTGGTGACCTCGAAGAAACAAAGATGCCTGATGTCATATCCCAGAGCGCAGATGATATTATATGACTACACACAAAATGCATGTAGAGTCAAAATGTCTGCACAGGCAAGTAGAGTTCTTATTATGCTAGTAGTTTGTGTCTCTGACCCTGCACATAAGCCATGTTGACACACGGACCAGTTGTGCGCAAGGCACTTGCACCAACCTGCGAACAGCGGCATGCACGCCCTGAGTATGGGCATTCCTACGTGCCAGCTAAGTGGGCAAGTGGCGGCACCCCGTCATACAGAGACTACTACCACTGAAGTCAGGCGCAATCAGCACATACCTCACCGGTTGGCATTCTAGAATAATTTATGCATCCGTTGGGCCTATGTAGTGCTAAGAAGACAGCACATGCAAATAGATGCTCCACTAACAAAATGTGCTCCATTTTGGGTTGCGCACAATTGAATTATCAAAAGATGACGCAGAGGCTGACTGCGCATCCATATCACATGCAAGCCCACACCCAGCGACACACACACCTAGAGAATATGTGCCCTTACACATCGGCCTGGATGGTGGGTGGCAACATTTTGATATGAAGGGATCACAAATATTGTAGTCAGACACACGCCACACATACCTAGTTTCTGTCATTATTGGACATATAGTTTGGATGGACATCTCCAAAGAGTATGCCCCCAATAGTTAAAAATGTTAAGGTTTAAACAAAAGTTTTGGTTAAGCAAGACCAGCCCAGAGTCCCCCATATGCACCGAATTGCACTGGCTCCCTCAGATCCCCCTGACAAACATAAGAGTCAGACATGAAAAAAGTTAACACAGTCCTGTGGAATATACCTGGAATGCACAAGCCCACATGTAGATATTCAATATTCGCCTACCTACAGCGTCGCTCGACTGGCATCGCCTTGCTGCAAGAAACTCACATGTTGCAGGCAGAGTTGGAAAGGCTGCGTACGCGTTGGAGAGGTCAGATATTCAGCACCACAGTTCACGCGCGAGGCACACTGGTTTGGTTAAAAGCTGGAATCCTGTTTGTACTTGAGGAAGACATAATTGATGATGAAGGTGAATACACCTTTGTGGGAGGGAGACTAAATGGCCAAATAATATTATTGTGTTCCATATATACCCCAAACATAGACCAAACCTCTTTCCTTATACGCCTATCAGAGAAACTATCTCAATGGACTGGAATTCACAGGTTGGTGGGAGGGCACTTCAACTCAGTACTTAACAATGCATTGGAGGACCCGGCGTTCCGCTCCTCATTAGGCACGGCCACTCTTGAATATTTCGAATTGAACAAGGACACGGCCAATAGTGCATTAAAAGAATGGGAGGCATTTAAACCAATGATCAGAGGGCACTGTATGGGAGCCACACGGAATGTCCCCAAGCAGTTGACTACCTTCCTCACGAAAATAGAATCTCAGTAGATACGACACGACCAAGAAAGAGAGGGGAAGGGTAAAGACCTGCGGCACCTAGAGAAGCTGCACGAAGGTCATGCTGAACTACTAGAGCGCCTCAGATGTCACAACTATACTGCACACAGAGCCAGCACACATGCCTCAGCTGATCGGGCAGGCCAACTGCTCATCTGGCTGATAAAACAAGAGTACACCCGCATTCCGATAGGGGCTATACAAACAGCTACAGGGAATGTGTTATACACACAACATTAAATTGATATAGAGTACTGGTAGTACTGGACCTAGCGTAATCGTCAACATATCGACCTTAAGGTGCACCAGTTGATATTCACGGCGGGTCTTCCTCAAGACAGGCTAAGACAAATCCGGCCTTCAGGAGGACTGTCATCAAACCCAAAACCTCCTCCCCCCCAAACCTACCTGTCTTGAGGAAGACCCGCCGTGACCACCAACTGGGGCACCTTAGAGTAGAAACGTCGACAATTGCGCTAGGTCCAGTACTACCAGGACTCTATATCACTGAAGATAGAAATCTCTGGAATTAAATCAACATCTAGCCTATTTTACACCTGTATATAAAAATCAAACAAGCTTACACTGTACATATTGTTCACCACCTGAGCAGCTTCACCCTGTCACCTTTACGCACTTTATAATTATATTTATGTATATAATTGATCTTAACAGTGGTGAACAGTCAAAATATCGACTTCAAAATATCGACTGGACATAATATCGAGTTTTAACCCCTTCCACACTCATGACGAGCTGGGCTCGTCATGAGGTAGCCTCCTCGCACGCTCATGACGAGCCCAGCTCGTCATGAAACAATGGGAATCAACAAATCTCAGCACAGGAGGGGAATATGCTGAGCATCGATGTGGTTAAATATCGACTGGACAAAATATTGACTGGACAGAAAATAGACATCAAAATATTGTTTTTAAGGTAAGTAAAGTAATATCGACTGTTAAAAATATAGACAGTTAAAATATCAAAGTATATAATATAGGTTATTAAATATATCTAATTTTTAATAATATTGAATTTTTTATAGTGTTTTTTATGTTATTACATGTGTGAAAAGTGTGTATTTATGTTATAAATAATAATAATTAATGACATTTGTATTTTTTAATTTTTGCGTTATTTAATTCTGTAGCGGGTTGTGGGTTTATAGGGGAATAGGGTGGGAACTAATTTAATAATAATTAATTAAATATGTAAATGTATTTATTGTTATTAATTTTTAATTATTTGTTAATTAGTTTATATTTGGTAATTAATAAAAATTTAATTGCCAATTAATTTAAATTGATTGATTAATTGTTAACTATGTTAATTTTTCTAATTTATTTTCTGAAGCGGGTTGTGGGTTTATTGGGGAATTGGGTGGGAAGTAATTTATTTATATTTAATTAAATATGCAAACATATTTATTGGTATTGTTGTAGAATTAATTGTTAATTAATTATTTTATGGGTAATTCATTAAATTAGAATTGCTCATAAAATTTATTTAATTGATTAATTGCTAATTATGTCAATTTAATAATTTATTTTCTGTAGTGGGTTGTGGGTTTATAGGGGAATAGGATGGGAAGTAATGTATTTATAATTAATTAAATAAATCAAATTGAATTTATTGAATTTCATTTGAATTTATTGTTAATTAATTTTTAAATGTTAAATTATTAATTGTTAATTTGTAATTAATTTGTATTAATAGTTAAATAATTGTAATAATTAAATTTAATTTGTAATTTTTATTGATTAGTTATTATATTATATAAAATTTGTAATTACTTTTAATTAATTTTTGATACATATTAATTTATATTTATTGATATAATATATGAAGTATTTAATTTCGCTACTGTTGCACTCTCTGGAGTGGGAATAGTAATTTTTACCCTTACGTTATCCAACGCTTTCCCTACTGTTGCACCCACTGGAGTCGGAATAGTAAATTTTACCTCTACGCTATCCAATGCTTTCCCTACTGTTGCACTCACTGGAGTGGGAAAAGTAATTTTAACCGGTACGCTATCCAACACTTTCCCTACTGTTGCACCCACTGGAGTGGGAATAGTAATTTAAACCCCTACGCTAGCCAACGCTTTCCCTACTGTTGCACCCACTGGAGTGGGAATAGTAATTTTTACCCCTACGCTATCCAACACTTTCCCTACTGTTGCACCCACTGGAGTGGGAATAGTAATTTTTACCCCTACGCTATCCAACGCTTTCCCTACTGTTGCACCCACTGGAGTGGGAATAGTAATTTTTACCCCTACGCTATCCAACGCTTTCCCTACTGTTGCACCCACTGGAGTGGGAATAGTAATTTTTACCTCTACGCTATCCAATGCTTTCCCTACTGCTGCAATCTTTGGTGTGGGAATAGTAATTTAAACCCCTATGCTATCCAACGCTCTCCCTACTGTTGCACTCTTTGGAGTGGCAATAGTAATTTTTACACCTACGTCATCCAAAACTTTCCCTACTGTTGCACTCACTGGAGTGGGAATAGTAATTTTAACCCCTACGCTATCCAACGCTTTCCCTACTGTTGCACCCACTGGAGTGGGAATAGTAATTTTTACCCCTACGCTATCCAACGCTTTCCCTACTGTTGCACCCACTGGAGTGGGAATAGTAATTTTTACCCCTACGCTATCCAACGTTTTCCCTACTGTTGCACCCACTGGAGTGGGAATAGTAATTTTTACCTCTACGCTATCCAATGCTTTCCCTACTGCTGCACTCTTTGGACTGGGAATAGTAATTTAAACCCCTACGCTATCCAATGCTTTCCCTACTGTTGCACTCTTTGGAGTGGGAATAGTAATTTAAACCCCTACGCTATCCAACACTTTCCCTACTGTTGCACTCACTGGAGTGGGAATAGTAATTTTAACCCCTATGCTATCCAACGCTTTCCCTACTGTTGCACCCACTGGAGTGGAAATAGTCATTTTTACCCCTACGCTATCCAACGCTTTACCTACTGTTGCACCCACTGGAGTGGAAATAGTAATTTTTACCCCTACGCTATCCAACGCTTTCCCTACTGTTGCACCCACTGGAGTGGGAATAGTAATTTTTACCTCTACGCTATCCAATGCTTTCCCTACTGCTGCACTCTTTGGAGTGGGAATAGTAATTTAAACCCCTATGCTATCCAATGCTTTCCCTACTGTTGCACTCTTTGGAGTGGGAATAGTAATTTAAACCCCTACGCTATCCAACGCTTTCCCTACTGTTGCACCCACTGGAGTGGGAATAGTAATTTTTACCCCTACGCTATCCAACACTTTCCCTACTGTTGCACTCTTTGGAGTGGGAATAGTAATTTAAACCCCTACGCTATCCAACGCTTTCCCTACTGTTGCACTCTTTGGAGTGGGAATAGTAATTTAAACCCCTACGCTATCCACCGCTTTCCCTACTGTTGCACTATTTGGAGTGGGAATAGTAATTTTAACCCCTACGCTATCCAACGCTTTCCCTACTGTTACACCCACTGAAGTGGGAATAGTAATTTTGACCCCTAGGCTATCCAACGCTTTCCCTACTGTTGCACCCACTGGAGTGGGAATAGTATTTTTTACCCCTATGCTATCCAACGCTTTCCTCACTGTTGCACCCACTGAAGTGGGAATAGTATTTTTTACATTTTGCTATTGTAGGTCAATAATATTGGATATTATTTAATTATATTATGTTAATATATATATATATATGTTTTAACAAATATGATTGTTAAATTTTTTTTATAACTTTAATTAAATATTACATTATTATAATTTCTTTTAAGTATTTTTAAGTATATTTTAGTAATTAATTTTACATTTTAAATTTTAATATAATTTAACACTGTTTTTATTTTTAAAACTATATTTTTGTAAACGATATTTTGTACTCAATATTTTTGTACTTACCTGTTTGTACATACAAACTCGATATTTTGTCTGTCGATATTTTTTCCTCGATATTTTGGGTAGTCGATATTTTGTCAGTCTATATTATTTCAGTGATCCCTTGACAGTCTATCATTGGAATGTAAATATGTAAATATCATTGAATGAAGTAATTCTGATATAAATATCTTTCCATAAACGATACTGCTCAGTTCTCATTTCCTTTAAGTACCTAGTTAACTGTATAATTTGTTCATATGATGCATGTTGGAGAGCTTATTCTGTAGATTGCAGTCAACGCTTCCACAACTAACGTTTGTTCTACCAGACAGAACCATTCTTTGTTTAACTATGAACTACCCAGGTTCTGAGGGACACAGGGTTACCCCTTTTTTCTTAACCACAACACTATACTCAGCTATATCAATCTCGAGGGTGCTGTAATGAGCAGAGGTGGGAGGGGTTTCTGGCCTCTATACAATTGCCCACAGTAACAGACGAGCACCATGAAATGGTCAATGAGCAGCTCTCCTTAGAGGAGATCGGAGATGCCATCAAATCCCTAGCTTCCGGGACAATGCCTGGACTGGATGGCTTGCCGGCAGAATACTATAAGCCATATCAACAATCGCTCACACAACGGCTCCATACTCTATACATTACCGCCTTAGAGGAGTGTAAGCTTCCTCCCTCAATGTGAGAAGCATATCTAGTGTCCTTATTAAAGCCAGATAAAGATCCAATGGGGGTGGGTTCATATAGGCCACTGGCCCTACTCAATACAGACTGCAAAATACTTGCGAAGGTGTTAGCGGATAGACTCGCACAGGTTGCCCCTAAGGGTGTCCACACTGACCTGAATGGCTTTGCGCTATCTCGGAGCACTTCTCTTTACCTGAGGTGGTTTTTCGGAGCGGCGACAGACGCTGTACAGGAGTGGCAGAGAGCAGGACATCTAATATTAGACTTGGGAAAAGCATGCGACTCCCTAGAATAGGACTCTCTATCAGCGACACTCGAGAAATATGACTTAGGCCCGGGTTTCCTTCAATTGATAAACCTGCTTTACATTGGCCCTACTGTCAGGGTCAGAATGGGGCCCTACATCTCTGATGCTATTCTGGTGCATCGTTGAACCAGACAGGGATGCCCTCTGTCCCTCCTCTTTGCGCTCGCAATCGAGCCGTTGGCAGAGGTGCTGCGTACAAAACGGGGGGACTGTATACCTCTAGGAGATGCCGTACACCAGGTATCGCTCTATGCCGACCATCTCATTTACATAAAAGACAATGAGAGAGTTCCTAACCAGCTACCACACTTGTTACAAAACTTTGCTTCACTCTCCGGGTTACAGGTAAACATAAAAAAATCCTGCATTTATGCATTTAATGCAGGGGGTCATGATCCAGACCTTCAGAACTCATGCAGTGATAAGTGTGGATTCCCTCCGCCACAAATGGGAGCTAGACCTAGGACGCCAACTCACAGACAAGGAATGGGCTCAGATACTAGAGAGCCCAACACGTATACCCAGGAACATACGGCTCAGGCAAATTCAGTTGTATGTCGTCCACAAGGCCTACCTAACATCTGCTAAAATGAGAAGGTATTTCAATCGAGCAGGCACAGCGTGTCCGAGATGCGCTGAGATGGGAGCTGATCTAATACACATGCTCTGGTCTAATACACATGCTCTGGAGCTTCACCCAGATTGGTGCATATTGGAGCGAGGTAGCAAGTATTCAACATACCTTCCCAGGACGTGAATTGCCTTTTGAATAGCCAGTATACTTGTTGCATAAATTACGGAGAACATCAGCCACTAAAATACCGTCCTGGGGGCATATTATCAAGGGGGTTTATCTCTGCTTTTTTGGCTTTAAAAGCCAAGAAAGCGGAGATAAAATTATCTCCCTATTACCTAGCTGTCGCTAACACCAGTTAGCGACAGCTAGTAGGAGATAGCGACCATCTTGGGCCCCACTTTGCATGTCAGTGATATTTATCGCTAATGACATGCAAAGTGGGCGTGCCAAGATGTTAGCGACTGGAAACAGTCGCTAACATCGCTATCTCCTATTACCAACTTTTGGAGATATTCGCGCTAAGCGCGAATATCTCCAAAAGCTAACACCTGCCCTGAGAAGTTCTTAGCCATGTTATCCAATGGGAGGTGGATAACATGGCTAAGAGCATTAGCTCGGTAATGCATGAATATCGCTGACTTTTCAGCGATATTCTTGCATTGCGGCCGTTTTATATCGCATTTGCGATAAACCTTGGTAAAACCAAGGTTTATCTGCGGTAAAAATCGCCGCAGCTCTGCGGTTAATTTTTGTCTCTGACTAAGCAATAGCGATAATTATCGCTATTGCTTGGTAATATGCCCCAGGTTCCTAGACTTAGGGATGGTGGTGGCTAAGAGATTACTAACCAAAGGGTGGAAAGCAACAGATCCCCCGTATACCCAGGCATGGCGTAACTCATTACTAGCATGGGCAAAGGCAAAAAGCCTCTCCATCAGACGTGAAGAAACATTGGGCTTGTGCCAGGTTTCCATAGCAACATATTGGGACGCGTTTTTAACTAAGTTGCAACAGAGTGTGGGTGGGGACTTGGGAGACCCCTCTGCAGAGTGACGTGTGTCAGCTGTGTATATACCACAGCATCTAACTGGCAAATAAGTGTCAATCATGATAACACGCAGGGGCACATACTACAGTAGGGAGACAAGGGGAAATAAACCAACAGGGCAACAGTACACAAGCATATGCAAGGAAGCAGGAGAGTTGCCACGGGCGGGGTCAATGTTCTTTGTTGTTTTTTTCTGCTCTTTTGTTGAAATTATTAGAACTGAATGGACTCTTGCACAACTCACGTCTTCTTTAATTGCACTTAAAGGTACTTTACATAATGTGCACTGATGACTGAAAGTTATGTAATGATGATGCTTCTAAATTCGTAGCTGCTGTTAAGACGCACCAGATGCATGTTGCAGGAACTAAGTTGATAATGTTGTACCCACTAATGTACTGATAGTCTACTAAAGTACAGGCACTGTACCAAATGTACCTGTTATAGAAGCGACATCACCTATGTACACATATTTTGGCAAAAAGTCTAAAAATTCAATAACGAATTTTTTTTTAAAAGTCAACGAAATTTAGACTATAGAGGTTTTATTAATCAACCATTAGACCTCAAAACCAGTCAGTGTTTACTTAAGGTGGCTACAAGGGTTGTATGACATTTCCTTGAGTTCCTTTACAACGCAAGTTTTTTACAACACAGATATTAAATTACATACCACTATCAGGCATTTATCTTTACTCACACCCGAGATACCTTTACCACACATTCCACTACCACGCATACTTATACAGTGCTTGCTGTTATAGAAAAATCCATTCACAGTCCAACACTGCCTCCTACTGTTCAAAAATGATAAAATAAATCTTAAAATGCTATTGTAAATAGAAATATATGTATTTAAATACAATTACATTTATGTTGAGATGTACAGTTACTTTATAGGGAGACCTCCCAAACCACAGTTTTTTATTGTTAAAAATATATATACTATTTACCATATACTCACTAATACAATCATATATGCATTGTAAAGACTTGTGTGGTAAAGACTTGCGTGGTGAAAGTAATTCTGATGTAAAAAATTGCATCGTGATTGCATTTTGTGGTAAATAAACGTCATGGTAAAGGATGTTCCCCAATGAAAAGTTCTAGCCAGGTTGTTAAAAGATTCCCTGTGCCACCTCGGAAAGTAGATGTCATTTTTGATCTGCCAGATGCTGTCCTCTTACTGTGTCTGGTCTTCAAGGATCCTGCCAGGTGGTTTGCAAACAGGGAAAAGTACTGATGTTTTAGACACCTCGAGAGGAGTAGAGCCTCCTGGTGTAATCTCCTGGACTCCACTCTGTTCTCCTTGTTGTAATACCACAAGGTTTTGATGTTCTCTATGAGAACCTGCACCAGCCTCCTCTTGGTGAATAACAGGAAGGCCTGCAAAGCCAGACTAATGGCCATTAACTCCCAACGATTGATATAGAGCAAAGGGACCCAGAAGAGTCCAGAGACCTCTAATCTCCACATCCCCCAGATGGCTTCTCCAACCTAGCAATATGTCACCACAGTCAGTGTGGGCTGGGAAGAGAGAGGGGCCTGCCACTGGACCAATTGCATGTGAACAGCCACTACAGCAAACTGTGAGCCATCTGTTCTATAATTTGGGTGTCATCCAAAAGAATTCCTCTGTGCAGGGCACTCTGGATCTTCAGATTCTTTTGCAGAGCCCACATGTGCTACTTGGTGTAGTCGAACTGGAAAATGCAAGGTGTCAAGAGTCCAAAATTCCCCAGAGCTGCTCTCATTGAGATTTAGGTCTGAGCCTGAAACATCAGGATGATAACCTGAATGTCCTGAACTAATTTCAGCACAGGGAAAAGCTTGAACTGCAGGTCTTATTAAACCAAAATTGGTCTGGCATCAATTGGGCTTATCTTTTATCAGAGACCTGGCCTGTTGTCGAAGTTTGACTTGACCTGATTTGGTGTAAATCTGTTCAGTCATTTAAATAATTTCAACTTTTGTATATATAGGGATACAAAGTCTCCACAAACCCTCATGATATTGTGCTGAGATCTGAATGGCTGCAAATACTTCTGCTTGAGCTGAGTGACTCTGCTTGAGCTGAGTGACACTGCTTGAGCTGAGTGACACTGCTTGAGCTGAGTGACACCAAAAATTATTAAAAAAAAGAGAAGGGGAAAGGTATGAATACCCTGACCCCCTAGCCCTCTTTGCAGGGTCTCAAAGTGACCCTGCCAGGGCACAAAGACATTTAAAAAATATATATTATGGCAGGAGCTGTGCTGGAGCTGCCACTCCCACCGTAAAAAAAAGAAATGCAGGCTCCCGTGCTTTTGTAAGATTTAGCCCCTGGGTGGGCCAGGTCCGTGAAAGAAGGGAGACGCATGAGGCCCCCATCGTGGGGCTTAATTATGCCCTGGGGACCACCACCGCCCTGGGACTAATATATTAAATGTTGTGGAGGGTGCACAGACCCCTCCCAGCCCTGGGCTACTGCCTCCCATGGCTATTTTAAAAATGAGGTGGGGGAGGGAAACACATGTTTTCACAAACAGGGAGAAGCATGTTTAGGAGCTCCCCGAGTGTAAAAGCAATGCCGGCTTCCGCAGGAGGTTGGGAGCCAACAGGAACCACCGGGGGGGATCTTTAGGCTCACCCCACGGTCCTGGAGAAGTGCACAAAGAGGCTAAATAAAGGTCAGAAACTAACCAAAAGAGACAGAATAAAGGTAAAAAAGATGCAACATAAAGGTGTTAGCAGAAAGGTTCAGAATAGAGGTCAGAAGAGAGCAGCAAGAGGCAGACTAAATGAGAGAAAGTAGCAGAAAGAGGCAGACCATAGGTCACAAACAAGCAGAAAGAGGGAGAAAAAAGGTCAGCAATGAGCAGAAGGAGCCTAAATAAAGGTGAGAAACAAGCAGCAAGAGGCAGAATAGAGGTCAGAAAGAGGCACAATAGCGACAGAAATGATCAGCAAGAGGCAGAATAAAGACCAGAAGTGAGAAGTAAAAGGCAGAATAAAGTTCAGAAACGAGCAGCAAGAAGCAGAATAGAGGTCAGAAACAAGCAGAATAAAGGTCAGAAACTAGCAGTGAGAGAGGCAAAATAGAGATCGGAAGCTAGCAGGAAGAAGCCAAATAAAGTTCAGTAATGAGCAGCAAGAGGCAAAATAAAGGTCAGAAACAAGTAGAAAGAGGCAAAATAAAGGACAGACATGAGCAGCAAAAGGCAAGGTCAGAAATTAGCAGAAAGAGGCAAAATGAAGGTCAGAACCCATCAGAAAGAGGCAAAATAAAGGTTAGAAACAAGCAAAAAGAAGCAGAATATAGGTCAGGAACTAGCTGAAAGAGGCAAAATAAAGGTCAGAAATGAGGTTGTGGAGCATTGCTGAGACCTTATTTGATGCCCCCCCCCCTTTCTCAACAACTCTGCGTAGGGTCCTCCTAGCATACCATTGATTGGGGGATGCACTACCCTTGGCTACTAAGGGTCATTGGGAGCCAAGTCCCCCACAGCTTGATTGCTGAGACAGCATCAGAGGCCCACCCTCTTTCTCAACCACTCTGCATCGGACTCTCCTGGTGTACTACTGGTTGGGGGATGAGCTCCCCTTGGCGGCTGAGGATCATTGGGGGCTATGAACCCCAATTGTTGTGACAAGTAAGACAGCTACAGCTGGATGTCTGAAATGTTTTCTGAAACCCAGCCCCTTTCGCAACCACTCTTCACAGGGGTCTCCTGGCATGCTACTGGTTGTGGGATGAACTACCATTTGCTGCTGAGGGTCTTTGGGGACCAACCCTTGTTTTCGCAACAAGTAAGCTCCCACAGCTGAATTGCTTAGACATCATCAAAGGCCTTCCCCCTTTCTCAACCACTCTGTACAGAGGCCAATTAGCACACCACTGTTTGGGTATAAACAACCCCTGGCTGCTGAGGGTTGTCGAGGGCAACAACTCCTATTGTTGCCAGAATTAAGGCCCCCACAGTGGGATTCCTGAGACCTGACTGGAGGCCAGCCCCCTTTCTCAACCACTTCGTAATGGGGCCTCCTGGTGAACTGCTAGTTGGAGGATGAACTCTCCTTGGCTGCTGAGGATTTCCTGGTTGCTGGTGAGCGCCTTTCAAGTATCGTCCTGCCCCCCAAGCATGTGAAATGACATGACATGCATGCAAACTGAAACTCCACATTCTTCATGGTGACGGAAGGCAGAGTTGCTGAATTCTGCAAATTCCATGAGCTGAGAGGAATTTTATGCCCAGACCTAGAAAAAAACAAAGGTCACAAGGACGTTATATGTGGGTAATATAATTTTAAAAACCTTAGCAATACACTGAAAATACCAAAGGTTACAGGATCGTTATAGTTACAAAATTGAACTAAAAAACCTTTATAAATGTACTTATAAAAGCAAAGGTTACGGAGATGGAAGCAGTGCATTGCTGGGGAGTAAGTTATAGTTAGCTCAGGTAACTATGAATGCTGAATTTCAATGATTTTGTATGAGTGAAATGTGAGCCTAACTCTAATGTGCCTGTAACCTTTGTTTTTGTGAATTTCTAATGTTTGGTTTTCTAGGTATATATGTATATATATATATGTGTGTTTATGTATATACACACACACACACATATAAATATTTATATATATATTACCTACTGGCGGTCGCCAGTAGGTATATATAGTTAGGATTTTTTCTCTATGGGATTTTTGAAAATTCTATGTCGAATAACTTTGGCGTTTGAGGACGGAATTGGCTGAAATTTTCAGGAAAATGGAACATTTTGTTTCTGAGCAGCCCCTGAAAATTTGGGGGGGTTTTGTCAAGGGGGGCCGAGAAAAAAGGGGGGTCCCAAAACACGTTTTTCCCATGCAATTTTCCATAGGGCGGTTGGCCTCACTTTTAGCTCGAACGGCTGAATGGATTTCCATGAAACTTGGCAAAATTGTAGGGACTGGTAGCCCGATGTGCCTTTGCTAGGTCTCAATATATGTGTTCCAGTGGATTTTGAGAAATTAGCGTTCAAAAAAATATATATATCTGTAAGCGCGCTCCGGGCAGCGCCCCGGTTCGCGTACCTGACGCGTAACGGAACTTCGCGAAGCGAAGCTGATTGGCTCTCTGGTGTCTGTCAACATTCTAAACAGTCCGGAGCGGCCGCCATCTTGTCTCTCGGTAGGATCAAGAGACAAGAGGAGGCCAAAACAAAGGGGTAAATGACCATAAGGGGGCATAGCAGATCCTCCCTGACCCCCTAGGTTTGATGTGGAGGCTTTAAAAGGGCCCCGCGGGGGAAAAGAACAAAAAAAATTCGGTTTTTTGCGTGGGGAGCGCCCGGTACGCGCACCGGGAAGCGGTCCGGGGAGCGTAATATAAGGAAAAAATAATGATAGACTTTTTAAATATTGTATGTTTATTGATTGTTCATTTTGTTGTTTTTTTCCGTTTTTTTTTATTTAAGTAGCAATATGTAGGTACCAATGCAGAGTCAAAAAATTAATATACACCATATCCTTTGTAGATATCTTGCATGTTGTTTCAGAAGATATTGTGGAATATGGAATTCATACCATAGTGTGTCAGGAAAGCAGAAACAATATGGAGGCAGGAGATGATAAAGAGATGTTAAATACACATTGGAGATAATATAAAGTTGCACAGTATACTATAAGTCTGGCTTTACATTATAATCAATTTGGTACTAGTTTATGAATTAGATATAAAAATGATTAAAGACTCAAACAATTTTTGATTATTAAATATAAATTTATTTTTCTGATTCTTTTTCAAAATGTAATAGAACGTCTAACATTTGACTGTCCGATATGTCTTCTTTTTGACTGAACATAACTTCCCACATTTGACCATCCTCATATTGAAGTAAGAAATCCACAGATTCTACACATTGTAGAAGTTCATGGTCTCGTGATTCATCCATGAATTCCAAGTCAATGGGTTCAATGATTTCCTCAACAATTTCAAAGGAAACGTTCTGTTCTCCTTCCATTTTTGTGCTGAAATTTGCATAAAAAATAAATATATCAGTAGAGATGGGGCACTGTTGGGTTTAAGTTCAGACAGGTACTTTTCAGGCGTGAAGTAGTACTATTAAAAAGTGCCTGTGAAAAAGCCTAAGTAAATTCATAATTATACCACAGAAACCTAAATCAATCCATAATTATAATAAACAAGCCTTTCTCAATGTCTAACTCTTACAGAGGGATAGTATATAACTATCTGAAAATGTTTTCAAATTTATAAAATATCATCTTACCTTTTAAAAACAAGTTTAAGTTGTCAGTGAAAATGATCTTGCAATGTAGTTCAGGAAGTAGTAGTCAAAATGGCTGTGTTTCTCTCTCTTTCTTTATATATATTCAGGTACATAACCAATCAAATGTCAGGTAAAAAAAATAGAAAATGAAAGTAACATTTTAATTGGTTGTCAATTCCAACACTTCAGATGTGTTTTGTGAAGTAATTTACCTCAGGGTATTTAGAGAGGTCTACAGGCTAAATGGGTAAATGGAATTCCAACCAAAATTGTGAAAATGGTAGGGATTGCTATGTAGTATGAGCTAATCTATATTTGGTGAAAGTGTCTCCAGTGGTTTTTCTGTATATTACTTTCCCACCTTTTTTGAGCGAGCGCTTCCCGGTGCGCGCCCCGGTACGCGAACCGGCAGCGTTACGGGAGTCCTCCATTTTGTGTTTCGGTAGATTTGAGATACAACATGGAGGGCAAATAATGTTGAGAATGGGTAGAAGGGGGCACGGTAGACGTATCCTGACCCCCTAGGTTTTTTGAGGGTGGCTGAGGAGGCCCATATGTGCGGTTAGCGTCCAGTGCGCGTACCGGGTAGCGCTCCGGGAGCGTACTTTGGTGAAAATTAGTGAAAAAAGTTAGAGTAGAATAATAATTGTGAGTGATCAGATGTAGGGTAGCTCTGAAAAGAGCTTTTGGGTCCTGTGGCTGATGTAGGTACCTACAAGTAGGTACCAATGCACAGTCTTAAATTGAGGATGAAAATTCTGTTCCCCTCACATGAGAAGTGAACTCCATCTGCTCTGTAGATATCTTGCATGTAGTAACGCAAGTTATTGTTGTAGATGGAGCCCATTCCATGGTCTCTCATGTAAGCTGAAACAGATTTATTTACATGCTTCCTCGATTTCTCAATTTGTGGACAAAATTGGTTTGACCACCTCCATTTCTGTCTTTGGCATATATTTGAATATACCAAGGCAGTTTGAGGAAATAGTGCCATCAATTTCTCAAAGGTGTCCTTTAAAAGCATTTCCAGACCTACCCCAGTCAAAGTGCCCAAGTAATTTCCTCCACAGTGCACAATTAACAGGTCAGGTTTTGGCAAATGCAAAAAGGTTTTCACCAATGGTATCAATTGGTGACATCTTAATCCTCTGTGGCCAATCCAGTTGATTTCCACATTTTGTAAATTGAGGTTGTGTAATTTTCTGTTATCAGCATACCTTTGAGCCCAGTGGATATAACTATGTCCAACAATCCAGACAGAAAACATGGTGAGAGGAGGTTCTGCTGCAGTCAGATGAAGTGTGGTAACGAAATGGCAGTTGAAACAGTAGGAGTATGTAATGAAAAAAACTGTGGAGTTTCTGTGGTAATTAACCAGTAGCAGTGATTGGTGGATTTTGATTGCTGAAAACAGAAAGTTAGGGTGCATGGATGAGTTCTTTGAAAGATGTAATTTGAATGGTCAATAAAAAATCATTTTATGAAAGATTGCACTGGATACGCAGGTGTACTGAGAGTTCAGAGTTCAATTGAAACATTGTTGTGTGAACTTGCAAACATGAGAGGTCTTTCAGGAGGTGGTTGCTATGGAAAAAAGGCAGAAAGGGCAGAGGGGGGAAGGGTGTTGATTTGAAAAAAGTGAGGGAAGAGTTTTGATTGGGTGACATGAGAGATATGTGTGATGAATTACAGCATTTCTGTGCCATTGTTGGTTGCAGCCTCTGGAGTGCATACCTTTTGCTCTGCTGAAGACAAATTGGTGTGTGTCTGAGACTGTTTTGAAACTCAAAAAGTATTCGCTAAGGTGAGAAAAAATTCATTTCATTTAGATAGAGAATAGTATGCTTTAAGGAGAAAATTATGAAGAAATTTGTGTATTTAAAATGTTGCTAGAGTTTCATAGGTTGCTTGGGGCATATTTACAAGGTCTTTGAGTCCCTTTGATGTTATTTTCCCCATTTTAATTCAAGTCATTTCCCCGTGGTGCAAGGTCCTTGTAAATACGCCCCCATGTGTGCTTGGCAAATTTAGATTTTGTTTCTTTGAGTTACATAGCCATGTTAAAAGTGATGGAAAAATGGTGCAAGGGCCTTCAAAATACGCTTTCATGTGTGTTAGGGCATTTTAAGTCACTTCCCCTTGAATGTAGTTGAATAACTGCTTTAGTTGATGTGTTTAAAAACGTTTATTGAAGTCATTTAAGTTTCTTGATATGTACTGCTAAAGTTTCATAGGCTGCTTGGGGCATATTTACAAGGCCCTTGAGTCCCTTTGATGTTATTTTCCCCATTTTAATTTAAGTCATTTCCCCGTGGTGCAAGGTCCTTGTAAATACGCCCCCATGTGTGCTTGGCAAATTTAGATTTTGTTTCTTTGAGTTACATAGCCATGTTAAAAGTGATGGAAAAATGGTTTAAGGGCCTTCAAAATACGCTTTCATGTGTGTTAGGGCATTTTAAGTCACTTCCCCATGAATGTAGTTGAATAACTGCTTTACTTGATGTGTTTAAAAACGTTTATTGAAGTCATTTAAGTTTCTTGCTATGTACTGCTAGAGTTTCATAGGTTGCTTGGGGCATATTTACAAGGTCTTTGAGTCCCTTTGATTTTATTTTTCCCATTTTAATTTAAGACATTTCCCTGTGGTGCAAGGTCCTTGTAAATACGCCCCCATGTGTGCTTGGCAAATTTAGATTTTGTTTCTTTGAGTTACATAGCCATGTTAAAAGTGATGCAAAAATGGTTTAAGGGCCTTCAAAATACACTTTCATGTGTGTTAGGGCATTTTAAGTCACTTCCCCATGAATGTAGTTGAATAACTGCTTTACTTGATGTGTTTAAAAACGTTTATTGAAGTCATTTAAGTTTCTTGATATTTACTGCTAGAGTTTCATAGGCTGCTTGGGGCATATTTAAAAGGCCTTTGAGTCCCTTTGATGTTATTTTCCCCATTTTAATTTAAGTTATTTCCCTGTGGTGTAAGGTCCTTGTAAATACGCCCCCATGTGTGCTTGGCTAATTTAAGTACTGATAGGATGTGCTTCTACATAGGACCTGTGTTGTGTTTTCAAATTATGACCAGAAAATTGTTTTGGTTTTTTTTAAACGCTTTTCACATTTATGAGAAGGTCATATTTTGTGTGCTTCTTTAAATAAATATTGAACTGAGAAATATTAAACTGAGGCTTCTGTAAGTGTCAAAGGAGGAGAGTAATGTACATTGCTCTGTTGGATACAGTCCTCATCCTCTGCGTACTCTTGGATATGCTAGACTAAATCTGCTCAATGAGATAACTAAGCTGAGGAAACACAGGTTATGTGATTCTGAAATGAGGAAAAGAAATTCCACATTTTTCAATTACATCACCTGTGTTTCCTAACTTTACGAATCACATTGTGCAGATGAGGTTTAGGCCTGTCCACGGACACAGAAGAGGTCTGGCCTTTGTTCAAGAGTGAAGTGGACATGACTCACTTCATTGGTAGGCCTGCACATGTATTATCTCCTCTGTACTCTTCAACAAGCCTAAATTTCATCTGCAACCCTGAGTAGGCCTCACCTCAAACAAACCTCTGGATAGGCCACACCTTATCGTCATCCTGAATTAATCATTTAAAATGTTAGGGGCAGATTTATGATGGCTGTGTGCCTCTTTTGCGCCACTGTGCGTCACTTTTGTGACGCAGCGGCGGTGCAAAAGATTTGCTATGTTGCGACATATTTACAACTTGATGCATCTAGGCAGATGTGTCATGCTGTAAAGTCCTGTGCCACATGAAACCGATGCAGCAGTGATGCAAAAGATGCACCATGTTGCAAGACAGGCCTCACTTCATCTCCAACAAGATACCGTCAGTTTAAACTGTAAACATTTAGGACTGTGTAGGGGCATGGAGAAGCTGAATCTTCTGTAAATGTCAAAATTGTTGTATACAGTGCTCAACTTCTGTGTACTCTTTGATATGCTAGACTCCATCTGCACAATGAGATACCTAAGCAAAGGAAACATTTGATTGATGTGATTGTGAAATGAGGAAAAGAAATTCCACATTTTTCAATTACATCACCTGTGTTTCCTAACTTTACGAATCACATTGTGCAGATGAGGTTTAGGCGTGTCCACGGACACAGAAGAGGTCTGGCCTTTGTTCAAGAGTGAAGTGGACATGACTCACTTCATTGGTAGGCCTGCACATGTATTATCTCCTCTGTACTCTTCAACAAGCCTAAATTTCATCTGCAACCCTGAGTAGGCCTCACCTCAAACAAACCTCTGGATAGGCCACACCTTATCGTCATCCTGAATCAACCATTTAAAACGTTAGGGACAGATTTATGATAGCCGTGCGCCTCTTTTGTGCCGCTGTTGCATCACTTATGTGATGCAGCAGTGATGCAAAAGATGCACCATGTTGCAAGATAGGCCTCACTTCATCTGCAACAAGATACTGTTAGTTTAAAATGTATATATTTAGGACTGTGTAGGGGGCATGGAGAAGCAAAGGCTTCTGTAAGTGTCAAAGTTGTTGAAAAACTGTTTGTCCTTTAATCTTTTCCCTTGTCTTTTCTAATTTTTAAATACATGTTTTAATATTTTTCAAATTTTTGTTCTTTCTTTCACAGATTGAAAGTATAAAAATAACAAGTGACTAAGTTAACGACAATTATAAGGTAAATGTTTTGTACTCTTTTCATTACATTTCTATCACATTTAACTTCTATTAGTTCCACTGCTTCATTTCTTTAACCCTCAGTTTCCTGCCTTTGCTACTTCTCTCATTTCTTTCTCTATTACTTACTTACTCTACTCCTTCCACTCCTTTTCTCAGTCTCTCTGTTCTCATAGTTCCTCACTCCTGTTCACTCACTCCGTCTCTATTACTCTCACTGTCTCTGACTGATCACTCTTTCACTAATAGTTCATTATGCTTTCTCCCTGTAGTTCAAGCACACTAAGGGGCATATTATCACCACAGGCAATAAAATGAACGCTGCTTTTATCAGCAGAAAACTGCCGCAAAAGCGGCTTTAGCGGCAGATTTCTGCCGATAAAAGCAGTGATTATCGGCAAAAAACTGCCGCAAAAGCGGCTTTAGCGACAGTTTTCTGCCGCAAAAGCGGCTTTAGCGGCAGATTTCTGCCGATAAAAGCAGCGATAATTTTATCACCTATGTTGATAATATGCCCCTATGTTATTTACATTTCTTTGCTGTTTCAATCATTCCTTTTCTGTTACTTCTTCTTTTCTGCTTTCTGTTTTTTCTCTCTGTTATTCCACATGTTTTAATCTTATTTTGAACATTCACTCACATTCTCTAAGAAACTCTTGTTTATTATTCTTCTACTCTCCTTTTTTCTTTCACTTCCTTATCTATTTTGTTTTTCACAATTATACCCTCTTCCATCTTTTCTTCGGTAAATAGATCTATTAAACAGTATCTCTGTGTTACTCCCTATAGCTGTCTTTCTTTTAACATTACTCTCTGTTTCCTTCCCTTATACTTACTCTTCTTTTTTTTTAAAAAAAAAAATTTTGTTTCGCTTCCGGTTCGCGTACCGGCGAGCGAACCGGGAAGCGAACCAAAAGAAATAGAGGTTGCTCACCTGTGGTTGAATTCTAAATTGTTGAAAGGAAATCGGACCGTGAGCACGAAGGACCCGCTTTGCCTGTCATTTCAAAGCCCATTCCTCGCGGAACCCGCTCCGCGGGTCCCGCATCGTTTTGTTCTACTTTGACGGCGCTGTTGTAAGAGCACTGTGCTGGGAAGAAAAAAGCCGCTACTATCATCTGTGATTCAGCTCCTGAGGCGGAGGTGAGAGCAGGGCTGCGAGCGAGGGCCGGCGCAGGACTACCAGTCCCAGGAGCGCCTGACGCTCGGCATTATCACCAGCTGACCCGCTCTCCCTGCTGGCTCCTCCCCCGCCTCAGCGCAGCTAAAGGGCTGCACTTCAGTCATCTCATCGGACTGCTCACCTGTGGTTGAATTCTAAATTGTTGAAAGGAAATCGGACCGTGAGCACGAAGGACCCGCTTTGCCTGTCATTTCAAAGCCCATTCCTCGCGGAACCCGCTCCGCGGGTCCCGCATCGTTTTGTTCTACTTTGACGGCGCTGTTGTAAGAGCACTGTGCTGTGAAGAAAAAAGCCGCTACTATCATCTGTGATTCAGCTCCTGAGGCGGAGGTGAGAGCAGGGCTGCGAGCGAGGGCCGGCGCAGGACTACCAGTCCCAGGAGGCCCTGACCCTCGGCATTATCACCAGCTGACCCGCTCTCCCTGCTGGCTCCTCCCCCGCCTCAGCGCAGCTAAAGGGCTGCACTTCAGTCATCTCATCGGACTGCTCACCTGTGGTTGAATTCTAAATTGTTGAAAGGAAATCGGACCGTGAGCACGAAGGACCCGCTTTGCCTGTCATTTCAAAGCCCATTCCTCGCGGAACCCGCTCCGCGGGTCCCGCATCGTTTTGTTCTACTTTGACGGCGCTGTTGTAAGAGCACTGTGCTGTGAAGAAAAAAGCCGCTACTATCATCTGTGATTCAGCTCCTGAGGCGGAGGTGAGAGCAGGGCTGCGAGCGAGGGCCGGCGCAGGACTACCAGTCCCAGGAGCGCCTGACCCTCGGCATTATCACCAGCTGACCCGCTCTCCCTGCTGGCTCCTCCCCCGCCTCAGCGCAGCTAAAGGGCTGCACTTCAGTCATCTCATCGGACTGCTCACCTGTGGTTGAATTCTAAATTGTTGAAAGGAAATCGGACCGTGAGCACGAAGGACCCGCTTTGCCTGTCATTTCAAAGCCCATTCCTCGCGGAACCCGCTCCGCGGGTCCCGCATCGTTTTGTTCTACTTTGACGGCGCTGTTGTAAGAGCACTGTGCTGTGAAGAAAAAAGCCGCTACTATCATCTGTGATTCAGCTCCTGAGGCGGAGGTGAGAGCAGGGCTGCGAGCGAGGGCCGGCGCAGGACTACCAGTCCCAGGAGCGCCTGACCCTCGGCATTATCACCAGCTGACCCGCTCTCCCTGCTGGCTCCTTCCCCGCCTCAGCGCAGCTAAAGGGCTGCACTTCAGTCATCTCATCGGACTGCTCACCTGTGGTTGAATTCTAAATTGTTGAAAGGAAATCGGACCGTGAGCACGAAGGACCCGCTTTGCCTGTCATTTCAAAGCCCATTCCTCGCGGAACCCGCTCCGCGGGTCCCGCATCGTTTTGTTCTACTTTGACGGCGCTGTTGTAAGAGCACTGTGCTGTGAAGAAAAAAGCCGCTACTATCATCTGTGATTCAGCTCCTGAGGCGGAGGTGAGAGCAGGGCTGCGAGCGAGGGCCGGCGCAGGACTACCAGTCCCAGGAGCGCCTGACCCTCGGCATTATCACCAGCTGACCCGCTCTCCCTGCTGGCTCCTCCCCCGCCTCAGCGCAGCTAAAGGGCTGCACTTCAGTCATCTCATCGGACTGCTCACCTGTGGTTGAATTCTAAATTGTTGAAAGGAAATCGGACCGTGAGCACGAAGGACCCGCTTTGCCTGTCATTTCAAAGCCCATTCCTCGCGGAACCCGCTCCGCGGGTCCCGCATCGTTTTGTTCTACTTTGACGGCGCTGTTGTAAGAGCACTGTGCTGTGAAGAAAAAAGCCGCTACTATCATCTGTGATTCAGCTCCTGAGGCGGAGGTGAGAGCAGGGCTGCGAGCGAGGGCCGGCGCAGGACTACCAGTCCCAGGAGCGCCTGACCCTCGGCATTATCACCAGCTGACCCGCTCTCCCTGCTGGCTCCTCCCCCGCCTCAGCGCAGCTAAAGGGCTGCACTTCAGTCATCTCATCGGACTGCTCACCTGTGGTTGAATTCTAAATTGTTGAAAGGAAATCGGACCGTGAGCACGAAGGACCCGCTTTGCCTGTCATTTCAAAGCCCATTCCTCGCGGAACCCGCTCCGCGGGTCCCGCATCGTTTTGTTCTACTTTGACGGCGCTGTTGTAAGAGCACTGTGCTGTGAAGAAAAAAGCCGCTACTATCATCTGTGATTCAGCTCCTGAGGCGGAGGTGAGAGCAGGGCTGCGAGCGAGGGCCGGCGCAGGACTACCAGTCCCAGGAGCGCCTGACCCTCGGCATTATCACCAGCTGACCCGCTCTCCCTGCTGGCTCCTCCCCCGCCTCAGCGCAGCTAAAGGGCTGCACTTCAGTCATCTCATCGGACTGCTCACCTGTGGTTGAATTCTAAATTGTTGAAAGGAAATCGGACCGTGAGCACGAAGGACCCGCTTTGCCTGTCATTTCAAAGCCCATTCCTCGCGGAACCCGCTCCGCGGGTCCCGCATCGTTTTGTTCTACTTTGACGGCGCTGTTGTAAGAGCACTGTGCTGTGAAGAAAAAAGCCGCTACTATCATCTGTGATTCAGCTCCTGAGGCGGAGGTGAGAGCAGGGCTGCGAGCGAGGGCCGGCGCAGGACTACCAGTCCCAGGAGCGCCTGACCCTCGGCATTATCACCAGCTGACCCGCTCTCCCTGCTGGCTCCTCCCCCGCCTCAGTGCAGCTATAAATCTTCCACTTGGTACCGCAACGCGGGAGCGCGCGGGAGTGTGCCGGGAGAAGCCCGGGACAAGGGCGGGACCGTCTGAGGCCGTCCGAGGACGATCGAGGACGGGACGGGCCACCCCACTAACTTCGATTCTAAGAGACTAGGACCACCAGATTACTTAGATCACAAACTCCTAAATGATGGCTCTAAAAAAACTGCGTTCAAGAACAATTTATATGAAACGCATGGGAACTGATGCAGCTATTAGAAATTGTGTAGATAAATCAATGAAACCAGGACAAATTTCCAATACACCGGCAATAACCAAATACTTTTCTACTCTCTCGGAGAAAAACCACACTTTTCTGCCATTCTTGGAAGAAGAAAAAAAGCAAAGTCTCTCAATTAACAATTGTGAACATCAGTCAATACAACCACTTGAACCAAATGATCAAATTCAGGTACTATCAAATCCAGAGATTAACCTGTCAAGGATCTCCCTGTTGGAAGAGTACAATCAATCAATCTTAGAGATGTCTCAAATAACACCTATTAAACAGCATGATGATGGATTAGCCAAGGAGGGCTTAGTGAGTAATACTACGAAGATCGAAGTCCAGAAATCGGAGACTCCCTTAAGACATAACCAACCACTTACCAGTTCCCCAGATAAATCATCTAAACTGTATATTAACCAAACTAAACTTACTGACCTTTGTTTTTCTAACTTAGCCCAGGCAGCTACTACACCTCCGCTGTCAAAAGCACTATTTTCACTTCAAGAAATCCTGGAATCAGTTCTCACTCATCTAGGTCAAATTTTAGCCAACTCAGATGATACCCTGGACGTTCAAATAGGTATTCTCAAATTTCTGGTGGAAGAAAAAAAGAAGAAAGCATTACCTAAAGATCTAACCGATAAACCAGAAATGGCTAACCCTGCTCAGTCTGAAGATGGTTGTAATAAAAGCATAAAACCCCCAAAAATGCAAAATGCAAGTACGCAAACATCGGACGCTAAAAAAAATGAGACTGATTCTAAGGAACGACGAATAAAGGTAAAAACTCCCATAATCTACTCTCTGAAAAAACTCTTCAGAGAAGAAAAGGATTATTCCTCTGAAACTAATATAAAGCACTATCCAATCTTTTCAAATAAAGAAACTGAGAAAGGTCAAGGTGCGATATTTCCTGAAAATAAAATACCCCCAGAAAAGGATATCGAGGAAAATGAAACAAAACAGATGGGAAAAATTATAAAAAACAAAGAAGTGAAGGTACACAAGGGAAAGAAAAAGCGAGGGCGACCTCTAAGAAGAATCCAAAAGAAAAAAGGGAACAAACTCAAATTTCAAAAACATACCTTTGTTAATCTGGTGAATAACCCATCGATTCAAACAACAATGCTGGCGAAGCCTTTGAATCCAATAGCAGAAGAATACTGCCCGCCACCAGAAAGTAAATTAACAGAGCATAAAACTAATAATACAAAAGACCTTCAAGTCCACAAAACTTGGCAAGGGGATGGTCATCAATCAAAATATCTAACAATTGAGGAACTGTTTCCCACCGACAATGTTCCGCTTAATCGAGGAAGAATTGTTAATCTATTTCAAGAAATACCTTCCTTGAAGTGTCTGACTAGTAAAGAAATAGACTTAGTACGTTTTCCAAAAAAAGAAAACATTAATTTTGCACAAGTGTTATTTTTCTCCCCAGTTCTCCCTGGAATAATACTAAGAGAGAAGGAAATTTTACAAAAACATGGATATGATGTAATCTCTATTCCAGACATCAAAACTAACTTACAAAATACAGTAGTAATTAGACAATCTCACACTGAAAATAATCTCAGTTTAGAAAGGGAGGAATACACCTTAAACAACATGAGAACCGATATATTAAAAATTCAAGTAACACAAGGTGAAAGGTCGGTTTGGTCCCGGACAACTAATCCAAAAGAAAAGGAGAATAACATACTATCATGGTCGTGGTTACCAGAAGTATTAAATAGTAAAAAAATGGGCAACGAGCAACAACGTCAGGTTTAGCGATGGTTTGAAATTATCTTTATGGAATATAGCCGGGAAAACCGCGAATAAAATGAAAGAAGCAATAAAAGATAATCCAGACATTCTTGTTCTGCAGGAAACATGGTTTACCACTCCCTTTACGCAAAAAGGTTATTACGTTTATGAAAACCCAGCAATTAAATCTAAAAGGGGTCACGCGAAAGGAGGAATGGCAATCCTGCTGAAAGAAGACTACTCTTGGTCACAAGAAATAATCGATACCTACTCGCACAACTTGCAATGTATCAAAATACAACTCAAATTACATCCAGCAGCTGCTCAAAATAAAATACTACTTTTTAACATCTACGCACCACCAAGTAAAAATCATGACCCTCTGTTTGATCATCTCTTAGAGACCATATCCAATATCCTCGAAGATCAATATTATCTACCGTATATTATCATGGGTGACCTAAACGCCAAAATATCTAACAGTGAAATAAAGAAATGGTCTACATTATTTAATGAAGAATCATTGGAAATAACGCTCCCGCAATTCCCGAAAGGAGTTAAGGCCAATAAAAGAGGAAGTTTATTATTATCATTCCTTCTAAGTATAAACGGGACAATATTAAACGGAAATATCAATGGAGACAAGCCAGCTTCATTTACTAGGCAAGGAAATGGAGCTCCCTCTATTCTGGATTATATTATATGTGGGAATGAGTTAAAAGAACAAATCTCACAACTGTCCATCAAGTTCAATGAGGAAAGTGATCATGCTCTTCTTCGCCTAACAACATTCTGGATGCCACAAAACACTTTCAAGAATGATCCGATATTTAGTAAATCCAAAATAGAGGTAAATCAAGTCCAACGCCGGATCTTTTGGGATGCAGAAAATTTAGACTATTTAAATGAACTCATCACACAACTCCAACTGTTAACCGCCTCTTATTCAGAAAATCCAATTAAGAACTACGAAATTGTATTAAATGAACTCAAACAAGCTATACTAAGTAAATCAAAACAGGACAGACCAAGACAAAGAAAGTGTGCCAGCAAGCACAAAAATTGTAATCAGCAAACTATAAAAATGCTGAATAGGATGATTCGAGCTCAGTATCTGAGTAAATCGTCAACATATAAAGCTGAAATAAACAAATTGAAGAATCAAATTCGAAGACAACGGGCTAAACAAGAAAGGTTGAAGCAGGACCGTAACTGGATTGATATCCAAATTGCAGCAAAGCAATGCAACCAACGAAAATACTGGTCTTTGATAGCCAAGATGACAGGGTCAAAAAAGAAGCTTGAAGCAATTCCTGTCTCAGAAGAAGACTGGGGCAAATTTTTAAATGATTTGTACAAACCCAACACGAATGACCTGGTGAGAAAGGACATCGATCAAGAAAAGATAACCAATGATATAAAACTCTCCAGGGCATCGGCAATGTCAATTGCCTTGAATATTAAAAAGGCAAGAAGCACGGGCGCATCAGGTCCTGACCAGATCCCGATCAAGGTTTATCAGACTGACAAAAACGCGTGGGGTCAGATGCTAGCGCCATTATTCAACTATATATTCGACTCTGGAAATATTCCAAACTCGTGGAAAGGAAGTACAATAATTCCAATATACAAAAAAGGAAAAAGGAATATACCCGGCAATTACAGACAAATTGCTTTAATGGATGCTGGCGGAAAGATCTTTGCGGCGGAAATACTAGACCGACTGAAACATTGGGCATTTTCGAAGGGATTAATCCCTATGTTTCAGGCAGGGTTCCGGTCGAACCATTCAGTTACTGATAATATAGCTACCCTCCAATTCTTATTAGACAAATATGTAACAGGCAAATCCCTACCAATATACGCAGCCTTCATCGACTATTCTACAGCGTTCGATAGGGTTGACAGGCCGACGCTATGGATGAAACTAAGAAAAATGGGTATCCCAGAAACTCTGCTACAATTAATTGTGAACTTACATAGTGAAACCTGGTGCCGAGTCCAAATGGGGGGAGAGAAGGGCCTGTCAAAGATAATACATACACCCAATGGCCTAAAGCAAGGGTGTCTCTTGGCTCCGCTCTTATTCTCCCTATATTTGAGTGACCTGCCATTGCATCTACAACAAGGGCAATGCACTCCACCGAAAATGGCAGCTCAACGGATACACTGTTTGCTGTACGCGGACGATATAGTCTTGTTCGATTTGACACCCTTTGGTCTTCAAAATCTTCTAGTCATATTACATAACTACTCAAAAAATCATTTTTTAACCCCGAATGTAAGTAAAACTAAAGTAGTAGCATTTACAAAGATTAAGAAAGATGTGAAGTACCAATGGAAACTGGGAGAGGAGACCTTGGAACAGACAAAGGAATATACCTATCTCGGAAGAATATTCTCACATAACATGAGCAATAGTAAACAGATTATCCATTTAAAAAGGAAATGTGAGTTACATGCGGGGGAAATATCACGCTTATATGCGAATACCGGAAGCAGGCACTTTTCAGCCTTAATAAAAATGTATAGAGCCAAGATCTCCCCGGTTCTATCTTACGCCTCTGAACATATTCCCCTAAAACAATGGAGTTATATGGACTTGAACGAAGGGAAAATCCTAAAAAAGCTACTGAAAGTTTCTAATTCAACCCCAGTACAGGCATTAAGACTGGAATGTGCGATCACAAGTGCATTTGCAATATCAATAGCAAGCCTCATTAGGTGGGCCTATAACCTTTTACATTCCAAAGAGGGTACGCTTCGACATCTGCTAAAAATCGAGTCCTTTAGTGAGGAAACCACCGACTCTATATTTGTTAAAAATTTGAGAGAGGCTTTCCGTTTCGCAGAAATAAGTGCAGAAATGTTATCATCTTGGACACCCGCACAACTCAAGCTGTTTTTAAAAAACTTTTCACCAAAATTGAGTTACGAGCTCGATCAGTTACACTGCACAAAATTATCTATGTATAAATCTTATGCTGACTCCCAAGAATATAAGCAAAAACTGCCTTATTTGGAATATACTCTTACCCATGGTGCAAGGCGTACGATCATTTTTTTTTTTTTTTTTTTTTTTAAATTTGTTTTATTGTTGCATCAAAGTAGACGGTACATCGTGAATAAGCCGCTGACGTGGCCTCAACATTCAGCCATGCGTGCAACGTGTTTTTCATTCAAACAACTGGTACAAATATCCATTTCCTCCAAAAATCAGTACATGCCATGCAACCATGTGTGTGGGTTAGAAGACCATGAACTTGTAGAGCAAGGAGGACAGTGCATGTTAACAGGAGTATAATGTCCCGCCTCAAAGGGCGGTGGAGCGGGGCCTGTATAGTCCACGTATTGGTGGTACCAGAGAACGGGGGGGGACAAAACCGTGGGGGGGAAGCGTGTAGGCGCTAGTGTGGTGGAAATATCGGCGGTGGGCGTCGGGGGGGGGGCGGGGGGAAACGAGCCCAAGGGGCTATTCAGCTCGCATTCCAGGAGGGTGGGAAGTCAATCAGGATGCAGGGGGCATCCAGAACCTGCCGCAGGGAGGGGAACAACAGCCAGGCGTAAACGGTCTTCACGGGCCGGGGGGGGGAGAGGGAGTAGGGGGGTCACCCATTCGCGTGGATTGTCGAAAACTGTAGAGAAGCATGGCCCATTCCATGGAAATGGGAAATTTTCGCGCGCCCCTGGCTTCTTCCTCTCTAAGAGCATCTTCCTCCGCCGCCGCCCATTTACTGACCGCTCCCGTCCAAGCTGCTATAGGGGGACCTTCCGGGGATCGCCAGCGCATGGCTATGCATCTATTCGCCAGCAGGAGCGCTAAGGACACGAAGCGCCTATGCACTGGGGCTTGCTTAGGGACATGGAGGATACCTAATGCACTGGATTCCCAGGTGGATAGTGTAGTAAGGCCTGTCAGGTCAGACAGCGTGTTGTGTACCGCTTGCCAAAAGGAGTGAAGGTCTGGACAGCTCCAGAACATGTGGCGAAAGTCTGCGGCAGGGGAGCAGCATCTGGGGCATAAGAATGGTGTGGAGGGATAGAACTTCTGTAAGCGCGCTGGGGTGAGGTACGCCCTGTGGAGGATATAGTATTGAATGTTCTTGAAGCGGGCATTCCTAGAGACGCGTTTAGGGGCCTCAAGCGCTTTAGTCCATTCCGAGTCATGCAGTGCGCGACCTATGTCCTCCTCCCATGTAGCCCGCAAGGTTGTCAGAGGTGCTTGTGAAAGTTCCCGAATGGATTTATACAGCCAGGTAACTAAGTGGCGTCCCACCCCCATACGCAGGACAGCGTGTATTACTGGATGCGTGTCTGGCTCGCCAGTGTAGAGGTTAAAATGAGGTCGGTATCCGGCTATCAGCTGTCGATACCTGAGGAATTGGCCCGGGGGGAGACCGTATTCAGCGGTCAAGCGGTCAAGTGATTTTAAGTGGCCTTCCTCAAATAACGATTCCAGATCCGTGATGCCGCAGTGCGACCATTCGGTGAAGAATGGCGCCGTAAAGTAGGAGTCTTGCCTGGGGCTGCCTATCAATGGTAACAGCGGGGAATACGGAGGCCTATGAGGGGACAATCGGTGGATCCGCATCATGCACCGGCGCGCTATCGCCACCTGGAGGGGGTACGTACGTCGTGGCTTGGTTCCCGGGAGAAGAAGACGGGTGAGTTCCGGGGTTGCGATTCTGCCCGTCGATGTGACAGTCTCCTGAGGGTAACGATCCGCCGTCCAGTATGACAGCCATTGGAGTTGCGCCGCAAGGAAATATGACTCGAAGGACGGAGCTCCGAGCCCTCCCAGTGTCGTAGGAAGTTGAAGGGTTTTCAGGGCGACCCTATGGCGGCCCTCGCCCCAGATAAGGGTCCCTAGGAGGGAGTCTACATCGCGGAAGAAGGATCTGGGCGGTATTACCGGCAAATTCGTGAAGTGGTAAAGGAGTCGGGGAAGCATAATCATTTTGGCTAGAGCTATTCTACCTATCGGGGCCAGTGGGAGCTTATTCCAAAAAGCGACCGCCGGGCGTAGACTGGCAAGTGCCTTACGGTGATTCCCCTCGAAAAGGTCAGCTGGGGAATGATACAAGCGGACACCAAGGTAACGAGGGGCTTCCGCGGACCATGAGAGGGTGCGCGCTCCGAGCCCGACCTCCCGGGGGGGTAGGTTCGGGTGTAAGGGGTAAACTGTGGACTTGTCCCAGTTTACCTGTAGTCCCGAGGCTTCTGCGAAGTCCGCTAGTGCCGTTCCAATAGGGGTCATGTCCGTTTCGATGTCTCGGACGTAAATGAGAAGATCATCCGCGTACATGGATACGCAATGCGTACTGTCTGCAAGTGGAATGCCCCATTCCATCCCTTCCCGGCGGAGCCGAACCGCCAGCGGTTCGACTGCTAGCGCAAATAAGAGAGGCGACAGGGGGCACCCTTGTCGCGTACCTCGCCGAACTGCGAACGCCGGTGATATGCGTTTCCCGATACGTACCCGCGCGGTCAAGTCGGTGTACAAGAGGCGTGTGTACGCCATGAGTGTTGGGCCGATATTCAGGCGTTGCAAGATCGAGAAGAGATAGGGCCAGGTGAGGGTGTCAAACGCCTTCTCCAGGTCCATAATGAGGCAGGCGGCGCGGGGAAATCTGTCACGTATCTGGTCTTGAACGTGGAAGATTCGGCGGAGGTTCTGGGAGGTGTTCCTTCCCGGAACAAAGCCGCATTGATCCGGGTGGACCAGTGGGCTTATGATCTGCGCATAACGGTCAGCCAGAATTTTCCCCATGATTTTACAGTCGGCCGACAGGAGCGTGATGGGGCGATACGACCCCATGTGGAGTGGGTCTCTGTAAGGTTTGGGAAAGGTGACAATCACGGATTCCCGCAGTGACTGGGGTAATCTCCCTAGATGAAGAGACGTCTCGAGCACCCGTGAGAAATGGGGGACTAATAGAGGCGAGAAAGTCGAGTAGTATTCCAGCGGGAAACCGTCCAGTCCCGGCGCTTTATTCCGGGACATGGCACGAATTGCCTGGGTAATGTCAGAGGGTTTTATCCTGGCGTCGAGGGTGCGCTTGTCTATGTCCGAGATTTTGGGCAGCGTCAGTGGGTCCAAAAAGCGGTCCACAGAGAATGGGGAGGATTGGGACGGGGTCCCGTACACTTGCGTGTAGTGGCGCTGGAACGCTAGGAGGATCTCGGCCTGCGAGTGTACCAATACACCATCCGGGTTGATAATATCCGTGATCGGCTTGATTTCGGTGTCCTGTTTCGCCATCCAGGCTAGTAGCGTTCCAGTCTTGTCCCTGTCCTTATGAACCCTAGAGGCGTAAGCCCTAAAATTGTATCTGCGGAGGTCAGCGCAGGCAGTCTGATACTCCGTCTTCGTCTTGGCCATGAGTATAGCGTGTTCCTCCGAGTCGTCAAGCCGTTTAGTAAGCGCGGCCAGAGATTGTTCCGAGGTTTGGAGCGCCCGTTCCAAGGTGCGACGCACTCCCACCACCTGTTTGATGCATTCCCCTCGCGCCACCACCTTAAACGCATCCCATTCAACCAGTACCGACGATGCCGTTTTAGTGTTGTGCGCAAAATAATCGCGGATACTGGATTCGTGTGCGTCTCTGAATACTGGATCTGAAAGGCAGTCCCTAGGGAGACGCCAGGTGGGGACAGGTGGGTGCGGGGGCGCCAGGTTAGACGGATGATATGAGCGTCATGATCCGAGAGGATCCGACCTAGGTAATCCGTGGAAGTGATCTTAGGGAGGATAGGTGCAGAGCAGAGGAAACGGTCCAGGCGGACCCTAAGGTTATGTGGGATCGAGTGAAAGGAATAAATGCGAGCCAGTGGGTGTAGGTGTCGCCATGCATCAGTGAGTGCCCAGTGCGTGGTCCATGCCCTGAAGAGTTCTGCCTGTCGGGGAGCCGGGGAGTGTGCGGGGGGAGAATGTGAGCGGTCCAGGGTGGGGTCCAGCGTGCAGTTATAGTCACCTCCCAATACCCACGGGACTGCAGTGAACTGGGCCAGAACGCCCGTGAGGTGATCCCAAAATTTATCCTGATCTATATTGGGGGCGTAAATGCTGCCAAGGAGTATACCCTGTCCATCAAGTATTCCCTCTAGGAGCGCATACCTGCCCTCTCTATCTATCACCCGTCGGAGCTCTCGGAAGGGAGTACCTGGCCTAACCCAAATTAACGCGCCGCGTGCAAACGCTGAATAGTGTGTGGCACAGAGGGTCCCTCGCCATTTGAGCTGCAAGCGAGAGAGTTCAGTGGCGTTCATATGCGTCTCTTGCAGGAACGCAATATTGGCTGACATACGCTTAATGTATGAGTAGACAGTGTAGCGTTTGCTGGGCGTGTGCAGGCCTCGCACATTCAGTGTGAGGATATTAATGTCTGACCGTGAGTCTGCCATTCATACGGTGACAAGAGTGGGAGAGGGACCCCCTTGAATCCCCCGTCAGCCGCCAGTGTGTATGCGTCTCGAGTATTTCTAATGCGCCATGCTTCCACAATCATGGGGGAGGGACTCAGGGAATTAACCGTAAACAGAACTTTGGGTGGGAAACAGTCCCAATACTGAGGATATTTCACCGGAGGTGGCATATCCAAACAAATGTCCCACTAGGGGAAAAATACAACGGGTGACTGCGGGGGTGGCAGCGTGTGTCGCTGCTGGGCCTGTGCGCGGGTCGGGCTCTGGTAGGATAAGCGTCTATCGCTCGCAAGCGCTCACAATTATTAAACAAAGCAGTCTAGGCTCCTAGACTTCGCGCCACACAATAGATCACCATGAGAAGGATATAACAGTGGAAAGTTCTTTCATCATGAAGAGGTGCCAGGTTGAGTGGCCAGGGTAGCGTCCGAGGTTTGTATCATAGCAAGGGGGGAGGAGATCGGTCCAATTCCCGACATTGTTCCGTCGCTGTCCCGGTCTTTCTCTGGGGTGAACAGGTGTGGATGTCCCTCCAAATCCGACACCATGGGTGACGTGTGTAGTCCAGTCACCGCTCTCAAGGCCTCTCGTCGTTCTTGCATGATTTGCGTAAGATCGGGTGAGCCCGTAGGGGATGATGCTTGGCTTTTGGGGCGGCCTGCCCGAGTGCGGCTCGCACCTCGTCTCCTGGAGCGTCTGAAGGCGCTGTTGCGTGCTCTCTGGGGTCCAGGATTAGGGAGTGTTGGGCAATGGAACTCAGTCCATTCCTGTGCTTCCTCCGCCGTGTTGAAAAAGAGGGCTTTCCCCTTGTGCAGTACTTTTAGGCGGGCCGGGAACAGCAGAGAGTATTGAAGGTCATTTGCGCGGAGGCGCCTCTTGACGTCGAGGTAGGTGGAACGCTGGTGTTGGATCTCTCGGGCATAGTCCGGGAACACCATAACATGTTGGTCTTCCACTTGTAGGGGGCCCGCCGTCCGGGCCGCACGAAGCACCGCATCGCGGTCCCGGAAATGTAAGAATTTAGCCAGCATGGGGCGTGGAGGGAGGCCCGGCTTGGGCGCCCGGGCTGGGACCCTATGTGCTCTTTCAATGGAAAAAAAGGCCGACCTTTCCGTCTCCGGTGTGAAAGATTTGGTCCAGAGCTCCATGTACGTAAGAGGGTCCGAGTTCTCAATGCCTTCCGGCAAGCCCAGGACGCGGATGTTACAGCGCCTCGAGCGCCCTTCCAGGTCCACCGTGCGTTCCTCGAGGGCCGCCACGCGGTGCAGGACTTCCTTCAGTTCCGCCGCCTGTGTTTTCATCGCAGGTTGCAGCTCGGTCACAATCCGCTCTCCGTCTTTCACTCTGTCCGCCAATTTGCGGTGGTCGTCGCGGATTAGATTGATGTCCGTCGTCAGGACGCCCAGTCTCTCCTCCATTGATAGGCGGGATAATTCGATTGCCGCCAATACTTGGTCCAATTTTGCCGAGAGTGTGGGGTCGGTCTGCGACGCGTTGGCTTGCGTCCATGTTCTCGTTTGGGGCATCCTCTCGGGGGCCGTCTCGGGGACAGTTGGTGTCTGCGTGGGTCTCGGCTTCCCCATGAGTGCAGTTAGAGATGGGGGGGGGCTTGCCCTCCGCGCGTTCCGTAATCCGCAAACCACCTCTCCTCAGTGTATCTGGGTGGGCAGTAGTTCAGGGTAAGTCGGCCCCCTAGCCGCTCCCGGCCTCGGGGCGGACACTGCGTTCCCCCTTTCCAGGGAACCTCTGCTAGGGTAATGCGCGGTAGCGAGGGGGTGACAGCCCAGGCGTCAGGAGATGCACAGCAAATGGTGACTGCTCCCACTGTCCAGGTTTCTCCGGGGACAGGGCGCTTGGCAGCGAGGTCCGATCCCACCCCCCCAGGCAACCCCGGGGGTCGACGAGCAGGCGACCAGGGCCCGGGAGGGGGGAGGGGGTCGATGAGCGACCCCGGTATGGCGTGTGAACTTCCTGAGGTCAGTGGAGCACCGCACTTGCAGGGGGAAGTCCGCGTCGATCACGGCGTCTCGGCCTCTGCGGGCGCCATCTTGAAGTCAGGCACTCGGGTCCACTGGGTCACGCAATGCGGCAGAAGCGTTCTGAGCTTTCCCCCCCCCCCCCCCTGACCAAGGGCCGGCGCCGTCCGCGACCCCTCGGCGGCCCCAGATGGGGTAGGATGCCGCCGGGTCTCCGGCACCGAGGGTCACAGGAGGAGAAAGAGGGGGGGGTAGGGGGGTCGTCACTCACCGCCTTCCAATGGGGTCGAGGTCGCCTGAAGGACCCAGCGGCATACAGGTGGTACCCCCACCGGCGTCCGTCAGTCAGAGGTAGCGGGCCGATCAGTGCTGGGGTGGGCTCCCAGTCGTGCAGGAGCGCCGGGTTAGTGGATCGTCGGGACGCCGGCCGCCATCTTGCGTACCCGGCTGTCACCACCAGAGTGCAGTCGGCGTGCAAGGGCTCGTGAGTCGGTCTCTGTGCCCTGCGGTGAAGTCCTGGGGTCGTCAGTCGTCCTCACCGCTGAATGCTGTCGCCTCGAGGATAGTCCCTCAGTGGTTCCCCCCGCTGGTGGAGGGAGCCGCGCCCGCCATCTTAGAGACTCAGCGCCCGGCTCCGGGTCCGATGTGGGACGGTGATCAGCGCTCGTCCGCAGCCCCCGTAGCGTCTTCAGAAGTCGCCCACAGCAGGTAAGTCCCAGTGGAGCAAAATGTGCGGGCTGAGGCTCCCGGCGATCTTAGGAAATGGGCAGGATGCTAGCCCGATCGCGGAGCCTCAGCAGGACACAGCCGCCATCGTGGCCTGCCAAGCCACGCCCCGCAAGGCGTACGATCATGATGCTACGTTTGGGCATACTCCCTTTATTATCTTTTACCTCTTCTTGGAACGTAAAGAGTAGTTCACAATGCAACCTGTGTTTGGGGGGTAAACAGAACTTAGAGCATTTGCTCTTTATATGTCCGAATAAAGACGTTGTCACCGCCAGGTTATCATGTCTTGAGCCGATACATCGGTCCTGTCGGACCACTAATTCAAGGGATTTTATCTCCGTATGTGTTAAGCCTCCTAACGAGTATGTTTGCAATAAGATTTATAAATTTTTTTAAATTACTCTGAAAATGTATTAATTTGTCCATAAATGTAGTATGAATTTTCTTTTATATAATTTTGTGGTCCTCGAAAGAGTACCGAATCAAAATAAAAAAACTTTGACTTGACTTTGAGGTTGCCAGAGTGCTAAACATTCTAGCAATTTTTTTATAAAGGGGAGGTAGTTCTGAAAAGAACTTTTTTTAAAATTATTTTTGTTGTTTTATATTTTTTTATTATTTTTCTGATTTTTTTTTACTTTTTTTGTATTTTTTGAACGGTTTTATATTTTTTTTGGTTTTTTTGGGGGGGAAACAAAAACGATTAATTGTAAAGGGCTCAACAGGAGCAACAAAAAAAAAGAATTTATTCTCTGGGGCGTTTCGGACAATCATGATTATCAATTGCTAAGTTGATTAAATTGATGCTACTTTCTCTGTAGCAAATCAACTGACCGCAACGCACGCACACTGATTGTCCCGAACCTCATCTGTATATTTGGGACCATGTCCCTCGCCTCTGGTCCCGTCACTTCCTCTACATTTGATCTTCGGGCCACAGGAGGGGGGTTGTCCTGCATGTCACGTAGCTGTGCAGCACTGTAGTTGATAGGATGCCACCTCTCCATATGGCGATGCATCGTATAATTGCCATAACTGTATTTTTTATTTGTCCCTCTGGACAGATGTTTCTTGCATATAAGGCAAGTTACATACCGGGCATTCACTTTTTTTGGCCCCGGGGATATTTAAAAAATTGCCAAATGAAACTCTCTTTGACACGGGACGTCCTAGGCTCTTCTTCCAAAAACTGCCTCCTCTCTTGCTCCTCTTCCTCTTCTTCCTCTTCTTCCTCCTCTTGATTGAGGATTACCTGAGGAGGTGGTCCTCTCTTCCTAGGAGGTGGTGGTGGTGGTGGGGGTGCACCAGCTGAAGCTACAACACTTGAGATGTCATCAGTGATGTCATCAGTGATGTCATTTGAGATGTCATCAGTGATGTCACTGACCATGTCATGAATGATGTAATATGTGACATCATCAGCAGTGGATTGCGGGTGCGCGATATATAGTTAGTGCAACTAACTATATATGGAATTTCAATGGTTTTGTGTGAGTAAAATAAGGTTTTGTAAATGCTAATTCCTAACTATATATGGTCTATAACCTATGTTTTTTTCAGTAAATTTTAAAGGTTTTGTAAATGCTAATTCCTAACTATATATGGTCTATAACCTATGGTTTTTTCAGTGAATATATATATATATATATATATATATATATATATATATATATATATATATATTACCTACTGGCGGTCGCCAGTAGGTATATATAGTTAGGATTTTTTCTCTATGGGATTTTTGAAAATTCTATGTCTAATAACTTTGAAATTTTCAGGAAAATGGCACATTTTGTTTCTGAGCAGCCCCTGAAAATTTTGGGGGGGTTCGTCAAGGGGGGGCCGAGAAAAAAGGGGGGTCCCAAAACGCGTTTTTCCCATGTTAATTTCCATAGGGCGGTTGGCCTCACTTTTAGCCCGAACGGCTGAATGGATTTGCACGAAACTTGGCAAAATTGTAGGGACTGGTAGCCCGATGTGCCTTTTGTAGGTCTCAATATATGTGCTCCAGTGGATTTTGAGAAATTAACGTTTAAAAAAAGATATATATCTGTAACAGCGGACTGGGCAGCAGCCCAGGACGCGTACTTGTCGCGCAACGGAGCTTTGTGAAGCGAAGCTGATTGGTTCTCCGGCGTCTGTCAACATTCCAAACAGTCCGTAGCGGCCGCCATCTTGTCTCTCGGTAGGATCGAGAGACAAGAGGAGGTCAAAACAAAGGGGGAAATAACTATAAGGGGGCATAGTAGATCCTCGCTGACCCCCTAGGTTTGATGTGGAGGTTTTAAAAGGGCCCCGCGGGGCAAAAAAAAATAATAATAATAATAATCGAACGGCTGAATGGATTTGCACGAAACTTGGCAAAATATTAGGGACTGGTAGCCCGATGTGCCTTTGCTAGGTCTCAATATATGTGCTCCAGTGGATTTTGAGAAATTAACGTTCAAAAAAAGATATATATCTGTAACAGCGCTCCGCTTCGCGTAACGGAGGTTTGCGAAGCTGATTGGTCATTCTGTCACTGGGCTATAGTTGGGCTACATCTGGCTGATATTTGGGCTACATTTGTTTTTTTGTGTGTCTGGCGGCCATCTTTGGGCTACATTGGGCTACATTGGGCTTCATTGGGCTACATTCGGCTAATTAGCAAATAGCTCATCGCAAACTAGGAATGGTAAAGAATCGCTATTTATTCCTTAAAGTTCGCTATTTAGGAAATGCAAAAAACTTTGATGATACATATGGCGGTTCATCTCTAACAAGATAAGAAGCATAGGGATACATTTATGATGACTGGCGCATCACCAGGGATGTGTTAGTCATTCTGTGCCGCTGTTCCGTCACCTATGGTGTGCTGCATTTACAATGCGGCGCATCATGGGGCAAAAACAGCACAGATGCGTGATGTATCTGTGCCGTAAAGGTGGCGCATTGCTGGAGTTGTATCGCAAGTGTGATGAAGCTCCAGCAAGGGTCGGGGGTGCCCCTGTCGCAGGGTTTCTGTTCTCACACAGAACTGTGGACAGAGGATTGGAACCTCGGCGAATGCATTGCTGGAGTTGTATCGGAAGTGTGATGAAGCTCCAGCAAGGGTCGGGGGTGCCCCTGTCGCAGGGTTTCTGTTCTCACACAGAACTGTGGACAGAGGATTGGAACCTCGGCGAATTAGGGTGTCCCAAAACTCACGTTAGTAATCAAAAACTCCTTAGCAAGCTAGGTACAGTGTCACATTGGATATAACAAACTCTCAATGTTTAGACAATCCAGAATATGAACTTATAGTACCTCAGGATACGTGGAACTCATGAACAGTCGGTCGTTATATATTTCTTAGAAACCAGAACATGGAGTTAAGAAGAACAGATGTGTATTTGAAATGTTTATTTACTAATGCTGTCTTCTCAGGCGTAGTACCTTAGATAATAAAAGTACACATATTATCAGTAGCAAAATTACCAGCATAGTTACTAGTACATAAAAAGTGAATGGTGATAGTATGTTAACATGCTGTAAATGAATAAGAGTTAGCAACACTTATAAGCAGCCGCGGGCCGTGGAGGGAGTTACGGTGGGGCAGGGAGGCGGGGAGGGGGAGGGGCAAGGTAGAGAGGGCTCCACCCTGCTTCTCCCCCTCCCCGCCTCCCTGCCCCATCGTAACTCCCTCCACGGCCCGCGGCTGCTTATATCTCACCCTCCCTAATACACATATTATATTATTTGCTAAGAAGGTCTCTTTGTGTTGGTTTAGGGCGTGCCCATACTTTAGTGTCTTAGATTTGAAGGAATCACATCAGCATACACCAGCTCTCTCTTCATGTGAACCGCATCAACTGTTGTGTATGTGTGTTCGGCAAAGCAATATAAAACCCGCCTCATGCCCAGAATTGGCAGAAGTTGCACTTATGTTATGAGTATGAAGTCGTGGAGATCAGACCTCATAACAATTCTGTATCGTGTTGTTCTTGAAACTTTAGCACTCGCTGTACAGATATAGTTTAACAAGTAAAGCAGATAGTAGACCAATAACATATTATTCTCATGTAAACCACGATGAACTACTAGGTGGAAAGCTAAAGCAACAACTAAGTGTCGTGTGCAGAAGTTGCAAAAAAGGAAAAATGGCGTTTAAACCGGTAATGAGCCCATGCTAACTTAACACGGTGTAAAGATATCCAGGACCTAGATGACACCTCCTCATGATCCGGAAACGAACTGAATAAGATAATAGAAGTGCCATCTCATGAGAGCAGATTGCAAGTTTATATGTGGACGGTCCGCAAGGTAAAGCATTAAAAACTAGGAAAATTTAATGCTAAAGAAAAATAAAACAGCCAAGTACTTTATCGAGTCTTAAGCCAATAGGCAAGGTAAATAATAAAAACTTGACAAATAAGTCAATGAATTGTCAATGAAATGCTAGTACTCAGCATATCAAACATGAAAAAGGTCTATGACATAACTGTGTATGCAAAATAAGCTGCAACAGCCTCCAATAGGAAGTCACCGTCTTCATCCGAAAACAGTTCAGCCATCCAATTTAAAAGCGGAAAAGAACATACGTGCTCTCCCAGCACCGGATCCTCTATCACCATCAGAGGACAGCTCGGTGGGTTTTCAAGAAAGCTCTGTTCCAAGAAAGACTGTGCTGCCGCCAGTAAATTCCAGGGACCAAGTAGTCCATGCATCAATGCCACAGCCATAATCCTTTCGCCAGGACAAACCAACTCGTGAGTAATGATAGGAGTCATCAGCTGATTAAAGTCGACGTCAGGAGAAACCGGTCCGCAGAGACACAAATCAATGGCCCAATCGAAATCACAGGTCAGGCAGTGAAATACAGGCTGGACACAGGTGAAGTAGGAGAATCGAAAAGATAATCCATATGCCGTGCTTAATATCGCCAACGGCATTGTGCCATAATATTCTAGCATGCGATTGCGGAACAGTGTCAGCAGCTGCAGGGTGGGAGGTTGCATAGGAGGGACATCCATATTTAAAAATGTAAAAAAGCACAAGAGCGTCCGCTGGTAATGCAAGTAAAAATGCCAATCCACGAACCAGAGTGCAGAAAATAGAATGAAAGGAAGCAGTGATGACTCCAAAGATTTTCTCAAATGAAGTCACGAGACCACTGGTAACAACTTTAAAAAAGTGCGCCAGGGACTTTGTGGAGGATGCGTTAAAGATAGTCGGAAACATGTTGCTGAAATTGAAAGGCAAATCTTAATTGAAAAGGGTGTGCACCTCTGTACGGGTGTTCGCTATGTGAAGTACGAAAGTTTCACGGGCCGAACTCAAGGCCACCTCTCTCTGAGACAAAAGAGCTCTTATTCTTGCCATGCCGTTGAAACGTGTCCCAAGGTTGGTATTTGTGGCCAGATTGAAAACTCCCTATGTTCATGTGTGGGAGGAAATAGAACATTTCTGCAGCAAATAACCCGTTCACTTACTGTTACGATAAAAGGAATACTTTTAATTAACTCAGAACAATCTTCATTATTGAGCATCAAATAACTACCATTTTCCAACAACTTGAACGTGGGGATGATAGCAGGAACTGGCGTGCCTTGCAACACGCAAGCCATATTTGGTCGGTGTTTGTTGCATGAACCGTGTAACTGTATGTGCCTACACATTAGTGAATGATCTGGCGTCTCAGTGCATTCCTCTCCATTCAGATAAACTTCTTGATCATCTTTGAAACATCTGTATGTGTATGGAAGCGACCAGACCTCATGAAGAAAAGCACTACCTAAAGGTTCATAACGACCTATTGGTATATATTTCATACAATTTGAAAACTTATATAAAGCAAAAGGCAGCGTTATTAAACCGTGGATAAGGCATGTTGCCAAAAAACCCGCAATCCTCTGCTGATGATGTCACTGAGCATGTCATGAATGATGTAATATGTGACATCATCAGCAGTGGATTACGGGTAATAGTATCTCTAGTTTACTCCCCTATAGCTGTCTTTCTTTTAACATAAGTGTCTGTTTCCTTCCCTTATACTTACTGTTTTTGGTTCGCTTCCGGTTCGCGTACCGGCGAGCGAACTGGGAAGCGAACTAAGAGAAATAGAGGTTGGCACAGTTCCAAATATTGTACCAATTTTTTAATAACGGGGAGGTAGTTCTGAAAAGAACTTTTTTTTTATTTTTCTGAACATTTTTTTACTGTTTTTGAATTTTTCGGAACAGTTTTATATTTTTGTGGGTTTTTCTTGGAGGGGGCAATGAAAACGATTCATTGTAAAGGGCTCAACAGGAGCAACAAAACAAAAAAAAGAAGTATTTATTATTTTGGGCGTTTCGTACAAACTTGCATATGATAGTCAATAGCTCTGTTGATCAGAGTGATGCTTTTTTCTCCGTAGGAAATGAATCCATCGCAAAATACGCAGATGTGTTTTACATCACCAAATCTCATTTGTATATTTGGCACCATCTCCCTGCCCTCTGGTCCCGTTACTTCCGGTACAACAGATCTTCTGGCCATAATAGGGAGATTATCTAGGTCGTTCCGAAACTGTGCAGCACTGTAGTTGTTAGGATGCCACCTAGTCATATGGCGATGCATTGTGTAGTTTCCGAAACTGTATTTTTTGTCGGTCCCTCTGGACAGTCTATCTTGACATATAAGGCAAGTTACGTATCTTGCATTTACTTTTTTCTGACCTTTGGGAATTTTAAAAAATTGCCAAATGAAGTTTTCTTTCCGGTGAGACGTCCTGGGCTGCTCAGGCAAAAACTGCCTCTCTTCGTGCTCGTCCTCCTGTTCCTCTTCTTCTTCTTCTTGTTGAATTATAACTTGAGCAGGTGGTCCACTCTTCCTTGGATGTGGTGGAGGTGGTGGGGAAGCACCAGCTGAAGCTACTAAAGAAGCCATTGCTCAGTGATCACAAAGGGTCTTTCTCTCACAATGATGAAAGTCAGAGTGAGGAAAGAAGGAGGGATTTTCATCATTTGGGAAAAACAAGAGTTCTCAACCAATCAAAAGTGTTCATTTTAGATTATATGACCTAGTCTTACATTATTAGGAAACCAAAAGTGAAATGAACCAATGAAAAGTGTTATTACCAAGTCACATGACTTGCTGTGTTTACGTTAAGCGCTTTGCAGGGCCTCCCGGTTTGCTTCCAGAAACCTGCGCTTTGCGACTCGCTTCGCGTACCAGTTCGCTAACGTAGTACGTCATATGACGTATCACGCGACAACGTGAAACGTCATGCGGACGGGAGGCATCACGATGTTGTTTTGTAACGCGGCACTTGCGGTAAAGAAACGTTTACCGGCTCGCGGTCTATTTCGCGGCATCAAGGTCAGCTAACGGGAAGCTTCCCGATTTGCGAAGCGGGAACGAAGAAAAAAAAATATTTAAAAAAAAAATTATTCATAAACATATAAAATATATTTTTGGATTTAAAGAAGAATACATTTTACAGCTACAGATATTAGCTGTTAAAAAACCAATGAAATTCACAGAAAAAACCATAGGTTATAGACCATATATAGTTAGGAATTAGCATTTACAAAACCTTGAAAATTCACTGAAAAAACCATAGGTTATAGACCATATATAGTTAGGAATTAGCATTTACAAAACCTTGAAAATTCACTGAAAAAACCATAGGTTATAGACCATATATAGTTAGGAATTAGCATTTAAAAAACCTTATTTTACTCACACAAAACCATTGAAATTCCATATATAGTTAGTTGCACTAACTATATATCGCGCACCCGCAATCCACTGCTGATCATGTCACATATTACATCATTCATGACATGGTCAGTGACATCACTGATGACATCACTGATGACATCTCAAATGACATCACTGATGACATCACTGATGACATCTCAAATGACATCACTGATGACATCACTGATGACATCTCAAATGACATCACTGATGACATCACTGATGACATCTCATTTGACATTACTGATCACATCACTGATGACATCATTCATGTGATAATACGATAAACCTCTTCAGACTCTAATATAACCTTAGATACACTCAGTGTAAACAGACACTCATAGACTGTCACTCATCCATGGAGTTACTCAGACACTTAGTCAGTCATGCAAATTTATTTATTTATTTTATTTATTTATTTTTAATATTTATAGAGCGCTGCATTTACCCATGGGCGTCTTGGCGCTGATAAATCATTTGTTAAATACAAGCTGTGAAGTTAGGAACCGGTTAATTAAACAGAGATAGTTATTGAGTAAACAGCCAAGTTTTCAGGAGTTTACGGAATTGGAGGAGCGTGGCACTTTGTCTGATGTTAGGAGGCAGGGTGTTCCAGAGTCTGGGGGCCGCCACCAGAAAGCGTCGGTCACCCCAGGTGACTGTTTTGGTGCGGGGGACAATCAGTTGATTGAGAGTGGCTGATCGTAAGGCTCTGGTGGGTTTATAGCGTTGTAGTTGAGTTTTTAGGTAGTGGGGTCCTTGATTGTTCACTGCTTTGAACACAATGCAGAGTGATTTAAAGTGAATTCTTTTTTGTATCGTGAGCCAGTGAAAATCCTTTATATCTTTGGAGATAGATTCAAACTTTGTCTTGCCAGAGAGCAGACGAGCCGCCGCGTTTTGAGCCGATTGGAGTTTTGTGATGACTCTGGTTTGAGCATTTAGGAATAGCCCGTTACAATAGTCCAAAGATGAAAGGACAAGGGCAGTGACAAGAGTCTTAATGGCAGTGTCAGGGAGAAAAGGACGAATTTTCCTGATCATTTTTAGTTTCAGGTGTGCCATAGACACTGTTTTAATGGCGTGGTCCATAAAGATTAGACCATCGTCGAAGGTGACTCCGAGGTTCCTAACCTTCGTGGTGGGAGTGGGAGGGGTATTGAAGGTCTCTGGCCACCAACTAGTTGGCCAGGCTGGTTGGAGTGATCCAAATATGAGTACCTCGGTTTTTTCCGAATTTAACTTAAGGCAGTTGGTGGCCATCCATTCTCCTATAGCTAGGAGCCCTTTCTTAAATTTTTCGGCTACTTGCTCTCCATCCCCTTTAATTGCCAACACTAGTTGGGTGTCGTCGGCGTAGGAGGTTAGGCTCATCCCATGTGCTTTGATGGTCTTAGCAAGGTCCGACACATAAATGTTAAAAAGTGTCGGACTCAGGGATGAGCCTTGAGGAACTCCACAAGGGGCAGAGAGTTGGGCCGATTGAAAGGGTCCTAAAATGACAGCCTGCGTTCTTTTGGCAAGGAAGGACGCAATTAAGTCTTTGGCAGTGTGACAAATGCCAAATCCCTGGACACGATCGACCAAGGTGTTGTGGTCGACCGTGTCGAAGGCCGCCGATAAATCTAGCAGAACCAGGATGGCAGTGCCACCCTGGTCCCTGATTACCCTGATGTCATCGGCGGCTTTGATCAGGGCTGTCTCAGTCCCATGATGTTTTCTGAACCCAAACTGGGTGTTGTCCAGAAGCTGATGTTGTTCTATAAACTCGGATATCTGGGTGTTCATGATTTTTTCAGTCACCTTCGCCATGAAGGGGAGACTAGCGATGGGGCGGTAGTTTTTTAGCTCACTTTTATCCAAGGAGGGTTTTTTTAACAAGGGTTTTAATAAGGTGTTTTTGAGGGGATCCGGGTAATTGCCTGATAGGAGAATTGAGTTACAAACTTGCGTGAGTGCCGGTAGGATAGAATCCATGACCGGTCGGAGTACGGAGAGAGGGCAGGGATCCAGAAGTGATCCTGATTTAATAGTGGATAGTATATTTTTTATTTGGTATGGGGTGACCGGTTGGAAGCTAAAAAACATGTTGGCAGGACAAAAGGTAGTGGATGTGATAGTATTTCGAGGTGATTTGGTGGAAAAAGCCTGATAGATATCGTCTACTTTAGTGAAAAAAAAGGAGGCGAGGGAGTCACACAAAGATTGCGACGGAGGAGGAGTGAGGTCAGGAGAATGACCTGATAGTGCTTTGGTGATTTGAAATAATTGTCTGCTCGAGTTCTTAGCAAAGAATCAATCACACCTCCATTTCCTCAACTATACAGTTATACACACCTTACTTATTCAAACATATACTAAAACATATTTACTCACTTATACAATCCTGGATACAAGTTCACAATGATCCATACAGCCACTCACACATTCACTGGCTCTTATGCACAGTTATTTATATATGGTAACTCTCACATGTACTGTGTTTTACATATGTAATTACTTTGACATGTAGCACTGAGATATCCATTCACTCACCAATACACTCATGCACACAGTCAACCGCCCATACAGTTGTTTCCACATGCACTTTTGAACCCATACATCCAGTCAATCAACTGCTCACACATCTATGCAGAGAGTCATACACCTCCCAGCCACCCACACACACACTCAGTCTCCCATACAAATGCTTGGGCAACCAATCAATAACCCATACAGTTAATCATAAAGCTAATGATCAACACATGCAGCAATTTACAGAACAACAGACATAATGATGCACAAATTAAGACAGTTTAGTCACTAACCCATGCACTCAGTGAGACACATTTAATCAGTCACTCATACAGTCAGCCATGCCCCTACTAAATCCTTCATCAAGACACTTATACATCCATTCATTCTTCAATATGTAAGACATATTTTAACTTTACAGAATTATACAGTCACTGGATGACGTCATCAGTGATCTCATCAGTGATGTCATTTGAGATGTCATCAGTGATGTCACTGACCATGTCATGAATGATGTAATATGTGACATGATCAGCAGTGGATTGCGGGTGCGCGATATATAGTTAGTGCAACTAACTATATATGGAATTTCAATGGTTTTGTGTGAGTAAAATAAGGTTTTTTAAATGCTAATTCCTAACTATATATGGTCTATAACCTATGGTTTTTTCAGTGAATATATATATATATATATATATTACCTACTGGCGGTCGCCAGTAGGTATATATAGTTAGGATTTTTTCTCTATGGGATTTTTGAAAATTCTATGTCTAATAACTTTGGCGTTTGTGGACGGAATTGGCTGAAATTTTCAGGAAAATGGCACATTTTGTTTCTGAGCAGCCCCTGAAAATTGGGGGGGGGGTTCGTCCAGGGGGGGTCGAGAAAAAAGGGGGGTCCCAAAACGTGTCTTTAACATTGAGTTTTCCATAGGGCGGTTGGCCTCACTTTTAGCCCGAACGGCTGAATGGATTTGCACGAAACTTGGCAAAATTGTAGGGACTGGTAGCCCGATGTGCCTTTTGTAGGTCTCAATATATGTGCTCCAGTGGATTTTGAGAAATTAACGTTTAAAAAAAGATATATATCTGTAACAGCGGACCGGGCAGCGCTCCGGTTCGCGGACTTTTCGCGCAACGGAGCTTTGTGAAGCGAAGCTGATTGGTTCTCCGGCGTCTGTAAACATTCCAAACAGTCCGTAGCGGCCGCCATCTTGTCTCTCGGTAGGATCGAGAGACAAGAGGAGGCCAAAGCGAAGGGGCAAATGACCATAAGGGGGCATAGTAGATTCTCGCTGACCCCCTAGGTTTGATGTGGAGGTTTTAAAAGGGCCCAGCGGGGCAAAAAAAAAATAAATAATAATAATCGAACGGCTGAATGGATTTGCACGAAACTTGGCAAAATTGTAGGGACTGGTAGCCCGATGTGCCTTTGCTAGGTCTCAATATATGTGCTCCAGTGGATTTTGAGAAATTAACGTTCAAAAAAAGATATATATCTGTAAGCGCGCTCCGCTTCGCGTACTTTTCACGTTACGGAGCTTTGCGAAGCTGATTGGTTCTTCGGCGTCTGTAAACATTCCAAACAGTCCGTAGCGGCCGCCATCTTGTCTCTTGGTAGGATCGAGAGACAAGAGGAGGCCAAAGCGAAGGGGCAAATGACCATAAGGGGGCATAGTAGATCCTCCCTGACCCCCTAGGTTTGATGTGGAGGCTTTAAAAGGGTCTCGCAGGGCAAAAAAAAAAAATATCGTTTTTTTAGTTTTTTTGCGTGGAGTGCGCCCGGTTTGCGAACCGGGAAGCGTTCTGGGGAGCATACTTTCTTGAAAATTAGTGAAAAAAGTTAGAGTAAAATAATAATTGTGAGTGATCAGATGTAGGGTAGCTCTGAGAAGAGCTTTTGGGTTTATGGTATATTTAGGTACTTATAAGTAGGTACCAATGCACATTCTTAAATTCAGAATGAAAATTCTGTTGCCCTCATCTGAGAAGTGAACTCCATCTCCTCTGTAGATATCTTGCATGTAGTAACGCAAGTTATTGTTGTACAGGGAGCCCATTCCATGGTCTCTCATGTAAGCTGAAACAGATTTGTTTACATGCTTCCTCGATTTCTCAATTTGTGGACAAAATTGGTTCGACCACCTCCATTTTTGTCTTTGGCATATATTTGAATATACCAAGGCAGTCTGAGGAAAAAGTGCCATCAATTGCTCAAAGGTGTCCTTTAAAAGCATTTCCAGACCTATCCCAGTCAAAGTGCCCAAATCATTACCTCCACAGTGCACAATTAACAGGTCAGGTTTTGGCAAATGCATAAAGGTTTTCACCAATGGTATCAATTGGTGACATTTTAATCCTCTGTGGCCAAACCACTTAATTTCCACATCTTGTAAATTGAGGTTAGGTAAATTCCTGTTTTCAGCGTACCTCTGAGCCCAATAGATGTAACTATGTCCAACAATCCAGACAGAAAACATGGCGAGAGAAGGTTCTCCTGCAGTCAGATGAAGTATGGCAATGAAAAGGCAGTTGAAAAAATGAGAGTGTAAAATGAAAAAAACTGAGGAGTTTCTGTGTTAATGAAGCAGTAAGAGTGATTGGTGGATTTTGATTGCTGAAAACAGAAAGTTAGGGTGCATGGATGAGTTCGTTGAAAGATGTATTTTGAGTGGCGAAGAAAAAATCATTAAATGAAAGATTGCACTGGATATGCAGGTGCACTGAGAGTTCAGAGTTCAATTGCAACATTGTTGTGTGAACTTGGAAACACCAGAGGTCTTGCAAGAGGTGGTTGCTATGCAGAAAAAGCAGAGAGGGGGCAGAGGGGGGAAGGGTTTTGATTTGAAAAAAAGTGAGGGAAGAGTTTTGATTGGGTGACATGAGAGATATGTGTGAAGAATTACAGCATTTCTGTGCTTTTGATAGCTGCAGACTCTGGAGTGCATACCTTTTGCTCTGCTGAAGACAAATTGGTGTGTTTCTGAGACTGTTTTTAAACTCAAAGTATTTGCTAAGGTGAGAAAAGATTTCTTTAATTTAGATAGAAAATAGTGTGCTTTAAGGAGAAAATTATGAAGAAAGTTGTGTTTTTCAAATGTTGCTTTGTCTCAAGTGTTTTACAAATAGATTTTGTTTCTGTGAGAAATTGTAATTGGAGAAAATGTGAAGTATTAGTACTGACAGGGTTTTTATGTGCATAGGAGCTGTGGAGTGTTTTCAAATTATGACTTGTAAATCGTTTTTGAAAAAAAGCAATGGTTTTAATATTGATGACAAGGACATAATGGTGTCTGCTTCTTTATAAGGTAATTGAGAGTCTCTGATGTTATTTTTCCCATTTCAATGTAAGAAGTTTGTCTGTGGAGCAAATTGCTTGTAAATATGCTCCCACCTGTGCATGGCAAATTTAGATTTTGAATGTTTGCGTTACATAGGCATGTTAAAGGTGACTGAAACATGCTGCAAAGGCAATCAAAAAACGCTTTTATGTGTCTTAAGGACATTTTAAGTCATTTCCCCATGTGCAGTGTTTTGAAATTATGAGTTGAAAATCGTTTTTGAGGTAAAGGAATGTTTTCAAAATTTATGTGCGCCATATGCCCCCAAATTTCTTTTTCAGGGGTGCAGCAGGGTGTTCTTGAGACACCCCTGCACCCTCGGAAAAATTCGTAATTTGCGATGAGGTAATTGCTAATCGCAAATTGCACCTTCATTCCTATGGGCCTCCTGCTGCATGGAAATGAATGGGTAATTTGTAATTAGCAAATAGCTCATCGAAAATTAGGAATGGTAAAGAATAGCTATTTATTCCTTAAAGTTCGCTATTTAGGAAATGCAAAAAACTTTGATGATACATATGGCGGTTCATCTCTAACAAGATAAGAAGCATAGGGATAGATTTATGATGACTGGCGCATCACCAGGGATGTGTTAGTCATTCTGTGCCGCTGTTCCGTCACCTATGGTGTGCTGCATTTACAATGCGGCGCATCATGGGGCAAAAACAGCACAGATGCGTGACGTATCTGTGCCGTAAAGGTGGCGCATTGCTGGAGTTGTATCGCAAGTGTGATGAAGCTCCAGCAAGGCTCAGGGGTGCCCCTGTCGCAGGGTTTCTGTTCTCACACAGAACTGTGGACAGAGGATTGGAACCTCGGCGAATTAGGGTGCCCCAAAACTCACCTTAGTAATCAAAAACCCCTTAGCAAGCTAGGTACAGTGTCACATTGGATATAACAAACTCTCAATGTTTAGACAATCCAGAATATGAACTTATAGTACCTCAGGATACGTGGAACTCATGAACAGTCGGTCGTTATATATTTCTTAGAAACCAGAACATGGAGTTAAGAAGAACACATGTGTATTTGAAATGTTTATTTACTAATGCCGTCTTCTCAGGCGTAGTATCTTAGATAATACAAGTACACATATTATCAGTAGCAAAATTACCAGCATAGTTACTAGTACATAAAAAGCGAATGGTGACAGTATGTTAACATGCTGTAAATGAATAAGAGTTAGCAACACTTATAAGCAGCCGCGGGCCGTGGAGGGAGTTACGGTGGGGCAGGGAGGCGGGGAGGGGGAGGGGCAGGGTGGAGAGGGCTCCACCCTGCCCCTCCCCCTCCCCGCCTCCCTGCCCCACCGTAACTCCCTCCACGGCCCGCGGCTGCTTATCTCTCACCCTCCCTAATACACATATTATATTATTTGCTAAGAAGGTCTCTTTGTGTTGGTTTAGTGTCTTAGATTTGAAGGAATCACATCAGCATACACCAGCTCTCTCTTCATGTGAACCGCATCAAGTGTTGTGTATGTGTGTTCGGCAAAGCAATATAAAACCCGCCTCATGCCCAGAATTGGCAGAAGCTGCACTTATGTTATGAGTATGAAGTCGTGGAGATCAGACCTCATAACAATTCTGTATCGTGTTGTTCTTGAAACTTCAGCACTCGCTGTACAGATATAGTTTAACAAGTAAAGCAGATAGTAGAGCAATAACATATTATTCTCATGTAAATCACGATGAACTATTAGGTTGAAAGCTAAAGCAACAACTAAGTGTCGTGTGTAGAAGTTGCAAAAAAGGAAAAATGGCGTTTAAACCGGTAATGAGCCCATGCTAAATTAACACGGTGTAAAGATATCCAGGATCTACATGACACCTCCCCATGATCCGGAAACGAACTGAATAAGATAATAGAAGTGCCATCTCATGAGAGCAGATTGCAACTTTATATGTGCACGGTCCGCAAGGTAAAACATTAAAAACTAGCAAAATTTAATGCTAAAGAAAAATAAAACAGCCAACTACTTTATCGAGGCTTAAGCCAATTGGCAAGCTAAATAATAAAAACTTGACAAATAAGTCAATGAATTGTCAATGAAATGCTAGTACTCAGCATATCAAACATGAAAAAGGTCTATGACATAACTGTGTATGCAAAATAAGCTGCAACAGCCTCCAATAGGAAGTCACCGTCTTCATCCGAAAAGAGTTCACCAGCACCGGATCCTCTATCACCATCAGAGGACAGCTCGGTGGGTTTTCAAGAAAGCTCTGTTCCAAGAAAGACTGTGTTGCCGCCAGTAAATTCCAGGGACCAATTAGTCCATGCATCAATGCCACAGCCATAATCCTTTCGCCAGGACAAACCAACTCGTGAGTAATGATAGGAGTCATCAGCTGATTAAAGTCGACGTCAGGAGAAACCGGTCCGCAGAGACACAAATCAATGGCCCAATCGAAATCACAGGTCAGGCAGTGAAATACAGGCTGGACACAGGTGAAGTAGGAGAATCGAAAAGATAATCCATATGCCGTGCTTAATATCGCCAACGGCATTGTGCCATAATATTCAAGCATGCGATTGCGGAACAGCGTCAGCAGCTGCAGGGCGGGAGCTTGCACAGGAGGGACATCCATATTTAAAAATGTAAAAAAGCACAAGAGCGTCCGTTGGTAATGCAAGTAAAAATGGGAATCCACCAAGCAAAGTGGAAAAAATAGAATGAAAGAAAGCAGGGATGACTCCAAAGATTTTCTCAAATGAAGTCACGAGACCACTGGTAACAACTTTAAAAAAGTGCGCCAGGCCCTTTGTGGAGGACGCGTTAAAGATAGTCCGAACCATGTCGCTGAAATGCAAAGGCGAATCAGTATTTAAAAGGGTCTGCACCTCTGTACGGGTGTTCGCTATGTGAAGCACGAAAGTTTCACGGGCCGAACTCAAGGCCACCTCTCTCTGAGACAAAAGAGCTCTTATTCTTGCCATGCCGTTGAAATGTGCTCCCAAGGTTGGTATTTGTGGCCAGATTGAAAACTCCCTATGTTCATGTGTGGGAGGAAATAGAACATTTCTGCAGCAAATAACCCGTTCACTTACTGTTACGATAAAAGGAATACTTTTAATTAACCCAGAACAATCTTCCTTATTGAGCATCAAATAACTACCATTTTCCAACAACTTGAACGTGGGGATGATAGCAGGAACTGGCGTGCCTTGCAACACGCAAGCCATATTTGGTCGGTGTTTGTTGCATGAACCGTGTAACTGTATGTGCCTACACATTAGTGAATGATCTGGCGTCTCAGTGCATTCCTCTCCATTCAGATAAACTTCTTGATCATCTTTGAAAATCTGTATGTGTATGGAAGCGACCAGACCTCATGAAGAAAACCACTACCTAAAGGTTCATAACGACCTATTGGTATATATTTCATACAATTTGAAAACTTATATAAAGCAAAAGGCAGCGTTATTAAACCGTGGATAAGGCACGTTGCCAAAGCAGCCAACCTTTTGGATTTATACTGGAAATGTTAAAGGAAGAATTACGGAGTAGGGCCTGTAAATCTTTAATGGACAACCGAGTAAAATTACTCCAACCATCATATTCCTCTAACTCCGGGATAGTAGGGGTGTTTAATTTTTTAGAAGTAGCCAATCCAAAGCATTTGGTCTGGGAAATTGTTTCATTCACAAACAACATATGATTTGGGATGAGACATGCACGGTGCAAAGCCTCAGTGCCTTGTACCTGCCAGGTTCGTGAACCCCAAACTGATGTAGATCCTGGATATCTTTACACTGTGTTAAGTTAGCATGGGCTCATTACTGGTTTAAACGCCATTTTTCCTTTTTTGCAACTTCTGCACACGACACTTAGTTGTTGCTTTAGCTTTCAGCCTACCTGCGTCAAGATCTATGCCTGCTTCAAGCAGGCGCAGGGTTTTGATGCAGCTTTGTCCTATCTGATTGTAAATGCGGCACACCGTGGGTGGCAGAGCAGCGGTGCACGTTAACTGGTGCATCCCTGGGGATGTGCTAGTTAATATAAATCTGCCCCTTTACATTTAATTATGTGCAGGGGACACAGAGTCGGTGAGGTTTATCCAAGGTTAAGAAGAGATGAGTCCTGTTCAGTGAAAAATTGGAGATAGGCTTCACCTCCTCTGCTCCTCAGCATCGTTGGACATGGTTAAATAATAGCTGCAAAATGTTACTCTTGTTAAACAATTTTACTATTATAATCTCTGAGATTTGTCTCTTACTGTGCAACATCTCATTGTTGTTATCTTTCTTTAAAGATAAAGACAACATCAACATGAGCGACAATCAGCAATCAGTTGATTTCGACCTCATCATTGAACTCGTAATTGAAACATCAGTGGATGTTGATCCCTTGGATGATTTCAATCCTGAGGATGAAGAAGAACGTGATGAGGATGCAGATTTGTCAGAATTGTATGACATAGGATGGGAAGCTGACGTGCTTGAGCCTATGGAACTATAAACATTTATTTTATAAATTTATAATAAATAAAAAGTAAATATGTAAACCGTTTAATTTAAAAATAAAGACACCTTCAAAAACAGGTTATGTGTAGTGTCTTCAATAAAATATTAAAATATGGTCATAAAATTAGATCAGATTCATATATAAAACAGCACAGGTAAAATGAATATAAATTCCATTTCTTTTCTGCTATTTCAGTATTCTAAATTTGCCATGTACAAAAAATTCTTCTATGTAAAAATGTTAAGTAGTGTGTTAAGTTTTTGATGACTGTTATTAATTTACTGTTGGGTAATAGTGGTTAATAACATTTTTTATTATATTTTACCACAGATTCAACTGCAGATTATTTCAAGATTTTTGGATGCCAAGCAAAGAAAGAGTGAGAAAGGCTGCAAAACGTCAAAGACAGCAGGTGAATGAAAAAAAGCAGCAGTCCTCTAACAAAAAGATTTGTCAAGTCACCAAGAAAGCACCGGGTAAGAGTACAAAAACATTCATAAGAAATATCTCTAGTAAAAAAAATATTACTACAGAAAATGTTTCAGTCCAGAAAAGGAGAAGCAATTCAAACGGTAAGGAAAGGCCAATGAGAAATGTTACTGCTAGAGTAAGAGATAACTCTATGCATGAAAGTAGAAGGAAACAAAAGTTTAGGGACATTCGTAAACGAATGTTCCGCAACAGGATAATTGGCAATTTGTTAAAAAATATTAAGAAAGGTCAACAGAAAGTGGTTTTTTATAAGAGAAAAAAAATAGTTGAGAAAGTTATTGATCAGGCATTTGAAATTAAACGTAAGTTATTTATTTTGACAATGAATAGAATTAGGAAGCTAAACAAGGCAATTTATGATTTCAAAAGAAATAGTAGATGGAAGAGAATAGTTAATCGTAGTAATTTTTGTGAAGTTTTTTCTGGAGAATGGATGCATAGTTCAAGCTCTGAGGCATTTTTTAATGAGGAGAGTTATTTCCAGGATAATGATTTGGTGCATGCAGTTGACACCAGTGGTCGAGCTTATGAAGTGAAAGATGGTTGTCCAGTTGAAAAAGAAAAACTTGTGACAACAGAGATAGAAGAGGTGTTAGGTAATGAGGTTTTAGGGAGACGTCCTAAGGGTCCTGTGTACACCTGGAAGTGTAGTAGTATTTGCAGTGTACGACAGGATTCCATCAATTTGCTTTGTGATTTTATACGGTCATTTAATAAGAAAAGTTTGAAGCAGAAAATGAAGTTGTTGCAAGAATTAGATCCTTGCAGAGTGAGAGAAGTGATAGGTTTGCATGGTCATTCACTGGCTTGTCTTTCCAGGAGAGTATGCCAGAGTGTTTTTCATCATTTCAGGATGCTAGCAGTGCATCATAATAAAGTGAGGAAATTAGTTAGAATGTTGTATTATGCTAAGAGTCCAGCAATTATGCTTAAACAATTATGCGCTGCTCTTTTGCATGGTTCTGAAATAGATGTGAAGAATATATGTGAAGAAATTGAGTTTTGTTACTTTGGAAGTAAAGAGGAGAATGTTGAAATTGACCAAGAAGAAGAGAGTAATGTGGAAGATAGTGTACAGGTTTCCAGTACAGATAATTTCCAGAGGGAAATTGCGACGTTTGAGGTGAAATCAAGTGAGAGGCCAAATTTCACTTGTGTGTGTTGTCGACGCACTTATTATAAGAATCAGACTAAGTTAGTGGATTTATATGAAAAAAGTGAAAGGGAAAATAATAGTGAATGGAAGGATTTTACAACATACTTGATGGTAGAAAATTGTTTTGATTTGGGATTGGATCAACGTGTGTGTACTTATTGTTGTAACAAATTAAATCAAAACCAGATGCCTGCTAGAGCAGTTCATAATAATCTGGAATTGGTTGAGATTCCTTCTGAATTGAAGGATTTAAATACTTATGACTCTATTTTGATTCAAAGTATCCATCCCTTTCAGGCTATTGTAAGAATGGAGCCAAAGACAGGGAAATTGCCTCCATCAGATTTACAGAGAGGATTAAAGGAAAGAGTTGTTTATTTGCCTCTAGATTTGAAGAAAAACATTAACACAATTGGAGTAGAAAAAGTAGAAGAGGAACCTCTTGTTATCTTAGTTAATGGGGTTCCGACAAAGAATAAGAAAATATGGCAAGATTTAGTAGATGTTAGGAAAGTCAAAAGGGCAACATTGTATTTGAAAAAATATAATAAATACTATAAAAATGTATATGTTGCAGAAGAGGAAGTAAGTGAGGAAGAGGATAGCGATTTGTGTGCTGGTCAAATTGAGAAAGTAGAACCCTGTACTAGTGAAGAAATATATGAACATTATAGTGTTCATCCTTTGCATTCCAAGGAAGTCATGGGGAATGCTATTGAGTTGTTTCAAATGAAACAAGCGAAAGGGAGTCCCATTAGTGTTTGGGAGGAAAGTTTGGAAGCTCGGTGTTTCCCACAGCTTTTTCCAACAGGTCAGGGAGGAAGATATGATGAGCGACCTCATCAAATTCCTGCTTCTGAATACCGGACTTTGCGATTGTATGCAGGAGATCCTAGGTTTCGACAATGCATTCCTTATTTGTTTCATCTCCTGTTTGAAAGCGATCTGTCTGGACTGTCATATGCAGTGAACCACATCTTGAAAAGTGGTATACACATGCAAAACATCTCGGCAAGTGACTTTATGGATAAAGTCAATGTCCAAGACAGTATTTTGGATTCTCACCTGATTAATCTCATGGCGTGTCAGCGTGGTACTAATGAGTACTGGTACCGTCGTCATGGTGATTTAAAATGTATGCTGAGGAATTTAGGAACTCCCACATGGTTCCTCACTTTGAGCTGTGCTGAGTATGGCTGGGAAGACTTACTTGAATTTCTACGAGAGGCAAATGCTAACGTAGAAAACATCGAATTCAAGACACCCGGAGAACTGTGCTCTTTGGATCCAGTCAATGTATGTAGGTACTTCAATCATAGATTTGAAGGTATGATGTCTTTCATCATGAATAAGAAGAATCCACCTCTTGGAGAGGTGTTGGATTTCTTCTGGAGGAAGGAGTACCAAGCAAGAGGTGCTCCTCATATACATATGTTGCTGTGGATCAAGGATGCACCTAAATTTGGAACGGATGCAGAAGACTCAGTGATGAGTTTCATAGAACAGTATTCTACGTGTGCTGTTCCAAACGCAAAGGAGAAAAAAAGCCTAAGAGAAAAAGTTCTACGTTTCCAAAGCCATCGATGTGGAAAGTACTGTCGTCGTAAATTCCGGAACAAAGACAAGTTCTACACCAAATGTCGTTTCGGCTTTCCACGACCGGTGATTTCTAAAGGAAGAGTGAACAGTTTGATGTCTTCGCTGCGACATAATGTGATGAAGAAATCACCTAAAAACACATACAATTTGAAGAGGAACGAAGAGTCTAAGTACATCAACGACTACAACCCGGTGATTTTGTCCATGTGGAATGCTAACATGGATATACAGTTTGTGGCTGATAACTGTATGGCTGTGGCTCGGTATGTGACATCTTACATCACCAAAAAAGAGAAGACAGAATTGAAGGATATGTGGGAGGACATTTCCCATGAAAAGAGCCTCAGCAAGAAGTTGTACAGTTTCAGTCTGAAGATGTTGTCGCATCGAGAAATCGGAGCTTACGAATGTTCTGACCGGTTGTCTTCAGCAAGTCTCTATGCCAAGTCCAGGAGTATCGTTTGGGCGAGTGTTGGTCTTGCTGCAACGCGTAATCGAGTTCTGAAACCTGTGCGGGAAATTGAGTATTTGGCGGAAAAGGAGCCAAATAGTACCGACATTTTGAAGAGCAACATGTTGGATACATATTATCCAAATCGAAGCAGTCACCTCGAGAATGTTTGTCTGTATGAGGTTCTGCAAAATTACATATTCAAGAGGAACATCAAAGAAGATACTGAGAAAGGAGTGTATGCTGTAATAGGAAGTGAGGGATGTGTGGTCAAGCAAAGAAAATGCCACTTGATAAACCATCGAAAATTGAGTGGCGAATCTCCTGAAAAAAAGGAGTTTTTCTATTTAGCACTTTTGCAACTTTTTAAGCCTTGGCGTGCAGAAGAGGAACTGCTTGGAGATTTCCTTTGTTACGAAGACTCATTCAATGCTGCCAAGGAGACCATAGAATGTCCTGCTTTTCCCAAATATGTAGAAATGTTGAATGTGGAAATTGAGCAGGAAGCAACGATTGCAACCGAGATTGCCAGAGACAGTTCTCAGGACAGTCAGAGTTCTGCTTCATTGAGTCAGGATCCACTAGGAGGACCTCTTATCGAAAATGAAGCTGCCACTGCTATGAATGAAGTGGAAAGAGCCATGGCACATGCTCAGGAGGATGCGGTTAACTTAGAAGAGTTGGAAAGACAATTCAACGTTGAGCAGAGGAAAATATATGACGAACTTACCATGCAAATTGATCATGGATTAAGTCATGACAAGAAAGAGTGCTCATGTACGTCGTTGAAGCCTGTCCGACTGTACGTGAGTGGAGAAGCGGGAACTGGAAAAAGTTTCCTTATTAAAGCAATTTCATGTTATTTGCAGGAAAGGACAGAGTCATCGCTGTCTTGTGTTGTCACCGCTCCAACTGGACTGGCAGCACATAACATTAAAGGGATTACTTTACATCGTTTACTGATGCTGCCAGTGGAGCATGACAACAAATTAGAATATCACAAGCTATCTGGAGATGCTTGTTTTGAAGTTTCAAGAGTCTTGAGGAAAATGAAACTTCTTATCATTGACGAAGTAAGCATGGTTTCCAATGTCATGCTTGCCTTTGTGCATTTGAGAATGCAAGAAGTTCTCAAAACAGAGTATGATGTGTTATTTGGTGGCAAACACATCATTGTTTTCGGAGATCTTCTGCAGCTGACACCAGTGAAAGGGCAACCTGTGTTCAAAATGCTCACGCATGAAGATACCAGGAAGTGCTTAGGGAGCATTGGCAACGTCAATATATGGTTAAACTTCAATTATGCTGAACTGCATGAAAATATGCGTCAGGCAAAGGATGAAGTTTACAAGACTATTCTACAAGATGTTAGAATTGGAAAAGTGACCGAGCATGGGAAAGAAGCTTTACATGCACGATTACTGACAAATTTATATCCAGACGAAGATGTTGTGCCTGAGAATATTTTTCAGAAAGTTACTTAGAAAAAATCTGGAATATGTTTGATGCCAACTCTTGCAGAATGTGCCAAATTCAACAACAAAATGTTGCATTTAGAAAAGCAAGAGATTGTGAAACTGGAAGCTATTGACAGAGTAGAGCATATGGGATCAACAATTATTTTGTCTGAGAATCTGAAAACAAAATTGGATTCATTAGAGAAGAGTATATCTAAAACTGCGGGTTTTGAAAAGACTCTAAATGTGTGCTTGAACTGCCGTATAATTTTAAGAAGGAATTTACATGTTGAAAGAGGTCTGGTAAATGGATCAATGGGTAATGTTGTTGATTTTGTGAAATACAGATATAGAGATGGAATTGAATTTTTAAAAATTAAATTTGATGGCATTGAGGAAGTACAGCTAATTGCTCGTTGTTCTGCTAGATTTTTGCTTGTAAAAGACTTATATGTTCGTCGTAAGCAGTTTCCTGTTTGCTTGGCATATGCGGTGACAATCCATAAATCGCAAGGTTTAAGTGTAGACTGTGCATTGGTGAATATTGGCAGTTCTGTGTTCAAGGAGGGTATGGCATATGTGGCATTGTCACGAGTTAGAACTTTATCGGGATTGTACTTGATTGAGTGTGATGTCACAAACATTTGTGCGGATCTAGATTGTGTTAAGGAATACAATAGGTTAAGAAGAGAGTATGCGCCACATTTGCCTCAGTATCCTTTGTTTGAGAAACGTGTGGTAGGCCGGAAACGAAGAAATGTGACCAATACTGGGGAGGTTGTAGCAAAAAGACAAAAAGTCGATGAACCTGAAATTATAAGCAGAAACAAAAAGGATTCTGTTGAAGATGTTGTTGGTTTTCAATTTGAAAACAGTTCTGGTGTCAACTGCTATGCTAATGTAGTGGTTAATGTTTTGTTTTCTCTAGAAAATGTAAAAGAAGAGATTGTGGTCAATTCTGATCAAAGATTTTGCAGTTTGTTAAATTCTGTGTTAGAGAAATGTAGCACTGATAGAACAAACATAGAAAGTGTGTCTGAAATTCGAAATCTGTTAGACAGATGTTCAGGCCAAACACAATTCTCTCAAAATAGTCAGCAAGATTGTCAGGAGTTTTTAATGTATATGCTTGATGTATTGCATGATGAAGGTGTAGATGTAGATCACCTGTTTGGGCTTTCTTATCAATGGCAGCATGACTGCGAGAACTGTAGGGTATCAAGTACTACTAGTGTAGACTCAGAAAGATTTATATATTTAACTTTGCCAGACAGTAAATCAGTCTCTTTTAATAAGCTAGTAAAAGCAGCTGATCACAACATGGAGTGTAGCCAATGTAAATCTGAAATGATGTCCACATTATTTATACAAACATATGGCCAGTATGTCATTTTAATGTTCCAACGATGTAGGCCTGATGGAACAAAATTGACAACTTTAATTAAAAATTTTGTGGCTTCACAGTTGTCAATATCAGGAAGGACTTTTGTAACTGTAGCAATTATATATCATGATGGTCCTTCAATAACATCAGGACATTATACAGCTTATTTAAAGTGTAGAAATGGCTGGTCATTCTGCAATGATTCTGTTTTAATTTTCAAAAAAAAATTGCCGTATGACCTTAAAAACTCTTACCTGGTGTTTTTAAAACCAAAATTTTAGGGAAAGAATCTCGGGATGTGCTCTGAGGAATTTCAAGAAGTTCTAATGGCTCCTACACGATTTGGCCTTGAGGATAAGTGTAGTACAGAGACATAACTTCTTACCATAACACTGGACGTCATGGAGAAATACGTGCACTTTGAATGAGTTCAGAAAAACTGTTTCTTTTTATAAGCTAATTGAAGCAGCCAATCAAAACATGGAGTAGAGGGAATGTAAGTCTGCAATGCTGTCTACTGTTTTACATTGCTTTGTCATTAAAAGTGATGTAGAGAATTAAATAATTGTACTAGTCATAAAGGTAGTGTAAGTCTGCTTCATAGTAAGCAGTATCAGTGTGATAGGAAATGTAGAACATGATTGAGCAAGAAGGGGAAGATATTACTAGTCCAGGATTGTGAAAATGATCTTCAACATTTTAATTGTGAAAGTTGCGGAAATACAACATGACGGGATTGGCTTAAAAGAATTCTAAGAGTTATAAATGGCTCAGACACGATTTGGCCTTGTGGAAACGTGTGGTAGAGAGCGAGAAGTCATTTATTGTATGTAACATGTTTTTGAAAACGATGGAGGTTTTCTTTCAGAAAGTGGCGGGTTGAAAGTAATAACAGCACAACAGAGTGTAAGCTGTTCATAGGACATCCTTGGCCGTCATGGAAAGTAAGTTAACTTTAAGGAGTTCTGAATTCTGATTTGTTATGTTGTATGGGTTTTTTAAACACAATCATTTTGATTGTGTTTTTTTTTCCCCGCTGTTATATGATGAATACCTTCAAGTCACTGTTTTAGTGAAATTTGATACATTCTGAGAACAGCAAAAATAAACCATTTAACATGTATAATTAATTCGGTTCTGTTTGCATTTATGATGTACATGTAGAACTGTGTAGGAGGCATGGAGAAGGTGAGGCTTCTGTAAGTGTCAAAGTTGTTGCATACAGTGCTCATATTCTACGTAGTCTTTTATATTTCATTACTTTCACTGTTTCTGACTGATCTAAAAAAATGTTTTTAAAAAGAACAGTAAGTATAAGGGAAGGAAACAGACAGTTATGTTAAAAGAAACACAGCTATAGGGAATAAACTAGGGATACTGTTACCCGCAATCCTCTGCTGATGATGTCACTGAGCATGTCATGAATGATGTAATATGTGACATCATCAGCAGTGGATTACGGGTAATAGTATCTCTAGTTTACTCCCCTATAGCTGTCTTTCTTTTAACATAACTGTCTGTTTCCTTCCCTTATACTTACTGTTCTTTTTTTAAAAAAGTTTTTTTGGTTCGCTTCCGGTTCGCGTACCGGGGAGCGAACTGGGAAGCGAACTAAGAGAAATAGAGGTTGGCACAGTTCCAAATATTGTACCAATTTTTTAATAACGGGGAGGTAGTTCTGAAAAGAACTTATTTTTTATTGTTTTTGTTGTTTTATATTTTTTTTATTATTTTTCTGAACATTTTTTTACTTTTTTTGAATTTTTCTGAACAGTTTTATATATTTTTTGGTTTTTTTCGGAGGGGGCAACGAAAACGATTCATTGTAAAGGGCTCAACAGGAGCAACAAAACAAAAAAAAAGAATGTATTATTTGGGGCGTTTCGTACAAACTTGCATATGATAGTCAATAGCTCTGTTGATCAGAGTGATGCTACTTTCTCCGTAGCAAATGAATCCACTGCAATGTACGCAGACTTGTTTTACTTCACGAAATCTCGTTTGTATATTTGGCACCATCTCCCTGCCCTCTGGTCCTGTTACTTCCGGTACAACAGATCTTCTGGCCATAATAGGGAGATTATCTAGGTCGTTACGAAACTGTGCAGCACTGTAGTTGTTAGGATGCCACCTAGTCATATGGCGATGCATTGTGTAGTTTCCGAAACTGTATTTTTTGTCGGTCCCTCTGGACAGTCTATCTTGACATATAAGGCAAGTTACGTATCTTGCATTTACTTTTTTCTGACCTTTGGGAATTTTAAAAAATTGCCAAATGAAGTTTTCTTTCCGGTGAGACGTCCTGGGCTCCTCAGGCAAAAAGTGCCTCTCTTCGTGCTCGTCGTCCTCTTCCTCTTCTTCCTCTTCTTGCTGAATTATAACTTCAGCAGGTGGTCCACTCTTCCTTGGATGTGGTGGAGGTGGTGGGGAAGCACCAGCTGAAGCTACTAAAGAAGCCATTGCTCACTGGTAACAAAGGGTCTTTCTCTCACAATGATGAAAGTCAGAGTGAGGAAAGAAGGAGGGATTTTCATCATTTGGGAAAAACAATAGTTCTCAACCAATGAAAAGTGTTCATTTTAGATTATATGACCTAGTCTTACATCATTAGGAAACCAAAAGTGAAATGAACCAATGAAAAGTGTTATTACCAAGTCACATGACCTGCTGTGTTTACGTTACGCGCTTTGCAGGGCCTCCCGGTTTGCTTCCAGAAACCTGTGCTTTGCGACTCGGTAAGCGTACCAGTTCGCTAACGTAGCACGTCATATGACGTATCACGCGACAACGCGAAACGTCATGCGGACGGGAGGCGTCACGATGTTGTTTTCTAACGCGGCAGTTGCGGTAAAGAAACGTTTACCGGCTCGCGGTCTATTTCGCAGCATTAAGGTCAGCTAACGGGAAGCTTCCCGATTCGCGAAGCGGGAACGAAGAAAAAAAATATTGAAAAAAAAAGTTATTAATAAACATATAAAATATATTTTGGGATTTAAAGAAGAATACATTTTACAGCTACAGATATTAGCTGTTAAAAAACCAATGAAATTCACTGAAAAAACCATAGGTTATAGACCATATATAGTTAGGAATTAGCATTTACAAAACCTTGAAAATTCACTGAAAAAACCATAGGTTATAGACCATATATAGTTAGGAATTAGCATTTAAAAAACCTTATTTTACTCACACAAAACCATTGAAATTCCATATATAGTTAGTTGCACTAACTATATATCGCGCACCCGCAATCCACTGCTGATGATGTCACATATTACATCATTCATGACATGGTCAGTGACATCACTGATGACATCACTAATGACATCTCAAATGACATCACTGATGACATCTCAAATGACATCACTGATGACATCATGACACACCAATACCAGTTACTACATACGCACTCACTGATTCCTACGTCTACACACACATTCACTCATTCACCCATACAATCACTCATACATACAGTCACTCATTATTACAACACTATCATATGCACTCATACACCTATGCAGACAGTCACACACTGCCACTCATCCATGGAGTTACTCACACACCAAGTCAGTCCTGTAAAGAATCAATCACACTTCCATTTCTTCATCTATACAGTTAAACACAGAACACCATACTTCAGTGACATCACTGATGACATCACTAATGACATCTGAAATGACATCACTGATGACATCTCAAATGACATTACTGATGACATCATGACACACCAATACCAGTTACTACATACGCACTCACTGATTCGTACGTCTACACACACATTCACTCATTCACCCATTCAATTACTCATACATACAGTCACTTATTATTAGAACACTATCATATGCACTCATACACCTAGTCAGTCCTGTGAAGAATCAATCACACTTCGATTTCCTCATCTATAGTTAAACACAGAACACCATACTTTTCACACATATACTAACACATACTTACTCTCTTATACAATCACTGATACAAGTACACATTGATATGCACAGAGTCACACACCTTCCAGCCAGCCACACACACACTTAGTCTTCCATACATCCAGTCATTCTTCAATATGTAAAACGTATTTAAACTTTACAAAAACACACAGACACTAGATGATGTCATCAGTGATGTCATTTGAGATGTCATCAGTGATGTCATCAGTGATGTCACTGACCATGTCATGAATGATGTAATATGTGACATCATCAGCAGTGGATTGCGGGTGCGCGATATATAGTTAGTGCAACTAACTATATATGGAATTTCAATGGTTTTGTGTGAGTAAAATAAGGTTTTTTAAATGCTAATTCCTAACTATATATGGTCTATAACCTATGGTTTTTTCAGTGAATTTTCAAGGTTTTGTAAATGCTAATTCCTAACTATATATGGTCTATAACCTATGGTTTTTTCAGTGAATATATATATATATATATATTCACTGAAAAAACCATAGGTTATAGACCATATATAGTTAGGAATTAGCATTTAAAAAACCTTATTTTACTCACACAAAACCATTGAAATTCCATATATAGTTAGTTGCACTAACTATATATCGCGCACCCGCAATCCACTGCTGATGATGTCACATATTACATCATTCATGACATGGTCAGTGACATCACTGATGACATCACTGATGACATCTCAAATGACATCACTGATGACATCATCTAGTGTCTGTGTGTTTTTGTAAAGTTTAAATACGTTTTACATATTGAAGAATGACTGGATGTATGGAAGACTAAGTGTGTGTGTGGCTGGCTGGGAGGTGTGTGACTCTGTGCATATCAATGTGTACTTGTATCAGTGATTGTATAAGAGAGTAAGTATGTGTTAGTATATGTGTGAAAAGTATGGTGTTCTGTGTTTAACTATAGATGAGGAAATCGAAGTGTGATTGATTCTTCACAGGACTGACTAGGTGTATGAGTGCATATGATAGTGTTCTAATAATAAGTGACTGTATGTATGAGTAATTGTATGGGTGAATGAGTGAATGTGTGTGTAGACGTACGAATCAGTGAGTGCGTATGTAGTAACTGGTATTGGTGTGTCATGATGTCATCAGTGATGTCATTTGAGATGTCATCAGTGATGTCATTTCAGATGTCATTAGTGATGTCATCAGTGATGTCACTGAAGTATGGTGTTCTGTGTTTAACTGTATAGATGAAGAAATGGAAGTGTGATTGATTCTTTACAGGACTGACTTGGTGTGTGAGTAACTCCATGGATGAGTGGCAGTGTGTGACTGTCTGCATAGGTGTATGAGTGCATATGATAGTGTTGTAATAATGAGTGACTGTATGTATGAGTGATTGTATGGGTGAATGAGTGAATGTGTGTGTAGACGTAGGAATCAGTGAGTGCGTATGTAGTAACTGGTATTGGTGTGTCATGATGTCATCAGTGATGTCATTTGAGATGTCATCAGTGATGTCATTTGAGATGTCATCAGTGATGTCATCAGTGATGTCACTGACCATGTCATGAATGATGTAATATGTGACATCATCAGCAGTGGATTGCGGGTGCGCGATATATAGTTAGTGCAACTAACTATATATGGAATTTCAATGGTTTTGTGTGAGTAAAATAAGGTTTTTTAAATGCTAATTCCTAACTATATATGGTCTATAACCTATGGTTTTTTCAGTGAATTTTCAAGGTTTTGTAAATGCTAATTCCTAACTATATATGATCTATAACCTATGGTTTTTTCAGTGAATTTCATTGGTTTTTTAACAGCTAATATCTGTAGCTGTAAAATGTATTCTTCTTTAAATCCCAAAATATATTTTATATGTTTATTAATAACTTTTTTTTTTAATATTTTTTTTTCTTCGTTCCCGCTTCGCGAATCGGGAAGCTTCCCGTTAGCTGACCTTGATGCCGCGAAATAGACCGCGAGCCGGTAAACGTTTCTTTACCGCAACTGCCGCGTTAGAAAACAACATCGTGACGCCTCCCGTCCGCATGACGTTTCGCGTTGTCGCGTGATACGTCATATGACGTGCTACGTTAGCGAACTGGTACGCTTACCGAGTCGCAAAGCACAGGTTTCTGGAAGCAAACCGGGAGGCCCTGCAAAGCGCGTAACGTAAACACAGCAGGTCATGTGACTTGGTAATAACACTTTTCATTGGTTCATTTCACTTTTGGTTTCCTAATGATGTAAGACTAGGTCATATAATCTAAAATGAACACTTTTCATTGGTTGAGAACTATTGTTTTTCCCAAATGATGAAAATCCCTCCTTCTTTCCTCACTCTGACTTTCATCATTGTGAGAGAAAGACCCTTTGTTACCAGTGAGCAATGGCTTCTTTAGTAGCTTCAGCTGGTGCTTCCCCACCACCTCCACCACATCCAAGGAAGAGTGGACCACCTGCTGAAGTTATAATTCAGCAAGAAGAGGAAGAAGAGGAAGAGGACGACGAGCACGAAGAGAGGCACTTTTTGCCTGAGGAGCCCAGGACGTCTCACCGGAAAGAAAACTTCATTTGGCAATTTTTTAAAATTCCCAAAGGTCAGAAAAAAGTAAATGCAAGATACGTAACTTGCCTTATATGTCAAGATAGACTGTCCAGAGGGACCGACAAAAAATACAGTTTCGGAAACTACACAATGCATCGCCATATGACTAGGTGGCATCCTAACAACTACAGTGCTGCACAGTTTCGTAACGACCTAGATAATCTCCCTATTATGGCCAGAAGATCTGTTGTACCGGAAGTAACGGGACCAGAGGGCAGGGAGATGGTGCCAAATATACAAACGAGATTTCGTGAAGTAAAACAAGTCTGCGTACATTGCAGTGGATTCATTTGCTACGGAGAAAGTAGCATCACTCTGATCAACAGAGCTATTGACTATCATATGCAAGTTTGTACGAAACGCCCCAAATAATACATTCTTTTTTTTTTTGTTTTGTTGCTCCTGTTGAGCCCTTTACAATGAATCGTTTTCGTTGCCCCCTCCGAAAAAAAACCAAAAAATATATAAAACTGTTCAGAAAAATTCAAAAAAAGTAAAAAAATGTTCAGAAAAATAATAAAAAAATAATAAAACAACAAAAACAATAAAAAAAAAAGTTCTTTTCAGAACTACCTCCCCGTTATTAAAAAATTGGTACAATATTTGGAACTGTGCCAACCTCTATTTCTCTTAGTTCGCTTCCCAGTTCGCTCCCCGGTACGCGAACAGGAAGCGAACCAAAAAAACTTTTTTAAAAAAAGAACAGTAAGTATAAGGGAAGGAAACAGACAGTTATGTTAAAAGAAAGACAGCTATAGGGGAGTAAACTAGAGATACTATTACCCGTAATCCACTGCTGATGATGTCACATATTACATCATTCATGACATGCTCAGTGACATCATCAGCAGAGGATTGCGGGTAACAGTATCCCTAGTTTATTCCCTATAGCTGTGTTTCTTTTAACATAACTGTCTGTTTCCTTCCCTTATACTTACTGTTCTTTTAAAAAAAAAAATTTAGATCAGTCAGAAACAGTGAAAGTAATGAAATATAAAAGACTACGTAGAATATGAGCACTGTATGCAACAACTTTGACACTTACAGAAGCCTCACCTTCTCCATGCCTCCTACACAGTTCTACATGTACATCATAAATGCAAACAGAACAGAATTAATTATACATGTTAAATGGTTTATTTTTGCTGTTCTCAGAATGTATCAAATTTCACTAAAACAGTGACTTGAAGGTATTCATCATATAACAGCGGGGAAAAAAAAACACAATCAAAATGATTGTGTTTAAAAAACCCATATAACATAGCAAATCAGAATTCAGAACTCCTTAAAGTTAACTTACTTTCCATGACGGCCAAGGATGTCCTATGAACAGCTTACACTCTGTTGTGCTGTTATTACTTTCAACCCGCCACTTTCTGAAAGAAAACCTCCATCGTTTTCAAAAACATGTTACATACAATAAATGACTTCTCGCTCTCTACCACACGTTTCCACAAGGCCAAATCGTGTCTGAGCCATTTATAACTCTTAGAATTCTTTTAAGCCAATCCCGTCATGTTGTATTTCCGCAACTTTCACAATTAAAATGTTGAAGATCATTTTCACAATCCTGGACTAGTAATATCTTCCCCTTCTTGCTCAATCATGTTCTACATTTCCTATCACACTGATACTGCTTACTATGAAGCAGACTTACACTACCTTTATGACTAGTACAATTATTTAATTCTCTACATCACTTTTAATGACAAAGCAATGTAAAACAGTAGACAGCATTGCAGACTTACATTCCCTCTACTCCATGTTTTGATTGGCTGCTTCAATTAGCTTATAAAAAGAAACAGTTTTTCTGAACTCATTCAAAGTGCACGTATTTCTCCATGACGTCCAGTGTTATGGTAAGAAGTTATGTCTCTGTACTACACTTATCCTCAAGGCCAAATCGTGTAGGAGCCATTAGAACTTCTTGAAATTCCTCAGAGCACATCCCGAGATTCTTTCCCTAAAATTTTGGTTTTAAAAACACCAGGTAAGAGTTTTTAAGGTCATACGGCAATTTTTTTTTGAAAATTAAAACAGAATCATTGCAGAATGACCAGCCATTTCTACACTTTAAATAAGCTGTATAATGTCCTGATGTTATTGAAGGACCATCATGATATATAATTGCTACAGTTACAAAAGTCCTTCCTGATATTGACAACTGTGAAGCCACAAAATTTTTAATTAAAGTTGTCAATTTTGTTCCATCAGGCCTACATCGTTGGAACATTAAAATGACATACTGGCCATATGTTTGTATAAATAATGTGGACATCATTTCAGATTTACATTGGCTACACTCCATGTTGTGATCAGCTGCTTTTACTAGCTTATTAAAAGAGACTGATTTACTGTCTGGCAAAGTTAAATATATAAATCTTTCTGAGTCTACACTAGTAGTACTTGATACCCTACAGTTCTCGCAGTCATGCTGCCATTGATAAGAAAGCCCAAACAGGTGATCTACATCTACACCTTCATCATGCAATACATCAAGCATATACATTAAAAACTCCTGACAATCTTGCTGACTATTTTGAGAGAATTGTGTTTGGCCTGAACATCTGTCTAACAGATTTCGAATTTCAGACACACTTTCTATGTTTGTTCTATCAGTGCTACATTTCTCTAACACAGAATTTAACAAACTGCAAAATCTTTGATCAGAATTGACCACAATCTCTTCTTTTACATTTTCTAGAGAAAACAAAACATTAACCACTACATTAGCATAGCAGTTGACACCAGAACTGTTTTCAAATTGAAAACCAACAACATCTTCAACAGAATCGTTTTTGTTTCTGCTTATAATTTCAGGTTCATCGACTTTTCGTCTTTTTGCTACAACCTCCCCAGTATTGGTCACATTTCTTCGTTTCCGGCCTACCACACGTTTCTCAAACAAAGGATACTGAGGCAAATGTGGCGCATACTCTCTTCTTAACCTATTGTATTCCTTAACACAATCTAGATCCGCACAAATGTTTGTGACATCACACTCAATCAAGTACAATCCCGATAAAGTTCTAACTCGTGACAATGCCACATATGCCATACCCTCCTTGAACACAGAACTGCCAATATTCACCAATGCACAGTCTACACTTAAACCTTGCGATTTATGGATTGTCACCGCATATGCCAAGCAAACAGGAAACTGCTTACGACGAACATATAAGTCTTTTACAAGCAAAAATCTAGCAGAACAACGAGCAATTAGCTGTACTTCCTCAATGCCATCAAATTTAATTTTTAAAAATTCAATTCCATCTCTATTTCTGTATTTCACAAAATCAACAACATTACCCATTGATCCATTTACCAGACCTCTTTCAACATGTAAATTCCTTCTTAAAATTATACGTCAGTTCAAGCACACATTCAGAGTCTTTTCAAAACCCGCAGTTTTAGATATACTCTTCTCTAATGAATCCAATTTTGTTTTCAGATTCTCAGACAAAATAATTGTTGATCCCATATGCTCTACTCTGTCAATAGCTTCCAGTTTCACAATCTCTTGCTTTTCTAAATGCAACATTTTGTTGTTGAATTTGGCACATTCTGCAAGAGTTGGCATCAAACATATTCCAGATTTTTTCTCAGTAACTTTCTGAAAAATATTCTCAGGCACAACATCTTCGTCTGGATATAAATTTGTCAGTAATCGTGCATGTAAAGCTTCTTTCCCATGCTCGGTCACTTTTCCAATTCTAACATCTTGTAGAATAGTCTTGTAAACTTCATCCTTTGCCTGACGCATATTTTCATGCAGTTCAGCATAATTGAAGTTTAACCATATATTGACGTTGCCAATGCTCCCTAAGCACTTCCTGGTATCTTCATGCGTGAGCATTTTGAACACAGGTTGCCCTTTCACTGGTGTCAGCTGCAGAAGATCTCCGAAAACAATGATGTGTTTGCCACCAAATAACACATCATACTCTGTTTTGAGAACTTCTTGCATTCTCAAATGCACAAAGGCAAGCATGACATTGGAAACCATGCTTACTTCGTCAATGATAAGAAGTTTCATTTTCCTCAAGACTCTTGAAACTTCAAAACAAGCATCTCCAGATAGCTTGTGATATTCTAATTTGTTGTCATGCTCCACTGGCAGCATCAGTAAACGATGTAAAGTAATCCCTTTAATGTTATGTGCTGCCAGTCCAGTTGGAGCGGTGACAACACAAGACAGCGATGACTCTGTCCTTTCCTGCAAATAACATGAAATTGCTTTAATAAGGAAACTTTTTCCAGTTCCCGCTTCTCCACTCACGTTCAGTCGGACAGGCTTCAACGACGTACATGAGCACTCTTTCTTGTCATGACTTAATCCATGATCAATTTGCATGGTAAGTTCGTCATATATTTTCCTCTGCTCAACGTTGAGTTGTCTTTCCAACTCTTCTAAGTTAACCGCATCCTCCTGAGCATGTGCCATGGCTCTTTCCACTTCATTCATAGCAGTGGCAGCTTCATTTTCGATAAGAGGTCCTCCTAGTGGATCCTGACTCAATGAAGCAGAACTCTGACTGTCCTGAGAACTGTCTCTGGCAATCTCGGCTGCAATCGTTGCTTCCTGCTCAATTTCCACATTCAACATTTCTACATATTTGGGAAAAGCAGGACATTCTATGGTCTCCTTGGCAGCATTGAATGAGTCTTCGTAACAAAGGAAATCTCCAAGCAGTTCCTCTTCTGCACGCCAAGGCTTAAAAAGTTGCAAAAGTGCTAAATAGAAAAACTCCTTTTTTTCAGGAGATTCGCCACTCAATTTTCGATGGTTTATCAAGTGGCATTTTCTTTGCTTGACCACACATCCCTCACTTCCTATTACAGCATACACTCCTTTCTCAGTATCTTCTTTGATGTTCCTCTTGAATATGTAATTTTGCAGAACCTCATACAGACAAACATTCTCGAGGTGACTGCTTCGATTTGGATAATATGTATCCAACATGTTGCTCTTCAAAATGTCGGTACTGTTTGGCTCCTTTTCCGCCAAATACTCAATTTCCCGCACAGGTTTCAGAACTCGATTACGCGTTGCAGCAAGACCAACACTCGCCCAAACGATACTCCTGGACTTGGCATAGAGACTTGCTGAAGACAACCGGTCAGAACATTCGTAAGCTCCGATTTCTCGATGCGACAACATCTTCAGACTGAAACTGTACAACTTCTTGCTGAGGCTCTTTTCATGGGAAATGTCCTCCCACATATCCTTCAATTCTGTCTTCTCTTTTTTGGTGATGTAAGATGTCACATACCGAGCCACAGCCATACAGTTATCAGCCACAAACTGTATATCCATGTTAGCATTCCACATGGACAAAATCACCGGGTTGTAGTCGGTGATGTACTTAGACTCTTCGTTCCTCTTCAAATTGTATGTGTTTTTAGGTGATTTCTTCATCACATTATGTCGCAGCGAAGACATCAAACTGTTCACTCTTCCTTTAGAAATCACCGGTCGTGGAAAGCCGAAACGACATTTCGTGTAGAACTTGTCTTTGTTCCGGAATTTACGACGACAGTACTTTCCACATCGATGGCTTTGGAAACGTAGAACTTTTTCTCTTAGGCTTTTTTTCTCCTTTGCGTTTGGAATAGCACACGTAGAATACTGTTCTATGAAACTCATCACTGAGTCTTCTGCATCCGTTCCAAATTTAGGTGCATCCTTGATCCACAGCAACATATGTATATGAGGAGCACCTCTTGCTTGGTACTCCTTCCTCCAGAAGAAATCCAACACCTCTCCAAGAGGTGGATTCTTCTTATTCATGATGAAAGACATCATACCTTCAAATCTATGATTGAAGTACCTACATACATTGACTGGATCCAAAGAGCACAGTTCTCCGGGTGTCTTGAATTCGATGTTTTCTACGTTAGCATTTGCCTCTCGTAGAAATTCAAGTAAGTCTTCCCAGCCATACTCAGCACAGCTCAAAGTGAGGAACCATGTGGGAGTTCCTAAGTTCCTCAGCATACATTTTAAATCACCATGACGACGGTACCAGTACTCATTAGTACCACGCTGACACGCCATGAGATTAATCAGGTGAGAATCCAAAATACTGTCTTGGACATTGACTTTATCCATAAAGTCACTTGCCGAGATGTTTTGCATGTGTATACCACTTTTCAAGATGTGGTTCACTGCATATGACAGTCCAGACAGATCGCTTTCAAACAGGAGATGAAACAAATAAGGAATGCATTGTCGAAACCTAGGATCTCCTGCATACAATTGCAAAGTCCGGTATTCAGAAGCAGGAATTTGATGAGGTCGCTCATCATATCTTCCTCCCTGACCTGTTGGAAAAAGCTGTGGGAAACACCGAGCTTCCAAACTTTCCTCCCAAACACTAATGGGACTCCCTTTCGCTTGTTTCATTTGAAACAACTCAATAGCATTCCCCATGACTTCCTTGGAATGCAAAGGATGAACACTATAATGTTCATATATTTCTTCACTAGTACAGGGTCCTACTTTCTCAATTTGACCAGCACACAAATCGCTATCTTCTTCCTCACTTACTTCCTCTTCTGCAACATATACATTTTTATAGTATTTATTATATTTTTTCAAATACAATGTTGCCCTTTTGACTTTCCTAACATCTACTAAATCTTGCCATATTTTCTTATTCTTTGTCGGAACCCCATTAACTAAGATAACAAGAGGTTCCTCTTCTACTTTTTCTACTCCAATTGTGTTAATGTTTTTCTTCAAATCTAGAGGCAAATAAACAACTCTTCCCTTTAATCCTCTCTGTAAATCTGATGGAGGCAATTTCCCTGTCTTTGGCTCCATTCTTACAATAGCCTGAAAGGGATGGATACTTTGAATCAAAATAGATTCATAAGTATTTAAATCCTTCAATTCAGAAGGAATCTCAACCAATTCCAGATTATTATGAACTGCTCTAGCAGGCATCTGGTTTTGATTTAATTTGTTACAACAATAAGTACACACACGTTGATCCAATCCCAAATCAAAAATTTTTCTACCATCAAGTATGTTGTAAAATCCTTCCATTCACTATTATTTTCCCTTTCACTTTTTCCATATAAATCCACTAACTTAGTCTGATTCTTATAATAAGTGCGTCGACAACACACACAAGTGAAATTTGGCCTCTCACTTGATTTCACCTCAAACGTCGCAATTTCCCTCTGGAAATTATCTGTACTGGAAACCTGTACACTATCTTCCACATTACTCTCTTCTTCTTGGTCAATTTCAACATTCTCCTCTTTACTTCCAAAGTAACAAAACTCAATTTCTTCACATATATTCTTCACATCTATTTCAGAACCATGCAAAAGAGCAGCGCATAATTGTTTAAGCATAATTGCTGGACTCTTAGCATAATACAACATTCTAACTAATTTCCTCACTTTATTATGATGCACTGCTAGCATCCTGAAATGATGAAAAACACTCTGGCATACTCTCCTGGAAAGACAAGCCAGTGAATGACCATGCAAACCTATCACTTCTCTCACTCTGCAAGGATCTAATTCTTGCAACAACTTCATTTTCTGCTTCAAACTTTTCTTATTAAATGACCGTATAAAATCACAAAGCAAATTGATGGAATCCTGTCGTACACTGCAAATACTACTACACTTCCAGGTGTACACAGGACCCTTAGGACGTCTCCCTAAAACCTCATTACCTAACACCTCTTCTATCTCTGTTGTCACAAGTTTTTCTTTTTCAACTGGACAACCATCTTTCACTTCATAAGCTCGACCACTGGTGTCAACTGCATGCACCAAATCATTATCCTGGAAATAACTCTCCTCATTAAAAAATGCCTCAGAGCTTGAACTATGCATCCATTCTCCAGAAAAAACTTCACAAAAATTACTCCGATTAACTATTCTCTTCCATCTACTATTTCTTTTGAAATCATAAATTGCCTTGTTTAGCTTCCTAATTCTATTCATTGTCAAAATAAATAACTTACGTTTAATTTCAAATGCCTGATCAATAACTTTCTCAACTATTTTTTTTCTCTTATAAAAAACCACTTTCTGTTGACCTTTCTTAATATTTTTTAACAAATTGCCAATTATCCTGTTGCGGAACATTCGTTTACGAATGTCCCTAAACTGTTGTTTCCTTCTACTTTCATGCATAGAGTTATCTCTTACTCTAGCAGTAACATTTCTCATTGGCCTTTCCTTACCGTTTGAATTGCTTCTCCTTTTCTGGACTGAAACATTTTCTGTAGTAATATTTTTTTTACTAGAGATATTTCTTATGAATGTTTTTGTACTCTTACCCGGTGCTTTCTTGGTGACTTGACAAATCTTTTTGTTAGAGGACTGCTGCTTTTTTTCATTCACCTGCTGTCTTTGACGTTTTGCAGCCTTTCTCACTCTTTCTTTGCTTGGCATCCTAAAATCTTGAAATAATCTGCAGTTGAATCTGTGGTAAAATATAATAAAAAATGTTATTAACCACTATTACCCAACAGTAAATTAATAACAGTCATCAAAAACTTAACACACTACTTAACATTTTTACATAGAAGAATTTTTTGTACATGGCAAATTTAGAATACAGAAATAGCAGAAAAGAAATGGAATTTATATTCATTTTACCTGTGCTGTTTTATATATGAATCTGATCTAATTTTATGACCATATTTTAATATTTTATTGAAGACACTACACATAACCTGTTTTTGAAGGTGTCTTTATTTTTAAATTAAACGGTTTACATATTTACTTTTTATTTATTATAAATTTATAAAATAAATGTTTATAGTTCCATAGGCTCAAGCACGTCAGCTTCCCATCCTATGTCATACAATTCTGACAAATCTGCATCCTCATCACGTTCTTCTTCATCCTCAGGATTGAAATCATCCAAGGGATCAACATCCACTGATGTTTCAATTACGAGTTCAATGATGAGGTCGAAATCAACTGATTGCTGATTGTCGCTCATGTTGATGTTGTCTTTATCTTTAAAGAAAGATAACAACAATGAGATGTTGCACAGTAAGAGACAAATCTCAGAGATTATAATAGTAAAATTGTTTAACAAGAGTAACATTTTGCAGCTATTATTTAACCATGTCCAACGATGCTGAGGAGCAGAGGAGGTGAAGCCTATCTCCAATTTTTCACTGAACAGGACTCATCTCTTCTTAACCTTGGATAAACCTCACCGACTCTGTGTCCCCTGCACATAATTAAATGTAAAGGGGCAGATTTATATTAACTAGCACATCCCCAGGGATGCACCAGTTAACGTGCACCGCTGCTCTGCCACCCACGGTGTACCGCATTTACAATCAGATAGGACAAAGCTGCATCAAAACCCTGCGCCTGCTTGAAGCAGGCATAGATCTTGACGCAGGTAGGCTGAAAGCTAAAGCAACAACTAAGTGTCGTGTGCAGAAGTTGCAAAAAAGGAAAAATGGCGTTTAAACCAGTAATGAGCCCATGCTAACTTAACACAGTGTAAAGATATCCAGGATCTACATCAGTTTGGGGTTCATGAACCTGGCAGGTACAAGGCACTGAGGCTTTGCACCGTGCATGTCTCATCCCAAATCATATGTTGTTTGTGAATGAAACAATTTCCCAGACCTTGGGCCAGATGTAGGTAGGGTTTTACCGGTCGGTAACGGCCGAATTCGGCCGTTACCGACCGGTAAAAGGAATTTGAGATGTAGGGGGCAGAATCGGTAATTTTACCGTTCTGTAATTTACCGATCTGTAATTTTACAGAATCTGTAAATATACCGGTCGGTAAATTTACAGAACGGTAAAATTACAGATTCTGTAAAATCGATATGTAGGTGGGACTCTGATGAGTCCCACAAGGCCTAAGAAATCGGTATTTTACCATCAAATTCAATTTGATGGTGAAATACCGATTCAGGTGAGCATGCACATGTGTGCATGCACACCTGTGCCATATGACAGGCAGACCTGCCCTTAGGGCAGGTATGCCTGCCATATGGCCCCCGAACCTTTTTTGGGGGTGCTAGAGGGTGTCAAAGTGACACCCCCTGCACCCTTGCCAAAAATCTGTATTTACCGATCGGTAAATACCGACCTGTAATGCCCCATTCATTCCTATGGGCTTCAAAGCCCATAGGAATGAATGGAGCATTACAGGTCGGTATTTACCGAATCGGTAAATACCGACTTTTAAAGAATCGGTAAATCCACATCTGGATTTACCTACATCTCGGTACATCTATTTTACCGACTCTTAAATACCGAATCGGTAAAATTCGGTATTTAAGTGTCGGTAAAATAGATTTACCTACATCTGGCCCCAAATGCTTTGGATTGGCTACTTCTAAAAAATTAAACACCCCTACTATCCCGGAGTTAGAGGAATATGATGGTTGGAGTAATTTTACTCGGTTGTCCATTAAAGATTTACAGGCCCTACTCCGTAATTCTTCCTTTAACATTTCCAGTATAAATCCAAAAGGTTGGCTGCTTTGGCAACGTGCCTTATCCACGGTTTAATAACGCTGCCTTTTGCTTTATATAAGTTTTCAAATTGCATGAAATATATACCAATAGGTCGTTATGAACCTTTAGGTAGTGGTTTTCTTCATGAGGTCTGGTCGCTTCCATACACATACAGATTTTCAAAGATGATCAAGAAGTTTATCTGAATGGAGAGGAATGCACTGAGACGCCAGATCATTCACTAATGTGTAGGCACATACAGTTACACGGTTCATGCAACAAACACCGACCAAATATGGCTTGCGTGTTGCAAGGCACGCCAGTTCCTGCTATCATCCCCACGTTCAAGTTGTTGGAAAATGGTAGTTATTTGATGCTCAATAATGAAGATTGTTCTGGGTTAATTAAAAGTATTCCTTTTATCGTAACAGTAAGTGAACGGGTTATTTGCTGCAGAAATGTTCTATTTCCTCCCACACATGAACATAGGGAGTTTTCAATCTGGCCACAAATACCAACCTTGGGAGCACATTTCAACGGCATGGCAAGAATAAGAGCTCTTTTGTCTCAGAGAGAGGTGGCCTTGAGTTCGGCCCGTGAAACTTTCGTGCTTCACATAGCGAACACCCGTACAGAGGTGCAGACCCTTTTAAATACTGATTTGCCTTTGCATTTCAGCGACATGGTTCGGACTATCTTTAACGCGTCCTCCACAAAGGGCCTGGCGCACTTTTTTAAAGTTGTTACCAGTGGTCTCGTGACTTCATTTGAGAAAATCTTTGGAGTCATCCCTGCTTTCTTTCATTCTATTTTTTCCACTGTGCTTGGTGGATTCCCATTTTTACTTGCATTACCAACGGACGCTCTTGTGCTTTTTTACATTTTTAAATATGGATGTCCCTCCTGTGCAAGCTCCCGCCCTGCAGCTGCTGACGCTGTTCCGCAATCGCATGCTTGAATATTATGGCACAATGCCGTTGGCGATATTAAGCACGGCATATGGATTATCTTTTCGATTCTCCTACTTCACCTGTGTCCAGCCTGTATTTCACTGCCTGACCTGTGATTTCGATTGGGCCATTGATTTGTGTCTCTGCGGACCGGTTTCTCCTGACGTCGACTTTAATCAGCTGATGACTCCTATCATTACTCACGAGTTGGTTTGTCCTGGCGAAAGGATTATGGCTGTGGCATTGATGCATGGACTAATTGGTCCCTGGAATTTACTGGCGGCAACACAGTCTTTCTTGGAACAGAGCTTTCTTGAAAACCCACCGAGCTGTCCTCTGATGGTGATAGAGGATCCGGTGCTGGGAGAGCACGTATGTTCTTTTCCGCTTTTAAATTGGATGGCTGAACTCTTTTCGGATGAAGACGGTGACTTCCTATTGGAGGCTGTTGCAGCTTATTTTGCATACACAGTTATGTCATAGACCTTTTTCATGTTTGATATGCTGAGTACTAGCATTTCATTGACAATTCATTGACTTATTTGTCAAGTTTTTATTATTTAGCTTGCCAATTGGCTTAAGCCTCGATAAAGTAGTTGGCTGTTTTATTTTTCTTTAGCATTAAATTTTGCTAGTTTTTAATGTTTTACCTTGCGGACCGTGCACATATAAAGTTGCAATCTGCTCTCATGAGATGGCACTTCTATTATCTTATTCAGTTCGTTTCCGGATCATGGGGAGGTGTCATGTAGATCCTGGATATCTTTACACCGTGTTAATTTAGCATGGGCTCATTACCGGTTTAAACGCCATTTTTCCTTTTTTGCAACTTCTGCACACGACACTTAGTTGTTGCTTTAGCTTTCAACCTAATAGTTCATCGTGATTTACATGAGAATAATATGTTATTGCTCTACTATCTGCTTTACTTGTTAAACTATATCTGTACAGCGAGTGCTGAAGTTTCAAGAACAACACGATACAGAATTGTTATGAGGTCTGATCTCCATGACTTCATACTCATAACATAAGTGCAGCTTCTGCCAATTCTGGGCATGAGGCGGGTTTTATATTGCTTTGCTGAACACACATACACAACACTTGATGCGGTTCACATGAAGAGAGAGCTGGTGTATGCTGATGTAATTCCTTCAAATCTAAGACACTAAAGTATGGGCACGCCCTAAACCAACACAAAGAGACCTTCTTAGCAAATAATATAATATGTGTATTAGGGAGGGTGAGATATAAGCAGCCGCGGGCCGTGGAGGGAGTTACGGTGGGGCAGGGAGGCGGGGAGGGGGAGGGGCAGGGTGGAGCCCTCTCCACCCTGCCCCTCCCCCTCCCCGCCTCCCTGCCCCACCGTAACTCCCTCCACGGCCCGCGGCTGCTTATAAGTGTTGCTAACTCTTATTCATTTACAGCATGTTAACATACTGTCACCATTCGCTTTTTATGTACTAGTAACTATGCTGGTAATTTTGCTACTGATAATATGTGTACTTGTATTATCTAAGATACTACGCCTGAGAAGACGGCATTAGTAAATAAACATTTCAAATACACATGTGTTCTTCTTAACTCCATGTTCTGGTTTCTAAGAAATATATAACGACCGACTGTTCATGAGTTCCACGTATCCTGAGGTACTATAAGTTCATATTCTGGATTGTCTAAACATTGAGAGTTTGTTATATCCAATGTGACACTGTACCTAGCTTGCTAAGGGGTTTTTGATTACTAAGGTGAGTTTTGGGGCACCCTAATTCGCCGAGGTTCCAATCCTCTGTCCACAGTTCTGTGTGAGAACAGAAACCCTGCGACAGGGGCACCCCTGAGCCTTGCTGGAGCTTCATCACACTTGCGATACAACTCCAGCAATGCGCCACCTTTACGGCACAGATACGTCACGCATCTGTGCTGTTTTTGCCCCATGATGCGCCGCATTGTAAATGCAGCACACCATAGGTGACGGAACAGCGGCACAGAATGACTAACACATCCCTGGTGATGCGCCAGTCATCATAAATCTATCCCTATGCTTCTTATCTTGTTAGAGATGAACCGCCATATGTATCATCAAAGTTTTTTGCATTTCCTAAATAGCGAACTTTAAGGAATAAATAGCGATTCTTTACCATTCCTAGTTTGCGATGAGCTATTTGCTAATTACAAATTACCCATTCATTTCCATGCAGCAGGAGGCCCATAGGAATGAAGGTGCAATTTGCGATTAGCAATTACCTCATCGCAAATTACAAATTTTTCCGAGGGTGCAGGGGTGTCTCAAGAACACCCTGCTGCACCCCTGAAAAAGAAATTTGGGGGCATATGGCGCACATAAATTTTGAAAACATTCCTTTACCTCAAAAACGATTTTCAACTCATAATTTCAAAACACTGCACATGGGGAAATGACTTAAAATGTCCTTAAGACACATAAAAGCGTTTTTTGATTGCCTTTGCAGCATGTTTCAGTCACCTTTAACATGCCTATGTAACGCAAACATTCAAAATCTAAATTTGCCATGCACAGGTGGGAGCATATTTACAAGCAATTTGCTCCACAGACAAACTTCTTACATTGAAATGGGAAAAATAACATCAGAGACTCTCAATTACCTTATAAAGAAGCAGACACCATTATGTCCTTGTCATCAATATTAAAACCATTGCTTTTTCTCAAAAACGATTTACAAGTCATAATTTGAAAACACTCCACAGCTCCTATGCACATAAAAACCCTGTCAGTACTAATACTTCACATTTTCTCCAATTACAATTTCTCACAGAAACAAAATCTATTTGTAAAACACTTGAGACAAAGCAACATTTGAAAAACACAACTTTCTTCATAATTTTCTCCTTAAAGCACACTATTTTCTATCTAAATTAAAGAAATCTTTTCTCACCTTAGCAAATACTTTGAGTTTCAAAACAGTCTCAGAAACACACCAATTTGTCTTCAGCAGAGCAAAAGGTATGCTCTCCAGAGTCTGCAGCTATCAAAAGCACAGAAATGCTGTAATTCTTCACACATATCTCTCATGTCACCCAATCAAAACTCTTCCCTCACTTTTTTTCAAATCAAAACCCTTCTCCCCTCTGCCCCCTCTCTGCTTTTTCTGCATAGCAACCACCTCTTGCAAGACCTCTGGTGTTTCCAAGTTCACACAACAATGTTGCAATTGAACTCTGAACTCTCAGTGCACCTGCATATCCAGTGCAATCTTTCATTTAATTATTTTTTCTTCGCCACTCAAAATACATCTTTCAACGAACTCATCCATGCACCCTAACTTTCTGTTTTCAGCAATCAAAATCCACCAATCACTCTTACTGCTTCATTAACACAGAAACTCCTCAGTTTTTTTCATTTTACACTCTCATTTTTTCAACTGCCATTTCATTGCCACACTTCATCTGACTGCAGGAGAACCTTCTCTCGCCATGTTTTCTGTCTGGATTGTTGGACATAGTTACATCTATTGGGCTCAGAGGTACGCTGAAAACAGGAATTTACCTAACCTCAATTTACAAGATGTGGAAATTAAGTGGTTTGGCCACAGAGGATTAAAATGTCACCAATTGATACCATTGGTGAAAACCTTTATGCATTTGCCAAAACCTGACCTGTTAATTGTGCACTGTGGAGGTAATGATTTGGGCACTTTGACTGGGGTAGGTCTGGAAATGCTTTTAAAGGACACCTTTGAGCAATTGATGGCACTTTTTCCTCAGACTGCCTTGGTATATTCAAATATATGCCAAAGACAAAAATGGAGGTGGTCGAACCAATTTTGTCCACAAATTGAGAAATCGAGGAAGCATGTAAACAAATCTGTTTCAGCTTACATGAGAGACCATGGAATGGGCTCTCTGTACAACAATAACTTGCGTTACTACATGCAAGATATCTACAGAGGAGATGGAGTTCACTTCTCAGATGAGGGCAACAGAATTTTCATTCTGAATTTAAGAATGTGCATTGGTACCTACTTATAAGTACCTAAATATACCATAAACCCAAAAGCTCTTCTCAGAGCTACCCTACATCTGATCACTCACAAATATTATTTTACTCTAACTTTTTTCACTAATTTTCAAGAAAGTACGCTCCCCAGAACGCTTCCCGGTTCGCGAACCGGGCGCACTCCACGCAAAAAAACTAAAAAAACAATATATTTTTTTTTTGCCCTGCGAGACCCTTTTAAAGCCTCCACATCAAACCTAGGGGGTCAGGGAGGATCTACTATGCCCCCTTATGGTCATTTGCCCCTTCGCTTTGGCCTCCTCTTGTCTCTCGATCCTACCGAGAGACAAGATGGCGGCCGCTACGGACTGTTTGGAATGTTTACAGACGCCGAAGAACCAATCAGCTTCGCAAAGCTCCGTAACGCGAAAAGTACGCGAAGCGGAGCGCTGTTACAGATATATATCTTTTTTTGAACGTTAATTTCTCAAAATCCACTGGAGCACATATATTGAGACCTAGCAAAGGCACATCGGGCTACCAGTCCCTACAATTTTGCCAAGTTTCGTGCAAATCCATTCAGCCGTTCGATTATTATTATTTTTTTTTTTTGCCCCGCTGGGCCCTTTTAAAACCTCCACATCAAACCTAGGGGGTCAGCGAGAATCTACTATGCCCCCTTATGGTCATTTGCCCCTTCGCTTTGGCCTCCTCTTGTCTCTCGATCCTACCGAGAGACAAGATGGCGGCCGCTACGGACTGTTTGGAATGTTTACAGACGCCGGAGAACCAATCAGCTTCGCTTCACAAGGCTCCGTTGCGCGAAAAGTCCGCGAACCGGAGCGCTGCCCGGTCCGCTGTTACAGATATATATCTTTTTTTAAACGTTAATTTCTCAAAATCCACTGGAGCACATATATTGAGACCTACAAAAGGCACATCGGGCTACCAGTCCCTACAATTTTGCCAAGTTTCGTGCAAATCCATTCAGCCGTTCGGGCTAAAAGTGAGGCCAACCGCCCTATGGAAAACTCAATGTTAAAAACACGTTTTGGGACCCCCCTTTTTTCTCGACCCCCCCTGGACGAACCCCCCCCCCAATTTTCAGGGGCTGCTCAGAAACAAAATGTGCCATTTTCCTGAAAATTTCAGCCAATTCCGTCCACAAACGCCAAAGTTATTAGACATAGAATTTTCAAAAATCCCATAGAGAAAAAATCCTAACTATATATACCTACTGGCGACCGCCAGTAGGTAATATATATATATATATATATATATATATATATATATATATATATATATATATATATGTATATTCCAGGAACTCCGTTATTTCATCCGCTGCCACCAGGATAAAAAACAAACCGGACCCATTCAGGTAAATTTGCAAATTTTATTTGTGCGCTTCTCTCTCCGCCATGACGCATTTCGGGCCCTTGAGCCCTTGATCACATGACATGTGTTGGACTTGGCCCTTAGGGCAGGTTCACCCCTAATCTTTTTGCTTTTATTTGTGACCCAGTGTTAGTGATTTTTGGGTCTCTGCGCACTTTTTCCCTGTGTCCCAGAGTAAAGTGCGTGCGTGTAGTATGGCTGGCCTGCCCTACCATAGGAATGCATGGAGAATGTGTGTGTCCATGTTAGTTCCTGATGCGTGGGGAGTGCAGGCTCGAGTTTGGTATGTGTGAACTTGTGAGAGTGAATGCTGCGCAATGGTATGTGCGGCTTGTATGTGTCTAGAAGGGAAGCGCTACTTCTGGACATTGATGTATGTGTGCAGTGAGGGTGCTGGAGCGTGATTGGCTGGAGCTGGCTGGCATGCCAGGCTCCAGGAAGTCTGGATGGGTCTGCCCGGTGGTGAGTGTGAGATCAGCATGAGTGATGTGTGGGAGGAGTGCACCTGGGTCCTGGATGGGCTGGGTTTTTCCCCACACAATGCTGGCTCCGCCCCCCTGTGGTTTGTATAACGACCCAAGCCTCCCCAGTGAATGGAAGGGGTGGTTGGGCCATCAAGGGTACTCCCAAGCCAGCTGCAACTGGTTTTCCCCCCACCCTGCACCTACAGACAACGGAATTTACAGTATAAGAAGGGGCTGTGTCCCCATACAATCTGGTTCTCTGTTCTGCTTTTGGATCCTGCCAGAGGGGGCTGCTGCTGCTGCTGCTGGGCCAGAGGACCGCCACTTGGACTGTCTCCCTGCCTGGAGACCCAGTGTGCTGGCTCTGGGCCCAGCCTTGCCCCCTGCCTGCCTCCAGACCTTGCTGGAGCTTTTCTTGTGCTGCCTAGCGCTTCGAGCGCTATATTTGGATTTCCAGCGCTGGGAGCGCTTTTCCCTTTGCTCATAGCGCTTGGGAGCGCTTTGTGTGCAGCCTGTGCCCACCCGGCATTTGCTGCTTTTTGGCCGAGCGAGTGCCCACCTCGCTTTATATTTAATTTGGAAGCCGGTGCCCACCCGGCATTGCCCAGTTTTATTTTTATTAATTAAAAGCCGGTGCCCACCCGGCATTGCCCGTGATCACCGCCGCAGCCCAGGAGCATTGGAAACCGGTGCCGGGCCGCTGCCTAGTGCGACCCGGAAGTCCCGCCTCCTGACCCCCAGGGCCGCGCTGCCATTGGCGGCCCCAGCGGAAGTCAGGCGGAGGGCAGCGAGACAAGGCCAGGCGGGAGACGCAGGAAGCAGCCTGCAGCGTCTCTGCGAGGCTCCCGAGTGAAGGGGAGCCCCGCCCGCGGCCCCTGCAGCGCCGCCCAGGAGAGGAGAAGCCGGCCGTGTTTCCCGCCTCCCGCAGTACCAAGAAGTCCCAGTGAGTGCGGGGGCGGGTTCTGTGTGGTTCCTCGAGCGGCCCCGTTGGGAGAGGGCCGCTCCAACGTGGGCAGCATTTCTTTGTGGAGCCAAGGGCTCCGGGGGCATTATCTGTCTTCGATTCCCCCGTGAGGGACTCCCACGTTCCGCCCCCGATTGCGAGGGAGCCCCGAGAGGCTTCAGGGGCACATCGGCATTTTCGAGCCCACGAGGCTCCGAGCTCCCCATTGTCCTGTGAGCCCAGAGAGGCTCTGAGGTGCCATTTCTTTTCTACGAGCCCGCGAGGCTCTTGAGTGCCCATAACTGTTTTGCGAGCCAGAGAGGCTCTTGGGGGGGACACAGGTAGATAGTTGGTCAGAGCCCCGTGGCTCCCACGCTGTGTTGCCCTCCCCCATTGTGTTCTTGAGCTCACGAGGCTCCAACGTTGGCACCATCTTTGATTTACAACTGTCCAGCACTTAGTGGACAGTTGCTACGTTTAGGCTTGTGTTCTGTGCTGCCTGCGCAGCTTCCCTGACATTGAGACTCAGGGCCTTTCAGCCCCTTTCGAGGCCAGTTGGCCTGAGGGACAGTTCTAGTGTTGTGCCATGTGCACCCTGCGCAATTTATGATGTGCAATGTGTTTATGTTTTATCCCCTTTGCTAAAAGTGACCTGCTTAGAGGATTGTTGATGTCCCATTACCTTTGCTAAAAGTGACCTGCTTAGGTATTTTATGTTTTATCCCCTTTGCTAAAAGTGACCTGCTTAGAGGATTGTTGATGTCCCATTACCTTTGCTAAAAGTGACCTGCTTAGGTATTTTATGTTTTATCCCCTTTGCTAAAAGTGACCTGCTTAGAGGATTGTTGATGTCCCATTACCTTTGCTAAAAGTGACCTGCTTAGGTATTTTATGTTTTATCCCCTTTGCTAAAAGTGACCTGCTTAGGTGATGGTTTTCCTTCCAAAGGTCCTGATGATAAGGTCCTAGTTCCCTGCGTGATTTTCCTACAGTGTTTAGGTTTGCGTAGGAGGTATTTACTCTTTACCAGTAGTTACTGGTTGTGTGCTACATTTACTATTTTGTGTGCTACATTCATTATATGTTTATGTGCTAAGTGTTATACCTACAAGTATTATTTCTAAAAAGTGCATACCCCTGACAGTGGTCCAGGTGGCCCTGTCCTGTACATAATCCCTTGTAAATCTTGCCCGTGCCTGTTGGCACATTGTAAAGTATGTGTCTTATCTAATGTGTTTTTATTATAATACAAAGGCTATTTTTGATATAACCTTGTGTGGAGTTTCCTTTGTGGTGGGCCTAGGGTGTTGTCGCTGGGGTGCGCGCGCAAACGCTTTACACATCGACTCCGAGATTAGCCTTGCTGCTCGCGCCACGTTACCTAGAGGGTGAGCGGGGGTTATATTGGTGTGTGACTCCCTTGCCCTGACTTAGAAATGGCGATCCCTGACTGACCTTGGCGTGAGCGTTGGCCGGCCAGGGGTCCCGTTTCTAACATTGGTGGCAGCGGTGGGATTGGACTTGCGTTTGCGCTGTACCACAGTGGCGACAGGCCACACTACAAAACTCTGCAATTTTAGATAACCACATTTTGGGGATTATTGTTTTTTTAGGGAAGTTCAGTATTGCTTCTCCTGAAAGGTGTCATTTTGTATTTGTGTCCAGTACCTTGTTCCCCGCCCTGCTCCCAGATTGGTACCTGTGTCGCTTATGGTCAGGTTGAGAAATCAGGGGTGGTAGAAACTGCCTTACCGAGGGGGGGGGGGTGTGAATGAGTGTTGTGTTACACTGGACAGTGGAGTGCAAGTTCTCTGAGATAGGAATCTTGCTGAATTTTTGTAATTGTGTACTCCTGTTTAGCTCAGACCCCCAGGTTCCCTGTGTCAAACTTTTCTTGAGGACGTCCGCCAAAATGGAGCCAGTTTTTGATCTCTGTGGTCTTTTTAGATACAGTAGGTTAGAGCTGGTCAGATTCTGTGAAAAGGGAGGCATAGAGGTGAGTGAGTTGGATACTCAGTCCCAGCTTAGGGACACAGCCTGATCCTATGGCAAAAGGGTCAGTGGGATCTTGAGCACAGTGAGAGAGATAGGACCTGGGCCGCACGCCATGAGGGTGGTGAGTCTGTGGAGAGCCCTGAAGAATGTGTTGTATGATGATGACAGTGGATGGATATCAGCAGATAGTGAGGACCCCATAGATAGGGAGTCCCTTGCTGGGTCCAGTGTCAGTGCCAGCGCCCCATCCCTTGTCCTGTCCCCAGAGGAGTGGTTGGATAGGAGGGAAGAACGGGAGCATCAGCTAGCGATGGAACAGCTCAGGTTGGAGCATGACAAGCTAGAGGCTGAGAGGGCCTTGTTCAGGGAGAAGGTAGCCCTAGAGAGTAGGTTATCCCCTGAGTGCAGTTATGGTTTTCTGGATTCCCCAGGGAGGGTTGAGTCCAGTGGTGGCAGCTATTTAAGTGTAACCTTGTGTGGAGTTTCCTTTGTGGTGGGCCTAGGGTGTTGTCGCTGGGGTGCGCGCGCAAACGCTTTACACATCGCCTCCGAGATTAGCCTTGCTGCTCGCGCCACGTTACCTAGAGGGTGAGCGGGGGTTATCTTGGTGTGTGACTCTCTTGCCCTGACTTAGAAATGGCGATCCCTGACTGACCTTGGCGTGAGCGTTGGCCGGCCGGGGGTCCCGTTTCTAACAACATGGTTAACCTATCACCATAATTTGTATTGTAAAAACAGGTCATCTGACCATCAGGCCTGCAGACATAAAAAACATACTGCTGCCTTGTCTCAATACCGATGACTCTTATGGGTGACACATTAATAATGTACCCACACTGTATTGTTAAATATTCATCACCCGCTATCTCCCCCCTGCACATGAAAACAAATTATACGTTTTCCTGCCGGATTCCTCTATACAAAGAAACAGTCAGTGTGCAAATATCCGCAAATAAATAAATATATACATATAAATATCATTAAAACCAATTAATTGTACCTAAAATGTAAAAATATTGGTTTGATATATTAAATTCAATTCATTATTTGTGCAAATCGGCTCAATATGTGCAAAATTCGCATTCGGATAAATACAGACGTTTTCAAGAGGTTGGGGGTTTATAGGTAGTAATTGTAGTTCTGCCCAAGTGAGCTTTTTTAGGATATGGTGCTGAGACAACTGCGTCTACACTGCTCTTTGTGTTGTGGTCAGCCCTTAATACACTAATGTAGGAATAAAACAACAGAGATGGGGGAAACTCCCAAATGCGTGCCTTTCCTTCACCCTGTGAAATAAATTTAAAAACAATACTTAATTGTGTTTCATATTCCTCCTTTCTAAAGGACAATCTCATGTTGCGGTGACTCCCTTTCTCAAATTTATATCTCTTATTACTTGAGCCTCATGCGTTTGCTCAGTGTGGCTCAATATTTTACAGGCACGTGTAAAGGTCTTCGGTGGCGTTTAACCCATTCGGTGTCTTTGAATTGAGCTCTATGATGTACTTGGTTTCTAGAACTCTCAGGCGGGCCTACCTGTTGCCCCCTCGGCGTAGCGGTGGGACCATATCTATGGCAAAATAGCTTAGACAACCCAGATCCCCGTTGTGACATGAGTTAATGTGTCTCACCACCGGGTAAGACTCATCCAAATTGCTGACCGCCCGCATGTGCTGGAGTATGCGTTTGTGGACCTGCAACTTTGTACTGCCCACATATTGCAGGCCACACGCACACTTCAGCACATACACGACAAATTCAGATTTGCATGTGATCTTCTTGGTAATCGGTACTGGTATTTCACTGAATGGGATCATATATGCTGTTTTATTTTTCCCCATTCTACACGCCTTGCAACTTGCGCATTTTATGAAACCTGTGCTGGTCTGCAGCCAGGTATTAATCACTACCTCTTGGCTGCTCTTCACCAGCATGTCACCCATTGATCTTGCACGGCTATATCTTATTGCCGGTTTATCTGCAAGGAATCTGCCGATTACGGGGTCCCCCTTTATTATGGGCCAATTTCTGCGGATTATTCTGTGTAGCTGCTTATATTGTTGACTATAAGCTGTTATTAGCCTGGGCTGACTCGTTTCGCTACTTCCCATTTCTTGAGTTTTCCCTGATTTACCCTTTGAATCTTGGTAGTCGATCTGCTTGTTGGCCGTCATCATAGCTTTTTCTACCACCGACACCGAATAGCCTCTCTCCAAGAACCTTTCTTTGCTACCTGTTTGTGCTTGTGAACACGATTCCTCTGTGCTGGAAATTCTCCTGATCCTCAGCATCTCCCCATAGGGGATGCTTTGGATCAGGTGCGCTGGGTGGTGGCTGGATGGATGCAAGACTGTATTGCCCGCAGTCTCCTTGCGGTGCAACCTAGTCTGCAATTTGCCTCCCTCAATGTACACTTCGACATCCAGGAAATTAACTGCCTTGCTACTGATCTGCCCAGTGAAACTTAAATTCAAGTCATTTACATTCCCATCAGAGATAAATTTCTCTGCCTCACCGACCGACCCCCTCCACACTATGAATAGGTCGTCAATGAATCTATGCCATGACACTATGTTGTTTACCATTACATCTGCATAGGCGGTTCCTAGGACCTGCTCCTCCCATAGCCCCATGTGCAAGCACGTGTAGCTAGGGGAGAAGCAGGCCCCCATTGCAACTCCTCTCAATTGCTGAAAAACTTGGTTTTGAAATAAAAAAAATTGCTAGAGAGGCAAACCTCTATCATTTCACTGAGCATTGCATTATGTTCTAACATGCAGACTGGTTTGTTACGCAGGAAATGTTTAACTGCCCGCAAACTATCCCCATGGTTAATACTAGTATACAGGGCAGTCACATCAAGTGTGATCAGTAAATAATTCTCCTGCCACACTATTGTTTTGATCTTTTCCAGAAAGTCCCCAGTGTCTCTCAAATAAGAGGGCAAAGCCCTTACATGTTCCTGGAGGAAATGATCGATGTATCTGGAGGTGTTTTCAAATGTCCCTTGTCTGGCCAAAATAATTGGCCTCCTCAGTGGTTTGATCAGATCTTTATGCACTTTGGGGATCATGTAAAATACCGGAATAAAAGGGTAATTTGTTTTCAAGAACTTGAGTTCATCTCCACTCAAAAGCCCTTTACTTTTCCAGGTATATAGTTTGGAGTTGAAATCATTCCACGCTGCCTTTGCGGTTTGCCAATCACTCCTACAGTAACATTTTCTGTTATTAAGCTGTTTTAATGCTTCTTCCCCTGTTTGGGTCCCACCATTCTTCTTGACTTCATTCTATTTGACTGGCCTTCGCTATTCTCTTCGTGTATTCTCTTGTTACATAAACTATCCTTTGAAGCATTCAAACATGTTCTACCACCTGCAAATTAAATTACGGAAACTAGTGTTGATTAACTTGAGGGGAGGAGAGCACATGGGGTCTGAAAAGAGGGTGTGTTTTGACATTCAATAGCTTGTTTTCGAACTATTCCTATTTGTCAGTTTTGTATGTTTTGGAGTGGGCATTGTAAACATACGACCTATAAGAGATTGTGAGCCACGGAGTTAAGTGGAAGTCTCCTAAGAATCTACCTTCTGTAACTTCTTGGACAACTGTACTTGGCTGCAGCTAATAAATGTGATTTTCGACGCCTAACAGAGTGTCTCGTGTCTCTGTCTGACAAGGCAGGTGAAACCGGAGATATTAGGCGTGCCCTGCGCCGCTGGGTCCATAAGGCCCGGTTCTCCAGTAACTACATATGTTTTAAACTAGTATATGTGAGTATTGATGTATATAAGTGAGTATATCTGAGAGCGAGAGATTCTAAGACTTCCTGTATAAATAAGTATGTGTTTCTATAAGTGATTGTTTAAGAGAGTAAGTATGTCTACGATTCTGTAGAAGTTAGTGTAGTGGTGGGTGTATAGCTATATATGCAAGTAAATGGACATTTGATAGTTTATTTGCATGTGTGAGTAACTCTATAGATGAGTGTCGGTGTCTAACAGGATATATAGGTGTATGAGTACATATGATGGTGAGTACATGTATGAGTGACTATATAGAACTGTTGGTGAATGAGTGGATGTGTATGTAGATTTTTGGGTTACTCAATAGGTTGTTCTAACTGGAATTGGTATCTCCATTTTTTTGAAAATTTTAGTTTCTATTTTTGATCATGTGTATCAAAGGTTATATTACAGTAAGAGGAGGTCTGCCACAAGGATGATGTCATCAGTGATGTCATCAGGGATGTCATTTGAGATGTCATCAGTGATGCATGAGTGATGTCACTGACCATGTCATGAGTGATGTAATATGTGGCGTCATCAGCAGTGCATTGCGGGCGCGCAAGTTATAGTTAGCTGAGGTAGCTATAACGGAGGAATTTCAAAGGTTTTGTATGAGAGAAATTTCCAGCTAACTATAACATGGGTGAAACCCATGGTTTTTCAGTGAATTTCATAGTTTTTTTTAAATGCTAATTCCTAACTATAACGTGTGTGAAACCTATGGTTTTTTAAGTGAATTTCAAAGGTTTTTTTAAAATGCTGATTTTAAAATGTATCAATTATTATATTTATTATATATTTATTTTCCCACAAACTGCCTTTGTATATTCTAATATATGCCAAAGGCAAAAATGGAACTGGTCCACAATATTGTCCACAGATTGAGAAAGCAAGGAAACATGTGAATAAGTCTGTTTCTGCTTTCCTCAGAGACTATGGTATGGGTTCTATATACCACAACAACTTGCGTTACAACTTGCAAGGCATTTATAGAGGAGAAGATGTACATTTCACAGATGAGGGAAACAGAGTCTTCCTCTTGAACTTTAGACTCTGCATCGGTACTTACTTGTAGGTACAAAAAAACACTCAATGAACACAACGGCTCTTTTTAGAGCCAACCAACACCTAAACACTCAAACTTGTTATTTAACTGTATTTTTTTCGACGTGCGTGCAACGTGCGCGCACCTCGTGATTTATTTTTTTTAAAAAATGTTTTGCCCTTCGGGGTCCTTCAGGGACCCCCTCAGAAGGCCTAGGGGGTCAGGAAGTCTCTACCCTGCCCCCTTTTCACGTTCTCCACATTTGTTTTTGACTCACTTCTGCCTCGAGGGTGCGTGCAACGTGCATGCACCTCGCGATTTAAAAAAAAAAAATGTTTTTTTTGCCCTTCGGGGTCCTTCAGGGACCCCCTGAGAAGGCCTAGGGGGTCAGGAAGTCTCTACCCTGCCCCCTTTTCACGTTCTCCACTTTTGTTTTTGACTCTCTTCTGCCTCGAGGGTACGTGCAACGTGCGCGTACCTCGCGATTTTTTTATTTTTTTAATATTTTTTTTGCCCTTTGGGGTCCTTCAGGGACCCCCTGAGAAGGCCTAGGGGATCAGGAAGTCTCTACCCTGCCCCCTTTTCACGTTCTCCACTTTTTTTTTTGACTCTCTTCTGCCTCGAGGGTGCGTGCAACGTGCGCGCACCTCGCGATTTTTATCTTTTTTAAAAAAACTTTGCTTTTCGGGACCCCATGAGAAGGCCTAGGTGGTCAGGGAGTCTCTACCCTGCCCCCTTTTCAAATTCTCCACTTTTGTTTTGGGCTCACTTCTGCCTCGAGGGTGCGTGCAACGTGCGCACACCTCGCGATTTTTTTTTCAAAGCATTTACGAAAATCGGGTAAAACGTCATTTATATGCGACGTGCAAAAACCAGGCGCGCATGCGACTTGAAAACAACACTTTTGATTGGTTTATAGTAGTTTCTTTTCCAAATCTTCAAAAACCCCACCCACTTCCCTCACAATCTGTTTCATTTCCTTGGGAGAAGCATCTTCAGTGTTTTCTTCAAGATTTAAAAATGGCAGAACAACAGCAGCCACAGGAATCTTTTGACTCTGATGAGGAATATTTACCTGAACAACCAAAGGTGAAGAAAACAAAAGAGTCTTTTGTTTGGAAATTTTTTTCATACCCAGAAGGGCAAAAAAAGGTGAATGCCCCAAAGGTTACGTGCAACATCTGTGGCTCCATTCTATCGAGAGGTGATCCCACCAAACATTATTCCTTTAGTATTCATACTATGGTGCGTCATCTAAAAAATGTTCATCCAAACAGCTATGCTCGGGCATCAACTCAGCATATCAGGGACAATCCTGCAGCTGCTGTCCCCAGTACACTTTCATCGGGAGCATCTCCATCTACAAGTGCTCTAGACATCCGGCCGGATTTTGCGGACTTACACATATGTTGCAACTTTTGCAATGAAATCTTGTGTTACGGAGAGCAGAGCATAGACTTGATTGTGCTAAAGAAGAGGCAGCACACATGCCCCCGCAATTAATTTTTTTCTTTTATTATTTTTATTCCTGTTCCTGTTGAGCAGTTTTTGGTTACCTGTTTATTTTTTTGTTACAAAAAATATATAAAATTGTTCAAAAAAAAAAAAAAAACTAAAAACAAAAAAAGACAAAAAAAACAGTTCTTGTAAGAACTAACTTCACTTCTCAAAGAAGAGCTATATTTCCTATATACTGTGTCATACTTTTTTTGAATGAATGTATAGTGCAGAGGTCTTCAAACTTCTTTAGTTTGAGCCCCCCAAGCTGAATTTTTTTAAATGACGGCCCCCCCCAACACTTGACAGAAATTTCTGGAATCTGGTACACCTCATAATCGACCGCCATTCGGATATCCCAGGCCATATCCGGCAAATAATGTTAAACACAGTAAAAGTGTTTAGTAAACTGCCGGTTTGTGAGTGGGTGTGTTAAAATGTCAGAGGCTTATTATATGGTTCAAATACAAAATTTCCAGGATAAAATGTGCGCATATTGTCTTTACAAGGGTTTTACTGATGTAATTGAGTCATAATGGGACAGTGTTCTCTGGATCATCCGTCACCTAAGTAAGTACCCTCAAGTCAGGCAGATACCTACCAACCTCTTCATAAACTTTTTCAATGGAAGTGAGCAACTCAGTCCCAGACTTGTTTTTGCACCTTCTCAAATTGTTGATCGTTACCGAAGCAGTTGAGGTGGCGACATCCCTTCCTGTGATGTCATGTGACACCAATGCGCATTGCATATTATTATTAGTCCCCCCCACTTTTTTTTTAGGACCTGTGCCCTGAGTGGGGGTCTAGGACACATGCCAGGCTTAAGTTTAAAAAAATTGAACTAATAAAAACTGAATGATGTTGCCTATTTTATTTCGTAGCAATGTTGTCTAACAGACTTTGTGGTGATCAAATGTATCTGGGTCCAGCTGCACAGTGAACTGACAGCATTACAGTGCATGTAAATGCCACGGCAGCCAGCGCAAGTAAGCGGGTGAGGCGGCGGCAGGGCGGGAAAGTCGACAGAATAGGTCAAATAAATAAATAAATGTAACCTATTCTGCTCCCCCGCACCACTTCACCGCCCCATCGCGCTTACCTGCATCAGCCACAACTGATGCTTGAGCCTCCAGGGAGTGGGTCTAGGAAGAGAGTAGAAAAGATTGTTAGAGGCTGAAAGGGTTTACGGTGGATGCCAAAGGCAGTGCTTAATTAATTTTTTTTAAAGTTCAGGGGCCAAAGCCTTTATTCTGTCACTGCTGCCAGCGTTGGCTCTTGCCAGGGAAGCTGTATACCAGGACTGCTGGGTCTTGAACAAACCAACACACACCTTCTTCCTCCACCCTGATATCTCTGCCTTTGTCTCGTTCTTGCGGGTGGTTTTTCATCTTTGCTTTATCCCTTTGTCACTGGTTTCACAGCTTTCTTGTCCTTTTTCTTTTCCCCTATTCTGCTTTGCTCTATCTTGCTATTGGCCAACATTGGATGCTGAAAAAGAATTCTTGTTCCCTAACAATAAGTACCGGGGCCACCACCTGCCACCTCTGATAAAAAGGAAGCACTGCCCACATCTGGAGGAATGGACTGGTTGGAAGCACTATTTGTAAGATCGCCCTTTGCCCAGGAACCCTGGGCCCAGCCGCCACAGCCGCCTATGCGCTGCAATGTTAATCATGTTATCATTTATGTCCATTGCCTTTTTGCTTCCAATTGTATTGCTATATAATTGCAGCCGCATAAAGTGCGGACATAATACAGTCAGGCGACAAGTGGCACTTTACAGAGATCCTAAAGTGAAAAAAATATATAAGATGTGAGTTGCATACATTGCTAGAAAGCCTTCCGTTCAACACAGGCAGGAGAAGGCTGCCAAAATGTCCCATCATAAAACGCTCTCTTCTGCCTTTTCGCAAGACTGGAGACACCGAACCTTCTAAGCACTTTGTTGCGGGATCATGATGAAGCGTCTATTTGGGAGCAAAATGCGACAGCAGCAAATTGTGCGAACTAGCCACGCTTTCAATTCACATAACTTTCCATTAGCTGCTGGCTCAAAATTAGCGTGGCACAATCTGTACATGTAAAAGCTAAAAAAAAGACATTGAATATTTAGGTTCAGGGTCGCATGCTCAAAGGATGTCAACCTTGTCACTGACAAGAACGGCCTTCTTCATATCTCTCGCTTTCTTTTTATTTGCCTTCTGAGACTCCCAGTAGCATTTCCACTTGAATTCCATTCACTTAGTAAAAATAAAATGGTAATTGATTACACTCTGTCATGTGAGGGAACCTCAGATGTGAAACCGCACAGTAGCATGAGCCAGCAAGAGGATGTAGCTTTACGGCTAGAGCAATCAACCTCAAAGCTGGGGAACCAGGTTCGAGTCTCGGCAACGACTCAACCTCCTGTGAATCTGGGCAAATCACTTAATCTCGCCCGTGCCTAACAACAATGAATGTGTCCTTGCGCAATGAAACAGGTGCTCATGTAAAGTGCTCTGAAATCTTCAAATCTATTTTGCGCCATATAAAAACTCTAAAAAATAAATAAAATTGTACCCAAAGCCATTTGTTTTCAGCCTATTACACAGAAATATCTGTCTTAAAATTGTTCTCTATCATGCGCTGTGAACTGTGGAGGAGTAAGTGGACCCAGTGCCCAGATCACAATTACAAACATGGTACTTGGAAAGCTGTCAGGTGCCCGGATTCAGTGGGTCCACTGGATTTTGCGATCCAAAGAGAAACAGAACTATCAGCTGTCACTGCAACCAGGTGTGAATTGCAAACAGTGAGGTGCCTGCTCCTTGTCACTCGCAATATGCTGTGGACCATGGAGGAGACATCCATTATACTTATTTTTCCAGTGATGGTGAACCATATCAGATATTTACATAGTCCGGGGACATGCTGTGGAGAATTACATTTTTGCTTACATCTCCAAAAGAGCGGAGTGAAAATTCACTAAACCAAGAACTTAATGAACACTGATTGGTTGAAAAAAATGGTTTGCCATTAAAATTTGATGGACTTTTAATTTAGTGGTTTTGGAGTTCTGCACGGCAAATCTTTTCTATGTAAACCCCGTGTTAATTTAAGGAAGTGAAAAGTTTTGCACCCCCACCCTATTATAATTTCTGAGTCGTTTGAGCATCTTCCCACTGAACGCTGTTTACCCACAGCTTAGAGCAAATTGCTCAGAGGAAAAAGTTATTATTAACAGTACAAAAAAAGAATTCCTATGAAGTGAGTTGCCTAACCAACCTTCAGAGAACATGATGTATTAAACAAGCATGAAAAATGGCAACTGTGAATAGGCACTTTTGTAATTTTGCAATAAAACCGTGAGTTTATGGCATGCGCATACTTACATTATTTAAAGAGCAAGCTTGCCTTCTTTGTGTTAAGAACTATCCATTCGAGATAGTTAATTCCGAGAGCTGAAATGTTTCAGCTGCAGTGGGAGGCACGAGACTTCTGTGCTGCGAAACCGAAAGAAAACCGCTCGTGGTTTTCTTTGAAATTGCCAAAGTAGGGGCACATCGTGCCCCATCAATCAGGACAGTGTGAAACAAAGGATTTTAGGGTGGAGTGTGCGCCCACCCTGAGAAGGTGTCGCGCCCCCCTGGGGGGGCACGCCCCACAGTTTGAAGAACTATGGTGTAGTGTATAAATGAATGACTGAAATGACTGAGTGAAGGGGAGGAAGGGACTGAGGGAATGAGTGAGGAAAGGGTAGTATGGTGAGTGAGGAAAGGGGAGTCAAAGAGTGACTGAAAGAAGAGGACTAAGGGTAGGGGAGTGAGGTAAGGGGAGGGAAAGAGTAAGAGAAGGGCAGTAAGGAAAGGAAAGTGAGGGGGGGGGGTGAGAAAAGGGGAGCAGGGGACGGAGACAGGGAAGGGGAGTAAGAGACAGAGAGGGAGAAGAAGAGCAGGGTAAGGGGAGTGAAGGTAAGAGAAGTGGAGTGACGGTGAGGGAAGGGGTATGAGGATGAGAAAGGGGGTAAGGGAAAGTGAGAGATGGGGAGTGAGGGAGAGAGAAGTGGAGTGAGGGGATGGAGGGAGTTAGGAAAGGGGAGTGAGAGAACGGGAGTCAGGATCTCAATGAGGGAAGGAGAGTGAGGGAAAGAGAGCAGGAAAGGGAAGGGGTGTGAGATACAGACAGGAGGAAGTGTAGTGGGGGAAGGGGGGTGATGGTGAGTGAAGGGCAGTGACAGTTAGGGAAGGGGTATGAGGGTGAGGGAAGGGGAATGAGGGAGAAGGAAGAAAATTAAGAGAGAAGGAATATGAGTGAGGGAGAGTGGAGGAGTAGTAGAAAGACAGGGGAAAGAAGATTAAGGGTAAGGGAGAGAGAGGGAATGAGTGAGAGAGAGGGAGAGCAATGGACTGAGAGGGAGTGAGGCAGTTAGAGTGAGTGAGACAGAGGGAGACAGGGAGAGAAACATGATGGAAAAAAAGTGAGGGAGGGAGTGACGAAGGGGAGTAAGTGAGATGGAGTGAGGGAGTGAGGAAAGAGGAGTGAAGGAAAGGGAGTGAGGGAAGGGGAGTGAGGGAAAAGTACTGAGGGTGAGTGAAAGGCAGTAACAGTGAGAGAAGGGGTATGAGGGTGATGAAAGGGGAATGAGAGAGAAGGAAGGAGATTAAGAGAGAGTAAAAGGGACTGAGGGATAAAGTAGGACTGAAGGAAAGGGAAAGAGAGGAAGGTTGAGGGAGAGAGAGAGAGGGAGAGAGTGAGAGAGAAAGAGTGGGAGAGTGAGTGACTGAGAGGGAGTGAAGCGGTTAGACTGAGTAAGACAAAGGGAGAGAGAAATGAGTGAAGGGGAGTGAGGGACTAAAGGAATGGGAGTTAGCAAAAGGGAATGAGGAAAGGGGAGTAAGGGAAGGGGACTGACGGATGGAGTGAGGGAAAGAGAGTGAGGGGGAGTGAGGGAATGGGAGCAGGAGAAATGGAATGGGAGTGATGCACAGAGAGGAGAATATGAAGTAGGGGAAGAGGAGTGAGATTGAGTGAAGGGCAGTGACAGTGAGGGGAGGAATATGATTGTAAGGGAAGGGGAGTGTGGGAAAAAGAAGCATATTACGAGAGAGGAAAAAGTAGTGAGTGAGAGAGAAGGATTTATGGAAAGAGAGGAAAGAAAAGGAAGAGTGGTGGAGAGAGAGGGAGACAATGAGAGAGAGAAAGAGAGGGAAAGTGAGGGACTGTGAGGGAGTGAAGCAGTTATAGTGACTGAGACAGAGGAAGAGACTTAGACATGGATGGAGGAAAGGGGAGTGAGGGAGGGAATAAAGGAAGGGGAGTGAGCAAAAGGAAGGGAGGGAATAAGAGAAGGGGAGTGACTGAAAGTGAGTGAGGGATGGTGTTAAGGAAAGAGAGTGAGGGGGAAGAGAGAAACGAGCGAGGGATAGAGCAAAAGAAGGGTAGTGATGGAGGAAGAAAGAAAAGAGAAGTGAGGGACACAGAGAGGAAAGAGGGAGCAGGAGAAGGTAGATGAGGGTGAGGGAAGGGTACTGATGGTGAGAGAAAGAGTGTAAAGGTGAATGAAGGGGAGAAAGGAGAGTGAGGGAAGGGGAGTAAGAGGAGTAAAGGAAGGTGACTAAGGGACAGAGTGAAGAAAGTGGAAAAGAGAAAGAAAAATAAGAGAGTGATGAGAAAGTATTTTTTGTTTGTCATACTTACCTTATATGTAATGAAAAGTTAATATTACATTTTTTATAAATATAGTATCTGTGGAAGAGAAGAAAAAATTGAGTTATAATATATATTTCACAATACAAAATAATTTGTACAATATGTTATGTATCTTATTTTGCTGTTATCAGAATATATTGAATTTCACTGAAAACAGTGAGTTCAATAGTACTCATCATATCGCAGCGGGCAAAAAAAAGACAATCAATAAGATTGTCTTTAAAAAACCCATTCAACATTTTCATTAATAATTTAAAATTTTGAAAAAAATATATCTTAAATGTTTTTTTTCGAACAGCAATTTCTTACGTAAATATGGGACATCTCCAAAAATCACAAAGTAACAAAACATTATTACTTCTTTTTTATACACTCTAAATAAAGTTATGTACAAACATATGCTAGCAACATTTACCCGAAATAGTCATTTTTTGTTTCAAATACCATTCCTCATGGCCAAATAGTATGTGTGACATCCTTAGTTTGGAAGATACTTAATAGTACTCTTAAGCGTCCGTTTCCCAACCTTCTGAATCAAAACCACCAACATCTTTTGTACCATCTAACAATGGTTATACCTCCACCAGATGCTATTTATCATGTACATAGAACCTTAAACAACTAGCATGCTATCAGAATCTCAACATCATCTGGTAAGCCGATGACACTCTACTCATCCTTTATCTTACCAAGGAGCTGTATACCATTAAAAGAAACCTCTGCATTGGAATAAAAAATGTCACCAACATCTACAACAACTACAACAAATCTAAATTACCTCTTTCTCACTGATGATCAACATCTCCTGTGATAGCCATATCATCCACTATCTGATACACTTACACTACCTCGACATCAACTACAAGAATTTTTTGAACCTCATCACCCTCACTCACAATGTACATTTCAACACCGGACTACCCTTTCTTAACAGCAGTAAATTTCCCAGGCCAATTATTTTCCCTAAAATTTTGGTTGTAAAAACACTAGGTAAGAATTTGGTAAGTCATAAGGCAAACGTTTAAAAATCAATTGAGTGTCATTACAATGAGTCCAGCCTTTTGTACATTTTAAATAAGCTGTGTAATGTCCTGATGTTGTAGAAGGAACATCATGGAAAATAATTGCTACAGTTACAAAAGTTCTTCCTGATATTGATAGTTGAGAAGCCACAAATGTTTTTATTAAAGTTGTCAGTTTTCTTCCATCAGGTCTGCATCGTTGCAGCATTAAAATTACATACTGTCCATATCTTTGTATAAATAATGTTGATAACATTTGTGAGTTACATTGGGTACAGACCATGTTTTGATTTGCTTCTCTAACTAGATTATTAAAAGCCACTGATTTGCAGACTGGTAAAGTCAAATATATAAATCTTTCAGTGTTTATTTTAGTAATACTTGAAAACGAACAATTGTCACAGTCATGTTGCCATTTATAAGAAAGGCCAAAAAGATTTTCAATATCTATACCTTCATCTTGCAATACAACAAGCATATACATTAGAAATTCCTGACAATCTTGCTGAATATTCGGTGAAAATTGATTTAAACCAGAACATATGTCTAAAACATTTCGAATATCAGAAACACTTTCTATTTTAGTTTTATCACTACTACATTTCTCAAATACAGAATTCAACAAACAACAAAATCTTTTGTCTCGATATTCAACAATTTGTTGTTGTAAAGTTTCAAGAAAAAAAACAACATTAACCACTTCATTAGCATAGCAGTTGACACCAGAACTGTTTTCAAACTGAAAACCAACAACCTCTTCAATAAAATCCTTTTTCTTTTTGGTTACTATCACTGGTTCATCTAGTTTTTTTCTTTTCTCTGTAACCTCGCTACAATTTTTCTCATATCTTCTTTTTCGACTTACCACACGCTTTTCAAATACTGGATATTAAGGTAAATTGGGAGCATGTTCTCTTCTTAACCTATTATACTCTTTTACACAATTTACATCTGCACTAATCTTTGTCTCATCAAAATCAATCAAGTATAATCCAGATAAAGTTCTGACTCGAGATATAGCAACATATGCCATACCCTCTTTAAACACAGTACTACCAATATTCACCAAAGCACTATCTACACTAAAACCTTGAGATTTATGAATAGTCACCGCATATGCCAAACAAACAGGAAACTGTTTTCGGCGGACATATAAAACTTTTACAAACAAAAATCGAGCTGAACAACGACTCAATTGTTGTACTTCGTCAATTTCATCAAATTTGATTTTCAAAAATTCAATGTCATGTCTATTTGGGTAATTCACAAAATCAACAACATTACCCATTGCTCCATTTACTAAACCTCTTTCCACATGTAAATTACGTCATAAAATTATCCGACAATTTATACATGCATATAGATTCTTTTCTTAACCAGCAGTATTAGAGATTGATTTCTCTAAAGAATCATCCAATTTTGACTTCAACTTTTCTGACAAAATAATAGAAGCTCCTTCATGCTCTATTCTATCAAGAGCTTCCAGTTTTATAATTTCTTGATTTTCTAACTTTAAAATTTTTTCATTGAATATTGAACATTCTTGCAGAGTTGGCATCAAGCATAGCACTGATTTCTTTTCTGCAATTTTTCCATATATATTCTCTGGGAGAATATTTTCGCTTGGAAACAAATTTGTAAGTAATCGTGCCTGTAAAGCTTCTTTGCCATGTTCACTCACTTTTCCAATTCTTATATCTTCAAGAATATTTTTATAATCAGCGTCCTTTGCCTGTCGCATATTTGTAGTGAGTTCTGAATATTTGAAATATAACCAAATATTAACATTTCTAATGCTTCCCAGGCACTTTCTGGTGTCTTCACGTGTAACTGTTTTAAATACTGGTTGTCCTTTCACAGGAGTTAGCTGTAGTAGACCTCCAAAAACTATGACGTGTTTGCCTCCAAATAACACATCATACTCTGTTTTAAGGATTTGTTGCATTCTTAAATGCACAAAGGCAAGCATTAAATTTGATACCATGCTTACCTCATCAATAATGAGAAGTTTCATTTTTTTCAAGACTCTAGAAACTTCACAACAAGCTTCTCCAGATAGCTTGTGGTATTCTAATTTATTTTCATGCTCTACTGGCAGCATCAATCAACAATGTAAAGTAATCCCTTTAATGTTATGTGCTGCCAACCCAGTTGGAGCAGTAACAACACAAGAGAGTGACAACTCTGTTCTTTTCTGTAGATAAGTTGCAATTGCTTTAATTAGAAAACTTTTTCCAGTTCTTGCTCACGTACAGTTGGAGAGGTTTAAATGACGTACATAAGCACTCTTTTTTCTCATGATATAAACTATGCTCAATCTGTTCTGTCACTTGATCATATATTTGTTTTTGCTAAACATTTAGTTATTTTTCCAATTCTTCTAAGTTTATTACATCCTCTTGAGCTTGTTTCATTGCTGTTTCCACCTCATCCATGGCAGTTGCTGCTTCATTTTGGATAGTTGGTTCTCCTAGTGGATCCTGACTCAACGAAGCAGAACTTTGACTGTCTTGAAAACTGTCTCTAGCAATCTCTGCTGCAATTGTAGCTTCTTGCTGTATTTCGTCGTTCAACATTTTCAGATAATTAGTAAAAACAGGACATTCTATAGTATTTTTAGTTGCATTGAATGAATCTTCATAACTGTCAAAATCTCCAAGTAGTTCCAGTTCTGTTCGCCATGGCTTAAAGAGTTGCAAAAGAGTTAAATAGTAAAATTCCCTTTTGTCAGGAGTTTCACAACTTAGTTTTCGGTGATTAATCAAATGTTCTTTTCTTTGTTTCACTAAACATCCTTCAGATCCAATCACATCATATACTCCTTTAGTGATATCTTCTGTAATATTCCTCTTAAAAGTATAGCTTTGCAGTACTTCATAGAGACAACGGTTCTCAAGATGATTACCCCTATTTGGATAGTATGTATCCAACATATTTGTCTTCAAAATATCTGTACTGTCTGGTTCTCTTTCTGCTAAATACTCAATTTCTTCTACAGATTTCAAAACTCGGTTTCGTGTTCTTGCAAGACCTACAATCACACAAATAATTGTTCTAGATTTGGAGTATAGACTTGCAGATGATAAGCGATCTGAACATTCATATGCTCCAATTTCTCGATGAGACAACATCTTCAAACTATAGCTGTACAATTTCTTACTTAGGCTCTTTTCATGAGAAATCTCTTCCCACATTTCCTTTAAGTTCCATCTTTTCAGATTTAGTAATGTAAGACGTTACATATCGAGCCACAGCAATGGAGTTGTCTGCAACATATTGAATATCCATGTTAGCATTCCACATGGACAAAATGACTGGGTTATAGTCATTCATGTATTTTGACTCTTCATTTCTTCTTAAGTTGTAGGTATTTTTCGGTGATTTTCTTGTGACAGTATGTCGCAAAGATGACATAAAATTGTTCACTCTTCCTTTTGATATTACTGGATGTGGAAATTCAAAACGACATTTTGTGTAATACTTATCCTTAGATTTGTACTTTCGACGACAGTATTTTCCACAACGATGGGTTTGAAACCGTAAGACTTGATGTCTTAAATTCTTTTGTTCTGTACTTTTTGGTACAGCACACGTAGAATATTGTTCAATAAAACTCATCACTGTGTCATCTGAATCTGTTCCAAATTTGGGGGCATCTTTGATCCATAGCAGCATATGTATAGGAGCACCTCTTGCTTGATACTCCTTTCTCCAAAAGAAATCCAAACCTCTCCAAGAGGAGGATTTTTTTTATTTGTGATAAAAGACATCATAGCTTCAAATCTATGATTGAAATACCTGCATACATTAACTGGTTCCAAAGAGTTCTCCAGGTGTCTTGTATTCTATATTTTCAATGTTTGCATTTGCCTCTCAAAGAAATTGAAGTAAATCTTCCCAAGCATACTCTGCACAGCTTAGATTAAGGAACCATGTAGGAGCTCCTAAGATTCTTAGCATACATTTCAATTCCCCATGACGACGGTACCAATTCTCATTAGTACCATGCTGACATGCCATGAGATTACTTAGCTGTGATTCCAAAACAGTATCTTTCTGTTGGACTTTATCCATAAAGTCCTTTGCCGAAACATTTTGCAGATGTACTCCACTTTTTAGTATATGGTTCACTGCATAAGAAAGTCCAGACAAGTCACTCTCCAACAGAAGATGAAACAAATATGGAATACATTGGCAAAACCTTGGATCTTCTGCATATAATCTTGATGTCCGGTATTCAGATGCAGGAATTTGCACAGGTCGTTCATCATATCGTCCACCTTTGCCTGTGGGAAATAACTGAGGGGAAACAACGAGCTTCCAAGCTTTCTTCCCATACACTAATGGGACTTCCTTTCGCTTCTTTCATTTGAAATAACTCAATAGTATTCCCCATCACTTCTTTAGAGTGAAGTGGATGCACACTATAATGTTAATACATTTCTTCAGTTCTGGACACATCCACTGTTTCAATTTGTGCAGTTGACAAATCACTGTCCTCTTCTACAGTTGTTTCCTCTTCTCCAACATATACATTTTTATAGTATGATTATTTTTTACCAAATACAACGTTGCCTTTTTCACTTTTCTAACATCCACTAATTCTTGCCAGATTTTCTTACTCTTCATAGGAACGCCATTAACTAGAATAACTAGGGGTTCTTCTTCCACATTTTCTACACCAATTGTTTCAATATTTTTCTTTAAATCTAGAGGCAAATATACAACTCTTCCCTTTAATCCTCTCTGTAAATCTGAAGGAGGCAATTTCCCTGTCTTAGGCTCCATACGAACAATAGCCTGAAATGGATGCACACATTGAATAAGAATAGACTCATAAGTATTTAAATCCATCAGTTCAGAAGGAATATTTACCAACTCAAGATTATTATGTACAGCTTTAGCAGGCATTTTGTTTTCATTTAATTTATTATAACAATATTTACAACTACGTTGATCAGAACCCAAATCAAAACAATTCTCTACCAACAAATAAGTTGTAAATTCCTTCCACTCATTATTATTCTCCTTTTCACTTTTTAAATATATATCAACTAAACTGGTCTGAATTTTATAATGAATTCGTCTACAACAAATACAAGAAAAGTTTGGCCTTTCACCTGAAATGACCTTAAACCTTGTAATTTCTTGCTCAAAATTGTCTGTACTAAAATTCTGTACATTTTCTTCCACATTTCCTTCTATTAATGTATCTGTTTCTGCACTGTCTTCTTCAGGACCAAAGTAACTAACCTCAATTTCTTCACAAATGTTGATTACATCTAATACAGATCCATGCAAAAGAGTACTGTTTAACTGTTTAGGCTTAAGTGCTGGACTTTTTGCATAATACAACTTTCTCACTAATTTCCTCACTTGAGTATGATGCACTGCTAACATCCCGCAATGGTGAAAAACACTCTGACATACTTTCTTAGAAAGACAAACCAGAGAATGACCTTGCAAACCCGTTTTTTCTCTCACTCTGCAAGGGTCTAATTCTTGCAACATCTTAATCTTTTGTTTAACACTTTTCTTACTATACTTACGTAAGAAATTGGAAAAAAAATCAATTGAATCCTGTCGTACACTACAAATACTACTACAATTCCAAGTGTACACTGGAACCTTAGAACGTCTCCCTAAAACTTCATCAGCTAACACCTCTTCTGCATTTCTAGGGACAATTTTTTCTTTTTCAATCGGACAACCATTAGCTCGACCACTGGTGTCAGCTACATGCAACAAATCATTACTTTGAAGGTAACTCTCTTCATTAAAAATGGCTCACAACTTGAACTATGTTTCTATTCTCCAGAAAAAACATTACAAAAATGAGTTCTATTAATTAGTCTTTTCCACTTACTCTTGGCCTTCATATCATTGATTGGCTTATCTAGTGTTCGAATCCTATTGATTACTAAAATGGAAAAAAAAAATTAAATTCAAAAGCCTTCTCAACAATTGTCTCAATATGTTTCTTTTTCTTATAAAAAGCTGTTTTTCTTTTACTATTCTTTATATTTTTTAATAAATGTAAAACAACTCTGTTATAAAACATTCGCTTGCGAATTTCAACAAACTGATTTTTTCGTCTATTACTATATACAATATCTTTACCACATAGTTTTCCATCATTTTTCTTTTTTGTCTGGTTTTTCTTTGCAGTTACAGATAAACAAATTTTTCCTGATTCTCCACACTTTTTTTAGTTTGTGTTATAAAATCCTTTGTTGACTTACCAGGAGCTTTCTTTGTTTTTTCAACACATTGCTGTTTAGATAAATCTTGTACTTCTTTTTTCTTGGAAAAGTAAGCCTGTTTACATCTTTTTCTTTTATCACTCTATGACGGCATATTGTTTTTTCTTTCTGTAGATAATTAAAATCTGTTGTGAAGTAAAAAAAAAATTGAAGTCACTTTTGAAATTTCTAACACTCTGATCATTTTACTGAATTTCCACTTTCTTCACTCTGTCCCTTAGTCCCCTTCCTTTACTCATCTTACTCCCCTTGCAATTCACTGAAATGAATACTACATGCTACAGAGAGAGTTGCTATGGCATTTCTACAGCACACCCAGGATATTCACTACACAGCATGGAGACTATTTGGAAATTAAGAGGTCTGACACACATGTTGCATAGGACTTTCTAGCACTACATGTCCTAAAGCCTGACTCACTTCATGAGTACATGTCGTCCCATATTTTTAAACACATCAACTAAGCAAATTATTCTGCCACAATCTTCTGAAATGAATACTGACTCACACTGTGATCTTAGACACATGACAATATCCCTTGCAATTCAGTAAAATGATTACTACAGTGAAAGTGGGTCTTGCTGGGAGTGCTGTTTCAGGATTTATAAAACTACACTAGTATTCACCGAGTGTAGGGGGTATAGCAGGAGGTGTTCTTTCAGACTTTAAGGCACAGCAGCAGTGTTCGGGCACTGTAGGAGATCATGCAGGGAGTGCTGTTTCAGGGTTTAGGGCAGTGCAGTGGTGTTTCAACATTATTGGGGCATTCACTGAGGATGGTGATTCTGGATTTAAAGCAGTGCAGTAGTGTCGAAAGAGTTTAGCAGGTTTTGCTAGGGATGGTGTTTCAGGGTTTAAGACAGTGCAGTGCTGTTCAAGCAGTGTAAGGGGTCAAGGTGGGACTGAGAATGTAGAAATGAAAATTCACTGAAATGAATACTACATGCTACAGAGAGAGGTCCTATGGCATTTCTACAGCACACCCAAGATCTCTATTACACAGCATGGAGACTATTTGGGAATTAAGAGGCCTGACACACATGCTACATGGGAATTTCTAGCACTACATGTCCTAAAGCCTGACTCACTCCATGAGTACATGTATTCCCGTATTTTTAAACACATCAACTAAGCAAACTATTTTGCCACAATTTTTTTAAATGAATACTAACTCACAGTATGATCTTAGACACATGACAGTATCCCTTGCAATTCAGTAAAATGATTACTACAGTGAAAGAGGGTCCTGCTGGGAGTGCACTTTCAGGGTTTAGAGCAGTGCAGTAGTGTTGAAAGAGTTTAGCAGGTTTTGCTAGGGATGGTGTTTCAGGCTTTAGCACAGTGCAGTGGTGTTCAGGCAGTGTAGGGGGTCAAGGAGGGACTGATATGTCTGAGTTTAGAGCAATACAGTTGTGATTTCAGGGTTTAGGACAGTGCAGTGGTGTTCAGGCAGTGTAGGGGGTCAAAGTGGGACTGATATTTCTGAGTTTAGAGCAATGCAGTTGTGTTTGGGCAGTGTATGGTATCATGCAAGGGCTAGGACTATAACGCATTGCATGTTCTAAAGACTGACTCACTCCATGAGTACATTCTGCCAAATTTCTTGTAATTCCGTTCAGCCGTTCGGGCTGTAGCCGTGTCTAATCGTCCTATGGAAAATAACATGGGGAAAACACGTTTTTGGACCCCTCTTTTTCTCAGCCCCCACTTGACGAATCCCCCCCAAAACTTTCAGGGAAGGAGTGGAGCAGAATGTTGCAGATTTCCTATGGAAACTAGGTCCTAACTATAACTACCTACTGGCGACCGCCAGTAGGTAATATATATCGCCAGTAGGTATATATAGTAAGGATTTTTTCTCTATGGGATTTTTGAAAATTCTATGTCGAATAACTTTGGCGTTTGAGGACGGATTTGGCTGAAATTTTCAGGAAAATGGAACATTTTGTTTCTGAGCAGCCACTGAAAATATGGGGGGGTTCCATCAAGGGGGGGCCGAGAAAAAAGGGGGGTCTCAAAACACGTTTTTCACATGCATTTTTACATAGGGCGGTTGGACTCACTTTTAGCTCGAACGGCTGAATGGATTTCCATGAAACTTGGCAAAATTGTAGATATTGTTTGCCCGATGTGCCTTTGCTAGGTCTCAATATATGTGCTCCAGTGGATTTTGATAAATTAACATTCAAAAAAATATATATATCTGTAGGCGCGCCCCGGTTAGCGCCCCGGTTCGCGTACTTGACGCGTAACGGAACTTCGCGAAGCGAAGCTGATTGGCTCTCCGGTGTCTGTCAACATTCTAAACAGTCCGGAGCGGCCGCCATCTTGTCTCTCGGTAGGATCGAGAGACAAGAGGTGAAGAAAAACGAAGGGGGAAATTAATGAAAGGGGGCAAGGTAGACCCCTCCTGACCCCCTAGGATTGATGAGGGGGTTATCAAAGGGTCCCGAGGGGGCCCAAAAAATTTTTTAAAAAAATTTGTTTTTTCGCGGTAGAGGCGCTACCCGGTACGCAAACCAGGTAGCTAACCGGTAGAGTAACGGGAGTCCGCCATCTTGTGTTTCGGTGAAATTTAATCACAAGATGGAGGAAAAACAATGTGGGAAATGGGTATAAGGGGGCACGGGAGACGTATCCTGACCCCCTAGGTTTTCTAAGGGTGGCTGAGGAAGCCCATATGTGCGAAAAAAAAAACCACATTTTTTTTTAAATGTTCGCGCGGTTAGCGTCCGGTGCGCGAACCGGCTAGCGTTCCGGAAAGCGTAAATCGTGAAAATTTGTAAAAAAAAAATTACATTTAAAATTTGTTTAGAGTGATCATAGTTAGGGTAGCTCTGAGAAGAGCTTTTGGGTATGTGGTAGATTTAAGTACTTATAAGTAGGTACCAATACATAGTCTTAAATTCAGGATGAAAACTCTGTTCCCCTCATCTGAGAAGTGAACTCCATCTCCTCTGTAGATATCTTGCATGTAGTAACGGAAGTTATTGTTTTAGATGGAGCCCATTCCATGGTCCCTCATGTAAGCTGAAACAGACTTATTTACATGCTTCCTCGATTTCTCAATTTGTGGACAAAATTGGTTGGACCACCTCCATTTCTGTCTTTGGCATATATTTGAATATACCAAGGTAGTTTGAGGAAAAAGTGCCATCAATTGCTCAAAGGTGTCCTTTAAAAGCATTTCCAGACCTACCCCAGTCAAAGTGCCCAAGTCATTTCCTCCACAGTGCACAATTAACAGGTCAGGTTTTGGCAAATGCAAAAAGGTTTTCACCAATGGTATCAATTGGTGACATCTTAATCCTCTGTGGCCAATCCAGTTGATTTCCACATTTTATAAATTGAGGTTGTGTTAATGTCTGTTATCAGCATACCTTTGAACCCAGTGGATGTAACTATGTCCAACAATCCGAACAGAAAACATGGTGAGAGGAGGTTATGCTGCAGTCAGATGAAGTGTGGGTATGAAATGGCAGTTGAAACAGTAGGAGTTTATAATGAAAAAAACTGTGGAGTTTCTGTGCTAATGATTCAGTAGCAGTGATTGGTGGATTTTGATTGCTGAAAACAGAAAGTTAGGGTGCATGGATGAGTTCTTTGAAAGATGTAATTTGAATGGTCAAGAAAAAATCATTTTATGAAAGATTGCACTGGATACGCAGGTGTACTGAGAGTTCAGAGTTCAATTGAAACATTGTTGTGTGAACTTGTAAACATGGGAGGTCTTTCAGGAGGTGGTTGCTATGGAAAAAAGGCAGAAAGGGCAGAGGGGGGGAAGGGTGTTGATTTGAAAAAAGTGAGGGAAGAGTTTTGATTGGGTGACATGAGAGATATGTGTGATGAATTACAGCATTCCTGTGCCATTGTTGGTTGCAGCCTCTGGAGTGCATACCCTTTGCTCTGCTAAAGAAAAATTGGTGTGTGTCTGAGACTGTTTTGAAACTCAAAAATTATTTGCTAAGGTGAGAAAAGATTCATTTAATTTAGATAGAGAATAGTATGCTTTAGGGAGAAAATTATGAAGAAAGTTGTGTATTTAAAATGTTGCTTTGTGTCAAGTGTTTTACAAATAGATTTTGTTTCTTTGAGTTACATAGCCATGTTAAAAGTGACGCAAAAATGGTGCAAGGGCCTTAAAAATATGCTTTCATGTGTGTTAGGGCATTTTAAGTCACTTCCCCATGAATGTGGGTGAATAATTGGTTTACTTGATGTGTTTAAAAACGTTTCTTGAAGTCAATTAGGTTTCTTGATATGTACTGCTAGAGTTTCATAGGCTGCTTGGGGCATATTTACAAGGCCTTTGAGTCACTTTGATGTTATTTTCCCCATTTTAATTTAAGTCATTTCCCCGTGGTGCAAGGTCCTTGTAAATACGCCCCCATGTGTGCTTGGCAAATTTAGATTTTGTTTCTTTGAGTTACATAGCCATGTTAAAAGTGACGCAAAAATGGTGCAAGGGCCTTAAAAATACGCTTTCATGTGTGTTAGGGCATTTTAAGTCACTTCCCCATGAATGTGGGTGAATAATTGGTTTACTTGATGTGTTTAAAAACGTTTCTTGAAGTAAATTAGGTTTCTTGATATGTACTGCTAGAGTTTCATAGGCTGCTTGGGGCATATTTACAAGGCCTTTGAGTCACTTTGACGTTATTTTCCCCATTTTAATTTTAGTCATTTCCCCGTGGTGCAAGGTCCTTGTAAATACGCCCCCATGTGTGCTTGGCAAATTTAGATTTTATTTCTTTGAGTTACATAGCCATGTTAAAAGTGACGCAAAAGTGGTACAAGGGCCTTAAAAAACGCTTTCATGTGTGTTAGGGCATTTTAAGTCACTTCCCCATGAATGTGGGTGAATAATTGGTTTACTTGATGTGTTTAAAAACATTTCTTGAAGTCAATTAGGTTTCTTGATATGTACTGCTAGAGTTTCATAGGCTGCTTGGGGCATATTTACAAGGCCTTTGAGTCACTTTGATGTTATTTTCCCCATTTTAATTTAAGTCATTTCCCCGTGGTGCAAGGTCCTTGTAAATACGCCCCCATGTGTGCTTGGCAAACTTAAGTACTGACAGGGTGTGCTTCTACATAGGAGCTGTGTCGTGTTTTCAAATTATGACCTGAAAATCATTTTTTTTTAAAAAGAAATGCTTTTCACATTTATGAGAAGGTCATAATGGTGTCTGCTTCTTTAAATAGATATTTTACTTTCCACCATGAATATGTGAGAATAATTTTCCTTTTTTGCCGGTTTAAAAACACGTGTCTTGAAGTCATTAAGGTTTCACAATATGTTCTGCAAGAGTTTCATAGTCACTATGATGATAATGATATACATTTAGAACTGTGTAGGAGGCATGGAGAAGCTGAGGTTTCTGTAAGTGTCAAAGTTGTTGCATACAGTGCTCACCTTCTACGTACTCTTTCATATGCTAGACTACATCTGCACAATGAGATACCTAAGCAAAGGAAACACAGGTGATGTGATTGTGAAATGAGCAAAAAAAAATTGCACGTTTTTCAATTACATCACCTGTGTTTCCTAACATTACGAATCACATTGTGCAGATCAGGTTTAGGCCTGTCCAGGGAGACAGAGGATGTCTGGCCCTAGTTCAAGAGTGCAGTGGACATGACTCACTTCATTGGTAGGCCTGCACATGTACTATCTCCTCTGTACTCTTCAACAAGCCTAAATTTCATCTGTAACCCTGAGTAGGCCTCACCTCAAACAAACCTCTGGATAGGCCACACCTTATCGGCATCCTGAATCATTTATTTAAAATGTTAGGGGCAGATTTATGATGCCCGTGCATCTCTTTTGCACCGCTGTTGCGTCACTTTTGTGACGCAGCAGTGGTGCAAAAGATGCACCATGTTGGAAGATAGGCCTCACTTCATCTGCAACAAGATACCGTCAGTTTAAACTGTATACATTTAGGACTGTGTAGGGGGCATGGAGAAGCTGAGGTTTCTGTAAGTGTCAAAGTTGTTGCATACAGTGCTCACCTTCTACGTACTCTTTCATATGCTAGACTACATCTGCACAATGAGATACCTAAGCAGAGGAAACACAGGTGATGTGATTGTGAAATGAGCAAAAAAAATTGCACGTTTTTCAATTACATCACCTGTGTTTCCTAACATTACGAATCACATTGTGCAGATCAGATTTAGGCCTGTCCAGGGAGACAGAGGAGGTCTGGCCTTTGTTCAAGAGTGCAGTGGACATGACTCACTTCATTGGTAGGCCTGCACATGTATTATCTCCTCTTTACTCTTCAACAAGCCTAAATTTCATCTGTAACCATGAGTAGGCCTCACCTCAAACAAACCCCTGGATAGGCCACACCTTATCGGCATCCTGGACCAATCATTTAAAATGTTAGGGGCAGATTTATGATGGCCGTGTGCCTCTTTTGTGCCGCTGTGCGTCACTTTTGTGACGCAGCGGCGGCGCAAAAGATGTGCTATGTTGTGACATATTTACAACTTGATGCATCTAGGCAGATGTGTCACGGTGTAAAGTCCTGTGCCACATGAAACCTGCGTCAGGTTTCATGTGGGCGTTTTGTTGCAGGGTGGGCATTCATTTGCACGAAAGCCCTGTAAAACTAACACAGTGAAATGTAGAAGATTTCACTGAGTCAGCTTTATGGCATTGCTGAATCAAATCCTTACGCCTGTTTGAAACAGGCATAAGGAGTGATGCACCATGCAATGTGTGGCTTGCCCCTGTGCATTGCAGTAGACATGTCGCGCTTACGACGTGATTCCTGCAATGCGCCGCTTTTGCGGCACAGATGCGTGACGCATCTGTGCTGTTTTTGCTCAATAGTGCTCCACATTGTAAATGCGGCACATCATGGGTGGCAGAGCAGCGGCGCACGTTAACTGGTGCATCCCTGGGGATGCGCCAGTTAACATAAATCTGCCCCTTTACATTTAAGTATGTGCAGGGGACACAGAGTTGGTGAGGCTTATCCAAGGTTAAGAAGAGATGAGTCCTGTTCACTGAAAACTTGGACATAGGCCTCACCTCCTCAGCATCGCTGGACATGGTTAAATAATATCTGCAAAATGTTACTCTTGTTAAACAATTTTAGTATAATAGTCTCTGAGATTTGTCTCTTACTCTGCAACAACTCATTGTTGTTCTCTTTCTTTAAAGATAACGACAACATCAAGCATGAGTGATAATGAGCAATCTGTTGATCTCGATCTTATCATTGAACTTGTCATTGAAACATCAGTGGAAGTAGATCCCTTGGATGATTTAAATCCTGTGGATGATGAAGAATATGATGAGGATGCAGATTTGTCAGAATTGTATGACATAGGGTGGGAAGCTGACCTGCTCGAGCCTATGGAACTATAAAGTCTTATTTTTAAAAGTTACTGGAAATGAAAAGTAACCATGTTAACCGTTTCATTTAAAATTAAATACAACTTCAAAAACAGCTTGTGTGAAGTGTCTTTAATAAAATTGTGAAATATGCTAATAAAATTAGTTCAGATTCACATATAAAAGAGCACAGGTCAAATGTAGAAGCATTCCATTTCTTTGCTACTATTTGTGAGTTTTAAATTTGCCAATGCACTAAAAATTATTGTATGTAGAATTGACAAGTAGTGTGTTAATTTTTTGACGACTGTTATTGATTTACTGTTTGGTAATAGTGGTTAATAACATTTTTTATTATATTTTACCACAGATTCAACTGCAGATCATTTCAAAATTACACAATGCCTTCGAAGCAAAGAAGGAGAAAGGCTACAAAACGTCAAACACAGCAGCTTACTACATGCTTGCAGCAGTCCTCTACAATAAAAACTTGTCAAGTCACCAAAAAAGATCCGGGTAAGAGAACGAAATCTTTCCTAAGAAACATTTCCAGAAAAAAAAGTATCACTACAGAACATGTTTTAGTCCAGAAAAAGAGAGCCAATTTAAACGGAAAAGAAAGGCTACTCAAAAATTTTACTGCTAGAGCAGGAGATAACTCTGTGCATGGTAGTAGAAGGAAAAATCCGTTTAGGGACATTCGTAGACGAATGTTCCGCAACAGGATAATTGACAATTTGTAAAAAAATATTAAGAAACGTCAACAGAAAGTGGCTTTTTATAAGAGAAAGAGAAACATTGAGAAAATGATTGATCAGGCATTCGAAATTAAGCGAAAGTTATTTATTTTGACAATCAATAGAATTAGGAAACTAAACAAGGTAATTTATGATTTCAAAACAAATAGTAGATGGAAGAGAACAGTTAATCGTAGTAATTTTTGTGAAGTTTTTTCAGGAGAATGGATGCATAGTTCAAGTTGTGAGGCATTTTTTAATGAGGAGAGTTATTTCCAGGATAATGATTTGGTGCATGCAGTTGACACCAGTGGTCGAGCATATGAGGTGAAAGATGGTTGTCCGGTTGAAAAAGAAAAACTTGTGTCAACAGAGGCAGAAGAGGTGCTAGGTAATGAGGCTTTAGGAAGACGTCCTAAGGGACCAGTGTACACCTGGAAGTGTAGTAGTATTTGCAGTGTGCGACAGGATTCCATCAATTTGCTTTGTGATTTTGTACGGACATTTAATAAGAAAACTTTAAAACAGAAAATGAAGTTGTTGCAAGAATTAGATCCTTGCAGAGTGAGAGAAGTGACAGGTTTGCATGGTCATTCACTGGCTTGTCTTTCCAGGAGAGTATGCCAGAGTGTTTTTCATCATTTCAGGATGCTAGCAGTGCATCATAATAAAGTGAGGAAATTAGTTAGAATGTTGTATTATGCTAAGAGTCCAGCAATTATGCTTAAACAATTATGCACTGCTCTTTTGCATGGTTCTGAAGTAGATGTGAAGAATATTTGTAAAGAAATTGAGTTTTGTTACTTTGCAAGTAAAGAGAAGAATGTTGAAATTGACCCAGAAGAAGAAGGTAATGTGGAAGAGAGTGTACAGGTTTCCAGTACAGATAATTTTCAGAAGGAAATTGCCACGTTTCAGGTGAAATCAAGTGAGAGGCCTAATTTCACTTGTGTGTGTTGTCGATGCACTTATTATAAGAATCAGACTAAGTTAGTGGATTTATATGCAAAAAGTGAAAGGGAAAATAATAGTGAATGGAAGGATTTCGCAACATACTTGATGGTAGAAAATTGTTTTGATTTGGGATCGGATCAACGTGTGTGTACTTATTGTTGTAACAAATTAAATCAAAACCAGATGCCTGCTAGAGCGGTTCATAATAATCTGGAATTGGTTGACATTCCTTCTGAATTGAAGGATTTAAATACTTATGAATCTATTTTGATTCAAAGTGTCCATCCCTTTCAGGCTATTGTAAGAATGGAGCCAAGGACAGGGAAATTGCCTCCATCAGATTTACAGAGAGGATTAAACGGAAGAGTTGTTTATTTGCCTCTAGATTTGAAGAAAAAACATTAATACAATTGGAGTAGAGAAAGTGGAAGAGGAACCTCTGGTTATCTTAGTTAATGGGGTTCCAACAAAGAGTAAGAAAATCTGGCAAGATTTAGTGGATGTTAGGAAAGTCAAAAAGGCAACATTGTATTTGATGAAAAACAATAAGTACTACAAGAATGTATATGTTGCAGAAGAGCAAGTAAGTGAAGAAGAGGACAGCGATTTGTGTGCTGGACAAATTGAGAAAGTAGAAGCCTCTAAAAATGAAGAAATATATGAACATTATAGTGTTCATCCATTGCATTCTAAGGAAGTCATGGGGAATGCTATTAAATTGTTTCAAATGAAACAAGCCAAAGGGAGTCCCATTAGTGTTTGGGAGGAAAGTTCGGAAGCTCGGTGTTTCCCACAACTATTTCCAACAGGTCAAGGAGGAAAATATGATGAGCGACCTGATCAAATTCCTGCTTCTAAATACCGGACTTTACGATTGTATGCAGAAGATCCTAGGTTTCGTCAATGCATTCCCTATTTGTTTCATCTACTGTTTGAAAGCGATCTGTCTGGACTGTCATATGCAGTGAACCACATCTTGAAAAGTGGTATACAGATGCAAAATATCTCAGCAAGGGACTTTATGGATAAAGTCAATGTGCAAGACAGTAGTTTGGATTCTCACCTGATTAATCTCATGGCATGTCAGCGTGGTACTAATGAGTACTGGTACCGTCGACATGGAGATTTAAAATGTATGCTGAGGAACTTAGGAACTCCCACATGGTTCCTCACTCTCAGCTGTGCCGAGTATGGCTGGGAAGACTTACTTGAATTTCTACGAGAGGCAAATGGAAACATTGAAAATATCGAATTCAAGACACCCGGAGAACTGTGCTCTTTGGATCCAGTGAATGTATGCAGGTACTTCAATCATAGATTTGAAGCTATGATGTCTTTCATCATGAACAAGAAAAATCCACCTCTTGGAGAGGTGTTGGATTTCTTCTGGAGAAAGGAGTATCAAGCAAGAGGTGCTCCTCATATACATATGCTGCTAAGGATCAAAGATGCACCCAAATTTGGAACAGATCCGGATGACTTAGTGATGAGTTTCATAGAACAGTATTCTACATGTGCTGTTCCAAAGACAAAGGAAGACAAAAGCCTAAGAGAACAAGTTTTACGCTTTCAAAGCCATCGTTGTGGAAAGTACTGTCGTCGTAAATTCAGAAACAAGGACAAGTTCTACACAAAATGTCATTTCAGCTTTCCACGACCGGTGATTTCTAAAGGAAGAGTGAACAGTTTGATGTCTTCGCTGCGACATAATGTGATGAGGAAATCACCCAAAAATACATACAATTTGAAAAGAAACGAAGAGTCCAAGTACATCAACGACTACAACCCAGTGATTTTGTCCATGTGGAATGCTAACATGGATATACAGTTTGTGGCTGATAACTGTATGGCTGTGGCTCGGTATGTGACATCTTACATCACAAAAAAAGAAAAGACAGAATTGAAGGATATGTGGGAGGACATTTCCCATGAAAAGAGCCTCAGTAAGAAGTTGTACAGTTTCAGTCTGAAGATGTTGTCGCATCGAGAAATCGGAGCTTACAAATGTTCTGACCGGTTATCTTCAGCAAGTCTCTATGACAAATCTAGGAGTATCATTTGGGCAAGTCTTGGTCTTGCTGCAACGCGTAATCGAGTTCTGAAACCTGTACGGGAAATTGAGTATTTGGCGGAAAAGGAGCCAAACAGTACAGATATTTTGAAGACCAACATGTTGGATACATATTATCCAAATAGAAGCAGTCACCTCGAGAATGTTTGTCTGTATGAGGATCTACAAAATCACATATTCAAGAGGAACATCAAAGAAGATATTGATAAAGGAGTGTATGCTGTAATTGGAAGTGACGGATGTCTGGTCAAGCAAAGAAAATGGCAATTGGTAAATCATCGAAAATTGAGTGGCGAATCTCCTGAAAGAAAAGAGTTTTTCTATTTAGCTCTTTTGCAACTTTTCAAGCGTTGGCGTGCAGAAGAGGAACTGCTTGGAGATTTCCTCTGTTACGAAGATTCTTTCAATGCAGCCAAGGAGACCATAGAATGTCCTGTTTTTCCAAAATATCTAGAAATGTTGAATGCGGAAATCGAGCAGGAAGCAACAATTGCAGCCGAGATTGCTAGAGACAATTCTCAGGACAGTCAGAGTTCTGTTTCATTGAGTCAGGATCCACTAGGAGGACCAGTTATCGAAAATGAAGTTGCCACTGCCATGATTGAAGTTGAAAGAGCCATGGCACATGCTCAGGAGGATGCGGTTAACTTAGAAGATTTGGAAAGACAACTCAACGTTGAGCAGAGGAAAATATATGACGAAGTTACCAACCAAATTGATCATGGATTAAGTCATGAGAAGAAACAGTGCTCATGTACGTCGTTGAAGCCTGTCCGACTGTACGTGAGTGGAGAAGCGGGAACTGGAAAAAGTTTCCTCATTAAAGCAATTTCATGTTATTTGCAGAAAAGGACTGAGTCATCGCTGTCTTGTGTTGTCACCGCTCCAACTGGACTGGCAGCACATAACATTAAAGGTATTACTTTGCATCGTCTACTGATGCTGCCAGTGGAGCATGATAACAAATTACAATACCACAAGTTATCTGGAGATGCTTGTTGTGAAGTTTCAAGAGTCTTGAGGAAAATGAAACTTCTTATCATTGACGAAGTAAGCATGGTTTCCAATGTCATGCTTGCCTTTGTGCATTTGAGAATGCAAGAAGTTCTTAAAACAGAGTATGATGTGTTATTTGGTGGCAAACACATCATTGTTTTCGGTGATCTTCTGCAGCTGACACCAGTGAAGGACAACCAGTGTTTAAACTACTTACACATGAAGACACCAGGAAGTGCCTAGGGAGCATTGGCAACGTTAATATATGGTTAAACTTCAATTATGCTGAACTGCGTGAAAATATGCGTCAAGCGAAGGATGAAGATTACAAGAATATTCTACAAGAAGTTAGAATCGGAAAAGTGACCGAGCATGGGAAAGAAGCTTTACATGCATGATTACTGACAAATTTGTATCCAGAAGAAGACATTCTGCCAGAGAATATTTTTCGGAAAATTACTGAGAAGAAATCTGGAATATGTTTGATGCCAACTCTTGCAGAATGTGCCATCTTCAACAACAAAATGTTGAATTTAGAAAAGCAAGAGATTGTGAAACTGGAAGCTATTGACAGAATAGAGCATATGGGAGCAACAATTATTTTGTCTGAGAATTTGAAATCTAAATTGGATTCATTAGAGAAGACTATATCTAAAACTGCTGGTTTTGAAAAGACTCTGAATGTGTGCTTAAATTGCCGTATCATTTTGAGAAGGAATTTAGATGTTGAAAGAGGTCTGGTAAATGGATCAATGGGTAATGTTGTTGATTTTGAGAAATACAGAAATAGAGATGGAATTGAATTTTTAAAAATTAAATTTGATGGCATTGAGGAAGTACAGCTAATTGGTCGTTGCTCTGCTAGGTTTTTGCTTGTAAAAGACTTATATGTTCGCCATAAGCAGTTTCCTGTTTGCTTGGCATATGCGGTGACAATCCATAAATCGCAAGGTTTAAGTGTAGACAGTGCATTGGTGAACATTGGCAGTTCTATGTTCAAGGAGGGTAGGCATATGTGGCATTGTCACGCGTCAGAACTTTATCGGGATTGTACTTGATTGAGTGTGATGTCACAAACATTTGTGCGGATCTAGATTGTGTTAAGGAATACAATAGGTTAAGAAAAGAGTATGCGCCACATTTGCCTCAATATCCTTTGTTTGAGAAACGTGTGGTAGGCCAGAAACGAAGAAATGTGACCAATAGTAGGGAGGTTGTAGCAAAAAGACGAAAAGTCGATGAACCCGAAATTATAAGCAGAAAGAAAATGGATTCTGTTGAAGATGTTGTTGGTTTTCAATTTGAAAATAGTTCTGGTGTCAACTGCTATGCTAATGTAGTGGTTAATGTTGTCTTTTCTCTAGAAACTTTAAAAGAACAGATTGTGATCAATTCGGATCAAAGTTTTTGCTGTTTACTGAACTCTGTGTTAGAGAAATGTAGCACTGATAGAACAAAAATAGGAAGTGTGTCTGAAATTCGAAATCTGTTAGACAAATGTTCAGGTCAAACGCAATTCTCTCAAAATATTCAGCAAGATTGTCAGGAGTTTTTAATGTATATGCTTGATGTATTGCAAGATGAAGGTGTAGATGTAGATCATCTGTTTGGCCTTTCTTATCAATGGCAGCATGACTGTGAGAACTGTAGGGTATCAAGTACTACTAGTGTAGACTCAGAAAAATGTATATATTTCACTTTGCCAGACAGTAAATCAGTGTCCTTTAATAAGCTAGTAAAAGCAGCCGATCACAACATGGAGTGTAGCCAATGTAAGTCTGCAATGCTGTCCACATTATTTATACGAACATATGGCCAGTATGTCATTTTAATGTTCCAACGATGTAGGCCTGATGGAACAAAATTGACAACTTTAATTAAAAATGTTGTGGCTTCGCAGTTGTCAAAATTAGGAAGGACTTTTGTAACTACAGCAATTATATATCATGACGGTCCTTCAACAACATCAGGACATTACACAGCTTATTTGAAGTCTAGAAACGGCTGGTCATTCTGCAATGATTCTGTTTTAACTTAAAAAAAAATTTGCCTTTTGACCTTAAAAATTCTTACCTGGTGTTTTTACAACCAAAATTTTAGGGAAAGAATCCCGGGATTTGCTCTGAGGAATTTCAAGACGTTCTAATGGCTCCTACACTATTTGGCCTTGAGGATAAGTGTAGTACAGAGTAAAAAGTTATTTTTGAGTTTTAAGTAGTTCCTGGAAAAAAAGAAGGTTTTCTTACAGAAAGTGGTGGGCACGGATTAGTTAAAGGACAACAGAGTATTTCCCAAAGCAAACGGTGTTCTTACCATAACACTTGACGTCATGGAAAAATAACTGCACTTTGAATGAGTTCAGAAAAACTGTTTCTTTTAATAAGCTAATTCAAGCAGCCAATCAAAACATGGAGTAGAGGTAATGTAAGTCTGCAATGCTGTCCACATTATTTGTACAAACTTTTGGTTATAATGTCATTTTAAAATTCCAACTATATAAACCTGATGAAAGTAAGTTTTCAACTTTAATTACAAATGTTGTGGCTACACAGTCGTTGATTTTAGGAAGAACATTTGTAACTGCAGCTATTATATGACATAAGGGTCCTTTCACAACATCCGTTTATTACACAGCTTATTTAAAATGTAAAAAAAGCTGATGTTTCGGAAATGATTCACATTTGACTATGAAACAATGTTGCCTTTTGACTTAAAAATATTCTTACTTTCTGTTTTCAGAAGAGAGAATTTTGGGTAGGGAACTGGCCTGTAATGATTCTAGGAGTTGATATCATTTTATGTACTGTTTTAAATTGCTTTGTGATTAAAAGTGATGTAGAGAATTAAATATTTGTAGTAGTCATAGAGGTAGTGTAAGTGTGCCTCATAGTAAGCAGTATCAGTGTCATAGGAAATGTGGAACATGACTGAGCAAGAAGGGTGAGATATTACTAGTACAGGATTGTGAAAGTGATCTTGAACGTTTTCTTTCTGAAAGTTGCGGAAAATGAAAATGACGGGATTTGCTTAGAAGAATTCCAAGAGTTATAAATGGCTCTTACACGATTTGGCCCTGAGGAGAAGTGCGGTAGAGAGCGAGAAGTCATTTATTGTATGTAACATATTTGTCAAAACGATGGAGCTTTTCTTTCAGAAAGTGGCGGGCTGAAAATAATAACAGCACAACAGAGTATAAGCTGTTCATAGGACATCCTTCGGCGTCATGGAAAGTAAGTTATTTTTAAGGAGTTCTGATTTCTGATTGGTTATGTTATATGGGTTTTTTAAACACAATAATTTTGATTGTGTTTTTTTTTCTCCGCTGTTATATGATGAATACCTTCAACTCACTGTTTTTAGTGAAATTTGATATAGTCTGAGAACAGAAAAAATAAACCATTTAACATGTATAATTAATTCTGTACTTTGTATAGTGAATTTTAATTTGTACTCGTCTTATCTCATGCTCACTCATCTTTTACTGCCTTCTATCAATCCTCCTTACATACTCACATTGCCTTTTGTTTTATTCTCTTTCACCCTTGCTGTCTAACTCCACTTATATTTCAACCTTTGTTTCCCTAATCCAACTCTGCTTTTTTCTTTTCTCCCTTGCACCATTTTTCAGCTTTTAGACCTTCTGCTTCGCTTGTCTTTTCCATCTTTCCTCCCTTTGTTTTCTAAATTAAATATTTTTGGGTTCTCCTTTTTTGGTGCAATCAGTTAGTATAACTCACCCTCACTCATTTATCTTTCTTTGTTGCCTCACTCAGTTTGCATCTGACACTCTTTCCTTCACTTCCTCTGTCTCCTCTCTCCCTCACTCTCTTTTCCTTATTCACCCTTTCCTTATATAGTTTACCTTACTCACTTTCTTTTAGTAGCTTACACAACTTCAATTTAGTTTTCTCTTTTATCCTTCTTTTCTGTCACTGAAAGTATCTTCCTTTTTTTTCTCTTAGTAATTTACTCTATTACAATTTCTTTTTGTCTCTGACTGTCTATCACCGTTTCTTTCTCTTTTTTTTCTGCATGTTTATCTCTAACTTTATTTCTTTGTAAAATTGGATGATTTTCAATCTTTTCCCTTGTCTTTTCTAATTTTTAAATACATGTTTTAATATTTTTCAAATTTTTGTTCTTTCTTTCACAGATTGAAAGTATAAAAATAACAAGTGACTAAGTTAACGACAATTATAGGGTAAGTGTTTTGTACTCTTTTCGTTACATTTCTATCACATTTAACTTCTATTAGTTCCACTGCTTCATTTCTTTAACCCTCAGTTTCCTGCCTTTGCTACTTCCCTCATTCCTTTCTCTATTACTTACTTACTCTACTCCTTCCACTCCTTTTCTCAGTCCCTCTGTTCTCATAGTTCCTCACTCCTGTTCACTCACTCCGTCTCTATTACTCTTACTGTCTCTGACTGATCACTCTTTCACTACTTGTTCATTATGCTTTCTCCCTGTAGTTCAAGCACACTATGTTATTTACATTTCTTTGCTGTTTCAATTATTCCTCTTCTCTCACTTCTTCTTTTCTGCTTTCTGTTTTTTCTCTCTGTTATTCCACATGTTTTAACCTTAGTCACTGTCATACATCTTGTTTTATTCCTATTTACTTTCACTCACTCTTTTCTTAACACTTTCCCTCAGGGTTGTTCTTTTAGTCCGGTTCTATCCCTACCTCTCATTCCACATCCTTTACTGTTTTTCTTATTAATTTGAACATTCACTCATATTCTCCAAGAAACTCTTGTTTATTATTCTTCTACTCTCCTTTTTTTCTTTCACTTCCTTATCTATTTTGTGTATTTATCAATTATACCCTCTTACATCTTTTCTTTGGTAAATAGATGTATTAAACAGTATCTCTGTGTTACTCCCTTAGCTGTCTTTCTTTTAACATTACTCTCTGTTTCCTTCCCTTATACTCACTCTTCCTTTTAAAAAAAAAAAAAAATTTTGTTTCGCTTCCGGTTCGCTTACCGGCGCGCGAACCGGGAAGCGAATCAAAAGAAATAGAGGTTGCCAGAGTGCTAAACATTCTAGCAATTTTTTATAAAGGGGAGGTAGTTCTGAAAATAACTTTTTTTAAATTGTTTTTGTTGTTTTATATTTTTTTTATTATTTTTCTGAATTTTTTTTTACTTTTTTTGTATTTTTTGAACGGTTTTATATTTTTTTGTTTTTTTTGGGGGGGGGAAACGAAAATCATTGATTATAACGGGTTCAACAGGAGCAACAAAAAAAAAGATAATTTACTTTCTGGGGCGTTTTGGACATTTATGATTTTCAATTGATACGTTGGTCCCGTCACTGCCTCTCCAGATGATGTACTGGCCACAGGAGGGGGGTTTTCCTGCAGGTGACGTACCTGCGCAGCACTATAATTTATAGGGTGTCACCTCTCCATATGCCGATGCATGGTGTAATTGCCATAGCTATACTTCTTATCAGTCCCTCTGGACAGATTTTTTTTACAGATGAGACAGGTAACGTAGCGGGCATTAACTTTTTTTTTGCCCCGGGAAATGAGTAAAATTGCCAGATGTAATCTTCTTTTACATGGGACCTCCTTGGTTCTTCAGGCAAAAACTGCCTCCCCCTTGCTCCTCTTCCTCTTCTTCCTCTTCTTCCTCCTCTTGATTGAGGATTACCTGAGGAGGTGGTACTCTCTTCCTAGGAGGTGGTGGTGGTGGTGGGGGTGCACCAGCTGCAGCTACTAATGAAGCCATTGCTTATTAGTCAAAATAGGTCTTCCTCTCACAAAGTTGAAAGTCAGAGTGAGAAAAAAGGTGGGGCTTTCATCATTTGGGAAAAAAAAATGTTCTAAACCAATGAAAAGTGTTATTTTTAGGTCACATGACCTAGCCTTACATCATTAGGAAACCAAAAGTGAAATGAACCAATGAAAAGTTTTATTAACAAGTCACATGACCTGTTACGCTTACGTTACGCGTTGCGCGCCGCGCCCCGGATCGCTTCCGGGGAGCTGCACTTCGCGCCTCGGTTTGCGCTCCGGAGCACTTCCGGGTGCGCTAACGCGGCGCGTCATAAGACGCATTACGCGAGAACGCCATACGTCGCGCTTACGCGACGCGTCACGATGTTGTTTTCTAACGCGGCAGTTGCGCAAACGGAACGTTTACCGGTTCGCGGACCGGGTCGCGGCACCAAATTGAGCTAACGGTAAGCTACCCGGTTCGCGGACCGGGAGCGAAACAAAAAAAATTAATTAAAAAAATACATAAAACAATTGTATTAAAAACATATAAAATATATTTTTCGATTTAAAGAAGAATACATTTTAAAGCTTTTGATATTTGCTATTAAAAAAACATTGAAATTCACTGAAAAAACCATAGGTTATAGACCATATATAGTTAGGAATTAGCATTTACAAAACCTTATTTTACTCACACAAAACCATTGAAATTCGCATATATAGTTAGTTGTACTAACTATATATCGCGCACCCGCAATCCACTGCTGATCATGTCACATATTACATCATTCATGACATGGTCAGTGACATCACTGATGACATCACTGATGACATCTCAAATGACATCACTGATGCTATCACTGATGACATCTCAAATGACATCACTGATGACATCACTGATGACAACATCCAGTGACTGTATGTTTCTGTAAAGTTAAAATATGTCTTACATATTGAAGAATGAGTGGATGTATAAGTGTCTGGATGAAGGATTTAGTAGGTGCATGACTGACTGTATGAGTGAGTGATTAAATGTGTCTCACTGAGTGCATGGGTTAGTGACTAAACTGTCTTAATTTGTGCATCATTATGTCTGTTGTTCTGTAAACTGCTGCATGTGTTGATCAGTAGCTATATGAGTAACTATATGGGTTATTGATTGGTTGCCCAAGTATTTGTATGGGAGACTGAGTGTGTGTGTGGGTGGCTGGGAGGTGTATGACTCTGTGCATAGATGTGTGAGCAGTTGATTCACTAGATGTATGGGTTCAAAAGTGCATGTGGAAACAGCTGTATGGGCGGTTGACTGTGTGCATGAGTGTATTGGTGAGTGAATGGATATCTCAGTGCTACATGTCAAAGTAAGTACATATGTAAAACACAGTACATGTGAGAGTTGACATATATAAATAACTGTGCATAAAGAGCTAATGAATGTGTGAGTGGCTGTATGGATCATTGTGAACTTGTATCAGGGATTGTATAAGAGAGTAAATATGTGTTAGTATATGTTTGAATAAGTAAGGTGTGTATAACTGTATAGTTGAGAAAATGGAGGTGTGATTCATTCTTTGCATGACTGAGTAGGTGTGTGAGTAACTCCATGGATGAGTGACAGTCTGTGAGTGTCTGTTTACACTGAGTGTATCTAAGGTTATATTAGAGTCTGAAGAGGTTCATCGTATTATCACATGAATAATGTCATCAGTGATGTGCTCAGTAATGTCATCAGTGATGTCATCAGTGATGTCATTTGAGATGTCATCAGTGATGTAATCAGTGATGTCACTGACCATGTCATGAATGATGTAATATGTGACATGATCAGCAGTGGATTGCGGGTGCGCGATATATAGTTAGTACAACTAACTATATATGCGAATTTCAATGGTTTTGTGTGAGTAAAATAAGGTTTTGTAAATGCTAATTCCTAACTATATATGGTCTATAACCTATGGTTTTTTCAGTGAATATATATATATATACTACCTACTGGCGGTCGCCAGTAGGTAGTTATAGTTAGGACCTAGTTTCCATAGGAAATCCGCAACATTCTATTGGGAATAACTTTGGCGCCGGTTGATGAATCTTCGTGAATTTCTCAAAGAAGATGGCCCGCTCCGCTCCACTCCTTCCCTGAAAGTTTTGGGGGGATTCGTCAAGTGGGGGCTGAGAAAAAGAGGGGTCCAAAAACGTGTTTTCCCTATGTTATTTTCCATAGGACGATTAGACACGGCTACAGCCCGAACGGCTGAACGGAATTACACCAAATTTGGCAAACAGGTAGCCCTTGGTTCAGAAAGATCCCTTTTTGTTAAATGGTGTAAATCTGTTCAGTAGTTGCTGAGAAAATCAAAATTAAAAAATGTGTGATATCTATGGCCGCGCAGGATCCACGCACCCTCCCGACCACGAGCTTCATGCTAATTGACTGTCAACACTCCAAACCAGGAAGTATTGGCATCCATCTTGTGCCTCGGTAGAACCGAGGCACAAGAAATCAGTGAAAGAAATGCACAAAACAAAAAAAAAGGGGCAGAGTAAAAACATCCTGACCCCCTAGGCCTGCTTAGGGGGTCCCACAAGGACCCCTAAGGCCCCCAATTTTTATTTTTTTTAAACCGGAAAATCGGCGGAGGAACTGCGGATCTAGCCACGAAAAATAAAAACAAAGCGCCGGCTCCCGCGCTTCGTTACTATTTAGCCCCCAGGGGGCCAAGTCCCGGGGGCAATATTTTTAATGTAATGGGGGGCTTTTCTAAAATATGTGTTGGGGCTCTCACTCCCTCAGCCCCGGGGACTGCCACCCCTGGGGCTTCGAATAAACATGGGTAGGGGGGCTCAAAGGCCCATCCAAACCCAGGAGACCACCACCCCCTGGGACTTTAAGAAAATCTTTGCGGGGGGCTCACGGCGCCCTGCAGCCCTGGGGACCGCCACCACCGGGGCTTGTGTTTTAAAAAAAAAATTCTGTGTTGGAGGCTTGAGCCCCTCCACATGCCCCGGGGACCACCACCTCCCCGGGGCTCTCCCCAGCCCCCGGGACCACCACCTCCCCGGGGCTTTCATAAAGTTGGGAGGGGGCCGCGTGGCCCACCTCCTGGAGCCCTGTCATGGCCCTGGGGACGCCACCCCGAGGGCCAGCTCCTGCAGTGTCCCGGAGTGCCCACCCTTGGGACACTGCAGTTTGCTATGGCAGGGTGGGAGCCTCGCAGCTCCCGCTCTGCCATAGCAAACTCTGCATTGGTATTTGGAAGAGAGAATAGGAAATCTGCTCTCTCCTTCAAATACCAAAGCTGATTGCTTTTCCACACGTGGAGCTGCATCTTAGCAGCTACCCATGTGGAAAAGCAATGCTGCCTCCCGCAGGATGCGGGGAACCGGTGGGACCGTGAGGGGACCCGGGAGGGGGGCCACGCAGCCCCCCTCCTCAATTATAAAAAAATGTTAAAAAGGCAAGGCTGGCCTCGGGGAAGGGGTCCCTGGGGCCATAAATGGCCTAAGGAGGGGGGCTACGCAGCCCCCCTCCAAAAATGACATCCAAAAAAAATAAATCGGCCAGGCCCTAGGGGATGCGGTCCTCGGGGCTAATTATGACATCAGGAGGAGGGCCACGTGGCCCCCTTCCAAATGTAGATACAAAAAATAAAAAAAGGGTCAGGCCCTGGAGGATGGGGTCCCCAGGGCCAAAATATTAGGAAAAGAAGGGGGGCTTAGAGGTAGTTTTAATCCCCCTACCCTATTATGTACTAGGGCCTTACAGAGGAGGTCATGCTAATCACAAGCTAATCACCGGGGGACCTCATTCCCCTGGGCATGGCCACATATATATTTATATTTTATGGAGGGGGCTGCGTGGCCCCTCTCCTGAGGCCTCTATTGCCCCAGGTCCCCATTACCCGGGTCCAGCCTTCTTTTTTATATATCGAGGAGGGGGGCTGCGCGGCCGCCATCCCGGGCCACTTCTAGCTCCGAGGACCCCATCCCCTGGGGCAGGCCCTATTCATTGAGGACCGTAGGGGGAGCCCAAATGCCACTACGGTCCCGCCGGCTCCCCACGTCCTGCAGGTGCCGGCATTGCTTTTCCACATGGGGAGCTGCTGACATGCAGCTTCCCTTGTGGAAAAGCAATTCTGCTTTGCTTCATTGAAGCTAGAGCAGGTTTCCCTGCCCTTGCTTCAACGAAGCAAAGCAGTTTGCAATGACATGGTGGGAGCAGCACGGCTCCTGCCCTGTCACTGCAAACAGCTGTGTCCCAGGGGTGGGCACCACGGGACACTACAGGAGCTGGCCCTGGAGGTGGTGGTCCCCAGGGCCATCAAGGTCCCCAGGAGAGGGGCCGTGCGGCCCCCTTCCCAACATGTGCACAGCCCCGGGGAGGTGGTGGTCCGCTGGGCTTGGGGTTCTGTTATGGACTCCCACATTTACATACATAGTGCCCCAGGGAGGTGGCTAATATGCAGCTCCCTGTGTGGAAAAGCAATCAACTTTGGTATTTGGAAGAGAGAGTAGGTTTCCTGCTCTCTCTTCCAAATACCAAAGCAGGGTTTGCCATGGCAGGGTGGGAGCCGCGAGGCTCCCGCCCTGCCATAGCAAACTGCAGTATCCCGGTGGTGGGCACCCCGGTACACTGCAGGTGCTGGCCCTGGGGCGTGGCGGTTCCCAGGGTCATGACAGCGCTCCAGGAGTGGGGCCGCTCAGCCCCCCACCTAACATTACGAAAGCCCTGGGGAGGCTCGAGCCCCTCCACAGGTTTTTTTTAAACACAAACCCTAGGGGTGGTCCCCAGGGCTGCAGGGAGCGTGAGCCCCCGCAAATATTTTCTTAAAGCCCCGGGTGGTGGTGGTCCCTGGGGCTTGGATGGGCCTTTGAGCCCCCCACCCATGTGTATTTGAACCCCTAGGGGTGGTGGTCCCCGGGGCTGGTGGGGCTGTGAGCCCCCCCGCAAATTTTCTAATAAAGCCCCGGGGGAGGCCGTCCCCGGGGCTTGGGTGGGCCTTTGAGCCCCCCACCCATTTATTGTTACATGGTGTAGTTTGAATGAAGTGACATTATATTAATTGATTTATGAGACTATGCATGCACAGAAGTGTGAATATTGACAGAATGGATTTTTTTGGCCACATCACCCTATAAATCACCGAGTTGTGTGTGACAATGACACATGGTACTGGAGACACATACTATTCAGGTATGTTGAGTGATATCACCCGTACACCCTACCGTCCAGTCAGCATGGCATGGGTGTAATCATAAGCACATCACATATGGGAAGTGTTGAGTTCATACTATGAAGATACACTATGATCTCCTTCTTTCTTTTACTTACTGAAGGAGTGAAGAAATTGCGAAATACACAATAGTTGTTATTTCAATTTAAGGAGCAGCTTTCTGCCCTTAAACACGAAAAGTAAAATAGGGACTTCCCATTTTACTTCAACCAGGGAGGCCAACTCTCGTTTTCCCCGAGGTTTACTGAATCACCCCAAAACTTGCAGGATAGGAGCTGACTGGAACGCCCCACTAGTTTTGAAAATTCCACGAAGATTCGTTAAACGGCGCCAAAGTTATTGGGAAAAGAAAACACGCTTTTCCTATGAAACCAGGTCCTAACTATAACTATCTACTGGCGACAGCATTAGATAATATATATAAATATATATATATATAATATATATACTTTTGCCCGGTTTCTGATTTTAACTACTCTAAAACCCGAGTGGATGTCTATTTTTACATCAGAAAGCTCAAACTTAAAAATTCTTTAGTATTGAGGAAGGTTTGAATGACAAGGAACCTTCTGGAAATACTACAGTTGCTTACAAATCTTTGACATTACCAGCTAAGGATACCATAATTTTTCTAACGATGCATCAGCTAGCCACAAATGACACATCTGATATGGACTTGGCTACAACCCAAGATGAATTAAGGGTAGCATCAATGGAACAAATGGGGGCTAACATCAGCCCTTTCAAACCTAAATCTAAGTTTATTCCTACTATGCCCAAAGACTCAATTGATATTTTCCAGGATGTAGTGGTTGAGGACCTGAAACAATTACATCATAAAATAAAACATAAGAAAAGACTGACTAAAAGACTAGGGAAAGACTATAAAATCATTGTCACTACCGCGGACAAAGGGGGCAATGTGGTAATTTGGCCACAGGATGCTTACATTGAGGAGGCCACTAAACAACTTAATGACTCATCTTGCTATTCTCGAACTAGCATGAGACAATATAATGATGCTAGAGAAATTTAAAAAAAAACTGCTACACAAGTGGAAAAGAGAAGGCATGATTTCCAAACAGGAATTTGAATTTTTACAAGTTAAGTGTCCAGTGTTGCCCAAACTATACCTTTTGCCAAAGGTCCACAAACAAGTTGTCCCAGTCCCCGGCCGACCCATCATCTCGGCAATTGCAGGGGTGGCAGAACATGTCACAGAATACATTGACTACTTCCTGCAGGACTTGGTAAAGGATCTGACCACCTATATTAGAGACACCGGGGACTTTATCAGGAAAATTCAAGGTATTCCATGGAGCGATGATATGCTATTTATGACCCTAGATATCGAATCGCTCTATACGAGCATTGTACATACCTCTGGACTAAAAGCTTTAGAATTTTTCCTAGGAAAAAGACCCATTAATTGTTACAACCATAACAAAATGTTAGTAGAACTTACAACATGGTGTCTAAATAACAATTTCTTTTTATTTGGCAGTGATATCTATGTTAAAAAATGCGGTGTCGCGATGGGGTCTGCTTATCACCCAGCTATGCGTGTTTACACGTAGGCTGGTGGGAGGAGCAGGTCCTCAAAGGAACGCTTGGGACTCTTTTTAACAGACATATTGCACTATGGGTGCGATATATAGATGATGTTTTTGTTTTGTGGAAGGGCAACTCTGACAGCGCCAACAATTTTATCAGGTCCATCAATGATAATCAGATAAACCTTAATTTTACCTCTGTCATTAACAAATGTGAGGTTGAATTCCTCGATGTTAAAGTATTTATTCATGAGGGTCACTTGACTACCAAACTTCACAGGAAGGACACTGCTGGCAATAACATCTTACATGCCAGCAGTGCACATCCAAAACATGTGATAGATAATATTCCGTTTGGGGAGTTGCTCAGACTTAAGAGAATCTGCAGTACAGATACGGACCTCACTAATTGCACGAATGAAGCTCTGGACAGATTTAGATGTAGGGGCTACAGGGAGTCAGTTTTGAAACTAGCGGTACAGAAAATGAAAGCTAGAAGTCGCCAGTCATTACTGGCCCCTACTGCCATTACCCCTCCTAATGATGAACATGTAGTAATTGAACAGGCCCCTAGACTGATAACAGCCTACAGTAAACAGGCCAGGCAAATCAGGTCCATTGTCAAGCAAAGGTGGCCAATTCTTAAAACAGATTTGGTTTTGGCACCTAGGCTGCCTGACGGTCCCAATATAACATACCGTAAGGGACCCTCTCTCAGGACCCATATTTGCCATGAATTTCCAGAACTTGGCAAGAAGGAAGACTGGTTGAAATCCCGGCCGGGATTTAAACGCTGCTCCACTTGTAGAGCATGTACATTTGGAATAAATACCACCCAATATTCAACACCCTTTAGTCCAACTATGATGAACATAGTAGGCTCATTCAACTGTAAGACAGAATTTGCTGTCTACGTCCTGACATGCTTCTGTGGTCTTAGATATGTTGGAAGTACCCGACTACAGGTGCATGTCAGGATTCTCCAGTATTTACGTGCCATCGTTAATAATGATGGTACGTATCCCGTGGCCAGACATTTTAAGGCCATACATAATAATAATCTACAATGCCTGTCTTACTATGTTATGGCCTCAGTTCCCAAACCCTGTAGGGGTGGTGACAGAGACAAGATTCTCAGGAGGCTAGAATCACATTTCATTTTAGAACTGGACAGTAAATTCCCTAATGGGTTGAATACCACTGATGATTTATATGTGTTCCTTTAAAATCATGATAATCACTTTCTGACTATATAGGTTTAGTGGAGTGCTATGCCTTTCTGTTTTTTTACAATTTTTTAATCTCTTTTAGAAGTTTGCACCTCTATTATTTTATTTAGTTTCATGGTTGTAGGTTTTTTTCTTTCTATGTATCCCATTTTTTATTTAATGGGAAGCACTTCCTTTTACACTTTGATATGGGGACATAGACATAACAATGTGTACATTTGGTTTACTCCCAACATTTAATACTTTTCACTTACCTATGCTAACTAGCTATTTAAACTCTGAACGGTAATCATTACATATGACCATTGATGCATTCATGCAGATACTCTGAATCATACTGGGTTACAGTCTAATTTGACTAATAGGAATTTAGTTATTTATACATTTATATATCTATTCCTATGTCCATACAACATTGCGTATTTTGCACAATAGGATTGGCACTCTGTTTTAGTATTTATACTAGAACAGAGATTTTCAGATCTGATTGATGTATACATATTGCAATTTTGCACTTTAATTTCCTGGCATTTTGCACAAAACTCTGTAGCACTTTAATGCGGAACTTCGCACATTCAAGTTCAATGCGTTCTTTGCACATTCGATTTTTATGCGTCATTTGCACTAACAACAACCAGTATGGACTAACACAGTATGTTAAACAACAATTCTTTGGTCATTGCATTTATACTTTTACATATTTAAAATATACATTGCTTTATTTATTTTCGATGTATATATATCACTCAGAACAATGTCATTATGGATTTAACTGTTATTTGTTTTTATCCATTTTACATTAAGCATTAACTTGTGAAATTTTAGAAATGTTTGGAAGACATACTTTACATGTTTTATACTGAGTAGAATGTCCTCACTTTTCATTATCACGTGGTTAGAGAAAAAAATGTGTTTGAAAAAAACTATGGAACAGCTATTATCTAAATGGTGAACAGTTCATTTACTGACGATCTGTGAGCAAGGGCGGATGCCCGAAACGCGTCACATTTTGGTAACTCGACCTCAATAAATACCTGTGCCCAAAAGAAACGCTGGATTTGCGTGGTTTCTCTGTCGTTTCGTCGACGTGGTGGGAGACTGCAACTGTTGTGTATATATATATATTTATATATATATATATATTCACTGAAAAAACCATAGGTTATAGACCATATATAGTTAGGAATTAGCATTTACAAAACCTTATTTTACTCACACAAAACCATTGAAATTCGCATATATAGTTAGTTGTACTAACTATATATCACGCACCCGCAATCCACTGCTGATCATGTCACATATTACATCATTCATGACATGGTCAGTGACATCACTGATGACATCACTGATGACATCTCAAATGACATCACTGATGACATCACTGATGACATCTCAAATGACATCACTGATGACATCACTGATGACATTACTGAGCACATCACTGATGACATTATTCATGTGATAATACGATGAACCTCTTCAGACTCTAATATAACCTTAGATATACTCAGTGTAAACAGACACTCACAGACTGTCACTCATCCATGGAGTTACTCACACACCTACTCAGTCATGCAAAGAATCAATCACACCTCCATTTTCTCAACTATACAGTTGTACACACCTTACTTATTCAAACAGATACTAACACATATTTACTCTCTTATACAATCCCTCATACAATTTCAGAATGATCCATACAGCCACTCACACATTCACTGGTTCTTATGCACATTTATTTATATATGTCAACTCTCACATGTACTGTGTTTTACATATGTACATACTTTGACATATAGCACTGAGATATCCATTCACTCACCAATACACTCATGCACACAGTCAACCGCCCATACAGCTGTTTCCACATGCACTTTTGAACCCATACATCTAGTGAATCAACTGCTCACACATCTATGCACAGAGTCATACACCTCCCAGCCACCCACACACACACTCAGTCTCCCATACAAATACTTGGGCAACCAATCAATAACCCATATAGTTACTCATATAGCTACTGATCAACACATGCAGCAGTTTACAGAACAACAGACATAATGATGCACAAATTAAGACAGTTTAGTCACTAACCCATGCACTCAGTGAGACACATTTAATCACTCACTCATACAGTCAGTCATGCACCTACTAAATCCTTCATCCAGACACTTATACATCGACTCATTCTTCAATATGTAAGACATATTTTAACTTTACAGAAACATACAGTCACTGGATGTTGTCATCAGTGATGTCATCAGTGATGTCATTTGAGATGTCATCAGTGATGTCATCAGTGATGTCACTGACCATGTCATGAATGATGTAATATGTGACATGATCAGCAGTGGATTGCGGGTGCGCGATATATAGTTAGTACAACTAACTATATATGCGAATTTCAATGGTTTTGTGTGAGTAAAATAAGGTTTTGTAAATGCTAATTCCTAACTATATATGGTCTATAACCTATGGTTTTTTCAGTGAATTTTCAAGGTTTTGTAAATCCTAATTCCTAACTATATATGGTTTATAACCTATGGTTTTTTCAGTGAATTTCAATGGTTTTTTAATAGCAAATATCAAAAGCTTTAAAATGTATTCTTCTTTAAATCGAAAAATATATTTTATATGTTTTAATATAATTTTTTTATGTATATATTTTTTTTATTTATTTTTTGTTTCGCTACCGGTCCGCGCACCGGGTAGCTTCCCGTTAGCTTAATTTGGTGCCGCGACCCGGTCCGCGAACCGGTAAACGTTCCGTTTGCACAACTGCCGCGTTAGAAAACAACATCGTGACGCATCGCGTAAGCGCGACGTATCGCGTTGCCGCGTAATGAGTCTTATGACTCGCCGCGCTAGCGCACCCGGAAGTGCTCCGGAGCGCGAACCGAGGCACGAAGCGCAGCTCCCCGGAAGCGATCCGGGGCGCGGCGCGGAGCGCGTAACGTAAGCGTAACAGGTCATGTGACTTGTTAATAAAACTTTCTATTGGTTCATTTCACTTTTGGTTTCCTAATGATGTAAGGCTAGGTCATGTGACCTAAAAATAACACTTTTCATTGGTTTAGAAAAAATGTTTTTCCCAAATGATGAAAGCCCCCACCTTCTTTCCTCACTCTGACTTTCATCTTTGTGAGAGGAAGACCTGTTTTTGCTTATTAAAATAATGGCATCTGTAGTAGCTGCAGCTGGTGGACCCCCACCACCACCACAACCACCTAGGAAGGAAGGACCACCTCCACAGTTCCTTCCCAACCCAGAGGAGGAAGAGGAAGAAGAAGAGGAAGAGGAAGTAGAGAGGAGGCAGTTCTTACATGAAGAGCCCTGGAAATCCCACCACAAAGACAGTTTTATTTGGCAGTTTTATTCTTTTCCTCGAGGCCAAAAAAAAGTGAATGCCCGACATGTGACATGCCTCATTTGTAAAGATGTTTTATCTAGAGGTACAGACAAAAAGTATAGTTATGGTAACTATACTATGCACCGTCATATGCAGAGGTGGCATCCACTGAATTACAGCATTGCAGAGATGCGTCACCTCCAAGACAACCCACCAACTCCTGTGGCCAGTACATCGGCACAGGTAACTCTGTCGGGACCAGAGGCGAGGGAAACGGTCCCAAACATCCAACAGAATTTTGTGCACATGAAGATAGTGTGCCTTTATTGTGGTGACCTACTCTCATGTGCAAATATGAGTATCAATTTGATAAACAGAGCATTTGAAAACCACAAGTGCTCAAAACGCCCCAAAAAATAAAAAAAATTTGCTCCTGTTGAGCCCTTTCTAATGCCTGTTTTTCGTTGTTCCCCCTCAAAAAAAATTTTTTTTTTTAAATCGTAAAAAAAATACAAAAAAAGTAAAAAAATGTTCAGAAAAATAATAAAAAAAATATAAAACAACAAAAATAATTTAAAAAAAAGTTCTTTTCAGAACTACCTCCTCTTTATAAAAAATTGCTAGAATGTTTAGCACTCTGGCAACCTCTATTTCTTTTGATTCGCTTCCCGGTTCGCGCGCCGGTACGCGAACCGGAAGCGAACCAGAAAAAAAAATGGGAAGGAAACAGAGAGTAATGTTAAAAGAAAGACAGCTAGAGGGAGTAACACAGAGATACTGTTTAATAGATCTATTTACCGAAGAAAAGATGTAAGAGGGTATAATTGTGAAAAACAAAATAGATAAGGAAGTGAAAGAAAAAAAAGAGAGTAGAAGAATAATAAACAAGAGTTTCTTAGAGAATGTGAGTGAATGTTCAAAATAAGAAGAAAAATAGTAAAGGATGTGGAATAAGAGGTAGGGATAGAACTGGACTAAAAGAACAATCCTGAGGAAAAGTGTTAAGAAAACAGTGACCAAAAGTAAATAGGAATAAAACAAGATGTATGATAGTGACTAAGGTTAAAACATGTGGAATAACAGAGAGAAAAAACAGAAAGCAGAAAAGAAGAAATGACAGAAAAGGAATGATTGAAACAGCAAAGAAATGTAAATAACATAGGGGCATATTATCAACACAGGCGATAAAATTATCGCTGCTTTTGCGGCAGAAAACTGCCGGTAAAGCCGCTTTTGCGGCAGTTTTCTGCCGATAAAAGCAGCGATCATTTTATCGCCTGTGTTGATAATATGCCCCTTAGTGTGCTTGAACTACAGGGAGAAAGCATAATGAACAAGTAGTGAAAGAGTGATCAGTCAGAGACAGTGAGAGTAATAGAGACGGAGTGAGTGAACAGGAGTGAGGAACTATGAGAACAGAGGGACTGAGAAAAGGAGTGGAAGGAGTGGAGTAAGTAAGTAATAGAGAAAGGAATGAGGGAAGTAGCAAAGGCAGGAAAATGAGTGTTAAAGAAATGAAGCAGTGGAACTAATAGAAGTTAAATGTGATAGAAATGTAACGAAAAGAGTACAAAACATTTACCTTATAATTGTCGTTAACTTAGTCACTTGTTATTTTTATACTTTCAATCTGTGAAAGAAAGAACAAAAATTTGAAAAATATTAAAACATGTATTTAAAAATTAGAAAAGACAAGGGAAAAGATTGACAATCATCCAATTTTACAAAGAAATAAAGTTAGAGATAAACATGCAGAAAAAAAGAGAACGAAACGGTGATAGACAGTCAGAGACAAAAAGAAATTGAAATAGAGTAAATTACTAAGAGGAAAAAAAAGAAGATACTTTCAGTGACAGAAAAGAAGGATAGAAGAGAAAACTAAATTGAAGTTGTGTAAGCTACTAAAAGAAAGTGAGTAAGGTAAACTATATAAGGAAAGGGTGAATAAGGAAAAGAGAGTGAGGGAGAGAGGAGACAGAGGAAGTGAAGGAAAGAGTGTCAGATACAGACTGAGTGAGGCATCTACACAATGTGATTCATAATGTTAGGAAACACAGGTAATGTAATTGAAAAACGTTCAATTTTTTTTGCTCAACCACAATCACATCACCTGTGTTTCCTTTAGTTAGGTATCTCATTGTGCAGATGTAGTCTAGCATATGAAAGACTACGCAGAAGGTGAGCACTGTATGCAACAACTTTGACACTTACAGAAGCCTCTGCTTCTCCATGCCCCCTACACAGTCCTAAATATATACATTTTAAACTGACGGTATCTTGTTGCAGATGAAGTGAGGCCTATCTTGCAACATGGTGCATCTTTTGCACTGCTGCTGTGTCACAAAAGTGACGCAACGGCGGCGCAAAAGAGGCGCACGGCCATCATAAAACTGCCCCTAACATTTTAAATGATTGTTTCAGGATGCCGATAAGGTGTGGCCTATCCAGAGATTTGTTTGAGGTGAGGCCTACTCAGAGTTACAGATTAAATTTAGGCTTGTTGAAGAGTACAGAGGAGATAATACATGTGCAGGCCTACCAACGAAGTGAGTCATGTCCACTGCACTCTTGAACAAAGGCCAGACCTCCTCTGTCTCCCTGGACAGGCCTAAACCTCATCTGCACAATGTGATTCGTAATGTTAGGAAACACAGGTGATATAATTGAAAAACGTGCAAATATTTTTGCTCATTTAACAATCACATCACCTGTATTTCCTCAGCTTAGGTATCTCATTGTACAGATGTAGTCTAGCATATCCAAGAGTACGCAGAAGGTGAGGACTGTATGCAACAGAGCAATGTACATTACTCACCTCCCTTGACACTTACAGAAGCCCCAGTTTCTCCATGCCTCCTACACAGTTCTAAATGTATATCATAAATACAAAAAGTACAGAATTAATTATACATGTTAAATGGTTTATTTTTGCTGTTCTCAGAATATATCAAATTTCACTAAAAACAGTGAGTTGAAGGTATTCATCATATAACAGCGGGGAAAAAAAACCACAATCAAAATGATTGTGTTTAAAAAACCCATATAACATAACCAATCAGAAATCAGAACTCCTCAAAAGTAACTTACTTTCCATGACGTCGAAGGATGTCCTATGAACAGCTTATACTCTGTTGTGCTGTTATTATTTTCAGCCCGCCACTTTCTGAAAGAAAAACTCCATCGTTTTGACAAATATGTTACATACAATAAATGACTTCTCGCTCTGTACCGCACTTCTCCTCAAGGCCAAATCGTGTAAGAGACATTTATAACTCTTGGAATTCTTCTAAGCAAATCCCGTCATTTTCTTTTTCCGCAACTTTCAGAAAGAAAACGTTCAAGATCACTTTCACAATCCTGTACTAGTAATATCTCACCCTTCTTGCTCACTCATGTTCCACATTTCCTATGACACTGATACTGCTTACTATGAGGCAGACTTACACTACCTCTATGACTACTACAATTATTTAATTCTCTACATCACTTTTAATCACAAAGCAATTTAAAATAGTACATCAAATTATATCAACTCCTAGAATCATTATAGGCCAGTTACCTACCCTAAATTCTTTCTACTGAAAACAGAAAGTAAGAATATTTTTAAGTCAAAAGGCAACATTGTTTCATAGACAAATGTGAATCATTTCCGAAACATCAGCTTTTTTTACATTTTCAATAAGCTGTGTAATAAGCCGATGTTGTCAAAGGACCATCATGTCATATAATAGGTGCAGTTAGAAATGTTCTTCCTAAAATCAACAACTGTGTAGCCACAACATTTGTAATTAAAGTTGAAAACTTATTTTCATCAGGTTTATATAGTTGGAATTTTAAAATGACAGTATAACCAAAAGTTTGTTCAAAAAATGTGTACACCATTGCCGACTTACATTACCTCTACTCCATGTTTTGATTGGCTGCTTGAATTAGCTTATTAAAAGAAACAGTTTTTCTGAACTCATTCAAAGTGCAGTTATTTTTCCATGACATGACGTCAAGTGTTATGGTAAGAACACCGTTTGCTTTGGGGAATACTCTGTTGTCCTTTAACTAATCCGTGCCCACCACTTTCTGTAGGAAAACCTGCTTTTTTTTCAGGAACTACTTAAAACTCAAAAATAACTTTTTACTCTGTACTACACTTATCCTCAAGGCCAAATAGTGTAGGAGCCATTAGAACCTCTTGAAATTCCTCAGAGCAAATCCCGAGATTCTTTCCCTAAAATTTTGGTTGTAAAAACACCAGGTAAGAATTTTTAAGGTCAAAAAGGCAATTTTATTTTAAAGTTAAAACAGAATCATTGCAGAATGACCAGCCGTTTCTAGACTTTAAATAAGCTGTGTAATGTCCTGATGTTGTTGAAGGACCGTCATGATATATAATTGCTGCAGTTACAAAAGTCCTTCCTGATATTGACAACTGCGAAGCCACAAAATGTTTAATTAAAGTTGTCAATTTTGTTCCATCAGGCCTACATCGTTGGAACATTAAAATGACATACTGGCCATATGTTCGTATAAATAATGTTGACAACATTGCAGACTTACATTGGCTACACTCCATGTTGTGATCAGCTGCTTTTACTAGCTTATTAAAGGACACTGATTTACTGTCTGGCAAAGTTAAATATATAAATCTTTCTGAGTCTACACTAGTAGTACTTGATAACCTACAGTTCTCGCAGTCATGCTGCCATTGATAAGAAAGACCAAACAGATGATCTACATCTACACCTTCATCTTGCAATACATCAAGCATATACATTAAAAACTCCTGACAATCTTGCTGAATATTTTGAGAGAATTGCGTTTGACCTGAACATTTGTCTAACAGATTTCAAATTTCAGACACACTTTCTATTTTTATTCTATCAGTGCTACATTTCTCTAACACAGAATTCAACAAACTGCAAAATTTTTGATCCGAATTGACCACAATCTCTTCTTTTAAAGTTTCTAGAGAAAAGACAACATTAACCACTACATTAGCATAGCAGTTGACACCAGAACTATTTTCAAATTGGAAACCAACAACATCTTCAACAGAATCCATTTTTTTTCTGCTTATAATTTTGGGTTCATCGACTTTTCGTCTTTTTGCTACAACCTCCCTACTATTGGTCACATTTCTTCGTTTCCGGCCTACCACACGTTTCTCAAACAAAGGATATTGAGGCAAATGTGGCGCATACTCTCTTCTTAACCTATTGTATTCCTTAATACAATCTAGATCCGCACAAATGTTTGTGACATCACACTCAATCAAGTACAATCCCGATAAAGTTCTGACTCGTGACAATGCCACATATGCCATACCTTCTTCGAACACAGAACTGACAATATTCACCAATGCACTGTCTACACTTAAACCTTGCGATTTATGGATTGTCACCGCATATGCTAAGCAAACAGGAAACTGCTTACGGCGAACATATAAGTCTTTTACAAGCAAAAACCTAGCAGAGCAACGACCAATTAGCTGTACGTCCTCAATGCAATCAAATTTAATTTTTAAAAATTCAATTCCATCTCTATTTCTGTATTTCTCAAAATCAACAACATTACCCATTGATCCATTTACCAGACCTCTTTCAACATGTACATTCCTTCTTAAAATTATACTGCAATTTAAGCACACATTCAGAGTCTTTTCAAAACCAGCAGTTTTAGATATAGTCTTCTCTAATGAATCCAATTTTGATTTCAAATTCTCAGACAAAATAATTGTTGCTCCCATATGCTCTATTCTGTCAATAGCTTCCAGTTTCAGAATCTCTTGGTTTTCTAAATTCAACATTTTATTGTTGCAGATGGCACATTCTGCAAGAGTTGGCATCAAACATATTCCAGATTTCTTCTCAGTAATTTTCCGAAAAATATTCTCAGGCACAACGTCTTCTTCTGGATACAAATTTGACAGTAATCGTGCATGTGAAGCTTCTTTCCCATGCTCGGTCACTTTTCCGATTCTAACATCTTGTAGAATATTCTTATAATCTTCATCCTTCGCTTGACGCATATTTTCACACAGTTCAGCATAATTGAAGTTTAACCATATATTGACGTTGCCAATGCTCCCTAGGCACTTCCTGGTATCTTCATGCGTGAGCATTTTGAACACAGGTTGTCCTTTCACTGGTGTCAGCTGCAGATGATCACCGAAAACAATGATGTGTTTGCCACCAAATAACACATCATACTCTGTTTTGAGAACTTCTTGCATTCTCAAATGCACAAAGGCAAGCATGACATTGGAAACCATGCTTACTTCGTCAATGATAAGAATTTTCATTGTCCTCAAGACTCTTGAAACTTAACAACAAGCATCTCCAGATAACTTGTGGTATTGTAATTTGTTATCATGCTCCACTGGCAGCATCAGTAGACGATGCAAAGTAATACCTTTAATGTTATGTGCTGCCAGTCCAGTTGGAGCGGTGACAACACAAGACAGCGATGACTCAGTCCTTTTCTGCAAATAATATGAAATTGCTTTAATGAGGAAACTTTTTCCAGTTCCCGCTTCTCCACTCACGTACAGTCGGACAGGCTTCAACAACGTACATGAGCACTCTTTCTTCTCATGACTTAATCCATGATCAATTTGGTGTGTAACTTCGTCATATATTTTCCTCTGCTCAACGTTGAGTTGTCTTTCCAAGTCTTCTAAGTTAACCGCATCCTCCTGAGCATGTGCCATGGCTCTTTCCACTTCAATCATGGCAGTGGCAGCTTCATTTTCGATAACTGGTCCTCCTAGTGGATCCTGACTCAATGAAACAGAACTCTGACTGTCCTGAGAACTGTCTCTAGCAATCTCGGCTACAATCGTTGCTTCCTGCTCGATTTCCGCATTCAACATTTATAGATATTTGGGAAAAACAGGACATTCTATGGTCTCCTTGGCGGCATTGAAAGAGTCCTCGTAACAAAGGAAATCTCCAAGCAGTTCTTCTTCTGCACGCCAAAGCTTGAAAAGTTGCAAAAGTGCTAAAGAGAAAAACTCTTTTCTTTCAGGAGATTCACCACTCAATTTTTGATGGTTTACCAAGTGGCATTTTCTTTGCATGACCAGACATCCCTCACTTCCAATTACAGCATACACTCCTTTATCAATATCTTCTTTGATGTTCCTCTTGAATATGTAATTTTGTAGAACCTCATACAGACAAACATTCTCGAGGTGACTGCTTCTATTTGGATAATATGTATTCAACATGTTGGTCTTCAAAATATCTGTACTGTTTGGCTCCTTTTCCGCCAAATACTCAATTTCCCGTACAGGTTTCAGAACTCGATTACGTGTTGCAGCAAGACCAAGACTCGCCCAAATGATACTCCTAGATTTGGCATAGAGACTTGCTGAAGACAACCGGTCAGAACATTCGTAAGCTCCGATTTCTCGATGCGACAACATCTTCAGACTGAAACTGTACAACTTCTTACTGAGGCTCTTTTCATGGGAAATGGCCTCCCATATATCCTTCAATTCTGTCTTTTCTTTTTTGATGATGTAAGAGGTCACATACTGAGCCACAGCCATACAGTTATCAGCCACAAACTGTATATAAATGTTAGCATTCCACATGGACAAAATCACTGGGTTGTAGTCGTTGATGTACTTGGACTCTTCGTTCCTTTTCAAATTGTATGTATTTTTCGGTGATTTCCTCGTCACATTATGTCGCAGCGAAGACATCAAACTGTTCACTCTTCCTTTACAAATCACCGGTCGTGGAAAGGCGAAACGACATTTTGTGTAGAACTTGTCCTTGTTTCTGAATTTACGACGACAGTACTTTCCACAACGATGGCTTTGGAAGCGTAAAACTTGTTCTCTTAGGCTTTTGTCTTCCTTTGTGTTTGGAACAGCACATGTAGAATACTGTTCTATGAAACTCATCACTAAGTCATCCGGATCTGTTCCAAATTTGGGTGCATCTTTGATCCATAGCAGCATATGTATATGAGGAGCACCTCTTGCTTGGTACTCCTTTCTCCAGAAGAAATCCAACACCTCTCCAAGAGGTGGATTCTTCTTGTTCATGATGAAAGACATCATAGCTTCAAATCTATGATTGAAGTATCTGCATACATTCACTGGATCCAAAGAGCACAGTTCTCCAGGTGTCTTGAATTCGATATTTTCAATGTTTCCATTTGCCTCTCGTAGAAATTCAAGTAAGTCTTCCCAGCCATACTCAGCACAGCTGAGAGTGAGGAGCCATGTGGGAGTTCCTAAGTCCCTCAGCATACATTTTAAATCACCATGACGACGGTATCAGTACTCATTAGTACCACACTGACACGCCATGAGATTAATCAGGTGAGAATCAAAAATACTGTCTTGCACATCGACTTTATCCATAAAGTCCCTTGCCGAGATATTTTGCATCTGTATACCACTTATCAAAATGTGGTTCACTGCATATGACAGTCCAGCCAGATCGCTTTCAAACAGTAGATGAAACAAATAGGGAATGCATTTACGAAACCTAGGATCTTCTGCATACAATCGTAAAGTCCGGTATTCAGAAGCAGGAATTTGATGAGGTCGCTCATCATATCTTCCTCCTTGACCTGTTGGAAATAGCTGTGGGAAACAAAGAGCTTCCAAACCTTCCTCCCAAACACTAATGGGACTCCCTTTGGCTTGTTTCATTTGAAACAACTCAATAGCATTCCCTATGACTTCCTTGGAATGCAAAGGATGAACACTATAATGTTCATATATTTCTTCATTTTTAGAGGCTTCTACTTTCTCAATTTGTCCAGCACACAAATCGCTGTCCTCTTCTTCACTTACTTCCTCTTCTGCAACACATACATTCTTGTAGTACTCATTGTTTTTCTTCAAATACAATGTTGCCTTTTTGACTTTCCTAACATCCACAAAATCTTGCCAGATTTTCTTACTCTTTGTCGGAACCCCATTAACTAGGATAACCAGAGGTTCCTCTTCCACTTTCTCTACTCCAATTGTATTAATGTTTTTCTTGAAATCTAGAGGCAAATAAACAACTCTTCCCTTTAATCCTCTCTGTAAATCTGATGGAGGCAATTTCCCTGTCTTTGGCTCCATTCGTACAATAGCCTGAAAGGGATGGACACTTTGAATCAAAATAGATTCATAAGTATTTAAATCCTTCAATTCAGAAGGAATCTCAACCAATTCCAGATTATTATGAACCGCTCTAGCAGGCATCTGGTTTTGATTTAATTTGTTACAACAATAAGTACACACACGTTGATCCGATCCCAAATCAAAACAATTTTCTACCATCAAGTATGTTGGGAAATCCTTCCATTCACTATTATTTTCCCTTTCACTTTTTGCATATAAATCCACCAACTTAGTCTGATTCTTATAATAAGTGCGTCGACAACACACACAAGTGAAATTAGGCCTCTCACTTGATTTCACCTGAAATGTGGCAATTTCCTTCTGAAAATTATCTGTACTGGAAACCTGTACACTCTCTTCCACATTACCTTCTTCTTCTGGGTCAATTTCAACATTCTTCTCTTTACTTGCAAAGTAACAAAACTCAATTTCTTCACAAATATTCTTCACATCTACTTCAGAACCATGCAAAAGAGCAGTGCATAATTGTTTAAGCATAATTGCTGGACTCTTAGCATAATACAACATTCTAACTAATTTCCTCACTTTATTATGATGCACTGCTAGCATCCTGAAATGATGAAAAACACTCTGGCATACTCTCCTGGAAAGACAAGCCAGTGAATGACCATGCAAACCTGTCACTTCTCTCACTCTGCAAGGATCTAATTCTTGCAACAACTTCATTTTCTGTTTTAAAGTTTTCTTATTAAATGTCCGTACAAAATGACAAAGCAAATTGATGGAATCCTGTCGCACACTACAAATACTACTACACTTCCAGGTGTACACTGGTCCCTTAGGACGTCTTCCTAAAACCTCATTACCTAACACCTCTTCTGCCTCTGTTGACACAAGTTTTTCTTTTTCAACCGGACAACCATCTTTCACTTCATATGCTCGACCACTGGTGTCAACTGCATGCACCAAATCATTATCCTGGAAATAACTCTCCTCATTAAAAAATGCCTCACAACTTGAACTATGCATCCATTCTCCTGAAAAAACGTCACAAAAATGACTACGATTAACTGTTCTCTTCCATCTACCATTTGTTTTGAAATCATAAATTACCTTGTTTAGTTTCCTAATTCTATTGATCATCAAAATAATTAACTTTCGCTTAATTTCGAATGCCTGATCGATAATTTTCTCAATGTTTCTCTTTCTTTTATAAAAAGCCACTTTCTGTTGACGTTTCTTAACATTTTTTAACAAATTGCCAATTATCCTGTTGCGAAACATTCGTCTACGAATGTCCCTAAACTGATTTTTCCTTCTACTACCATGCACAGAGTTATCTCCTGCTCTAGCAGTAACATTTTTGATTGGCCTTTCCTTTCCGTTTAAATTGGCTCTCTTTTTCTGGACTAAAACATGTTCTGTACTGATATTTTTTTTTCTGCAAATGTTTCTTATGAATGATTTCGTTGTCTTACCCGGAGGTTTCTTTGTGACTTGACAACTTTTTATTGTAGAGGACTGCTGCAAGCATGTAGTAAGCTGCTGTCTTTGACGTTTTGTAGCCTTTCGGCTTCTTTGCTTCGATGGCATACTGTAGTTTTGAAATGATCTGCAGTTGAATCTGTGGTAAAATATAATAAAAATTTTTATTAACCACTATTACCAAACAGTAAATCAATAACAGTCGTCAAAAAATTAACACACTACTTGTCAATACTACATACAATAATTTTTAGTGCATTGGCAAATTTAGTACTCACAAATAGTAGCAAAGAAATAGAATGCTTCTACATTTGACCTTTGCTCTTTTATATGTGAATCTGAACTAATTTTATCAGCATATTTCACTATTTTATTAAAGACACTTCACACAAGCTGTTTTTGAAGTTGTGTTTAATTTTAAATGAAACGGTTAACATGGTTACTTTTCATTTCCAGTAACTTTTAAAAATAAATGTTTATAGTTCCATAGGCTCGAGCAGGTCAGCTTCCCACCCTATGTCATACAATTCTGACAAATCGGCATCCTCATCATGTTCTTCATCATCCTCAGGATTTAAATCATCCAAGGGATCTACTTCCACTGATGTTTCAATGACAATTTCAATGATAATATCGAGATCAACAGTTTGCTCATTATCACTCGTGCTTGATGTTGTCGTTACCTTTAAAAAAAGAGAACAACAATGAGATGTTGCAGAGTAAGAGACAAATCTCAGAGACTATAATAGTAAAATTGTTTAACAAGAGTAACATTTTGCAGATGTTATTTAACCATGTCCAGCGATGCTGAGGAGGTGAGGCCTATGTCCAAGTTTTCAGTGAACAGGACTCATCTCTTCTTAACCTTGGATACGCCTCAACAAATCTGTATCCCCTGCTCATACTTAAATGTAAAGGGGCAGATTTATGTTAACTGGCACATCCCCAGGGATGCAACAGTTAACGTGCGCCGCTGCTCTGCCACCCATGATGTGCCGCATTTACAATGCGGTGCACCATTGAGCAAAAACAGCACAGATGCGTCACGCATCTGTGCCACAAAAGCGGCGCATTGCAGGAATCACGTCATAAGCGCGACATGTCTACTGCAATGCACAGGGGCAAGCCACACATTGCATGGTGCGTCACTCCTTATGCCTGTTTCAAACAGGTGTAAGGATTTGATTCAGCAATGCCATAAAGCTGACTCAGTGAAATCTTGTAAATTTCACTGTGTTAGTTTTACAGGGCTTTCATGCAAGTGAATGCCCACCCTGCTACAAAACGCCCACATGAAACCTGACGCAGGTTTCATGTGGCACAGGACTTTACAGCGTGACACATCTGCCTAGATGCATCAAGTTGTAAATATGTCACAACATAGCGCATCTTTTGCGCCGCTGTGCGTCACAAAAGTGACGCACAGCGGCGCAAAAGAGACGCACAGCCATCATAAATCTGCCCCTAACATTTTAAATGATTGATTCAGGATGCCGATAAGGTGTGGCCTATCCAGAGGTTTGTTTGAGGTGAGGCCTACTCAAAGTTACAGATGAAATTTAGGCTTGTTGAAGAGTATAGAGGAGATAGTACATGTGCAGGCCTACCAATGAAGTGAGTCATGTCCACTGCACTCTTGAACAAAGGCCAGACCTCCTCTGTCTCCCTGCACAGACCTAAACCTCATCTGCACAATGTGATTCGTAATGTTAGAAAACACAGGTGATGTAATTGAAAAACGTGCAATTATTTTTGCTCAATTCACAATCACATCACTTGTGTTTCCTTTGCTTAGGTATCTCATTGTGCAGATGTAGTCTAGCATATCCAAGAGTACGCAGAAGATGAGGACTGTATGCAACAGAGCAATGTACATTACTCACAATAAAGCATTTCTTTTTTTAAAAAAACGATTTTCTGGTCATAATTTGAAAACACAACACAGCTCCTATGTAGAAGCACACCCTGTCAGTACTTAAATTTGCCAAGCACACATGGCGGCGTATTTACAAAGACTTTGCAGCACGGGGAAATGTCTTAAATTAAAATGGGGAAAATAACTTCAAAGTGACTCAAAGGCCTTGTAAATATGCCTCAAGCAGCCTATGAAACTCTAGCAGTACATATCAAGAAACCTAATTGATTTCAAAAAACGTTTTTAAACACTTCAAGTAAATCACTTATTTACCCACATTCATGGGGAATTGACTTAAAATGCCCTAACACACATGAAAGCGTATTTTTAAGGCCCTTGCACCATTTTTGCGTCACTTTTAACATGGCTATGTAACTCAAAGAAACAAAGTCTAAATTTGCCAAGCACACATGGCAGCGTATTTACAAAGACTTTGCAGCACGGGGAAATGTCTTAAATTAAAATGGGGAAAATAACATCAAAGTGACTCAAAGGCCTTGTAAATATGCCTCAAGCAGCCTATGAAACTCTATCAGTACATATCAAGAAACCTAATTGATTTCAAAAAACGTTTTTAAACACTTCAAGTAAATCACCTATTTACCCACATTCATGGGGAATTGACTTAAAATGCCCTAACACACATGAAAGCGTATTTGTAAGGCCCTTGCACCATTTTTGCGTCAGTTTTAACATGGCTATGTAACTCAAAGAAACAAAGTCTAAATTTGCCAAGCACACATGGGGCGTATTTACAAGGACTTTGCACCACGGGGAAATGTCTTAAATTAAAATGTGGAAAATAACATCAAAGTGACTCAAAGGCCTTGTAAATATGCGTCAAGCAGCCTATGAAACTCTAGCAGTACATATCAAGAAACCTAATTGATTTCAAAAAACGTTTTTAAACACATCAAAAAAACAAATTATTTTCCAACATTCATGAGGAAGTGACTTAAAATGCCCTAACACACATGAAAGCGTATTTTTAAGGCCCTTCCACCACTTTTGCGTCACTTTTAACATGGCTATGTAACTCAAAGAAACAAAGTCTAAATTTGCCAAGCACACATGGCGGCGTATTTACAAAGACTTTGCAGCACGGGGAAATGTCTTAAATTAAAATGGGGAAAATAACATCAAAGTGACTCAAAGGCCTTGTAAATATGCCTCAACCAGCCTATGAAATTCTAGCAGTACATATCAAGAAACCTAATTGATTTCAAAAAACTTTTTAAACACTTCAAGTAAATCACTTATTTACCCACATTTATGGGGAAGTGACTTAAAATGCCCTAACACACATGAAAGCATATTTTTAAAGCCCTTCCACCACTTTTGCGTCACTTTTAACATGGCTATGTAACTCAAACAAACTAAATCTATTTGTAAAACACTTGACACAAAGCAACATTTTAAATACACAACTTTCTTCATAAATTTATCCCTAATGCATAATATTCTCTATCTAAATTAAATGAATCTTTTCTCACCTTAGCAAATACTTTTTGAGTTTCAAAACAGTCTCAGACACACACCAATTTTTCTTTAGCAGAGCAAAGGGTATGCACTCCAGAGGCTGCAACCATCAATGGCACAGAAATGCTGTAATTCATAACACATATCTCTCATGTCACCCAATCAAAACTCTTCCCTCACTTTTTTCAAATCAACACCCTTCCCCCCTCTGCCCTTTCTGCCTTTTTTCAATAGCAACCACCTCCTGAAAGACCTGTCATGTTTACAAGTTCACACAACAATGTTTCAATTGAACTCTGAACTCTCAGTACACCTGCGTATCCAGTGCAATCTTTCATAAAATGATTTTTTCTTGACCATTCAAATTACATCTTTCAAAGAACTCATCCATGCACCCTAACTTTCTGTTTTCAGCAATCAAAATCCACCAATCACTGCTACTGAATCATTAGCACAGAAACTCCACACTTTTTTTCATTACATACTCCTACTATTTACACTGCCATTTCATTCCCACACTTCCTCTGACTGCAGCAGAACCTCCTCTCACCATGTTTTCTATCTGGATTGTTGGACATAGTTACATCCACTGGGCTCAAAGCTATGCTGATAACAGAAATTTACACAACCTCAATTTACAAAATGGGGAAATCAACTGGATTGGTCACAGAGGATTAAGATGTCACCAATTGATACCATTGGTGAAAACCTTTTTGCATTTGCCAAACCCTGACCTGTTAATTGTGCACCGTGGAGGAAATGAATTGGGTACTTTGACTGGGGTAGGTCTGGAAATGCTTTTAAAGGACACCTTTGAGCAATTGATGGCACTTTTTTCTCAAACTGCCTTGGTATATTCAAATATATGCCAAAGACAGAAATGGAAGTGGTCCAACCAATTTTGTCCACAAATTGAGAAATCGAGGAAGCATGTAAATAAGTCTGTTTCAGCTTACATGAGAGACCATGGAATGGGCTCCATCTACAACAATAACTTGCATTACTACATGCAAGATATCTACAGAGGAGATGGAGTTCACTTCTCAGATGAGGGGAACAGAGTTTCATCCTGAATTTTAGACTATGTATTGGTACCTACTTATAAGTACCTAAATATACCATAAACCCAAAAGCTCTTCTCAGAGCTACCCTACATCTGATCACTCACAAATATTATTTTACTCTAACGCATAAAATGGACGGTGCGTCCTCCTCTACTGCACGCATGGTTTAATATGTCATTATATTGCCTGTAACATTGTGAATTTATCTAAAATTAAGGTGTGCCTCTCCATAGCACTAATTACCTACTTATAAGTACCTAAATCTACCACATACCCAAAAGCTCTTCTCAGAGCTTTTGGGTACCCTAACTATGATCACTCTAAACAAATTTTAAATGTAACTTTTTTTTAACTAATTTTCACGATTTACGCTTTCCGGAGCGCTACCCGGTACACGCACCGGACGCGAACTGCGCAAAAATTTGAATTTTTTCTTTTTTCACACATATGGGCCTCCTCAGCCACCCTCAGAAAACCTAGGGGGTCAGGACACGTCTACCGTGCCCCCTTCTACCCATTCTGAACAATATTTGCCCTCCATCTTGTATCTCAATTCCACCGAAACACAAAATGGAGGACTCCCGTAACGCTGCCGGTTCGCGTACCGGGGCGCGCACCGGGGCGCGCACCGGGAAGCGCTCCCTTAAAAAAGGTGGGAAAGTAATTCACAGAAAAACCACTGGAGACACTTTCACCAAATATAGATTAGCTCATACTACATACCAATCCCTACCATTTTCACAAATTTGATTGGAATTCCGTTTAGCCATTTAGCCTGTAGACCTCTCTAAATACCCTGAGGTAAATTACTTCACAAAACACATCTGAAGTGTTGGAATTGACAACCAATTAAAATGTTACTTTCATTTTCTACTTTTTTTACCTGACATTTGATTGGTTATGTACCTGAATATATATAAAGAAAGAGAGAGAAACACAGCCATTTTGACTACTACTTCCTGAAGTACATTGCAAGAGCATTTTCACTGACAACTTAAACTTGTTTTTAAAAGGTAAGATGTTATTTTGAAAACTGAAGTATATTGTGCACTTTAAGTTAATATGGAAAACTTTTTCTGATAGTTATATACTATCCCTCTGTAATAGTTAGAGATTTAGATAGACTTCTCTGTTATAGTTATGGATGGATTTAGGCTTGTCTTGTATAATTATGAATTTACTAAGGTTTCATCACATACACATTTTTATATTTCTACTACCAGTCTGATACCATACACTGCCCAAAGATAAATTCACTGTTAAATTTATCCCAACAGTGCCCTATCTCTACTGATATATACATTTTTTAATGCAAATTTCAGGCAAAATGGAAGGAGAACAAAAAGTGTCATTTGAAATTGTCCTTGAAGAGACCAATCAAGAAAAGTAAAACATTGAACCAAATGACATTGAATTCATGGATGAATCACAGGACCATGAACTACTACAATGTGTACAATCTGTAGATTTCCTCCTTCAAAATGAGGACATTTCAGACACTCAAATGTTGCAAGTTATGTTCACTGAAAATGACGACATTTCGGACAGTCAAATGTTAGACGTTCTATTAAATTTTGAAAAACAATCACAAAAATAAAAAAACCAAAAAAAACCCAACAAAACGAACAATCAATAAACATACAATATTTGAAAAGTCTATCATTCTTTTTTCCTCATAGTACGCTCCCCGGACCGCTTCCCGGTGCGCGTACCGGGCGCGCCCCACGGAAAAAAAAAGCAAAAATTTTTTTTTGTTTTTTTTGCCCCGCGGGGCCCTTTTAAAGCCTCCACATCAAACCTAGGGGGTCAGGGAGGATCTACTATGCCCCCTTATGGTAATTTCCCCCTTTGTTTTGGCCTCCTCTTGTCTCTCGATCCTACCGAGAGACAAGATGGCGGCCGCTCCAGACTGTTTAGAATGTTGACAGACACCGGAGAGCCAATCAGCTTCGCTTCGTGAAGTTCCGTTACGCGTCAGGTACGCGGACCGGGGCGCTAACCGGGGCGCGCTTACAGATATATATATTTTTTTGAAAGTTAATTTCTCAAAATCCACTGGAGCACATATATTGAGACCTAGCAAAGGCACATCGGGCAAACCATATCTACAATTTTGCCAAGTTTCGTGGAAATCCATTCAGCCGTTCGAGCTAAAAGTGAGTCCAACCGCCCTATGGAAAAATGAATGGGAAAACGCGTTTTGGGACCCCCCTTTTTTCTCGGCCCCCCCCTTGACGAAACCCCCCCAAATTTTCAGGGGCTGCTCAGAAACAAAATGTGCCATTTTCCTGAAAATTTCAGCCAATTCCCTCCTCAAACGCCAAAGTTATTCGACATAGAATTTTCAAAAATCCCATAGAGAAAAAATACTAACTATATATACCTACTGGCGACCGCCAGTAGGTAATATATATATATATATATATATATATATATATATATATATATATATATATATATATATATATATATATATATATATATATGTTACCTACTGGCGGTCGCCAGTAGGTAGTTATAGTTAGGATCGTTTTCCATAGGAAATCCGCAACATTCTATTGGGAATAACTTTGGCGCCGAATGAGGGATCTGCCTGTAATTTTTTCCTTAACTTTGCCTCGCTGCGCTCCGCTCCTTCCCTGAAAGTTTCGGGGGGATCCGTCAAGCAGGGGCCGAGATAAAATGGGGGTCCCAAAACGTGTTTTCCCCATGTTAATTTCCATAGGGCGGTTGGACTCACTTTTAACCCGAACGGCTGAATGGATTTCCACCAAACCTGGCAAAATTGTAGGGACTGGTACCCCTATGTGCCTTTGCTATGTCTCAAGATATATGCTCCAGTGGTTTTTACGAAAATTAACTTTGAAAAAATATATATTGGGCTACATTGGGCTATATATATGTTAGAGCCCAAATGTAGCCCAATGTAGCCCAATGTAGCCCAAAGATGGCCACCAGAGACAAAAAAAAAACAAATGTAGCCCAAATATCAGCCAGATGTAGCCCAACTATAGCCCAATGACAGAATGTCCCAGAGTGTTCTAAAGAACAACTAGAGCGCTAACAGTCTTACTTATGACAAAAGTATGGCACACCTGAAGTCATCTTGATTTGAATAAAGTGTTAACACTTAAAACATTTAATTTGCAAAGGAACAAAATGAGGGGGTTCATTTTGCCATAGAAATTATAATTAGTGCTGAAGAAAGAAAAATTAGGGCACATTTTGAGTGACTTCTCAAATCCTCTTATATTTCATTAAAACAATTCTGATATGCAGTCTCCCAAGATGGCCACCAGAGACAAAAGAGCCCAAATGTAGCCCAAATATCAGCCAGATGTAGCCCAACTGTAGCCCAATGACAGAATGTCCCAGAGTGTTCTAAAGAACAACTAGAACGCTAACAGTCTTACTTATGACAAAAGTATGGCACACCTGAAGTCATCTTGATTGGAATAAAGTGGTAACACTTAATACATTTAATTTGAAAAGGAACAAAATGAGGGGTTTCATTTTGCCATAGAACTTTTATATATATATTACCTACTGGCGGTCGCCAGTAGGTATATATAGTTAGGATTTTTTCTCTATGGGATTTTTGAAAATTCTATGTCTAATAACTTTGGCGTTTGTGGACGGAATTGGCTGAAATTTTCAGGAAAATGGAACATTTTGTTTCTGAGCAGCCCCTGAAAATTTTGGGGGGGTTCGTCATTGGGGGGCCGAGAAAAAAGGGGGGTCCCAAAACGCGTTTTTCCCATGTTAATTTCCATAGGGCGGTTGGCCTCACTTTTAGCCCGAACGGCTGAATGGATTTGCACGAAACTTGGCAAAATTGTAGGGACTGGTAGCCCGATGTGCCTTTTGTAGGTCTCAATATATGTGCTCCAGTGGATTTTGAGAAATTAACGTTTAAAAAAAGATATATATCTGTAACAGCGGACTGGGCAGCGGCCCAGGACGCGTACTTGTCGCGCAACGGAGCTTTGTGAAGCGAAGCTGATTGGTTCTCCGGCGTCTGTCAACATTCCAAACAGTCCGTAGCGGCCGCCATCTTGTCTCTCGGTAGGATCGAGAGACAAGAAGAGGTCAAAACAAAGGGGGAAATAACTATAAGGGGGCATAGTAGATCCTCGCTGACCCCCTAGGTTTGATGTGGAGGTTTTAAAAGGGCCCCGCGGGGCAAAAAAAAATATAGTTAGGATTTTTTCTCTATGGGATTTTTGAAAATTCTATGTCTAATAACTTTGGCGTTTGTGGACGGAATTGGCTGAAATTTTCAGGAAAATGGAACATTTTGTTTCTGAGCAGCCCCTGAAAATTTTGGGGGGGTTCGTCATTGGGGGGCCGAGAAAAAAGGGGGGTCCCAAAACGCGTTTTTCCCATGTTAATTTCCATAGGGCGGTTGGCCTCACTTTTAGCCCGAACGGCTGAATGGATTTGCACGAAACTTGGCAAAATTGTAGGGACTGGTAGCCCGATGTGCCTTTTGTAGGTCTCAATATATGTGCTCCAGTGGATTTTGAGAAATTAACGTTTAAAAAAAGATATATATCTGTAACAGCGGACTGGGCAGCGGCCCAGGACGCGTACTTGTCGCGCAACGGAGCTTTGTGAAGCGAAGCTGATTGGTTCTCCGGCGTCTGTCAACATTCCAAACAGTCCGTAGCGGCCGCCATCTTGTCTCTCGGTAGGATCGAGAGACAAGAGGAGGTCAAAACAAAGGGGGAAATAACTATAAGGGGGCATAGTAGATCCTCGCTGACCCCCTAGGTTTGATGTGGAGGTTTTAAAAGGGCCCCGCGGGGCAAAAAAAAATAATAATAATAATAATCGAACGGCTGAATGGATTTGCACGAAACTTGGCAAAATATTAGGGACTGGTAGCCCGATGTGCCTTTGCTAGGTCTCAATATATGTGCTCCAGTGGATTTTAAGAAATTAACGTTCAAAAAAAGATATATATCTGTAACAGCGCTCCGCTTCGCGTAACGGAGGTTTGCGAAGCTGATTGGTCATTCTGTCACTGGGCTATAGTTGGGCTACATCTGGCTGATATTTGGGCTACATTTGTTTTTTTGTGTGTCTGGCGGCCATCTTTGGGCTACATTGGGCTACATTGGGCTACATTTGGGCTCCAACATATATATAGGCCAATGTAGCCCAATATATATTTTTCAAAGTTAATTTTCGTAAAAACCACTGGAGCATATATCTTGAGACATAGCAAAGGCACATCGGGCTACCAGTCCCTACAATTTTGCCAAGTTTCGTGGAAATCCATTCAGCCGTTCGAGCTAAAAGTGAGTCCAACCGCCCTATGGAAATGAAGGAAATGAATGGGTAATTTGTAATTAGCAAATAGCTCATCGCAAACTAGGAATGGTAAAGAATCGCTATTTATTCCTTAAAGTTCGCTATTTAGGAAATGCAAAAAACTTTGATGATACATATGGCGGTTCATCTCTAACAAGATAAGAAGCATAGGGATACATTTATGATGACTGGCGCATCACCAGGGATGTGTTAGTCATTCTGTGCCACTGTTCCGTCACCTATGGTGTGCTGCATTTACAATGCGGCGCATCATGGGGCAAAAACAGCACAGATGCGTGATGTATCTGTGCCGTAAAGGTGGCGCATTGCTGGAGTTGTATCGCAAGTGTGATGAAGCTCCAGCAAGGGTCGGGAGTGCCCCTGTCGCAGGGTTTCTGTTCTCACACAGAACTGTGGACAGAGGATTGGAACCTCGGCGAATTAGGGTGTCCCAAAACTCACGTTAGTAATCAAAAACTCCTTAGCAAGCTAGGTACAGTGTCACATTGGATATAACAAACTCTCAATGTTTAGACAATCCAGAATATGAACTTATAGTACCTCAGGATACGTGGAACTCATGAACAGTCGGTCGTTATATATTTCTTAGAAACCAGAACATGGAGTTAAGAAGAACACATGTGTATTTGAAATGTTTATTTACTAATGCCGTCTTCACAGGCGTAGTATCTTAGATAATACAAGTACACATATTATCAGTAGCAAAATTACCAGCATAGTTACTAGTACATAAAAAGCGAATGGTGATAGTATGTTAACATGCTGTAAATGAATAAGAGTTAGCAACACTTATAAGCAGCCGCGGGCCGTGGAGGGAGTTACGGTGGGGCAGGGAGGCGGGGAGGGGGAGGGGCAAGGTAGAGAGGGCTCCACCCTGCTTCTCCCCCTCCCCGCCTCCCTGCCTCACCGTAACTCCCTCCACGGCCCGCGGCTGCTTATATCTCACCCTCCCTAATACACATATTATATTATTTGCTAAGAAGGTCTCTTTGTGTTGGTTTAGGGCGTGCCCATACTTTAGTGTCTTAGATTTGAAGGAATCACATCAGCATACACCAGCTCTCTCTTCATGTGAGCCGCATCAACTGTTGTGTATGTGTGTTCGGCAAAGCAATATAAAACCCGCCTCATGCCCAGAATTGGCAGAAGTTGCACTTATGTTATGAGTATGAAGTCGTGGAGATCAGACCTCATAACAATTCTGTATCGTGTTGTTCTTGAAACTTTAGCACTCGCTGTACAGATATAGTTTAACAAGCAAAGCAGATAGTAGAGCAATAACATATTATTCTCATGTAAACCACGATGAACTACTAGGTGGAAAGCTAAAGCAACAACTAAGTGTCGTGTGCAGAAGTTGCAAAAAAGGAAAAATGGCGTTTAAACCGGTAATGAGCCCATGCTAACTTAACATGGTGTAAAGATATCCAGGACCTAGATGACACCTCCCCATGATCCGGAAACGAACTGAATAAGATAATAGAAGTGCCATCTCATGAGAGCAGATTGCAAGTTTATATGTGGACGGTCCGCTAAGTAAAGCATTAAAAACTAGGAAAATTTAATGCTAAAGAAAAATAAAACAGCCAAGTACTTTATCGAGTCTTAAGCCAATAGGCAAGGTAAATAATAAAAACTTGACAAATAAGTCAATGAATTGTCAATGAAATGCTAGTACTCAGCATATCAAACATGAAAAAGGTCTATGACATAACTGTGTATGCAAAATAAGCTGCAACAGCCTCCAATAGGAAGTCACCGTCTTCATCCGAAAACAGTTCAGCCATCCAATTTAAAAGCGGAAAAGAACATACGTGCTCTCCCAGCACCGGATCCTCTATCACCATCAGAGGACAGCTCGGTGGGTTTTCAAGAAAGCTCTGTTCCAAGAAAGACTGTGCTGCCGCCAGTAAATTCCAGGGACCAAGTAGTCCATGCATCAATTTCACAGCCATAATCCTTTCGCCAGGACAAACCAACTCGTGAGTAATGATAGGAGTCATCAGCTGATTAAAGTCGACGTCAGGAGAAACCGGTCCGCAGAGACACAAATCAATGGCCCAATCGAAATCACAGGTCAGGCAGTGAAATACAGGCTGGACACAGGTGAAGTAGGAGAATCGAAAAGATAATCCATATGCCGTGCTTAATATCGCCAACGGCATTGTGCCATAATATTCTAGCATGCGATTGCGGAACAGTGTCAGCAGCTGCAGGGTGGGAGGTTGCATAGGAGGGACATCCATATTTAAAAATGTAAAAAAGCACAAGAGCGTCCGCTGGTAATGCAAGTAAAAATGCCAATCCACGAACCAGAGTGGAGAAAATAGAATGAAAGGAAGCAGGGATGAGTCCAAAGATTTTCTCAAATGAAGTCACGAGACCACTGGTAACAACTTTAAAAAAGTGCGCCAGGGACTTTGCGGAGGATGCGTTAAAGATAGTCGGAACCATCTTGCTGAATTTGAAAGGCAAATCTGAATTGAAAAGTGTGTGCACCTCTGTACGGGTGTTCGCTATGTGAAGCACGAAAGTTTCACGGGCCGAACTCAAGGCCACCTCTCTCTGAGACAAAAGAGCTCTTATTCTTGCCATGCCGTTGAAATCTGTCCCAAGGTTGGTATTTGTGGCCAGATTGAAAACTCCCTATGTTCATGTGTGGGAGGAAATAGAACATTTCTGCAGCAAATAACCCGTTCACTTACTGTTACGATAAAAGGAATACTTTTAATTAACTCAGAACAATCTTCATTATTGAGCATCAAATAACTACCATTTTCCAACAACTTGAACGTGGGGATGATAGCAGGAACTGGCGTGCCTTGCAACACGCAAGCCATATTTGGTCGGTGTTTGTTGCATGAACCGTGTAACTGTATGTGCCTACACATTAGTGAATGATCTGGCGTCTCAGTGCATTCCTCTCCATTCAGATAAACTTCTTGATCATCTTTGAAACATCTGTATGTGTATGGAAGCGACCAGACCTCATGAAGAAAAGCACTACCTAAAGGTTCATAACGACCTATTGGTATATATTTCATACAATTTGAAAACTTATATAAAGCAAAAGGCAGCGTTATTAAACCGTGGATAAGGCACGTTGCCAAAAAACCCGCAATCCTCTGCTGATGATGTCACTGAGCATGTCATGAATGATGTAATATGTGACATCATCAGCAGTGGATTACGGGTAATAGTATCTCTAGTTTACTCCCCTATAGCTGTCTTTCTTTTACCATAAGTGTCTGTTTCCTTCCCTTATACTTACTGTTTTTGGTTCGCTTCCGGTTCGCGTACCGGGGAGCGAACTGGGAAGCGAACTAAGAGAAATAGAGGTTGGCACAGTTCCAAATATTGTACCAATTTTTTAATAACGGGGAGGTAGTTCTGAAAAGAACTTTTTTTTTTATTTTTCAGAATTTTTTTTTACTTTTTTTGAATTTTTCTGAACAGTTTTATATTTTTTTGGGTTTTTCTTGGAGGGGGCAATGAAAACGATTCATTGTAAAGGGCTCAACAGGAGCAACAAAACAAAAAAAAGAAGTATTTATTATTTTGGGCGTTTCGTACAAACTTGCATATGATAGTCAATAGCTCTGTTGATCAGAGTGATGCTTTTTTCTCCGTAGGAAATGAATCCATCGCAAAATACGCAGATGTGTTTTACATCACCAAATCTCATTTGTATATTTGGCACCATCTCCCTGCCCTCTGGTCCCGTTACTTCCGGTACAACAGATCTTCTGGCCATAATAGGGAGATTATCTAGGTCGTTCCGAAACTGTGCAGCACTGTAGTTGTTAGGATGCCACCTAGTCATATGGCGATGTATTGTGTAGTTTCCGAAACTGTATTTTTTGTCGGTCCCTCTGGACAGTCTATCTTGACATATAAGGCAAGTTACGTATCTTGCATTTACTTTTTTCTGACCTTTGGGAATTTTAAAAAATTGCCAAATGAAGTTTTCGTTCCGGTGAGACGTCCTGGGCTGCTCAGGCAAAAACTGCCTCTCTTCGTGCTCGTCCTCCTGTTCCTCTTCTTCCTCTCCTTGTTGAATTATAACTTGAGCAGGTGGTCCACTCTTCCTTGGATGTGGTGGAGGTGGTGGGGAAGCACCAGCTGAAGCTACTAAAGAAGCCATTGCTCAGTGATCACAAAGGGTCTTTCTCTCACAATGATGAAAGTCAGAGTGAGGAAAGAAGGAGGGATTTTCATCATTTGGGAAAAACAAGAGTTCTCAACCAATCAAAAGTGTTCATTTTAGATTATATGACCTAGTCTTACATCATTAGGAAACCAAAAGTGAAATGAACCAATGAAAAGTGTTATTACCAAGTCACATGACTTGCTGTGTTTACGTTAAGCGCTTTGCAGGGCCTCCCGGTTTGCTTCCAGAAACCTGCGCTTTGCGACTCGCTTCGCGTACCAGTTCGCTAACGTTGTACGTCATATGACGTATCACGCGACAACGTGAAACGTCATGCGGACGGGAGGCGTCACGATGTTGTTTTCTAACGCGGCACTTGCGGTAAAGAAACGTTTACCGGCTCGCGGTCTATTTCGCGGCATCAAGGTCAGCTAACGGGAAGCTTCCCGATTCGCGAAGCGGGAACGAAGAAAAATAAATATTTTAAAAAAAAATTATTCATAAACATATAAAATATATTTTTGGATTTAAAGAAGAATACATTTTACAGCTACAGATATTAGCTGTTAAAAAACCAATGAAATTCACAGAAAAAACCATAGGTTATAGACCATATATAGTTAGGAATTAGCATTTACAAAACCTTGAAAATTCACTGAAAAAACCATAGGTTATAGACCATATATAGTTAGGAATTAGCATTTAGAAAACCTTATTTTACTCACACAAAACCATTGAAATTCCATATATAGTTAGTTGCACTAACTATATATCGCGCACCCGCAATCCACTGCTGATGATGTCACATATTACATCATTCATGACATGGTCAGTGACATCACTGATGACATCACTGATGACATCTCAAATGACATCACTGATGACATCACTGATGACATCTCAAATGACATCACTGATGACATCATGACACACCAATACCAGTTACTACATAAGCACTCACTGATTCCTACGTCTACACACACATTCACTCATTCACCCATATAATCACTCATACATACAGTCACTTATTATTACAACACTATCATATGCACTCATACACCTATGCAGACAGTCACACACTGCCACTCATCCATGGAGTTACTCACACACCAAGCCAGTCCTGTAAAGAATCAATCACACTTCCATTTCTTCATCTATACAGTTAAACACAGAACACCATACTTCAGTGACATCACTGATGACATCACTAATGACATCTGAAATGACATCACTGATGACATCTCAAATGACATCACTGATGACATCATGACACACCAATACCAGTTACTACATACACACTCACTGATTCGTACGTCTACACACACATTCACTCATTCACCCATACAATTACTCATACATACAGTCACTTATTATTAGAACACTATCATATGCACTCATACACCTAGTCAGTCCTGTGAAGAATCAATCACACTTCGATTTCCTCATCTATAGTTAAACACAGAACACCATACTTTTCACACATATACTAACACATACTTACTCTCTTATACAATCACTGATACAAGTACACATTGATATGCACAGAGTCACACACCTCCCAGCCAGCCACACACACACTCAGTCTTCCATACATCCAGTCATTCTTCAATATGTAAAACGTATTTAAACTTTACAAAAACACACAGACACTAGATGATGTCATCAGTGATGTCATTTGAGATGTCATCAGTGATGTCATCAGTGATGTCACTGACCATGTCATGAATGATGTAATATGTGACATCATCAGCAGTGGATTGCGGGTGCGCGATATATAGTTAGTGCAACTAACTATATATGGAATTTCAATGGTTTTGTGTGAGTAAAATAAGGTTTTCTAAATGCTAATTCCTAACTATATATGGTCTATAACCTATGGTTTTTTCAGTGAATTTTCAAGGTTTTGTAAATGCTAATTCCTAACTATATATGGTCTATAACCTATGGTTTTTTCTGTGAATATATATATATATATATATATATATATACATTCACTGAAAAAACCATAGGTTTCACACCAGTTATAGTTAGGAATTAGCATTTAAAAAACCTATTAAATTCACTGAAAAAACCATAGGTTTCACACCAGTTATAGTTAGGTGGAAATTTTACTCGCATAAAACCATTGAAATTCCCACGTTATAGTTAGTTGGACTCACTTTAACTTGCGCGTGCAATGCACTGCTGATGACGTCACATATTACATGACATGGTCAGTGACATCACTCATGACATCACTGATGACATCTCAAATGACATCACTGATGACATCATCCAGTGAATGTGTATCTTTCTGAAAAATAAATATTTTTTATATATGTATATCTAAAGGTTGATGGAAGAATAAATGGGTAAATAAATGTCTAAATGGATGTTTTTTGTGTAAAATTGATTGGTTAACTGACTTATTAAATGTATCTTAGAGAATACATATATTAGCGAGTAATGTTTAAATATTTAAATATCTGTATCTGTGTCTCACTTTGTGTATACGTGGCTGCATGGGTTGGTGAGTAGCTAAATGAGTGTGTATATGGGTTATTAGTTGTTTTTTTGAGTATCAGTATCAGTGTCTGTATGGTTCGGTGGGGGATATTACTTAGAGCACAGATGCATGAATGAGTGACTCACTATTTGTATGCATTTTGAAGACAGCATGTGTGCAAGACTGTATGGGTGGATGATTGTGTGTATGGGTGGGTTAGTGAGTATGTGTTTTTATAATTGATTGTTTAAGAGAGTAAATATGTTTCAGTTTCTGTAGAAGTATGTGTAGTGGTGTGTATATAGCAGTATAATCAAGTAAATGTTTTTTTGATAGTTTATTTGCATGTGTGAATTTGTGTGTGAGTAACTATATGGATGAGTATTAGTGTGTAACAGGATGTATAGGTGTATGAGTACATATGATGAGTAAGTACATGCATGAGTGACTATATAGAACTGTTGGTGAATGAGTGGATGTGTATGTAGATGTTGGAATTACCTAAGAAGTTGTTGTAATTGGTATTGGTTTCTCCTTTTTTAAGAAAATGTTAGTTTCTATTTTTGAATGTGTGTGTCAAAGGTTATTTTATGCTGATAGGAGGTCTGCCACTTTGTCACAAGGATGTTGTCATCAGTGATGTCATTTGAGATGTCATTAGTGATGTCATGAGTGATGTCACTGACCATGTCATGAGTGATGTAATATGTGACGTCATCAGCAGTGCATTGCACCAGCAAGTTATAGTGAGTCCAACTAACTATAACCTGGGAATTTCAATGGTTTTATGCGAGTAAAATTTCCACCTAACTATAACTGGTGTGAAACCTATGGTTTTTTCAGTGAATATATATATATATTCACTGAAAAAACCATAGGTTTCAGGTCATATATAGTTAGGTATTAGCATTTAAAAAACCATTGAAATTCACTCAAAAAACTATAAGTTTTAGTGGTGTTATAGTTAGCTGGACATTTTACTCATACAAAACCATTGAAATTGCTCATATATAGTTAGTTGGACTAACTATATTTCGCGCACCCGCAATCCACTGCTGATGATGTCACATATTACATCATTCATGACATGGTCAGTGACATCACCGATGACATCACTGATGACATCTCAAATGACATCACTGATGACATCACTGATGACATCATCCAGTGACTGTGTGTTTCTGTAAAGTTTAAATATGTTTTACATATTGAAGAATGAGTAGATGTATAAGTGTCTGGATGAAGGATTTAGTAGGTGCGTGACTGACTGTATGAGTGAGTGAGTGATTAAATGTGTCTTACTGAATGCATGGGTTAGTGACTAAACTGTCTGAATGTGTGCATCAGTATGACTGCTGTTGTGTAAGATGCTGTATGTGTTGATCAGTAGCTATATGAGTGGCAATATGGGTCATTAATTGGTTGCCCAAGTATTTGTATATGAGACTGTGTCTGTGTGTGGGTGACTGGAAGGTGTGGAAACAGCTGTATGGGCCGTTTACTGTGTGCATTGGTGTGTTGGTGAGTGAATGTATATCTCAGTGCTACATGTCCAAGTAAGTACATATGTAAAACACAGTGCATGTGAGAGTTGGTATATATAAATGCCTATACATGAGAGCCAGTGATTATGCAAGTGGCTGTATGGATCAATGTGTACTTGTATCAGTGATTGTTTAAGAGAGTAAGTATGTTTTAGTATATGTTTGAATAAGTAAGGTGTTGTGTGCATAACTGTATAGATGAGGAAATGGGAGTGTGATTCATTCTTTGCATGACTGACTAGGTGTGTGAGAAACTCCATGGATGAGTGAAAGTGTGTGAGGGTCTCTATAGGTGTATAAGTGCATATGATAGTATTGTATTGATGAGTGACTGTATGTATGAGTGATTGTATGGGTGAATGAGTGGATGTGTGTGTAGACCTAGGTTATATTAAGGTTATATTAGAGTGTGAGGAGGTGCCTCGTATTATCACATGAATAATATCATCAGTGATATGATCAGTGATGTCAAATGAGATGTCATCAGTGATGTCATTTGAGATGTCATCAGTGATGTCATCGGTGATGTCACTGACCATGTCATGAATGATGTAATATGTGACATCATCAGCAGTGGATTGCGGGTGCGCGAAATATAGTTAGTCCAACTAACTATATATGAGCAATTTCAATGGTTTTGTATGAGTAAAATGTCCAGCTAACTATAACACCACTAAAACTTATAGTTTTTTGAGTGAATTTCAATGGTTTTTTAAATGCTAATACCTAACTATATATGACCTGAAACCTATGGTTTTTTCAGTGAATTTCCAAGTTTTTTTTAAATGCTAATACCTAACTATATATGACCTGAAACCTATGGTTTTTTCAGTGAATTTGCAAGGTTTTTTAAATGCTAATTCCTAACTATATATGGCCTGAAACCTATGGTTTTTTCAGTGAATTTCAAAGGTTTTTTAAATGCTATTTCTATTAGCGGATAACGTTTAAATATATTAATATCCTAGTGGGACCACCTGAGCAGCCCTAAGGGGTCAGGGTGTTTCTACCCTGCCCCCTTTTTGTGTTCTACACGTTTGTTTTTCTGCTTTCTTGTGCCTAATTCCTAACTATATATGGCCTGAAACCTATGTTTTTTTCAGTGAATTTGCAAGGTTTTTTAAATGCTAATTCCTAACTATATAAGGCCTGAAACCTATGGTTTTTTCAGTGAATTTGCAAGGTTTTTTAAATGCTAATTCTATTAGCGGATAACGTTTTTATATATTCAGACGTTTTTTAATGCTAATTCCTAACTATATAAGGCCTGAAACCTATGGTTTTTTCAGTGAATTTCAAAGGTTTTTTAAATGCTAATTCCTAACTATATAAGGCCTGAAACCTATTGTTTTTTTCAGTGAATTTGCAAGGTTTTTTAAATGCTAATTCTATTAGCGGATAACGTTTAAATATATTAATATCCTAGTGGGACCACCTGAGCACCCTAAGGGGTCAGGATGTTTCTACCCTGCCCCTTTTTTGTGTTCTACACGTTTGTTTTTCTGCTTTTTTGTGCCTCAGTCTATTAAGACCCAAGATGGATGCCAACACTTCCTGGTTAGAAGTGTTGACAGCCAATGAGCATGCAGCTTTCTCGGGAAGGCATGCTGATTGGCTGTCACTGTCTGTCAACACTAGCACAAGATAGATGCCAACACCTCCTGGTTAGAAGTGTTGACAGCCAATGACCATGCAGCTTTCTCGGGAAGGCATGCTGATTGGCTGCCACTGTCTGTCAACATTCGAAACCAGGAAGTGTTGGCAGCCATCTTGTGCCTTGTTAGAACCAAGGCACAAGAAAGCAGTGAAACAAAGGTGTGAAACTCGCAAAGGGGCCAGAGTAGAATCACCTTGACCCCCTAGGCCTGCTCAGGGGGTCCCAAAAAGACCCCCAAGGCAAAAAAAAGTTTTTCTTTTTTTTTGTAAATGTCGGAGTACGCGTACCGTGCGTGTACAGTACGCGTACGGTAAGCGTACCCCGCGAAAAAAAAAATATATCTTTTTTTTTGCCTTGGGGGTCCTTGTGGGACCCCCTGAGCAGGTCTAGGGGGTCGGGGTGCTTCTACCCTGCCCCTTTTTTGAGTTCTACACGTTTGTTTTTCTGCTTTCCTGTGCCTCAGTCTACCGAGGCACAAGATGGCTGCCAACAGTTTCTGCTTTGGAGTGTTGACAGACATTGGCTGCCAATCAGAATGCAGCTCGCGCTCTAGAGGTACGCGTACCGTACGCGCACGTACGCGTACCGTAAGCGTACCGGTAAGCTCACCGGTAAGCTGCTATAGATATATAAAATTTTTTGAACCTAAAGTACTCAAAATCCACTGGAGCACATATCTTGAGACATAGCAAAGGCACATCGGGCTACCAGTCCCTACAATTTTGCCAAGTTTGGTGAAAATCCATTCAGCCGTTCGAGCTAAAAGTGCGACAGACCGCCCTATGGAAATTAACATGGGGAAAACACGTTTTGGAACCCCCCTTTTATCTCTGCCCCCGCTTGACGGATCCCCCCCAAACTTTTAGGGAAGGACCGGAGCGCCACGAGGCAAAGTTGCTGAAACATTCAGGCTGATTCCTCAACCGGCGCCAAAGTTATTCCCAATAGAATGTTGCGATTTCCCTATGGAAAACAATCCTAACTATATATACCTACTGGCTATCGCCAGTAGGTAATATATATATATGTAGCCCAAATATCAGCCAGATGTAGCCCAACTATAGCCCAATGACAGAATGTCCCAGAGTGTTCTAAAGAACAACTAGAGCACTAACAGTCTTACTTATGACAAAAGTATGGCACACCTGAAGTCATCTTGATTGGAATAAAGTGTTAACACTTAAAACATTTAATTTGCAAAGGAACAAAATGAGGGTGTTCATTTTGCCATAGAAATTATGATTAGTGCTGAAGAAAGAAAAATTAGGGCACATTTTGAGTGACTTGTCAAATCCTCTTATATTTCATAAAAAAAATTCTGATATGCAGTCTCCCAAGATGGCCACCAGAGACAAAAGAGCCCAAATGTAGCCCAAATATCAGCCAGATGTAGCCCAACTAAGCCCAATGACAGAATGTCCCAGAGTGTTCTAAAGAACAACTAGAACGCTAACAGTCTTACTTATGACAAAAGTATGGCACACCTGAAGTCATCTTGATTGGAATAAAGTGGTAACACTTAATACATTTAATTTGAAAAGGAACAAAATGAGGGGTTTCATTTTGCCACAGAAATTTTACACACCAGTTATAGTTAGGAATTAGCATTTAAAAAACCTTTGAAATTCACTGAAAAAAACATAGGTTTCACACCAGTAATAGTTAGCTGGAAATTTTACTCGCATAAAACCATTGAAATTCCCACGTTATAGTTAGTTGGACTCACTATAACTTGCACGTCTGCAATGCACTGCTGATGACGTCACATATTACATCACTCATGCATATATTTAAATATTTAAACATTACTCGCTAATATATGTATTCACTAAGATACACTTAATAAAGCCAGTTAACCAATCAATTTTTTTTTTTAAAACACTGAAAAAACCATAGGTTTCAGGCCTTATATAGTTAGGAATTAGCATTTAAAAAACCTTTGAAATTCACTGAAAAAACCATAGGTTTCAGGCCTTATATAGTTAGGAATTAGCATTTAAAAATCCTTTGAAATTCACTGAAAAAACCATAGGTTTCAGGCCTTATATAGTTAGGAATCAGCATTTAAAAAACCTTTGAAATTCACTGAAAAAACCATAGGTTTCAGGCCTTATATAGTTAGGAATTAGCATTTAAAAAAACCTTTGAAATTCACTGAAAAAACCATAGGTTTCAGGAGTTATATAGTTAGGAATTAGTTTTTAAAAAACATTTGAAATTCACTCAAAAAACTATAAGTTTTAGTGGTGTTATAGTTAGCTGGACATTTTACTCATACAAAACCAATGAAATTGCTCCTATACAGTTAGTTGTACTAACTATATTTCGCGCACCCGCAATCCACTGCTGATGATGTCACATATTAGAACATTCATGACATGGTCAGTGACATCACTGATGACATCTCAAATGACATCACTGATGACATCATCCACGTGACAATCGCATACACCTTTTCATACACTATTACAATTTTTCATCACTGTTTGTAAAATACAGAGTATCATATTTAAATCCATTGTCACAGCAATACAAGTATCTAAACATCCACTCAGTGATTCATAGATGTATACACACATCTAATCACTTACCTATGGATTCAATCATACATGCTGTCAATGAACAATAGAACACTATCAAAAATACTTATACATCTATATCGACATTAAACAACAGCACGCATCCTATTCACATATGAAGTCATCCTAATCACTTATGCAAACAATGGATCATACTTACATATTTACTTAGCAAAACACTTATTCAAACACCACTTCTTCTATTCATTTAGATAGTAAGTCATACTTAGTGAATTATAAAATCATTATTACAAGTATACAGTTATCCATACAGTCACTCACACAATTATTGTGTCTTATGTATACTTATTTATATACAACAACTGACACATACACTTCCTTTTATTTTTCTAGTTTGTTGGACCTGTACCTTTGAGAAATATATTTGCTCATCACCACACCCATAAAGAGATTCCCTCACCCAAACTGTTAGAACATGTAGTTTTAACTTCATATATCTACTGAATCAACTATTCACACATCTTTGGACAGTCACACACCCCCCACCGAACCACACACACTTTCACACTCCCATACAAATATTCAGTTAACTAATCAATAACTAATATAGACTTTCACATAGCTAGTAACCAACTGTAGAATCAGTTTACACAACAACTGACAAAGTGATACAGATATTCACACAGTTTAGTCACTATCCACTATATTTAGTGAGACATTATAAATTGGTCAAGTAAACAGTCATTTCATTTCATTTCATCAACTTTTATTCGATTATAGACTTGTATAATCATAAAAAGTACATTTAAAACAGGGAAATATAACACAGTAAAAAAAGGAAAGTCAATGTGCTATTGATCACAGATCTGGCATCGCTATATCGAACAGAAAATGTCAAAGTGGGTTACTGTTATAGAAATGAAACAAATTTAGAAGATGACTTTGCGACGAGTTGATATTACAATTTTAAGAAAGGTCGCTATCATTTTTGCTTCATGCGGGGATTTCGGGGATTGTAAGTGTAAAAGTGCTGAGTGTGATTGTCTAAGACCAGTTGAGCGGAGGAGGGGCAAGATCCATGTTTTCCTTGCTAGTCTGTAGTACTTGCAGAAAAGGACAACATGTATCGTTGATTGTTCAGAGACTCCATCGCAGGGGCAACTCGTCAGTTTTCTAGACCAGTTCTTCATTTCTGGAAATGAGACCAGACGGAAAAAAAGATTGAACCGGAGTCTTGTTATTAAAAACTTTTCATAGTTTGAGAGGAAGTATGTCAGGTATGGCTGCATGAGTTTCCCTGTCTGCAATATGCGAGATTTTTCATTATGTTTTTTGATGATCTCAGCTTGGTTGCGGAGTTCCCTTAAGTGACCCATGCATAGTTCTTTCAGATGTTTCTTCGAGATATCTTCTATTGAGGGGGGTTCAAGGAAGTAGTGCTCGCAGTCAAGGTCTAAAAAGAATTTGTAAATATAATTGAGCCAAGGTATTTTCTTCCAGTACGCTAGGCCGAGACATTCGGTGATGAGGGAGCGGGTGATGTGACTTTCGGGGTTACACCATATTCGCTGCCACAGTAGAATGGGCTGGCATCGTATGGTGTCGGTCATATATTCCATACCCAGTTCCCGATGTGAGGCTAGGATCGGGGAGCTTTGGGGGAGAGCTAGGATGTATTTGATAAAAGCATTCTCAGTAACCTGGAGTTGGTCGATACATCCATAGCCCCAGATGCCTGCTCCGTACGTGGCCACACTGTGGCATTTTGCATAGTATATCGTTATTAGTTCCGCTGGTGCTGGTTTGCCTAGTTTCCTTGAAAACGCACTTAATGCTGATACTGCGCGACGGAAACTAAGGTTTCTAGCTTCCACTGCTTTAGTCCAGTTCATTTTGTCTTCCACTAAAATGCCCAGGTATGGATACACCGATGTTTTTTCTAATCTACTGTTGTTAATGGATATGGGCTTGGAGACTCCTGGTCTTGGTCCGATGGTCATTGTGAAAGTTTTTTTGATATTAACTTTCAATCCCAGGGAGTCCATGAAAGTCACATATTTGTTTAGCTGTCGCTGGAGTTGGTTGGATGTCCGAGCCAGGATGACAGAATCGTCGGCATATAGGAGGATTGGTATCGGGCGATGATCTATCTGCGGGAGGTCCAGGCTCCCTTCCAGCATGGCCTGTTCGAGCCCGTTTGTGTATAAATTGAACAGGAAGGGAGCCAGCACGCACCCCTGCCTTACTCCTCGTGATATTTTAAAGGGACGTGATAATTCGCCGCCAATGCCATAACGAACTCGACCTTCTGCGTTGGTATATAGCTCTCTCAGGAAGGCTAGTATGGGAGGGTCCACTCCGAGGTTTTCCAGGATCTGCCATAGCTTTGCATGCTGTACGCAATCGAAAGCCGCGCTTAGGTCTACATAGACCAGATAGATGTTACCTCCTTTAGCGCGTGTGTACTTTCCTGCCAAAAGGACGAGGTTTAGGGCCTGTTCCACCGTTCCGAGCCCCTTCTGGAAACCATATTGCAGGTCAGTGATGATGTTATTCTCCCGGGCCCATGATTGTAGTCGGTCCAGGAGTATTCGACCTGCAATCTTACCCGTAGAGTCCAGAAGGGAGATCGGTCGGTAGCACGCGGGGTCATTTCGGTCCCCTTTCTTAAAGATGGGCAGTAATGTAGATGTGGACCATGATTGGATGAGACCAGTTTCGGCAGCTGCTGCCATTACCCGTGTGAGTATTATTGACCAATAATCGACATTGTGTAGGAACAAGTCCATGGGAACCCCGTCTGGGCCGGGGGCCTTGCCAGGGTTTGAGGCCTTGATTGCCTTTCTGACCTCGTTGAGGGTAAAACGTAGGCTAATGGGATAGATATTTCTCTTTGCTATTTCAGAATCTTGTGTCTGAATTATTTGAGCACCCGTTGGTATTGCAAAAATTTTTGTAAAGTGAGAGACCCAGTCATCCTCAGTTATTGCCACATCAAGGTGGTTTGGGTCAGTGATGTTAGCCAAAAAGGGTGATCTTATGGTCTGCCAGAAAGCAGTGCTATCTTTCCTTGCTGCACTGTCGTGTAGTTGAAGCCATAGATCTTGCTTTATCTGCTTTTTGCGGTTTTTCCGGGCGGTATTATAGATTTTTCTCCGTTGTGAGATTAATTGGAGGTCCCTCGGTTTCTGTCTTAGGGCTTCTTTAAGGGATGTAAGGGTCTTTCGGCAGTCAGTGTCGAACCATCTCGTGGTCGGAAGTCTAGGCTTGTTTTTAGTGTTTATGAATAGCTCGTCCCTTATTGCTTCCTGGATGTTATTAAAGGAGGTGATAATTATTTCTGAGGATGCCTCGGGGGACAAACAGTTCGTTAACCAGAGATGGGTTTTTTCAAGAACCCTTTGTGTTATCTCTTCCGGGTCGATCTTTGACCATTTGATTGCGTAGCCATTCGTCTTCCTCATGGCCAGCGATTGTTGGTCAAGAGAGCTGTCTTTTGCAGAGAGTGTTCCTGCTTTTTTCATGAGGATTTCCACACTAAGAGGATAGTGGTCACTGATTGGATTAGACCCTATTTTGTAGTTTTTTAGTTGCCCATTATAGGAATTTGAAGCTAAAATATAGTCGATGGTAGACAGAAAGCCTCGCCCGTGAAAGGTGGGTAGAAAGTCCTGCACCGGGTTAACTAATTCGTTAGCAAAGTCAAGGTCTAGGGTAAAGAGGATTTCATTTAGTTTGTTACCACTCGAGGTGTGCACAAAGTGGGGAATGGGATTTCCGAGTTCGTTCTGGAGCCCACAATTCCCGTTTTTGTAATTTGGGCACAGTGATAAATTGAAGTCACCTCCCCAGATGTACTTGAGTATGGAATTGGGATTTGTCTTCTGAAGTAAAAATAAGTATGCCGCTATTTCGTCTAGGTGTGAGCAGCATTCCAGAGTACCGGTGTTATTATAGTAGTTTATGAATACATATAACTTTTTCTTTGATTCCATTGGCTGTGTTACTTGAATGATTTGAAAATTGTGCGTTTCCTTTAATAATTTTACAGTGAGTGGAACAGTATTGGAAAAATAGATCATGAGTCCACCTTTAGGTCTTCCCATAGTACTAGGTACTGCTTTGGTGAAGAATGTTTTGTAGCCCGCTAAATGAAGTGGAGTTGTGCGCCAGGTCTCTTGTAGGCACAAGATTTGTTTGCTCCTTGCTGTGTCGAGCCATGAGGGACAGGTTATTTTAGTTGTTAGGCCTGCAACGTTCCAGTAGGCAATAGCTAGGCTCAAAGTTGGTAGTTCCTTTGCAGTTGCGAGTGTTGTCGGGTTGATGATATTCGCTGTGGCTTGTTGGACAGGTATTCCCAAGTTGATATCGAGTTCTGCCAGAGGGATGTTTGGTGGAAGCTTTTTTGAGTGTAGAGATAGTACCTCGGACTTTGAAGATGTTACATGCTGCTTGGAGACTGCTGGTTGTGACCTGATATCAGATATTTGTTTGCTAAGTTTGTCCCGGGTTGGTCAATCGACCATTTCGAGACAATCGAAACGGTTTTGAGTTGGAAAGGCCTGCCATCCTTCGTAGGTTTGGCAGGGTCTGTCCTGCCAATATGGGCTCTGGCGTTCTCTGGGCCTTTCTCTTGGTCCGCCCCTAGCTATATGATCATAAGAATTTTCAATCTGTTTCCATGGCGCTTGATACCATGGCTCCTGATTCCACGGCTCTTTGGGGAGCTGGTGCCATGCCCAGGGTGGAGGGTTACGCTGCTGTTTCGGTGGGGGGTAGAAGAAAGAAAGATGTCGAGCGTCAATCCCCCCTTTTTTGTCGAGCTGTGGCCATGCACAGATATAGTCTACTGTTGAGGGATCTCTACACGTTATGATGATACAGTCTCCGCGTATTGATTTTGCCGTTTTGCCTATCCAGGCTACCCTACGGGCTGTGGTGATCCCTCCCGATAGATGGGATTCGAGAGGTCTATTGATGCTTAGCCACTGCATGGCTTTATTTTTAAGTGACCAAGCGGTTTCTGATGTGTCATCGGTTAGCTCTGGCACTCCTGTGAGAACTATTGTGTAGGGAGTAGCTTCCGGGGGCAAATAGACAGGACGTCTAGTTGGTGGAGGTTTTTTGGGTGTGTGTTTTGGAGTCTTTTGGATGGGAAATGATTTCAGTGGGAGAGTTTCAGACCTTTTTTCTAAGCAGGCTCTGCTGGTGTCTGTCTTTGTCGTTGGGCCTGGAGTGTCTGTCTTGTCTGTATCTGTGCTTACTGTTTGCTGTACAGTTATAGCAGAAGATTTCTCTTTCTGAGGTTGAGACGTTTTAGCTGCAGGTTTGGAAAGCATGATGTTTTGTTTGAGGTTTTTCTGTGCTAGGGACGTTGGGTTTGTGTGGTTAGCTGTTTTCTGCGCGGGTGCTTGATTCTGTTTTTTAGGTGGCTGTGAAGTGTTACGCTGCCCCTTTATTTCTATACGGGTATTTGAGTCTAGGAGGGTGGCCGAAATTATAGTTAGTTGGGCTTCGAGATTTCTAATGCTTAGTTGGATGGGCTTTAAATATTGATATAGGAGGTCTTTTATTGTGGTAAGAACTTGCGAGGTGATTCTGCAAGTTTTACATTGATTTTCAATATAGTCGTTTGAGATTGCCTTGTGTGGGAGGATAGTTTCTGGGAGAAATAGTGTGCTATGGGACGTGGAGTTTAAATGAGATGTTGTTTGTTCCGAGCGCGGGACACTAGGTAATTCTTCATTAATTACTAAACGGGTTTTTGGGATTGCTCCTTCCCTATCACCTTTCTGGGGGGGGTTTTCGTTGGATTGAGCATCCCCCTGAATTTGACAACCGGCTAGATCAGGGGTTACTTCCAGGTCGTCAAATGTTATGGAAAGGTCTGACTCAGAATGTGTAACTGACAGGTCTACCACCGACGGTACTGTGTTTAAATCGGGTACTGACAGTGTCACTGGGAGAGAACAATCTTGTGTGTTAAGATTGATGGGGGAGGTGGCGTTTGCTATAGCGCCTAATGAGGAACGCTTCGCGTGTGCACTCATAAGGTCTAATGATACTCTCTTCTCCATCAGAGCTATGCTCTGGTTTATTGTCTCATTGACCCGCGAAATAAATAGATCAATAGGGCCTGTTACTTGTGCTACCTCCTGCGCGTGTTTAGATTTTGGCTTAGAGGTGCTCCTTGTTTTTGGTGGCATGTTTATTTATTGGGTCGGTGATAAAAGAGAGGTGGCCCGGTCCGGTCTCTACCGGGCACTAACGGGCAACAACGGGCCCGCCCTTGGCCCGGGCTTCGCCCGGGCGTCGACCCGCGCGCGTCCCGCAATGCGCGTTATGAGTCCTGTTTAAGTAGGTGTATTGTAGGAAAGAGGCGTGGCACTGGGAGGGGGCGCGGCTCACGCGGGAAGAGGGAACAGCTGGTGTTACTGACGCTGTCCCTCGCAGTCCCGGGGCCGCGCCTCTCACCTCCTCTGCGGCCTCGCGTCTCCTCACTCAAGGTCCCGGTCAGCTTTGGCAAATGAAGGCTGCTCCTGCAGTAATGACAGATCAGGGTTTAAAAACGCTGGTAGATCAGTTCAAACAAACAGCAACCTCTATGGCAAGTGGCACCCGCGAAGCGGGGGCCGCGAGAGGTTTTGTACGCCTTGTAGGGGGCGGGGCACTGGGAGGGGGCGCGGCTCACGCGGGAAGAGGGAACAGCTGGTGTTACTGACGCTGTCCCTCGCAGTCCCGGGGCCGCGCCTCTCACCTCCTCTGCGGCCTCGCGTCTCCTCACTCAAGGTCCCGGTCAGCTTTGGCAAATGAAGGCTGCTCCTGCAGCAATGACAGATCAGGGTTTAAAAACGCTGGTAGATCAGTTCAAACAAACAGCAACCTCTATGGCAAGTGGCTCCCGCGAAGCGGGGGCCGCGAGAGGTTTTGTACGCCTTGTAGGGGGCGGGGCACTGGGAGGGGGCGCGGCTCACGCGGGAAGAGGGAACAGCTGGTGTTACTGACGCTGTCCCTCGCAGTCCCGGGGCCGCGCCTCTCACCTCCTCTGCGGCCTCGCGTCTCCTCACTCAAGGTCCCGGTCAGCTTTGGCAAATGAAGGCTGCTCCTGCAGCAATGACAGATCAGGGTTTAAAAACGCTGGTAGATCAGTTCAAACAAACAGCAACCTCTATGGCAAGTGGCACCCGCGAAGCGGGGGCCGCGAGAGGTTTTGTACGCCTTGTAGGGGGCGGGGCACTGGGAGGGGGCGCGGCTCACGCGGGAAGAGGGAACAGCTGGTGTTACTGACGCTGTCCCTCGCAGTCCCGGGGCCGCGCCTCTCACCTCCTCTGCGGCCTCGCGTCTCCTCACTCAAGGTCCCGGTCAGCTTTGGCAAATGAAGGCTGCTCCTGCAGCAATGACAGATCAGGGTTTAAAAACGCTGGTAGATCAGTTCAAACAAACAGCAACCTCTATGGCAAGTGGCACCCGCGAAGCGGGGGCCGCGAGAGGTTTTGTACGCCTTGTAGGGGGCGGGGCACTGGGAGGGGGCGCGGCTCACGCGGGAAGAGGGAACAGCTGGTGTTACTGACGCTGTCCCTCGCAGTCCCGGGGCCGCGCCTCTCACCTCCTCTGCGGCCTCGCGTCTCCTCACTCAAGGTCCCGGTCAGCTTTGGCAAATGAAGGCTGCTCCTGCAGCAATGACAGATCAGGGTTTAAAAACGCTGGTAGATCAGTTCAAACAAACAGCAACCTCTATGGCAAGTGGCACCCGCGAAGCGGGGGCCGCAAGAGGTTTTGTACGCCTTGTAGGGGGCGGGGCACTGGGAGGGGGCGCGGCTCACGCGGGAAGAGGGAACAGCTGGTGTTACTGATGCTGTCCCTCGCAGTCCCGGGGCCGCGCCTCTCACCTCCTCTGCGGCCTCGCGTCTCCTCACTCAAGGTCCCGGTCAGCTTTGGCAAATGAAGGCTGCTCCTGCAGCAATGACAGATCAGGGTTTAAAAACGCTGGTAGATCAGTTCAAACAAACAGCAACCTCTATGGCAAGTGGCACCCGCGAAGCGGGGGCCGCGAGAGGTTTTGTACGCCTTGTAGGGGGCGGGGCACTGGGAGGGGGCGCGGCTCACGCGGGAAGAGGGAACAGCTGGTGTTACTGACGCTGTCCCTCGCAGTCCCGGGGCCGCGCCTCTCACCTCCTCTGCGGCCTCGCGTCTCCTCACTCAAGGTCCCGGTCAGCTTTGGCAAATGAAGGCTGCTCCTGCAGCAATGACAGATCAGGGATTAAAAACGCTGGTAGATCAGTTCAAACAAACAGCCAACAGTCAATTACACTGCTACTAAATCCTCCATCCAAATATTTATTTATATATATTTCCACTCCTTCTTCAATGTAAATTGCTATATATATAATGCATATTTAAATAACGAAGCAAACCACATTCACTGGATGATGTCATCAGTGATGTCATCAGTGATATCATTTGAGATGTCATCAGTGATGTCACTGACCATGTCATGAATGATCTAATATGTGACATCATCAGCAGTGGATTGCGGGTGCGCGAAATATAGTTAGTACAACTAACTATATAGGAGCAATTTCATTGGTTTTGTATGAGTAAAATGTCCAGCTAACTATAACACCACTAAAACTTATAGTTTTTTGAGTGAATTTCAAAGGTTTTTTAAAAACTAATTCCTAACTATATAACTCTTGAAACCTATGGTTTTTTCAGTGAATTTCAAAGGTTTTTTTAAATGCTAATTCCTAACTATATAAGGCCTGAAACCTATGGTTTTTTCAGTGAATATATATATATATATATATATTACCTACTGGCGGTCGCCAGTAGGTATATATAGTTAGGATTTTTTCTCTATGGGTTTTTTGAAAATTCTATGTCTAATAACTTTGCCGTTTGTGGACGGAATTGGCTGAAATTTTCAGGAAAATGGCACATTTTGTTTCTGAGCAGCCTTTGAAAATTTGGGGGGGGTTCGTCAAGGGGGGGCCGAGAAAAAAGGGGGGTCCCAAAACGTGTTTTTAACATTGAATTTTCCATAGGGCGGTTGGCCTCACTTTTAGCCCGAACGGCTGAATGGATTTGCACGAAACTTGGCAAAATTGTAGGGACTGGTAGCCCGATGTGCCTTTTGTAGGTCTCAATATATGTGCTCCAGTGGATTTTGAGAAATTAACGTTTAAAAAAAGATATATATCTGTAACAGCGGACCGGGCAGCGTCCCAGGACGCGTACTTTTCGCGCAACGGAGCTTTGTGAAGCGAAGCTGATTGGTTCTCTGGCGTCTGTCAACATTCCAAAAAGTCCGTAGCGGCCGCCATCTTGTCTCTCGGTAGGATCGAGAGACAAGAGGAGGCCAAAGCGAAGGGGCAAATGACCATAAGGGGGAATAGTAGATCCTCGCTGACCCCCTACGTTTGATGTGGAGGTTTTAAAAGGGCCCCGCGGGGCAAAAAAAAACCAAAATAATAATAATCGAACGGCTGAATGGATTTGCACGAAACTTGGCAAAATATTAGGGACTGGTAGCCCGATGTGCCTTTGCTAGGTCTCAATATATGTGCTCCAGTAGATTTTGAGAAATTAACGTTAAAAAAAAGATATATATCTGTAACAGCGCACCGCTTCGCGTACTTTTCGCGTTACGGAGCTTTGCGAAGCGAAGCTGATTGGCTCTCCGGTGTCTGTAAACATTCCAAACAGTACGTAGCGGCTGCCATCTTGTCTCTCGGTAGGATCGAGAGACAAGAGGAGGCCAAAGCGAAGGGGCAAATGACCATAAGGGGGCATAGTAGATCCTCGCTGACCCCCTAGGTTTGATGTGGAGGTTTTAAAAGGGCCCCGCGGGGCAAAAAAAAATAATAATAATAATAATCGAACGGCTGAATGGATTTGCACGAAACTTGGTAAAATATTAGGGACTGGTAGCCCGATGTGCCTTTGCTATGTCTCAATATATGTGCTTCAGTGCATTTTGAGAAATTAACGTTCAAAAACAAGATATATATCTGTAACAGCGCTCCGCTTCGCGGAGATAAAATTATATCTGTATTACCTAGCTGTTGCTAACACCAGTTAGCGACGGCTAGTAGGAGATAGCGACCATCTTGGGTCCCACTTTGCATGTGAGTGATATTTATCACTAATGACATGCAAAGTGGGCATGCCAAGATGTTAGCGACTGGAAACAGTCGCTAACATCGCTATCTCCTATTATCAACTTTTGGAAATATTCGAGATAAGCGCGAATATCTCCAAAAAGTAACAGCTGCCCTGAGCAGTTCTTAGCCATGTTATCCAATGGGAGGTGGATAACATGGCTAAGAGCATTAGCTCGGTAATGCATGAATATCGCTGAGTTTTCAGCGATATTAATGCATTGCGGTCGTTTTTTATCGTATTTGCGATAAACCTTGATAATAGCAAGGTTTATCTGCGATAATTTCTGACGGTAAAAAAATCTTTGCAATGCATCGTTAGGGATAAATATCGCTTAACTTTGGTAATATGCCCCAACGTCTGTTAACGTTCGATTCGAAGGAAATCAGGAAGTGTTGAAAAACATTGTCTGCGCCATCTTGTCTTTTTTCAAATGCCACACTTTTGTCGTGCACGGCAGCCATTTTAGATGCCTTGACCAGACCCACTCTGTGCACGCTGTCGATCCTTAGCATGGCTCCCCACCCTCGCAAGCATCTCACCCAGGCAGTGGTCACCCCCGCTCTCTGTCTTATGCATGGGTAATAAACCTCCCCCCATCTGCGCTGCTCTTCCCTGAGAATCACACCCTGTGCCCGCCCGACACCTCCCTTTCGCCCTATTCACTACCGCACCCTCTGACACTCCTTTTCCTCTGTGTCCGATTGTCCAGGCCGGTCCTAGGCTATCAGCTAGCCCTGCAGATGTAGTTTATGGCCACAGCTGTAAAGAATCACCCCTCTTCAAAGGAGTTATAGTAGATCAAGGCCCACACTCGATGAGATCCGTCACAGCAGAAGCGTTGCTATTATCTGAAAACCATCCTGTATTGTGATTGGGGAGGGGACCGAGCGTGAAGCGGAAGATTCCAGGGATGACTCTTTGTACATCAAAGTTTTTACAATTATGTGTCACATTAAAAATATATAGCACTCCGACAAAGTAGTAAGATTATAAAACTTTAATAATTTATAAATATATACAAGAAAACAAAAATAGTAATAACATATAAACATTTTTAGGGAAAAACAACGAAGTAGCGGTCGGCTGTGCGAATAGTCCCAACGCAGCACAACGTCCAGATTTCCGGCGGGGGGTGGGTCATCAGTAGCAAACTGTTGTGCGAATAGTTCCAAGGCAGCAGAACGCGCCGAAATCTAGATGACACGAAAGTGATGTCTAGTAAGTTGCCACCCAGCAAATAACGGCGTGGGGCGTCGCGGGGGGTGGGTCATCAGTAGCAAACTGTTGTGCGAATAGTTCCAAGGCAGCAGAACGATGGCACCAAGGTGATGTCCAGTAAGTTGCCGCACTGGTTTTGGTATCCTACAATGCTGCTCCGAATAACGGCGTGGGGCGCCCCGGGGGAGGCGGCGTGAACGGGCCTCTCCAGGTGGAGTCTCATCTGTTTTAGTGGGGCGCCCCTTTACCGTTTCAGTTGCCATTCCGTCCGCTTTTGGTCCACTGTGTCAAAATCCGCCATTCAGCTGAGTTGCGCCCACTCTTGCGGTGCAGCGATAGGCGGCTGCCACAGGACTCTCAAAATGGCGGCAGGCTCTTTCCTTTTTGGGCGTGGTCCACTGAAATGGCCCTGGGACACCTTGGAAATCGGACGCTTGTCTGCTAGGTCTTGGACCCCATTCTCGAAAGCGTCCCCTCCGCCTTGAGAATTCATCAAAAGTTTTGGGGGCCCCGACTCCTGCAGGCTTCTGGTGGGGAGCGGCTGCCATGATTGCTCGCGGAATGACCACGACGGAGCTACGAGATGGTGGTGCTCTCATGCTGACGCCAGTTTAGTCTGAAACATCCAGAAACAAGGTGGGGCTTTCATCGTTTGGGGGAAAAAAAAAGTTTTCATCCAATGAAAAGTGTTGTTTTTAGGTCATATGATCAAGCCTTCCATCATTAGGAAACCAAAAGTAAAATGAACCAATGAAAAGTTTTATAAACAAGTCACATGACCTGTTATGCGGCATAGGGTATAAAATGCGGAGAAAATACGTTGGCACGTGAGGCGGCGTCAGTAGCGGACTGATGTGCGAATAGGCCGAAGGCAATACAACGCGCCAAGATCCGGATGGCACCGAGGTGGTGTCCAGCAAGTTGCAGCACTGGTGTGGCCATCCTACAATGCTGAAAGTCAGCGTGGGGCGCCCCGTTGGCCTGTGAGTTTGCGTCAGTAGTGGACCGATGTGCGAATAGGCCGAAGGCAGCACAACGCGCCAAGATCCGGATGGCACCGAGGTGGTGTCTAGTAAGTTGTCGCACTTCTGTGGCCATCCTACAATGTTGAAAGTCGGCGTGGGGCGCCCCGTTGGCCTGTGAGATGGCGTCAGTAGCGGACCGATGTGCGAATGGGGCCAAAGGCAGCGCAACAATATTTTCTGACTGACACCACAAGGCGCTGAGATGCCAAGATCCGGATGGCACCGAGGTGATGTCTAAGTTGCGGACTGATGTGCGAATGGGGCCAAAGGCAGCGTAACAATATTTTTTGTATGGAAGATACCACTAGGCGTTGAGATGCCAAGATTCGGATGGCACTGAGGTGATGTCTAGCAAGTTGCTGTACTGGTGTGGTCATCCTACAATGCTGAAACTCGGCGTGGGTCGCCCCATTAGCCTGTGAGATGGCGTCAGTAGCGGACCGATGTGCGAATAGGCCGAAGGCAGCACAACGCGCCAAGATCCGGATGTCACCGTGGTGGTTTCATAGTTGAGAGGCACTTCATCTGCAGTGGGGCGCCGAGATCCGGATGGCACCGAGGTGATGTCTAGCAAGTTGCTGTACTGGTGTGGTCATCCTACAATGCTGAAACTCGGCGTGGGTCGCCCCATTAGCCTGTGAGATGGCGTCAGTAGCGGACCGATGTGCGAATAGGCCGAAGGCAGCACAACGCGCCAAGATCTGGATGTCACCGTGGTGGTTTCATAGTTGAGAGGCACTTCATCTGCAGTGGGGCGCCGAGATCCGGATGGCACCGAGGTGATGTCTAGCAAGTTGCTGTACTGGTGTGGTTATTCTACAATGCTGAAAGTCGGCGTGGGGCGCCCCATTAGCCTGTGAGATGGCGTCAGTAGCGGACTGATGTGCGAATGGGGCCAAAGGCAGCGCAATAATATTTTCTGAAGAGAAGACACCAAAAGGTGCTGACATTCCAAGATCCGGATGGCACCGAGGTGGTGTCTAAGTTGCGGACTGATGTGCGAATGGGGCCAAAGGCACCGTAACAATATTTTTTGTATGGAAGATACCACTAGGCGTTGAGATGCCAAGATTCGGATGGCACTGAGGTGATGTCTAGCAAGTTGCTGTACTGGTGTGGTCATCCTACAATGCTGAAACTCGGCGTGGGTCGCCCCATTAGCCTGTGAGATGGCGTCAGTAGCGGACCGATGTGCGAATAGGCCGAAGGCAGCACAACGCGCCAAGATCCGGATGTCACCGTGGTGGTTTCATAGTTGAGAGGCACTTCATCTGCAGTGGGGCGCCGAGATCCGGATGGCACCGAGGTGATGTCTAGCAAGTTGCTGTACTGGTGTGGTCATCCTACAATGCTGAAACTCGGCGTGGGTCGCCCCATTAGCCTGTGAGATGGCGTCAGTAGCGGACCGATGTGCGAATAGGCCGAAGGCAGCACAACGCGCCAAGATCCGGATGTCACCGTGGTGGTTTCATAGTTGAGAGGCACTTCATCTGCAGTGGGGCGCCGAGATCCGGATGGCACCGAGGTGATGTCTAGCAAGTTGCTGTACTGGTGTGGTTATTCTACAATGCTGAAAGTCGGCGTGGGGCGCCCCATTAGCCTGTGAGATGGCGTCAGTAGCGGACTGATGTGCGAATGGGGCCAAAGGCAGCGCAATAATATTTTCTGAAGAGAAGACACCAAAAGGTGCTGACATTCCAAGATCCGGATGGCACCGAGGTGGTGTCTAGCAAGCTATGCAGTTGAGTTGTGTGCGCACTTGCGGCGAATAGGTCGAAGGCAGCATAACAATGTTTTCTGAATAGGAGACACCACAAGGCGTTGAGATTCGGTTACCACCGAGGTGATGTCTAGCAAGTTGCCGCACTGGTGTGGCCATCCTACAATACTGCTCCGAATAACGGCGTGGGGTGCCCGAAGGGGGGGGGAGCCGGCGTGAATGGGCCTTCCTAGGTGGAGGCTCGTCTGCTGTAGTGGGGCGCCCCTTTACCGTTTCAGTTGCCATTCAGCTGAGTTTCGGCTGCTCTTGATGCTACAGCGACAGGCGGCTGCAAGAGGACTCTCAAAATGGCGGCCTGTTCTTTGGATTTGGGCCTGGTCCACTAAAATGGCCCTGGGACACCTTAGAACTCGGACGCTCGATTTTTTTTTCCTTTCCTGTACATGCAAAAAAAGGTAAATGCCCGGTACGTTACACGCTTCATCTGCCACGATGAACTCTCCAGAGGAACCGAAAAAAAATATAGTTGTGGTAACTATACAATGCATCGTCATATGGAGAGGTGGCACCAATTAATTATAGTGCTGCATAAAAGAGAGATTTGGAGGAGAACCCCTGACCTGCTAGTACATTCATCAAAGAAGTGGCACTGAGAGCTTCAGAGGCAAGGGAAACGGTCCCAAATATTTAGAAGAACTTTGGAAAGATTAAAATGACATGTTTAGATTGTGGCAAATTAATTTCATGTGGACAGATGAGTGTTACTCTAATAAATACAGCATATGAACATCATCATAGTCGATGGTTGGTAGAGACATTTTGACTATATCCTGGACCTGCCCGTCCTCGCCCAAAATGGCGCCGGAATAAATGGGACTCGTAACTCCTTGTTGTGTACTGGTTGCAGAACCTTGAAATCACGAGATACGTATGCAGTTTTGAAGCACATGGCGGGCGGGGACGAGAATTGATTGAATATTTCGACATCCCTATTGATATTAAGTTCTGATGTGTTATTGATTACTGTACTGTTGAAAGTTCGAATTAACGTCACCCATGGTACTTGCCCGCAAATGTATATCTAGATAATTTTATTGTAACTGGCCCTGTCGTATTTTAATTATAAAATGTACGTCCACCGATTCCGTAACTGTTAGACACCTTAGTTCTTGCAACCTAATTTATTTTATTTTATTTATTTTATATTCTTGTAAAGCGCCAGACTAGACCCCCGAAGGGGTATCTCCGCGCTATTGCTGTAACAAGAAGGGTTCCAAATAAATTGAATGTCCAGCCTAAGGGAAAACTACAGGGCATTATTAGTAGGGTACAGGTAAGTTTTTAAAGTTTTCCGGAAGATCAAGTGGCTGGAAAGAGATCTTAATTCCGGGGGCAGCGAGTTCCAGAGTATTGGTCCGGCATAAGCTAATGCACGGCCACCTTGTCTAGTCTTTTTTACTCTGGGTACTTGCAGTAGCTGCTGATAACTGGAGCGCAAAAGGCGTCCGGGAACGTAGGGCTGAAAAATAGTGGTCATATGTTTTGGACCCTCCCCTGTCAAGCTCTTATGAATAGTACACAGTGTTTTAAACTGGACTCGCTTCCTCACAGGGAGCCAGTGGAGTCTCATCAGCAGGGGGTGTGAGGGTGTCCTTGGGGGGGCGTTCAGGATAATCCTTGCAGCTGTATTTTGGATTACCTGCAATTTACTGAGTTGTTCTTCGTTTGCTCCAAGGAGCAAACCATTGCAGTAATCAATCCTGCTGATGACAAGAGCCTGTACAAGCGTCTTTCTATGATGATCCGGTATGTAGGGGAAAACACGCCTTAACATACCAATTGCCCGGAAGCAGTTACCAGCGACTTGGTTAACATGGCCCTTGAAAGTGAGCTGCTGATCGAAGAGTACTCCCAGGTTCCTGACTGAACTCTTGGGAGTAGGGACAGGGCCCAGCTCTAGTGGCCACCAATCGGGTGCCCAGTGTGTCGCCGCTTGTCCGAAACACATGACCTCCGTCTTCCCTACATTACACTGCAGGCAGTTAGATGACATCCACTCTGCAATGGCTCTCATGCCATCTGCAAAAGATCTTTTTATTGCAGGTGTAAGATGTTTAAAGGGAAAAAGGAGTTGAGTGTCGTCGGCATACGACACAGGGGTGAAGCCGAAAGATCTTGCTAAGTTGGCTAGGGGGGCCACATACACATTGAAGAGTGTAGGACTCAAGCACGAGCCTTGCGGCACTCCCTTATTGAGCTCCCTAAGGGTGGATTTGTGGGAGCCCAGCCTAACTTCTTGATGGCGGTCAGTCAAAAAGCTCTTCATCCATGCCAGAGCCACTCCTTCTACTCCCACCTCGCCTAGGCGGTTGAGGAGCACCGTGTGAGACACCGTATCAAAAGCGGCGGAGAGGTCCAACAGCACCAGAATCATTGAGCTGCCATCATCCAGTGCCATTTTGATGTTGTTGGTCACTGTCTGAAGAGCTGATTCTGTGCTGTGGTTTGGCCTGAACCCTGATTGAGAATGGTCCAGGCCATCCGTCGCCTCAAGATGTTGAGAAAGATAGGTGTTCACGTGCCTCTCCGTAACCTTGCCCAGGTAAGGTAGGAGAGAGATGGGTCGTAAATTGGAGAGGTCTGTCCATGGAGAAGATGCCTTTTTTCTAATCGGGTTCACCACCGCCTTTTTCCAGTCTGCTGGAACCTGACCTTTTGTTAGAGAAATATTCACCAGTTCTAATATGGAGGGACCCATGAGAGAGATCATGGGGCCGATCATCTTGGCGGGAATAAGGTCATTTGGGGACCCTGATTTGATTTGGCCGCAAAGGGAGAGAAGCTCTGTGTTAGAAATTGAGGGAAAGGCTGTTAGAGGTGTTTTATTGTTGTTTGTTGTCGGGGTCAGAGGATTACTATTGATAGTTTTATTCATAGCGCTGTTAGCTGCCACTATTTTTCCATATATGTTATTTATTTTATCCTCAAAAAAAGTCGATACTTCATCACATAAATCTTGTGAGAAGTCCTCTGAGCTCTCACACGCGGTCGGTTTAATAAAATTCTGAAGAATATTAAAAAGTTCCTTAGAACAATTGCCTGCTTGTGATATCTGTTGCGTGATATGCTGTTTTCTGGCAAGTTTAATGTTTTTATAGTACTTTGATTGAGCGTTTAAAAAAGCTGTTCTGTTACTCTCAGTTTTCCTTTTTCTCCACGCTTTCTCAACTCGCCTACAGTTTTGTTTTTCTGCTCTCAGTTCGGAGGTATACCAGCTATCTTGTTTGGATAAAGGATACTGCTTATGCTTTTTCAAGGGGGCTACAATGTCAAGGGCTAGCTTTATAGAGGTGTTGAGTTTAGCTAGAGCCGTATCGGCTGTGTCTGTTATCATAATTTCCGGATCTTTCCAAAGTTCCTGGATTTTATTAATAGTGACTTTGTGCCATTTTCGCCGCCAGATGGAGGGAAGAGAAACGCGCTTTGCAGTACTTGGAGGTGTTACTAATAAAAATTCTAATATTGAGTGGTCTGTCCATGTCATTTCTTTTGCTGGAGAGCAGATAACTTTAGCACAGTTGGTAAAAAGTAAATCCAGCATATGTCCTCCTCTGTGAGTGGGACCTTGGTTTTGTAATTCTAGACCTAAATTAGAAAGGTCGGTAATCAAGTCAGAGGATTCGGAGAGCATGGGCAAGTCTGCATGTACGTTAAAATCACCCAGAAGAAGAAAGTCTTGTTTGGATTTAATATGAGGGGCTAAAATTTCCTGCAGAGTAAGTGCAAATTTAGGGTTCGGTCCCGGAGGTCGATAGACCAGAGCACCTTTCCAGGTGATGTGGTTGGTAAGTGTGAATTTAAAAATCATTGTTTCTAGCTGTGGGTGCATGTGTTGCTCGCTAATAATCACTTTTATACAATCTTTATATATAATAGCCAGACCCCCTCCAGTTTTGATGTCTCTATCTACATGTTTGATTTTATACCCAGAGGGAATCCCCATGGCAATAGCCGTGACAGTGTGGGGTTTTAGCCATGTTTCAACAAGGAAACAAATATCTGGCTGCATAGTGTGAATCAAATCCCAAACCTCGTGCTGATGCTTGGGTAGAGATCGCACATTAAGTAGAAAGCTCTTAAGGCCCGGTACGGGGGATTTAGAGTCTGAGGGAGGAGTGCCCTTTTTAGAGAGATGCCAACATTGTAAGCATGAAAAGGCTCCCTCAACACAATGCCATGGTATTTTGGTGCTACATGGCACCTGTGGTCTGAGGCTTAGTAGCACTTGGCGAGAGTACATAATTCGCCGCAGGTCCTTACCGGTGGAAGATTGTGGCACAGTATCATGGTCCATCGCCCCTCGCCCCGTCCTGTCGCGGACGGGCGCAGACGGGCTTTTCTTCGGCGCTTCTTAGGCGCGCTCGAAGGCGCCCCCTGCGCGCAACCGCTGCGCGCTTCCTGGAAGGGCGTGGCTAAATAGCCCGGAGTGAGGTAGCCACTAGAGCGCTAACCTCTACTCCGGGACTACCGGAAGTGCTGCTGCCTGGCTCTGCCTGTCCGCCCTCCGCTCAACGGCACTGGTTGCCGAGTCGGACCGAGGCGGGCAGGCGATGGTATCGAGCCCAGGTAAAGCGGGGGAGAGAAGCGGGTATTTGGGACAAGTAAATCTGTCCTGTCTAAGTTAAAAATGCTATTATAAAAATTGCGCTAAAAATTATGGTCCGCTGGAAGTTGTAATCCTCGCAGCCCTCGCTAGCACAGCAGTTGATTTAGAACACCCACAGGCACAGCAGCGGGTCTGGGAGACACTGCCACCGTCTCCCTACCGCGCAGGACCGAGGGTCAGGTCGGCCTAAATAGCCCGGAGTGAGGTAGCCACTAGAGCGCTAACCTCTACTCCGGGACTACCGGAAGTGCTGCTGCCTGGCTCTGCCTGTCCGCCCTCCGCTCAACGGCACTGGTTGCCGAGTCGGACCGAGGCGGGCAGGCGATGGTATCGAGCCCAGGTAAAGCGGGGGAGAGAAGCGGGTATTTGGGACAAGTAAATCTGTCCTGTCTAAGTTAAAAATGCTATTATAAAAATTGCGCTAAAAATTATGGTCCGCTGGAAGTTGTAATCCTCGCAGCCCTCGCTAGCACAGCAGTTGATTTAGAACACCCACAGGCACAGCAGCGGGTCTGGGAGACACTGCCACCGTCTCCCTACCGCGCAGGACCGAGGGTCAGGTCGGCCTAAATAGCCCGGAGTGAGGTAGCCACTAGAGCGCTAACCTCTACTCCGGGACTACCGGAAGTGCTGCTGCCTGGCTCTGCCTGTCCGCCCTCCGCTCAACGGCACTGGTTGCCGAGTCGGACCGAGGCGGGCAGGCGATGGTATCGAGCCCAGGTAAAGCGGGGGAGAGAAGCGGGTATTTGGGACAAGTAAATCTGTCCTGTCTAAGTTAAAAATGCTATTATAAAAATTGCGCTAAAAATTATGGTCCGCTGGAAGTTGTAATCCTCGCAGCCCTCGCTAGCACAGCAGTTGATTTAGAACACCCACAGGCACAGCAGCGGGTCTGGGAGACACTGCCACCGTCTCCCTACCGCGCAGGACCGAGGGTCAGGTCGGCCTAAATAGCCCGGAGTGAGGTAGCCACTAGAGCGCTAACCTCTACTCCGGGACTACCGGAAGTGCTGCTGCCTGGCTCTGCCTGTCCGCCCTCCGCTCAACGGCACTGGTTGCCGAGTCGGACCGAGGCGGGCAGGCGATGGTATCGAGCCCAGGTAAAGCGGGGGAGAGAAGCGGGTATTTGGGACAAGTAAATCTGTCCTGTCTAAGTTAAAAATGCTATTATAAAAATTGCGCTAAAAATTATGGTCCGCTGGAAGTTGTAATCCTCGCAGCCCTCGCTAGCACAGCAGTTGATTTAGAACACCCACAGGCACAGCAGCGGGTCTGGGAGACACTGCCACCGCTAATGGCTCGCCCGTTACGTTCCTCTACAGTGTAAATGTCTATTCATCATATACGATTACAGTTTGCTCTGTGGCAGGCCCACGTGGTTATAGGCTCGTATTTGTATAATGAAATTTTCACAATAAAGGTTTTTAAAAGAAAACATGGTAGTAGTATATACATTGGTAAAGTTTTTAATAATAGTGACTGTTTTAGAATCATTAAAAGGCAAGTGAAATAAAGCAGACCAATTACATGAAGGGTAAAAGGTATAATACGAAGGAACGCAGTAAAGATAAATGGTCAAGGGCTGTTGTGTTTTCTATTCCTGCAACATAAAGTGATCGATAAGAATCTCATATTCAGGCTTATCGGCGACTAAGACAGCAGGTCGACCCTCTTTTGCTCAACGGCTCCGTCATGGGACGAAGAAACGCTCTTTTTCTCGAAAAAAGAATATATTTTACTTGCAGGACAGTTGTAAAATTTCCGGGAAAGTACATTAGCCTGGAACATTATAACATATATTTAAGAAAAAATAATGTTCGGAAGTAATGAAAAGCGTAATTTTTAGGTCATATGACCAAGCCTTTCATCATTACAATAAGAAAAGTAAAATGAACCAATGAAAAGTTTTATTAACAAGTCACATGACTTGTTATGCTTACGTTACGCGCTGCGCGCCCCGGATGACTTCCGGATGCGCTAACGCGGCGCGTCATATGACGCATTACGCGACAACGCAGGTACAGAATATAGTCAAAATGTCTCCACCAACCAGCGGTCGGAACACAACCCCTTTCAGCAGGCTAAATAGTTCTGTTAAATGACAACAGAAGGGACAGGCAACAAGAACCATCAGTCAAAGAGGGGAGGGCTAGTTCTTCTCTACCGGGTTACATTGGGGCGCTACCGGAACTGATCGAATTGGTAGTCTACAGTGTTTCTGGATGTTTCAGACTGAAGCTGGGGTTAGCATGAGAGCAGCACCATTTCGTAGCTCCGTCGTGGTCATTCCGCAACCAATCATGGCAGCCGTTCTTTATCGTTATTTTGGGCGGGGTGGGTGGCGGAGCCGAGCTGTTTTGCAGCCATCATTGTGTGGAGTTCAGTTCATCTCACTAGTTTTGTATTTGTCATGAGGGGTTGTTCCTAATGTTTCTATTTTAGCGAGGTCAAAAAGAAATCCCATTAGTGGCCTACTGATTTTGCTCGATTCCTTTTCTTTTTTTTTACACGATTTTTCGTTATCTGCAAAGACTAAACAGAGTATTGCGACTCTGTGTTTGTTTGTAAATAGAGAATGAACCAAAGAGAACTAATTCTAAAACAGTAAATACTTGGATAACAATCAATCAAATGGAGAGAGAAGCAGGCACGACGGATTACAATGGGGGCAAAGGCCTGCGTTAACTACCTTTCACTATCTGCAAAGAGAGAGTACTCCTAATAGAAATGAGGGGGGGGGGCACCATTCAAAGCAGATCAGTGTGCATAAACACGAAAATGTTTTCACTTACCACGTACTTGACATTCGACAGCTTATGATATTTGCTATTAAAAAACCATTGAAATTCACTGAAAAAACCATAGGTTATAGACCATATATAGTTAGGAATTAGCATTTACAAAACCTTGAAAATTCACTGAAAAAACCATAGGTTATAGACCATATATAGTTAGGAATTAGCATTTAAAAAACCTTATTTTACTCACACAAAACCATTGAAATTCCATATATAGTTAGTTGCACTAACTATATATCGCGCACTCGCAATCCACTGCTGATCATGTCACATATTACATCATTCATGACATGGTCAGTGACATCACTGATGACATCACTGATGACATCTCAAATGACATCACTGATGACATCACTGATGACATCTCAAATGACATCACTGATGACATCACTGATGACATCATCCAGTGACTGTGTGTTTCTGTAAAGTTTAAATATGTTTGATATATTGAAGAATGAGTGGATGTATAAGTGTCTGGATGAAGGATTTAGTAGGTGCGTGACTGACTGTGAGTGAGTGAATAAATGTGTCGTACTAAATGCATGGGTTAGTGACTAAACAGTCTGAATGTGTGCATCAGTATGTCTGTTGTGATGTAAACTGCTGCATGTGTTGATCATTAGCTATACGAGAGGCTATATGTGTTATTGATTGGTTGCCCAAGTATTTGTATGGGAGATTGAGTTTGTGTGGGGGTGGCTGGGAGGTGTGTGACTCTGTGCATAGATGTGTCAGCAGTTGATTCACTAGGTGTATGAGTTCAAGAGTGCATGTGGAAACAGCCACATGGGCAGTTGACTGTGTGCATGAGTGTATTGATGAGTGAATGGATATCTCAATGCTACATGTCATAGTAAGTACATATGTAAAACACAGTACATGTGAGAGTTGGCATATATAATTAACTGTGCATGAGAGCCACTGAATGTGTGAGTGGCTGTATGGATCATTGTGAACTTGTATCAGGGATTGTGTAAGAGAGTAAATATGTGTTAGTATATGCTTGAATAAGTAAGGTGTGTATAACTGTATAGTTAAGGAAATGGAGGTGAGATTGTTTCTTTGCATGACTGACTAGGTGTGTGAGTAACTCCATGGATGAGTGACAGTGTGTGAGTGTCTGTATACACTGAGTGTATCTAAGGTTATATTAGAGTCTGAAGAGGTTTATCGTATTAGCACAAGAATGATGTCAAATGAGATGTCATCAGTGATGTCATCAGTGATGTCATTTGAGATGTCATCAGTGATGTCATCAGTGATGTCACTGACCATGTCATGAATGATGTAATATGTGACATGATCAGCAGTGGATTGCGGGTGCGCGATATATAGTTAGTGCAACTAACTATATATGGAATTTCAATGGTTTTGTGTGAGTAAAATAAGGTTTTTTAAATGCTAATTCCTAACTATATATGGTCTATAACCTATGGTTTTTTCAGTGAATATATATATATATATATATATATATATATATATATATATATATATATATATATATATATATATATATATATATATATATATATATATATATATATATATATATATATATATATATTACCTACTGGCGGTCGCCAGTAGGTATACATATTTAGGACCTAGTTACCATAGGAAATGGCGAACATTCTATTGGGAATAACTTTGGCGCCGATTGAGGGATGTGCCTGTAATTTTCCTTAAATTTGCCTCGCTGCGCTCCACTCCTTCCCTGAAAGTTTCGGGGGGCTTCATCAAGCGGGGGCTGAGAAAAAAGGGGGTCCCAAAACGTGTTTTCCCCATGTTAATTTCCATAGGGACATTCTGACAAGGCTACAGGTCGAACGGCTGAACGGAATTACACCAAACTTGGCAAAATGGTAGAGCCTGGTATGGAGCAGTGCCTTTTGTATGTTTGGTGTAAATCCATCCAGTAGTTTTTGAGAAAATTGAATGTGAAAATGAGTCCAATGCAATTTTGCATTGGACCTTTAGACACAGCTACAGCCTGAACGGCTGAATGGAATTACTGTAAACTTGGCAAAATTGTAAAGACTGATATGCAATAATTTATTTTGTATATTTGGTAAAAATCCCTCCAGTAATTGTTGAGAAAATCGATTTTTTTCAAATTATATATCTATATGCGGGACACGGTGCGCTCACGGGCGTGCTCCATCCGTGCACGTGCGCGGACCTTAGCGTGCGCGCGCGGAATTCTGATTGGCTGTTGGACGTCTGTCAACATTCCAGTCAGTCGAAATGAGGAAGTGTTCTCCGCCATCTTGTTTTTGTGAGAGATGATACTGGTTGTAAACAGAAGTGTAATAGTTGACAAGGAGGCAGGGTAGAGATTCCTGAGCCCCCTAGGTTTTGTCATGGTGTCTGTAAAGGACCCCGAATGTTGAAAAAAAAATAAAAAATTGTTTTTTAAAATCTTGGGGTCCGCGCACCGTGTGCGGACCGCGGCTCAAAAAGACAAAAAAGAAATACAATAAAATAACAAGTTTCAGTGTTTAGATGTTGGTTGAGTGCAACATTGAGTGATGACTCTTTCACCTTTGGGTTTAGGTAGGTGTTTTGTGGAGAGTTAGTATGGTAATTGGTAGAGAGCATTGGGGGTAGGTTGAAGATTATGTGAGTTTGAATGTGTTGATAACTTGAACCAATTAAAATGTTTCTTTGGTTTTGATTTTGTGTGTGATGAAATGTGATTGGTTGGGTATTTGAATATGTATGAAAAATGAGAGGGAAACAGCCATTTTGAGATTTTAGTGTTTGAGGTATACTTCTGAGGTGTGAGATTGAGACAGAATTTACTGTACAACAGTTTTCTAGAAGGTGAGTTGTTAATTTGTAGGGAGAACTCTGTTGTTCACTTTAAGTTAATAGGAAAAATGTTTTCTGTTAGTTATTTAATGTTTTTCTGATATACTTATGGATTGAGTAGGGCAACATCAGATGCAGTGCTTTATATTGCTAATACTTGCTTGATACTATACATTGTCCAGGGAAACACGGCCATTTTGTGACTATAGTGTCTGAGGTACTTTTGTGTGGACATTTTGGTGTTCAATTTCTGGTGTGAGATTTACACAGTAGTAACTCTTCTTATAGAATTTAATAGTTTTTTCTCTGCCCTATCTCACTCTTACCCTGCAACATCTCACTGTCTTTTTCTTTCTTTTAATAGTACACTTACATCAATAATGGTTGAAAATGAAGAGTCATTTGACATCGTTATAGACATTTTTGTGACTGTTATTGAGGATGTTCCTGTTGATGAGAGTAATCCTGAAGGAGAGCTTTATGATGGAGGAGATGACATGGACGATTTCTATGATGAATCCTTGGATTCAGATTTAATGGAAGCTTTGGAGTTCATTGAGTTTGAGGATTCTTTTTGGGAGATTTTCAATATTGACATTGCTGATGATGTAATCTTAGACGATCATTCCCAACAATAAATTTAAATTAAGTAAATAAGTATTGTATGAGAATTTATACTTAACTAGATGTAATTTATGAGGTAGTAGCAAACTGATAATTTTTTGTGTTACATAGTAAGTTTACTCATAAATACTTCCGTTCTTCCCCAAAATGTTCTTAAATGTGTATTTGACATCTCTTCTTCATGTCCTGCATCCTTTCTCTCACTGTCTGTCCCTGATGCAGAAGATTGCAACATAAGTAAGTTTAAAGAACAGCAAGTGTGTCTCACCAGAGCAGGAACTCATGCAGTAAGCGCTGTTTCTCTTTCTTTTAATAGTACACTAACATAAAATGATGAATGAAAATGAGGAGCCTACCAACATCTTCTTTGAAATAACAGCAACGTTTACAGAGGCAACTTATTCTGAGGTGTATGTTGATCCTATGGATGAAACAAATCAAGAAGAACATGAAGCAGATACCATGGCAGATTTTTTTGATGAAACACTAGATATGGAATTAATGGAATGTGTAGACGTTGTCGAGTTTGACGAATCATTTTCAGACACTTTGATGGATGACATTTCTGATGAAGAAATCCTACAAGTTCTTTTAGATTTTGAAAATCCTAATAAATAAATTTTAATTTAGTAAATAAAAATTTTTTTTGAAAATTATACTTATTTCAATGTAATTTATGAGGTAGTAGCAAAATGATACAATTTTGTGTTCTTCATGTCCTGTATCCTTTCTGTCACTGACTGTCTCTGATGCACTAGTTTACAACATAAGTAAGTATATAGACCAGCAAGTGTGTTTCACCAGAGTAGGAACTCATGATCCCCTACGCCAATTCTGACCACAAATTGAGAAAGGAAGGAATCATGTGAACAAATCTGTTTCTGCTTTCCTGAAAGACTATAGTATGGATTCAATACACCACAATAACTTGCATTACAACATACAAGGTATCTACAGAAGAGACGATGTCCATTTCCATTTAGTTTTATTTAAAAAAAAAAAATTTGCACTAGGTCCCCGCACCGTGAGTGCTCGGTAAATGCACGGTGCCGCCATTTTGTGGTTTCAGAAGAGAGTGAAAAATATAACTTAAAAACGTGGGAAGGGGGTAGGGTAGAGTGTCCCTGACCCCTTATGCCTTCTCAGGGGGTCGTTCAAGGACTCCTAAGGTTAAAAATAATGTTTTTTTTAAAAAAAAATAACAGAGAACACCATAGGTCCGCGCACGGGGAGTGCTCGGTGAGTGCTCGGTGCGCGGACCTCGGTAAAAATGTATACAAAAAATAAAGTTAAAAATTATATTTGAGTGTTTACATGTTAGTTGGCTCTAAAAAGAGCCGTTGTGTTCATTGTGTTTTTTTGGGTACCTACAAGTAAGTACCAATGCAGAGTCTGATGTTACAGAGATAGACTCTGTTCCCTTCATCAGTGAAATGTACACCATCTGTCCTATAGATGCCTTGCATGTTGTAACGCAAGTTGTTGTGGTATATACAACCCATTCCATAGTCTCTCATGTATGCAGAAACAGATTTATTTACATGTTTCCTTGCTTTCTCAATCTGTGGACAAAATTGATTGGACCAATTCCATTTTTGTCTTTGGCATATATTGGAATAGACAAAGGCAGTTTGAGGAAAAAGTGACATCAATTGTCCAAAGATGTCCTTCAATAGCATTTCCAGACCAACCCCAGTCAAAGTGCATAAGTCATTTCCACCACAGTGCACAATTATAAGGTCAGGATGTGGGAGATGCATGAAGGATTTCACCAGTGGTATCAACTGGTGACATCTCAATCCTCTCTGGCCAATCCATAAAATATCCACATTTGGTAAATCAAGGATTAAAATTCCTCTGTTTGTTGCATAACTTTTAGACCAGAATACAAAACTGTGTCCTACAAACCATACTGAAGGCATCTTCAAGGCAGGTCTGGTTGTACTCAGATGAGGGCTGTAAATGAAATGGCAGTTGGAAAGCTTGCATTGTAGAAAAAAAGAGGAAGACATTCACTGCACTTGAAGCTTAAGAAATGATTGGTGCTTTCTGAAAATGGAAAAGAGCATATTAGGGTGCATAGTTTTGTTGTTTAAAAGAAGCAATTCTATTGGTTCAGAAAAGGTCATTGAAAGGAACATTGCAGATGATTAGCTGGTATTTTGAAAGCTCTAACAACCTTGGTGGATTCATTTGCAACAAAGTATAATGAACTTTTAAACTCTGTTCTTCCTTAGGTGGGAGTTACCATGGTGACAGGTTGAATGAGCACTAGGGGGATGGGTGAATATTATGTGAGTTTGAAATTGTGGGAATGTAGAACTAATTGAAATGTTAGTTTAGTTTTGAAATAGTGTGGGAAGAGATTTCATTGGTTAAGACCTGAAATATGTGTGAAGAATGAGTGGGAAAGTGTGCCATTTCTGGTTTCAGTGTCTGAGGTGCATTTCAGAGATTCTGCTTAAGAAAATCTGCTGTGTGTTTGACACTGTTCTATATTTTCAAAAGCGATTTTAAAGGTGAGTAATATAGAGATAGTGCTGTTTGCAGTATTGGGAAGCATAACAAGCCTATTGGGCTTCATTCCTGTTGTATTTTGAAAATGAGTCAGGTTTCTGCATTGTAGTGTAGTGTTCATTTAAATGGGTTGTGCTCTGTGTGTAAAATGATTTACCATGCTAAATGTTTTTTGATAACATGTGTGGCTTAACGATTTGTGACAAGGATCACAGTGAGTGTCTGTTTGAATTAAGGAATTATTTTTTTACCTTTTTCCATAATGTTAGCTGTGTGTGCTTACAGTTTGTATTTTTTAGTTTATAAGGTAGACTTTTTTTAAATTGTCTTTTATGCTTGGATTCAGTGCTGGAATATAAGATAAAGAGGGGCATATTTACAAGCCGCTTGCGCAATGTTTGACATTAATGCTGATATAGAGATAGTGTAATGGTTTCATTGGCATATTTACAAGCCCCTTGCGCAATGTTTGACATTAATGCTGATATAGAGATAGTGTAATGTTTTCATTGGCATATTTACAAGCCGCTTGCGCAATGTTTGACATTAATGCTGGTATAGAGAGAGTGTAATGGTTTCATTGGAATATTTACAAGCCGCTTGCGCAATGTTTGACATTAATGCTGATATAGAGATAGTGTAATAGTTTCATTGGCATATTTACAAGCCGCTTGCGCAATGTTTGACATTAATGCTGGTATAGAGACAGTGTATTGGTTTCTTTGGCATATTTACAAGCCCCTTGTGCAATGTTTGACATTAATGCTGGTATAGAGATAGTGTAATGTTTTCATTGGCATGTTTACAAGCCGCTTGCGCAATGTTTGACAATAATGCTGATATAGAGATAGTGTAATAGTTTCATTGGCATATTTACAAGCCGCTTGCGCAATGTTTGACATTAATGCTGGTATAGAGATAGTGTAATGTTTTCATTGGCATATTTACAAGCCGCTTGCGCAATGTTTGACATTAATGCTGGTATAGAGATAGTGTAATGGTTTCATTGGCATATTTACAAGCCGCTTGCGCAATGTTTGACATTAATGCTGATATAGAGATAGTGTAATAGTTTCATTGGCATATTTACAGCCCTAGCAGCTCTCACAACCTACACAGCTCTCACAGCTCACACAGCCCTCACAGCCCACTCAGCTCATATCCCACACAGCTCTCACAGCCCATACAGCTCTCACAGCCCACACAGCTCTCAGAGCCCACACAGCTCTCACAGCCCACAGAGCTCTCACAGCTCTCACAGCCCACACAGCTCACAGCCCACACAGCTCACAGCCCAGACAGCTCACACAGCCCACAAAGCTCTCACACCACACACAGCTCACATCCCACACAGCTCTCACTGCCCCTACAGCTCTCACAGCCCACAGAGCTCTCACATCCCACACAGCTCTCACAGCCCACACAGCTCTCACAGCTCACACAGCCCTCACAGCCCACACAGCTCACATCCCAGACAGCTCTCACAGCCCACACAGCCCTCACAGCCCACACAGCTCTCACAGCTCACACAGCCCTCACAGCCCACTCAGCTCATATCCCACACAGCTCTCACAGCCCATACAGCTCTCACAGCCCACACAGCTCTCAGAGCCCACACAGCTCTCACAGCCCACAGAGCTCTCACAGCTCTCACAGCCCACACAGCTCACAGCCCACACAGCTCACAGCCCAGACAGCTCACACAGCCCACAAAGCTCTCACACCACACACAGCTCACATCCCACACAGCTCTCACTGCCCCTACAGCTCTCACAGCCCACAGAGCTCTCACATCCCACACAGCTCTCACAGCCCACACAGCTCTCACAGCTCACACAGCCCTCACAGCCCACACAGCTCACATCCCAGACAGCTCTCACAGCCCACACAGCCCTCACAGCCCACACAGCTCTCACAGCACACACAGCTCTCACAGCCCACACAGCTCTCACAGGCCTCACAGCCCTCACAGCCCACACAGCCCTCACAGCCCACATAGCTCTCACAGGCCTCACAGCCCTCACAGCCCACACAGCTCTCACAGCCCATACAGCTCTCACAGCCCACACAGCCCACACAGCTCTCACAGCCCACACAGGTCTCACAGCCCACAGAGCTCTCACAGCTCTCACAGCCCACACAGCTCACAGCCAACACAGCTCACAGCCCGCACAGCTCTCACAGCCCACACAGCTCTCACAGCTCACACAGCCCACACAGCCCTCACAGCCCACACAGCTCATATCCCACACAGCTCTCACAGCCCATACAGCTCTCACAGCCCACACAGCTCTCAGAGCCCACACAGCTCTCACAGCCAACAGAGCTCTCACAGCTTTCACAGCCCACACAGCTCACAGCCCACACAGCTCACAGCCCACACAGCTCACAGCCCACACAGCTCACACAGCCCACAAAGCTCTCACACCTCACACAGCTCACATCCCACACAGCTCTCACAGCTCTCACAGCCCATACAGCTCTCACAGCCCACACAGCTCTCACAGCCCACACAGCTCTCACAGCTCTCACAGCCCACACAGCCCACACTCTCACAGCCCACACAGCTCTCACAGCTCACACAGCCCTCACAGCCCACACAGCTCACATCCCATAGAGCTCTCACAGCTCTCACAGCCCATACAGCTCTCACAGCTCTCACAACCCACACAGCTCTCACAGCACACACAGCTCTCACAGCTCACACAGCCCTCATAGCCTACACAGATCATATCCCACACAGCTCTCACAGCTCTCACAGCCCACACATCTTTCACAGCCCACAGAGCTCTCACAGCTCTCACAGCCCACACAGCTCACAGCCCACGCAGCTCACAACCCACACAGCTCTCACAGCCCACACAGCTTTCACACCTCACACAGCTCACATCCCACACAGCTCTCACAGCTCTCACAGCCCATACAGCTCTCACAGCCCACACAGCTCTCACAGCCAACACAGCTCTCACAGCTCTCACAGCCCACAGAGCCCATACTCTCACAGCCCACACAGCTCTCACAGCTCACACAGCCCTCACCACAGCCCACACAGCTCACATCCCATAGAGCTCTCACAGCTCTTACAGCCCATACAGCTCTCACAGCTCTCACAGCCCATCCAGCTCTCACAGCACACAAAGCTCTCACAGCCCACACAGCTCTCACAGACCTCACAGACCTCACAGCCCACACAGCCCTCACAGCCCTCACAGCCCACAAAATTTTCACAGCCCACACAGCTCTCACAGTCCACACAGCCCACACAGCTCTCACAGCCCACACAGCTCTCACAGCCCACACAGCTGTCACAGCTCTCACAGCCCGCACTCTCACAGCCCACACAGCTCTCACAGCCCGCACAGCTCTCACAGCCCACACAGCTGTCACAGCCCACACAGCCCACACAGCTCTCACAACCCACACAGCTCTCACAGCTCACACAGCCCTCACAGCCCACACAGCTCACATACCACACAGCTCTCACAGCTCTCACAGCCCATACAGCTCTCACAGCCCACACAGCTCTCACAGCCCACACAGCTCTCACAGCCCACTTAGCTCTCACAGGCCTCACAGCCCTCACACCCCACACAGCTCTCACAGCCCACCCAGCTCTCACAGCCCACACAGCTCTCACAGCCCACACAGCTCTCACAGCCCACACAGGTCTCACAGCCCACAGAAGCTCTCACAGCCCACACAGCTCACAGCCCACACAGTTCACAGTCCACAAAGCTCTCACAGCCCATACAGCTCTCACAGCCCACACAGCTCACACAGCTCTCACAGCTCTCACAGCCCACAGAGCCCACACTCTCACAGCCCACACAGCTCTCACAGCCCACACAGCTCTCACAGCACACACAGCTCTCACAGCCCACACGGCTCTCACAGCTCACACAGCCCTCACCACAGCCCACACAGCTCACATCCCATAGAGCTCTCACAGCTCTCACAGCCCACACATCTTTCACAGCCCACAGAGCTCTCACAGCTCTCACAGCCCACACAGCTCACAGCCCATGCAGCTCACAACCCACACAGCTCTCACAGCCCACACAGCTTTCACACCTCACACAGCTCACATCCCACACAGCTCTCACAGCTCTCAAGGCAGGTCTGGTTGTACTCAGATGAGGGCTGTAAATGAAATGGCAGTTGGAAAGCTTGCATTGTAGAAAAAAAGAGGAAGACATTCACTGCACTTGAAGCTTAAGAAATGATTGGTGCTTTCTGAAAATGGAAAAGAGCATATTAGGGTGCATAGTTTTGTTGTTTAAAAGAAGCAATTCTATTGGTTCAGAAAAGGTCATTGAAAGGAACATTGCAGATGATTAGCTGGTATTTTGAAAGCTCTAACAACCTTGGTGGATTCATTTGCAACAAAGTATAATGAACTTTTAAACTCTGTTCTTCCTTAGGTGGGAGTTACCATGGTGACAGGTTGAATGAGCACTAGGGGGATGGGTGAATATTATGTGAGTTTGAAATTGTGGGAATGTAGAACTAATTGAAATGTTAGTTTAGTTTTGAAATAGTGTGGGAAGAGATTTCATTGGTTAAGACCTGAAACATGTGTGAAGAATGAGTGGGAAAGTGTGCCATTTCTGGTTTCAGTGTCTGAGGTGCATTTCAGAGATTCTGCTTAAGAAAATCTGCTGTGTGTTTGACACTGTTCTATATTTTCAAAAGCGATTTTAAAGGTGAGTAATATAGAGATAGTGCTGTTTGCAGTATTGGGAAGCATAACAAGCCTATTGGGCTTCATTCCTGTTGTATTTTGAAAATGAGTCAGGTTTCTGCATTGTAGTGTAGTGTTCATTTAAATGGGTTGTGCTCTGTGTGTAAAATGATTTACCATGCTAAATGTTTTTTGATAACATGTGTGGCTTAACGATTTGTGACAAGGATCACAGTGAGTGTCTGTTTGAATTAAGGAATTATTTTTTTACCTTTTTCCATAATGTTAGCTGTGTGTGCTTACAGTTTGTATTTTTTAGTTTATAAGGTAGACTTTTTTTAAATTGTCTTTTATGCTTGGATTCAGTGCTGGAATATAAGATAAAGAGGGGCATATTTACAAGCCGCTTGCGCAATGTTTGACATTAATGCTGGTATAGAGATAGTGTAATGTTTTCATTGGCATATTTACAAGCCTCTTGCGCAATGTTTGACATTAATGCTGATATAGAGATAGTGTAATGGTTTCATTGGAATATTTACAAGCCGCTTGCGCAATGTTTGACATTAATGCTGATATAGAGATAGTGTAATAGTTTCATTGGCATATTTACAAGCCGCTTGCGCAATGTTTGACATTAATGCTGGTATAGAGACAGTGTATTGGTTTCTTTGGCATATTTACAAGCCCCTTGTGCAATGTTTGACATTAATGCTGGTATAGAGATAGTGTAATGTTTTCATTGGCATGTTTACAAGCCGCTTGCGCAATGTTTGACAATAATGCTGATATAGAGATAGTGTAATAGTTTCATTGGCATATTTACAAGCCGCTTGCGCAATGTTTGACATTAATGCTGGTATAGAGATAGTGTAATGTTTTCATTGGCATATTTACAAGCCGCTTGCGCAATGTTTGACATTAATGCTGGTATAGAGATAGTGTAATGGTTTCATTGGCATATTTACAAGCCGCTTGCGCAATGTTTGACATTAATGCTGATATAGAGATAGTGTAATAGTTTCATTGGCATATTTACAAGCGGCTTGCGCAATGTTTGACATTAATGCTGGTATAGAGATAGTGTAATGTTTTCATTGGCATATTTACAAGCCTCTTGTGCAATGTTTGACATTAATGCTGGTATAGAGATAGTGTAATGTTTTCATTGGCATATTTACAAGCTGCTTGCGCAATGTTTGACATTAATGCCCACACAGCTCTCACAGCCCACACTGCTTTCACAGCTCACACAGCCCTCACAGGCCACATAGCTCTCATAGCCCACACAGCCCTCACAGCCCACACAGCTCTCACAGCCCACATAGCTTTCACAGCCGACACAGCCCTCACAGCCCACACAGCTCTCACAGACCACACAGCTCTCACAGCCCACACAGCTCTCATAGCCCACACAGCTCTCACAGCTCTCACAGCCCACACAGCCCACACTCTCACAGCCGACACAGCTCTCCCAGCCCACACAGCTCTCACATCCCACACAGCTCTCACAGCCCACACAGCTCTCACAGCTCACACAGCCCTCACAGCCCACACAGCTCACATCCAAGACAGCTCTCACAGCCCACACAGCCCTCACAGCCCACACAGCTCTCACAGCACACATAGCTCTCACAGCCCACACAGCTCTCACAGGCCTCACAGCCCTCACAGCCCACACAGCCCTCACCCACATAGCTCTCACAGGCCTCACAGCCCTCACAGCCCACACAGCTATCACAGCCCACACAGCTCTCACAGCCCACACAGCCCACACAGCTCTCACAGCCCACACAGGTCTCACAGCCCACAGAGCTCTCACAGCCCACACAGCTCACAGCACACACAGCTCACAGCCCGCACAGCTCTCACAGCCCACACAGCTCTCACAGCTCTAACAGCCCACACAGCTCTCACAGCCCACACAGCTCTCACAGCCCACGCAGCTCTCACAGCTCTCACAGCCCACACAGCCCACACTCTCACAGCCCACACAGCTCTCACAGCCCAAACAGCTCTCACAGGCCACACACCCCACACTCTCACAGCCCACACAGCACTCACAGCCCGCACAGCTCTCACAGCACACACAGCTGTCACAGCTCTCACAGCCCACACAGCCCTAGCAGCTCTCACAACCTACACAGCTCTCACAGCTCACACAGCCCTCACAGCCCACTCAGCTCATATCCCACACAGCTCTCACAGCCCATACAGCTCTCACAGCCCACACAGCTCTCAGAGCCCACACAGCTCTCACAGCCCACAGAGCTCTCACAGCTCTCACAGCCCACACAGCTCACAGCCCACACAGCTCACAGCCCAGACAGCTCACACAGCCCACAAAGCTCTCACACCACACACAGCTCACATCCCACACAGCTCTCACTGCCCCTACAGCTCTCACAGCCCACAGAGCTCTCACATCCCACACAGCTCTCACAGCCCACACAGCTCTCACAGCTCACACAGCCCTCACAGCCCACACAGCTCACATCCCAGACAGCTCTCACAGCCCACACAGCCCTCACAGCCCACACAGCTCTCACAGCACACACAGCTCTCACAGCCCACACAGCTCTCACAGGCCTCACAGCCCTCACAGCCCACACAGCCCTCACAGCCCACATAGCTCTCACAGGCCTCACAGCCCTCACAGCCCACACAGCTCTCACAGCCCATACAGCTCTCACAGCCCACACAGCCCACACAGCTCTCACAGCCCACACAGGTCTCACAGCCCACAGAGCTCTCACAGCTCTCACAGCCCACACAGCTCACAGCCAACACAGCTCACAGCCCGCACAGCTCTCACAGCCCACACAGCTCTCACAGCTCACACAGCCCACACAGCCCTCACAGCCCACACAGCTCATATCCCACACAGCTCTCACAGCCCATACAGCTCTCACAGCCCACACAGCTCTCAGAGCCCACACAGCTCTCACAGCCAACAGAGCTCTCACAGCTTTCACAGCCCACACAGCTCACAGCCCACACAGCTCACAGCCCACACAGCTCACAGCCCACACAGCTCACACAGCCCACAAAGCTCTCACACCTCACACAGCTCACATCCCACACAGCTCTCACAGCTCTCACAGCCCATACAGCTCTCACAGCCCACACAGCTCTCACAGCCCACACAGCTCTCACAGCTCTCACAGCCCACACAGCCCACACTCTCACAGCCCACACAGCTCTCACAGCTCACACAGCCCTCACAGCCCACACAGCTCACATCCCATAGAGCTCTCACAGCTCTCACAGCCCATACAGCTCTCACAGCTCTCACAACCCACACAGCTCTCACAGCACACACAGCTCTCACAGCTCACACAGCCCTCATAGCCTACACAGATCATATCCCACACAGCTCTCACAGCTCTCACAGCCCACACATCTTTCACAGCCCACAGAGCTCTCACAGCTCTCACAGCCCACACAGCTCACAGCCCACGCAGCTCACAACCCACACAGCTCTCACAGCCCACACAGCTTTCACACCTCACACAGCTCACATCCCACACAGCTCTCACAGCTCTCACAGCCCATACAGCTCTCACAGCCCACACAGCTCTCACAGCCAACACAGCTCTCACAGCTCTCACAGCCCACAGAGCCCACACTCTCACAGCCCACACAGCTCTCACAGCCCACACAGCTCTCACAGCACACACAGCTCTCACAGCCCACACAGCTCTCACAGCTCACACAGCCCTCACCACAGCCCACACAGCTCACATCCCATAGAGCTCTCACAGCTCTTACAGCCCATACAGCTCTCACAGCTCTCACAGCCCATCCAGCTCTCACAGCACACAAAGCTCTCACAGCCCACACAGCTCTCACAGACCTCACAGACCTCACAGCCCACACAGCCCTCACAGCCCTCACAGCCCACAAAATTTTCACAGCCCACACAGCTCTCACAGTCCACACAGCCCACACAGCTCTCACAGCCCACACAGCTCTCACAGCCCACACAGCTGTCACAGCTCTCACAGCCCGCACTCTCACAGCCCACACAGCTCTCACAGCCCGCACAGCTCTCACAGCCCACACAGCTGTCACAGCCCACACAGCCCACACAGCTCTCACAACCCACACAGCTCTCACAGCTCACACAGCCCTCACAGCCCACACAGCTCACATACCACACAGCTCTCACAGCTCTCACAGCCCATACAGCTCTCACAGCCCACACAGCTCTCACAGCCCACACAGCTCTCACAGCCCACTTAGCTCTCACAGGCCTCACAGCCCTCACACCCCACACAGCTCTCACAGCCCACCCAGCTCTCACAGCCCACACAGCTCTCACAGCCCACACAGCTCTCACAGCCCACACAGGTCTCACAGCCCACAGAAGCTCTCACAGCCCACACAGCTCACAGCCCACACAGTTCACAGTCCACAAAGCTCTCACAGCCCATACAGCTCTCACAGCCCACACAGCTCACACAGCTCTCACAGCTCTCACAGCCCACAGAGCCCACACTCTCACAGCCCACACAGCTCTCACAGCCCACACAGCTCTCACAGCACACACAGCTCTCACAGCCCACACGGCTCTCACAGCTCACACAGCCCTCACCACAGCCCACACAGCTCACATCCCATAGAGCTCTCACAGCTCTCACAGCCCACACATCTTTCACAGCCCACAGAGCTCTCACAGCTCTCACAGCCCACACAGCTCACAGCCCATGCAGCTCACAACCCACACAGCTCTCACAGCCCACACAGCTTTCACACCTCACACAGCTCACATCCCACACAGCTCTCACAGCTCTCACAGCCCATACAGCTCTCACAGCCCACACAGCTCTCACAGCCCACACAGCTCTCACAGCTCTCACAGCTCTCACAGCCCACAGAGCCCACACTCTCACAGCCCACACAGCTCTCACAGCCCACACAGCTCTCACAGCACACACAGCTCTCACAGCCCACACAGCTCTCACAGCTCACACAGCCCTCACCACAGCCCACACAGCTCACATCCCATAGAGCACTCACAGCTCTCACAGCCCATACAGCTCTCACAGCTCTCACAGCCCATCCAGCTCTCACAGCACACACAGCTCTCACAGCCCACACAGCTCTCACAGACCTCACAGACCTCACAGCCCACACAGCCCTCACAGCCCTCACAGCCCACAAAATTTTCACAGCCCACACAGCTCTCACAGTCCACACAGCCCACACAGCTCTCACAGCCCACACAGCTCTCACAGCCCACACAGCTGTCACAGCTCTCACAACCCGCACTCTCACAGCCCACACAGCTCTCACAGCCCGCACAGCTCTCACAGCCCACACAGCTGTCACAGCTCTCACAGCCCACACAGCCCACACAGCTCTCACAACCCACACAGCTCTCACAGCTCACACATCCCTCACAGCCCACACAGCTCACATACCACACAGCTCTCACAGCTCTCACAGCCCATACAGCTCTCACAGCCCACACAGCTCTCACAGCCCACACAACTCTCACAGCCCACTTAGCTCTCACAGGCCTCACAGCCCTCACAGCCCACACAGCTCTCACAGCCCACCCAGCTCTCACAGCCCACACAGCTCTCACAGCTCTCACAGCCCACACAGGTCTCACAGCCCACAGAAGCTCTCACAGCCCACACAGCTCACAGCCCACACAGTTCACAGTCCACAAAGCTCTCACAGCCCATACAGCTCTCACAGCCCACACAGCTCTCACAGCCCACACAGCTCTCACAGCTCTCACAGCCCACAGAGCCCACACTCTCACAGCCCACACAGCTCTCACAGCCCACACAGCTCTCACAGCACACACAGCTCTCACAGCCCACACAGCTCTCACAGCTCACACAGCCCTCACCACAGCCCACACAACTCACATCCCATAGAGCTCTCACAGCTCTCACAGCCCATACGGCTCTCACAGCTCTCACAGCCCATCCAGCTCTCACAGCACACACAGCTCTCACAGCCCACACAGCTCTCACAAACCTCACAGACCTCACAGCCCACACAGCCCTCACAGCCCTCACAGCCCACAAAATTGTCACAGCCCACACAGCTGTCACAGTCCACACAGCCCACACAGCTCTCACAGCCCACACAGCTCTCACAGCCCACACAGCTGTCACAGCTCTCACAGCCCACACTCTCACAGCCCACACAGCTCTCACAGCCCGCACAGCTCTCACAGCCCACACAGCTGTCACAGCTCTCACAGCCCACACAGCCCACACAGCTCTCACAACCCACACAGCTCTCACAGCTCACACAGCCCTCACAGCCCACACAGCTCACATACCACACAGCTCTCACAGCTCTCACAGCCCATACAGCTCTCACAGCCCACACAGCTCTCACAGCCCACACAGCTCTCTCAGCCCACTTAGCTCTCACAGGCCTCACAGCCCTCACAGCCCACACAGCTCTCACAGCCCACCCAGCTCTCACAGCCCACACAGCTCTCACAGCCCACACAGCTCTCACAGCCCACACAGGTCTCACAGCCCACAGAAGCTCTCACAGCCCACACAGCTCACAGCTCACACAGTTCACAGTCCACAAAGCTCTCACAGCCCACACAGCTCTCACAGCTCACACAGCCCACACAGCTCTCACAGCCCACACAGCTCTCACAGCCCACACAGCTCTCACAGCTCTCACAGCCCACACAGCCCACACTCTCACAGCCCACACAGCTCTCACAGCCCACACAGCTCTCACAGCCCACACACCCCACACTCTCACAGCCCACACAGCTCTCACAGCCCACAAAGCTGTCACAGCTCTCACAGCCCACACAGCCCACAGAGCTCTCACAACCCACACAGCTCTCACAGCTCACACAGCCCTCACAGCCCCCAAGCTCATATCCCACACAGCTCTCACAGCTCTCACAGCCCATACAGCTCTCACAGCCCACACAGCTCTCACAGCCCACACAGCTCTCACAGCCCACAGAGCTCTCACAGCCCACATAGCTCACAGCCCACACAGCTCACAGCCCACACAGCTCTCACAGCCCATACAGCTCTCACAGCCCACACCGCTCTCACAGCCCACACAGCTCTCACAGCTCTCACAGCCCACACAGCCCACACTCTCACAGCCCACACAGCTCTCACAGCCCACACAGCTCTCACAGCCCACACAGCTCTCACAGCCCACACAGCCCTCACAGCCCACACAGCTCACATCCCAGAGAGCTCTCACAGCTCTCACAGCCCATACAGCTCTCACAGCTCTCACAGCTCTCACAGCCCACACAGCTCTCACAGCACACACAGCTCTCACAGCCCACACAGCTCTCACAGCCCTCACAGCCCACAAAACATTCACAGCCCACACAACTCTCACCGCCCACACAGCCCACACAGCTCTCACAGCCCACACAGCTCTCACATCCCACACAGCTCTCACAGCTCTCACAGCCCACACAGCCCACACAGCTCATATCCCACTCAGCTCTCACAGCTCTCACAGCCCATACATCTCTCACAGTCCACACAGCTCTCACAACCCACACAGCTCTCACAGCTCACACAGCCCTCACAGCCCACACAGCTCATATCCCACACAGCTCTCACAGCTCTCACAGCCCATACAGCTCTCACAGTCCACACAGCTCTCACAGGCCTAACAGCCCTCACAGCCCACACAGCCCTCACAGCCCTCACTGTCCTCACAGCCCACAAAACGTACACAGCCCACACAGCTCTCACAGCCCACACAGCTCTCACAGCCCACACAGCTCTCACAGCCCACACAGCTCTCACAGCTCTCACAGCCCACACAGCCCACACTCTCACAGTCCACACAGCTCTCACAGCTCGCACAGCTCTCACGGCCCACACAGCTGTCACAGCTCTCACAGCCCACACAGCCCACACAGCTCTCACAACCCACACACCTCTCACTGCTCACACAGCCCTCCCAGCCCACACACCTCACATCCCATACTCTCTCACAGCTCTCACAGCCCATACAGCTCTCACAGCCCACACAGCTCTCACAGCCCACAAAGCACTCACAGCCCACATAGCTCTCACAGGCCGCACAGCCCTCACAGCCCACACAGCTCTCACAGCCCACACAGCTCTCACAGCCCACACAGCTCTCACAGCCCACACAGCCCACACAGCTCTCACAGCCCACACAGCTCTCACAGCACACAGAGCTCTCACAGCTCTCACAGCCCACACAGCTCACAGCCCACACAGCTCACAGCCCACACAGCTCTCACAGCCCGCACAGCTCTCACAGCTCACACAGCCCACACAGCTCTCACAGCCCACACAGCTCTCACAGCCCACACAGCTCTCACAGCTCTCACAGCCCACACAGCCCACACTCTCACAGCCCACACAGCTCTCACAGCCCACACAGCTCTCATAGCCCACACACCCCACACTCTCACAGCCCACACAGCTCTCACAGCCCACACAGCTCTCACAGCCCACACAGCAGTCACAGCTCTCACAGCCCACACAGCCCACACAGCTCTCACAACCCACACAGCTCTCACAGCTCACTCAGCCCTCACAGCCCACACAGCTCATATCCCACACAGCTCTCACAGCTCTCACAGCCCATACAGCCCTGACGGCCCACGCAGCTCTCACAGCCCACACAGCTCTCACAGCCCACAGAGCTCTCACAGCTCTCACAGCCCACACAGCTCACAGCCCACACAGATCACAGCCCACACAGCTCTCACAGCCCACACAGCTCTCACACCTCACACAGCTCACATCCCACACAGCTCTCACAGCTCTCACAGCCCATACAGCTCTCACAGCCCACACAGCTCTCACAGCCCACACAGCTCTCACAGCTCTCACAGCCCACACAGCCCACACTCTCACAGCCCACACAGCTCTCACAGCCCACACAGCTCTCACAGCCCACACAGCTCTCACAGCCCACACAGCTCTCACAGCTCACACAGCCCCCACAGCCCACACAGCTCACATCCCACAGAGCTCTTACAGCTCTCACAGCCCATACAGCTCTCACAGCTCTCACAGCCCACACAGCCCTCACAGACCTCACAGCCCACAAACCTTTCACAGCCCACACAGATCTCACAGCCCACACAGCCCACACAGCTCTCACAGCCCACACAGCTCCCACAGCCCACACAGCTCTCACATCTCTCACAGCCCACACAGCCCACACTCTCACAGCCCAAACAGCTCTCACAGCCCGCACAGCTCTCACAGCCCACACAGCTGTCACATATCTCACAGCCCACACAGCCCACACAGCTCTCAAAACCCACACAGCTCTCACAGCTCACACAGCCCTCACAGCCCACACAGCTCACATACCACACAGCTCTCACAGCTCTCACAGCTCTCACAGCCCATACAACTCTCACAGCCCACACAGCTCTCACAGCCCACACAGCTCTCACAGCCCACATAGCTCTCACAGGCCTCACAGCCCTCACAGCCCACACAGCTCTCACAGCCCACACAGCTCTCACAGCCCACACAGTTCTCACAGCCTACACAGCCCACACAGCTCTCACAGCCCACACAGATCTCACAGCCCACAGAGCTCTCCCAGCTCTCACAGCCCACACACCTCACAGCCCACACAGCTCACAGCCCTCACAGCTCTCACAGCCCACACAGCTCTCACAGCTCACACAGCCCACACAGCTCTCACAGCCCACACAGCTCTCACAGCCCACACAGCTCTCACAGCTCTCACAGCCCACACAGCCCACACTCTCACAGCCCACACAGCTCTCACAGCCCACATAGCTCTCACAGCCCACACACCCCACACTCTCACAGCCCACACAGCTCTCACAGCCCGCACAGCTCTCACAGCCCACACAGCTGTCACAGCTCTCACAGCCCACACAGCCCACACAGCTCTCACAACCCACACAGCTCTCACAGCTCACACAGCCCTCACAGCCCACACAGCTCATATCCCACACAGCTCTCACAGCCCATACAGCTCTCATAGCCCACACAGCTTTTACAGCCCACACAGCTCTCACAGCCCACAGAGCTCTCACAGCTCTCACAGCCCACACAGCTCACAGCCCACATAGCTCACAGCCCACACAGCTCTCACAGCCCACACAGCTCTCACACCTCACACAGCTCACATCCCACACAGCTCTCACAGCTCTCACAGCCCACACAGCCCACACTCTCACAGCCCACACAGCTTTCACAGCCCGCACAGCTCTCACAGCCCACACAGCTGTCACAGCTCTCACAGCCCACACAGCCCACACAGCTCTCACAACCCACAGAGCTCTCACAGCTCACACAGCCCTCACAGCCCACACAGCTCACATCCCACACAGCTCTCACAGCTCCCGCAGCCCATACAGCTCTCACAGCCCACACAGCTCTCACAGCCCACACAGCTCTCACAGCCCACATAGCTCTCACAGGCCTCACAGCCCTCACAGCCAACACAGCTCTTGCAACCCACACAGCTCTCACAGCCCACACAGCTCTCACAGCGCACACAGCCCACACAGCTCTCACAGCTCACACAGCTCTTACAGCCCACAGAGCTCTAACAGCTCTCACAGCCCACACAGCTCACAGCCCACACAGCCCACACAGCTCTCACAGCCCACACAGCTCTCACAGCCCACATAGCTCTCACAGGCCTCACAGCCCTCACAGCCAACACAGCTCTCGCAACCCACACAGCTCTCACAGCCCACACAGCTCTCACAGCCCACACAGCCCACACAGCTCTCACAGCTCACACAGCTCTTACAGCCCACAGAGCTCTAACAGCTCTCACAGCCCACACAGCTCACAGCCCACACAGCCCACACAGCTCTCACAGCTCTCACAGCTCGCACAGCTCTTACAGCCCACAGAGCTCTAACAGCTCTCACAGCCCACACAGCTCACAGCCCACACAGCCCACACAGCTCTCACAGCACACACAGCTCCCACATCCCACACAGCTCTCACAGCTCTCACAGCCCACATAACCCACACTCTCACAGCCCACACAGCTCTCACAGCCCACACAGCTCTCACAGCCCACACAGCCCTCACAGCCCACACAGCCCTCATAGCTCACACAGCCCTCACAGCCCACACAGCTTGCACAGCCCACACAGCTCTCACAGCCCACACAGCTCTCACAGCCCACACAGCCCTCACAGCCCTCACAGCTTACACAGCTCACATCCCACACAGCTCTCACAGCTCTCACAGCCCATACAGCTCTCACAGCCCACACAGCTCTCACAGCCCACGCAGCTCACAGTCCACACAGCTCTCACAGGCCTCACAGCCCTCACATCCTACACTCTCACAGCCCACACAGTTCTCACAGCTCTCACAGCCCACACAGCCCTCACAGCCCACACAAGCCCAATGAAACCATTAGCACTATCTCTATACCAGCATTGAATTCAAGCATGAGAAACACTTTAAAAAGAAGTCTACCGTATATGGTAAAAGATACAAACTGTAAGCACACACAGCTAACATTAAGGAAAAAGATTAAAATATAATTCCTTAATTCACATACGCACTCAGTGTGATGTTTGTCAAAAATTTTAAAGCCAGTCATTTCAGTAAAAACCATTTAGCTTGTTAAATCATTTTAGGCACAGAGAGTGAGATGACACACACACAAACAGACAGATGGTGTAGGTAGAGATTGAGATGACACACACATACAAACAGAGAGATGGTGGAAGGAGAGAGTGAGATGAGGCATGCAAAGAGGGAGATAGTGCAGGCAAACAGTGATATGAGATACACAAAGATAGATGTGAACTAGTGTTTATAATGTTTAGTTAATATGTTTGCTATGTGTTATGTTAGTAGTGGTCTATAATATGTCAAATTTTTCTTTTCAACAGATTGTAAATATCTACAGACTCATAATAGATTATGCCTACGAAAGACCGCCAAAAGAGACTTTATAAGAAAGTTTTATCGACCAAGAGGACTCAATTAGAAGATTCATGCAAAGGACAATCTTCAGAGAAAAGAAAAAATGCTCCTTGTAAGCAAACAAAGGAATTTTCAAGGAAATTGTTAAAATGCAGAAAAAGTCAAGAAAGTTGTAACTAGAAAGAAAAAGCAGAGGTCACCAAAAAATGGTATAATGGTACAAGGAGATCATAGTGTGTCTGGTAATCGTAGGAGAAGTCAGTTTATTGACATTCGTAGACGAATGTTTCGTAAGAGAGTAGTTTTGAATTTATTAAAAAATCTTAAGAAATATAATAGGAAAACAACTTTTTACAAGCAAAAGAAAAGAATAGAAAAGTTTGTTGATCAGGCTTTTGAAGTGAAGAGAAAGCTGTATATTTTAGTAATCAATAGAGTTCGTACACTAGATAAGGCAATCAATGATTTGAAATCAAAATGTAAGTGGAGAAGAATAATCAATCGAACTAATTTTTGTGATGTTTTTTCGGGAGAATGGAAGCATAGTTCAAGTAGTGAGCCATTTTTTAATGAAGAGAATTACTTTCAGGATAATGATTTGGTGCACGCAGTTGACACCAGTGGTCGAGCATATGAGGTGAAGTACGGTTGTCCAGTTGAAAAAGAAAAAATTGTGCCTAGAAATGCAGATGAGGTGTTAGCTGATGAAGTTTTAGGGAGACGTGCTAAGGGTCCAATCTATACTTGGAATTGTAGTAGTATTTGTAGTGTGCGACAGGATTCTAATAATTTGTTTTGCAATTTCTTACGTACATATAGTAAGAAAAGTCTAAAACAAAAGATTAAGATGTTACAAGACTTAGATCCTTGCAGAGTGAGGGAAAAACAGGTTTGCATGGTCATTCATTGGCTTGTCTTTCTAGAAAAGTATGTCAGAGTACTTTTCACCATTTTAGGATGTTAGGAGTGCATCAAACTAAAGTGAGGAAAATAGTGAGAAGGTTGTATTATGCAAAAAGTCCAGCACTTAGGCTAAAACAGTTAAACAGTGCTCTTTTGCATGGATCTGAATTAGATGTGAAGAAGATTTGTGAAGAAATAGAGTTTTGTTACTTTGGTGAAAAAGAGGACACTGCCGTAAATGATACAGTAATAGAAAGTAATGTGGAAGAGAATGTACAGATTGTAAGTACTCAAAATTTTGATCATGAAATTACAAAGTTTAAGATCATTTCAAGTGAAAGGCCAAATTTTTCTTGTGTGTGTTGTCGACGAACTCATTATAAGAATCAGACTCGGTTAGTTGATTTATATGTTAAAAGTGAAATGGAAAATAATAATGAATGGAAGGATTTTGCAACTTATTTGTTGGTTGAGAATTGTTTTGATTTGGGTTCTGATTTGCGTATTTGTAAATATTGGTATAATAAATTAAATGAAAACAGAATGCCTGCTAGAGCTGTACATAATAATCTTGAGTTGGTAAAGATTCCGTCTGAATTGATGGGTTTAAATACCTATGAGTGTATTCTGATTCAATGTGTGCATCCTTTTCAGGCTATTGTTCGCTTGGAGCCTAAGACAGGGAAATTGCCTCCTTCAGATTTACAGAGAGGATTAAAGGGAAGAGTTGTTTATTTGCCTTTAGATTTAAAGAAAAATATTGACACCATTGGCTTAGAAAAAGTGGAAGAGGAACCTCTAGTATTCTAGTTAATGGCGTTCCTACAAAGAGTAAAAAAATCTGGCAAGGATTAGTGGATGTTAGGAAAGTCAAAAAGGCAACGTTGTATTTAGTAAAAAACAATCAGTACTACAAAAATTTATATGTAGGAGAAGAGGAAACAGCTGTAGAGGAGGACAGTGATTCATCAGCTGGACAGATTGAAAAAGTAGATGTGTCTAGAAGTGAACAGATTTATGAGCATTATAGTGTTCATCCTTTGCATTCCAAAGAAGTAATGGGGAATGCAATTGAGTTGTTCCAAATGAAAGAAGCCAAAGGAAATCCCATAAGTGTATGGGAAGAAAGCTTGGAAGCTCATTGTTTTCCTCAATTGTTTCCAACAGGTCAAGGTGGACGATATGATGACCGACCTGTTCGAATTCCTGCGTCGGAATACCGGACTTTAAGATTATATGCAGAAGATCCAAGATTTCGTCAATGAATTCCATATTTGTTTCATCTTCTGTTTGAGAGTGACTTCTCTGGACTACCTTATGCTGTGAACCATATACTGAAATCTGGAGTACATCTTCAAAATGTTTCGGCAAGGGACTTTATGGATAAAGTCCAAGTGGAAGACAGTATTTTGGAATCTCACCTAATCAATCTCATGGCATGTCAGCGTGGTACGAATGAGTATTGGTACCGTTGTCATGGGGAATTGAAATGTATGCTAAGAAACTTAGGAACTCCTACATGGTTCCTCACTCTTAGCTGTGCTGAGTATGCCTGGGAAGACTTACTTGAATTTCTTCGAGAGGCAAATGGAAACATAGAAAATATAGAATTCAAGACACCTGGAGAACTGTGCTCTTTGGATCCAGTTAATGTTTGTAGGTATTTTAATCATCAATTTGAAGCTATGATGTCTTTCATCACAAACAAAAAAAATCCTCCACTTGGAGAGGTTTTGGATTTCTTTTGGAGAAAGGAGTATCAAGCAAGAGGTGCTCCTTACATACATATGCTGTAATGGATCAAAGATGCTCCCAAATTTGGAACAGATTCGGATGACACAGTGATGAGTTTCATTGAACAATATTCCACATGTGTTGTTCCGAAAAGTACAGAAGACAATTTACGACATCAAGTCTTACACTTTCAAACCCATCGCTGTGGAAAGTACTGTCGTCGAAAGTTCAAATCCAAGGAGAAGTTCTACACAAAATGTCGTTTTGGATTTCCACGACCAGTAATATGTAAAGGAAGAGTGAACAATTTTATGTCTTCACTGAGACATACTGTGACAAGAAAATCGCCGAAAAATACGTACAACTTGAAAAGAAATGAAGAGTCCAAATACATAAATGACTACAACCAAGTCATTTTGTCCATGTGGAATGCTAACATGGATATTCAATATGTTGCTGACAACTCTATTGCTGTGGCTCGATATGTAACGTCTTACATCACAAAATCAGAAAAGACGGAACTGAAGGAAATGTGGGAGGATATTTCGCATGAAAAGAGCCTAAGTAAGAAATCATACAGTTACAGTCTGAAGATGTTCTCGCATCGAGAAATTGGAGCATATGAATGTTCAGATCGGTTATCATCAGCAAGTCTGTACGCCAAATCGAGATCCATCATTTGGGTAAGTCTAGGTCTTGCTGCAACACGAAACTGAGTTTTGAAGTCTGCACAAGAAATTGAATATTTGGCGGAGTTTCAACCAGATAGTACAGATATTTTGAAAACAAACATGTTGGATACATACTATCCAAATAGAAGTACTCACCTTGAGAACGTTTGTCTCTATGAAGTTCTGCAAACCTATACTTTTAAGAGGAACATCACAGAAGATATCAATAAAGGAGTATATGCTTTAATTGGATGTGAAGGATGTCTGGTGAAACAAAGAAAAGGACATTTGATTAATCATCGTAAATTGAGTTGCGAATCTCCTGATAAAAGGGAATTTTACTATTTAGCTCTTTTGCAACTCTTTAAGCCGTGGCGTTCAGAAGAGTAACTACTTGGAGATTTTCTCAGTTTTGAAGATTCTTTCAATGCAACCAAGGATACCAAAGAATGTCCTTTTTTTTCAAATTATCTGCAAATGTTGAACGATGAAATACAGCAAGAAGCTATCATTGCAGCAGAGATTGCTAGAGACAGTTCTCAAGACAGTCAGAGTTCTGCTTCGTTGAGTCAGGATCCACTAGGAGGACCAATTATCCAAAATGAAGCTGCCACTGCCATGGCAGAGGTGGAAAGAGCCATGGAACAAGCTCAGGAGGATGTAGTTAATTTAGAAGATTTGGAAAATCAACTAAACGTGGAGCAGAAAAAAATATATGACGAAGTCACAGAACAGATTGAGCATGGTTTACGTCATGATAAAAAAGAGTGCTCATGTATGTCATTTGAACCTGTCCGACTGTATGTGAGTGGAGAAGCCGGAACTGGGAAAAGTTTTCTGATTAAATCAATTGCAAGTTATCTGCAGAAAAGAACAGAGTCATCACTGTCTTGTGTTGTTACTGCTCCAACTGGGTTGGCAGCACATAACATTAAAGGGGTTACTTTACATCGTTTATTGATGCTGCCAGTAGAGCATGATAATAAATTACAATACCACAATCTATCTGGAGAAGCTTGTTGTGAAGTTGGTAGAGTCCTGAAGAAAATGAAACTTCTTATCATTGATGAGGTAAGCATGGTTTCAAATGTGATGCTTGCTTTTGTGCATTTAAGAATGCAACAAATTCTTAAAACAGAGTATGATGTGTCATTTGGAGGCAAACACATCATTGTCTTTGGAGATCTACTGCAGCTAACTCCAGTGAAAGGACAACCAGTGTTTAAGATGCTTACGCATGAAGATACAAGAAAGTGCCTAGGAAGCATTGGAAATGTGAATATCTGGTTATATTTTAAATATTCAGAACTGCTTCAAAACATGCGACAGGCAAAGGATGAAGATTATAAAAAATATTCTACAAGATGTAAGAATTGGAAAAGTAACTGAGCATGGCAAAGAAGCTTTACAGTCACGATTAATTTCAAATTTGTTTCAAAAGGAAAATATTCTCCTAGAGATTATTTATCAGAAAGTTGCTGAAAACAAAACTGTAATATGCTTGATGCCAACTCTTCGAGAATGTTCAGTCTTCAACAACAAAATGTTAGAGTTAGAACATCAAGAGATTGTGAAACTGGAAGCTATTGATAAAATAGAGCACGAAGGAGTTACTATTGTTTTATCAGAAAAGTTGAAATCAAAGTTGGATTCTTTAGAGAAGACAATTTCTAAAACTGCTGGTTTTGAAAAGACTCTATATGTATGTTTAAATTGTCGTATAATTTTACGACGGAATTTAAATGTGGAAAGAGGTTTAGTAACTGGAGCAATGGGTCATGTTGTTGATTTTGTGAATTACCGAAATAGAGATGGAATTGAATTTATAAAAATTAAATTTGATGGTATTGAAGAAGTACAACAAATCAGTCGTTGTTCTGTCCGATTTTTGCTTGTGAAAGATTTATATGTCCGCAGAAAACAGTTTCCTGTTTCTTTGGCATATGCAGTGACTATTCATAAATCTCAAGGTTTAAGTGTAGATAGTGCTTTGGTGAATATTAGAAGTTCTGTCTTGAAGGAGGGTATGGCATATGTTGCTTTATCTCGAGTCAGAACTTTATCTGGATTGTACATGATTGATTTTGATGAGACAAAGATTAGTGCAGATCTAAATTGTGTAAAGGAATATAATAGGTTAAGAAGAGAGTATGCTCCAAATTTACCTCAATATCCTCTATTTGAAAAGTGTGTAGTAGGCCGAAAAAGAAGAAATGAGAAAAATTGTAGCAAGGCTGTAGCAAAAAAATGAAAACTAGATGAACTAGTAATTGTAAGCAGAAACAAAGAGGATTCTGTTGAAGATATTGTTGGATTTCAGTTTGAGTACAGTTCTGGTGTCAACTGCTATGCTAATGTAGTGGTTAATGTTGTTTTTTTCTCCAAAGTTTGCAAGAACAGATTGTTGAAAATCAGGATCAAAGTTTTTGTTGTTTGTTGAATACTGTGTTTGAGAAATGTAGCAGTGATAGAACAAATATAGAAAGTGTTTCTGATATTCGAAATGATTTAGACATATGTTCTGGTATAACTCAATTTTCTCAGGATATTCAGCAAGATTGTCAGGAATTTCTAATGTACATGCTTGTTGTATTGTAAGAAGAAGGTATAGATGTTGAAAATATTTTTGGCCTTTCTTATAAATGGCAACATGTCTGCGATAATTGTTCCTTTTCAAGTAGTACACCAGTAGATACCGAAAGATTTATATATTTGACTTTACCAGACTGCAAATCAGTGTCTTTTAATAATCTAGTTAGAGCAGCTGATCAAAACATGGTTTGTACCCAATGTAACTGTGCAATGCTATCAACATTATTTATACAACGTTATGGACAGTACGTAATTTTAATGTTCCAACGATGTAGACCTGATGGAACTAAATTAACAACTTTAATTAAAAATTATGTGGCTTCTCAAATATCAATTTCAGGAAGAACCTTTGTAACAGTAGCAATTATTTTCCATGATGGTCCTTCAACAACATCTGGACATTATACAGCTTATTTAAAATGTCAAAACGGTTGGACTTATTGTAATGATACTGTTTTGACTTTCAAAAAACGTTTGCCTTTTGACTTAAAAAATTCTTACCTAGTGTTTTTACAACCTAAATTTTAGGAAAAGTAATTGGCCTAGAAAGATTGGAGCAATTAATACAAGTTAGTCATCAGGATACATAGGCCCACATGCATCAAGCATTTTTGTAGTCGCAAACGGTGCGATTCCTTAAAATCGGCCGTTTGCGAATGCAAAAGTGCTGTTTGGGATGCATCATGCCATTTTAGAAGTCGCATCTTATTTACGATTTCTAAAAATGCGTTAGCATATAAGAAATCGCAATTGTGCGATTTCTTAAATGCTATGCATCATTACAGAAAAATGTGCGATTTTTTAAATTGGAAGTGCAAATTACCACGAAGTTCAACTTCGTGGTAATTTGCGAAATTGTTTAAAAATGCACAAAAATGCATTTTTTAAACTGTTAAGCTACAGACACACATGTCCTTAGGACATGTGTGTATGTAACTTATGCTGAAAAGTACATTTCATGAGTGCAGGGGGGGTCATTTTGACCCCCCTCTCCACCCTTGAAATGCATTGATGAATTGCAATTGCACATTGTGAATTCGCAATTCCCATTCATTCCTATGGGCATTTTGGCCCATAGGAATGAATGGGAATTGTGAATTCGCAATTGAAAATTTGCATTTTGCAAAAAAATATATATATATTCATGCATAGGCTTTTGCGATTTCTAAATTGCGAATCGTTATTTTTCGCAATTTAGAACTCGCAAAAGCCGATATTGATGGATGTGGGCCAAAATGATGTTCAGATTCTGATAGTTTACTGGTTGTTTAAGGTTTTATGGACATGATACAGATCCTTGGGTGGAGATATAAATATTGTTAGGTGTTATGAAAGACGTTGAAGCTTTTCATGCAGAAGGTCGGGAAATGGAAGGTCAAGAGTATTATTAAGTATTTTCCAAAACAAGGAATTTTTACGTACTATTTGGCCATGTGGGAAAGTACATCAATGAAAAATGAGTTTCTCGGGTAAATGTTGAATATATGTTTTTACATAATTTTGTAATGATACTTAATTGCCTTTTGACTTAACAAATTCTTATCTAGTGTTTTTGGAACCCACATTTTAGTGAAAGTAATTGGACAATGAAGATTGGAGCAGTTAATAAAAGTAAGTGTGTTGTTCAAAATTAGTTTGTGAGTGAAAGTGATCAAGATAATTAGTAAACTGGTAGTTGTCACAGAGGTAGTGTAAGTGTATCACATAGTGAGTGATATCAGTATTATAGGAAATGTTTATCAAGAGTAAGTCAGAGGTGTAAATATAATTTTTGTTAGATGATGAAATAGATGTTGGACTTTTCATTCCGAAAGTCAGGTAAATGGAAGTTTAAAACTACTAATAAGTAATTTCCAAAAAAATTGACTTTCTGTATACCATTTGGCCATGTGAAAAGGTATGTAAATGAAGATTACGTATTTCAGGTAAATGTGGTCAATATATGTTTCTATATCACTTTAGTTTGAGTGTATAATAATGAGATACTGTATCTTAGAAATTGCTGTTTGGAAGAAAACATTTAAGATATGTTTTTTCTACGTTTTATGTTTTTTTTAAACACAATCATTTTGATTGTGTTTTTTTTTTTGCCCGCTGTGATATGATGAGTAGTATTGAACTCACTGTTTTTAGTGAAAATTAATATATTCTGAGAACAGCAAAAATAAACCATATAACATGTTGCACAAGTTAATTAGCATTTTGTATTGTGAAATATAACTGATTTCTTTACTCTCTTCTACAGATATTATATTATAAGGTAAGTACAACTAATAAAAAATAAATGTTCATTACTTTTTTATTTCTGTTTCTCTCTATCCTTTCCTTACTGCCTCTCTCTTAACCTCACTGCTTTCATCCTTTCAGTTTCTCACTTCCTTTCTCTTATGTTCTCTCCCTTTAACTCATCAACATTTTGTCACTGACTTTTTTTTGCTCCTTCACTCAGTCCCCTTCTCTCACTGTTTCCTTCACTCCCTCTATTTCCTCACTCTTTTACTCTTCTTGTCTCATGCTCACTCACCTTTATTCATCCTCTATCACCTCTGTTTCATCAAACTTACTGTCATTCTTTTACCCTACGTCACCCTTGTCCCTTTATTTTGCTTCCCTTACTTATCCTCATTCCCTGTACTTCACTCCCCTTCTTCTTAGTCTTCTCACCCACTCATGTTAAGTCAGTCCCTCTGTTTCACTCCCCTTCACCTCTCGTTCCTTCCTTTGCTCACTCACTAATTCCCCTTCTGTCACTCACCTAACTGCACTTCAAACACACCTTCATAAAACTCCCTGTGTCCTCTTACTTTCTCTGTACTCTTCCATCACTCCCTCTCTCTTAGACTCACTGTTGTTAACACACCTGCACTAATTTCCCTTTCCCTCTCCCTCATTTCCCTTCCCTAACTCCTCTTTCCTTTTTCTCCTGTTTTGTCTCTTGTATTGTGAATAATGTATTATAACTGATTTGTTTTTTCGTTTCCACAGATATTTCATTTATAAGGTAAGTACGACTGACACAAAAAACTTTTTTATTTCTCTTTTTGTCTATCCTTCCATCGCTCCCTGTCTCTTAGCGTGACTCTCTTCATCACCTCATTCTGTCACTCCTTTTCCCTCACCTACACTACCTCAATTTCCGTTCTTTGATCCCTCACTGAGTGTCCTTCTATCACTCCTTCATTCACTCCCTGAGTGTAGTCAATCACTCACTCCCATTGTCTCACACTCACTCAACTGTATCCATCCTCTATCATTTGTCTTTCTTCAACTTCACTGTCCTTCTCTCACTCACCTCACCCTTGTTTCATTAGGCTGCTTCCGTCAGTACCCTTTATTTCTATCCTTCACTCCCCTTCTAATTTCTTGTTTCCCTCACTTACCTTTTCTCAGTTCATCTGATTTACTCCCCTTCACCTCTCTTTCCTTCTTTTGCTCCCTTACTCATTAACCTTCCCTCACTCACCTTACTCCACTTCACTTACTCCTTCTTTCACTGCCTTTGAACTCTGACATCCTCACTTCTCTTTCTTCACTGTCTCTCTGTTAGCCTTACTTCCTCTGTCCCTTCACTGTGTCACTGCCCTTCCCTTACACTCACTCTGTTTAACTCACCCACACTCCATCACTTGTCTTTCTTTGCTCCCTCACTCAGTCTTTCCTTCACTTCCTCTGTGTCCTCACTCCCCTTGTCTCACGCTCATTCGCCATCTCTCTTTTGACTGTGCTATGTCTTCCTTTGCTTGTTCCATGTTTCTCTGTGTGTGTGCCATCTTACCCTCTGTCTGCACAATATATGCATGTGCGTGTGTCATCTTACCCTTTGCTTGCACCATCTCACCCTCTACTTGATCTATCTCACTCTCTGCCTGCACCATCTTACTCTCTACCTGTGGCATGTGTCCCTCTCCATGTGCCATCTATCTTGCTTGACTCTTAATCTCCTTCCTTCTCTCTTGTATTGTGAAATATACATTGTATGCATTATAATTTAATTGTTTCTTGTGTTTTACAGATATTATATTTTTTTTAAATAACTTCTTTAAGTTTTTTTATATCTTAGAAAGTAAGTATAAGAAATAAAAAACTTTTTTCGCATCAGTGTCTAAGTTTTCATTATTTATAAGGTAAGTATGAGAATCAAAAATAGGGTGTGTTATCACTCTCTTATTGTGACAGAATAACTGCCTCACTCTTTCTCAGTCCCTTGCTCCCTCTCTCTCTACATGTGTCTCCCTTACAGTTAATCTTCTTTGCTCTCTCTTTCTACCACTCCTCCTCTTTACCTCAGTAAGTTTCCCTCTTTCTTTATTTTGTTAGGTTTGATCTTATTCTCCTTCCTTTACTCTGTTATCCATTTCTTTCCTGTTAGTAAACCTTCATTTATTGGCACTGCACTTCCTCCAGTGCACTTCCTTCTCTCTGTTTCTCACACCTCTTCCCTTTTGTGTTCACTTTTGTTTATTTATTTATTTATTTATTTTTTGCAGAGTTTTATATAGCGCAAACTAGACCTGAACCGAATCAGGTATCAGAGCGCTTTACATAGCACGAGTTACGTTACATGAGGACGTACACATTCATTTTTAGGCACGGGGAGATTAAGTGATTTGCCCAGAATCACAGGAGGTTTTGGCGTCGTTACCGAGACTCGAACCCAGATCCCCAGGTCCAAGGTCAAGCGCCCTAGCCGTTAGGCCAACTCCTCTCCCCTCTCTTTACACTTCTTTGTTTTGAAAACAGTGCCACAGGCCCTTAAATATTCGTTAGATACCACCGAATACTATACGGCCTCAAGGCCCATAGGAATCAATGGCAATTACCGAATCGGTAAATACCGATTCGGTAAAATGACTGAATTATACAGATTCGATAATTTCAAAAGACAAATTACATACATCCCATTTACCTACTCTTAAATATTGAAGTGGTATGATTTGGGACGCGATGTAGGTAGGCATTTACCGGTCGGTAACGGCTGAATTTGGCCGTTACTGACCGGTAAATGCCTTTTCCTATGTAGGAGGCATTTATTTACAGATTTGGTATTTTTACCAATTCTGCATTTACCAAATCGGTAAAATTACCGAATCGGTAAATACAGACTCGGTAAAAATACCAAATCTGTCAATTCTATTGTTGGTAGCACTGTTGATGGTGCTAGAGGCATCTAAGAATTTGTTATTTACCACTCAATACAATTGGGTGATAAATAAGGAATTCCAGTGTACATTGACATCTGTGCATGTACACCTGTGCCATGTGGCACACATACATTCCCTAAGGGCATGTATGTCTGTCACATGGCACACAAGTCAAAAACAGGGGTGCTACAGGTTGTCAAAGTGACACCCTGTTCCCCCTGGCAGGATTCGGTATTTACAGATTCGGTAATTACCGAATCGGTATTTGCCATTGATTCCTATGGGCTTCAAGGCCCATAGGAATCAATGGCAAACACAGATTTGGTAATTATCGAATCGGTAATTACCGAATTTTACCAAATCGGTAATTAATTCGGTAAAAATACCTACATCCCCATTGCCAGTTCTTAAATACCGAATCGGTATGATTCGGTATTTAAGAAGTGGTAATCTGGGATTACCTACATTGGGCCCTCGGTATTTATGAGTAGGTAAATCGAGATTACATACATCTGGGCCATTGAGTTGTAACATATTTATATACATATATTACATTTCAGTGCTTTGGAAGTAGTACAGTATACTATAGGTAAACACCTTATAGGTTTATGCTGTACCACATTCTTATAGTTTTGCACTTTGACATTCACTATGACAAACTTTTACATACAAACATAGAAATTTAGTTATTTCTTTAACCAGTAGAGGTAGTTCTAAAAAGAACTTTTTTTTTCTTTGGTTTTGTTTTGCTTGAAAAACGTAGAAAAATGAACTTTTTACACAAAATAATTGTTCAACAGGAACAAACTATGAAATTGAAAGAAAAAAATTATTTCGTGCATCTGTGGATCCTGTTTTTCTGTAAAATTATTTCAATGGACTGTTGTCCGAAGGCTACTAATTTACTGCAATTTATGCATTGCATCATTAGATTTTTCAGTTCTGGCTGAATGTTGGCCACCGTTGAAGATGGCATTGGTGGTACTCCGGTTCTTGCTGTAGATGTACTAGGGGAAGTGTCCTCCTCCTGAGATCTTTGCACCACAGCTCTGCTCCAATTATTGGGGTGCATATTTTTTACATGGTGTTCCATGGTGTGGGTTCCAAATGAATATTTCTTATTTGGATTTCCTCTTGATAACACTGTGTCACAGATCTTGCAGGTGACCAGTGGTGCATTTACTTTCTTTTGATGTTCTGGAAAACTTAAAAATTTCCAGACTATGGACTCCTTCTTCTTTCTTGGGTGAGGGTCCTCTTCAACAAACTCTTCATTAGAAGAATGGTCAGACTCTGGATGTTCAGCCATTTGGAAGTATTTTTCTGTAGCTAGGAGCAGTAGAAAAAAGGTGTTGCTTCTCTGAAAGCCAAAGAAGAATGATGAACATGGGAGGGGTTTTTCAACAATTGGAGTAGGAAGTATTATAAACCAATTAAATCTTTTGGTTTAAGGTCACAGGGTTGGACGTAAGCTTACGGAGCGCTTACGTTGCGTTTACGGGGCGCTTACGTAAGCTTACGTTGCGTTTAGGGGGCGCTTACGTCATCTTACGGAGCGTTTACGTAGTACGCACCCTCGTGAGATTTATAATTGCTTAAATAAAGTTATATATGGTCTTTTAAAGTTTAAATTAACATGTTCTTTATTATTCCAGATAATGTGTACCTTTACATTGTGCAATGAATACGTAGATAGAACGATTTAAAGTTTATAAAACTTTCGGGGGTAAGAGCTCGGAGCTTTTACGGTGCGCGGACGGAGCTCTTACGTTGCGTGCACGTGCGACGCACCCTCGCAAGATTTGTTACTACTTTAAAAAGTAATATACTGTTGTTAAAAGTTTGAAAAAAACATTTTCTACATTAAAGCAAATATTGTCTACCTTTAAAATCAACGTTAAAAACGTAGATATTATGTTTTAGAAATTTTAAAAAAATGGTCAGGGTAAGAGCTCGGAGCATTTACGGTGTGCTTTCAGAGTGCTCACGGTGCGCGGACCCTGTAATCATATTAAAAAAAACTTGAAAATAAAAATATATATATTCACTGAAAAAACTATAGGTTTGAATCCTTACATAGTTAGGTATTAGCAATTAAAAAAACCGTGCAAATTCACTGAAAAAACCATAGGTTTCAGGTCATATATAGTTAGGTATTAGCATTTAAAAAACCTTGGAAATTCACTGACAAAACCATAGGTTTCAGGTCATATATAGTTAGGAATTAGCATTTAAAAAACCGTGCAAATTCACTGAAAAAACCATAGGTTTCAGGTCATATATAGTTAGGTATTAGCATTTAAAAAACCATTGAGATTGCTCCTATATAGTTAGTTGGACTAACTATATTTCGCGCACCCGCAATCCACTGCTGATGATGTCACATATTACATCATTCATGACATGGTCGTGACATCACTGATGACATCACTGATGACATCTCAAATGACATCACTGATGACATCACTGATGACATCTCAATTGACATCACTGATGACATCATTCATGTGATAATACGATGCACCTCCTCACACTCTAATCTAACCTTTGATACACCCAGTCTTAAATACAAACTACCATTCTTGAAACCATTGACACACCAATACCAGTTACTACATACGCACTCACTGATTCCAAGGTCTACACACACATCCACTCATTCACCCATACAATCACTCATACATACAGTCACTGATCAATACAATACTATCATATGCACTTATACACCTATAGAGACCCTCACACACTTTCACTCATCCATGGAGTTTCTCACACACCTAGTCAGTCATGCAAAGAATGAATCACACTCCCATGTCCTCATCTATACAGTTATGCACACAACACCTTACTTATTCAAACATATACTAAAACATACTTACTCTCTTAAACAATCACTGATACAAGTACACATTGATCCATACAGCCACTTGCATAATCACTGGCTCTCATGTATAGTCATTTATATATACCAACTCTCACATGCAGTGTGTTTTACATATGTACTTACTTGGACATGTAGCACTGAGATATACATTCACTCACCAACACACCAATGCACACAGTAAACCGCCCATACAGCTGTTTCCATATGCATTCTTGAACTCATACACCTAGTGAATCAACTGCTCACACATCTATGCACAGAGTCACACACCTCCCAGTCACCCACACACACACTCAGTCTCACATACAAATACTTGGGCAACCAATCAATTACCCATATAGCCACTCATATAGCTACTGATCAACACAAACAGCATCTTACACAACAACAGACATACTGATGCACACATTCAGACAGTTTAGTCACTAACCCATGCATTCAGTAAGACACATTTAATCACTCACTCATACAGTCAGTCACACGCCTACTAAATCCTTCATCCAGACACTTATACATCTACTCATTCTTCAATATGTAAAACATATTTAAACTTTACAGAAACACACAGTCACTGGATGATGTCATCAGTGATGTCATCAGTGATGTCATTTGAGATGTCATCAGTGATGTCATCAGTGATGTCACTGACCATGTCATGAATGATGTAATATGTGACATCATCAGCAGTGGATTGCGGGTGCGCGAAATATAGTTAGTCCAACTAACTACATAGGAGCAATTTCAATGGTTTTTTAAATGCTAATACCTTACTATATATGACCAGAAACCTATGGTTTTTTCAGTGAATATATATATATATATATATATATATTACCTACTGGCGGTCGCCAGTAGGTAGTTATAGTAATGACCTAGTTTCCATAGGAAATCTGCAACATTCTATTGGGAATAACTTTTGCGCAGGTGGACGAATCTTCGCAAATTTCTCAAAGAAGATGGCCCACTCCACTCCACTCCTTCCCAGAAAATTTGGGGGGATTCGTAAAGTGGGGGCTGAGAAAAAAGGGGGGTCCCAAAACGTGTTTTCCCCATGTTATTTTCCATAGGATGATTAGACACGGCTACAGCCTGAACGGCTGAAAGGAATTACAAGAAATTTGGCAAAATGGAAGAGTGTGGTTCGCAGATTACGCTTTTGCTTAAATGGTGTAAATTCCTCCAGTAGTTCTTGAGAAAATTGAAAGGAAAAAAATATATATCTATAAATGCGCACCTGTACGCGCACCATTGCGCGCACCTTTGCGCGCGAGCGGAATTCTGATTTGCTGTTAAACGTCTGTCAACATTCGATTCGGTGGAAACCAGGATGTTTTGGCCCCCATTTTGTCAGTGCGAGGCAGAAGAGAGGCCAAAATAAAAGTAAAGACCATGAAAAAGGGCCAGGGTAGAGACTCCTTGACCCCCTAGGTCTTCTCAGGGGGTCCCTGAAGGACCCCGAAGACGCAAACATTTTTTTTTTAAATCGCGGGGTGCGCGCACGTTGCACTCACCCCGGAGGCAGAGGAGAGCTCAAAACAGGGGGTAGGGTAGAGACTCCCTGACCCCCTAGGACTTCTCAGGGGGTCCCTGAAGGATCCCAAACAACAAAAAAACATATATTTTTTAAAATCGCAAGGTGCGCGCATGTTGCATGCACCCTCGAGGCAGAGTGAGTCAAAAAGAAAAGTGGAAAACATGAAAAGGGGGTAGGGTAGAGACTTCCTGACCCCCTAGGCCTTCTCAGGGGGTCCCCAAATGACAAAAAAACGTATTTTTTTTAAAAATCGCATTGCATGCACCCTCGAGGCAGAAGTGTGTCAATAAGAAAAGTGGAAAACGGGAAAAGAGGGCAGGTTAGAGACTTCCTGACCCCCTAGGCCATCTCAGGGGGTCCCTGAAGGACCCTGAAGGTGAAAAATATACATATATATATATATTTTTTTAAATCGCGAGGTGCGCGCACGTTGCACGCACCCTCGAGGTTAAAGATCGCGAGGTGCGCGCACTTTGCGCGCACGTCAGAAATAAAAAAACAAAAAAATACTGTTAAATAACAAGTTTGAGTGTTTAGATGTTGGTTGGCTCTAAAAAGAGCTGTTGTGTTCATTGAGTGTTTTTTGTACCTACAAGTAAGTACCGATGCAGAGTCTAAAATTCAAGAGGAAGACTCTGTTTCCCTCATCTGTGAAATGTACACCGTCTCCTCTATAAATGCCTTGCATGTTGTAACGCAAGTTGTTGTGGTATATAGAACCCATACCATAGTCTCTGAGGAAAGCAGAAACAGACTTATTCACATGTTTCCTTGCTTTCCCAATCTGCAGACAATATTGGTTGGACCAGTTCCATTTTTGCCTTGGGCATATATTAGAATATACAAAGGCAGTTTGTTGAAAAAGTGACATCAATTGCCCAAAGGTGTCCTTTAAAAGCATTTCCAGTCCTACCCCAGTTAAAGTGCCTAGGTCATTGCCACCACAGTGCACAATTATGAGGTCAGGGTGTGGGAGATGCAAAAAGGATTTTACCAATGACATCAATTGGTGACATCTCAATCCTCTCTGGCCAATCCACATAATATCCACATTTGGTAAATCAAGGTTGAGAAAGCATCTATTTGCTACATACCTTTCACACCAGAAAATATAGCTGTGTCCTACAATCCACACTCTAAGCATCTTGAAGAGAGATCTGGTTGTACTCAGATGGGCTCTGGAAATGAAATGGCAGTTTGAAAAGTAGGAGTTTAGAAAAAAATGTGGATGAGATTCTGTGCACTTGAAAAAAAAAGAATTGGTGGTTTCTGAAAATTCAACTAGGGTGCATGCTACTTTTTTTTTAAGGGGAAATGCTAATGGTTGAGAGAAAGAGATTGAAAGGAAAATTGCACAGGATTCGCTGCTGTATTGAAAAGTCAAACACTCTTGCTGGTTTGCTTTGCAGATGAACTTTTAACCTGTGTGTTCAGTTAGGTGTTCTATGGAGTGTTACCATGGTAACAGGCAGAGAGAGCAGTGGGGGAAGGTTGAATTGTATGTGAGATTGAAAGTGTTTCAATGTAGAACCAATTGAAATGTTAGTTTGGGACAATCCGGACGCCGCATTACCTGCCGTGAGGGAAACGGCCATCTCGCTTTGTTTGTTGCTCCAGTCCACTGCCTGATAACCATCAGAACCGCGCCGTGAGGGAAACGGCCAGAAGCCCAGCGCCCACACCGTCATCCACCGCTATCCACCCGGTGCAGCAGCAGCTGGGGAACTACATCACCCAGCTGCCCCGGGGGTGGACGCGGCGGGTGTGACGACGCCCACGCGCCAGGAGGCGCATTATCAGCAGGGAGCGCCGAAGCGCTCCTGGGACAATCCGGACGCCGCATTACCTGCCGTGAGGGAAACGGCCATCTCGCTTTGTTTGTTGCTCCAGTCCACTGCCTGATAACCATCAGAACCGCGCCGTGAGGGAAACGGCCAGAAGCCCAGCGCCCACACCGTCATCCACCGCTATCCACCCGGTGCAGCAGCAGCTGGGGAACTACATCACCCAGCTGCCCCGGGGGTGGACGCGGCGGGTGTGACGACGCCCACGCGCCAGTAGGCGCATTATCAGCAGGGAACGCCTCTCGCACACGCGAGTCGCGCGCGGGAGAAGCCCGGGAGAAGGGCGGGACAGTCTTAGACAGTCCTAGACTGGCCGGGACTGGACTGGACCAGGTTATTAACGTCTTTAGAACCGTGAGTTTTCTGCCTGTTCTCTTGGTCATTGTACTTCCAGCTGTTGTCCATTTTATTTGCATTGTTTCAAGTGTGCTGAACCATGTCTAAACAGAAAACACCCACCACCCCTGCAAACACCATGGACAATTACTTGGTACACAGAGTGGCTAAAATAATTAGTGACCGGAGGTCCTCCTTGGGTTTGAGTGACTCTTCCCCCTGCTCTCAAAGCGAAGCTTTGGACCTTATTGACTTGGATTTAGAGGCAGTGAATACAACAGTCACTGAAAACGCTGAAAACGCCATAAATGATGATGATAGTCCAATGTTTAATCCTCCTATAAGTGTTTTACATCTTGATGCAAATGTTGATTTATTAACGGGGGAGGAGCTGCACAGGTCCTGTATTGATCTAGAGGTGGTTGAAGAGGATGTCTCTTCGCCAACGCCAGTTGCGCCTCCAAGAGTAGTTAAACGACCCTCCAAGGTCCCCCCGAAAAGGCTAGGTCTACGGTCCAATAGCAAAAAACCTGCAACCCCCCCTAAAATTATGCATAAAAATACTACTGATGAAATCAGGGAGGAAAGAAGTAACTCAATAAACTTTGAAGAGCTGTTGTCAAATAAGTTTATGGCTATGTTAGAAGCTAAGTTATCATGTATAATCAAGCCTCTTGTATCCAAAGTAGATCATTTGTCTGATAAAGTTCACAAGCTGGAGGCACTCTTAAAAATGACGAATGATAAAGTGGATCAGCTCCCTAATGAAATTGTGAAAAATTTAGATGAAAAGCTGGTGAACATGACTGTTACCCCACAACCAACACCTATCCCTATTGGGTTAAGTATATCCAGCATTGAAAATAATGATGGTAAATTGCCAGTTCCTATACCTTTGACAACCCAAGGGGATGCTCTTGTACCCATTCCCCATTTAGAACTAAACCCCGTAGAACTGATTGTGGAAGCTTCCCCGCTGGTTTTAGTATTGGCTAATGTCCCACCACTCGAGAAAGACCAGTCTGAAACCCCTGATTCTCTCTTAAATAAATCCTTGCAGTGGTTAGGAAACAACATGCAAATATCTCCTTGGGGTAGAGAAAAGTTGTCTGATGATCTCCTAACAGCAAGAAGAGTAAAGTGGATAGGGACAAAACCAAAGAAATTTTTTGGGGATTGCGTGGTATTGAATCTTAAGGGCCCCGATGTATTATCAGACATTCTGCTTAATATCTTTCCACCACAGCGTAGAAGAGCTCGATGAGAAGAATATATTGTCCCCCTACCAGGCAGGGTTTCGGCCATTGACCAGTAGTGTTGACCAGGTCTTGTATTTCCTGACCATTTATTGGAGAAATGTCACGCTAAAAAAGGGCACGTTGTATGCAGTCTTTGTAGACTTAAAAGCAGCTTTCGACCTAGTCCCCAGAGAGAAACTGTGGCAGACGCTGGTTGATGTAGGTTTGAGTCAAGAACTCCTTACTCTCCTAGTTCGCCTCCATGATAATAACTTTGCTAGAATAAGATGGGGCAAGCAAGGAGAAGTCACAGATTCTTTCCCAATAGAACGAGGAGTAAGGCAAGGGTGTGTCCTTGCACCAACACTATTTTCAATTTATATAAACGGTATTGTCGCCCATTTAATGAAAACCCCATGTGATGCTCCAGTTATAGCAGGCTCCCACGTCCCCGTTTTAATGTTTGCGGACGACACGCTTTTACTTTCACGCACACCAAGCGGTCTCCAAAAAGTGGTTGATGCCTTTGGTGAATACTGTGATAGTAGGGGCCTTGAATTGAACACCACTAAAACAAAATTCACGTGCCTAAACTACCAGTCCTCATTCAAAGGCGTAATAAATTATAAAGGAACCCCCCTAGAGAAAGTGGATGCTTTTACCTATTTAGGCATCACTCTCCAGGGAAACATGAGGTGGAAATCGCATATTAATAAAACACTATTGAAGTTTAACCAGCTTACTGGTGCAGTGACCCTAAAACATCGTAAATCACTAACTAAGCCGGTTAAATGTGCATTAGAAATATATAATATGAAAGTATTAGGCGCCTGCTTATATGGATCTGAATTATGGGGGTTTTCTAACTTGGGTGAGCTAGGTCGTGCGGAAAACAGATTTTTACGAGGGCTTGTTATGGCCCCCCAAAGCACACCTGTTATTCCGCTAAAGTTGGACCTGGGCAGAAAAAACATCGAGGATATAGCCAGACTACGGCCACTCCTTTATTGGAGACGTTTGATGGTTACACCAGAACTGAACCATTATGCTGCAGCTCTGAAAGATGTGGTCGAGTTTGACCGCTTTCATAGTATTGAATGGCTGAAGGAACTGCGGGGGCTTTTAGTTTTGTTAAAATTGGAACACCTTTGGGGCAATCATGATGTGGCTAGATTTCCTACAAAGGCGAAATTGAAAGACCTATATTGGGAGATGGTCTACGCAACAATGTTCTGTAAAGGTTCCCAATCGAAATTGACTAACCGCTTCTGTGACATCAAAATGTATCCAGTTTGCGAAACATATTGGGACATAATAGAACGACCATATGACAGGAAACTATATTTTCAATTTCGTATAGGAACTTTACCAGTGAATGCATTTAAAAAACATTGGTCTCCATTGTGGGATGACCATTGCTTCCACTGTAAAGATCAAATAGAGCACATTCCCCATCTGCTGTTCTGTTGTCCTTTATATGTTAGCCCTAGGCGTAAATGGTTAAAGCCAGTATGCCTAAATATTGGCACCCGCAGTCAAACGATAGCTCTCAGAATACTTGAATCTGATTGTTCTACACTAATGGTTGTTGCCGTAGCTAAATTTCTTGCCTGGGCATGGACAATCCGCACTCGCACTTTAAAGTCTCATGTAAATGATATAGTGTTGCCCTAGTCCGTTTAGCCTATTGCATGAATTGTCCCAAAATATTTTACTAGAAATAATTCGTTTTTTATTGTATTTTTAAATGTATAATATAATATCTTTCCACCACAGCGTAGAAGAGCAGAAATAGTCCCATTGACATTGGACTTTTTTTATAGCAGAAGAGGTCTAGTGGCAAAGCCCAGCATCCTAAGGACAAAGTGGACAGCAGTGGGAACTAGTAGGGTTAGGGGTGAAAAACAAATTCATGATTGGGGGATAAATTTAGAAAATCGCTATTCGGCTTTGTCCAATTTAAATGATTGTGATTGACTCACTAGTCGAGAAACCTCATTGTCGCAAAAGCACCAATATAGAGGAAATATGACATGTACTCCTCTGACAAATCAGAATATAGATATAGAGAGATTATCTCTTATGGCACATGGAAATCCTGTCCCCATGGTACATGAATTGGTTACCGAGTCCATCGCTTGTATTACAGAGGTGATGCAGCCGATGACTACACCAATGGAGGGCATAATAATAAGTGCAGATAGTCAATCAACAACTCGGAAACCTGAAAATGGGCAATTATTGTTCCAACAGGATTCTGTTTTGCTTTCCCTCGTATCGTGGAATATAGCAGGCATAGCAAGCAAGTTACCCACATTGGAATGGGCCGACTACATTGACCATCATGATATAATCATGTTACAAGAAACATGGTCTCTTACTCCAACCTTTAGAGAGGGGTTTCTTAACTTTTATATCCCGGCAACTAAAAACCGGCTGGGACGCCCCTCTGGAGGTTTGCTAATTTGGATAAGGCAGTCCCTGAATTGTACCATAAAACAATTATCTATACCATCCAATGATATTATGGCACTCAACATTAAATGGGACAATGGCGAAGAGATTATCCTGTATAATGTTTACGCTAGAGGAGTATCCAGTGGTAAGACCTCTGATACTGTCACACTCCTAGAGCAAAACATTGAAATGTCTCCGCCACAGAAACAAACCATAGTGGGAGGGGACTTTAATGTTACTTTCGAGCCTCTGGGAGAAGAGGATCGGGCATTGTCTGAGGAAGAGGATGACAAGTGGGGTATACCACAGCTGGAATTAACTGCCATTAAAAAATGGAGTAACGTGGCAATCCAGATAAAAAGTCTCTGCCTAGCAAGAGGCCTGAGAGCGACAAATGGTCGCTCCCCTTCCGATCAAAAAGGACACAATACGTTTGACAATGGCCGATCATCTAGCAGAATTGATTATATACTTCTAGACGTAAGGATCTGGAGTAAAATGCTAGACATGGTTATAGAAAACAGATTAGAAAGTGATCATAATCCCCTGCGATTGACATTTTATTCCCACTATGAGTCTATGGTACAAATTAATAATATAGGATTATTGACGCAGGACATAGTATGCGCGAATAATCTACGTAACCTTAAGTGGAGTAGGCTTGTGGAGGATGGGGCACAATTAGAGGTTTTAAAGAAAATGGTAGCCGATGAAGTAAAAATCATCGAGTCGTACCAAGGGACGCCCAAATTTCAAGAGCATGTGATGGAGGCTCATGACAAACTTTTTTCTAAAATACAAAGTTTCTTTGTTAAAAAAGCGGTTCCTGCTAAAGCGGGAAAAAACCACCCAGTACAAAGCTGGTACGATAAGAGTTGTAGGGTGGCACGCCACAATTAGAGCCTGGAATTGAAAGCAGGTAATGCTATAGCAATTAGGAGGGCGAGAGATGCATATAGGCAAACCCAAAAACTGGCGAGGAAACGCTGGGACGAAGAAGGCTGGCAAGAACTGAAGGAGGCATGTGCAGCTAAGGATTCAAGGCGTTTTTGGACTATTGTAAAATGGGAGAGGGGAGGTATAGCAGCCCAGCCACATAATAATGTTCCCATAAATCAATGGATAGAGTTTTTTAAACCACAGTATGCCCGTAATCACGCATATATTCTTGACCAAACACCCCCACTTACCTTCTTTAAAACTCCAATATTCAACGAGAAGGATGTTAGTATTGCATTGGATTGTATAGCGGGGGGGAAAGCCCCAGGCATGGACGGTATTCCAGCCGATGTATTCTTGTCGGACCGGATTGCCTGGAGTTCATACTTTAAAATGTGGCGATGGGAGGGGAAGTCCCCCCGTCATGGAAGGGAGCAGAAATAATCCCCATATTTAAAAAAGGTGACAAAACACTAGCCCAAAATTACAGACCCATCAGTCTAATAGACACAGCACAAAAACTTATGGGTCGCCTAGTTCAGAATAAGCTGCAGCAATGGATCGATGAGAAGAATATATTGTCCCCCTACCAGGCAGGGTTTCGGCCATTGACCAGTAGTGTTGACCAGGTCTTGTATTTCCTGACCATTTATTGGAGAAATGTCACGCTAAAAAAGGGCACGTTGTATGCAGTCTTTGTAGACTTAAAAGCAGCTTTCGACCTAGTCCCCAGAGAGAAACTGTGGCAGACGCTGGTTGATGTAGGTTTGAGTCAAGAACTCCTTACTCTCCTAGTTCGCCTCCATGATAATAACTTTGCTAGAATAAGATGGGGCAAGCAAGGAGAAGTCACAGATTCTTTCCCAATAGAACGAGGAGTAAGGCAAGGGTGTGTCCTTGCACCAACACTATTTTCAATTTATATAAACGGTATTGTCGCCCATTTAATGAAAACCCCATGTGATGCTCCAGTTATAGCAGGCTCCCACGTCCCCGTTTTAATGTTTGCGGACGACACGCTTTTACTTTCACGCACACCAAGCGGTCTCCAAAAAGTGGTTGATGCCTTTGGTGAATACTGTGATAGTAGGGGCCTTGAATTGAACACCACTAAAACAAAATTCACGTGCCTAAACTACCAGTCCTCATTCAAAGGCGTAATAAATTATAAAGGAACCCCCCTAGAGAAAGTGGATGCTTTTACCTATTTAGGCATCACTCTCCAGGGAAACATGAGGTGGAAATCGCATATTAATAAAACACTATTGAAGTTTAACCAGCTTACTGGTGCAGTGACCCTAAAACATCGTAAATCACTAACTAAGCCGGTTAAATGTGCATTAGAAATATATAATATGAAAGTATTAGGCGCCTGCTTATATGGATCTGAATTATGGGGGTTTTCTAACTTGGGTGAGCTAGGTCGTGCGGAAAACAGATTTTTACGAGGGCTTGTTATGGCCCCCCAAAGCACACCTGTTATTCCGCTAAAGTTGGACCTGGGCAGAAAAAACATCGAGGATATAGCCAGACTACGGCCACTCCTTTATTGGAGACGTTTGATGGTTACACCAGAACTGAACCATTATGCTGCAGCTCTGAAAGATGTGGTCGAGTTTGACCGCTTTCATAGTATTGAATGGCTGAAGGAACTGCGGGGGCTTTTAGTTTTGTTAAAATTGGAACACCTTTGGGGCAATCATGATGTGGCTAGATTTCCTACAAAGGCGAAATTGAAAGACCTATATTGGGAGATGGTCTACGCAACAATGTTCTGTAAAGGTTCCCAATCGAAATTGACTAACCGCTTCTGTGACATCAAAATGTATCCAGTTTGCGAAACATATTGGGACATAATAGAACGACCATATGACAGGAAACTATATTTTCAATTTCGTATAGGAACTTTACCAGTGAATGCATTTAAAAAACATTGGTCTCCATTGTGGGATGACCATTGCTTCCACTGTAAAGATCAAATAGAGCACATTCCCCATCTGCTGTTCTGTTGTCCTTTATATGTTAGCCCTAGGCGTAAATGGTTAAAGCCAGTATGCCTAAATATTGGCACCCGCAGTCAAACGATAGCTCTCAGAATACTTGAATCTGATTGTTCTACACTAATGGTTGTTGCCGTAGCTAAATTTCTTGCCTGGGCATGGACAATCCGCACTCGCACTTTAAAGTCTCATGTAAATGATATAGTGTTGCCCTAGTCCGTTTAGCCTATTGCATGAATTGTCCCAAAATATTTTACTAGAAATAATTCGTTTTTTATTGTATTTTTAAATGTATAATATAATATCTTTCCACCACAGCGTAGAAGAGCAGAAATAGTCCCATTGACATTGGACTTTTTTTATAGCAGAAGAGGTCTAGTGGCAAAGCCCAGCATCCTAAGGACAAAGTGGACAGCAGTGGGAACTAGTAGGGTTAGGGGTGAAAAACAAATTCATGATTGGGGGATAAATTTAGAAAATCGCTATTCGGCTTTGTCCAATTTAAATGATTGTGATTGACTCACTAGTCGAGAAACCTCATTGTCGCAAAAGCACCAATATAGAGGAAATATGACATGTACTCCTCTGACAAATCAGAATATAGATATAGAGAGATTATCTCTTATGGCACATGGAAATCCTGTCCCCATGGTACATGAATTGGTTACCGAGTCCATCGCTTGTATTACAGAGGTGATGCAGCCGATGACTACACCAATGGAGGGCATAATAATAAGTGCAGATAGTCAATCAACAACTCGGAAACCTGAAAATGGGCAATTATTGTTCCAACAGGATTCTGTTTTGCTTTCCCTCGTATCGTGGAATATAGCAGGCATAGCAAGCAAGTTACCCACATTGGAATGGGCCGACTACATTGACCATCATGATATAATCATGTTACAAGAAACATGGTCTCTTACTCCAACCTTTAGAGAGGGGTTTCTTAACTTTTATATCCCGGCAACTAAAAACCGGCTGGGACGCCCCTCTGGAGGTTTGCTAATTTGGATAAGGCAGTCCCTGAATTGTACCATAAAACAATTATCTATACCATCCAATGATATTATGGCACTCAACATTAAATGGGACAATGGCGAAGAGATTATCCTGTATAATGTTTACGCTAGAGGAGTATCCAGTGGTAAGACCTCTGATACTGTCACACTCCTAGAGCAAAACATTGAAATGTCTCCGCCACAGAAACAAACCATAGTGGGAGGGGACTTTAATGTTACTTTCGAGCCTCTGGGAGAAGAGGATCGGGCATTGTCTGAGGAAGAGGATGACAAGTGGGGTATACCACAGCTGGAATTAACTGCCATTAAAAAATGGAGTAACGTGGCAATCCAGATAAAAAGTCTCTGCCTAGCAAGAGGCCTGAGAGCGACAAATGGTCGCTCCCCTTCCGATCAAAAAGGACACAATACGTTTGACAATGGCCGATCATCTAGCAGAATTGATTATATACTTCTAGACGTAAGGATCTGGAGTAAAATGCTAGACATGGTTATAGAAAACAGATTAGAAAGTGATCATAATCCCCTGCGATTGACATTTTATTCCCACTATGAGTCTATGGTACAAATTAATAATATAGGATTATTGACGCAGGACATAGTATGCGCGAATAATCTACGTAACCTTAAGTGGAGTAGGCTTGTGGAGGATGGGGCACAATTAGAGGTTTTAAAGAAAATGGTAGCCGATGAAGTAAAAATCATCGAGTCGTACCAAGGGACGCCCAAATTTCAAGAGCATGTGATGGAGGCTCATGACAAACTTTTTTCTAAAATACAAAGTTTCTTTGTTAAAAAAGCGGTTCCTGCTAAAGCGGGAAAAAACCACCCAGTACAAAGCTGGTACGATAAGAGTTGTAGGGTGGCACGCCACAATTAGAGCCTGGAATTGAAAGCAGGTAATGCTATAGCAATTAGGAGGGCGAGAGATGCATATAGGCAAACCCAAAAACTGGCGAGGAAACGCTGGGACGAAGAAGGCTGGCAAGAACTGAAGGAGGCATGTGCAGCTAAGGATTCAAGGCGTTTTTGGACTATTGTAAAATGGGAGAGGGGAGGTATAGCAGCCCAGCCACATAATAATGTTCCCATAAATCAATGGATAGAGTTTTTTAAACCACAGTATGCCCGTAATCACGCATATATTCTTGACCAAACACCCCCACTTACCTTCTTTAAAACTCCAATATTCAACGAGAAGGATGTTAGTATTGCATTGGATTGTATAGCGGGGGGGAAAGCCCCAGGCATGGACGGTATTCCAGCCGATGTATTCTTGTCGGACCGGATTGCCTGGAGTTCATACTTTAAAATGTGGCGATGGGAGGGGAAGTCCCCCCGTCATGGAAGGGAGCAGAAATAATCCCCATATTTAAAAAAGGTGACAAAACACTAGCCCAAAATTACAGACCCATCAGTCTAATAGACACAGCACAAAAACTTATGGGTCGCCTAGTTCAGAATAAGCTGCAGCAATGGATCGATGAGAAGAATATATTGTCCCCCTACCAGGCAGGGTTTCGGCCATTGACCAGTAGTGTTGACCAGGTCTTGTATTTCCTGACCATTTATTGGAGAAATGTCACGCTAAAAAAGGGCACGTTGTATGCAGTCTTTGTAGACTTAAAAGCAGCTTTCGACCTAGTCCCCAGAGAGAAACTGTGGCAGACGCTGGTTGATGTAGGTTTGAGTCAAGAACTCCTTACTCTCCTAGTTCGCCTCCATGATAATAACTTTGCTAGAATAAGATGGGGCAAGCAAGGAGAAGTCACAGATTCTTTCCCAATAGAACGAGGAGTAAGGCAAGGGTGTGTCCTTGCACCAACACTATTTTCAATTTATATAAACGGTATTGTCGCCCATTTAATGAAAACCCCATGTGATGCTCCAGTTATAGCAGGCTCCCACGTCCCCGTTTTAATGTTTGCGGACGACACGCTTTTACTTTCACGCACACCAAGCGGTCTCCAAAAAGTGGTTGATGCCTTTGGTGAATACTGTGATAGTAGGGGCCTTGAATTGAACACCACTAAAACAAAATTCACGTGCCTAAACTACCAGTCCTCATTCAAAGGCGTAATAAATTATAAAGGAACCCCCCTAGAGAAAGTGGATGCTTTTACCTATTTAGGCATCACTCTCCAGGGAAACATGAGGTGGAAATCGCATATTAATAAAACACTATTGAAGTTTAACCAGCTTACTGGTGCAGTGACCCTAAAACATCGTAAATCACTAACTAAGCCGGTTAAATGTGCATTAGAAATATATAATATGAAAGTATTAGGCGCCTGCTTATATGGATCTGAATTATGGGGGTTTTCTAACTTGGGTGAGCTAGGTCGTGCGGAAAACAGATTTTTACGAGGGCTTGTTATGGCCCCCCAAAGCACACCTGTTATTCCGCTAAAGTTGGACCTGGGCAGAAAAAACATCGAGGATATAGCCAGACTACGGCCACTCCTTTATTGGAGACGTTTGATGGTTACACCAGAACTGAACCATTATGCTGCAGCTCTGAAAGATGTGGTCGAGTTTGACCGCTTTCATAGTATTGAATGGCTGAAGGAACTGCGGGGGCTTTTAGTTTTGTTAAAATTGGAACACCTTTGGGGCAATCATGATGTGGCTAGATTTCCTACAAAGGCGAAATTGAAAGACCTATATTGGGAGATGGTCTACGCAACAATGTTCTGTAAAGGTTCCCAATCGAAATTGACTAACCGCTTCTGTGACATCAAAATGTATCCAGTTTGCGAAACATATTGGGACATAATAGAACGACCATATGACAGGAAACTATATTTTCAATTTCGTATAGGAACTTTACCAGTGAATGCATTTAAAAAACATTGGTCTCCATTGTGGGATGACCATTGCTTCCACTGTAAAGATCAAATAGAGCACATTCCCCATCTGCTGTTCTGTTGTCCTTTATATGTTAGCCCTAGGCGTAAATGGTTAAAGCCAGTATGCCTAAATATTGGCACCCGCAGTCAAACGATAGCTCTCAGAATACTTGAATCTGATTGTTCTACACTAATGGTTGTTGCCGTAGCTAAATTTCTTGCCTGGGCATGGACAATCCGCACTCGCACTTTAAAGTCTCATGTAAATGATATAGTGTTGCCCTAGTCCGTTTAGCCTATTGCATGAATTGTCCCAAAATATTTTACTAGAAATAATTCGTTTTTTATTGTATTTTTAAATGTATAATATTCGACTGTCATTGTTTAATACGTGTTTTAGAAGTATTTTTAAAATTGTAGTATTTATTGTAATAGGGTTAGGTTGGATGCTTTTATGACAAATGTCGAATAAAGCTTTGAAATTTGATATTTGTTAGTTTGGTTTTGAATTTGTGTGGGAAGATATTTGATTGGTTATCTTCAAGAATATGAGTGTAAAATGAGAGGGAAGCTATGCCATTTTGTGCTTGCAGTGACTGGTGCACTATTCAGAGATTCTGCTTAAGAAAATCTGCTGTGTAATTGACACTGTTCTAAAACTACAAAAGCATTTTTAAAGGTGAGTTGTTAATTTGTAAGGGGATCTATGTTGTGCAGTTTAAGTTAAATTGAAAAATGTATTCTAATGTGGAAGCAGGAGTTTATTTGTACAGAGTCTGATTTTCAATTTGTCTGCTTTGGGGAAAATATTGTGAAAGGAGCATTTGGTATGTTGATGTGTTTGAGGAGATATTTTTTTGCAGTTCAGTGCTGTTGTTAAAAATGATATAATAATTTGCTTAGTTGATGTGTGTCAGGCCTCTGAATTCCCAAATAGTCTCCATGCTGTGTAATAAAGATCCTGGGTGTGCTGTAGAAATTGCATACTAACTTTTTCAGTAGCATGTAGAAATTATTTCAGTGAATTCTCATTTCTACATTCTCAGCCACACCTTGAGCCCCTGCACTGCCTGTACACCACTGCACTGTCCTAAAATGTGAAACAGCACTCTTCGCTAGAAGTTTTTTCACTGTAGTAATCATCTTACTGAATTGCAAGACATACTGTCATGTGTCTAAGATCACAGTGTGAGTGAGAATTCATTTCAGAAAAATGTGGCAGAATAATTTGCTTAGTTGATGTGTTTTAAAATATGGCAAAAGATGTAGTCATGGAGTGAGTCATTCCTTAGGACGGTTAGCGCTATAAAGTCCAAAGCAGTTTGTGTGTCAGGCCTCTGAATTCCCAAATGGTCTCCATCCTGTATAATAAAGATCCTGGGTGTGCTGTAGAAATTGCATACCAACTTTTTCAGTAGCATGTAGAAATCATTTCAGTGAATTCTCATTTCTACATTCTCAGTCCCACCTTGAGCCCCTGCGCTGCCTGTACACCACTGCACTGTCCTAAAATGTGAAACAGCACTCCTAGCTAGAATTTTTTAATTTCACTGTAGTAATCATGTTACTGAATTGCAAGGATTACTGTCATGTGTCTAAGATCACAATGTGAGTGAGTATTAATTTCAGGAAAATGTGGCAGAATAATTTGCTTAGTTGATGTGTTTTAAAATATGGCAAAAGATGTAGTCATGGAGTGAGTCATTCCTTAGGACAGTTAGTGCTATAAAGTCCAAAGCAGCATGTGTGTCAGGCATCTGAATTCCCAAATAGTCTCCATGCTGTGTAATAAAGATCCTGGGTGTGCTGTAGAAATTGCATACAAACTTTTTCTGTAGCATGTAGAAATCATTTAATTGAATTCTCATTTCAACATTCTCAGTCCCACCTTGAGCCCCTGCACTGCCTGTACACCACTGCACTGTCCTAAAATGTGAAACAGCACTCCTAGCTAGACTTTTTTTCACTGTAGTAATCATTTTACTGATTTGCAAGGCATACTGTCATGTGTCTAAGATCACAGTGTGAGTGAGAATTCATTTCAGAAAAATGTGGCAGAATAATTTGCTTACTTGATGTGTTTTAAAATATGGCAAAAGATGTAGTCATGGAGTGAGTCATTCCTTAGGACAGTTAGTGCTATAAAGTCCAAAGCAGCATGTGTGTCAGGCCTCTGAATTCCCAAATAGTCTCCATGCTGTGTAATAAAGATCCTGGGTGTGCTGTAGAAATTGCATACCAACTTTTTCTGTAGCATGTAGAAATCATTTTAGTGAATTCTCATTTCTACATTCTCAGTCCCACCTTGAGCCCCTGCACTGCCTGTACACCACTGCACTGTCCTAAAATGTGAAACAGCACTCCTAGCTAGACTTTTTCCACTGTAGTAATCATTTTACTGAATTGCAAGGATTACTGTCATGTGTCTAAGATCAGTGTGAGTGAGAATTCATTTCAGAAAAATGTGGCAGAATAATTTTCTTAGTTGATGTGTTTTAAAATATGGCAAAAGATGTAGTCTTTATTATACATTATTTCATCAATGTAATCTCCGTTATGTCAATACACGGCCCCAGTCTTCTGCAAAGCCCTACAATTACCTCGCTTCCCCTCTGGGACGCTACCAGTTACTAGGCAACGTCTTAAGACGAGTCTTTTCTCCACCTCTATGACTTTGGCTTTTAAAGTGACCACGCCCCTTCCCCGCCTGACTTCCTGGTTACGGGGAATGGAGACAAGCCACAAGACGGATTTTTCGTGTTCAAGCTTCCTAATCTAGGTAAGCTGACTGCGTGACCGAGGTTCCCCCCTTTTCAATGATCCTTTCCTGCGATTGGACTTTTGTGGCGGTCAGGTTCACTGATTTATTTTCTTGCCTCCCCAGAACCGCGCTGTCGATAATCCAGCCGTTTCTGCTGACACTAAGACGAATTACTCATTCTCCGGCTCTGAACTAATGGGTGAGCGAACCACCGGCCCCTAGTCCTTTCATTTCATGTGGTCTTTAATTTGATTTAGAGACAGCTGTAGCATGCAGACTGACTTACCGATCCACACCTTTACCTCCCCAGACTAGCTGTGCTGAGTATTCCAGCCGTTTCCACTGAACCAGATCGCCGGCGAATAACCGCCGCCATAATCAGTTCCTTTCTAACGTACAAGGGTGCAGGTAATCACGTCTTGTCCCTTGCGAGCACAATATGTGCCTCTATTTATAGTCCTCTCTCTTTTTTAATGTAAATCAACCTGCGATATATTCGCCGGTATGTCATGACATTTTGAGTCTTCCAATAAATAGTCTTTATATCTCTTTCTGACCCTAGGAGGTTTTCCCTTCCCTTATTTGTCCTGATGAAGACCCGCCTTGTAAGGACCAACTATCCTACACGTATCTGGGTCGAAACGTAGACTGACATCTACTCTGTCAACTCCTAATACCAGCGTGATTGATACAGCCTATAAGGATTTTGACTATACATAACAATGTTTTAGATGTTTGCACACTTTTTTGAGGTCCCGTTAGATGGGGACCATCTAAATTAAAAGTATACATGAATGTCAATGTATTTGCCAATGCCATACTATTTGTAAAGTGAGTCACAATTCCTTTCACTTTGAGCTGTACCCCACACACCTTCCCCTCCTTCTCCCCTTTCACTACGGGCACAAATTGATATTGAATATTTGTCTGCTATACTGTGTAACCATGGAAAGGTTATAAGAGTGCACTGTGAATTAAACATTGCACTACAATTGATCTTTATGTTTTGAATTTACCTTTCAATCTTCATTTCTATACTATTTATTTTATATTGGAGTCTGGGACCCCTCTGTCTGTAATAACCAATCACCCAGGTCCCACCGACTTTATGGGTTCAACCCTGTGTTCTACAATATACTTCGTGCAGACCCAGTCTGCGAGGTTGTTTCGCTTATAACTGCAGTAACAATAAAATTGTTGAGTCTTTAACCAATGAACAATGGTTGATAAAGACATTCTTAGCTATACTGAGGACTATATCAAGGATCTCCTTCAAGATCCAGCTTACAATTTCCTTTCACCAAACATTCCAACCATTGATTTTTCACTTAATGGTAAAATTAAAAAATTAGAGCGCCTGGAGAAGAAACTGATTCGTACAAAACTACATGGACATTTCCTAGCACAATGTTTGCAATCTAACATCATCCCGGTGGGCCTACAAGTTAAAGTCGAACCTGCAATTTTTGTGGATGTCCCTAAATTTCTGGAAGGGTTTAGTTTTGTCGCAAACAATTGCTCACGCCATTGGATGGTGCTTGGAATTGAAACAGCAAATGATCAAGTTGCCACCCTGACAAAACAGATAGCGGACTTGAAGGCTGAAATTGCCAGCGACTCGACTCTCACCAATTCTAAAGAAGCCTTAACCAAGCTCGTAGCCTCACTCCAAGATTTTGAGACGACAACTATCAAAAAGAAATTGGAGAAACTTGCAAGAGATCTAAGATTATATGATAAGAAAAAGACATACCCCTATCTTCAAGAAGAATACTACCGCCAGGATACTCAAGGAAGATTCACCAACCGGGGACGAGGCGGCTTTAGGGGTAGACGGAATTTTAGCACTTTTTCTGATTCATCGTACAGTTCCGGTGAGGATTCTGCACAAGCTGGTCCTAGTGGCTCTTATCAATATCAAGAAGCTTACGGTCCTGCCTATCAACCCAATCCTTTTTTAGGACAGGGAGGATGGAGACCCCCACGTGGCAGAGGCAACAACTGGAACAGAGGTGGTGGGAGAGGCCAACAGAATGCGAGAGACGAGTGGGACTCCGGCAGAGGGAGAGGCACGAAACAGGTGAACTTCCCTCAGGAAGAACACGGAGAAAGATCGACCCGCAGGAAGAACTACAGGTGGTAAGACCCACTACCTCGCCTGTAATAAACATTTCCACTTACAATCTGAAGGATGAAGAAGTCAAGGTACTCAGTCGTGGCCTTTCATTTGTACCAACATCTACACCCAATGTCTTCAACACAATAGCAGAATTGCACAATTTTTTTCGTAAAATAAGACTCTGCTATTTCTTCAAGGATAAACCATCTCAAAAAAACTCCTCTGTAACCGGCTTAAGAATACCCTCAACTTTCGTCCCTTCTACCTATGCCATGAGTCAATGTATTCTGGCATATGAAAGCCTTGTATTACGTGATGTGAGGAAGATTTTAGACGAGAAGAAATTTGTCAAGTACAACATCAGCAGAGCTGAGAAACTTGCATTGTCATCACTCAGAGAAAACAAGACATTGGTAGTGAAACCGGCCGACAAGGGTGGCGCTATTGTGGTACAGGGAGTAGACGACTATACCAGAGAGATCATGCGACAGTTGGAAGATGGGATTAGCTACAAAAAACTACCGGCTGATCCATCTAAAGACATGGCTTGCGAGATACTTAGAGTCACCCAAGAGGGCCTAGACCAAGGTTTTCTATCGGAACAAGAATTCCAGTATCTCAATCAAAAAAATCCATGGATTCCGACTATATATACTTTACCGAAAGTTCACAAAGATCTTCAGAAGCCCCCGGGACGACCGATCGTCTCCGGATGTGGCTCAATTTTAGAAATGCTATGCAGATACGTTGACTTCTTCTTAAAACCATTGGCAGAAGGAACAGCCACCTACCTTCGTGATACTACACACACGATCAATATGATTGACGGACGTCCTTTTGATCCGAGTCATGAATTTTTGGCCACATGCGACATTGTGTCGTTATATACTAGCATACCTCAGGAGGAAGCACTGGTTGTTGCAACACTTGCCTTGAACAAACGAGAAGCACCTGTTCGTGTCCCCACGGCATTTATTATCCTATTGCTTAAAATCGCCATGATGCGAAAAAAATGTCTATTTCAGAAACAGTTCTACCTGCAGACCAAAGGCGTGGCAATGGGGGCAGCCTTTGCCCCGGTCCTGGCCATAATCTTCATGTCCACATACGAAGAAACATTTGTATTGAATGACATTAATCCCTTCAGATCCAACATACAATTGTGGGTCAGGTATATCGATGATATACTCTTTATATGGTCAGGAACTGAAACTGAAATAACAGATTTCTTTAATTGGCTCAACAGGAGATCGCAGGACATCCAATTCACGATCCACTTTGATAAGGAAACTATAAACTTTTTGGATATTTCAGTCATTGCCGAGGAGGGGGCACTCCATACAACTCTGTTTAGGAAGCCAACAGAGAGAAATTCCTTACTGCAATACTCCAGCCATCATCCCAGAGGCCTGAGGGACAACTTGCCCTTTGGGCAATTTTTGCGAATCCATCGCAATTGCAGTAAAAAGGACGACTACATGGCACAGTCTGGTGACCTGATGGAACGACTGATTGAACGTGGCTACCCCAGACGCCTGATCAAGAGAGCCAGAAAAAGAGCATGGTTTAATCCCAGAGAAGTTCTGTTACAAGCTAATGACCGTACAATGAGCAATGAGAAACGTTTGATCTGCGTAACAACTTTCACGACTCAGAGCAATGCGATTAAGAAAGTGGTCAACAAACATTGGCCTTTGATCTCAGAGGATCTTGCCCTTAAGAATTTACCTTTGCATTTGTTTAAGAAGGCCAAGAACATCCGTGACCACGTCGTAAGTTCATTTCTCGACACTGACCAGGGACCAACAATTACTTCCATGTGGAACCTTCCGCCAATCATAGGCCATTTCAGATGTGGCAATTGTAAGGCGTGCCCGTCTACGATACAAACCAAAGAGTTTGTCCACAAACATCTACGTGTAAAACTTAAATCACACACAAATTGCAACACCACAAATGTGGTGTACTGCATCACATGTCCATGTGACCTAATCTATGTTGGACAGACACAACAACGAGCAAAAATGCGCTTTCTCCAGCACTGCAGTCGCATCCGCTGTAAGGTTCAGGGAGCACCTCTAGTAGAACACTGCGTAAAAGAGAATCACTCACCTGAACATCTACAGTGGACCGTACTTGAACAGGTCAAATTGGGCCCAAGGGGTGGTAACATAATTCCCATTCTCAACATCAGGGAACTTAAATGGATACATTTTTTTGATTCAGTCCACAATGGACTCAATGAATCTGAAAGTAGTTTTGCTCAACTGGCTAACCTGTAAAATCCTTCCTGTCATTCTGTGTTGTGGGAAACTCCCACAAATCTAATCTGTCACTCTCTGTCATCCTTTTCTGACTCTGATGCTAACGTTGTACACTGCGTCCGACCGCCTTGATGGCAGGTTCACGCATATAATAAGTATGCTCCGGTTAAACATATGTAAATGCGTCTGACCACCATGTTGGTAGGTCCACGCAGACATGAAAAGAGTGTTTGTTAAGTAAAATAATGAACAAATGCGTCTTAACCATCCTGGGGATAGGTTCACGCTATTGGTTCACGCGACAGATAACCCTACGTCACCAATTTTACAACTCTAGAATATGTGATCTGACTAACGTGTCCAAGAGTACATTATGTACAAGCCCTATGCCATAGCGCACTGCAAATAATTTTTAACCGACATGTGGCTCAAACGAATTTATTGTACATTATTTCATCAATGTAATCTCCGTTATGTCAATACACGGCCCCAGTCTTCTGCAAAGCCCTACAATTACCTCGCTTCCCCTCTGGGACGCTACCAGTTACTAGGCAACGTCTTAAGACGAGTCTTTTCTCCACCTCTATGACTTTGGCTTTTAAAGTGACCACGCCCCTTCCCCGCCTGACTTCCTGGTTACGGGGAATGGAGACAAGCCACAAGACGGATTTTTCGTGTTCTAGCTTCCTAATCTAGGTAAGCTGACTGCGTGACCGAGGTTCCCCCCTTTTCAATGATCCTTTCCTGCGATTGGACTTTTGTGGCGGTCAGGTTCACTGATTTATTTTCTTGCCTCCCCAGAACCGCGCTGTCGATAATCCAGCCGTTTCTGCTGACACTAAGACAAATTACTCATTCTCCGGCTCTGAACTAATGGGTGAGCGAACCACCGGCCCCTAATCCTTTCATTTCATGTGGTCTTTAATTTGATTCAGAGACAGCTGTAGCATGCAGACTGACTTACCGATCCACACCTTTACCTCCCCAGACTAGCTGTGCTGAGTATTCCAGCCGTTTCCACTGAACCAGATCGCCGACGAATAACCGCCGCCATAATCAGTTCCTTTCTAACGTACAAGGGTGCAGGTAATCAAGTCTTGTCCCTTGCGAGCACAATATGTGCCTCTATTTATAGTCCTCTCTCTTTTTTAATGTAAATCAACCTGCAATATCTTCGCCGGTATGTCATGACATTTTGAGTCTTCCAATAAATAGTCTTTATATCTCTTTCTGACCCTAGGAGGTTTGCCCTTCCCTTATTTGTCCTGATGAAGACCCGCCTTGTAAGGACCAACTATCCTACACGTATCTGGGTCGAAACGTAGACTGACATCTACTCTGTCAACTCCTAATACCAGCGTGATTGATACAGCCTATAAGGATTTTGACTATACATAACAATGTTTTAGATGTTTGCACACTTTTTTGAGGTCCCGTTAGATGGGGACCATCTAAATTAAAAGTATACATGAATGTCAATGTATTTGCCAATGCCATACTATTTGTAAAGTGAGTCACAATTCCTTTCACTTTGAGCTGTACCCCACACACCTTCCCCTCCTTCTCCCCTTTCACTACGGGCACAAATTGATATTGAATATTTGTTTGCTATACTGTGTAACCATGGAAAGGTTATAAGAGTGCACTGTGAATTAAACATTGCACTACAATTGATCTTTATGTTTTGAATTTACCTTTCAATCTTCATTTCTATACTATTTATTTTATATTGGAGTCTGGGACCCCTCTGTCTGTAATAAGTGTTTTAAAATATGGCAAAAGATGTTGTCATGGAGTGAGTCATTCCTTACGACAGTTAGTGCTATAAAGTCCAAAGCAGCATGTGTGTCAGGCCTCTGAATTCCCAAATAGTCTCCATGCTGTGTAATAAAGATCCTAGGTGTGCTGTAGAAATTGCATACCAACTTTTTCTGTAGCATGTAGAAATCATTTCAGTGAATTCTCATTTCTACATTCTCAGTCCCACCTTGAGCCCCTATACTGCCTGAACACCACTGCACGTGAAACAACCTTTACAACGCAACTTTCACAACACACTACCATTACAACGAAACTTTTACATTGCAACATCCATTACATAGCATGCCATTACAACGCAGCCATTACAACGCATGACACTACAACGCATATCATTACAATGCATGTCATTATAGCGCAGTCATTACAACACATACCATTACAATGCATACCATTACCATCCAACACTTACCCTACTGTTGTACCCCCTGGGGTTAGAATATTAATTTTTACCCCTACACTATCCAACACTTACCCTACTGTTGCACCCCTGGAGTTAGAATAGTAATTCTTACCCCTACACTATCCAATACTTACCATACATGCAATGTAATGTTATGCGTTGTAATGGTATGCATTGTAAAGGTAGTATGCGTTGTAATGGAATGCGTTGTAAAGGTAGTTTTAAAAAATTTGTTGTAATGGTATGCGTTGTATTGAAATGAGTTGTAATGGATGTTGCGTTGTAAAAAATGCTTTGTAAAGGTGTGCGTTGTAAAAGTATGCGTTGTAACGTCATACAACCCCACTGCAGTGTCCTAAAATCTGAAACAGCACTCCCAGCAAGACTCTCTTTCACTGTAGTAATCATTTTACGGAATTGCAAGTTAGAATAGTAATTTTTACCCCTACACTATCTAATACTTACCATACATGCAATGTAATGTTATGCGTTGTAATGGTATGCGTTGTAAAGATAGTATGTGTTGTAATGGAATGCGTTGTAAAGGTAGTTTTTAAAAATTCGTTGTAATGGTATGCGTTGTAATGAAATGAGTTATAATGGATGTTGCATTGTAATGACTGCGTTGTAAAGGTGTGCGTTGTAAAAGTATGCTTTGTAACGTCAAACAACCCCACTGCACTGTCCTAAAATCTGAAACAGCACTCCCAGCAAGACTCTCTTTCACTGTAGTAATCATTTTACAGAATTGCAAGACAGACTGTCATGTGTCTAAAATCACAGTGTGAGTCAGAATTCATTTCAGAAAATTGTGGTAGAATAATTTGCTTAGTTGATGTGTTAAAAAATATGGCAATACATGTGGTCATGGAGTGAGTCAGGCCTTAGGACAATTAGGGCCAGATGTAGGTAATTCTATTTTACCACTTCTCAAATACCGAATCATACCGATTCGGTATTTAAGAAGTGGTAAAATAGATGGGGGGGGATGTAGGTAATACAGACACGGTAAATACCGAATCGTTAAGATTCGGTATTTACCGATTCTGTAAATACCGAATCGGTAATGCCCATTGATTCCTATGGGCATTGAAGCCCATAGGAATCAATGGGCATTACCGAAACGGTATTTACAGAATCGGTAAATACCGATTTCAGCAAGGGTGCAGGGGGTGTCACTTTGACACCCTCTAGCACCCCAAATACAGGCATGTGTGCCATGTGGCACACAGACATGCCCTAAGGGCATGTCTGTCTATCACATGGCATAGGTGTGCATGCACACATGTGCATGCACACGTGGATTCGGTATTTTACCACCCAATTGGATTGGGTGGTAAAATACCGATTCTGAAAGGCCTTTGGGACTCAGAAGAGTCCCACCTACATATGGAAATTACCGAATCGGTAAAAATACCGATTCTGTATTTTACAGATTCGGTAAATTTACTGATTCGTAAATTTACCGAATCTGTAAAATGATGCCCCTACATCTCAATCACCAAATACCGGTCGGTAACGCCGAATTCGGCCGTCCGACCGGTATTTGGGCTCCTACATCTGGCCCATAGTGCTATAAAGTCCTATGCAGCATGTGTGCCAGGCTTCTGCATTTCCAAATAGTCTCCATGCTGTGTAATAAAGATCCTGGGTGTGCTCTAGAAATTGCATACCATCTCTCTCTGTAGCATGTAGAAATTATTTCAGTGAATTCTCATTTCTACATTCTCTGTCTCACCATGACCCTCTACACTGCTTGAACACCACTGCACTGTCCTAAACCCTGAAACACCATCTGTACCAAAATCAGCTAAACTCTTTCAACACTACTGCACTGCTCTAAACTCTGAAACAGCACTCCCAGCAAAAACCCCTTCCACTGTAGTAATCATTTTACTGAATTGCAAGGGATACTGTCATGCGTCTAAGATCACAGTGAGAGTCAGAATTCATTTCACAAAAATGTGGCAGAATAATTTGCTTAGTTGGTGTGTTTAAAAATATGGGAACACATGTACTCATGAAATTGATAAAACGGGTGGCGAGATCCCTAGGGCCAACTGGTCTTTTCTGTTTTGGAACATTGCAGGCCTAAAATCAAAACTGGGGAAAGAGCACTGGGTTAACCTAGTAAATATGCATGATTTTGTCAGCTTACAAGAAACATGGTCGACTGTCCCACTTCATGTGAGTGGATTTAAAACTTTCTTCTCTCCAGCCATTGACTCTGTACATGGGAGGGCCAAAGGGGGTTTAACCACATATGTGTCCAATTTGTTTCATTGTTTGAAAAATGAGATCCTTTTTAATAACCTGTATTATCATATAATCAGGATAACTATAGATAAAATGTTTACACTGATTTTGGTAAACATTTACAATAATGTTCCTGCAGAGCTGGTGGAAGACATTCTTAAATCCTTATGTAACGATATAAAATCGACGCTATGTGGGAGTGTAAGGGGACGGGATCAGGAGGAGAAGGAACTGATTCTGCAACCTGGAGTAACGATTTTAAAGAGGGTTTTATTTTCATATAAGCCTTTCTTCTCCTGTTAGAGAGTCTTATACGTGCAAACTCGTCCGGTTCCATTCTGACACCCTTGGGAAAAACCGGAAGTTCCAGGGTGGTGTGGCCACGCAGGGGAGGTGTTGCAGCCAGTAACTTCGGCGGCGTCCTCACAGGCGATGTTCACCGAATGTGCCGGGACCGAAAAGGAAGTAAAGAGAAAAGCAATCACTGGGACGTCCGGAGCAGTATTCTCAGGGGCCGGGAGTGAGGGAAACCAAGTGCGCAGTGTATTTACAAACAAACTAGTACAGTGCCGATCGTGCTCGTGAGGGGAAAAGGTACTGGGGAACTGTACATAAATTTACACTGACTGCTTAGTCCGTAGGCTGGCCACTCCGACCCACCCAACCCGCAACTCTGCCCCGTACCTTTGTAAGCCACGCTCCTCCCGCGAGAGCGTGACGGGGCGCTTCGCAGGGTCGTTGGCCTCCTGGCTTGATGTTCGCAGCTGGGCTCGTCGGGGCTTCGTCTTCTTCTCTGCAACTTCTCAATTCCGCTCTCCGTCTCCACTCCGCAACGCCTTCTTCCTCCGGGGATACGATGTCCGTCGTCTTCCGGGGTCCTCCTCCTTTTGGCTCCGTGACGTTCATGTGGGCGGAGCTACGTCGTCCTGAAAAGCTGAATTAAAGGCACCTTGTCCTGTTTCTTCCTCGAACTGCCAAGGGTGTTCCGCGTCAGACAGTAGCCACTCCTCTGGGTCAGGGGAGTAAGACTGTTGAGAGGGAACAGAAAGGGGTGTCAAGGGTACTGTCCACCAGTCACGAGTATCAGCGTGTTCTTCATATGAACGTCCCGGTCCCGCCCCGTCACAGGGAGATTTAAAGAAGTCTGTGTCATTTGGGGCGGGGTTTTTAACTGTTATATATGCCAAAGCGGTGAGAGAGGAACCTGCGGCATAATGCTGGATAACGATGATAGCTTAATCCATTTTGAGCATACCAAGTGTGGAGATCTTCCTAATGACATCATTTTTGGATTTGATATGGGTTTTGTGAATAAAATGGTTAGAGCTGAGAACCCCTTTGAACCCAATTTTAATGGTAGAGGGGAAAACTCAACCATCGATTTTATATTGATGACGGACAGACATGGGGGACTGACCCAAGCTTTTAATGTCTTGGATAATCCGTTGAGCGACCATTTCCCACTTAGCCTAGAAATTCTAAGGAAACCCAAAGATCAGCACAAAAGTAACATCTTAAAACCGTGTGTGGATAATATTGCCATGGTTAGGAAAAACGGGTATGCTCTAAAATGGACCAGTGTGATTCCTGCAGATTTCCTCCATAAATTGATTAGGATTTGCGAGCCCCAATTCCACGCCTGTACAGATGAGAATATCGATGATTTAGATTTTATAAAAAACTTTTTAGATATTATTTTCCAAATAAAGAACAGCCTATGGGTTGAATCGAAAAATTGCCAAAAGACTCAAATTGGTTGGTTCAACACCGCTTATACTAAGGCTTACTCGAAGTTAAAACATGCCCTAAAAGCCCATGATAAGGACCGCACTTTAATCAAAGCCCTCAGAAATGATTATAAGAAGGCTTTGAAACATAGAAAGAATACTCTAAAAAAGGAAGCGTGGGAATCATTGTGCGAGGCATCTTTAAACAGAGACTCAGCAGCCTTTTGGCAAGTAGCGAATGCACCGCCAATTAATGACAATGCTCCCGCTAGGATAGAAATAGCGATTACCGAAATGGAATGGGTAAACCATTACGCAGATTTGTATTCTGTGATGACATCCGAGGGTGATTCCTCAGTAATGGATAACATCACGGAGGATCCCCATCATACTCTGGTTACCCTCAACCCAGCTATATCTGTAACGGAGGTGACAGCAAGTATAAATGCTAGTACGGCAGGGAAAGCACCCGGACCCGACGGGGTACCAGCAGATTTATATAAATATAATACTGGTCTGTGGGCCCCGCTTCTCACACAGCTTTTTAATGTTACTTCGAGCAAAGGCCTTCCATCGTCCTGGTGTGAATCTATAATAGTGCCGATATTCAAGAAAGGCGATAGATCTAGTTGTCACTGCTATAGCCCAATATCGCTCCTGGACTCCACAATTAAGATTTTTGGCCGCATGATTTTAAACAGACTTCAGTCCTGGGCGGAAGAATACGCAATTATTACCGACCTTCAATATGGTTTTCGAAAGGGATTGAGTACGATTGATCAGTGTCTGAATCTATATGCCCTTATTGAAAAATATACTAAAGTTAAGGATGGTTGTATGTTTTCAACCTTCGTTGATCTGACGTCAGCATTCAACTGCGTCACTCATTGCAAACTATAGCGGGTCCTTGAGAACCTAGGAGTTTAAAACTCAATAGTCCAATTTCTTAGGGAACTTTACTCGGGGACAAGAGCCACAGTCAGGTATGGGAAAAATGGGAAAACGACTGAAACTTGTGGAATTTCCAGGGGAGTACGACAAGGATCTCTTCGCACTATACATTAATGAGGTGGAGAGAATATTAATACAGGAGTGCAAGGACATGCCGATGGTGGGTAAAAGACGTTATTATACGCAGAAGAGGCTGTCCTAATAGCAAGAACACCAATGGCTAGGCAAATCATAGTCACTTCCTTTACTGATTTTATGACCAATCTGGACTTAAGGATAAATTGCACTAAGACCGTTAGCATGAATTGTGGCCACGGGGCAGCTAGAAAGAGAAGGACAATTTTTGTCTCCTCGAGTCCAGTTGACACTACCTTAACTTTCCCGTACCTAAGCGTTTTATTCGACCATACTGGTCGATGGAATAACGCAATCAAAACAAGAAGGTTACTGTTTAGTAACTCTATAATGGCATTAAAAAACTTTAGTAAATGAATGGGTAGAAAACCAATTGGGGAGATGCTTACAGTATATAGAGCGACCTGCATAGCAACTGTCACATACGGCGCTGGACTGTGGGGGCATGCTACTGTGAGATCATTACAGGTGGTGGAAAACTCCTTCATGAAGTATCTTTTAACTGTTCCAGAAAGCGTATCTACATATGTTTGCCATACTGAACTTGGAGAACCATATTTAGAAGACACAATAAAGGTCGCTCCAGTTCTGTTATGGCATAGGGCCTGGACCACTGAAGAATGTAAATTAAATCGCTCCATCTTGAACGATGTGATGAGGTTAGACAATGGTGGTAGGTTTGGTTGGTTAAGTTATGTAAGGAAGTTTCTCACTGACCTAGGTCTGGAAAATAATTTCATTGAACCTCTATCTATGTGTGACATTTCTAGAAAAGCCCTCAAGGAAAAGTGAATGAGTCACCTAGAAAAGCGAAGAATAACTAACGAGATGGTGAAACAAGCGGTGGTTGCTCATCAGTTGACAATAATCACAATAAAAATGCAGCCATATCTAAAGTTGCAAATGAGCGATCATGAGAGATTTTTTCTAACTCGTTTTAGATTAAACCTAATATTCAGGTCACTCAGCATCCCCAATATGAATGATTGGACAAAAATTTTACTTAAATGCCCATGCAGTGAAATTTCTGAACAATCGGACATCCATATCCTTTTCTTTTGTAAATTTTATTCGGTTCCAAGACGAAGATGGATTGTTCCGCTGTTGAAGACTATGGAAATGATTCGTTGCCGTCCTGCCTATTTGGCTGTTCAAAGTTTGGATAATATTTTAACTGTTGTATCTATTTCAACGTTTTAAAAAAATGTTTTTAAATCAAGAAAGTTTATTATATCCTGATTGGTGATGACGTATTTGTATTTTATGATGAGATTTTGTAAATCGTGATTTTATTGTACTTTTATGGTTGTTCTATTTTAATAACCGAATAAAGATTTGATGATGATAAAACTAGTTTTGTATTATCTATTGGTAAAAATATTAAAATGAAGTGTTTATATTTTTCTGCTAGGTACAGCAACATAATAAAATGTATTATGGATCAAAATCAGAAGAACATTGAAGTCACTTTTGAAATTTTTAACACTCTGATAGAGGACTTAAATGTACCTTTTGTGCACAGCAGCAGTGAAGAACAACCTATTGGTGCAGGAGATATAACCTGTGATGTTTTGGATGAAAGTTTAGATAATGAATTAATTGAAGCATTGGATGATATTGAGTAGAGTGTGTTAAGTTCCGAAGTTGATGAAGATGTTATTGAAATTGCTGATAACATCATGCTAGATGTTCTATTACAATATGTATTTATGTATGTATTTCAATTTATATAGCGCGTTATCACCCCAAGGTCTCTAAGCGCTTGTACAAAAAAAGGAAAGAAACCGACTCTACAGAAAACAGGTGGATTGTATGAAATATGAAATGTCACAATAATAAATTTATGATTAAAAATTAAAAATGATTTCAGAGAGTCTTCTTGTACAATTGTAATCGTTGAGCTAGTAGCCAAGTTATTGTGGTATAAACTGAGTCTTACAGCATAGTTTTTATTTCCAGGTGTATATTGTTTGACTTTTAGCAGAGTCTCTGTGATTGTTGATTTCCTATTGTACAGAGGTATTCAAGAGAATGGCTGTTTGTATGCACTGTGGTAAAAAATGAGACTATTTGTGATCTTAGACACATGACAGTATGCCTTGCAATTTAGTAAAATGATTACTACAGAGAGTCTTGCTGGGAGTGCTGTTTCAGGGTTTAAGAGTGTGCAGTGGTGTTCAGGCAGTGTAGAGGGTCAAGGTGAGACTGAGAATGTAGAAATGAGAATTCACTGAAATGATTACAACATGCTACAGAGACAGTTGCTATGCAATTTCAACAGCACACCCAGGATTTTTATTACACAGCATGGAGACTATTTCGGTATTCAGAGGCCTGGCACACATGCTGCTTTGGACTTTGTAGCACTAATTGTCCTAAGGCCTGACTCATTCAAGGAGTACATGTATTCCCATATTTTTAAACACATCAACTAAGTAACTTATTCTGCCACATTTTTCTGAAATGAATTCTCACTCACACTATGATCTTAGACACATGATAGTATCCCTTGCAATTCAGTAAAATGATTACTACATTGAAAGAGGGTTTTGCTGGGAGTGCTGTTTCAGATTTTAGGACAGTGCAGTAGTGTTGAAAGAGGTTAGCAGCTTTTGATAGGGATGGTGTATTAGGGTTTAGGACAGTGCAGTGCTGTTCAGGCAGTATAAGGGGTCAAGGTGGGACTGAAAATATAGAAATGAAAATACACTGAAATGATTACTACATGCTATAAAGAGAGTGGCTATGGCATTTCTACAGCACACACAGGATCTCTATTACACAACATGGAGACTATTTGGGAATTAAGAGGCCTGACACACATGCTGCATAGATTTTTATAGGGAAACATCCTTTTCAACGCAACTTTTACCACGCAGTGCCTTTACGACGCAACTATTACAACGCATGTCATTACAACGCAATGCGCTGGGGGCGCTCTAGGATAGGGAATGGATTTCATTTACTATCCAACACCTTCCCTACTATCCACAGGGACTGGAGTTGGAATAGTAAATTAAACTATTCACTATCCAGCACCCCTTAGCGCTATGCGTTGTAACAGCATGCGTTGTAAAAACTGCGATGTAAAGGCATGCATGGTAAAAGCATGCGTTGTAATGTCATACATCCATTTTTATAGCACTACATGTCCTAAAGTCTGACTCACTGCATAAGTACATGTATTCCCATATTTTTAAACACATCAAGTAAGAACATTATTCTGCCACAATTATCTAAAATGAACACTAACTCACAGTGTGATCTTAGACACATGACAGTATCTCTTAAAATTCAGTACAATTATTACTATAGTGAAAGGGGTTCTTGCAGGTAGTGCTGTTTCAGGGTTTAGGGCAGTGCAGTGGTGTTTCAACATTATAGTGGCATTCGCTGAGGATAGTGATTCTGGATTCAAAGCAGTGCAGTAGTGTTGAAAGAGTTTAGTAGGTTTTGCTAGGGATGGTGTATCAGGGTTTAAGACAGTGCAGTACAGTTCAGGCAGTGGAGGGGGTCAAGGTGGGACTGAGAATGTAGAAATGAAAATTCACTGAAATTATTAGTACATGCTACAGAGAGAGTTGCTATAGCATTTCTACAGTACACTCAGGATCTTTATTGCATGTAGTGCTACAAAGTCATATGCAGCATGTGTGTCAGGTTTCTTAATTCCCAAATATTCTCCATGCTGTGTAATAAAGATCCTGTGTGTGCTGTAGCATGCAGTAATCATTTCAGGGAATTGCAAGGGATGTTATGTTATGTTATGTTATGTTAAGGGGATTTTGTATAGCGCACTGTCACCGGAGGTATCATGGCGCTGAAAGGGTGCTGAGGAAACAGAAGGGATTTAGCAGGATTGTGGGAAGAGCCAGGTTTTTTGTGATTTGCGAAATTGGATGAGAGTGCCAGAGGTCCTAACTGGGAGAGGGAGAGAGTTCCAAAGTTTGGGGCCGAGGAAGGCGAATCTTCGACCCCCAGATCTACAGAGTTTAAAGGAGGGGACCACCAAAAGATGTAAGTGAAGTGATCTAAGGTTATGTGAAGGACAGTAGGGTCGGATAAGGGATTTCAGAAAAGCGGGGCAAGAACCAGAGAGAGACTTAAAGATAAGACAGCCAACCTTAAAGGCGGCCCTTAGGCTGACCGGGAGCCAATGTAGTTTGACAAGGAGGGGTTTGGCGGACTGCCACTTCGGAATCCCGAGGGCCGGTCTCGCCGCCTGGTTTTGAATGATTTGCAGCCTGTTGATGGAACATTTGGGCAAACCATAATAGATGGAATTTGAAAAATCCAGGCGGGAGAGAACAAGGGCCATGATGACTTGTAGCAAGGCATCGGGAGTGAGGAGGTAGGCCACCTTCCTAATCCTGCGTAGCTGGAACATGCAGGAGGAAACCACCGTCCCCACCTGCGGCCCGAGAGAGAGCTCAGCGTCAATAGTGACCCCAAGGCTTTTCACTGAGGCTACCGGGGTGGGAGGGGAGCCAAGCTCTGCCGGCCAGAAGTGTGGACCCCAGTGGACGGTGCTCTTACCCGGCAGGAGGAGCTCCGTCTTTCCTGGGTTCAATTTCAACTGGTTCTGGCACATCCACTGAAAGATATGGGACATAACTGCCTGGAAGGTGGGAATAGCAGAAGGAGAGTTTAGAGAGAAAATGAGTTGTAGGTCGTCCGCGTAATTGAAGACGCGGACGTCCCACTGCCTCAAAGAAGAAAGAAGAGGGTGAAGATAAAGATTGAAAAGAAGAGGGGATAGAGAGGAGCCCTGGGGGACCCCGCAAGGCAGATGTTCCCTAGGGGCCCTGAATGTACCTAGGCTGAGAGACTGGGATCTCCCCATAAGGAAAGATTTCACCCATGCCAACGCCAGGCCCTGGATGCCGGCCTGTTCGACACGGTGGAGAAGGATGTTATGGTCCACCGTGTCGAAGGCGGCCGACAGATCTAATAATACCAGGGCCTGGGAGGTACCCTTGTCAGCTCCGTCTCTCAAGGTGTCTAGGACAGCCAGGATCACAGCCTCCGTAGAATGACAAGGACGGAAGCCGGCCTGTTTGGCCTCGAGAAAGGTGGAACTCTCAATGAACCCCGAGAGGCAGGCAGTGACATGGGCTTCCAGGATTTTTGAGAGGAAGGGTAGGAGAGAGATGGGACGGTAGTTTGCCGGGACGGCAGGATCGGCTCCAGGCTTCTTCAACAGGGGCACTAGGACGGCCTCCTTGAAGGAGCTGGGTACCGTCCCGGAAAGAAGAGAAGAATTGAGCAAAGGAAGGATGCAGTCAGGTAGGGAATGGCAGATGTCACGGAGTATGGAAGGTGGACAGTGGTCGTCAGGAGAGCCAGACTTGATCCGGACAGCCAGGTTGGCTAGAGATATGGAGTCTAGTGGAGGGAGCTGAGTGATAGAGAAAGCATTATGAGGGGATGTGACGGGATCAGCATCCAATGAGGTGACCGGGATAGTGCCCTTAATCAAAACAATCTTCTGTAAAAAAAAGGTACTAAGTGCATTGCAAGATTCCTGGGTAGGGGCCTGAGACAGGAGCGTTCTGGAGTCAGACGTGAATTCGTCCAGAATTCTGAAGATCTCCTTCGACTTACAGGGGGCTGACAGGATGCGCTCGGAGACATAGGCTTTCTTGGCTGCAGAGATAGCGGATTTATACCTATTGCGAGCTGCCACATAAGTATCTCTGCTTGACGGGCAGTAGTCTCTTCTCCATCTGCGTTCAGATTGACGAAATTCTAACTGTAAAGTTTTGAGATGAGGAGTGAACCATTTATGTGAATGGTTATGGCGAGAGCGAGGGAACTTAGTTAGTGGGGCGAAGATGTCGCTGGCTGATATAAGCCAGCTGGAGACTTGCCCATCTAGCTCATTAATGTCAAGGTTATTGAGGGAAGGGGGACGTGTGTGAGACAGGTGAGTTAACAGTTTGGAGGAATCAACGGCCTTCCACTTACGAGCCATGCCACCCTCCCGCGGAGGGATCCTAATCTGACCAGCCACAGAGATGGTGGTGTCGATAAGGCGGTGGTCCGACCACACGCAAGGTGTGATAAGCGGGTGGGAGGGCTTCACCCCATAGACCCAGATGTGGTCAAGTATATGGCCACCACTGTGAGTGGGAGAGGTGACTAATTGGCTGAAGTTTAGGCTCGAGAGACCTTCAAACAATTCAAAAGCGTGGGGACCAGCGTCCCTGTGCTGAAACCAATAGTTGAAATCCCCGGCAATAACTATGCGTGGAGAAGAAGTAGCAATGCTAGCAAGCTGTTCAATAAACAGCGCAGGGAAAGAAGGCATGGACTGGGGGGGGCGGTAGAGTACCATAAAGGTAACTGCGCCCACCTCGGTTCCAAGACTGAAGACCAGGTTATCTACATCAGGAAAAGTCATAGAGGTAGGAGTGATCACCTGAATATCCTTCCGTATTACCGCTGCGACCCCCCCTCCAGGGCCACCCCCATGGCGGTTGGTGTTGAGCAGGCAGTAGTCAGGAGGTAGCGCTGCCAATATGTCCGGGAGGGAGTCGTCCGTAAGCCAGGCCTCAGAGAGTAAAAGGACGTCAGGCCTTTCAGTCATGAGTAGATGGAAAATGTCAGTTTGATGCCTGACTAAAGAGCGGGTATTCAAATAAAGTAGGCGGATCTGTGACTCAGGAATAGTGGAAGAAGTGGGGGGAGTGAGCGGACCCAGGTGGGGGGGTAGGTTACCAGTGATTCCGAGTGAAGTAATCCGCGTCCAGGTGTCGAACGATAGGGGGCAAGCAGCAGCTCGAAGGTGCATGAGGGCGGGGGATGAGTAAGAGATGGTAGTATCCACATCCCTGGGCCCTGGACCCGTCCTGGCGCGGACGGGCGCAGACGGGCTTGACTCTGGTGCGACTCCGGCGCGCCTACGTCGCGCCCGCTGCGCTCGTCCGCTGCGCTGACACATGAGGCCCGTCTAAATAGGTGATGACGCCAAGGTGGGAGGAGTCAGGAGGGCGGGGTGGGGAGGGAAGTAAAAAACACAAAGTGTGCCGCTCACCGCTCGTGGTCAGCGGGAGAAATGGAGTTTAGAGCTGCTAGCACTCAGCAGCAGGAAGACAGGCAAGACAAAATTAAAATTACGCTTTGCAGCGCTCAGCGCGTTAGACCTCAGCCCTCTGCCACAGGGCTTCGGTCAGACGCGAGGCAGAAGTGGGCGGAGCCTAAATAGGCGATGACGCCGAGGTGGGAGGAGTCAGGAGGGCGGGTGGGGGAGGGAAGTAAAAAACACAAAGTGTGCCGCTCACCGCTCGTGGTCAGCGGGAGAAATGGAGTTTAGAGCTGCTAGCACTCAGCAGCAGGAAGACAGGCAAGACAAAATTAAAATTACGCTTTGCAGCGCTCAGCGCGTTAGACCTCAGCCCTCTGCCACAGGGCTTCGGTCAGACGCGAGGCAGAAGTGGGCGGAGCCTAAATAGGCGATGACGCCGAGGTGGGAGGAGTCAGGAGGGCGGGGTGGGGGAGGGAAGTAAAAAACACAAAGTGTGCCGCTCACCGCTCGTGGTCAGCGGGAGAAATGGAGTTTAGAGCTGCTAGCACTCAGCAGCAGGAAGACAGGCAAGACAAAATTAAAATTACGCTTTGCAGCGCTCAGCGCGTTAGACCTCAGCCCTCTGCCACAGGGCTTCGGTCAGACGCGAGGCAGAAGTGGGCGGAGCCTAAATAGGCGATGACGCCGAGGTGGGAGGAGTCAGGAGGGCGGGGTGGGGGAGGGAAGTAAAAAACACAAAGTGTGCCGCTCACCGCTCGTGGTCAGCGGGAGAAATGGAGTTTAGAGCTGCTAGCACTCAGCAGCAGGAAGACAGGCAAGACAAAATTAAAATTACGCTTTGCAGCGCTCAGCGCGTTAGACCTCAGCCCTCTGCCACAGGGCTTCGGTCAGACGCGAGGCAGAAGTGGGCGGAGCCTAAATAGGCGATGACGCCGAGGTGGGAGGAGTCAGGAGGGCGGGGTGGGGGAGGGAAGTAAAAAACACAAAGTGTGCCGCTCACCGCTCGTGGTCAGCGGGAGAAATGGAGTTTAGAGCTGCTAGCACTCAGCAGCAGGAAGACAGGCAAGACAAAATTAAAATTACGCTTTGCAGCGCTCAGCGCGTTAGACCTCAGCCCTCTGCCACAGGGCTTCGGTCAGACGCGAGGCAGAAGTGGGCGGAGCCTAAATAGGCGATGACGCAGAGGTGGGAGGGGTCAGGAGGGCGGGGTGGGGGAGGGAAGTAAAAAACACAAAGTGTGCCGCTCACCGCTCGTGGTCAGCGGGAGAAATGGAGTTTAGAGCTGCTAGCACTCAGCAGCAGGAAGACAGGCAAGACAAAATTAAAATTACGCTTTGCAGCGCTCAGCGCGTTAGACCTCAGCCCTCTGCCACAGGGCTTCGGTCATATTTGGATTTGTCTAGAATCAGAATGTGAGTCAGTGTGTTTTTGGGAATATTGTAATAGAATCACTTGCTCGATGCATGTGTTTGCAGATATGAGAATACATGTACTCATGGAGTGAGTCAGGCTTTAGGACATAAAGTACTTTATACTCCTAGCCCTTACATGATACCATACACTGCCCAAGCACAAGTGCATTGTTCTAAACTCAGAATTATCAGTCCCACCTTGAACCTCTACAGTGCCTGAACACCACTGCACTGTCCTACACCCTGAAATACCATCCCTAGAAAAACCTGCTAAACTCTTTCAACACTACTGCACTGCTGTAAACCCTGAAACATGATTTTCAGCAAATGCTCCAATAATGTTCAAACACCACTGCACTGTCCTAAACCCTGAAACAGCACTCCCTGCATGATCTCCTACACTGCTCAAACTCTACTGTTGTGCCTTAAAATTACTTATGGAGTGAACCAGACTTAACAACATATAGTGCTTCTAATTGATATGTAGTATGCTAGTAGTGGTCTACAATTGTAAAAAAAAAAATAATTAAATATGTTTTTATTCCTCACAACAGATTTTAATTATCTACAGAAAGAAAAAACAATATGCCGTCTAAGAGTGACAGAAGAAAAAGATATAAACAGGCTTACATTTCCAAGAAAAAAGAAGTACAAGATTTATCTAAAGAGCAATGTCTGGAAAAAACAAAGAAAGCGCCTGGTAAATCACCAAAGGATTTTATAAGGAAAATAACCCAATTTAAAAAAACTATGGGCAATCAGGAAAAAAAAATATCTGTAACTACAAAGAAAAACCAGAAAAAAAAGAAAAATGATGGAAAAATATCTGGGAAACATGAGGTTTATAATACTAGACGAAAAAATCAGTTTGTTGAGATTCAGAAGCGAATGTTTCATAACAGAGTTGTTGTAAATTTATTAATAAATTTAAAGAATTGTAAAAGAAAAACAGCTTTTTATAAGAAAAAAATTGTTAGTTTTAGTAATCAGTAGGATTCGAACACTAGATAAGCCAATCAATGTTATGAAGGTCAAAAGTAAGTGGAAAAGACTAATTAATAGAACTCATTTTTGTAATGTTTTTCCTGGAGAATGGAAAGTTGTGAGCCGTTTTTTAATGAAGAGAGTTACTTTCAGAGCAATGATTTGTTGCATGCAGTTGACACCAGTGGTCGAGCTTATGAGGTTAAGAATGGTTGTCCGATTGAAAAAGAGAAAATTGTCCCTAGAAATGCAGAAGAGGTGTTAGCTCATGAAGTTTTAGGGAGACGTCCTAAGGCTCCAGTGTACACTTGGAATTGTAGTAGTATTTGTAGTGTACGACAGGATTCAATTGATTTTTTTTCGGAATTTTTTACGTAAGTATACTAAGAAAAGTGTTAAACAGAAGATTAAGATGTTGCAAGAATTAGACCCCTGCAGAGTGAGAGAAAAAACGGGGTTGCAAGGTCATTCTTTGGCTTGTCTTTCATTTTAGGTTGTTAGCAGTGCATCATACTGAAGTTAGGAAATTAGTGAGAAGGTAGTATTATGCAAAAAGTCCAGCACTAATGTTAAAAAAGTTGAACAGTGCTCTTTTGCATGGATATGTGTTAGATGTGATCAACATTTGTGAAGAAATTGAGGTTAGGTACTTTGGTCCTGAAGAAGATAGTGCAGAAACAGATACATTAATAGAATGAAATGTGGAAGAAAATGTACAGAATTTTAGTATAGAAAATTTTGAGCAAGAAATTACAAGGTTTAAGGTAATTTCAGATGAAAAGCCAAACATTTCTTGTATTTGTTGTAGACGAATTCATTATAAAAATCAGACCAGGTTAGTTGATATATATTTAAAAAGTGAAAAGGAGAATAATAAGGAGTGGAAGGAATTTGCAACTTATTTGTTGGTAGAGAATTGTTTTGATTTGGGTTCTGATCAACGTATTTGTAAATATTGTTATAATAAATTAGATGAGAATAAGATGCCAGCTAGAGCTGTTCATAATAATCTTGAGTTGGTAAATATTCCTTCTGATCTGATGGATTTAAATACTTATGAGTCTATTCTCATTCAATCTGTGCATCCATTTCAGGCTATTGTTCGCATGGAGCCTAAGACAGGGACATTGCCTCCTTCAGATTTACAGGGAGGATTAAAGGGAAGAGTTGTTTATTTGCCTCTAGAGTTAAAGAAAAATATTGAAACAATTGGTGTAGAAATTGTGGAAGAGGAACCTCTAGGTATTCTAGTTAATGGCGTTCCTACGAAGAGTAAGAAAATCTGGCAACAATTAGTGGATGTTAGGAAAGTAAAAAAGGCAACGTTGTATTTGGTAAAAAATAATCCATACTATAAAAATTTATATGTAGGAGAAGAGGAAACAACTGTAGAAGAGGACAGTGATTTGCCAACTGGACAAATTGAAAAAGTGGATGTGTCCAGAACTGAATAAAATTTATGAACATTATAGTGTGCATCCACTTTACTCTAAAGAAGTGATGGGAAATACTATTGAGTTATTTCAAATGAAAGAAGCGAAAGGAAGTCCCATTAGTGTATGGGAAGAAAGCTTGGAGGCTCGTTGTTTCCCTCAGTTATTTCCAACAGGCAAAGGTGGACGATATGATGAATGACCTGTGCAGATTCCTGCGTCTGAATACCGGACTTCAAGATTATATGCAGAAGATCCCAGGTTTCGCCAATGTATTCCATATTTGTTTCATCTTCTGTTTGAGAGTGACTTGTCTGGACTTTCTTATGCAGTGAACCATATACTAAAAAGTGGAGTACATTTGCAAAATGTTTTGTCAAAGGACTTTATGGATAAAGTGCAACAGAAATATACTGTTTTGGAATCTCAGTTAATTAATCTCATGGCAAGTCAGCGTGGTACTAATGAGTATTGGTACCGTCGTCATGGGGAATTGAAATGTATGTTAAGAAACCTATGAACTCCTACATGGTTCCTTACTCTAAGCTGTGCAGAATATGCTTGGGATGATTTACTTCAATTTCTTCGTGAGGTAAATGCTAACATAGAAAATATAGAATACAAGACACCTGGAGAACTGTGCTCTTTGGATCCAGTTAATGTATGCAGGTATTTCAATCATAGATTTGAAGCTATGATGTCTTTTATCACAAACAAAAAAAATTCCTCCTCTTGGAGAGGTTCTGGATTTCCTTTGGAGAAAGGAGTATCAAGCAAGAGGTGCTCCTCACATACATATGCTGCTGAAGAGTCAAAATACATAAATGACTATAACCCAGGATTTTTGTCCATGTGGAATGCTAACATGGATATTCAATATGTTGCAGACAACTCCATTGCTGTGGCTCGATATGTAACGTCTTACATTACTAAATCTAAAAACACGGAACAGAAGGAAATGTGGGAAGAAATTTCTCTTGAAAAGAGCCTAAGTAAGAAATTGTACAGCTACAGTTTGAAGATGTTGTCTCATCGAGAAATTGGAGCATATGAATGTTCAGATCGTTTATCATCTACAAGTCTATACTCCAAATCTAGAACAATCATTTGGGTGGGTTTAGGTCTTGCAAGAACACAAAACCGAGTTTTGAAATCTGTACAAGAAATTGAGTATTTAGCAGAGAGAGAACCAGACAGTACAGATATTTTGAAGACAAATATGTTGGATACATACTATCCAAATAGAAGTAATCATTTCGAGAACGTTTGTCTCTATGAAGTACTGCAAAGCCATACATTTAAGAGGAATATTACAGAAGATATCAATAAAGTAGTATATGCTGTGATTGGATCTGAAGGATGTTTAGTGAAACAAAGAAAAGGACATTTGATTAATCACCGAAAACTGAATTGCGAAACTCCTACCTAAAGGGAATTTTACTATTTAGCAATTTTGCAACTCTTTAAGCCATGGCGAACAGAACTGAAACTACTTGGAGATTTTGACAGTTATGAAGATTCATTCAACGCAACTAAAAATACTATAGAATGTCCTGCTTTTACTAATTATCTGAAAATGTTGAACGACGAAATACAGCAAGAAGCTACAATTGCAGCAGAGATTGCTAGAGACAGTTCTCAAACAGACAAAGTTCTCCTTCGTTGAGTCAGGATCCACTAGGAGAACCATTTATTCAAAATGAAGCAGCAACTGCCATGGATGAGGTGGAAACAGCAATGCAACAAGCTCAAGAGGATATAATAAACTTAGAAGAATTGGAAAAACAACTAAATGTTGAGCAAAAACAAATATACGATCAAGTGACAGAACAGATTAAGCATGGTTTATATCACGAGAAAAAAGAGTGCTCATGTACGTCATTTAAACCTGTCCGACTGTACGTGAGTGGAGAAGCAGGAACTGGAAAAAGTTTTCTAATTAAAGAAATTGCAACTTATCTACAGAAAAGTACTGAGTCGTCACTCTCTTGTGTTGTTACTGCTCCAACTGGGTTGGCAGCACATAACATTAAAGGGATTACTTTACATCGTTTATCGATGCTGCCAGTAGAGCTTGAAAATAAATTAGAATACCACCAGCTATCTGGAGAAGCTTGTTGTGAAGTTTCTAGAGTCTTGAAAAAAATGAAACTTCTCATTATTGATGAGGTAAGCATGGTATCAAATTTAATGCTTGCCTTTGTGCATTTAAGAATGCAACAAATCCTTAAAACAGAGCATGATGTGTTATTTGGAGGCAAACACGTCATAGTTTTTGGAGATCTACTACAACTAACTCCTGTGAAAGGACATCCAATATTTAAAACAGTTACACATGAAGATACTAGAAAGTACCTGGGAAGCATTGGAAATGTTAATATTTGGTCATATTTCGAATATTCAGAACTCATTACAAATATGCGACAGGCAAAGGACGCTGATTGTAAAAGTATTCTTGAAGATATAAGAATTGGAAAAGTGAGTGAACACGGCAAGGAAGCTTTACAGGCACGATTACTTACAAATTTGTTTCCAAACGAAAATATTCTCCCAGAGAATATATATAGAAAAATTGCAGAAAAGAAATCAGTGATATGCTTGATGCCAACTCTGCAAGAATGTTCAATATTCAATGAAAAAATGCTAAAGTTAGAAAATCAAGAAATTATAAAACTGGAAGCTGTTGATAGAATAGAGCATGAAGGAGCTACTATTATTTTGTCAGAAAAGTTGAAGTCAAAATTGGATTCTTTAGAAAAATCAATATCTAAAACTGCAGGTTTAGAAAAGAATCTATATGCATGTATAAATTGTCGGATAATTTTACGACGAAATTTACATGTGGAGAGAGGTTTAGTAAATGGAGCAATGGGTAAGGTTGTTGATTTCGTGAATTATCCAAATAGAGATGAAATTGAATTTTTGAAAATCAAATATGTTGAAATTGAAGAAGTACTACAATCGAGTCATTGTTCAGCTCAAGTTTTTGCTTGTAAAAGATTTATATGTCCGCCGAAAACAGTTTCCTGTTTGTTTGGCATATGCGGTGACTATTCACAAATCTCAAGGTTTAAGTGTAGATTGTGCTTTGGTGAATATTGGAAGTACTGTGTTTAAAGAGGGTATGGCATATGTTGCTTTATCTTGAGTCAGAACTTTATCTGGATTATCCCTGATTGATTTTGATGACACAAAGATTAGTGCAGATGTAAATTGTGTAAGAGAGTATAATAGGTTAAGAAGAGAACATGCTCCTAATTTACCTCAATATCCAGTACTTGAAAAGCATGTGGTATTTTGAAAAAGAAGATATGAGAAAAATTGTAGCGAGGTTGCAAAGAAAAGAAAAAAACTAGATGAACCAGTGAAACTAAGCAAAAAGAAAAAGGATTCTATTGAAGAGGTTGTTTGAAAACAGTTTTGGTGTCAACTGCTATGCTGATGTAGTGGTTAATGTTGGTTTTTTTCTTGAAACTTTACTACGACGAATTGTTGAAAATCGTGACAAAAGATTTTGTTGTTTGTTGAATTCTGTGTTTGAGAAATGTAGTAGTGATAAAACTAAAATAAAAAGTGTTTCTGATATTCGAAATGTTTTAGACATATGTTCTGGTTTACATCAATTTTCACAGACTATTCAGCAAGATTGTCAGGAATTTCTTATGTATATGCTTGTTGTATGGCAAGATGAAGGTATAGAAATTGAAAATCTTTTTGGCTTTTCTTATCAATGGCAACATGACTGTGTCAATTGTTCGTTTTCAAGTAGTACTGAAATAGACACTGAAAGATTTATATATTTGACTTTACCAGACTGCAAATCAGTGTCTTTTAATAATCTAGTTAGAGAAGCAAATGAAAATATGGTCCGTACCCAACGTAACTCACAAATGGTATCAACATTATTTATACAAAGATATGGACAGTATGTAATTTTAATGCTGCAACGATGCAGACCTAATGGAAGAAAACTGACAACTTTAATAAAAAATGTTGTGGCTTCTCAACTATCAATATCAGGGAAAACTTTTGTAACTATAGCAATTATTTTCCATGATGGTCCTTCTATAACATCAGGACATTGCACAGCTTATTTAAAATGTACAAAAGGCTGGACTCATTGTAATGATACTCAATTGATTTTTAAACAACGTTTGCCTTATGACTTACCAAATTCTTACCTAGTGTTTTTACAACCCAAATTTTATGGAAAATAATTGGCCTGGGAAAATTACTACCGTTAAGAAAGGGTAGTCTGGTGTTGAAAAGTACTTTGAGAGTGAGGGTGATGAGGTTCAAAAAATTCTTGTAGTTGACGTAGAGGTAGTGTAAGTGTATCAGATAGTGTGTGATGTGGCTATCACAGGAGATGTTTATCATCAGTGAGGCAGAGGTGTTTTAGATTTGTTGTAGTTGTTGGAGATGTTGCTGACATTTTTCATTCCCTTGTAGAGGTTTCTTTTAATGGTATACAGCTCCTTGGTAAAATAAAGGATGAGCAGAGTGTGATTGGTATACCAGATGATGTTGAGGTTCTGATAGCATGCTAGTTGTTTAAGGTTCTATGTACATGATAAATTGCATCGGGTGGAGGTCTAACCATTGTTAGATGGTCCAAAAGATGTTGGTGCTTTTAATTCAGAAGGTTGGGAAACGGACGCTTAAGAGTACTAGTAAGTGTCTTCCAAATTAAGGATTTCACACATACTTTTTGGCCATGAGGAATGGTATTTGAAACAAAAAATTACTATTTCGGGTAAATGTTGTTAGCATATGTTTACTTTCTTTAGAGTGTATAAAAAAGAAGTAATAATGTTTTGTTACTTTGTGTGATTGTTGGTGATATCTTTTACTTACGTAAAAAATTGCTGTTTGAAAAAGACATTTAAGATATGTTTTTTTTATAATTAATACATTCTTAATGAAAATGTTGAATGTTTTTTTTAAAGAAAATCTTATTGATTGTCTTTTTTTTTGCCCGCTGTTATATGATGAGTACTATTGAACTCACTGAATTCAGTGAAATTTAATATATTCTGAGAACAGCAAAAAAATACATACAATATTGTACAAATTATTTTGTATTGTGAAATATATATTATAACTCAATTTTTTCTTCTCTTCCACAGATATTATATTTATTAAAAATAGATTATTAACTTTTCATTACTTATAAGGTGAGTATGACAAACAAAAAATACTTTCTCATCACTCTCTTACTTCTCTTTCCCTTTTTCACTTTCTTCACTTTTTCTCTTATTCCACTTCCTTTGCTCATGCTACTCTTTTTCCCTCACTCTCTTTACTCCCCTTAATTCACCTTTACACTCCTTCTCTCACCATCAGTACCCTTTCCCTTACCCTCACTTACTGTCTCCTGCTTTCTCTTTCCTCCCTGTGACCCTCACTTCTCTTTTCTTTCCTCCTCCATCACCTCCCTTCTTTTGCTCTATCCCTCACTCTTTTCTCTCTTTCCTCCTTACTCTCTTTCCTTCACACCATCACACACTCACTTTCAGTCACTCCCCTTCTCTTATTACCTCACTTCCTTTATTCCCTCCCTCACTCCCCTTACCTCCATCTGTCTCTAAGTCTCTTCCTCTGTCTCAGTCACTATAACTGCCTCACTCTCTCACAGTCCCTCACTCTCCCTCTCTTTCTCTCTTTCACTGTCTCCCTCTCTCTCCACCAATCTTCCTTTTCTTTCCTCTCTCTTTCCATAAATTCTTCTCTCTCACTCACTACTTTTTCCTCTTTCTTAGTATGCTTCTTTTTCCCTCCCTGTCACTGCCCTTCACTAAATGTCACTCCTCTTCTCCTACTTCATATTCTCCTCTCTGTGCATCACTTCTATTCTCTTTCACCTGCTTCCATTCTCTCACTCCCCCTTACTCTCTTTCCCTCACTCCATCCATCAAATCCTCTCCCCTTACTTCCCTTTCCTCATTCACTTTTGCTAACTCCCATTCGTTTAGTCCCCCACTCCCCTTCACTCCATTTCTCTCTCCCTCTCTTCCTCTGTCTCACTTAGTCTAACCGCCTCTCTCCCTCTCAGTCAATTTCAATTTCAAATAAGTCTTTATTTCGACACATGTCATAAAAGACTGCACACAAAATATAAAGTCACATTTTAAAAGGGGCTGAGACACAACAATAAAATCCCTAAAATGTCTGGGACACAGAGTTCCTACTATAGTCTGAAAGTTTTCCATTTCAGTGTAAACATTTTTATATTTGTTTTTTAAAGAAACACTATACAATTTAAAAACCTAGTCAATAAATTAATTGTTTTTAAAAGGAGTTTCGAGGTCGCTAGACATTTTATAACCCAATGGTGGTAGTATATACAGTTAATAAGATGATTAACCCAGGTTCAATTAGAACAACTCAACTTTCTCCTCCTTATAGCCCACATCCAATGCAGGAATTTAGAAACAGCGATGGCAATACTTTCAGAGCTATCTGTTTTAAAAATCCTTAATGCTGCTGTCCCACTAGTAATACCTTTCAACAAACATATTGACTTTAGCCACTTTTGGCGTGGTGGTTTGTACTCTGGGCAGATAAAAAGGATATGGACTAGGCTCTCCGGCTGGGTAATACAAAATGGACATGATAGGTTTTTGCCTACAAGCCATTTGCCTGTGAAAGAATTAAGGGGAAGAGTGCCCACCCTATACTGGTGGAACCGTTTCCTATCACCAGGAACTGTAATTATGTCCCAATAGCTTTCATAAGCTGGGTCCTGCCTGAGCTCTAAAAAATCTCTTGTTAGTGTTGGGCCAGTGCACATTTGGAAGTTACGTATTGACACCAATGACCAATAGTGCTCTTTTAGGACCTTGCATGGTGGAAAGGTTTTTGGCTGATGGATTCTCCCACAGTGTACCCAGGCCCATTGCATAGTAGACTGCCCTAACTTCCCTAAACCAGGGGATTTTATTAGCTCTGTCATTACACCGGACTTCGAGGAGGACCTGGGCAGACTGGGAGAGTTCCGGTGTTACCCAGAGCCTCCTCCAGTATGCCACTGGTCTATACCTCACCACATCCTCCAGCCTTTGGCATCCCAGATCATAGTATAAGGGTAAGAGAGGCGTTGAAGATGGTAATCCAACTATTCCCCTCACAAACCTATTTTGGGAATTTACTGATGGAGTTATGTTGCTATAACCCCATAGTTCAGCCCCATACAGGATGGAAGCACTTATTTTGGTGTTATAAATTTTAAGTGCTGGGGCTAAAGGTTTAGTAGATGAACATCGCAATTCCTTTAGTAAAGCTACTGCTAGTTGGGCATGTTTGGTGGTTAGGTGGTTAGTGTGAGATTTCCATTCTAGCCTGGAACCCAGTGTAATACTGAGGTAGGTAAATGAATGTGCCTGTTCCAGCGGTTCACCATCCATGCTGACACCTCCTTTCACAAACTTATGTTTGTGCATGACCATAAATTTGGTCTTTGACACGTTGATGGTGAGGCCATAGTCTTTACAGAGGATTTCAAAACGCCCAATAGACTTCTGTAGGCCCTGTTGTGTATTGGAGATTAAAAGGGTGTCATCAGCAAACATCAACAGGGGTACCGACTCTCCATTCAACTTAGGGGCGTCCGTGGGGTGGTCCGTGAAGTAGTCCGTAACCCTGTTGATGTATAATGAAAACAACGTTGGTGCCAAGACACATCCCTGTCTTACCCCTCTAAGAATTGGAAACCTATCTGTTGTTTGTCCTTGTTCTCCCCATCGAACCTGGGCAAAATTGTCATCATGTAATTTAATTAAAAAGGAAAGTACCTCCAGTGGCATACCTTGTTCCCTGAAGACACTCCACATCTTGAGACGAGGCACTAAGTCGAAAGCTGACTTAAGGTCGACAAATGCCGCGTATAGAGTGCCGCCTCCAAGAACAACCCACCGCCAGTAAATGATGACAAGTCTAAAGACCTCTCAGTCACTTGCTCTCCCTCTCTTTCTCTCTCACTCTCTCTCTCTCCCTCACCCTTACTGTCTTTCTATTTCTGTTTCCTTCACTCCTACTTTATCCCTCAGTCCTCTTTCCTCTCTCTTAATATCCTTCCTTCTCTCTCATTCCCCTTTCGTCACCCTCATACCCCTTCTCTCACTGTTACTGCCTTTCACTCACCCTCAGTACTTTTCATTCACTCACCTACCCTCACTCCCCTTCCTTCACTCCTCTTTGTTCACTCCCTCACTTCATCTCACTTACTCCTGTTTGTTTATTCCTTCCCTCACTTTTTTATCATCCATTTTTCTCTCCCTGTCTCCCTCTGTCTCACTCACTCTAACTGCCTCACTGCTTCTCGGTTCTTTGCTCTCCCTCTCTCTCATTCTGTCCCTCTCTCTCCCTTACCCTTAAACTCCTTTCCTCTCTCTTTATATCACTCCTCCTCTCTTCCTCACTCATTTTCCCTCTCTCTTAATTGTGTTCCTTCTTTCTCATTCATCTTCCCTCACCCTCATACTCCTTCCCTAACTGTCACTGCCCTTCACTCACCGTCACTCCCTTTCCTCCTCTCCACTTCCTCCTGTCTGTCTTTCTCACCCTTTCACTTTCCCGTTCCCTTTTCCTCACTCCCCCTCGCTCTCCTTCTCTCACTCCATTCCTTACTCCCCTTCTTTCACTCCCCTTTTCTAACTCCCTCCATCCCCCCACTCCATTTCTCTCTCCCTCACTCCCCATCTCTCACTTTCCCTTACTCCCCTTTTCTCATCCTCATACCCCTTCCCTCACTGTCACTCCACTTCTCTTACCTTCACTCCCTTTACTCCGCTCTACTTCTCCCTCTCCATCTCTTACTCCCCTTCCCTGTCTCCGTTCCATGCTCCCCTTTTCTCACTCCTCCTCCCTCACTTTCCTTTCCTTACTGCCCTTCCCATAATCTTTCTCTCCCCTTACCTCACTTCTCTACCCTTAGTTCCCTTGTTTCAGTCACTCTTTGGCTCCCCTTTCCTCACTCACCATACTACCCTTTCCTCACTCATTCCATCAATCCTTTCCTCCTTTTCACTCAGTCATTTCAGTCATTCATTTATACACTACACATTCATTCAAAAAAAGTATGACACAGTATATACGAGATATAGCTCTTCTTGGAGAAGTGAAGTTAGTTCTGAAAAGAACTGTTTTTTTGTCTTTTTTGTTTTGTATTTTTTTGTAGTTTTTTAACAATTTTATATTTTTGGGGGATTTTTTTTAAACAAAAAAGTAAACAGGTAATGAAAAACTGTTCAACTGGAACAAAAATAATAAATGAAAAAAATTAAGTGCGGCGGCATGTGTGCTGTCTAATCTTCATGTCAATCAAATTGACAACCTGCTCTCCATAGCAGAGAATCTCATTGCAGAAGTTGCAACAAATATGCACATTTCCCCAAAGTGGCCGGATATCCAAAGAACTGGATGAAGGAGATGCTCCTGCCAAAGAGGTGCTGGGGACAGCAGCTGGATGGTTGGCTGCAAGGGCTCGAGTAGATGCCCTTGCGAAGTTAACCAGATGCACATTTTTGACATGCCTTATCATCGTGTGGATGCTGAAAAAATAATGTTTTTTGGGATTCTCTCTTGACAGCACACTTCCACAGATTTTACAGGTGACCTTCAGGGCATTAACTTTCTTCTACCGATCTAGAAAGGTGAACAACTTCCAAATAAATGATTCTTTGCTCTTCTTTGGAAGTGGCTGCTCAGGAAGAAACTGCACATCTGAATCTGAAGATGAAGATTCCTGTGGCTGCTGTTCTGCCATTTTGAAATGTAGAAAAATCCTGAAGATGCTTCTCTAAAGAAGTGAAACAGGTTGTGAGGGAAGTGGGTAGGGTTTTTGAAGATTTAGAAAAGAAACTACTATAAACCAATTAAAAGTGTTGTTTTCAAGTCACATGACTTTACGCGCACGTTGCGCGACCGTCGCATATGAATGACGTTTTACCCGATTTTCATAAATACTTTTAAAAACGTGAAAAGGAGGCAGGGAAGTGACTCCCTGACTCCCTAGGCCTTCTCATGGGGTCCCTGAAGGATCCCGAAGGGCCCCCAAATTATTATTTTTTTTTTAAACCGCGAGGTGCGCGCACGTTGCACGCACCCCCGAGGCAGAAGTGACTCAAAAACAAACATGGGGAACGTGAAAAGGGGGCAGGGTAGAGACTCTCTGACCCCTTAGGCCTTCTCAGGGGGTCCCTGAAGGACCCCAAAGGGCAAATAAACCATTAAAAAAACAAAACAAAACGCTAGGTGTGAGCACGGTGCACGCACCCCCGAGGCAGAAGTTAGTCAAAAGCAAAAGTGGAGAACGTGAAAAGGGGGCAGGGTAGAGACTCTCTGACCCCCTAGGCCTTCTGAGGGGGTCCCTGAAGGACCCCGAAAAGCAAAAAAAACATTAAAAAAAAAAATAGCGGGGTGCGCGCACGTTAGAAGAAAAAAATAACAAATTTCAGTGTTTATATGTTGATTGAAGATGTAGACTATACAGTTGAACTTCATCCAAATCATAAAAACTAGCTGTGCCATTGCATATTAGAGGATACAGTCAATGTATTACAATATACAAAGGCAGTTTGTGGAAAAATAATATGAAAATTGATACAGAAATTAGCATTTTAAAAACCTTCGAATTTCACTTTAAAAACCATAGGTTTTACACTTGTTATAATTAGGAATTAGTATTTAAAAAATTTTGTAAAATCACTGAAAAAAACCATACATTTCACACACGTTATAGTTAGGAATTAGCATTGAAAAAACCTTAGAAATTCACTGAAACAACCATAGGTTTGACACACTTCATAGTTAGGAATTAGCATTTAAAAAACCTTGCAAATTCACTGAAAAAACAATAGGTTTCACACATGTTAGAGTTAGGAATTAGCATTTAATAAACCATGCAAATTCACTGAAAAAACCAAACGTTTCACACACGTTATAGTTAGGAATTAGCATTTAAAATACCTTGCAAATTCACTGAAAAAACCATAGGTTTCACACACGTTATAGTTAGGAATTAGCATTTAAAAAACCTTGCAAATTCACTGAAAAAACCATATGTTTCAGACATGTTATAGTTAGCTGGACATTTCACTCATACAAAACCTTTGAAATTCCCCCGTTATTGTTAGTTTAGCTAACTATAACTCGCGCGACCGCAATGCACTGCTGATGATGTCACATATTACATCACTAATGACATGGTCAGTGACATCACTCATGACATCACTGATGACATGTCAAATGACATCACTGATGACATCATTGATGATATCATCCTTGTGACAAAGTGGCAGACCTTCTCTCAGCGTAAAATAACCTTTGACACTCACATTCAAAAATAGAAACTAACATTTTCTTAAAAATGGAGATACCAATACGAATTACAACAACCTATTAGGTTATTCCAATATCTACATACACATCCACTCATTCACTACCAGTTCTATAAACTCACTCATACATGTACTTTCTCATCATATGTACTCAAACACCTATACATCCTGTTACACACTAATACTCATCCATATAGTTACTTACACACATATTCACACATGCAAAAAAATATTAAAAATCCATTTACTTGATTATACTGCTATATACACACCACTACATGTACTTCTACAGAAACGTACACATATTTACTCTGTTAAACAATCAATTATAAAAACACATACTTATTTATATAGGTACTCTTCCAAACTGTCACTCTCACATATACTCAATTATATACATCAATACTCACATATACTAGTTTAAAACATATGTAGTTACTCATGAATACACTATTGAGACAGTCATTCACTCACTAACCCACCCATACACACAATCATTCACCCATACACACTTGCTGTCTTCAAAATACATACAAATAGTGAGTCACTCATTCATGCATCTGTGCGCTAAGTAATATCCCCCGCCGAACCATCCAGACACTCATACTGATACTCTAAAAAAAAACATATACACACTCATGTAGCTACTCACCAACCCATGCAGCCACTTATACACAAAGTGAGACACTGATACATAAATTTAAATATTTAAACATTACTCGCTAATACATGTATTGACTAAGATACACTTAATAAGTCAGTTAACCAATAATAATTTTTTTTTAAAAACATCCATTTAGACACTTATTTACCCATTTATTCTTCCATCGACCTTTAGATATACACATATAAAAAATATTTATTTTTCAGAAAGACACACATTCATTGGATGATGTCATCAGTGATGTCATCAGTGATGTCTTTTTGGCATGTCATGAGTGATGTCATGAGTGATGTCACTGACCATGTCATGAGTGATGTAATATGTGACATCATCAGCAGTGCATTGCGGTCGCGCGAGTTATAGTTAGCTCAACTAACTATAACGGGGCAATTGCAAAGGTTTTGTATGAGTGAAATGTCTAGCTAACTATAACATGTGTGAAACCTATGGTTTTTTCAGTGAATGTGCAAGGTTTTTTAAATGCTAATTCCTAACTATAACGTGTGTGAAACCTATGGTTTTTTCAGTGACTATATATATATATATATATATATCTATTCACTGAAAAAACCATAGGTTTTACACACGTTATAGTTAGGAAGTAGCATTTACAAAACCTATGAAATTCACTTAAAAAACCATAGGTTTGACACCAGTTATAGTTAGCTGGAAATTTTACTGATATAAAACCAATGAAATTCCACGTTATAGTTAGTTGGACTCACTATAACTTGCGCGTGTAATGCACTGCTGATGACTTCACATATTACATCACTCATGACATCACTGATGACACCATCCAGTGAATGTGTGTCTTTCTGAAAAATAAATATGTGTTATATATGTATATATTATTGAATACCTTAGTGAATACATATATTACTGAGTAATGCTTAAATATTTAAATATATGTATTAGTGTTTCACTTTGTGTATAAGTGGCTGCATGGGTTGAGTAGGTACATGTGTATGTATATAGGTTATTAGATGTTTTTCTTAGTATCAGTATGAGTGTTTGCATGGTTTGGTGGAGGTATTACTTAGTACATAGATGCAAGAATGACTGAGTCTCTGTTTGTATGTGTTTTGAAGACAGCATATGTGCAGGACTGTATGGGTGGATTCGCGTGCATATGTCTGTGTTAGTGAGTGAATGACTGTCTTATTAGTGTCTTTATCAGTAACTACATATGTTTTAATGTAGTATATGTGAATATTGATGTATATAAGTGACTATATGTGAGAGTGAGGGATTGTAAAAGTTCCTGTTTAAATTAGTATGTGTTTCTAGAAGTGATTTTTTAAGAGAGTAAGTATGTGTAAGTTTCCTTAGAAGTAAAGTGGTAGTGTGTGTATATTTGTTTATGCAAATAAATGTATGTTCAATAGTTTATTTGCATGTGTGAGTATGTGTGTGAATAACTTTTGGATGACTGTCGGTGTGTAACAGGATGTGTAGGTGTATCAATACATATGATTAGTGAATATATGTATGAGTGACTATATAGAACTGTTGGTGAATTAGTGCATGTGTATATACATGGTGGAATTATTGAATTGGTTGTTGTAACTGGTATGGGTATCTCCATTTTTTTGAACATTTTAGTTTCTATTTTTGAATATGCGTTTCAAGGGTTAGATTACAGTAAAAGGAGGTCTGTCACTGTGTCACAAGGATGGTGTCATCAGTGATGTCATGAGTGATGTAATATGTGACGTCATCAGCAGTGCATTACACGCGCAAGTTATAGTGAGTCCAACTAACTATAACGTGGAATTTCATTGGTTTTATATCAGTAAAATTTCCAGCTAACTATAACTGGTGTCAAACCTATGGTTTTTTCAGTGAATTTCATAGGTTTTGTAAATGCTACTTCCTAACTATAACGTGTGTAAAACCTATGTTTTTCTCAGTGAATTTCATAGGTTTTTAAAATGCTAATTCAGAAATATCTCGTGTATACAACCTATACTTTTGTCAATAAAGTTCTGGCAATATTTTTTTCAGAAACAAGCCGTTTTCTTCACTGTTCAAGTTGCATAGAGACTCCTTGTAAAGCGATACAGAATTAGAAAGTCTGTACCTTGCCTTTTTTTCAACGCATTAAAATTTGCCTGTAAATAAAAATAGCCTTTCTAAACTTTCGTGCACGACCCGGTGTGCGCACTCTCGGCAACAGTTCTCAATAAAATGGATAGCGCATTTCCAGGCTTTCGTGCGCGACCGACTGCGCGCACCCGCCTATATATTTCGTGAAAACTTTGCAATCTGAACTTATTGAATTTCTTCATAGACCCATCAAAGAACTTATAATACGTCAAAGAGACTAAACCTAGGCTTCTTTTTTAATATTATGAAAATTTTCATTAAATGGAGCCGAATGTCTTTTTAAACTTTCATGTGTGACCGAATGTACACACCTTGGTATTTTAAAAAAAATATAAAAGGTTTTATACTTTAACAATTGTATGCTTGAATCGAGCTCAGAAGATATATTAAATCCGGATATGTTTGGATTTACTCCTTTTCACGTTTTGAAACTTCGCTGAATTAGACCGCTACTTCCAAATGGCGTACGTGACCAGATACTATCACCGCGTACACGTCCTGAGACGCGCATGTGAAGTCATGTGACTTGAAAACAACACTTCCAATTGGTTCTTAGTAGTTTCTATTCTGCAATTTACACGGAGGACTCCACCCACTCCTCTCACTATCTTTTCTACTCTCAAAAGAGAACAACGTTCAACACCCTTCGGAAGACTTTGCTGAAATGGCTGCCGCCCCGCATTCATCTTCCGAATCTGAAGGAAATGAGCGACTACCTTTAAAAAGAAAAAAGGAATCTTTTATTTGGCAATTTTTCACTTATCCTGAAGAACAAAAGAAAGTGAATGCGTCAAAAGTTACCTGCACGATATGCAATTCTGTTCTCTCAAGAGGAAATCCAAGAAAAAAATATTCCTTTTCCATACATACCATGGTGCGGCATGTCAAACAAGTGCACCCTGTGGAATTTGCACAGGCATCGACAAGAGCCCTGGCCACGCTATTACCATCAGAGGTGGCCAGCACATCTTCTGGTGGACGACCTGTATCTCCATCGAGTGCTGTGATGGACTTGAGACCATATCTTGCAAAGGTGCACATGAAATGCAACGAGTGTGGAGAAATTCTTCTGTACGGAGAGCAGAGCCTCATTCTTACTAAACTAAAAATTGAGAGTCATAAATGCCCCGAGAAAAGATACAGTTCTTCATTTCATTTTGATCCTGTGTCACACATGAAAATGTTGTTGCAAGTTAAAAAAATCAAAAACTGCATGACACTGTTCCTGTCAAGGTAGCATAGCTGGCGGCCTAGGGGTGGAGGACCGTTGTGCAAATACCCCGGGGAGGACTCTGGATATGCTTGGTCCCTGAGATTCTTAGATGTCACTGCCTTCCACAAATGGCATAAGTCCTGGATGTTCGGTGCCATACTTGAGGGTTTGACCTATAGACACGTCCTGCGTTGCCCTGGTCCAAAATCAAACAACATAACACTTGTTTTAAAAAAAAAAAAAAGTTCTTTTCAGAACTAACTCATTGTACCAAAAACAGCTCCAGGAGCATATTATAAAGGGGGTTTATCTCCCCTTTTTTGGCTTTCGTTCGTGCGCGACCGTGTGCGCGCACCCGCCTATATATTTCGGGAAAACTTCGCGATTGCAACTTATTAAATTTCTTCATAGACCCATCAAAGAACTTATACTACGTCAAAGACAGTAAACCTAGGCTTCTTTTTTATTATTATGAAAATTTTCATTAAATGGAGCCAAATGTCTTTTTAAACTTTCGTGTGTGACCGAATGTACACACCTTGATATTTTTAAAAAAAATATAAAAGGTTTTATACTTTAACAATTGTATGCTTGATTCCAGCTCAGAAGATATATTAAATCCGGATATATTTGGATTTACTCCTTTTCACGTTTTGAAACTTCGCTGAATTAGACCGCTACTTCCAAATGGCGTATGTGACCAGATACTGTCACCGCGTACATGTCCTGAGACGCGCATGTGAAGTCATGTGACTTCACAACAACACTTCCAATTGGTTCTTAGTAGTTTCTATTCTGCAATTTACACGAAGCACTCCACCCACTTCTCTCACATCTCTACCCTGTTATCTGCAATTGTGAACATCAAAAGGAGCTGCGCTACAACCCTGTAAGAGGCCTCACTCCCACTGCTGCAACGGCTTGGCAGTCCTCCAGATGCACAGGAACAGGCCCTCCGATCCATTGAAGTTCTCTGTCGTGAGAGGCCTCACTCCCACTGCTGCAACGGCTTGGCAGTCCTCCAGATGCACAGGAACAGCCCCTCCGATCCATTGAAGTTCTGTGTCGGTCTCAATACCACTTACGAAATGAAAATAAGCACTGAAGAATATTTATGCTGTAGCAGGAGGAGTACTACATGCTTGCAGAATGCATTCTATTACCTATAAAAAAGTGGAACACCCACGCTACAATCATATAGAATACTTCCTCTAAAGAAGCCTGTGAATAACTTTCGAACATCAGGTTAAGCTTTTTTTACTCTGTCATCATTGTTAACGATAAGTATTTACAATACTATATTAAAAAATGCCATGATTTTTCCTTTTTAATTTTAAAAATCTTGCAATCTTTCACAAACCCAATACTCATGGCTTCTTTTTCGTGACAAAAATCTTGCAATATTACATACCTACATAGAATAACAGAAAAAACATAAAACTACAAAGGCCAAACAGTCTACTAAACGCGGATTTGTAACCTATGGGGCAGATTCATGTTAACTACTTCATACCCAGATATGCACCAGTTAATGTGCACCACAGTATGGTAGTGCTCCGTTACCCATGGTGTGCCACATTTGAAATGTGGCGCACCATGGTACAAAAACATCATACATGCGTAACACATCTGTGCTCAAAAACGAATACATTGCTAGAGTTGCATCGCAACTGTGATGCAGCTCCAGCAAGGCTCACCAATGCACTATATTCACAATGCTACGTCAATACCTACGCCTGCTTCAAGCACATGCACAGTTTTGAAACAGCATGGGCCTGAAAGTCACTGAGTGAAATATCATACATTACAGTCAGCCACTTTCAAGACGCATTCCTTCAGAGGAACACTTACCGGTTATTAGAGGTAGATCGTCCGACTCCACCGGAGGAGACCCCTAATAAAAAAGACATATATAAAATGCGGACTAGCCACTGTATCGTGCTAGCAAACTTTAACTTAAAAATCGTTAGAAAAAACAAAAGGAATCGAGCAAAATTAGTAGGCCACTGATAGGATCTCTTTTTCACCTCGCTAAAATAGAAACATTAGGAACAACCCCTCATGAGAAATATGAAACTAGTGAGAGAAACCGAGCTCGACGCCATGATGGCTGCAAGATAGCTCGGCTCCGCCGCCCACCCCGCCCAAAATAACGACAAACCCTATACAAATATTATAAATAAATACAACACACCAGCAAAGTAACAGGGTAAAATGTTTTATTAAATAACTATTTACATGGCAGCCTGCTGCAACATGAAAACAACACTTCCAATTGGTTCTTACTAGTTTCTATTCTGGAATTTACACGCAGCACTCCACCTACTTCTCTCACTATCTTTTCTACTCTCAAGAGAGAACAACGTCCTACATTTTTCGGAAGACTTTGGTGAAATGGCTACCGTATCTCATTCATCTTCCGAATCTGAACAAAATGATCGACTACCTTTAAGAAGAAAAAAAGAATCTTTCATCTGGCAATTTTTCACTTATCCTGAAGATCAAAAGAAAGTAAATGCACCAAAAGTAACCTGCACGATATGTGACTCGTTTCTCTCAAGAGGAAATCCAACAAAAAAATATTCCTTTTCCATACATACCATGGTGCGGCATGTCAAACAAGAGCACCCTGTGCAATTTGCAGAGGGATTGACAAAAGCCCTGGCCACGCTATTACCATTAGAGGTGGCCAGCACATTTTTTGATCGACGACCTGTATCTCCATCGAGTGCAGAGATGGACTTGAGATATTTAACTATATATGGTCTATAACCTATAGTTTTTCAGTGAATTTGCTCCGCCGCCCACCCCGCCCAAAATAACGAGAAACCCTATGCAAATATTATAAAAATATACAACACACCAACAAAGTAACAGGGTAAAACGTTTAATTAAATAACTATTTACATGGCAGCCTGCTGCAACATCGATCCAAATGCATGTTTTTTTCAGTGAAATTCCTCCGCCGCCCACCCCTGCCAAAATAACGAGAAACCCTATGCAAATATTATAAATATATACAACACACCAACAAAGTAACAGGGTAAAACGTTTAATTAATTAACTATTTACATGGCAGCCTGCTGCAACATCGATCCAAATGCATGACACTGTTCCTGTCATGGTAGCATAGCTGGCGGCCTAGGGGTGGAGGACCGTTGTGCAAATACCCCGGGGAAGACTCTGCATATGCTTGGTCCCTGAGATTCTTCGATGTCACTGCCTTCCATAAATGTAATAAGTCCTGGATGTTGGGTGCCATAGTTGAGGGTTTCACCTAAAGACACGTCCTGCGGTGCCCTGGTCCAACCATCACATATACCTGCGCCAGGAGACGGCGTGGGGTGCACTGGAAGGGAGAGGCGGTGCGAACGAGCCTCCCCCACCTCCCCAGGTGGAGGTTTCTCAGCTACACCCCTAAAGACACGTCCTGCGGTGCCCTGGTCCAACCATCACATATACCTGCTCCAGGAGACGGCGTGGGGTGCACTGGAAGGGAGAGGCGGCACGAACAAGCCTCCCCCACCTCCCCAGGTGGAGGTTTCTCAGCTGCACCCCAGCACTTCACTCGACATAGGCGGCCGGCGCCCAGGGTCCGGCGGAACTTTTAGCCTTTTGGTGACTCTTCCATTCTGGACCTTGTCCCACAATCCGTTTGACCTGAAGACACGTCCTGCGGTGCCCTGGTCCAACCATCACATATACCTGCGCCAGGAGACGGCGTGGGGTGCACTGGAAGGGAGAGGCGGCGCGAACGAGCCTCCCCCACCTCCCCAGGTGGAGGTTTCTCAGCTACACCCCTAAAGACACGTCCTGCGGTGCCCTGGTCCAACCATCACATATACCTGCGCCAGGAGACGGCGTGGGGTGCACTGGAAGGGAGAGGCGGCGCGAACGAGCCTCCCCCACCTCCCCAGATGGAGGTTTCTCAGCTGCACCCCAGCACTTCACTCGACATAGGCGGCCGGCTCCCAGGGTCCGGCGGAACTTTTAGCCTTTTGGTGACTCTTCCATTCTGGACCTTGTCCCACAATCCGTTTGACCTGAAGACACGTCCTGCGGTGCCCTGGTCCAACCATCACATATACCTGCGCCAGGAAACGGCGTGGGGTGCACTGGAAGGGAGAGGCGGCGCGAACGAGCCTCCCCCACCTCCCCAGGTGGAGGTTTCTCAGCTGCACCCCAGCGCTTCACTCGACAAGATGAGTTGCGCCCGCTCCTGCGGCACAGTGCCTCGCTCGGCCAGCTGAATTACGCCAGCTCTTGCTATTACAGCGTCTCACCCGCCATCCGGCTGAATTGCACCCACTCTTCCGGTACAGCGACAGGCGGCTGCCACGGAGCTCAAGAAATGGCGGTCGGCTCCACAGACTTGGGCCTGGCCTGCAAGGATGGCTCTGGACAACCCTGGAACTCGGACGCTTGACTGCTACGGCATGGGCCCCATTCCCAAAAGCGTCCACTCAGCCTTGAAGATACTACAAGAGTCACCGGGGCCCCCGACTCCCGCAGACTTCCGGTGGGCAGCTTCTGCCATGATTGCTCGCAGAATGGCCTCGACGTAGCCACGAGGTGCTCTCATGCTGACGCCAGCTTCAGTCTGAAACATCCAGAAACACTGTAGTATCGCGTTGTCGCGTAATGCGTAATATGACGCGCCGCGTTAGCGCATCCGGTGCGCGAAGCGCAGCTTCCTGGAAGCGATCCGGGGCGCGGCGCGAAGCGCGTAACGTAAGCATAACAGGTCATGTGACTTTTTAATAAAACTTTTCATTGGTTCATTTCACTTTTGGTTTCCTAATGATGTATGGCTAGGTCATGTGACCTAAAAGTAACACTTTTCATTGGTTTAGAACTAAACCACACATCTTCAGGTGGTGGTTGAGCAAGAGGTGCCCCCCCTCCCCACCTTCATGTTGCCTGATTCGGCCAGCTCAATCGATCGAGCATGAGACTCTGTTGTGATCTGAAGAACCGCTGCCTGCGGTGCCTCACAGAACCACTTAATGAAGGCCCCCGAGGGGCGGTGTGGTGGCGCGGACTGGGAGGGGCCGCTTATCTCCTACCCCGTCCCCAAGTCTCGCTTGGCCAGCTGAGTTCCGATCACTCTTGTGGCCTACGACATGGAGAGGCCGAGGCGTTGACTAGGCGGGACCTCCGACTGCAACCACAGCGCCAATGATCGCTGCTGATGGAGGGGAGCCTTGCCGGTGGGAGCCACTGATCTAAAGAACCGCTGCCTGCGATGCCTCCCTGAACAGCTTAACGGAGGCCCCCGAGGGACGGTGTGGTAGCGCGGACTGGGATGGGGCGCTTGGCTCCTGCGCCCTCCCCAAGTCTCGCTCGGCCAGCTGAGTTTCGCCCACTCTTGCGGCCTACGACATGGAGAGGCCGGGGCGTTATGGATCAGTATGAGCAAATTGATCTCAGTCTTGTTGCCCTGGTGTGGCCTGAGATCGCCCCCGAAATAAGCGGCCGGCTCCCGGGGTCCGGCGGAACTTTGAGTCTTTTGGTGACTCTTGTCTTCTGGACCTTGTCCCACAATCCGTTTGACCTGAAGACACGTCCTGCGGTGCCCTCGCAATGCGGCCTGGTCCCTGAATGTGTGCAGGGGGACGGTATTGATTGGATCAAGATGGCGGCTTCACACAAAGCTGACTCAAGTGTTGCTGCTGATGCTATGCAGACAAAAACTGGTTTTCAGTTTGTACATTCTTCAGGCTTTTTCTTCATAAATGTAACAATATGAGACTCACTAGGAGAACGGCCGTTTATCTTTCCTTTCAAAATGCTGCCAACAATATTTTCTGAATGGAAGACACCATCTGAGATCGCCCCCGACATAGGCGGCCGGCCCCCGGGGTCCGCCGGGACTTTTAGCCTTTTGGTGACTCTTGTCTTCTGGACCTTGTCCCACAATCCGTTTGACCTGAAGACACGTCCTGCGGTGCCCTCGCAATGCGTCCTGGTCCCTGAATGTGTGCAGGGGGACGGTATTGATTGGATCAAGATGGCGGCTTCACACAAAGCTGACTCAAGTGTTGCTCCTGATGCTATGCAGACAAAAACTGGTTTTCAGTTTGTACATTCTTCAGGCTTTTTCTTCATAAATGTAACAATATGAGACTCACTAGGAGAACGGCCGTTTATCTTTCCTTTCAAAATGCTGCCAACAATATTTTCTGAATGGAAGACACCATCTGAGATCGCCCCCGACATAGGCGGCCGGCCCCCAGGGTCCGGCGGGACTTTTAGCCTTTTGGTGACTCTTGTCTTCTGGACCTTGCCCCACAATCCGTTTGACCTGAAGACACGTCCTGCGGTGCCCTCGCAATGCGGCCTGGTCCCTGAATGTGTGCAGGGGGACGGTATTGATTGGATCAAGATGGCGGCTTCACACAAAGCTGACTCAAGTGTTGCTGCTGATGCTATGCCGACAAAAACTGGTTTTCAGTTTGTACATTCTTCAGGCTTTTTCTTCATAAATGTAACAATGTGAGACTCACTAGGAGAACGGCCGTTTATCTTTCCTTTCAAAATGCTGCCAACAATATTTTCTGAATGGAAGACACCATCTTGTAGCATAAAGGGCTGCGTCAAGAGTGGTATTGCCCAGAATGTCTTGTTTTCTAGTGCTCGTAATGACGAAGCCAGAACTGCCGAAAGGGATTCTGGTCCTGCCGCTACTTATTGGACACATTGAACTATACTCTGGTCCTGCCTGACCTCGACCAAAATGGCGCCAGTATGGGAGCGAATTGCAACTCCTTATGACGTTCTAGTTACTTAGCCTTGACGTTATGGGGGATGTATGCGGTCTTTATGCACATTGCGGGCGGGGAAGGGTACTGACTAGGAATACGGACAACCCTATTGATGTTGATTTTTCATTATTGATTATTGTATTAATAAAGCTTCGAAATAATGTTACCCATGATACTCGCCCATGGTATGCGTATTGACGATTTTATTGTAACTGATCCTGTTATACTTTCAATTAAAAAATCAACCTTCACTGATCCTGCAACCGTTTGTCACGTTTAGTTTTTTCAATTAAATGGCTCGCTTGTTACATACTCCTATACCCCTGGCTTTTGAAAGACACCATCTTGTAGAATAAAAGGCTGCGTCAAGGATGGTATTGCCCAGAATGTCTTGTTTTCTAGTGCTCATAATAACGAAGCCAGAACTGCCTTGGTATATTCCAATATATGCCAAAGACAGAAATGGAATTAGTCAAATCAACTTTGTGCACAAATTGAGAAAGCAAGGAGACATGTTAATAAATCTGTTTCTGCCTTCCTCAGAGATTATAGCATGGGTTCTATTTACCACAACAACTTGCGTTACCACATGCAAGACATCTATAGGACTGATGGTGTTCATTTCACGGATGAGGGAAACAGAATCTTCCTCTGCAACATCAGACTCTGCATCGGTACTTACTTATAAATGCAGAAAAAACTCAATTAACACAAGGGCTCTTTTCAGAGCCACCTTATATCAAAGCACTCAAACTTCTGATTTATCTCCATTTTCACACTCTTGTAAATAGGTGTGCGCGCCCGGGTGCGTGCACCCCGCAACTTTTAAAAAAAATATATATATATATTTTCGCGTTTAAGGGCCTTACTGCACACCCTGAGAGAACCTACACCGCAAAACAATCTCTACCTTCTCCCCTTTCCATGTTCCAACGCTTTGAAATGACAATATATATACTCGCAGTGACAAAATGGCGGTCAACACTTCCTGATTTCCTTCGAATCGAACGTTAACAGACGTCACGCAGCAAAAAAGAAATTCCGCTCGCGCGCAGCCGCTTGAGTGCGCGCACCTGTGCGCGCTTATAGATATATAATTGACTTTAAGTTTAATTTTCTCAGCAACTACTGAACAGATTTACACCATTCCAAAAAAAGCGTAATCTGCGAGCCGGACTCTACAGTTTTCCCAAATTTCTTATAAATCCATTCAGCCGTTCGACCTGTAGCCGTGTCTAAACGTCCTATGGAAAATAACATGGAGAAAACACGTTTTGGGACCCCCCTTTTATCTCAGCCCCCACTTCACTAATCCCCCCCGAACTTTCAGGGAAGGAGCGCAGCGGACCGAGCCATCTTCTTTGAGAAATTCGCAAAGATTCATCCACCAGGGCCAAAGTTAATCCAAATAGAATGTTGAGGATTTCCTATGGAAACTAGGTCCTAACTATAACTACCTACTGGCGACCGCCAGTAGGTAATATATATATATTCATAAATATGTATATTCACATAAAAAACTACAGGTTTCAGAGATGTTGTAGTAAGGCTAACATTTCACTCGTACAAAACCAAAGAAATGTGGCCCTTATAACTCATGCCCCCGCAATGCACTGCTGATGACGTCACATATTACATCACTCATGACAGTGACATCACTGATGAAATCTAAACGACATTTGTTTTTCTACTAAATTAGATTTTGTAAGATTTTTTTTAATAGTATGAAAGTTGTTATTCTTGTTTTCTTAGGATAACTATCTTTTATATATATAATTTTTTTTTTATTTAGAAAAAAGGGTAGCTGATGCACTATACGTGAACCTACATGATGGGTGCATGGATCCGTTACACGAATATCACTCTAAAAACCACATTTAGAATTCATTAATATATGTTTTTGACGTAGAGGTTTATTACTGAGTACATAAAAATAGTAATAAAGGTGTTATAAATTTGTTTTAAAATGTTTTTAACAGATTTTTGTACATGTGATTGACCCGGATCTACACATTGGGTGTTACACGAATGTAACCCTAAAATACATACTTACACTCAAATAATATATTTTTTAAACAAAGAGGTTTATTAATCAATGTTATAAATTACTATTAGTTTTCTTGTGCAAGATATTTAAAGCATATTTTGGTGTATGTGGTACCATTGCGCATCGGAGGCATACGGGTCACAAATTCTGCTGTCACGTATTTCAGGGTTCGCGTAGGGGACATGACTCCGGCGTCATTTCAAAAGTATGAAATATGAATATTGCTAATTTAAATATCTGCTTCGCATAAAGAGTTTTCATTGAAATACTTTGAAACACAATATCCTGATAGTAATTTACAGTTCTAGATGACATTAAGTACATTTCACAGGTGCGCGACGGATAAGAGTAGAGTGAGCTACCCCCTTGTGACTCCATGTGACAAAGAAAGAAAGCTTGGCATTGGTTGAACAGCCTTTCATTCTCTTGGTGGGTGGAACCAAGACCTCTTACAGTCCTTTCTTTTTGGGTGTGTCTGATTGAACACTACCTATTTTGTAGGCTGTGGGAATTTTGATTTAGTTTTTTGGTGTTTTCTATTTTTTAGACTGAAAATGGAGTCAGTAGTCCCTCAGGACCAGGAGGAGGAGATGGGAGAAGCGCAGGAGCCAGTGAGGAAGAGGAAAGAGAGTGTGGTATGGGCCTTCTTCACTCTGTGCCGGGAGGCGAAAAAAAAGTAGACGCAAGAATGATGACATGCTCAAAGTGAGGTCAAGAGGCTCAGTGAAGAAATACTCTTGTGATACTTCTTCTATGAAGAAAAATCTAGAGACCATTCATCCTATTTACCTGACACGCGAGGTGAAGCATCAAAGACAGGAGGAAGCAGCCAACAATCATGGACAACAACCATCAACATCTGCAAGGGTTGGTTTGACCACTCCACAACCCCTGATAGTTCCTGAGTTGTCGGATGCTGCCATCCACTGCTGCCACTGCCTTACAACACTGTGTATGGGAGAGCTGTCTATTGACACCATCAAGATGCTCCTCATAGGTCACAAATGTAAATTTTTGTTTTTGTTTTGTTGCTTATGCTTCTATGTTAAACAGATACAGCAGAGTTGGACTCTTTTACTTTTATTTTTTGTTTGAAAAAAATGAAAAACACCCCCCAAAAAAACAGAAAATTGTTCTATAAAAAGGTTCTAATAGAACCACCTAAACTGGTAAAAAATAGAAATATTGTACGTAATAAAACTGATTGCTTGTATGAATGTGTTTATGATTAATGTTAGAATTGTGTATAAGTAGTGTCTCAGTGAGTTAATGAGTGCATGGGTAGTGTATGAGGGCATGGATGAGTTCAGTAGTGCCTGTGTGATTGCATGAGTGCTTGGATAGTGCTTGGGTAATTGCATGAGTGTAGGTTTACTTCCTAGGTGATTGGAGTAGTGCATGGGTACTGCATGAGTAAAAGGATGGCTGCAGGAGAAATGCCTGGGTCATTTGAAGGGTGCATGGCTAGTGCCTAAGGGAATGTATGGGTGCATGGGTCGTGCCTGAGTGAATAGTTGAGTGCAATAGTAGTGGCTGAGTGATTGCATAACTGCATGGGTAGTGCCCAAGTGAATACATGAGTGCATGGGTAGTGCCTGGGTGATTGCATGAGTGCAGGGGTAGTGTGTGAGTAAATGGATGAGTGCAGGGATACTGCCTGAGCATGACTGGAGAAGTAGTGCCTGCGTGATTTGTTGGCTGAATGCTTAGAGCATGGTTAGTGCCTAAGTGAATAGATGAGTGTATCTGTAGTGCCTGAGTGAATGGATGAGTGCATAGGTAGTGTTTGAGGTAATGGACGGTTGCAGCTGTAGTGCCTGAGTGATTACATGAATGCATGGATAGTCCCTGTGTGATTGCATGAGTGCAAGGGTGGTGCCTGGGTGATTGGATAAGTGTATGGGTAATGCCCGAGTAGAAGGATGGATGCAAGGTTACTGCCTGGGTAATTGGATGAGTGCATAGGTGGTGCCTGAGTGATTGCATGAGTGCAGGGGAGTGTGTGAGTGAATGGATGAGTGCACGGGTACTGCCTGAATTTAATGTAAAAACAGTGCCAGGGTGATTGGATGACTGTGTGGGTAGTGCCTGAGTGATTTCTTGAGTGCAGCGGTACTCCCTCGGTTATTGCATGTGTGCATAAGTAGTGCCTCAGTGAATGATGAGTGCAAGGTTAGTGCCTGGGTCATTGGATGAGTGAATGGGTTGTGCCTGAGAGAATGGATGACTGCATGAGTAGTTCCTGAGTCAATGGTTAAATTCAAGAATGGTGCTTGAGTGATTGTATACGTACATGGGTAGTGCCTGGGTGATTGCATGAGTGCAGGGAAAGTGCCTGGGTGATTGGATGAGTGCATGGTTAGTTCCTGCGTGAATAGTTGAGTGCAAGAGTAGTGTGTGAGTGATTGCTTGACTGCAGGGCTCCTGCCTGGGTAATTGGATCTGTGCATGGGGAGTGCCTGAGTGAAAGGATTAGTGCAAGGGTAACCCCAGGGTCATTACATGAGTGTATAGGTACTGCCTAGAAGAATGGATGAGTGTATGGGTAGTGCCTGAGTGAATGGTCAAGTGCAAGGGTAGTACCTTTGCATGAGTGTATGGTTAGTGCTTTAGCGAATGGATGAGTCCATGTGTAGTGTGTGAGTAAATGGATGAATCCAACTCTAGTGCCTGGGTCTTTGGATGAGTGCATGGGTAGTGCCTTGGAGAATGGATGAGTGCATGTGTAGTGCCTGAGTGAATAGTTGAGTTCAAGAGTAGTGCTTGAGTGATTGTGTGAGTGAATGGGCAGTGCCTGGGTGATTGCAAAAGTGCAGACGTACTGCCTGAGTGATTGAATGAGTGCATGGGTAGTGCTTGAGTGACTTCATGAGTGCAAGAGTAACATTTGAGTGATTAGATAAGTGCATAGGTACTGCATGAGTAAAACGATGACTGCAAGAGTAATGCCTGGGAGATTTGAAGAGTGCATGCGTAGTGCCTGAGGGAATGGTTGGGTGCATGGGTAGTGCCTGTGGGAATGGATGGGTGCATGGGTAGTGCCTGAGTGAGTGGATAAGTGCATGGGTAGTTCCTGAGTCAATGGTTGTATTCAAGAATAATTATTGAGTGATTGCATAAATGCTTGGGTAGTGCTTGGGTGATTGCATGAATGTATGGGTAGTGTCTGAGTGAAAGATGAGTGCAAAAGTAGTGTCTGGGTCATTGGATGAGTGCATGTATTGAGCCTGAGAGAATGGATGAGGGCATATTAGTGCCTGAGTGTATAGCTGAGTGCAAGAGTACTTTGTGTGTGGTTGTATGACTGCAGGGGTACTGCCTGGGTGAATGGATGAGTGCATGGGTACTGCCTGAGTGAATGGTTGAATACACAAATAGTGCCTGGGTGATTGGATGACTGTGTGGGTAGTGCCTGAGTGATTGCATGAGTGCATGGGTAGTTCCTGAGTCAGTGGTTGAATTGAAGAATAGAGCTTGAGTGATTGCATAAGTGCATAGGTAGTACCTGGGTGATTGCATGAGTACAGGGATGGTACCTGGGTGATAGGATGAATGTATAGGTAGTGCCTGAGTGAAAGATGAGTGCAAGGGTAATGTCTGGGTCATTGGATGAGTGCATGGGTAGTGCCTGAGAGAATGGACGAGGGCATAGTTAGTGCCTGAGTGAATAATTGAGTGCAAGAGTACTTTGTGTGTGATTGCATGATTGCAGGGGTACTGCCTGGGTGAATGGATGAGCACATGGGTACTGCCTGAGTGAATGGTTGAATACACAAATAGTGCCTGGGTGATTAGATGACTGTGTGGGTAGCACCTGAGTGATTGCATGAGTGCATGGGTAGTTCCTGAGTCAGTGGTTGAATACAAAAATAGTGCTTGAGTGATTGCATAAGTGCATAGGTAGTACCTGGGTGATTGCATGAGTACGGGGATAGTACCTGAGTGATTGGATGAGTATATGGTTAGTGCCTGAGTGAAAGGTGAGAGCAAGGATAATGTCTGGGTCATTGGAGGAGCGCATGGGTAGGTCCTTTGAGAATGGATTAGTGCATGGGTAGTGCCTGAGTGAATAGTTGGGTGCAAGAGCAGTGTGTGAATGATTGCATGACTGCAGGGGTACTGCCTGGATGATTGGGTGGGAAGTGCCTGAGTGAAAGAATGATTGCAAGGGTAATCCCTGGGTCACTGCATGAGTGCATAGGTACTGCCGGGAAGAATAGATGAATGCATGCTTAGTGTTTGAGTGAGTGGTTAAATGCAAGAGTAGTGCCTTTGCATGAGTGTATGGGTAGTGCTTTAGTGAATGGATGAGTCCATGGGTAGTGTGTGAGTGAATGGAATAACACAACTCTAGTGCCTCGGTCATTGGATAAGCGTATGGGTTGTGCCTTGGAGAATGGATGACTGCAAAGGTAGTGCCTGACTGAATGGTTGAGTGCAAGAGTAGTGGCTGAATTATTGCATGAGTGCATGGGCAGTGCCTGGTGATTGCAAAAGTGTAGACGTACTGCCTGAGTGATTGCATGAGTGCATGGGTAGTGCCTGAGTGACTTCATGAGTGCAAGAGTAACGCCTGGATGATTAGATCAGTGCATAGATACAGCATGAGTAAAAGGATGACTGCAAGAGTAATGCTTGGGTCATTTGAACAGTATGCAGTGCCCAAGAGAATGGATGGGTGCATGGGTAGTGCCTGAGTGAAGGGTTGAGTGCAAGAGTTCTGGCTGAGTGATTGTATAACTGCATGGGTAGTGCCTACGTGATTCCATGAGTGCTTGGGTAGTACCTGGGTGATTGCATGAGTGCAGGGGTAGTGTGTGAGTGAAAGATGAGTGCAAGGGTAATGTCTGGGTCATTGGATGAGTGCATGGGTAGTGCCTGAGAGAATGGATGAGGGCATAGTTAGTGCCTGAGTGAATAATTGAGTGCAAGAGTACTTTGTGTGTGATTGCATGATTGCAGGGGTACTGCCTGGGTGAATGGATGAGCACATGGGTACTGCCTGAGTGAATGGTTGAATAGACAAATAGTGCCTGGGTGATTGGATGACTGTGTGGGTAGCGCCAGAGTGATTGCATGAGTGCATGGGTAGTTCCTTAGTCAGTGCTTGAATTCAAAAATAGTGCTTGAGTGATTGCATAAGTGCATAGGTAGTACCTGGGTGATTGCATGAGTACGGGGATAGTAGCTGGGTGATTGGATGAGTATATGGTTAGTGCCTGAGTAAAAAGTGAGAGCAAGGATAATGTCTGGGTCATTGGATGAGTGCATGGGTAGGTTCTTTGAGAATGGATGAGTGCATGGGTAGTGCCTGAGTGAATAGTTGGGTGCAAGAGCAGTGTTTTAATGATTGCATGACTGCAGGGGTACTGCCTGGATGATTGGGTGGGGAGTTCCTGAGTGAAAGGATGATTGCAAGGGTAATCCCTGGGTCACTGCATGAGTGCATAGGTACTGCTGGGAAGACTAGATGAGTGCATGGGTAGTGTTTGAGTGAGTGGTTAAATGCAAGAGTAGTGCCTTTGCATGAGTGTATGGGTAGTGCTTTAGGGAATGGATGAGTCCATGGGTAGTGTGTGAGTGAATGAAATAACACAACTCTAGTGCCTCGGTCATTGGATAAGCGTATGGGTTGTGCCTTGGAGAATGGATGACTGCAAAGGTAGTGCCTGACTGAATGGTTGAGTGCAAGAGTAGTGGCTGAATTATTGCATGAGTGCATGGGCAGTGCCTGTGATTGCAAAAGTGCAGAGGTACTGCCTGAGTCATTGCATGAGTGCATTGGTAGTGCCTGAGTGACTTTATGAGTGCAAGAGTAACGCCTGGATGATTAGATCAGTGCATAGGTACAGCATGAGTAAAAGGATGACTGCAAGAGTAATGCTTGGGTCATTTGAACAGTGTGCAGTGCCCAAGAGAATGGATGGGTGCATGGGTAGTGCCTGAGTGAAGGGTTGAGGGCAAGAGTTCTGGCTGAGTGATTGCATAACTGCATGGGTAGTGCCTAAGTGATTCCATGAGTGCTTGGGTAGTACCTGGGTGATTGCAAGAGTGCAGGGGTAGTGTGTGAGTGAGTGGATGAGTGCATGGGTACTGCCCGAGTAAATGGTTGAAAGCAAAAATAGTGCATGGGTGATTGGATGACTGCGTGGGTAATGCCGGACTAATTGCATGAGTGCAGGGGTACTGCCTGGGTGATTGGATGAGTGCAAGGCTTGTGCCTGTGTGAAAGAAAGAATGAAAGGGTAATGACTGTGTCTTCCTATTAGTGCAAGACTTATGCTTCAGAGAATGGAAAAGTGCATGGGCAGTGCCTGGGTGATTGCATAACTGGGAAAGTAATGACTGGGTGATTTGATAAGTATATGTGTAGTGCCTGAGTGGAAGTATAGGTGCAACACTAATGCCTGGGTCATTGGATGAGTGTATAGGTAGTGCCTGAGTGAATAGATTAGTGCATAGATAGTGCCTGAGTGAATGGTTGAGTGGTGCAAGAGTAGTGCCTGAGTGATTTCATGAGTGCTAGGCAGTGCCTGAGTGATCTATCAAAACCTCCCACTTGACCTCTATTTCTTTACTTTTAGGGCTAGATCTGCTTCAATGGGTTATTGATATACACTCTGAGACATGATGAATACAACGCCACTTTATCAAATTTGCAGTCAAGTATATGAATCGTTCTGTTTGTATTTCAGTGGTGGTAGTAAATGAACACTCTTCACATTTATGATCCCATCTGTAACTTAGTCCAAATACGTTTTCAATCTGTATTCCTCTGTGTTCTAATACTCCAAGCATAAGGATTATAAATTATTGTGCATCTTGTTGTATATTAAGAGTAAATGTCAAAGAACCTGTACATATATCCAAAAGATCCTGAATGCCAGAAGCAGTATGGATTTTACTTCTGTCAGTTACCAACTGTTGAAATACATGATGTAGTAAAGAACAGAATCTTTTTTTATGATTTCCCATGATTTCATGATGAAGGTCTTGTAGATAAAATACAACATTCAGAATCACATTAGCACGACAATTGATACCTGAACTATTTTCCAACTGGTATCGAACAATGTAATCAACAGTTTCCATTTTCTGTTTCTTTACACCTTCAAGTTTCTCCTCAATTGTTTTCTTTTTTTTTAACTTAAGTTGAATGTTTCACATATTTCCATTTTGGACACACTACATGTTTATCATATATGGAATACTCACCTAAATCAGGTGTATAAAGTCTTCTTAAATGATTATACTCTCTTACATAATCTGCATCAGCACTAACCTTTTTCTCATCAAAATCTATCAAATACAAACCAGACAATGTTCTTACTCAAAATAATGCAACGTATGTCATTCCCTCTTTGAACACTGCACTTCCAATATTTACAAAAGAACTGTCTATACTTAAACCTTGAAATTTATGAATAGTTACTGCATATGCTAATGACAGAGGAAACTGTTTTCTGCGAACATACAAATCTTTTACAAGCAAAACAATGTACAACACCACGCTCAATCTGCCTCTTTAATCTGATCAAATTTTATAATAAAAAATTATTCTCCATCTCTGTTCTGAAATTGTACAAAATCAACAACTGTTCCCATTGCTCCATTTACTAAACTGTCTTCTACATTCAAATGACGCCATTAAAACCTGATAGTTTATACATACATGTAAAGTCTTTTCTAATCGTGCAGTTTAAGATACAAACATATCCAAGAATGCAATTTAGCCTGTAGTTTATCTTTGAGAAGAATAGTCACTCCCTGGTGTTCAATTGTATCAATAGCTTTAATTTCAACAATTTGCTGTTTTTACAGTTTCAATAGTTCTTGATTAAAAGTAAAACACTCTTGCAGTGTAGGCTTTAGGCAAACGTTGGTCTACTTTTCTCCTAGCTTTTTGTACATTATTTCAGCCACTGTGTTTCCAGTTGTAAACAAGTACCTTAGTAGCCAATCTTTTAAAGCCTGTTTACTGTGTTTTGTCAAGACACCAATTCTTATATCTTGAATAATATTTCTATAATCTTCATCACTTGCTTGTCGCATATTCTTATTAGGTTCTTTATATTTAAAATGTTACCAAATGTTCACATTTCCAATACTTCCCAAAGATTTCTTAGTGTGTTCACGTAGAAGTGTTTTTAAAAAAGGGTTGTCCTTTTACAGTAGTAAGTTGTAGTAGATCTCCTAATACAATTAAATGTTTTCCTCCAAACAGAACATCGTAATCTGTTTTTAAAATCCGTTGCATTCTTTTAACATATTTTTATTGCCATTTAAAGTAATCACATATGAGCAGTTACAGGCAATACTATCGACCGATTTCCTGGTGTATTGCAGCATGTCATACCAGCAGTATACTATGGTTTAATACCCAGCATGCAGAATCAGCAACTACCAGGTGCATCTCAGGCTATATCACATACATCATGGACAGTGAGGGTGAAGCTTCCTAAGCACTGCTGTATCAATAGAGTTGAGTCTGCTATAACCTAAACTCCGAACTGTGCAGATCCAGTAGCAGCTTATGATACAACCTGTCCCAGATCGAGGGCTCCAACAAAGGTATCTCCCTTGCAAGGCTGTAGGCTTCAAGTCTGCACGGCAGGATTACATTTCTACTTAATAACAATAAAGCCAATAAAAGCAATATAAAACTGAGAGAAGGAAAAGAGATAGGAGTGAGAAGAAAGACGCAAGCAAAGGGGTAGAGGATAGGTAAGGTGGGGGACGGCCAGCGTCCTCCCAACCCGCAGAGCGTGGGCTAGCAAAGCAGGCCTCTGAGATATCTACCATCAGTGTTTGCCATGAGTATCACTCTGTCTGAACTAGGGGAGATAGCGGGGTGTCAGGGGCCTGCGGGGATAGCCCCACCAATGGGGGGGATCGAGTTCTACTGCTAGTGGCTCCCCAGAGGCTATCAGCATCCAGAGGGTCACAGAGTCTTCAAATAGGCATAAAGCCAGGAGTTTCGGGGGCTGGAGGCGAGCATGTTCCAGCTTGCAGAAGTAATCAATCAACGGCTGCCAAATTTTTGCAAAATGTGTGTCACTAAGTTGCAGGCGCGCCGTAAGCAATTCCATTACCATAGTATGCAACAAGCGAGTGAACCAGACATTGACCGGAGGCATTTTGGCCTTTTTCCAATAGAGAGCAATGATTTGCTTGGCTGCGCCTAGCCTATGGAGGCTTAGGTGCCAATCTCGGTGGGTCACCTACCACCCCAGGCCACACCATACATTACTTTCATAGCCAACGTCTCGGCCCTTCGGCCAGGGCAGAGGGAAGACAGGCTCTCCCTAAGAAACAAGGCACTTCACTTTATAAATCACAAAACAGGCGTGGACAACAAATGCCTTTTTGGTGATTTAAATATGGCCCGTAGATTGAGCTGGGTGAGTGCAAGGCACACAAATCTAGGGGGGGGGGATTGCATCGTACTGACCTTTAGATCCCCGGGTCTGGTAAAGGCAATTCTTGACATCGCAGCCAACCAAATCGGGGATGACAATTCCTCCCAAATACTACCCTTGGGCTTTTTCTATCCCCCTCCCACTTCTAAATCTATGAGTTATAATACGGGGAGGGCGAGAAATGCCCCAAATAACATGCACTTTGCTGACAGCCATTTTCAACCATGGTTGCACGCCAATAGATTTGCACCACTGAGTGATCTAGCAGAAATAGATTGACAGAAAACCCATAGGGACGGGTCAGGTAAAGATACGGCTGATCATTCTATAGACAATTGTACTTTGGCACTAAGAAATAACAAGGGGGTTGTACGAGTAGAGCCGAGCCCAGATCAACTAAACCACCTGGTTTCCCTGTCATGTTCTGGAAGGGGAAGGGCAGGGATCTGGGGTCACTGTGACCCTTTAAACAATGCCATCTTACCTGTTTCCAGATTGGCTGAGGGAAGTGCAGAGACCCTTGGTCTTCGAACAATTGGACCTAACATGATTCCTACCACTTCCAGTGGGCTGGCACCTGTCACAGAATACGTGGGGAAGAATCACCATCAATTACGTCTTCTCTCCTGGAATGTGGAAGGGATCACCCCCAAGTTATCGGACGAGGCCTGGGTGCAATATATTAAAACCTTTAACATTATTTACATCCAGGAAACCTGGAGCAGAGGGGCTTTGGACATGGATGGTTATTTCTCCTTTAATGTCCTAGCAGAACCGTCCCCGGCTGGGAGGGCCAGAGGAGGGCTGGTATCCTTTTTCACAGTTGGGTGTCACGAAACCAAAATAGAGATGGTAATTGATTCAGCTTGGTATCAATTGATTATGTGTATTAATTTACTTGAAGTGAACCTGTTACTGATTAATTGGTATTATAATATCTTTAATGACCAATGTGTTGATATTATTAACAAATTGAATGATGAAATTGACAACATTGCATTGAAATCTTTCCTCTATGTATTATTTGGTTAGGCGACTTTAATTGCACTTTGTGCAGATTTAGTGGTGAAAAGGTCTGTGGATTGAATAATGTAAACAAATCACCTTTAGAAAATTTTAAACATACCCCACAGGGGGATACATTAAATGCTATTATTTTAAAAAATGACTGATCCCTTGTAAATAACTCTACGATTAGGACGGGTATAGTCATTCCTACGTTTCAGGGGAGAGGCAGCTCTAGTACAATAGATTTTATATGGATCACTGATAGATACGCACATTTTATCAATGATTTTGCAGTACAACCACATCTTGCAAGTGACCATAACCCACTCACAGCCACCTTATATGTAAAGACAGCTAAATCGCTGGGGGTGGTATGTCCCATCAAATATACAACAAAGGGATTAGATTGAAATGGGACAGGGTGGATCATGCTAAATTTGAGGAGAACATTGTTAGGTGTAAACTAGCTGAATTTAGAATATGCACAACCTACCAGGCCCCTTCGAAGACCATTATAAGGAGCTACGAGAACATTTGTGATGAAGTAAATAAAAATTTGTCCAGACCGTTTAAGAAATCACATCAACCTGAACACAAGTGGTTTAACTCAGAATGCTTGAAGGCGAATAAAGCTCTGAGAAAGGCCCTTCAATCGTACCTCGAGTAATAAATCTTGTTAAGGAAGCGAGACATCTATATAAACAGACACTAGAACGCAGGAAAGAGGAACAGGCATGGGTTGATCTAGAGAAACTCAAAGAACTAAAGAAAGTCCAGATGTTCAGTCTTCGAAAGGACCTCTTGTATACACCCCTCATAACTCAAGAAACCAAAATTGATAATGACCATATAACCAGGAGAATACACAATTTAACACATAGAAACAATAAATTCAAAAAACAATTATTAAAAAAATTGGAACAATTTATTACATATGATTCAAATAATTATTTGGTAACAGTAATGCAGTGCCATTCATTAAAACAATTTTTTTTTACATATGTGCAAATACACATAAAGAACATTAAAATTACAAAGTTCAAAGTTGTCCAAAAATGTGCGAATACACATAAAGAACATTAAAATTACAAAGTTCAAGGTTGTCGACGCAGCGTTTCGGTTTATTACGATAGCACCTTCATCAGGACAAGGTTCTATTTAAAAAAAACATACAGTTAGAAACAGACATTGGTTTTAAGGAAAAGGTATCTTTTACATATTCTATGGCACACATAAGTGTTGGTCTAATACCTCTACAGGACATAATACTTACCCTGAAAACAGGGATGAGAAGCCCTCAAAGCAGCATGACTGGGTTCCTTTTAATTCTACCAGTACTGTATTTTGGGTTGTGGTCTCTCGTTCAATTTGACCTGTATTCAATTAAAATATACATCTTTTTACAATTTGTATGGCCACTCCACTTGATTATCAGCGGCCATTATGCTATTACTAACTCAATTAGCACTATCAGATGTTACCGTATTCATTTACTACATCATTTCATAATTCAATCCTTATTTGTATTTTTACATCTTATTAGATGGATCGTCCTGTACAATCTTGACTGCCACTTTCTACTATCAGTATTTTACCTTCCAATTTTAAGCAGTATAAAACCTAAAAAGGGGGTACCCTCGCGTTCATGGAGGGTGGAGTACTGTGTTCCTGACGTCGTATTAAATAATGAAAACACCACTCCATCTAGTTCCCTCATTCTTTTGTGTTTTTGATCATGAGTACTATCAATATGGCAACATGACAACATTTACAACTAAACTTGTGAGCGCCATCTCCCTTACGCTATTACATTATCTGGCGTGTGCGTGAACATTGCCGCTCTAACTCGGGCTGGTGGGGGTTTACAAGTACGGGCGCATATGAAGGGCTCTTACCTTTTCTTCTTAAATCGGCCTCCCTGCTCCCCTCACGTCTCCGGTTACTTCGTTTGGATAAGAAATTGCCGTCAGTCTAGATGGTGCTTTTTATTCAAGTTATCGTGGTATTCCTTGGGTGTATTATCGCGAGAGCAAGCCATCTCTATGACATCATAGTGAAGCGTCGCCTACCTCCGGGACTACAGTTGTAGTTTTACTCATATTAGATGTCTTATTTTACGATGTAAAAAAGACGTCAAAACGACAAAACTTTATAAGGGTAGGGGTGCGGATATTAATCGCCGTATTTCGTTTATACCTTCTTAGTTGGAGACAAAACATAGGATGTTGATGTGTTATGAGAAACCGCTCACAGTTTTTACAGAAAACACCACAAGCCTTCCATCTACTTAAAATTTAAGTTGATAAAAAATTAGGGGTGAATTAAGAAATTATCGCAACCATTACACATCTATTGCTTCTTAATCTGATATTGGCGGCTCAAATGCACCTCCATTATTTATAAAATGTAAAATATAATTTGGGGATTATTTGTCTCCACTGATAATCAGCTTTATACGGTATTATTTATAATTTTTATTATAGATGCAAGATGTAATTACAATTACAGCCCTAGTGTGTATTTTAAATGTATATCATACATGGGGTATCTACCTGTTCTAGTGATCTTTAAAGGGGGTCAACCACTGTCCATGGTCTTATAAAATATGTTCCCAATCTTCCTTGGTGTTAAGTCCCTCTCTCACTGAGTTGAATTTAGACATAAAGAATTGTTCAAGTTTTTTACGATTGATATCAGTATTGCCCCCTCTACTGTTGCACAAGGTGAGTTCTAATCCACACCATCTTAAATCATCAGTCATGTGCCCCGCTGTCTTCCAATGATCTGTCAGGGGGGCACCTCTTTTGTTACAACGAATAGCTGATTTATGCTCGTTAATCCTCAAATGGATTTCGCAAGATGTTTCACCAATATATATAAAATCACAGGGACATTTGATTAAATACACTATATTTTTTGATCTACAGTTCATGAATGATTTTATTCTGTGCTTTGTTTTGTTATGTTCCACACAGTCACCTTTAATTATGTTTGCGCAGTTTGAGCAATTACTACAGGGAAACGTCCCTAGTGGAAGTGGGGTTTTGTTGATGCTCAATTGTGACACCTTATTATCCTCTCTGTAGGTATGGACAAGGCTATTTTTAATGGTACGATTGCGTCTGAAAGCGAACATAGGTCTAGGAGTTTTTTTCTTTATTTTTCTTAGTCACTAGATTCCAATTGCGATTTATTATATTTTTCACTTTGTTGCTTATTCCACTGTAGTTACTGACAAATACTAGCCGTTTGTCCGTTTGTTTTTCTTTGACTTTATCTTGGAAAAGATTCTCTCTATTAAAATACTTTGCTCTCTTAAAAGCCTGTTTAACCATACGTTTTGGATAGCCTCTATTCAGGAATTTCGTGGTAAGGACCTCTGCATGTTTTACAAAATCACGATTTTGAGAACAGTTTCGTTTCAGTCTCAAAAACTGGCCGAAAGAGATATTATTTTTTTGGCAAGGTGGATGGTGACTCTTGTAATGAAGCATCGTATTTCTATCAGTTTTTTTAGTAAACAGTTCCACCTGTAGACTGCCTTCATCGTGTTTTATTATTATGTCTAAAAATTCACATTGGTATTGATCATGATGACCCGTAAATTTAAGGTTGCTATCGCCTAGATTTAGCCAGGAAATGAATTCTTCTAACATTACTAGTGATCCGGTCCAAATAAAAAAAACGTCATCTATATACCGTGACCAAACTGAAATATTTTCAAAAAACAGAGCAATTGAGTTAAATATGTGCGTCTCCTCACATTGGGCTACGTACAAGCAAGCCAGACTAGGAGCACAGGTGGCTACTAAAAAAACTGATAGAAATACGATGCTTCATTACAAAAGTCACCATCCACCTTGCCAAAAAAATAATATCCCTTTCGGCCAGTTTTTGAGACTGAAACGAAACACTTCTCAAAATCTTGATTTTGTAAAACATGCAGAGGTCCTTACCACGAAATTCCTGAATAGAGGCTATCCAAAACATATGGGTAAACAGGCTTTTAAGAGAGCGAAGTATTTTAATGGAGAAAATCTTTTCCAAGATAAAGTCAAAGAAAAACAAACGGACAAACGGCTAGTATTTGTCAGTAACTACAGTGGAATAAGCAACAAAGTAAAAAATATAATAAATCGCAATTGGAATCTAGAGACTAAGAAAAATAAAGAAAAAACGCCTAGACCTATGTTCGCTTTCAGACGCAATCGTACCATTAAAAATATCCCCGTCCATACCTACAGAGAGGATAATAAGGTGTCACAATTGAGCATCAACAAGACCCCACTTCCACTAGGGACGTTTCCCTGTAGTAATTGCTCAAACTGCGCAAACATAATTAAAGGTAACTGTGTGGAACATAACAAAACAAAGCACAGAATAAAATCGTTCATGAACTGTAGATCAAAAAATATAGTATATTTAATCAAATGTCCCTGTGATTTTATATACATTGGTGAAACATCTCGCGAAATCCGTTTGAGGACTAACGAGCATAAATCAGCTATTCATTGTAATAAAAGAGGTGCCCCCCTGACAGATCATTGGAAGACAGCGTGGCACATGACTGATGATTTAAGATGGTGTGGATTAGAACTCACCTTGTGCAACAGTAGAGGGGGCAATACTGATATCAAACGTAAAAAAACGTGAACAATTCTTTATGTCTAAATTCAACTCAGTGAGAGAGGGACTTAACACCAAGGAAGATTGGGAACGTATTTTATAAGACCATGGACAGTGGTTGACCACCTTTAAAGATCACTAGAACAGGTACATACCCCATGTATGATATACATTTAAAATACACACTAGGGCTGTAATTGTAATTACATCTTGCATCTATAATAAAAATTATAAATAATACCGTATAAAGCTGATTATCAGTGGAGACAAATAATCCCCTAATTATTTTTTACATTTTATAAATAATGGAGGTGCATTTGAGCCGCCAATATCAGATTAAGAAGCAATAGATGTGTAACGGTTGCGATAATTTCTTAATTCACCCCTAATTTTTTATCAACTTAAATTTTAAGTAGATGGAAGGCTTGTGGTGTTTTCTGTAAAAACTGTGAGCGGTTTCTCATAACACATCAACATCCTATGTTTTGTCTCCAACTAAGAAGGTATAAACGAAATACGGCGATTATTGTCCGCACCCCTACCCTTATAAAGTTTTGTCGTTTTGACGTCTTTTTTACATCGTAAAATAAGACGTACAATATGAGTAAAACTACAACTGTAGTCCCGGAGGTAGGCGACGCTTCACTATGATGTCATAGAGATGGCTTGCTCTCGCGATACTACACCCAAGGAATACCGCGATAACTTGAATACAAAGCACCAATTAGACTGACGGCAATTTCTTATCCAAACGAAGTAACCGGAGACGTGAGGGGAGCAGGGAGGCTGATGTAAGAAGAAAAGGTAAGGTCATATGCGCCCGTACTTGTAAACCCCCACCAGCCCGAGTTAGAGCGGCAATGTTCACGCACACGCCAGATAATGTAATAGCGTAAGGGAGATGGCGCTCACAAGTTTAGTTGTAAATGTCGACATGTTTCCATATTGATAGTACTCATGATCAAAACCGCAAAAGAATGTGGGAACTAGATGGAGTGGTGTTTTCATTATTTAACACGAAGTCTGGAACACAGTACTCCACCCTCCATGAACGCCAGGGTACCCCCTTTTTAGGTTTTATACTGCTTAAAATTGGAAGGTAAAATACTGATAGTAGAAAGTGGCAGTCAAGATTGTACGGGACGATCCATCTAATAAGATGTAAAAATACAAATAAGGATTGAATTATGAAATGATGTAGTAAATGAATACGGTAACATCTGATAGTGCTAATTGAGCTAGTAATAGCATAATGGCCGCTGATAATCAAGTGGAGTGGCCATACAAATTGTAAAGAGATGTATATTTTAATTGAATACAGGTCAAATTGAACGAGAGACCACTACCCAAAATACAGTACTGGTAGAATTAAAAGGAACCCAGTCACGCTGCTTTGAGGGCTTCTCATCCCTGTTTTCAGGGTAAGTATTATGTCCTGTAGAGGTATTAGACCAACAAGGAGCCTTATATAAAACACGAAATGTTTAAAACGCGGATTTTTACTTTGCCGTTACAGACATCCGCGGACTTGTGGCTGCAAATGAATGACACCTGATGTACAGATACAACTGGACAATAGGTCAGTAAGGCCACAGACTCTAGAGATATTAAAGAGTGTGTTTATGGAACCACTTGAAAGACCTTAATATATAAACGTGTCTCCCTATAGTGATATCTCGAAAACAATACGGTGGCCCCCCTCCGGTCTCATCCTCTCCACAGAGCACCTGAAATTGAAAGGTAATACGGAAGGAGTCGGCTAGCTAAATTCTAGGCCATGTAAAGTTAAAAGCCGAAATTGAAAGAGTCGGCCATCTAACTAATAGATGTACTTGTTAATTTATCTCACCCTAGCAAGGATACTGTGGCAGAAGTGTAAAAACAGAGCCTTTATTTATTGAGGCTCCACGAAAAAACCTCTAATGTAAAAGAGAGGCTGAACAACCAACCTAAGGTATGCATAATAAATCATCCTTATGTGCTACCATAGAGTGACACAGGTCATTCTTATTCGAGCCCAAATGTATAAAACCACGTAACTCAACCACCATAACTATAATAAAGAGGAGTGCATAAATATTTAAAAAAATTCTTTGGGGTATAACCTAAAAATGTGCTAATACTTATGTGTGCCATAGAATATGTAAAAGATACCTTTTCCTTAAAACCAATGTCTGTTTCTTACTGTATGTTTTTTTTAATTAGAAACTTGTCCTGATGAAGGTGCTATCGTAATAAACCGAAACGCTTCGTCGACAACCTTGAACTTTGTAATTTTAATGTTCTTTATGTGTATTCGCACATTTTTTGACAACTTTGAACTTTGTAATTTTAATGTTCTTTATGTGTATTTGCACATATTTAAAAAAAAAAATTTAATGAATGGCACTGCATTACTGTTACCAAATATTCGATTGAATCATATGTAATAAATTGTTCAAATTTTTTTAATAATTGTTTTTTTGAATTTATTGTTTCTATGTGTTAAATTGTGTATTCTCCTGGTTATATGGTCATTATCAATTTTGGTTTCTTGAGTTATGAGGGGTGTATACAAGAGGTCCTTTTAAAGACTGAACATCGGGACTTCCTTTAGTTCTTTGAGTTAATCCTACTTGTCCCTAATTGGACTACAAAGGAGACCTCCCTTCTTTTGATATTTGATCTAGAGAAAGCTAGTGCATTAAGGGATTCAAGATTGTTTGGGAAAGTAATGAATCGCCCGCTGTTTTCAGATGACATTAGGTCGGTATAATCAAATATATCAGCTACGTCTTGGGTGTCCCATTTTTCTAAAATTTTTAACCCACATGCCATTAATTTGAAACTCAACCGGTCAGATACTGGATTTAATTTAGATACAGCATGGCAATTAAGTGCCTCCTTAAGGGTGGATGAGATAGAGACAGCTCTTCAAAAGGGCATAAATTGTAAAGCCCCTGGCCCAGATGGGGTCCCGTTAGATCTTTTTCAAAGAAATCCGGATCTATGGGCCCCCATACTTCTAAATGTCTTCAGAGCCTCCATAGAGGACTACATCCCAATATCATGGAAAAAAGCGGTGGTCGTTCCGATATTTAAAAAGGGAAACAGGAATGACCCGACCTGTTACAGGCCAATTTCCCTTATAGATGCGACATGCAAGATAATGGGGAGGGTCATATTGGCACGCCTGGAATCGTGGGCTAATACTAAGGGGTTATTATCTTGTACCCAATTTGGTTTTCGCAAAGGTATGGGATCAGAAGAGCAGTGCCTTAACCTTTCGATGATCATGGGCAAGTACATGAAGGCAAAGGGAACTGCGATTCACCTGGCTTTCATGGACTTGTCCAGTGCCTTTGATACGGTCTGTAGGAGTAAGCTGTGGTCTATGATGAAAGATCTAGGCTTTGAAGAATCTTTAGCCACGCTGCTCCGTAGACTTCACGACTCTAGTCAGTCATTCGGTATGGCCCAGGAGGAGAGAAGACCGAAGCTATTGCCTCGACCGAGGGGGTTCGCCAGGGCTGTATTCTGGCACCGTTTTTATTTCTGGTCTATATGAATGAACTTGAGCAATTTCTGCTAAGTAAAAATCTTGACTCTCCAAAAATATATGGTATTAGAATACCCCTGTTGTCATATGCCGACGATACTGTCCTAATGGCCCTAAAAGCCAAAGGCCTTCAGGGCACATTGAATGCCTTTATGTATCACATTTCTGCATTAGACCTGAGGGTAAACTACACAAAATCTTTTGTGATGTTTTGTGGCCCTAAGGCAACAAAAACCCAAAAATTCATGCTGAATGGGCAAGAAATTGCTAAAGTGAGGGAGTTTAATTATTTGGGTAATACCTTTGACTGTAGATTGAATTCGGATCATCTGCTGGTGAGTCGTACACAACAGACTAGTAAATCAATAGAGGGACTCTTTCGCTTTGCAGCCAAATTGGGTCAGAAACCAGTTGCTCAAATCCTAACTTTATATAAATCAAAGTGTTTGTCAGGAGCCATTTGCAGAACCGGTGTGTGGGGATATCAGAAGGGACCCCAGCTCCAAATTTTGGAGAACACATTTTTAAAGAAACTTTTATGCCTCCCAGTTTGGTCCCCAACAGCTTTTAGTCATACAGAGGTGGGTATGGATTATCTCATAGACAAAATCCATCTGGCACCGCTGCTCCTTTGAGCAAAAATTTGGACTACAGAGGAACTTTCTCTTTCACAAAGGGTCTTAAGGGATTGCATGAATCTGGACAACGCTACGGCAATCCCTTGGCTTCGCTATGTCAAGCAAACCTTTAATAAACTTGGTATGATTGCCCTGTTTAATAATTCAGAAAGCATTGTACCAAACTTTAAAAAGAGTATAAAAGCTGCCTTTGAAAACAAGCTGAGCACAGCCGACGGCCAAACAGGCCTATCGGATCAACCCGTTCTAAAACAGCAACAATTCTATCTTTCTTTTAGCAATCAAATTCAGGCACGCTTCTTATTAACCAGATTACGCCTAGGCACGTTGCACTTTATCGTGGCTTTCCCGAAACAGATGGGATGGTCTGTGTGGCTACCCCCCTGCATGTGTGATAATATGTCAAAACAATGCACATTGCACCTAATGCTCTTTTGTACACTATACAAAGATTCGAGGGCACGTTTCTTAAAACCGATATTAAAGGAAAATTCTATTGTTCGCACTTAGTGGGTTTTAATTTTTTATGTTCATTGTCGACTCCTCGTATATGCATATCTTTTCTTAGCTTTTTAAAATCTGTTTTTTTTTTCAAAACATAATTTTAATTTATTTATTGTAATGATCAGGTGCAACACAAGTGCAGCACTCCACAGTCAGGAGACTACTGCAAGCAAGTCAAGAGATATCAATTGTTCCACAACACTGATCACATTTGAACTCCCCCAACCCTTCCCTACCCTCCCAGTCCCTACCCGGTCCCCCAACTTCCCCCCCACCCAGGTTCCACCCCAGCCGTTGCACGTGTACATCTCCATTCCGTAACATGGCACCAAACAATAGTGTGTATACATTTCCTCAGGTTCCACCTCCAGCCTCCCCCTCAGCAACATCCTCAGGTTCCGCAGGTGGATCCAGATCAAAACCCCTATAATCTGCCCATCTCTTCCATATTTTGTAGTGTTTACTAGGGCATCCCCAGGCTAGGCTTCAAATATAGGATGCTCCAACCCCATGCAAAAATCCAATCCCTTCTTCCATACCGTTATTGGGGGTGCTCGTGTACCTTTCCAGGCCTTGGCAACATCCCGAGATGCCTCTTATATACATTCCCCCTACCCCCTCCAACACATGTAAGAGTCCTAACCTGAGGGTACGGGGGAGGTCCCACCCCAGCACTTCAGTCAAACAGTCCCACACCCCCTTCCAAAACCTACGCAAGCCCTCACAGGCCCACACCGTATGAAACAGGGTACCCACCTCTCTACCACACCTCAGACAATCCGGTGACACAATCAAACCCGCTCTCCACAATCTCTCCCTCATATAATATGCCCTATGCAGGTATTTAAATTGGATGAGCCTAAGTCGTACTGCTATCGCCGCCCCCCGGGGCGCTTCCAGGGCCTCCCTATAATCCTCCTCCTCCAGTGCACCAACATCTCGTTCCCAGGATTCTTTCAACTTTTGTAGGGAGAAAGAGGAGTGTGTGACCAGAGTCTGGTAGATGCGGGATACTTTCCTATCGACCAGGTCCCCCATAAATACCTTCGCCTAAAGAGGGCTAAATTATGGCAATGAGTCTAGACCCACCAAACTAGGCGTGATGGCGCGGCGGAATTGTAGGTACTTAAAAAACTGGGTCCGGGGCATACCAAACTCCGCACTATGAACTTGAAAGGATTTAAGGACCACGCCGGACGTAACATCACCCAACGTTGAAACCCCAATGGAGTCCCATCCCCCAAAGCCTCGCAATGAGGCCAGTGCCGGGAAGCGGCAATTGTTCCACAGAGGAGTCTCCTCCGTCAGCCGGCCCCACCAACCCACACGACGCAGAGCCTGCCCCCAGACCTGAAAAACCACTTGCGTGGCCTGCGGCAGCCGCCTCTTCAACTGAACTGAATATAAAATCATGTGGAGGGTGTCGGGTCCCATCAGGTAGTGCTCTAGTGCATAGGCCGGGTCACCCCTATCTCCATACCACCATTCATTCAGGATCAGTAGTTGGGAGGCCTGATAGTAGGACAAAATGTCAGATGTCACAAGGCCACCACAGTATGTGGAAAGGAAGCAAGTGCACAGTGCCACCCTTGCCGCACCCCCGCCCACAAAAAACGCCCCAACGCTGAGTTGACTTGCCTGAACCAAAGTGGGGCAATGGGATGGGGATGGTTCTGCAGTTTATATAGCAGCCGCGGGAGAGCAACCATCTTAAAAATCGCCAAGCGGCCATAGATAGTGAGAGGCATACGAGACCACGTCTTTATTTCCATACTAACCCGGTCTCAGACCGGCACAATATTACGCTCCATTGACACGACAGGCGACTCAAACAGAAAGACCCCAAGGTACTTAAGACCCCCCACTGCCACCTGTAATGCCGAGGCCCACGGGCCAACGCCCGCCCGATCGCCCAGCACCCATAAAGTGGACTTACGCGGATTGAGATAGAGGCCGGACACTTCCCCAAAAATCTGCATGACCTCCAGGATACGCGGGCCTGACCTATTAATGCTTGTAATAAAGAACAGGACATCATCTGAGTATAATGCAATTCTATCTGATGGCCCACCGTCCCATTCGAAGCCCCTCAGCTGCGAATCAATGCGCAACCACGCCGCTAAAGGCTCCATGGCCAGCGCAAATCGATAGGGCGATAGGGGGCAACCCTGCCGGGTGCCTTGCCCTATGCAGAACTTAACTGAGGTAGCGCCAGCCACTCTCACCGACGCCGTCAGATCCGTGTAAAGTAGTTTAAGATACGACAAAAAGGTGGCCCTAGGTTAAGGCGTGGCAACAACGCAAACAGGTATATCCAACTTAAGGAGTCAAACGCCCTATCGATGTTAGCCAACAGAAGGGCCGCCTGCTCCCCAGTGTCCCTCAGCGCTTCTACCGCGATCTGAGCCCGCCTAATATTATGTTGTGTCGCTCTATGTGGCATAAACCCGGCTTGGTCCGGATGAACCAGCTCCGAGATATGGGGGAGGGGGCGGTTAGCCAAAGCTTTGGCTAGTATTTTTGCTTCTATGTTGAGGAGGGAGATAGGGCGGTAAGATTCATGCCGCTCCGGGGGTCTACCCGGCTTGTGGAACACTACAACTTCCGCGTGTCGCCAGTCCGCCGGAAGTCAACCCTTTTCTCGAGCTGCCTCCAGCGCCGCCCTGTAGTGCGTTCCCAGCTGGAGCTGGTATTGCTTATAAAATTCGCACGGGAACCCGTCGGGTCCCGGCGCCTTCCCTGCATTAAGCTGATCCAGAGCCTCGCCCAGCTTCTCTGCAGTTAGGGGGAGTTCAAGACAGTCGCGCGTCTCATCTGACACTGCACGCGACGGTAAATCCGCGATAAACTTATCTATCGCGTCTGCCGGAAGGCATTCTCGTGGAGCGTATTGTGTAGCATAGTACCATGCAAAGCTATCGGCCAACTCATGAGGTTCTGTAATCGTGACCCCAGCCCCATCCGTGAGCCCAGGTAGTGCCTGTGCCTGCAGTGCGTTCTGGCAAAGTCTATGGAGCATAGTGCTCGACTTATCACCATACTGGTATACCCTACTACGCGTCGCCAGCCATACTTGCCGTGCTTCATCTAGTAACAGGAACGCATATGATTGTTGTGCCAGTAACAGCTGCCCTAGCCCACTACCCTCCTCCGCCCTATTACAGGGCCTCCACTCGTGCCGCTGCCCTCACGAGGTCATCCTTACGCTGCCGACGGGCCGCCACACACCATGCGATGTCAATTCCGCGCAATGTGGGTTTCATAGCTTCCCAGAGCACCACTACATCTGCCACTGTGCCCACGTTATCTGCCCAGTAGCGGGCGATGGCCTCCCTCATATTTTTCTGATAGTCGTCGCACTGGAGATGCCACGTGGAAAGGCGCCACCGGAATGGCAGTCTCCCCTTATCCAACCCGATATCCACTGCAACCGGGGAGTGGTCCGACAACCCTCGGGGCAGAATTGTCACCGACTTCACCCTAGTCAGCGATGCACTGGGGACAAACACACAATCCAATCAAGTGAAGGACCCATGGACTGCTGAGAGATACGTATACTCCCGATCACAGGCATGCAAATGTCGCCAAGCGTCTATCCAGCCCAAGCCCTTCGCCATGTCACACAACCTAGTGGGCGTGTCCGCAACCTGCCCCCCCGGCCTGTAACGATCCATCCGACCATTCATCACATTATTCCAATCTCCTCCAAGCACTGCCAGCACCTCAAGGATATCCGCCCATACCGCAAACAATCTCTCCACTGTAAGGGAGGCGGGGCATATACGCTTCCCAGCACTACGGGTTCAGCCCCAATCACACCTTTGATAAATATGTACCTGCCATGTGGGTCAATCCACTGCTTCTCATGAGTGTACGACAAACGGCGGTGCACCAGGACAGCCCCTCCCCTGGACCCCCTAGCAAACCCAGCATGGTAAACCTGCTGGTATCCATAGCGCTGTAGACTAAGTATTTTGTTACCAAGCATATGCGTTTCCTGGAGCAGTAAGACATCCGCACCTTCCCTCTTCCCCCACCGCAGGACCGCTCCTCTCTTTACTTTATCCAGCAGCCCCGTACATTCCAGCTAAGTATACGCATAGACGCCCTTGGCATCAACAGCACCGAATCCTCAACCGCCATTCCCGGTTACACAGTTCAAGAGTCCCAGAGTTGGGCCCGAGGGACGTACACACACAAAAACTATGAGACTTCCTAGACAATGTGCAGAGCGGACAAACCCCCCCATCCAACAGCCCCCCCAACTCCCCCACACACCCCCACCCCTCACCCCCACCCCCATACCTCAAGAAAAATTGAAGTACCTGTTGCGGCTTGGACCGCCCCAGACCCCAAAGGCAGGACCCAAGACCGTCCACGCCAATGGATCCCCAAAAATGCCCCCATTCACCCAGAACCCTCCCCTAACAACTGAGAGGTCAGGGAGGAGGCCCACCCTGTTCAAGCCCCCCACCCCATCCCCCGGTGCCCCAAAAGATCACACATCACTGTGTAGAAGCAATTGTCAAGGATCCCATGCCCCAAAGGCCACCTCTTCAGAGCGTCCCCCACGGCCACCGTGACATGAGAAAAGCGTGCACAGCAGAGTCTCACAACAGGTGACTGAACAGTCACGGATCTGCACATGGTTGCTCCTGCGCCGCCGCTCCACCTCCTGTAGCTCCTCTCGAATCGGAACGCCTCCGGGACCTCGACCTCCAATGCCCCTTCTTCCTGTCACTTTCTGCTGTCTGCACCCGTGAGCCCCCCCTGGAATGAGTCGGAGTCCAGGCTCAGCGACGCATGGGCCTTCAATTGCACAGTTTCATCCGTCCAATGAAACACCTCCTCCGGGGTGTCAAAAAAGTGTGTACGAGACTGAAACACTACCCACAGGCGGGCCGGGTAGAGCAGGGCATAGGGAAATTTAAGCGCACGCAGCCGCGCCTTGCCCGCCATAAAGGATTGCCTCTGTTGCTGCACCAGCCTGGTATAGTCCGGGTAGATCAAGATTTTCTGATTTTCCCACATTAGAGAGTCCTTCGCCCTCACCTCCTTCAAGATAGTGTCTCTATCGTGATAATTGAGCAGTTTGGCGATCACCGGCCTGGGGCGGGCCCCAACTGGCGGCTTCTGGATCAAGGCTCGGTGGGCCCGTTCGATCACGAAACAGCACGACAGGGACTCGGGGGGAAGCCAACCCTCTAGCCATTGAGTGAGGAAGTGCTCCATGTTGCCCTTCTCGTAGCCCTCCGGGAACCCTACAAAGCTGAGGTTGTTGCGTCGGGCCGTCCTTCCATGTCCTCCACTCTAAGGGCCAGGCCTTTCTGGATACCTTCCATGTCTGACATTTTGCGCTTGAGCATCGCCACATCGTCCTCCACCCCCGAGATCCGAGTCTCAGCCTCCGTGATGTGTGCCACTGCGCTTCTCAGGTCCTGGCGCAAAAGGGTGACATCGGCGCCCCCAATTTTGGCGTCGAGCATATCTCGTGACTGGGTGATCACCGCCATCAGTACTGCATTATCTGGTCCCTGAGTGTTCTGGCCGCCAGCTGCCCCGGCACCCCCGCTCGGCCCGTGTATTTGTCTATCGGGCCCTGCTTCGTGGGGCCACTGCCCCCTTTGCCTCTGGTCATGTTCTTCCGAGCAGCCGGGCTATCTGCCTCCTAGTCAGGACCCCCAAGTCCCAAACCTTCTCCTTCTGTAACTGCAACAGGCCTCGGAAGGTCTCCAGAAACTGGTCGCACCGTAAAGGATATCACTGTTCACTGCGGGGCCCCACAGAGAAGCCGACCGTAGCATCGTCAGCCATAGTGCCATAGTGCCCCAGGAGCCCCGGCCGTACTATTCCCTTGCACCGACACTCAGATGAAGAGGGGTGGATTGCCTCTATGGCACAAGGCCACAAGTCCTCCAAATGGCCAACTAACAGTCCTCCGTGAGGCCCCAGAGCCTAGGTGTTGGGGGAGCTGCGAGGTCCGCAGTGGTCACCGGCCGCACTCCGTGACCCCAAGCCGCCTTCCGCGCTCCCGAGCCCGGGAGCACAAAACTTGAGGTCCCCGGCTCCTCTCTCCCAGACCAGGCCTCAGAGGGGCACCCCGCATCACACAGTGTCTCGGGCTCTCTGTGCCCTGCACAAGACACCGGAGCGCCACCACTCGGTCCCAGACTCCGTGCTCAGGATGGGGGCACCTGGAACAGGGGTGAAGGCAGGATAGACGACGGATAATTAGAGGGCCGGCCGGAGCTCGTCTAAGCTGCGACCGCCATCTATGCTCGGCAAGCCACGCCCCCCTTAAAATCTGTTTTAATCATAAGGAAAAGATACGCAATGTAGCACTAAATGATTTCTTTTTTTATGTATTGTCGAACTGTGGTGGTTGTTGCGAAGTTTTTATTACGTTTAATGTATGTTTATTTGTATTTTATGGTCTCAATTTGAAATCGAATAAAGAAATATGACTGACTGACTGACGTAGAAGTGTTTTAAAAAAGGGTTGTCCTTTTACAGTAGTAAGTTGTAGTAGATCTCCTAATACAATTAAATGTTTTCCTCCAAACAGAACATCGTAATCTGTTTTTAAAATCCGTTGCATTCTTTTAACATATTTTTATTGCCATTTAAAGTAATCACATATGAGCAGTTACAGGCAATACTATTGACCGATTTCCTGGTGTATTACAGCATGTCATACCAGCAGTATAATATGGTGTAATACCCAGCGTGCAGAATCAGCAACTACCAGGTGCATCTCAGGCTCCATCACATACATCATGGACAGTGAGGGTGAAGCTTCCTAAGCAGTGCTGTATCAATAGAGTTGAGTCTGCTATAACCTAAACTCCGAACTGTGCAGATCCAGTAGCAGCTTATGATACAACCTGTCCCAGATCGAGGGCTCCAACAAAGGTATCTCCCTTGCAAGGCTGCAGGCTTCAAGTCTGCACGGCAGGGTTACATTTCTACTTGATAACAATAAAGCCAATAAAAGCAATATAAAACTGAGAGAAGGAAAAGAGATAGGAGTGAGAAGAAAGACGCAAGCAAAGGGGTAGAGGATAGGTAAGGTGGGGGACGGCCAGCGTCCTCCCAACCCGGAGAGCGTGGGCTAGCAAAGCAGGGGCTCTGAGATATCTACCATCAGTGTTTGCCATGAGTATCACTCTGTCTGAACTAGGGGAGATAGCGGGGTGTCAGGGGCCTGCGGGGATAGCCCCACCAATGGGGGGGATCGAGTTCTGTTGCTGGTGGCTCCTCAGAGGCTATCAGCATCCGGAGGGCTCACAGAGTCTTCAAATAGGCATAAAGCCAGGAGTTTCGGGGGCTGGAGACGAGCATGTTCCAGCTTGCAGAAGTAATCAATCAACGGCTGCCAAATTTTTGTAAAATGTGTGTCACTAAGTTGCAGGCGCCGTAAGCAATTCCATTACCATATTATGCAACAACCGAGTGAACCAGACATTGACCGGAGGCGTTTTGGCCTTTTTCCAATAGAAAGCAATGATTTGCTTGGCTGCGCCTAGCATATGGAGGCTTAGGTGCCAATCTCGGCGGGTCATGGCACGCAGGTTCACTAGCCGAAGGCCTAGAATGACTGTGGTTGGATGGTCAGGCAGCGGGTAGCCTATTACCAGTCTAATATGGCTGAGGATCTCCTTCCAGAAGATGGTCAAAAGGGGGCACGTCCACCAGATGTAGACAAAGTCTCTGGGGGCACTTGTGCATCGCCAGCAGAGAGGTGAGGAGGAAGGAAGGAATGTGGGTTGTAGTACCAGTGTGTCATGACCTTGTACGCGGTTTCCCGCTGGGAGATGCTACGGAAAACCTTTGGGATATCGCGCCACAGCTGATCCCATTATGAGGGCGTGATGTCCAAGTCTGCATCCAACTGCCACCATAACTGATAGGCATGTGGTATAACCCGTTGAGAGTGTTGGAGGATTTGACAAGTGCGAGAAATTAGTCCCCTAGAGTTGTTGAAGGAGCGGACCAACCGTTCAAAAAGGGTGAAGGGGCGGGTGATGCCTGAACCCAGTGTCGGAGTTGAATATATTGAAACCTAGCCCCCTCCAAAAGCTGGATGTCCCTTTTACACTGATCAAAGGATTTAAAGTATTCCCCCGAGAAGAGGTCCTGAATTTTTTCGACAGTCCCAGTCTGAGAAAGAAGATGAGTGAAGGGCAGGAGGGAAATGGATATTGTGGGCGATGGGAGTGTGGGGGTACAGGAACGTGGTAAGGCCTCTGGACAATGCTAACTTATGCCAGATATCGAGCACCTTCTTTGTGGGGATGGCTATCTAAGTGCTACGAGAGCGAGCCTTCCGCGGGAGCCAGGCAAGATCCCATATGGGTCAGCAGGTCACCGCCCTATCCATGTGGAACCACACTTTCTCACTTTCCCATGCCATCCATTCTGAGATGAAATGGAGATGAGAGGCCCAGTAATATTCTTGCAAATTAGGACAGGCCAATCCCCCTCTGTCTTGTGGCAACAGAAGAATCTGGTTGGAGAAGCGTGGCCGGTGTCTTCCCCAGATGAACGTGGTGAGCTCACTCTGAAGGCTTTGGATCTGATGCTGTGCAAAGTGCGTGGGGAGAGTCTGGAACAAGTAGAGTATCTTTGGGAGGATCAACATCTTGACTGGGTTCAGACGCCCCATCCAGAATAGAGGTAGGGGTTTCCACACTCTGATCTGCTAGAACAGCCTTTTTACACTCCTGCCAGTTATCTTGTGACCATGTGGCAAGGACAGGGGTCAGATTAAGTGCTAGGTATCGAATGGAATGAGAGGCCCATTGATATGGGACAAGGGAGTGGAGCGTCAGAAGCAAAAAAGTCCCAATTACAAAATGGACATCCGAGAGTATATCCAGGTTCAGTATTACTACTGAGTGTATCTAACTATAGACAGCATGCCAGTTTAATAGGCGGGAAAGGCAAAGATACAACAGGACATAGGGGACAGAGGTTCAACGATGTACTTCAGGCTAAAAAGATATCTGAGACATCTCACAACAAAGAATATTTCAGGCTATAAACATATCTGAGACATATTGCAACACATGTTTGGTAAAACTCTTGTTTCAAATTTATTAACAAAAACAATTAACACAATCAATTATAATTCATGTACACAATTAAAAACAAATTAAAAAACCATGTTCAATTTGGACAATTGTTCCTCATATTAAATTTTTTTTTGACTTTTATACAACATAACTAAAAACGAAAAGAATCACAAAAGTCGACGCGGCGTTTCGGTTTTTTTCTTAGAACACCTTCTTCAGGACTGATTCTAGACAGTTAAGAAACACAGAATTACCATCCATTGTCACATTAATACATCATAATACAACACTATCTCCGTTCTCCATATTATCATATTTCATGTACTCATAGTTACATCTGCTTTTTTTATCACCGTTTTGTACATATTACCCAGATAAGTTAGCCCTTCGTTTTTTACATCAAAAAATGTTATTTTCATGGTATCATGTACATCTTCCCCTTTGGGTCATCAACATTTACTCGCTTATCTTACATTACTCCACAATTCAACTTTGTTTGCCTTTCCCTTGGAATGCAATATTCCACTGCTGTTAATTTCCTTATCAAAACATTATCTAAAGTCAGCCTACCTTGTTCCAGAAAAGTAAAAATGGCTCTGCTGGAGGGTACTGACTATCCCAGACGTTTTCTAAGGGTTTATCAGAAAAGGAAGAATCACCATCTGCCGTATTCAATTAACAGATGTGATAAATCTAGACAAAAAATATTTATTTTTAGTCAGCCATCCTTTTTTGTTTTTACTGTTATTCTACCTGGTTGTTAATAATTCCCAGATAAGCTTTGTCATCACTCCATACCTCTTTGATTTAGGTATTGGCCCAATATTCATTTAATAGCCATCTGTATTGATAGGCGGGCTTCAGGGCGTGTCTATGGACCTAGAGACATAAGTATTACCCTTAGTGTTTGTTATTACATAGATCATCCTCCATCTATTATTAAAAGATGTTAGTGCAATTAACCATATACCTGTTGGTCTGCTCTATTCTTGTTGGGTATTGCTGCCAGGAGGAGCCACCGTAATGATTATCAATGGGGCGGTTCTTTACCTGCAAAATTCAATTAATCACTCACTTGTTCAGTTTTTAAATTGCTAGTGTTCACTGCGATCATCTTAACTCTCATCACATCCCTTACCAGATAAATAGGGATTCAAACACCTCTGCTATCTTGATCCTCTTTGGTACGATCGAAGAACAGCGTGCAACCTGTCACTTGACTGGGAATAATCACGTGACTGTGTAGTTCTCTGTAAATATATAGTGCAAATATTATTGATAGGCTCTTCTTATTATATCATATGTTGTTTATCATAGCTGCTATAGATTTACCTTGCGTTGTTTGGTTTATCTATCACAAGGATAGTCTATTTATCTTACTATGCCCCCCTCAAGGAATCAGCGCATTTTACTTATGATTATTATTTTATCCCCATCTCGATCTATACTATCAGCAGAGGGCCCCATCTATAGGTAATCATATTCCCTAAGTTAGGTTAATCTTGTTACTCTCCTTGTTACCTTTTTAATTGTAGTCGGCCTCCCTGCTCCTTTCTCCTGGCAGCCCGTCACCTCCGTCACCTCCGGTCGAATTGCCGAAAATTAAATGAATAATTGCCGCCGTATTTCCTGATTTAAATGTCTGCCGTGTTCTAATAGGGCGCGCATTTTGCTGTCCCTGATAGGTGGAAAAATTAGCTGTTCTAGATACTGTTGCTAGGGTTCCACGTGTCACTGCTGTTTATTCACATAGAGCACATGGAGCACATAGATCTCTGTTTTGGGAATTGTATGGGTTTAGAGCCCACGATTTAGCATGATTGATTTTAAGGCCTGAGACTAATTCAAACAATTGGAGAACTCTATAAAAAGTTGGCAAAGAGGTTCTCGGGCGGGATATTGTAAGAAGAAGATCGTCCGCAAACAAGGCGATTTTGTGATCGAACCCTCCCAGTGTGATGCCATGAATATTTGGGGATTGGCGTATCATGATAGAGAGGGGTTCTACCACCAGGATTATAGGGGAATAGGAGGGGGGAGAGAGGCCATCCCTGTTGGGTACCTCTGTGAATCGAGATGGGCTCCGTGAGTTGGCTGTTGGCCAATATCTGTGCCAGAGGAAAGAGGTAGGGGGCCATGATTCTAGCCCTATTTTGCTCAGTACAGCCCGGAGAAAATCCCAATCCACCCGGTCAAATGCTTTTTCTGCATCGAGAGACAACAAGCAGGAGGGTATCTTCCAGTCCTGAGCCCTTCCGACGAAATGCTCGATATGGCGCACAGTATCCGCACCCTATCATTGACAAATGAAGCCAACCTGATCGAACTCAATAAGCCCGGGGAGAGATGCGGGTCAAGTTGCTTGGCTAGCATTTAGGTGTGGAGTTTGAGGTCCGTATTTAAAAATGCAATAGGGCGGAAAGAGGGGCATAAGGTATGATCCTTCCCTGGTTTGGGGATCACGGCAATTTCGGCCATGGCCATAGATGCGGAGGGCCCTTCAGTGTCTGAGAAAGAATGATAAAGGCAAAGTAAATGAGGCTTGAGTTGCAGGAGAAAAGCGCAATGGAATGAGATCAGAAGGCCATTCGATACCGGACATTTACCCAGAGGGAGATCCTTCAAGGCGCCGGAGAGTTCTCCAGGAGCTGGACATGATAGTGGCCGATCGGATACCAGGTACTGTCTCCCAGTGCAGCGTGTTTCTGTTCTGGGCAGGGCCATTCCCTGGCATAGAGGGACCAGTAGTATTCATGAAAAGCTTTTAGTTTAGCGGCCTCAGTAGTGGTCCATGTGCCATTTTTCAATTTAAGCTTGGCGATGTGCGCTTTAGTAGCCCATGCCCGGAGGCGATGGGCCAGGACCATGCCCACCTTATCTCCCCCCTCATAGTACCGCTGTTTGAAGGCTAAAAGAGCATGCCTTATTGGGTCTGTGGGCCCTTAGCTGGCCCGTCCTCATGGGAAGTCGCCTTTTGTGGAGGGCCAGAGGGCCTTCCTGGTCTAATCTTTTAAGTGCCTTCATATCCCGTGAGAGGTTATCTTCAAAGAGGTGGGCTTGCCGTGCCCGAGCCATAGCAATGGATGTGATACAGTAGCGAATCGTGGCCTTAAACACATCCCAAACCACGGGGAAGGGGGTCCCTGGGAGATCATTGGACGCAAAATAGGAGGTGATGGCGTCCCAAATTTCTGACACATCTACGGGGTCCTGAAGTAGTTGGGGGGTAGTGCCACTGGGGGGAGCGAGAAGAGTGTCTCTGTATGAGAGGTTCCACATGTGCATGGTCAGAGATGGAGATGTTGGACATAGACGCAGATAGTGTGTCACGAAGAAGAGAGTGAGATACGAAGATATAATCGTTGCGTGAGTAAGAGCCGTGGGCATGAGAGTAGTAAGAATAGTCTTGAGCGGCCATGGGAGTGATAGCACCAAATGTCAGTTAAGTCAAGGTCAATTAACCGCCTCTTTAAGGTGGAGGACATAGCCCCCTCCCCATGAAACGAGCCGTCACTACGGTCAAGGCCCGCGTCCCAGACCAGGTTGAAATCGCCCCTAGATTGAAGTAGGAGTCATTGTGTGTTAACTGTTCGTGTAGGAGGTCCCTAAGAAAGAGGTCTTGGGCTTGATTGGGAGCGTAGACATTACAGAGGGTGAGAGCCTGTTGCCCGATCTTGACCATCTCCCTGATGAATTTGCCATCTTTACTGCAATTTATTCTGGGGTCTTCCTGATGGATGCATGCCCTACAGAGGATAGCCACCCATGTTGATTTAGTGGGTGCAGATGCCCAGAATTGAAGGGGATATCGAGGGTGAGGCATGAGAGGAGTATCTGCTCTCAGCAGGTGTGTCTCCTGCAGGAAGATAATGTCCGGGTTCTGCTGTAGTTGGTATCTCCATATCTGCCGGTGCTTGTTGGGGGAGTTAAGGACCTTTATATTAACCCTTTCCATGCTGATGATGGCCCCCGGCCGTCATGCATCACGGTGGGTGTGTGCTGATGACGGCTGGGGGCCGTCATGATCCCGCCCACTCTTCAAAACGGCCGCACAGCGTGTAAATTCGCCGCGCATGCAAGGGGTTAAGTTAAAGAATTTTCAGACAGGGGATAGAGGTCATGTCATGGGTGGGTCTCGCGCAGTTGCCAGTGCAAGCAAAGGCAGTGGGGTATAATGCTATGCTGCCCCACCCCCCCAGCGCAATCCCAGTCTAGGCCGATAGAGTGGAGGCACTGTTCGGAGGCCAGCGGCAAGCAGGGAGGGGAAGAAGCAGCAGTCGCATATCGTGACACACCGCTGTGAGTCAGGACAACCCCTCCACTTTAGAGAAAAGAGAGAAGAAGGAGACAAGAGAAAGGAGGGCAAGAGAAGATAAACAAAATGTCCAAGTATAGCAGCAGCCTACGTGGCCAACAAGACCTATTTCAGTCCAGGAGCAAGCCAGGAAGAGAGGCAGGTCTCAAAGTATGAGCACTGCCGGTGAGGAGCTCCCTCCGGTGCCGCTGCCAGGATACAATCAGGGCCAGAGGTGAGCAAATGAGGGAAGTGGGGTTTAGCCCCACCTCCGCAGGATGCCGGTGTAGATCCTCCCGAACAGCACTCCCAAAAGACGAGGCAATAAAATAAGACCCAGCACTCTCTTAAGGCGACGCAAGAAAACAAATTCAGGTGCATTTAAAGTGAAACACACGTTTATTGATTTAATATTTTAGAAACGAAGGCAAAATATATCTGTGAATGCAGACTCCTAAATAACAAATATCTCAAGTGCTAAACCAGAATAAAATGTAGCATATATACATGTAGCAAAGAGCAAAGAAAATTAGAAATTATGTACACAAAGTAAGGATCAACTCACTGATCGATCATACAACATCCTTGCCAACTCAAGCTGGGGAAGCCCTTTGACAGCCCAGGAAGCAGTTCGATCAGGACCCAAGTTCCGTCTGTTCAACAACAGTACGTCTACTCTGTGAATGAGCATCTACTTGCCCCCCGAAGACCTCCAGCTTTAATACCTTTACTCAACGTGAGGCGAAGGTTCTGGAAACCTTGACCCCTTACCTCTGTTGGAAAAAAACAAGCTGACCGTACTGGTCTGTGTCAAGGTCAAGACAGAAGCTGGCCAGGCTCCTGTATTTTGACTCCGAGACAGAGCTGTACATTCCGCACATTCCCTGAAAGGTATCAGGCACGCATCCCACACAACATGTTCCAGTTCACTCTGATCGGCGAGGAGCAAAAAACAAGTGAAGAGCGAAAACATTCCCTCTCTCCACTTTGCAGCTATGTGCGGGCACAGAAAATGGAGTCTGTTGCACAAGATGGAGTAAATTATTCCAAATGGAGCCAATGGTCAATATATCATTCTTAATATCAGTACACACGGCCAGCTCTAAAAAACATGTATTCCCGTATGGAGTGCCACAGGGATCTATATTGAGCCCCCTGTTGTTTAATGCTTATGTTCAACCATTGGCAGATATTGCTGAAATGGCAGGACTGTCCCTATTTTCCTGTGCAGATGATACCCAGATTATGTTCTCCCTTTCTGCAGCAAAGGATTCTGAATCATCTACTCTCCAGTCTGGTTTGAGGAAAATTGCGTCTTGGATGCAGCTAAATCTACTCAAACTCAATGGAGAAAAAACAGAAGTTTTGATCATAGGGAAAAATAAAGGTCTTTGGGGTCCCCAGCATTGGCCCGTTGAAATAGGCATTCTTCCCCAGCCTGCCCACCAAGTTCGGAAACTAGGCTTTATCATTGATGAACAGCTATCAATGAAACATCAAATCGTGAAGGTGGCCTCAACCTGCTTCCCCATTCTTAAATGTTTAAAGAAGATTCTTTGGATGTTGCCACTCTCACAGAACAGTAGTCCAGGCCCTTATTACATCTAGGCTGGACTACGGCAACGTTTTATATCTGGGTTTGAACAAAGATGTGATACAAAGACTGCAGGGTGTGCAAAATGTGGCTGCCAGACTACTTTGCCAGGTCCCCAGGACAGCCTCCATTTCAGGCTTTCTTCGTAAACCTACATTGGCTTAAGGTGGAGAATCGCATTAAATGTAAAGCCTTGAGGTATATTTTCAAAATTAAAACTGGTTTAGCCTCACAATACCTGCAATCTTTAGTTCAACCCTACTTACCCTCACGTATTACTACTCAGCCTAAATTCACTGTTCCTACAATCAGATTGATGCGTATGCGCGGCCGATCTTTTGTCTACCTGGGACCTTCTCTGTGGAACTCTCTTCTTTTTTCACTGTGAAATGAAACAGTTTATGGAAACTTTCGAAAAGGTTTGAAAACTTGGCTGTTCAACCTGTAACTTCTCTTTCCTCCCCCTTTCTTTCAGGCTGGCGCCGGGAAAACCTCGGGGTAGCTGAGCGCCTTATAAAATTAAATAACATAATTTAACAATGCAAGATGCCAGCAGTTGAATGCCCAAACCGCCATCCCACAACATATATACTGTACCTTCTATAATTGAATAACTACAACAGAAATGGAAATGAATTCCTGATTACTTCGGTAGATGTGATTGTTCCTGACGTTTTGAGGAGGATTTGAAAATGCCTTCCTCATTCCACTTCAGCAAACTTCACACTGCACATTTTGCTAAGTTTCTACATGTAACCCAGCGTTGATTTTCGTACAATCGCCCAAAATGAAAATATTTTTTTCAAGAAATTTTCTTCTGCATATTTGTATTTAAGATGTCGCTTTTTCCAGAATCTCATTTATAAAACTGGAAAGTTTATAACGTTTGTACATGTAGCAATTTTAAAGAGCAGTAATCCCACAAAGTTGCGGAAGGTGAAACCATCGCATGCTCATAGCATAAACAATTTTAATACTGCACTGTGGTCTGTGCCTGTATCACTGGAGTCTGCACAGCAGAAGGTGACAAAAAAAAAGAAGTGGTAGTAACCACTAAGTAGGTAGGAAATGCGCTTCAAGAGCACTTAATGTAAGAATGTTGGACTTGTGAACTTATTACCCCCAGGTCCCTCCGTCCTCGACACCTTCATACTTACAAGTGGAGATGACCATCTCCCGACAGAAAAAAACAAGAGGAATGCTGGGACACTAATACTGCCCCTACCCCCGGGAGTACATAAGCAGTACTTACCCAGCAGCCCTTCTGTTCTTTTTTTCTGTCTGTCGACAGAGTTGATGGTGTGCTGGTGCTGCTCCTGCTGGGCTTGAGTGGCGGTGCTTTTCTTCTCCCCCCGCCCAGCTGCCTGGCTGTATGGCGCGGGGTTCCCTGGACTGCCTCCTGGCCTGCCGGGCTTGCTTGGAGTCGGTCTTTCTCTGGAGCCGGTGTTTGGATTGGAGAGTTCCCGGCTTTGCTGTGTGCTGCGTGCCCCTACCGGCCCTTTGTGGCTGGTGCTGGAGTTCCCGGTTGCTTCCGGGTCGCGGGCTCGGCTTCCCGAGCCTGGCCGGGGAGCCGTGCCTCGCTGGATGGGCTCCTGATGGCTTCTGCTCGAAGGTGATGTGGGGGCCTTGTTCCTGGGGTTGGCCCCCACTCCTGGTGAGTCCCGATTTCGGGATCCCTTTTTTCTTCTGCCTGGCGCTCGTGGTGGGCTGTTTTTATGCTGCTGCCTGCCTGTGTATGGTTCCTGCCCGTTTTCTTTCAGTTTCTGAGGCCGGCGCTGTCAGCAGCAGGCGCCTAGCCTCGCTTCTATGGCTCTCTGCTCGAGTCACTTCTCAGCCGACTCTGCTGTCCTCTGTTTCGTTCCTGATGTCTCGTTAGGAGGGTTTCTGCCAGATGTCTGGGGCTGTGTTTCTTCCGTCCCTGTGGTTATATGTGCGCTGTGTGTGGGACGTTCCTTTTGGTCCCGTTCCCTGCCCTCTGTTCCGATGCATTGAGGGGTGTTGGCACCATTCTTGCTGTGTGTTGGTCCTCTCGTTTGCTGCTGCACGTTGGGTGTGTTCCTGTTCCCTGCCCTCTGTTACGGTGCCTTCAGGACGGTGTTGGCGCCATTCTTGATGGATTTTGGTCCTCCCTTTTGCTGGCCCGCCTGTGTAATCTGCTGTGGGGTGTGGTGTTGGCCTCCCGGCTGGTGCGGTCCACCTCATGTCTTGTGTGAGGTCTCGGCGGTGACACGCAGCGTCCTGTGCTTCTAGGCGGGTCACTTATTGATCCGTTGCCTTACGCGTGTTCATGTGTCCTCATGTGTCGCGACTGGTGCCTTTGCTGCCCGTATGCCTCTCCTTTGCCTTGGGTGTCCTGGGCGCAGTGCCTCCGCTTTTCCCTGAGCTTTCTGTGCTCGGCCGGGGAGGGGGGGTGGATGTTCGGGGTTTTGCGACCCTGGTATGCCTTCTGTTTTTTTACTTGCTCATGTGGCATGCTTATGTGGCATGGAGCGCTGGGGTGTCTTGTTCCTTTGCTGCTTGTGTATGTGTTTTTGTCACATTTACGGTGGGGGCCTTGTTGTGTTGTTGGCCCCCGCTCTGGATGTTTTCACCCACACTTTTTTCTTTTAGGTGCTGCGAGGCGCTGGGCTCCGTGGTCCTTCTTGTGCCTCTGGTGTCGCTGGCGTTCGTGCCCGTGGGTTCGAGTCTGGCCGCTGCTATCCTGATGTCCGGTGTTGGTGGGTCCTCTGTTCGCCTGCTGGTGCCAGTCCTGGGGTGATGACGGGTGTGCCTTCTGACGTGTGTCTTGTCCCTGGGTCGGTGCCTCCTGGGGGTGCCGGGGTTTTTTGGGGGCTTGCGTTCAGCACTGTGCTACGTCCCGTATTGCTTTTTGGGGTGTCCTGCTGCTGTCTCTGGAGTCCACGCTGCTTGCCTCCTGTGTGGCTTGTTCCTGGTCTACGGCCTTGCCGCTGGCCCGCCCCGGGTCTTGCTGTTATTGCATGGTGGGCGTTCCGAGGGTCTGCTCCCTTTGGTACTCTTCTTCTGGATGTGCCCGTGCTCTTGGCGGCTCTGTGGGCGTTCGCTCTTTCTGTTTGTGGCTTGCCTCGGGTTGGCGTGGGTTCCGGTCGCCTCTCTGGTGGATAGTTCCTTTTTTCACTGGCTCTACCTTTGCTTGCTCCTGGGGTTCCCTGTGTTGTTGGGGTTTTCCTGCGTATTTGCTTGCACCTTGCTCTCTGCTGCGTGGCGTTCCTCTATTCTTCGGCGATGGCCTGTGGGGGGTGCATTCTGTGCCCCCTCTGCTTCGGGCTGCCTGCTCCTCAGGCCGATGCGGGGGTGGGGTCCTGTGGGCTCCCCTGGTTCCGGTTGGCCTGCCGTGCTGTTCTCCCTTGTGGCCTTGCCTCCGCTGCGGGCTGGCTGTTGTGGCCTCTGCTCCGCTTGGGTGTCCTGGTTCTTCGCTTCCTGGCTTCTGTGTGGTTGGTCGCCTTTGGGGCTCCTGGTTCCTGGTCCTGTTCCTCCCGTCCCTTGGGCTGTGCCTGTTTCCTCTCGTGGGTGCTTGCCTGTGTCTTGCCGGGGGCTCTTTGGGATGCTCTGTCCCCTCTGCCTGCGCTTGGGTGGCTTGTGCTGCCTTGGGTGCGGGTGTTCTGCTTCAGCCCTGCCTGCACCTGTTCTCGTCTGTTCCCTGCTTGGTGCCTGTTTGGGTGCCTGCCTGGGTCTTCCTGTTGGTGTGGGCTTCCCTTTGCTCCGGCCTGGGGCTTCTGGTGTTGTCCGGGGGCCTTTCTGTGTGCTTGGCCTGGCTGCTTCTGCGCTGGCTCCCCCTGGGCTGGCCTTTGGCTTGCTTCTGGTGTTTCCTGTCTGCCCCTCCTGTTTCTGCCGTGGTGCCTGCCTGGTTTGTTCCTGGCTGGGGCCTCCTGGCTGCTGCCGGTTCCTGTCATGCCTCCTGTTCTCCGGGTTGGTGTGCTGTTCCCGTGCTCTGCTGTCTGCTCAGTGTTGTGCTTGGTCGAGCCGGGTTGGTCCCTGCCTGGCCTTCTGGGGCTGCTGGGTGCTGTTGGCTTTCTGATCCATCTGCTGTTGGGGGTGTTTGCTCCCTGGGTTGTTCTGGTCTCGTCTGGTTCCCTTGGTGGGTGCCTGGCTGTGGTTTCTGCTGCTGCTTCCGGCTCCTGCTTGTGGTGCTCCTTTTTGGGGCTCTGCTTCCTTGCTATTCTCTCTTTGGATCCTGGCGGGGTGTTCTGCAGTTGGGGCCGCTTCTGGTGGTTCCTTCTGGGCCTTCTCCTACTGTTGGTTCTCTTCCCGGGCTTGTTTACCCGGTGTTGTGGGCCTGTGTGGAGTTCTATGGCTCCGGTTCTGCCGGCTTCTTGCTGGTTGTGTGTGGCCGCGGTCTGTGCCTCCTAGGTTTTCGGGCTGTGCTGTCCCTTTTTGGCCTGCTCTGGGGTTTTGTTGCCAGCCTTTTCCGGGTTCTTTCCTGGTTCTGTGGTCCTGGCTCGCTCCTTCCTCCCTTGTTTCCCGGGCTTTGTTCCCGGTGTGGGTCTGTTTGGGTGCCCCTCCCTCTCTGGTTGGGGTGCTGTTCTGTGGTGCTCGTACCACTGCAGGTCCCTCCCTCCTGGCTGCGGGTTGTCTGTGGTTTCCTGCTGCTTGGTCCTCTGCTCTCCTTCCGGGTTTGCTTGGGCCTGCTGTTCCTCCGGCGGGGTCGGGTTGCTTGGCTCTGGTCCTGGCTTCCCGGTTCTGTTGGTGTTTATTGGTCTTTTTTTTGCGGTTTGCTTGGCTCCTCTCTGGCGTTGCTGGATTGGGGCCTTGTGGTTTTGGTCTGGGTGCTGTGCTCCCTGGGCTTTCTTTTTCCTGCTGCTCCTGCCCTTGCTGCTTGCCTGGCCTGGGTGTGGGGTTCCTGGGCGGTCCTGGGTCTTTGGGCGCCTTCTTTGTGCTGCCCTCTGTGACTCGTTGGGCGGCTGCTGGGGTTTCCCGGTTGCTCTGTGCTCCCCTCCTGCCTTGTGTTCCATCCCTTTGGGGTGTGGGTTTTCTGGGCTTGTGATCAGTTTTTCTGTTTCCGACCTGGTTGAGTTTTCTTTGTTGCTGGTTTCCGGTCTTGTGGGCCTCTCCTTGTTGGGTGGGCTTTCGGCTGGGTTCTGGGTTTCTTCCCTGACCCTGTCTTTTGGGTCGGGTTCTCGATCCTGTTCGGCTCCTGGGTGCTTGTTGCTTCCTGGGCCTCCTCGGCCGGGTTTCCTCCTCGGGTCTCTTGGGCTCGAATCCTTTCTTTTTGGCCTTCCTTTTTGGGCTGGGTGCTTATGCCTGCGCTCTGTTGGCCGTTTCTTTCTTTGGCTTCTTCCGGGTTGTCTCGTCCTCCTGGTGGGTCTGCCTGGCGGTGTGTTCCTTCCTGCTGGTTCTGGCATTGGCGTTCTTCTCCGGTGGGTTGGTTTTGGCTGGGTTTGGTGTCCTGGTTCGGGTCCCGGTTGCCGGCTTCTCGGGTTGGCGGCCTCCTTTCCTTGGTGCCCTGGCCCTTTTTTCTTTGTCTCCGGTCCTTGTCCCTGCTGTCCGGTTCTGGGTTACGGGCCGGCTGTTTCCTGCGGTCTTCCTTCCTCCTTCTCGGTGCTCCCTTGGGTGGCTTCTTTTGTTGTGGTTTCCTGGGTGTGCTTGTGTGTGCGGAAGGCCGGGTTTTCTGCTTTGGTATTCTCCACTTGTAAGTATGAAGGTGTCGAGGACGGAGGAACCTGGGGGTAATGTCCTATTACTTACCGGTAATCTTCATTACTCCGGGTCCCGTAGTCCTCGACACCTTCATGCGCCCCTCCCTCCCTCCCGGGCGGCCGGCCTTCCTGTCTAGGCTTGTTTAGTACAGGAGGGCTGCTGGGTAAGTACTGCTTATGTACTCCCGGGGGGAGGGGCAGTATTAGTGTCCAAGCATTCCTTTTGTTTTTTTCTGTGGGGAGATGGTCATCTCCACTTGTAAGTATGAAGGTGTCGAGGACTACGGGACCCAGAGTAATGAAGATTACCGGTAAGTAATAGGACAGTAATGACGTAACTGCTAATCTTGCTGTAAACTACTCTCTGCATTAATAAAAACAATAGAAATGTAGCGTTTGTCGATGAAATAACGTTGCTGCTATCAGCTATTTTAACTTTTCGGATAACATTATATAGGTTCACAAAACCAGTCCTGGGAAGTCTATGGGAGGGTATGATTCGAAGGCCTTGCCATTCCTGATAAATGTGCTGCTTCTGTGGGCCACCACCTCATCAGTTCTAACAGTAATAATGTATTTCTAATAAACCGGGCTGCTGGTTTTCGTGAAGAATGTCACACCATGAAACCTTGCAGAACAAAAAAAGTATTGGGTGCTTTCACTGTGTCAGCATCTTCAGAAATTCATATTCATTTCTCGCTTCTCATAATTGCTGTCAATGTGGCATGCATTTGATTTGGCACTTTAAATGAGGCTATTCTAGCGTGAGAGAGATTCCGTCTCTGGAACACAGAAACTCCATCTGAAGTCAAATGGCTTCAGCAACACCCTATTTATTTTTGTATCCTGCAACATTTTACACCTCCTAATGTCGTTAAAGTCTGGGTGTGTGACTGATCTGCTCATAACACATCAATATTAATATTCTGACAAGGTTGCGTAGTCTTGTCACATCACCAACCTCGATTTTCATGGTTATGTGACTTGTAAACATAAGGTTTTGTTACATTCATGTGACTTTCTTTCTCCCGTGTTGTTTTGCTTTTTTAAGTTCGATTGTTTGAAATTAAAATTCTCAATAATATCTCTTTGGTGCTAGAAACAGACAATAGCTTTTCACAGCCTTCCAAAACCGACTGAATCCATTGATATTCAGGCTGAGGAAGGAATAATTAAGAAATACTGCATAGCAAAGGACACTCCACATTTATAGGGAATCTGAGGCCAAATGTAATAAGTTAGGATTATCAAAAAGTGGTCGCCATTTGTGCAGTGACGTTTTGCGAATCCTTTGGTATTTTGCGAACCAAACTAATGTACTAATAGGTCAATTCACAAAATACTAAATTACAGTGGTCGCAATTCACTTACTTAATAAATATATTAACAAGACAGGTCACAAAATACAACCCACTATGATTTGCTGCCATTACAGGGATGGTAGCCATCTGGTTTCAGCAGGCCACAATATCTGTGATTGCTTTTAAATAAAGCATTTTTTTTAATGCAGTCCGCTTCCTTTAAAGGAAAATGGATCATATTTTATTTTCAAAGTGTGTAACTTTTGGACCCATTCCTTTTCCCAAAAATGTTTTTGGACCAGTCAAAAAGGGGACAGGGTCTTTTGGGGGGCCCAACTCATTTGCTGAAGGTTGCAAAACATTTAATACATACCGTATGGAAAAACTATTTGGAAGGGACACCCTGAACACTCCCCCACCAAATAATGATTTCGTATGACTTCCTAAGCCCATTTAGCTATTCGGAAACATGTCACTGAATAGATAAATGAGTTGAGTATAATAAAAAAAAACACTATGATATACCAAATCACAGGGTTTGTGACAAGAAGATGCATTAGTACATGTGGCCACTATGCTCATCTTTCTGAATGTTTCTCAAAGGCAGGGAATTTGGTACTCACTCTAAAGCTACAGATTACATATTTCTTGGATGTGCTTCTGACTCTAGCCCATTAAATCTATTACACATTAATCACTGACAATTATTGAATCAGCATTTATTATTGCTGTGGAAAACTGTAACATATTTATATATATTGTCATATATTAATATTATTTGCTGTAGACTGCAGCAATGTAAATTAGGAGGTCATCAAGCAAAATATCCATAAATCATCATTACTCTTTCAAAATAATGTACTATTCTAATATATTTACAATGTGTATGAAGATATCAAAATAGGTAATTATTAAAATCATTCTTATTCATTTCCGTAGACAAATTATTTCATATAAACTGTCAGTCTTACATTACTCTTGAAGGTTTGTATGAGGAGACAAACCAAAAGAATGTGCACAAATTATTAACCTGAAACAGTGCGGCAGTGATCTGCAATAGTGTAGGTGATTGGATCTAATTTGCATACATTGCAAAACATTGTAGGGCACTGTAAAGTGTGATAAATTATATAGACATTGTAATTAACGTATCAATTATATCATGTTTATCTTTGTTTAGATTAGAGAAAAGATAGCTTCTACAGATCCAAGGTGAAGGGTCTTCTTCATTGTAGATATAAAAAGTATTGGGCCACATTGACTAGGAAATGACGAAGCTTGGAGCTGCTGCAAATATTCCAGCACATGCTCCACCATTTCCAAAACGCAGGGATGCGCAATATTTATAATACAACACACCCTTGTGTTTTCAGCAGTGCTGACACTGGAATAGCTAACTAGAGCCAACACAGAAACCCTTGCGCCATAGTGCAAGGGTGACTCATTGCAGGGAATTATTGTTTATGTGCAGGTAGGTGTCCCTTCCAGCACATAAACAATCGACAATGGTGATTTGTTACTTCTATGTGAGCTGCATTCTGCTCTGCTCTGATCTTGTTTTATTGCTGTGCTTGAAGGGGGCAAAGGATTTTGCATAGGAGGTGATCACATTTTTGAAATTCTTGATGGATTCAGGTAGTCTGTTGCTGTGTTCAGGTTGGAGGGTGTTGAGAGGTGTGCTCCAGTCCCTGTCAGTGAAGTTGCTCCAGTTTTGAGTGAAGCTCATATCTCATCCAGGGCCTAAAGAAATATGATCATATCACTCCTTTCCTGATGGAATTCCCTTGGCTCCCCTTGCCAGCCCAGGCCATCTTCAAAACTGGCTGCTTCATTTATAAAGTCATTACAACCAGTACCCCACTTGAGTTGTAGACAAGCTCACCATCTCTGGTGCTTCTCGACACACCCACAGCTGGGACATCATGTGGACTAAGATGTGTTAAAAAGAAAATTCAAGCATGAAGGCCTTTTCCATTTATCAACCCAGGATTCGGGTCTTTAAAGAAAACTACATCACAATGCATTAAGGGCCCACAAACCAGTCACTGCTCCTATAACTCATTGAGCTTGAAACTGAAAAACACTCCACTGCCTTTTTGGCAGGTTTGTACTATAGAAATATCACATACACACAAACACACATACATACCCCACATCTGCTCAAGCAGACCTCAGAGGAATTAGATCCCAATGAACCCTGGGGCTTATTTACAAGATCCTTGCACCACTTTTGTGTCATTTTTAATATGGGAAAAGTGGCATACGGGTGGCCACTTCCAGGCTTCAAACTGCAGCCAATGGCTTTCGATTTCTGATTTAGCTCGGATTTTCGAGGCGCGGGCACCGTGGCTGGCGGAGGGAAGCAGGGAAGGCCACGTGGCGTGGGTGCCTGCGGACATGTGTGCCATGGCCATTGACTGAAGGAAGTCTGTTAGCATCGATTGTTGTGCAGCCATATGAATTCCTGAGCCCGCACGTGAGGGCCGCCTCCATATGACCTGTACGCAGAGGCCATTAAAACCCCGAAATAAGGCCCTTGATACGTCATCAAATGACCGGTATGCACTCCTTGAGCTCTGCTTTGGCACACGGTTCTACGCCTCATCAGAGGTAGTCAGTGATACATAAATAACATTTAAACGTGCAATGACGCGACATACATGCTAACATTGTGTGAGCGAAAAGAGGTAGGGTTTTTTAAGTTTTAAAATTAATTAGCATATAGATGGAATCTCTAGAATTAACAGCCATTTCTCCTGCTGTTGAGAACTCAGGAAACACATTACTTGCCACTGAACCCGGATCAGAGAAAAGGTAAAGTGGCTTTGAAACCAGGCGGCATTGTGAGCCGCAAGAAGCTTTATATTTACTAAACATTCCTTATAAACTGCACACAAGCCCGTACAGTGCGTTCAGGTCAGTACCTCAGCAGCACGTGCAACTCATGCATTTTATACCACTGCATTGCTTTCAAAGACGTGTTGGTTCCCTTCTTGCTCAAGGAGCTGGGGTTCACCTCTTGAATGGTTCAATCTGCAGCCTCAAAGCTGTAGTAGTAGCCTCCCTTCTAAATCAGCAGGGTTGGAAAGCGTGGTATGGAGCTGTGGATCTCAGAGATGTGGAGGATGAATGGAACCAAGACACATGGATCTATGGAGTCTGCAGCTGTTAGGTATGGATCTGGTAGACATGGAGGTCTGAGTGGTGTAGCGAGGGCCAGGGCCTTTGGAATGATCTGGCATGTATGGACAATGTATGCAGCAGGGTTGAGTAAATTATGCATCAAGAAAAGCCAAATTATGCGGCACATTTAGAAATGGTATTACTTCATTGTTTTGACATTAGTACACTTGTTAACACTGTCTGGGCATTGGGTGCACCTCAGTAATGCCAGTTCAACACTAAAAATATAAATAAGCAACAGGAAGGTGACCAATTAGGCATTTTTAAAGGGCCTACCACTAAGAGGCAACACATCGCTGCATTTTTAGTAACATTTGAACCATTTGAGATACAAACAACATTTTTGGTTAATATCTGCAGATTATACAGCAAATGATGGAGGATGTGCAAATGCGGCAAATCTATAATTAAACAAAAGATGCTGCGGCTGCACAATTGCATAATTCCAGTGGCCCTGGTGGAGCTTAGAGGTGTGAATGTGTGTGGTGTGCAGATTCTGTCCATGGAGAATCAATGTCGGAACAGCAATTTGTTCAAAGTTTATCCATTGAAAAAAACATTTTCCCAACAATTTGTCATACTCCAGGTGGGAATGGGTCTGTTTCTAAAACTTCTTGCCACTGTACTACTCCAAATAAGCCCAAACAATGCTTATGGTAAGGCCTCTTGGATGTTAAAATATACTCCAGAGAAACTTACAGAACTGAAAACAGTATGGAAAAAAAAGAGGTATTTAGAATTGGATAAAATACTCCTGATGTGCTCCGTTCCCACATGTTCTCCTTTGTATTCCCAAATGTGACCTATTGGCACACAGATCTTTGTCTTCCTTTCCTGGCCTCTCTCTTAATCTTAAAACATCTTTTCAGACTTCCTCCTATCCCACATCACTCTTCTCGTCTCTGCCCAGTCATACGTTTAACCACACTTCCCCTCTCCTCCTCTATCACCAATCTAATAGTGTCCTGGGATCGGCCCCCATGCTACACTCCCCCTCTCCTCCTCTCTGATCACAGTGTCACCATCTCCAGAGACTGGCTCCTGACCCTCTTCTTTTCTTTGCCCCACTCTCACCAACGCCATAGTCTGCCTCTAAATCCGCACTCACTTTCTCTATCATTGACAGCAGTGTTCATTTATGGATTATTGGTTTCAGGAGTCCTTGATCTAGTGCTGATCATTTTTAGTATCTTTTGCTGTCATTTGAGTTAACTTTTCCTATGAGGTACAGGTTCAAGACTGATGTGCATATGGAGGGGTATAAACTGGGGAGGTTTGGTGGTACAAAAGGGGGTGGTGATGGACGGAGCATCTGAACCAATCAAACACTCACACCCAGTCAAAAGATCTGAGTTTGATCCATCACCGTTCCTTAGCCCACTCGCCACCCCAGTTCAGACATGGCTATATGCAAATCAGACTGACCCTGTGCCTCATGGGAACAGTCCAGCCCGAACTGCCAAGCCATGCCTTCCCTGGACCGGAAACAAGCTTCCGAGGACCGGTTTCTGGCATTCCAGCCGTCTTCAACCCGGCTTGCTTGAATCCAGTGGCAAAGTGAGCAAGGGACTCACGTCTGAGCATACCCTGCCACACTTATGGTGGCCAAAGCGGTACAAAAGGGGGAGGTTTGGTGAGCAAAAGGAGCATGGATTTAACCCAAATCTCTTGACTGGGGTGAATGTTTGATTTGTTCCGCATTCTGTCAATCGTTTGTGTGTCGCTACTACTCTCTACTCACTCTCTACTACTCACTCTCTTCTCCCTACTACTCACTTTACTACTCACTCTCTACTCCCTACTACTCACTCTACTACTCACTCTCTACTGCTCTTTACTACTCACTCTCTACTACTCACTCTACTACTCTCTCTACTATTCTCTACTACTCTCTCTCTACTACTCACTCTCTACTAACTCTCTGCTACTCACTCTCTACCTCTCTCTACGCGCACACGTATGCACATTGTGTTTTTTCCTGCCCATGATTGCTTCCATTTAATGTGTTGAATTGTGGGATTTGCAGTCCAAACTCTGTAGATTTTCCCTCTCATTCCTGGTGACTATTCAGTTTTCCCTCCAAATTTCTCATTTGCTCTGTGCTAAAACCTGTATGTTGAAACAGTGCCCCCAGCCACCATTTTGTGTTCACAAACCAGTGAAACCAGCCCCGCTGCCTCCCCCCCCCCAGCAACAGGGATATTCTACATCAGAGGGTGCTTCTGTGAGCTGTTTAAACTGTGTTTACGAGGGACTGTGCACTTCGTTTTTTGGCCAGGAGAGGGAGTAAAGTTTTAATCAAACAGTATTGTTAGATTTCAAGTTAGTGAGGCCTTTACCTGCAGAAGTCCAAAGTGTAGATTGAGCCTGTCTGTCTCCTATGAGATTCTGAACAGGAGAAGCAGCTTCCAACTCCCAGGCCAGCAAACCTTGTCTGAGGTCGCTGGGACCTTATATGGTCTGCTAATGGTTGGTACATGTATATACGGATTGGTGGTTGCATCTGATGTTTCTATTGGATTAGGGTTAGTGTCCTCATTGGTTAGGTATTTGAGTGTTCCGATTGGTTTCTGGGTATGTGATTCAATCAATGTAGGGTTGGGACTAGGGCTAGGGTTAGTATTTCTATTGGAAGTAGGGACTAGGGTTTCCTGTGTTATTGGTTGTTGGGACTAGGGTGGGACTAGGGCTAGGGTTAGACCTTTAATTGGAAGTAGCGATTAGGGCTTCTGGTGTGATTGGTTGCTGGACTAGTTGTGGGACTAAGAGTAGGGTTAGGCTTTCTACTGTAAGTAGGGACTAGGGCTTCCTGTGGCATTGGTTGCTTGGACTTGGGTTGGGACTACTGGTAGGGCTAGTGCCTCTATTGGACATAGAGATCCGGGTTTTTGAACTGATTGGGTGCTTGGACTAGGGCTAAGATTGGCTGTAAGGTCCTGGTCTCCTATTGGTTCTAGATTTTTAGGGCTAGTGTTGTGATTGGATAATGTTAGGGCTAGGGTTCCCATTGGCTGACAGGGTCACCTGATTACTAGGGCTAGAAAAGGCCAGGGTTAGGGCGTCTCAGCCCGGGCGTTGAGGCTAAGGGCAAAGAGGACAAGGGCAGTTGCCTGTTTGAGCCTGTTAGGGTGGAGATGACAAGGGCAGTTGCCTGTTTGAGCCTGTTCAAGACTGACCAGGACCAGGGCCAGAAATGCTGCCCAATATACATACCTCCTTTATGCATCTATCTACTTTCAATGTACTTATGTATCTATATATTTATCACTTTCTTCTAATTTAGCATTTCCAATGCACTTCCCTATTTCTCAGCCTATACTTCGCTCAATATGTCTTCTAGCCCAACCTTCTGACTCATCTCAAACTTCTTTCTACTACTCTTTCCAATGCACTACCCCATGGCTTTCCAAACTTTTCATGTTGGTGACACACCTTTTAGTCAATCTTCATCTTGCGACACGGTAACGCGAGCAAGCGCAGCTCGCAAGCCCAAACCACCTAAAGGTGGGGGGGGGGGGGGTTCTCACTCCTAGGGAAATTTGAAAAAATAGTGGGCAAATGGTGGATTTTCAAGCAAATTTGAGAAAGCAGGAAGGTTAATAAAGCAATTGTGGATCTGTTCTAACAAAGACAGTGACTGGCAAAACTGGGTGCAAGCAAGGTTAGGTTTGTGCCTGAAACAAGAATATAATCATGCACACATTGACACATGCCCCAGTGATTTACTGCACAAAAAGGGCGGGTGCACGCACTGCCAACCCTTTCAACCATGCACAAAGTCCGCCTGCTGCCTTGCTGAATATGAGTTACCTCTTGCCACCCCTTCGAATCACCACAATAAAAAATACATTTAACATGAAAAAGTCAATCTTAGAAAACATGTTTCACCTGTAGCCCATCTGAAATATATTCATGCATACCTTACCACAGAAGTGGGTACCTGGGTTATGTAAATGTGTCTCTCATATCTCCCCCTTATACTCTGCTTACAGTGCTGGAGTATGTAAATGTCTCCCATACCACCCCCTCATACTCTGCCACAAACATGCATAAATATACAGACAAAGGATGACTGACACATGTTCAAAAACAAACATACAATCACATGCATAGAAATATGTGACATTTCCAGACTCGAGCACACACTCTCTCACACACATACACACACTCACGCTCACACACCCACAGAGATGACCCAAAGAAGCGACGGCGTGGTGAACACAAATTCTCAGACAAGCGCATACACAAAAGCTTGTACTCTCCTAGACACATAGGGCAATTGACTAACAAACACACAATGCTGAAATGAGACAAACTCTCTGGGAGCACCCCAAAACATAACCGGAAGCACCTCCACTTTTGACAGTAAACCCTCAAGTAACTGAAACCATGTCTGCCCTGCTAGATGTTTCAAATACAAATGGCTTTAAACTCGCACACAGCTGTGAAACAACACACAACACAAATGCAGAAACCCTCACAGGCAGACAAACACACTCAACAACTTGCACACAAAGACAAAACGTAGCAAACAAAAAAACAGGAAGGCAAATAAATGCAGGTTGAAAAGCCTAAACATGAATGTAACCAGACAGGGTTCCTGGAGCACATAGTACAAAAGGAGAGGTCCAGGGCTACAAATGGATGGCAACATGACCTGGGAGGCAGCTCTAAAATGCTGTGTACTTCTTTGGCGGATTACAGATGGCATCGAGAAAAGCAGAGGCGGAAAGGATATTTAGTTTTAGACAGATAGGTCTCAACCATTTGAGGCGATGTTGTTTTAAGGCCGGACAAACGAATAACACATGGTTAACATCTTGTTTGTATTTTTTGCAAGGATTACACATCATTGATGAGCCATACCATTTTGATAACAAATTATTTAAATGGAGTAGGTCTTGCCTCAGGAGAAACAAAAAACGACGCACCCCATGGGGGAGATTCCAGGAAACATAAGGTTGAGAAGTCCTAATTTGGTAATGATTAATGGCTGGTAACGGACCCCTTTTTGCAGTAAGGGCCTCTTTATCTGAATCAAAACTTAAGTTCCATGAGGCCAATTTTATAGTCAGTTTTAACTGATAAGTAGATAAAGAGAAAAGTGTCAATTCATCTAATTTCAGAAATTTGACTGCTAATCTAAAATTCTTTACGATAGTGGAATGCTCTTTTAGGGGTCCGAGAAGTTCTTTTTGGATCAGATATCTTAAGGTACCAGGTTCACCTTTCGCCAAGCTGGAAACCCACCGTACTACCCCAGCAAGGCCCTGTACCCAAGCACTTCATATACCAAATTCCAGCCTAAAAGCTGCTATATTACACGCAGTATTAACCATACACAATTTCCGTAGAATCTTTCCCTCTGTGGTGTTCAGAAAACCCCATCTCCCCAATTCGAGTAATTCTATGCCATATAGTAAGGTAGATGGGACTTTAACTTTAAAAACCTCCAGTTGGTAGGCAAAATGCCTCTGACCAGTAGATCTATAGAGGGTATTTAGTCCCCTCTCATGAGACATTGCATTCCGAATATTGTTAGCTATATGGGCCTTATCACTTAGTGTGCTAGAAACTATTTTCCCCAGAAAAGTATAGGATTGGACAACTTCCAATCCAAGGCCCCCTATATTCCAGAAGAAGTTCTCATATTTTCGCTTTTTCCTTCCTACAATGCACATGACTTTGCTCTTGGATATATTTATCCTTAAATGGTGTGATTCTGCAAATCCGTGAAGCGCTTGCAACCGATTATTCAATCCAGTGGGGGTCAAATCCAAGATTAGTATATCATCTGCATATAACAGACATACTATCGGTTTGCCCCCCAAAGACGAGGCAATACCATCACTTAACGATAAAGTTTGCGGAAGGTCCGATAGATATAACGAAAACAATAGTGGGGCCAAAAGGCAACCTTGTTTTAACCCGTTCGCAGACGGGATAACTTGAGAGAGTCATCTTTCCCCTCCCAAGAGCACTCTGCACCATGTATCGGAGTGGAGCTCCCGGACCAAGTTTAGGAGCTCGGGGGGCATGCCTAGATCCAATAACTTTCTCCACAGCAAAGGGCGATCCACCTTATCAAAGGCCGTGGAGAAATCTATGAATGCTGCATATGTTCTCCCTCCCCGGAGCTTGATGTATTTCTCCGATAAAACTTGTAAAGAGGTCAAGTTGTCCATGGTGCCATGCTTTTTCCGGAACCCCGTCTGCTCAAGAGGCAATATATTGTTCTCGGCTACCCAATCATTAATTAATTGCAGGAGACATTTAGAAAAAACTTTGCCGACGGCATCGAGGAGGGCAATCTGTTGATAGTTTTGGGGTACATTTCTGTCTCCCTTCTTATACAGGGGGACCAGTATGCTACCCTTCCAGGAGGGAGGGATTATGGTATGCAGAAAACAAAATTTAAACACCGGGAAAAGAATCTTACTCCAGATGTCACTATTCTGTTTTAATACGGAAATGGGGAGCTCGTCTGGGCCCATTGCTCCAGACGAACGCATACCCTTGATGGCTAGTTCAATAATTTTTTCAGAGGGTGGAACAAGGCTGGAGTTGTTCTCTTTTTTCCTATTAAGGACAACTACCCTTCCATTTCCAGCATACAAGTTCAGGATGTATTCTACCCATTTCTGTTCTTCAATCGGGACAGGTAAGGATCTAGATCTAAGGCCACAACCTTCCCCGATCAGAGACCAGAATAGTCTAGGTTGACCGTTGAAGACCGCCTCCCGCAGTTTAATCCATACCGAGTCCTCGCTTTCCTTTTTTAACTTAATTTTTAACCTTGTCCTCCTTCTTTTTAGTAGGGCCAGTCTGTGATGAGTTAAAGGGCAATGCCTCAAATATTGTTCTCTTATAAGTTTATTTATTTCTACGTTAAGCAACTTCAGAGAAATGGGAAGCTTTTTAATGTGGTCTTTCTTTGGTGTTTTTTTTGCGACCAATAGCACCTTATTCAGGAAGTTAGCGAAGCAAATTAGTTCGGAACCCTTCCAATTGATCACATCATTTACTGCAATATCTAAAAGGCTCTTGATGCCCTTAAATGCTTTAAAATTCCAAAAGCATCTCCCACTATGAACTCCAAAATTAACCAAATTACCATCCAAGGACCAATGATCCGTTAGAGGAGGATTTAAATCTAATGAGATGGTTATTCTTTTATGGTCACTGAGAGGAGTAAAAGTAACCGTGAGGTCCTTGAGAAGGACAAAAGTTGGCATATCTACCACCACGTAATCTAAAATAGATTCACCAGTGATGGACTTGTGCGTAAAGTTTGCAGGAGTATCAGAGGGGAGCCTACCATTCAGTATGATTCCATCTATTTCATAGAGCTCTTCAAGAAATATTTTCCCTCTCTTTGTTGTTTTAATATTCCCGGGAAAGAGAGTTTGAGGTATCTGTAGGGAATCCTCTTTGTGATCGTTACGAAAGATCTCCAAACTAGAGTTGGATACTTTACAATTAAAATCACCTAATATCATTATGTGGGGAGAGGCATCATTTAACAAAAGTGTTTTAATATAAGAGAAAACCCTAAATAAAATTTCATTATAACAAACATCTGGTGGAATATAGACATTTATTAGAATAATGGGATTATTTTTAGAATTAGTAGAACTGAATAGCGTAACTACTTGGAACTGGTTACTGGGATCTAAAAAATGGGAGAAATTCCATTGTATCTTGGAGGACAAGAGACATGCTATTCCCCCTCTAGCATGGCCTCTCCTAGAGGGGCTTGCTTTGCCCTCCAAAACAAAGTAGTCCGTTCCTGTAGGAAAATTCTCTATACACCAGGTTTCTTGAAGGCATATAACGCTAAATTCTAATGAAAGTAAAAATAGTAATTTTTCGGGGCTATTTCGTATTCCTGCAGCGTTTCAGGATAAAATCCTGAATTCATTGTTAAGGATACGGTTGTGATTGGCATTTATAAGAGGATTTACTAGCTAGAATTCCGGGCAACCAGTTCCATTGATGACCAACCTCTACAGGAGCGCTTTGGAAATGGGAACAAGGGGGATTTAAATACTCCACCTGTCGCCCATTTTTTACAATACTAATTTTTAAATCTTCAAAGTCAGGGAGGACAACCCCATTTCCAACTACAGCTTGAGAGAACCAAGGTTTGCCCAATAATCTGTTAGATTGAGGTTTTACCAGAAAAGGCATCACATCAATCCCTCTGCGCTGAAAACTTTCAGTTTTTTGGAGAATAAGGTTAACAACTAACTTTGAATAGAATCTTACTCTGGTTAAGGACCCAGCATCAGTGTTCAAGATTTTTACTAAATCTTTATCGTTAGTCTGAAACAATTTCAAACCATCCGTCTCCTGAAGACATTGAAGGAGCGTAGATCTATTTAAAATAAAATCAGAATCAAATAACGGAAAAAAGTCTAAAATAAAAGTATCAATGTTTTCCTCCTCAATTATCGTGGTTGGCCTTATTGATTCTATTTCCCCTCCTGCAAAAGCGGGGAATGGCCTCGCTAAGGGGTTAAGGCTAGCTGGCACTTGATGGACAGGTTTTAACAGCTCCACAGGAGGAACTATATTAGCAGATCCCCCAGGAGTCGGACAAACAAAGCCTGATATGGGCTGCATGGAAATGGAGGGAAAAGGGATTCGAGGGGATTTATGGGGAGAAAGGGGAGCAACACCCATAACTGAAGGATCCGGTGTCTCATGCAAAGATTTATCCACCCGAGTTTCCTCAGTGGAATTATTGACTGTAATATTTAGGTCGTTTTCGAAATTAATTTTTCTCCGCCTCTTTTTTGCAAATCTACGCAACTGTTTCCTCCTTTTCCCACCGTTCTTTTTTAAGTGTGATATCTTTCCCTCATTAGATACCACTGAAGCCTCCTTTATTTCAACTTTATTAGGGGGACAAAAGATGGGAAATAACTCCTGAGATATTCCTTTTCCCGGGGCACAGATAGATTCAATTTCCAAAGCACCCTCCACCACACAGTTATTCCTAAAAACATCCACCTGGTTTATTTGAGAAATCGTCCGGACTGATAATACCTTTTCTATATCTGAAGTTGGGGGATTCTCCATTAAATCGGATTGGACTAGAGCGATATTTACAATTTCTTCCGATACAGGTTGAGCAATCACGGGGGATGGGCTAGTATTCTTCTCCCCCATTCTTTCTAATAGAACCTTTAGTATTTGAGTCACAGTTTCCAAAACACAATCAGTACCACCAACAAACTTTTCCAGCAGGGACAGAATAGAAGCAAGCAAACGTTCAAGGCAAACCAATGTTTCTGAGACTGGATTATCATGTCTAACAGGCCCATTTGGGTCATTATTTGTTGTATTAAATTGTGGACTAAAGGAAAAATTTATCTGGGGCATAGAGAGGAGAGAACTATTGGAGGGAGTACTATTGTATAGTTGAAGCCCAGATGGAACAGGTACCACCGGGGTTTTCCTTGGATCTAGTGGCACATCAGTTACATCCTCTATATATCTTTTACATAAGTCCATATCTATATCAAGACAAAGGGGATCGATATTTTGTACCACCCCAGAAGCATTCTCTAGGGAAGTTAGGGATTCACCGGAGTTAAACATTTTATTATGCACTATGACATCGGTCGTGCTTATACTTGTGACAGATAATCTAAGAGAGGGGGAAGGGCCAAATGTATTTAAAGGGTCGACACTTTGCCCACCTGGTGTCCAAATTTTTGATAAAACTGGAGGATTCCCCAGCTCCTCTTTCGGGGGGCCTAAACATTCCACCCTCATGGGTGCAAAAGTAGAGAGTGATAGAATATTATCCCCATTCTCAACATATTGTACCGCCTCATCTACAACCTGTGAACTATCCTTTAGCGAGGGTATCCCAGAAAGGGTTTTATCCTTGCCTCTTTCCGATAAACTAAATAGTTGAGATTTTCCCTTTACTAAAGACGCCTGGCCGTCCTTATTGCGTAAAGGGTTAGACTTAGTTTTTGAGCAGGACCTACCTACCAATAGTCTCCAAGACCTCATTTTTTTGGCAGTCATGACTTAAAGAGGTCGGGCCACTTTAACCACAATAATGCTAGCACAAAGGGATACAATACAATGTGCTAAAAGAACAACAAACAAGAAAAGATGCAGAGGTCCGCACCGCACCAGCCTTTTCAGCCTCTGAGGGCCTCAGAGGGCCCGCCCTTTGCCCGGGCTTCGCCCCGGGCTATGACCCGCGCGCGTCCCGCGTGCGCGTTCTGAGAAGTGGTTAAGTACTGAGGGGAGGGGTCGGGAAGAGGACCAGCTGCGGCTTGTGAACGCCGCTGTGGCTGCTGGTCCTCGCAGTCCCGAGATTGCACAGGGGCTCAGTGTCCGGCAAAAGATTTGACCTCCCTCGGAATCCTCGAGGCGAGCGGCTCCCGCGTAGCGGGGGCCGTGAGAGGTCGATGGTATTTAGCAGCAGAGTGTTTAGCAGCAAAGTGGCGTTTTTCCTCGGCGAGGTCCGTCACAGCCAGCAACACCAGGGCGAAAAAGCACAGCAGAAACCGGAGGATTCAAAATCCCACTCCGATATATCCAGATGAGGGGAGGGGTTGGGAAGAGGACCAGCTGCGGCTTGTGAACGCCACTGTGGCTGCTGGTCCTCGCAGTCCCGAAATTGCACAGGGGCTCAGTGTCCGGCAAGAGATGTGACCTCCCTTGGAATCCTCAAGGCGAGCGGCTCCCGCGTAGCGTGGGCCGTGAGAGGTCGATGGTATTTAGCAGCAGAGTGTTTAGCAGCAAAGTGGCGTTTTTCCTCGGCGAGGTCCATCACAGCCAACAACACCAGGGCGAAAAAAACACAGCAGAAACACTAATCCTCTATGGGTCCCGGAGTAGCGCGCTACTCGCCGAAAAAGCGCTTTGACGCCTCGTCGGGGGTAGTAAGCGCTATATAAATGCAATTACAATACAATACAATACAATACAATATATGAGCATGGTCATGGATACAGAGTCAGTATTGGGTCTTAAGGTATGTAATAATTACACCCTACATGAGAAATGAACATGCCTGTTCATTTGCAAAGTTACTATGCAACAGAGCTATTGAGCTGTTCCAAGAGTAAACAACATGCATAAAATGGTGTGAGGGCTGTAGTCTTGAAGTTTTCTGGATCTGACAAGACCAGCCATGGCACGTGCAGGTAAGCGCAGTGGGGACGGGAGGGGCGCGGATTTCGACAGATGACGATGAGGGAAAATTAAGTATTTATTTAATTTTCCCTCATGGTCGTCTTTCTAATCTCCCGCCAACCCGGCCCCACCGCTCTTATCTGCACTTGCCCCGGCTGGAAAAGACCAAGCTTTGATAAACGTTGCAGACAAATAGTAAGATCGGCATCTTGATTTGGTAATATCGAAAGTTGCTGTTTCACTTTTAATATCCCTTGGTGCATTGAAGCACAGCATAACTGCCAGGCAAAACATGTGATTCCTTTTTTTTGCCTAATGCACAGGATATTTCTATGAAGTGAAAAGGTTTAGTTCATCCATTATATCATGGTCAGGTGTGGGAAACTTTTGTGTGTTTAGATGAAAAGCAGAAACGCTGTACCAATGCTGTCCTGGGACATGGAAAGGTGTAGCAGTGAAAAAGTAAATGGTTATGCATGGGAAAGCCAAAGGAATGCTGCAGAATATTTTGGTATGACTGGAAATGTGGTTCAGAAAAGAAAAAACATTTTTTCACATGGTCCGGGGGACAATTATGTTACTGATTTGGGCTGGTACTTTAAACTTGCAATCTCATAGTGTTAGATGATTAATACATTTGTAGCCAACTTATTGATCAAAGATCAAGGAAGGAAATACAAAACATACCCAATGGTAGCAAAGAACCATACTTAGCAAGAAGCTTTATTTCATGAAAATGGAACAGCACAAAATATAGCTAATGTGGTGAGTGATGCTAACTAAATTTCAGTAGTTTTGCGTGCTTCAACCAGAACTCAGTTTTAACTGTGTTTTATCATTGATCTATTTAAAACTTGAAACAACTGTCCTGCTGGGTAACTAAAACCTCTATGTGGCATTTGCGTACCTGCGTGCTGCATTCAACTGGATACCAAGGGAGAGTCTCTGGAGAGTACTTGTAGACATGGGGATCCCGGGGGGTTCATTGAACTACTAGCTAGTTTACTTGAAAATATGTATGCACAGATCAGGTGGGGCGGCGAAGTTGGGTTGACAAAGCGCATCCCAGTTGCAAAAGGGGTTCAACAGGGGTGCGTTTCGGCCCTCACCTTTTTCACCCAATATATAAATGATGTGGACGCGAAAACTGACAAAGTGTGTTAACGATTCTCCTACTCTCTACGGGTTTATAACACCTATACTCCTGTTTGCAGGCGATTCATTATTAATTTCCAAGTCCCCGATGGGGTTACAAAATTGGTTAAATAAATGTTTGGAGTTCTGCCATCATAGGGAACAGAATGCTGCAAAAACTACATTTATGGTTCTTGGTAAGTGGGTCAAGAAGAACTTGTTCCATAATGTATGGAAAAGACTGTTTGGAAAGAGACTTCATATTTGACTATTTGGGGGTGACCCTGTTGAACAAATTTAGGTGGGCTCACCAAGTAAATAAATCATAGGTTTAAGGCCAGTCTACGCTTTCAGAAGAACACATACACAAGCTCCATCACCCCGGCCTTGGAGAGCTACTGAGCAAAGACTCAAAGCGACGCATTATATGGTGTAGAAGTATAGGGCTACAGTGATTTGACAAGGGTTCACAGTGATGGAAAACACATTAGTTAGATCATTACTCTCGGTTCCTGTAAGTTCCCCTCTTGTCCCACTTTATTTTGTCACAAGGATGAAAAGAGTATCTGATGTGGCGCAACTAAAGCCACTATTATTTTGAATCCATGTCTGGACTACTTCGAAATTATCTGAATATAGAGATTGCTTGAGGGATATAAAGAATATGGACCATGCCTTGGAGATACCCTGGTTAAAGTTTGTTTGCAACTGGTTTAAAAAATTGAGTCTGAGAAGACTGTGGGAGTTGCCAGAATTACTGTGTAAGGTAGGCAAGCAGGTCTTAAAATCATCTTACTGGTCACTAGTGTGGCAAGTAATAACAACCAGGGGCACTACGGGCATCCTTACTGAGCAGTGCCTGGCATTTAAACCCACTCCTGTTTAACTGGTTGGTCAGTCTAATTTGAAAGCACTTTTTTACAAAATTATATTTTATAAATTAGCGTGAATTTTATATATTTCTGGAAATTAGGATTAGTTTTAATGAATAAATTAGATATGTAGAGATAGGACTATCAATATGAGGGACTCACCTGATATTCCCCCAAAAAAAGAAAAGAAACAAAACAGCCGTATTGAAATGGTTCTGCACTTGGGTTTATGGGTTTTTTATGATCACATTTTAATGTTTTATGAGAGTATATTTATGTATTATGAATATTGAATGAAGCAAAATTGTTGCATGTATTACATGGATGTTTGTACCTTTGATGGTTATGTAACCGAATAAAAGATTTTGAATTGAACTAACAAAGAGAGATCTCTTTCAAAATGAATGGCATTCACACCCTGAAAACAGGCATGCAAAAAGCAATCTTGAAAAAAAGCTAATCTACAAATGTGTTTCTTGAAAGGGTAAGCATTATTGATCTTTGAAATTGCCATTAAACAGTTGAGGTGAAATAGTTTACCAGTAATAGTATTCAATACAAATGTTCACGTGCAACCATGGGGTGCACCTGTATGGGTGAGGATAATGAAAATAAAAGGGAGATAATCATCGAACACAGTGCTTAATTTGAGCTGGTGGTTTCCAGTGATAGGCACGGCACTTAATTGTCAACATTGTTGCTTACGTTGTACCGATGGTCTATTATATGGTGGCGCTCTTTATTTTATTCAGAGACAAACAGTTGTTAGTCAATTAAAAATACCTAAAAAAATTACTAATAACTGCCCCAAAGCCCTACATATAACTTTGGGGGGCTGGAATAGTCTGAATTCCCACACTTGAAGGAGTGTAATAGTTGTTGCATTGCTACTGTCATTTGCAGCTCTGACAGGGGCAATGGGTGGTGCTAGCTGCAGTGGCCTCCTGACATCGGCCTGGCATTTATTTTTTCACAAATTAAGCACTGATCCCACATATGCTTTAACTTCTCTCTTATCTACCTCTTTAACAGGAACAAAAGTGTTTCAGGGATGCATATTTCGAAGCTTCGAGGTCTGATAGTAATGTTGCTTGTTAGAGACTATCAGTTCTTCCTTTTGATAGGATTTTGTAGCAGGTGACGGTTTGTACATAAGGGCGTCTAGACTCTGCCCGGTGTGTTAAATAAAATAATGGAACACCTATCATTGTTTGACTACCTGACTCTCTCCCTGAGAGGAGGTCAGATGGGCAGGCCAGTTCCTCAGGCACAGAGCAAATATTTTGTGAGCAATAAAACATATGCATGGATTTCTGCTGAACAGCTTCAAGGCAAAACAGCTTGGGTCACAGCTTGAGCTTTTTTCTTCCAGCCCAGGCTGTACAGGGCAGGATATCACACATCTAACCACTTGCCACTTTCCACTCATCACAGGGTTGAGTAGGATCAGAAAGCTTCACTAACTCCCACCTGATTGTACTGGGGGTGAGATAGAAATTAAGTGAGTTCCTAGAGTTCTTTGTATTGCTTGATGTTTTTAAAACCAAAATATAAACAATTAGTAGGTTGTTCTGCTAGATTGGATCTTTATCTGGTACTGTGCTCAGTATGGGCGGGGCAGAGCAACGCGCACCACTCACATTATATACGATCTTCTCAGTACACTTATGCTGCTGTTATGACTACAGTCAATAAGGGAGTGCCTTCCATTTGTGTTATGGAACTTCTTGCAAAATGTTGCCACTCATAGCTTTTCTCTGGTGGACATATACCTTCATACATACTAGAAGTACCTCTTTAAAAGTTGCACAACATATTTTAGTTACGTATTGCACCTTCTCACATGAATACATGTACGAGAAGGACATAGCCTGCTATTAAAATGTGCAGCTCATATTTTACAGGATAGTTACTGGTTGCAATTTAGGTGCAGCAAAGTTAAATAGTAAGCTACAAATTCATAAGATTATGGATGTAAGTATATTTTAACACACTAGAAGAGAATCGAAACAGGGGGACAAGATGCAATCTAGTGTCTGGGAAAACAACATGCACAACACTTTCTCATGTTTATGGACTTTCATGCCCGAATGAGTGACTGATTCTCACTCCTCATTCAGCCTCCCTAGAAATCATCTAATTTCTCTCTTCCTTTCTCTCTCTCACTCTCTACACCTCCTGCCTATCTCTAACTCTCTTATTCCCTCATTCTTCCACTTTCCCACACTATCCCCTCCAATCTGTCTCTTTACTGTTTCTCCTCCATTCTCTTTCAGCCCTTTTACATGATTGATCAAACTCTCGAGTCCTAATACTCGTAATTAATCTTTCTTCTGTACAACTTTCTCTCAATCTCTCTTTCTTTTTCTCATCATTACTTTATCCTCCTCCTCTCTCTTATCCCTTTATGCTTTTGCAAACACCTTCTGTCACCCACAACTACATACTTTTTACTACCTGTTTTCTCTTCCCATCTACTTTTTCATGCTCTCTTCACTTTTCCTAAATTTGTATTCAAACTCTCTCTCCAGTTTCTCTTCCTTATTCTTCCTTTTACCTTTCTCTATTCCACCCATTCTTGGTAGTGACTTTTCCCTTATGTTGAATATTAACCTCCATGCAGGGTCACCCCCAAACCCTTTGCCTTCATCCTTTTTCTTTTTGCTGAATTTATTTTTTGCTGGCCATAGGACTCTAAGCACTTTACTACCACTTACACAACTCTCAAATTTGTTTTTCACTACTGCAAGGACAATATAGCCCATAGGATAATACCTTATTACATTTTATGAGTCATTTACAAATGGAAAGATAACATTGAGTCAAGTTGGTGTGTCCGAATCCTATTTAAAAATACTAACTAATGGTGAACTGAGATTTTTCAATTATAATTCAGAAAATGCCACCTTTAGAAAGTTGCACAAAATGGGGTGGTGATGGACGGAGCATCTGAACTAATCAAACACTCACACCCAGTCAACAGATCTGGGTTTAATCCATCACCGTTCTTTAGCCCACTCTGCCACCCCAGTTCAGACATGGCCATATGCAAATCAGTCTGACCCTGTGCCTCATGGGAACAGTCCAGCCCGAACTGCCAAGCCATGCCTTCCCTGGACCGGAAATAAACTTCCTAGGATCGGTTTCTGGCATTTCAGCTGTCTTCAGCCAGGCTTGCTTGAATCCAGTGGCAAAGTTAGCAAGGGACTCACGTCTGAGCATACCCTGCCAACTTATGGCGAACAAAGCGGTACAAAAGGAGGTGGTGGTGGACGGAGCATCTGAACCAATCTAACACTCTCACCCAGTCAACAGATCTGGGTTTAATTCATCACCATTCTTTAGCCCACTCTGCCACCCCAGTTCAGACATGGCCATATGCAAATCAGTCTGACCCTGTGCCTCATGGGAACAGTCCAGCCCGAACTGCCAAGCCATGCCTTCCCTGGACCGGAAACTAGCTTCCTAGGACCGGTTTCTGGCATTTCAGCTGTCTTCAGCCAGGCTTGCTTGAATACAGTGGCAAAGTTAGCAAGGGACTCACGTCTGAGCATACCCTGCCATTTTATGGTGAACATAGCGGTACAAAAGGGGGTGGTGATGGACGGAGCATCTGAACCAATCTAACACTCTCACCCAGTCAACAGATCTGGGTTTAATCCATCACCATTCTTTAGCCCACTCTGCCACCCCAGTTCAGACATGGCCATATGCAAATCAGTCTGACCCTGTGCCTCATGGGAACAGTCCAGCCCGAACTGCCAAGCCATGCCTTCCCTGGACCGGAAACAAGCTTCCTAGGACCGGTTTCTGGCATTTCAGCAGTCTTCAGCCAGGCTTGCTTGAATCCAGTGGCAAAGTGAGCAAGGGACTCACGGCTGAACATACCCTGCCAACTTATGGTGAACAAAGCAGTACAAAAGGGGGTGGTGATGGACGGAGCATCTGAACCAATCAAACACTCACACCCAGTCAACCGATCTGAGTTTAATCCATCACCGTGGCAGTTCGGGCTGGACTGTTCCCATGAGGCACAGGGTCAGACTGATTTGCATATGGCCATGTCTGAACTTGGGTGGCAGAGTGGGCTAAAGAACGGTGATGGAATAAACCCAGATCTGTTGACTGGGTGTGAGTGTTTGATTGGTTCAGATGCTCCATCCATCACCACCCCTTTTGTACCGCATTGTTCGCCATAAGTTGGCAGGGTATGCTCAGACGTGAGTCCTTTGCTCACTTTGCCACTGGATTCAAGCAAGCCTGGCTGATGACGGCTGAAATGCCAGAAACCGGTCCTAGGAAGCTTGTTTCCGGACCAGGGAAGTCATGGCTTGGCAGTTCGGGCTGGACTGTTCCCATGAGGCACAGGGTCAGACTGATTTGCATATGGCCATGTCTGAACTGGGGTGGCAGAGTGGGCTAAAGAACGGTGATGGATTAAACCCAGATCTGTTGACTGGGTGTGAGTGTTTTATTGGCTCAGATGCTCCATCCATCACCACCCCTTTTTGTACCATTTTTTCGCCATAAGTTGGCAGTTTATGCTCAGACGTGAGTCCCTTGCTCACTTTGCCACTGGATTCAAGCAAGCCTGGCTGAAGACGGCTGAAATGCCAGAAACCGGTCCTAGGAAGCGTGTTTTCGGTCCATGAAAGGCATAGCTTGGCAGTTCGGGCTGGAATGTTCCCATGAGGCACAGGGTCAGACTAATTTGCATATGGCCATGTCTGAACTGGGGTGGCAGAGTGGGCTAAAGAACGGTGATGGATTAAACCCAGATCTGTTGACTGGGTGTGAGTGTTTTATTGGCTCAGATGCTCCATCCATCACCACCCCTTTTTGTACCATTTTTTCGCCATAAGTTGGCAGTTTATGCTCAGACGTGAGTCCCTTGCTCACTTTGCCACTGGATTCAAGCAAGCCTGGCTGAAGACGGCTGAAATGCCAGAAACCGGTCCTAGGAAGCGTGTTTCCGGTCCATGAAAGGCATAGCTTGGCAGTTCGGGCTGGAATGTTCCCATGAGGCACAGGGTCAGACTAATTTGCATATGGCCATGTCTGAACTGGGGTGGCAGAGTGGGCTAAAGAACGGTGATGGATTAAACCCAGATCTGTTGACTGGGTGTGAGTGTTTGATTGGTTCAGATGCTCTGTCCATCACCACCCCCTTTTTGTACCACCTTTAGAAAGTTGGCATTTTCTAACTTTAGCCATTTGGTGCCTGCTGCCTATTTGTGATCACATGTCTGGGGTGGGTGACATTTGGGCTCTGTGTATTCCTCATAGACAACTGCACACAATGTGAGTTTGGTTGTGACTTGATGCACCATCCTGGAAAGATGAGAGGGGGAAGCTGGACCCAGTCTATCTAACACCTGAATAGGCTGTGACCCGTCCCCACACAAAGGGCCGCATTCCCCCTGTAGTGAGTCTGAAGCCAGGGCGGAAAGGACAGGGCCTCTGTGCATTTCAAAAGCCTATATAAACAACAAAGGAGTGACTGTGATAAAAGTGCTAACAAAAATGAACTAGTGAGGCATGATGTTATTCCGCTATGTTCTGCACATGCGATCAATGCTCACACACGTGCATGCACACAGCGAAAGTCTCTCTGTCTCCCTATGCACGCCCCTTAGGGTCCTCCTCTAGGGAAGAAACCTGGTGGGCTTACTGGTCACCCAGTGTCAAAAGGAGGGAAATAACCTTACTTATTAGAAGGACCCTCACTCACCACTAGTTGGTGACATGTGTTATAATCTACTTATTCTACTTATGCATATTTCTATGCATGCCTCTATCCACTTCATGCTTTCTAGTGGAATGCCTTTAGAATGCCTCTACACTGTGATTCATCATAGAATGTTGGGTGGAGGTTGAAAGAAAGACACAGTTAAGATGGGGCTGAGCTATCTGCTGATTGCTCCTGGTGGTTCTTATTCTTGACTTATTCTTGATAACTTAACATCTCAATAAATACTTCTTAAAATACCTCAACTTGGCTGGACTAAGTTACTACATTTTGATGGCGACGAATTGATCCTACCTACGTGTTCAGCTCAAGAAAACAGCTTTCAAGAAACCAAGACTGTCAAGATCTTCAACAAAGAGGCACGGTATTCTAAATTTACATCTATTTCAAACTCCATCAAACTTCAAATATTAATTCTGGCACCAAGACCCACCAGTGACCCTTTCACCGGTCACCCCCAACTTTGTTGTGCCAGATTCCTTTTCAAATCTCAAAATTTGATTTCACAGCAACAACACTTCATCAAGCAAAGTAACTGGCTGTTTCCTTTCTGACGATTTGCTTTTAGACTGTCTTGTTAAGAAGTGTGCTCTGATCTACGCTAGTTTTGTATGCTGTATTTACAACCAAGTCAACTTAACTTTCAAGCGTCATTCAATACTCAAACCACTATGTTCACAAAGTCTATTTCCTGCCTCAACAAACGCTGCTAATTACAAGGGTGAACACATCATCTAAATCTCAAAAGGAAATTCATATTAAAGGTTTCTTTCTCATCTCAATAAGGAAACTACAGCGCATTTGGTTCAAGACACTCCACAACCCCTGTCTTCAACGATGGTTATTATGAGGTTAAGGAGCTACTCCTCAACCATGATGTTTATCTACTGAAACTACAAAACAGTATGAGTCTACTTACATTGTCTTTGCCTGCAAGTCAAACCTGCCTGCAAGTGTCTACGTTTTCTGCTGTGAGTCTGGCATCAGCCCTTTTTACAACCTGCCTTGTGAAAGAGTGTCTTCAATTGATGTACTTTCATGGAGGTAAGCCTGACGCTCTCTAAGCCTCCTTTCATCTCTGTTCTGTGCCCTGGGAGCTGTCAGTACTTTGTCTTATGGTTCCATACTGGAAGAATTTCCAATATTTTTGTCTTCCTCCATAATAAAATAACCACTGCCAATGACTCAAGGAGTCTCCCAAGCTACGACTCATTCAGACACAGCTGAGCTGCTCACAAATCGTCAGAGTCTACAGCTGCTTACATTTTTCCTCGTATTTTATTCGGACTGAAGCGCAGGTCCTAATGTCCAAAATTTACATCTATTTTGTTTTTTGTGTGTTTTTTGTGACTAAAACTGGTATAACTGCCATTTTACATTCAAAACTTTGATGTCAGAGCGCGCTCCTCAGCTTTTCTCTCATGATGCCTTTCATGACATCTTTCTTCTTGGAAAACATCACTGCTGCTGTTGGACGCATCTCAGCAAGAGCGTGCCTGAAGCCACCCGGCATTCACGTCTAGGAGCGTGCCACCATTTTGTCTTATCAGCAGTTATTTAGTCTTATCAATAGCTAGTACACACAGTGCGTCCTGTCACCACCGAAGTTCGTTTTTCAGTTGTTCTAAATGTATTTCGAACCAGTGCAACAGTAAATTTAGTAAAGTGGATCTGCTGTTTATTTTAAAAGACTTCCGAAAAGAAGGTGTTGTGGATCTGCAATTTCTGGTGTATGCTCATCCTTCTATTTAGTGGGCATACATTACACGGGGGCAAAGATCGAGCTCCGTGGTTATAAGAGCATATAAGTACTGCATCTGCAAGTTTAATTACACATTTTCATTCGATTTAAATGGTGACTTTCTTTTTCTTGAATGCAGCGTTTTCAATGTTATGCTGCCACCTAGTGTTATAAAAAAAATTATTTTCAAGGTTGCACATTTTCTAAAGTTTATATTTTCAAATGGTGCAACATTATTCTATTTCAATGTTTGCTGTTTGCTTGCAAGGATTGCAAGGTTTACTTTCAGGGATGTGTGCATGTTTTCAATTTCACTTTTATTTGTTTTTATGCATACGAACATGTAAATCTGCATCCAGTCCAGTTGTGTTCCCATCATTGGGATTACTTTGTGGTACTTTTCGACGTACTCACGTTTTTCAAATAGTCACGTTCAAGAGATTTTCTAATGTTTTCAATGTGTGACTTTTTAACGTTTTCAAATAGTCACTTTCAAGAGATTTACTAATGTTTCAATGTGTGACTTCTAAGGTTTTCAAATGGTCACGTTCAAGAGATTTACTAATGTTTTCAATGTGTGACTTTTAAGGTTTTCAATTTCTATTGCTGCCTTTCAATATTTCAATGTTTGACCTTCAGAGGTTGTCGACATGGAAGATTCTCCATTTCAATGTTTTTGAGGATGTAATTTCTATTGCAGCTTTTCAATGTTTTAATATTATTCATTATTAATCTCTACAGGTTGTTTATGAGGTTCTTTTTCAAATCAGTCAATATATATTCAACTTGTTTATTAATAGTATTGAACAAAGTGGTATGAAAGATCTTTATTTATTCTTTCCTCTGCTTATGTTTTATATTTCCATCATATACTCAATGTTTCTCCTTTTCATACTCTCCTTAGCTGTAGGTGTATCTGGAGTGATTGTTGGGTTGTTCCTTTTATTCTCTTTCTCGTTATTTTCTGTAGAGGAGAGTGAAAGCTCTTAATTTTAGTAATCCAGTCTTACTACCTGTCTATTCCACGTTTATATATTTGTTGGAAACAAAGGGCAAAATAGTTCTTATATATGTCCTTCTACTTTTCTATCTCAGTTCCTAATTATGTCTTTCTGCTATTATGTCTCACTCCTCAAATCTGGATGTTCTTTCGCTTTTTGCTTTGTCTTGTGTTTACAGAATGTGAATATATCTGATCTATTTTCATTTCATATCTTATCTGTAGTTTCTATGCTTCTTATTGTTCATTTCTTCCTGTCACATTTGTCTGGCCAGTGGGTGTGTCAGCTCGTAATGATCGGTACGCTTTTTCTTTCTTTCATATTCTATATTCCTATGTTCTCTTTTGTTGTCGAAGAAAGGGAGATATGTTATAATCTACTTATTCTACTTATGGCATATTTCTATGCATGCCTTTATCCACTTCATGCTTTCTAGTGGAATGCCTTTAGAATGCCTCTACACTGTGATTCATCATAGAATGTTGGGTGGAGGTTGAAAGAAAGACACAGTTAAGATAGGGCTGAGCTACCTGCTGGTTGCTCCTGGTGGTTCTTATTCTTGACTTATTCTTGATAACTTAACATCTCAATAAATACTTCTTAAAATAGCTCAACTCGGCTGGACTAAGTTACTACAACATGCTTCATCATTGGGTCCCCGCTGGGGTGACCGAATGTCCCCCCAGTGTGCTACGACGCCTGGTTACAGTGGAGCAGGATGTGGTGAGTGCAACAGTGCCCAAATCAGGAGGTGACTAAACGTGAATGTGTAAGTGTATTAAAAAATGCAAAGGTAGTGCCTTTACAAAATTCTTTCATAATGGCCAACCTGCATTGAATAAAAACAAAGTGGGCGGACTCCCCAGGTTCTAAGTTAAGGAACCGAAGTCCTAATTAAGATAAAAAGTTGGTCAACATGTTTCTGCTGTCAATTTGCAATTAGCTCAGCATTCTTCAGGACCTATGCAAAAGTCCTCCGGTGGTGTGCGCACACTAAGGCGTACCCTCCCGAGAGGCTCTAAGTGTGAAAAATATATACAGTGTGGAATAACCAGATGGTTTCCATAAGTAACCCACTACAAATTCAGTAGGGATACAAAAAAATCCTGTAGGGAGAGAAGAGACAGACAAAAAACATACATGAGGAGAAATTACATAATTAATTTCATCAGTAAGATGCAATTTATGGCATTAGTCTCTTGAATGAGCAGGTATAGGCGTAATATTGAGTTTATATCACACCAACTGTGAGGTGCTACCCCAGGCTCTGGCGATGGGTGCACCTAGATTAACCTGAATGACCGTCCATACAATGGGACCGGCATCAAGTAATTGCTTAGCTAATAAATCATGACAAGCAATTGTGCTAATCGTTTCTCAATTGTGAAACGTTAGGTTAAAAACGCAGTGTTTAAAGATGTTTTATATTTACAAAGGATTAAGATCAAGAACACGGAGATGACAGGGAACTCCCCTCTAAAAGCGGGAGAAATACGAAGCAAATACAGATCTCATGAAAAGCTAGGAAACTCACTTCCTTAGAGGCATAGTCGCGCCCCTTCGGTAAAGACAGTGTGGGGCTTCTTCACGCGGTGTTTGTCTAATGGAAAAGAAGGGGGGGGCGCGGGAGCCCGCAGGGAGTCAATATGGGTTAAAAGATGAAAGCGTCAAAAATACATTCCAAAAAGACTGGATTTTCGGACAAAATGCAATTATATGGGACCAATTGGCCGGAGCAAATTGCTGACATCTAAAGCAGTTGGCAGAAGTGTTATCATACATTTTAGCGATAAGAGCAGGAGTACGATATAGTAACCATTTATTAAAAAAGAGCATTCTGCGCCAGTTGGACCCTCTCAATACACAGAAGTTTAATTTATTTAAAGTCTTCCAAGTATTAAGGGATATGTTATGATTCTCATGTTCCTGCCATTTTTTGATTGCTTTTAGACTAAGGTCTATCCCAATACTCTGAGCAAGCCAACGCTTCCAATCCCCCGGCTTTCTAACCAATGAGGCTACAAAGAGATCGTTGCATAACTGATTAGGGGTACTAATGTGTGTAAGATCAAGTGATTCCAACATTTTATGAATCATAATATAAGAGCCAATTAAGAGAAAGTTTCCTTGAACTAGTCGTGACATCTGTGCCGGGGTTATCCATCTGCCCTCTGTACAAAAATCTGCTAATATATAAAACCCTGCGCAATGCCAATTAACTACGATTTCCGAGCTGATTTTTATCCCAGTGTGTGCAAAAACATATCTTAAGGTGAATGAATGAATGAATTTCTTTATTTGTGTAGTTAATAAAAACCATTACAAAAGATAAAATGTCGTAATATTAAGAACAAAGAATATTAAAACTTAACTGGAGGTACATACAAAATTAGAAGTTAAAATCAAATAAAAAGGATGGCGTTTGAAGTTCAAGAGACAGTTACACAGGGAATAGTTACACAGGTATTATAAGTTCAGGGTATGGATTGGATCTTTGCCAAAGTTCCTCTCTTTTCCTCAAAGATGGTGATGAATTTAACTGCTCTGCAGATCAACTGTGGGTCCCCGGAGCACAGGACTTGTATGATCGCGGAACGACAAGTGCGAATACAATATTGTACAAACTTCGCTTTTAGCCTGTTCCTGCGTTCCTGGTCCAGTGCGGGACAAATGCAGATCAAGTGAATGAAATCTTGTTTTGCTGCACCACATAGGTTGCACTCCTTGATCACTGGTGTGCTCCAGTTTGGTTGATCGGCATTGGTCGGCAGGTTCCCCAACCTTATGCAAAGGTATTTATTTTTAATATGTGATGAGAATGCGAGTTCCAGGTAGGCTGCCGGCATGGACTTTTTATAAGATTGTATGGTCATCCAGGCATGTGAGCGATGGCTCAGGGCTAATTTGTCACTAAGCAATGTCTTTGAAATGTAATAATCGCCCCAGGTATAGGGATCTTGTTGTTGATTGACTGTCTAGAGTGGAGGGCGATCCCTTATATACCTTTCCAGATCCCTCTTGGCTCCTTTTTGCTATTGCTGCTGATTAAGCAATGAGTGCCTGTTGGCTGTCTTCTTTACTGCCTGTTTGAAAGTTGGGACAGGAAGCTTGGTTTCCCAGAGTGCTACTAGTTCAGTGGTTTCAAGGGATTGTCGTAGGTATTTGGCATACTGGGAATTCGGGCTGTTATGAATTGCTTCCCACATTGCACGGTAGACCTCGTTGTCTTGGTTTATCCAGATGCCATACCAGAATTTAACAGTCTCATATTTTTTCAGCAGTACTTGAGACTGAAGGCCGAATTCGAGTCGCACTTGCGCAGGTGATGCTTTGTGTGGTAGACCAAATACGCGCTTGTAGACCTTTATTTGAATATTGTCTATTAGCTGTGCGCTCTTTCCGTGGTGTAACATGCTTCCGTACGCTATAGTTGGAAGTAGCTTGGCTTTCATTGCGGTTAATAGAGGCTTAAATAGAGGGCCTTTAAGTTTGATGGCTAGGGTACTAAAGGCGTGCAACAGGGCGGTGCCCTTCTTTTCGATGGCATTGAGATGTGTGGAGAAATTGAGGCGCTTGTCCGGTGGGATCCCCAAGTACTTATAGCTTTCCACTACTTCTAATTTGTTGTTATCTATTTCCAGGATAGGTGGAGGCTTGCGGCATCTTGTTATTACCATGATCTTTGTTTTCTTGTTATTTATTTCTAACAGGTTCTGTTTTGTGTAACCGGTCAGTTCATGTAGGAGACGCTGTAGACCTATTTTTGTCTGGCTGAGTAGGACCACATCGTCTGCATAGGATAAGTGTGTTAAACGTAGGTTTCCTAGCCGCGGTGGGTGAGCATTGATCTTGTCTAGGCTTGATGACATGTCAGCCATGAATAAGTTAAAAAGATGTGGGGCCAGAACGCAGCCTTGTTTGAGACCGTCATAAGTGCTGATCTTCCGAGTTAGCCGCTTTCCGTTGTCAATCCTTACCTGCATCAAGGTGTTAGTGTACAGGTCCATTATTGGGGTTAGGATTGAATCCGGCAGGCCCTGCTGCTTCAGTTTGGACCAGAGTAGTTGCCTACTAACCCGGTCGAACGCCGCCTTAAAGTCTATGAAGCAGGTGTAGAGTGCCTGATGATTTTGAAGGCTTTTTTCAGCTATTAAGCTTAGCGCCATTGTATTAGCTGCGGTGCCCATGCCACGGCGAAACCCTGTCTGATTGATCGGAATTTTATTGTTGTCTTTGGACCATTCAGCAAGATCAGCTAATACCAGGGATGCGTAATATTTTGCTTCCGCATCGATAAGTGCTATAAGGCGGTAGTTGGCTGGATTCTTACGATCTCCGCCTTTATAGATTGGATTAATGATCGCCCCTCTCCAGATTTCAGGGAGCCGACTGGTGTTGTTTATTGCCCTGAATAGGAGGTTGAAGTTACAGGCCCAGTAGTGGGGATCCTCCTTATAAATTGCCTGGGGGATGCCGTTAGGTCCTGGTGCACTGTCTTGTCTACTTTTCTTTATTATTTGTAGTATTTGGAGTGCATCATCTGTCCACGGTGGTTGATCTGAAACCTCCTGTTGGTTCCCCGGGACGTTTGACCAAACACAGGCAGTGCCCTTCACAGCCGGAATTTTTGGTGCTCTAGGTGCTCTTGAAGCAGTTGTTATCTTAAGGGAGTCATAAGGTTAAACTGCAAAAGAGAATATCTTTTAAGCATAGCATCTCTTCTTTTAAGAAACCAGTTCATAGCCTTATATCTAACGAGTTTTGGAGATCTAGGCACTAATAACGGGGAGGGAATTTGAGCTTCAAGACAAATTAGATCCGAAAAAAAGTTAATAAATAAATCTGGGCCTTGTATTACAGATTTAAATCTATTTAGGTATTGTGCCAAATAGGCGTTGTAGTAATCTTTAATGTTTGGTAGGGCAAGGCCTCCTTGTTCTGTATCGGCATAAAGTGTCCTTATTGCTATACGAGGAGTCTTCTTACCCCATATAAAACCTGGAAACAAAGACTCTACTTTCGAGAAAAAAGAACCTGACAGAAAACAAGGAATTGTGGAAAATAAAAAATTAAAAAGTGGGAGAATAGACATTTTAATCAGGGCGATACGGCCCAGAATGGATAATGGGAGCGGGTTCCATCTATTAAACATGGAGCGAATCTTCTGAAAAAGCGGATCAAAATTGAGCACATATAGTTCTGCAACATGGGCGGAAAACAGTGTGTTAAACGTAGGTTTCCTAGCCGCGGTGGGTGAGCATTGATCTTGTCTAGGCTTGATGACATGTCAGCCATGAATAAGTTAAAAAGATGTGGGGCCAGAACGCAGCCTTGTTTGAGACCGTCATAAGTGCTGATCTTCCGAGTTAGCCGCTTTCCGTTGTCAATCCTTACCTGCATCAAGGTGTTAGTGTACAGGTCCATTATTGGGGTTAGGATTGAATCCGGCAGGCCCTGCTGCTTCAGTTTGGACCAGAGTAGTTGCCTACTAACCCGGTCGAACGCCGCCTTAAAGTCTATGAAGCAGGTGTAGAGTGCCTGATGATTTTGAAGGCTTTTTTCAGCTATTAAGCTTAGCGCCATTGTATTAGCTGCGGTGCCCATGCCACGGCGAAACCCTGTCTGATTGATCGGAATTTTATTGTTGTCTTTGGACCATTCAGCAAGATCAGCTAATACCAGGGATGCGTAATATTTTGCTTCCGCATCGATAAGTGCTATAAGGCGGTAGTTGGCTGGATTCTTACGATCTCCGCCTTTATAGATTGGATTAATGATCGCCCCTCTCCAGATTTCAGGGAGCCGACTGGTGTTGTTTATTGCCCTGAATAGGAGGTTGAAGTTACAGGCCCAGTAGTGGGGATCCTCCTTATAAATTGCCTGGGGGATGCCGTTAGGTCCTGGTGCACTGTCTTGTCTACTTTTCTTTATTATTTGTAGTATTTGGAGTGCATCATCTGTCCACGGTGGTTGATCTGAAACCTCCTGTTGGTTCCCCGGGACGTTTGACCAAACACAGGCAGTGCCCTTCACAGCCGGAATTTTTGGTGCTCTAGGTGCTCTTGAAGCAGTTGTTATCTTAAGGGAGTCATAAGGTTAAACTGCAAAAGAGAATATCTTTTAAGCATAGCATCTCTTCTTTTAAGAAACCAGTTCATAGCCTTATATCTAACGAGTTTTGGAGATCTAGGCACTAATAACGGGGAGGGAATTTGAGCTTCAAGACAAATTAGATCCGAAAAAAAGTTAATAAATAAATCTGGGCCTTGTATTACAGATTTAAATCTATTTAGGTATTGTGCCAAATAGGCGTTGTAGTAATCTTTAATGTTTGGTAGGGCAAGGCCTCCTTGTTCTGTATCGGCATAAAGTGTCCTTATTGCTATACGAGGAGTCTTCTTACCCCATATAAAACCTGGAAACAAAGACTCTACTTTCGAGAAAAAAGAACCTGACAGAAAACAAGGAATTGTGGAAAATAAAAAATTAAAAAGTGGGAGAATAGACATTTTAATCAGGGCGATACGGCCCAGAATGGATAATGGGAGCGGGTTCCATCTATTAAACATGGAGCGAATCTTCTGAAAAAGCGGATCAAAATTGAGCACATATAGTTCTGCAACATGGGCGGAAAACAGTGTGTTAAACGTAGGTTTCCTAGCCGCGGTGGGTGAGCATTGATCTTGTCTAGGCTTGATGACATGTCAGCCATGAATAAGTTAAAAAGATGTGGGGCCAGAACGCAGCCTTGTTTGAGACCGTCATAAGTGCTGATCTTCCGAGTTAGCCGCTTTCCGTTGTCAATCCTTACCTGCATCAAGGTGTTAGTGTACAGGTCCATTATTGGGGTTAGGATTGAATCCGGCAGGCCCTGCTGCTTCAGTTTGGACCAGAGTAGTTGCCTACTAACCCGGTCGAACGCCGCCTTAAAGTCTATGAAGCAGGTGTAGAGTGCCTGATGATTTTGAAGGCTTTTTTCAGCTATTAAGCTTAGCGCCATTGTATTAGCTGCGGTGCCCATGCCACGGCGAAACCCTGTCTGATTGATCGGAATTTTATTGTTGTCTTTGGACCATTCAGCAAGATCAGCTAATACCAGGGATGCGTAATATTTTGCTTCCGCATCGATAAGTGCTATAAGGCGGTAGTTGGCTGGATTCTTACGATCTCCGCCTTTATAGATTGGATTAATGATCGCCCCTCTCCAGATTTCAGGGAGCCGACTGGTGTTGTTTATTGCCCTGAATAGGAGGTTGAAGTTACAGGCCCAGTAGTGGGGATCCTCCTTATAAATTGCCTGGGGGATGCCGTTAGGTCCTGGTGCACTGTCTTGTCTACTTTTCTTTATTATTTGTAGTATTTGGAGTGCATCATCTGTCCACGGTGGTTGATCTGAAACCTCCTGTTGGTTCCCCGGGACGTTTGACCAAACACAGGCAGTGCCCTTCACAGCCGGAATTTTTGGTGCTCTAGGTGCTCTTGAAGCAGTTGTTATCTTAAGGGAGTCATAAGGTTAAACTGCAAAAGAGAATATCTTTTAAGCATAGCATCTCTTCTTTTAAGAAACCAGTTCATAGCCTTATATCTAACGAGTTTTGGAGATCTAGGCACTAATAACGGGGAGGGAATTTGAGCTTCAAGACAAATTAGATCCGAAAAAAAGTTAATAAATAAATCTGGGCCTTGTATTACAGATTTAAATCTATTTAGGTATTGTGCCAAATAGGCGTTGTAGTAATCTTTAATGTTTGGTAGGGCAAGGCCTCCTTGTTCTGTATCGGCATAAAGTGTCCTTATTGCTATACGAGGAGTCTTCTTACCCCATATAAAACCTGGAAACAAAGACTCTACTTTCGAGAAAAAAGAACCTGACAGAAAACAAGGAATTGTGGAAAATAAAAAATTAAAAAGTGGGAGAATAGACATTTTAATCAGGGCGATACGGCCCAGAATGGATAATGGGAGCGGGTTCCATCTATTAAACATGGAGCGAATCTTCTGAAAAAGCGGATCAAAATTGAGCACATATAGTTCTGCAACATGGGCGGAAAACAGGACTCCTAAATACCTTTTAGGCCTAGGATTGATACAACTAACAAAATCTGGATGTAACTCTGGATCTGTGCCCCCACAGACCAAAATTTTGTTTTTTTTCTTGTTGTTCCGATAGCCTCCTAGAGCTTAAAATTCTTTGAAGATCTGTAAGACATGGGTCTGGGACTGCAGGTCAGGTTTCATTAATAACATATTGTCATCCGCATACAGTCTAATTTTGGACATAGAAATAATCGTAGGAGTAATATTCACGGAATTCCGAATTGCTGTGGCCAATGGTTCAATAAAAAAAGCAAAAAGAATAGGTGACAGGGGGCAGCCTTGTCTGGTACCACGTTGTACTAAAACTGAGCCCACCATGACGGAATTAATAATGATATTAGCTATGGCATCAGTGTATACATTTTTAGTTAAAGTAATAATATCTAAAGTAATTCTAAAGTGCGTTAAAATAGAAAATAGAGTTTCCCAAACCACCAAGTCAAAAGCTTTTTCTGCATCTAAAAACAAAATTAACGCAGGAATACTCCTTATCTGAAAAAAATCCAATGCCTCAATTAAAAAGTGTGTGTTAGTGATTAATTGACGACCTGCTATAAAACCATTTTGATCAGAGTGTATTAAATCAGCAGCAATTGTGTTAAAACGAATGGATAGTAGTTTAGTAGTAATTTTATAATCGGAATTTAGTAGAGTAATCGGTCTATATAAACTAGGATCATTGGAATCTTTCCCCCTCTTCAGAAAACTCACTACCGTGCCTTCATGAAAAGAATCTGGAACTCGTCCGCCATTCAACATAGGATTTAGTAGGTAGAAAAAGCTTTATTCGAGTTATACACTCATAAAAGCACACACATATAAATTCATACATTTCTTAAAAACATCAAACATTCTATAACAAGTAATTTGTGGTTAAAAATACCTAATACATAAACATAAAAATCATTTATCAATTGGAATTAAAATAAGCTTTTTCATAATATGCGGAAACTAGATGCATGTTACAATATAGAAACCTCCGCGTTACGGACCATTCCCGAGTTTATACAATAAAAACTCATACCATACGTGTTAGCCGCATTTTAAAGTTAAAATTCATATATGTCTCCCAGTTGCTATCTGCAAAGATAAATCATACATAGGAATATGTAAAATTCAGAACACATTAGTGGATAGAGCCCTCCTCCTTATTGACCATGCCCACCCCAGATATTTGGCAGTTCCGACTACGATGGACATTTCAGTGGAGGAACAAATAATTCTCAGCCCCTCAACACCACTTAGGACACCAAGGTTCCTACAAACTGGAGCCAACCAAGATTTTCTTGGAGTTACATAAGCCACACATAAAAAAAGAAAGTGTGCGATATTTTCATTGGGGGCCCCACATGACGGACAACACGCGCTACCTCCAGTTTTCCACCTGGACGTCATACACCTCAAGGGGAGAGAGCCTGCCCTTAACTGGAAAAATAATTTCCTATCTATTGGGACAGTTATACTGTCCCAATACTTTTCTAAGGATGGTCTTTGTTTAATTTCCATGAATCTACCCCCCATGGATTCCGAGGTTACGCTCCTCCAAAGTTTTTGATCAATGTGGTTCCAATATAGTTCTTTAATACTGGATTTACTAGGGAATACTTCCCCAAGGGGGTTTTCCCACAATTTGGAGAGCCCAAGCTCTGCAAGGACATCCCTTAACGTTTTTAGCCATGTAATTTTATGGAAAACATCTAGTTTGGCTAATGCTAAGAACCCCTCAGCGTAGTGTCTTATTTCCACGGTTGTCCATAGCCGTCTCCAATAAAGGATAGGCCTCAGTCGGGCACGGTCACTAAGCGATCTTCTACCTAAATCTAAACCAAGCGGTATCAGTGGGGTACTTTGAGGGAGACTAGTTATCCCTCTCACAAACCTGTTCTCAGATCTTTGAAGGGTGGTAAGACTCTCAAAGCCCCAGACTTCAGCCCCATAAAGGGTTGCGCCCAGGGCTTTTGCGTCATAAACCATGAGAACAGGTTTTATAGGCCTGGTTTTGGATTTTACTTGCTCGACCCTGAGTGCTCCAGAAATCTGCTGGTGTTTCAACACCGCCTTCTCTATGTGTCTTGACCAACCAAGTTTACTTGATATCTCGACCCCAAGGTATGTAAAAACATTTACCAACTCTAGTTTGATATTGTTCAAAGACACATTGGGTCGAGATTGACACTTTTGCCCAAAGGCCATCAACTTGGTTTTATTTACATTAACCTCAAGACCCCGTTCTTTACAGAATGAGTCAAAAATGTTTAAGGCTCGCTGGAGACCCGACGGGGTTTTAGACACGATCAAAGTATCGTCAGCGAACATCAGAATTGGAACTCTGATGCCCGCTAACGAAGGTGCGTCAACCATTGCGTCCAGTATCCTATCTACAATGCCATTAATGAACAGGGAGAACAGCAGGGGTGCCATAGCACATCCCTGCCGGACCCCCCGCTCGACTGGGAAGTTGGTGGTGGATTCCCCATTCCTCCCCCACTGGACCTTTGCATAGTTGCTTTCATGCAGACGCATTATCAGCGTGAGCAAATCAGGTGGGACCCCTATTTTGTACAGAACCTCCCACAGCGTGCGCCTGGGCACCAGATCAAAGGCGGCCCTTAGATCTACAAATGCTACATAGAGCCTGCCTTTGCCCAGGAGTACAGTCCCCCACCGCAGCATGGTGAAGCGAAAAATTTGGTCGACCGTACTAGTTGCACGTCTGAATCCTGCCTGGAAGGGGGATAAAGCATTGTTGTCATCTACCCAGGCCATAAGTTTGTCAACCAACATCTTCCCCACCACTTTTTGCATGGTGGCCAACAAACTTATTGGTCTATAATTTGCCGGGAGTGACCGATCGCCTTTCTTAAAGATCGGTATTATTATTGCCCCCTTCCATATATTTGGGATTTTTGCCCCTTTCGCTAGACCATTTCCCAACAAGGTCGCGTATTTTGCCCACTGGGCCTTGTCGTGTTTGAAAATGTCTGAGGGGATTCCATCTAGCCCAGGGGCTTTCCCCCCCTGCAAACTTGCTATTACGAGTTCCGCGTCCTTGGATGAAAATAAATCACCCTTGCAGAATACCATAGGGATTGGTTCTATGGCCATAATATCCCTACTCTCAGCATACTGGGGTTTAAAATACTCGACCCACAACGCCTCATCGACATTGTTGTCGGGATTGTTGGGGGCGCCCCCTCTTCCCCATTTCACAATTTTCCAGAAAAGTCTGGAATCCTTTTGCCCTGAGGCCTCGAGTAGCTCCTCCCAGTACTCCTCGTCCCACAACTTCTTTGCCTTACGGATACTGTCATTATAAACTTTCCTAGTGGCGCTAATCGAGGCCTTGACCCTGCTTTTGAGTGCTCTGCCCAACTCCAGTCTGGCTACCCTGCACTGTTTGTTGAACCAGGTCGCCATAGTGATTGGTACTTTTCTGTTAGTCTTTGATGACTTGGTAAAGTGCGGTTTTATCGCGGAGAAGAATGTGTCATGTATATCAGTTAATTGGACAGAGTCTGGTGTTGCCGGATCTACTTTCATCATGGCGGCAATAGCATTGTCTGTCTCCAATTTAATGGACTCCATAGTGGACAAATTGGCCAGGACATATGGCCATCTCACCCGTCTTGAGTCATTAGTCATATCAGGTACGCTCCCACTACCTGACACAGAGTTAGTTTGTGCGGCCCTCCACCATGAGTGGGAGACACAGAGGGGGTTATGGTCACTTTCTACTCTCCCCACAATTTCCATGTCACCCACGCCACACCATAATTCAAGACTACAGATGACATAGTCGATCCTACTTTTATTATGTCCATTGTCGAATGTACAATTGCCACCTTGGTCGCTTTTTGTCCTGCCATTAAGGGCCCTCAAACCATACTCTAGACATAACGCATTCAACAATAGAATATCTTTTGACCACCGCTTCACAGGTATGAGGTTTAGATTTGGGATGCCCCAAAGGGCATCTTCCTCCATTCCTATTGGATATGCAGTATTTTCTAAAGGCTCAAATGTCCTATTCAAATCACCAGCCAAAATTACTCTGTTTCCAAGTGACTGGGATTCGAGGGAGGCGGATAAGACCTCTAGGGTAGCAGAATTCCCAAGACTCTTGCCCCTAGCATATATGTTATAAATGTCTATCAAGCCACCCTTTCCTACAGATAGTCTTAATAATTGTATATCCTTGCACCCTAGATCAATCATTTTTACTTTAAGATTTGAGTTTTGCTTGATCCAAATTGCGAGGCCACCCATAGGTCTACCCCTGGGGCCTCTCGTAGCTGGTATACAAAAATTTAAGTAACCTGGGAAATATATTGGGTCGCAAGCCCACGTCTCTTGGAATAGGCACATTTCGAACCCACTCACAAAATCAATCCAATACTGTGACAACAGTCTAGCCCCCAGCCCCGCTACATTCCATGACAAAAATCTCTCCAGGGTGTTTTCTATACAAGTCCCCTTTTCGATAGATACCATGGATAACAAATCATCCAGCGTCCCACAATCACAATTCTCTCCTATAACAGTGTTTATGCAATTAGCAACTATTCCCTCCTTCATGCAAATAGTAGTTGGGATTGCTAGTTCACCCACACAACCCACCGAACTTGCAATGATACTCCCATCACTCACATTCACTACTTCAGATGTTAAACTCATTACCTCTTCATTGTTTATCATTGTTTCAACGGGGTTACTTCCCCCAACCATTTCCCCTTCCAGATGTAATTGCTCATCTGAACTCTGTCAATATCCCCACCTCATCTGTCCCTGCCCATTCTGGGGGATGAATGCCGGTATGTAGTAAATATTTGTTCTTAAAGTGGGCACAGCAGTGGGGCCAGCCTCTACCCCAGTACAGAGACTGGATCTCAATTGCTCCCTACAACCCCCTGGGTGGATGACCGGTCTGGGATAAAAGAAAGTTAGGTCCACAACCCCAATCCCACCAATGCTAATGTTCCAACCAGGTCCCGTTATCAGCCCCACAACCCTTGGATCCTGAAAGTTAATTATAATACACTCACCCCCCTGCTTTTTTAGGGTATTCCCTATCCAATCGACTCTTCTTACCCCAATTATCAGGCCATCCACTCCCCCTGGCAGGGGTCTATTGACACGAAGCCAATGCATGGCCTTGTTTTTTAGCGTGTCATAAGTTTCTCTTTGGCCCTCCATTAGGGGTGGAACATTGGTGAGTATGGCCACATATGGGTAGGAGTCTGGGGTGAGCTGTACTGGTCAGAGTCCTAGTCAGAAATTTAGTTGTATTGGGTTTAGTTAGTGCTTGCTCTGGGAGAACACGGCACTGTGTAAGGATGTTTTCCACTGCCACAACAGTATTAGTCCCGTTCCCGATACTAGGGGCATCCCTCGTGGGACCACCACTCATTGCTATATGGGTCATAGGCCCCACCTTATTCCCGTTGCCATTACTAGAAGGGATTTTATCATTTCCTGGCCTTTTGGACATAATTTTCCCCGGTCCGATCGGCAAAAGTGTGGCATTTTTACTAGTTATGGTGGGCGTATTTTTTACACTAACCTTACAACCCCTATTGGTAGTGTTAATGGAATTGGTTTTCCCACTATTACTAATAATTTTAGTGGACATTGGATTAGATACATTCTTACTGTTCTCCCCTTTGTTTTCCTGGACAGGAGTAACACTTACAGGCGGGGATTGTAGGTCTACCAACGCGACTCCTTGGTCTTTATCAGCTATCTGTGGGTGTTTCCCAATCTCACCCATTCTATTGCCAGACTTAATTAAAGATTTAGTAATTTTAATAACAAATCGGAAAAAGAATTGAAAAAAAACTTTATAAAATTCAGAAGTCAGCCCATCTGGGCCGCAAGCTTTACCGAGCGGTAAATCCTTGATCACCAATTCTAATTCTGTTTTAGTGAATGGACTCAACATTGTCTCCTGATTAATTTCTGAAAGAGAGGAAATTGGATATCTACCAAGAAAATTAGAGAGCTTTGGATGGTCTATAACTTGGTGTTTACTATAAATCTGTTGATAATGTGAAAGCATTATGGAGCCGATTGCCGCCGACTGTGATATCTCACTATTTTGAGCAGGACATTTTAGACAGCGAATCTGGTTTGCGACAGCTTGTTCATTAGCCTACCAAGCTAGAAAGGTTCCTGTAAAGTTGCTTTCCTCGTAAATTTTTTGAGTTTGTCCAAAAAAAATAGCCTCACTTTGCGAGAATAAATTAGAACAAAGTTCGCGTTTGGCTTCATTTAATTGGTTCTGAACCTGGCTCGAAAAATCAACTTGTTGTTTCAAAGTTAAAATCTGGATTTTTTCTTGTAGTAAGTTTCTAGCTTTGTTAATGTTTGACCACTCAGCTGCATCCTTGCAGATAGCAATACCACGGATAAAGGCTTTCAGGAATCCCAAATATTATGTAAGGGGGCGGTATCAAAATTACGAGCTATAAAGTCTGAGATTTCTAATTTGAGAGAGGTGACCCAATCATCCTCTTGTAGATATCATTTATTAAATACCCATCGCTTCGGGGTTCTAGAATCTTCTCCCAGAACAAACTCGGCTACCAGCATTGCCTGGTCTGAAAAACCATTATAAAGAATTCTCTGATGGGAAAATTTTAATTGCCTGGAAGCCAAAAAAAAATCAATACGTGAAGAAGATTTAAACCTGCCTGACCAGCATGTAAACTCTTTTTTTTGTGGGTTCTGTAAACGCCATGGGTCACATAAATCAAAAGTTAACATGTTATTATTAATTGTTCTACGTGACTTAGGTTTAAGCTGTTTTTTAGAAAGTGTGGTGGAATCCAGCTTTGTGTCCATCAGAATATTAAAATCCCCCCCAATAACAATATCCCCCCTACCATGAGCAGTGATTGAAACAGATCTTCATAGTCTTGTGGGTTATCGTCCACCGGAGCATAAAAAGAAACAAAAGTAATCGGCCTACGTCTATTCATAACTGAACATGTAACCCAACATCACCTGCCTCCGCTACCCTCTTCTGACTGTATAATATCTGCATTCAGATTCCGATTTATGAAAAGGGCAACACCTAGTTGGGATACTGTAGTGGACGAGAATCCACGAAATGTAGCCCATGTCTTAAACATAGAAAAAACATCATTTTTTGCTGCGGGGATATGAGTTTCTTGTAACATGATAACCGGAGGATTTTCTGTTTTAATCCATAATTCGATGGCTCTAATTTTTTCCTTGTTGTTTAGACCATTAACGTTAAAAGAAATTATTTTAAGCCCCCTATTGATAGACATTTTGATTTATACACATTTCCAGTGACCATTCCAACAAAATGCACATTTGCACATTTCTGTCCAAATAACCTGTTAATAATATATGGTAGAAAAAACCCTTAGCCTTAAATGCAAACAAAATCCAAAATACCTCAATATTTTTTCTTTTTTCACCCCCCGCACCAGTGACCCCCCAAACTACTCCCACCCCTATGGCCCTGTCCCCACGCTGGCCATACGGGAAAACCCCTAATCATTGAGGCGCCTTGTTACTGCGCCCCTTAACCCCTCTAAGAGTCCTATCCTGGTCCTCGACCCCTCCCCCGAGAGAAAATAAATAAATAAACGTAAAGTACTCTGCAGCACTACCATAAGGTCAATGAATAAAGAAAACCCCCGGCAAATCGGCAAATCGTGAGGTACACATCTATAAGAGAATCTGAGGGGAAAAAAATAACACAAGATTGAAACAGCAAAGTTGATCAAGTCAAATCCCACTAATCTTGTGAGATCTTATGAAGCAACGCTTGTGCTTCGTCTATATCAGTCAGCATATGAAATTTGCCTTTAACAGGAACTTTTAACTTTGATTGCTGAGCAATCATGGCTTGAGCGCCGTTATCTTTGAAAAGTTGAAGCATCTTTACAAATTCCTTCCTCCTCCTGGCTGCAGCAGCAGACATGTCTGAGAAAATCCTGCATTTAGTGGTAGCATTGGCAGCAAATTGCCTTTGTTTAAAGGCTTTGGAAAGAATTAACTCTTTAACACGAACATCCAAGAAATTCACCAGAATGGTCCGAGGGAGTGTAGAGTTAGAGACGGGTTGCGCTGGGACTCGGTGGGCACGAGTGATCATTAGATCTCCTTTGTATTCTGGTATAACCTCGTGAAGGAAAAAAGAATTAATCCATTGTTTCATATCTGATCCCTCAGATTCTGAGATTCAACCTCCTATTATAATTTTCCAAGTCATCAAGCTTGGCTTCAAATGATTTTGAAGTTTTAGAAAAACTTTGGACCTCCTTTTTCACTTCAGTCATGCGGTCTTCCAGGTCCGATATCCTACCTAGTTTCAGCTTCTTGTAAACGAGCGGGGAGGGAAGACATAGATTCTTCAATTTTATCTAGGCGTTGATTAATAACCGCAAGTTCAGTCCTTTGAAATTGCTTCATTTCCCTCACCTCACCTAGTATCATGTTTAGCATATCTTTGTCCGAGATCTGAAACTCTCCTGTAGTCTCAGTTTCCATCCCTAAAATTGGGCTATGAGTCAGTGAGAGGAAAGGATGCAAGATCGATATGGGACATTGCAGTGGCTTGTGTTCCTTTGCTCTTTTCCATTCCCATTGGATCGGCGGGATTAAGTGTCAAATCCAAAGTCTTAGAAACAGCGGTAGCAGCTCCGATAGCTCCCGTGGCGGAAATCTCCGGAAAGGAGCTAGAAATCATGCCAGAGACAGACGGTGCAGGAGTAAAAGACATCGGTATGATGGATTTTCTCTCAAATAAAGGAAATTGTTTAGGAGTTTTAGGGGAAGTTGAAACGTCCCTTCTTTAGCTACCTGTGCACCAATTTGAAGAGGAGGTTCAGTCAACTCTATCAACGTGATTCCGTGATTGTCATTAACCACTGCAGATAACTCTTGCGCAGGATTGTTCCCTGAATTAGATTGGGTCAAGAGGGTAGAAACAATATCCGAAGACTCCTCCTCCTCTCCCCCAGAGCTTTCAGAGATATCTGCTGCAGGGTCTTCTTTACCCACTCCTGTGTCTGCGTTTTTTACAGCGTCAGCCGCATCCTTTACTTGTTGGCGACGAATTTGTGCTTTCACGCGTGCAGTTAATTGTTTCCCCATCACAAAAACTGCTTGTATACTGGATAGATAATCAAGGGGAAGTCGGAATTTATTTTGGAGAGTATGCCCGTTGACTAGTGATAGTGGGAAGTCCAAATTTATAATCCCCGACTGCTGTTCTCTCAAGGTTCTCTAAAGGTGCATTAGTAGTGCTTGCCCACTGCGAATGCCTGCTGCAAGTACCGCAAGGAATACTGGAACTTAGAGTTCATTCATACTGCGGCTGCTGCCTGACTGTACGCAGCTTCAGCGGCAGAGGAGACTCTCAACAAAGCGGTAGAAAGGGCTCAGGCAGCAATATGCAGACAGTGTGTGGGGCAACAAAAAAAAGCAAAAAACAGGAGACACACTGCAAGCGTTTATCAGCGATGAAAGTTTCTTCGGCTCCGCTGTGATACAATGTATCCCAACTCCGTTTTTGATAAACAGTGCCGCTCACCTCACTTCTCCACGAGAAAGCAAGCTCAGTGTCCGTCGGTCTCCCTGCCGATAATATCAACACAATGCTGGAAAGCGAAGTCAGCAGGCATTCAGAACTGCTTCAGCGCGCACACCAACACGTAACGAGCAGCCCGCCAAACCGCAGCAGTCGCAATCAGTCTTCACGGAAAGGGGGGGAGGAGCCAGGAACAGGAAACTCCAGGCTACGTGGAGGCGTGGAACTCCACCGTAGCGGCCAAAACTCCGCATTAATTAATTGTTGACAACAATTAATTAACGCAGAGTTTTGTAATAGACTTTAGAGCGGCTGACAATAGAAAATCAAAAAGTGTGCCATCTAAGTCTGACAATTATTTAGAAAGAGCAACAGATTTGCATACCAACATATTAAATGAAAGTCCATCAGAGATATTGAGTATTTTTTGTATTTAAGTTGTAATACCATAGAGATCAGAGGATGATCAGAAATATCAATATAATAGATACAAGGAGTAACAATCGCATTATTTAATTGTTGACAAACTAATAAATAATCTAATCTTGAGTGAGAGTTGTGAGAGTTTGAGAAAAAAGTGATTTTTTTTTCAGTAGGATAACGTAACAGCCAGATATCCACCAACTTAGTTGTTTTAAAAAAAGATTTTAGAGTAAAAAATACTCTAGGTGACCAAAATTTAGTGTGAGGTGATCTATCTAATAAAGGATCATTTACAATGTTGAAACTCCTCCAACTTGAGAACTTCAGTACTTAAAATAAACCAGAAATTAGGGTCATCAACTGTTGGCCCAGAATATGTGACAATACTTCACAAGTTGTTTTTAGTTCGCAAGTACCATTACAACGCATTTTTCTATAACGAATCCCATAACTTCACATTTGCTTTAAAATGCATACGAAATGACTTTACAACGGGTCCCAATTCCCCGCATAGATTTACAATGCATTTTTATAAATAACCCCCAACACTACGCTAATTTCTACTTCCATATACACTACCCTACATAACATACACTCCACAACACTACCCTAAAACACTACCCTACACTACACAACACTACACTACCCTAAACCATAAAACACTACCCCCAGCACGACCCTGCCCCAACCCCCAGTAACTCCCCTACACTGAAACACTACCCTACACGACCCCCTGACACTACCCTAAAATACTAACCTACACTACATAAACACTACAAAACTACCCTAAAGCACTACCCCAGATCGACCCTACCCCTACCCCCAGTCTGTCCCCTACACTGTAACACTACCCTACACGACCCCCTGACACTACCCTAAACTCTAAAAACCACCCTACACTACACTGTGACAACGCTACCCTAAACCCTAAAACACTAAACTACACTACACAAACACTACCCTAAACCCTAAAACACTACCTCAGCACGACCCTACCCCTAACCCCAGTCCGTCCCCTTTACTGAAACACTAGACTACACGACCCCCGATACTACCCTAAACCCTAAAACACTACCCAACACTACACATACACTACAACACTACCCTAAAACCTAAAACATACCCCCAGCATGACCCTACCCCCAGTCTGTCCCCTATACTGAAACACGACCCTATACGGTCTTCTGACACTACCCTAAACCCTAAAATATTAACCTACACTACACAAACACTACAAAACTACCCTGAACCATGAAATACAACCCCCAGCACAACACTACCCCTACCCCCAGTCCATCCCCTACACTGAAACACTACCCTACACGACCCCCTGACACGACCCTAAACCCTAAAACACTACCCTACACTACACAAACATTACAACACTACCCTAAACCCTAAAACACTACCTCCAGCATGACTTTACCCCTACCCCCAGTCCGTCCCCTACACTCAAACACGACCGCCTGACACTACCCTAAACCCCAAAACACTACTCCTCAAAAACAAACCCTTCAAAAATACACAGCCCCTCTTACCTCTCTCTCCTCAGTGCACGTCCCTTGTCCTCGGCTGCAAGCGTTGCCAATCAAAAATGCCCCCATCCTTTGCACAGGAGCCTGCAGATCCGCCCTGGGTACCAGCGTCTCTCCCTTACTTATGTCATCGCTGCCTTCTCTCTGCCATCTTGGCACCGGGTCCTCAATTGCAGAAGATTTCCCCAAACAAGCCCCCAGACAGCGCACAGGAGCCTGCAGATCCACCGGGGCACCAGCGCCTCTCCACTACTTCTGTCATCACAGCCTCTGCCATCTTGGCGCCAGGTCCTCAGTCACAGAATTGCACGCATGCAGGCACCAGCGTCTCTCCCCTACTTACTTCATCGCTGCCTCCTCTCTGCCATCTTTGAGCCGGGTCATCAGTCACAGCCATACACGCAATTCAACGCATGTGTTGTAACAGCGCATGCGAAGTAATAACATGCATAGTAAAGGCTACGCGTTGTTACAGCGCATGCGTTGTTACGCTTGCATCGTAATGGTATGCGAATAAAAAGTCACATACTAATGGCTGTTTACAGTTGGCCCATACACATTAATTAAAAACATAACTGTATCTTGAATTTTAAGTTTCACTAAATTATATCTACCTTCTATGTCCGAAGATTTACTAAATATTTGACAATGCAACCTTTTTGCAAAAAGAATAGCAACATCATTTTTTTTACCCATAGCAGGAGAAGATATAATAGAATCAACCCACTTTTTTTTATAAAAGCCAAAACCTTATCTTAAACGTGTGCTCTGGTATGAAGTAAATATCTCCTTTATAACTACCTAAATAATCTAAAATATAGGTATGCTTCACAGGGTGTCTTAGACCTTTAACATTCAATTAAACAATTGTAATATTATTAACGTTAGCCATAGTAAGGTAGGGAAAATACAGAGAAGAAGAAGAAATAAAGTTTGAAGCATAAAAGGAAAGGAAGGAGCTCCAGAAAAGGACAGTAGGGAAAAAAGGAAAATAAAGACACATGCTAACATAGAAAACAACAACATATAAAAATGCACACACGCTTTGCAAGCATGACCGAACCATTGGAGCCCTATAAGTAATTAAACAATTAGGCTAGCCAGAAAAAAGAATGCACTAATATTCAAGTATCAGTCTCATGTGTATCCATAGGAAGCTGGGAATGTTGATCCAAAAATATCCGTAGGTCTTCAAGGCGCTGAAAAGATTTTGAAAAACATTCTTTCCAGATTTGCATTGTCGAAGGATCAAAATGCCCATATTTAAATTCAAGACTTCATAACCGTGGATCAATGTCAGTGAATTCTTTGCGAGTATTAGCAGTTTCTTTAGCAAAGTCTTGGTGAATAAAAGTTTTATTACCGTTTACCATTAAGGAAGGAATCTCTTGTGCCATTTTTCTAAATGATGGTGACGTAAAACAAGATCATTTGTCTCAGCTTAGTATGATGTGGATTATAATGAGTAGGAATCCTTATACGTAAAAGACCAGGTATTAGATTCTCCAAATATAACCTGCAATCATTACCTTCTACATCTTCTGGTAAATTAAAAATACACAGGTTATCCTGTCTGATATGATTTTCCAAATCAAGAAGAAGATTAGACATAGGAGAGATCTTTGCCACAAGCAGTGAGAAAGTATCAAATTTGACTTTATTGTCTTGAATTTAAAATCCCATTGTCAGATATTTTCATTGACATACTAGCCATATCTTTTCATAACTTTTTAATCACTGACGCAATAGTATCAGTGCTACAGCGCATTGCCTAAATCTCATCAAGTAGTAAAGCCAAAGAAGGTTTATTAGATTCCACCAGAGGAGAAATATTTTGATTCCTTTTATTATGGTGAGCCTGCACGTTTTTTGTCTGCATATTTCTTAAAATGGATTTCAGAAGCCAAATAGAATCAAATATGCAGGAAATAATTAACAATAAAGAAATTGTTCAATTAAGGGAGCTGCAGCAGCTAAAACTGACGGAGGGAGTGACTAGGCCGAAGCTTTGCACTTCCAAAGTATTAGTCCTCCCCCTGACTGGAATGCTGGGCTACACCTGAGTGAAGAGGTTGAGGCAGAACCAAGACTGGAGAAATATAGCTTCCGATGTTCTGCAGAGCTGGAAAACACCTCACTGGTTAGTAAAAGCTACCAAACGTTGCTGCCAATAGTTTTTTGATAAAATTCTGGTTAATAAACACCAATAAACTATCGAATAAGGGCTGGAGTGGTGAGAACCTCACCGGGGCAGCCATCTTGATTGGTACGCTCGCACGTTTCTGCTCTGATTGTGTTTTAATCTGACCCAATGGGGTTCCACTGCTTTAACGTTCAACAAGCACGTTCAGTATATGTGTTCATCGGCTCAGAAGAAAACAATGCCAGGATATAAGTATGTAGTCTCATGTGAACATGTGGTTACTGCACCAGGTTTATTCATTTGTTTTTGTAAGTGCCACAAAGTCATATTTGAAATAAAAGGCTCTGCTGCCCAGAGGTTCTAAAGGAGAGATAACTACCAAACTGACTGCACATTTTGCTCAATGATTTCTACATCATGTGTCTGATGTTGCTCCACACTGTACTTACAACAGTTCAAGCCTTCAGCCCTTCATATTCCTGGCTATAACTAAGGATTTCACATCTGTGCACCCTGTCAAGAAATAAAATCTTAGTGGGATTGGATCCCTGTGTTAGGAGACATGCCACTCATAATTTCATGGAGTCAACCTGCTGTATGTGCATCCAAAGCATTCCCATGGTGGGCATACCAGAAATAGACCCTTTTGAATACAGTACTCCCAATCACTCCAAACACTTTGAAGGAGATTTGCACAGGTCTTTCTTGAGATGCACCCGGAGGCCAATAAAGTGGACAGTGATACCATGTGCTCCATATACCTTCAACTTGCAGAGTAAGGCGTTTCGGAGCAGTTTTGCCCTGATGGCAGTAGGATATTGATCTTATGTGTTCTAGGACACTCGTGGTTCTGGGAAGACTCTGAAGAGCTGAAACATAAAATGCTGGGAGGTTTTAGGTTGTGGTTAATGTGAAGTATGTTGTAATGTGCAGTGTGTGCGAGTATAATGAGGAATAAAGTAATGCTTGATCGCAGCTCCAGTGAGGTGGAATTCATCTGCATGCTCCTGGGCTGGAGAAGACGCTACAATGACCAAACTTGTTTATTAGCGTTTTCTGCCATGCCAGACCAAACAAGGGACTACAGAATCCATGGTAACCTGCAACTCCTTTATGAACAACTTGCCAGCATCTATACACTTCATGATGAGGAGTAACTCTAAGCATAAGTATAATAACAATATACTTCTGCAAAGCTAAGTCGACTTATTATGGGAGAACCTGGCATGTACCTGTACAACATGCTGTCCTTGGGGTAGTCACATGTGTTATCACAGAATAAGCTTACCAAGGCAAAGCCATGACTGTGAATCTAACCATCAAAAATGAAACTTTTAATCCGGTGACTAAAGTGCCCAATCACACTTCGATCCAACAGAACCTCAACCAGCAGTTTCTCCAGAGGCATTTTTCTGCACCATTGGCTCTCGGGCTCAAGGTAATACGGGCACTATGAAGTATGCATAGACTCTTGTCCAACAACTACCACCTCAGCCTGAAAGGAAAAATTGTGGTAACAATCCCTATTTCATCATCTAGTTCTGGAGGTAAATAGGAAGATGGTGCAGATGGGGAGTGGGATGGTGGACACCATCCACGTCCCATGTGAAAATCAATACAGTAAATAAACTAAGTGCAAAGTGCAGATCAAGCTGTGCCATCAACACTGCAATAACTAGGTTGTAGTTTGCTCTTCTCGTAACACCCCACCATCAGGCCTACCATAGTCTAAAAGTTGCTACTGCAGCTGGGTGTTAAAAGTACAAGGAGTCCGCATGAGTGGTTGTGACTCCACGTGTAGAGTGGGTAAAGGACATGCCTAAAGTAGCGGATTGAGAGAGAGTCACATACAAACTAAATACCATATATAAGCAGATATGAGAACCAGTCCTAAAACCCTTATACCCGCAGGTTAAACATTTATTGCCCCTTACTACCAAGTGTAAAGAAACTCGCACACATCATAGAGAAAGTACACGAACACTTAACTGGCAAGTTAAAATGCACATCAAATACACAACAATGGCAGGCAATCAAACTTGCCTAGGCAAGGGAGATTGTACAATAATCAAACATTGTCTGTGTGTACAAAATGGGCATGAAAGTTGAATGAATTGGAAGCTGAGGTACAACCTTGATTGGGGTTCTGGTATAAGAGTACAGAGTTACAGATGCGCACTTATGTGAAGTCCATTTCGAAAGTATTTAACTACAGTTTTGCTTTTAACTAGAGTCAAAGTTGTATTCCATAGCAATAGGTGTTATGCTATAAAAATCAACGAAGTCAATGAAATGCATAATTTAACAAGTGAGAAAACACCAATAAAGAGATTTGTGCAACTAAAAAGGAGATTGTTTTTTCTACATGCATAGTGGTTTAGGAAAAGTCATGCTTCAGGTACCAAAAATACAAAATCCAATTTTTCTATACTACAAAGACTTTAGTTGAATGAGGATAAGAGGGAACAATCAATGTAGAAGGGGGAGGAAAGAAGCTATATGGATAGAAGGTCCTTTGAACCCCTCCTGTTCTCTTGTTACAGATTGGGTAATAATAAATATCTCTATCTTATGGTTAGTTAGAACCATCCACATTTTTTAAAACCTGTGCATTCCATATATCATGGAAAGATACACATAAAATACCAAAAGCATGTGTTATATCTTTAAACTTTGAAAGGGTAAAAGCCTACAAGATAGCCCCTGAACACTTCCAGGTAACAGACGTGTTTTGATGACTGTATGGATTTATTGGCATATTGTGAAGTTAGTACCAAGAGAAGTGAAATTCCAGTGCCATAAGGACGTTCTCACAGACGTTAAATGAAGGAAAACTGTAACTGAATCAGGCTCTTCAGATGCAACAGCAGCAGGACAAGTAAACTCATAATCAGTGGCGCAATGAATCAATATGATTTCAGGGTGCCCATTAACTTGCTCTCAATGAAACGCACAAGTAGACATTATCATAACTCATAGATACTATTGTGGTCTCTCAAACGTACCTGATACTGTTCTTCGGTTGAATGTACGTGATGATAATTTGGATTACTTTATATCAAGTTTGAGAGAGCAGCCTTCAATGATGCCTGATCCCTAAAAATGTAGTGGCAATATAGTGTTATCCTCCTTACCGATAGAATCAAATCATGAACTAGGCAGCCGATCAATTTTGTATGAATTGGGTATCATTCGGTACATGTCGAATGAGTCCCTGTTTGCGTGGTTTGGAAGTGTTAGAAATGGGATCCCTGGCTGGCCAGGGCTTGCACCAAAGTCAGTCAGAGACCACCATTCCCATGTCAGGGCAAGGGAGTTATACACCAAGATAACCCCTGCTCACCCCCTTGGTAACGTAGCACGAGCAGTAAGGCTAAACTCGGAGGCAATGTGAGTTAAGTGTTTGCGCACGCACCCCCAGCAACAACACCCAAGGCCCACCACAAAGGAAACACCACACAAGGTTATATATAAAAATAGCCTTTGTATTACATCAAAACACATTAGATAAAAACACACACTTTACAATGTGCCAACAGGCATGGGCAGAATTTACAGGGGATATGTACAAGACAGGGCCACCTGGACCACTGTCAGGAATCAGCACTTTTAGAACAACTTAGCACTTGGTATAATTAGTATTTAGACATTGCATATAAAGCACTGTAGCACACAACCAGTAACTACTGGTACCAGGTAAGTACCACCTACGCAACCCTAACCACCTTAGGAGAAGGTCACGCAGGGAACCAGGACCTCACTAGCACATAACACTTGATGCATAACATACATTCAGAGGTGTAAGGAACAAGGCACATGATGCATAAACAACACATTCAGAGGTGCAGGGAAGGAAAACACATGATGCCTAAAAACATTCAGCGGTGTAAGAACATGGCACATGACGCATTAAAACACGTTCAGAGGTGCAGGAGAACAATTGCGCAGAAATCACCTTAGCAAGTAAATCACAAGTTGCGCAAAACTCACATTAGTCACCACCTGTGACTGTCCCTAGGCCAACTGGCCTCTCTAGGGCTAGGACGCCCTGTGTCCCAGTGTCAGGGGCCTAAACGTGGCAGTTGCCCACAAAGTGCTGGGCAACTGGTGCAAACAATGATGGGGCCAACGTGGGAGCCTCGCAGGCTCTGAAGAAAGGAAATGCCCTCTAGAGCCTCTCTGGGCTCTCAAACAAATGTGGGTGGTGAGCCTCTCTGGCTCTAGAACAAGGAGCTGGCACTCGAGCCTCTCTGGGCTCGTAAAGCAACTGCGGGCGTGGGGAGCCTCTGGGGCTCAAAAACAGGAATGCCCTGAGCCTCTCGGGCTCTCAAGAAATGTGCCCAGAACGTTGGAGTCTCTCACGGGGGACTTGGAAACAAGGAAATGCCGCCTCGCAGGCTCGTAAATTAACTGTGGCTGGAGCCTCTCGGGGCTCGACAACAAATGGGGCGGCGTGAGCCTTTCAGGGCTCAGGAACAAATGGGGCTACTTGGCTAGAGTCCCCCCTCCTGGGGACTCAACAACGACAATGGCCCCCGGAGCTCTTGTGGGCTCGAAATACAATGACCCCTGGATGGTGGAGTCCCACTCTGGGGGACTCGAACAGAACCACTGGCCCACGAAGCCTCAACCGGCTCTACACACTGGAGGGGAGGGGCGGGCACCGGCAACGTGCCCCGACGCCCTCCTCCCAGATACTGATCTTCGGGCCTCACTCACCGGGTCTCTGTCAGGCGGCGAGGTTCTGTCTTTCTGGCTGTCCTCCTTCTGTGCTCTCCGGGGCTCTCCCTCACTCTTGGGAGCCCCGGAGAAGGTACAGACGCCGGCTTCTCTCCTCTGCGGCAGGAGCGCGGGGTGGGCTCCCGTCATATTCCTGTTGTCCCGCTCGTCCCACCCCCGGCCTGCCTGACTTCCGGTTCGGGTGCCGGGCGGCGGCGGGAGCAATCTCGGGCACAATCCGGGGTGGGCTTCCGGTCCAAGGCGGAATCCCTGGCAGGGTGAGCACCCGCTAGGGTGCAACAGTGGCCACAAGGCAAATTAGGGCCAGGACACCGTAATACGCGGCGTGGGCAGCCGCTAGAGGGAAATAAAAGCGCTGCCAAGCGCTATAAGCAAAATCGAGCGCTCCCAGGCGCTAGCAGCAAGAATGAAGCGCTCTTAAGTGCTAGGGGGAAAAGTAAAGCTCCAGCAAGGTTCTGGAGGCAGACAGGGGGGGCAAGGCTGGGCCCAGAGCCAGCTCACTGGACCTCCAGGCAGGGAAGCACTCCAAGTGGCGGTCCTCCTGGCCCCAGCAACAGCAGCAGCCCCCTCCGGTAGGATCCTGGAAGAGAACAAATTGTAAGGGGACACAGCCCCTTCTTATACTACTAAATCCTTTGTCTGTTGGTGCAGGGTGGGGGAGAAAGCAGTCGCAGCTGGTTTTGGAGCACCCTTTATGGCTCAACCACCCCTTTCATTCACTAGGGAGGCTAGGGTCATTAGACACACCACAGGGGGCGGAGCCAGCATTGTGTGGGGAAAGCCCAGACCCATTCAGGAACCAGGTGCAGCCCTCCCTCACATCACTCATGCTGGTCTCTCCACTCACTCCTGGGCAGACCCATCCAGACTTCCTGGAGCCAGGCCCCCCAGCCAGTTTCAGCCAATCACATGCCAGCACTCTCACAGCACACGCACAGCCATGTCTAGAAGTGGCACTTCCATACTAGACACACACACGCCGCATACATCATTTCGCAGCATTCAATCACACGAGTCCGCACATACCAGACTCGAGCCTGTACACCCCACGCATCAGGAACTACCAGGGACACATACATTCCCCATGCATTCCTACGGGAGGGCAGGCCTATCTCATCACATGCACTCAGAGTGCGCATGCACTTTCCACTGGGACACAGTGAAAGTGCGCAGAAACCAAAAATCACCATCACCAGGTCACCATTAAAAGCAAAAAGTTTAGGGGTGAACCTGCCAGAAGGGCCCAGTCCAACAGGAAGGAGATGAATGTACAGATTAAAGAGAAAGGTGATTTTTAATTTCCAGCTGCAAAGGACTTTATCAGGTTTAGTATTCTTCTATCGAACACAGCTTCGCTCAACATCTTGATAAAAAAGCTTTGATCATGGTGCAAAAAGCAGTCAATAGCGCTAACAATATCAGCATTTTTAAGCCACTACTATTGCCTGCCTTTGTACCTCATGTAAGAGGGATTGCACTACACCCATGTGCTATGGCCTGGACAGAACACTGATTGTAATAGGGCAATGTTAGGCCTGACAAACCTGAGGTTGTGTTTCTATAGACGTTTTGCTTTTTTTTCATGGGTTTTTCTGATTCTCTTTTAGTGGCCTTAGGGCTCTGGGCACTTTCCCACTGTAATTGCAGAGTGAAAGTGTGCACTCCCGTCCTACACATTGGAGGAAGTGTTGCTTACCTGGACTGCTGGAGCGTGCGCGAGCCAAGATGGTGGACGCGCTTTAAGCTCCATCAGTGGTTTCAAACCTCAATGGCTGCATATGTTTGGGATTTCATTGCCCCAGACGCATACCTGATGCTTTTTTCATCACTTTTATCACCTCGGTTTCCTCCCTTATGCTCCTATAGTGTTCCAGTCAGGAGCCCTCTTTTCAAGAGACTGCCTGAGGGAGGTTTATGAAACAGGGTGGACTTATTCAGCCTGCCACTGCTTCTTAAAGGTACTGTTTCTGTCTTTTGCTTCACATCTTAAAGGGTGCAGCCTGCTATTACTGAAACCTGGCAACTGTTAAACCTTACTTTCTCAGCAGCATCATTTCACTTGTTTATTGCATATTTGTTCAGTTATTCTTCCTCCAAGAGGAGGATTGTGTTCTCTGTTTTCATATTTACTCAACTTTACCAACCTTTGCTATCCTTTTCTCTTGTAAATTGCAATTTACCATTTTGAATCATACAGCTGATTTAGATGGCTATTACATTTATGTTCATGTCAAGATTGATACATCTTTTCTCCATTTATTCATTATTTATGCTCCCACTCAAAATGACCCCCATTTTAGGCAAACAATCACATATAAAATACTTACTATAGACCCTGTATCTATTATTATGGGTGGTGTCTTTAATACAATTTCCAACTGTCATGGTCATCCAACGGAGGCTGGGGCCGAAGGGGTTAGTTGGGTCTCCTCAGAGGGTTTCCTTCCCATGTTTGTATGATGCAATGACTGATGAGAGGGTGACGCCGCCTTCGTTAGGCACTTGGTGCTTCCCAAAGTACTACAGATCCCAGATGGCACTGGGACCTATGGATGAAAGGAAGAACCGGCACAGCCCGGGTTTTGGCGCACTATAAAGCCCCTTCCCTTCCTGGGGTTGGGGCTTGATGAACTGAATATTTCCTGTCAGCAGATTCTGCCCGTAACTGGGTTGCCCCCTTGTTGCCTCCGAGGCATCCGCAATTCTCTGCCTTGGTTTCCCAATTCCTGTGGGGGTGAACCAGCTGCACCAGAGGTCTGATAGCACCTGGAAACTGAAGGTATTGTTTTCGTGAAGTCAGGAGCGACACGCAGGATCTCTCCTCTCGCAACCGTGACTATCGATACTGAAGTTGTTGTTTGGCCTGCATTACGGGAAAGAAGCACAGGAGCGCTCCTCCCGTATTGTGACTAATTCTTGACGCCCTGCACCATTGTAGGTCAAAGCAAGTTGTGTGGGTGGTGGGCTGTACTCGCTACGCTGTCCTTGCCTGTGTTTGTGATGCTTTTTGCAGGCTCGCGGGGAAATATCGCGCAAACTTACCCACGTGGTCGTGTTTGCGCGTGGCCATCTTGTTTTTCACTCTATGCTATGGTTCTGGGGCCTGCTTTTCTATCCTCCCTCTATCTTTGCCATCCTTAGGTTTTTACACTGTTTTTCTGATCTTTTTTATTTATTATCTATCCCTCTCTGTCCCTAAGTCTATATTTTGCATTTTATTTCTACTTTTACTGCTTTTTTTCACTTTTCTACTGTTTTATATTACTTCCTTCTTTAAGCTTCTACTTCTTCCCCAAACTTTATTTTTCCCTTTTAAATTTTCTTTTCCGCCTCCCGCTCACCCCAGAACCATGCCTAAGGGCACTAATAGCTTCAAGAAGGGCAAGGCGCATGCGCCCAAGAGCCGCCTGCCTTGCGGCAGACTGCTCCCTTCAGGGGTGCAGGTCCGGGAGCTTTTCGGCGAGGTGGCTGCCCTTGTTTTTTTTGTGCAGCGCCACCTCCCCTTGACCTTGGCAGCAGGCAGCAGGCCTGGCTCTGGGTACCAGACCCAGGAGCGTCACCGCCGGTGGGCGAAGGTGCGAGGGGCAGTGTTTCGTCAATCAGGGGTCTGGCGCACCTATAACCAGCTGGTCCACCGGTGGTCAGACATCTTGGACAAGGAGCAGGACCTGCTGGACCTGCTAGGTGTCGAGGTCGTGGGGCTTGGTGATTAGCTAATATACTAGTAGCAAAAGTATTGTGTGTCATTTTTTTTTTAATAGCAAGAACACTGCTGCTTACATTGCAGGTAAATTACGTTTCAAAATCTTCTCTGATTGTATGACACAGGTGCTCGTCGGCACTACTCGTACTTGTTTGCAACTTTGCGCTCGCTTGGGCTGATAATGTAAGAGTTTACTTAGAGAACTGAAGTTAGGTAATGCAATTGCTAGAGAGATTCTAGTCCTTCGTTTTTCCTCCTGTCACTAAGAAGAGATAGTGCTGAATGGATTGATAGGTTTAGTTAGTATTAGTTGGTTATTTCTTCGAGGTCTGCGTGAGGCATACTCTCCGTCACTGAGTCCTGCTTACCCCAGTCCTTAGTAAAACCTTTTGTTGTTTGTTTAGTGAGTGGACGGCTTAGAAAGTGTCAGTAGCAGAACATCAGATGCAACCAACCAACAATTTGGTGTATGCACAAATTCATGCATGTGTCCTCCACCTATGCATTTTTGAGGGCTAAAATTTAAATGCAGACTTATTGAACAATTGGCCCGTCTGGAATTTGTGGGCTACGTCAGGTGGTACATAGGCTTAGTTAGTATTCTGGAATCACAATGGAACACTGGATTAGTGTTCATAAATAATAATAAGTAGACGGTCCATGAATCCTGCAATAATACTTCTAGTCGATCCGATTAAATAGATAGGTCAACTGTATTGCAATTGTTGTTTTTCTAAAATGTTTTTTGAGCGTTTTTGCAAAATATTTTATTTGTTTCACAGTACATCAATCAAAGTTTGTCTCTTTCTTTAGTAAATCTTACATGATCAGTACCCAGGGGCAAGAAGACGGGGTCACAGCCACAGGCGGCGGGACAAGATGATCAAGATGCCTCCCAGGGCCAGGACCGCTCCTCTAACGAGGGCTCTGCTGCTGGCCCCAGTAAGCCCTCCAGTGGTTAATATTACCATTATATTTTCCTAACTTTTACTGCACCTTATTTTTTCCTAACTATTATTTCTGTTGCTAATTCTATTTTTTTCCAAATCTTCTTTGATGTATACTGTTTCTAAATTCTTGTTATCCCTGACTCTCACTACCTCTGCTATGACTCTCTGTACTACGACTATTAGTCTGTCTGTAGCTACGCTTGCCCAGTTGGCCGCTCTTTATTTTAAAGGTTTTAAATAAAGCTCAAATTCACCAGTAGCTCTAGCCACGGAGCCCAGTCCTTTGGGTTGTCCTCTTTTGGTCTTCTTAATATTTATGGAGGCTTTTCGACAATTCCAACCAATAAAATGCCCAACCAGATATTTGACTATTTTTGAGGATATACTACTACTGTTGTGGGGATTCTGCACATCCACATACAGAACTATGCACAAGAAAATAGGATGTTGGTGATGGGAGGTCATTACGTCCCTGAAACCCCCAAAGATACCCAATTATTAGACAACCCAGAACATAATAACACCCTTTCGCTCACTCACTCATGTAAGTCTACCACACCAAATACCACAGTCTATGTGTAAGTTCAAAAGGTTTATTTTCAACTAACTAACAAGCTCTGTACGTTGTTCTACAATTCAATTCAGTAAGTACACTATATGAGCCAGCTCCAACAGCTTCAACAGCAAAATGCATAAGATTAAAACAATAAACATTGTTACAAGTCCTTCGAAGACAAACGATCTCTGTGCGAATTCTGGGGGACCCCTCACCTTAGAACGTAGAAGTACTGGTTGGTTACAAATAGCTCTGGTTCGTAGAAGGAAATCTTCTGCCTGTTATGAGAAAATGGTGTGCGTAAGATAGTATATTGCAAGCATTTCTCAGTCATGCCAAAGTGTAGCATGTTATGGCTAAGCAGTACAGACGGACCAGAACTCCATAACAAAGTGGCCTGTATGAGCTCATGTGGGCTCAAAGGTGTCACTCTTACACAACATGCTGCGAGGTAACTTTGAGGATTCACCTGCCGCGCAGGACATGAACCCCCAGATGGACCAGTGTCATCCTTACCTTTCCCCATCTCCACTTCTCTATTTACAGAGCTTCCCCGGGCTACCGAGTTTTCCAGAGTACTGTCCCTTTAAGATCCCGGGACTGCAAGGTCAGGTGGCGGAGTCAAGTGGGCTTGAGAATTCCAAAAGCGAGGAAGCAGAAGAAGGACGGCGTTCAGCGGGACGAGGAGAGAGAACCAGCGAAGAAGAGGAGACTTGGGTTAGGACCTTCCTTGTACTGCCAGGTGACGTCAGAAGAATCGGAGCAGAAGTCAGTGAGGAGAATAGCAGACAGCAGGAACACCTCAATGCGGGACGAGCTCCAGGCGGAACAGACGGGCAGCCAGACCCTACCTGGCACCACGAAGACGCCAGCCACGGCCACAGGAGTTCGTGGCTCCCAAAGGAACGGGGACGTTGGGCGCTGCCGTGGGGCAGCACAAGTGAGAACAGCAGAGAGGGGGGAGGTGGGGGAGAAAGCACGAGCGCGTAAGGTGAACTGATTACCGGCGTAAAAATACACAGGACACCCTGGTGACGGTTAAGGTGCACTGACCACTCCCTCACTGTTCACCCCCCCCCCCCTGGCTTCCTGCGATATACCCCCAGATCCTAGAACCCCGTTCGGACAACTCGTTTTTGTTCTCTTCTTTTGTTTTTCCCATACATGTATTGAGTCACTGGAAAGACTCTGGAGCGTGACAGAAACCTCCCAAAGAAGCCCCACCTGGAAGACTACAGGAGGATCAAGAGGACTACAGTTCCCACAATTCTTTGTTGATAGCCTTTAAATAAACCCAAAACTAGTGAACCCTTTAACATTGTCCTGGTCTGCTTCTCCACCGCCCCACAGTAACGTCACGTGCGCTAAAGACATGACGCTAAAATGGTTGCATTGCATGGCTCAGGATAACTTTGCAAAGAGTAGAGTAGACTGGAATGACCATAGGGACCATAACACTACTAGTGTCTACTCTACTCTAGTTAGTACGCGATTTGGACTAGTGATGTATGCTGTATATGATTGTATGTATTAACTTTTTTTCCCAATCTTGCTAGTGAAAAAGAATAAATAGGGGGAGTTGTATATATGGCATCTAAAAATGTGTATTGTTTTTCTAGGCGTACTACCGACCACCAGTGCCGGGACCAGTGGCGATGCAGCCATTCCGGAGGGAGCAGGAGATGCGGCAACGGCACCTGCAGGAGCTACTACATGGGGTGAGCCAGCAGCAAAGGCAGGCGGTGGTAAGTTATATTCCTTACTTATTGACATTACACTAGCAGGAAGGGTGTACTGTGCACTCACTGTGCTGTTGAGACTTGAACATTATACAACGGTTGAAGAAGACACTCTTTACTTAGCAATGGCATTAGCAATAGCATTAGCAATGTGAGTTGAGTAACCAATGGCCTCTTCTATCTGACTCCAACTCAGCTGTGAAAGTTTTATGGAGAAGACTAAAAGTGAGATCAGATGACCTTGATGGATGTGTTGAACAATAAAGGAAAGAAGGGTGGATGGAGGAAGGACGGGCTAGATGTAATATACGTTGGAAAGATACGTTGGAAGCATGCATAGGTGGCTGATAGGAATCAGATGCATGGGTTGTTGAAGGATGGGTGGAAAGTGAAAGAAAAGATGCCTGCCTGGGTGGGCAACACTGTATGGGTGGATAGGATAGTAAGAATCATCAGCGGTGTTTGGGTCTAACTCAAAGCCAAGGCAAGCAAGGAAGGACGCATGGGTGGTTGTTGGTGAAACAAACTAAGGTTTGTTGAGAGATTAAGAAGAATGATAGACATTTACTTTGACTGGATGGATGCCTGGATCTATTCATTATCATCATCATCATAGATAGCATAGGTGGAGACTGTCACTGGATGCAGACTGGAGTCTTAGTTTGAAGATAGTATAAAATAAACTGTGCCACAGTAGCAAAGCCAAGGGGAATATAAGTTGCTTTATCAGAATACTCCCTTGACTCACAGTAGTTTGCAAGCCCATAATATATATATTATGTATGTATGTAGTTAATAAGTGCCTTCCCCTGACTCCGAGGACCACTCGCTACCTATGTTAATTTCTTTTCGAGTGTGTCAGCCAGCCTGCCATGGGGGTGGCCTAGCTATCTGTTGGTTACACAATCAATCAACGCAAAGTACCTCATGTTGTCCCATATATAAGCAATGCTCATTGGATCAGATATATTGTCTGCCTTTTTGTAGTAGTCAGGGCAGGGTGAAAGTGAAATTGAGCAATTGCCCTTGATGTAACAGAGAGAGTATGGCCAGTGCCACCCGTAATAGAAAAATATGAGCATCCCCACCTGCAGACAGTAGTAAATGAAACTAACGTGAGTCTGCGTCATCATGACTCAAGTATGTTTGTCTTAGGCGCAAGCTGACTGAACTGGCGTGCCTCTGCCGGCTACAACAAGGTTATGTAATTTCGCCAAACTAGAGAGAAAAAGAAGACTGCTGTACTACTGTATTCCACAGTGCTAGTATAATGCCTGAAACTCCCACAAATGTTAGAAGCCAAGGAAGTGGGAGGACAGATAAATACCACAAATGTTATGTACTGTGCTTGCTATGACTACTGCTACTATGCCAATATGTGTTGAATTCATTTTGTGTCACTGTTTTGCTAAGAGTATTGGTATTAGCATTTTTTTCTTTCTTGATATAGCTCCTCCAAAACCAACCAGTAAGGAGTTGGCTGTTATGGCCCGGTGCCGGAAGCTGGAGGCCATCAGAACAGAGTACCGGTGGCTGGTGATTCTGGCAGAGGAGGAGGAAGAAGCGGCAGCAGCTGCAGCCTCCTCCAATGCCCCGGGCCCCAGCCAGGCCACTCCAGTGGTACGGTGCTGCAGTCAGGCAGCCTCCCGCCACATAGCAATAACATTCAGCACTATTGCTGCCCCACCCTGTGGCTGCAACTGCAGGGCATATGCGTGCCGTATGCGTGACAGGAGGAGGAGGTAGAGGAGCTCAAGGAGAGGGTCAAGGTCTTGGAGATTGACATCCGTAGAGCCCGCAGCTAAAGAAAGACCCTGTTTAATTGCCACTTTTTTATAGGTTCTTTTGGTGGATGGGAATTGGGCTTTGAGGTTTACTTTTTATGATGTATGAGCAATCCAGATCCCAGGTTCTCAGAACTGTAGTACAGAATATCAACAAGGAAAGGTCTTTTGATTAGTTAGAGATGCAGAAAAACACAGGCCAACAAATGGATGGCCTCAAAGAGGGAAAGAGAAACGAAAAACCAGAAAAATACAGGAAAAACTCTGTCACGGATCATTGGTGTCCCATCATTACACTTTGCGTGTCCAGTGTCATCATCTGGGCTACCAAATAACTATACTTCACCATACCTCCAACCCGGAGGAGGATGGACAAAGGATATAGTTATACCCTCTTTGTAGAGTTTTTTTTACAAGAGAGTAGCATGAGAGAACGAGACACCCTTGAAAGATTAGTGCAGTGTAAAGAAGAAAAGAGACACCCAGAAGACACAGACTCAGGACTAGGTTGACTTTGTAGATTGTGCTACTAAGGCTCTGGAGGGCTGGTTATTGGACAGTAAAGTGTGTGGCTATGCAGGATTGTATAATCTGATCATGAGGGAGCAGATCTTTAATAACTGTCAAAATCAGCTGTTGCATCAGCACCTGGTAGACTCTGATCTGACGTCTCCCCAAGAATTGTGAAAGAAGGCAGGCACATGGGTCAGAGTCAGGGAGAAGCAGAAGGTGCAGAAGCAAGGTGGTGACCAAAAGAAGCCAGATCAAAAAGGTGGGGAGAAGAGTAAAGACCAGAAGCCTTCACAAGGTCCCCTAAAAGCTTCAAATGGTGGGAATTCCCAATCTTCTAAAAAGAAAGAATCCCCAAGAAAACCTTGGTGTAAAGTCTGTAAGCAGAATAGCCATTGGACAAGAGACTGCACCAAGACGGATGCAGCTCCAGCCACGATTGCCCCTAAGGCAACTGTTCCCCCTAGTTCAGCTACAAATGGTGGCTCTCAGCAGAAGGGTGTAGTAGGGGTGACCCTGGGATCTGAAATGGGCTCTGGCCTAGTCCGAGTTCCAACTCAGGCTGTGTTAGTCTGTGATGGAGGCATGAACATGACCTCCTCTGTGAGTCCCAGTAACCTGGGCAAGTACAGACAAAGGCCTTTGATAAATTAAAAAGAGGCTTTGGCCTACAGGGACACAGGGGCAAGTGTCACAATGGTGACACCAGACTTTGTGGACCCTGGACAAGTCATACTTGGTGAGACATACTAAGTGATCAATGCTAGCACTGTCAGGACCTCCTATGCCCTGGCAGTTGTTAATTTCTCCTGGGGAGGGGTAACTGGCCTTAAGAAGGTTGTGATAAGTGCAGACCTCCCTGTAGAATGCTTGCTTGGAAATGACTTAGAGACTTCTGCCTGGTCTGCAGTGGAATTAAGTACCCATGCAGAAATGTTAGGGAACCATGCACATGTGTTTGCTGTGACTAGGTCACAGGTCAGAAAGTCTAACACCGGACATGCCCTGGATTCGGAGTAATGGACCAGGTGCCTTCCAAGAAAAGGAGCAGTGGGGTTAAGGCAGTGCCTTCCCCTCTGACTCAGAGTGCCAGAACAAGACTTGGGAAAGAATTGTCCCTCACTTTCACTAGCCCCACATGTCTGAAGACACAAAGGAGTTGTGTCGCTCCTGTGTAACCTTGCAAGCCAGTGGTAAGGCAGGTGGCACTACAAAGGCCCCCACAATACCACTACCTGTGGTGGGGGTTCCCTTTGAGAGAGTGGAGATTGACATTGTTGGACCAATGGATCCTCAGACAGCATCTGGGCACAGGTTTATCCTAGTGGTTGTGGACCATGCAACTAGGTACCCAGAAGCTATTCCCCTTAGGACCACTACAGCACCTGTTGTGGCAAGAGCCCTCTTGGGAGTGTTCTCAAGAGTGGGGTTTCCTAAGGAGGCAGTATCTGACAGAGGTGCAAACATTATGTCCAGCTACTTGACTGCAATGTGGAAGGAATGTGGAGTGAACTACAAATTCACCACACCCTATCATCCACAATGCAATGGTTTAGTTGAGAGATGCAACAAAACCTTAAAGGGTATGATTAAGGGTCTCCCAGAAAAGCTCAGGCGGAGATGGGACATCCTGCCACCCAGCCTTTTGTTTGCATACAGGGAAGTTCCTCAGAAGGGGGTTGGCTACAGCCCATTTGAACTTCTTTTTGGACACCCTGTCAGAGGACCATTATGTCTGGTGAAGGAGGGATGGGAGTTACCTCTCAAACCCTCTAAACAGGATATTGTGGACTATGTACTTGGTCTCCGCTCCAGGATGGCTGAATACATGAAAAAGGCAACTAAAATCCTTGAGGCTAGCCAGGAATTACAGAAAACCTGGCATAACCAAAAGGCTGTACTGACTGTTTACCAGCCAGGACAGAAAGTGTGGGTGCTGGAGCCTGTGGCCCCAGCAGCTCTCCAAGACAAGTGGAGTGGACCCCAAACTATTGTTGAACAAAAGCGAGAGGTTACCTATTTGGTAGATCTTGGAACTCCCAGGAGCCCCATAGGGTGCTCCATGTCAACAGAGTGAAACCATATGTTGACAGGGCAGACATGGGTTTGCTCATGGCTACTGATGAAGGACAGGAGGAAGAGATTGACCCTCTCCCAGACCTGCTCTCTCATAACCCTGATGATGGATCAGTTGATGGAGTAGCCTTGGCAGGCAGCATCACTGATCAGCATCAAACTGATTGCAGACAAGTTCTCCAACAGTTCAGACATATGTTTTCTCTGACTCCATGTCAGACTACATGATGCACTCATGAAGTGGACACTGGAGACAGTCTGCCTGTTAAAAGTAAGATTTACAAGCAACCTGATCATGTCAGGGACTGCATCAGGACAGAGGTACAGAAAATGTTAGAGCTGGGAGTTATTGAACCCTCAGATAGCTCGTGGGCTAGTCCAGTGGTCTTGGTACCAAAACCTCACACCCAGGGTGGTAAGAGAGAGATAAGGTTTTGTGTAGACTACAGGGCCTGAATGCAGTCAGTAGGACTGATGCCAATCCAATTCCAAGAGCAGGTGAGCATATAGATACTTTGGCCTCAGCCAAGTTTCTCAGCACATTTAATCTTACAACTGGCTACTGGCAGATCAGATTAGCTGATGATGCAAAGCCAAAAACAGCATTTTTAACCCCTAGTGGGCACTATCAATTTGTGGTAATGCCCTTTGGTCTGAAGAATGCACTTGCCACTTTTCAAAGGTTGGTGAATACAGTCCTACAAGGCCTGGAAGACTACCGTGCAGCCTATCTTGATGATATTGCTGTCTTTAGCTCCACCTGGGAGGATCACCTGGTCTACCTGAGAAATGTTTTGGAGGCCCTGCAAAATGCAGGCCTAACTATCAAGGCTACTAAGTGCCAGAAAGGACAGAGTCAGGTTGTGTACCTGGGCCACCTTGTAGGTGGAGGCCAGGTTCGGCCATTGCAGAGAAAAATCCAGACCATCATGGACTGGGTTGCTCCAACTGCCCAGACTCAGGTCAGAGCTTTCTCGGGCCTGGCTGGGCTCTACAGAACGATTTGTCAAGGGGTATGGATCCATTGTGACACCCTTGAATGACTTAACTTCTAAAAGAATGCCTTAGACAGTTCAGTGGAGAGTCAGCTGCCAAAAGGCATTTGATGACCAGAAGCAGGCCACGTGCACTGCACCAATTCTGCAAAGTCCTAACTACTCCAGAGAATTAATTGTCCAAACAGATGCATCTGAGTTGGGGGTAGGGGTTGTGCTGACACAATTGAATGATGAAGGTCAGGAGCAGCCAGTAGCTTTCATTAGCAGAAGGCTGACCCCTAGAGAGAAACGCTGGTCAGCTATTGAGAGGGAGGCCTTTGCTGTGGCTTGGACTCTCAGGAAGCTGGGGCCATACTTGTTTGGCACTCACTTCACTGTTCAGACTGACCATACACCCCTCTTATGGCTAAAACATATGAAGGGTGAAAACCCCAAACTTTTAAGGTGGTCCATTTCCCTACAGGGGATGGACTATACAGTGGTACATAGACCTGGGAGTAACCATGCCAATGCAGATGGACTCTCCAGATATTTCCACTTAGAACATGAAGACTCAACTGGTCAAGGCTAGTTTAATGTCTCTGTGTTTGGGGGAGCTGTGTAGGAGAGTAGAATCTGCTAACTATGGTTACCCCCACATTTTGCTGTGTTTCACTGATTTATCGACTTTAGTCTGGCTGGGGCCCTGATAAACAGGATGCCAGCCTAACTGCTTCCTCTCTAAACTGTTTGCATGTACATTAGGTACAGTCCAAATTGGTTACTGGGTTACCCTTATGAGTCCATAGTATATGGTACCTTAGGTACCAAGGGCATAGGTACCCTAGAGGCCTACCAGGGGCTGAAGCATGGATTATGCCACCCCTGGGAAGCCTTCCAAAATGGCACCACAGGTATGCTCCTGCATCCTGGGTAAGGTGGTGTAAGCACACCTTACTAAGATATAGTATACCTATATCTACCTGTAAAAACAGACACATATAGACTTATAAGTCACTCCTATGGCAGGCCTTGACAATCCTGAAGGCAGAGTGCTTGGTTTTATGTGAGAGGGTGCCCAGGCATGAGCTGAGCCCCATCTGCAGCTTTCGGAATCCCTTCCTTATAGTTGTTCTGTGATACAGCCATACCATATACTCTTAAGTGCATTATAACTTCGCTGTAAATGCCAACTTTGGAATGGCTGCATCAAAACATGTCGTGTTTGGTGTCAAACACTTTGGAATCCTACTCCCCCTGCCAGTCCTGGTGGCAAGGGTAGAATCCCACCCTTCTAGAGGGAGAAGACATATACACCTTTACTTACCCGGTAATAGTTAAAAAGAGCCCCAGCATCACAAAATGAATGCTGCTGCCACAGACACGAGTCTGACCTCTTGCTGCTGGATGAAACTCCAGCAGGGGAGGCCTGGACAATAGGTTTCCTGTCACAGGGAGGTTTAACCACCTCCTCAGACAGGGTTTAGTGTATTGGGGCAGTGTGGGCGCATTCAGTGAATGCTTTTCAGACAATACCTGGGGCACACAAGTTGTCCCTGTGCATTTTCCAGTTCAAACCGATTGCTGGGGCATTCAGCCCCCGCTCTGGCATGGAACTGGACAAAGGGGAAGGGGTGTAACCACCCCCTCCCCAGGTCCTCCCATAGGTAAGACCTTCGAATTAGTCCATCCCCTAAACTTAGTATAAGTATAGGAACCCAGTCCCTAGGACTTTAGATTACCCTGGACGAAACTCTGCAACATATATCCTGGACCTTTGACATTCTATTTCAACTAGAAGACGGAAGGATCTCCCTTGGGGTCAAGGAGTGACTCCCCTGTTCAAACAGGCACCAAAGAAGCATCTTGCCAGTCTGCATTTCTGAGGCTCCTGCTGGATCCCAAAGAATCTGCGACACAGGACATGGACTTCCAGACATCTCTGAGGCTGACACGAGATCACAGCAAAGCTGAGACCCGCAGCCATCACGAGAGATGTGTATTGGGGCAGTGTGGGTGCATTCAGTGAATGCTTTTCAGACAATGCCTGGGGCACACAAGTTGTCCCTGTGCATTTTCCAGTTCAAACCGGTTGCTGGGGCATTCAGCCCCCGCTCTGGCATGGAACTGGACAAAGGGGAAGGGGTGTAACCACCCCCTCCCCAGGTCCTCCCATAGGTAAGACCTTCGAATTAGTCCATCCCCTAAACTTAGTATAAGTATAGGAACCCAGTCCCTAGGACTTTAGATTACCCTGGACGAAACTCTGCAACATATATCCTGGACCTTTGACATTCTATTTCAACTAGAAGACGGAAGGATCTCCCTTGGGGTCAAGGAGTGACTCCCCTGTTCAAACAGGCACCAAAGAAGCATCTTGCCAGTCTGCATTTCTGAGGCTCCTGCTGGATCCCAAAGAATCTGCGACACAGGACATGGACTTCCAGACATCTCTGAGGCTGACACGAGATCACAGCAAAGCTGAGACCCGCAGCCATCACGAGAGACGTGGGACCGGAACTCCGGGCACCGTGCATATTTGCAAGAGCACCTACTTCCCGAGTTTCCCGGAGTTGTGCATTGGGCTACTTGTAGTCCAAGCCCTGAGCACTATCTGCACCAAAGATTGTGGGCCTACACTCCACGAGTATTCCGTGGGTCTGCTTCTAGCAGTTTTGCTCGAGGCCCCTTCGCAATCCCTGGTCCATCGACTGGTGGGTCCCCACAAATTGTTTCTTGGGCTTTCCTGGTTGCTCCAGATGTGCCCTGACTCCCCTCCAAATGGTGAGTCCCTCAGACCTTGCTGATCTGCTCCGATGCCAATCCTTGCATTCTGCGTGGGTTGCTGTTTCCAAGGCTTGTTGGGTCCAATCCGGATACCGACGCTGCAGCACTCGACATCTGACGTGGGACAGCTCGAATCCAGCTCCTGGTTGTCGTCGATGCCGCCTGCTCCTCGTGGCTGAATAGTCAAGCTTCACCTCTTGCACCTGAAGTCACCGACATCAGCGGGCATATTCTTGTTGCCTCCCTGGTCACTGGCAAGTGACCCAGGCTCTGTCCCCTCTGCTTTCAGGTTCTTCAGATCTTCGATCCACCCTTGCATCCATCTGGACACCTTTCATCTGGTCGCCTGCAGCAGTTCTTTGCAGCTCTCCATAGGAAATGACGAAGAAACCCGACACGAAAAGACACCTATGCACTCAGCTCCCTGGGAGAAGTAACATGAGTACTTCGGTGCTCCCGTGGGTCTTGCCTCTCAAACTGTCCAGTACTGAAGGGGTTTTATCCTAGTCCACTCCTAAGTGTCCTTAATCTTTAAAAATCTAACCTCAACTTTCTCCATAGAAGTCAATAGTGATTCGCAGCTGTGTTTAGACACCGCACGCGTCCCCCGTGGGACTCCTGTGCCCCTACCTTGGGTGGTTTCTGGTTGCCCCAGCGGTTCTACAGGCCTTAGTCCTTGTCTCTATGTCCCTCGTGGTTCTTATACCATTTTCTTAGTATATGGTTTGTGAGGCCCCTAGGGCAAAACGTATACTGTGCTAATTTACTGTGTGCTAAATAAGTTTACTTTGTGTACTTTGGCATCTAGCCTCATAAATAGACTAGAGGGATGTGTGTATAATAAATACATATATATATTATATATACCTGGTGTGGTTTTCCTTTAATTTGGTCATTCATGAGGTTATAGACTGGTAAAAGAAGCTGCTTTACATGCCTTCAAAACTTAGACTGAAGGCTGCTCTCCACAGCTACCACTAGGATAGCTTTCTATAAAGATTGTCTTAAACCTACCATCAATGAGGGTTGTTTTGACTGGTGTAAGGTGCCCACTAGAATAGTGGACAGCATATTGCAGGCCAACTTCTCACAATCATATACATATGGAACACCTAATATGGAAAAGGTGGTTTCTGCCAAAGATGATTGAACATTGTTGTGTTCCACTTATCTGATATGTATTAATTATTACATATGTATATTCTATTCTGTAGTTTATATGTCACGCTCAGCTCCTGTCCGCGTCAGCTGTATGTTCTAGATTGCTAAACACACAAGATGATGGACGGAATGTTGCACAATGGCAAAACATTCACCCCAGTCACAGATATGGGTTTAATCCATCGTTATTTTGCTCACCAAGCCTCCCCAGTAAAGACATGGCCCCCTTCAAAACAGTCTTGACCCCGTGCATCATGGAAACAGTCCAGCCCAAACCGCCAAGCCATGTCTTCCCTGAACCGGAATCAAGCATCCTAGGACAAGTTTCTGGCTATCAGCTGTCTTCAGCAGGATAGCTTGACTCAGTGGCGTAGTGAGCACGGGACCCATGTCTGGGCATACCCTTCCCATATATGGTGAACAGCAAAACACACAAGATGATGGAAGGAATGTTGCACAATGGCAAACCATTCACCTCTAGTCACAGATCTGGGTTTAATCCTTCGTTATTTTGCTCACCAAGCCACCCCAGTTCAGAAATGGCTGTATCCAAATCAGTCTTGACCCTGTGCCTCGTGGGCACAGTCCAGCCCAAACTGCTAAGCCATGTCTTCCCTGGACCCAATCAAGCATCCTAGTACTGGTTTCTGGCTATCAGCCGCCTTCAGCCAGGATAGCTTGACTCCAGTGGCGTAGTGAGCAAGGGACCCACATCTGGGTATACCCTTTGCACATATGGTGAACAGCAAAACACACAAGATGATGGACGGAATGTTGTACAGTGGCAAAACATTCACCCCCAGTCACAGATCTGGGTTTAATCCATCGTTATTTTGCTCACCAAGCCACCCCAGTTCAGACATGGCCATATGCAAATCGGTCTTGACCCTGTGCCTCATGGGAACAGTCCAGCCCAAACCGCCAAGCCATGTCTTCCCTGGACCGGAATCAAGCATCCTAGGACCGGTTTCTGGCTATCAGCCGTCTTCAGCCAGAATAGCTTGCCTCCAGTGGCGTAGTGAGCATGGGACCCACGTCTGGGCATACCCTTCCCATGTAGGATGAACAGCAAAACACACAAGATGATGGATGGAATGTTGCACAATGAATGGCAAAACATTCACCCCAGTCACAGATCTGGGTTTAATCCATTGGTATTTTGCTGACCAAGCCACCCCAGTTCAGACATGGCCATCCAGATGATTGGGATCTTCTGGGTATGACAAATGCTGAATTAGCCTGTACTGCCCTAGCTCTTTCTTAGGCATCACTCCAATAGGTGAAATGATCAAATTGTGGATCGGCCAGTCATCAAAAGGGCCTGCCATCCGTCCTTCCAGCACTTCTTTGCTCAGTTTTTCTCGCACCACCCCACTATGCTCAGATGCTGACTTCAAATTATCCGCCCATCGTCTCTGCCTTGGACCCAGATAACCTAAATGAAAACCATATTGAAAACCTTCCAAAAGCTTCAGTTTCACTTCCTCATCCTCATAATCCTGCAGAGCTCCTTGTAGCTGAGACAGCCTAACTGGTGTAAGAGCCCTTTGGCCCAGAGCCCTACGCCCCTCTACCTCCCCGACCCCCTTGAAACTGCTGTTGTGGGCCGGAAGTACCTGCACTTGTCTGAATCCCTTGCTGGCTAACTGGAGGTTTGGGCCCCCAACATTTAACAAGGGGGTGGCGCCTACCACAGCTAGAGCATTCGTGTCTATACTTACAATATTCTCTAGTGCACAACCCCTTGTTGAAATCCCAGCACGCTCCATTTCCGGACTGTGTAGCTGAACTGCTTCCCACCCCACCCTGGCAAACCACTAGCTGTAAAAATGATCTTGCCACCTGAAGCTGCCCCCAATGTATTGTGGTAAATAAATAAATAATACCCTATTTTTGACTAGACATATATCATAACAGATAGCTCAATAAATAAGAGTCAAGATTCGAGGTAGTAGGAGTTTTGCAGGTTTATTACAGCATAAGGACAGGAACAGGACAACCTGCACGGGAATAGGATGGCAGGGCCCAGCAGCTGCTGGGGCTGGTCTGGGATGAGCGCGCTAACCTTTGATAACAATACACGAGCATATATACATAGCGCGAACACATAGCATTACATTGCAGTAGGCGTAGCAGTGGGTGGAGCAGAAGGCGTGACGCGTAGCAGTCGCGAAAGATAAGAGTAAAAGTAGGTGTAACTGGGCGTATACATAGACATGTGGTGCAGACGTAACAGAATATGTCATAAATGGGGCGGAAACATAGGAGGGGGCTACCTAAGGAGCCGGGACCTCTAACCTGGTGGTGCGCGCAAACTGGCAATGACGTATTACTAGGAGAAGCTGGGGGCTATGAACTCTGTGCTAGGAGCAGAGACTAAAGTCTGGAGGGTCGGAGCGACATGTACCTAAACCCTATCTAGTATCTGATGTTTAGGGAACATGTTGATATAAACTAGAAGTCAAGAGGGGAAAGGCTAACTTGATTCTAAGACTGGACCATGCATTATTCTACATGTAGTGCGTGATGAAGAATATTAAATGACCATTAAATACAGTATTTCTCTTAACATGGAGACGTGAAGGCTAGACAATGACGGAAACTATTGATGCAGTTCAGTAGCTTAGGAATGCAGAGAAGGAGGACTGAACTGATAACTGGAACTATAACATACTTTTGGCAGACTCAGAGGCAGAGCCAAGCTGCACCGGGCACTGCGAGGCAGGAAGTAAGTGAAGGGTCGAGGATACAGGTGGGGGCTGTATCGCTCCTCAGCGAGGACTTCAGGAGACAGGAGCTGAATCTAGTGTCCGGGCCCTGTTGAGGCCTGGAAACGGGGACTTTATAATGGAATAACGGGCACACTGAGAAACGTGGCAACATTACTTTACATAGGCCTGATATTCGTAGTATTCACGAGGCCTGGAAACTGGCATACTAGAGGTGGACACAACTGTAATTGCGTCATTAATCAGACATGGGGAGTAACATATGCATATTGGTCATGCACACATAACATATGATGGATGAGGCGTAGGGACACAGAACATGACAAAATTTACTTTTCCACATTCCCTCCTTGTCACTACGTTTCCATCAGGAAACATCAATATTCATGATACCATCTATCATTTCATATAGTATCATTTGCTCGTCTCTAATTATCCTGGAACGGGTTTTAGAACGGGGCTTGGGACTAGGAATACAAGAGGTAGCACAAATGCCGCAAATCGCAGGGCCACATTGTATACAGAGGCAGCAGCTGAATATGATCGCTACTGCGATACCTAGAAAGGACAGGACTTTCCATCCCCAAGCGGAAATTATATTCCAGAACCAACCGGACCATGTCCAGGTGCCTGGATTCTGGTGTAACAGATGGGCAATTTTATGGAGTCTGGTTATAGCTGAATAAACAGACGGCGCATTATTTGGAATGAAAATGCAGCAACTAGATCCGAGGACTCTACAGGCCCCGCCCCTATCGGCCAGTATGACGTCAAGGACGAGACGATTCTGTAAAACGACAATTCTCATAAAGGATTGCTCTTCGGTTAAGTTACCTAGAGCAGAAGCAGTCTCATCTACTACAGCTTCAAGGGTTCTTGTTAACCTACGGATTAACTTACTGTTTACAACTGTACCTAAATAAGGGAACACACCTTTATCAATATCAATGAATTGCTCTGCAGCAGTTTCAGTATAATCGACAATCGGGAGATTTCTCTTGTGTCTAGTATGTACTAGGAAGGAGTTCCTATGGTAGTCAGGTGGGGCTAGAAAAACAGGTGGCAGTAGGAAGGCAATGTAACAGGTTCCCTCCCAATCGAGGGGCAGACGAACATATGCGGTTTGACCACAAACAAAATAAGAATGACGTGAAGCTTTGAAAATAGATTTCCCACTGTCACTATACTTGACAACAGTAGTACATTCACTATGTCCTATATGTACGGAACCCTTATTTCGGACACATAATTCGCCTTTGACTGGTAGTACTGAAATAGCAGGTGAGTCTGAAGTAGTATCAGACTGAACATTCAGGACCATAAAATTCGACGAATAATTACCTAAATTATACACTTCATTTTCTAGATCTAAACCTGTTCTGTGGGGAAGACCTTGCTTGTCTGGGAAACATGTACTGTTAAGAAAAGACATATCTGTTGAGGATGATGTTAACGTGGACCATGCTCCACACGAACCATTATGTGAAAAAGGATAAGGAAAGAGTGGCAGAACTCCCTTCGGTGTCTGAAAAGGGGGGAGTCGACCACACACCCAACAATTTGTGGCATTGCTGGTCTGGTGTGAGTAATGTAACATACGGATAAATGAATTGTTACGCATAGCGAGGCGGTATGAATATTCGTGAGGAGGCAGATCACTGAACGTGTGCTCTGCTGTAGCATTAGCAGACTTATTTACATGAGGAACTGGAAAATACAGGAAAAATGCATAACTGGTGCAGGAAATCAAAATGCTGATGAATAATATGAAACTTAGAAAAACGATACATTGGTTTGAGTTGTTACTAACTCTCTCGCTATGGGGGTCTATCTTATACATGTCAGAAACAGTCTAACCGTTTCACCTAGGGGAGGACTTATACAATCAAACTGACTGACTTATTTTACTAGACCGTAGTTTTAACTTATACTCCTGCTGCGGAGTTTTCTCTAACAAGGGAGGGGTTGTAGCAATGTCTTTTGCGGGACAGTCCTTTAAAACAATATTTTGGCAATCCTTCGAATCCTGGGAAATGTTCTTGGAAATGTTTTTAGGTTTTAGTCCGTGAAATGTTTTAACATGAGACAGGTGGACCCACCCCTTCCTGCCTTCCAGCTTGACGGCAGTACGGGTGGTCAAGAGGACGAGTTTCGGCTCCTTCCAACGGGGCTCCAGCGGACTTGATCTGTCAAAGTTTCGGACCATCACCATGGAACCTGGAACGATTTCATGCGGTGCCACCTCGGTATTGTCTGGAAATGCGGCGGCAACCTGTGAACGACATGAGTTGAGGGCAGACATCAAGGAAGCTAGGTAATCTGTCAGCATATTACATGAAACATCAGTAATACTTCGGGGTCTTGGAGTACCCCACATGTTAGGGGGGCGGCCGAATACGACCTCATACGGGGACAGACCTGATCTGGAATGTGCGACCATGCGCATATAAAACAAAGCGACTGGCAGAGCTACTAGCCAGTCCACACCTTTTTCTTTACAAACCTTGGCAATGCGGATTTTCAGAGTCTGATTATGTCTCTCGACTAGACCAGCTGCTTCGGGATGGCGTACACAATGAAACTTCCACTGGTACCCTAACAACAGGGACACGTGCTTCATCAGCTCAGATGAGAATGGCTGACCGTTATCAGAATATACGACTCTAGGGAGTCCATATCGAGGGAAAAACTCACGAACCAACTGCTTGGCAGTGGTCGCGGCTGTGTAATCTGGGACAGGATATGCTTCTGTCCATCTGGACAAAGCGCATACAACTACAAGGACATACTTGAAACCTCGACATCGCTCCATCTGAATATAATCCATCTGGAGGACTTCAAAAGGGTGGTCAGGGGGCTGGAAACCACCTTGTTCCACCGGGACACTTTTACCTGGATTAAACTGACAACATATCATACAGGTACGGACTTTTTGCTTAGCTGCAGCTCGTAAATGCTTGTTGAACCAAATGTTCTGGATACTGTCTAACATAGCTTTTTCTCCTAAATGTGCTGGACTATGTGCGGTATTAATGATGACTTGAACCATAGAGTCGGGGAGAAACCATGTGGCTCTACCCTTCGTTAACCATCCTTGATCTGTCGGGACCCCTCCTTGTTCAGACCATTTCTTGATTTCTTCAGGAGTAGCATGTAACTGGATATCTATGACATCTTGTGTAGGGTCCTTAACTGTCATACATGTAGCCGGGTCTGGAGTATGTGTCTGTGTCGGATTAGCTTGAATGTCTGGAGTCTGTGCTGTAAGCTTGGCTGTACGGTCTGCTAGATCATTACCTTGAGAAATAATGTCAGTAACTTTCGTATGTGCTTTGCACTTCATGATAGCAATAGATGTCGGTAAGTGTATGGCATCTAACAGAGCTTGAATAAGGAGACCATGCTGAATCTTGGTTCCATGAGAAGTCATAAAACCTCTCTCCTGCCAGAGCACTCCGAAGTCGTGTACAACTCCGAATGCATAACGTGAATCTGTGTAAACATTAACTTTCAGGTTCTTGGCGTGTATGCAGGCTTGTGTCAGAGCGACTAGCTCTGCTGCTTGAGCGGACAGAGTATCAATACGGTGTGTTTTAATAACTTCGGTGTCAGTAGTCACTGCATACGCGGCGACTAGTTCTCCTGTGCTAGTTCTCATACATGAACCATCCACATAAAGTGTCAGGTCAGGATCTGGTAACGGAATGTCTGTCAGGTCTTGTCTTGGTTTTGTCGTAATGTTAACTACTTCCACACAGTCATGTGTGACAGAATTTGAATTAACTGATGGTAACAATGTAGCAGGATTCAGGACGTTGCAGCGTCTAATTTCTATGTGTGGCTGGAACAATGTCAATTCATAACCTGTTAAACGTGCAATTGTCAAGTGCTGAGTTTGTGTTCGGTTTAAAAGAACTTCCACGGAATGTGGGACTTGTACTGTCAGGGAGTGTCCTAAGACTATGGAATCACTTTGTCTGATAGCTAGTGCTATGGCTGCAACTGACTTGAGGCACGCAGGCAACGCCTGGGCGACTGGATCTAATGTGCTCGAAAAATAAGCACAGGGCTTGTATTGTCCTGCTTGATCTTGTGTGAGAACAGATAATGCTGTACCTTCACGTTCAGTAACGAAAAGTGTAAAACGCTTACTGTAGTTCGGTGTAGCTAGAACTGGAGCTTGACATAAAGCTTTCTTTAACTCGTTGAAACTAAGTGTATGTTCAGATGTCCAAGGGAGAACAGTCGATACGGCTGCCTCCTGTGTTGTTAACTGTATCAGTGGCTTGGCTAGAAATGCATACTGGGGAATCCATTGTCTACAATAAGAAGTAAGGCCGATAAAGGCACGTACCTCCTTCTGGGTTCTGGGCTGGGGAAGACTCGCTATTAACTGGATACGGTCTGGTGTCAACTGCCTACCCCTCTTGGACAGCAAGTGTCCTAAGTATACCACTTGCTGGACACAGAATTGAAGCTTCGAAGGGGACACCTTGTGCCCCATCTCGGCTAGGAAATACAGAACCGTGAGTGACGCTCGCTCGCAGTCACGTTCAGAACGGGCTGTGATCAGTAGATCATCGACATACTGGAGCAGGGCAGTGTCAGTTGGCATGTGAATGTTATCTAGTTGTCTCTTAAGTGCTTGACTGTAAATACTAGGGCTTTCTGTGAAACCTTGAGGAGCGCGTGTGAACATATAGCTCCTTCCATTTAAACAAAATCCGAAAAGAAACTGGCTGTCTGGATGAATAGGAACACTAAAAAATGCGTTCTTGAGGTCTATGACAGTGAAGAACGTGGCTTCGGAATCAATGGCTGTTAATAGGGAAGAGATGTCTGGGACAACTGGGTACTGCGGAATAATACATTTATTAAGTTCTCGTAGATCAATCACTAATCGATATACTGGGGGTGCATTTGGATCAGTACGTTTCATGACTGGAATGATCGGAGAGTTACATACATTGGAGTCAGTTTCTACAACTACTCGTTGAGCCATGAGCTCGTCAATAATTTTGGATAAGGCTGCTACAGCCTCGGGTGGCAATCTGTACTGTCTGATTCGGGGTAACACTACACCAGGTTTGAGAGTCACACGATAGGGTGTGATTTGCATGTAACCTACATCAGTTGGACCTTGCGCCCATAAGTGCTGCGGAACTTTAGACAGTCTTGAATCAAAATCTCGTAATACATAGTGACCCTTAAAGTCACGTAGGAACAGACGTATTCCCTCTGGGGAACAGCATATAACTGCACCTAATTCTTTCAGTGTCTTAATGCCTAATAGGTTTTCTGGACATGACTTAGTAAGTAACAGATCAGTAGTACGGGACAATGGACCTACTTCTAGAGTAACTGGCTTTGAAATCTCGTTAACGATAGGTTTTCCTGAAAATCCAAGGGAAACATTTCTTGAGCCTGAGAGCGGAGCCCCTGGAACTTCGGCGTGACTAATTGTGGTCCTACTTGCCCCTGTATCAATCAAAAACTTTCTGTCTTTCCCTAATATTTGACTGTGAACATAGGGACCTTCTTGATCTACAGGTATCTCGATGAGAGGCAAGCCTACCTCCCTCTCTAGGCTGTTTCATGAATATGGCTGGTACTCTGGATACTCAGACTGTGCATACTGGTACATCTGCGATGTAACGTGCTGTGTTGCAGCGATAGGCTGCAGAGCTGGAACTGTCTGTTGTGCATTCTGTGGCTGAGAAGTCTGTGAAACTTGCTCTTGTCTAGACGGACGTGGTCTTTCTTTAGTCTTACCAGTAGCTATGTTGTGTTTCAGGACTGCACACTCATTTATAAAATGACCTGGTTGTTTACAATAATTGCAGTTCCCTTTAACGGGAGCTGCAGGCTGACTAGCTTGATTCGGACCCCTCTTCTGACTGTCTTGAGGAACAGATTGTGCAACTAGTACTTTCATTTTCGTGTCTTTCATACGTTTTCTCTCGTGTTCTTGCTCTTCCCTGATTCTATTCTGGTGATACTGGAGCATCTGGAGCATCTGGGACGGAGTATTAGCCTGCCAGGTGCTTTCGACTTTCAAAACTCGATTTTTAATTTGTGGGCTTGAATTCTCGACTAATTTAGTAACAAAAAGGTGAGGGTATGACTCACTACTTGTCTTGAGACCACTGTTGATACTGAAACATTTTTCAAATCTAGAATAAAAATCACTAATATCTTCATCTTGCTTCTGTTTACAGGCTGAGATTGCATCCCAGTCTTCCTTTCTGGTTGTCAATAATCTGGGTAAAACCTGAATCAATAATTCTGGTAATTCTTTACATTTATCTCCAAGACCGGTACCTGGTACTCGTGCCTTGTCTTCAGCTTCTAGAACTGTCCAATCGATCTTTTTCTCTCCCACCTCCCATTCTTTTTCCTTTAGCTTTTCATACACCCCTGCGGGCAACAGAACCTTTAACATTTTAATGATATCTGGGTAAGTGTATTCTCCCATACGGAGCATGTCTTTTAATTCTCTATGGAACCCTGCTGGATCTTTGTCATGACAGGGAATTAATTTCTTCATTTCAAGGAGTTCCATCTTTGTGATTGGAGTGTATACAAACACTCGCTGCATTTCGCCACCCGTTCCTTTAACTGGGTGGACTTCTCGTAACAGATTCTGTCTGTCTATGTAGAATGATTTACTTTCTGGGGGTGAGACATGAACAAAATGCGGGTTCAAGAACGTTCTATATTTGTGACGTTGTTCTAGAATGACACTAATTAAATCGGTACCTAGACCTCTCCATCTGTACTGGAGTAACTCGTTCAGGATATCATGTAACGGACCTGGATCAGAGTGTTGACCCTCATACAGAGTAATGAGGTACTGAATCATATACATACCCACCAGTCGCTGCTCGGCTGGGGGCATTTTCAGAAACATTTGTGCCACTATTTCGTCTGGAAAAGTGGTAGAATCAGTAATCCATCGGACTGCTGATCGGGCTAGTTCTTGTTCATGCATAGTACCTAATTCACTGTAACCGATTCGTGATTTCAGAATGTGATCGGTAGCTTGGAACACTTGTTCTAGAGAACCTTGTTCTGGTACTGAATGATGGGAAATAGACTTGGGTTCTAGACGTAAATGGCGATCTGGAAATCTAGATTTTCCTACATACGCTATTCTGGCGGAATTCTCGTCGTCTTCCTCTTCAGGATCAGAGGTACTTTCTTTCTCGCTTACTTGTGCTGCTTTACGCTGTTCGTGTATCTTTATTATTTCTTTACGGATTTTCTTGTACATACTTTCCATGGCACCGACGGTCTTGTGCTTACCCTCGGCTATATTATCACTCCACCTTGTCAGGATTCTCATTTCGGCAGAATCTTTAGACGGGTAATCTTGTTCTCTTATTAGACAATTAATCAGAAACTTTAATATCATGAGCTGGATCTCGGCTTTCCTTTGAGACATGGCTTCGTGAATACTTTCTGGATCATCCCCTGTACGGATGAAACGATATATTCTGTCTAGATCTTCTTTCATATTCGGTAAGGTGACTAGATACTCGGCCACCTTTCTTACGCGGAACGAATATAAAACCATATTATCCTCGCCTGGGACTGGATCATAGACACATTCGGCAAGGGATTTTCTTATTTCTGCTACAGTCTGATGTCTAGGCGTACGCTGTGACGCTTGTGCATGTAATTCGGCTAACGTTAAACGCTTGTGTGGCGGCGGGGTTTGAGGAGGACCTCCTCCTGCGGCCCCTAAACTAGAATCATCGACGGACATTCTTCGTGGCGGAGCGGGAAGTTGAAATGCTGACTGGACCGGGGGTACCGTAGCAGGTACTCCGGTGTCTGGAAGAGCGGGAAGTGCCTGATTTACAGGGACTGGCGGAGCGCGAACAGGATTTGTATATTCTGGGACTGTGTCGTCCAAATAGGACGAAATAAAAATATCAGCTGCGGTCTGTTTGTGACGTAGCTTGGTCGGAACTAATGGTGGCGGGAAATTACTGGATGCCTCTGGGGTCGCTTTTGGCAAGCCCTCGGCAAGAAGAGGATACATACCCTTAATGAGGGCATGCCTCTGTCTGTCTGACTGTTCGGCTTTGACTTGTTCACCTATCTCGATTAATTCTCTTTCTTGGGCTCGTTCTTGGGATTCTCTACTTAACTCTGACTTTCTGACTTCCTTTTCGGTTCTTCTATGCGCTTCTTTACGCCATAACTCGATGGCATCTTTCTGTGACTGTCTGGCTTTCTTTTTCCATAATGCTTCTTCTACTCGCATGATGCACTCGGCATCCCATGTACCCGATACGGGCCATCTATACTTTTCTTCTAACTGTTTGGTATAATCTACCCATAAATCTAGATATAATATGGCACTTATGCCATGTTTCTGATACATAAAATGACCTGGACTGTCCCTCGGCGGAACAGGAACTGCTTCTTCTAATAAACCCTTTCTAGTTTTTAACTGACGTAACTTGGAAAAGAGCGGCATTGTAAACTTGAATCGGAACACAATACAATACACAAAGAACAATAACAATTGGGAAAACAATTCAGGCATACCACGACATTGAAAATACATTAAACAATATCATAACATAACAGTTCGAACAGAATATTACCTGGAATACTGAGAACAGAAATACAAGAATTTTCTCGAGAACGGAACAGACTAGAGTTACTGGATGCACTGCTGAAACAGTACGGAACATACCGGTCCCATAAAGGGACGCATCAAGACCCGTATCCACCTAGGTGAACACTTCGTTTGTGGGCCTGGGTACCACCTACCCACGGACCAGAGTCAATTTAGATTGACCCTGTCTAGATACTACCCCAGTAATGGTACTCACCGGGCAGCAAGAACGGAAGCTTCGGACTGGACTGGACTGCTACGACGACGGAGGACGAACTTCGGACTTCAGTTACGGGTGGGCCTCCGGATACCTCGGACCTTGGACTCTTGGCTTGGGCTCTGGTCGGGACTCGCCGCGTTTCCTCCACCGTCTCGTTTGGATGCTGGACCGCCTCCTCCGTCTCCTCCGTGGGCCTGAGGGATACTTGAAGCAGAAATATCTGCACGTGGCCGGTATGGTTCCGTCACGGCTGCAGAGGGTCAGGGGGTCGGCGTGGCTTCACCGACGCGTGGGGAAAGGGCAGGTCCCTATTCGGGCGCCATTATGTGGTAAATAAATAAATAATACCCTATTTTTGACTAGACATATATCATAACAGATAGCTCAATAAATAAGAGTCAAGATTCGAGCTAGTAGGAGTTTTGCAGGTTTATTACAGCATAAGGACAGGAACAGGACAACCTGCACGGGAATAGGATGGCAGGGCCCAGCAGCTGCTGGGGCTGGGTCTGGGATGAGCGCGCTAACCTTTGATAACAATACACGAGCATATATACATAGCGCGAACACATAGCATTACATTGCAGTAGGCGTAGCAGTGGGTGGAGCAGAAGGCGTGACGCGTAGCAGTCGCGAAAGATAAGAGTAAAAGTAGGTGTAACTGGGCGTATACATAGACATGTGGTGCAGACGTAACAGAATATGTCATAAATGGGGCGGAAACATAGGAGGGGGCTACCTAAGGAGCCGGGACCTCTAACCTGGTGGTGCGCGCAAACTGGCAATGACGTATTACTAGGAGAAGCTGGGGGCTATGAACTCTGTGCTAGGAGCAGAGACTAAAGTCTGGAGGGTCGGAGCGACATGTACCTAAACCCTATCTAGTATCTGATGTTTAGGGAACATGTTGATATAAACTAGAAGTCAAGAGGGGAAAGGCTAACTTGATTCTAAGACTGGACCATGCATTATTCTACATGTAGTGCGTGATGAAGAATATTAAATGACCATTAAATACAGTATTTCTCTTAACATGGAGACGTGAAGGCTAGACAATGACGGAAACTATTGATGCAGTTCAGTAGCTTAGGAATGCAGAGAAGGAGGACTGAACTGATAACTGGAACTATAACATACTTTTGGCAGACTCAGAGGCAGAGCCAAGCTGCACCGGGCACTGCGAGGCAGGAAGTAAGTGAAGGGTCGAGGATACAGGTGGGGGCTGTATCGCTCCTCAGCGAGGACTTCAGGAGACAGGAGCTGAATCTAGTGTCCGGGCCCTGTTGAGGCCTGGAAACGGGGACTTTATAATGGAATAACGTGCACACTGAGAAACGTGGCAACATTACTTTACATAGGCCTGATATTCGTAGTATTCACGAGGCCTGGAAACTGGCATACTAGAGGTGGACACAACTGTAATTGCGTCATTAATCAGACATGGGGAGTAACATATGCATATTGGTCATGCACACATAACATATGATGGATGAGGCGTAGGGACACAGAACATGACAAAATTTACTTTTCCACAGTATGCTGCCATAAATCTGTATCTAACTACCCCCATTTTGCGTCTGGATCCCATGCCATCCTGGCCCTAAACTCTTCATCGTATTGGGCCCATGCATAACCTCCAACAGTAAGTTGCGCTTTCCTAATCACATCCATATATTTAAATATAGACACGCTGCGCTCCGGGAATTTCTCACAATATACGTTTGCATATATTAGAAAAGCCGCTGTCCAATTTTCAATAGTTAATGGAACTTGAGGGCGCTTAGCCAGTCCATACTCCTCCTCCTTAGAACCTTCCTTTGACCTGACCTCCCGGTGTAAAAGCTTTAATATCTCAACGTACTCACCTTTCCAAATGCGCTCTTTTGTTGCCAACATTAAATGAGCGCCTAAAGGTTTGGTGACTCCCATGTAGGGCAGCTTTTTAATCTTTAATTCCTTACTATCAAGCGGCTCTTTAACACTCCCAGCAGCATCTGTGTTAGTCCCACTCTCCACCTTACCCCCCTCTGCCCCAATTCTGTCATCAGTGCCCACACCCGTATCTTTGACATATTTTCCTTTAAGCAATCTCCCCTCTACCACCCCCCCAACCCCTTCAACTGCTGTCCCCACAGACACCATTTTAGGTTTGGCCTGTGTAACCTTGTTCTCACCTGTCTTTAAGGAAGCTGCTCTAGCGGACTCCGACCGCCGCGCTGAGAATTCCTGTGTATTCCTTTTCCGAGGAGCCCTCACTGATGAGCTGCACTCTTGTCTATCCCGAAACTGTTGCACCACTTTGGGAACCTGCAAAACACTATGCGACACATGAGAGGGCCCACCCCCCTCCAACTCTTGTAATTCTCCTTCCTCTGGGCTGTCATCATCATAATCAAGCAAAACCGGCTCCACCACCTAAAGGCCAGCATTCTCAAAATCTACACCACGGGTCCTACCCGACCCTGCGTTACCAAAGTTAGCTCTTACAGACTTTGAACGTCCTCCTGGGGGGGGAGCCGACTGTACCCGCCGGTACTCCCCCATGCGCTGATTCTGTAGCTCCATAGCCATAGGTAAGGCAGACCACCTAGACCTGCCCTACCGAGTCCGCGCCGCCGCGCCGATCTGAGTCCTGAAAAGAAAAAGTTTGGACTGGTGTACTGGGATCTCTAAAAACCAAAGCCGCCTCAGCCCCCTGCCATCTAGGAAACACTGAACCAGTTGACCGCCTTCTCATCCGACCTGACTGTAAAGCCCTGCTCGTGTCCACCAACGGTGAATACCCGCCTACCTCTTCCTCCTCACTCCAATCCAACATAGCCGCCACTACTGCTGAAGCTGGACCCCTACTCTGAACCCCTTCTGCTGCACCTTTCCCTTCACCTCGCTTCTCTCCCCTACTCTTGTCAACATTAAGACTCCCCTTGAGCACCCTACCAGAATAACGGTCATCTAAACCACGGCTACGTAAACCTTCTGACCAAGAGGGAAAAGAGTCTAAACCTTCCCAATCCTGAACACTGCCAGCTGGGTCCAAATCCCCGCCTATCTGTGGAAAAGAGCTAGCACACCGCTGACTGGGACAACATGGAGACCTCTGCGACCATGTGCGGAGGACCGCCTGTCATGCCAGAAGCCTCCCCACCCCCAACATGCGCCGCACTTGATGGGGCCGGTTTCCGAGTACGGGACCGGCCCCTCTCACTTACCGGAGTCGCCCGGCGCTTCTTGGGAGACGAACAAGCTGCGACAGCTGCTGTGACGCCAGCAGAGGCCTGGCGCAGTGGGCGCGCCGGCCCCCCGCTTATCACCAGGTCCATGCTCCCCGCTTCAGATAGAAGACAAAGCGCTTCCAAAACACAATGGTCCTCCATTACCACAGTAAGTCCACCCCTAAATATGAAAACGCTAAAACCTAATTATACTAACGCTAAATGCAAATTCTGAAATACACTAGAAAAAATTTCTGCCTAAGCTCCCAGCCACCAGGTCACCAAACCTAAAATGGTGGCTAGGAGCAGGAGCCCAAAGCATTTATGCTTGGGCTCCATTGGGCTACAAACTAGGACAAGCCCAAACCCTAAAATGGCCGATGCTCCTGCAAGTACCTCCCCCCACCCACAGCCCCTCCCAAATCGACCGAGGGGGGACCTCCCTGCGGTCGGCTACCCCCTCAAACCCCTCTTCTGGACAGAAGGGAAGTCTTACTTTCTTAACTTTATTTACACTATTGATGAAGATGGGAAGATGACTCCTGAATGGAAAAAGAGGATTTTATTACATTCTGTAGGTCCTGGAGGTCTGAAAGTTTATGAAGAGATGAAAAAAGCTTTGGGGGTTGGTGACGCTAATGTTTTTGATGCTATCATTAATGACTTTGAAAATCATTTTGCACCCAAAAGTTTGCATTGGCATTGTAAGATATACATTTTTCTACAGAAAATAAGAAACTAATGAGACAGTTGATGAGTATTTCTCAACCCTAGGGAAGTTAGCTGCAGATTGTAAGTTTGATCATTCATTAGATACATTTAGCAGGGATCAAGTAGTAATGCATGCTAAGGACCCTGCAATCCAAGAGAGGCTATGGATTAATGGTGATGCTGAATTAAAAGTTATCTTAAATATTGATAGGAAAGCTGAAATATCTAGTCACAGAGCTAAGCTACTTAAGCAAGAAGTTAAGGAAATTCCAACTGAGGTAATCAGTAAAATTAAAACTAGGAGTATTACCAAGATCAAGACAGAAATAATTAAGAACAAGGATTTTTCCTGGCGAGGTAATTTCAGGTGTTCCTGCTGCGACAGTACGACACATATAGTTTCTAGCAAGTCCTTTCCTGCCATTAAGCAAAAATGTTTTAATTGTGGAACAATTGGCCACTTTGCTAAGGTTTGCAGAAGTTAAGGTGGCAAAAAAGTGAAATGTGTGGATGAAGCTGATTGGGATTCAAGTGATGATGAGTTCAACATTAGGAAACTTAGCATAATTATTGTAGTGATGAATCTCAAAACCTTGATTCTAAGGAATTGTTTATTTGGAATATCAATGATAAGAGTGATTTTTGTATGAAAAAGATGTGTGTTCCATGTTCATTGGCGTTGTCATTGTGCAAATGTATGCTGTCTCAGTCTCACCATACACCATAGTCGATGAAAAAACCTGGAAATCCTTGTTCCGCATGCATTTAGGAGATAAATTACTTGAACTGGATATTCATCCGGAAGGGTTTTCTGGTAAAAAATGTACATGATGGGCTACAGGTCTGTGGTGCTCAAGTTTAAGAATAGGGAAGCAATTGGCAAACTGTATGTTGTCAGGAAGGGACCTGCTGTTTTAGGTTTGAAAGATCAAGGGAATTTAGACATAATTCTTAACCCCAATAGCCCTGACCCAGTTATGGTCCTAGATGATGGTGAACTACTCTGTAATGAGATTCTGAAAAAGTTTCCTAAGGTTTTCAGTGGTGGTATTAGTAATCTCGATGATTTTGAGCATCTTATTGTCTTGAAACCAGATGCATGCCCTAAGGTGCATAAAGTTAGGCATATTCCTGTCCTACTTAGAGATGATGTTGAGAAGGAATAGGAAAGATTAGTCAAAGCTGATATAATTGAGCCAATTTAATTGGCTGAATGGATTTCTCTGATTGTGGTAGACAGATGCAGCAACGGCAAATTGAGATTATGTATTGATCTTAGACATCTAAACAATAATATAGTTGCGGACACATTTCCCCTTCCTAAAATTTCTTAAATGCTATCTCTTGTCAAAAATGCTAACTGGTTCTCGTCTATTGATCTTTCTGGTGCATACCACCATATTTATTTGGCCGATGACAGTCAGCAGTTTACAGCATTCATTACTCCTTTGGATGTTTCCAGTAAAAAAGACTTCCGTTCAGTTTAGCCTCTGCTGCTGCCATTTTTCAGAGACTTCTTATTCTGTAAATTTAGGAATGCAAAGTTGTTTCCAAGACAATATTCTTCTTTTTGGTGAGGATAGGTTGGAACATGACAAGATTTTAGGAGACGTTCTCACTGTTTTGGAAGAAAAGGGTTTGACTGCTGAACATTCAACATGTAAAGTTGCAGTCAAATTCAATACATATTAGGTCCATGTCCTTAGTAGTGAGGGTGTTTCACCTAAGCCTTCTTTGATTGATGCTATCGGCAATGCTCCAAGCCCCAAGAATATGGAGAAGGTTAGATCTTTCCTTGGACTTGTGGAGTTTTACTCCAAATTTGTTAAAGACGTTTCTTTTTTTTTTTTTACTTCTGTTCAGGACAGTTTTTTTTAATTAATTGGTTTATTGAGTTTTACAAATCAAAATACTCTACAATCTGTAAACTCACCCCAATACCATCACACACAGTGCAGAACGTTGTTGATGTATGTCTCTTGCATCCATTTCTGTAATTACACAGCCATTTAACCAACAACCTGACAAATGGGCAGGAGGCGATCAGACCAATCGTCACTACTAAGACTGATTAATGAAACATCCCTCTCAGGCAATCAGCATGCAGATTCTCAGATGGACACCCTATATCATACTGTATCATCGTTTGGCACTTCCTCTCCCGCAACACAGGACTCAACATCCTCCTCTCCTCCCCTTCTATTCATATGCATCTGAAACAGCCCCCCAAAATTTTTCGGGCGGCTCCTGGGAGGAAGCAGCTTGTTATAATTTTCAGACTGTGTACAGCAGTACAACATGTCCCACGTCCAACGTTGAACCGTGGGCGTCGGCCCCATCAGCCAGCACAAGGCAACCACTCGTTTTGCCATGAGCATACCCATGCCAACCAATCTGCGCGACGCCGTGGGCAACTTTCTGGTGTATCCCAATAGCGCAAGCGCGGGGTCCCGGTCCAACACAACCGCTGCAATTCTACTTAACTCCATGAAGATGTCCTTCCAGAATGTCTGTTCTCTCGGGCAAGTCCAAGCCAGGTGCAGAAAATCCGCCACCAGCGTATGGCACCGTTCGCACTCTGCCTCCTCACGGAGGCCATATCTGTGTAGGCGTTCAGGGGTGTAATATACCCTGTTAAGAAATTTAAAGTGGACCAGCCTATGCTTGCAATTAAGAGATATACACCTGGTATTCTCGCAGCAATAATGCCACATGTCGTCATCTGTTGCTATCTGCAAGTCTCTCTGCCAAGCCAGTCTCGCAGCTGTGTATTGATTCTCCCTGTGAGACATAGCTATTTTATATAGTTTGGTTACCAGCTTACGAGGAGTTTTGGATTTAATCACATAGGTTAGCTCAGTTACCTCCGGCGGCTCCGCGAGGTATTCTCCCAGCTGCTCTAATAGGGCCCTGCGTTCCCTATAGAATTGGAAACCTTGCAGTAGTGTGTCCGTTCCCCGAGTCTCACAAACCTGATCCCAGGTCTTGACTCTCTCGTCCTGGAACAGATCTCCTGCCTTAAGAATATTCAGCCTATGAAGAGCGTCTATCACTCCATTAATTTATGCAGGGGGTCAGCCAACGTGCCCATTCTACCGGCATACTTGGCGAGTACAACAATGCCCCTCCCTGGTGTTGCAAGAGGCTATGCCAAGCGTGGTTGGTGGATGCAATAGAGTCAATGATTCCTGTTCTGTGGTCCACAGCGTTAAATATCATTGCAGGCAAGGGGAGGGGGTCTGCAAACAGTTTCTCCATGCGCACATGTGGGATATGTGGGTCACCAAGTACCCAAGTGTGCATATGCGCCCCCTGTGCCACCCTGTAGTAAAGTTCTAAATCTGGGGCTCCCAGGCCTCCCATGCTGTATGGAAGAGTGAGTGTCTTCCACTTCACCCGTGGCTGTTTGCCCGCCCATGCGAGCTTTACCATAATTTGAGTCAGTCGGTGAAAGAATGCCCGGGGCAATACTATTGGGAGATTAGTAAATAGGAACAACATTCTTGGGAGCACCACCATCTTCATGACCGATATACAGCCTAGCAGAGAAAGGGGAAGTTTACACCAAGTGTCTACTTCATCCTCCAATTTGCTAATGGCTACGCCATAATTCTCTCTAAACACTATGTCGGAGTCTTTGTGCAGTCGTATACGCAAGTACCTAACCGATTCGGTCGTCCACTGCAGGGAATATTCCATTTCGAATTCCTGCGTAACCGGAGAAAGTGGGAAGGCAAGGGACTTCGTCCAGTTAACTCTTAGGCCGGAAAGCGAACCGAAGTGCACTACTTCTCGCAGCACCACCTCTAAATTCTTTTCCGGTTCGCGGACATATAGTATTGTATAATCCGTGTACATGGAGACTACTATCTTGTGGTTAGGGAAGTCAATGCCTTCCTGCCCATCGTATTCTCGCAGAGCCCAGGCCAATGGCTCCGCAACTAGGGCGTACAGTAGAGGGGACAGTGGACACCCCTGGCGGGTCCCTCTGCCTATGGGAAAGGGGTCAGTAACCGGGTTAGCTAGGCGAATCCTCGCCGTGGATCTGTTGTACAGGGTTCCTATCATTTGCAGGAACGGTGCTCCCAGCCCCATCCTTGTTAACACTAGCTTCATGAAGGGTCATTCCACCGAGTTGAAGGCCTTCTCCATGTCCAGGAACACCGCCACAGCTCTAACATCCTGCTTTACATGTTGCATTGCCCCAAATATTGTGCTTATATTGTATGTGATGTTCCTGTCCGGGATGAAGCCCGCCTGCTCCGGTGCTACCAGCATCGGAGCTAGGAGTGCCAGACGATTTGCCAGCACCTTGGTGTATATCTTCGTGTCTACATTCAGTAGGGAGAGGGGTCTGTACGAGCTGCACTCATCCGGTGCTTTCCCAGGTTTGGGGATCGCTACCAGAATCGCCTCCCTCATCGACAGCGGCATATAGCCTGACTAGCATAGATCATCGAACAGCTCAACAAGTGTGGGAGCAATACGTCCTGAAATGCTTTATAAAATCCCACAGTGAGCCCATCCGCTCCAGGAGCGCTACTAGCCTTCATGCTCGTTAGTTCCTCCACAATTTTGCCTTTCTCTATGGGACAGATTAAGAATTCTCTGTGCGTGTTTGTGAGAGTGGGGAGTTCAATGTGTTCCAGGTAGTCCAAAATCTCCTCCCCTGAATCTCTACCCTTGGATGAGTACAAATCTGTATAGTATTGTCTGAATCTTTGTACGATATCCGCCTCCTCTGTGAGGACTTCTCCTTCAGCCGACTTTACTGCTGATACCTGTGATCTGCCCCTCCTCCCCTTCAATATTCTTGCCAGAACCGAGCTTGGTCTATCGCCATCACCATAGGTACGTGCTGTCGCATACTTCCCCATATGCTTAACCTCTATCCGCTTCTTGATGGAACTGCCCTAGCAGTGACTTAATCTCTTGCTCTGTTGCTGTGTCGCTGTCCCTCCTCTGCCGCTCCTCTAAGTGTCCTAGCTGCTTCTCTAGGTCAGTTAATCTGCCCCGGATGGACTTGAGAACCCCTGAGTGCTTGAAAATGGCCATACCGCGAATGTAGACCTTGAATGTCTCCCATATTGTTTTGAAACTGTCCACTGAGCCTATGTTAGTCTCAAAGAACACGTCAATTGCCTCCGTCATTTTCACCTTAAAGAGGGGTTCAAGAAGGGAGTAGGGTGGGAAACACCAGGTGAAAGGCTGAATCGTTTTCCTAGGGGTAGCCAAAACCAACAAAAGCGGTGAGTGATCGGAGAGTGTGCGCGGGAGAACCCTGCAATTCCTCAGTTGTCCCATCAGTAAGGAAGACATTAGCCAGTAATCAATTCGGGTATGGATATTGTGATAGGCCGAGTAATGGGTGTACCCACCGTGCCCCGGGTGGCGCGCTCTCCAAACGTCAGCTAAGGCTAGACTGGTTATGATGCTATCTAACTTTCATGCGGCTGCAGAGGGTCTGCGGACAGGGCCTGCCGATCTATCCTGAGTCGGATCTAGCACCAAATTGAAGTTCCCTTCCCATAGGAGCTGTGCTTGGCGGTAAGTGCAGGCTTCAGCCTCTAGTGATGCATAGAATTCCGGGCAATCAAAGTTTGGCCCATACACATTAATCAACACTAAATCCAGCCCCTTGCATTTAGATATGACAAAAAGACCCCCCGGGTCCGCCTTCAGCAGTTCTAATGTGTATTGCGATTTAGGGTTCACCCACGTGAGTACCCCCCTGGCGTGTGTCGTGAAGCCCGCCGATGTGGCGTACCCCCTAGCCCTCTGCTACCCAACATTGCGCTTGTTTGTGGGAGATGAGTTTCCTGCAATAGTGCGACATCAATCTGCTGCCTTTGTAAGTAGCTAAGGACTTTCCGAAGCTTCTGGTGATCGTTGAGGCCCCTGAAATTCCATGTGAGTGCCCTGAACCTGTCTATCAGCCTGGGTGCTTCTGCTTCATCCGTTCCCGCCATCCTTGTCAGTACTAAACAACATGTATGATTTGTTACCATCTACCCGCCTGGGGGTGTTCGCCTTAGTCGTGTCTGCCTTCTCTGTGATCACTAGGTAATGTGGGTGCTCTCTCTCTGTGAGTGTGTGCTATGAGCATTGTATACATGACTACAAACGTTCCCATTAAACATCCCAACAAAGTCCCTCGTCTCGAAACTTCCCCTCCCCCCACCCACAGCTGACCGCCCCCAACCTGGTCAAACAGAACCTTAGATCCCCCCCTCCCCGCCCTTTCCAACTCCCTGAACAGACCGTCCCTGAGGGGACAGTTTGGGTGCACAGCACTCGCGGGCAGAGGTTGCATTGTGACCACTCAATATGGTACCATCTTGGACAACCAGTCACCCCTCTACCCCACCTCCGCAGTGCAGAATTTGTGCCTCACTCAGAGTCTGTGGTCCCTCCACTACTCATTCAGTCTATCTTTTTAATAAATGTTGTTGCGTGTCTTACCAGCGCACCTGGCAACTAGACTCCGGGGCCCCCCTCGGCGGGCCGTGCGTGCTGCCCTGGAACTATTGTGTCTCTGCTGATCCGTACTGAATGGGGTGTAACATCCACCCTACACCCCCACTTCACATTCCTGCAGTTGCTATATACTACCTATCTTACAAGACACCCTGCGAGAGGAGAGGGAGAACTCAATCCAAATGCCTACGTTCAGCGGCTCCCAAATATGTCCTTCTCCGTACCCCTCGCTCCTACTGGTGTCCCGAGTCACAGAGGTTCAGTCCTGATCATCCAGCCAGCGTCCATCTCTTCTTCTGCTGGTTTTGTGGCTGTTTCTTTACGTTGTTCTCTCGACCATCCCTTAAGTGCTTGCTGCAGGGCTTTCGGGTCCATGAACAAATGTGATTTCCCCTGACGGTTAACTCGCAGTCTAGCAGGGTCCAGCATAGCATAGTCTAGGCCCAATTCCCGCAGCTGCCTCTTAAATGGGACAAAATGTTTCCGAGCTTCTTGTACCCTAGCTGTGAAGTCCGGATACAGCGAGATCTCCGAGCCCTCGAACCGCAGCGCAAGGCGCAGAGCCGCGTCCCTGTCTCTGTAATTGAGCAGCTTTGCAATTATTGGGCGCAGCGGTGCTCCCGGTCTCGGTCGGGGGCCCAGCGAGCAATGTGCACGCTCCACGACAAACATCGGTGAAAATACTCTTTCCCCAAGCAAGGTGACCAAAAGCTTCTCCACGAACAACTCCATGTTCCCTGTGGTGGTCGTTTCCGGCAGGCCCGTAATGCGCAGGTTGCACCGCCACGAGCGGGCTTCGAGATCCTCTGTCTTATCCTGCAGGGATTGCATCAGCTTGCCGAGTTGTTTATGTTCCGAGTCCAGCTCAGTGTGAGCCTCTTCCACTTCAGTGATCCTCCTTTCCGACATGTCCAGGCGTTCGGCGTGTTTGTCAAATCTCTCGGCCTTTCTGTCCATCCTGTATGTTAGAGCGTAAATTTTCGTGCCCAGTGACCCCATGCTGGTCTGCAAACCCTTCTCCATGGCTATAAGTAAGCTTTTCATGTCCGGGCCTGGTTCATCAGTGTCTGCCGTTTGCGTGCGTTCCTTAGCAGCTTCGGCCGCATCTTGGGATTTTGAGCGCTTTTGCTCAAAGGACAGTTTAGTCTGCGGTTCTGCCCATGTTGTGCAGTGGACCTCGTGTTGTGCCTCCAGTTACTGTGTAGTCCCAATGTGTGTGGCAGTTGATAGGCTCCCTCTACTACCCTAGGCACTGTCCAGTTTCAAAGTCCAGCAACACAGTTCATTGATCAATTCTGGCCACTGGTCAGCCCGGCCAGCCAGTCCCTCACTCTGGTCGCGTCTGCTCGGTCTTGGTCCCGCCTCGAACACCCTATGATCCAGATCCCACCATTTTCCCTGCAGTTCCCAGCGTTGGCCTGCCGCAATGCTAGCCTCAGGGTGTCTACGTCGGCCAAGCCTGGAGCCCCGCTCCCTCCTGGCATCTGGCTCAGGGTGTAAATTAACGCGTGTGGGCCGGGAGTTTCTCAATCTGTAGTACGACCTGGTCAGCCAGGGCCCCCAGGGCAGATGACCCTTACCCTGTACTCGATCGACTTGTCTCTTTTGCCCTTTGTTTCCCAATCGACCGCTCCGGTGCACCCCCACTGCTGTCCTTGCGCTGGTGCAGTCTGCAGGCCGCACACCCAGACCCCAGGGAGAAACGCCTCTCAGTTCTCCCTGCTCTCTGTGGGCCTTTGAAGACCTACGACATCGTCCTAGGGCCTCAGGATCAGCCTGCGCAGTTTTGCCGATACCTGAGCCACAGCCGCCTCAGCGTACTATCCGGCTCTCCAGTCTTTTGTCGTGGTTCGCACCAAGCGCTACTCCGCTATGCCAGGCTTGCCTGCTCTCGTCCTCCCTTGGATGGAGCCCAGCTCACGTTGAGCTTCTCGCTGTGTGCGGGGGTGGGGGGCCAGCGCCACCTGATCCCCCTGTGTCTGGCCGTGCAGGAGGCGCTCTTCACTCCTCAGGCTTCCCCTCCCTCGACCGCAGCCAGACAGTCACTGGGTCAGGTCCGGAGCCAGTACCGCACGCAGAGCGACACAGCTCCGCCCAGCCCCGCACTACAGATCGCTGCCACATGGCCTTCCGCCTCACCGCCCCACGCCGGCAGCTTCAATTGACACCAGCCGCCATGGTGAGCCAGCGTTACTTCTTTTGAGCTGCAGGGCTGCTCCGCTTTGTCAAGGGACGTGATCGTCGTCTCGGCAGCCTCGAATGCGGCAGCATAATATAGGATATTTAGCACATTGTGGTGGAGCCCGAGGCTCAGGTGGCCATCACGGTCGCTGGCAAGCTCCGCCCCCGTTAAAGACATTTCTAGTAAAGTATTTTGCATCATGCAACTACTTCAATGAAAAGTTAAATTTGTGTGGGATGAGAAATGTCAATCAGAATTTGAAAATATCAAGTGTGCCATTGTGGAAGCTCCTGCGCTCAAGGGGTTTGATCCTGAGTTGTATAATGTGGTCACTGTGGATGCTAGTAACAGGGGACTCATTGGCGTTTTATCTCGCATAAGGGCTCACGGTAAACAAAACATTGTAGCATATGCTTCTCGTGCTTTATCCCCTACTGAGGAGACATTTTCTGTAATTGAAAAAGAAAACCTTGCATGCGTGTGCGCAATGGAGCATTTCTGCACATTTGTGTGGAGGAAACCTTGTGAAATACGGAGTGACCACAAACCTTCAGTCATATTGTTGACCACAGAAGGGTTTTTTATGTCTCTGCTAGAATTGCAAGATTGTCAATGCAACTGCAGGAATACAGTTATGAGGTTGCCTACGTTCCTGGTAAGAATAATGTTATGCCTGATCTCTTATCCAGGTTTCCTATTGACATGCAAGAGTGTGAGAGTTGTGATTTGAATTGTGAACAAATTGCTTTAATTCATGACCAAGGGTTACTCAGTGTTAGTGGGAAAAGAATGGTTGGAACTTTACAGATTAGACAAGAATGTACAAACTTTGTCTGGATTTATTAAGTCTGGTTGGCTAAGGAAAACTAGTGTACCTGATGTTGTGAAATCCTTTTGGGAAATAAGACATGAATTTTCTGTTGTCAATGGGTCCATTTATAGAGGAGACAGAATTGTTGAGGTCTGATATTGTCAAACTGTTTCATGAAGAGCATTGTGGTATTGTTAAGACCAAACACAGAACTAAACAATGGTTTTGGTGGCCTGGAATTGATGTACTCATTGAAAGAATTGTGCATGATTGGCTTGATACCCTGAGACCAAAAATGTGCAAATCCATAGTGCTTACCAAACCATGGCGTACCATTGCTGTGGACATCATAGGACCAATTGGTATTGAGGTGAAGTATATCATTGCTCTCATTGATGTTTTTTCCAGATGGCCTAGGTCAAAATTGTGAACAAGGTTACTTCTGATGAAGTCCTACATTTCTAGACAGGACATTTATTGAGGAAGGTTTACCTGTTTAAATTATTTCAGATAATGGTGTCCAATTCCTGTCCAATATTGCTAAGGAGTATTGCAACGGAATATGTATTAAACACAGGATGGGTCCTTATACAATCCTACTGGGAATGGTATAACCAAGAGATTCAATAGATTCTGAAGTATGCCATTCAAATGGCTGTAACAAAAATGGTTGTGATTGGGAAGTTTAAGTTTTTAAGACCATGTGGATGTATAGAACCACTCCTCATGACGCTTTAGAGGTATCAACTTTTGAAGTCATGCGAGGATGTGGTACGAGAACTAAATGTATCCCTAAATATATGTTGGAAGCTGAAACCAGCACTGAGCCGGTCAATGTAGTTACATCTAATATTGTGCAGAAACACAACAAGTATAAAGAAATGTATGGTCTAAGGTGAAATTCAAAAGATGTTTGTATCAAGGTGGGTTGCTGGGTAAAAGTTAAAAAACCTTGGACAGTAGAGAAGGGTGAAAACCAGTTCTCTGAGCCCTTGAAAGTCACTAACAGCCTGATTCATGTACGGGCCGTTTTGCGTGTCCCTAATAGCGATCAATAGCGACTCGCTATTGAGGAAACGCAAAACGGCATTCATGTACTTTTCTGAGAAAAAATAGCGACTCGCATGCGGGCGCTAAAGCCGTTAGCGACCCACAAAAAACCCAGAATAATCGCTATTTCTGGCTACCTGCGATCGGGATTGCGACTCGCAATCCCGATCGCACGAGATTGCGCTCGCAATCCCGATTGCACGGGATTGCGAGTCGCATTCTCGCGGGATCAGGAAAACGGGAAGACGCATTCCGAGCACCGTGATGACATCACAACCAGGAAGCAGCCAAATCCCACCCCCAAACACCACAGTGACGCTAACAGTCGACTGTCCACGACGGAAAGCTGCCACCAACCCGCCGTTTGCGCATCCCGACCCCGCCGAAATAGCGACCGCTATGGCAGAGGACCCGCAGGCCGGACCCAGCAACAGCGCTGGCCGAAAGCGCAAATTGAAATTTTCGGAACAGGAGCTGGAGAACCTCATAGAGGGTGTGGTGGCCAACCACGACCAGCTGTTTGGTGCAAACTCCCGGAGGGTCCCGGAGCAGGAGAAGAGGAGGATCTGGGTGGGGATTGCCGCAAGTGTGAACTCTGTGGGAGTTGCGGACAGGTCCCTGGAGGAATTAAAAAAGCGGTGGTACGACCTCCGAGGGCGTGCCAAGGAGAGGGTTGCGGAGCGCCTTGGTGAGGCATCAGGCACCGGAGGAGGTGGCCCGACTGTCCCACCCAACACCCCCCTGGAGGACCGGGTAGAGGACACGTTGGAGAGGGAGGCGTGTGTTGGCGTCACCCCTCTGGACTCCTCCCGCCCCACCCAAGACACCCAAGGTAAGTGGCATGCGACTGCGACCCTGTCCCTATGACCGCCCATGACCAAATAGGCTCACTCATTGGCCCTTAGTCATGCCGTGCATCAGGAAATGCCCTGAAGCATTGTGGGAGACGTAGTATGTCCACAATGTAGTACTACCACAATGCGGCCCGAAAGGTTCCAAAGTGCGCAAATACACAGCCACCCAGGGAATGACACCCAGCATGCATGTAACATCTGCACGTCTGTCAGTCACATGCACCTAATGAGTATCCACTTACCCTCACAGGTGCAGGAGATAGCAGCGACAGTGAGAGGCTGCTGATCGACGAGGAGGCCCAGGAGGAGGAATCCCTACCTGCCACCCAGCCACCAGCCCCTGCGCCAGCGCCAACACCAGCAGCCAGGCCACCCACCTTGCCTGCTGCATCCGCCTCAGGCCCACCGGCTGCCAAGGCCAGGCCACCCACCTTGCCTGCTGCATCCGCCTCACGCCCACCGGCTGCCAAGGCCAGGCCACTCACCACACCTGCCGCACCTGCAACACCAGCTGCTGCAAGACCTGCAGCTCGTCCACCACCATCTGGGCCAGCCACATCGGCTACACAGCGGCCGACCACCAGGAGGGGCAATGGCCACTTCCACGCATGCATGAGTGTGGAGCGGCGCATGCTGCGTTTACACCAGCGCCAGTCGCAGCAGCAGGGAGCCATCCAGCTCCAGCTGCAGAAGATCGGCCGCAATGTTGCGGGAGTGGGCGACAGGGTGGACCGCATGACGGCGGCCATTGACCGCATGACGACGGCTATGGAACACAACACTGCTGCGCTGGTGAAGCACCGAAGTGTTGCTAGCAGGCGCCACCACCAGTTGCTGAGCCGGCTGTCCACCTACAGCCGCTCAAATTATGCCTCGGCAAATGCCACCACCCTGCTTGCGCGCCGCTCCTTAACCCAGCAGCACCAACTCATCCAGTGCTGCGAGGATATCACCCGGGTGCTGGAGCATTTGACAACCGCGGTCACCGCACTGCACGCACCTGTGATTCCGGCAATTGTGGGGGGTGATGATGCTAGTGAGGGTGCCTCTAGTGTCAGCAGCCACTCTGCCACGCAGGCCCCCCCACCTAGGCGCAGCGCAAGGGCTGCCCCACCTCCAGCTGCCCAGGAAGAGGAAGAGGCTCCCAGGCGCCAGCAAATTGTGCGCCGGAGACGGCAATGACATTGTGACAGGGACACAGGCGCAGGCTGAACTTAAGCCTGCAATGGAGCGTCTCATGCAGTATGCATGAATACTGCTTTTTGTATATAGTTGTTACGAACACCCATTTATTTTTTTGTGATTCAAACAAATACATTTATTTTGGTGCACACATACGCCTTGTGTAATCATTACAGTTTGCATGCAATTGTGATATGTGGGGTGGGGGAAGGGGGTGGGCTAGAAATTGTTAGCTGTGATGTGGTTGCGACGTCTGTGGCCTTCAGCTGGGTTCTCCCCGCGTGCATGGTGCGCATGTGCTGGTGGCCGGTCGTCCCCCTCAGATTCACTGCCTGAGATGTCAACTGGTATCCGGCGCTTGGTTGCAATGTTATGAAGCATTGCACAGACAGCCACAATGCGGCAGCACGCTGCAGGACTGTAATACATGGCCCCACCTGTCTTGTGCAGTATACGGAACCTGCTCTTGAGCAGGCCAAATGTCCTTTCAATACAGTTCCTTGTCCGGATGTGCGCAACATTGTAGCGGCGTTGCTGAGGTGTGGCAGGGTTGAGGTAAGGGGTCAGGAGGTATTCCCGTAGGGCGTAGCCACTGTCACCTGAATGAGAGGAGCAGATGTTGATTGCCTGTGCAGCGCAGTTACTTCATAGCAATGTGACATTGTCGACAAAGTGTACTTACCAAGTAGGTGTCCTTCCCCAAACTCTCCCCTGATCAGTCGTGTGTGGAGTCCGCTGTGCCTGAAGATAAAGGAGTCATGGGTACTCCCTGGGTACTGGGCCACAATGTCAGTGATGATGGTCTTGGCATTGCAGACCATCTGTATGTTGAGGGAGTGGTACGACTTCCTGTTGCGGTACATATACTCCGTGCCAGCTGGTGGGCAGATGGCGACGTGGGTACAGTCTATGCAGCCAAGGACATGGGGAAAATGGGCAACATTATAAAATTGTAGTTTTGTGAGGTCCAAATCCTGTTGGCTCGTGGGAAATGTGATGTGCTGGTGGAGCTGGGTGAGCATGGCGTCAACAAAAATGTGGAGGCAGCGTGACATGGTGGGCTGGGAAATCCCCCCAGCAGCGGCTACTATGCCCTGGAAACTGCCGGATGCCAGGAGGTGCAGGCTGCACAATACCTGCACATGTGTGGGCACAGAATTGTTTCGCCTTGTTGGGTGCTGCATGATGGGGTCGAGTTCTTGTATCAGCCAGGTGATCATTTCCCCATTCAGCCTGTATTTGGCATAAATCTGTTCTCTGGTTTGCCCCAGCAAGGTGACCCGCTGCCGGTAAATCCGTGCCTGCCTCATGCGTCTCCTCCGTGCTGCTCGCTGTAGCCTTCGCCGCCTCACCACCATGTACATCCCAGGCATTGTGGAACGCCTATTGCTGCTGCTGAATGTCCTTATGTGTGATTGGTCAGGCCTGGACCTGTTGGTGATTGGCTAACAGTTTTTCAAAATTTGGTTAATCATGGCTTTTATGGTTACCACCTGCTTTGAGTTGTCCTTAAATTGCGCCGCGCTAATGTGCGATTTAGCGATTTTTCGCTAATGTATTTCTTTCATGAATGCCGATTGAGACAATATTGCGTTTCGCTATTCGATTCGCAGATTCCGTGGTTGGTCGCTATTTCATTTTCGCTAATGCTCGACTTCCCGGAGTCTGCGACTTTTACAGCGTAATCGCTATTCCGCTCGCTATAATTTTTTAGCGATTTCGCTATTTCGTACTTGAATGCCGATTCCGTGTTTTGCACCCGCAATTGCGTTTTCGCTGCCATTGCGGGCGCTATTTCGCTTCATGAATCAGGCTGTAAGGTCTTTAGAAAGGCTGTGCATTTAGGCGATTGTAGGGTCTGGAATCTGAAACGTGTGGCTATTTTTTGCCATAGTTCTAATCCCATTAGGAAGCCTTCCGTGTCTGCTAATGTTCATTCAGGGAGGTCTTTAGAAATTTGTAATGCTCATTCAGAATGGGATATGAGTGTTGAGGACGCTGGATTGTCTAACTTTGTAGATGATCTTAACAAAAGAACTACTGTGGACACCGAGGACTGTAGTGTTGGCGTTGTTGTTCCTAAAGAGGGGGATAGAAATGAAGACAGTAGTTCTGTACGCTGTGATAAACGTGTCCGTATGAAACCCAAATGGATGGCTGATTTCATTTGCGATGAAGAATGTAAATAAAAGTTTTATTTTTGTGTTTTATTTATAAATTTGGGGAGGGAATATGTGGTGTGTTCACCTTATCTTGTAGATATTAATTATTACATACACATATTCTATTCTTTAGCTCATGTGTCACGCTCAGCTCCTGTCCACGTCAGCTGTAGGTTCTAGATTGCTGTCAGTGGACGTTGAAGCTGGATGATGAAGGGAGGCTCTTCCTTGCTTTGCTGTACAAGTGTTATTTGCTTATAATAAAGCTGTGTACTTTATCACTCGTGTCCGGCTCCACATTACAAACATCAGTGAGTGGTAGAAGAGGCATTAAAAATGTAGTAAAATCACAATGACTGATAGTACGGGGAGTAAATTCTCTGCAGGCGGGCGGTCTTCTGGTTGTCTAGCAGTGATGAATATGTGTAAGACGGAGTGCTATTTGGAGAGTTCCAGGGTCGCACAAATGGCAGATGTGATGTTTCACCTAAGGGTCGTGTAGCGATAGCAACAACTAGACCACTACTGATATTTCAAAATGGCAAAGTCAGAAGACGACTAGCATGAGAGTCATGTTACGATGGTTGCGCAAATGACGGAAGTGACGTCTCACATAAGATTCATATTGTGTTAGCAACAGCTAGACCACTACTGATATTCCAAGGTGTTGCGATGGAAATAGTCAAAATGCTACTGATGCTCTGTTGTAATTACAACATGACACGGAGACTGAGAGTGGGTTCAACAGTTTAATGGTCAGGACACACAGCATCAGTGCTCCGCCACCTTCAGTCAGCAGCCGCTCAACTGACAGATGCGAGCGCACCTCCCACAGAACCTTCGCATGTCAACATTCCAACGTGGCGCGAGGAGCGCAGCCACGGTGGCAACTGGATTATAACATACCCCCCTTTCCTCTACATGCAGGTAGGGCAAATGAACATATAGCAAGAAGAGGATGAGGAAGTGGGTAAGAGCCGGGACAGGGTAAAACAAAGGAGCAAAGCGGAGGGCAGTGAGCAAAACTACAAAACCACCTCACAAACAACAAGAAGGGGAGATTATACAGGTATTAAGTCACCCCACCATGAAATCATTCAAATGTTGGGGAAGTCTCCTGACCCGCAAGGGTCTCTGAAATGGTAGAGTGCCTTGAGGAACATGAGACTCCACATTTTCTGCAACAGACCTTTACCTAGTGCTCAAGTTGTCACCACCAGGGCAGGGCGTTCTCAGCTCAACACCGGACCAGGCAGTGTTGAGTAATTTTTGATCAAGAGCCAACATGTAACCAGAACATGAGTTCTTTCTGACAACGGCTTTGGGAGATTGGTCTTGTGAGCAATACTTAGCTACTCTACGTAAGTTCCATTTTTCTCCATTAGCCAGCACAACATAGAAAGGATGCACCTCCTGTACTTTGAAAGGACCACGAAACTTGCAAAGACCTTTGACCCAACGACCGGATCTGACTTTGACCCAGTCACCCACTTGAATGTTAGCCGATGTCTTCTTCTGGGTTTGTCCTAGAGAGGATGCTTGCATGGGGGTACTCTTTCTACTACCGCTCACAATCTTCCCTTCTACCAATTCTCTGACCCATGGGGCACTAATTTAGAAGATGGTTTTCTGCCTCACATTGCAACAAAGGGAACTACTCCGGGAGTGGAATTTTCAGTGGTGCGGTAGGCCCATACTAACTCGTTTAAGGTTTCATCAATGTCAAGATTATTAGTGAGGGCCAAACTTATAGCTCCTTTAACCATGCAGTTGGCCCTCTCTACGATACCATTGGATTGGGGGTTGTACAAAGTGATGAGTGAGTGTTTAATACAACACTCACAAAGAAATTCCCCCATCTCATTTGAAGTCAATTGGGTGCCATTGTCCGTAATAAGGACAGTGGGATAACCATCCTCTTTGAAAATAGTGCGCAGTACCCTAATGGTGGTTCTAGTGGTAATTTCAGAAAGAAGGTACACAATAAGCCATCTGGAGTGCACATCCATTACGACCATGCCAAATCTCTTACTGGGGTGAACACCAGGCATTGGCCCGATAAAATCGAGTCAAATGCTGTGCCAAACCATCCCAGGATCATGGATGGAACTCGGGACAGATTGTGGTCCGACTTTAAGTCTCTTTTCACTCGCACAACATTCCTTGCATCTTTCAACCCAATCAACCACTTCACTATCCATGCCTGGCCACCAGAATTCGGTTCTCAGGCATTTTTTTGTAATGGTCTGGCCTAAGTGTCCTTCATGGGCTAACTTGAAAAGTCTCTTGCGAATACCGAACGGTGGAATTATCTTATCACCGCGCATGATAACCTGTTCAGCGACGGTGGATAATTCATCAATGACAGCGTTGAAGGGTCTAACACTAATAGGCAGAGTGCTCTCCCTACGTCTGCCCTTCAAAATGAGGTTGAGGACTCCTTTAAGGACCTCATCTTTAGACATGGCCTCCGCCCAGTCTTCTTTACTAACAACACCGCAACTCCACTGAACCACATCAGCAACACTGGAGATGGCTCCCTCTCTCTCACTCTTAGACACAGCACTCTTGTCTACTTCTTCCCAGTCTAAGGGCAAGCATGACATACAATCAGCTTGGACAATGCGCCAGCCTGAAATTAATTCAATGTTAAAATTATATTCCTGTAGCCTGGAGGCTAATAGAGTAAGTCTGGCTGACCCTTGCCCTGTTCCACCTGGAGATAGGATTTTTAGCAATGGTTTGTGGTTGGTGCGCAGCAGAAACCTGCGCCCCCACACATACGTCCTGAAGTATTCAACTCCCCAAGTGGCTGCTAGTGTCTCTTTCTCTATGACAGAGTAATGTCGCTCGGTGGAAGTCAAAGTGCGAGAACTGAACGCCACAGTTTTTTCACAAGTGCCAACATTCTGTGATTATACAGCTCCTATGCCAGTATCACTGGCATCCACAGTGACAATAGTCTTTGCATTAACATCAAAAGGAACCAAAATGCCTGCATTACATATTTCAAGCTTAATGTTATCGAAACAATTTTGATGTTCAGCTCCCCAACTGAAGTTGACACCTTTCCTCATGAGTACCTTAAGGGGTTCAGTTTTACTTGCAAAGTTTTTCACAAACTTTGAATAATACTCAATTAATCCAATGAATGAACGCAGTTGGTCTCTGTTAATGGGAATGGGAGCCAATTTTATAGAAGCTACTCAATCAATCAATCAATCAAGGCATTTGTATAGCGCGCTACTCACCCGGGAGGGTCTCAAGGCGCTGGGGGAGAGGGGTACATCACTGCTCGAACAGCCAGGTCTTGAGCTGCTTCCTGAAGGAGAGGTGGTCCTGGGTCAGTCGAAAGTGGATGGGGAGGGAGTTCCAAGTCTTGGCTGCCAGGTAGGAGAAGGATCTTCCTCCGGCGGTGGCTCGGCGGATACGTGGTACGGAGGCGAGGGCGTGGCTGGTCGATCGCAGCTGGCGGGTGGGCGTGTAGAAGGTCAGGCAGTCGTTGAGGTACTTTGGGCCCAGGTCGTGGAGAGCCTTGTGTGCGTGGGTGAGGAGCCTGAACGTGATTCTCTTGCTGATGGGGAGCCAGTGCAGGTCTCTCAGGTGGCTGGAGATGTGGTTGTGTCGTGGGATATCCAGGATGAGTCGTGCGGAGGCGTTCTGGATGCGTTGGAGTCTTTTTTGAAGTTTGGCTGTGGTTCCGGCGTAGAGGGTGTTTCCGTAGTCCAGTCGGCTGGTGACGAGTGCCTGGGTGATGGTCTTCCTGGTTTCGGTGGGGACCCATCGGAAGATCTTGCGGAGCATGCGCAGGGTGTTGAAGCATGATGAGGAGACGGCGTTGACTTGTCTGGTCATCGAGAGGGAGGAGTCCAGGATGAAGCCGAGGTTGCGTGCATGGTCCGTTGGTTTGGGAGTGGTGCCCAGGGCATGGGGCCACCAGGAATCGTCCCAGGCGGAGGGCGATGATCCCAGGATGAGGACTTCCGTCTTGTCTGAGTTCAGTTTCAGGCGGCTGTTCTTCATCCACTCGGCGACGTCTTTCATCCCTTCGTGTAGACTAGCTCTGGCGGTGGCGGGGTCGTTGGTGAGGGAGAGGATCAGGTGGGTATCGTCGGCGTAGGAGATGATGTTGAGGTTGTGTTGGCGTGCGATGGCAGCGAGGGGGCTCATGTAGATGTTGAAGAGGGTTGGGCTGAGTGATGATCCTTGTGTATGCCGCAGATGACTTCGGTGGCTTCGGATCTGAACGGGGGAGGCGGACTCTCTGGGTTCTTCCGGCGAGGAACGAGATGATCCACTCCAGTGCCTTCTCTTGGATTCCGATGTTGCTGAGGTGCTGCACAAGGGTGCGGTGGCAGACGGTGTCGAACGCTGCGGAGAGGTCCAGGAGGATGAGGGCCGCTGTTTCCCCATTGTCGAGCAGGGATCTGATGTCATCGGTGGCTGCGATCAGGGCGGTCTCGGTGCTGTGGTTGGCTCGGAAGCCGGACTGTGAGGGGTCGAGGGATCCGTTCTTCTCGAGGAAGGCGGCGAGCTGTCTGTTGACGGTCTTCTCGATGACTTTGGCAGGAAAAGGGAGGAGCGAGATGGGGCAGAAGTTCTTGAGGTCGGTGGGGTCCGCTGTTGTTTTTTTTTTTTTGCATAGTTTTTTATAGCACGAACTAGACCCGAACTGAATCAGGTATCAGAGCGCTTTACATAGCACCAGTTACATTACATGAGGACACGCATTCATTTTAGGCACGGGGAGATTAAGTGATTTGCCCAGAATCACAGGAGGATTTTGGCGTTGTTACCGAGACTCGAACCCAGATCCCCAGGTCTGAGGTCGAGCGCCCTAGCCGTTAGGCCAACTCCTCTCCCCTAGGGCACTGAGCTCGGCGTACTTCCAGCTCTCCGGGAAGGTGGCGGTGTGGAAGGAGGCGTTGATGATGTCCCGGAGATGGGGTGCGATGATGGCATCGGCCTTGTTGAAGACGTGGTGGGGGCAGGGGTCGGTAGGGTATCCGGAGTGGATGGTGTTCATCGTGCGGGTGGTGTCTTCGGTGCTGACCGGGGTCCAGTTGCAGAGGATGGTGGTGGCGGGCGTTGGTTCGGTGGTTGGGTGCGTGGTCTGTGCGCCGAAGTTGTTATGTATGTCAGCGATCTTGCGGTGGAAGAAGGAGGCGAGTGAGTCGCAGAGGTCTTACGAGGGGGTGATGTAGTTGTTTCCGGCGCTGGGGTTGGAGAACTCTTTGACAATGCTGAAGAGTTCCTTGCTGTCGTGGGCGTTGTTGTCCAGTCGTTCTTTGAGTGCTAACTTCTAGGTGGCGCAGATCAGCTGGTGGTGCATGCGGGTGGCGTGTTTGAGGGCGGTCCTGTTGTCTGTGGTCTGGTTGTGGCGCCAGGCTTTCTCGAGGGTGCGGCAGTTCTTCTTGGAGTCCTTGAGTTCGTCGGTGAACCAGGGGGTTTTCTTGCTGCTGGGTCTGCTGGGAGGGTTCTTTAGTGGTGCGAGGTCATCGGCGCAGGCGGTAAGCCACTGTGTGAGGTTGCTGGCTGCTTTGTTGGGGTCCGTTGTGCTGGTGGGAGGGTTCTGGTTGAGGGAGGTGGTGAGCTGCTCGGTGGTGATCTTGCTCCAGCTCCGGCGAGGAACCTGTTGCGGGTGGTGGTGGGTCGTGGTTCTTCTGTAGCTGAAGTGGACGCAGCTGTGGTCAGTCCAATGAAGTCCGGTAGAGTGGCTGAAGGAGATGTGCTTGCTGGAAGAGAAGAAGGGGTCAAGCGTGTGGCCGGCGTAGTGGGTCGGGGTGTTCACCAGTTGCATGAGTCCGAGGTTGGCGAGGTTGTCCAGCAGGGTGGTGGTGTTGTTGTCATTGTTGTTCTCCAGGTGGAAGTTGAGGTCCCCTAGGAGGATGTAGTCGGCGGAGGGGAGGGCATGCGGGCTGATGAAGTCTGCGATGTCTTCGCTGAATTGCGTGCGAGGTCCCGGGGGTCTGTAGTTGAGAGTGCCTCTGAGGGTCATCTTGGGGTCGGTGTGTATCTGGAAGTGGAGGTGTTCGGCGCGGTGAAGGTGTTGTCGGAGTTGGTCGAGATGCGGATGGTGTTCTTGTGTACGATGGCGATGCCTCCTCCCGTCTGGTTGACGCGGTCCCTCCGGGTGATCTTGTATCCGTCCGGGATGGCAATGGCGATGTCGGGCGCTGAGGCGGCGTTCATCCAGGTTTCTGTGAGGAAGGCGACGTCTGGTGCTGTTGTGTCGAGCAGGTTCCAGAGTTCGACGGCGTGCCTGTGGACGGAGCGGGTGTTGAGCAGGATGCACTTCAGGTGGTTGTTGCTGGGGCTCGGTTTGGCGGGAGCGGTGCAGGAGAACTTGCAGGCTTGGCAGGTGAAGGGTCCGTGGGTGCGTCTCGGGGTGGCTCGGTAGCAGGCGGGGTTTTGGCCTAGTAAGTCTCTCTTTGGTTTGACACCATCAGACGAGATGGAGTGTCCTAGGTACTCCACCTCTGTTGCAAGAAAGGAAAATTTTTCTCTGCGCAATGTTAAACCTGACTCCAATAGTCTAGCAAGGGCATCTTTCAAAGCTACGTTGTGACTGCACACAGTATCACCAAAGACCAGGATATTATCCTGGAAATAGATGATATTTTTAAGATCTTTGAAGACTTCAGTGACCATCCTCTGAAAGACACTTGCAGCCAAAGATAACCCGAAGGGCATTCTGGTAAACTGAAATATGCCTTCCGTGGTGATAAAGGCTGTCAAATGCTTTGAGGATTCATCTAGGTGTATCTGGTGATAAGCGTGACGTAGGTCAAGCTTTGAAAAAATTTGGCTCCATTAAGCAACACCATTAGCTCATTTATGTTTGGGAGAGGAAATGTGTTGAGGATGATATTTTGGTTTAAACTTCTCAAATCGACACAGAAGCGCAAATTACTGTCCGCTTTCTTTGAGATAAAAACGGGCAAAACCCAAGCTGAGCACTTGACCGGCTCAATGACCCCACTTGCTAACATTTCATCTAACATTTTCTTGACCTCCCCTCTAACCACGATAGGGACTTTCCTCAGCTTGTGTCGAACAGGGATTGCGCTATGTTTGAGTTTAATCTTGTGCACGTAGCCCTCTAAATTACCAAGTTGGTCCCTGAAAACACCCTTACCTCCCTCCAAAATGTCTTCTACAGAAAAATCGTCTACCACCATAACTTGTTCAACTGCATGTGGGTCAATTCTAATATGGAGATCGTATTGGTGATACCAACCCAATATAGGTGGCCCAGTTTCAGCTACATAGACCTTGCCCTTGACAGACATGTTTTTGAAAATAATGTCTGTCAGTATATAACCCAGTATGTCTATCTGCTCGCCTTGATACCCACCGGGGTTGATGTCTTTGGGTAATAAGTTCATGTTGGGCCATTCCTGTTGAAAAACGATTTGAGGTATGATGGTATATAAGGACCCCGAATCAACCAGCAGATAATTTTTTCTATTAGCAATGACAAACTCAGCTTTGAGTCTACGTCTCCTCCTATTGTCTGAGTTGTTAGTGTCAGTGAGTAGAATTTCCCGATTATCAACAACATCATGTAGTGAAGGTTCTACACATAGAATTCTATCGGGTCTGTACGAACACTCATTAACATATGTCTCTTCCGACAACATTGCTACCTTCCCCTTGTTTGCATCTCTACACATTCTTGCAAAATGACCATAATTGCCGCATTTTCTGCATTCCTTGTCAATGGCCTAGCAATGTTTGGAGTCTGACGTGTGATAAGTAGTACCGCACTTCCCACATGTCTTGCTGCCCAACCTGCTGGGATATGACCTACCACCCAACGTACTCTTTGCACCCTTAAACCTAGCAGAGGCAGCAACATCCCCTTCATAGCCCTGAACAACAGATGTCTCACTCTCATTTGTAATGTTAAGTTTCGAATCCCTACGATCCATTTCTTTCATACAAAATTTCGATTCCTCAACTATTTTAGCAATGTCAATTGCATCCTTTAGAGAGGGGTCTTTTGCAGCCCATAAGCGTTGCTGAGTTTTTCTGCTCCTACACTGAACGATGAGTTGGTCCCGAATCATTTCCTCTGTCATTGGTCCAAATTTACATTTTATTCAAAGTTCGCGGAGTCTAGTAACAAAGTCATCAATGGACTCTCCAACTCTCGGAGGATGAGTAAAACATTTCTATCTCCTCATAACTATATTTGTCTCTTTTGCAAATCTGATTTCTAACCTTTTGCGAGCCTCTTCATAAACATCTTCAATGGGTTGACCACGTTCGTTGTTGGCCACTGGTAAATACTTGAAAACATGTTGTCCTTCTTTTCCTAAATTGGTGAGCAAGATTGCCGTTTTCCTATTACAACTGAAATCTTGTGCATCCAAGGCTTCCAAATATTTGTCGAACATTTTGATACACTCATCCCATTCTATGCTTGGACTACCTGGTTGGATAAGAAAATGAGGAGGACAAGATACTGCTGAAACATCAAGAGCTGTGACATCCATAATGAGTCCCGATTGTAAGTAGGTTATAGAAATAAGCACAAGTATCTTAGAGGTGTATGTTCGCTTAACCTCCTAATAATGACGTTTTTCTCGCCAAATAAGGATGTAATCCGTCAAATGAACTGGTTATGGGAATTTGGGCTTATAATAGATGATCGTTCACCACACACCTTTGTACATACATTTATTTTCATTACAAACTAGCTGTGCAGTTCGCCGGAAAATAGTGCATTTGCAACCTTTGCCCAGTAGATGGCACTGTTCTCCACAGATCTCGCTCTTCGTGTGTAACTCTACAAACGTTGCCGGCAAATTTATGTTCCTGACAAGAATTTCGCGACACACGTCAGTTTCCTTCAGCTGGTAGTCAGGTCACCTCACGCTTGCCTGTGTTGTCACTCTTCTCCCCACTCTCACAGAAGAATAGAAGCGCTAATCCCACTCACCTGCTCCGCTACCGGCATTCAGGCTCAAGGTACAGGGACGATTCCAGCCACACATGTAAATTCTATGGGGCAGATTTATGAGGCTCTTGCGCCTCCTAGCGCCGCAATTGCGTCACGTAATGTGACGCAACGGCGGCGCAAACAATGCGCCCTATTTACAGCGTGACGCATCTAGGAGATGCTTCACGTTGGAAACCCCTGCGCCATAAGGAGGCGTTCCTGCGCAGGGGGGGGCGTAGCTGCGCAGGAACGCCTCCTAAAAGTGGCTGAGTGAAATCTATGAGATTTCACTCAGTCACTTTCTACGTCAATTCCTTACGCCTGCTTGAAGCAGGCGTAAGGGTGACACACCATACATAGAAGAGGTGGCCCCTGTGCATTGCAGGAGTCATGTCGCACTTGCGACATGACTCCTGCAATGCGCCGCCCGTGCGCCGAGAGATGCGTCACGCATCTTCACTGCCTTGCACCATGGGTGGCGGAGCAGTGGCGCACTGTGGCGCACATTAACTGGCGCATCCCTGGGGGTGCGCCAGTTAACATAAATCTGCCCCTATTTATCTAACGCTTTAATCATATCTTGCTGGGCATTATTTTCTTGTCACATAACTTTCCTAACAGGTTTTTTTTCCGCCTTTACACACTGTATGCCTCAGCAACCTCAACACTGAGAAGAAAAACCTTTCTTTCTGTTTACATTCTTCTGCTGTTAAATTGCTTGCTGCCTTCCCTGCATGCGTTTTCTATCCCGAACTGCTCCACTTTCTCTTAAGTCCATGCGCTCCGTTACTCACAGTGGTTCTGTATTCACACATCTAAGGTAGCGCTGATCTAGCAACACATTGGCTGACACCCCAGATGAAAGGTCGCCTCACAGGAAAATCCGTCTTCATCGAAGTACTCTTTTGCTTTACTTGGTGGTCCTTGAAACTGCACTCACTTGTAATATTGTTGTTTTTAACAAATACTGTGGGTAAAGCGGTAATTTTAACATCTATTGCATTTGGAAACGCTGGCGAGCGTTTTTGTATCCTAACGCGTGCAGGGCGGCTGATTACTAGCGCCACTTGCATTCTTACCTTTGCCAGCGGCCCCTCTGCCTCGTTCCACCGCGGCTTGTTGCCGATTGAGTGGAGGGCGGCTCACCTACCGCGGCTCCTAGTGCCGGCCTGGTGGTGGGAACGGGCACCATATTGGGAGGAGTCAGAGAGCACTGGGACCTGTGGCAGCGGTCCAGTCGCTCGAGGCTCCCTCCCATAAAACGATAGGGAGTCCTCTCTCATTCGTGGATTCCGGGTTGGTGGTAGCAGCCCGGCGCCATTCGATGAGAGACACTGCATAACGCAGACTTGACTAAAATCGCCTTTTAAAACCTATTATTTGCATTATTTTGTAATATTGTTGTTTTTAACAATTACTGTGGGTAAAGCGGTAATTTTAACATCTATTGCATTTGGAAACGCTGGCGAGCGTTTTTGTATCCTAACGCGTGCAGGGCGGCTGATTACTAGCGCCACTTGCATTCTTACCTTTGCCAGCGGCCCCTCTGCCTCGTTCCACCGCGGCTTGTTGCCGATTGAGTGGAGGGCGGCTCACCTACCGCGGCTCCTAGTGCCGGCCTGGTGGTGGGAACGGGCGCCATATTGGGAGGAGTCAGAGAGCACTGGGACCTGTGGCAGCGGTCCAGTCGCTCGAGGCTCCCTCCCATAAAACGATAGGGAGTCCTCTCTCATTCGTGGATTCCGGGTTGGTGGTAGCAGCCCGGCGCCATTCGATGAGAGACACTGCATAACGCAGACTTGACTAAAATCGCCTTTTAAAACCTATTATTTGCATTATTTTGTAATATTGTTGTTTTTAACAATTACTGTGGGTAAAGCGGTAATTTTAACATCTATTGCATTTGGAAACGCTTGCGAGCGTTTTTGGATCCTAACGCGTGCAGGGCGGCTGATTACTAGCGCCACTTGCATTCTTACCTTTGCCAGCGGCCCCTCTGCCTCGTTCCATCGCGGCTTGTTGCCGATTGAGTGGAGGGCGGCTCACCTACCGCGGCTCCTAGTGCCGGCCTGGTGGTGGGAACGGGCGCCATATTGGGAGGAGTCAGAGAGCACTGGGACCTGGGGCAGCGGTCCAGTCGCTCGAGGCTCCCTCCCATAAAACGATAGGGAGTCCTCTCTCATTCGTGGATTCCGGGTTGGTGGTAGCAGCCCGGCGCCATTCGATGAGAGACACTGCATAACGCAGACTTGACTAAAATCGCCTTTTAAAACCTATTATTTGCATTATTTTGTAATATTGTTGTTTTTAACAATTACTGTGGGTAAAGCGGTAATTTTAACATCTATTGCATTTGGAAACGCTGGCGAGCGTTTTTGTATCCTAACGCGTGCAGGGCGGCTGATTACTAGCGCCACTTGCATTCTTACCTTTGCCAGCGGCCCCTCTGCCTCGTTCCATCGCGGCTTGTTGCCGATTGAGTGGAAGGCGGCTCACCTACCGCGGCTCCTAGTGCCGGCCTGGTGGTGGGAACGGGCGCCATATTGGGAGGAGTCAGAGAGCACTGGGACCTGTGGCAGCGGTCCAGTCGCTCGAGGCTCCCTCACATAAAACGTGATGTGTTGGAGGGAGCGCAGCGGACGAGCGCAGCGGGCGCGACGGAGGCGCGCCGGAGTCGCGCTAGAGTCAAGCTCGTCTGCGCTCGTCCGCGAGCATCCGGGGCTAGGGGCCAAGGACTCTATCGGTTCCTACATTTACACATCCGCTGAGTTACAAGCGTTAAGACCTACTTCAATGATGTGTCCCCCCGTACCTCTGAACACGACGAAACGAACATCTCGTCTTGGCATCAGCAATCCTGCCAATTTAGCTGCTGAATCTGCCCCTAAATACGCGGTTCTGGAAACTACGCCAAGTACTACTTGTAATCTTAAGTGTATCTATTTAAACACTCATTCTATGATCAGACACCAGATGGATATTTTCCTGCTGCTATCTGATATGAAACCGGATCTGCTGTTATTAACCGAGACATGGCTTACTCCGGACTCCCTACCAGACATTTTAGTTGCTCTGCCTGCGGACTATTATATCATCTCAGAAATTCGTCCGGCAGGTAAAGTTGGGGGTGGAGTAGCCATCATTGTCAATAAGAAATATCAACTTAGACAACTTCCCTCTCTAGACATACCTAATGTAGAGAATATAGTTGCTAAATTAGACACTGCTAATGGGACTCTTGCGGTGGTCTTATTATATCGCCCACCTCAAACCATGGCCACTTTTCCTGCCATTCTTGCTGAGCAACTGGCTACGCTGGTTACAAATAATTCCAAACTACTTCTGATAGGGGATCTGAATCTCTGGTTTGATAATACAGCATTAGACCCCCAAGCAGCCGAGATGAAGGACCTTCTGAATGACATTAATTTAATACAACATATTGATACTAAAACCCACCAGAAGGGCCACAGTCTTGACCAACTCTGGTCTCTGAACTTACCCGTACATTCCATTGATATTAAACCTTGTAGTTGGTCTGACCACTTTAGCATTAGTTTCTCATTTTGTGTTGATAAAACTCCTCAATTTAAGCTGCAAGCTACCAACTCAATTCGAAAATGGTCCTCTATGGATATGTCAGCTTTTTTAAACTTCTTAAAGACTACTTTGCCTGTACAGAGTTTAGATGTGGAGACAGCCGACTGTAGGCTTAAAGAATGGCTAATTTCGGCCATCAATATCTACGCTCCCCTCACCCGCTTTTGTAACTCACATGGCGTGGACACACATAAGTGGTTCACGCCGGAGTTAAGGAAATTAAAACTAGAAGTGAGGCAGCAAGAGAGAATTTGGCGAATCAATTATTGCCCCCAAGCAAGGATTGCATATTGCTCAACTAGGAAAGCCTATCAAAAAACACTACACATTCACAAGACCGCTTATTTCTCTACAAAAATCTTAAATGCGACTAATAAGTCGAAAGAAATCTTCAGGATTGTGACTGAACTGTGTAATGATGATAGAACTTCTCCTCCGGTAGTCCCCTCACAAATACTCTGCAACTCGCTGAACGATTTTTTTAGTGATAAGATATTATTGATTAAGGACAACTTATCCAAACTTCCAGTCTGTGCCCCTATGGATGATATCTCTTTTAATCCTTTAACATTGCACTCTTTTCCTTTAATAGATGATAAAACTTTTTTTGATTTACTCATCAGAGTTAAATCAGGAACTCCTGAGGATGTTTGCCCCCCCCAAGTAATGAGAGAAATTGGTCGGGCAATCCCAGATAGCATGATCCCTTTGCTCAATAGTTCTCTTACGTCAGGGATCATCCCCAACAGCTTCAAACAGGCCTTACTGATTCCCTTAAAAAAAAAAAATGGTATTGACTCTTTAGATCTTTCTAACTATCGGCCAATATCACTCTTGCCTTACCTGTCTAAGATTTTGGAGGCTCATGTCACCAACAGCCTTTCAAATTTTGTGGAAGACTCCGGTTATTTACAACCTAACCAGGCAGGCTTTCGGCCCGGTCATTCCACCGAGGCAGTTATATTGGCCGTTCAGAATACCCTAAGGTCTAATGCCGATAGGGACTTGCACCAGGCCTTGGTGCTATTGGATCTGTCTGCTGCATTCGACACGGTTGACTATACCATTCTGGTCAACCGTGTCGAACAGGCCGGTCTTCGAGACTCGGCCTTGGCCTGGCTCAAGTCTTTTATCTCAGAACGCACCCAGTCTGTTCGGCTGGGTTCCTTCACAGCCCCAAAAAATAGTTCACTCTGTGGGGTTCCCCAAGGATCTTCCTTGTCCCCTTTATTATTTAATTTATACATGCGGCCTCTTCTGTTCTCCCTAAGAGAGCACAAGGTTACTGTATATAATTATGCAGACGACCTGCAGTTGGTTTTTGTGTTAAACTCACTAAATGCGGCCGAGGATTTTCAGGCAACCATGTCTTTTATTCAAAGGTGGATGTCTTTAAATCATCTTAAACTTAATCCGGGGAAAACCGAACTGATCCTGCCTGGGAAGAGCGAGATCAGTTGGAGCCCATGTTTTTGGCCGTCTGACATGGGTTCTCCTCCCAAAAAATCCCAAACAGTAAAAAGCCTGGGAGTGACTCTCAATGAGGATCTTACCTTGAAATCTCAAATTGGAACGGTGGTTTCCTCTGGTTTTTTTCAATTGAGGAAGATCAGGAAAATAGCACACCTCCTCACTGATCTGGCTTTAATTCAGGTAGTCAGTGCTTTAGTTCTCTCTCATATTGATTTCTCAAATGGCCTCTATCTGGGTTCACCTATTGGTCAACTCAGAAGACTGCAATACCTGCAGAATCAAGCTGCTAGACTAATCTGCAAGGTACCTAAATGGGAATCAATTAGATCAGGACTAGAGAACTTGCACTGGTTGCCCGTGGCACAGAGATCCACATTTAAGGTAGGCTGCATTGTGTTCAAGGCCTTGGAGGGTAAGGGCCCAATGTTTATCAGACAACTGATAGGGAGATATAGTCGCCCACGCAGTTTGAGATCAGCTCATAAAGACCTACTTGAGGTCCCTCGTTTCAAAAAGAAACGACAGGGAGGCAGCAGTTTTCAATTCTTAGCTGCTTCCTTGTGAAATTCCCTTCCTTTGACTCTGCGACATAGCAGGGATCTTCTCGCCTTTAGAAAGGCATTTAAAACTTTCCTTTTTACACAGGCCTATTTGAAATAGCGATTTTCTTTTTTATGCTTTGTTATGTTCTGATTCTCTCCTCAGCGCCAAGAAGCTCTTGGGCGTACGCGCGCTTTACAAGCATTAAATAACATAACATAACATAACATAACATAACTCATGAGTTCTCCGCTGTATGCTGTGTTGTCCACTGACCGAAGATCACTCGTCGCCAAGAACATGTTGTAATTACAACATGACACTGAGACTGAGAGTGGGTTCAACAGTTTAATGGCCAGGACACACAGCATCAGCGCTCCGCCACCTTCAGTCAACAGCCGCTCAACTGACAGGCGCGAGCGCACCTCCCACAGAACCTTCGCATGTCAACATTCCACCGTGGCGCGAGGAACGCAGCCGCGGTGACAACTGGATTATAACATGCTCCTTATGTGGTAAGATCAAAAGCATCTTAATATTGGCATGCTGGTGCCAAAGATTACAACCACAACTAATACTAACTGAAATTAAGTCATGTTCCTTCCATCCACTTCTGAACAGGATAGCATAGTATACAGTTTGACAGTACAATCAACAGGAGCCTCTCCATCTTAGGGGACTGGTGACATCATAACAACAAGATCGTCTGAAGGATAGATATTTTTTTAAATACTGTTCAATGTAATTTACAAACTCTATGGTACGTTGACCAGGTCCAGATGTTAATAGGGGTAAAAGGGCAAGTTTTCTTAATCAGGACATGACGTAAATTTAAATATGCTGCCTAAGGACATTATATCTTATAGCATTTTCCCAAGGGATATCATGATTGAGGGCCAGATGTATAAACATACCCTTTTGCGATTTCTAAATAGCGATTTTTAAGGAATCGCTATTTAGAAGTCGCAAAATGGTATGTATGTAGAAATTCTCTATTTTTTAGCGATTTCTTAAAATTTCTTTATTGCGATTAGCAAATTGCTAATCGCAATTAAGGAATAATTTCCCATTCATTGCAATGGGCCAGGAGGCCCATAGGAATGAATGTGAAATTATTCTCAATTTCGATTCGCAATTTGCAAATCGCAAATTGAGAATAATTTCAAGGGTGCAGTGGTGTCTCAAGAACACCCTGCTGCACCCCTGAAAATGACATGTGTGCGCATATGGCGCACATACATGCCCTAAGGGCGTGTATGAGCGTCACATGCCACCTTTACAAATTGCATAAAGTGCATTTGTAAAAGAAATCGCAAATTACCACCAACTACAAGTTGGTGGTAATTTGCGATTTCTTAGCCTAAATTCGCAATTCTTAAATGGTTGATACATTGCATTTAAGAAATTGCAATTTGCGATTTCTTAAATGCTTACGCAATATTAAGGAATTGCAAAATTTGCGATTCCTTAATATTGCGAGGCATTTTTCTTCATACATACCATTTTACTACGCTGTTTTTTAGGAATCGCAGCATTTGCCACTAAAAAATTGCTTGATACATCTGCCCCCTAGTCTCCTTTTAAAGGTGTCCAAAGTAAATATCCAAAATACTTCTCATCTTTTTCGGACTTGATGGCTCAGTAACTCTTGCATAATTTCAATTGTTTCTAAAACCAGCCATCTGATTTTGTCTAGATAATGTACTGTTGTTTCTCTAGATAATGTGCAACCAGAGGGGCTTTGACTTTTGTTGTGCATTCAGCTGATCAATGTTCTGTTATTTTAGTTGCGATGGTGCAGGATGTCTCACCTACATAGCCTACATTGCAGAGTCATAGTAGTAGATAAATCAGATTTTGGTTTTGCAATTAGTGAATTCTTTGGATATTATAGTCTAGCCATTATGTACAAATGTATCACTCTCTAATACTGATTTGTAATCTTTGCATTGCATGCATCTATGCGTCCTCAGTAATGGAGTACTACCGTCAAATGTTTTTTATATGAAGGGGCTTCCGTTTTGAATAGTAAATGTACTACGATGTCTTTAATATTTTTATGTTGCCGGTGGGCAAACATCGGTTTTGGCAACTTAAACTCTGGTGTTGCATTGCTATTTAAGATATGCCAGGTAAAGCTTATGATTTGTCTCACCTTTTCGATTAAGGTAGAATGTGCAGTTACACAGACTAAGGGGCCGATAAGGTTGGCGGAAGGACTTTGCCTGTCCGCCATCCCTGTGGAAAACGGGTCCTTCCGCCACGTGGCCGGCGGTCCCGCCATGCCAATTATGATGCGCATGCCACACTGGCGGGCGCATCATGCATTTTTAACACTGCGGCGGACGGTGCTGAAAGCACCGCCTGCTGCAATGTCAAAAATGCAGGCATGCATTTGCATACACAAAGTGGCAGGCACCGCGCGGTGCCTGCTGCTTTGTGTATGCCAATGCAGGAGGGTACCACAGGTACCCCCATGTCCACCCCTTCTCACCTTCACCATGGGGGCCCGCAGGGGGCCCCCAAAGTAAAGCCACAGAAAGGCATCTGCATGAGGCCATCCTAATATGGCTGGCGGTGTCTGGAAGACACCGCCAGCCATATGAACCCTTTTCTACCCCGGGCCGCAAGGCGACTGGGGCGGAAAAGCAGCGGACGGTGTTTCCGTCCACCACGGTCCCCCGCCATTGTAATATGGCGGGGGGGAAATAGGTGGCAGACGGATCGCTACCGCCTGCATGGCGGTGGCGATCCGTCCGCCATCCTAATCGGCCCCAATGTTGGGAGTTGGCTGTCTTTGTCGTTTATATAAAAGATGGTCCCTGTCAAAGACTCGTGCTCTTTTGAATGATTCTCTGCCCAACAGTCGAGGAAGTAGCCTCTTTGGTAAAACTTTTCTTTCATGTCAATAGCTTTAATATCAAAGTCTTGTAAATTTTAACAATTCCTTTGGAGAGGTAGGAATTGTCCAAATGGGATACTCTGCGTTTGAGTAGTGGCCCTTCCCTCAGGAAGTGGTCACTTAGAGGGTATAGACACCCTAAACGTGGACAGCACATTGACTACCTGTCTTCCCCTTTAACCCTTAGCCCCTAGCCCATAGACTACCTGTCTTCCCCTTTCACTAACCTTTGATTTAGTATTTAGGCGGCATCTCTGGACCTTGAACTTTTAGATTCAATGGACGAGAAGAAGATATGGACAAAGAATTTGTCTGAGAACTGAAACCCTGCTGTGGAGAAATTGGATCCAAACCCTGCCTGATACCTCAAGGACTTGACAATCGTGGTCATGCAGGCTGATACTGATCCTGTGAGGACTCCAAGAACCAGGAGCCCCTCCAGCTTTTGCCAAATTGGCAAAGGCCAATGGTCTACAGCTCCTTCTTGATCGCTTCGTGGTTTTCTGTGGAATGAGAGGCTTGGAGGTTAACACCTTAAAAAACCAAGCTCTTGTTGATGAACCCGCACAAATCATTTAAAGGAAAATTGCTGCTAAGGAAGGGGGGGTATTCCTCTGGAGAGAGTGACCACATTTGATTATCTTGGTGTGACCCTCTCAGAGAAAATTTCCTGGAAGCCCCATATCATAAAGTGAATCTTACAGCAGAAGAAGACCACTGGGGCTCGGATCATGGATATAGGGCCTCCGAAACTAGACCAATTGTAGCTCCACTACAGATTTACGACCAGAAGGTGGTAGGTTCTGCCTTGTATGGGGCTGAACTCTGGTGATTCGACAACTTGGAGGGTCTTTTATAAACGGAAAACAAATTCTTAAGATCTGTATATTCTCTTCCCCAGAACACTCCATTCCTCCCACTAAGGCTAGATATGGACAAAGCATCTATAGAGGACAAAGCAAGGCTTCACCCCCTTCTCTTCTGGCTGTGCTTAAAACAAACCTCTGAGCTCATTCACTATTTAGTTGCACATGAAGCAGTCGACAAGTGACATATAAGTTCTCCACCCTTTACCATACCCAAACTAATGGGCTTGCTGTGAGATTCCCAACAAGAGCCCGGAAGGCATGATCAGAGGCCTGCCAGGGACCCTGAGGAAAAAGTAAGATGCCCTCTTACCATGAGGGAGGTCCCTCAGAAGGGAGTGGGTTTTATCCCCTTCGAACGTCCGTTCGGGCACCTGGTCAGGGGACCTCTGAGTTTGGTCAAGGAGGAGCCGGGAGCAGTCTCCCAGGAGAACTCCCAGAGATGTGGTAAGCTATTTGCTGGCCTTCTGGAGCCAAATGGCCAGGTTGTGGAAGCAACCCATCCACAACTTGGAAGCCACCCAGGATGTCATGGAGGAGTAAGTGGTATGACAGGAATCCCAAGCGTACTATGCCTCAGCCAGTAGGGCAGCCCGGGGTTAGTATTCTATTCTCAACTACACTGAATTGGGTAGTGAAAGAAGTGATCCGGGACAATAAATCCAGTTGGATCTGGATTGAGGTTGCAGTTGCTGGAGTTTGTCTTTTTTTTAAAATTATTACGGGGCAATTTTTAATGACACCAAAGCTTTAAAACAGATATATGATATGCTAATAAATGCCTGCGGTCCCATAGTTATGGGGGGGGATTTCAATTGTATACAACATCTAGGTCTAGATAACTCGAATGAGGCTAAGCAACAGCTAAAACCAAGGACTGCGAAATTGCAAAAAAATTGGAAAGGAGATTTTGCCTTAGTAGATGTAGTATAGCTTATAGGTCCATTGTCGACATTGGCTAAGTTAGCATGAGCTACGCTGCCACGAGGCTGCTTTTTTGCGCACAACACTGCTTGCATATATTTCGCAAGATACTGTTTGTACCCCTTTCACATGAGAATGGTCTGCCTTGGACGTTCTCTGCTGTACTCTGAGGTTTAGTCTGCACATGATGTTCAAGGTCAAACAACAATGCCCCTTGTTATTCCGTTCTGGGCAGTCCATCGCACCTAGACATAACATGCTACATACAGCTGCACTACTGGAAATTGTGTGCTTTAATACTGCAAAGGAAACATGTTTTGACACACTTAGAGAGACACGTTTCTGAAGGGAAGAGCTGGGCTTGTCCTGCGATGTGAACATTGCATCTAGGCCTTGAGGTATGGGGGTCTGCTGACAAAGCCCAGAGGTCTTCTTTTTTATAATAAACTATCTCTTGTCACAGGGAGGGTGTTTAGGTCAATTAGCCCTTTTCCACTGTTTTTTATAACATTATATCCCCATTTGTAGTCTATGGTATTGTAGCAATGCTGACTACATTGTGTTTATGCATTTTTCTGCAGGTATTGGCATGTGTACTGCACCATAGAACGCGTTAGTTGAAAAATATTTTAAACTATACTGCGTCTCTGATTACACGCATTTTGGACAAGTAAGAGTGAGTGAGTGAACGAAAGAGTGTCTGGCTCCAGCGATTCCTCAGATAGAGTGATGTGTTCTGGGTTGTATCGTGATTGGTAGCTTCGCTGTAGACGGAGAACGAATGACACACTATAGCTAGTTGGTTTGGGATTTTGGGTACTAATGTGGTAGGTTGGTACACCCCTATTCACTGAGGTCCTGTTTTCCTGTGCATAGTTCTATATATGTGCAGAATCCCTGCAACATGGCGCCGCCAACATTTGGTCTGGCTCTTATCTGCGAGACGCTTGAGTTGTGCTTGTGCTTGTCCACAATACCCTCCTTTCTGCCTCCTATATTTAAATTTTTATAGGTTCTTACAAGCTTGAAGTTTTGAAGTCTTATTTGCCCTTGTTGTGCTGCCGATTTTTAAGTTGTTCTATATTCCTTTTGTGATGGGGCATAATATTGTTATTCACTATCGCGTTCCACTCAGGGATTACTAAAGAACTTATGGTGTCCCTGATGCTGGTGTGGATCTGATTTTTGTAGTGGAAGCGGGTCCTGTGTACCCGTTCAAGGTCTTTTACCCTTGGGTCACCTTTACAGCGGTGGACGGAGAAGACAATCTGTTTCATGAATACTACCGTAACAGCACTCTCGGACCCTTGAAGTTCCGCTCACGCTTGTCAACACCAAATTTGATTTAATGGTGCCCTTCCTCACTCATTCACATTGGTACGTTTAGGTCCTTTATCAATAGAAGGGGCTACATGGCCGGTGTTGGCTGGGTATGCACCTGACCCGCGTGGGTTAACGGCAGCAACGCTGGCTGAGCTACACGTGTTGCATACTTCTCTAATTTCAGTACATAGAGCTGTTATTCAGTTTGTGTCACGTACTTTCCAGGTGGCTCCACATGGTGTTGTTGAGCCGCCTGCACAGCCTGGTGGGGTAACTATCAGTCCCGTTATGGTTAATTCGGTGATAGGCAAGCGTCCAACAAATAAGGATAAATTACCTTATTGGCCTGCCGAGAAATTTGGACAGCTTGAGGCTGTTTTTCCTAATACCTCGCCTGTAGAAAAACACAGAATTTTGACTATTAGTTTGCCTAAAGACTTAATTCCCGGGTCAGCTGATTGTAACACCTGGGGAAAGGTGTTTGCAGCTGTATATTCAAAGTGTTTCGGCACTTCCTCTATGACTGTCCTCCCCTCTGTGATTAAGCGTGTTCAAGATGGGCATGGTTCTGAAGTGGCTGTGGAACTGGGGATGCGTCTGGTGGAAGTGTTCGAAGTGGTGGCTAATATGATCCTTGCTAATGTTAAGGGCGATGCAGTAAGTTTTCAAGTATCTAATGGCTTGGCAGTGGTCCCTGATACAGACAAACCACGCAAATTACCAAAAGTTATTGCAAAGGCATAAAACCATTGGCCGCAATAGTTTGGGTGTTAAGCCTTTTACTCAAATGCAAACTCAGTCTCAAACACAACAGAGAGTTCCATCTGACACAAAGAGAACTGGAAAAACAAAAAAAGGGGGCAACAACTCCAACAGAAGCAAGGGTTGTGTGCAGGTTCACTGACACATGAGACTTCTGAGCGTACTTATGACTTGCGCAACAGCGCAAACATTAAGACACCTGATCAATTTCAGGTCCCTGATCAGAATTCTCCTGGTTGTTCACAGGAATAATCTGGCTCACAAGTCAGTGGTGGAGAATGTCAGGATTGTGGCACGAGTCAAACCTGTTCCACGGGGATGTGATCAGCCTCGTCAGTTTGACGTAAAGGGGAAACAGGAGGAATAACCACCCTTTCGTGCCCCTTTTCAAAAGACAAAAGTGGCTGCTTTGACAGCTGGATATGCCTCAGATGGTGAGAACCCGGCTCTTGGACTGGACTTGGGTGGTGACCCTACTAGGCAGCGCAGCGGAGGTTACCATAGTGCGGGAGGCACTGCGTCCTTGCCTGGATGCGACAGCAACTGAAACTTTCATTACTGTGGAGACAGCTGACAACTGGATTGCCCCCCCGGATCGGCTGTATAATATGGTCTTCCTTATAGAAGGTGACATTAAGTGTGTAGTCACAGGGATTTTTGGGGAGAAACTGACTGCTTCTTATGACATTTTATTAGCGGAGGCGGATTGGCCACCACCTTTTGTTCTGGCTGCAGCACACGGGAAGGAAGTGATACTTCCTAGTTTTTCATGTTACTCCCCAAGTATCATGTGGAGGCTTTTGCCGCTGAGTGGGCTTTGGCCCTGGTGCCGGCCCTGTACCGTGATCAAGTTGGCTGGGATAAAGATTCGCTGCCACATGAAATTCCATTGCGGTCTATGCCTCAACCATAACCCGAATATCCTATCCGGCAGGAAGCTAAAGGTCCCGTTGCTGATATTCTCACTCAGTTAGAGTATCAAGGAGTGATTGAAACATGTGTATCACCAATGAATAATCCGCTTTTTACTGTATCCAAACCCGATGGGTCTTACTGCATAGTTTTTGATTACCGGCATTTGAACTCTCATAGTCGCACCTTTGCGGTAGAGAATACCCATAGCTCTTCTCTAGTAGACAGTATAGTTTGAAAAAAATATAAAACAACACTTGATGTTTCCAATTTGTTTTTTTTGCCATAACCTGTGCCCTGATTGCACTCAACGGACCGCATTCACAGCCGGTGGAAAACAAAAAAATTTGGGCCGTTTGCCTATGGGGTATAAGAATAGCCCCGGGTTTTCGCCGCTCGTTTTGTCTCTCTGTTGGACAGCATAGACCCAGATGCTTACTCCTATGTTAATGAAATTTATCTCACAGACGACAAATTATGGCTGCATCTGTGCCGTGTTGACCGCATAATTCTGGAATTTACGGACTACGGCTACAAATTTAACTTTGCTCAATCACATATCCCTTGTTATGCGGTGCTCTTTTTGGGCTATGAGCTCAATAATGAAGATCTGGACTTGGCTCCCCACTTTCTGGAGAAATGCGCACATTTGCAGTCTCCAACTACCCTGAAGAAACTTCAGTCTTTGCTGGGACTTTTGAATTACATGCGTTCCTATATTCCCGAATATGCTCAGCGTATCAATCCGCTTTATGCCTTGATACAACCTACATTTTCAAAAGCCAGCTGCTTACCAGAACATTCTGCTTTCTTTGCAATCTGATTTGCTTGAATCTAAGTACTTGTTGACGCGCGATAACCTCACTAACCTGGTGATACGATTCGTGCCAGACACAGCAGGTTTCACTTACTTGACGTACAATGAAGGAGACACAGTACCTATCGCTTACAAATCACATTTGTATACTTCGTCCAAGATGAGGTTTTCCACTGTTGAAAAGGTTTTGACATCTGTGCAGATGGCGGTTCTAAAGGAACGCACGCTGGTACAGGAAAAACGCATTTTGGTGGTTACTCCTTACCCTGCTTTAGAAGCAGTGACAAAGGCAAGTGTGCCAAACTCAAAAGCTTTGCATCCCCGTTGGATACAATGGGCTACTTCCTTGATGTCACTTTTATATATGACCCCTCTATTTCGACACAGGAGTTCTTGCAGTATGAACATGTTCTTCTACCTCCCCTGTCTTTGCTTCCTTTGGAAGAATACGCATATATCATCTACACCGATGGTTCGGCACAACCGGCCACGGATTTAAACATGCTTATTCAGCAGCTTGTGCTATTGTGGCAGGTAGAATGGTGAATTCAAGTCTAACATAGTGCACACTCAGGCACTGGGAGACTGTACTGCTCAATTGGCCGAGCTGCGTGCTCTGGTTCATGCCCTCGAGTTTGCTGATCAAAAAGTTTCAACTCTAATTGTCTGCCACTCTTACTACTGTGTTCAGTCTTTCAATGACAACTTATTCTTTTGGTCGCAAAATGATTATTGAGATTTTAAAGGCAGCGCAATAAAGCATAAAATGCTTTGGGCTCGAGTGGAAGATCTTAAACAACGTCTTCCGTTCACACATGTTATACATAATCTTGGCCACCCCCGTGTGGGAACGCACGCTCTTGGGAATTGTTTGGCTGGTAAAGCAGCCAAATCTGAGGTAGCTACGTGCTCCGTTGCAGCCGTTATCAGATCCATGACTAAGATTGATAATGACATTTTGGCAGCAATTGCAGCAACGTCGGAGGGCTCTAATTATCCACAAGGTTTTGCCTTCAAAGTTTTCTTATCAGTTAACTCCTGAACAAGTTCCTTTTTCTAGAATACCTGACGTTGGAGATCGGCTGATTCCCAACATGGACCGCAGACACACTTAAATCAAACCCCCCCCGCAAAGGCATGGCTTTGTCCTATGCCAGAGTGTCTGCGACTCTTTCTATCTTTCAACATCGTTACTGGTGGAGTGGTTTATATACACAAACCCGTAATTATGTACTTTCTTGTGACATCTGTAAGCAAATTAAGCCTTCTATGGTAACACGACCACCACAAACGCCGCTTTGCATTGCCAATCCCCCTTTTGCTTGTGTCTATCTTGATCACTGCGGTCCATTTTCTTCTGATACTGTATATAAATACATTTTGGTTGCAGTTGATTCGTGCATTAGATTCCTTTGGGTGTGGCCACAATGCAGTGCTGACACTTGAAATGTCATCAGGGATTTGAGTGTCTTTGTAGGGATTTTTGCCTGTGGCACCTTTCATTTTGACCAAGGTCCAGCGTTCGCGTACAAGGATGCGATGAAGTCTATGTGGGTGCTGCTGCTGTTTTCGTCTCCATTCAGGCCTAAGTGCAAGTCAATTGTAGAGCGAATGAACCGTGACTTAAAGCAATCCTTGACAGCTAGAGTCTTAGGTACTGGCAGGAACTGGTTAGCCCATTTGTATGTAGCCCAACGTGCACTTGATAATCTCCCTAGAAGACCTCTGGGTGGGCGGACCCCATATGAGATGCTCTTTGGCAATAAAATGTTTGTGCCAGACTTTGATGGTCTAGACGTTGGGGCGTCTGCCGTAATCTTTGACATATATAATCATTCTACTATGTTACAGAACCTACAAGAGACTTGTGCCAGCCGTGCTACTGAACTTTTGTCCTCAGCAACTGAAGCTGCACTCCTGAATCTGGTGGTTGGCTGGGTTCCTAAATTTGGAGATCTGGTTTGAGAAAAAGTGGTGAACAAAAAATAATTTGGTCCCTCTTATCGTGCACCGGTTCCAGTGCTTGGCTTAAAGGGTACTCGAACAGTCATTTTACCTCCTCTTCCAAGTCGCAAGGACAACAGATACATCTCAGTGGACAATGTCAAGCTTCAACATATGACCGATTCTGAATAGTGTGACGCATGTTGTTTCGTGTCCCACAATTTTGAGGGCTCATGAGAGTGGACCCTGTTGTTGGCCATTCTTCAATTACCCCAGCTTCCTCCTGCAACGCGGAGGCTAAATACACATATCCCACAAGTGAGTCTTTGCTTGATTTGCCTGATAGTCCTTTGCACCATGGTAGTTTTCCTTATGACTCATCCTCCACCTCCTCAAGGGACAAGACAAAATTGTCCATTTTGTTAACCTGGCTTAAACAGACTTATTTGGTTCCTCCATGGACATACATCTGGTTGTTACTAATTTTAATTTTTCTTTTTATGACAATTGGATTCGTAACTATTTTTTTCTTACTCATCAATGGTCACTACTTGCCTGAACGCTCTGCTGTGAACTATGTTGATGGTTTTTTGGTACTCCATTCATCTTCCCACATCATGAACCGTGACCAGATTTTTGTTAACATATCAGCGTTCCCGATTTCGGATGGTATCGTTTGGGATAAGGTAGATTTTCAAGTTCATGGTCCGACAGAGCTCATTAATGTACTGTATATCTTTCGTGTTTCTCTGGGTGATGTCGTGACACAAGACATACTTTCTGATGACTGTGATGTGCATGCGAAAAAACCTTGTTTTCAGATTTAAAATATTATGCTGCCTTTGATGCTGAAGACTTGTATATAAATTCTGCCAATTATGCCGACCTGTTCTGTTATCAACATTATTTCTTACACAAGACCAATACATTACATCCTGTAGTAATTACACTCAGTGGGAACATTGCCCAACACTGTTGAAAGGCAGCTCAAAAACACTACAGAAAAAGTTTACTTACTTTACAGATTTCGATTAATCAAAACCTGAGTCATATTATTTCAAGTTAAGTAGCCCTTCCGCTCAGAAAGTCATGTTAACACATTGTAAATTAATATATTGCAATACTTTTCGTCATAATCTGTCTGTAAAGGGTTATGACCATTGGAAGGACACCATTGAAATAAAATCAATTTGTGGTTCCAAGGACTGGCAAGTGCGAGGCACTGAAGCCTTATATCGTGCCTGCCTCATCCCAACACAAATTGTATTTATAAATAATACAGTATACCAAACCACGTGCTTTGGTTTGGCTACTGCTAAGAAAATGAATGCCCCTGCCATTCCATCCTTAGCTGAATGTAATGATTGATGCTTGTTCACTAATTCTCCCATTGAAACATTATAAATGTTATTTCAAAATACTTTATTTAATGAATCTACAATGGACCTCCTAGGAGGTTGGTTAGTTTGGCAAACTACTTCAAATGACTGCCAACTCCTTTTTCATACCTCTAGTTTAGGTTTTACGCAAGACAGACCCGACCCTAGATTTTCTGATTCGCATACTGTCCCAACCTATTCAGTGGGTAAATTATGTCAACAGTGGTTGCAGCACTCGACACTCTTGTCCGTCAAACAACACTAGTCGTTGTTGTCCAACAATATTAATTTGGCCAATTTTGTCTTAGGATCTAGAGGTCCTAGAACAAAACGATGGATATACGCAGCTTACAATGAAATTTGGAAACTTTCACAAATTGAAGCAGCTTCTCGTAAAGTAGACCAGGCAAACTTAGAAAATGTATTGGCTGATGTCTACAACAGTATTAATACACTGTCTTCATGCAGTTATACATTAGATAATATTGTTTCCTCTGTAATTAACATTGTACAAAAAGATGTATCTCTCTTATATCATGGTCAGAATCAATTGCATTCTGTGATGCAATTTGCCTTGACTTTGAAAACTCTGAAAATGGGAAAAGTACTGTGGGATTATTTGAATGCAACTGCTTTGTTTTCTCCGTTTAATTTAACAGACAAACAGCAATTCATATCCATGAAAGATGCTACCTACACTCTTCTGCACATTGAAAAAATAGATCCTTTGCCTTTTTCTGTAGCAGAATCTGACTCTGCTGTTTGGGTAATCCCTGGGGTTATATCTTCACCTTTCTCTCTGTTTCAATTTAGCTCCTGTATGAAACATTACCCTGTAGGCCGCTTTGAACCCCTTGGAAGCACTTTTCTACATGAACTGTGGTCATTGCCTTTCACTTATCGATGTTTAAGGGAAGATACTGAGGTTTATCTTAACGGGGAGGATTGTGATTCCACAGTAGGGCATTTCCTAGTATGCAAAAAACATACAATTGCATGGAGCAAGTACTCTGTCAGCTCCAAACCTCACTTGTGTTTTGAAAGGTAAACCAGTGCCCGCCATCCTTCCCACGCTCACTCTGCTTACAAAGCTTAGCTATCTTATTTTAAATTACCAAGAATGCTGTGGCTTGCTTGCTGGCATACCTTACATTGTGACAGTTTCACAGCATGTAATTTGTTGCAATAATGTGCTTTTTCCACCCCCGCGTGGGCTGCAGGATAGTTCAGTTAGGCCTTCAATACCAACTTTGAAAGCAGATTTCAACAAGCTGAGCAGATTAAAGGCACTTTTAACGCAACAAGAAGTTGCACTGACTTCCACATGAGAAACCTTCACCCTCCAGCTGGCTAGTGCGGCCACTAAAATTCAAACACTTTTAAATACGAACCTCCTACTACATTTTGGGGAGTTAATACATTGCATTTTCAATGTGTCGACTACTCAAGGGCTAGTACATTTTTTTAAAGCTGTGTTTTCTGGCCTTGTGTCTTCGTTTCAAGCTGTATTTGGTGTAATACCTGCTTTCATTCATTCTATTTTTTCCAGCGTGGTTTCCCTTTAATATTGGCTTTAGTCACTGGAATCCTGCTCCTGCTGTGCCTGCTACCCAATGGCTGCTCCTCATGTGGTGCTGCACATACCGGGCCAGCTGCAAATTCTTTATGACTGGATGCATCAATGCTTCAGTACACTGGCACTTGCGATACTCAGCGTGTCTTATGGATTATCCTTCCGTTTTGTGTATTTCACTTGCATGCAACCCGTATTTTTATGCCTCTGCTGTCAATTTACATGGGCATTGGATTTATGCCTTTCCAATACATCATGTGCGGACCCGGATTTCGACCAGCTGATGAGCCCCTTAGTGGCTCATGAGCAAGACTGTTCTATGATTGGCTTAATGGCATATGCTGCTGGGCTCATGAGCAGGACTGTTCTGTGATGGACTTAATGGCGCATGCTGCTGCACTTGGAATATTGGCACAATGGGATATCTGTGGAACTGCACAGAATCTCCTACTTCAAAGTTACATTGAATATCATGCAAGTTATCTTGAAATGCTAATGAAGGCACCCAACTATGAAGAACACTCTTGTTCCTCCATCTTGCTGAATTGGATGGCATCTCTTTTTTCTACAGATGACAATGATGGCCTATTGGAAGGTATTGCATTCTTCTGCACCTACACCTTGATGAATTAATCACATATGTGGCCTGCCGGCATCATTTGAGGCTTGGATGCCTTTTTCCCACTATATTTCTTTCCTTTTGCTTATTCCAGAACTTGTTTTTTTGTATAGACTTTCATCTTGGCTTTTTTCCAAATTTATTGACATGCCTATTGATATCTGCTTGCGCTTTATGAACTCTGTTTTCTTGCTATGCCTACATGCAATGGACTTACCAGGGGGAGGGTGTAGTATTGCTTAAAGGTCCATTGTCAACATTGGCTAAGTTAGCATGAGCTTCGCTGCCATGAGGCTGTTTTTTTGCGCACAACACTGCATGCATATATTTCGCAAGACAGTGTTTGTGCCCCTTTCACATGAGAACTGTCTACCTTGGACGTTCTCTGCTGTACTCTGAGGATTAGTCTGCACATGATGTTCAAGGTCAAACAACAATGCTCCGTGTTATTCCGTTCTGGTCAGTCCCTCGCACTTAGACATAACAAGCTACACACAGCTGTGCTACTGGAAATTGTGTGCTTTAATACTGCAAGCGAAACATGTTTTGACACACTTGGAGAGTCACGTTTCCGAAGAGAAGAGCTGTGCTTGTCCTGCGATGTGCCAGACTGGGAAAGGAAAAGAATATTAGAAGATAGAAACAATATATGACATAAATGAAAAAACAGAAACAAATCTAAGGTACGATGTTTTAATTCACAAAGTACTGAAAACCTTATCATTGGGTATATGATATACATTCAAAATTATTTTTGCATTTTTTAAGAATAATTGTGCCCACATATACAAAAGGGGGTAGGGAAAGGGTAGTGTGGTGAAGGGGTTTCGTGAGGAAAGTAAAGAAATACGTCTTCATTAAAGTGACAAATAAATCCAATTATTTTCGTTTATAAATACAATTATGAAGTGGTTACCCTGCCCGGGGCCACAGTAACCTGTACAAATCAATTCAGTTTTTTAGGACCAGTCTTCCAAAACAGCCGTACAAATCCTGCTAGCGGTAGAAGCTGGTGTGGTAGGGGTAGGCAGTCTACGTTTTGACCCTAGTTCTTGTAGGGGTAGTTTCCCTTATGGCGCGTGTCTTCGTCAGGACAAAAAAAGGAGGGGTTGGGAGTGGGCAGACCTCCTAAGGGGAAAGGAGAAACAGGAATTAATGAAGGGTCTACAGGAGCGATCCCTAAAGTGCCATGGCGGGGAAAGACAACCACTTGGGGAGAATTTTAAAACTCGCATACTGAACAGAGGATTAAAACATGATGTATCTTGAGGGTGGATAGAAATGGCAAAACCAAGAGGGTATGAAATACCCCATTCGATTATGATGCATAATAGGCATTTTCCTCACTAGATCACAAGATAATAACTGGAAAAAAGCGATTACCCTGGGCGCTGAACAAAGTGCCGCGGGCCACGTGGTCTATTCACTCGAACCCAGGGAATTTCTAAAGGGGCCAGGAGGAGGAAAGGTTTTTGGAGACACCACCCCCATCCACTATAACCTCAATGTGGAACTTGCCACCGATCCTAGGTCACTATAAATGTGGTAATTGTAAAGCCTGCCCACACGCCATCCAAACAAAAGAATTTCATTTCAAGCATCACCGGATCAAATTAAAGTCGCACACCAATTGCAATACCACGGACGTGGTGTATTGCCTAATTTGTCCATGTGATCTAATCTACGTTGGCCAAACGCAACAACGGGAAAAATGCGTTTTTTGCAGCACTGTAGCCGCATTAGGTGCAAAGTGACCGGAGCACCTATGGTTGACCACTGTGTGAAGGAAAATCATCCACCTGAAAGCCTTAAATGGATCGCGCTGGAACATGTGACACTCTGCCCCAGGGACGGCAATATAGCTCCCATCTTAAATATGAGAGAACTGAAATGGATAACGTTTTTTGACTCTGTACAAAAGGGTCTTAATGAATCTGAAAGCAGTTTGGCACAATTAGCCAATCTACAGTCAGACCAATCTTCTAAAACATTTCCTGTATTCTTTACCTATGGCATCTGCCACCCTACTGTTGCACTTTAGGTCACTGAGTGTGTCTTGCGCTTATACTACCATGGTGGCAGGTACGCGCAAAGTATTAAGATATTTCCCCTTGTGTTTTTTTTAATTGTTTTTTTTTAAATTTCTTTGTGTGTGACAATGCGCATTTTGGAGCCTGGCCGGTCCTGTGTTACACTACCTTGCTAGGCTGGTGCACACCAAGGACTCGCCTATTGGACAACACCAGTCCCAATACAAGTGGTGCTCAATGTGTCCGTTAATTACTAAAGTACCCAGGGCTCATGCGAATTATCTGTATTCATCGTCACATATGCCAGCGCAGTCTCACTACCCTGTGTGGTTGGTGCACTGTGCCACTATGACACAAATACCTGCATAACCGGTAACGTTATTTTTTTTTTTTTATTAAATTCGGAAATACTGTCTATACATCACCAACAAATATCTGTAACATTGGATGTGGTCGGCGATATTTATTTGTTTATTCATTCATTGGCGTCTATTTTCATTGTGCAATGGGCCTGACCAATAATTACAGTCCATGGTAATAGGAAACAATTCACTGAAATACAGGCGCAGTCTTTCTTCTGCCTGGCCAGAGTTCCAGGGTTTCCTAGCAAAAGGAAAGGAATATGTCTTTCCTCGCGTTCCTTCCCGCTTTGGCCACGCCCCTGACAACTTGCTTCCTAGTTACGTGAGCCTCGCGGTTGTTTTGTTTGCATTTGCTGCCCACAGAAGGAGCCTCCATGCTGGTCCTTCTGGTGTTTGCTGGGATGAAATAGCTTTGAATAGGTGAGTCTTTACTCTTCCAAGCACTCGTGTGCCTCTCTTTTTTGACAAGAGGCCCTGTTTTCAATTAGCGGACGTTTTTTTAAAGGGTTCTTTTTCTTCCCAGATATACAAGCCCCCAGCAGAGACGTTAGCTTTTGCTGCCTGAATTTAAAGCCACAAGTTGTTTTCCCGTGTTCCTGTCAATATTCCACAGGGATAGGTGAGCCTCTAATCACATGGAGCACTGCGTTGCCCCGTTTTTTTCAAGATCGATCTGTTTCTTACTAGCGGATATTTTCCCTTAAAGAATTTCTCTGGCATTTTCTTTTACAGTAACGAGCCGACATGGGCCATCTTTTTTACAATGAATGTTTATAAGGAACCCTTTTCCAATTTTGAGGTAAATCACTGGTGCAAAAGGGTTTTTAAAAATCTTGGGTTTGGTCCTATTGGAGGGCATTTTTACTTAACCTTTCCTCCTCCTGGCCCCTTTAGAAATTCGCTGTGTTCGAGTGGCCCGCGGCACTTTGTTCAGCGCCCACGGTAATCGCTTTTTTCCAGTTATTACCTTGTGATCTATTGAGGAAAATGCCTATTATGCATCATAATCGAATGGGGTATTTCATACCCTCTTGGTTTTGCCATTTCTATCCACCCTCAAGATACATCATGTTTTAATCCTCTGTTCAGTATGCGAGTTTTAAAATTCTCCCCAAGTGGGTGTCTTTCCCCGCTATAGCACTTTAGGGATCTCTCCTGTAGACCCTTCATTAATTCCTGTTTCTCCTTTCCCCTTAGGAGGTCTGCCCACTCCCAACCCCTCCTTTTTTTGTCCTGGCGAAGACCCGCGCCGTAAGGGAAACTACCCCTATAAGAACTAGGGTCGAAACATAGACTGCCTACCCCTACCACACCAGCTTCTACCGCTAGCAGGATTTGCACGGCTGTTTTGGAAGACTGGTCCTAAAAAACTGAATTGATTTGTACAGGTTATTGTGGCCCCGGGCAGGGGAACCACTTCATAATTGTGTTTATAAATGAAAATAATTGGATTTATTTGTCACTTTAATGAAGACTGTATTTCTTTACTTTCCTCACGAAACCCCTTCACCACACTACCCTTTCCCTACCCCCTTTTGTATATGTGGGCACAATTATTCTTAAAAAATGCAAAAATAATTTTGAATGTATATCATATAACCAATGATAAGGTTTTCAGTACTTTGTGAATTAAAACATCGTACCTTAGATTTGTTTCTGTTTTTTCATTTATGTCATATATTGTTTCTCTCTTCTACTATTCTTTTCCTTTCCCAGTCTGGGACCTCCCTATCCATAACAATTATCTACCCAGGTCCCAGTGACTATATTTGGGTCAACCCTGTTTAACGTAATGTCCTGCGATGTGAACATTGCATCTAGGCCTAAGGTATGGGGGTCTGCTGACAAAGCCCAGAGGTCTTCTTTTGTATAATAAACTATCTCTTGTCACGGGGAGGGTGGTTAGGTTGTTTAGCCCTTTTTCACTGTTTTGTATAACATGATATCCCTGTTTGTATTCTATGGTATTGTAACAATGCTGACTATATTGTGTGTTTGCATTTTGCTGCTAGTATTGGCACGTGTACTGCACCATAGAACGCGTTAGTTTAAATATGTATTTTAAACTATACCACGTCTCTGATTAATCCCATTGTGGACAAGTATGAGTGAGTGAGCGAAAGAGTTCTGGCTCCAGCGATTCCCAAGGTTGAGTGACTTTTTCTAGGTTGTCTAATCATTGGTAGCTTCGCTGTAGACAGAGAACGAATGAGATACTATAGCTAGTCGGTTTGGGATTTTGGGTACTAATGTGGTAGGTTGGTACACCCCTATTCACTGAGGTCCTGTTTTGCTGTGCATAGTTCTGTATATGTGCAGAATCCCCGCAACACAGATCCCTGGCTGGTAGATCACCCAGGTCTTACACAGCTTACATGCTACTCTGCAAGGTTTAAAACAGTCTCACAACTTGACTTCTCTTTGATAAGTAAGCATTTAGAAAGAGGAGAGTGCAATATTTTTACTGACTCTTTCTGGGACCACTCTATAGTTTCCTTGGATATACATTTAGGTATCCGTCGAAGATCAGATGGCATTTTGACAAAGCCCTGTTTATGGATTTAGTATGGATCGCAGAAACTCAGAAATGTATACAGCTGTTATTTAAGGGGAATATAAATACAGCCCAGGTTTTATAGTGTGAGAAGCTTTTAAGGCCTCTTTTCGGGGTCAGGTTATTGCATTCAAAGCTAGCACATATAACCTGAGGGCACAGAAGATAGAATAACTACAGAAATCTGTAGACCGGGCCAGGGCGGAATTGAACTCTGTTGGCTTAAGTGAGTATAATGAGAAGGTATTACAGAAAGAATTAACAAGAGCGAAAGATTTAAAAAAAAAGGTTTTTTATCCTAGAAGAGATTTCGGGGAGTAAGGCATTCATTCCAACAGAATGTTTATGAGGAAAGTCAGCTTGCATGCAACTTTATAGCATAGTCTACTAAAATACAAAAGAGTAGGCAACTAATCTCACAAATAAGAGATCCCAGCACTGCAATTCTGGTAAGAGACAAAGATAGGATTGCAGAAATATTTGTATCCCACTTTAAACAAATCTTTGCCGAAGCGCAGATAGAGGATCCACAGGACCTAGAAAACTGCATTGCCTCACTCCAGCTACCAGAGGTAGCGGCTCAGGGCCGCTACCTCTGGCCCCTCGCGTCCAGTACGCATAGTCTACTCTCGGTCTGAACTATTGGATTGTAGGCCGAGTCAGGCGCCCGTTAGTCGGCAGGTTATTATTCCCAAGCCTAGTTCTATCTCATGTGGACTGCTTAATGTTCGTTCCTTGTGTAAGCACCACACTGAGATCGCCTTCCTCATCGAGTCCACGGGGCTTGACGTGTTATTCCTAACGGAAACCTGGACCCGGGAGGACTGTGAGGTCGAGCTGGGTTTGGCCTGCCCTCCAGGCTATAAAATCAACCATACCCCTCGTGTGAAGAACCGGGGTGGTGGGATTGGTTTTATTTTTAGAGACACGCTAGCTCTCTCCCAGCTCAAGATTAGAGAGGTACCGGGCTTTGAGCTGATGGGGTTTGCTTTTAAAGGCCATGGAAAGATACTTTGTTCAGGGGTCTTGTGCTATCGTCCGCCGGGCAATGCACCCTCTCTCCCCGATTTCATCGATCTGATCTACGATCTCTCGAACACCCACTCTAAGTTGGTGGTTCTAGGAGACTTTAATCTGTGGCCGGGCGGTCCACTGGACAGTGCCTTTTCCACTTTGTACCAAGCTTGCAACGACATCCAGCTGCAACAGCTGGTTGGTTCTGCCACACATCGGAAGGGTCATGCTTTGGATCTTGTATTTGCAGACGCTCACCTAGTGACGGTGAATGGCATCTTCTGCCAGTATTGGACGGATCACTCATTGGTTGCCTTCTCCCTTCACGTGGAGGATTATATCTCGGCGGAGGCTGGGCCCAGACAGGCCAAGTTGAGCAGGCCCTGGTCCCGCCTGTTAAAATCCACGCCCTTGCCACGCTTACTACCGGACAATTTTAATCTGAGTGATTCGGCTGAGGAGAGTTATACTTCCTTATGTCGATCCATTTCGAACTCTCTGGATAAGGTGGCACCACTCCGCAGGTCTAGGGGTAGACTGAATCGGGCTTGCCCCTGGTACACGGATGACCTGAGGCAGTTAAAGCTGCACTGTAAACGTGCCGAAAGGGCATGGAGGAAGCAGTACTCTGACTCTCTGAAGGCCATTTTTAGACAATCATTGCAGGAATATAAGTCACAGATCAAGGTGGCTAAGGCGTTCTATTTGGAAACCACCTTGAATCAGGCCTCTAACAAGTCGCAAGCACTGTTTAAAATTGTCAGGGACCTGACCCATCCTTCATGTGCGGCCAATAATACACCTGCATCGCAGGTTTTGTGCGACTCCCTGGCGAGTGCCTTCGAAGAGAAGATCGCCAAAATCTTGGAAGGTCTACAGAGTCCAACATCCACCCCCTCCGATCTGGGAGCTCCGGATGGCTCGCCCAGTTGACCCCAGCTGAATGGCACCGCTCTCAGTCTGGGAGCTCCGGATGAGTCATCTAGTCGACCCCAGCCGAATGGCCGTACTCTTAGCTTGGGAGCTCCGGCGGTTTCATCCAGTCGACCCCAGCTGAGCGGTCATGTTCTCAGTCTGGGAGCTCCGGATGTCTCAGTCAGTCGACCCCGAAGGAGCGGGCCTGTCTCCGGTCTGGGAGCTCCGGGCACCTCGCCCAGTCGACCCCAGCTGAGTGGATATGCCCTCAGTTTGGGAGCTCCGGACGTTGTGCCCAGTCGACCCCAGCTGAGCCGTTTCCCTACCCCCTCCTTTGAGGAGTTTCGTAGTGTGGCACAAATGGTGTCATTTGGCTCCCCTTTGGATCCATTGCCACCAAAATTTTGGAAAATATTTCAGGACAAACTTTTCCAGCCTTTGTATTCCATCTGCCTCCAGTCGTTTGACACCGCAACGGTTCCGGAGTGCTGGAAACTGGCAACTGTGTCTCCCCTCCTTAAGAAATCCACCTTGGACCCCGCCTGCTTGTCTAATTACAGACCGATTTCCTTGCTCCCCTTCCCCATTAAGATCATGGAGAAGTTAGTGACCCGCTCTCTGTCTGGCTTCCTGGAAGATAACACCTGGTTCGATGAGGTACAGTTTGGTTTTCGCCCAGCACACGGGACGGAAACGGCGTTGGTGACCGTGCTTGACAACTTACGTTCACGGGTCGACAGTGGGCGGGCAGCCTTTTTGGTGCTGCTCGACATGTCGGCCGCGTTCGACACGGTCTGCCATCGTATCCTCATCAGGAGACTGGAAGAGTGCGGGGTCACGGCGGGGGCAAGGGACTGGTTGGTCTCCTATTTGAATAACCGGCAGCAGGTGGTGGCGTTGCCTCCTTTCAGCTCGGAGGTGCGGAGAGTAGGGCAGGGGGCACCGCAGGGCTCGGCCATCAGCCCTATACTCTTCAATCTTTACCTCCGACCTCTGGTCCAACTAATTAAATCGTTTGGCATCTCCGCATTTAATTATGCGGATGATACCCAGTTGGTCTTTTCGCTGGAAGGGAAGAACGCGATTCCTTTGGAGGCTTTTCACCGCTGCATGTCGGCCACAGCGGACTGGCTCCGGTCCAATTCTTTGCAGTTCAATAGTACAAAGACCGAGGTGTTGTACTGCTCCATGGACCGGATTCCTCGTGATCTTCCGGAGAACTTTTGGCCTCTGACCTTCCCCGAAATTGTGTCAGCTGCTGAGTCGGCACGCAATTTGGGGGTGATTTTTGGCCCCAACTTGCAGCTGGATATGTACGTGAATAAGACCACATCCACGTGCATGACGCTGCTTCGTATGCTGCGTAAAGTTCTGCCCCTTCTTCCCGAGCAGGCCAGGCCCGAAGTGGTGCGTGGTACCATCTTGAGTCGCCTTGACTATTGTAATGTGCTGCTTCTGGAGGCTCCAAAAACTCTGCTGGGGAAGTTGCAACGGATGCAGAACTTGGCCGCCAAGCTGGCTCTTTCCCGCCCCACTCACAGCTCTTCAACAGCAGCCTTACGAGACCTACACTGGCTGCCGGTGCACCTACGTATTTGTTACAAAGCAGCATGCTTAGTGTTCAGGGCGGTGCATGGACAAGGCCTGGTTCCATTGCAGAATATGTTTGTCTGGTACTCCCCTGCGCGGTCCTTGCGCTCTTCTTCGGATCACCTGCTCGTGGTACCGAGATTCCAGAGAGTGAGGATGGGGGGCCGCTCGTTTAGTGTCGCAGCGGCCAAGCTCTGGAACTCGCTACCACTGCCCCTAAGAAGCCAAAGGGACCTCCTCCCGTTTAGAAAAGCTCTGAAAACACATCTCTTCCCAAGGGTTGCCTGAGCAGCGTATACGGTGTGAACGTCGATTCAAGCGCCAGGATGCCCTTGGGGTGACAGGACCGCGCTATAGAAGTATACATACATACATACATACATAAAATCACTAGGGCTGATACGGCAGCCTTGAATAAACCTATTGAACTTGCAGAACTGTCTGAAATTATAAAAGGTATGGCCATTGTTAAGGCAAGTGGGAATGACGGAATCCCGGTCGAAATATACAAAATGTTTTTAGATGAGCGCTCTACATTTTTAATATCTTTGTTTAATCAAACTATGGAAGGGATTCCCATCTCTAATAGATTCAAATAGTCAGTTGTGATTACCATTCTCAAAAAGACAAGGATCCAAATGACCCTAATTCCTATAGCCCATTACGTTTACTAAATGTAGATTACAAGCTCTTTATGAAAATTTAGGTGAATAGGATTGCGATGAGTGCACAACATGTTGTCCATGCGGACCAAACAGGATTCCTCCCAGGTAGATCATTGGCAGCAAACATCTTTTTTTATGCAGGCAATTGATTATTTTTTTAATTAACAAGGACAAAGCAGCAATTTTAATTATGGACACAGAAAAAGCGTTTGATCTTGTTGACTAGCAGGATCTCTTTTATTTTAGGTACGTTTGGTTTTCCACCCCTCTTGATAGCGATGTTACAGGAAATATACAAAGGGGATGTAGCAAAGATAACTTATTAATGCTGAATAGGTGGGAGAGGTGGCGATTAGGAGTGGCACCAGTCAGGGCAGCCCCCTGTCTCCTCTTATTCTCTCTTTTCATTGAGCTATCTCATAGTAAAAATCAGCTCTAATTCATCAATTTTGGCCCCAGTAACGGGGACAGCAAAGGTTTGCTGATGATATGATTCTATATTTGAAGGTAGAAAAGACTAATATCCAGACTGTGTTGGAGGAAATTCAGGTGTTTACAACCATGGGTGGATATAAAGTTAACCAGGCCAAAACCGAGCTCTTTCTGTTCAACTGTATAGAGGCTCAACTGGCAGCGGGACTGCACATTTTGCTACAACGACCCATACGATACCTAGGGTTATTCTTAGCAGCTGATTTTTTTCAATGATTTCAATTAAATTCTGGAAATACTCTCAGGAAGGCCAAAAGGCTTTTAGAAAGATGGACATTATTACCCTTGACATTAGTGGGTCGGGTTTCACTAGTTAAAATGTCAATACTTCCCTTTTTTGTACTCTTGTTTTTAAGCCTTCCTCTGAAAGTACCAATTTCATATTTTAAGGAGTTGGATAAAGATATCCGTGAATTTAAATGGGCAAAAAAAGAGCAGGTTAAACAACCCATTCTTCAATTAGACGCAGAGCAGGGGGGTAGCATTACCCCACTTTCCCACTTACTACCATGCCACTTTAGTTAGCCAGCTAGTACAATTAGCAGAACCCTCTTTGAAATATGATAACTTTATCTAAAACACATGTTAAAAGAAGGTACAACTAAACTACCAGTTTTTCTTCGTTCAACGAAACTACCCATGAAAACAAAATATAAGGTTATAATGTCAATAGCAAATCGTCCCAGCACTTCTATAAAGCATATAATGTTCCATTATGTAATGCATATACCTCTCTTCAAGACTGTGAGATATGGGGCTTACAACTTACACAATGGGTGTTGCAGTCCTATAATAATTTAGGGTTCTTGAAGCTAGGCGATTTTTATATCTGTACCCAATTGAAAATGTGGGAATCATTTGTTAAGCAAGTCCAAAGCCAAAGTCCATGTTTGTGGTTAAGCATCAATCACATTTCAGACTTGCTTAAGAACTACTATACAATGATTGATGAGGCGGTAAAAGTAATAGTAAGGGCATTGCATGAGATGAAATTGTGAGTGTTTGGACTGGTACCGGCTACTATGCCAGTGTTGCTAATAATACGCGTATTGAGGAGGTGCTCCCAAACATTTTGCAGGAAACGGACTGTCGGTTTAATAGTAAGGAATGGCAGCTATTGTGCGAGTTTGGGAACAAAGCTTTAAGAGAGGTCAACTTCAAGAGAATGTCTTTTCTATCCAGATGGTTGGCATATTATACTCCCCTTCTATTGCATAAATTGTTCCCATTCACTCCGAATTAATGTTTTAGATGTAAGACCGTAGGGCTGGGATGGTGGGTACATATATTTTTCACATGCCCTACACTACAGCACTTTTGGGAGGAGGTTTCTAGGTTTATCAGCCACAGCATGTCAATGCCCATTCTTCCATCAACGTCTTTGGACCTATTTGGATTCCCTCATTCAGGGTTTCAGCTGACAAAATATGGGAAATACTTTATTTTCATTTCAAAAGATGTAGCTAGATCCCTGGTGTTGCAACATTGGAGATCAGTGAAGGTACAGACAATTGGTCAGTGGCTCTTTAAGTTGGATCGAACCTATCCGTTTGAGGAGGCATACACAAAGAGGGTAGGGGCACTCAGTAGATTTAAGCCTATGTGGGTGGACTACTCTCTGATCGCTCACACAAATTAAATATGGGAAATCTCCTCTCTTGGGGTGAAAAAATGAGGATGGGTCGAAAGAAGGGGTAATCATGTCCCCCACTCTAACTCCCGACCAGCAGAGGGACTGCCACCAACTGTTAGGGCAGTTTCCTTCTCTGTTCTCTCTTATCCCATGGAATACCCACCTCTGTACTCATGATATGGACAAAGGTGACAATCTCCATGTCAAGAGCAAAACTTACAGGTTGTGGGATAAGGTGAGGTCTAGCACCCAGGCGGAGGAGTCTAAGATTCTAGAATTGGTGGTCATGGAACCCTCTAGCAGCTTCATGTCCAGAACGGTGGTTCTGGTACCAAAGGCCACCCTGGTGGACACCACACCTGAACTGTGGTTCTGTATGGACTATAAGGAGTTGAACTCAGTGATCCAGACAGATGCCCATCCAATTCCATGGGAGGAGAAGTTAATTGACAGGTTGGGTGCAGCCTAGTATTTAAGTACCTTAGACCTCACCTCTGGGTACTGGCAGATCACCATCACCAAGGGATACAAGGAGAAAACTGCCGTCTCCACTCCGGAAGGGAATTACCAATTCAAGGTCATGCCCTTCGGGCTCAAGAATGCCCCAGCCACCTTCCAGGGGCTGGTGAACCAGGTACTTGCTGGTATTGAGGCCTTCTCCGCTGCTTATCTATGCAACATTGCCATCTTCAGTAACAGTTGGGAGGATCATCTCTTTTACCTCAAGGAAATACTTCAGGCTTTGCAGCAAGCATGCCTGACTATCAGCCCAGTAAGTGCCAGATAGGTCAAGGATCAGTGTTGTACTTGGGACCCCGGGTGAGCTGGGGTAAGGTGCAACCCCTCCAGGCCAAGGTTGAAACCACCCTACCCTGGGAACCCTCCAAAACCCAAATGGGCATCAGAACCATCTTGGGCCTCGTCAGCTTCTAGAGGTTCATCAAGGGATATGGCACTATTGTGACCCTTTGACGGATCTGACTTCAAAGAAGCAACCCAGAAAAGTAATGTGGACCAAGGCCTGCAAAGCTGCGTCTGCCTCCCTCAAACAGGTCATGTGCACCGGTATTGTGCTCCAGGACCCTGACTTCTTGCGAGAATGTATTGTTCAGATGGATGCCTCTGAGCATGATATTGGGACGGTACTGTCTCAGCTGAATGAGGAGGGCCTAAACCAGCCACTAGCCTTCATCTCTCAGGGGTTGTTCCACCAGGAATAAAGTCAGAGTGCTATGGAAAGGGAAGCTTTTGAAGTGGTCCTGAAGAAGTTAGGGCTGAATTTGTTTGGCACTCACTTCTTGGTTCAAACGGACCACAGACCCCTAAGGTGGCTAATGCGGAAGACGGGCGAGAATCCAAAGATGTTGAGGTGGTCCGTTTCATTACAGTAGATAGACTTTAGGGTGGAGCACTGACCAGGTGTGGACCACTCCAATGTTGACAGTCTATTTAGGTTGTTCTGCCTTAGAGAGGAGGACTGCATAGAAGCTGGGTAGAACCACCCCTCCACTTTCGGTTACAGGGCACATGTTAGACCTAACATGCTTGAGGTAAAGTTTCCCTAAACGTTTTGATTTTTTCTCATGGGTTTTTCTGATTCTTTTTACATGTCTTAGGGCTCTAAGCACTTTTGCACTGCAAATGCAGTGTGAAAGTGCACATGCCCTTCCTACATATGTAACAAAGTGGTAATGACCTGATGTTTTTAAACCCATGCCAACCTTGCCATTATTATTATTATTATTATTATTATTATCATTATCATTATCAACTTATAAAGTACACATCTGCCCAAATTGTTTCCTGGCACAAGTGAAGCGCAGATGGACTATCCCAGAGTAGTGGCCTAGAATAACCACATCTTAAGGTTTTTGCAAAAGGTGTGAAATTGCTTATAGTTTCTAAGAGCGACTGGCAAAGAGTTTCACGGTTTTAGACCCAGGTAGGCAAAGCAAAGGCTTTTCATACAGGTTAAACGAAACTTGGTACAGTGAATTGCAGGCCTGTGAATGCGGAACTGCATTTATGCTCAGTCTGACCTTTCTATCCACTGGCCAATCCTGAGGGGGCTTTTCACTACCACTGGGACACCCCTGTGGTGAGTCTTAAGGGGTGAAGCTAGTGGTAAGTGAAAGGCAGGGCAGGTACCCATGTGGGTTCCCTGCTCAGGTAGTAAAGAATACCCATGTGTGTTTTCACTACCTACGAGATTTGCTCTTCCTATATGTTAACATGGGGGAATGGTTGAAATTACTTCAAGTTGCAACAGTGGAGAAGCCTCATTGTGTTCCTATCATTATATTCACAATGACAAACCCTCTCCTGTAGTAAAGGTGGATTTGTCATTATTGTCATTATGGCTCAGAAATGCCACCTCAAGAAAGTGGCCATGTATCTGCTCTAAAACTCTTTGTGTGCCTTTCAGTGTGACTCCAGTCCACACTGGAGGAACACATGTGTGTATTCCCCAGCAACAGATATCAACATTGGGCAAGCATTGGAAAAACAGACATCTGCCAGTTGAGGGCCTGGCTGGATAGACTGGAGGAAGAGGTTTTAGTCCACCTCTGGGAAGACAGATCATGGCCACACTAAAGGTTGAGATCTGGATTCCATGGCCCCAATAAAAATTGGACTGAAATTTAGGGAAGCTATATGTGGTTCAAAGGGAAACCCCCTGAACCACCCCCAACTTCAAAGATACACTTCAGATAACTTCTGGTGCCATACTTCAGCAGAGTAGAGATACACTTGCGGGGACGAGGGACCAGAGATCCTGGAACTGGGTGGTGCAAAGTGCCAAAGGAATCTGTTGTGCACAAGGAAGATTAGTGCCTTTGAAAGAGACTGTGCACCCTTCCTGAATAGTAGCTGACATGGGATGACTACCTGCTGCTGTGTGGCACCCTGAACTGTGCTCTTGAAGGGCTTGGTGGCTTGCACCCTGTTCCCTTGTGTAGATCTAATGCACAAAAAAAGACCTCCTGCAAGGCAACCACACTGTCTATTTGTACCACATGGAACACTGTGCCCTGTTAAGTACCTACATGATCTGCTGGATCCCAACTGGTATCTCGTGTGAGCGTGGAACTAAGTATTGTGCCTGGAGACTGGATTGCCTTGCGACGAGCCCCAAAAATATTGTCTGCATCTAAGGAGTGTGGCCCCTGCATTGTGGGGCCTCAACACGCATAGGCACTTTGTTGGTCATGAGCATGTTCACCGGTTGCAAGACCCTGCGAGGCCCTCTTCTTCGATCATGCCTCATCCCGTCTTGAGAAACATGCCAACTGCATGCTCATTGCATGAGGTGTCCGATTCATAGGTTGCGATCCTTGGAGGGGAGGGAATATCCATAGTAAGGCCTCTACCCTATGGGGCACTGCTGAGCTTGCAGCTGTGTCTTTGACTAGTATTGCCTGGTGTGACCTGTATCAAACCCCACCAGATGTTGTGCCTCACTTCCAAAGAGGTGTGGAATTTGCAAGTATTCATTGTGTGACCACAACTGTTTGGTGCGGCTTGTATCAACATACATCAGATGCTGTGCCTTATTTCCAGGGAGGTGCAGCAGAGTGGATTCGTGTTCCAGTGGTGCCTCCTTCTTCTGAGAGGTCCTGCTGCTTCAATCCCTATTTACCTACTGTTCCTTTTGTGCCATCAGTGCGGTGGACTGTTAAAATTGGGGTCTCTAGTTGGCAGAGATATGCACCGTGTCCAACTACGGTCCCTTCTTTCCAGTCGGGATAAGGAAGTTACACACTTTAAATTACCTCTGCTCACCTCCTTAGTAGCTTGGAAAATGCAGACACACTTATTCCAAATGAGTAAATTATTTGTACCCAAACACATAGTAACACAGTGGAAACACTACAAATGGCCACCACACCAGTTTAGAAAAATTAACTATCTTTATCTAAACTAAACAAGACCAAAACGACAAAAATCCACAAACATTTATCAAGATATCACTTTTTTATAACAATTACTTCAAAAATAACGCTTGTAGAAACAAATAGCTCCAACTGGGGTTATCACAATGTCGTAACAGGCATAAATCAAAATATGCCACCAACCGTGAGGTGTGCGGTCCGGCCACAAAGTGACACGGACCCCCAAGTAACAGTACCTCGCATAATGAAGTCAAAAGATGTTGTACAGTGTTTACAGAGGTGAGCCCCTATTTTTGCTTGATGTCTCACTGTTTTTGACTAGTCTGGCTGGGATTCTGCTAACCAGGACCCCAGCCTATCTGCTTTCTCCCTTATATTAACATACATGTATTTTGGTACACTCCAGGTTGGATACTGGGGTACCCTTATAAGTCCCTAGTATATGATACACCATGTGCCCAGGGAATAGGTACCCCAGAGGCCTCCCATGGGCTGAAGCATGTCTTATGCCACCCATGAGAGGCCATACAAAATGAAACTCTAGGTCTGCTACTGCAGCTTGCACCACTTACTTTAGATATAGGTTCAGTATATCTAATGGTCACTATACTTAAAACGTATAAGTCACCCCTACCAGGCCTTAGCAATCCTGAAGGCAGGGTGCTGGGTTTTATGTGAGATGGTGCCCTTGCATGAGCAGAGCCCCTCTGCAGCCTTCGGAAACCATTCTCCCGGGTAGTCTGTGACTCAGCCAGACATATAGGTAGAGGTGCATTATCCCATGTGTAAATGCTATCTCGAAAATGGCTACATAGAAACATATCGAGTTTGGTGTCAAACACCTTGGAATCAAACCTCCACACCAGTAACTGGTGTGGGAGGTATGATTCCACCCTTCAGAAGGGAGCTTCGTGGGGTCACTTGTCTACCCGGTACCAGCCTTCTCAACTCGAACAGCACAAAATGAATGCTGCCAGCCAGAGACACGTTTCTTCCCTCCTGCTGCTGAGCCAAGGTAGAGCAGAGGAAGGCAGCATAATAGGCATCCTGTCACAGGGAGGTCTGTTAAATTGGTTTAGCAGCATTTGAATGTGACAGCTCGGACAACCCTTTTTTTCTTTCTTTCTAAAGTTGGCATTTTCAAACACATAATTTAAAAACCACCTTTACAAAAAGGTGTGCTATTATATTCTGAGTTCAGAGAGACCAAAATCACTAGCTGTTCCCAAATGAAAGTTACACATGTAAAATGTTACAGTACAGCTCCAATGATAGTCTATGGGAGAGCTAGTACGTGTCTCAGTGAAAAACTAAATACACAGCATTTCTTTATCAAGACATGTAACACACACCAGCACACGTCCTACGTTTAACATACACTGTGCCCTGCCTGGGGGGAGGGGGGTACCTTGGGCCTACCTCATACCTTAGGAGTGACTTACAACCATGAAAAGGGAAGATTAGGGCCTGGCAAGTGGGTGCACTAGCCAGGTCCACATGGCAGTTAAAAACTCTGCGCAGACACTGCAGTGGCAGGTCTGAGACACGTTGAATGGGCTATTTGTATGGGCAGCGTAATCAGTGCTGCAGGCCCACTAGTAGCATTTGATTGACGGGCCCTGGGCACACACAGTGCACTTTACTAGGGACCTACCAGTAAATTTAATATGCCAATTAAGGCTAACCAATCATGATTAGAATTTACACATGGAGCACCTGCACTTTGACACTGATCCGCGGTGGCAAAATGCCCAAAGCCTCTAATCCAGCAAAAAGAAAATCCAACACACAGTCATAAATGCAGAGGGTAGAGGTAAAAAATCCGGGGGAAACCACGCCAAGGATGCCAAGTCTAACACGGACCAACTGCTCTCTCCTCCCCCGGCCATACGATTCCGTGTTTCCAGGTGGTATTGCCTGGATCGGGCCTGGGTGGTGAGAGTAATTAACTGGTCTGAGGAACACTTTTGGGTGAACTTCCTGAGTGGTGTCCATCCCCCATTTGTCGACTGTAGCCCAATTTGCCCTGCTACCTAACCCACCTTCTCCCCTGGGACCCTGACTAAGTGTGACTCCTGCCGTGATCAGCCTAGTATCAGAGAGAGCGTTTTCTTTATGTCAAACCTGATGGTGTAAGTTAGTTGGGGTTAGCTCAAAGGTGAAGAAGGCTTGGGCCACAGGGTCTACATGTACATTGCCAACTGACCTGCCGAATATCAGTTTCACAGCATGACTGTGCTGTTTGTGTGTGAGCGCACTCCATAAGGACCTGCCTGATATCAGTGGCACCATGTATTGGTGCTGAGTTAGTGTGTGGGAGGGTCTGCATGAGGACCACCTGTTAATAATTACACCCCACGGCAGTGTTGCTTTACAGGTTGATTCCTTTCTAGAAGTATACTATGTTTGACCATTGTTTTTAATCGTCTGGCTTTGGCCCACAGGCTATAATAAAGTGTTGTAATTATCTATGTATACACATTTCTGATTTTGTTGTGATCTGGGGTGTACCCTAGAACTGCATGGTATTGAATTATATTAATTGCCAGGGTGGGCCTAGTTCTGACAAAAGTTTGCCACTATGACACAAATACCTGCATAACCGGTAACGTTATTTTTTTTTTTTTATTAAATTCGGAAATACTGTCTATACATCACCAACAAATATCTGTAACATTGGATGTGGTCGGCGATATTTATTTGTTTATTCATTCATTGGCGTCTATTTTCATTGTGCAATGGGCCTGACCAATAATTACAGTCCATGGTAATAGGAAACAATTCACTGAAATACAGGCGCAGTCTTTCTTCTGCCTGGCCAGAGTTCCAGGGTTTCCTAGCAAAAGGAAAGGAATATGTCTTTCCTCGCGTTCCTTCCCGCTTTGGCCACGCCCCTGACAACTTGCTTCCTAGTTACGTGAGCCTCGCGGTTGTTTTGTTTGCATTTGCTGCCCACAGAAGGAGCCTCCATGCTGGTCCTTCTGGTGTTTGCTGGGATGAAATAGCTTTGAATAGGTGAGTCTTTACTCTTCCAAGCACTCGTGTGCCTCTCTTTTTTGACAAGAGGCCCTGTTTTCAATTAGCGGACGTTTTTTTAAAGGGTTCTTTTTCTTCCCAGATATACAAGCCCCCAGCAGAGACGTTAGCTTTTGCTGCCTGAATTTAAAGCCACAAGTTGTTTTCCCGTGTTCCTGTCAATATTCCACAGGGATAGGTGAGCCTCTAATCACATGGAGCACTGCGTTGCCCCGTTTTTTTCAAGATCGATCTGTTTCTTACTAGCGGATATTTTCCCTTAAAGAATTTCTCTGGCATTTTCTTTTACAGTAACGAGCCGACATGGGCCATCTTTTTTACAATGAATGTTTATAAGGAACCCTTTTCCAATTTTGAGGTAAATCACTGGTGCAAAAGGGTTTTTAAAAATCTTGGGTTTGGTCCTATTGGAGGGCATTTTTACTTAACCTTTCCTCCTCCTGGCCCCTTTAGAAATTCGCTGTGTTCGAGTGGCCCGCGGCACTTTGTTCAGCGCCCACGGTAATCGCTTTTTTCCAGTTATTACCTTGTGATCTATTGAGGAAAATGCCTATTATGCATCATAATCGAATGGGGTATTTCATACCCTCTTGGTTTTGCCATTTCTATCCACCCTCAAGATACATCATGTTTTAATCCTCTGTTCAGTATGCGAGTTTTAAAATTCTCCCCAAGTGGGTGTCTTTCCCCGCTATAGCACTTTAGGGATCTCTCCTGTAGACCCTTCATTAATTCCTGTTTCTCCTTTCCCCTTAGGAGGTCTGCCCACTCCCAACCCCTCCTTTTTTTGTCCTGGCGAAGACCCGCGCCGTAAGGGAAACTACCCCTATAAGAACTAGGGTCGAAACATAGACTGCCTACCCCTACCACACCAGCTTCTACCGCTAGCAGGATTTGCACGGCTGTTTTGGAAGACTGGTCCTAAAAAACTGAATTGATTTGTACAGGTTATTGTGGCCCCGGGCAGGGGAACCACTTCATAATTGTGTTTATAAATGAAAATAATTGGATTTATTTGTCACTTTAATGAAGACTGTATTTCTTTACTTTCCTCACGAAACCCCTTCACCACACTACCCTTTCCCTACCCCCTTTTGTATATGTGGGCACAATTATTCTTAAAAAATGCAAAAATAATTTTGAATGTATATCATATAACCAATGATAAGGTTTTCAGTACTTTGTGAATTAAAACATCGTACCTTAGATTTGTTTCTGTTTTTTCATTTATGTCATATATTGTTTCTCTCTTCTACTATTCTTTTCCTTTCCCAGTCTGGGACCTCCCTATCCATAACAATTATCTACCCAGGTCCCAGTGACTATATTTGGGTCAACCCTGATTAACGTAATGTCCTGCGATGTGAACATTGCATCTAGGCCTAAGGTATGGGGGTCTGCTGACAAAGCCCAGAGGTCTTCTTTTGTATAATAAACTATCTCTTGTCACGGGGAGGGTGGTTAGGTTGTTTAGCCCTTTTTCACTGTTTTGTATAACATGATATCCCTGTTTGTATTCTATGGTATTGTAACAATGCTGACTATATTGTGTGTTTGCATTTTGCTGCTAGTATTGGCACGTGTACTGCACCATAGAACGCGTTAGTTTAAATATGTATTTTAAACTATACCACGTCTCTGATTAATCCCATTGTGGACAAGTATGAGTGAGTGAGCGAAAGAGTTCTGGCTCCAGCGATTCCCAAGGTTGAGTGACTTTTTCTAGGTTGTCTAATCATTGGTAGCTTCGCTGTAGACAGAGAACGAATGAGATACTATAGCTAGTCGGTTTGGGATTTTGGGTACTAATGTGGTAGGTTGGTACACCCCTATTCACTGAGGTCCTGTTTTGCTGTGCATAGTTCTGTATATGTGCAGAATCCCCGCAACACAGATCCCTGGCTGGTAGATCACCCAGGTCTTACACAGCTTACATGCTACTCTGCAAGGTTTAAAACAGTCTCACAACTTGACTTCTCTTTGATAAGTAAGCATTTAGAAAGAGGAGAGTGCAATATTTTTACTGACTCTTTCTGGGACCACTCTATAGTTTCCTTGGATATACATTTAGGTATCCGTCGAAGATCAGATGGCATTTTGACAAAGCCCTGTTTATGGATTTAGTATGGATCGCAGAAACTCAGAAATGTATACAGCTGTTATTTAAGGGGAATATAAATACAGCCCAGGTTTTATAGTGTGAGAAGCTTTTAAGGCCTCTTTTCGGGGTCAGGTTATTGCATTCAAAGCTAGCACATATAACCTGAGGGCACAGAAGATAGAATAACTACAGAAATCTGTAGACCGGGCCAGGGCGGAATTGAACTCTGTTGGCTTAAGTGAGTATAATGAGAAGGTATTACAGAAAGAATTAACAAGAGCGAAAGATTTAAAAAAAAAGGTTTTTTATCCTAGAAGAGATTTCGGGGAGTAAGGCATTCATTCCAACAGAATGTTTATGAGGAAAGTCAGCTTGCATGCAACTTTATAGCATAGTCTACTAAAATACAAAAGAGTAGGCAACTAATCTCACAAATAAGAGATCCCAGCACTGCAATTCTGGTAAGAGACAAAGATAGGATTGCAGAAATATTTGTATCCCACTTTAAACAAATCTTTGCCGAAGCGCAGATAGAGGATCCACAGGACCTAGAAAACTGCATTGCCTCACTCCAGCTACCAGAGGTAGCGGCTCAGGGCCGCTACCTCTGGCCCCTCGCGTCCAGTACGCATAGTCTACTCTCGGTCTGAACTATTGGATTGTAGACCGAGTCAGGCGCCCGTTAGTCGGCAGGTTATTATTCCCAAGCCTAGTTCTATCTCATGTGGACTGCTTAATGTTCGTTCCTTGTGTAAGCACCACACTGAGATCGCCTTCCTCATCGAGTCCACGGGGCTTGACGTGTTATTCCTAACGGAAACCTGGACCCGGGAGGACTGTGAGGTCGAGCTGGGTTTGGCCTGCCCTCCAGGCTATAAAATCAACCATACCCCTCGTGTGAAGAACCGGGGTGGTGGGATTGGTTTTATTTTTAGAGACACGCTAGCTCTCTCCCAGCTCAAGATTAGAGAGGTACCGGGCTTTGAGCTGATGGGGTTTGCTTTTAAAGGCCATGGAAAGATACTTTGTTCAGGGGTCTTGTGCTATCGTCCGCCGGGCAATGCACCCTCTCTCCCCGATTTCATCGATCTGATCTACGATCTCTCGAACACCCACTCTAAGTTGGTGGTTCTAGGAGACTTTAATCTGTGGCCGGGCGGTCCACTGGACAGTGCCTTTTCCACTTTGTACCAAGCTTGCAACGACATCCAGCTGCAACAGCTGGTTGGTTCTGCCACACATCGGAAGGGTCATGCTTTGGATCTTGTATTTGCAGACGCTCACCTAGTGACGGTGAATGGCATCTTCTGCCAGTATTGGACGGATCACTCATTGGTTGCCTTCTCCCTTCACGTGGAGGATTATATCTCGGCGGAGGCTGGGCCCAGACAGGCCAAGTTGAGCAGGCCCTGGTCCCGCCTGTTAAAATCCACGCCCTTGCCACGCTTACTACCGGACAATTTTAATCTGAGTGATTCGGCTGAGGAGAGTTATACTTCCTTATGTCGATCCATTTCGAACTCTCTGGATAAGGTGGCACCACTCCGCAGGTCTAGGGGTAGACTGAATCGGGCTTGCCCCTGGTACACGGATGACCTGAGGCAGTTAAAGCTGCACTGTAAACGTGCCGAAAGGGCATGGAGGAAGCAGTACTCTGACTCTCTGAAGGCCATTTTTAGACAATCATTGCAGGAATATAAGTCACAGATCAAGGTGGCTAAGGCGTTCTATTTGGAAACCACCTTGAATCAGGCCTCTAACAAGTCGCAAGCACTGTTTAAAATTGTCAGGGACCTGACCCATCCTTCATGTGCGGCCAATAATACACCTGCATCGCAGGTTTTGTGCGACTCCCTGGCGAGTGCCTTCGAAGAGAAGATCGCCAAAATCTTGGAAGGTCTACAGAGTCCAACATCCACCCCCTCCGATCTGGGAGCTCCGGATGGCTCGCCCAGTTGACCCCAGCTGAATGGCACCGCTCTCAGTCTGGGAGCTCCGGATGAGTCATCTAGTCGACCCCAGCCGAATGGCCGTACTCTTAGCTTGGGAGCTCCGGCGGTTTCATCCAGTCGACCCCAGCTGAGCGGTCATGTTCTCAGTCTGGGAGCTCCGGATGTCTCAGTCAGTCGACCCCGAAGGAGCGGGCCTGTCTCCGGTCTGGGAGCTCCGGGCACCTCGCCCAGTCGACCCCAGCTGAGTGGATATGCCCTCAGTTTGGGAGCTCCGGACGTTGTGCCCAGTCGACCCCAGCTGAGCCGTTTCCCTACCCCCTCCTTTGAGGAGTTTCGTAGTGTGGCACAAATGGTGTCATTTGGCTCCCCTTTGGATCCATTGCCACCAAAATTTTGGAAAATATTTCAGGACAAACTTTTCCAGCCTTTGTATTCCATCTGCCTCCAGTCGTTTGACACCGCAACGGTTCCGGAGTGCTGGAAACTGGCAACTGTGTCTCCCCTCCTTAAGAAATCCACCTTGGACCCCGCCTGCTTGTCTAATTACAGACCGATTTCCTTGCTCCCCTTCCCCATTAAGATCATGGAGAAGTTAGTGACCCGCTCTCTGTCTGGCTTCCTGGAAGATAACACCTGGTTCGATGAGGTACAGTTTGGTTTTCGCCCAGCACACGGGACGGAAACGGCGTTGGTGACCGTGCTTGACAACTTACGTTCACGGGTCGACAGTGGGCGGGCAGCCTTTTTGGTGCTGCTCGACATGTCGGCCGCGTTCGACACGGTCTGCCATCGTATCCTCATCAGGAGACTGGAAGAGTGCGGGGTCACGGCGGGGGCAAGGGACTGGTTGGTCTCCTATTTGAATAACCGGCAGCAGGTGGTGGCGTTGCCTCCTTTCAGCTCGGAGGTGCGGAGAGTAGGGCAGGGGGCACCGCAGGGCTCGGCCATCAGCCCTATACTCTTCAATCTTTACCTCCGACCTCTGGTCCAACTAATTAAATCGTTTGGCATCTCCGCATTTAATTATGCGGATGATACCCAGTTGGTCTTTTCGCTGGAAGGGAAGAACGCGATTCCTTTGGAGGCTTTTCACCGCTGCATGTCGGCCACAGCGGACTGGCTCCGGTCCAATTCTTTGCAGTTCAATAGTACAAAGACCGAGGTGTTGTACTGCTCCATGGACCGGATTCCTCGTGATCTTCCGGAGAACTTTTGGCCTCTGACCTTCCCCGAAATTGTGTCAGCTGCTGAGTCGGCACGCAATTTGGGGGTGATTTTTGGCCCCAACTTGCAGCTGGATATGTACGTGAATAAGACCACATCCACGTGCATGACGCTGCTTCGTATGCTGCGTAAAGTTCTGCCCCTTCTTCCCGAGCAGGCCAGGCCCGAAGTGGTGCGTGGTACCATCTTGAGTCGCCTTGACTATTGTAATGTGCTGCTTCTGGAGGCTCCAAAAACTCTGCTGGGGAAGTTGCAACGGATGCAGAACTTGGCCGCCAAGCTGGCTCTTTCCCGCCCCACTCACAGCTCTTCAACAGCAGCCTTACGAGACCTACACTGGCTGCCGGTGCACCTACGTATTTGTTACAAAGCAGCATGCTTAGTGTTCAGGGCGGTGCATGGACAAGGCCTGGTTCCATTGCAGAATATGTTTGTCTGGTACTCCCCTGCGCGGTCCTTGCGCTCTTCTTCGGATCACCTGCTCGTGGTACCGAGATTCCAGAGAGTGAGGATGGGGGGCCGCTCGTTTAGTGTCGCAGCGGCCAAGCTCTGGAACTCGCTACCACTGCCCCTAAGAAGCCAAAGGGACCTCCTCCCGTTTAGAAAAGCTCTGAAAACACATCTCTTCCCAAGGGTTGCCTGAGCAGCGTATACGGTGTGAACGTCGATTCAAGCGCCAGGATGCCCTTGGGGTGACAGGACCGCGCTATAGAAGTATACATACATACATACATACATAAAATCACTAGGGCTGATACGGCAGCCTTGAATAAACCTATTGAACTTGCAGAACTGTCTGAAATTATAAAAGGTATGGCCATTGTTAAGGCAAGTGGGAATGACGGAATCCCGGTCGAAATATACAAAATGTTTTTAGATGAGCGCTCTACATTTTTAATATCTTTGTTTAATCAAACTATGGAAGGGATTCCCATCTCTAATAGATTCAAATAGTCAGTTGTGATTACCATTCTCAAAAAGACAAGGATCCAAATGACCCTAATTCCTATAGCCCATTACGTTTACTAAATGTAGATTACAAGCTCTTTATGAAAATTTAGGTGAATAGGATTGCGATGAGTGCACAACATGTTGTCCATGCGGACCAAACAGGATTCCTCCCAGGTAGATCATTGGCAGCAAACATCTTTTTTTATGCAGGCAATTGATTATTTTTTTAATTAACAAGGACAAAGCAGCAATTTTAATTATGGACACAGAAAAAGCGTTTGATCTTGTTGACTAGCAGGATCTCTTTTATTTTAGGTACGTTTGGTTTTCCACCCCTCTTGATAGCGATGTTACAGGAAATATACAAAGGGGATGTAGCAAAGATAACTTATTAATGCTGAATAGGTGGGAGAGGTGGCGATTAGGAGTGGCACCAGTCAGGGCAGCCCCCTGTCTCCTCTTATTCTCTCTTTTCATTGAGCTATCTCATAGTAAAAATCAGCTCTAATTCATCAATTTTGGCCCCAGTAACGGGGACAGCAAAGGTTTGCTGATGATATGATTCTATATTTGAAGGTAGAAAAGACTAATATCCAGACTGTGTTGGAGGAAATTCAGGTGTTTACAACCATGGGTGGATATAAAGTTAACCAGGCCAAAACCGAGCTCTTTCTGTTCAACTGTATAGAGGCTCAACTGGCAGCGGGACTGCACATTTTGCTACAACGACCCATACGATACCTAGGGTTATTCTTAGCAGCTGATTTTTTTCAATGATTTCAATTAAATTCTGGAAATACTCTCAGGAAGGCCAAAAGGCTTTTAGAAAGATGGACATTATTACCCTTGACATTAGTGGGTCGGGTTTCACTAGTTAAAATGTCAATACTTCCCTTTTTTGTACTCTTGTTTTTAAGCCTTCCTCTGAAAGTACCAATTTCATATTTTAAGGAGTTGGATAAAGATATCCGTGAATTTAAATGGGCAAAAAAAGAGCAGGTTAAACAACCCATTCTTCAATTAGACGCAGAGCAGGGGGGTAGCATTACCCCACTTTCCCACTTACTACCATGCCACTTTAGTTAGCCAGCTAGTACAATTAGCAGAACCCTCTTTGAAATATGATAACTTTATCTAAAACACATGTTAAAAGAAGGTACAACTAAACTACCAGTTTTTCTTCGTTCAACGAAACTACCCATGAAAACAAAATATAAGGTTATAATGTCAATAGCAAATCGTCCCAGCACTTCTATAAAGCATATAATGTTCCATTATGTAATGCATATACCTCTCTTCAAGACTGTGAGATATGGGGCTTACAACTTACACAATGGGTGTTGCAGTCCTATAATAATTTAGGGTTCTTGAAGCTAGGCGATTTTTATATCTGTACCCAATTGAAAATGTGGGAATCATTTGTTAAGCAAGTCCAAAGCCAAAGTCCATGTTTGTGGTTAAGCATCAATCACATTTCAGACTTGCTTAAGAACTACTATACAATGATTGATGAGGCGGTAAAAGTAATAGTAAGGGCATTGCATGAGATGAAATTGTGAGTGTTTGGACTGGTACCGGCTACTATGCCAGTGTTGCTAATAATACGCGTATTGAGGAGGTGCTCCCAAACATTTTGCAGGAAACGGACTGTCGGTTTAATAGTAAGGAATGGCAGCTATTGTGCGAGTTTGGGAACAAAGCTTTAAGAGAGGTCAACTTCAAGAGAATGTCTTTTCTATCCAGATGGTTGGCATATTATACTCCCCTTCTATTGCATAAATTGTTCCCATTCACTCCGAATTAATGTTTTAGATGTAAGACCGTAGGGCTGGGATGGTGGGTACATATATTTTTCACATGCCCTACACTACAGCACTTTTGGGAGGAGGTTTCTAGGTTTATCAGCCACAGCATGTCAATGCCCATTCTTCCATCAACGTCTTTGGACCTATTTGGATTCCCTCATTCAGGGTTTCAGCTGACAAAATATGGGAAATACTTTATTTTCATTTCAAAAGATGTAGCTAGATCCCTGGTGTTGCAACATTGGAGATCAGTGAAGGTACAGACAATTGGTCAGTGGCTCTTTAAGTTGGATCGAACCTATCCGTTTGAGGAGGCATACACAAAGAGGGTAGGGGCACTCAGTAGATTTAAGCCTATGTGGGTGGACTACTCTCTGATCGCTCACACAAATTAAATATGGGAAATCTCCTCTCTTGGGGTGAAAAAATGAGGATGGGTCGAAAGAAGGGGTAATCATGTCCCCCACTCTAACTCCCGACCAGCAGAGGGACTGCCACCAACTGTTAGGGCAGTTTCCTTCTCTGTTCTCTCTTATCCCATGGAATACCCACCTCTGTACTCATGATATGGACAAAGGTGACAATCTCCATGTCAAGAGCAAAACTTACAGGTTGTGGGATAAGGTGAGGTCTAGCACCCAGGCGGAGGAGTCTAAGATTCTAGAATTGGTGGTCATGGAACCCTCTAGCAGCTTCATGTCCAGAACGGTGGTTCTGGTACCAAAGGCCACCCTGGTGGACACCACACCTGAACTGTGGTTCTGTATGGACTATAAGGAGTTGAACTCAGTGATCCAGACAGATGCCCATCCAATTCCATGGGAGGAGAAGTTAATTGACAGGTTGGGTGCAGCCTAGTATTTAAGTACCTTAGACCTCACCTCTGGGTACTGGCAGATCACCATCACCAAGGGATACAAGGAGAAAACTGCCGTCTCCACTCCGGAAGGGAATTACCAATTCAAGGTCATGCCCTTCGGGCTCAAGAATGCCCCAGCCACCTTCCAGGGGCTGGTGAACCAGGTACTTGCTGGTATTGAGGCCTTCTCCGCTGCTTATCTATGCAACATTGCCATCTTCAGTAACAGTTGGGAGGATCATCTCTTTTACCTCAAGGAAATACTTCAGGCTTTGCAGCAAGCATGCCTGACTATCAGCCCAGTAAGTGCCAGATAGGTCAAGGATCAGTGTTGTACTTGGGACCCCGGGTGAGCTGGGGTAAGGTGCAACCCCTCCAGGCCAAGGTTGAAACCACCCTACCCTGGGAACCCTCCAAAACCCAAATGGGCATCAGAACCATCTTGGGCCTCGTCAGCTTCTAGAGGTTCATCAAGGGATATGGCACTATTGTGACCCTTTGACGGATCTGACTTCAAAGAAGCAACCCAGAAAAGTAATGTGGACCAAGGCCTGCAAAGCTGCGTCTGCCTCCCTCAAACAGGTCATGTGCACCGGTATTGTGCTCCAGGACCCTGACTTCTTGCGAGAATGTATTGTTCAGATGGATGCCTCTGAGCATGATATTGGGACGGTACTGTCTCAGCTGAATGAGGAGGGCCTAAACCAGCCACTAGCCTTCATCTCTCAGGGGTTGTTCCACCAGGAATAAAGTCAGAGTGCTATGGAAAGGGAAGCTTTTGAAGTGGTCCTGAAGAAGTTAGGGCTGAATTTGTTTGGCACTCACTTCTTGGTTCAAACGGACCACAGACCCCTAAGGTGGCTAATGCGGAAGACGGGCGAGAATCCAAAGATGTTGAGGTGGTCCGTTTCATTACAGTAGATAGACTTTAGGGTGGAGCACTGACCAGGTGTGGACCACTCCAATGTTGACAGTCTATTTAGGTTGTTCTGCCTTAGAGAGGAGGACTGCATAGAAGCTGGGTAGAACCACCCCTCCACTTTCGGTTACAGGGCACATGTTAGACCTAACATGCTTGAGGTAAAGTTTCCCTAAACGTTTTGATTTTTTCTCATGGGTTTTTCTGATTCTTTTTACATGTCTTAGGGCTCTAAGCACTTTTGCACTGCAAATGCAGTGTGAAAGTGCACATGCCCTTCCTACATATGTAACAAAGTGGTAATGACCTGATGTTTTTAAACCCATGCCAACCTTGCCATTATTATTATTATTATTATTATTATTATCATTATCATTATCAACTTATAAAGTACACATCTGCCCAAATTGTTTCCTGGCACAAGTGAAGCGCAGATGGACTATCCCAGAGTAGTGGCCTAGAATAACCACATCTTAAGGTTTTTGCAAAAGGTGTGAAATTGCTTATAGTTTCTAAGAGCGACTGGCAAAGAGTTTCACGGTTTTAGACCCAGGTAGGCAAAGCAAAGGCTTTTCATACAGGTTAAACGAAACTTGGTACAGTGAATTGCAGGCCTGTGAATGCGGAACTGCATTTATGCTCAGTCTGACCTTTCTATCCACTGGCCAATCCTGAGGGGGCTTTTCACTACCACTGGGACACCCCTGTGGTGAGTCTTAAGGGGTGAAGCTAGTGGTAAGTGAAAGGCAGGGCAGGTACCCATGTGGGTTCCCTGCTCAGGTAGTAAAGAATACCCATGTGTGTTTTCACTACCTACGAGATTTGCTCTTCCTATATGTTAACATGGGGGAATGGTTGAAATTACTTCAAGTTGCAACAGTGGAGAAGCCTCATTGTGTTCCTATCATTATATTCACAATGACAAACCCTCTCCTGTAGTAAAGGTGGATTTGTCATTATTGTCATTATGGCTCAGAAATGCCACCTCAAGAAAGTGGCCATGTATCTGCTCTAAAACTCTTTGTGTGCCTTTCAGTGTGACTCCAGTCCACACTGGAGGAACACATGTGTGTATTCCCCAGCAACAGATATCAACATTGGGCAAGCATTGGAAAAACAGACATCTGCCAGTTGAGGGCCTGGCTGGATAGACTGGAGGAAGAGGTTTTAGTCCACCTCTGGGAAGACAGATCATGGCCACACTAAAGGTTGAGATCTGGATTCCATGGCCCCAATAAAAATTGGACTGAAATTTAGGGAAGCTATATGTGGTTCAAAGGGAAACCCCCTGAACCACCCCCAACTTCAAAGATACACTTCAGATAACTTCTGGTGCCATACTTCAGCAGAGTAGAGATACACTTGCGGGGACGAGGGACCAGAGATCCTGGAACTGGGTGGTGCAAAGTGCCAAAGGAATCTGTTGTGCACAAGGAAGATTAGTGCCTTTGAAAGAGACTGTGCACCCTTCCTGAATAGTAGCTGACATGGGATGACTACCTGCTGCTGTGTGGCACCCTGAACTGTGCTCTTGAAGGGCTTGGTGGCTTGCACCCTGTTCCCTTGTGTAGATCTAATGCACAAAAAAAGACCTCCTGCAAGGCAACCACACTGTCTATTTGTACCACATGGAACACTGTGCCCTGTTAAGTACCTACATGATCTGCTGGATCCCAACTGGTATCTCGTGTGAGCGTGGAACTAAGTATTGTGCCTGGAGACTGGATTGCCTTGCGACGAGCCCCAAAAATATTGTCTGCATCTAAGGAGTGTGGCCCCTGCATTGTGGGGCCTCAACACGCATAGGCACTTTGTTGGTCATGAGCATGTTCACCGGTTGCAAGACCCTGCGAGGCCCTCTTCTTCGATCATGCCTCATCCCGTCTTGAGAAACATGCCAACTGCATGCTCATTGCATGAGGTGTCCGATTCATAGGTTGCGATCCTTGGAGGGGAGGGAATATCCATAGTAAGGCCTCTACCCTATGGGGCACTGCTGAGCTTGCAGCTGTGTCTTTGACTAGTATTGCCTGGTGTGACCTGTATCAAACCCCACCAGATGTTGTGCCTCACTTCCAAAGAGGTGTGGAATTTGCAAGTATTCATTGTGTGACCACAACTGTTTGGTGCGGCTTGTATCAACATACATCAGATGCTGTGCCTTATTTCCAGGGAGGTGCAGCAGAGTGGATTCGTGTTCCAGTGGTGCCTCCTTCTTCTGAGAGGTCCTGCTGCTTCAATCCCTATTTACCTACTGTTCCTTTTGTGCCATCAGTGCGGTGGACTGTTAAAATTGGGGTCTCTAGTTGGCAGAGATATGCACCGTGTCCAACTACGGTCCCTTCTTTCCAGTCGGGATAAGGAAGTTACACACTTTAAATTACCTCTGCTCACCTCCTTAGTAGCTTGGAAAATGCAGACACACTTATTCCAAATGAGTAAATTATTTGTACCCAAACACATAGTAACACAGTGGAAACACTACAAATGGCCACCACACCAGTTTAGAAAAATTAACTATCTTTATCTAAACTAAACAAGACCAAAACGACAAAAATCCACAAACATTTATCAAGATATCACTTTTTTATAACAATTACTTCAAAAATAACGCTTGTAGAAACAAATAGCTCCAACTGGGGTTATCACAATGTCGTAACAGGCATAAATCAAAATATGCCACCAACCGTGAGGTGTGCGGTCCGGCCACAAAGTGACACGGACCCCCAAGTAACAGTACCTCGCATAATGAAGTCAAAAGATGTTGTACAGTGTTTACAGAGGTGAGCCCCTATTTTTGCTTGATGTCTCACTGTTTTTGACTAGTCTGGCTGGGATTCTGCTAACCAGGACCCCAGCCTATCTGCTTTCTCCCTTATATTAACATACATGTATTTTGGTACACTCCAGGTTGGATACTGGGGTACCCTTATAAGTCCCTAGTATATGATACACCATGTGCCCAGGGAATAGGTACCCCAGAGGCCTCCCATGGGCTGAAGCATGTCTTATGCCACCCATGAGAGGCCATACAAAATGAAACTCTAGGTCTGCTACTGCAGCTTGCACCACTTACTTTAGATATAGGTTCAGTATATCTAATGGTCACTATACTTAAAACGTATAAGTCACCCCTACCAGGCCTTAGCAATCCTGAAGGCAGGGTGCTGGGTTTTATGTGAGATGGTGCCCTTGCATGAGCAGAGCCCCTCTGCAGCCTTCGGAAACCATTCTCCCGGGTAGTCTGTGACTCAGCCAGACATATAGGTAGAGGTGCATTATCCCATGTGTAAATGCTATCTCGAAAATGGCTACATAGAAACATATCGAGTTTGGTGTCAAACACCTTGGAATCAAACCTCCACACCAGTAACTGGTGTGGGAGGTATGATTCCACCCTTCAGAAGGGAGCTTCGTGGGGTCACTTGTCTACCCGGTACCAGCCTTCTCAACTCGAACAGCACAAAATGAATGCTGCCAGCCAGAGACACGTTTCTTCCCTCCTGCTGCTGAGCCAAGGTAGAGCAGAGGAAGGCAGCATAATAGGCATCCTGTCACAGGGAGGTCTGTTAAATTGGTTTAGCAGCATTTGAATGTGACAGCTCGGACAACCCTTTTTTTCTTTCTTTCTAAAGTTGGCATTTTCAAACACATAATTTAAAAACCACCTTTACAAAAAGGTGTGCTATTATATTCTGAGTTCAGAGAGACCAAAATCACTAGCTGTTCCCAAATGAAAGTTACACATGTAAAATGTTACAGTACAGCTCCAATGATAGTCTATGGGAGAGCTAGTACGTGTCTCAGTGAAAAACTAAATACACAGCATTTCTTTATCAAGACATGTAACACACACCAGCACACGTCCTACGTTTAACATACACTGTGCCCTGCCTGGGGGGAGGGGGGTACCTTGGGCCTACCTCATACCTTAGGAGTGACTTACAACCATGAAAAGGGAAGATTAGGGCCTGGCAAGTGGGTGCACTAGCCAGGTCCACATGGCAGTTAAAAACTCTGCGCAGACACTGCAGTGGCAGGTCTGAGACACGTTGAATGGGCTATTTGTATGGGCAGCGTAATCAGTGCTGCAGGCCCACTAGTAGCATTTGATTGACGGGCCCTGGGCACACACAGTGCACTTTACTAGGGACCTACCAGTAAATTTAATATGCCAATTAAGGCTAACCAATCATGATTAGAATTTACACATGGAGCACCTGCACTTTGACACTGATCCGCGGTGGCAAAATGCCCAAAGCCTCTAATCCAGCAAAAAGAAAATCCAACACACAGTCATAAATGCAGAGGGTAGAGGTAAAAAATCCGGGGGAAACCACGCCAAGGATGCCAAGTCTAACACGGACCAACTGCTCTCTCCTCCCCCGGCCATACGATTCCGTGTTTCCAGGTGGTATTGCCTGGATCGGGCCTGGGTGGTGAGAGTAATTAACTGGTCTGAGGAACACTTTTGGGTGAACTTCCTGAGTGGTGTCCATCCCCCATTTGTCGACTGTAGCCCAATTTGCCCTGCTACCTAACCCACCTTCTCCCCTGGGACCCTGACTAAGTGTGACTCCTGCCGTGATCAGCCTAGTATCAGAGAGAGCGTTTTCTTTATGTCAAACCTGATGGTGTAAGTTAGTTGGGGTTAGCTCAAAGGTGAAGAAGGCTTGGGCCACAGGGTCTACATGTACATTGCCAACTGACCTGCCGAATATCAGTTTCACAGCATGACTGTGCTGTTTGTGTGTGAGCGCACTCCATAAGGACCTGCCTGATATCAGTGGCACCATGTATTGGTGCTGAGTTAGTGTGTGGGAGGGTCTGCATGAGGACCACCTGTTAATAATTACACCCCACGGCAGTGTTGCTTTACAGGTTGATTCCTTTCTAGAAGTATACTATGTTTGACCATTGTTTTTAATCGTCTGGCTTTGGCCCACAGGCTATAATAAAGTGTTGTAATTATCTATGTATACACATTTCTGATTTTGTTGTGATCTGGGGTGTACCCTAGAACTGCATGGTATTGAATTATATTAATTGCCAGGGTGGGCCTAGTTCTGACAAAAGTTTGCACCGCGTAAGGGTGCTAGTTGTAAAGTAGGATCTTTCCCAAGCATGCTTATTACTGATTTCATTTTAACACAGTTGGGCCTAGTACTGATAGTGATATTTCTAAATGTATTTTATGTTCAGATATTCATGATGTTCAAGTTGTGTTAATGTGTGTGTTGAATACAAACTTTATTTACATACACAATGTGTGAAGTCTCTTTTGTGACACCCAGTGTATTTATCGAGGGAGAGTGCTGTGCCAATGCTTTACATTTTGCCTCTGTTATTAGCCTGACTGCTCAGTGCCAAACTATCCAAGAGTGAGAGCAGGTTATGCAGTGCTTGTAATCACCAACACCTGATGGGAATGGTAGGTTCTTCCTCACTAGGTCAGCGCCTCAGCCTACCAGAAAGTGTCAGTCCCAACAGGCAAGGACTGAATTTTGATATAGAATTTTGGTGGTGGATATAAACTAGTTTTTCAAGCTTTCCTAAATGAGGCGGGATCGATATTTAACAAAAATTGCTCAAGTTGTCAGACATCAGAGAGGGCCTTTTGAACAGAGATTTCATCACTGCTGACTAAACAATTTCTTGACTCAATAGACAGAGCAGATTCATAAATTTGGCATGGCAGGGATCGGCTACTATTTGAGTTTCAGTAGTAGTAAGAATCTTGGCCTGCAGGGGCAAAATCTACATTACATTTTTTGAGCAGCAATGGCATTTCATGAATCTTATGCCTGGTTAACTATGCTTTGTAGCCTATGGAGCATTGTTTTGTAATTAGAAAGACTGAGGATTTAGTTATCCATGTGTTTATTTGGAGTCTCAGGTCTTATTGATAACTCCCAAGTTTAGGTATACTTGCATAGGTAGCCTTAACATTCTCTTTTTTAGGCCTCACTCATTAAAACATTCTGCCATTTGTTTTATTCCTAACATCTAACCATCTGCATTTTAGAAAAGCCGAAAAGCGTCTGTAAATCTCAGGATTCTGAAATCTGGCCACCAGGTTGCACTCATGAGTATCCTATAGAGTCCTGTTTTTACACCAGAATATTTACAGTATACTCAGCTACACCTTGTTTTTCTAGCTCCTCTTTAGTTTTCAGTTGAGAGTTCTACACCGCAATTCTGATACATCATGGTCCTTGCAGTCCTTTCTGTTGCTAAACCCTGTCTAGACCAAAACCTGGTGAAAGCTTTCTGTTCAATACTGGATTTCCTGGATTCTACAGCTTTTCTGACAAATTCATACATATGTTATGGACTTTTCTCTGTGATCTGACTTTGTTCCCGGCATTTAATGGATTCCCTCTTGTGCCTTCTGGATTTTTTAGTCCCATTTAAACCTTCCCTTCATGTGTGATTCCCTCATTCCTAGTACCTGGTTTATTCATGGCTCTCCCAGCACCTGTGTTCCTTCCCTGATGAGCATATTTTATCCCTCTGAGCTCAATGTGTAGTGGCTCTCAACATTCTTTTCAGCAAAAGGCAGCCGCGGCCTGTGCAGGTAAGAGCGGAGGGTCAATGGGAGGCGGGGTAGTGGGAATCGACAGATGACAACCAGGTAAAATAGAATTTAAAAAATAGAAAAACACTTACCTTGCGCTTGCCGCTTTGGCGATTTGGCAAGTGCAAGGTAAGTGATTTTCTTGTTTTTAAATGTTATTTTACCCAGTCATTGTCTGTTGACCCCCCGCCCCAAAGCTCTTACCTGCACCAGCCGTGGCTGCAAAAGGCTTATTGTATTTCAATGCTGTCCTTCTTCTCTGCTTACAGGCTTGCTCTTTGTTTCAGTATTTTTTGTTTCCCCTTATTTTTTGTTCCCATGTTTTTGTTTGCTACTTAACCTTATCTGTTTTCTGTTCCATGTTATGTCTTTCTCTTGTTCATGTGGTTGTAGGTTGTCATTGCTCTAGTGCTGGCCTGTCCCTGTGGTATGCAGATTCCTTGCCTTGTGCTCTGGTGTTCCCTGTCCAGTGTGCATACTTTCACCCTGCCCTTTTTAGTGTGCAGATTTCCCAGTTTTGTTTCCAATGTTCATAGTTCTAGGTAATTACTGCAAGGTCAATCTTGTTGCTGTTTTCTGATTCCGGTCCTGTTTTTCCCAGAGCCCCGTTCTGTCTTTGGTGTTTCCTGCTCTGTTCTCTTTAGTTATCTCTGTGAAGTAGTCTTTCAACACCCTTGTGGGCCGATGGGGTAAGACTTTCTAAGCTGCCACCTCAGGGGGGCAGTCAGACTGCTGGGACCATTTTGGTGCAGCAACGTGACCCAGTGCCTGGACAAGCAACCCTCCGCCTTTTTTAATTATATGCCCCAGTGTCTAGCTGGGCTTTCTACTTCTTTGGGTGGGTCCATTTGGGAGTGTATCCCCCTAGTAGGTGTCCCTGTGAAGGCACAAAGACTATTTTGACATTTTTGGGGTGACTGATATGGTAAAATGACTGGTTAGGCTGTCCCATTCCCTTCTTTAAAATATATATATATATACATATATATATATATATATATTCACTGAAAAAACCATAGGTTATAGACCATATATAGTTAGGAATTAGCATTTACAAAACCTTGAAAATTCACTGAAAAAACCATAGGTTATAGACCATATATAGTTAGGAATTAGCATTTACTAAACCTTATTTTACTCACACAAAACCATTGAAATTCCATATATAGTTAGTTGCACTAACTATATATCGCGCACCCGCAATCCACTGCTGATGATGTCACATATTACATCATTCATGACATGGTCAGTGACATCACTGATGACATCACTGATGACATCTCAAATGACATCACTGATGACATCACTGATGACATCTCAAATGACATCACTGATGACATCATGACACACCAATACCAGTTACTACATACGCACTCACTGATTCCTACGTCTACACACACATTCACTCATTCACCCATACAATAACTCATACATACAGTCACTTATTATTACAACACTATCATATGCACTCATACACCTATGCAGACAGTCACACACTGCCACTCATCCATGGAGTTACTCACACACCAAGTCAGTCCTGTAAAGAATCAATCACACTTCCATTTCTTCATCTATACAGTTAAACACAGAACACCATACTTCAGTGACATCACTGATGACATCACTAATGACATCTGAAATGACATCACTGATGACATCTCAAATGACATCACTGATGACATCATGACACACCAATACCAGTTACTACATACGCACTCACTGATTCGTACGTCTACACACACATTCACTCATTCACCCATACAATTACTCATACATACAGTCAGTTATTATTAGAACACTATCATATGCACTCATACACCTAGTCAGTCCTGTGAAGAATCAATCACACTTCGATTTCCTCATCTATAGTTAAACACAGAACACCATACTTTTCACACATATACTAACACATACTTACTCTCTTATACAATCACTGATACAAGTACACATTGATATGCACAGAGTCACACACCTCCCAGCCAGCCACACACACACTCAGTCTTCCATACATCCAGTCATTCTTCAATATGTAAAACGTATTTAAACTTTACAAAAACACACAGACACTAGATGATGTCATCAGTGATGTCATTTGAGATGTCATCAGTGATGTCATCAGTGATGTCACTGACCATGTCATGAATGATGTAATATGTGACATCATCAGCAGTGGATTGCGGGTGCGCGATATATAGTTAGTGCAACTAACTATATATGGAATTTCAATGGTTTTGTGTGAGTAAAATAAGGTTTAGTAAATGCTAATTCCTAACTATATATGGTCTATAACCTATGGTTTTTTCAGTGAATTTTCAAGGTTTTGTAAATGCTAATTCCTAACTATATATGGTCTATAACCTATGGTTTTTTCAGTGAATTTCATTGGTTTTTTAACAGCTAATATCTGTAGCTGTAAAATTTATTCTTCTTTAAATCCAAAAATATATTTTATATGTTTATGAATAATTATTTTTTTAAATATTTTTTTTTCTTCGTTCCCGCTTCGCGAATCGGGAACCTTACAGTAAAAAAATGTTCAGAAAAATAAAAAAAAAAGTTCTTTTCAGAACTACCTCCCCGTTATTAAAAAATTGGTACAATATTTGGAACTGTGCCAACCTCTATTTCTCTTAGTTCGCTTCCTAGTTCGCTCGCTGGTACGCGAACTGGAAGCGAACCAAAAACAGTAAGTATAAGGGAAGGAAACACACACTTATGTTAAAAGAAAGACAGCTATAGGGGAGTAAACTAGAGATACTATTACCCATAATCCACTACTGATGATGTCACATATTACATCATTCATGACATGCTCAGTGACATCATCAGCAGAGGATTGCGGGTTTTTTGGCAACATGCCTTATCGACGGTTTAATAACGCTGCCTTTTGCTTTATATAAGTTTTCAAATTGTATGAAATATATACCAATAGGTCTTTATGAACCTTTAGGTAGTGCTTTTGTTCATGAGGTCTGGTCGCTTCCATACACATACAGATGTTTCAAAGATGATCAAGAAGTTTATCTGAATGGAGAGGAATGCACTGAGACGCCAGATCATTCACTAATGTGTAGGCACATACAGTTACACGATTCATGCAACAAACAGCGACCAAATATGGCTTGCGTGATGCAAGGCACGCCAGTTCCTGCTATCATCCCCACGTTCAAGTTGTTGGAAAATGGTAGTTATTTGATGCTCAATAATGAAGATTGTTCTGAGTTAATTAAAAGTATTCCTTTTATCGTAACAGTAAGTGAACGGGTTATTTGCTGCAGAAATGTTCTATTTCCTCCCACACATGAACATAGGGAGTTTTCAATCTGGCCACAAATACCAACCTTGGGACACGTTTCAACAGCATGACAAGAATAAGAGCTCTTTTGTCTCAGAGAGAGGTGGCCTTGAGTTCGGCCCGTGAAACTTTCGTACTTCACATAGCGAACACCCGTACACAGGTTTGCCTTTCAATTTCAGCAACATGTTTCCGACTATCTTTAACGCATCCTCCACAAAATCCCTGGCACACTTTTTTAAAGTTGTTACCAGTGGTCTCGTGACTTCATTTGAGAAAATCTTTGGAGTCATCCCTGCTCCCTTTCATTCCATTTTCTCCACTCTGGTTCGTGGATTGCATTTTTACTTGCATTACCAGCGGACGCTCTTGTACTTTTTTACATTTTTAAATATGGATGTCCCTCCTATGCAACCTCCGACCCTGCAGCTGCTGACACTGTTCCGCAATCGCATGCTAGAATATTATGGCACAATGCCGTTGGCGATATTAAGCACGGCATATGGATTATCTTTTCGGTTCTCCTACTTCACCTGTGTCCAGCCTGTATTTCACTGCCTGACCTGTGATTTCGATTGGGCCATTGATTTGTGTCTCTGCGGACCGGTTTCTCCTGACGTCGACTTTAATCAGCTGATGACTCCTATCATTACTCACGAGTTGATTTGTCCTGGCGAAAGGATTATGGCTGTGGCATTGATGCATGGACTACTTGGTCCCTGGAATTTACTGGCGGCAGCACAGTCTTTCTTGGAACACAGCTTTCTTGAAAACCCACCGAGCTGTCCTCTGATGGTGATAGAGGATCCGGTGCTGGGAGAGCACGTATGTTCTTTTCCGCTTTTAAATTGGATGGCTGAACTGTTTTCGGATGAAGACGGTGACTTCCTGTTGGAGGCTGTTGCAGCTTATTTTGCATACACAGTTATGTCATAGACCTTTTTCATGTTTCATATGCTGAGTACTAGCATTTCATTGACAATTCATTGACTTAATTGTCAAGTTTTTATTATTTACCTTGCCTATTGGCTTAAGACTCGATAAAGTACTTGGCTGTTTTATTTTTCTTTAGCATTGAATTTTCCTAGTTTTTAATGCTTTACCTTGCGGACCGTCCACATATAAACTTGCAATCTGCTCTCATGAGATGGCACTTCTATTATCTTATTCAGTTCGTTTCCGGATCATGAGGAGGTGTCATCTAGGTCCTGGATATCTTTACACCGTGTTAAGTTAGCATGGGCTCATTACCGGTTTAAACGCCATTTTTCCTTTTTTGCAACTTCTGCACACGACATTTAGTTGTTGCTTTAGCTTTCCACCTAGTAGTTCATCGTGGTTTACATGAGAATAATATGTTATTGGTCTACTATCTGCTTTACTTGTTAAACTATATCTGTACAGCGAGTGCTAAAGTTTCAAGAACAACACGGTACAGAATTGTTATGAGGTCTGATCTCCACGACTTCATACTCATAACATAAGTGCAACTTCTGCCAATTCTGGGCATGAGGCGGGTTTTATATTGCTTTGCCGAACACACATACACAACAGTTGATGCGGTTCACATGAAGAGAGAGCTGGTGTATGCTGATGTGATTCCTTCAAATCTAAGACACTAAAGTATGGGCACGCCCTAAACCAACACAAAGAGACCTTCTTAGCAAATAATATAATATGTGTATTAGGGAGGGTGAGATATAAGCAGCCGCGGGCCGTGGAGGGAGTTACGGTGAGGCAGGGAGGCGGGGAGGGGGAGAAGCAGGGTGGAGCCCTCTCTACCTTGCCCCTCCCCCTCCCCGCCTCCCTGCCCCACCGTAACTCCCTCCACGGCCCGCGGCTGCTTATAAGTGTTGCTAACTCTTATTCATTTACAGCATGTTAACATACTGTCACCATTCGCTTTTTATGTACTAGTAACTATGCTGGTAATTTTGCTACTGATAATATGTGTACTTGTATTCTCCACCCTGCTTCTCCCCCTCCCCGCCTCCATGCCTCACCGTAACTCCCTCCACGGCCCGCGGCTGCTTATAAGTGTTGCTAACTCTTATTCATTTACAGCATGTTAACATACTATCACCATTCACTTTTTATGTACTAGTAACTATGCTGGTAATTTTGCTACTGATAATATGTGTACTTTTATTATCTAAGGTACTACGCCTGAGAAGACGGCATTAGTAAATAAACATTTCAAATACACATGTGTTCTTCTTAACTCCATGTTCTGGTTTCTAAGAAATATATAACGACCGACTGTTCATGAGTTCCACGTATCCTGAGGTACTATAAGTTCATATTCTGGATTGTCTAAACATTGAGAGTTTGTTATATCCAATGTGACACTGTACCTAGCTTGCTAAATAGTTTTTGATTACTAACGTGAGTTTTGGGACACCCTAATTCGCCGAGGTTCCAATCCTCTGTCCACAGTTCTGTGTGAGAACAGAAACCCTGCGACAGGGGCACCCCCGACCCTTGCTGGAGCTTCATCACACTTGCGATACAACTCCAGCAATGCGCCACCTTTACGGCACAGATACATCACGCATCTGTGCTGTTTTTGCCCCGTGATGCGCCGCATTGTAAATGCAGCACACCATAGGTGACGGAACAGCGGCACAGAATGACTAACACATCCCTGGTGATGCGCCAGTCATCATAAATCTATCCCTATGCTTCTTATCTTGTTAGAGATGAACCGCCATATGTATCATCAAAGTTATTTGCATTTCCTAAATAGCGAACTTTAAGGAATAAATAGCGATTCTTTACCATTCCTAGTTTGCGATGAGCTATTTGCTAATTAGCCGAATGTAGCCCAATGAAGCCCAATGTAGCCCAATGTAGCCCAAAGATGGCCGCCAGACACACAAAAAAACAAATGTAGCCCAAATATCAGCCAGATGTAGCCCAACTATAGCCCAGTGACAGAATGACCAATCAGCTTCGCAAACCTCCGTTACGCGAAGCGGAGCGCTGTTACAGATATATATCTTTTTTTGAACGTTAATTTCTCAAAATCCACTGGAGCACATATATTGAGACCTAGCAAAGGCACATCGGGCTACCAGTCCCTAATATTTTGCCAAGTTTCGTGCAAATCCATTCAGCCGTTCAATTATTATTTTTATTTTTTTTTTTTGCCCCGCGGGGCCCTTTTAAAACCTCCACATCAAACCTAGGGGGTCAGCGAGGATCTACTATGCCCCCTTATAGTTATTTCCCCCTTTGTTTTGACCTCCTCTTGTCTCTCGATCCTACCGAGAGACAAGATGGCGGCCGCTACGGACTGTTTGGAATGTTGACAGACGCCGGAGAACCAATCAGCTTCGCTTCACAAAGCTCCGTTGCGCGAAAAGTCCGCGAACCAGAGCGCTAACCGGTCCGCTGTTACAGATATATATCTTTTTTTAAACGTTAATTTCTCAAAATCCACTGGAGCACATATATTGAGACCTACAAAAGGCACATCGGGCTACCAGTCCCTACAATTTTGCCAAGTTTCGTGCAAATCCATTCAGCCGTTCGGGCTAAAAGTGAGGCCAACCGCCCTATGGAAAACTCAATGTTAAAAACACGTTTTGGGACCCCCCTTTTTTCTCGGCCCCCCCTTGACGAACCCCCCCCAAATTTTCAAGGGCTGCTCAGAAACAAAATGTGCCATTTTCCTGAAAATTTCAGCCAATTCCGTCCACAAACGCCAAAGTTATTAGACATAGAATTTTCAAAAAACCCATAGAGAAAAAATCCTAACTATATATACCTACTGGCGACCGCCAGTAGGTAATATATATATATATATATATATATATATATATATATATATATATATATATATATATATATATATATATATATTCACTGAAAAAACCATAGGTTATAGACCATATATAGTTAGGAATTAGCATTTACAAAACCTTGAAAATTCACTGAAAAAACCATAGGTTATAGACCATATATAGTTAGGAATTAGCATTTAAAAAACCTTATTTTACTCACACAAAACCATTGAAATTCCATATATAGTTAGTTGCACTAACTATATATTGCGCACCCGCAATCCACTGCTGATGATGTCACATATTACATCATTCATGACATGGTCAGTGACATCACTGATGACATCACTGATGACATCTCAAATGACATCACTGATGACATCACTGATGACAACATCCAGTGACTATGTTTCTGTAAAGTTAAAATATGTCTTACATATTGAAGAATGAGTGGATGTATAAGTGTCTGGACGAAGGATTTAGTAGGTGCATGACTGAATGTATGAGTGAGTGATTAAATGTGTCTCACTGAGTGCATGGGTTAGTGACTAAACTGTCTTAATTTGTGCATCATTATGTCTGTTGTTCTGTAAACTGCTGCATGTGTTGATCAGTAGCTATATGAGTAACTATATGGATTATTGATTGATTGCCCAAGTATTTGCATGGGAGACTGAGTGTGTGTGTGGCTGGATGGGAGGTGTGTGACTCTGTACAGATCAATGTGTACTTGTATCAATGATTGTATAAGAGAGTAAGTATGTGTTAGTATATGGTTGAAAACGTAAGGTGCTCTATGTTTAACTGTATAGAGTAGAAAATGGAAGTGTGATTGATTCTTTACAGGACTGACTAGGTGTGTGAGTAACTCCATGGATGAGTGGCAGAGTGTGAGTGTCTGTATAGGTGTATGAGTGCATATGATTGTGTTGTAAACATGAGTGATTGTATGTATGAATGATTGTATGGGTGAATGAGTGAATGTGTGTGTAGACGTAGGAATCAGTGAGTACGTATGTAGTAACTAGTATTGGTGTGTCAATGGTTTCAAAAATTATACTCTGTTTTTAACACTGGGTGAAACAGAGGTTATATTAAAATGTGAGGAGATGCATTGTATTGTCACATGAATGATATCATCAGTGATGTGATCATTGATGTCAAGTGAGATGTCATCAGTGATGTCATTTGAGATGTCATCAGTGATGTCATCAGTGATGTCACTGACCATGTCATGAATGATGTAATATGTGACATCATCAGCAGTGGATTGCGGGTGCGCAATATATAGTTAGTGCAGATATATATCTTTTTTTAAACGTTAATTTCTCAAAATCCACTGGAGCACATATATTGAGACCTACAAAAGGCACATCGGGCTACCAGTCCCTACAATTTTGCCAAGTTTCGTGCAAATCCATTCAGCCGTTCGGGCTAAAAGTGAGGCCAACCGCCCTATGGAAAACTCAATGTTAAAAACACGTTTTGGGACCCCCCTTTTTTCTCGGCCCCCCCTTGACGAACCCCCCCCAAATTTTCAAGGGCTGCTCAGAAACAAAATGTGCCATTTTCCTGAAAATTTCAGCCAATTCCGTCCACAAACGCCAAAGTTATTAGACATAGAATTTTCAAAAAACCCATAGAGAAAAAATCCTAACTATATATACCTACTGGCGACCGCCAGTAGGTAATATATATATATATATATATATATATATATATATATATATATATATATATATATATATATATATATATATATATATATTCACTGAAAAAACCATAGGTTATAGACCATATATAGTTAGGAATTAGCATTTACAAAACCTTGAAAATTCACTGAAAAAACCATAGGTTATAGACCATATATAGTTAGGAATTAGCATTTAAAAAACCTTATTTTACTCACACAAAACCATTGAAATTCCATATATAGTTAGTTGCACTAACTATATATTGCGCACCCGCAATCCACTGCTGATGATGTCACATATTACATCATTCATGACATGGTCAGTGACATCACTGATGACATCACTGATGACATCTCAAATGACATCACTGATGACATCACTGATGACAACATCCAGTGACTATGTTTCTGTAAAGTTAAAATATGTCTTACATATTGAAGAATGAGTGGATGTATAAGTGTCTGGACGAAGGATTTAGTAGGTGCATGACTGAATGTATGAGTGAGTGATTAAATGTGTCTCACTGAGTGCATGGGTTAGTGACTAAACTGTCTTAATTTGTGCATCATTATGTCTGTTGTTCTGTAAACTGCTGCATGTGTTGATCAGTAGCTATATGAGTAACTATATGGATTATTGATTGATTGCCCAAGTATTTGCATGGGAGACTGAGTGTGTGTGTGGCTGGATGGGAGGTGTGTGACTCTGTACAGATCAATGTGTACTTGTATCAATGATTGTATAAGAGAGTAAGTATGTGTTAGTATATGGTTGAAAACGTAAGGTGCTCTATGTTTAACTGTATAGAGTAGAAAATGGAAGTGTGATTGATTCTTTACAGGACTGACTAGGTGTGTGAGTAACTCCATGGATGAGTGGCAGAGTGTGAGTGTCTGTATAGGTGTATGAGTGCATATGATTGTGTTGTAAACATGAGTGATTGTATGTATGAATGATTGTATGGGTGAATGAGTGAATGTGTGTGTAGACGTAGGAATCAGTGAGTACGTATGTAGTAACTAGTATTGGTGTGTCAATGGTTTCAAAAATTATACTCTGTTTTTAACACTGGGTGAAACAGAGGTTATATTAAAATGTGAGGAGATGCATTGTATTGTCACATGAATGATATCATCAGTGATGTGATCATTGATGTCAAGTGAGATGTCATCAGTGATGTCATTTGAGATGTCATCAGTGATGTCATCAGTGATGTCACTGACCATGTCATGAATGATGTAATATGTGACATCATCAGCAGTGGATTGCGGGTGCGCAATATATAGTTAGTGCAACTAACTATATATGGAATTTCAATGGTTTTGTGTGAGTAAAATAAGGTTTTTTAAATGCTAATTCCTAACTATATATGGTCTATAACCTATGGTTTTTTCAGTGAATTTTCAAGGTTTTGTAAATGCTAATTCCTAACTATATATGGTCTATAACCTATGGTTTTTTCAGTGAATTCCAATGGTTTTTTAATAGCAAATATCATAAGCTGTCGAATGTCAAGTACGTGGTAAGAATTTTTTTTTTCGTGTTTATGCACACTGATCTGCTTTGATTGCTGCCCCCCACCCCTCATTTCTATTAGGAGTACTCTCTCTTTGCAGATAGTGAAGGGTAGTTAACGCAGCCCTTTCCCCCTTTGTAATCCGTCGTGCCTGCTTCTCTCTCCATTTGATTGATTGTTCTCTTTGGTTCATTCTCTATTTACAAACAAGCACAGAGTCGCAATACTCTGTTTAGTCTTTGCAGATAGCGAAAAATCGTGTAAAAAAACAAAAGGAATCGAGCAAAATCAGTAGGCCACTAATGGGATCTCTTTTGACCTCGCTAAAATAGAAACATTAGGAACAACCTGTTGAAAATAGCAATGCGTATGTATATAAGCGGCGTTCATTTGTGTTCACAGTACCCCTTGTTGATTGTTTCAATCGAGCATTGAATTGTTCGAAGTTAATTCTCTTAACGATCTTCTCTACCTGCAAACGAGGAAGAATAGGAATATTCTATCTCCCTTTGCAGATAGTGAAGGGTAGGTAACGCAAGCCTTTAACACGTCGAACCTATTTCATTCCTCATTGATTGATTGATTGTCCGAACATTGACTGTTTGGGAATTAGTTCTTTTTGGAGGTATTCCCTGTTTGCAAATAAACGTAGGAAAATCTTTGCAAGTAGTGAAAGGGTACGTAATGCGGACCGTTCTCCCCCGTTGTAATCTGTCATGCCTATCTACTCCCCACTGATTGATGCACCTTTTTCACCCGGACCATTTACTAGAGATACGTCATCTGGCCCGACCAGAGAGCACCCCTAGTGAAAAGGACATATGCAATAATAACGAAGTGATCACTGTATCCTGTTAACAGAAACTTTACCATGAAACAACCTGGAAAGAAAAAAATAGGAAAACGAAAATCAGTAGGCCACTGATGAACATGAACTTTTATTAAACAACGAACAAAGAAACGATAACATAACGTAATGATAAAACCTATTAATGTCCTAGAAACAAGAAAACGTTAAAATATGCCAGTGGTGAGAGACCAGAAAAACAGTAAGAGAAACCAAATCACCCCTCGCTGTCCCACCGCCTGCCACGCCAAAAAAATCGATAGACTAGGGAAAATGCAAGTCAGTAGAACATCCACCCCCACTCTGGAAACTTCCAAGGTGGGGCAGGGTTCCGGCTACGCCCAGCCGGGAGCAGCCCATATAAGGCAGGTCCTGCTGCCACGCCTCGGCCAGGAGATCCTAACGTAGGGTGTAGCCGGAGGAGAGGCCGAGACCAGCGGGACCCGGCCAGGGGATTGCCTTTACAACGCTGAACAGTTGCAGGGGGGGGGAATGTCTCCTCGACCCTCCCCTCTCTCTCCCAGTCCGGCCGCGGTGGCCCTTGAGAGTTGCAGGTAGTCCCGCCACATGCTCTTCCGGTCCGACCACCAACGGTCGGGGGGCCGAGGCCGACGGGATCCGGCTGCAGCCGATAAACCAAGAAACCCGTTCATGGGGCCAGAGCCAGGGGCGTCCGGCCGACATCCACCGGAAGCCCGGCCCGAAGACGGACGGGACACTTCTTTCTTTTATAATGGCTGCGACAACACTGGAGGGGGATGTCTTGCACATGCCTCCGACCCCCCCCTCGTCCTCATCGCCTGGTCCGGCCATAACAAATCTCAAGCGAGACGCCGTGGGGTGCACTGGGAGGGAGAGACGGTGCGAACAGGCCTCTCCCGCCTCCCCAGGTGGAGGCTTCCCAGCTGCACCCTCAGCGCTCCAGGCGGTGGCATCCTAACAACTACAGTGCTGCACAGTTTCGGAACGACCTAGATAACGGTTCTTCCACTGTGGCCATGCTGCAACGTCTCGCCCGGCAGGGTGGAGCCCGTCCGCTCATGTGACCCCGCGATCGCCGGTAGCTGCCGAACTCTCAAAATGGCGGTCGACCTGGCAAGAGCGGGCCCAACATAAAGAAATGGCCCGGTCACTGGTTGACTCCACCACCGTAGTCCTCCACGACCTTGAAGATTCTAGAGGAGCCGCGGGAGTCTCCGACCCCCGATGGGGAATGACTGCCATGATCGCCCGTGGAGTGACGAAACTGTATCCGCGGGACGTCGGCGCTCCCATGCTGGCGCCAGCCTCACTTTGAATTACTAGAATCCTGCAGACCTCACTTCCGGTGAAAGCACAGTGTGACCCGGTAGGAAAAATTATTGCACCCCCTCCCCTTTTTGACTGATAGTTCAAACCACCGATCCTTTCCTTTGCCCTTTTAACGGAACTTTGGACTGCCTCCCCCTCTTTTACATTTTCTAGAGAAAACAAAACATTAACCACTACATTAGCATAGCAGTTGACACCAGAACTGTTTTCAAATTGAAAACCAACAACATCTTCAACAGAATCCTTTTTGTTTCTGCTGTGACCCTGCTACAGCACAGGCATTGTCCCCAGCAGTAATTCTGCAATGCCGGTAAGAATAGCTGTGGTGCCTACTGGACTCACTCACCCCCGCGGCGCCCCACGCCGTTTTTTGCTGGGCGGCAACTTACTAGACATCACTTTCGTGCCATCTAGATTTCAGCGCGTTCTGCTGCCTTGGAACTATTCGCACAACAGACCGCTACTGACAAGAATATTTCATTATTGGTGCTGTCAATTTCAATAAATCTATTGGATAATTAAAAAGAAATTGCCACGGTCTCTTCGTTGTTTAAATGTTTTTACTGTTTTTGTTTTGTTGTATATATTTATATGTTATTAAAGTTTTATATTCCTACTACTTTGTTGGAGTGCTATATATTTTTAATGTGACACATAATTGTAAAAACTTTGATGTACAAAGAGTCATTCCTGGAATCTTCCGCTTCAGGCTCGGTCCCCTCCCCAATCACAATACAGGATGGTTTTCAGATAGTAGGAACGCGTGTGCTGTGACGGATCACATCGGGTGTGGGCCTTGATCTACTATAACTCCTTTGAAGAGGGGTGATTCTTTACAGCTGGGGCCATAAACTACATCTGCAGGGCTAGCTGATAGCCTAGGACCGGCCTGGACATTCGGACACAGAGGAAGAGGAGTGTCAGAGGGTGCGGTAGTGAATAGGGCGAAAGGGAGGTGTCGGGCGGGCACAGAGTGTGATTCTCAGGGAAGAGCAGCGCAGATGGGGGAAGGTTTATTGCCCATGCATAAGACAGAGAGCGGTGGTGACCAGTGCCTGGGGGAGATGCTTACGAGGGTGAGGAGCCATGCTACGAATCGACAGCGTGCAGAGAGTGGGTCTGGTCAAGACATCTAAAATGGCTGCCGTGCACGACAAAAGTGTGGCATTTCAAAAAAGGCAAGATGGCGCAGACAATGTTTTTCAACACTTCCTCATTTCCTTCGAATCGAACGTTAACAGACGTTGGGGCATATTACCAAAGTTAAGCGATATTTATCGCTAACGATGCTTACCAACCAATTTTTTACCACTAAGCATCGTCAGAAATTATCGAAGATAAACCTTACTATTATCAAGGTTTATCGCAAATGCGATAATAAACGGCCGCAATGCATGAATATCGCTAAAAACTCAGCGATATTCATGCATTACCGAGCTAATACTCTTAGCCATGTTATCCACCTCCCATTGGATAACATGGCTAAGAACTGCTCAGGGCAGGTGTTACTTTTTGGAGATATTCGCGCTTAGCGCGAATATCTCCAAAAGTTGGTAATAGGAGATAGATATCTTGCATGTTGTAATGCAAGTTATTGTGGTATATGGAACTCATACCATAATCTCTCAGGAAAGCAGAAACTGATCCTTTTGGGACCGCCTAAAAAGGCCTAGGGGGTGAGGAGTACTCTACTTTGCCCCCTTTTCACGTTCCGAACTATTTTATTTTACTCTCTTCTGTAATTACACAAAATACCAGCGATAAGATGCATCGGAGACACACAGTGAGAGAAAGGAGGCCGGAGATGAAGAAGACATGTCAAATACACATTGGAGATAATATAGTGGCAGAAGGGAAGTAAATATGAGTAAACTTACCATGTAACATAAAAATGTTGCACTCTATACTATAAGTCTCATTTTATACTACAATCACTTCGCTACAACCTCATAAATTAAAAATAAAAATAAATAATGTCTCAAACAATTTTTGATTTCTAAATATAAATTTATTCTTCAGAATTTTCTAAATTTGAAACAACTAGTAACATGTCCTCATCAGTAATTTCCTCTTCAATCATCTCATCTGGAATCTCCTCATTAAAAGTCTGCAATGATGATTCTTGTAACTCTATGGTCTCCAAACACTCGATAAATTCGCCATCAAGAGATTGATCAAAAAAATCATTCAAGTCATCTCCTCCTTCTGACAATATTTCATTATTGGTGCTGTCCATTTCAATCAATGTAGTGGAATCATTCAAGTCATCTCCTCCTTGTGACAATATTTCATTATTGGTGCTGTCCATTTCAATCAATCTAATGGAATCATACAAGCCATCTCCTCGTGACAATATTTCATTATTGGTGCTCTCAATTTCAATCAATGTAGTGGAATCATTCAAGTCATCTCCTCCTTGTGACAATATTTCATTATTGGTGCTGTCCATTTCAATCAATCTAATGGAATCATACAAGCCATCTCCTCCTTGTGACAATATTTCATTATTGGTGCTCTCAATTTCAATCAATGTAGTGGAATCATTCAAGTCATCTCCTTGTGACAATATTTCATTCTTGGTGCTGTCCATTTCAATCAATCTAATGGAATCATACAAGTCATGTCCTCCTTGTGACAATATTTCATTATTGGTGCTCTCAATTTCAATCAATGTAGTGGACAATTCAAAAGAAATTGCCACGGTCTCTTCATTGTGAGCCATTTTATTTTGAAATTGCTTGCTGTAAATTGCAGAAAAAAATAATCACTTTCATTTATCGTTTTTAGTAATACATAATATAAAACTAACTTCATCAAGTATTTAGTATAACAGAAGGACTGCAAATAAATAACAGAAAACATTTTTCAAATTATCTTCAAGTGTACAACATAGTTCCCCTTACAAATTAACAACTCACCTTTTTAAAAGTAGCAGAAGTGTTAGTACTGTGTAAATCAAACACCAGAAATTCACCACCAAAAATTCCTCACAAATGTACCTCAGACAGTAGTATCACAAAATGGCTGTGGTTTCCTCTCATTTGACATATATACATAACCAATTAACTTTCATCACACACAAATACAAAACCAAAGTAACATTTTAATTGGTTCTAAATTTCAACACTTTCAAATGTGTTTTCCCCATGCAATTTTCCATAGGACATTTACATACGTCTACAGCCTGAATGGCTGAACGGAATTACACCAAACTTGGCAAAATGGTACATCAAACCTAAGAGGTCAGGAAGGATCTACTATGCCCCCTTATGGTCATTTCCCCCTTCGCTTTGGCCTCCTCTTGTCTCTCAATCCTACCGAGGGACAAGATGGCGGCCGCTACGGACTGTTTGGAATGTTGACAGACGCCGGAGAACCAATCAGCTTCGCAAAGCTCCGTAACGCAAAAAGTACGCGAAGCGGAGCGCTGTTACAGATATATATCTTTTTTTCAACGTTAATTTCTCAAAATCCACTGGAGCACATATATTGAGACCTAGCAAAGGCACATCGGGCTACCAGTCCCTAATATTTTGCCAAGTTTCGTGCAAATCCATTCAGCCGTTCGATTATTATTATTTTTTTTTTTTTTTGCCCCGCGGGGCCCTTTTAAAACCTCCACATCAAACCTAGGGGGTCAGCGAGGATCTACTATGCCCCCTTATAGTTATTTCCCCCTTTGTTTTGACCTCCTCTTGTCTCTCGATCCTACCGAGAGACAAGATGGCGGCCGCTACGGACTGTTTGGAATGTTGACAGACGCCGGAGAACCAATCAGCTTCGCTTCACAAAGCTCCGTTGCGCGAAAAGTCCGCGAACCAGAGCGCTAACCGGTCCGCTGTTACAGATATATATCTTTTTTTAAACGTTAATTTCTCAAAATCCACTGGAGCACATATATTGAGACCTACAAAAGGCACATCGGGCTACCAGTCCCTACAATTTTGCCAAGTTTCGTGCAAATCCATTCAGCCGTTCGGGCTAAAAGTGAGGCCAACCGCCCTATGGAAAACTCAATGTTAAAAACACGTTTTGGGACCCCCCTTTTTTCTCGGCCCCCACTGGACGAACCCCCCCCAAATTTTCAAGGGCTGCTCAGAAACAAAATGTGCCATTTTCCTGAAAATTTCAGCCAATTCCGTCCACAAACGCCAAAGTTATTAGACATAGAATTTTCAAAAAACCCATAGAGAAAAAATCCTAACTATATATACCTACTGGCGACCGCCAGTAGGTATATATAGTTAGGATTTTTTCTCTATGGGTTTTTTGAAAATTCTATGTCTAATAACTTTGGCGTTTGTGGACGGAATCGGCTGAAATTTTCAGGAAAATGGCACATTTTGTTTCTGAGCAGCCCTTGAAAATTTGGGGGGGGTTCGTCCAGTGGGGGCCGAGAAAAAAGGGGGGTCCCAAAACGTGTTTTTAACATTGAGTTTTCCATAGGGCGGTTGGCCTCACTTTTAGCCCGAACGGCTGAATGGATTTGCACGAAACTTGGCAAAATTGTAGGGACTGGTAGCCCGATGTGCCTTTTGTAGGTCTCAATATATGTGCTCCAGTGGATTTTGAGAAATTAACGTTTAAAAAAAGATATATATCTGTAACAGCGGACCGGGCAGCGTCCCAGGACGCGTACTTTTCGCGCAAGGAGCTTTGTGAAGCGAAGCTGATTGGTTCTCCGGCGTCTGTCAACATTCCAAACAGTCCGTAGCGGCCGCCATCTTGTCTCTCGGTAGGATCGAGAGACAAGAGGAGGCGAAAGCGAAGGGGCAAATGACCATAAGGGGGAATAGTAGATCCTCGCTGACCCCCTAGGTTTGATGTGGAGGTTTTAAAAGGGCCCCGCGGGGCAAAAAAAAATAATAATAATAATAATCGAACGGCTGAATGGATTTGCACGAAACTTGGTAAAATATTAGGGACTGGTAGCCCGATGTGCCTTTGCTAGGTCTCAATATATGTGCTCCAGTGGATTTTGAGAAATTAACGTTCAAAAAAAGATATATATCTGTAACAGCGCTCCGCTTCGCGTACTTTTCGCGTTACGGAGCTTTGCGAAGCTGATTGGTTCTCCGGCGTCTGTCAACATTCCAAACAGTCCGTAGCGGCCGCCATCTTGTCTCTCGGTAGGATTGAGAGACAAGAGGAGGCCAAAGCGAAGGGGGAAATGACCATAAGGGGGCATAGTAGATCCTTCCTGACCTCTTAGGTTTGATGTACCATTTTGCCAAGTTTGGTGTAATTCCGTTCAGCCATTCAGGCTGTAGACGTATGTAAATGTCCTATGGAAAATTGCATGGGGAAAACACATTTGAAAGTGTTGAAATTTAGAACCAATTAAAATGTTACTTTGGTTTTGTATTTGTGTGTGATGAAAGTTAATTGGTTATGTATATATGTCAAATGAGAGGAAACCACAGCCATTTTGCGATACTACTGTCTGAGGTACATTTGTGAGGAATTTTTGGTGGTGAATTTCTGGTGTTTGATTTACACAGTACTAACACTTCTGCTACTTTTAAAAAGGTGAGTTGTTAATTTGTAAGGGGAACTATGTTGTACACTTGAAGATAATTTGAAAAATGTTTTCTGTTATTTATTTGCAGTCCTTCTGTTATACTAAATACTTGATGAAGTTAGTTTTATATTATGTATTACTAAAAACGATAAATGAAAGTGATTATTTTTTTCTGCAATTTACAGCAAGCAATTTCAAAATAAAATGGCTCACAATGAAGAGACCGTGGCAATTTCTTTTGAATTGTCCACTACATTGATTGAAATTGAGAGCACCAATAATGAAATATTGTCACAAGGAGGACATGACTTGTATGATTCCATTAGATTGATTGAAATGGACAGCACCAAGAATGAAATATTGTCACAAGGAGATGACTTGAATGATTCCACTACATTGATTGAAATTGAGAGCACCAATAATGAAATATTGTCACAAGGAGGAGATGGCTTGTATGATTCCATTAGATTGATTGAAATGGACAGCACCAATAATGAAATATTGTCACAAGGAGGAGATGACTTGAATGATTCCACTACATTGATTGAAATTGAGAGCACCAATAATGAAATATTGTCACGAGGAGATGACTTGAATGATTCCACTACATTGATTGAAATGGACAGCACCAATAATGAAATATTGTCAGAAGGAGGAGATGACTTGAATGATTTTTTTGATCAATCTCTTGATGGCGAATTTATCGAGTGTTTGGAGACCATAGAGTTACAAGAATCATCATTGCAGACTTTTAATGAGGAGATTCCAGATGAGATGATTGAAGAGGAAATTACTGATGAGGACATGTTACTAGTTGTTTCAAATTTAGAAAATTCTGAAGAATAAATTTATATTTAGAAATCAAAAATTGTTTGAGACATTATTTATTTTTATTTTTAATTTATGAGGTTGTAGCGAAGTGATTGTAGTATAAAATGAGACTTATAGTATAGAGTGCAACATTTTTATGTTACATGGTAAGTTTACTCATATTTACTTCCCTTCTGCCACTATATTATCTCCAATGTGTATTTGACATGTCTTCTTCATCTCCGGCCTCCTTTCTCTCACTGTGTGTCTCCGATGCATCTTATCGCTGGTATTTTGTGTAATTACAGAAGAGAGTAAAATAAAATAGTTCGGAACGTGAAAAGGGGGCAAAGTAGAGTACTCCTCACCCCCTAGGCCTTTTTAGGCGGTCCCAAAAGGATCAGTTTCTGCTTTCCTGAGAGATTATGGTATGAGTTCCATATACCACAATAACTTGCATTACAACATGCAAGATATCTATCTCCTATTACCAACTTTTGGAGATATTCGCGCTAAGCGCGAATATCTCCAAAAAGTAACACCTGCCCTGAGCAGTTCTTAGCCATGTTATCCAATGGGAGGTGGATAACATGGCTAAGAGTATTAGCTCGGTAATGCATGAATATCGCTGAGTTTTTAGCGATATTCATGCATTGCGGCCGTTTATTATCGCATTTGCGATAAACCTTGATAATAGTAAGGTTTATCTTCGATAATTTCTGACGATGCTTAGTGGTAAAAAATTGGTTGGTAAGCATCGTTAGCGATAAATATCGCTTAACTTTGGTAATATGCCCCAACGTCTGTTAACGTTCGATTCGAAGGAAATGAGGAAGTGTTGAAAAACATTGTCTGCGCCATCTTGCCTTTTTTGAAATGCCACACTTTTGTCGTGCACGGCAGCCATTTTAGATGTCTTGACCAGACCCACTCTCTGCACGCTGTCGATTCGTAGCATGGCTCCTCACCCTCGCAAGCATCTTCCCCAGGCACTGGTCACCCCCGCTCTCTGTCTTATGCATGGGCAATAAACCTCCCCCCATCTGCGCTGCTCTTCCCTGAGAATCACACTGTGCCCGCCCGACACCTCCCTTTCGCCCTATTCACTACCGCACCCTGTGACACTCCTCTTCCTCTGTGTCCGATTGTCCAGGCTATCAGCTAGCCCTGCAGATGTAGTTTATGGCCCCAGCTGTAAAGAATCACCCCTCTTCAAAGGAGTTATAGTAGATCAAGGCCCACACCCGATGAGATCCGTCACACCACACGTGTTCCTACTATCTGAAAACTATCCTGTATTGTGATTGGGGAGGGGACCGAGCCTGAAGCGGAAGATTCCAGGAATGACTCTTTGTACATCAAAGTTTTTACAATTATGTGTCACATAAAAAATATATAGCACTCCAACAAAGTAGTAGGAATATAAAACTTTAATAACATATAAATATATACAACAAAACAAAAACAGTAAAAACATTTAAACAACGAAGAGACCGTGGCAATTTCTTTTGAATTATCCAATAGATTTATTGAAATTGACAGCACCAATAATGAAATATTCTTGTCAGTAGCGGTCTGTTGTGCGAATAGTTCCAAGGCAGCAGAACGCGCTGAAATCTGGATGTCACGAAGGTGATGTCTAGCAAGTTGCCGCCCAGCAAATAACGGCGTGGGGCGCCGCGGGGGTGAGTGAGTCCAGTAGGCACCACAGCTATTCTTACCGGCATTGCAGAATTACTGCTGGGGACAATGCCTGTGCTGGAGCAGGGTCACAGCAGAAACAAAAAGGATTCTGTTGAAGATGTTGTTGGTTTTCAATTTGAAAACAGTTCTGGTGTCAACTGCTATGCTAATGTAGTGGTTAATGTTTTGTTTTCTCTAGAAAATGTAAAAGAGGGGGAGGCAGTCCAAAGTTCCGTTAAAAGGGCAAAGGAAAGGATCGGTGGTTTGAACTATCAGTCAAAAAGGGGAGGGGGTGCAACAATTTTTCCTACCGGGTCACACTGTGCTTTCACCGGAAGTGAGGTCTGCAGGATTCTAGTAATTCAAAGTGAGGCTGGCGCCGACGTCCCGCGGATACAGTTTCGTCACTCCACGGGTGATCATGGCAGTCATTCCCCATCGGGGGTCGGAGACTCCCGCGGCTCCTCTAGAATCTTCAAGGTCGTGGAGGACTACGGTGGTGGAGTCAACCAGTGACCGGGCCATTTCTTTATGCTGGGCCCGCTCTTGCCAGGTCGACCGCCATTTTGAGAGTTCGGTAGCTACTGGCGATCGCGGGGTCAAATGAGCGGACGGGCTCCACCCTGCCGGGCGAGACGTTGCAGCATGGCCACAGTGGAAGAACTCTTTTCCGGGCGCCTGGACCGCTGAGGGTGCAGCTGGGAAGCCTCCACTGGGGAGGCGGGAGAGGCCTGTTCGCACCGTCTCTCCCTCCCAGTGCACCCCACGGCGTCTCGCTTGAGATTTGTTATGGCCGGACCAGGCGATGAGGACGAGGGGGGGGGGTCGGAGGCATGTGCAAGACATCCCCCCCCAGGGTTGTTGCAGCAATTATACAAGAAAGAAGAAGTGTCCCGTCCGTCTTCGGGCCGGGCTTCCGGTAGATGTCGGCCGGACGCCCCTGGCTCTGGCCCCATGAACGGGTTTCTTGGTTTATCGGCTGCAGCCGGATTCCGTCGGTCTCGGCCCCCCGACCGTTGGTGGCCGGACCGGAAGAGCATGTGGCGGGACTACCTGCAACTCTCAAGGGCCACCGCGGCCGGACTGGGAGAGAGAGGGGAGGGTCGAGGAGACATTCCCCCCCCCTGCAACTGTTCAGCGTTGTAAAGGCAATTCCCTGGCCGGGTCCCGTTGGTCTCGGCCTCTCCTCCGGCTACACCCTACGTTAGGATCTCCGAGGCGTGGCAGCAGGACCTGCCTTATATGGGCTGCTCCCGGCTGGGCGTAGCCGGAACCCTGCCCCACCTTGGAAGTTTCCAGAGTGGGGGCGGATGTTCTACTGACTTGCATTTTCCCTAGTCTATCGATTTTTTTGGCGTGGCAGGCGGTGGGACAGCGAGGGGTGATTTGGTTTCTCTTACTGTTTTTCTGGTCTCTCACCACTGGCATATTTTAACGTTTTCTTGTTTCTAGGACATTAATAGGTTTTATCATTACGTTATGTTATCGTTTCTTTGTTCGTTGTTTAATAAAAGTTCATGTTCATCAGTGGCCTACTGATTTTCGTTTTCCTATTCTTTTCTTTCCAGGTTGTTTCATGCTAAAGTTTCTGTTAACAGGATACAGTGATCACTTCGTTATTATTGCATATGTCCTTTTCACTAGGGGTGCTCTCTGGTCGGGCCAGATGACGTATGTCTAGTAAATGGTCCGGGTGAAACAGGTGCATCAATCAGTGGGGAGTAGATAGGCATGACAGATTACAACGGGGGAGAAAGGTCCGCATTACGTACCCTTTCACTACTTACAAAGATTTTCCTACGTTTATTTGCAAACAGGGAATACCTCCAAAAAGAACTAATTCCCAAACAGTCAATGTTCGGACAATCAATCAATCAATGAGGAATGAAATAGGTACGACGTGTTAAAGGCTTGCGTTACCTACCCTTCACTATCTGCAAAGGGAGAGAGAATATTCCTATTCTTCCTCGTTTGCAGGTAGAGAAGATCCTTAAGAGAATTAACATCGAACAATTCAATGCTCGATTGAAACAATCAACAAGGGGTACTGTGAACACAAATGAACGCCGCTTATGTACATACGCATTGCTATTTTCAACAGGTTGTTCCTAATGTTTCTATTTTAGCGAGGTCAAAAAGAGATCCCATTAGTGGCCTACTGATTTTGCTCGATTCCTTTTGTTTTTTTACACGATTTTTCGCTATCTGCAAAGACTAAACAGAGTATTGCGACTCTGTGCTTGTTTGTAAATAGAGAATGAACCAAAGAGAACAATCAATCAAATGGAGAGAGAAGCAGGCACGACGGATTACAAAGGGGGCAAAGGGCTGCGTTAACTACCCTTCACTATCTGCAAAGAGAGAGTACTCCTAATAGAAATGAGGGGTGGGGGGCAGCATTCAAAGCAGATCAGTGTGCATAAACACGAAAATGTTTTTACTTACCACGTACTTGACATTCGACAGCTTATGATATTTGCTATTAAAAAACCATTGAAATTCACTGAAAAAACCATAGGTTATAGACCATATATAGTTAGGAATTAGCATTTACAAAACCTTGAAAATTCACTGAAAAAACCATAGGTTATAGACCATATATAGTTAGGAATTAGCATTTAAAAAACCTTATTTTACTCACACAAAACCATTGAAATTCCATATATAGTTAGTTGCACTAACTATATATGGCGCACCCGCAATCCACTGCTGATCATGTCACATATTACATCATTCATGACATGGTCAGTGACATCACTGATGACATCACTGATGACATCTCAAATGACATCACTGATGACATCACTGATGACATCTCATTTGACATCATTCTTGTGCTAATACGATAAACCTCTTCAGACTCTAATATAACCTTAGATACACTCAGTGTATACAGACACTCACACACTGCCACTCATCCATGGAGTTACTCACACACCCAGTCAGTCATGCAAAGAAACAATCTCACCTCCATTTCTTCAACTATACAGTTAAACACACCTTACTTATTGAAACATATACTAACACATATTTACTCTCTTATACAATCCCTGATACAAGTTCACAATGATCGATACAACCACTCACTCATTCAGTGGCTCTCATGCACAGTTATTTATATATGCCAACTCTCACATGTACTGTGTTTTACATATGTACTTACTATGACATGTAGCATTGAGATATCCATTCACTCATCAATACACTCATGCACACAGTCAACTGCCCATGTAGCTGTTTCCACATGCACTCTTGAACTCATACACCTAGTGAATAAACTGCTCACACATCTATGCATAGAGTCTCACACCTTCCAGCCACCCCCACACAAACTCAATCTCCCATAGAAATACTTGGGCAACCAATTAATAACACATATAGCCTCTCGTATAGCTAATGATCAACACATGCAGCAGTTTACAGAACAACAGACATAATGATGCACAAATTAAGACAGTTTAGTCACTAACCCATGCATTCAGTGAGACACATTTAATCACTCACTCATACAGTCAGTCATGCACCTACTAAATCCTTCATCCAGACACTTATACATCCACTCAAGACATATTTTAACTTTACAGAAAAATACAGTCACTGGATGTTGTCATCAGTGATGTCATCAGTGATGTCATTTGAGATGTCATCAGTGATGTCATCAGTGATGTCACTGACCATGTCATGAATGATGTAATATGTGACATGATCAGCAGTGGATTGCGGGTGCGCCATATATAGTTAGTGCAACTAACTATATATGGAATTTCAATGGTTTTGTGTGAGTAAAATAAGGTTTTTTAAATGCTAATTCCTAACTATATATGGTCTATAACCTATGGTTTTTTCAGTGAATTTTCAAGGTTTTGTAAATGCTAATTCCTAACTATATATGGTCTATAACCTATGGTTTTTTCAGTGAATATATATATATATAGTTAGGACCTATTATCCATAGGAAATCTGCAACATTCTATTCCCAATAATTTTAGTGCAGATTGATGAATATTTGCGAAACTTTCCAAACTTTTGGACAGCTCTGGTCTGCTCCTATCCTGAAAGTTTCACGGTGATTTGTTAAGTGGGGGCAGAGAAAAAAGGGGGGTCCCAAAACGTGTTTTCCCCATGCAATTTTCCATAGGACCTTTAGCCACAGCTACAGCTTTAACGGCTGAACGGAATTACGCCAAATTTGGCAAAGAGGTAGTCCTTAGTTCAGACTTGTGCCTTTTGCTTAGATTGTGTCAATCTGTTCAGTAGTTCTTGAGAAAATCAAAGTTAAAATCATTTATATTTCTATGGGCGCGGTGGATCCGCGGAGTCTGCACGCATCGTCATCGTACCATGAGCGCACCCTTCCGATCACTCGCTGAATGCTAATTGGCTGTCAAGTCGTTGTCAACATTTGAAACCAGGAACTGTTGTCAGCCATTTTGTGCCTCGGTAGAAGCGAGGCTGAGGAAGTCAGTGGAATATGTGTACAAAACGTAGAAAGGGGGCAGGGTAGAAATAATTTTACCCTCTAGACCTGCCTAGGGGATCCCAGAAGGACCCCCAGGGCCCACAATTTTTTTTAAGAAGACCCGGCAGGTGCGTGTAGGGTGCACGGACTGTGCCGTAAAATAAATAAAATAAAACTGAGCATTTTTTATAATTAGCCACCAGGGGGGCTAAATACCAGGGGCAAAATTATTACATTTTATGGGGGGGCCAGAGGGACCTCCCCAGCCCCGGGAATCGACACCCCCAGGGCTAAAAAAAATGGTGGGGGAGGGGTCCAAGGTCCCCAAAGCCGCGGGGACCACCACCCCCCGGGGCTTTATGTATTGAGGGAGGGGGACTGCGTGGCCCCCCTCCTGGAGCACTTGAGGGCCCCGTTACCCCCCAGGGTTACAAAAAAAATGGTTGGGAGGGCTGCAAGGTCTCCAAAGCCCCGGGGGCCACCAATCCTGAGCTTTATGTATTGTGGGAGGGCTGGCTCCTGCAGTGTCCCGGGGTGTCCATCCCGCCCTCCCATAGCAAGTAAATATGTTCTCTCTTTCAAAATCTAAATCAGATTGCTTTTCCACAGGGGGAGCTGCATGTTAGCAGTTCCCCATGTGGAAAAGGAATGCGGGCTCCCAAAAGCCTAGAAGTTGTGCACCAAAGACGCTGGAGTCACGCACCCTACAGATTATGAGTTGTGCATCCAGCGCGTGCACACCAGGGGGCTGCACTGAGTGCTGTGCTGGGTGCGTGACTTTTAATTTTACCTTAAAAAATAGCCAGTCAGTAACTTGTAGTTGGTGGTAATTTGCGAATTCTTTTACAAATGCACTTTTTGGCATTTGTAAAGGTGCCATGTGGTGCTCATACATGCCCTTAGAAACCCAGCAAAAAAGGAAAGCTTGCTGAAGTCCTGTTTCACTTCCCCAATCCAAGGAAGTAACTTGAAACAAAAGCAATTACAGTACACAGAGCGCCTACGCTCCAATCTCAGAGCGACTAAGCCCTATTATAAACCCTGCCCAGCGCTCCTCCTCTCGGGGGATCAACACGCTGTCCTGAGCCGATTTACAGTTATTCCCCAAAACAAATACACAATAGTGCTCCTCCTCACGGGGGCTCAACGCGCTTCTCAATCCAGCGCCTTTGAGTAATCCGGCACTATAGAACTAGGTCAGAGTGCTCCTCCGTCCGGAGAAGAAAACAGGCTGATACCAACTCAGCCACAACACGAGTAAGTTTGAGGGCGGCCCCGTTCCTTCACGGGCTGACCCTCGCTTCGTTTGCAATGTCTCGAAGTGAAAGAGAGACAGAGCCACGACTTGACTCCTCTCTCCCTACCTGGCCTTGACGTGTGTGGCGATAACGGGTCAACCACAGGGTGGGGGGTCCTCTCCCTGCCTCGATACCCGCTTCTCCGTCACTCGAGTCTTCGCGTTCAGCTTCCACCAATGCGGCTGGAACACAGTATTGCGCACGCGCAGAAGTGCGCGTTGCTTCGTTTTAACCGCGCCTCACCCGCTAAGCACCCTGGGATCGGTAGTTCTTATTCTTCGGCAGGCGCAACCAGCTAGATCCTAACAGTAGGCTCTCCTCCCCAGCACCTCCTAGAACCTAGCTTCCCCGGGTGTCTCCTGTAGAAGGAACGAACCGCAAGCGGGGCGTGAACATCTCCGTCGGGCACCCAAGAATCTTCCTCCTCCGAATACCCCTTCCACGAGACCAGGAACCACAACCGTCCCCTGCGGTATTGAGAGTCACGAATCCTCCTCACCTCGTACTCCGTCCCCTCGGACGTGAGAATCGGAGGAGGAGCCCTCCTTCTGGCTGGACCCGCGGGTTTCAACAGACCGCAGTGAAACACTGGGTGTATCCTCAAGCTCCCGGAAAGCCGGAGTTTGTAGGCCACCGGGTTTATCTTCTTGATCACTTCGTATGGGCCAATAAAGCGAGGGTGGAACACACTCCTGAGCTTAAACCGTATATTCTTTGTGGACAGCCATACACGCTCCCACCTTGTACTCAGGCCCTTCCACTCTCCTTTGGTCCTCCCTTGTCTTGTAGGCCTTCTTGGCCCTGCGAAGATTGCTCGATAGTTTCTTGTGTAGGATCAACAAGGCCTCAATGCGGGCCTGTACCGTGGGTTGGTCTCTCACCTCTGGTGGTATGTCCACGGGGAGAACTTTTGCCTCATAGCCGTAGGTGGCCATAAAAGGCGAGATCCCTGTGGAGCTGTGCAAAGCGTTGTTGTAGGAGAGCTCTGCCAACCAAAGCAATGAAACCCATGATTCCTGGGCGTCCTCTGCGTAACAACGCAAGTACTTTTTCAAGGTCTGATTGAGCCTTTCGGTTTGCCCACACGTTTGGGGATGAAACGAGGTGGACACCGCTGCCTCTATATGCAGTGCCTTGCACCACGACCTCCAACAGCTAGCCACAAACTGGGGGCCCTTGTCCGACACTATCACCATTGGGAGGCCATGAAGACGTACGATATTTTGCAACAACAAGTGGGCCGTCTGATCCGCTGTAGGCAAGTTCCTACAAGGCACAAAGTGACCCATCTTGGTCAGGCTATCGACTACCACCAGCACCGCTGACTTGTCCCCTTCCTTAGGCAGCCCTGTTATGAAGTCGAGACTGATGGTGTGCCACGGATAAGGAGGCGTGGGCATAGGCCTGAGTTTCCCTCTGGCCTTGGTGTGATCCGTTTTCCCTCTCGCACAGGTCTCGCATTCCGACACCCATTTCTTGACCCAGACTGTCATGGACCGCCACCAGAATTTGCGCTGCATAAGTTCTGTGGTTTTCTTGATCCCTGGATGTCCTGCTAACGGTTACTGATGACACCAACAAAACGCCTTTCTTTGTAACTTCCGGGTAGGCAGAAACAGTTTGTTATGAACGAAGGGGAGGCCTTCTCTCACTGTTCTTCTCTCCGATTCCTCCGCCCATTTCTCCCATACAAAGGGCATTCCTTTCCTCAACAGGCGCGTGATGGGGACTGCTTTGAAAGAGAACTCGCTGATAAAATGCCCGTAAAAGTTCGCGAATCCCAAGAAGCTCTGCACTTCTCGGAGATTCTTGGGTTTGGGCCAGTCTATTACTGCTTGGACCTTGCGTTCAGACATGCATAACCCCTTTGGACTGAGATTCACCCCTAAATATTCCACGTCAGTCACACTGAACTCGCACTTACTCAATTTACAGTAAAGGTCATTTTCCTGTAGTTTTGCTAACACCTAACACACATGTTGGTAATGCTCCTTGACTGTGTCTCAATGAATGAGTATATCATCCAGATACACTACAGGTCCATGAACTCAGACAATACTTCATTTAAAAAGTACTGGAATGCCGCCGGGGCGTTGCACAGCCCGAACGGCATTACCAGGTACTCGTACACCCCATACCTGGTCTTAAAGGCGGTCTTCCACTCGTCCCCTTGCCTGACTCTCACCAAGTGGTAGGCTCCTCACAGATCTAGTCTGGTGTAAATCACTGCCTCCCGTACCTGATCTAAAAGGACGTTAATGAGGGGGAGCGGGTATCTGTTACTAACCGTGTTTTTAATCAGCAGTCTGTAGTCGCAGCAAGCCCTCAATTCTCCATTGGCCTTTGAAATGAAGAACAAAGGGGAGGCAGCAGGTGAACGAGAGGGACGGATGAACCCCAGCTTAACGTAATTGTCCAAGTATGCCCGAAGATGCACTGTTTCGGGCTCTGATAAGGCATAGACTCTACAAGTCGGGAGTATGCTGTCGTCAATCAAGTCTATCCGACAGTCGTATCTTCTATGCGGGGGAAGTGTCTCTGCCTTTGCTTTGTTAAAGAGACTCGCAAAAGCCTGATATTCTACTGGTAGGTTTACTTCCTTTTCTACAGCTGTCGCAACGCACCATGGCGAGGCTAGTGCTGTCGCAGGAGACTCGCTTGCAGTCAGACAGTGGGCTCTACAAGACTCAGACGAGAACCTCACTTCCCTTTCTGTCCAATTTACCTCTGGGTTGTGCTTACAAAACCAAGGCATCCCCAATATGAGCTCATACTGAGGTGCATCGATGATGTTGAGTACTATATGCTCGGAATGTTGCTTTCCGTCCACCGATAGGACTAAGCTCATTTCCTCTGTCTGTGAAGTGATCTTTCCTGATTTTAACGGTTTCCCGTCCACCGCCACCACTTCTTCGGGAATCCTCTGTGCTACTCTTCCTATGGACAACAGTCGAACCAATCCGCTGTCAATGAAGTTGCCCATGGCTCCTGAGTCCAACATGGCCAGCACCTGATGCACTTGTGTCCCCACAGCCAAGCCTCCTTGTAGCACTATATGAGCCTCTGTGGCTGATGGAAGGTCAGACACAAGAGAGGGTATCTTCATACCTGCCTTCTCATCCCTGTTCTCTACCTCCGGAAAACCTCCATCTGTCCCTACTTTGGATACCGCTGCCCTTTTTGTCTTAAAGGAAGGGTTTTGTGCCTTAGGTTTCGTAGGGCATTCACGCACGTAGTGTCCCTTTTTTCCACAGTACATACAGAGACCCTGGGTGCGACATGTCTCTCTTTCGGTACGTGACAAAGGAGCCCTTACTGCTCCTATCTCCATAGGTTCCCCTCCTGCCTCTCCTGGCAACACCTCCTTTTTGAGGCCCTTCTCTCCACCTCTGTCATATATGCGCCCATCCAGATGCAATGATAGACTAACCAAAGCCGCACACGTGCGGGTTTAGGATCTATCCTGGCTATAACATCCTTAAGCTCTCCACACAGGCCTTGATAAAAAAGCGACATGCGCTTTTCTTCAGGCCAGGCTGCTTTCGCAACCAACCTGTTGAAGTTGGTGAGGTATGTGACTAAATCCCCCCTTCCCTGTCTCAATGAAAGCAACTCTTTGTCAGCACTGAATGAGGTTGTTCTCCTGTCGAACACCCCTTCGAAAGCGCTCCTGAAGGCATCCCAGTCCGAGAGCACAGCATTGTTGTTGCGCACTAAAGGGACTGCCCAGTTGGCTGCATCCCCACTAAGATAGGAAATGGCAAAAGCTACTCTCGAATGGTTTGTTGGAAATGAAGAAGGCCGACAGGAGAAAAGCAGCAAGATCTGTGTAAGGAACACCTGCACCTTATGGGGATCTCACGTATACCTCTCAGGGGTTGCCAAGGGTATCGGTGGGGCTACCGTGACCTGTATCGGGGGCACCGCCGCTGTACTAGCATCAAAGGGATTCCTGTTAGTCCTGTCTACCCTTTCCCTCACGGCAGCCGTTTCTAAACGTGAAGCTGTTAGTTCCTGCTGTAATGTCTCCATAGCAAGCACCATATCCTCGAGTGTCGTCATTATAGCCACCCACCTGGCCAGGAGGAGCACGCCTTCGTGGGTGCGCAATTCTGTCAGGTTCTGCAAGCTCCTCAGGGTCAGGAAGATGCTATAAGTATTCCACTTTCAGATCGTTCCGAACTCTGACTGCAATACACAGAGTTCAGGTCAGATCAGACAGGGGACAAAGGACGGAAGGGGACAGCAGGGACAAAGGCTCTGTAAAACATAAGCAGACACCATTAACACACTCCACACATCGCATTTGCTACTCTCATAATGGTCTCACTAAACAGTAATCACCTTAAACCTCAGAACCTTTGCTCCAAAGAATATCAGATAATAACCATAGGTCCTCACCTAGCCAGGAGACTATCAGCTAGGCCTCTTAAAAGGTATGCAGAAACCCAGCAAAAAAGGAAAGCTTGCTGAAGTCCTGTTTCACTTCCCCACTCCAAGGAAGTAACTTGAAACAAAAGCAATTACAGTACACAGAGCGCCTACGCTCCAATCTCAGAGCGACTAAGCCCTATTATAAACCCTGCCCAGCGCTCCTCCTCTCGGGGATCAACACGCTGTCCTGAGCCGTTTTACTGTTATTCCCCAAAATAAATACACGATAGCGCTCCTCCTCACGGGGGATCAACACGCTTCTCAATCCAGCGCCTTTGAGTAATCCGGCGCTATAGAACTAGGTCAGAGTGCTCCTCCGTCCGGAGAAGAAAACAGGCTGATACCAACTCAGCCACAACACGAATAAGTTTGAGGGTGGCCCCGTTACTTCACGGGCTGACCCTCGCTTCGTTTGCAATGTCTCAAAGTGAAAGAGAGACAGAGCCACGACTTGACTCCTCTCTCCCTACCTGGCCTTGATGTGTGTGGCGATAACAGGTCAACCACAGGGTGGGGGGTCCTCAACCTGCCTCGATACCCGCTTCTCGTCACTCGAGTCTTCGCGTTTAGCTCCCACCAACGCGGCTGGAACACAGTATTGCGCACGCACGGAAGTGCGCGTTGCTTCATTTTAACCGTGCCTCACCCGCTAAGCACCCTGGGATCGGTAGTTCTTATTCTTCGGCAGGCGCAACCAGCTAGATCCTATCAGTAAGCATGTACTCATGCAGTGAGCCAGGCTTTAGGGAATGGAGTGATTCAAAGTGCTATGTATTATGCATATAGTGGTGCAATAATCTTCCCATGTGTGCTTCAGGACTACAATTACCCAGCACTATACATACCAGGGGTCTCCAACCAGTAGCTCGGGAGCTACTGGTAGCTCACCAGCACCCTGAAAGTAGCTCTCAGAGGTGAAGCCAAACCAAGCCAATCTCAGAGATTCTGTGTATATTAAAGAAGGTAGCACTGCTTATTTCACTACCCTTAAGAGTTACAGACAGCCAAACCAATGGCAGGGCCTGTTGATAACACTCAAACACACACTGTGGTGGCGTATCAATTAATCAATTAGGTATGTATAGAGCGCACTACTCACCTGTGAGGGTCTCCAGGCGCTGGGGGAGTATGTGGGGGGATTTGTGCAGCTTTGGTCATGCAAAAAGCCAGGTCTTATGGCTCTTCCTGAATGCTTTCAGTGTGGGGCCTCCATCTGATGCTGAGGGGGAGTTCATTCCAGGTCTTGGCCATGATGTAAGAGAGGGGTGTGCCTCCTGTCTGGTTCTGTGGATACAGAGGATTTCGGCCAAAGCCTGCTCAGCGGAGTGGAGGTTTCTTTTGGGAGATGTAGAAGGAGATTGAGGTGTTGGAGTCCGGTGTTGTGGAGGGGTTAATAGGTGTGTGTGAGCAGCTTGAAGGTCACTCTTTTTTCGATGGGAAGCAAGTGGAGTGCTCGTTTATGCTTGGTAATGTGGTCTTGTCATGGGATACTGAGGATGAGTCTGGCTGTGGTGTTCTGGGCAGTCTGAAGTTTATGGCGTAGAGATTTGTTGATTCCGGCATAGAGGGCATTCCCGTAATCCAGCCTGCTGGTGATGAGTGCTTGGGTGATGGTCTGCCTTGATTCGGGGGTGGCTCTATTTGAAGGTCTTGCTGAGTATGTGGAGGGTGTTGAAGCATGTGGAAGCTGCAGCATTGGCCTATGGGTCTGTCACATGAAACATGTTTATCCACTTTAAATCTAAGTTGGGGAGATTTCTGCTGCGGTAATACCATTTGTGGCACACTGCATGTGATGATTTGAATTTCACTTGATTAGAAGCATTTAATATTGATACACGTTTTCCTAGCATTCTGCTGATAACTTCACCATGGAATTGTTTGGTGGTTACTACTGATAATTGTGTTTAGGGTGGTCATAGTGTAATGTTAATACATACCCCCAGCACAATCCCTAAACTTCACAACCACCACTACACTACCATAAACCCTAAAACACTACCCCCAGCATGAACCTCTACACTACATAAACACCACTGTACTATCCTAAACCCTAAAACACTACCCCCAGCATGACCCTCTACACTACACAAACAACACTGTACTACCCTAATCTCTAAATCTACCACCAACACGACCCCCTACTCTACACAAAGACCAATGCACTACCTTAAACACTAAATCTATCCCCAGCACAACCCGTTCACTACACAAACACCAGTACACTACCCTAAACCCTAAAACGCTACCCCCAACACTTATACAAACAGCGCTTCATTTATTCATATAGATAGTAACTCATAGTTAGTGTTATAAAATCACTATTACAAGTATACAGTTATCCATACAGTTACTCATGCAATCCCTGAGTCATATGTATACTTCTTTAATCAATCAATCAATCAAGGGATTTGTAGAGCGTGCTACTCACCCGTTAGGGTCTCAAGGCGCTGGGGGGTGGGTCGCTACTGCTCGAAGAGCCAGGTCTTGAGTTGCTTCCTGAAGGCGAGATGGTACTGTGTCAGCCGGAGGTGGGTGGGGAGGGAGTTCCATGTCTTGGCTGCCAGGTAGGAGAAGGATCTACCTCCGGCGGTGGCTTTGCGAATACGTGGGATGGTGGCAAGGGCGAGGCTGGCGGAGCGGAGCTGGCGGGTTGGCGTGTAGAATTCAAGTCGGTTGTTGAGGTACATGGGGCCCGCGTCGTGGAGAGCCTTGTGTGCGTGGGTGAGCAGTCGGAATGTGATTCTCTTGCTGACGGGGACGGGGAACCAGTGCAGATTCTTCAGATGGGCAGAGGTGTGGCTGTGGCGGGGGATGCCCAGGATGAGTCTTGCCGAGGCGTTCTGAATGCGCTGTAGTTTTTTCTGGAGCTTGGCTGTGGTTCCGACGTAGAGGGTGTTCCCGACGTAGAGGGTGTTCCCGTAGTCTAGGCGGCTGGTGACGAGGGCCTGGGTGACCGTCTTCCTGGTTGTGGTGGGGATCCAACCGAAGATTTTCCGGAGAATGCGCAGGGTGTTGAAACAGGACGATGATACGGCGTTGACTTGCTTGGTCATCGTGAGGGAGGAGTCCAGGATGAAGCCCAGGTTGCGCGCGTGGTCTGTGGGTTTGGGGGCGGTGCCCAGGGCAGGTGGCCACCAGGAGTCGTCCCAGGCAGAGGGGGATGGTCCAAGGATGAGGACTTCCGTCTTGTCTGAGTTCAGCTTCAGACGGCTGAGCTTCATCCATTCCGCGCCGTCCTTCATTCCTTCCTGGAGGCTGGCCCTGGCGGTGGCGGGGTCGTTGGTGAGGGAGAGGATCAGCTGTGTGTCATCGGCGTAGGAGATGATGTTGAGGTTGTGTTTGCGTGCGATGGCCGCGAGGGGGCTCATGTAGACGTTGAAGAGGGTGGGGCTGAGCGAGGAGCCTTGCGGGACGCCGCAGATCACTTCGGTAGCCGCGGACTGGAATGGGGGGAGGCGGACTCTCTGGGTTCTACCGGCGAGGAACGAGGTGATCCATTCTAAGGCCGCGCCTTGGATTCCGGTGTCATTGAGGCGTTGTATCAGGGTGCGGTAGCATACTGTGTCAAAGGCTGCTGAGAGATCCAGGAGGATGAGTGCGGTGGTTTCCCCGTTGTCGAGCATAGACCTGATGTCGTCGGTAGCTGCGATGAGGTCGGACTCAGTGCTGTGGTTTGCTCGGAATCTGGACTGTGACGGGTCGAGGGATCCGTTTGTCTCGAGGAAGGTGGAGAGTTGTTTGTTGACCGTTTTCTCGATGACCTTGGCAGGAAACGGGAGGAGCGAGATGGGTCGAAAGTTTTTGAGGTCCGTGGGATCAGCGGTGGGTTTTTTCAGGAAGGCGCTGAGTTCGGCGTGCTTCCAGCTCTCTGGGAAGGTAGCTGATGCGAAGGAGCTGTTGATGACGTCGCGGAGTTGGGGTGCGATGATGGATTCGGCTTTGCTAAAGATGTGGTGTGGGCATTGGTCGGTGGGAGAGGCGGAGTGGATGGTGCTCATGGTGCGGGCGGTGTCTTTGGTGCTGACCGGGTTCCAGGTGCAGAGGGTGGCGGTTGGGTTCGCTGGTTCGGTGGTTGGGTGGTTGGTCTGTGCGCCGAAGCTGTCGTGTATGTCGGCGATCTTGCGGTCAAAGAACGAGGCGAGGGAGTCGCAGAGGTCTTGCGAGGGTGTGATGTCGTTGTTGCAGTCGCTGGGGTTGAAGAACTCTTTGACGATGCTGAAGAGTTCCTTGCTGTTGTGGGTGTTGTTGTCCAGTCGCTGTTTGTACATAGTTCTCTTGGTGGTACGGATCAGTTGGTGGTGCTTCCGGGTGGCGTCCTTGAGGGCTGTCATGTTCTCTGGTGTTTGGTTCTGGCGCCAGGTTTTCTCCAGGGAGCGGCAGGTTTTCTTTGAGTTGATGAGGTCGTCCGTGAACCATGAAGCTTTCTTGCTGTGGGGTCTGCTGGGTGGTTTCTTCAGTGGTGCAAGTTCCTTGGCGCAGTTGGTGAGCCACTGTGCGAGGTTGCGGGCTGCTTCGTTGGGGTCCGTCGTGATGGTGGGAGGGTTCTGGCTGAGGGAGGTGGTGAGCTGGTCGGCGGTGATCTTGCTCCAGATTCTGTGTGGGGCCAGTTGCGGGTGGTGGTGGGTTGTGGTTTTCTTGAAGGAGAAGTGGACGCAGCTGTGATCTGTCCAGTGGAGTCCGGTGGAGTGGCTGAAGGAGATGTGCTTGCCGGAGGAGAAGACGGGGCCAAGCGTGTGGCCGGCGTAGTGGGTGGGGGTGTTCACCAGTTGCTTGAGTCCAAGGTTGGCGAGGTTGTCCAGTAGGGTGGTGGTGTAGGGTGGTGGTTTTGCTGAATTGGATGCGTGGTCCCGGGGGTCTGTAGATTAGGGTGCAACTGAGGGTGGTCCTGGGGTCGCTCTGTATCTGGAAGTGCAGGTGTTCGGCAGCTGTGAGGGTGTCTTCCGAGTTGGTCGAGATGTGGATGGTGTTTCTGTGGACGATGGCGATGCCTCCTCCGGTTTGGTTGGTGCGGTCCTTCCGGGTGATCTTGTAGCCATCCGGGATTGCTATGGCGATGTCGGGGCTGAGGAGGCGTTCATCCAGGTTTCCGTGAGTAAGGCGACGTCCGGTGCAGTTGTGTCTAGGAGGTTCCAGAGTTCGACTGCGTGTCTGTGGATGGAGCGGGTGTTGAGCAGGATGCACTTGAGGTGATTCTTGCTGGTGGTAGGCTTGGCGGGCGCTGGTCCTGGGCGGATGCAGGTGAATTTGCATTCTTGGCAGGTGAAGGGTCCGTGGGTGCGTTTCGAGGTGGCCAGGTGGCAGGCTGGGTTCCGCCGGTGTTGAGTGCGCGGAGGTTGGCAGTGTCGTAGGTTCGTCGGGTGCGTTGGCCTCGTCGGGATCCAGGGTTTCTGGCGCTGGGCGCGGTCCAGGCGCGGACGGGCGTAGATCGGCTTGCCTTTGGCGTGCCTTCGGCGCACAATCGGCGCACCCGCTGCGCATGACCGCTGCGCGTATGCGTGGACTCCGCCATAAGTGGCGAAGTGGGAGGGAGGAGCAGCAGGGAGGCGGGAGCGGGGTGGCGAATAGGAAGGGGAGATGGCAGCAGGAGCAGAAGGGGGGCTGCAGGGGAGCAGCGGCAGGGAGCGGGGTCAGACCGGCGACAAGAAACGGCGCAAGCGCGAGCAGGAAGACCAGACAGCAGGGGCACAATAAACAGCACTAGCGGGCAGAGATAGGCAAAGGGGGAAACGGAAGCAACAAAGAGCGGAGCCTCAGCATCGAGGGCAGCAGCGAGCACGCGGAGGAAGAGCGAGCAGGAAAACTAGACAGCAGGGGCACAAAACAACAATAACGGGCAGAGATAGGCAAAGGGGGGAGCGGAAGCAACAAGGAGTTGAGCCTCAGCCTCGAGGGCAGCGGCGAGTAGGCCGAGTCAGCAGGGGGCACCGGGCGCACTCAGGGGGGAGCCACACGGCGGGTGGAGCGACCGTCACTGGCCAAGGACAGTCAGATTATGTACAACAAATGTCACATACACTGCCTTTTATTTTTGTACTTTGTTGCACATGTACCATTGAGAGCTATATTTGCTCATCACCACACCCATAAATATATTAACTCTCCCAAACAATTGTGATAACATGTAGTCTTAACGCCATATACCTACTGAATCAACTTTTCACACATCTTTGGCCAGTCAGACACCCCCCACCGTACCACACACACATTCACTCTCCCATACAAATACTCAGTTAACTAATCAATAAGTAATATAGACTTTCATGTAGCTAGTAACCTACTGGTGCAGCAGTTTACACAACAACTGACCAAGTAATACAGATATTCACACAGTTTAGTCACTATCCAGTATATTTAGTGTGACACTATAAATTACTCAAGTAAACAATCAATCACACTGCTAGTAAATCCTCTAACCAGATATTTATATATCCACTGATTCTTCAATGCAGATTTGTGTCTATATAATACATATTTAAATGACATATCTAACCACATTCACTGGATGATGCCATCAGTGATGTCATCAGTGATGTCATTTGAGATGTCATCAGTGATATCATCAGTGATGTCACTGACCATGTCATGAAAGATGGAATATGTGACATCATCACCAGTGGATTGCGGGCGCAAGAGTTACAGTTAGTACAACTAACTATAACAGAGGAATTTCATTGGTGTTGTATGAGTGAAATGTCCAGCTAACTATAACACCCTAAAACCTATGGTTTTTTCAGTGAATTTCAAAGGTTTTTTAAATGCTAATTCCTAACTATAACCTGCTTGAAGCCTATTGTTTTTTCACTGAATTTCTAAGGTTTTTTAAATTATAATTCCTAACTATAACCTGCCTGAAACTAACCCTGGGCGTAGTTCGCGTAGTAGCGCTACGCGAAGCTATGCGAAGTGCACTTCGCACTACGCGAACTTCACGTAGCACTACGCGAGCTGCGTAGTAGCATGTTCGCACTGTGCAAGATGCGTTTTCAATGATTGCACAGTGCGGACAAGCATCCGGCACTGTGCAAGCATTGAAAACGGCATCTTGCACAGTGCGAGCTGTAGTTTTCTGCTGCTCGAGTAGATTATTACTCGAGCGGCAGCTTTCTCAATGCGAACAGGTAGTTTCTCATTGAGAGCGGTCGCGAGCATGCGCAACCACTCACAATGAGAAACCCAACCTCCTCGCGTTGAGAATCTCGTCGGGATGTCATTTTGCTTGCTCGCGGTCGCGAACATGACGTTCAGGACCGCGAACAAGCAAAAAATGACCGCTGCACTACGCTACGCTGCACTACGCATGTTCGCACTGTGCTACGTGCAGCTCGCGTAGTGCGAAGTTGCAAAAACTTCGCAAACTCCGCGAGCGTAGCGTAGTGCTTCGCCCAGGGTTACCTGAAACCTATGTTTTTTCAGTGAATATATATATATATTCACAGAAAAAACGATAGGTTAGAGACCATATATAGTTAGGAATTAGCATTTAAGAAACCTTTTTTTACTCACACAAAACCATTGAAATTCCATATATAGTTAGTTGTACTAACTATATATCGCGCACCCGCAATCCACTGCTGATCATGTCACATATTACATCATTCATGACATGGTCAGTGACATCACTGATGACATCTCAAATGACATCACTGATGACATCACTGATGACATCTCAAATGACATCACTGATGACATCACTGATGACATCACTGATGACATCACTGATGACATCACTGATGACATCTCAAATGACATCACTGATGACATCTCATTTGACATTACTGATCACATCACTGATGATATCAGTCATGTGATAATACGATGAACCTCTTCAGACTCTAATATAACCTTAGATACACTCAGTGTAAACAGACACTCACAGACTGTCACTCATCCATGGAGTTACTCATACACCTAGTCACTTCATGCAAAGAATCAATCACACCTCCATTTCCTCAACTATACAGTTATACACACCTTACTTATTCAAACATATATTTACTCTCTTATACAATCCGTGATACAAGTTCACAATGATCCATACAGCCACTCACACATTCACTGGCTGTTATGCACAGTTATTTATATATGTCAACTCTCACATGTACTGTGTTTTACATATGTACTTACTTTGACATGTAGCACTGAGATATCCATTCACTCACCAATACACTCATGCACACAGTCAACCGCCCATACAGCTGTTTCCATATGCACTTTTGAACCCATACATCTAGTGAATCAACTGCTCACACATGTATGCACAGAGTCATACACCTCCCAGCCACCCACACACACACTCAGTCTCCCATACAAATACTTGGGCAAACAATCAATAATCCATATAGTTACTCATATAGCTAATGATCAACACATGCAGCAGATTACAGAACAACAGACACAATGATGCACACATTAAGACAGTTTAGTCACTAACCCATGCACTCAGTAAGACACATTTAATCACTCACTCATACAGTCAGTCATGCACCTACTAAATCCTTCATCCAGACACTTATAAATCCACTCATTATTCAATTTGTAAGACATATTTTAACTTTACAGAATTATACAGTCACTGGATGTTGTCATCAGTGATGTCATCAGAGATTTCATCATCTACCAGCCACTTATTACCGTGAAGGGCTCCCTGACCCTAAGATGGCCGACACACAGGACATCTTCCCAGCTACAAACCGGCCCGGATATGCACGTTCCTTCTCTTGTCGTGACTCTCCATTAACTCTGGATAAGGACATATGAACCTGCCCTCCCGTTGGCCCGCTAGGACCCTTAGCCTCCTTGCCTACCTGCACTGCAGATTTACCGACATTAGCCTTGGCCGCCTGTCCCCAATATGGCCGCCACTCAGGACGGCGACCTGCTTTGAAATCGATCCTGATTTGCCCTGCCACACAGAACACCTTCCAGCTCTAATTGAGACCGAACCTGATCCCTCTCTGCCTATGTGGGACTCGCCTGTACCATTGGAACAGGTCTGCAGATTTCTCGACTTCAGCCTGGCTGCCTGCCCCCAACATGGCCGCCACCCAAGACATCGACCAGCAATGCTTTCGGTCCTGATCTACACTATCCCTAATATGGCCACCACACAGGACATCCTCCAGCTCTAAATGGACCGGATCTGCTCGGTCTCTACCTACTTGGGACTCGCCAGAAACTTCTGATCAGATTAGGTAAACCTGCCCTCCCCCTCTGGCCCACCTGGACTCGTAGTCTTCCTGAGCTGCCATTTTCTCGACTTTAGCCCGGGCTGCCTGTCCCTAACTTGGCCGCCACTCAGGACATCGACCAGCTGCGAAAGCGGTGCTGATCTACACGTTTCATGCGTTATCCGGACCCTGATATTGAACCTGCCCTCGCATTGCCCTTTCTTGCCCTTATGGACTTTGAGTCTCCTGCTCTCCCGAGTTATTAACTTTAGCCCCGGTGAGCTAGAGTTCACACAGAGCTTCCCCAAGCTCAAAACTCGGCCTGATCTCCCGGTCTAAGCCTACTCCGAACTCGTCAAGAATACCCGAACAGGGCCTCGGAACCTATCCCGCCCTTGAGACAACTCTCCAAAGCACGATACACTCTCCACACCGTCCCAATTAACCCTCCTCCCCTCTGTCCTCCGCCTCACTCCCCCTGAGCCTCTCCCCCCCCCACCCAGCCAAGATGCCCCCAGCCGCACTATCGGTCACTCATCTTGACCCTTCCACTAACCTCCTCTCCCCTCAAGGACCGAACACCTTCGCTATATCGTTCCCACGATCCCTCTCTTTCAAATCTAAAAAACGCTTCAAACAGAACATAATAAGGCAACACCCTGAAACGCTAATTGTTGACATTTACCACTGCACAACTAGAGGTCAGAAGAAAATGGACTTTATTTTCCACACCAACAGACCTGACGTTTGGGCCAACATCTTTAATACATCCCTCCCCATCTCCAAAACCACCTTCACTGATCACAACCGCAAACTGACAATCGCCCCCCTGAATCATCTATCCCTGACGGGTGACATCTCCATCACCATTTATAGGAACGGCACCATTCTTATCCAGGCGAAAGAGGAAAAGCTAGAGTTCTTCGACTCTCTCTTCCCCACACTTAGGATGGCTACGACCCATTACCCACTCAAAACTCCCCCCGCCCATCCTTCCGGCTCCGCTCAAACCCTGATTCACCAGAACTCGCCACCCCAGCGTCCGACCACTACACTACCTAGTCCCTCCTCCACCCAGCCGCTCCCGACAGCCCTAATGCCCCATTCCTCACAACTCTCGCCCCCCGTCCGGCACACCCAACCTCTCCCCACTGAGCCCCCCTCGCCACCCCAGCGTCCTTCCACTACACCACCTAGTCCCTCCTCCACCCAGCCGCTCCCGACAGCCCTAACCCCCCATACCTCACAATTCTCGCCCCCCGTCCGTCACACCCATCCTATGATCCTAGACCCTTCCCTAGCTCCAGAAGCACCTCCCGCTCTCTGCCTCCCCCCTCAATGATCCCAGACCCCTCAACTACACCATCGCTCAATCCACCCCCACCAATACCCTCTCCCCTTGTTCACTCTGTTCCCTCTAACGAAGTAAACACGCACCCCCGTTTGGACAGTAATCCACCTCACCCTCTAACCCTCCCACAATTGATAGATAGACCTGACAACCCCATTACTCAACCTCCTAACCCGCCATTCCTCTCTCCGCTAGCTCTCACTTCCCCCTCCTCTGAAGCTATCTCCCTCCCCCGTAGGGCCCACAACACCCTTCCCTTAACAACCCTCCCACAACAAAACCCCAATCCAGATCCCGCCACCTCCCATCCTTTTATCCCTCCCACCGGAAACTCGCCCATTAGCTCCTCACACCCAGTACCTCCCAGTTCCATTGACCCCCCCTCCCCCCCACACTCGAGATAGCGCAGCGCCTCGACATTGTTGAAGCTCAGATCTCGACCCTGATCCTAGGACTGAAGGAAACCCTCTCTGCCCTTGGGAATCTCCAGCTACCCCCCTCCCCCTCCGCCTCACACTACATCCCCCGCCTCCCCCTAGGAATGATTTTCCCCGTACCGTCCAGGCTCATACCCTCCCTGGTCCCCTGCCCCCTCTCACGAAAGTCCCGACGAAGTCACGAGCAATCACTCCCAGCAGAAACTCTACCTCCTTCTCCCCTCTAGAAGTGAGCGCACTCGTCGCTTCACACGAACTCCCCCCGAACCAGCCTGCCCTGGCCCCTCACGTGATTCCGACCCTCTCCTCCTCGATCCAAGTCATCACCGGAATAGGTAGGGACCTGCCCACCCGTAGAACAATCAGACCCCCTCTTTATCTGTCCCCCATTCCCAGAGCCATCCCTGACAATTTGAAAACAAAAGAAGACCCCCCCACTTGAACTGCATGCTTATCAACAGCTGGTCCGCAGTCAAACATGCAACGGAAATAGCTGAATCCATCCTCTCTCATGACCTGGATGTGGCCTTCATTACTGAAACGTGGCTTAACTCCCTATCCCATCCCATTCTGGATATGCTGGTGCCTCCCGGCTTCTCAATTATCCGTAAAGACAGGCCCATTCACAAAGGTGGCGGCTTAGCGATCATCTACAAAAGCAACCTCGCAGTCTCTGAAGCTCCCTCCTACCTGCACAGCTCCTTCAAATGCCTATCGGTCAACATCAAATGTCACGGTCATAGCTCTCGTCAGTGCCATCTCCTCTACCATCCCCCAGGCAATGCCAACGAATTTAAAGCCCAGTTATCGGATCTGATCACCCAATCCGCACTTAATGGCGTCGACAATCTAATTATGGGCGACCTCAACTTAAGATGGAACGACCACAAAAACCCGCTGATTCAATCTCTCAACACCCTGCTACAAGACAACGATTTGGTCCAACATTGCTCAGAAGAAACACACTACAGAGGAGCGACCCTGGATGCCATCATCGCGAACAAAAATGCACTCTCGATTGACCACATCATCCCGGTGGACTGGTCAGACCACCACATAATTTTATTTCACATCCTGCAACCGGCCGTGTCACTCCCACCCACCCAAGCCCCCCCTAAATGGGTCAGGAACACCACCAGAGTTCCCCGAGACAAGCTTGAGGAAGGACTCAGCACGCTCCTCCCGAACACGGGGGAGCCCCTCTCTACCTCGGAACTCACCTCGCTCTACCATTCCAATCTAGAGCTTGTCCTAGATCAGCTGGCTCCTTTGAAACTAAAAAAAACCAGAAGCATCCCCTCCAGATCTTGGTTCTCTACTGACATTAATGAGGAAAGAAGACACCTTAGATCCTTGGAAAGAACTTGGAGAAACAACCCATCTGCCTTGCATCGGGACCAACTGAAGGCAGCCCGCAAAATATACTATACTCACATCAAAAGTAAGAAGACTTCCTTCTTCAGTTCTGCATTAGACAATGCCAGAAACCGCCCCAAGGAACTCTTCGACATCATTAGAAACCAAACCTCCATTCCCAAGGCGGCCAATTTAGCTGCCTCCAAAGCCCAATGTGACAACTTCGCAAGCTTCTTCAATGAAAAAATCGCCAAAATCGACCGCTCCTTCATCCAGAGCCCTGCATTCATCCACAACACCCCAGTAACATCATCTCTCCGCTGGTCTTCTTTCCAGCCGGTCGAGGTTGAAATGATAAGCAATCTTATCGACGCAGCGAAACCCTCCTCTCACTCTCTCGATCTACTTCCCTCGAGACTGGCCAAGGACTTGAAGCTCACCCTAGCCCCAATCTGGGGCAAGATCATCAATAGCTCCTTAAGCGAGGGCCTCATCCCTGACTGCCTTAAACTAGGACAAGTCACCCCTCTGCTAAAAAAAACCGGCCTTGATCTCACAGACATGAACAACTTCAAACCAGTATTGAATCTTCCGTTCCCAGACAAAATTCTGGAAAGATGTGTGCTGTCACAATTAACCCAACACTTAGAGAATTCGAACCTACTGGATCCTCTCCAATCAGGGTTCAGAAAGGGCTGCAGTACGGAAACCGCTATCCTGAATGTCCTTGACGACTTGCACATGTCACTCGACTCCAACCAATGTAGCCTCCTCATTCTCCTTGACCTCTCGGCTGCATTTGATACGGTCGATCACTCCCTCCTTCTTAATGTCCTCCGAGAAAGAGCGGGCATTGAAAACACAGTCCTAAAATGGTTCACCTCCTTTCTGAACAACCGCTCTCAAAGAATAAAGATCAACAGTTTCGAGTCAGACCCCCTCCCCATCAACACAGGTGTTCCACAAGGATCAGTACTCTCCCCGCAACTTTTCAACATCTACATGGAACCCCTCACCTCTCTCCTAAGGAACTCTAACATCCCCTTCCACCTGTACGCGGATGACACTCAACTCTACTTGAAAACCACTTCGATCGCTGACATTCTCAGACTTAATGCCACACTCATGGAGGTTCAACACTGGCTCTCAGCCAACCACCTCAAACTGAACGAAGATAAAACGGAAGTTCTCTTAATCTCGAACAAAGATGAAAACCCACAAATAGTGGAATGGCTCAAAGCTTTAAATGCCCTCAATGTCTCTCTTACTCCAACGGACTCAGCAAAATCACTAGGAATCACTCTCGACCCCAAACTGGACATGAAGAAGCATATCTCTAAAACCGCCAAAAGCGCGTTCATGAACTTGAAACTTCTCTACAAAATTAAACCCTTCCTCCCCCCCAAAGATCTGAAACATGCCACCCAGGCACTCGTGCTCTCAAGAATTGACTATGGCATTGCTGTACTGACTGGAACAGCCAAGTCACACCTGGGACCCCTCAACTCCACCCTCAACGCTGCCGCAAGAATGATCACAGGAACAAAGAAATTTGACCACATCTCCCCGGCGCTCAAAGAACTCAAATGGCTTCCGATTGACCAACGAGCTAACTTCCGCACAGCCTGCCTCACACATAAAGCCTTGCATACAGGCAAACCTGAATACCTGGCCTCTAAACTCAAAAGGGCTGGACAATCCAGGAACCTCAGAAGCTCCAACACACTCCTGCTCATCCCGCTGAAATCACAGAAACGCAAGACCTCTAATAAATCCTTTGCGGGGAACGCTCCCAGGATTTGGAACTCCATCCCCCCACATATCAGAACGACCGCCTCCTTCCCACAATTCAAAACGCTACTCAAAGCCCTCTTCCTTGAACGCTCCGGTGCTTAAAGAGAAGCCCATCTCCCAACAGCAGAAATCCGATTCCTCTACGGTACTCAAATCTAACCGATTCACCCCCGAACTCCATCTCTTATTACGTTATTATTGCTGTTGTTTTGTTGGTGTACAGGCTTTATTCCCATCCTATCGTCTCCGATTCTTGTATTATTTGCTTATTGCCTTGATTGCATTTCTCTATTTGCTGTGAAGCGCTCTGATACCCCCGGGTCCAGCTAGCGCTATACAAAACTTCAATAAATAAAAATAAATAAATAAATAAGTGATGTCATTTGAGATGTCATCAGTGATGTCATCAGTGATGTCATCAGTGATGTCATCAGTGATGTCATCAGTGATGTCATCAGTGATGTCATTTGAGATGTCATCAGTGATGTCCTTTGAGATGTCATCAGTGATGTCATCAGTGATGTCACTGACCATGTCATGAATGATGTAATATGTGACATGATCAGCAGTGGATTGGGGGTGCGCGATATATAGTTAGTACAACTAACTATATATGGAATTTCAATGGTTTTGTGTGAGTAAAAAAAGGTTTCTTAAATGCTAATTCCTAACTATATATGGTCTCTAACCTATGGTTTTTTCTGTGAATTTTCAAGGTTTTGTAAATGCTAATTCCTAACTATATATGGTCTATAACCTATGGTTTTTTCAGTGAATTTCAATGGTTTTTTAATAGCAAATATCAAAAGGTTTAAAATGTATTCTTCTTTAAATCAAAATATATATTTTATATGTTTTTAATACAATTTTTTTATGTATATATATATTCTTTTATTTATTTTTTGTTTCGCTACCGGTCCGCGCACCGGGTAGCTTCCCGTTAGCTCAATTTGGTGCCGCGACCCGGTCCGCGAACCGGTAAACGTTCTGTTTGCGCAACTGGCGCGTTAGAAAACAACATCGTGACGCGTCGCGTCAGCGTGACGTATCGCGTTGTCGCATGATACGTCATATGACGCGCCGCGTTAGCGTACCCGGAAGTGAACCGGTACGCGAAGCGAGGCGCGAAGCGCAGCTTCCCGGCAGCGATCCGGGACACGGCGCAAAGCGCGTAACGTAAACACAACAGGTCATGTGACTTGTTAATAACACTTTTCATTGGTTCATTTCACTTTTGGTTTCCTAATGATGTAAGACTAGGTCATGTGACCTAAAAGTAACACTTTTCATTGGTTTAGAACTATTGTTTTTCCCAAATGATGAAAACCCCTCCTTGTTTCCTCACTCTGACTTTCATCTTTGTGAGAGGAAGACCTTTTGTCATCACTGAGCAATGGCTTCATTAGTAGCTTCAGCTGGTGCTTCCCCACCACCTCCACCACCTCCAAGGAAGAGAGGACCACCTGCTGAAGTTATCATTCAGCAAGAGGAGGAAGAAGAGGAAGAAGAGGAACAGCAGGAAGAGAGGCATTTTTTGCCTGAGGAGCCCAGGAGGTCTCATGTCAAAGAAAATTATATTTGGCAATTTTTTAAATATCCCCGGGGCCAAAAAAAAGTCAATGCCCAGTACGTAACTTGCCTTATCTGTAAGAAAGATTTGTCCAGAGGGACAGATAAAAAATATAGTTATGGCAATTATACAATGCATCGCCATATGGAGAGGTGGCACCCTATCAACTACAGTGCTGCGCAGTTACGTGACCAACAAGATAATCCCCCTTCTGTGGCCAGAAGATCAGTTGTAGAGGAAGTGACGGGACCAGAGGCGAGGGAGACTGTCCCAAATATACAGATGAGGTTCGGGGAAGTCAAACAAGTGTGCGTGCGTTGTGGTCAGTTGATTTGCTACAGAGAAAGTAGCATCAATTTAATCAACAGAGCTATCGACAATCATGATTGTCCAAAACGCCCCAGAAAATAAATTATCTTTTTTTTTTTTTGCTCCTGTTGAGCCCTTTACAATGAATCGTTTTCGTTTCCCCCCCAAAAAAAACCAAAAAAATATAAAACCGTTCAAAAAATACAAAAAAAGTAAAAAAATGTTCAGAAAAATAATAAAAAAATATAAAACAACAAAAATAATTTTAAAAAAAGTTCTTTTCAGAACTACCTCCCCTTTATAAAAAAATTGCTAGAATGTTTAGCACTCTGGCAACCTCTATTTCTTTTGGTTCGCTTCCCGGTTCGCTCGCCGGTACGCAAACTGGGAGCGAACCAAAAAAAAAAAAAAAAAGAAGAGTAAGTATAAGGGAAGGAAACCGAGAGTAATGTTAAAAGAAAGACAGGTATAGGGACTAAACCAAAGATACAGTTTAATAGATCTATTTACCGAAGAAAATATGGAAGAGGGTATAATTGTGAAAAACAAAATAGATAAGGAAGTGAAAGAAAAAAAGGAGAGTAGAAGAATAACAAACAAGAGTTTCTTAGAGAATGTGACTGAATGATCAAATTAAGATTAAAACATTGGAATAACAGAGAGAAAAAACAGAATGCAGAAAAGAAGAAGTAACAGAAAAGGAATGATTGAAACAGCAAAGAAATGTAAATAACATAGGGGCATATTATCAACATAGGCGATAAAAGTTTCGCTGCTTTTATTGGCAGAAATCTGCCGCTAAAGCCGCTTTTGCGGCAGTTTTCTGCTGATAATGACTGCTTTTATCGGCAGAAAACTGCTGCTAAAGCCGCTTTTGCGGAAGAAAACTGCCGCTAAAGTCACTTTTGCGGCAGTTTTCTGCCGATAAAAGCAGCGATAATTTTATTGCCTGTGTTGATAATATGCCCCTTAGTGTGCTTGAACTACAGAGAGAAAGCATAATGAACAAGTAGTGAAAGAGTGAACAGTCAGAGACAGTGAGAGTAATAGAGACGGAGTGAGTGAACAAGAGTGAGGAAGTATGAGAAGAGAGGGACTGAGAAAAAGAGTGGAAGGAGTGGAGTAAGTAAGTAATAGAGAAAGGAATGAGGGAAGTATCAAAGGCAGGAAAGTGAGGGTTAAAGAAATGAAGTAGTGGAACTAATAGAAGTTAAATGTGATAGAAATGTAACGACAAGAGTACAAAACATTTACCATATAATTGTCGTTAACTTAGTCACTTGTTATTTTTATACTTTCAATCTGTGAAAGAGAGAACAAACATTTGAAAAATATTAAAACATGTATTTAAAAATTAGAAAAGACAAGGGAAAAGATTGAAGGACAAACAGTTTTTCAACAACTTTGACACTTACAGAAGCCTCTGCTTCTCCATGCCCCCTACACAGTCCTAAAAAATATACATTTTAAACTAACAGTATCTTGATGCAGATGAAGTGAGGCCTATCTTGCTACATGGTGCATCTTTTGCACTGCTGCTGTCTCACAAAAGTGATGCAACGGCAGCGCAAAAGAGGTGCACAGCCATCATAAAACTGTTCCTAACATTTTAAATGATTGTTTCAGGATGCCAATAAGGTGTGTCCTATCCAGAGGTTTGTTTGAGGTGAGGCCTACTCAGGGTTGCAGATGAAATTTAGAGTTGTTGAAGAGTACAGAGGAGATAATACATGTGCAGGCCTACCAATGAAGTGAGTCATGTCCACTGCACTCTTGAACAAAGGCCAGACCTCCTCTGTTTCCCTGGACAGGCCTAAACTTGATCTGCACAATGTGATTCGTAATATTAGGAAACACAGGTGATGTAATTGAAAAACGTGCAATTTCTTTTGCTCATTTCACAATCACATCATTTGTGTTTCCTTTGCTTAGGTATCTCATTGTGCAGATGTAGTCCAGCATATGAAAGAGTACGCAGAAGTGCAGCACTGCATGCAACAACTTTGACACTTACTGAAGCCTCAGCTTCTGCTTGCCCCCTACACAGTCCTAATTATATACATTTTAAACTAACGGTATCTTGCTGGAGATGAACTGAGGCCTATCTTGCAACATGGTGCATCTTTTACACTGCTGCTGCGTCACAAAAGTGACGGAACAGCGGCGCAAAAGAGGCGCACGGCCATCATAAATCTGCCCTTAACATTTTAAATGATTGTTTCTAGATGCTGATAAGGTGTGGCCTATCCACAGATTTGTTTCAGGTGAGTCCTACTCAGGGTTGCAGATGAAATGTAGGCTTGTTGAAGAGTACAAAGGAGATAATACATGTGCAGGCCTACCAACGAAGTGAGTCATGTCCACTGCACTCTTGAACAAATGTCAGACCTCCTCTGTCTCCTGGAACAGGCCTAAACCTCATCTACACAATGTGATGTGTAATGTTAGGAAACACAGGTAATGTAATTGAAAAACGTGCCTTTTTTTTTGCTCATTCCACAATCACATCACCTGTGTTTCCTTTGCTTAGGTATCTCATTGTGCAGATGTAGTCTATCATATGAAAGACTACGTAGAATGTGAGCACTGTATGCAACAACTTTGACACTTACAGAAGCCTCAGCTTCTCCATGCCTACTACACAGTTCTAAATGTATATCATAAATACAAAAAGTACAGAATTAATTATACATGTTAAATGGTTTATTTTTGCTGTTCTCAGAATTTATCAAATTTCACTAAAAACAGTGACTTGAAGGTATTCATCATATAACAGCGGGGGAAAAAAAACACAATCAAAATGATTGTGTTTAAAAAACCCATATAACATAACCAATCAGAAATCAGAACTCCTGAAAAGTAACTTACTTTCCATGACGTCGAAGGATATCCTATGAACAGCTTACACTCTGTTGTGCTGTTATTATTTTCAGCCCGCCACTTTCTGAAAGAAAAGCTCCATCGTTTTGACAAATATGTTACATACAATAAATGACTTCTCGCTCTCTACCGCACTTTTCCACAAGGCCAAATCGTGTAAGAGCCATTTATAACTCTTGGAATTCTTCTAAGCAAATCCCGTCATTTTGTATTTCCGCAACTTTCAGAAAGAAAACGTTCAAGATCACTTTCACAATCCTGTACTAGTAATATCTCACCCTTCTTGCTCACTCATATTCCACATTTCCTATGACACTGATACTGCTTACTATGAAGCAGACTTACACTACCTCTATGACTACTACAATTATTTAATTCTCTACATCACTTTTAATCACAAAGCAATTTAAAACAGTAGATAAAATTATATCAACCCCTAGAATCATTATAGGCCAGTTACCTACCCTAAATTCTCTTTTCTGAAAACAGAAAGTAAGAATATTTTTAAGTAAAAAGGCAACATTGTATCGTAGTCAAATGGGAATCATTTCCGAAACAGCAGCTTTTTTTACATTTTCAATAAGCTGTGTAATAAGCGGATCTTGTCTTGGAGTTTGGTCAAATAATCTAGACAGCATTGCAGACTTACATTACCTCTACTCCATGTTTTCATTGGCTGCTTGAATTAGCTTATAAAAAGAAACAGTTTTTCTGAACTCATTCAAAGTGCAGTTATTTTTCCATGACGTTAAGTGTTATGGTAAGAACACCGTTTGCTTTGGGAAATACTCTGTTGTCCTTTAACTAATCCGTGCCCACCACTTTCTGTAAGAAAACCTTCTTTTTTTCCAGGAACTATTTAAAACTCAAAAATAACTTTTGACTCTGTACTACACTTATCCTCAAGGCCAAATAGTGTAGGAGCCATTAGAACCTCTTGAAATTCCTCAGAGCAAATCCAGAGATTCCTTCCCTAAAATTTTGGTTTTAAAAACACCAGGTAAGAATTTTTAAGGTCAAAAGGCAATTTTTTTTTAAAAGTTAAAACAGAATCATTGCAGAATGACCAGCCGTTTCTAGACTTTAAATAAGCTGTGTAATGTCCTGATGTTGTTGAAGGACCGTCATGATATATAATTGCTGCAGTTACAAAAGTCCTTCCTGATATTGACAACTGCGAAGCCACAAAATTTTTAATTAAAGTTGTCAATTTTGTTCCATCAGGCCTACATCGTTGGAACATTAAAATGACATACTGGCCATATGTTCGTATAAATAATGTTGACAACATTTCAGACTTACATTGGCTACACTCCATGTTGTGATCAGCTGCTTTTACTAGCTTATTAAAGGACACTGATTTACTGTCTGGCAAAGTTAAATATATACATTTTTCTGAGTCTACACTAGTAGTACTTGATACGCTACAGTTCTCGCAGTCATGCTGCCATTGATAAGAAAGCCCAAACAGGTGATCTACATCTACACCTTCATCATGCAATACATCAAGCATATACATTAAAAACTCCAGACAAACTTGCTGAATATTTTGAGAGAATTGTGTTTGACCTGAACATCTGTCTAACAGATTTCGAATTTCAGACACACTTTCTATTTTTGTTCTATCAGTGCTACATTTCTCTAACACAGAATTCAACAAACTGCAAAATCTTTGATCCTAATTGACCACAATCTCTTCTTTTACATTTTCTAGAGAAAACAAAACATTAACCACTACATTAGCATAGCAGTTGACACCAGAACTGTTTTCAAATTGAAAACCAACATCTTCAACAAAATCCTTTTTCTTTCTGCTTATAATTTCTGGTTCATCGACTTTTCGTCTTTTTGCTACAACCTCCCTACTATTGGTCACATTTCTGAGTTTCCGGCCTACCACACGTTTCTCAAACAAAGGATATTGAGGCAAATGTGGCGCATACTCTCTTCTTAACCTATTGTATTCCATAACACAATCTAGATCCGCACAAATGTTTGTGACATCACACTCAATCAAGTACAATCCCGATAAAGTTCTGACTCGTGACAATGCCACATATGCCATACCCTCCTTGAACACAGAACTGCCAATATTCACCAATGCACTGTCTACACTTAAACCTTGCGATTTATGGATTGTCACCGCATATGCCAAGCAAACAGGAAACTGCTTACGGCAAACATATAAGTCTTTCACAAGCAAAAACCTAGCAGAGCAACGACCAATTAGCTGTACTTCCTCAATGCCATCAAATTTAATTTTTAAAAATTCAATTCCATCTCTATTTCTGTATTTCACAAAATCAACAACATTACCCATTGATCCATTTACCAGACCTCTTTCAACATGTAAATTCCTTCTTAAAATTATACGGCAATTTAAGCACACATTCAGAGTCTTTTCAAAACCTGCAGTTTTAGATATAGTCTTCTCTAATGAATCCAATTTTGATTTCAAATTCTCAGACAAAATAATTGTTGATCCCATATGCTCTACTCTGTCAATAGCTTCCAGTTTCACAATCTCTTGGTTTTCTAAATGCAACATTTTGTTGTTGAAGATGGCACATTCTGCAAGAGTTGGCATCAAACATATTCCAGATTTCTTCTCGGTAATTTTCTGAAAAATATTCTCAGGCACAACGTCTTGTTCTGGATACAAATTTGACAGTAATCGTGCATGTAAAGCTTCTTTCCCATGCTCGGTCACTTTTCCGATTCTAACATCTTGTAGAATATTCTTGTAATCTTCATCCTTCGCCTGACGCATATTTTCACGCAGTTCAGCATAATTGAAGTTTAACCATATATTAACGTTGCCAATGCTCCCTAGGCACTTCCTGGTATCTTCATGCGTGAGCATTTTGAACACAAGTTGTCCTTTCACTGGTGTCAGCTGCAGAAGATCACCGAAAACAATGATGTGTTTACCACCAAATAACACATCATACTCTGTTTTGAGAACTTCTTGCATTCTCAAATGCACAAAGGCAAGCATGACATTGGAAACCATGCTTACTTCGTCAATGATAAGAAGTTTCATTTTCTTCAAGACTCTTGAAACTTCACAACAAGCATCTCCAGATAACTTGTGGTATTGTAATTTGTTATCATGCTCCACTGGCAGCATCAGTAGACGATGCAAAGTAATACCTTTAATGTTATGTGCTGCCAGTCCAGTTGGAGCGGTGACAACACAAGACAGCGATGACTCAGTCCTTTTCTGCAAATAACATGAAATTGCTTTAATGAGGAAACTTTTTCCAGTTCCCGCTTCTCCACTCACGTACAGTCGGACAGGCTTCAACGACGTACATGAGCACTCTTTCTTCTCATGACTTAATCCATGATCAATTTGGTTGGTAACTTCGTCATATATTTTCCTCTGCTCAACGTTGAGTTGTCTTTCCAAGTCTTCTAAGTTAACCGCATCCTCCTGAGCATGTGCCATGGCTCTTTCCACTTCAATCATGGCAGTGGCAGCTTCATTTTCGATAACTGGTCCTCCTAGTGGATCCTGACTCAATGAAACAGAACTCTGACTGTCCTGAGAACTGTCTCTAGCAATCTCGGCTGCAATCGTTGCTTCCTGCTCGATTTCCGCATTGAACATTTCTAGATATTTGGGAAAAACAGGACATTCTATGGTCTCCTTGGCGACATTGAAAGAGTCTTCGTAACAGAGGAAATCTCCAAGCAGTTCCTCTTCTGCACGCCAAGGCTTGAAAAGTTGCAAAAGTGCTAAATAGAAAAACTCTTTTTTTTCAGGAGATTCGCCACTCAATTTTCGATGGTTTACCAAGTGGCATTTTCTTTGCTTGACCAGACATCCCTCACTTCCAATTACAGCATACACTTCTTTATCAATATCTTCTTTGATGTTCCTCTTGAATATGTAATTTTGTAGTACCTCATACAGACAAACATTCTCGAGGTGACTGCTTCTATTTGGATAATATGTATCCAACATGTTGGTCTTCAAAATATCGGTACTGTTTGGCTCCTTTTCCGCCAAATACTCAATTTCCCGCACAGGTTTCAGAACTCGATTACGCGTTGCAGCAAGACCAAGACTCGCCCAAACGATACTCCTGGATTTGGCATAGAGACTTGCTGAAGACAACCGGTCAGAACATTCGTAAGCTCCGATTTCTCGATGTGACAACATCTTCAGACTGAAACTGTACAACTTCTTACTGAGGCTCTTTTCATGGGAAATGTCCTCCCACATATCCTTCAATTCTGTCTTTTCTTTTTTGGTGATGTAAGATGTCACATACCGAGCCACAGCCATACAGTTATCAGCCACAAACTGTATATCCATGTTAGCATTCCACATGGACAAAATCACTGGGTTGTAGTCGTTGATGTACTTGGACTCTTCGTTCCTTTTCAAATTGTATGTGTTTTTAGGTGATTTCTTCATCACATTATGTCGCAGTGAAGACATCAAACTGTTCACTCTTCCTTTAGAAATCACCGGTCGTGGAAAGGCGAAACGACATTTGGTGTAGAACTTGTCCTTGTTTCTGAATTTACGACGAAAGTACTTTCCACAACGATGGCTTTGGAAGCGTAAAACTTGTTCTCTTAGGCTTTTGTCTTCCTTTGCGTTTGGAACAGCACATGTAGAATACTGTTCTATGAAACTCATCACTAAGTCTTCTGGATTTGTTCCAAATTTAGGTGCATCCTTGATCCACAGCAGCATATGTATATGAGGAGCACCTCTTGCTTGGTTGCTCCACTCATTTGGAACTCCCTCCCTCCAGAGCTTAGAGCCTTAACTCTTTATCCGCAATTTCGGAAACAGCTCAAAGCTCATCTGTTTACTAAATCTTTTAATTAGTATATTAGCACCCCCGATCTCTCTTAAATTAGTTCTGCCACTTTCGCCCTGATATCTGTAAGTTGTAGCGCCATGAAACCGCTGGTGAACGTGCGCTATATAAATAATTTTAAATTCAAATTCAAATTCTTTCTCCAGAAGAAATCCAACACCTCTCCAAGAGGTGGATTTTTCTTGTTCATGATGAAAGACATCATAGCTTCAAATCTATGATTGAAGTACCTGCATACATTCACTGGATCCAAAGAGTACAGTTCTCCGGGTGTCTTGAATTTGATATTTTCAATGTTTCCATTTACCTCTCGTAGAAATTCAAGTAAGTCTTCCCAGCCATACTCGGCACAGCTGAGAGTGAGGAACCATGTGGGAGTTCCTAAGTTCCTCAGCATACATTTTAAATCACCATGACGACGGTACCAGTACTCATTAGTACCACGCTGACACGCCATGAGATTAATCAGGTGAGAATCCAAAATACTGTCTTGCGCATTGACTTTATCCATAAAGTCACTTGCCGAGATGTTTTGCATCTGTATACCACTTTTCAAGATGTGGTTCACTGCATATGACAGTCCAGACAGATCGCTTTCAAACAGGAGATGAAACAAATACGGAATGCATTGTCGAAACCTAGGATCTTCTGCATACAATCGTAAAGTCCGGTATTCAGAAGCAGGAATTTGATGAGGTCTCTCATCATATCTTCCTCCTTGACCTGTTGGAAATAGCTGTGGGAAACACCGAGCTTCCAAACTTTCCTCCCAAACACTAATGGGACTCCCTTTGGCTTGTTTCATTTGAAACAACTCAATAGCATTCCCCATGACTTCCTTGGAATGCAAAGGATGAACACTATAATGTTCATATATTTCTTCACTTTTAGAGGGTTCTACTTTCTCAATTTGACCAGCACACAAATCGCTATCCTCTTCTTCACTTACTTCCTCTTCTGTAACATATACATTCTTATAGTACTTATTGCTTTTTTTCAAATACAATGTTGCCTTTTTGACTTTCCTAACATCCACTAAATCTTGCCATATTTTCTTACTCTTTGTCGGAACCCCATTAACTAAGATAACCAGAGGTTCCTCTTCCACTTTTTCTACTCCAATTATATTAATGTTTTTCTTCAAATCTAGAGGCAAATAAACAACTCTTCCCTTTAATCCTCTCTGTTAATCTGATGGAGGCAATTTCCCTGTCTTTGGCTCCATTCTTACAATAGCCTGAAAGGGATGGATACTTTGAATCAAAATAGATTCATAAGTATTTAAATCCTTCAATTCAGAAGGAATCTCAACCAATTCCAGATTATTATGAACCGCTCTAGCAGGCATCCGGTTTTGATTTAATTTGTTACAACAATAAGTACACACACGTTGATCCAATCCCAAATCAAAACAATTTTCTACCATCAAGTATGTTGCGAAATCCTTCCATTCACTATTATTTTCCCTTTCACTTTTCGCATATAAATCCACTAACTTAGTCTGATTCTTATAATAAGTGTGTCGACAACACACACAAGTGAAATTAGGCCTCTCACTTGATTTCACCTGAAACGTGGCAATTTCCTTCTGAAAATTATCTGTACTGGAAACCTGTACACTATCTTCCACATTACCCTCTTCTTCTGGGTCAATTTCAACATTCTCCTCTTTACTTCCAAAGTAACAAAACTCAATTTCTTCACAAATATTCTTCACATCTATTTCAGAACCATGCAAAAGACCAGTGCATAATTGTTTAAGCATAATTGCTGGACTCTTAGCATAATACAACATTCTAACTAATTTCCTCACTTTATTATGATGCACTGCTAGCATCCTGAAATGATGAAAAACACTCTGGCATACTCTCCTGGAAAGACAAGCCAGTGAATGACCATGCAAACCTGTCACTTCTCTCACTCTGCAAGGATCTAATTCTTGCAACAACATCATTTTCTGCTTCAAACTTTTCTTATTAAATGTCCGTACAAAATCACAAAGCAAATTGATGGAATCCTGTCGCACACTGCAAATACTACTACACTTCCAGGTGTACACAGGTCCCTTAGGACGTCTTCCTAAAACCTCATTACCTAACACCTCTTCTGCCTCTGTTGTCACAAGTTTTTCTTTTTCAACTGGACAACCATCTTTCACCTCATAAGCTCGACCACTGGTGTCAACTGCATGCACCAAATCATTATCCTGGAAATAACTCTCCTCATTAAAAAATGCCTCACAACTTGAACTATGCATCCATTCTCCTGAAAAAACTTCACAAAAATTACTACGATTAACTGTTCTCTTCCATCTACTATTTCTTTTGAAATCATAAATTGCCTTGTTTAGCTTCCTAATTCTATTGATTATCAAAATAAATAACTTTCGCTTAATTTCAAATGCCTGATCAATAACTTTCTCAATTTTTTTTTCTCTTATAAAAAACCACTTTCTGTTGACCTTTCTTAATATTTTTTAACAAATTGCCAATTATCCTGTTGCGAAACATTCGTCTACGAATGTCCCTAAACTGATTTTTCCTTCTACTACCATGCACAGAGTTATCTCCTGCTCTAGCAGTAACATTTTTGATTGGCCTTTCCTTTCCGTTTAAATTGCTTCTCTTTTTCTGGACTAAAACATTTTCTGTAGTACTACTTTTTTTTCTACAAATGTTTCTTATGAATGATTTCGTTGTCTTACCCGGAGCTTTCTTGGTGACTTGACGAGTTTTTATTGTAGAGGACTGCTGCAAGAATTTATTAAGCTGCTGTCTTTGACGTTTTGTAGCCTTTCGGTTTCGTTCTTTAGACGGCATTCTCTAATTTTGAAATGATCTGCAGTTGAATCTGTGGTAAAATATAATAAAAAATTTTATTAACCACTAGTAGCAAACAGTAAATCAATAACAGTCGTCAAAAATTTAACACACTACTTGTCATTTTTACATAGAATCATTTTTAGTGCATTGGCAAATTTAGTATTCACAAATAGTAGCAAAGAAATGGAATGCTTCTACATTGACCTGTGCTGTTTTATATGTGAATCTGAACTAATTTTATGAGCATATTTGACTATTTTATTAAAGACACTACACACAACCTGTTTTTGAAGTTGTGTTTAATTTTAAATGAAACGGTTTACATTTTTACTTTTCATTTCCAGTAACTTTTAAAAATAAATGTTTATAGTTCCATAGGCTCAAGCAGGTCAGCTTCCCACCCTATGTCATACAATTCTGACAAATCGGCATCCTCATCATGTTCTTCATCATCCTCAGGATTTAAATCATCCAAGGGATCTACTTCCACTGACGTTTCAATGACAAGTTCAATGATAAGATCGAGATCAACAGATTGCTCATTATCACTCATGCTTGATGTTGTCGTTATCTTTAAAGAAAGAGAACAACAATGAGATGTTGCAGAGTAAGAGACAAATCTCAGAGACTATAATTGTAAATTTTTTTAACAAGAGTAACATTTTGCAGATATTATTTAACCATGTCCAGCGATGCTGCGGAGGTGAGGCCTATGTCCAATTTTTCAGTGAACAGGACTCATTTCTTCTTAACCTTGGATAAGCCTCACCAACTCTGTGTCCCCTGCTCATACTTAAATGTAAAGGGGCAGATTTATGTTAACAGGCGCATCCCCAAGGATGCACCAGTTAACGTGCGTTGTTGTTATGCCACCCATGATGTGCCGCATTTACAATGTGGAGCACCATTGAGCAAAAACAGCACAGATGCGTCACGCATCTGTGTCGCAAAAGCATCACATTGCAGGAATCACGTCGTAAGAGCGACATGTCTACTGCAATGCACAGGGGCAAGCCACACATTGCATGGTGCATCACTCCTTATGCCTGTTTCAAACAGGCGTAAGGATTTGATTCAGCAATGCCATAAAGCTGACTCAGTGAAATCTTCTAAATTTCACTGTGTTAGTTTTACAGGGCTTTCATGCAAATTAATGCCCACCCTGCAACAAAACGCCTATATGAAACCTGATGCAGGTTTCATATGGCACAGGACTTTACACCATGACACATCTGCCTAGATGCATCAAGTTGTAAATATGTCGCAACATAGCACATCTTTTGCACCGCCGCTGCGTCACAAAAGTGACGCACAGCGGCGCAAAAGAGGCACACGGCTATCATAAATCTGTCCCTAACATTTTAAATGATTGATTCTTGATGACGATAAGGTGTGGCCTATCCAGAGGTTTGTTTGAGGTGAGGCCTACTCAGGGTTGCAGATGAAATTTAGGCTTGTTGAAGAGTACAGAGGAGATAACGATTTCATGTGTCTTAGGGCATTTTAAGTCACTTCCCGATGAATGTGGGTGAATAATTGGTTTACTTGATGTGTTTAAAAACATTTCTTGAAGTCAATTAGGTTTCTTGATATGTACTGCTAGAGTTTCATAGGCTGCTTGGGGCATATTTACAAGGCCTTTGAGTCACTTTGATGTTATTTTCCCCATTTTAATTTAAGTCATTTCCCCGTGGTGCAAGGTCCTTGTAAATACGCCCCCATGTGTGCTTGGCAAATTTAGATTTTGTTTCTTTGAGTTACATAGCCATGTTAAAAGTGACGCAAAAATGGTGCAAGGCCCTTAAAAATACGCTTTCATGTGTGTTAGGGCATTTTAAGTCACTTCCCCATGAATGTGGGTGAATAATTGATTTACTTGATGTGTTTAAAAACGTTTCTTGAAGTCAATTAGGTTTCTTGATATGTACTGCTAGAGTTTCATAGGCTGCTTGGGGCATATTTACAAGGCCTTTGAGTCACTTTGATGTTATTTTCCCCATTTTAATTTAAGTCATTTCCCCGTGGTGCAAGGTCCTTGTAAATACGCCCCCATGTGTGCTTGGCAAATTTAGATTTTGTTTCTTTGAGTTACATAGCCATGTTAAAAATATCACATTTAACTTCTATTAGTTCCACTGCTTCATTTCTTTAACCCTCAGTTTCCAGCCTTTGCTACTTCCCTCATTCCTTTCTCTATTACTTACTTACTCTACTCCTTTCACTCCTTTTCTCAGTCCTTCTGTTCTCATAATTCCTCACTCCTGTTCACTCACTCCGTCTCTATTACTCTTACTGTCTCTGACTGATCACTCTTTCACTCCTTGTTCATTATGCTTTCTCCCTGTAGTTCAAGCACACTATGTTATTTACATTTCTTTGCTGTTTCAATTATTCCTTTTCTGTCACTTCTTCTTTTCTGCTTTCTGTTTTTTCTCTCTGTTATTCCACATGTTTTAACCTTAGTCACTGTCATACATCTTGTTTTATTCCTATTTACTTTCACTCACTCTTTTCTTAACACTTTCCCTCAGGGTTGTTCTTTTAGTCCGGTTCTATCCCTACCTCTCATTCCACATCCTTTACTGTTTTTCTTCTTAATTTGAACATTCACTCATATTCTCCAAGAAACTCTTGTTTATTATTCTTCTACTCTCCTTTTTTTCTTTCACTTCCTTATCTATTTTGTGTTTCTCAATTATACCCTCTTACATCTTTTCTTTGGTAAATAGATGTATTAAACAGTATCTCTGTGTTACTCCCTCTAGCTGTCTTTCTTTTAACATTACTCTCTGTTTCCTTCCCTTATACTCACTCTTCCTTTTTAAAAAAAAAAATAATTGTTTAGCTTCCGGTTCGCGTACCGGCGCGCGAACCGGGAAGCGAATCAAAAGAAATAGAGGTTGCCAGAGTGCTAAACATTCTAGCAATTTTTTATAAAGGGAAGGTAGTTCTGAAAATAACTTTTTTTTTTATTGTTTTTGTTGTTTTATATTTTTTTATTATTTTTCTGAACATTTTTTTCACTTTTTTTGTATTTTTTGAACGGTTTTATATATTTTTTTGTTTTTTTGGGGGGGGGAACGAAAATCATTGATTATAACGGGCTCAACAGGAGCAACAAAAAAAAAGATAATTTACTTTCTGGGGCGTTTTGGACATTTATGATTTTCAATTGATACGTTGATCAAATTTATGCTACTCTCCCTGTAGCAAATTAATTTGCCGCAATAAATGCACACTTGCTTCACTTCCCCGAACTTCAACTGGATGTTGGGGACCGTCTCCCTCGCCTCTGGTCCCGTCACTGCCTCTCCAGATGATGAACTGGCCACAGGAGGGGTTTTTCCTGCAGGTCACGTACCTGCGCAGCACTATAATTTATAGGGTGCCACCTCTCCATATGCCGATGCATGGTGTAATTGCCATAGCTGTACTTCTTATCAGTCCCTCTGGACAGATCTTTTTTACAGATGAGACAGGTAACGTAGCGGGCATTAACTTTTTTTTGGCCCTGGGGAAATGAGTAAAATTGCCAGATGTAATCTTCTTTTACATGGGACCTCCTTGGTTCTTCAGGCAAAAACTGCCTCGTCTCTTGCTCCTCTTCCTCTTCTTCCTCTTCTTCCTCCTCTTGATTGAGGATTACCTGAGGAGGTGGTCCTCTCTTCCTAGGAGGTGGTGGTGGTGGTGGTGGGGGTGCACCAGCTGCAGCTACTAATGAAGCCAATGCTTATTAGTCAAAATAGGTCTTCCTCTCACAAAGTTGAAAGTCAGAGTGAGAAAAAAGGTGGGGGCTTTCATCATTTGGGAAAAAAAAAAATTCTAAACCAATGAAAAGTGTTATTTTTAGGTCACATGACCTAGCCTTACATCATTAGGAAACCAAAAGTGAAATGAACCAATGAAAAGTTTTATTAACAAGTCACATGACCTGTTACGCTTACGTTACGCGCTGCGCGCCGCGCCCCGGATCGCTTCCGGGGAGCTGCGCTTCGCGCCTCGGTTCGCGCTCCGGAGCACTTCCGGGTGCGTTAATGCGGCGCATCATAAGACGCATTATGCGAGAACGCCATACGTCGCGCTTACGCGACGCGTCACGATGTTATTTTCTAATGTGGCAGTTGCGCAAACGGAACGTTTACCGGTTCGCGGACCGGGTCGCGGCACCAAATTGAGCTAACGGGAAGCTACCCGGTTCGCGGACCGTGAGCGAAACAAAAAAAAATAATTTACAAAAATGCATAAAAAAATTGTATTAAAAACATATAAAATATATTTTTCGATTTAAAGAAGAATACATTTTAAAGCTTTTGATATTTGCTATTAAAAAACCATTGAAATTCACTGAAAACACCATAGGTTATAGACCATATATAGTTAGGAATTAGCATTTACAAAACCTTATTTTACTCACACAAAACCATAGAAATTCGCATATATAGTTAGTTGTACTAACTATATATCACGCACCCGCAATCCACTACTGATCATGTCACATATTACATCATTCATGACATGGTCAGTGACATCACTGATGACATCACTGATGACATCTCAAATGACATCACTGATGACATCACTGCTGACATCTCAAATGACATCACTGATGACATCACTGAGCACATCACTGATGACATTATTCATGTGATAATACGATGAACCTCTTCAGACTCTAATATAACCTTAGATACACTCAGTGTAAACAGACACTCACAGACTGTCACTCATCCATGGAGTTACTCACACACCTACTCAGTCATGCAAAGAATCAATCACACCTCCATTTTCTCAACTATACAGTTATACACACCTTACTTATTCAAACATATACTAACACATATTTACTCTCTTATACAATCCCTGATACACGTTCACAATGATCCATACAGCCACTCACACATTCACTAGCTCTTATGCACAGTTATTTATATATGTCAACTCTCACATGTACTGTGTTTTACATATGTACTTACTTTGACATGTAGCACTGAGATATCCATTCACTCACCAATACACTCATGCACACAGTCAACCGCCCATACAGCTGTTTCCACATGCACTTTTGAACCCATACATCTAGTGAATCAACTGCTCACACATCTATGCACAGAATCATACACCTCCCAGCCACCCACACACACACTCAGTCTCCCATACAAATACTTGGGCAACCAATCAATAACCCATATAGTTACTCATATAGCTACTGATCAACACATGCAGCAGTTTACAGAACAACAGACATAATGATGCACAAATTAAGACAGTTTAGTCACTAACCCATGCACTCAGTGAGACACATTTAATCACTCACTCATACAGTCAGTCATGCACCTACTAAATCCTTCATCCAGACACTTATACATCCACTCATTCTTCAATATGTAAGACATATTTTACCTTTACAGAAATACACAGTCACTGGATGTTGTCATCAGTGATGTCATCAGTGATGCCATTTGAGATGTCATCAGTGATGTCATCAGTGATGTCATTTGAGATGTCATCAGTGATGTCATCAGTGATGTCACTGACCATGTCATGAATGATGTAATATGTGACATGATCAGTAGTGGCTTGCGGGTGCGCGATATATAGTTAGTACAACTAACTATATATGCGAATTTCAATGGTTTTGTGTGAGTAAAATAAGGTTTTGTAAATGCTAATTCCTAACTATATATGGTCTATAACCTATGGTTTTTTCAGTGAATATATATATATATATATATAAAGTTTCCATAGGAAGAGCATTTTTTGTTTTGCTTATAACTTTGGCGTCATTTGATGAATCTTCATGACATTTTTAAAACTAATTTGTTTTTTTATATCAGCTCCTATGTAAAAGGTTTAGGGGTGATTGGTCAAGGGGGGCTGAGATAAAAGCGGGTCACAAAACATGCTTTCTCCATGTTAATTTCCATAGGAAATATAGGACAAGGCTACAGGTCGAATGGGTGAACGGAATTACCCCAAATTTGGCAGGGAGAAGGAGAAGGGTCTTGGTCTAGAAAGCACCCTTTCGTTTATTTGGTGTAAATCCGTTCAGTAGTATTGGAGAAATATCGAAATTTACAGATATCGATATTTGGGAATTCTGCCATCTGATTGGCTGAGGCGTTGCGAGCACAAGCTTGCTGCTTATTGGTTGCGAGCGGTGCGAGCGGTTGCAACTAGGAAGTGTTGGCCGACATTTTGTGATTCCGTTGAAGCGAGTAAGGGGACAAAAGGGCGAAAAAAGTAGGAAAGGAGGGTAGGAGCACTGTAAGCTTGGTGGGGGAGTGCGAAGCGAAGTAGTCACTCCTACTGGTCTGAAAGTGCGGTGTTGCTCAGAGTGACATGGTGGTGAGATGATATGCTGCTAAACTCGGGTATGAAACCGAGAGCCTAAACCAAGAGCTCATTGCTGTAAAGTGATGTGCGAGGGTAAGAGCACTGTAAGCTCTGTGAGGGAGTGCAAAGCGAAGTAGTCACTCCTACCGGTCTGAAAGTGCGGTGTTACTCAGAGTGACATGGTGGTGAGATGATATGCTGCTACACTCGGTGAAACTGAGAGCCTAAACCGTGAGCTCATTGCTGTAAAGTGATGTGCTCTGGTCTTTGTAGCTACGTGTGCAAGTAGTGTTTATAGGCGTTTATACCATACAGGGAGTTGAGAAGCGAACTACTGACCGCTTTCGTGCGTTTACACTATACCGGAAGCGGGAAGCGAAGTACTTGCGCCTACTGGTGTGAACACTTGGGGATCAAACAGAGGTGATTGCTGTAAAGGGATGGGCTCTGGGCGCTGTAGTATACGTGTGCAAGTAGTGTTAGTAGGCGTTTATACCATACACGGAGTGGGAAGCTAACTATTGACCGCTACTGTGTGTTTATACTACACCGGAAGGGAAGTAATCACGCCTACCGGTGTGAAGACTTGGGGATCAAACCAAGCCAATTGCTGTAAAGTGATGGGCACTGGGCGCTGTAGGATACTAGCCCCTGTAGTATAACCATGTAAGTAGTGTTAGTATGCGTTTATAGTATATAGGGAGTGGGTAGCAAACTACTTTCTCCTACTGGTCTGAAGACTCTGGGATTAAACCGTGAGCCTAAATCGGGAGCTCATTGCTGTAAAGTGATGTGCTCTGAGCGCTGTTTTATTCTTGTGGAAGTAGTGTTAGTTTGCGTTTATATAATACAGGCAATGGGAAGCAAACTATTCACCCCTACCGGTCTGAAGACTCCTGGATGAAACCATGAGCTCATTGCTGTAAAGTCATGTGCTTTGTGTAGTATTCCAATGTAAGACATAGTAGAATGTTAGTACATGTCTGTAGGGCAGCACTGGTTCAGGCCTACAGTAAGGTCCAGCAAGTCGTTAAAATGAGACAGAGATGTGACTGAATGAGATCAGAGATCACACCATTACGGACGGCCACATTGCTTGTTCGCACTTGCGCACCCAGGCTGATGCACCTAACCCCTCCCGCAGTATGGTCAGAGATTAGATTATTCGCTACGGGAACATCGCTTGCCTGCACCGATGCAACCAGGCTGCTGTACCCCAGCCTCTTCCCCCGCACTGTGCTCAATTGAAGGTCCTGCGCACCGAGGCTTTACTACTCACCATCCACCATTGGTGTGTCCAAAGACGTGCCGGTGCAAGCTCCGAGGTGGGCTACTTTTGTAAGGCGGGAGAGCAGGTCTCCGGTCCAGGACGGTGTCTTGATACCAACATGGAAGGCGTTAGAATGCCGAGGGCATCATTAAGGGGTGAGCACCCGCTCCGCCCATTTTCGGTCAATTAATTCAGTGTCTGAAAAGGGAGAAATAATTTAATGGTGGAAAACATTTGGAGGTAAATGAAGGTTTATTTCAAGCTTAATAGAAAACACCAGTTGAGTGCATCCTTCGTTTTTGAAGTACGATCTACCAACTGTTAGTGGTAATCGTGGTTCAAAGAGGAGTTGGAGTGCACAAGAATACACAAGGTTAAATAATAATATTTTATGCTAATGTTTACATACAAAGGAACAGAGCACATGCTAGAAGCATATTGTGCGTGTGTAATGCAGTGGCAGAAGCCTGTGTGCATGTACACTTAGTAATGAGCTCATTACAGTGCCCTTATTGGTTGCGAGCGGTTGCAACTAGGAAGTGTTGGCCGACATTTTGTGATTCGGTTGAAGCGAGTAAGGGGACAAAAGGGCGAAAAAAGTAGGAAAGGAGGGTAGGAGCACTGTAAGCTCTGTGGGGGAGTGCGAAGCAAAGTAGTCACTCCTACCGGTCTGAAAGTGCGGTGTTGCTCAGAGTGACATGGTGGTGAGATGATATGCTGCTAAACTCGGGTATGAAACCGAGAGCCTAAACCAAGAGCTCATTGCTGTAAAGTGATGTGCGAGGGTAAGAGCACGGTAAGTAAGAGGGAGTGCAAAGCGAAGCAGTCACTCCTACCGGTCTGAAAGTGCGGTGTTACTCAGAGTGACATGGTGGTGAGATGATATGCTGCTACACTCTGTGAAACTGAGAGCCTAAACCGTGAGCTCATTGCTGTAAAGTGATGTGCTCTGGTCTTTGTAGCTACGTGTGCAAGTAGTGTTTATAGGCGTTTATACCATACAGGGAGTTGAGAAGCGAACTACTGACCGCTTTCGTGCGTTTATACTATACCGGAAGCGGGAAGCGAAGTACTTGCGCCTACTGGTGTGAACACTTGGGGATCAAACCGAGGTGATTGCTGTAAAGGGATGGGCTCTGGGCGCTGTAGTATACGTGTGCAAGTAATGTTAGTAGGCGTTTATACCATACAGGGAGTGGGAAGCTAACTATTGACCGCTACCGTGTGTTTATACTATACCGGAAGGGAAGTACTCACGCCTACCGGTGTGAAGACTTGGGGATCAAACCAAGCCAATTGCTGTAAAGTGATGGGCGCTGGGCGCTGTAGGATACTAGCCCTTGTAGTATAACCATGTAAGTAGTGTTAGTATGCGTTTATAGTATATAGGGAGTGGGTAGCAAACTACTTTCTCCTACTGGTCTGAAGACTCTGGGATTAAACCGTGAGCCTAAATCGGGAGCTCATTGCTGTAAAGTGATGTGCTCTGAGTGCTGTTTTATTCTTGTGGAAGTAGTGTTAGTTTGCGTTTATATAATACAGGCAATGGGAAGCAAACTATTCACCCCTACCGGTCTGAAGACTCCTGGATGAAACCATGAGCTCATTGCTGTAAAGTCATGTGCTTTGTGTAGTATTCCAATGTAAGACATAGTAGAATGTTAGTATGTAATTATACTAGAATGTAAGTATGTAATGTTAGTATGTAGGGCTGTCATGAGGGGAACCTTGGGGAGTTTGTACACGATGCTGGAGAAGACGGTTGCTTTACTGTCTGCTCCTGTTGGTGGGTGTTTAAGGTGTCTTGTTTTCCTGCAATAAATTTACTAATTGGATCCATTGTGGTTTGCCTCTTCACTACATAAATTTGGCGACGAGCGTAAGAAGGTAAAAAGAAGGCAGCACTCACCAATATTTCAAAGTTGTTTGTGTTGTGCTGAAGACCCGTTTTCATCGTGTAGCTGTTTCTACTCATCCCAGGGTCGTTGACTCATTGAACTATGTTATCCGACCTCTGGTAGGATTTATATTTTTAGATTTTGCGCTTCCTCTGCCTCTTTACTACACTCTGGTTGATGTACTACACGTGTGTAAGTAGTGTTAGTATGCGTTTATAATAACCAATGCATCGTGGTCCAAGGGAGTGCGACCTCCCAGGCGCAGCCCATACAATGTCCCGGGGAGTGCATCCACTGGACATTTATGTTTGCTATTAGAGGGCGGGTGCATGGCTTCCACTCTGTGATAGCAAATTCTTGTTTAACTATTTGAAGCGAGGGGAGGAAAACCTTGTATCGCTTTAATAGAGTGGATCCGGATGGTAAAAATGGAAGAAAAAAAAAGCGGGGTCTCACTCGTTAATTTAAATGAGGCTACTGGTGGGTAATGTTCCATGGCTAATCCTATTATTATATTGCGGGGTCTCTGTAGGACTACGGATGTTAATGTTATATGTAAATTAGGCGCAGAAGGGCACATAGACGTTTTGCAGCCTAGGGGATCGCCACTTTCCCGGGTATTGTTTACTAATTTTTCGGGGGCCTTTGAGGCCAACTGAAGTCCAGGGATCGCCACCCTCCGGGGCTTTACTTAAAAATGCAGGGTGGGCCTTGCCAGTCCTTGAAGCCTTGGTGGTCTTAGGCAGTGCCTTATTGGTTCTGTAATCAGCCCTCAGTGTTTACATCCCGTCACCCGTTTGTCTAGGATGCTGGGGTCCGCGAGAAAGAGTGTGGTCCAGCAAGTCCTTAAAATTAAACATATGAATGAGGCCAGAAATTACATTATTAGCTATGGGAACATCGCTTGTCTGCACCTGTGCACCCAGGGTCCTGCACCCCAGCACCTTCCCCCACACTGTGCTCAATTGTAGGTCCTGTGCACCGAGGCTTTACTGGTCACTTGACACCACCAGTGTGTCCAACGACATGCCGGTGGAAGCTCCGACTCCGGGGTTCCTTTATAGGGTGGAAGAGCAGGTCTCCGGTTGGGGACAGTGTCTTGATACCACAATGGAAGGCATTAGCATGCCGAGGGCTTCATGACGGGGTGAGCACCTGCTCCACCCATTTTGGCTCAATCAATTCTGTGTCTGAAAAGGTAGAAATAATTTAATGGTGGAAACGTCTGGAGGTAAATGAAGGTTTATTTCAAGCTTAATAGAAAACACCAGTTGAGTGCATCCTTGGTTTTTGAAGTACGATCTACCAACTGTTAGTGGTAATAGTGGTTCAAAGAGGAGTTGGAGTGCACAAGAATACACAAGGTTAAATAATAACATTTTATGCTAATGTTTACATACAAAGGAACAGAGCACATGCTAGAAGCATAATGTGCGTGTGTAATGCAGTGGCAGAAGCCTGTGTGCATGTACACTTAGTAATGAGCTCATTACAGTGCCCTAAAAGCCAACGCCACATATCTGTAGGGCAGCACTGGTTCAGGCCTACAGTAAGGTCCAGCAATTCGTTAAAATGAGACAGAGATGTGACTGAATGAGATCAGAGATCACACCATTACGGACGGCCACATTGCTTGTTCGCACTTGCGCACCCAGGCTGATGCACCTAACCCCTCCCGCAGTATGGTCAGAGATTAGATTATTCGCTACGGGAACATAGCTTGCCTGCACCGATGCACCCAGGCTGCTGTACCCCAGCCCCTTCCCCCGCACTGTGCTCAATTGAAGGTCCTGCGCACCATTGCTTTACTACTCACCATCCACCATTGGTGTGCCCAAAGACGTGCCGGTGCAAGCTCCGAGGTGGGCTACTTTTGTAAGGTGGGAGAGCAGGTCTCCGGTCCAGGACGGTGTCTTGATACCAACATGGAAGGCGTCAGAATGCCGAGGGGTGAGCACCCGCTCCGCCCATTTTCGGTCAATTAATTCAGTGTCTGAAAAGGGAGAAATAATTTAATGGTGGAAACATTTGGAGGTAAATGAAGGTTTATTTCAAGCTTAATAGAAAACACCAGTTGAGTGCATCCTTCGTTTTTGAAGTACGATCTACCAACTGTTAGTGGTAATCGTGGTTCGAAGAGGAGTTGGAGTGCACAACAATACACAAGGTTAAATAATAATATGTTATACCAAGGTTCACATACAAATGAACAGAGAGTATGCTAGAAGCATAATGTACGTGTGTAATGCAGTGGCGGAAGCCTGTGTGCATGTACACTATTAGTAATAAGCTCACTACAGTGCCCTAAAAGCCAATGGCACATGTCTGTAGGGCAGCACTGCCCGCTGGCTCAGGCCTACAGTACAGTCCAGCAGGTCCTTAAAATGAGACAGACATGTGACTGAATGAGGTCAGAGATCACATCATTATGCACGGCAACATGGCTTTTTCGTACCTGCGCACCCCGGCTGTTGCAGCCTACCCCTCCTGCAGCACTGTGCTCAACACGTGTCTGCAGGGCAGCACTGCCCACTGGCTCAGGCCTACAGTATGGTCCAGCAGGTCTTTAAAATGAGACTGAATGAGGTCAGAGATTACATCCTTACGCAGGACAACTTCGCTTGTTTGCACCTGCGCACTCAGGCTGATATGCAGCCCACCCCTCAGGTAGCACTGCGTTCAATTGGAGCCGCTGTGCACCCAGGCCCCACTGCTCATCTGCTGTCATTGTTGTGTGTGCAAACACTATGGGCAGCAGTGTTCACAATTCAGTTGCAGTGTTGATTGCAGGATGGTGTACACCTCATGGATTCCTTTGGAAACACGACGGGCAGTAGGGTACACAATTTAGAACCAGTGTTGATTGCCAGGATGGTGTACACCTCATGGATCCCTTTTTTTTATGGCGCATTGTGATATGCGAGGTGGATGCAGCCATATCACCTGAGGCAGTATGGGAGAAGTGGGACATGTGGCGTCGTCATTATACTATTTATAGGTACGCAAAGTGGGCTGGGCTTGCGTACGCCAGGCCAGCGTAGGGATGTGAATAATTGTTCCGGGGATCTGGGCGTTATTCTGTTCCTGCCTGGCCAGGAAGTGTGTTTCTTTTGTAGTTTTGACGTCGCAGAATGCGCAATTTACATTAATGTAGCATGTATTGAGAGGGCGGCAACTATCGCTAATGAGATGCTGTTCGAAAAGATCGAATGGCGAACATCACATGTCGTCAAGGTTGTGGATATGCGCAGACATGTATGTCAATGGTGTGCGGTATTGTTGAAAGTGTTGATATCGCGAAGCGTACACATGTGAATGTCCTCGGATGGAGGGAGGATCAGAAGTGAGGCTACGTCATACACAATGATAATGCTCATTACAGTCAAGCAATGTATCTAAAACGTGAATCTGAAAGTCTCACATAAAACACACTCCTATAGTGGTAAAGCCTGATAACAGAGCATACAGCAATACAAATCTACACATTACTGTTTACAGTTTGTCACATGTGATCTAGGATGTGCACTCTGCCCGTGGCTGATGATACTTCTTAGAGCCAACAATACCCAGGCCGAAAGACAGCACAATAATGTGCACACACACACGCCAGGGGCATCGTGTAACACACATTTGTTTTTTGATGTAACATTTGAGATACATGGCCATCACACGTGGAAGGCTAATGTACAGGTCATGAATATAGATCAAGATGATCGTTGCATGGTGTGTGTAGTATAAGATATGTGTATACAGCAAAAAACTTTTCAATAAAGCTGTTTAAGGTGAAGAGGTGTCTCTCATCAAACGTTGTAGAGAGAATGACTAAAATGGGTGGGGTTCTCCAACTGTTACAATAGGAAATGTTATGAAGCAATCTAATGCTTTTTTTTAAGGTCACTTGGCAACCGCGCACTGAGCGTGCAAGGAGGCCGCACCAGATGCGATTTTGAGAAAATATATTTATCATAATATAAGTTTATTACAGTTAGAAATATATAAATGTTTAAAATATTTGAGATTATCGCTTGCTGTCATATACTGTTTAAAGTTATTTAGATATACTTTTGAGATAAAAAAAAGGGAATGGCGTACCCAGCGGACCCACCATACGTCTGTGACGTAACACAGGGCCTGGCGGCGTGCACTCGTCGCATACACAAGGCGCAGCGGGCGCGACCCCATACTTACCTGATGTGGCTTGGCACTGTGTACCCGTCGGATACCAAAGTAACAGCTGGGATGACTTCATGTGTATATGAGGTTACGCGGGATGTGGTGTCACGAACCCGTCGGATATGAAATGCGCATCATTTACGAGTTTAGCAATATGGTGGATCGGATTTGCGTGCTAATGGAGCTTGGTACGCTACTGGTATGAGTGCAATTTAAAAAAAAAAAAAGGGATACATTTTTGGGGGGAAGATATAAAACATTACATAATTTTTAAAGTTAAAAAAAGAAGTATAATAGAGTTCCAAAATAGTTAAAAATATAATAGAAAAAATATAGGTTTTATAAACATTAAAATATGAAATTAACATTTAAACAACCTTCGAAATTCACTGAAAAAAACATAGGTTTTACAGACATTATAGTTAGGAATTAGCATTTAAAAAACCATAGAAATTCACTAAAGAAGCCATAGGGTTCAGGGACATTATAGTCAAATGAACATTTGACTCAATATAAAACCAGCGAAATTCGCCTGTTATAGTTAGTTGAGCTATCACTTGCGTGCCCGCAATGCACTGGTGATGCGTCACATATTACATCACTCATGACATGGTCAGTGACATCACTGATTACATCACTGATGACATCTCAAATGACATCACTGCTGACATCACTGATGACATCATCCATGTGAAAATCTGATGCATATACTGATGCCCTAATATAAAGTTTGATACACGCACTTTAATATACAGACTACTATTTTTGAAACCACACACACAACAATGGCAGATAGTACATTCCAACCACTATTTCCTAGGTCTATACACACATCCAGTCACTTATACATGCAGTTACTCATTAATACAGTACTATAATATGCATTCATACACCTATACATACAGTAACACTCTGCTACTCATCCATAGAGTTACTCACACACCTAGTGAGTCATGCAAAGAATCAATCATGTACCAATTTTCTCATGTATACAGTTATATACACCAACTCTGTTATTTATACACACACATCACTCATTTATGCAGATACTAACACATACTTACTGTCTTATACAATCACTGATAGAATCAGACACTCATTTATACACACACTCCTCAAATAACTTACTCTCACGTATAGTCATTTATATATTCCAACACTCACATATACTGCCTTAAAACATAAATAGTTACTCACACATATACCACTGAGACATTCATTCACTCACCAACACACCCATACACACACTAACTCACCCATACAGCCCTTCACAGATGCACTTTTGAACCCATACAACCAGTGAATCACCCACTCAGACATCTATGCACAGAGTCATACACCCTTCTACCCACCCACTCAGGCACCCATACAGATACTCAGAGAACAGATCAATAACCCATAGACACTCATGTAGCTACTCACCAACCCATGCAGCCGCTTACACACCAACTGAGAGACTAATACAGACTTTCACACAGTTTAGTCACTAACCCATGCATTCAGTAAGACATGTTCATTCACTAACTTATACAGTCAGTCACGCACCTACTAAATAATCCATTCAGGCACGTGTAAACCCACTCATTCTTCAATACACCTTGGCATGGATATATATGAAAAATAGTCAAACTTTCTAGAAACACACTTTCACTGGATGGTGTCATCAGTGATGTCATTTGAGATGTCATTAGTGATGTCACTGACCATGTTATGAGTTGTGTAATATGTGATGTAATCCCCAGTGCATTGCGGGCGCACGAGTTATAGTTAGCTCAACTAACTATAACAAGCGAATTTCTCTGGTTTTATATGAGTCAAATGTTCAACTAACTATAACGTCCCTGAAACCTATGGTTATTTTGTGAATTTCCAAGATTTTTTAAGTGCTAATTCCTAACTATAACGTCTGTAAAACCTATGTTTTTTTCAGTGAAAAAAAAATAAATATATATATATATATATCCACATGCACTTTGCTCAACACAATTGAAGCGCCCACTCGACGTTGTAGATTACACCTTATTTAATCAGTAGGCTGTAGCGAAGAACAATGCAGAGTACAAGCAAAGTTTCTTAAACCTTTTGCCGATGCGTTTCTGGAAATAGTTTTCCCTTCTTCAATGGCAGGCAATGGGGGGAAGTAACAGCTGCCTTGCATTTCGTGCTCTTTTTCAATATTCATAGTCCCGCCCACTCGGGCGTGTGCATCGCATGGCACCCTGGTTCTTGTATTTTTTAAATTGTAAAATCCATCGTGGTTGTAGCTGTTGCTGCACCTTCCAAAAATACAAATCCGTCAGGTTGTGTGTGCTTATTTGCACTGTTTTCACTGCTCTTCTTCTGCCAGCTGATTAGGTAATGTCGTTCCAAAGTGGTGCTTTCCCCTTCAAACACTGGAGCCTGTGCCCAGCCGCGATAGAAGCCCTCCACAAGTTTGTGGGCCTGTGATGGCGCCAGGTTGATGTTATCTGAATAACAGGAGGCAGTATTCATGACGTCTGCAACAAAGCAGAACAGGCATTTGCAACGAGACTTTGCTTCTGCCCACCGGGGTAACAATGATGCCTTATTGCTGCTAACATTCAGACGGACTCACACAAGTTTCTTTTTTCAGGCACTACGAGATCCAGAAGGCCAGGGGAGTGGCCACGCCTACTGGGGCAGGAACTTGGAAATAAATGTGCAGGAAATGCCGTCTTTCTGCTAACAGGCTACCACAGAAGAAGGGAACAATTTCCTGAAACGCGTCTGGTGAGATTATGGACTGCTGAGGCTGGTGTCCGTGCAGATGCCTGCTTGCATGATTTTCGTCAATAAAATGAATTACTGAGCTGCCGTTACGGGAGGGTCTTGCCATTGTGAACCACTCACTGCCAAAAGTGTTCCTTGTGTCTAGTAGTTGGATCCTTGCTTCAGAAGATTCAGCTGGAATGGGCACATGGTCCCCTTTGAACTGTTACCTCTGTCACATAGTTCAATGCTCGTGGGAAACATTATGCCTGCTGAGCACCAAATACATTGAAAGTATACAATGCATAATGTTGCTGACTGCTTGGAGTTTTGTTACTGTGACATCAGTGCACTATTGGGGTTAAGCTCCTTAAACATCACTTCCAGAAATCCATGCGTTAACTGCTGTTTTTTTAAGTTGACATTGTCTGACATGAAAGGATATAATAGATGGGGGACTGCAATCCCTGTATAAAAGACTTTTTCTAGTTTCCTTCATACAGTGAAGTTGTGACACATCTCTGGTCACCTATAATAAAGAAATTACATAGTTGTTCAACAGTAATAAGTTATTACAGTTGAAATGTGACGCCATAATTGTCTATTGCCAGGAACAGTGTTAAATGCAGGTCACATAGCATATTTATAGCTCTAGTTTAACCAAAGGAAACAAGAACTGCTTTCTGGTGGGTTTAATTTTGCACTACTGATTTCACTTGTATTCTTCATGACTGCAGCCATACACTCTCTTTCATATGAAAAAGCATGATACCAAGGCCAATAATTATCATTTTTTTACTTCCAGCGCAATGCAGCAAGCCACCTTGCTGCGCTGTGCAAAAGATAAAGGGCAGGAATGTGCCGTATTTAACATTATACGGTGCAATCCTGTCCTTTCCCAGCCCTGGGGCACTTTCAGCTGGCTAGCACCAACTCGGGCACCTCATGGTGCAAGGATGCCTGCTATGTAGTAAGGATTGTTTTCGTGCAAAAAGAGACACCTTCCTGTGGAAAAACAATCATCAGAGGCATTTCTTCCTTCTATTGTGCTATAGAATGCAGCACACGTAGAAAGGCTAAAAAGCTAGAAGAAATAAAAATATGTTTCCTCGTTACGCCTCACCATGGTAGGTATAGTGTTTTGACGCATTCCCAGGTCTACCACTAACAGTAATCCTGGGAATGTGCCAAAATCCACGGGTGGATGCATGGGAATACCCACGCACCGCCCATAGAACTCCGCTCTGGGGCAGAGTAACGCAAGAAAGCTTTTTGCTCTGCCTTGCGTTTCTCCAGATTTATCAAGCCATGCAGTACCACTCAAGGTGGCCTTGAGTGTCTTGATAAATCACCCTTCACTTTTGCGTTGCCCTTGCACCCCCTGCATGGCACAAGGGCAACTCGAATCCTTGATGAATCTGACCACAATGTTTTATGAGTCTGTGTGAAGGGTGATGATGTAACTGTGCATTATAAGGACTACAGTACCATCTATGTTTTAATGAAATTTTTATCTGTATCTGAATTATGACGTTTTCATCATGGTGGTATGTTCCACTCTTTTTATGATTTTAACAGATCAAATAAAAGTATTTTACTACCATCTATGGTATTGTCAAAGTATATCACAAGTTACCTCGGGGTTCCATGACCTTAAACAGGAAGTCAGCATTCGGCCTTTTGCTTCAAAATGGTCATGGAACTCCTTGGTGACTTGTAATATCCTGATAATGCATGTCAGTGGATGCTTTAGCCCTCACATATCATTGTTATATAATAGTGCGGGTCAGTAAGAATGTTAACTCCACAAATACATATTTTTGACTTGCAGCTTTAAATAATACATCTAAATAATTAAACTAACTTCAAAGCATGCCCCCGGCTTAAAATTGAAGAGCATTTTTGAGAATAGGAAGTGCAGCAAGCCAACAGAATATTATTTCTACAGCAAGGGGGCTTCCCTAGCTGCGTTAAAGTGGGATTCATCACATCCCTTTGGAGCAATGCATAGTGCAAGTGTTTGCTAATTACACAACTTATTTTCCTGGTATGGAAAATCTTTTGTAATCAGTTGCAAGAACCCAAAACAGTATTCTACTTCAAACAAGGTCAAGGGTTTAAGTCAGGGAATATTTAATTTTTCAGTACAGGCTCAGCAGAACGTTCGCGCAAGGGAATTATTTCTCTGAAGTGGGCCTTGTAACTATGAACGATTCCCCTGAAGCTGAGCCTCAAGCAAAAGGTGTCCTTCGAACATCAAACTCAGTCAGGTCCTAGCAGGCTTATGCTGCATGTTCCTACCAGGAGCGCGTGTCATGAAAAATGCATCGAACACTCAGCGGGTGGTGTGGGGGCGGGGGGGGGGGTCTGTTCCTGTTGCGATTATATATTTGTTATGGTGCCTTTGAGTCAAATTGCGAAGCACACTACACTGCCTGGTGGAAATACTAACACCAGAGCGCCTCATGTAAAACAATGTGAATTATTTCACATATGAAAGCATAACCATGCATTTAAATGATTCTACAGACAATTAGGAAGGTTGCGCATTTTAATGTGTGATTATAAAGGGTTAAGCTGCTCTGCACATTTAAATAATCCGCAAGAAATTACTGTGAAGGCAGCTCTTGAAGACAGGAACACTTTTCAGAGGCTCTTTGTGTTGTGACTTTATGACCGAGGGCAATTGGATGCCACCTCACTTTTAAGAGCACATTCCCCAGAAGACGTATGAGGGCACGGAAGAATGGGGATTTGGGGGGGCGGCCGACCGGAGGGAGGCTCGCCCCCCCCGGGGGATTTTGGGGCACCGGGGGGGGGGGAGGACGTTTGGCACCCAGGGCGCGCCGTAGCCGGCGCGTTTTGGGCTGGTTGGGTGGGTTGGTAAGGTTGGGCTGGTTGGGGTTAAAAGCCGGCCATTTTGTGTCACCGCACACTGTTTCGTGGTGCGGTGACACAGCTGCCAGGGGTTTTCCTTCGTGTCCGTGTCGGGCCTGTGCTGTTGAGGGCGCGTGGCGTTGCGACGGGGCGTTGCTGGTGGTTTGAGCGCCCGGGAGTACAGAGGAGTCCCTGTCGGCGTGTGTTTCGAGCGGCGGAGGACGGGTGCTTGCGGCAATGTCCGGGGGAGAGGACCCGCGTGTAGCCGAAGCAATACGGCTGCTGGGGGAAGCGGGCCGCTTAGATGTCCTGCGGCCCGGCATTAAGGTAAGGCCGCAGCGGCGCGCTGCTGACGACGCCGCTGCGGCTGTGGCTGCGTGCGATCCGCCGCGGTCGCGGCCCAAGACGGCTCAGCGGGGCGGGAGGGGCGGGCGGGGGGGCGGAGGAGCCGGGGACGGTGGACGACGCGCTGAGGCAGCTCCGCGGGGCAAGGCAAGAAAGAGCGCCAAGAGTGGAGGGCGGAAGGGGAAGAAACGGCCCTTGCAGTTCGTCGAGGAGGTGGTGGGAGGAGGGGCGAGTGTGACGGTAGAGGAGCGGGGGGAGGGGCACGTGAGACGTCGGAGGAGCGAGGGGGGCGGGGGGAGGGGGGAAGGTGGCCTGGGACCGGTGGGGCCGCGAGGGGAGGGGGGGGACGGTGTTGGGGGGGTGGGGAGCCTGAGGTGGTGGGGGAGGCGGGAAAAGGGGGGAGGGGGGCCAGATCAAGGGGAACAAGGGGGGCCAGAGGACGGGGGCAGGGGGAGGGGGGGCTGAGGGGGGGCGGTTTCCCCATTACTGATTGAAGACACGGACTTGGGGGGGAGGGGGAGGGGGAGGGGGAGGGGGAAGGGGGGGGGAGGGGGGGCAGATACGGAATTGGACTGGAGTTCGTCGTCGGCAGAGGAAGGGGGGGCGTGGGGAGCCGGGGAGGTGTGGCGCGGCCAGGGCGATGAGAAGGGGGTGGGGGGAGGGGCCAGGCGGAGGGCCGGGGCAGGCGCGAGGCGCGGGGTGGGGTGTGCGGAGGTGGCGGGGCGCCGGGCGAGAGGGGTGGGTCGGTAATGGCAGGTTGGGTCGGGGGGACAGGGGGGGAGTGGGGAGGGAGAGTGGGTGGGTGGGGGGAAGTGGCGACCACTGGGGGAGGTTCGGGGGAGCGGAGGGAGGCATGGGGGCGCCCTGGGGGAGTGCCATGGGGGGGCGGGGGAGGGGCAGGGCCGAGTTGGGGTTGCGGGGGGTGGGGGGGGTGGAGCGGGGAAGGGGGCTGGGACCTGGGGGGCGGGGGGGTCCCGTCGCGGCACGGAGGGCACTCGGCCGGATGGGGGAGGGGAGCGGCGATGAGATGGGGGGGTGGGGCAGGGGGCAGTGCGTGGGGGGGGACGGGAGCGGCTGTTGCCCTGACATGCTGTACTCCACCTTTTTTCCTTGGCAGGAGCTGTTTGCGAGGCGCTCGGGGGAGCAGCATGCGGCTCCCACCCACCGAGTGGATGGGCCGGCTCTGTTTGGTGCGGACGGCCGAGCTCCAGCGAGGGACCTACTTCGTGAGCATGGCGAATGGAGGCGGGATGCGTCTCCGCCGGCCCCTCCCCGAAGGGTCATTACGGCCGCCGGGGGTAGGGGAGCGAGGAAGGATATGAATGACACTGCTTTGACTGCGGGGGAGGGCGGAAGAGTGAGTGTGGATTGGATGGATCTGATGCGAGTGTGTCGGGAGAAAGCGGGTTTGAGCAGGCTGGAACCCCAGGTGGGGGGCCGGAGTGGTGTGGAACCGGGTGATGAGGAGTCGGAAGAGGAGAGGGAGCTTAGGGAGGACGGGGGGGCTGGTAACGTTGTTGACAGTATGTTGCAGGTGCCAGCAAGGCGAGAAGTGCCAGCAAGGCAAGAAGCGCCAAAGGTGACGGCCCCCTCAGCTCCACTGGTTAGGCGGCGGGATCCAGCAAGGACGCCGACCTTGACGCCAGGTAAGACAGGTGATGGCGCGGGGGTGGCAAGCGGCGGTGTGTGGAGGTGTCCGTGGGGACGGGGGGCGACGGGGAGGATGGGTGGCGGCTGGTACGGGGGCGGTATGTGCAAGATGCAGGCGTGGGCATGGACGGGGCGGCGCAGGGCGACGGGCTGAGCGCGGGCAGCGTTTCGCCGGCGGCGGGGGAGAAGGAGACAGCGGGGGGGGGAAAGAGAGTTGCGTGGTGCCGGTGCGAAAGCTACCGTACATGGGACTTACCAAGCCGTTGGGAGCCCACCTGTCGGCGGCGACGAAGGAGAAGATCTGGAAGGGAGAACACGTAGACATTCTGACACTATTGCACAGGGAATTGACGTCCAAAGAGGGGTCTAAGGAGGAGGAGCAGGAGTTAGCTAGGTGCCCAAAGGTTCCCCTGACATTAGACAATTGGTCGGCGGCTTTCCTCATTTATGCGAGTGTGTACTGCGAGAAGTTCCCGGACCGGTGCGTCGCGTTGTTCAAATACATGGATGTCGTGCGGAGGGCTCAGGTGACCTATGGCGGGTATGCATGGTCGCACTACGACGAGGAGTTCCGGGCGCGCATGGCGGCGGACCCGGAAGCTCAATGGGGGGAGCTGGATTCGGATTTGTACCAGCAGACGATGGGAGGGGCGAAGTTCGGCCGCACCATCTATACAGCGAGCGGCCTTCCACTGGCGTCGCCCCCCTTTGTGGCCCGCCCCACCCATGGAGGGGTGGGTCAGGGAGACGCGGGAAGTCAGGCGGCAGTGGGAGCCTGCTGGGACTTCAACAGGGGAGCTTGCGGGAGGGCGGCGTGCAAATTCCGGCACGAGTGCTCGTCCTGTGGCCGGAAACACCCAGCTTTGCGTTGCTGGGGGCTCGGGGGCCTGCCGGGGCAACAGCCCGCCCAAGGGGGGACTCCAGCCAGAGGAGGAACGTGGGGGGGACGGGGCTGGGGTAGAGGGGGGGAGCGGGGGCCTTGGGAAAAGGCTCGTACGCCGATTAGGATCGAGCGGATGGAGCCCTGGTTGGCGGCATATCCGCGGGCGGAGGATGCAGCCGTGCTACGTCGGGGTTTCCGGGAGGGTTTCAGGCTGGGGTACGAGGGCCCACGGATTGCTCGCTGAGCGGACAATCTGAAGTCGGTGAACGCACACAAGGGCATGGTGCGCGAGAAGCTTTTCAAAGAAGTCAGGGAAGGGAGGATGGCGGGCCCCTTTACGGCGCCGCCGTTGCCGGGCCTGATGATATCCCCCATCGGGGTGGTGCCCAAGAAGGAGGAGGGGCAGTTCCGGTTGATACAGCACTTGTCGTGGCCGGAGGGGGAATCAGTCAACGCATACATTGCGGCGGATTTGGCGACGGTGACATACTCGTCTGTGGACGTGGCGCGGAGGCTGGTCGCAGCGGAGGGCAGGGGCGCGTTGATGGCGAAGTGTGATATCAAGTCGGCGTTCCGGCTTCTTCCGGTGCACCCGGCAGATCACCAGTTGCTGGGGATCCAGTTCCAAGGTCTCATCTTTGTGGATAAGGCGCTGCCAATGGGGTGTTCCATTTCATGCGCGCTGTTTGAGCGTTTCAGCTCATTCCTGCAGTGGGTTTTTTCCAGGCGCACAGGCTCGGAGTCAGTGAAGCACTATCTGGATGACTTTTTCCTGGTGGGGCGGCCCGGTGCGGCGGACTGTCAGCGGCTGCTGGATGGTTTGACCGGGTTGATGGGGGAGTTTGGGGTTCCCCTGGCGCCAGAGAAGACGTGCGGTCACAGTACAGTGTTGTCCTTTCTCGGTATCGAACTCGACTCGGTCGCCATGGAAGCACGCCTACCGGAAGACAAGAGGTCTGCCATGCGGGGTTCGGTGGATGGAATGTTGTCAAGGAAGAAGGTTACGGTGCGGGAGGTGCAGGTGTTGCTCGGACATTTGAACTTTGCATGCCGCGTGGTGCGGGCGGGCCGAACTTTCTGTCGGCGGTTGGGTTTGGCGTTGTCCGGTTTGCCTTTGCCTCATCATCATGTGCGCCTTTCCGTGGGAATGAAGGAGGATCTGCGCATGTGGCGGGCGTTCCTGGAGTGTTTCAACGGGGTTCCGATGGCGCCGGCGGAGGACTGGGAGTGGGACGTCACCATGTTCTCGGATGCGGCGGGCGTCGGAGGCTTCGGTCTGTACTGGGACGGTAAGTGGTGCGCGGAGCAATGGCCGGAGCAGTGGCAGGCGGGAGGGAGGAGCATTGCGTTCCTGGAGTTGTTCCCGTTGGTGGTGGCCGTCACGGTGTGGGCGGGGGCATTGGCCCACAAAAGGGTGTTGTTCCGGGTGGACAACATGGCTGTTGTGCAGGTGGTAAACAGACAGTCGGCCAGGGACCCACAGTGCTGAAACTGATGAGGGTGTTGGTGCTGCGCTGTTTGGAGAATGACATTCTGTTTCAGGCGCGCCACGTCCCGGGTGTGGATAATGACATCGCTGATGCTTTGTCTCGTTCACAGTGGGAAAGGTTCCATGGGCTAGCCACGACAGCGGAGGAGGTCAGGACGCCGGTGCCGGAGGAACTGTGGTCGGTGGGCGAGGCCGGGTCTTTCAATTGGTGAAGGCGTCGGTGGCGGTGTCTACATGGAAGACGTACGAGCTAGCTTGGGAGGAATTCCTGCAGTCAGGTGCGGTGCGCAGCGGGGACCGGTGGCGGCGCGAAGAGCAAGTGGTAAGGTTCATGCTGGCGCTCATGGAAAAAGGTTTGTCGAGGGTCTCGATTGCGGGCAAGTTGTCGGCGGTGGCATTCATGGGCAAGTTGTGGTGGGGGTACCCCCCGTCGGCGGGTGAGCTGGGGACCAGGTTGCTGGAGGGGTGGGCGAGAGAGAGGGGGTCTGCGGCACGGCTGCGCCGTCCCATCACGGTGGACATGCTGGAAGGAGTGGTCGGGGCGCTCCCGAAGGTGTGCCGGGATGAAGGCGAGGTGGTGCGGTTTGCTACATTGATGTCCTGGATTTTCTTCGGGGCGTTCCGGGTGTCGGAACTGCTGGGGGGTAGGGGGAGGCGGGGGTTGTTGTGGGGGGATGTAGAGCTGCGGGAGCGGGAGGTGGCTGTGCGTTTGCGACGATCAAAGACGGACCAGCGGGGGGTTGGAACATGGGTGGTACTGGGTCCGGGCGGCCGGGAGGGGGTGTGCCCGGCGGCGTGGGGTAGGCGGTTGATGGCGAACGGGGGCGAGAAGCAGGGGGAGGTTTTTGGTCGAGGTGGGGGGATGGGAGTCACCGCGTCACAGGCGTTGTGGGTCCTGCGGAGCGCCCTGCGGTACATGGGAGAGGATCCCCTGGCTTTCGGGACGCATTCCTTTCGAATCGGGGTGGCGACGGAGGCGGCTCGAAGGGGTTGGGGGAAGGAAGAGATACAGAGGCTGGGGCGGTGGAAGTCTGATTGTTACAGGACGTATGTGCGGTTGAGGGAGGTAGAAGGGTTGATGCCGCAGTGATTCCCGATTCTGACATGTGTGTCTTTACAGGTGCTGTGGCGGGGCCGGAGGTGGCTGTGCTGAATGTATATATTGTGGGCCATTCTTTCGTCAAAAGGGCGGAACAAGCGGAGTCGGACAGGCATCGGACACTCAATTTGGGATTGGATACGGGGTTGTACAGGTGCCATTGGAGAGGAAAAGGGGGTAGGCGGTGGCATGAGTTATTTCCTTTGTTGAACTCGATGGTGAGAGGGGGGGTGTGCCCGGATGTGGTAGTGATTCACCTGGGGGAGAATGACCTGGTACAGTGCAAGGGGTTAGCGCTACTCAAGCAAATGAAGCGGGACCTGAAGGAAATCAAGGAGCAGTGGGCGGGCTGCCATGTTATATGGTGAGAGTTCATTCCTAGGCGGGTGTGGAGGGGGGCTGAGCGGCCATTGACAGGGCACGAAGGAAGATCAATCGGGAGATGCGGGACTTCTGTGACAGGGAAGGGGTTGGGAGAATGGAGCACCCGGAGTTGCGGTACGGCGCAATATATTTTTTCCGGGAGGATGGGGTTCACCTGTCCAGGTATGGAATGGAGCTTTATATAGTCCAGCTGAAGGAGGCGTTGGATGGGGCGTTGGGGGTGCTCAGGTATCCCAGGAGACAGGAGTCCTAGTGGCGGGGTCGAAAGTCGTAAGCGGCTTTCGAGTGGCGCTGTCCTAAGGAGATAGGGGGTTTTCCTGCAGGTCTGGGGACTCGTGGTAGCGGGGGTGAGGTCATGGAGGTCATTGGGGCATGCTGTAGGAGGGTAGGTTGCGGAGAGGATGTGTTGTTTACAATTGCAATGTTTGGGGGTAACATGTTAGGGGTGGGGATGGGGGGGGGGTCAGGCAGTTCTTATTTAGTGAGCAGTAGTTTTGTTCGGCACAGGCCAGGTGGGATGTTTGTGGTAGGTGCACCTGATTCCAATAAAGCGGCCTTTGTCACACATTTCAGTTGTCTGTGTCAGTGCTTCCCCCCCCCTCACCTACTGGTGTGCCCCAATGGGGATTTGGGGGGGCGGCCGACCGGAGGGAGGCTCGCCCCCCCGGGGGATTTTGGGGCACCGGGGAGGGGGGGAGGAAGTTTGGCACCCAGGGCGCGCCGTAGCCGGCGCGTTTTGGGCTGGTTGGGTGGGTTGGTAAGGTTGGGCTGGTTGGGGTTAAAAACCGGCCATTTTGTGTCACCGCACACTGTTTCGTGGTGCGGTGACACAGCTGCCAGGGGTTTTCCTTCGTGTCCCGCCCTCCCGCCCTGTGTTATAGTCGAGGAATTTGGGGTTTCGGTCCCGGGGCCCCGGGGGGTGGTCATGGTATCCATGGGAAGGGTTTTGTTGGATGATGGTGCACTGGTTAGGGCTTCGTTGTGTTGTCGCTGGAACAGGTGCTGTTTTGGGGGCGCTGTCCTAAGGAGATAGGGGGGTTTTCCTGCAGGTCTGGGGACTCGTGGTAGCGGGGGTGAGGTCATGGAGGTCATTGGGGCATGCTGTAGGAGGGTAGGTTGCGGAGCGGATGTGTTGTTTACAATTGCAATGTTTGGGGGTAACATGTTAGGGGTGGGAGTGGGGGGGGTCAGGCAGTTCTTATTTAGTGAGCAGTAGTTTTGTTCGGCACAGGCCAGGTGGGATGTTTGTGGTAGGTGCACCTGATTCCAATAAAGCGGCCTTTGTCACACATTTCAGTTGTCTGTGTCAGTGCTTCCCCCCCCTCACCTACTGGTGTGCCCCAAAGTGAAAGCGTTCTCACAGAAAACAGATTCAGAACATTGCAGCCCCTCGTTCCCTCCCAGTTCGAGGAGCCTGTCCTAGCTTTTTTATGTGCAGCTGGGCACCGGCTGCGTGATGGAGATAACTCCATATAGCTTTATGCTGATGACATGGTACTGTATTTGCAATCAGCATACACCGGGGTGCCCTGGAAAACCTGATCAGGGTGTCCGGTCTTCATATGGATTGGTTCAAGACCTGTGATTTCCTGTTGGCGCTAAAAGTAATGTGGGAGGTACCCTTTTTGTGGAAAAGGGATGGGTATATAAGTGAACATTTTTTTCATAAGTTTTTCATAAATTTGTTTTTTTATGTAATGTATATAGTTTTAATAAATAATATGATTAAGTGTTTTTAATTGTTATGAATCAAGAATATTGAACTGGTAAATAAAATAGATAAACATCTCATTCCTTTGTATATGTGTATGTGACCTGTTATGTCTGTACAAATCCCAGAGTATAGAAATAATATGTTGTAAATACCCCCCTCGAACAAGAGAATAGGGATTATGGAGGAGATAACCTCTTCCCGAGTATATTATTAGGAAAAGGGAACTTGTTGCTTTCCTGTTGGCGCTGCACAACAGGTGTGACTGTTCTAAATCTCGGAGTTCATTGCAGCACCCGGGTCTTGTGGGAGTACAGCGCTGACATTTCTGGGCTTAATCGTGAAAATGTGCTTTCTACTCTTCTGCTTGGTTTATTCTCAGTGTTCAGTATTTACTCCTCTCAGAAAAACTCTTGCTGTGTCCGTAATAACACTAGCGCTTGCTGCCAAGGTCTTTAAAGCACTCCCTTCAGGATTTGCTGTCAAGTGGGCTCAGGGCCAGCTCACGTCTTCAGTCTTAACGCGGAAACCAGACTAAAGACAACTGCATTGTTTGATTCTTGCCTAGTCCTTTCTATAGGTGCCTCTGCCATTCAGCAAAGAGGGCGATTCTAATGAAATGAGCCACTTTGAATGGTTCTGGCCTCTGTTCCAATCAATGTTTAGGAAGCGAAGCCTGTCTCCCACGAGCGAGTCAGCGCGGTCCTATCCCAAAGGAGCTGTCCTACCCATCTCTACTGACGCCTCTAATCTGCATAAAACACAGTCCATGGATGCATTTTTCAACCTCTACCAGGCCCAGAGGGCAGCTTGCAGTAAATTGTTTAGCCTTGGCGGCTGTTAATTAACCAAAACGCATGTTTCGTCCCCCATGACATTCCAGAAGGTATAATACCTCAGGCTTCCCGAGTGCTGGCAGTTAGTTGGAATTTGCATAGTAGTCAGGGGAGCCAGGGCACCCCTGTGGACAAGTGCTAAGAACCTCGATCGGAAGGTGACCTTTGACCTCGCTGTGAGTGGTCGAAAGGTGACAAGCTATTTCAATCCCTTCTTGGCAGCACCACATGAACTGCCAAAGGTCTGAAAACCTAAGAATTTTAAAGATACGTTTCTGCCATATCTCCTTATACAGCTCTATGTAGTTAAATGTACCCAATTCAAGAAAGCTTTATTCGGTTGCTTCATAAAGAACAATCATAAAAGCACAGAAGAAATAAAGCACATCAATACGTGATTTACAATTTAAAAGATATGAATATGTATCAAATTAGAGTAAAAATACATCAATACAGGATCTGAAGTAATAAAATGTCATCTTAATATCTTAATGTAAACAAGATGGTACGTTATAAACTTAAAACGTTATTAAATTCACCTATGGTTTATCCAGAGTAAAAGTCTAAGTGGAAAGACGATTTCTATGTCTCAAGACTTTCTTCAAATAAGTCACTACTTTAAAAGTGCTATGCACATCTTCAAGCTGTTGAAGTGCAAGTAAGGCAGGTCTGCATTGTCGGAGCCCAATCATTTTTAAAACCAGTACCAGGTAGAGTCACCTTTGTGCTTCGCTTTCACCGTCAGCAGCTGAACTTCCCTGTGCCTCCTGCTACTGCTCGCGGAACCCGCTTCGCGGGTCCCGCTTCGTGTGGGGTCTCAACAATAGTACCTTTGTGACGTATGGTTGAGGAGTAAGGAACGCTATGCCCGTGGTGTTATCTGTGGGTGTTTGACATTGCAGGGCTGCGAGCGAGCGTGGGCGCAGGACTACTAGTCCCAGGAGCGCCCGCCAGCCTCAATTGCTAACAGCTGGGCCGCTCTCCCTCCAGGCTCCTCCCTACCTGATAGAACTTAAAAACCTGTGTATCTGGAACATCGCTGGGATACCTTTGTGCTTCGCTTTCACCGTCAGCAGCTGAACTTCCCTGTGCCTCCTGCTACTGCTCGCTGAACCCGCTTCGCGGGTCCCGCTTCGTGTGGGGTCTCAACAACAGTACCTTTGTGACGTATAGTTGAGGAGTAAGGAACGCTACGCCCGTGGTGTTATCTGTGGGCGTTTGACATTGCAGGGCTGCGAGCGAGCGTGGGCGCAGGACTACTAGTCCCAGGAGCGCCCGCCAGCCTCAATTGCTAACAGCTGGGCCGCTCTCCCTGCAGGCTCCTCCCTACCTGATAGAACTTAAAAACCTGTGTATCTGGAACATCGCTGGGATACCTTTGTGCTTCGCTTTCACCGTCAGCAGCTGAACTTCCCTGTGCCTCCTGCTACTGCTCGCAGAACCCGCTTCGCGGGTCCCGCTTCATGTGGGGTCTCAACAACAGTACCTTTGTGACGTATGGTTGAGGAGTAAGGAACGCTACGCCTGTGGTGTTATCTGTGGGCGTTTGACATTGCAGGGCTGCGAGCGAGCGTGGCGCAGGACTACTAGTCCCAGGAGCGCCCGCCAGCCTCAATTGCTAACAGCTGGGCCGTTCTCCCTGCAGGCTCCTCCCCTGCTCCTCCCCTGCTACTGCTCCTCCCCTGCTACTACTCCCCTGCTACTGCTCGCGGAACCCGCTTCGCGGGTCCCGCTTCGTGTGGGGTCTCAACAATAGTACCTTTGTGACGTATGGTTGAGGAGTAAGGAACGCTATGCCCGTGGTGTTATCTGTGGGTGTTTGACATTGCAGGGCTGCGAGCGAGCGTGGGCGCAGGACTACTAGTCCCAGGAGCGCCCGCCAGCCTCAATTGCTAACAGCTGGGCCGCTCTCCCTGCAGGCTCCTCCCTACCTGATAGAACTTAAAAACCTGTGTATCTGGAACATCGCTGGGATACCTTTGTGCTTCGCTTTCACCGTCAGCAGCTGAACTTCCCTGTGCCTCCTGCTACTGCTCGCTGAACCCGCTTCGCGGGTCCCGCTTCGTGTGGGGTCTCAACAACAGTACCTTTGTGACGTATAGTTGAGGAGTAAGGAACGCTACGCCCGTGGTGTTATCTGTGGGCGTTTGACATTGCAGGGCTGCGAGCGAGCGTGGGCGCAGGACTACTAGTCCCAGGAGCGCCCGCCAGCCTCAATTGCTAACAGCTGGGCCGCTCTCCCTGCAGGCTCCTCCCTACCTGATAGAACTTAAAAACCTGTGTATCTGGAACATCGCTGGGATACCTTTGTGCTTCGCTTTCACCGTCAGCAGCTGAACTTCCCTGTGCCTCCTGCTACTGCTCGCAGAACCCGCTTCGCGGGTCCCGCTTCATGTGGGGTCTCAACAACAGTACCTTTGTGACGTATGGTTGAGGAGTAAGGAACGCTACGCCTGTGGTGTTATCTGTGGGCGTTTGACATTGCAGGGCTGCGAGCGAGCGTGGCGCAGGACTACTAGTCCCAGGAGCGCCCGCCAGCCTCAATTGCTAACAGCTGGGCCGTTCTCCCTGCAGGCTCCTCCCCTCTCACACTGATCCAATAAAGACAACAGTTTAGTCTCGCTGCGCGGGAGCGACCGGGAGAAGCCCGGGACAAGGGCGGGACCGTCTGTGGTCGTCAGGGGCCAAAGGAGGCTGGGCTGGGCCACCCCTCTAAATAGTTCTGATTTTTGTAGTATTTTTAATATTTATGTTTTATATATGGGCTTATACTTACCATTTATTATTGTTTACCTTTGGGATTAATTTATGGGAAAGCGTATTGAATTGCTTACTGAGTGTAGTAACCTGGTTCCTTCCTCCTTATTCCCTCCTCCTTTTATGCATTATTTATTTTACTGCATTATTAACTAGGGATGTCTAGTTCTATCTCTGATCCCTTTCTAATTCTCTTCCTAATTGTGTAGGCGTATCTATACTCGGCCCCCTCGACAAGTATTTCGTTAGAGCCACCAAAGATATTGATAGAGAGTTAGCTCTAGCTGAGAGGAGGGCCGAGCGTCGTCTCTCAATTGAGCTCCTTAAGAGACAGGCACCTCCCAATTATGAGAAGGTTGCTATGAGTACTTTGGCACATGATAGTACGCATATTGAGACCGATGCGGAACTATTTAATACAGATAATATTCCCTTAATTTTTCAGGATAGTCCGCCACCATTGGAGGTTTTGGATATAGCTGTGGAAGGTGAAGCTAATTCGCTCACGGCTGCATCCAATAATCTTATTGATCTTAATACCCCTTTACCTTTAAACCCTGCCCCCCACTCTATTAGCATTATTTTACCTCCACCTCTGAAGATTCAAACTGAGGTAGTCACATTGCTTGAATCTCAATCTACTGTTAAAATTAGTAGAACACGTGACCAATATATAAGTAAAGGGAGCAGAGGAGTTGTACGCTCTCCAGTTAGGAAGAGAAGGAGGAAGGGAGGGCAAAAAAATGAGGTTGGCAACCCGTGGAAGGCGCCACATTTGGATGCTTCTAAACAAATTCCACCAGATGTAGTGGGGAAAGAAGTAAATGCTGGGAAACTTGCCAAAGACCATAAATCTCTTCTTGACGAAGGGTTTTTGGGTGCAGTTGAAAGTCTTCTAAAGGCTCTCATCCTTCCACTTACCGAGAGGCTTAAAAGACTGGATGAAAAATTGGATCGGCTTCTTCCGGACCCCACTCCGTTAGTGAACTTAAATTCAATTACTCCAGCTATTTCAAATGAAATTAGACCTACAATTAAACAACCTATAACAAATCAATGTAGGCAATACCCATCTACTGTTAGATCTGATAAATTACCTACTGATGGGAACTTTATCAAATCAGTAGGCATATCAGATACTACAGTTATAAAAGCCACAAGTAAAGAGAAGACTCGATCAGTGACTCCAAAGCCGGCTTATACAAATAAATTACCCTCCACCCAAATAAACCCTTCAAACAGAGGAAAATCCAATTTTAAAAAAACATAGTAGATTTGCCCCCGGACTCATCTAATTTTGTCATTATTCTAACAGGTGTCCCTGCCGTCCAAGAGGGAAATGTGGAAACAAATAACAGTTTGGAAAAAAAAGTCATTCATTGGCTACGTTTGAATAGACCATTACCTTTACACTTGAATGGAGACATCGTCTCAGTGAGAAGATGTTACTGGGTGGGCTTACGCCCTAAAGACATAGAAGGTGACTTAATTATTGTAAATTTCCGGGACCATAGGGTGGTCACTTATATTAGTGACTGGTTTCCGGGTAGAAGTGATGGAGGAGTTTCATCTCGAAACTTGACATACTTTTACCCGGAAACTATGATGATTCCCTCGAATAAACCTCAGATGAGGCATGGTTTGAATACCCCTTATCATCAGAAACAATTTACGAACTTGGTTATTCCTGCCCATTTTAATAGAAATGTTAATCCTCTTCCACCACCCAATTACCAAAATAGATATTCTATTTCAAATAACTATCCTCCTACAGACCCAAAGGAATTTTGGAATATTCCTTTATTTAATATGTTTCACCCTTTAACCTCTATGGATGTAAATGATTGACTGAATCCAACTCCCCTACAAAAAAGATCTGCTCGGGATAAGCTGTCTACATTTCCCTTACTGGTTAAGGAGGCTATGCCTGCCTCGGCATCTCATTATGAATTTATTCAGTGGGACAATCCGAAGATAAGAATTAATAATGAAAATGAAGTAGAAGACCCTAGGGCTAGTAACACATCCCAACATTTTTATGAGCAACATATTAATTCTGTAGTCAATTGTGGGGAAAGGGATGAGGTTATCCATGTGAATATGGGATCTATGGGTAAAGCCAATTCTACCTCTGTTTTAGATCAATGGTGTGGAGACAATCCCTGTATATCTAGAGATATAAATTCCCTCTATCCCGAAGTAGTAACTAAAGGTATAGAAATAAGAGCAGGTGGATCTGACTTAACTCACTCTAAAGGGAAACTTTTACAGGGAAAAATGGGTAATTGGGCAGAGGATAGCTGTTTTCGTTTAATCTCTTGGAATATAGCTGGCCTTGGGCGGAGATTAGAGGATCCTGCTTGGCTAGATTATATTGAATCTTTTGATATTGCCTGCCTCCAGGAGACATGGAGTACTGTGGATCAGAGCTTGGACAGTTTCCAAATGTTTAATGTTTGTGCAACACCATCGCAAGCTGGGAGAGCAAAGGGTGGACTTGTTACAGATATCTCTGTAAAACATAATTTAATACATGTGACCCGAGTGGTGGAATCACCTTGGTATCAATTGCTTATGATCAAGGACTTATTCCCAGTAACCATTCTTCTTATAAATTGGTATTACAATATATTCGATTCTCAAGTAACCGTGGTTATTGAAAATTTACAGGAAGAAATTACTAAGGTTACAAACAGGGTTTTCCCTCTTTTTATTATATGGTTAGGTGATTTTAATTGTGAGCTATGTAAATTCAGTGGATCTAGAGTATGCGGTCTGATGGATCTAACTGACCAACCTATGGCTCATTTTACTCATTCAAAACAGGGGGAGGCTCTAAATAGTATTGTTGTGAATAATGATTTATGTATTTTGTATATGCCTAGTTTTTCTGGTGCACAGAATATACCTACTTTCCAAGGTACTGGGGGCAGAATGAGTATAATTGATTTTGCCATGGTATCTAAGGGTTTCTCTCATTTTCTAAAAGATTTTAAAATTGAGGCGAACCCTGCCAGTGACCACAACCCCTTAATTTTGAGCTTTAACCTGGTTTTTGAAAAGACCCAAACTGTGGAACAACCGATAGTATATAGCCAAAATCAGGGTGTGACCATAAGGTGGGAGAAAGTAGATGTGGGGCAACTGGAGATAGATGTTTTTAAGGATAATAAGGACAAGATAGAATCTTGTCTGATGCCTATATCTGACCCAGATTGTACAATTAAGAATTTCGAATTATTACTGGGAAATGTTGCTTCACACCTTGTAAAGCTAGGAGGGAGGAAACAAGATAGGGGACCTAAATGGTTTGATGAGGAATGTTCCTCTGCCCACACACGTCTATTAAAGGCTTTACGCCAAGTCCCACGTGACAGGGATTTGGTTAAATCGGCTAGGAAAAGGTATAGAGATGCAGTCAGTAAAAGGAAAAATGATTTACGGACTAAGGCATGGGAAGATCTGGAAAAAGCGGCTGATTTAAGGGATAATAGGCTTTTCTGGGAGGTAATAAACCGGCCTTTTTTGAAAACAGGTGAAGAAAGTACTATCCGAGTGCATATATCTGAAGACTCCTGGGTAGCTCATTATAGCAAAATCTTTAATCCAAATGAGATATTGCTGACTGCTACCACGGGAGCAGGCGATTTTAATATGGCGTCAGCAAAATCACTTAGTGACTCCTTAACGCTTTCAGAGGTAAAAATAGCCTTAACCAAGGGGGCTGCTTTAAAGGCCCCAGGCCCAAATGCAGTACCCTTGGATCTTTTTAAACATAATTCGGAGGTTTGGTCCTCATTACTTTTGAATGTTTTTAAGGCAATAATTCTGGAGCCCATCCCGACTTCTTGGAAAGAAGCAGTGGTTGTACCCATTTTTAAGAAGGGTGACAAGTCTGACCCACGCTGCTACAGGCCAATATCACTAATAGATGCATCATGCAACTAATGGGTAGGGTGATATTGGCTCGCCTTGAAACATGGGCGGAGACACAGGGGGTTATTGTGGACTCCCAATATGGATTTAGAAGAGGGAAAGGAACCACCGAGCAGTGCCTAAATTTAGCAATAATTATGGGCAAGTACATGGGTGCCAAGAGTAGTTCTATTCACTTGGCATTTATGGACTTGTCCAGTGCTTTTGACACTGTGTGTAGGGATAAGCTATGGCGGATGATGGAGGCTATGGGGTTTGAGGAGCCCTTGGTTACCTTGCTTCGTAGGCTCCACGCTGCTACAATGGTGAGAGTTAGATATGGCCCTGGTGGGGAGAAGACTAGACCTATATTGTCCACTGAAGGTGTCCGTCAGGGATGCATTTTAGCTCCCTTTTTATTTCTGGTCTATACTAATGGATTAGAATGTTTTCTGTTAGAAACCTGTGCTGATTTTCCACAGATCAATGGCAAAAGAATCTTAATGTTGTCATATGCAGATGATACTGTTTTAATGACCCTCACCCCCAATAGCATGCAGATTTGCTTAAATGCTTTTGACAATTTTATGGGAAATTTGGATCTCGGGGTCAATTTCACTAAATCATTTGCCATGACTTGCGGTTCAAGAAGTGTTAAAACCCGCAAGTATATAGTGAGGGATTCAATTATAGAAAAAGTTGATAACTTTAATTATTTGGGTAACTTTTTTAACAAAAAATGAATTGGGAACCCTTGATATTACTTCGGGTCCAAAAGGTTACACAGTCAAATGAAGCGCTTTTTCGTTTTGCCAGTAAATTAGGACAGCGGCGAATAGCAGAAATAATATCCTTGTATAAAGCTAAGTGTGTTTCTGTTATAACTTTTGGTGCTGGAGTTTGGGGGTCACAAAATTGTGAAAAGCTCCAGATTATGGAGAATAAATTTATAAAACGTCTCCTATCAGTCCCATCGGGTTCCTCAAACAGTTTTTGCCATGGGGAGGTTGGAATGGAGTTTGTGACCGACACCATACATGTAGCTCCATTATTATTATGGGCTAAAGTTTGGCAATCGGAGGAATTGAAACTGACAAAAGAGATCCTCCAAGATTGCCTTAAACTTGATCACTATAGGGAGATTCCATGGCTTCGATATGTTGGGGATACCCTTTATAAGATTGGGTTAGGAAACATGTTTGAAAACCCTGACGTGATCAAAAAGGATGCTAAGTTAATTATAAAAAATGTTTACGGTTCTAAATTGGGTACCTTAAGGAACAGTGAACATGCTTTATGTGTCAGGGGCAAACTGGTGCGACCCTTTTATCTGTCATATATTACTAATACACAATGGCGTTTCTATCTAACAAGGTTTCGCCTTAACACTCTACACTTCCTTTTTGCTTATCCAAAGCAAGGGTGGTGGTGTGAGAAACTACCTTTCTGCCCCTGTAATAATAAGGTATTGCAAAATACTCTGCACCTTATTCTTTTTTGTGCTCTGTATAAGTCCCAAGAAACACTTTTATTAGACCTTTACTATTATCCTTTGGATCATGTTATTACAAAGAGGGATATGAATACCTATTATCTTTGTCAACCCCAAACATTTGTAATGCTGTACTTATTAGATCAGCACTGGTTATTAGAAATCGATATTGAATGTATTGGAATCCAGAAATATGTAAAAATGTATTGTGGTTTTGTATTGTGTTTTTTATATTGATGTATACTTTTATGATTCCTTTGTGGAACCGAAATAAAGTTTTTTGACTGACTGAGTCTCCTTAAGAAAGTATAAAATGTGCAGAACAATATTACATGGATTGTTGATTGGTTGGAATTATTAACACAGGGGCATAATTGGAGGTTTAAGGACCAGTCATTCATTTTAGGCAAAGTAACTAGTCTGTGAAATACCTCCAACCTAAATCTGGTTAATAAAAATCTATCATAAAGTCCAGCTACAAAAGTTAAATAGGGTTGGATATTAAAAGTAGTTAAAATCAATTGATTGTGGAGTACAGTAGGTTTTAATATCTCTGGTGATATTCTAATAGAATCCAGCAACACAAGACCCTCCTTTCTCAATTCTTTCCTTGATGTTTGCCGAATAGAAAAAGGGTTAGTAAAATACTCAGGGTGACCAAAGTCTTTTAGAAAATTTCGGACATATTTTATCCATGGAATGTGCAAAACCCCTTCCAATTTTAAAGCGTCTAGTAAAATATCCCTGTTTAACTTGGCCTCTTCTTTGGTCCACAACCTGTGCCAAAGAATTACAGGTTCGAGCTTTATTAAGTCAGAAATGAAGGGGAGTCCCAGCTCTGCATGACATATGCAGGATGAGGTGATATTCGAGACTGATAAAATATATCTTAAGAAAGAATTTATTATGCGTTGGATTGGAAGCAAGTCAGCAAATCCCCAGACTCCTGCCCCATATACTGCAGATGAAACACACATTGCCTTATAGATCTTAATAAGCTCCTCTGGTGGCCTTTTACCCAGCTTTCTGGCAAAGGTGCTAAGGGCAGTTGTTGTCCTTAGGAGTACCAACTTTTTAGCTGTAACTGCTTGTACCCAAGTGTCATTGTGGGCAAAAAGAATTCCCAGGTAAGAGAACATTTTAGTTGCCCCGATCTTCTGCCCTGCAAAAACATGTCTTTAAATCTCTTAATACCAAGGCTGCAGTGCATGATAAAGGTCTTAGAGGAATTTACTCTCAGGCCTAGATTTTCCATAAAGTGAGAGAAGCTATCTAACACCCTCTGAAGGCCAACCTGTGTGCGGGACATCAGCACGGCGTCATCCGCGTATAGGAGCGCTGGTTTTGGGCATCCTGCCACTTGTGGGAAATCTTTATTATCTTTTAAGGAGGGCATCCCCCAGACCGTTGATATAAAGATTAAAAAGAAACGGAGCCAGGACACAACCTTGCCTGACTCTGATCTTAATCGGAAAAGCAGCAGAGCACTCACCCTTCAGTCCACAGCGCACACGTGCCTTGGCATCACTATAAAAACGCTTAAGAAAATCTGAATCTCAACCTCCATATCTTCTAAAGTGGACCAGAGTTTACTGTGAATCACACAGTTAAATGCGGCTGTGAGATCCACAAAAGCTAAAAATAGATTCACCTGTTTCGCCCTTGTGTATTTCCCTACCAGGATTGACAGATTTATGTCCTGCTCTAACGTTCCGAGGCCAGCACGGAAACCGTACTGCAGGTCAGATAGAACAGAGTTCTCCTCTGCCCAGTCCTGGAGGTGTTCAAGAATTATTCTGCCTATTACTTTTGTTACACCATCAAGTAAGGAAATAGGCCTGTAACATCCAGGATCCTGCCTGTTCCCATTTTTAAAGCTGGGCACAATGGTGGACTCTACCCAGGTAGGAGGAAATGAGGTACTACAACTGGCATTGATCACCTGGACTAAAATGGGCCCCCACAGAGAAATATTTGATTTAAAAAGATCTACGGGACCCCATCAGGTCCAGTGGCCTTCCCTCCCAGACTTTTAGCGAATGCCCGTTCCACTTCATCTAGAGTGAACAACAGGTCAGAGTAATGATGGGATGGGTTCAGGTTATAATCCTCCTGGACATTACTGTCCATCGTGTCAGGATTTCCCTCACCATTATATACTTTTGAAAAGTGCTCAATCCATTGGGCCTCACTAATAGCTATTTCGATGGTTGGGCCAGCCTTGCATAAGAGAAAAGGCTTTTTAACAACCTTCCAGAATGCCAAGCTATCGTTCGCCAATGAGGCCATGTGTAATGCCTCCCAGGCCTTCTTCTTCAAAGTATTTTTCCTGACCCTAATTGCTTGTTTATAATCCCGTCTAGCAGTCCTCAGATCGACCAAATTTCTTGGGTATTTATGTGGCTCCCTTTTTAGGTGAGAATGAGCATGAGGGCACCTGGAATCAAACTATCCATTCCTATGTGGATTACTATTTTTGCGTCTGAGAAGGGATTCTTTTATAGTATTGGATATCGCCAGGAATGAGGCTAAGATGTTATCTGGGGCGGCTATTTCAGACAGACATGTCTCAATGGCAGGTTTGCCTCTACACACCACTGTCTTAGTTATAGCTACCGGATCCACCATACACCAGCGCAAAGAAAAACCATTTACACTCCCAATGGCTATGTTTTCTAACAGATGAAAGTTGGTACTTGATTTGGCCATTTTATCTGATGACAACATGAGTGACAAGCACAAAGGAAAGTGATCGCTAAGGGAAATATCTGAAACATGAATTGAGTAGAGGCTATGCGCATGATTACTTGACATTAAAACATAATCTATAGTGGAACACAAGCCCCTACCACTAAAGGTCCAGGGCATGGGAACGGGTACTGGGCACAAATCGTTAACAAAGCCCAAGTCGAGGAAAAAAATTAATTAGTTAAAGTGCTACCCTAAAATAGAATGTCGGAAATGGGAAGAACATACCCCCTCTTCAATTAAAATCCCACAGAGATTATTTTCAGCATTGGGGCATAACGCAGTTAAAATCGCCTGCCAATAATATCATCATATCTTTCGTCTTGTTCTCCCCAATGGATTTCAACAATTTTGTAATACTCTTTGTAACAGTTGCTACTTCAGCTTGAGGAATATTATTATAAAAATTAGTTAAGGCAATACAGTGTTTTACATCTATATCCAATATGAGATTTGGAATTTGATAATAAGGGTTGTTTGCACACATAGTTATTTCATTAAACTTCAAAGCACTTGATATAGAGGTGCAAAGACCACCCTTGGCCCTTCCACTCAAACCACCTATTTCTGGCGTATGATAGGTCATATACCCGTTCATATGGACTGCCTCTTTTGACCATGTTTCTTGAAGGCATAGTTTGTCGATTTGCAATACAAAATCCCACCACAGCTGGTTACATAACTTGGAGCGGATGCCCGCAATATTCCATGAGGCAATATTAGAAAGAGCTAATTTATCATTCTCTAGGGTAGAAATAAGAATTACTATCCCTAATGGGTCCTCAGGTACCTCACCATGTGGCTGGGATACATTTGGGCAGTCCATAGGGTTAGGTGATGTTTCCACAGTTAGAGCTCCCAAGCCTAGGACCTCCTCCCTCTGGTGGCATTAATGGGGCTCGATAGAGAGTCATTTCCTACCCAGGCCGATCTAGACTTACTCTTACTTTTGGGACTTGCAGGTACAGGATTAAATTGAGTGGGAGTCCCCAGAGTCAGTCAGTCGACATCTTCCAATGGATTCAGGGCATCAAAGAGATTACTCACAGGAACCCAAAATCTAGGCTCCCTATTCCCTCTGAAATCTCCTCCTTCAAATGATGGCCAGCAGAATTTAAAGTATATTGATTGTTGGTAGAAATAACCGAGAGGGAGAATGTTTATATTATTAGAGTTGACAGGCCCAGTGCTTCCCCTATCCAGGATTGCGCGCACCAAAGATGGCGAACCAAACGTTAGTACCACACAGTCCCCACGTACAGTTTTTCTAGAGGTACCCACAAACCCTATTCTCCGTACCATTTTAAATTCTGAGAAGAGGGTGTTTTTAATACCGGTCCTTAAACCAAGGAGATGTAATGCCTTGTTCCTCAGGGTCGACAATGTTCAAAGATATTATGTAAAAAAGGGGGTACATTTGTCAAAATAACCGTATCCGGGGCAAGTTAAGATTTTGTGGTGATTTCATGGGGTTGCCTCGATGATCCTGAATATTTCTTTCTCTCTCTAAGTCTTCATCTTCAGGCTGGCCAGGCGGTTTAACGCCTAATGTTCCCCTTTCTGCATTAACTATATTACTAACTTCTGCTGGTGAAGATCCTGCATTAGGGAGATGGTACCCACTTCGAATAGGGATAATGAGGTATTTGAAGTAGTATCATTACAAAACTCCTGGTCTGCACTTGCTAAGTATTGGAGTGTTAACAACTTGACCATCCTCCCTGCCCTTCACCCCGTTGTTTGGTGGGCATGGGTTGGACTCAAAATTAGGAACCAGTGGGACTGGGGGTTTACGGCTTACCATCCCCTCCACCTTGGTCAGCCTAGTTTCTACCATTGATATTTTTTGTAGAATTGGATCCAGTAGTACTGTTATCATTGTTTCCAATCTACCCCAGAAATTCTCCTCTTGAATACTACCCACGTTCTTTGCTGTAACAGTAAGTGGGGTGGTAATAGTAGCATTGGGGGGACCTTCGTTAGATTCTGTTAGATCTATGGTAGTTCTTAAGTTCTTCTGAGTTACTCTTTGTCCTATTTTATTCTGTTTGCATGTTCCTCTGCTCTTCCTTTTTTTTAGGTGGTTCTGCAATATGGTCTGTGCCTGCTTTGGCTTTTTGGCCTCTAGTATTGACCATGGACCTAACGGGGATATGCTCAGTGCCAGATGAAAGGATAGAAGAAGTATCCTCTATCACAAGCTCTGGGTCATGTCGTTGTAACTGGCTAGTTTGAGGGGAAGCTGCCTTATGTGTGGGCATTATACTAGGTTCCGCTAGTACTGGGGTCAAAGAATGTCTATTCTGGTAAGGGAGGGGTTCGAGTGATAGCCTACGCTCTGTAAGTTGAATCTCCTTAATTAGCACTGATTCTGCCCTTAATAGGAAAGCGTCAAGGGTCCCGACAACACAATGTCCTGCTTTCCGCTTACTCATTGCGGAAATGTAAAATCATGTAAAGTAACTCTTAGAATACTATTAAGAAAAGTTAGCCATACATATGCAAAGAAATACAGAGGCCAAATATGCTAGCAGCAAAAATCTTTGGGGTGCAAGTAGCAATTTGTTTTGTTGTTCCAATATATATCAAAATTAAGAGTCTTAATCCACTTACAGATAAAGGAGCACTCAAAAAAGTTGGTCACAGTACCTTGCTCATCGGACCAGGTTTGATTCAGGGACCTAGGGGTTAGAGGGGTGGCCCTGCCCTGCCTCTTCCTGGTGATGAGGGGCGCGGACGGGCCTGTCCCCCTTGATGCGCCTCCTGGCGCTCTCTGTGTCATTGTCATGGCTTCTCTGCCGCAAGAGCTGCTGGGCAGTGTAGCCCCCGGCAGAACGCTGGTGGTGTCCGGCATAGCCCCGGTTCAGGCAGCCTCCGTGGGCTCGTAGAAGATCTTCAGCAAGGGGCGTCTGGCAGTGGCAAGTGAAAAAAACAGCAAATCGGGCTCGAGCCCTTCCCCCACTTTATGAGCCTCATGGCACTCACTGTGTCGTTGTCGCGGCTTCTCTGCCGCAAGGGTTGCTGGGCAGTTTAGTCCCTGGCACAACAAAGGCGGCGGCCGGCGTAGCCCCGGTTCAGGCAGCCTCCGTGGGCTCGTAGAAGACCTTCAGCAAGGGGCGTCTGGCAGTGGCAAGTGAAAGAAACAGCGGATCGGGCTCCCGCGCTGGGAGAGCACTGCCCCCCTGTATGTGCCTCCTGGCGCTCTCTGAGTCGTTGTTGCGGCTTCTCTGCCGCAAGGGCTGCTGGGCAGTGTAGTCCCCGGCAGAACAATGGCAGCGTCGGCCCGGTTCAGGCAATCTCCGTGGGCTCGTAGAAGACCTTCAGCAAGGGGCGTCTGGCAGTGGCAGGTGAAAGAAACTGCAAATCTTTATGCACCTCCTGGCTCTCTCTGTGTCGTTGTCGTGGCTTCTCTGCCGCAAGGGCTGCTGGGCAGTGTAGTCCCCGGCAGAACAATGGCGGCGTCCGGTGAAGCCCCAGTTCAGGCAGCCTCCGTGGACTCGTTGAAGACCTTTAGCAAGGGGCATCTGGCAGTGGCAAGTGAAAGAAACAGCAAATTGGGCTCCAAATGTACTCAAAGTGGGAGGTGCAATATAGCCTTCTAACTCAAAATGCCGATGTGAAATGCAGTTTTTATTATTGTACAAGAAAAAGGCCAGCAATAATAGCAAACCAATTAATCCTCTTCAACTGCCACTCTCACATCCCGTTGCATGTAGCACATGTCAGCAGCTGAACGGCTTCATGAAGCTTACATCACAAGGAGAAGCTGTGAGACATCTAATTTTACCGACTGTGAGGAAGGGGCAGGGGCCGTGGCCGAACATAAGGTCCAGACACCGACAACTGAGACTACAGCAACCTGGGTGCCTTACCATTGTGGGGACGAAGACCTTCCGACGGCACAGCTAACAAACTCGTCCCTCCTCCCACAGACTGCCGGAAATAACCCGGATGTAGTTCGTGCCTACGGAGGCGGAACCAACAGCAACAGCACTGCAAGCATTGGCCACGTGGATGGATAGTCACTGCCTTAAACTAAACAGCTCCAAGACAGAAGTCTTGGTGGTGGGTGGTGATCAACGGCCCTGGACTTGTGACTGGTGGCCTAGTTGTCTAGGCGCTATGCCTATACCGTGTCCTGAAGCAAAGAACTTAGGGATATGGATGGATCCGACACTCTCTTACGAGACACACATCAATCGTTTAGTAGGCAAGTGCTATGGAGTCCTAAAGACTCTCAATAAAACCCTGGACCTCCTCCCTCTGGAGGCTCGACGCACTATGACCCAGGCATTGATTACTTCACGCCTCGACTATGGGAATGTCCTCTTCTTGAGAGCCTCTAGTAAAAGCATAGGCCGACTCCAGATACTGCAAAATGCTGCAGCCCGCCTAGTGCTTAGACTCCCAAGAAGAGCCAACTCCGCAACCGCCCTGAAGGCCCTCCACTGGCTCCCAGTGAAAAAAAGAATAATGTACAAAGCCCTCCTAACATGTCATCGGATCCTATGGCATAAAGCTCCCAGTTATCTGGCAGGTCTGGCTACTTGGTATGAACCACGCAGATCGCTTAGATCGGGCGGCAAGGGCACGCTTGTGACCCACCGCCATAGGAGAGAAAAAATGGGAGGCCGATCTTTTAGAGTAGCGGTTGCCATAGGATGGAACAAACTCCCCATCAGTCTCCGCCTGGAGCCTGCAGAACCTATCTTCCGACGGCAGCTGAAAACTCATCTGTTCTCCTCATAGGCTCCTCTGTTCCCTGCCTCGCATCTGCTCTTCCCTCGGACGAGCTTTTCTTCTCTCTTTAGCGCGGGGACACGCTGGGATGGCGTAATCCATGCGCTCTATAAATGCCCTTATTATTAGCAGCCAATCGGAAGGCTGGACGAGAGATCAGGACGCGCAGAAAAGCGGAACAGCCAGAGAAACAGGTGTGTCAGCAGAGCCGAATTGGGAAGAGGATTGCCGAGACCTCGAGGACGCCGAAGACGCCGAAGACACCAAGAACAGCAAAGCAGACCCGGTAGTCACCAAAGTGGAAGACCCTCCAAGGACGGAAGACGCCAAAGGAGCAGACGTGCTCGAAGAAGACGAGCCCGAGACCTGGACGGAGGATTGGTGGTCCCGGAGGACGCAAGAGCCGCCACAACTCAGGAGAGTTGTGGCTAGCGCTGGTACGTGTCGGGGAGCAGGGTTTAGGGAAGGGGTGGGTGTGTGTGATACGGGCGGTGGGCGGTGAACCAGAAGCCTGAACACTCTTGTCTGCCTCATTTGCCAAGGGGGGAGGGGTTGGAGGAAGAGTATTTCTTTTGAGCCTTAACATGTCCTGCTAAGCACCCTCCCGCCTTAAAATCCTCGAGCACCCTCGCAATCCCCTCCTACTTAAAAATTCCCGAACACCCTCACAAAACCTTTTTCCCTCTTTCCTTAAAAATAGCACATGGTTGTGGTGACGGTAACCCCTTTTATATTTAGAGCAAAATCCTAATATCTGCTCTCTCTTTATTTTGAGCCACTCCGGGACCCCGAACCAACAGAAACCCGTAATAGGTTTCTCAAGACTGAAGAGTCACCCAAGCTGCCATCCAGACATAGAGGACCTTCCTACTCTCCTGGAGTCAACCTTCCTGTTTCCGGACTTTTGGATTTCCCCTTATTGTTTTTTTTTTTTTTTAACTGGACACTCATGACTACAGTTTACCCCGCAATAAGCAATCTTTAAACTTAATAAACCTCTCAATATTCACCCCATAGCCCTCCTTGCTTCTGCTTCCGACCATCCCTCCAACATTTGGTGTCAGAAGTGGGATCGGAGGAAATGGAAGCCGTAGTAGAAAAAAATGGCGGAGGGACAAGATCGCCTAGAAAAAATTATGACCCGATTTTTGGAAACAGCAGAGTCCGACAGGGAAGCCCTACATAAGACTATTACGGGTCAAGGACAAACAGGAAGCGGCCATAGGAAAATTGGCAGAAACATTAGGACAGCCTCGCAGTTATACCGCCCCCCCTCAGTAGTGGTACAAAAATATGTACAAGGAGAGGATCCTGATTTTTTTTTGGCTAACTTCGAAAGGATGGCCCGGGCTGCTCAATGGCCCGAGGACAGGTGCGGTCAGTATTTGGGACCTATTCTGTGTGGGGACCTACAAGCACCCTATCAAGCCGCAAATCCCCTCTGAACCACACCATACCTTGACATAAAGCAGTGTGTCCTTGAGAGAATGGGGATAGATGAAGAGACTTACCGAATACGATTCAGGCAGATCAAAGAAGGCCCACAAGAAGACCCCAGGGCCCTCTGCCATCGCATTCGAGACGCTGCTGACCGATGGTTAAAACCCTTGACTTCTACCAAAGAGGCCATTCTTGAAAAGATCTATTTAGAACAGTTCCTGACGTCGTTACATTCACCCATCCAAAATTGGGTCCGACAACATATTGATCTAACACTAGAAAAAGCGGTAGAAGTAGCAGCAGCATATTTTAGGGCTCAAGAATTAAAAAAAGGAAAAGATGAAGGTTCATGGAAACACCCGAGTCACAACCCCGCCCAAGCACCATGACCTTCCCTGTACCCAAAGAAAACAGAAACTGTAACTCTAATTCCCACTCCTTCCCCTACCACTGCTAGACCTATTGCACCCGCGGGACCACAGTGTTACCAATGTGGTACCTTTGGACATACAGCCAGGGTGTGCCCACAGAGAGAAGAACCAATGGAGGTTGGGTATACACGGGTCCTATATGGTGGTCAAGATACCGAACCTAAAGCATTCCACAGACAAATAGCGATAAATGGAGAACCCAGAGAAGCCTTAATAGACACAGGAAGTAAACAAACCCTTGTGAGACCCCAAATCGTCCCAGGAGGACCACCCCTTCCGACAGGAATGGTGAACATACAGTGCATACATGGAGACAGTAAGACATATCCTATGACAGACGTTTCTATACAACATCAGCCAACTCAAAGTCCCATACGAATGAAAGGCGGTCTTCTTCCACGACTCCCTGAGCCTATGAAACTCGGAACCAACTATCCTCATTTTGATAATGTGTTGACAGAACAAGAAACAGGAGGAAAAGAGTGGAGAGAAGAAGCCCCTTTTTTCTCAGAGCCCCATCCTGATTGGGCACCAGGAAAAGACAGAAAAAGTAAACGACAGAAAAGAAGAGAAGAAAAGAAAGGGAAACCTGTTCTGCTTACAAACCCTGAACCCACTCTGTGGGAACACAATAGAAATTTCCGAGCAGCTCAAAGAGAGGACAGTACCTTGCAGGAAGCATGGAAACAAGCCCAGGAACAGGAAGACCCCCTCCAAGTAGGTCCCTAATTCTTCACAAAGAAGGGATTGTTATATCGAAAAGGGGGGAAGATACTTCCCTCTCAACTACTAGTCCCCGTACCTGTAAGGATTGCAGGCTGGTTCCACAGGAGCGTCAGGAATCCGAAGAGTAGTCCGCAGCCTTCCCCTACGGTCTTCCGACTCTATCAAGCACTAGAGTACGAGAGACACGCCAGGGGAAAACAGGGAAACAAAACAAGGAAAGAAGGGGGAAGACAATGATGGCTGATGGTATTCTCCAGTAGTGAATATAGGGTACTTCAATGAAGGCAACAAGAAATCAGGAAGGCTGAAATGACAAGAGGAAACACTCTAGCTCTACTCCAATCAAACAGGATATTGATTATACATGTACATAAACATATCACGTACCCCAAGTTCTTAATATGACTCTGATTTAGCAGATGGAGGTGGTAATAAGGTACAACGTCTGGAGCTATAAGAAGGATGACACAGTTATTAAAAGGAGTATTATAGTCTAGATGTTGTATGTTTGATAGCACTCTAAACAACCCCTCTCTTACTTCAACTATCTTGGAACTGCCATTGAAGACCCCTTCAATAACGTCTGGTACACAAAGAACCTTCCATTTAATCCTTCCGCAGATGTCTTTATGAATAATCACCATCTATGAGAACCAAACAAATTCTATACAATCTATATACATGGAACAATGATAAGGCAAAATATTGGTAGCGCATAAACGCTCTTACCGTGATTCCCTGTAGTGAGGAATAGAGGCACCCACCCAGATCCACGCAAGAGTGCCACGAAATACCAAGGACAGAGTTTCCAGAATATAATGGAAAGGGACGGTGGAAGCTCCTGGAAACAGGGACCTTGCAGGTAAGGTGGGGACAGGAAAATAATAAAGGAGAAACCTAACTGACTAACTAAGTAAGGAGAAAAATGAGGGAAAACACCACACCGGACAGCGGAGCAAAACCCGGCTGTCAGGCTTACAAAAAAATACTGGGAAGCAAGAGGGAGACTGATTCCACCGGATGGCGGAGCTAAGCCCGGCCGCCGGGTGGAACTGAGGATCAGCGCAATAATTCAGAAGTTCACTATATAGCCGTGAACTAGTTCTTAGTAAAGCAGAGAACGGAGCAGTGCCCGGCCGGATGGCGGAGCAAGGCCCGGCCGCCGGGCGAGGCACCAGGAGTGGGGGAGAGGAGAGTGCGTACGCACAGTGTAATGCCCGGCCGAATGGCGGAGCAAAGCCCGGCCGCCGGGCGGAGCAAACAGCAGTGAAACGCCTGAGGCAGAAAGGCACTGTAAACCAAACGCGTAAGCGAGCCCACTTGAGCTGGATGCAGGGGAACGCTACACGAAGGAACAGCGGACAACAGCAGAACAGGTCCAAGAATAACGAAGTCAGAGAACAGGAACGGAACCGGAAACAAGGGAAGCTTGACGCAGGAACGTGAAGCGTCGTTCCCTGTTTCCAGGTTCCTTACATACCGGGTTTCTTAAAGGGACCGCGTAGGGGATTCTGAAAGCATGACAGTACCCTTGCGCGAAAAAATCCTGTACCTTGCCCATAGCCACTTATTAGGGGGACATTTTGGTGGAGAGAAAACAGAGAAGGCAATACAAGAGAGATTTTATTGGCCTGGGATTTATCACCAAGTTAGGAAGTATTGTAAAGAGTGTGCAGTGTGCCAAAAAAACAGTCACTCCCTTCCACCCCGTGTACCTGTAAGACCCCTGCCCTTAATTGACGTACCTTTTTCAAGGGTAGGAATGGACATCATAGGACCCCTGTTACCCTCCCGTAGCGGATGCCGGTATGTACCCCTCCTGGTAGATTACGCCACGAGATTCCCTGAAGCAGTAGCTTTGCGACAGCCTAATACCACCCAGGTCGCTAAAGCCATGATTAGTATCTTTGCGAGAGTTGGGTTTCCGAAATAAATATTGACTGATCAAGGTACTCCTTTCACCTCAAGACTCATGAGACAGGTATGTCAACAATTACATATTAAACAAATTCACACAGCAGCCTACCACCCCCAGACTGATGGGCTGGTGGAACGTTACAATTCCACGCTAAAAACCACCCTAAGGAAACTCCTCAATCTTGAGTCACCCAAATGGGAGGACATGCTTGCTTTAGCCCTTTTTGCCATTAGGTGCAGCCAACAAAAGAGCTTGGGTTATTCCCCTTTTGAATTGCTGTATGGTAGGCCTTCACGTACCCTCATGGATATGGCCCGAGAAGGGTGGGAGGAAGAAAGTGATACTTCTAAACCTGTACTAGATTATGTTACCAATCTGATGTTCCACTTAAATCAGGTAAGAGAGATTGTACGAGTAAACTTAGAACAATCTCAACTGTCCCAAAAGAGACAGTATGACAAATCCGCTAAAGAAAGGACATTAGAGATAGGAGATCAGCTTTTGTTGTTACGTCCTTCCTCCGAACATAACTTACTTAGTCAATGGCAGGGCCCCTTTAAAGTGGCGGAAAGAGTGACCCCAGTTACCTATAAGCTGGCCATGGATCCCCAAACTACTTTAACTCAAATTTTCCACATAAATCTTTTAAAGAAATGGGAGGGTCCTACCCCTGTATTGCTCGCAGAACCATCCGAGTCTCTGATGGACCAAAGTATCAACCCCGATCTATCTGAGTCATTAAAAGAAGAATTAAAACAAACCCTCATTTCTCTACAGAAAGTCTTTTCACTGACACCAGGAAAAACCACACTAGTAGAGCATTAGATAAACACACCTCTTGGGAAAACAATACGATTAAAACCGTACCGTATTCCTGAAGCCCGGAGAGAAGCCATAGGTCACGAAATCCAACAAATGTTACAAATGGGCATCATAGAGCGCTCTAAAAGTGAGTGGTGTTCACCGGTGGTATTGGTGCCAAAACCAGATGGGTCCATACGATTCTGTATCAACTTTAGGGAGGTGAATAAGATATCGTAGTTTGATGCTTATCCGCTCCCTAGAGTCGACGAAATGGTCGAGAAACTTGGAAGAGCCCAATACGTCAGTACCCTAGACCTATGTAAGGGATACTGGCAGGTCCCATTAGGGCCACAAGACAGGGAAAAGACCGCCTTCAGCGCTCCAAGCGGTTTGTACCATTTTAAAGTCCTGCCTTTTGGCTTACATGGTGCCCCTGCAACATTTCAGCGTTTAATGAATACAATCCTACAGCCTCACCAACAGTATGCGGCGGCCTACTTAGATGACATCATCATATACAGTAATTCTTGGAAAGTCCATCTTATCCATCTAACTCAAGTTATTCAGTCATTTTGAGATACAGGGTTAACCATTAACCCTGCTAAAAGTCATTTGGCCTCAAAATCAGTAAAATGTCTGGGGTTCCTTCTGGGAGGAGGCTGTGTGAGACCACAAGAGGAAAAAGTTATAGCAATATCCCAATTTCCCTTCCCCAAAACTAAGAGAGATCTCAGGGCCTTTCTACGTCTCCTGGGGTATTATAGGAGATTCATCCCTTGTATTTCGGATATAGCTAGCCCGCTTACCAACCTATTAAGAAAAACCAGTCAGGCGTAAAGGTGTTTAAGAAACCCCTCCTCGGTAGAACTAGATGCGTTTCAAAAATCAAAACAGTGCATCACTTCCAGACCGATTCTTGCCAATCCCACCTATAAAGACACATTCATACTACAGACAGATGCCTCCGACCATGGCATAGGCGCTGTGTTGTCACAAAAAGACGAAGCAGGTCAGGAACACCCCATTCTGTTTATTAGTCGGAAGCTCTTCCCAAGAGAAACCCGTTATGCAGTCATTGGGAAGGAGGCCCTTGCCATTAAATGGGCTGTAGAAGCCCTACACTATTATCTTGATGGGAGAGAATTTCTGCTGTACACTGATCATGCTCCTCTGGAATGGCTTTCCCGGAATAAAGGGCAGAATCAACGAATCCTGAGGTGGTTCCTTGCTCTTCAGCCTTTCCGTTACACTGTGTTCCACCGAAAAGGGAAAGACCATGCAAATGCAGATTTTTTGTCCAGATATCCCTATGATCCATTTCTTGTGAACAAGAAAGTTTGGGAAGGGGAATGTGAGGAAGGGGCAGGGGCTGGGGCCGAACGTACGGTCCAGACACCGACACCTGAGACTACAGCAACCTGGGTGCCTTACCGTTGTGGGGACGAAGACCATCCGACGGCACAGCTAACAAACTCTTCCCTCCTCCCACAGACTGCCGGAAATAACCAGGATGTAGTTCGTGCCTACGGAGGCAGAACCAACAGCAACAGCAGCCAATCGGAAAGCTGGACGAGAGATCAGGACGCGCAGAAAAGCGGAACTGCCAGAGAAACAGGTGTGTCAGCAGAGACGAATCGGGAAGAGGGTTGCCGAGACCTTGAGGACGCCGAAGATACCGAAGACACCAAGAACAGCAACGCAGACCCGGTAGTCACCAAAGCGGAAGACCCTCCAAGGACGGACGACGCCAAAAGAGCTGACGTGCTCTAAGAAGACGAGCCCAAGACCTGGACGGAGGATTGGTGAGTCCCGGAGGACGCAAGAGCCGCCACAACTCAGGAGAGTTGTGACCAGCGCTGGTACGTGTCGGGGAGCGGGGTTTAGGGAAGGGGTGGGTGTGTGTGATACAGGCGGTGGGCAGTGAACTAGAAGCCTGAACACTCATGTCTGCCTCATTTGCCAAGGGGGGGGTTGGAGGAAGAGTATTTCTTTTGAGCCTTAACGTGTCCTGCTAAGCACCCTCCCACCTTAAAATCCTCGAGCACCCTCGCAATCCCCTCCTACTTAAAAATTCCCAAACACCCTCACAAAACCTTTTTCCCTTTTTCCTTAAAAATAGCACATGGTTGTGGTGACGGTAACCCCTTTTATATTTAGAGCAAAATCCTAATGTCTGCTCTCTCTTTATTTTGAGCCACTCCGGGACCCCGAACCAACAGAAACCCGTAATAGGTTTCTCAAGACTGAAATAGTCACCCAAGCTGCCATCCAGACATAGAGGACCTTCCTACACTCCTGGAGTCAACCTTCCTGTTTCCGGACTTTTGGATTTCCCCTTATTGTTTTTTTTTTTTTAACTGGACACTCATGACTACAGTTTACCCCGCAATAAGCAATCTTTAAACTTAATAAACCACTCAATATTCACCCGATGCGGCCTCCTCGCTTCTGCTTCTGACCATCCCTCCGACACCGACGTCTGGAGGATGAGAGCCCAAGAGGGCTGTGCTACGATTTAGACTTAGAACTCTGCACTAACCCTGGGCGTCGACCCAATTAACTGAGTGGTTTTTAAAAAAAAATGATATATTTTTTTTTGATTCACATAGCACTGAAATTGAATTTCACCTGATTGCGTTGGTTGCATAACATTGAACAGTAGATTATAAACTCTACGATATTTTAGATATAGATTTTGGGTTGTCATTGCTCTCAAACCTATCATCTTAGCGCCCACTTAACAAGGTCGGCCGCTCTAGCCATTATGCCGTAGCCTCTTTGTTACCCCGTTCTGCCTGCTCTGTCCTCCCCTGCACTAATCACAGGATGGGCCCTCTCATAATAAATACCTTCCCATTCCAAGGCACTTCCTGTTTTTCTTTTGTGAAAACATTTAATTACTCTTTCTCGTAGGCTTTTAGGGGTTGCAAGGGTACTGCTCATTTAGGGGAATTATTGTACTAGAGTAGCTTACCGCGTTTAATATTACTGCACTGACTCTGGGCTCCCTGCAAAGCAGGAAAAGCTAAACCATGCCCTTGGAGGCCCTGATAAATAATAGGTGGCACTGCTTGTGGAAGGAATGTTCATGGTGTGGTGTCCCATAATTTTGGGCATTCTTCCAACAAAAATATAAAGGTAAGCTTTGAATTATGTACTTATGACATGATTTTTTCCACTTCTCCTGACGGTAGTGAGCTCCTTGCTATGCACAAACAAGCTTTAGAATGGTTAGCACAGCTTGGAAATTAATCATCATATTTGGTTTTGTTCATCATGTTCGTTAGTAAGACGTCACAACTGATAGAAACTCTTATTAAAAAGTTCCCTTTGCTGCATGTTACTCTTTACTTCGTGTGACAGTGATAATATTGAATTTTACTATAGTGCGTGCTCACCGTCCTCAACGTTCTCTGAGTTGTCAGGTATGAATTTCTTGGTGATGGGTTAATCCACATGCAGGTGCTACTTTGGGGAAATGTTTTGTGACCCTTGCCCCACATCGCTGTCTGCCCAAAGTGTTTGTTCTGTATCTGTTGCTGAAGTTATATTAACCTCGTTGGTTCCAAACTTTCCTTCTTGGCGAGCCTTCGGCTCCTCGAAATACAAACCTTGTTTAAATGCGTGGGTACCCAGGAGCAAGGATAGGACCCCTCAAGGACCCTCATACATAAGGGGAGATGATGTGCCGACTGGGGAACCAGGTTTGAGCCTCGGCGTCAGCTCAGCATCCTGTGATTCTGGGCAAATCACTATCTCCCCGTGTCTACCAAAAAAAAGCATTTGCAATGTAATAGGTCCGCATTTGCGAGAGTTTGAGCTATTAGCATTGTAAATGGCAAAGCCTTTTACTTATGCGTTCTGAAAACCTGCAAGCAGTGCGTAAACATGCACTTTGTACTTATAGGGGTTGTTTATGAGAAGCATTGCTGGCAGTAAAATAGGCAACGTTACTGCCAGCCTTGCTTCTCATAAGTAATGACCATGCACCGCTTGCAGTTTTTCAAAACACATAAATAAAAGGCATTGTCATTTACAATGCTAATAGCTCAAACTCTCGCAAATGCGAGATCTATTGCATTGTAAATGCTTGTTTTATTTTATTTTAATTTTTATCCCCCCCCCCCCCCCCCCCCCCCGCATGACCCTCTGCTCACCCGCCCATCTTGCCGGCCACTACTGCCTGTGACTAGCAGAGATGTATTTGGGAGCAGGCTGATAAGCTTTCACGAGCATGTTCAAAGTGTCTGATATCACAGTGGCCTTTGTGGGAGGAAGTGTCCCATGTTGCTCTGTTTTGTTTCAGCCATGAAAGGAGCAGCCAGGCAGTGATCGGTTGGCGGGTGGATTGGGTTACCCCCACCACGTTCACTGTCGCAGCCACGGCCACCTGATAGAAGTGCTGTTATCCCTTGAGGGAACAACACAGGGCTTTATGACAAAGCTCGAAGGCTAAAGCCCCACTCAGACATTCGAAGCTGGCTCATGGCTTTGAGGTGCGGCCAGACATTGATGGGGATAAGGTACTAAGTGAAGGGACGAGGATGGGCCACAGACAGCCCTCTCTTGCTCAAAAAGTCGGTTTAGCTCCACATTCTTGTCAACATACTCTGAGCTGTTGGGGGAAGGTAACTAAATACATGATAGCCACTGTAAACACATAGCCAAGAGGTGTGCTAAAATTACCCATATTTGAAGGAATAGATGTTGTACATTTTAAAGATTTCAAACATGCATTTTGCAGACTCTTGTTGAGGTCTGACCCCGTTATTACTCCAAACTCCCCACCAGAGCTAGACTATTTCCTGTCGAGTGCAAACCAGGGAGAGGATGTGGCTTTACATCCAGCGCTGCTGATTTGGGACCTGGAGAACCAAGTTTGAGTCTCAACGTCATCGAACTCAAACACCTTGTGATTCTGGGCGAATCCCTTAATTTCCTGTTGCTTGATAAACACCAACAAAAAATATGAATCTGACCATGTGTAATTGAACTGGTGCTTGTGTAAAGCCTCCTGTGGCAAGGGAGCTGAGGTAGCGCTTGTGGTGTCGAACCTGTTACGCAACAGGTGTGACAAGGGACTGCCCCTCGGGCCAGGGGATCTGCTAGAAGACCCCCGTTGTTCTACTTTATTGTTGTGGTCCCAATGATCACGTGACACAGGTAATAAATGGGAGCCCGGCACTCGTGACGTTCGTGCTTTGTGGTTCCTGCTGCGCCGCCCGGCCTTGATGTCGTCGCGTGCACTCACTGGAGAGTGTGTGTGTGCACCTGCATAACATAACATTGGTGACGAGGGTGGGGGCAACCAACTTCACCTCTCCTCACTCCGTGGTGGCCGCGGGTGCATGGCAACCCGCACGCGGTGCTCATGCCACGGAGTGCATTGGATCAGGGTTGGCCCTCGCACCACGTGGCTGTGCTGTCCCAGTGATTCGGAGGAGGGAGCGCAGCGTGCTCTGTGTGCCTCACTGCTGTCACCAGCCACACGGATGGCCCTGAAAACGTACAACACCCTCTGGGACAGGTCAATGGCCCTGCATGTTTGAGCCAACTGCCAGATTCCAAAACCGAATCTAACTGCCTGGATACCCAGTGCCATCACAAAGAGACACTTCATTACCTTCACTGTTGTCTCAGCCCTGCTAGGTGCCTCTGCTTGTAGCTTTGATGTCAGGGCTAGGAGTGTTGTTTGGGAGTCCCAGGGGCACAGCAATTGAGGGTGCCCACGCACCCCCGTCTACACCACGAGCGCACGCCCTGCTGCCTGCTACCAGAAGGGGGGCGAGGTACATTGAACGAACATAATGGCTACGATACCGCCTTCTGGTGGGAGGGCCGCCGTCTGCTCAGGCCCCAAAATGGAAGGAATGGGTTGAGGGGCTAATTGTATTTTTTGAAGCAACAAAAGTAGAGAATGATTAAACGAGAGCAATGCTACTGCATCTAGGAGGCAAAGTGTTGGACTTGGCCCTTTTCCCCGAATTGTTTCGCTTTTCGCTCCCCTAATTTAGGATGTCTCCCCCATGGTAAATAAAGTTGTATAGGCCATGTGAGGTATGAGATGCCTGTTTACTGTGGAAATGTAACGCCATAGTGTGTGCACTTATTTACCCCCCATTGTAAACATGCACCCTGATGAAATGCTGTATTTGAAATGGCTGCCAAGGCTATGTGTTGTGCCACCTGACTGCAGTAGGTTAGCGGTCTAGTTGTCTGGTACTCAGCAATCCCAGCATTTGGAGGGATAGCCTGGCACCCAGGGTGCTCTACTCCTCCCCCTGAGCCAGTTTAAACCAGTTGCCCAGAGAATTCCAGAACCTGCTGGCACTGTCTGGGAGGTGGGGTGAGGAGGGCATAAATAAGGGGGCTGTGCCACCATGTGCTGAGAGAGAGTTGGGACAGGAACATGAGGGGACCTGCTGCCAGGGGATACCGCCACTTGGGCCTGTGTGCTGGACCCTGCACCCATCTATCACACCTCTACTGTCCCCAGGGCTAGTGGAAGACCCACTTCATGAGTTCAGGCTGCTGTGTAGGTGGAGGGCCACGCTACAGTGGGGATGGTGAAAGCCTACTGCCCTGTTTTATGAAGCCCCCACTAACTGCAGACCTGGCCCAGAAGTGCCTGATGCTCTGTCCCCCGGCCCCCTGAGGAAGAAGGCTCCCGCCCCTAGGTCCCTGAAGTTGCCGGGACCCTGCACCACGCCAGCGCTGCGCTCAGAAGTGCCTGAAAGCAAAGGAGAGCGCCTTGGACTGGACCCCCCACCACCCAAGAGGTGAGAAGAGGTACCCTGGGGCTTTCTGCTGGGACTGTCCGCCCCCTTGTGATGTGCTGCAGAAGCGCTGCCTGGCCTGAAGGAACTGTTTTACTGCGAAGCGCTGCCTGGCCCAAGAGAATGGGTGCCTGCTAAGCGCTATACTGCCCTGCTGTGGGTGTTGAAGCGCTGTGTCTGCTGAGCGCTGCGGGGACAGGAAAAACAGTGGGATTAAAAGCTGCCCCTGGTGCTAATTCCAAAGAAGCGGGAGCCTACCCCCCCGGCCAGTGCCCCGTGAGGAGAGCGGCGCGCCACCCGCAGGGCTCCGTGTGGCGAGGGAGCCCTGCCAACCGGAGAGAGGCTGCTGGAGTGCGGGCGGGGCCCCCGGTGTGGGGAGAGCCCCGCGTGCGACCGCATCGGAAGCCTGGAGAGGCCGGGGACGGCCGAGGCACACACCGGTGCCTGCCCCCGGCCAAGAAACGTCTGAATATCCGCCCAAAGGGCCCCGGTGAGTGGGGAGCTTGTGACGAAACATTTAAAAATAGATTGTCTGTTGCATCTCCTGTGGCGTCTCCTGGGATAAATGAGGGCTTATTCTTGTTATCACTTGTCCCGAGCCATAGCAGTGATGCTGGGGGGATAGAAGATGTGTCAGGTACCTTGGGATATAACCACTGGAAAAAAGGTGATAATAGACCTAGGGAGGATACACGCCCAGTTGTTATAGGCCCAGATGAAGTGATTAGGAGCCAAATAGCAGCTGTACCTGCTGTGCCCCATGTTACGAATGAGGGATCTTCCCTATTTTCACTCGTCTCATGGAACACTGCGGGGGTGCGTGCAAAATTGAATGATCCCGACTGGAACGCATACATAAACACATTTGACATCTGTGTGTTGCAGGAAACCTGGGATACAGTACAACTGCACAGGGTTGGCTATAAAACCTATCAAATAGAGGCTGTCCCTTCCTTGAGAGGTCGTGCATCTGGAGGCCTCTTAGTATGGGTCAATGTTTCCATTAAATTAGCTATCAAAATGATCAACACCGACTCCTTAGACATTATGTGTCTAGAAATAACAACAGTGGATAATAGGGCGTTCTATTTATTTAATGTTTACAACAGCCCCCAATCTTCCCACAAGGAATCTATGTGTATAGGGAAGTTGGAGTCGCTCATGGATTCACTAAAAACAGAGTCAGGTGTTATTCTATGTGGAGACTTGAACTGTAACTTTGAACCAATCTCAGGGATAGCCATATTGTTTGAGGAGGAGGATAACGCCAATGCAATACCTGCCCTGAATGAGAATTGTATGGTTGCCGGTACAGCATTGGCGCTACAAATCACACGGTTCCTGACCTCACATGGTCTGAGAGCATGCAATGGCCGTATGCCTTCAGACAGCCCTAAAGCCCCTACATTTAAGAGAGGCAACTATGGGAGTAAAATAGACTATGTTATTGTCTCCCTTGATCTCTGGCCTTTTACAGTGGACCTAAAGGTCAAAGAAAGATACGAAAGTGACCACTACCCCCTAGAAATGAGTTTTCTATTAAGCATGGTTATGGAGCTTGACAACATGGAGGGAGGTCATAGTACAGTAACCTCAACCACTGCCGATAATATTGTTCTTAGTAACAATCGTAGGGCGGTCAAATGGGCATTCGTCCTAGAAAAGAGGATTTATTAGCTAATATTTATTGCATTTTTGCAGATACCCTGGACCAATATTGCCCCCTCAGCTGCACTCCCAAAGAATTTTCGATTTACATAAATCCCTTTTCAGCCAATTATTAGAAATTCTTACTAAAAAACCTAAAAGAGGTGCAGGTAGGACTAGTGCAAAATCTGTAGGCAAACCTTGGTACAACAAGGAATGCCGCCTTGCCAAAACTGCACTGATTAACGCTGTTAAAGGGGAAAGTCCGTCAATAGTCAGAGAGAAAAGAAAGGCTTATAACACAATAATATTAAGAGCCAAATCCTCATGGGATGAGGAATTGTGGCTCAATATGTTAACAGCCGCCAAAAACAAGGACCAGAAACAATTCTGGGAATTGGCAGCTAAGGAAAACAAACGAGAGAAAGGTTCCAGGGAGGTCTACTTAGATGAAGACACTTGGGTCAAGCACTTTTCCTCATTGTATGCTGCCAAAACCTCGACCGAGGCAGCAAATGATGTACCCCCGCTTACATCATCAGCTAACACTCACCAGGTAGTGTTTACTCTAAAAGAAACAGAGGCAGCAATTATCTCAATTAAGAAAGGGAAGGCGCCAGGGCTTGATAGAATCCCCGGTGACCTGTATTTGTAGAATATTGATGTCTGGGCACCCTATTTAAATCATTTATTTAACATAGTTACGGCTAGTGAGCACATTCCAGATACTTGGAATGGCGCAGAAATCATCACCATTTTTTAAAAAGGGGATCGCGGTGATCCAGCAAATTACCGCCCCATTAGTCTTTTAGATATCACGCAAAAAATATATGCTAGGCATATTCTAAATAGAATAAATTCATGGTTGGAGGAGGAGTCAATTTTATCCAAATATCAGGCGTGATTCCGAAGCAAAACAAGTACAATTGATCAAGTACTCAGATTATGCTGCTTGTATTGGAAGTATGTCATCATCCGCAAAGGTCACTTGTATGTGACCTTTGTTGACCTACGAGCAGCATTTGATCTCATTCCACGAGATCTACTTTGGGAAACCCTGAATAGGCAAGGGCTGCCTGGCGATTTATTAAAACTTGTAATAGGATTGCATCGGGAGAATTACGCCAAGGTCAGATGGGGCCCAAATGGGGAACTCACAGACCCGATTCCGATAAAAAGGGGAGTGCGACAGGGCTGCGTCCTGGCCCCTACTTTATTCTCCCTCTATGTAAATGATATTGCAACCTACATGCAAAATTGCGATAATGACTCTCCTCGACTGGGAGGGGAACGAGTTGCGTCCCTCCTCTTCGCGGATGATACATTTTAATATCACAAACGCCACGTGGACTACAGATCCTATTAGACAGGTTCCAAAAGTACTGTATCAATAAAGGTTTAGAAATTAATATAAAAAAAACAAAATATATGGCATTGAACCCGCATAAAACTTTTAAAAAGAATCTAATGTTAAATGAGCAAAGATTAGATTACGAGCACAGTTTTACCTACCTGGGGGTCTTGATGGATTCTGCAATGGGATGGGGCCCACAATTGGAAAAATCTAAATTGGTGTTTAAACAAAATTGCTTCCCAATAACACAGAGATATAATAAAAGTGTGAATAAAGCAGTTACTCCCGCGATAGAGCTCTTTAGATACAAGGTTCAATCTGCCTCCTTGTATGGGGCAGAAATTTGGGGGCCAGTATGTAAAAAATCTTTTGAAACACTGGAAAACAAATTTGTCAGGGGTTTATTAAAAGTCCCAAACAACACTCCCCTGATACCCCTATTCTTAGACCTTAATATTAAACACACTGATCAGCAAGCTGCACTGAGACCATTGCTGATGTGGGTCAGATTATGGACAACCTTGGAACTATCTGACTATAGAAATGGGCTGAAGGAAGTATTAGAGCTGGATAGAGATAATAAGATTTTCTGGTTCAAGCATGTAAAAAACTGGCTTACCAAGCTCGGATTATCACACTTTTGGAACGAGCCTGAATCTTTAAACCTAAATTCCAAAAAAATTGTAAAACTAAGCTTCTGGTCATATGTGAATTATGAATCTGTGTATTCAAGAACCCATGGCCCCCTTACTGAAAAATTTCTTATGGCAAAAAATGAGGCTCTATTCGAACAATTTCTAGATGAAATTCAACCTCCACTGGCAAAATCTTTATATCTAAAATTCAGGTATGGAACGTTGAGGACAAAAATAACTGAGAAAAGATGGGGGAAGACCGATAAAGAATATTGTACTCTGTGCACTAATAACCAAAGGGAGGACATTTTCCACATATTGTTTTTTTGTCCTAGTTATGATAAAGCTAGGAAAAAGTGGATAGTCCCCTTGTGTCGTAACATTGGCTCTATTTCCCATAGGGAAACTGGCAGAATCCTAAGCACGGACACCAGTCAAGTTATCGTGTTCGGCATTAGCAAATTTTTATTGTCCACTTACTTTGTTAGAAAGAAACTATTTCTTTCCTTATAAATTAAGAAAACTGTTACTTAGACTCCCCGGAACCATGAACAAAGCCAATGCATTGTATTTTAACCTTGGTTGTAGATTCAATCTAATGTTTAATGTTTTTTTTTAACTTTCTACTCTTTTTAAAATATTTTAATATTTATCTGATACTGTGTCAAACTGAGTATAAATCATGTGCTTTATCGATGAAATACTGGCTAACGTGCTAAAATTAATGAAATGTAGAAGGGAGCCCTTGGAATGAATGTTACATTGTTGTATAGTATATTATAAACTGTATTTTATTGCTATCTTTTATGTTGCAACGCAACGAAATAAAGATTGAAATTGAATTGAGTGGGGAGCTGTTGGAGGGGTTTGTGCTGGGGCACAGGGTCGGTGCCCACCCCCGGGGACAGTGTTGCCCTTACAGGTGCCCCGTCTGGCAGCGGGCACCTAACACGTAGGGCCAGAATATTTGGTGACTCCCAGAGGCCCAGAGAGAGGGACTCCAATGGACCGGGGCTGATTCTGTTTGACACCACTTCCCCACTGGATAGAGGGCAGTGGCAGTGATTGGGGGCATTGGAAAATTAAGGGCCTCCCTATGCAGGATGCCTGACATGTTGGCAGGTGGTACTTCTGCCTCTTGCGACACGTGATCTTATGCCCAACTAATGTGAGCTAGGCTGCCACTGTCTGCTCCAGGTGAAATGTGGTCCTAAAGATGAAGGTTTCACGCTAACAAGGTGATATTGAGCTCATGGTGAGGCTCCCTGTCGGGGGTGTGCTTATGTTACTGTGCCCCTGCTCATGATTGGTTGGGCCCACTGTTGATGTGTTCTATGCCATTCTTATGTGCACCGTGATTCCTGCCCAATGCTAAGGCTTATGTTGATGTCCCATGTTAAATGTGACTAGGCCTGTCTGGGCCTGATGCTAGTGCTGCGTGCCTATTTTTCATTTTGCAGGAGATGCTGACGCAAGTTATGCTGTGTCTTCATACCTAATGTGTTATTTTATGCTTAATGCCTACTGCCGAGGATTAATGCCTAAAACGTTTTTCCTGCAGTATTGGCCCTGATATTTCCTGTCAATCGCTAATGCTTGTTTTTATTTCATCCCTGGACACTAATGGACTTACTTACCTCTTTCTTGCTTTTCCCATTTTCCTTGTAAATAATCCCCCTGGTATCCCTTGCCCTGGTGCCAGTTGGCGCCCTATTGTGATTACTGTGCATTACTGTGTTTTACCTTTGCAGGTTGGACCTAAACATGAGTTATTCTTTTACATCCAAACTGGTATCGTGTATCTTTTGTGGTGTGCCTGCGTGGATGCTTCACACATGTCCTCAGGAGTTTGGCCTGCCCGCTCTGCTCCATGCTACCCCCCGTAGAATTGGCAACCCCATCTCTAACACAAAGATATCTACAGGATTGCTAAATCACTCCATGAACCAGCCCCAAAACACATCTCACACTGATTGCTGCACTTTTATCGCACTTTGAGCTCATGGCGAAACCAGGACTATGAACGTTTCATCTTTCGGCAAGCGCGTCAACAAGCAGACAAATCCATCGACACGTTCTAGGCTCACCTGAAAAACTTAGCAAGTACATGTGGAGATCATGAAGAAGGTGAGGAGATAAGGGGCCAGATAACACAAGTTTGTGCCTCCCACAAATTCCGAAAAAGGATATTGGAGGAGTCGGGAAAGCCACTAGCTGACATACTAACACTAGGCAGGACAAAAGAATTATCACGGGTCCGAGCAGCCCACATGGAAGCAGCGTTTCAAACACCAGTGAAGGTAGAACCGGTCAACACGGTGACTCCCCGACAGGTGACCAGACCACCCAGGAAGATCAACGCAAGCCCCTGGAGATGTGGGTATTGTGGCAAAGACCCCCATGGATCAGCTGACTGTCCAGCGTGTGGGAAAAGATGCACAGGATGTGGTAAGATGAATCACTCTGAACATGTGTGCCAATCCCACAAGGCTCGAGGCCCCAGAAAATCGGTGAACTTTATTCCCGAAGTGGAAACAGCGACATGGATGATGATGAAGTGGAGGAAAACACAGTCCTTTCAGCATACATGAAAGGTGCTGCAGCTCAGGCTTCACGTAGACTTCTGAAATGTCAAGTTTAAGTCGGAGAGCACAACGTCACGGTTGTCATCGACACTGGTGCCACCATCAATATCATGTCTGCGGAAGTATACGAGACCTTGAAACAAGCCCCCTCGCTGACCTCCTCATCCATCAAAGTCTTTGCGTATGGGCAGGATCAGCCGCTAGCCATGAGGGGAAAGTTCAAAATGACCATCTTGTATGGTGTCAAGTCCATCAAGTCACAAATCTATGTTGCTCAGGAAGGGGATGGCATGCTGCTGGAGTGCTGTGCAGCGGAGGAACTCGAGATCATCAATTTCTCCTTCGGAAAACAGTCCAGCACATTCTCGCCAAATTCCCCGCTGTCTTTGAGGGAATCAGGTGGCTCAACAGGAAAGAAGTACATTTACACATCGACCCCACTGTCAAACCTGTGGCCCTATACCATAGGTGCACTGTTGTCCACGTATGGCCATTGGTCGAAAAAGAACTGGCTAAACTAGAAGCCACTGGGATCATTGAAAAGGTAATGGAACCAGCACCATGGGTGTCCCCTATCGTTGTCACTTGCAAGCCGAAGCAGCCAGGAGAGGTGCAAATCTGTGTCGACATGAGGCTGCCCAATGCAGCCATAAAGAGAGAGCAACACCTCACTTCCACGATCGATGGCCTTATTGGGGAGCTGACCGCAGCATGTTGGTTCTCAAAGCTTGATCTCTGGTCCGGCTACCATCAGCTGGTCTTAGATGAGGAGTCCCATTATATAACCACATTCTCGAACCATGTAGGTCTGAGGAGATACACCAGTCTCAGCTTCGGGGTGTCAAGCGCGGCTGAGGTGTTTCAAAATGTGATACAAGAACTGTTAATGGACCTGCCTGGAGTGATAAACGTCAGTGACAATTTTCTTATCCATGCCAGGACCATCCGAAAGCACAATGCCAGGTAGACCCAGGTATTACAATGAATCTAGGAATCCGGACTCACCCTACACCAGAAGAAATGCGAGTTTCTGAAACAACAACTGCAATTCTTAGGATATGTCTTCTCTGCATCAAGGGTTACTCCGACAAGGTACGAGACATTAAAATAGCCCCCGTTCCCACGACTGTCTCCAAGGTGAGGAGTTTTCTCGGCATGATCAACCTGACCACCCTCACGCAGACTCTCAGGGAGCTCACGAAGGGATCAGTCCCCTGTACCTGGGGTCCAGCTAAGAAACAGCATTCCAGGCAACCAAAGATGCTCTCTCTGTCACTACCATCTTAGCATACTTTGACCCGCGCAAGCTGACCATGATTTATTTATTTATGTCATTTATAGAGTGCATGAATCACCCCGGTTGGGGTATCTCCGCGCTGAGTACGTATGGAGTTAGTGACATAGGAGCTAGAAGAGTGAAGTTTTGAGTTTTTTCCTAAAGGTCAGGTAATTAGTGCATTGGCGAATGTCCAAAGGTAGTTGGTTCCAGATTTGAGGGGCTAGGTAGGAGAATGCTTTGCCTCCTAACCTGGTTTGTTTTATACTTGGATGACCCTTTTGATCGAAGGGTATGCAAGGGTGTGTATCTGACCAATTTGTCCACTAGATATCTCGGTCCCATTTTATTTAGGCCTTTGAACACCAAACAGCAAATTTTGAATTCAATTCTTTTGCGTATGGGCAACCAGTGTAGTTTATGGAGCAGGGGGAGTGAGGTTGTACGGTGGGTTGCACTGGTTACTAGGCGGGCCGCCTTGTTCTGGACCACTTGTAGACTGCACTGGGAGGTTTCCTTGGCAGAGATCAGCAGGGCATTGCTGTAATCTAGTCGACTAAGAACCAAAGCATGTACCAGAGTTTTACATGTGGAAGAAGGTAGGAAGTGAAAGACTTTGCGGAGCAGGCTGAGTGCATGGAAGCATGCCCGTTTAGTTTCAACTATATGCTCATCCAGGTTGAATTTCCTATCTATTAGGACGCCCAGGTTCTTAACCACTGACTTTGGGGATGGTGCAGGACGCTGTTCCTCTGGCCACCAGCTAGGTGACCAACTGGTCACTGCTTCTTTAAACAGCATTATTTCTGTTTTATCTGTGTTTAATTGCAGGAAATTGTTGCTCATCCACGTTGTTATAGTTTTCATGCCCTCTGCAAGATGCGCTTGATATTAGAGGTGTTTTTGTCGAAAGGAAAGGAGGAGTTGAGTGTTGTCCGCGTAGGAAATGGGAGTGAACCCGATGTTTCTTAGGAGTGCCGCGAGTTGGGCGACATATACGTTAAACATTGAGGGGCTATGGCAGGAGCCCTGTGGCACGCCCTTGGAGACCATGGTGGTCCGAGATTTAAAGGGACCAAGGTTAACTGTTTGGGTTCTCCCCTTAAGAAAGTCTGTCAGCCAATTTAGTGCATTGTCCTGAATGCCTATGGTCTGTAATCTCTCCAGCAGAATCTGGTGTGAGATGGTGTCGAATGCTGCGGACAGGTTGAGCAGTATGCGGATTAATGCTCGGCCAGCGTCCGCATGCATTACGATATCATCCATGACTTTAACCAGGGCTGATTCCGTGCTGTCAGAGGATTCAATGAAAGTGGATAGGTGTGTATTAATATGTCTTTCCAGTATTTTCCTATGGAGAGGGAGTAGTGAGATCGGTTGGTAGTTGGAAATCACGTCAGGGGCAGTTTGGAGTTTTTCCTAATGGTCATTATCTGGGCGGCTTTCCACTCAGAGGGAAGCTTGCCTTCTTTGAGTGAGCTATTTAAGATGGAGCAAAGAGGTGCAGCCAGCTCCGCTGCGAGACCTCTGGAGATTTTAGCTGGGATTAAATCATTGGGGGATCCAGATTTGGAAGATTTTAATAGGGATTCTGTGTCTTGAATGGTGAGCAGAGGGAATTCTTTTAGAGTAAAAGAGTTATGTGGGACCGAGGGGGGGTTCAGCAGTCGGATTTTGGCTTGTACTTGTGGTGGTGGAAGTAATTTTGTTGTAGATTTTGTCAATCTTTTGTGAAAGGTAACCGGCAATATTATCGCAGAGTGACTGGGTTGGCGCATCTTCCGGGTTGCAAGTTTTGGGATTAATGAGGGTGTTGAGCACTTGAAAGAGGACTTTAAGGGTGTTATCTGTTTGTACAAGTTGGTTGGCTATGTATTTTTTCAAGGCGATTTTTATGTTTTTATGGTAGGAGTCTAAGGCAGTTTCATACTTTTCTTTGTCAAGAGGTACATGGGTTCGGCGCCATTGACGCTCTATCTTTTTACGCTGACTTATTTCTGTCCAAAGGTCTGCTGAGTACCATGGGGTCTGGGGACGCTTGGGGGCTGCAGATGATCTTTTCAGGGGGATCAATGCCTCTATGGTGGATTTTACTGCATCCTGAAAGTCAGTTAGGCGTTTCTCCACCCTGTCCGATTTTGAAAAGTGGGGGGGATGAAGGTGTCCCTAAAGAGTGTGGGTGTTAATTTGTGCTACTGTCTCTAGGCTCGCATGATGGGTTTTTCCTCGGATTTGTGCTCAGAGGGGTCCACTAGATAAAATTCAATTATGGAGTGGTCCGACCGGGTCAGGGGGCTGGTAGATTTATATAATGTGTGTGGGTAGTTTGAGAGAACTTGGTCCAGGGTGTGACCCGCAATGTGCGTCGGCGCATCATTGGTTTTTGTGAGTCCTATTGTCGCTAACTCGGTCAGGAGGGTAGAGGCCTCGGGGTCTTCAGGGTTCTCGCTGTGCACGTTAAAATCTCCCAGTAGAAGGAATTTATTAGAGGATATCACATGTGGGGCAATCATATTTGAGAGGTGAGTGATGGAATCGAAGAGAGGTGCGGGGGCGGTATACGAGGGCTCCTTTCCATGTCATCTATTCTAAACACTAGAATTTCAATTTTGTTGCTGCTGAGTTGATCTAATATTGTGACTTTTATCGGGTCTTTGTATTTGATGGCTACCCCTCCCCCCACCTCGAGTGGTCTGTCTAGTTCAAGATACGATATCCGTCTGGCAGTGCAATAGCAATTGCTGGGGTAGAGAATGGTTTCATCCATGTTTCTGTTAGGAATCTAATATCTGGGAGAGAGGAAGAGAGCAGGTCCCAGATATTGATAGCGTGTTTGGGGAGTGAACGAACGTTGGCCAGGAAACAATCCCAGCTTGCCCTATCCTCACCAAATTTGCGGGGGTGGGTTTGGGTTTGGGAGTCAATGGGTGGTATGGGGGAGATACTCTGAAATCTACAGTTTGTAGACACGAGGGGGCCCTCCACTGTTATGGGAAATTTGTGGGTGCAGGAGTGCACTTTCTTATTTACAGCAGGAGCTCGTATGTGGTCCCTAATGAGCGTTAACACTTGGCTGGTATATTTGGTGCGCTGATCGGGACTGATTACCTGACTTAGAGTGAAACCGGCAGGGTTTCTAGCTCCTGGCAATGGCCAGGCAGAGAGGGGTGCAGATGGGCTTGCCTTAAGCATGCCAGCGGCGCACCATTTGTGCGCATCTGCTGTGCGTCAGCCAGGGCATGTGAATTTATAGTTCCAGGCAGCTGAACAGCTGACCTGGTAACTGCGCGTCACTTCCGGGTTGTGCAACACTCCCTCCACTGAAGCGGTACAATCCGTGGTGGACCGGGGAGGCACCCCTCTGTGAGACCCTTGATGAGCACAAAAACAGTGCATAAAATATGTGACTTTAAAAAAGTATAAATTTAAAAGGCTTGTTAAGCTGTTTTTTTTTATTGAATCGAAGTGCTTAATCAATTGCAAAGATAGCGAGCGTGCACAGGGTGAAGGAAAAGGCAGATTGTGGAGCCCTTTGCCAGGCGCTCCTGCTGTGTCTGTGGAGTTTCTATGAGCTGCCTTTAGCGCGTCCGCTGCATGACGGCCAGGGCATGTGAATTTGTAGTTCCAGGCAGCTGAACAGCTGACCTGGTAACTGCGCGTCACTTCCTGGTTGTGCAGCACTCCCTCCACTCAAGCGGAACTATCTCTGGAGTAGGAATAGTAATTTTTACCCCTACGCTATCCATCGCTTTCCCTACTGTTGCACTCACTGGAGTGGGAATAGTAATTTTTACCCCTATGCCATCCAACGCTTTCCCTACTGTTGCACTCACTGGAGTGGGAATAGTAATTTTTACCCCTATGCTATCCAACGCTTTGCCTACTGTTGCACTCACTGGAGTGGGAATAGTAATTTTTACCCCTACGCTATCCAACGCTTTCCCTACTGTTGCACTTTCTGGAGTGGGAATAGTAATTTTTACCCCTACGCTATCCAACGCTTTCCCTACTGTTGCACTCTCTGGAGTGGGAATAGTAATTTTTACCCTTATGCTATCCAACGCTTTCCCTACTGTTGCACTCACTGGAGTGGTAATTGTAATTTTTACCCCTACGCTATCCAACGCTTTCCCTTCTGTTGCACTCTGGAGTGGAAATAGTCATTGTTACCTTCCCGCTATCCAATGCTTTCCCTACTGTTGAACTCGCTGGAGTGGGAATAGTAGTTTTTACCTTCCCGCTATCCATCGCTTTACCTACTGTTGCACTCACTGGAGTGGGAATAGTAATTTTTACCCCTATGCCATCCAACGCTTTCCCTACTGTTGCACTCACTGGAGTGGGAATAGTAATTTTTACCCCTATGCTATCCAATGCTTTGCCTACTGTTGCACTCACTGGAGTGGGAATAGTAATTTTTACCCCTACGCTATCCAACGCTTTCCCTACTGTTGCACTTTCTGGAGTGGGAATAGTAATTTTTACCCCTATGCCATCCAACCCTTTCCCTACTGTTGCACTCACTGGAGTGGGAATAGTAATTTTTACCCCTATGCTATCCAATGCTTTGCCTACTGTTGCACTCACTGGAGTGGGAATAGTAATTTTCACCCCTACGCTATCCAACGCTTTCCCTACTGTTGCACTTTCTGGAGTGGGAATAGTAATTTTTAACTCTACGCCATCCAACGCTTTCCCTACTGTTGCACTTTCTGGAGTGGGAATAGTAATTTTTACCCCTATGCTATCCAACGCTTTCCCTACTGTTGCACTCTCTGGAGTGGGAATAGTTATTTTTACCCTTATGCTATCCAACGCTTTCCCTACTGTTGCACTCACTGGAGTGGTAATAGTAATTTTTACCCCTACGCTATCCAACGCTTTCCCTACCTTTGCACTCTGGAGTGGAAATAGTAATTGTTACCTTCCCGCTATCCAACGCTTTCCCTACTGTTGAACTCACTGCAGTGGGAATAGTCATTTTTACCACTACGCTATTTAACGCTTTCCCTACTGTTGCACTCACTGGAGTGGTAATAATACATTTTACCCTCCCCTATCCTACGGTAAAAATATTGTATATTTTGTATTAATATAACGTTAATATATACATGTATGAAAAAAATATATTTATGTGTATTTTTTTAACTTACATTAATTATTTATTAATGTTAAGGTTATTTAAGTATTTTTAAGTATGTTTTAGTTAATTATATTTATTATTTCATTAATTTTAAATTACGTTTAAGACATTTTAAAAAAATCGATATTTTGACTATATTTTTTATAACGATATTTTTGATTCAATATTTTTGTACGTACCTCTTTGTAGATAGGAATTCAATATTTTTGCATTCTATATTTTGTCAACGATATTTTGGTAAGTCTATATTTTGGTAGTCTATATTATGTCAGTGATCCGTATCACGGCCAGGTCATGCCCCATCACCTTGTCACTGGAGGTACTGGGAGAGGGAACCAGTTGTGATGAGTGTCTTCAACAGGTGAAGCAAATCATGAGGCATGGTCGGTGGCACGCTGCCAAGCCGGAGTGGAAAGCACTCACTGAAGAAGCCCGACGGACGATGGAAAGTCTATACCACATGCGACGGGAGCTGAATGAAGATTCCACGGGGTGCCTGCTAAGGGGCCATCAATTGGTCATCCTTACAGCTCTCACCGGTCGAGTAATCCAATTAGCGCTTGCTGGACACCAGGGGATGGTGAAGGCCTAGAGCCGCCTGGAAACAAAGGTGTGGTCACCCTTGATGGACAAAAAGGTGGAGGAGGCAGTGAGGTCTTGCCAGTGTTGCCAAACTACTGGAGAAGCCAGTCACCCAGCTCCGATAATCATTGAGCCTCGACCCCCCCATCCCTGGTACAGTGTCAGCCTGGAGTTTGGGAGTCTCCCGTACGGGCGACACATGTTTGTGTTGATCGACGATCACTCAAAATACCCAAAGGTGGAAATATTATTGCCATTGAGTGCCCATGAAGTTATTCCGAAGCTCGAGAAAGTAATGGCCACTCACGGACTGATCCGAGAACTGAAGATGTACAACGGACCTCCGTTCCAAGGACAGGAGATAGCGAACTATCTAGCCTCACTTAACATTACCCACAAGAAGGTCACTCAAGATGGCCTCAAGCAAATGGTGAGGCCAAGAGATTCATTCGCATTGCCCATGAGAGACAACAATCTCTGGAGTTAGCCATCTTTTCATTTCTCCGAGTATACCAACAAATGCCACACTCCACGACGGGGAGAGCTCCAGGACACTTGTCCGTGGGCCGGGTGGTAGCTGACTCCATCCCACAACACCCTCAATGGTGGCCTGAGCCCCTGCAAGAGACCGTAATTCAAGATCACAGACAATCTTGAAATGATTAGGTCAGCCGACGGAGGGGAGCGCGGACGTCTGATCTCAAGATTGGAGATCTGCTCCTTCTGCGGAACCGCACGCCAGGGGGCAAATTCAGACTCCCGTATAAAAAGCAGCCCTGGGCTATCACTCACTGGAAAGGCACCCGGATCACGGTGCAGCGAGGACCAGAGACTGTCACACGGAATGTGTCCTTCTTCAAGGCTTTCTACTCTCCCTCGAGAGTGCCCTCGAATTCTGCAGTGCCGGGGACTGCCAGTGACGACATCCCAGATGTGGAGGAGTGGGGAGGCTCAGAACCTGATTTGCTGATGGCTGCTGTTCCTGTTCCGGAGGTGACCGAGAGCAACCCCGATCCCTCTGCGATAGTCCCTGTGTTGCCTCCAGTTGACCCTCTGGGACGTCAGGAGTGTACCCGGTACAGTCTGAGGAACAATCCTAAACCCTCCAGCCGGCTGAAAGACCACTTCATGTAAGACTGTTCTTTATTATGTTTATATTAGGTGTGCTGTGACATTGTTGATTTGACATCAGATCTGTTTGGGGAGGAAAGTGGTGTTGTCCCTGTGACGCAACAGGTGCGACACAGGACTGCCCCCTCGGGCTGGGGTATCTGCTAGAAGACCCCTGTTGGTCTAGTTTATTGTTGTGGTCTCAATGACCATGTGACACAGGTAATAAATTGGAGCCCGGCACTTGTGACGTCAGTCGCGTACTGAGGCCGAAACGCCGAACAGTGAATACCCATGCTGTGTGGTTCCTGCTGTGCCTCCGGGCCTTGCCGTCATCACGCACAGTCACTGCACACACTGGAAGAGTGTGTGTGCACCTGCACAACACAACAGCGCTATATAAAAATGCAAAAAAAAAGCCAATTCAGTGTGAGCTGTAGACTATATTGGGTTAGGTCTAAAACCTCCAACTTGCGGTTTCAGCTAAATGACAGTGAGTACTCATTTTACGTCTGGCAGTTTGCGGTGGAGAATGGTTAAAGGAAGGCCCCATGGAGAGGATCTTCATTGCTGCGAGTGCCGTGTGAAGGGCTGTTGTCTTATGACTCCTTGTAAAACATTGGACGCCCTGAGAATGGGGACTTCAGTGGTTCCTCCTGGAAGGGAATTATCACAGATACGCCCTCATTACGAGTGACTTGTTGAAATCTCAGTAATTTCTCTGCCCCACAATTACTGTGCGTGTGCGTGCTTTGCCAAAAACACACATCATGCATCTACACATTAAGAAATAGTTACTTTTGTAGTTTGCTGGGAAAGCTTTTCCCGCAAACGCCCACCTCCCTCACCCCAGCATTTCACCCAACAGCATTAGGTTGTTTATGTGAGAAGTTAGCCTGGCATATGATGTCCACTAGTTCTAGTGGGTCCCTTGCACCAGTCTAATCGACCCTTATTGATGGTGGTTGTAAAGTCAACCTTAAAGAAAGTTATCCTAGTGGTAGCATGGACCAGCAGTCATCAGGCTAATGCATTAAGTAAGTTGTTTTACCAATTATAATCCCTTGAGTACCAAATGAAAGGACACCACACAAGGTATGAATCAAATATATATGTATTTATTCTAAACGCAACCCCTCTGCACTCTTTATGAGGTCAGAGGTAAAAGTACAATGCAAGTTACTTCATTAGCATATGATAAGTTGCACAGTATACGTTTTGCCCTAGGGGCCTCACAAACCATATACTAAAATAGTGGTATAAGAACGAGAATTAGAAAGCAGGCCTGGGGCCTGTGGAATCGCTGGGGCTACTTTAAACAACCAAACGTTAGGAAGTAGGAGGCCCATGAGAGACTCGTGCAGTGTCTAAACACAGCCACGGGTTACCATTGCATTTCCATGGGAAACGAACATGTTACAATTTTACAATTTAAGGATACTTCCGGATGGACTGCAATGGAACCCTTTTAAACTTAGACACTAGGGGGGGCCAACACCCTCGAGACTACCAGAGTACTTGTGTTAACTCACCCACGGAAGCCGGGTGCATAGGTGTCTTTTGATGTCGGGTTTCGTCGTTGGTTTCATTGGAGAGCTGCAAAGAAGTGCTGCAGGCGACCAGAGGAAAAATGTCTGGGTGGATCCAAGGGTGTAGCGAAGATCTGAAGAACCTGAAAGCAGATGGTACAGAGTCTAGGTCACTTGCCAGTGACTAGGATGGCGATGGAAAACTGCCAGCCAATGTTGGGTGATTTCAGGTGAAAAGGTCAAGCTTGTCTCTTCAGCCACAAGGTCCAGGAGGCATCAACAACAACCAGGAGTTGGATTCAAGCTGTCGCACAAAGGATCTAGTTGACTGCAGTGTTGGTATCTGGATTAAATCCAACAAGCCTTGGCAAATGCAATCCACACACGATGTCAAGATTGGCTTTGTTGCAGACCAGCAAGGTCTGTGGCACTTCTTCTTTGTAGGGAAGCTGGAGCAAGCTTGGAGCAACCAGGAAAGCAAGTTAGATTTAAATTGGAGTCTTCAGGGGGCTCACTAGCCAACAGGCAAGGAACCAAGAAGACGCATCAAGCTGAAATGCAAAAGTGGGGCCCACGGGACACTCGTGGAGTGGGGGCCTCTGAGCTTCAATGCAAATGGTGCTCTGGTCTGGGGCTTCAAGCATCCCAATGCACAACTTCAAGATACCTCGTGAAGTGAGTGCAGCTTGCAAAATGCAGGATGTCCAGGAGTTCTGAACCCGCGTCTCTCGTGTCCGCCACAGGTCTCAGCTTTGCTGTGAGCGAAGGTTGGGTCAGAGATGTCTGGAAGTCTGTGTCCTGTGTCACAGATTCTTCAGGATCCGGTGGGATCCTCAAAAATGCAGACCAGTAAAGTTGCTGTTGGTGCCTGTTTGAACAGGGTGGTCACTCCTTGACCACAAGGGAGATGTCTTCCGTCTTCCAGTCGAAATGGAATGTCAAAGGTCCAGGATATATGTTTCAGAGTTTTGTCCAGGGTAACCTAAAGTCAAGGGACTGGGTTCCTATACTTATACTAAGTTTAGGGGCTGGACCTATGGATGGACCTGGGAAGGGGGTGGTAACACCCCTTTCCATTTGTCCAGTTTCACGCCAGAGCTGTGGCAGAGTGCCCCAGCAACCAATTTGAACTGAGAAATGCATGGAGTACCTAGTGTGCCCCAGGCAGTGTCTGGAAAGCATTCACTGAGTGCAGCCCTCCCTGCCCCAATACACAAAAGCCTGTCAGGGGAGATGCTAGCACCTCCCTGGACAGGAAACCTATTGTCTAGGCCTCCCCTGCCGGAGTTTCATCCAGCAGCAGGAGGGCAGACTTTTGTCTGTGGCAGCAAGATCCATTTTGTGATGCTGAGGCTCTGTTTAACTTTAACCGGGTTTACCAGTAACTACATGTCTTCTCCCTCTAGAAGGGTGGAATGCTACCCCCGCCTCCAGGACTGGCGGGGGGATAGTATTCCAAAGTGTTTAATACCTTACACGACATGTTTTGATAAAGCCAAACCAAAGTTAGCATTAACCGTGAGGATTATAATGCTCTTAAGAGTATATGGAATGGCTATGTCATAGAACAGCTATAAGGAGATGGTTCCTAAAGGGGCTCAGCTCATGCTAGGGCACCCTCTCACATAAAATCAAGCACTCTACTTCCAGGATTGTCAAGGTCTGCCTTAGGAGTGGCTTATGGGTGTATGTGTGTCTACATGTATATATAGATATATGTATACTATATCTAAGTAAGGGGTGATTACACCACCTTACCCAGGCTGCGTGGACAGTCCTGTGGTGTCAGTTTGGAAGGCAAACCAGAAGTGGCACAATACATGCTGCAGCCCCTGGTAGGCCTAGGGTGCACCTATGCCCTGGGTACCTAGGGTACACTATACAGGGGCTCACAAGGGTGACCCAGTAACCAATCTGGTATGTACCTAAAGTACATGGTATCAATTTAGAGAGAGATCAGCTAGGCTGTGGACCTGATTATCAGGGCCACAGCCAGACTAAAGTCGAGAAAACAGAGAATCACAGCAAGAAGTGGGAGTAACCATAGGAAGCAGGCCCTACTCTCCTACAGTTTACACCTGCGTATGCCTGGCCCTGTTGTCTGCAGATGTAATTAATTAAAACCGAGACATATGTTGTATGAAAATGTGATGCCACAGTAAAAAAGAGATGTGATCCGGTGCGATTCAATAATGCTACACAGTTCACACAGCTCGTTTTGTGATATATGATCCACAAGCCAGGTCGAGTGACTTGTAAATACACTATGGGTGTTGTGTGTTTGGCTTTTGCATGGTTTAGCTGGGTTTAGTTGGCACCACGTTGTTTTATCTAACAGTTTTAAAGCAGTGCATTGCATAGCTGAGTTGCAGATTTCGTTGTGCGCGGTAACGTGAAACAACATAGTTTTCGTCTCTAGATTTTAGTGAAATGTTGTCATTGTCATATCCTGTTTGAAGGACTGAGGGCTTTGATAGCTGCCCCTGGTCACGATCAGCTATCAGTAGATTGATGACAGAGTGGGTGGTACAGCTCGTGTTAGCTTTGCATGACCACAGTCGTCCTTAAGGTGCATTGCTTTGAGTATTCGGTCAGATTTACTTAGTGAGAGAAGAACGTAAATTGAGGGGAAAATGAGCACATTAAGTATCCTATGTCTCTTGATAACCTGGCACAGTACTTCGGACAGCCCATGTTACAAGTTACAACTGCATTACAGGGACTATATGTGGATTGGTACTCACAAAGGCCCATTTGTGAAATTTGATGGTAAGGGCATCGATTTGACCTCTGTCTTCTGGCTCTGGTTATTCAACCTCCGTCCTCCAGTTGTGGTTATTTATCATCTGTCCTCCGGGTCTTGTTATTTAACCTCTGTCCCCTGGCTCTTGTTATTTTTACCACTGCCCTGTGGTTATTTAAGCTCCGTCCCCTGGCAGTGATCATTTAACCTCCATCCCATGTATATTTAACCACTGTCCTCTTCTTATTTAACCTCCGTCCCCTGGCTGTGGTCATTTAATCTCCGTTCCCTGGCTCTTGATATTTACCCTCTGTCCTCTTTCTCTGGTTATTTAACCATTGTCCTCTGGTTATTTAACCTCGGTCCCCTGGCTGAGTTTTTTAACCTCTTTCCTCTGGCTCTGATTATTTAACCTCCGTCCTCTGGTTATTTAACCTTTTTTCTCTGACTGTGGTAATTTAACCTCTTTCCTCTGACTGTGGTCATTTAACCTCTTTCCTCTGATTCTTTCTGAAATTTGCTTGAAAATGCACCATTTGCCCACTCTGTTTTCAAAATATTCTCGGGGGAGAACCCCCGTAGCAAATGATCAAATAATGCACCTGCCAACACAGAAATGTCTTTCCATTATCATGTTAGAAATATATTCTTGTTTTGTACCCATAGTTGGAGTGTCTCTTAGTTATTAGCCTGTATCACTAGAGATAATACCTATACAGGTACTGGACTCACTTTTATTCTGGAATTGACACAATGGGTGTCTGATTACTGAGTGTAAATACTTACCACGAAAAACTTCACATCCATACTTTGGCCTGATTAGCTCATTAAGCAAGTGGTAATATATCACAATATTCCTAGTTTTTTGTATACACCACCACAACATTATTAACATTCGCAGGACATCCCAGGGTGGTCTTCTTATGTGTCTGACCTAGAGTTAAGAATTGATTCTTTCTTGTAGGGTCAAGAGTGGATCCTGGTTCCTTTTCAGCATCTATTACAATACAGGCTTTTTGTGATGTCTGAACTTACAATATACCTCGGTAAGTGGCCCACCATCTATGAATATCCATGCTCATCATAGTATGAATCATACATTTTCATCCTGAGCATAACATGAGGGGCCTTTGAGTATTGCAGGTGCTATAGACAGACAATTCTATCCTGATGAAACCCGACAAATTAGTTACGGGTTGTAGCGTTGACATCCCTCCCCCATTGGTTATATGAACGGGTATAGTTTGATGAATTAAAAAGCATTACAATGTGCATAAAAAACATTAATACATCACTTCGTTCCGCATTGTATTGGTCGCAATCAAGAAGAATGTGACGGTTGGGTATTGGCTCACTGTGCCACTGGATTCAAGCTGTCCTGGCTGATGAGGGGTGAAACCCCGAAACCGGTCCTAGGATGCTTGTTTCCGGTCCAGGGAGGACCTGGCTTGGCAGTTCGGGCTGGACTGTTCCCATGAGGCACAGGGTCAAGACTGATTTGCATATGGCTGGTTTCAAACTGGAAAGGCATGGTGAGCAAAAACAAATGATGGATTTCGGCCCAGATCTCTATACAGGGGTGAATGTATGAAATTGTTCTGCATTTTGTTCATCAATTGTTGTTTTTGCAAAGATTTTGAGAGTTATTTCAATATTTTTGCACAAAAGCGGGATTTTGAAAATTCAGCAAGTCGGGAAGGTCAAATTGCAGTGAAGGCTTCTGAAATTGTTAGCCATTATTGACACCACTTTTAGCTGCTTCCCATGTTGACACCTCAGAAGCTGTGTTTTCTGAGTGGCTGCTTGGCGGCCTGAACCTACTGTTCATAATGGATAAACTTTGTTAAGCTGATGTTAAGGAATGTGTTCTCTGGGTTCAGTGCCACAATGAAATCCTGTCTACAAGACCAGAGTCACAGATTTTTCGACTCAGGCTTCAGTTTTAATATGCGCATGTCCTTCAGTGCTGGGCAGATACATACAACATGCTCCAAGGATTCATTTGATGCCCCGCAACCCCTACATATGATCTCCTCTGATGGGCACCACTAGGGGGCTAAATGTTTCAAGAAGTACCACTCACCCATTCTAAGTGCCAATAATCTCAGTTTTAAATGTAGGGAGTATGTGCAAGCAAGGTATGGCAATGGAGTGGCCGGCTGATAGGAATTAATTACTGCCCATAAATGCTTGTGTTTAGCTAACATTGTTCTGTCTGCTGAGTAGCAGCACAGTTAGATTTGCTTTTTGATGCTTGATTTAAACGCTTTTTTACTAGGTTTTAAATTCCACAATTTGTTCGCTGTTTGTTTGTAGATCTTGTTGCGTGCTAGTTCTGTGTTATACTGAGCTTACCCATGGAGATTTCAGAACCAACAACTGGGTTACGGGCTATCTTAGCTTGCATGACTTCCAATATAGGGGCTAGACTTGGTCCTGTCAGTTTTTTTGAGAGTTTCGAAAGACTAACTTGGAGGGCCATTGCTTTTGTGGCGATTTCTCTGCGATGCCTAACGAGGGTGCCTTTGCATCAATATAGGCTCCCAGGTACTTATAATTCTTTTCTACAGAGATTTGAAGGTTGTTGAAGGACCAGCCACCACCTCTGTGGCTTTTCCTGCCAAATGTGACGTTTTGTTTTTTTAGGTTAACCTCCAAATTATTTGTGATTGTGTAGCCGTGCAGCTGGTTTAAGAGTTGTTGCAACCCAACTTTCATCAGGATGAAGAGAGTGAGGTTATCAGCATATAGGAGATTGCTGATCTGGACACCCACAATTCTTGGAGGATGACTGTTTAATGCATCAAGTTCTACTGAGAGTTTTGCTATAAACAGGTTGTAAAGCAGGGGAGCTAGCATACATTCCTGCTTAACTCCCCTCCATGTCTGTATTCTTCTAGATAAGTGAGAGCCGGCACCAAGCTTGACTTGAATTCAGGTGTTGGTGTGCAGCTGGATTACTAATGTCAAGAGTTTAGACAGCATTACCCATTTTATTAGCTTAGCCAAAGTGCCTCCCTCGGCACACAATCAAAAGCTGCTTTGAAATCGACAAAGCAGCAAAAAGCGGTGTGGATGATGTTTTTGCTTTGTTGATGAGAACTGATAAGGCTAAGAGATTGTTCAGTATGCCTGAGTTTGGTACAAAGCCTGTTTGATTTCTTGGGTTCAGTCGTTTTGGCTGCCCAATATCTCTACTCTTCAAGGAGAAGGCTGGCAAAATGCTTTGCCTCGTTATCAAGTAAGGCTATCAGCATGTAGTTGTATGGGGCTAATTGAGAACCGGACTTGTGGATTGGGTGTATAATTGCCCCACGCCAAGAGTCAAGTATAGTTGAACTCATTAAGGGGTAATGAAAGGCTTGCTAACTGTTTAGACCAGAATGGAATATTGAATTTTAAAAGGGCATGTGGCAGGACATATGGGCCTAGCGCTACATCTGTTCTTGCGTGAATAATATTTTGGCCAGACTGGTTGGAGTGATGTGAATTTCTGCGATTAAGGGTTGCGATGAACCTTGCACATCGAGTTTGTTGTAGTGTTAATCAATGTATGCTCATTTCCTCCGCCTGCCTGGATATGGCTGGTCAGGAATGTATTTTATAGAAAACAAGGGAACCCACTAGGTAAATAATGACCCTGGGTGTCAACTTTATATTAGAAATAATGGTCCTTAAAAGACAATTATATCACAATAATAAATATAGACCAAGATTAGTGCTATATTTCAGGTTGTCCAGCCGGACACACAATTTAATAAATCAAAGGAATGTTAAACATATTCAAGAACAAGCAACAATAGAGTGGGACACAGTCCTGCATCCTACACATAAAACAAAGAACAATTACATTTGAACATTTAGTATTTCAGGCAAAAAGACGAAGGAGGCTTAAAGTCAGTGATAATAAATGACAATCTTTCCAAAAACAGCATTCGCATGGGTTTTTAACGCAATGGTTTAACGTGTGAATATGTTTCATAGATCGACAACGTTTCGATCCCTTTTAGAAGGATAATAGGATCATCATCAGGACGGTATGATTACATGCCTGAGTGTAACAAACTGCCTTGGTTAAGGACAATACCTGACTTTGGCTCCATTTTGATTATAAAGCCCGCGAAGCGAGGGCAAAGGTACTGTGCTGTTGGGCTCACAGGAGAGCCGTCAGGGGAAATAATGTGAAGGGCGACAATGCGGTCATTTGGAGGGCTCACAGGAGAGAAAATGAACGAGAGAATTACACTGAACATCACTGCCACCGTGCACCTGAACTCCATATATCCCGCTACCATCGCCCGTTTTACTGGACCGCATTGTCGCCCAGTGTAATTTTCCCGTTAATTGTCTCTCTCTCTGAGCCCTCCAAATGACCGCATTGTCGCCCTTCACATTATTTGCCCTGACGGCTCTCCCGTGAGCCCAACAACTCAGTATCTTTGCCCTCGCTTCGGCCCATGTTCCTTGTAGATCAATAAAATCGTGGCCTGAAATTGTGTTGGAGGCCACTGATATTCCAGGAGTAGAGGACTGAGGAGGGCTGCGACTGGGCATTAGTTGAGTTTGTGGATTTTGAGTTTGCCATTTTAAGCTCAGTGTCCTCTTGGGGCTTTTGTTGAAAAAGAGGCAGATTATCAGGTCATTCTGTGCTTCTGCTGGACAGGGCTGCTGGCAGCCATCCCCATTCCGACTCGGTGTTTGTGATAAGGGTTGTAGTCCAAGGTCTACATTTTGTGACTTCATGAATGGCCTCAAGCATTTTATAAGATTGAATATGGTTTGTGTCTACCTCCGTCAGGTATCCAGCTTGTATTTACCAACGTTGTTTATGGGTTTGCCTGCGTATCTGGATAGCCCAGTTTGAAGTACGAGTGGACTATGACCCAAAGGTTTCTATGCTGGCTCGAAGGATTTGTGCCCAAGTGGGAGAATTAAACATTAGCAAAGTGGCTTCTGAGGGTTGTGAACCTATGAGAGGGAGGAATTCAATGTACTTAACGTTTTGAGATTCTAGTGTGTCAAACCCCAGAGTTTTTAACACTGGGGTTTAATTTAATACTTTAATAATTTTCTGTAAGATATTTAGGATATTGCTTCTGTTAAGGACCTCGTGCCGACCTTTTAAATGATACTCAGGTATGAGTAGTATCTTAGTTTTTTTTTAAGTCAAGAGGGCCTTCCTGTGGCCATTTGTTTGACCTGGCTTGGTCAGACTTTTCTGCTAAGGACCCTAGTGTGGTTCCAGGTCATTGCAAGCAGTTTTCTTGGGGATTGAGCTGATCAATTTGGCATTCTCCTGGCAGCCATTGTGTGTTGTCAATTGTATTAGTTTTAAGTGGTTGTCTCCAACATTGGAGCTGTTGCTCTGGAGCCAGTGGCTTGGAAAGTGTTGTTCTGGAAGGGCTGTTTGGATTATCAGGGTTGTTTGAACTGGCTGTTGCCGATTGGGTTTTGCAGTTCCTTTATAAGTCCCTGTTAATTCTTCAGAGTTAACCTTGTCATGAGGATTGGGTGGCTGTCTCCTCAGTCTGAGAGAGCAAGCATGCTGGGCGTGGTGGTTCGTGTTAACGGGCTGTGGGACGCCTAATATTTAGTTCACAAGTGTGGCTTGCTGCTTGTCGTGAGGGTTGTTCTCCATGTACGGCTGGGTATTTATGTCAGAGGCATCTGTTTTCTGTGAGTACCTTTTCCAGCCTGCACCTCACTAGTGTTTGGGCCAGTTTGACGATTATTAATGTTTCATAGGCATTTTTTGTCATTTTCGTGATAGACCTACGCTCACTATGCGAGTACTTGGCCTGTTTAATGTTTGTTGTAAACAGAGGATGTAGTTTATGAGTGTCAGAAGCAGTTTTTGAGGTGAGTTTATTTCTTTGCTTACACTGTCCTTCTTTTCCCTCTTGCTAAGAGGGCAGGGTGATTGTGATTTAAGTTTTGAAGGTTGCAGAACCGACGAGGACTGGCTGGAAACCTGATTTTGATCAGCTGATTGGGCTGAGGCAATCTTGGTTTGAGGGCTCAGTGGCTAGACTGGGGGGCTATTATGTATAGGTGATGAAGCTTGCTCTTTAGGGGTAATGTTTGACACTGCGCTGCTAGTTGCCATGCTGCTCCCTGTCAGCTACTGGTCCAGGGGTGCCTGTGTTATGTTGTTTGTTGTAGCCGATGCTGGTTTTGTGCGATTGAGTGGCACCAGTTCCTGGAGCTCACTTTTCACACCTAGGCCTGCTGACAAATGCTTTGCTTCATCCAGGATGCTGTTTAAAAACATCAAAGTGATGATAAACTATATAATATTGGTGAAAGGGAGCAAATGTACTGGACCAGGTTTGAGGCTGATTGGGCCCTTGCTATTACTTTGTTCAGGTTTTCCAGCTTGCCATCGATTTCTGCCATTAACACGGCTAAAGTATTCAAGAGGTCCACTTGCATATCTAGTTTGTCCGAGTGGTAGTTTAATGCTGTGATGTTTGTATGAAGTGTTTGCAGCAGCTGGGGCCACACCACTGATGTAAAAGAAGAGGTAAGGTCATTAGGGTTAAGTTCAGATTTCTGATTGGTTGCTCGGGCAATGTCTTTAAGAGGGATTGATGGTTTGATTCCGTGCCTCTACATTGTTGTGTGGAGTCTGCAACTATGCCCATATTAGGTGGTATTGAGGGAGAAACTGGTGTAATATTTCCCTTCGGTGACCTAGCCCATTGAGCAGTGAGAGGGCTAGATGTGTCAATACTAGTTGAAAATTGTATTTTCCGACTTTACCTGGGGCCTTAATCAAGAATATTGTTGAAACTCAATTGGGGATTGCTGTGTTTGGTGCAGTAGGTCATTAAAGGTAGACTCAGTAACTTTGTTTGGATGAAGTATGTGGTTGATAGCTACCCAAGAGTACCCTGGGGAGCGGCGGTATTGTGGAATGGGATGTGAGAGGTGAAAGACATGGCTCTTAATCTGTCCACGTGAGGTGACCTAGTGTGGCTTTCAATTTTTTCGCAACTGGACTACCTCTGGATTCACCCTGAGATAGCATTGAACGTTTGTTTGGAGGCAGATGAAAAATTGCCTTTGTTGTTACCTGATGTTGTCTTAATACTGGTGGCTCTGGCCTGGGGAGGGGGGCGGAGGGAAAGGAGGGGGGTATGCAAATCATCTCTCCTCGTAGTTTTTTAAAATAGTCTAACAAGGTGGTGGCTTGCGCGTGGATGACGCCTGGGTCGATCACAGGGAGTTTCACATGATTATATGCAGGAGGACTCGGTGAATGGGGAGGAGTCATGTCCACTGGTTGCTTTGGTGACTTTGCTACGGTGCCATCATTGTCATGGTGCCCTGCTGTGTTTGGTTTAAGTTTTCTGTTCTTTGGGGCCAAGAGTGCCTTCCTCGTTCTGTCGGATCACATTTCTTTTCTTGTGTTGACCACCCCCACTTGCTGTACGACCTGCCCACTGGGAAAGGAGCACGAGAACTCTTGTGCTTGGAGTCTGGGAGTGTTCCAGAGAATCCCGATGTCACCTTCTGCTTTCCTCACTGGAGCTGCTAGTAGCTTAGTTTGGCTTGCCCCTGTGCCCCTATATCACTTTGCCCGTGCTATTCTATTCTGGGATGTGTCTGCACTCCAACCGGCCTAAGTGCCCAGCTGTAGTTGTGTTCTAGTGCATTCGACACAGGGTACGGGGGGAGAGAGTGCATTTGGGGCAGATTGAAGTTGATGAAGCGTTCTGAGGCTGTGGTTGCACTGCTTGGTACGTCATGAATGATTATACACCCGTTGAGTTGTGTTGATTGCGTGTCAGGCCCATTAACTGTCTAACACCCCAAGTTTTCGAGTTTGTCAAACTGCCAAGGGCAGCCCCTTTCGCAAGGCAAGCCACAGTGCCTAGTGCCGTCCACCTTCTCAGAGGGGGGCCGCAGCACTAGCCTGACCTGCTGTTCCTGGCTCTGTGGCCTGTACGCGGATCCTGTTCATGCCCCAGGTCCAAAAGTAGGAACACCTGTCGCTCTCTGCCTCCCTCGCCCATTCTCACCTGTCAGCGCACTCAGGACCGGACAGGCCGTAGCGTTTCCCCGGTGGTCTGCCAGGGTGGGGGCTGGTTTAAGGTCCCTGGGGCCGTTTTTGCTACAATATAAGCCCCCTGTAACAAGATCGTCCTAAACCAGCTCTCGCAAACAGCTCGGCCACACACGCCCAACCCACCAGGGGAGCTGGTCGAGCTAGTTTGCCAGGGCCGGTTCTGGTTCCCAGTCTGGCCCTGAGCGCGCATCCCTTCTAATGGGCTATTCAGACAGTGGCGCTGATGGGGGTGACAAGTGAGGTCCGGAGAGCCTTGACGGTCTTCAGCGGGGGTCTTTTTTGGGCAGGCGGGCAATGCGGAAATGCTTGCTGAAGCCGCAGATGGGTTCCTCTCGGCTTCCGCTCAGTTTTCTGCTGCGTGCAGCAGCCTTGTGGTAACAACATTCTATGAGTGTGTTGAACTTGATTACTTTTAAAATGTTGGATAAGATTCATACCTATATTCTACTAGATTACCCAAGAGTGAACCCCCAGCTTTAGCAGCTACAGTGGGGCGGGTTTTATGGGACTCCTATCTGCAACTTAGAAGATAATACCTTATAGTTAGAAAAAGAAGGATGGGCTTACAGAAAAGGCAAAGATGGGTTAACAAGTGGATGAAGGGGTGGGTGAAAGTATGGATGAATGAGTAGATTACATGAAGGGTGAGTGAAAGGATTGATGAATGAGTGGAAGGATGAGGGTGAAAGGATGAATGGGTGAGTTCAAAGATGATAGTGCCAAAGGAAGAGTGGGTGGTTGGTTGAGTAAAGGGATTGATGGATGGGTGGATGGATGGATGGATGCATGGATGGATGGATGGATGCATGGATGCATGGATGGATGGATGGATGGATGGATGGATGGATGGATGGATGGATGGATGGATGGATGGACGGATGGATGGACGGATGGATAGATGGAAAAGTACATAAATATCTGAGATGATGCATGGCAGAGTAAATAGAATTTTAGTCGAAAGATGGGGGTTTGGGTGAAAATATGGCCTAGTAAATGGAAATCTAATAGGATGGGTGGGGAAAAGGGTGGTAGAGTGAACAGAACACTCAGAGAATGGATGGATGGACAGATGGATGGATGGATAGGTGAATAGATGGATGAGTAAATGGAAATCTGAGAGGATGGGCTGATGTCAAAGTAAATGGAAATCTGGGAGGATGGATGGATGGATACAAGTACAGCACAGTACATAGAATTATGAGACATTGAATGGATGGATACATTAAAATCTGACAGTATGAATGGTTGGTAAAGTAAATGGAAATCTGAGATGTTAGATGAATGGAGGAAATTACAGCACAGTAACTAGAAACATGAGACATTTAATGGATGGATGGATGAGTGGATGAGAGGATGGCAGACCGAATGGAAATCGAAAAGGGTGGATGGATCAGAAGGTGAAAGGATAGCAGCGTAAATGGAAATCTGAGAGGGTGGATGGATCAGTAGGCAAAAGTATAGCAGAGTAAATCGAAATCCGAGAGGATGGCTGTTTGGGTGGGTGGAAGGATGGCAGAGTACATGGAAATCTAAGAGGATTAATTGATGGAAAGATAACATAGAACATGGAAATCTGATAATATGGATAGCAAGGTAAATGGAAATCTGAGAGCATTGATTGAAGGATGAATGGCTAGACCATGGGAACTCACTAACTCTCTCTCGGGCCAAATTTACAGTGTGATTGTGGCTGAGGACCGCTCCAGTAGGGGCAGAGTCAGTGGGGGAGGTGGACGGAGCTAGAGCAAAAAAAAACCTGGGACCATGAGGTTGAACAGAGGCCCCTGCAGCAGACACATTCGTCCACTAGCCACCAGACCCGGCATACACACATCTCTCTCCAGGGCCGGACTGGGATCTGAAAGCAGCCCTGGCAAATTTTGCCAGACCAGCCCCCGTCCGGAGCATAGCGAGCGAGCGAGCCCGACTACGGCAAGGAGGGTTTGGGGGTTTCTTCCCCAAGAATTGTTTGGAAAAAGACAGACCAAAATGGTGAATTTTATAGGACATTTATCATTACATATTCAATTGTATCACCTTTCAAAGCACAGTAAATAGTAGATGATCTTAAAAAGCACCAGGTTACCCACCCAGTCATATGTACCCATAGACATTATTTCAGAGAGCATCAAAAAAAGACACGAGTAGTGAATCAGAGATAACAAAGTAAAATTGAGATCAGCCCCCATGTGGTGTGTAGCGAGCAAGCTCAGTGAGCAACCACTACTAGGGGGTTTGGGGGGGTTCTCCCCCCCAGAAAATTTTGGAAAAAGACAGACCAAAATGGTGAATTTTACAGCACATTTTTCATTACATATTCAATTGTATCAACTTTCAAAGCACAGTAAATAGATGATGACCTTTAAGAGCACAAGGTTACCCACCCAGTCATATGTACCCCTAGACATTCTTTCAGAGAGCACAAAAAATAGATACGAGCACACAGGCCACTGAGGCCAGAAACTGTGGAAATATCACACATAAGCACCTAGGCACTGAGGGCAGAAACTGTGAAAATGTCACACATAAGCATGTGATAATTAGCATCTAGGCCACAAAGGCCAGAAACTATGGAAACGTCACACCCAGGCCTGGTCACACCAGGCCAGAAAGCATGGAAACTTCACATATAAGCACCCATGCCAGTAAGCATGGAAATGTCACACATGACATGAGCCTCCAGGTCACTTAGGCCAGAAACTATTGAAATAGCACACATAAGCACCCAGTCCAGAAAGCATGGGAATATCAAACATAAGCACCCGGGCTGCCAGAAGGCATGGAAATGTCTCATATGGCACCCTAGCCAGAAAGCATGAAAATGTCACACAAAGGCACCCAGGACAGTGGAACTGGAACACCTTTCACAGTGTGGCTGCTGCCATCAATGTTGCCTGTACATCACTCAAGTCATGGGATTGTGAACAATTCAAGAATCTCACAAAGAACAAGGGTATCAATTCAACCTTGCCTATTCCAGGACATATAAAACTTAACAGTATATGCCAAACCATTTAAATACACTGTACTCTGCATATTGCACCCTGCCTTATGGAAAGGGTTTGCACTGGTGGTGACATCCTGGTGACAAATGTAGTAAAAGGGAATATTTTTAGGCCTAGCAAAAGCCTTTTGCCAGGTCAAAATGCCAGTTTTATAACTGCACAGGCAGACTGCAATGACAGGCCCTGGCCTTGACACATGTTTAAATAGGCTACTTACTTGGGTGGCACTATAAATGTTGCAGGACTACTAGCAGCATTTAATTTACATTACATGGGTACACGTAGAACCACATTTCTAGGGACTTAAAAGTAAATAAAATTAGCCAATTCGGTGTAAGCCAAATTTGGCATGTTTAAAGGAAAGAGCACAAGCACTGGTTAGCATTGGTAAAATGCACTGTGCCCTAAGAGCCAACAAAAATTGCCTTTTTTGTTGTAACAAAACGGATCAAACCTGAACTTAATTTGGAGGAATCTGAGGCCGACAAGGACTTATCTAACCATGTCTCAGCAGTGAGTATGAACAATATGCTCCCGAAAGAGAGTGTGAGGAAGAGGAGGGTGAAATGAGGGGGGGGTACCAAGTCCATGGTATCATCACCGAGCAAATAGGTAATCATTTCAGTTGTAAATAGAAAAGCAGTTTCGGCATATCCATGAAACAGGCGTGTAACCAACAGTTATATAGGCCGTTTCTGCCCCCAACGCTTTCAACGTGGTGCATTCCAGCATCACGTATCTCTTTTTCCACAACAGGCACTCAACCCACTGTGCTGTGACAGCAAAGGGCTCCTATTCCCCTTTTATTCAAGCCGGAAGGCAATGTGTGTCAGCATCATAGTAGAAAATGTAAAGGCCAGCCACCAATCACCACCTCGCTCCGCCCTTAGCCTGGTAGGCCCCGGCCCGGTTCCGCAACCGCAGCAGATTTGTGAGAACTGGCAGACTACCATAAGTGCCAGTGTTGACAATTCAGCACCAGTGCAGTGCACCGGAAAGCACCAGCATAAATTAGGCACCCTGCTATGATGGTGTATCAGGGTATTTTAGCACACTGCTGACCCTGAGTAGACATCTGCTCATTTGATGTCCATACCATGCAGCTATAATAGCAGACTCATGCTGCCTGCTCCACAGTCACATCACAAACTCCAATCATTGGAACACATATCACTTTTGACATTGACCCCTAAGAACACCTTTTGTCTTTGGTGCCTGCAAGATTCATGTTTGAATGGCATTAATGAGCAGATACGTAGGTATATAATTACAACAGAGCAACATTAATATCTCTTCCCTCAGCTTGAGAGATGACCTTAGAAAGAATTTTAACCTGACACTATGGCAGAGATTCGCCACGGATTTCATATCGATCACCCATCTTGCAGACTTTATTCCCCTTTCAAATGGTCTCTTCTGATGGTATTTATTAAATCACTTACATTTAAACCTAGTCCTTCCTTGAGGCTCTGTGAGTTAAGTGCAGGGCCCGGCCATCACTGAGGGAGGGAGGGCCACGCCCCGTGGCAGGGTACAATTTTCCGGCACTTACTGTCACCGCCACCCCCTGCGAAGGACCCCTCAGTGGAGGCCTTGTGACGTGAAACCGATAAAAAGCCGCGCCAATGGAAAAACTGTGCTAGGAGTGAGTTAATTCTCGCCTCTGGCATTAGCTGTGATGCTTGAGTACTGACAAGACCAGCTCAGCCTTCCATCCTCCCAGGGTCGGTAAATCAGGCCTCTGTAAGCCTCGTGTGCCATCATACCCCATTTCTCTTGGCCTCCCCTTGCTATATTCAGCGCCCGTGCCCTTTGGGTCAGATCCTTTATTTAAAATAAATAAATAAATAAAGAATACATTGTGAAATAAATATCAACCCGTCCCTTCAGTTTCCCGCATGTGCGTGACTCACTCAAATTCATGTCCGTTTTCATACAGAGCCAAGATTTCTTGAATGATTGGAATATTTCCCAGGCATTACCAGTGCACGTTACACAGGCATGTTACAGGCAAAGGCAACCTCCTACAGGGTGCAAGTTACAGGCAGAGGCGGCCTCCTACAGGACAAGAAGTCAGCAGAGGCGGGCTCCTACAGGGCAGGCGGCGGCCTGTCAGGGTGCTCAGCTGTAGGCCTGGCCCCAACTTTCACAGAAAGAGAAGTATTCTTTCTTTATCATATTTTTTCTACTGGATGAGGCTTCCACAACATTTATATTATTCCTTCTTTGTTGCTGCTAATTAGGTCTTAAAAATAGCTCGACCAGTAACGGATGCACAGAAGTCAGTCTTTCTGTGGCGACGGCTACGTGGTAGGGCCACTGTTAAATATCTCAGTGATGGAATGCCTTAACTTTTAAGTTTCATGTATTTAAACGTTTGTGGCATTGCTGCCTTCAAAGTATTAGACAATTTCTTTGCATTTGGGTTTATTTGGTTTTGCGTGTTAGAGTATGATAGTTGGTTTGTCGGTATACAATTTGTGGGTATATGTTGAATAAAGACAAGTGCTGCAACATCACAGTGCACATCCCTGATCTGGGGGAGTCTACGACCCCTCGGCTCGGACTAAACATGAAATCTAGCGCAGCTCGCCTTTGAATGGCAGAGTAACGGAGCCCCTGGGATTTGATGAAGAGTGGATCTGCTGGCCTCTGGACCAGCAAACACATGCTGCAGGCCATAAAGTAGACGACATGGTAATGATCACTACTTGGACGGAAAATTGAGGATCATGGGGGCTGGGAAGATGCATAGCTGCCAAGGTTTCAGATTGCTATGTGTGACATTTTCATAATTGTAGTGTAATTATGAGTGACATTTCAACGACTATGAGTGACACTTTCTTGTGAGCAAAATTAAGCAAAGATGCCGAGGGAAACATATTAATATCAGAAATTACAACCATTTGAACAACAAGAAACCCTTACAAGGTTTTAAAACTACTGCAAAGCACCAGAAATTGAAGAGCACTTGAGCCCTTGTACCCAGATCATACTGTTAAACGAATGTGTAACCATGATATTAAACACGTGTTTTCAGAGGCAGTACTTTATTAAGTTCTGTGCACATAAGATAGACATACAGCTGGGTCCGACAGGTGCACAGGCAGAGGCAGGAAGCCATAGGACTGTGCTGCCTGAGCCTGGTTGGACTCATTGATGTGTTGCCTGATGCATCGACAGAAAAGCCAACTAACAACTGATTGCCATAGTCAGGCTTTTGAATGGGCCCTCATACTCCTCTTAGGTCTCTGGATATTAATGATGTGCAGATGCAGACCTTCACAGTATCGACTCCAGTGCCTCTCTGTCCCACGTGGGACCAGGCCCAAACAGGACGCGAGGCCCCAACAACATTCTCATCTCAGCCTTTAGTAGTGTTGCAGGGTGGGCGGCAGAAAAACAACTTTATTCCTACCTCAGCCAGCCTTTGCCCACTGGACCCCCAGGATTCCCCTCTAGGATTCAGTCAAATGCGATAGGTCTCTTCTTTGAGGCCTATTGGCTCTACCAATCCATTAGGCTGTACTCCTTAGAGCAGCAGAACCAAAGAGAAAAAAAAGGTGCGATAGCGCATACATGATGTAATATATGTATCATTATGCAAGCACCTTGTGCATGACCGTGCATTCACGCTTCCAAATTGACGCAAGGGCCTCTTTTTCTTTTTACCGAAAGGAATCAGTAAAGTATAACATTAAAAACAAATAATTAAAAAACATAGGACTGAGGAGTGGGGGAATTGGAGGTGCAATTGTGGGAGGGATGAGATGGGGAGGGGAAAAGCAGCACACAAGGGAGAGGAATACTGTGGGATCGGAAGGAGCATACAAACGAATGAGAACAACACCGAGCGTGGGAGAGGAAGAGAAACACTCAGGTGGGAGAGTGCAACATGGAGCTGATCACATGCAATAGATTATTTGTATGCACAAGGATTTTCAGCACATGCTGCGTAATTGTAATACTTCCCTCAGGGGAGCTGGTGCGCCTACTGCTCATAATACCACTGTTTTATGCAAGGAAGCTTGAATGGCACCTAAAGATGTTCCACCTCTTCTATTTGAAAGACGGTTTTCAATTCCATTCATTTGTGCATAGCTCACCCAGTTGAGTTTTGTTTTTTGGTTCTTCTAGTTCTGAATTTACACAAGGTAAAATATAGAACTACAATACAAAGAATGGAGATAAAAAAAAGGATTGTTGATGTGAGGCCCCCAACAACGCAAAATTCGTAATTTTAATTACGCACAGCAGCTGAGAAGATGGAGAGCCTTCTCAGCTGCAGTGGTAAATTAAATTTACGAGTCAACAGTCAGCTGACTCTACACACGTCCGCGGTCTGGCACTGGGCAAGGCTGAGGCACACACAGTGAGATAGGTGAGTCGGGCGCTGTAGAGAAGTTATTTAAAAACTATTACTACTCTCAGGCCAAATGAAATCATGACCCTAAGCCCTCACGATCGGTGCACCGCTACCTTCCCAGCCCCACAGGCACTGCCGCCAGAGGCACACAGCTTAGCTGCTTCATTTATAGAACAGATTCAACACCCAACAGTCAGTACTAACTAAACTCGCTGACTCGAGAGCAGCACTTCCGGGCATTGATTAGGCAAGCCTCAGACTGAGTGAGGCACTACAGCAGGCGCTGTAATTATTTCAAAAAGCGTTGGGCGGCTCATCGATATACATCCGAGTCCTGACAAGTCTCTTACTGTGTGTGTCCGTGACCGACATCAGAACTTTACTTAGATGTGGCAGAACTGGACTACCGGCCCATGGCAACTTTCATTGATAAGTACACTTATCCTATCTCGCATGTGGAGGTTGGAGCATCAAGGCACCCGGGATCTGGACTGATTATCAGATAACTCCCCATCGGCAATCTGAAGAGAGTTGCCAATATGGTGCGTCTGTACCTGAGCAGGACACTGAACCCCATCATTGCCGCATGGAGAGCATTTTGCACTCAACTGGGCAGAGGCATGAGCCTGTAAATACTCCTACTGTGCTCCCTCGATACGTGTAGAACTGTTGCTTCGCTTTTGTGGCACTGGACTCGAAATTCACCCTTGCAAAGTATTGCCTGCCATCTACCACAAACAACACGCTAGAGAACTTAGAGTGGCGGCCATACGGCACAATGGCTCTTCACATACAAAGACAGTAAAATATACATCGCATTGGCAGACCTTTGCGCACTCACCCAATCTAACTTTAGCTAACAGAGGGAAGCACCTGTTTGTCACGTTGAATAAATCCACACTGCGTTGCGGTCGCGGAACCGGGCCGGGGCCTAACCAGGCTTTAATTGCTTTTAATTCCGGCCCGGTCGCGATGCCCCTAGAGACAGTCACAGTGCCTGGCCATTAATTAAATGATCAGGGTAATCACTCACCTGCGGGCTCAGGGTGGCAGCCGGCAGACACGGTCCGGGAGCCAGGGCAGGCTACAAATAATTAAACTATGGGGTCAGGGCCTCTCCAGCCTCTCGTCTCACTCTCTGGCCTCCTCTGCGTCGCATTCACGCGCACTTTTGATGGCGCGACCCCAATGCGCTTGTGCAGAAAGCCCCTGTTCAGGTCCACTGACTTCAGACCCCCGCCCCCGCCCTAAGGGTGAATGACGTGCCACGCTGACGTGAAGGCAGATACTACGCCACGCATGGTGCCGACAGTCAGACCACCCAGTGGATTTTTTAATAAATAATATGCTGCAGTGCTGGACACGGATGGACAGTGCGTGCAGCACCACCAGGCAGCAGCCTCATTTTATGCAGATGGTTCTGTGCTTGTTTGTTGCTCGGTCACGCCAGGGTCCTAATCGGCCAGAGCAACCAAACCGGCCCCCTGTCATGAAACCGGCACCCACCCCATGCAGCCTACTGGGAGATTGCCCGGTGCCCGGAATTGCCAGTCCGGCCCTGTCTCTCTCTCTATCTCTCTCTCTCTCTTTTTCCCTCTCCCTCTCTCTGTCTCCCTCTCTCTCCCTCCCTCTCTCTCTCTCCATCTCCCTCCCTCTGTCTCCCTCCCTCTCTCTCTCTGTCTCCCTCCCACTCTCTGTCTCCCTCTGTCTCCCTCCCTCTCTACCCCTCTCTCCCCCTCTCTCTCCCTCTCTCTACCCCTCTGTCTCCCTCCCTCTCACTCTGTCACCCTCCCACCCTCTCTCTCCCTCCTTCTGCCTCCCTCCCTCTCTCTCTCCCTCCCTCTGTCAGTCTCCCTCATTCCTCTATCTCTCTCCCTGTCTGTCTCCCTCCCTCTGTCCCCCTCTGTCTGTCTCCCTCTGTCTTCCTGTGTCTGACTCCCTCTGTCTCCTGCGTCCGTCTCCCTCTGTCTCCCTCCCTCCTCCCTCTGTCTGTCTCCGTCTGTCTCCCTCCCTCTGTCTCCCTGCGTCCGTCTCCCTCTGTCTTCCTGTGTCCGACTCCCTCTGTCTCCTGCGTCCGTCTCCCTCTGTCTCCCTCCCTCCTCCCTCTGTCTGTCTCCGTCTGTCTCCCTCCCTCCTCCCTCTGTCTGTCTTCCTCTGTCTCCCTCCCTCTGTCTCCCTCCGTCTGTCTCCCTCCGTCTCCCTCACACTCTTTGTCTCCCTCCCTCCATCTCCCTCTCTCCATCTCCCTCTCTCTGTCTGCCTCTTTCCGTCTCCCTCGCTCCATCTCCCTCTCTCTGTCTCCCTCTTTCCATCTCCTGCTTTCCGTTTCCCTCTCTCTCTGTCTTTCTCTCTATCTCTCTGTTTGTCTCTCTGTCTCCGTCTGTCTCTGTCTGTCTCTGTCTCCCTCTCCGTCTGTCTCTCTGCCTCCCTCTCTGTCTGTCTCTCTGTCTGTCTGTCCCTGTCTCTGCCTCCATCTGTCTCTGTCTGTCCCTGTCTCTGTCTCTCTCCCTGTCCCTGTCTCTATCTGTCTCTGTCTCGGTCCCTGTCTCTATCTGTCTCTATCTCTGTCTCTGCCTCTTTCTGTCTCTGTCTCTATCTGTCTCTGCCTCTATCTGTCTCTCTTTCTGTCTCTATCTGTCTCTATCTGTCCCTATCTCTGCCTCTATCTATCTCTGTCTCTATCTATCTCTGCTCTGTCTGCCTCTGTCTGTCTCTGCATCTGTCTGTCTCTGTCTGGCCCTGCCTCTATCGATCTCTGCCTCTATCTGTCTCTCTTTCTGTCTCTATCTGTCTCTATCTGTCTCTGCCTCTATCTATCTTTGCCTCTATCTATCTCTGCCTCTATCTGTCTCTGCTCTGTCTGCCTCTGTCTGTCTCTGCATCTGTCTGTCTCTGTCTGGCCCTGCCTCTATCGATCTCTGCCTCTATTGATCGCTATCTGTCTTTGCCTCTACCTGTCTCTGCCCGTCTCTATCTGTCTCTGCCTCTATCTGTCTCTCTCTCTTTCTGTCTCTGTCTCTATCTGTCTCTATCTCTGTCTCTGGCTGTCTCTTTCTCTGTCTCTGTCTATGCCTCTCTGTCTCTGCCTCTACCTGTCTCTGCCCGTCTATATCTGCCTCTGCCTCTATCTGCCTCTGCCTCTATCTGTCTCTCTCTGTCTCTATCTCTCTCACTGTCTCTATCTGTCTCTGTCTGTCTCTGCATCTATCTGTCTCTGCCTCTATCTGACTCTATCTGTCACTATCTGTCTCTGCCTCTATCTGTCAGTATCTGTCTCTGCCTCTATCTCTATCTGCCTCTGCCTCTATCTGTCTCTGTCTGTCCCTGTCTCTATCTGCCTCTGCCTCTATCTGGCTATGGCTCTATCTGTCCCTGTCTCTGTCTGTCCCTGTCTCTATCTCTGTCTGTCCCTGTCTCTATCTCAGGCTGCTTCTGTCTCTATCTGTCGCCGTGTCTCTATCTGTCTCTCTCCAGGAAGCTTCCCAAAACGCCCTTTTAAAAGTCAGCTGGGAAAGCGCTGACAGCTGACTTTTGAAGGGCCTTTTGGGAAGCTTTCTAAATGTGTCCTGACGTCACAGAGGCTGGTAGTAAACACAGAAGGTGGCCACAGGAGCATACGTAATGAATACCTATTTAATACTATTCACTACGTTTGCTCCTGCGGTCATCTTCTGTGTTTACTGCCAGCTGTGGAAACTGCAAGGCAAAGTCCACGGGCCGCCAGTGAAGGTGTGTCGGGCCGCTGGCGGCCCGCATGCCGTACTATGAGCACCTCGGGCTAGACAAAAGTATCGATTGATGTATAAAAGTCTTTATTCATGGATGGTTAAGTCAAACGATTGATGTATGGGTAAATGGATGGATGTATGGATGCATGCATAGATGACGGATGTATGAACAGATGGACGGATGAAAAGGCCAATGGATGGATGGAATGGTGAAAGATTGAATGATGGATGAAAGATTGAATGGATGACAGAATGTAAAGGTGAATGATGAATATCAACAGGTAGATGGAAGGATGACAGAATGAATGAATAGATGCTTGAATGGAAGAGAAAAGGGTGGTCTTGTATAGAGATTGAGGTTTACTCGCCTCGCTTGCTGCCATCAGAACTTTGGTTCCAAGTGGGGGTATTTTAATATCCTGGCTACTCCCTTACCGAAGAAGGGTGTTTCTTCAGTGTTTTTAAACATCTTTGTATATTCACTTGGTCACGAGCACTGTGTTGTCAGCACTGTCTAAGTTTGTTCGCACTTGTTCATGAAATGCAGTTATGAACAACGATACATGTGAGAACGGAATAGTCTGTCAACTGTGATTTTTCATGAAAGTATATTTGTAAATCCCCTTTTGTGATACCAAACGGTGCTTGATTCGTTCTGGCTGCCTGGAATACACTATGCAAGGTAGCATATCTAATGAGTCCCACAATACCTATGCTTTCCATTATATGATTACCTCTGTCCTGGTCGGCATAGTGGGTTTGTCCTTGTATAACTCAAATATGCTGCAATTACACTGCATACCAGAATATGTCGATTGGAAACTGTTCTTTAAGAAGTGACTCTCTTTCTTGTATTCACACAATTCAGTGCACGTCTAACTGCACTCTTGTATGTCATGCTGATATGTATGTATTATTGAGGGTTATAGATATTCTTCTAAACCAATGTAGTCTGTTTGGCGTATTAGTATGGCTTTCCAGTTTGCTTTGAGTGTCCCTGTATGTCATGCTTATAGGGACATTCAAATAATATATTAATAATCGAGGTTGTGCCATTTATTCCAATTCTGTATCCTATCTACCTATCTATCTTTGCAAGACTATATATATATGTCGGTCTACCTAGATACCTGTCTATCTAACTGTCTATCTACCTGTCTGACTATCTGTCTGTCTACCAGTCTTCCCTCTTTCTTTCTTTCTTTCTTTCTTGCTTTCTTTCTTTCTTTCTTTCTTTCTTTCTTTCTTTCTTTCTTTCTGTCTGTCTACACTGGGGGTAAAGCAAGTGATATCACGCAGCCTTTGACATCTTACGTCTGACCCCCTAGGCCTACACTTCAGTTCACAAAAATCCCTATTTTATGTCAGAGAAAGCAGAAACACAGAAAGGAAACAGGTACGAGTTTGCAATTTCCTCCTGCTGCTGCCTTTCTGACCTCTGGCACGATGGTGGGCAAGGGCAGTGCCAGGAAGAGATGCTTCCCCTATTGACGTCCACCATCAACCAAGTAGGAACAGAGAAGGAGCTCTGCAGCAAACATAGACATTGAAAATTGCTGAACAAAATTATTGCAAGAATATAAAAGCCAATTTTTTGCTACTTTTACATGGAGTAACACTGCCATCTAGGGTACAAATGTTACCATGAAGTGTCCTTTTCTCAGCGGAAAAACGTCTTCCGATGACGTGATTTTGGTTGGAGCAGACATTTGGTCAGAGCCTGGTTACGGCATCATTGTGTTTAGAGTTATGAAACATCGTGTTTTTAAATATTAATTTCTCATCAGCACAGGAACAGCAATTCCGTCATCAAATATCAGCGGTAAGATTGTTAAATGTTCCATATTTCTGTTATACATAATAGTGGCTTTTGAAACACGTATGATACTGGAGCTTCCTTTCACCAAAGTATTCGAAATATATCAACCAAAAAGATAACGAAGCAGATTACAGTTATCCTTCATTTTGTAATGTTAAATACCTGTGAATGATGGCTACGAGTTAAAAAGGCGCGAAAGATTCCGTGGGTGACTGAAGGCATGGGAATTCGTTTCAGCCTCTAAAGAAAGGGCATGGTAAATTATTAATAGTAAGCAGGCAAAGGACGCAGACTTTGGCGAGGGAAGGCAAACATAAGCAATGGGGTAGGACTGTGGATAAGGGAGGTGGGGTGGAAAGATACAAGCAAGGTGATTGGTGCAGGAGGGAGAGGAACGATGAGGGACGTACCTGACAGGAAGAGACTCTAAAGGGCACATTGTGAGCTTCTTAATTTTGATATCTTTGCAAACAGGAATTTGCATCCAAATTGGGATTTCACATGGTGGGAACATTTCATACTTTTTCGTACTCCAAGTGTGCCGGGTTTGTACAGGAAATACTGGAACATTCTGAGGGCCTCATTTATGAGAAATGACGCATCGCTGCGTGAAAGCAGCGATGCGGCACTTCTCAGTGCGCACTCCTTGCGTCATGATTGATTCGTCATATTTATAATATGACGCATCATGTCGCAAGGAGTTACAGATACGTGAGTATTTCTGACGTATATGTAGGCCCAAAAGTGACGCATTACTGGAGTTTGTCACAAAAGTGACGCAACTCCAGCAAGGTGTACTTTCACATGGGCAAGTCCCATGTTGTTAGTGCCTGCGTCAGTCTTACGCCTGCCATGAAGCAGGCGTAAGATTTTGACGCATTAGCGGCCAAGCAATGGCGCAGTGAAATCTTATATATTTCACTGCGTCACTTCCATGACCCTTTCCTGGTCAAAACGCCCCCCTTGCATATAATGTGGCGCAGGGGTTTACAAAGTGACGCATCTACCTAGATGTGTCACTTTGTAAATATGGCGCAACAAGGCGCATTTATTACGCCACTGGTGCGTCGCAAAAAGTGACGCACCAGCGTCGTAAAAGTGACGCACAGCTTCATAAATGAGGCCCTGAGTGCTTAAGCTCGGACCTGGAGAAAACATGCAGACCCACCACATTATCCTCCATTCTTAGCTATAGGCATGAGGATGGGGAATGAATATTGGGGCATATTATCAAGGGGGTTTATCTCCGCTTTTTTGGCTTTCAAAGCCAAGAAAGTGGAGATAAAATTATCTCCCTATTACCTAGCTGTCGCTAACACCAGTTAGCGACAGCTAGTAGGAGATAGCGACCATCTTGGGCCCCACTTTGCATGTCAGTGATATTTATCACTAATGACATGCAAAGTGGGCGTGCCAAGATGTTAGCAACTGGAAACAGTCGCTAACATCGCTAACTCCTATTACCAACTTTTGGAGATATTCGCGCTAAGCGCGAATATCTCCAAAAGCTAACACCTGCCCTGAGCAGTTCTTAGCCATGTTATCCAATGGGAGGTGGATAACATGGCTAAGAGCATTAGCTCGGTAATGCATGAATATCGCTGACTTTTCAGCGATATTCATGCCTTGCGGACGATTTTTATCGCATTTGCGATAAACCTTGGTAATACCAAGGTTTATCTGCGATAAAAATCGGCGCAGCTCAGCGGTAAATTTTTGTCTCTAACCAAGCAATAGCGATAATTATCGCTATTGCTTGGTAATATGCCCCATTGTATTTAATAAATGCTGCAATATACAATATCATTATTTATGAGGTGAGGTATTACCACCTGCAAGTACGATGCGACTATGAGGATTAAGAATGCAGCATGTTTTTAACAAGACTGTACATCATCCCACTGGGGTTTTAAAGTGAACTTTGATTTCATGCTTTTCAGGACGGACTCACTGGAGTATAAATGTCGTGCACTACGAAAACCACAAGGCTAGAGAAGTGGCCATGCCCACTGGGGCGGTCCAAGTGAATTTAAATTGAGCTGCACATTGCCGGTCCTGCTCTACATGTGGTTACCAATGATTAGGAGTCAGTAAGACTCGAAACACGTCTGGCAGTTTATCTACGATGGCGTTTGTGTCAAAACCTGCATGCAGCCTCGTGAATAAAATTATTGAAATATACTCTACCTGTAGTGGCTCTTCCATAAGGGGCACCTTTTTTGACTGGATATATATATATATATATATATATATACACATACACCTATAACATAACATCTAATTGAACAAATGATATTATAAATTAAAACATTACAATATTGAATAATTTTTAAACTTACATTTTGTACTCCATTGAGTGCAACAGTAGGGGAAGTGTTGGATAGCGTAGAGGTAAAAATACCTATTCCCACTGCAGTTAGTGCAACAGAAAGGAAAGAGCTTGATAGCGGAGGGGAAAAAATGACTATCCCCACTCCAGTGAATGCAGCAGTGGGGAAAGTGTTGGACAGCGGCTAGGTAACAATTACTATTCCTACTAAAAATGAGTGCAATAGTAGAGGAAATATTGCATAGAGGAGGGGTAAAAATTATTATTCTCACTCCAGTTGGTGCAACAGTAGGGAAAGTGTTGGATAGCGGAGGGGTAAAAATGACTATTCCCACTCCAATTACTGCAACAGTAAGGAAAGTGTTGGACAGCGGAGGGGTACAAATTAATATTCCCACTCCAGTAAGTGCAACAGAAGAGAAAGTGTTGGATAGCGGAGGGGTAAAAAAATGACTATTTCCACTCCAATTACTGCAACAGGAGAGAAAGTGTTGGATAGCTGAGGGGTGAAAATTACTATTCCCACTCCAATTACTGCAACAGTAGGGAAAGTGTTGGATTGCGGAGGGTAAAAAATTACTATTCCCACTCCAGTGAGTGCAACAGAAGGGAAAGTGTTGGATAGCGGAGGGGTAAAAATTAATATTCCCACTGAAGTCAATTCGAAATTAAAATCAAACAAAATATCAACTACAATACAAAATATGTTACTAACAAAAAAGAAAACATATATAAAAATATTCCAAATTACAAAAGATAGAAACATATTGGGGCCGATTCCAATTCGGTAAAATCCCTTACAAATAGCCGTACGGAGCATATTTCCCGTATGAATCGTACCCTTAAACGTCCCTGTATGTACGATGAAGTACGATTCGGCCCCAAAGCAGACCTCCGTACGAATCGTACGAAAGACCATACGACTTAAAAATCCATACGAATTGCATTCGGAACACGCGTGTACGCGACGTCCGTACGGATCGAAGCAGCATTTTCCGACCCAGCAAGTACGATTTGTTTTGTCAACACTCCGTACAACTCTTTTTCTACTGGAGCTCAAAACGTCCAGAAAAGTAGATTTCGACTCAAACCGCATACGAAACGGACCCCCCTCGGGTACGGTGCGTACACCCCATGATTGCAGGGGTACGGTGCGTAGGGGTAGGGTGCGTACACCCCATGATTGCAGGGGTACGGTGCGTAAGGGTATGGTGCGTACACCCCATGATTGCAGGGGTACGGTGGGTAGGGGTACAGTGGGTACACCCCATGATTGCAGGGCTATGGTGCGTATGTGATTGTGTGGCTCTCCGTATGAATCGCTCATACTCGACGTTTTCCGTACGAATCGTGTTCTCATTCCCCGTTCCGGATCGTACTTGTCGGGTCGCACAGCATGTTTACGATTCATACGGTTCACTGTGAGGGTCCGTGTCGTACGGATTTTCCCTTGCTTTTCATACGGTTCGCAACGATTTGGTCGTATATTTTTCAAACGAATCGTACTACGCCATTCGGACGGAATAGTACGAGTCGTACGGAAAGCGCTACGGATTCGATTTGGTCGTACGATTGGTTTATCGAATCATAATCGGCCCCATAATGTTAAAACAATCTAAACTTTACCTATAAACATTATTTTATAACAATGTAAAAAATTATTTACAAATAAATAACTATATTTAATAGAAATGTATTATAATCAAAAACATTATTCGTTACATAAAATTCACATTTTTTATTTCCTACCCTATAACACCACACAATTCACAACATACATCTAAATTTCTAAAAAAGTGTACCTCCATAATTCACATAATTGATTATCAAATAAACAAATATTTTTAATTAAAAAACAAATGAAAAAGAGATAAAAATTAAATTACTCACCGAACATTACCCCTATAAAACCAAAATCCACACACAAAACAAAAGTAAACAATTACCATAAATATTTATCAATGAATGGATGAATAATAATGAGCAACTAATTAGCTCCTTGACTCTGCTTCAGGCAGGTCGCTTCCCCACGCTGCGACAGCACCACCTGTTGCGCCGATAGTCTGCTTGCTCTGTATTGCCTGTTTTTTGCTTAAATTTTTTTTTCTTCCCTTCAGTTTATCTTTGCTTAAAATCTGTGCCCTGTGCCCCCCTTTGCCCTCTGTCCCCTCGCTGCTCCTGCCCCCGTCCTTACCACCGATGTGCCCCCTGTGGCCCCGCCCCCACGGCTTGTAACTGTATTGCCTCTTTCTAACTCTGAATTTGCTTGTTTCTCCTCCTTCAACCTTGGTTTCTGTGCCCTGTGTATTACCTCTGTTTAACTTTTAATTGCTCATTTTTTTCTCCTTCACCCTTGGTTCCTGTGCCAGTGCCCTCCTTTGCCTTCTGTTCCCCCACCGTTCCAGCCCCGCTTTTCCCGCCACTGTGTCCCTTGTGACCCCGCCCCCCGCTTGCCCCTTCGTCCACTCCCCCCTTCCCAGCTGCTCCTCCATTTCACCTCCCCTTCTTATGGCGGCTGCTGTGCGGCCGCGCCAAAGGCGCACCTATGGCAAGTCCGTCTGCGCCCGTCCGTGCCCAGTGCCAGAACCCCTGGCCCCTGCGAATGCCACAACACCCGTCTCCGCTACGACTTCAGCTCCCTCCACGCACTCAACGCCGGACGATCATGCACCTGCTGCCTAGTTGCTCCGAAATGCACCCAAGAACCCGTCTCCTGCCGGAACTGCAGCTTCACCAGCATCCGGCCCGCCAACCCTCCGACCAGGAAAGAACCCAACTACCTCAGATGCATTCTTCTCAACACCCGCTCCGCATGCAAACACACCGTCAAACTCTGGGACCTACTCGACTCAACCTCCCCTGATGTCACCTTCCTGACAGAGATCTAGCTGTACCCCTACTCGTCACCCGACATAGCCATCCCGGAAGGCTACCAGATCACCCGCAGGGACCGCACCAACGGAGTAGGAGAAGGAATTGCCATCGTCCACAGGAACACTCTCAGAGTCTCGACCAACCCCCACAACACTCTCCGCACCGACGAACACCTGCACTTCCAGATCCACACCAACACCACCCTCAGAGGAACCCTCATCTACAGACCCTCGGACCCCAACCACAGTTCAGCAACCCCATCGCCGACTTCATCAGCATACGCGCCCTCGCTAAGCATGGGCGTAAAATCCGCTCCGCTCGCGGATTTTTCGGATTTTCGGCAAATCCGCAATCCGCGAACGCTCGCGAATTTGTCGAAAATCCGTGAATCCGCTCGCGGCGGATTTTTTGCTTGGTTGCGGCGCGCGGCGTGGTGCACGGCGTTCACTTTCCGTCATTTTAGCGTTTGCCGAGTTGTTTTTCTTTGCGAGTGACGCGCCATTTTAGATCTTGCTGCGTGTTCCCGCGGGAGTTTGTCGCCCGCGAATACGTACTCGCGGCTTGCCACCTTGCACAGCACACCTCGCGAGAGTTCGCAATTGCGAACATGTAGTTGCGGCGGAAAGGAACAATCTCGCACTTGCGAAATAGAGATTTTGCAATTTCGCACAAGAAAATCACCAGCAAACAGGATAAACCTTCAGAAAATTATGATTTTTATCAGAATCACTCCTCAGGTTGACATTTGCATGGCCTTTTTTTTTGCAAGGAGTCCATTTGGGGGGGGGGGGAGGAAGGAAGTGCCCCACAGTCTCCAACTTCCTGTTCCTGTCCAGCAGGCTCCTCCCAGTGCTTTGTCCATCTCCTGGTCACTTTCATTTGGATCTGGAGCTGGAAGGATTACTTTTTGTGGGTGCTGCTGGATATTTGGATTTGAGGCCTTTTTGACTGTCTTTGGATCACTTTTGGATTAGAAATCAACTTTCACAAGTAAGTTTGTTTGGGGCATTACAGTTGCTGCAAGTACAATTTTGGAACTTTTTCAGAAAATTAAATAAATTATATTGTGGGTAGCCACAGTATCCAGTAGGACCAGGGTTGGTTATGGGTGCATGATACAACTGTTTTGTTGAATTTAAACACCATTGAGGCCATGGATGGGCTGGGATTGTGCAGATTTTATTGTTTTTTGTCGTTTTTTTGGGCCTGCTGGTGTGGCCCTTTGCCCAGGGGTGGTGAGTGTTGCATGGGCCTAGTCTTTCTGTGGGGTGTCTTCTTGAATTTAAACATAATTGAGGCCATGGATGGGCTGGGATTGTGCTTATTTTATTGTTTTTTGTCGTTTTTGGGGGGCTGCTGGTGTGGCCTTTTGCTTGCCCAGGGGTGGTGGTGGTGCATGGACTGAGTGTGCCTGTGGTGTTGTCTCACTCTCTTTGATGTAAACATCATGGATGGCATTGGATTGTGGTGATTTCTGGCTGTTTTTCTGTTTTTTGGGGGTGTACTGTTGATGTGGTCTGGCCATGTGGGTGGTGGTGGTGGCCATCTTGAGTGCTGGCTGGTACAGGCAACATGTGCTTGGGGTGTAAGGGGGCCATTTTGAGGAGAGGCAGTGTCTGAGGCCTGCACTTATTTTGCCTACTTTTCATCCCTTATGCCCAGGGGTAGTGAGTGTTGCATGGGCCTAGTGTTTCTGTGGGGTGTCTTCTTGAATTTAAACATAATTGAGGCCATGGATGGGCTGGGATTGTGCTTATTTTATTGTTTTTTGTCGTTTTTGGGGGGCTGCTGGTGTGGCCTTTTGCTTGCCCAGGGGTGGTGGTGGTGCATGGACTGAGTGTGCCTGTGGTGTTGTCTCACTCTCTTTGATGTAAACATCATGGATGGCATTGGATTGTGGTGATTTCTGGCTGTTTTTCTGTTTTTTGGGGGTGTACTGTTGATGTGGACTGGCCATGTGGGTGGTGGTGGTGGCCATCTTGAGTGCTGGCTGGTACAGGCAGCAACATGTGCTTGGGGTGTAAGGGGGCCATTTTGAGGAGAGGCAGTGTCTGAGGCCTGCACTTATTTTGCCTACTTTTCATCCCTTATGCCCAGGGGTAGTGAGTGTTGCATGTGCCTAGTGTTTCTGAGGGGTGTCTTCTTGAATTTAAACACCATTGAGGCCATGGATGGGCTGGGATTGTGCAGATTTTATTGTTTTTTGTCGTTTTTTTGGGCCTGCTGGTGTGGCCCTTTGCCCAGGGGTGGTGAGTGTTGCATGGGCCTAGTCTTTCTGTGGGGTGTCTTCTTGAATTTAAACACCATTGAGGCCATGGATGGGCTGGGATTGTGCAGATTTTATTGTTTTTTGTCGTTTTTTTGGGCCTGCTGGTGTGGCCCTTTGCCCAGGGGTGGTGAGTGTTGCATGGGCCTAGTCTTTCTGTGGGGTGTCTTCTTGAATTTAAACATAATTGAGGCCATGGATGGGCTGGGATTGTGCTTATTTTATTGTTTTTTGTCGTTTTTGGGGGGCTGCTGGTGTGGCCTTTTGCTTGCCCAGGGGTGGTGGTGGTGCATGGACTGAGTGTGCCTGTGGTGTTGTCTCACTCTTTTTGATGTAAACATCATGGATGGCATTGGATTGTGGTGATTTCTGGCTGTTTTTCTGTTTTTTGGGGGTGTACTGTTGATGTGGACTGGCCATGTGGGTGGTGGTGGTGGCCATCTTGAGTGCTGGCTGGTACAGGCAGCAACATGTGCTTGGGGTGTAAGGGGGCCATTTTGAGGAGAGGCAGTGTCTGAGGCCTGCACTTATTTTGCCTACTTTTCATCCCTTATGCCCAGGGGTAGTGAGTGTTGCATGGGCCTAGTGTTTCTGAGGGGTGTCTTCTTGAATTTAAACACCATTGAGGCCATGGATGGGCTGGGATTGTGCAGATTTTATTGTTTTTTGTCGTTTTTTTGGGCCTGCTGGTGTGGCCCTTTGCCCAGGGGTGGTGAGTGTTGCATGGGCCTAGTCTTTCTGTGGGGTGTCTTCTTGAATTTAAACATAATTGAGGCCATGGATGGGCTGGGATTGTGCTTATTTTATTGTTTTTTGTCGTTTTTGGGGGGCTGCTGGTGTGGCCTTTTGCTTGCCCAGGGGTGGTGGTGGTGCATGGACTGAGTGTGCCTGTGGTGTTGTCTCACTCTTTTTGATGTAAACATCATGGATGGCATTGGATTGTGGTGATTTCTGGCTGTTTTTCTGTTTTTTGGGGGTGTACTGTTGATGTGGACTGGCCATGTGGGTGGTGGTGGTGGCCATCTTGAGTGCTGGCTGGTACAGGCAGCAACATGTGCTTGGGGTGTAAGGGGGCCATTTTGAGGAGAGGCAGTGTGTGAGGCCTGCACTTATTTTGCCTACTTTTCATCCCTTATGCCCAGGGGTAGTGAGTGTTGCATGGGCCTAGTGTTTCTGAGGGGTGTCTTCTTGAATTTAAACACCATTGAGGCCATGGATGGGCTGGGATTGTGCAGATTTTATTGTTTTTTGTCGTTTTTTTGGGCCTGCTGGTGTGGCCCTTTGCCCAGGGGTGGTGAGTGTTGCATGGGCCTAGTCTTTCTGTGGGGTGTCTTCTTGAATTTAAACATAATTGAGGCCATGGATGGGCTGGGATTGTGCTTATTTTATTGTTTTTTGTCGTTTTTGGGGGGCTGCTGGTGTGGCCTTTTGCTTGCCCAGGGGTGGTGGTGGTGCATGGACTGAGTGTGCCTGTGGTGTTGTCTCACTCTTTTTGATGTAAACATCATGGATGGCATTGGATTGTGGTGATTTCTGGCTGTTTTTCTGTTTTTTGGGGGTGTACTGTTGATGTGGACTGGCCATGTGGGTGGTGGTGGTGGCCATCTTGAGTGCTGGCTGGTACAGGCAGCAACATGTGCTTGGGGTGTAAGGGGGCCATTTTGAGGAGAGGCAGTGTCTGAGGCCTGCACTTATTTTGCCTACTTTTCATCCCTTATGCCCAGGGGTAGTGAGTGTTGCATACTTGCATGTCCCTAGTCTTTCTGTGGGGTGTCTTCAATGTAAACATCATGGATGGCATGGGATTGTGCTCATTTTTCTGTGTTTTGTCGATTTTTTGGGGTGTATAACTGAACTGATGTTCCTCTGTCTTCCATTGCTTTTAGGTGCACAAGAAGACTCAATAGAACCACCAGTGCCAGGAAGAAGTCCTGCAGCGGTGTGTGCAGCATAACGTCACGCGACGTCACGTCTGGACACAGAACCCTCTGCAACTCGTGCAACTGCTGCCTGCTGACCTGCTCTGAAGAAGATGGCCCCAAAAAAAGTAACCCGTAGCTCCTCTAGCAAGAAAGGTGCCAGTAAGGAGCAGAAGAAGCAAGTTACCAAGGACACTGGTGTGCCGCCCGCCCCTTTTTTTGTGAGTAAAAAAAAAAGTATGCCTGCAGCAGCTGCAGCGGGATCTGCTGGGGACCAAGCTGGCAGCAGCACCCCCGCTCCATTGGGCTCAGTGCCACCACCACCACCACGCCAACTTAAGTCCAAGCCCTTGAGTGCTGCAGAGGCAGCCAGTATACTTCTTCAATCACCATCGACCAGTGATGTTGGCTCATCGCAAGAAAGCAGCAGCAATGTCCCTCAATCAACACAGGTTGTTGTAGCTCATCTGACGAGTGTTGAACAACCACAGCGGCAACAACAATCACATGTGCAAGTACAAGCCCAAGTACATGTGGAAGGAGAGGCAGCGCAAGGAGATGCGCATGCAGAGGTGCATGGAGGGTCACAACAAGTGCCCACAATAGTTGTTCCTCCCGAAGTAGGGGCACATCAGGAAATCGACAATCAAGGCGAGGTATCATTTGAGGAAGCCACTCCTCCTGATGATCCTTCATTGTCTTCCACAACCCTAGCAAGGAAGAGATCAAGGGTGGTGTCTACATCCTCTTCAAGCACACCTCCTTCTGATGATACGGATCAAACTTGGGAACCAGCACCACAGCCGTCTGAGAGTGAGGCACACCATGATCCAACAAAGGTACTTAAGCGTAAAAGGAAGCTCGTCCAAAGTCTCAGACTTATGGAGTGTGATGAGGCTCAACAAGAAGTGGCGGATACTGCTGCTGATGAAGACTCTGCCAACGACGACCCAGTCATCATAAAGGTCACTGCAGCCCCAGCGGGCATGCAGCAAACAGACATTTTGACCCTAGCCCGAAGAGCTGCTGAGCGTGATGATGATGATGATGATGATGTTGTCGATGAGGAGGCAGTGGAAACACCACAATCATTGGAGTTAAGTAGTACACCAACTCGTCCCGCTTCCATATTTCTTTCTGGCAAGAAGAGACCTCCGTCAACCTCGACCTTAATTAGTGGCGGTGAAAGTGCAAAACGTACAAAAGTTGGGCAATCCAGATCCTCCACTTCATCTGGCATTAGCTTCATGACCACCACCACCAGTATCGCCGCCTCCTCCATGTCCCACAGACACTTCAAGTCCCCCGTTTGGGACTTCTTTACTGTTTGTCCAAAAAATCCAAAGTTTGCCATTTGTACCATTTGTAAGCAAGCAGTTAGTCGTGGTAAGCCAGGTACCAACTATGGTACCGGAGGCCAGAGAGGTCATCTTAGGAGACAGCACACTGTCAAATGGTTTGCGCACCTAGATGCGATCAAGAAAGGCCAAATTCAAGGAAACGTTGATGTTTCATCTGATGATGACGAGCAGGAAGAAGACGTGTCAAACACTTCCCTTACACCCAGTACCCCTGTCAGCAGCACACCCAATGTGAGGCACACTAAGAGTGTTGGAGCGAGTGAGACACCAACGCACAAAAGTTCACCAGCGAGCAAAATTGGGTCAACGAAGTCATTATCAGCCCGTAAATGCTTGGTCCAGGGCAACATTAGAACAATGCTTACTTCAGACGTGCCATATGAACGCAACCACCCACTGACGCGTCTGTATAACACTAAGCTGGCTAAAATGCTAGCTGTGGACCTTCTACCTTTTTCTTTTGTAGAAGCGGTAGGTTTTCTTGAATTAGTTGCAACGCTCTGCCCTAAATGGAAGGTTCCGAGCCGGTTCTATTTTGCCAGAGTTGCGGTTCCAGCACTACATGAAGATGTGCTGCAGGCGATTGGGGCAGCTTTGCAGAAGAGTGCTGTTCACACAATACATCTGACAACAGACATGTGGACCAGTGGCCCAGGCGATGATTACATGTGCATCACTGCACACTGGGTCTCTTTTTCAGGTGTTATAGCAAAGCTAAACGCAGGTGTTGACCCGGACCAAGTTTTCAAAGCTGCTCGGAAACATGCAACACTAGCCATGTTTGCCTTGGAGAAAAGTCACACAGCAGAAAACCTTTTGGAAGAGTTTGACAAAAAGGTGTTGTCAATGCTATCCCCCCTAAAACGCAAGATTGGTTATGTTTCCACGGATAATGGCGCCAATGTAGTTAAGGCCATGTCACAGGGTCACCATGTTAGAGTGCCGTGTTTGGCGCACTGTATCAACCTGGTAGTTCAAAAATTCTTGAGTGATAAAGAGAGTCCAGCGTTCGAGGTAATGGCCACCTGCCGCAAAATGTGCAACCATTTCAGCCATTCTTTTAAGGCCCGGAAGCATCTGCGGAGACTGCTACTTCAACGTGGAATGCCAGTGAAAGCACTCATCCAGGAGGTGGCAACACGTTGGAACTCAACCTTCTACATGCTTGAGCGTCTGCATGAGCAGTATACGGTACTCGATCACTATTTCTTGACAGAGGCTACATCTCAGAAGGAGGACCTGCGGATGAGTAAGGCGCAATGGGCCATAGTTAAAAGCCTGACAGACATGCTTCGTCCTTTTGAGTTCTTCACGCGTGCAGTCAGCCAGGAGGACTGTAATTTGGGAAAAGCTATCCCATTGTTGTGCATACTGGAGCACCAACTGATGGCGGTTTCTTCTGAGTTTGAAAAAGATGAAAAAAAAAAAAACCATTTCATTTTGTCTGAGAAATTATTACATCGCCTACGTGGTGATGAACGTCTTAAAAACATCAACTCAGATCAGCATTACATTTGTGCTACTATTCTGGATCCACGCTACAAAAAGGCGCTGGCAGACAACGCATTCTTTCCTTTCGCTGATGCAGATGTTCAAAAGTACAAACATTGGTTAGCCTGGTCAGCCAAGACGTTTGAAAAAGAACGGCAGGTTATTGAAGGAGAAGCCAGTACATCAGCATCAGCATCAGCAGGCCATCCGCAGTCACAAGAATCCACTTCTGCACCTGTGGCTGGGGCACAAGTGACCTCTCAGCCGTTAAAGACACCGGCAACTGGATCATCTGCACCACACACAATGACAACACTAACAGTGGCTGGGGAGGAGGATTGGCTAAGTTTGATGGGGTATGGTTCTCTAAAAAATGTCACAGGCACAGCAAAAAGTAAGCAAAGTGGAGGAACAGTTGATGACCTTGAGTCGATGGTGCAGGACTATCTGAATGACTCAACAGTGGTCTTTCTTAATGAGGAGCCATTGCAGTATTGGCATGGCAAAAAACAATTGTGGCCACAGCTCTACAACCTGGCTATAAACTATTTGTCTTGCCCACTCGCAAGTGTGTCTTCTGAACGTGTTTTCAGTGCTGCTGGTGGCATTGTAACTGCCAAACGGAGCCGCCTATCGCCCAAAAATGTGGAGCGGCTGACAATGATCAAGATGAATCAGCACCTCATACCACCAGATTACAAAGTGCGAGAAAGCACGCCACATGAAGACGATGAGGACAGCAACGTAGATGAGGGGATTTTTTCTCTGTTCGGTGCCACTGACCTCATCCAGCCTGAATTCGCAGAGTATGATGACGAAATCTTGTTCTTATTCCCTGACACCGAGCCCTGAAAATGAGACAATCAATCAAGAACTTTCTTTTTCGTCCTTATTCACTTTTATTCCTGTGTGCTTTGTGTCTCTCTTTCTTTGTTTTGCACAGTTAATTTAATTCAAACTTTAATCACCTAATCCCAAAAAGAAGACCATCATCAGTACTGTCTTCACTTGTTTGCTTATTGATTTGAAGGTGCCGCAGTCTACATTCCTCAGGTTCACAAGTTCTGAAGAACATGCTCCTCTATCCTCCTCCTCCAGACTGCGATTTCCCTCCAAGCAGAGTGCTGGATTACGCACAATGAAGAAAGACTCAGCACTTGTGGGGGTGTTGTACTTCTTTGCGGGTGAGTTGACGGTTTTGGGCCCATTGCTGTGAAGCTCTAATAATGGACAAAAGTGTTTTGGACCAAATATGAGGTGAAAATTTCTTGCCGTTTTTGCTGACTTGCTTGCCTTTGAGGTGCTCTTTGGCGGGGTTCCGGGGGTTTGTGTGTAATTTTTGGTGTCTGTCGAAGCACTGCTGCGACAGTCTAATCTTGATTGCATTTGCTTTTCAGGAAATCCGTGGTGGAAAACAGGAGTTATGATGATTGATGATGACCTAGCTGCACAGCGCGTTACTTTGGACCGAAGGCCGAGAGATATTGTAAGTATGAGATTTAGCTTTTTCGCTGTTTGGGGGTGTTGTCGGGTGTTTTTTTGCGGGTGGGTTGGCGCCGGCGGGTCTTGCCTGGGGCATTCCTGGGAAGGTCTAATACCGGATACAAGTGTTTTGGACAAAATCCATAAGGAACAGCCTTTTTTTTGCCATTTCTTCAGACATCTTGCTCAATGTAGCATTTTGGGGGGCTTCCTGCTGTTCGTGGGTGGGTTGCGGCCGGGGTCTCTGTCGAAGCACTGCTGCGACAGTCTAATCTTGATTGCATTTGCTTTTCAGGAAATCCGTGGTGGAAAACAGGAGTTATGATGATTGATGATGATGACGACCTAGCTGCACAGCGCCGCGTTTGGACCGAAGGCCGAGAGACATTGTAAGTATGAGATTTAGCTTTTTCGCTGTTTGGTGGTGTTGTGTCGCGTGTTTTTTTGCGGGTGGGTTGGCGCCGGCGGGTCTTGCCTGGGGCATTCCTGGGAAGGTCTAATACCGGATACAAGTGTTTTGGACAAAATCCATAAGGAACAGCCTTTTTTTTGCCATTTCTTCAGACATCTTGCTCAATGTAGCATTTTGGGGGGCTTCCTGCTGTTCGTGGGTGGGTTGCGGCCGGGGTCTCTGTCGAAGCACTGCTGCGACAGTCTAATCTTGATTGCATTTGCTTTTCAGGAAATCCGTGGTGGAAAACAGGAGTTATGATGATTGATGATGATGACGACCTAGCTGCACAGCGCCGCGTTTGGACCGAAGGCCGAGAGACATTGTAAGTATGAGATTTAGCTTTTTCGCTGTTTGGTGGTGTTGTGTCGCGTGTTTTTTTGCGGGTGGGTTGGCGCCGGCGGGTCTTGCCTGGGGCTTTCCTGGGAAGGTCTAATACCGGATACAAGTGTTTTGGACAAAATCCATAAGGAACAGCCTTTTTTTTGCCATTTCTTCAGACATCTTGCTCAATGTAGCATTTTGGGGGGCTTCCTGCTGTTCGTGGGTGGGTTGCGGCCGGGGTCTCTGTCGAAGCACTGCTGCGACAGTCTAATCTTGATTGCATTTGCTTTTCAGGAAATCCGTGGTGGAAAACAGGAGTTATGATGATTGATGATGATGACGACCTAGCTGCACAGCGCCGCGTTTGGACCGAAGGCCGAGAGACATTGTAAGTATGAGATTTAGCTTTTTCGCTGTTTGGTGGTGTTGTGTCGGGTGTTTTTTTGCGGGTGGGTTGGCGGGTCTTGCCTGGGGCATTCCTGGGAAGGTCTAATACCGGCTAGAAGTTAGTTGGACAAAATCCATAAGGAAACACCAGTTTTGGCACTTTGTAAGTTAGGGTTCGTTAGGGTTAGCCCTAGCAGCAGGATTGCATGTGTTTAGGGGGGTTCTATTGCAACGCGGTTCTGTTGTTGTAGAGCACTGTTGGAGCGATGCTGGCTATGGATACTTTTGCTTGCAGGCAAGTGGTTTGAATACAATCCACGGTCTGTATTTGGGTCTACTGTTACTTTCAAAGTACGTTTTGTAACCATTTTTCTGCTAGGCATCATCAAAGTGTGACTTTTTGAACCACACAGCGTACATACCTTTTATTTATTTATCAGTGGTATTGTAATAGCACTTCCTGTTTTCCGTTCAATAATTACAGGCCGGGTTTCAGTCAACATCCGCCAGGCAGGCAGTGGACAGGGTGTCTCTTCTGTCAGTGGTCACCACCACATTGATGGACGAAGCGTCAGCTGGAATGGAGGAGTGCCGCCAATAAGAGGAATTGTTTGCTGCATGCAACTTACTTACCAATTTCAACAGGACAACTCCAACAACATACGCAATACAGATACAGTATCCATTGTTGTCTTTTATTCTATGAGTGTGACTGCATGTGCTTACCTTTACTTTGTAACCAAAGATTGTCTGTAAACTCTGTATCTTCAATTATTGTTTGTCCATGCTCTGCTTTTTTTTTCTTCTCTCAACAAAACCTACCCAAAAAGAAACCCCCATTCCCATCCATTTTACAAACCCTAACCCTCTTCCCCCGGGCTGTGTTGTTTTGCTTGATGTCTGACTAAAATGACATCAATAATTCCACACACTTGCTGGGGAGGATAAGGTGATAGCAGCAACAGGCTGGTGAAGGAATACGAGGATATCTTCTAGACTTACTCAGCTTCAGTACTATATCTTCTAGTAGTAGTAGCCAATGTCAAATAAATTCAACGCAAGTACTAGTTATACTTGCAATACTTTACCATTTGTTAGGCTACATTATGGCACTGTTCTAGTGTACTGTCACCTGCTATTTTCTCGATCGTACCGTAACCGTTGTAATGCTACAGTAAGGAGTACAAACAAGGTTTCGTTTTCTTTTTTTCCATAGGCATGCAACTGCCACTGTGTCACACCACTAGTAACACCGCAATGAGGAAATGTCACCCGCCCAGGAATGACAACGTTAATCCCCATTTCACCTGGAGCCAGCCCTGGGCCTAGCCCTAATTTCTAACACAAATTACAGGTAAGATAAGCGTTTGGTGGGAGGTAGTATAATGGAGTATTATTTCGGAGTAGACAAGAGTTTGACGGTTGTACTACTAAAGTCCTACGACTGTTCAGGAAAACAAAGTTACTGTTACACCCCCGCCCCCCACCCACCAGACTGAAAAGCAGTAAAAAACAGGTATGGTCAGATAAAGTAGTTGAAAAATATATTTATTTATCCCTAACAAAATAATCTCCCTCACCCACCCTAACCCCAACGATTGTCTCTGAAACGTCCCAAAACGATCCCAACTCCCAAATCCCACCCCCCAAAAGTCTATAAAAAAAGGGCAAGGGACACTCCACTACTGGAGGGTGCTGGTGCTGGTGCATGATGCGGCATGGGCATCATACTCCTTGCGGAGGGTGGCAAGCTCGGAGCGGAGGCCCTTAACCAAGGTCTTATACCTCAGGACCTCCTGCTCCAGGTTGGACATGCGGACTCGGAGGCGGTGTTGGCGTTCCTTGCAGCTCCTGTGGGGGGCAGCTGGTGTTTCCGGTGCTTGGCGGTGGCGGTCGGCTTTCTTAGCCCGGCTCGGTCCCGCTGGTTTAGTCACGGAGGAGGATGCAGTCGAAGATGTTGCCCCGCTCGACTGCGTGTCCTCCTCCTCCTCCAGGGCCACCAGCCGCCGATACTCGGCGACTGTGGCCTCCAGCCTCCGTTGCCGGGCCAATCTAGCCTGCTCCCTCCTTGTTGTTGATTTGGAAGAAGGAGCAACTATATGAAGAAAGAAAGACATAGTCTGTAACCAATGCTCCTTATTAATAACACAAAGTGATTGAGCCGAAAGTTGGGTCACAGAGTACAAGTAGCAAATTGAAAGCACAGTACATAACTATTGAGGACAGTATCTATGTAACCCTCCCACTTCTGCATCCTTGCTCTAACAGTAGTGGTAGTTTAATGAACTAATTCTACGACCACTATGGACTTCCATTACAGTCGACTATGACAGTACACCAGTCTTATTCTTCTTCTTCTCTCTTGTTTAGGGAAATGGGTACGTTATCTTATGCAAGCCGGCAGAATGACATGGACACAGCACAGTGAAGTTGCACCCGAGAAAAAAAGTTGCACACCATGATGATGGAGACAGACTTGCGTTACTGTACCGGTCCAGTACATGCAGGTGGTGAAGCTATTACTTTTCTATTACGGGTGGCACTGAGAATACTCTGTTACAAGGGCTACTGCTTAATTAATTTACCTTTCACCCTACAGTGCAAATGAGTACTAGAAAAGGAAACTGAAGAAGCTAACTAATTTGATTATCTATCACTTCACATGGGACGTATTTAATGACAGATGAGATGACTTTAGGTGCTTTGCTTAATATTGAGTGAACACAGTGATACACCCACACATGAATGACGTACTACAAGTAAACTAAAGTTATTAAGAGAGGTACGGAGTGTCCACCGTAATAACCAGATATATGCTGTGAATGCAAACGCAATACAAAGTACTGCTACTATTCATGGAAGTATTGGACACATTTACAATTTCTTTTCCTTGCCTTCCCTGCACTGGGACGGACGTGCGGGTGCGGTGGTACATGCTCTTCAAGGTAACACTTACTTCACCTGGCGACCATCTACTCTCTCTAGATACACATTTGCTATGTAAGAGTCAGAGAATACCATGCTCCAGGCATCCATTCATTCAAAGTATACGCACACATACAGTTTCTGTTTCACCCACCCAGGCTGCTGTCCTTCCACCCATCCTTGCTTCATCATTGACCCAGCCATGCACCATACCATATTCTTTCCTTCCCAGCCACCTCTGGGTCCAAGCAAACACATATCGTTCTTCTTTGCCAGCCATCATACAAGTTCGCGTCCCACTTACTTACACCCTTCTTTCGCTTTTCGTTCATCCCATCCATCACGTTCGTCTAAGAACTTATTGGGATTCTTCTCACCAAAAACTTCACAGCTAAGTCGAAGTACATTTCGAGGAGGCTACTACCTGGTTGATTTGTAATTGTAATACACCCGTGCAGAAAGCACACTATGCAGTCTTCAATCTCAATAAGTAAGGAATATATAGCTTACCTGTTTCCGCCACCACCGTTTGATCCCCCACAGGAACGGCCACCAGCTCTTCTACCGCCGCATCCTCCCCAGAGGCCTCCGAGTCCAAGTCCAACACATCAGCCACCTCCGCGCTGGCCCCGTCACCAGATGTTACACCTACAAAGTACATTTAAGAAAGTTAGAATACACCACTCACTACTATATAATATTTGGTCTAGGAGAAATGTTAAAAAAACAGAATACAATGTAATAATTTGTGACTGTCTACTCCATAGTAAAAATGTCCCATTTTCCAGGGAAGGCTGTTGTCTTGCTGCACTTTTATGCACAACTGATGAATGCTTGCTTTTGATTTTTAACACGCACCACTTTTTCTCCTAACAGACAGAAGCTTGACTCCTGAGTCCTAAGAACACGACCAGGATCAAGTTCAAAGTAGGTGAGAGTTCGGCTCGACCACAAGAAATGTGTCCAATTAATCGTCAGCACTAACCACTTTTCCGTTTACAGTTAAATAGTTTTATGACAAAGTAGATTTCAATAAATGTGTTTACTTTTAATAAAGCTTTTACACTTAAATAGACTCTGTGGTTTTTGTTCCTCTAGACTAGAGTGGATGAGCTAAAGGTTTTGGAATTTTTGCAAGCATGAGTGCCTCTGACACTTCTTGACTGTGCTGTGACTCCGTACTACTCTCTTGTCCTGCGTACGATAATCTAGAGATCATTGGGGATCTATAATCGGTGACTTCGGGAGCTGAATGACTCTGCCACACTATCTAGTCAGTAAGGAGACAGTGCATAGAGGTATTGCTGAATATAATGGGAGTCCAATGGAATTGCCAAATGTCCAATCTTAGTTAGCTACACAGACAGACTAATAAAAATAGTCTAGTAATACCACAGGGAGTCATCATATTCGAGGCAGGATAAGAATTTATATTCAGTCTACAAGAAGATCAAAGACGATTTAGAAAAAATCGAATGAGGAACGCTAGGAAAAAATAGGTACTGTTTAGTAAAATGTAAACTTACTGGGGCCAGCAAAGGAGCCCTCGCCTGCCCGATCCTGGCCTGCATCCTCAGCACCCTCCTCCTGTGTCCTCTTGCCCTTGGGGGGAGCTGATGTACAACATGAAAGAAAGAAAAACCATAAAACATGGATGAGATTTTTCAACCAAATCAAACATTTCAAAAGAACAATAACAACATATTTTGGAAAAATAGCAAATAGATAGACAACTATTCCACGGGATCTATCTCATGTGGTATACTACGTTATTCGTATTGCCTGATTTGCGGAACGTTGACTTAGAAAGTTCCTATGTAACTCAATAAACAGACTACTAAAGAGGTTTGCCTAGGCCTGGCACTGCAGGCAGTAGTGCACAACACGTGACAGACAAAGTCCATCCTGCTTGCAGATCAGTGAATACTCAAACTATCAATCCACCCGCCACCACCGCCACTATTTCTTCTGATAGCCATGTGACTGTCTAAAGGAAGGACACTGGACTTCAGTCTGTTGGGGCTGATTTATAAGTCCCTTGCGGAAGTTGCGGCTGATTTTCCTCCATTGTTGCGTGCCTTTTCTGACGCAGCGGCAGAACAAAAGACTCGCCATGGTGTTGGTGCGGCGTATATATTAAAAAAAAAACACATATGGGCATATGGGCGATGCATCACGTTGTAAAGCCCTGCGCCATCAGGGGGCGTTCCGGCGCAAGGGAGGGCGTACCTGCGCAGGAACGAATCCTAAAAGTGGCTGAGGGAAATCTACAAGATGTCAATCAGTCATTTTTATGACAATGATGCATGACTCAAACCCTGCGCGCTTGAAGCCGACGTACGGCTTGATGCAGCATTGGGGAGATAGGGTACCCCAGAGCATTGCTGGAGCTGCGCCATCGTTGGCACGCAACTCCAGCAATGCGCTGCCTTTACGGCACAGATGCGTAAGGCTTCTGTGACGTTTTGGGCCAATGGGTGGTGGTGGCATGGCACACAATTACTGCCGCATCCCTGCTACTTTGCAGGGATGCGCCGGTAATTGAAAATATGACCCTTACTGTCTAGCATTACGCAGTTCTTTTCTTTACAGTACACTGATACATAATTTCTCAGGCCAATGAAATGCTTCTGAACACAACATACAAAACAAAGAAGCATAGTAGCAAGCAAGGCTACTGAGAAGGAGAGCAGTGCACCTGAAAATGAAATGCATAGAAGATTTTGAAATATAATTTACCTCAATGTAATCGGCAGCATTATTGCTCTTGGTAAAGAACAAAGATTTGCAAATAACAGAGCCGGATAAAACAGAGTAGTAAATGTACTACTACTACTACTCACCAAGCCCGGGGACCTCTACGCCGAGCGCGTCCAGCAAGTCCCGCTCCCGGTCCATGACATCGGTCCAGCGGTGGGTGGCCTGGTTATACGTGCGCCGGACCCCAGAGATCTTGTACATGGCCCGGCACACCTTCTCCCACCGCTGGCGGCGCTCCCGGATGCCATAGCCGGTCGCGATCTTGCCGCCTCCCAGGATCGTCTTGGGGAGGCGGCGCTGGACATGGAAGATCAGTGCCGCCACTTCCTCCGCGCTAAAGATCTCCCTCGGGACCACTTGCTCCCCCCTTAAACGCCCGCACGGGAGCCGGGCACGGGGTGCGGGACCCTTCCCCTTCTCAGGGTGCTTCCCGGCTCCCTTTACCATGGTCTGGGCAGAAATAAACTTAAATGATAAAGAAGAAATAGAATAGTGAAGAAGAAAATAAAAGAGTTTAAAAAAGTAGTTTAAAAGTAACTAAAAGCTGCAGAAAACACAAAAATATAGAGCTAGAAAAATAGAGGGTTAGATAATAAGTAAAATTAGATCAAAAAAACTTCAAACAAGCAAAGGATGGCAGAGATTGAGAGAGGATAGAGAAAGCATGCCCAGAACCATAGCAATGAATGAGAAACAAGATGGCCGCGCCCGTTCACGACCGCGTGGGTAAGTTCGCGCGAGATTTTCCTTGCGAGTACGCGCGAACTTGTACTCGCGAGCAGCACACTTTGCGAGATTACACATAGCGGGCGGAAACGGAATTACGTCACGCCAACAAGATGGCCGCGCCCGTGTACGACCGATAGGGTAACTTGGCAAACGAATAGCTAGAAGCGCCTCGCGAACACGCGCAAGATCACGCGAACATACACGTCGCAACAAAAACAATTTTGTATTCGCACGTATTCGCGGCTTCCGAAATCGATCTCGCACGGATTCGCGCCCCAAATAACGCGCGAAATTGCAAAAAAAACGATTTTAGCTAAAATGAAAGCAATGAGCAGGTGCAAAAGTTCAAACTTAACATTAGTAACATTCAAGGTAGTGCTTCCTGATGGGCCCCTCCAGAGTTTGCAACAATTCTATGACCCTGCTATGACCCAAACAGCAGGCTCATAGAATAGCACCATAAAGGTCCTGTAAAAAAAAAAAATCACTGCAACAAATAGCAAATTACAGATAAGGAAGGAAGCAGGTGCCAGCCAGACTGGAACTTTCAAAATTACTGACACATTAATGAAACACAAATTAATTGATGGCAGTTGAAGAAGGGCAGGTGTGCTAGCTTTTTTCAACCACCATAATCTACAGTAATAAATAAACCTAATAGGTGCCTGTGAGGATGTACTAGAGGGTGGCATGGGTGTCCCAGAGGGTGGCAGTGGTGAAACAGAGGGTGCTGTGAACCTGTGATGATAAACCAGACGTAGAAACAACATAGTCGCGGCCGTTGCAAGCCGAAAAGTAAGTTCGCAATTGCGAACTTGTCCCAAAATCGGCGCGAACACGCGCCAACACAAAAAACGGAAAAATCCGCAAGTCCGCTAGAGTTCGCGGATCTTCGCGGATTGCGAATCCGTAAATACGCAAGTTCGCGGATTGCCAATCCGCAAAATCCGCCCATGCTCCACGGACTACATCCCCCTCGGGGACCTGAACTTCCCCCTCAAGAACAACAACGACACCAACTCCACCACCTTGATCGGCAACCTCGCCAACCTCGGACTCAGACAACTCGTCACAACACCCACCCACTCCGCCGGCCACGCGCTTGACTCCTTCTTCTATGCAAGCCCACATGTCTCCTTCAACCACACCACTGAACTCCACTGGACCGACCATCGCTGCATCCACTTCACGTCTCGGAAACCCACTATGCACCACCGCACCCAGCAGATCCCTCGCCGCTGCTGGAGTGAAGTCACTGAAGAGCAGCTAACCACTTCCCTTGCCCGGAGCCCACCCGCAAACCCCACCGACCCAGACACTGCCACCCGCAACCTCAGGCAGTGGATCGACGACTGCGCCAACACCCTCGCACCGTTTAAGAAACCCTCCAACAACCACACCAGCAAGAAAGCCAGCTGGTTCACTGAAGAGCTCCAGGCCGCCAAGCAAACCTGCCGAAAGCTAGAGAAGAACTGGCACTGTGAACGAACACTGGACAGCTACGCAGCCCACAAGAACGCCACCCGCAGACACCATCACCTCATCAGATCTGCCAAAAGGGCCTCCTTCAGAGACCACCTAGACAACAACACACACAACAGCAAAGAACTCTTCAACATCGTGAAGGAACTCTCCAACCCCAGCTCCAACACCAATGACATCCCACCTTCGCAAGACCTGTGTGACTCACTTGCCACCTTCATCCATCGCTGACATCCACGAGAGCTTCAACGCCACGACCGCCCCGACAACCACCGCCTGCTCTCCTGGACCAACATAAACGATGACGACACCATCAAAATCATGAACACCATCCACTCCGGTGTCCCGTCAGACCCATGCTCACACCACATCTTCAACAAAGCCAGCGCTACCATCGCACCCCACCTCTGGAAAACCATCAACATTTCCTTTGAGACAGCAACCTTCCCAGAGAGCTGGAAGCCCACCGAGATCAACGCCGTACTCAAGAAACCCAAGGCGGACCCCAAAGACCACAAGATCTTCCGGCCCATCTCTCTGCTCCCATTCCCGGCGAAGGTCATCAAGAAGACCGTCAACAAACAACTGACCCGCAACCTCGATGAGAAAAGCATTCTGGACCTATCCCAGTCTGGGTTCTGCAGAAACCACAGCACCAAAACTGCCCTAATCGCCACCACCGATGACCTGAGGGCCCTGCTGGACGACGGAAAAACCGCAGCCCTCATCCTCATGGACCTATCAGTCGCTTTCGACACGGTCTGCCACCGCAAACTACACACACGACACCACGACACCGGGATCCACGAGAAGGCCCTGGACTGGACCACCTCCTTCCTCTCCGGCAGAACACAGAGCATCCGCCTCCCCCTTCTGCTCCGAAACCACCGAGATCATCTGTGGCGTACCTCAGGGCTCATCCCTCATACCAATGCTGTTTAACATCTACATGGCACCACTCGCCCACGCCGCCCAACTGCAAGACCTCAACATCATCTCCGAAGCCGATGACACCCAGCTGATCCTTTCCCTCACCAAGTACCCCCACACCCCCAAAACCAACCTCCACAAAGGAATGAAAGCAGTGGCCGACTGGATGAAGAACAGCCATCTGAAGCTGAACTTGGACAAGATGGAAGTCCTCATCCTCGGATCCACCCCCTCGGCCTGGGACGACTCCGGGTGGCCGACCGCACTGGGAACAGCTCCAACACCCACCGACCATGCACGCTACCTAGGGGTCATCCTCAACTGCACCCTCTCCATGACAAAGCAGGTCCACGCTATCTCCTCCTCCTACTTCAACACCCTCCGCATGCTCCGCAAGATCTATAAGTGGATCCCCACTGACACGAGAAGAACGGTCACCCAGGCCCTCTTTAGCAGCAGGTTGGACTACGGAAACACCCTCTATGTAGGAGCCTCGGCCAAACTCCTGAAACGACATTCAGAACGCCTCTGCATGTCTGATCCTCGACATCCCTTGCCGCAGCCACATCACACCCCACCTGAGAGACCTTCACTGGCTCCCCATCAACAAGAGGATAACCTTCAAGCTCCTCCCCCACGCACACTAGGCACTCCACAATACCGGACCAGCGTACCTCAACAGACGACTCAGCTTCTACACCCCGGCCCGCCAGCTCCGCTCCCCCGACCTCCCCCTTGCCTCAGTCCCCCGCATCCGAAAAGCTACCTCCAGCGGTAGATCGTTTTCCCACCTCGCCGCCAAGACCTGGTACACCCTCCCCATCCACCTAGAGCTGACCCAATACCTGCTGACCTTCAGAAGACTCCTCAAGACCTGACTTTTTGAGCAGTAGCAGCATCACCCCGCACCCCCAGCGGCTTGAGACCCTCACGGGTAAGTAGTGCGCTTTACAAATGCTATGATTGATTGATTGATTCATTCATTATTAATTATTGAAACCTAAAATGCTTTCCACCCTCTACCCCAATAAACACCACATCACACACCTAAAAATCATTAAACAATTTCCGTAACTATTTTTACATTATTAAATTAATATCAATTAACAACTTATTAATTAATTTGAAAGAATTTACTTCCCACCCTTTACCACTATAAACCCCACAACTCACATCTCAAATGAATTGCACAGTTGCCATCTTTACTTTTTTATTAATTAATTACCATTAATTAACAATTAATTATTATTAATTATAAATAAATTACTTCCCACCCTATTCCCCTATAAACCCCACCATCCATTCCTAAAAAATGACACAATGATCATAGTTAATTACCAATTAATTAGTTAATAATAATTAACAAACAATTGCTAAATATGTATTAATAAATTACATGCCACAATTAATACAATAAATTATAAATTAAATAAATATTAACACACACAAATTATTCTTACATGTATTAAAATTAAATTACTTCCCACCCTATTCCCCTATAAACCCACACCTTCTCCAACAAGAATGACAGAATTAACATAATTACCAATTAATTAATAATATGTAACAACCAATTAGTAATTAACTAATGATAAATTAAATCCCATGATTAACACTATAAAATCTAAATTAAATAAACACTAATAAAAATAAAATAAATAAGTGAATTTATTATAATTAAATGACTTCCCGCCCTAGTCCCCTATAAACCCACAACCCGCTCCTAATAAAATAGAACAATCAACATAATTAGCGTTTAGTTATTAATAAAAATTAACAACCAATTAGTAATTATTAATAAATGAATTCCCACGATTAACACTATACAATCTAAATTAAATAAGTACTAATAAATTTAAAAAACATATTTTTGTTATAATAAAATTACTTCTCACACTATTCCCCTATAAACCCACAACCCGCTACATATCTAAAAAATGCTAAATGTAATTAGCATAAAATTAATCACTACTAAAAATGTAAGACATGTTAAAAAACAAAAGCAATACTGTTGGGATCAAAATTAATTTACTGGGTCACACTTACCAATAACCCATATATTGCTAAAGACAAATAGTAATTCAGTCGGCAATGGAGAAGGTTCAATAGTTTATTCATCAAATAGAGACCCTGACAGGGGAGCCCCAGTCTACACAACCTCGAGGGTGCGCAGAGGAGACTGCTAGCATATTCAAAATACAGAGCACATATACGTTTCACACATTTGAGATGACACCTTACAAGGAAAAACACAGTTTGTCAGTGGGCCAAGAGGAATACCCATATAAACCACAATTGATTGTTAGTATCCTGAGCCTAAACTATTCCGGGGGCAGGTCAGCCGGGTGCCTCCTAGTCTATCTCGAGCCGGGGAGGACAGGAACAGGCTTTATGAGAATGTACGCATCCCGCAAGGAAGACAGGTGCGACCTTGAGTTTCCCCTGAGCTACCAGTTAGCAGACACTGTACGCAGTTTGGCTGACGTCTAGGTTTCGGGTAAAAGGCATGATCACGTGATTAAGGAAAACAGCCTTGGTGCACGGAGAAACGAAACAAGATGGTTTCAGCCGTGCCAAGGATTACAAACTTATCAAGAGTGTATTCTAGGTTGCTAAATGAATACATTTTGTGCTAATTAGTCGATTATAGGTTTATAGACTGATATTGGGCACATTAGGCCAGTAATACTTGATTATATAAAATTCGATCCCTACAGACGGCCCTTTTGGCCTAATATGGCCAATACACATACTCTTATTCTACAAAAATTCCCTCATCTATTTGCATGAGGTCGGACACCTCCTTTTGGATTTTCTGAGTCTCCACCTTATTCTGTCGGGAAAACTGCAACGCAGACGTGATCCTAGTGGCACAAAAGGAACAGCAGGCAGGGCCACATTGGAGACACAAACAGCAAGTAAATATCACTCCAAAGGCCCCTGCCAATACCAAAAATATCTTCCAGCCCCAAGTAGCCAAAAGACCCCAAAACCAACTACTGAGGGACCAGGTTCCATTTTCCACGTGAGCCTCGCTAGCTAATCGATGTAGTTTCTGTATAGCCAGGTGAACAGTAGGGGCTGAATCTGGAATAAACACGCAGCAAGAGCTGCCAATCACACGACAGGCTCCTCCCCTATCTGCCAAGATGACGTCAAGAACCATCCGGTTCTGGAGCGAAACAAGCCTTGTCGCAGCAAGCTCAACTGTAATATTAGTTAAGATTCCAGTAGTAGTCTGGACCACATTTTCAACTATTCTGGACAAGCGTCTTATACTGCGACTGTTGAATATGGGTCCCCGGAAGGGAGTAAGCCCTTTTGCGAAGTCCTCAAACTGTTGTAAGGAAGTATCTGTTTGGTCAGTGCCCTCAAGATCATAGCTCCTAACATTTCGGCTCACTATTACCTCCTTTGACTCCAATTGATGAGTTCTATGGTAATCGGGAGGGGCAATATATACGGGGGGATAGAGAAATGAAAGATAACAACTTCCTGCCCATCCCCGGGGAAGCCATGTGTAGGCATTTTCACCGCAGACGAAGTAGACATCTGGCGGGGTAATCATAGGTGGGGTACTGTATACTTGTAGGGTGTAGGTGTAATTACATCTACTCCTGCCTACCTTAACATGGCCTCTGCCCTCTATACAGAAAGGGGAGGTAGTATTAATGATGGGGATTGGTAATGCTTTGTCATTTGTGACCTTTCTATCCTTGAAATGCTGAAAATACATGGTATCATTGAAAAGTTCAAAATGTTGCATTTCCTCCGTTAGCCATGTAATATTCTTATAATCAGTATATAGATTCATACAGGCATTAGGATCCAATGAACCCTCCCCTTCATTACCAGTTACATCAAATCCCTGGTGTGTCTCTATGCATCTCAAAATAGCTTCATAATCTTTTTCAGTATACATCTTTGGTTCAGCTACGTAATGTGAGTACATCAAAGATAATAATTGAAACCATGCTTTGCAACTGGCTAAATAAGACATTGGCAGGGAAATAAACAGTTCATGCTGGTGCATAACCGAAGTGAGTAGTCCGCATACCCAACAATTCGTCTTATTTGTAGTAGAATGGGTCTGATGCAACATCTCTATAAAAGCATTTTTCATGTAAGTCTCTCTATGCCTAGCCTTATGAGGGGGCAAAGAGTAAAAGAGGTGTTCTTCCGGGGCAACATTAGTACTTAATAATTTCTGTACTGGATGCTGAAATTCTAAATATACAAATACACTCATCATAATAGTTGTAATAACAATAATAAACACAATGAATGCCACCTTCACTCAGGTGGACCATCCAGAAAACAAATGCATATTATCCATATATCGCCGAGGGGCTAGTGGTCTCTCATCCTCCATTATGAATCGAGCAAAGGGAAACATACTCTCTAAAAGTCCAGAAATACCTCGGTCCCTTTCTATAAGTCCAAAACTATCTGTATCCACAAAGCACGCACACCACCAGAGGGGTTCTTCTCCCTGTGTCCGTTCCGAGTGTCAAAGGCAGACTCTTGTTGCTTTTCTTCATGAACAAAACAGTAAACAATTTTTATTTTGTAGAACGACCGCAGCCCCCAACTCAGTCTTTCTTGCTGAACAGAGCTATTTAGCACAGTGTTCCAAGCTCTCAACGCGTTCAGTCCAGTGTCTCGCTCAGTACCCCAGCAACTCTATCTAATGTTTCTAAACTCAAGTCTTTCCCTATCTCCTACCATGAGGATCTGGGGTACCGCGCTGTTTTCGGGGCCGCAGGTCGTATTTGGAGTGACCAGGTCGCTCTTGATCAGAGAACAATTCCGCGTCACGGGCATCCAATACATCCGATCTCTGTGATGTACCCTCACCACTGGTCTCCGTTGTTTGGGTCACCACTTTATCAACCGAGGGCACAGTTTCACTTGGCTGCCCTCTTTCCTGGGCTTCCGAAAAAGGCACAAAACTCAGAGGCGAATCCCCTTCTTGGCTTGGAATTCTTTCGCGATTTTTCAAATCAAAGGGCAAAGGTAGAGAGAGCCTCTTCAGATGTGCCGCATGAATCCAGTGTTTCCGCCCGTGTACCTTCACAGCGGACCTGGTAACGAGAATGATCTGGTAGGGCTCAGACCATCTCGGTTCCAAACTTGATTTCCTTTGAAAATTCTTCACCAGAACCCACTGGCCGGGTTCCAGCGATGTCCAGGACCCTCTGGTAGCGGCTGCAATTTCTCGGATACCTGTTGATGAATAGAACGCAGATCTTTAGTTAAAGCATACAAGTAGTCTGTCATTAGAGGATAATCAATGTCTCTAAAGAGCCTAGGTCTAGGGACTCCCCACACATTCGCGGGTCGCCCAAAAATGACCTCATATGGAGATAACCCGGTTCTGGTGTGTGGGGTTGTTCTTAAGGATAATAATGCCAAAGGGAGTGCATCAGGCCATTTTATTCCTGTGCTAGCACAAATCTTGGCCATTTTCAATTTAAAAATCCATTGTATTTCTCCACTAATCCTGCAGACTGGGGGTGTCTCGCTGCATGAAATTTCTGCCGAAACTGCAGGCCATCACATACACTCTGTACTAGTGCAGAGTTGAAATGTGTTCCGTTGTCTGACCAGATAATTCGAGGCAAGCAAAATCTAGGGAAATATTCTTTAATTAAGGCTTTAGCAGTTGCTACCGCAGTGGCTTCTTTAGAGGGGTAGGCTTCAACCCATTTACTGAAGGCACAAACCACCACTAACACATACTTTAAGTTATTCACTCTCTCCTTCTGAATGTAATCAATCTGAATAACTTCGAATGGCAAAGATGGTGGGGCAAAATTGCCACTTAAGGCTGGCTCTCTGCCTCCTGAGTTATAGCGCAAACACACCGGGCAATATTTGACCACATGCACAGCTGTTTTAGGAATATTTGGGTTGTTCCAAACAGGGTCTAATACAGCACAAATACCTTTTGCTCCTATGTGTGCCGGGCCATGGGCCATAGTCACTACAGCATATACCAGGGCATTAGGGAGTAACCAATGCTGTCTTTCTGTTCGATCTATCCAACATTCGTCCTTGTCTAGTTTCCCTATTTCTTTCTCCCACTTCTGGACCTCATCTATGGTGGCCTCCTTCTGCAATTCTCTTACACTCTCTATGGTATTATCAAATACCGATGTTTCCGCCACCCACCGAGTTGAGGCACTAGGGAACATGGGAGTCATTTTAGTCTGGGCCGTTTCCTTCGCTACTGAGTCAGCATAGGCATTTCCCTTCCCTATGGAATCAACTATTTTCTGATGAGCGCTACATTTGATGATGGCCACTTTGTCTGATAACGTCAAAGCTGACAACAAACGATCAATTAAAGGACCATGTTGAAACTTTTGGCCATGCGTAGTGAAGAAACCCCGCTCCCTCCACAGTCTCCCAAAACTATGGGCAACGCCAAAGGCGTACTGGCTATCCGTGTAAATGTTTACTCTCAATCCTTTACTAATTTCGCATGCTCGTAACAAAGCTATCAATTCAGCTGCCTGGGCTGAATGGTGGGAAATTCTAGCAGTTTCCACCACCGTTTTCAAAGTCGTAATTGCATACGCAGCTGTGGTAGTCCCATCAGGTAATTTAAAACAGGAACCATCAACATACAATTCTCCTTGGGGGTCTGGTAAAGGAATGTCTGTAAGATCTACACGGCCTTTTGTCTCTTCCTCGGTTCTAAATATACAATCATGGGTATCATCCTTTTTCTCATTAGAAGGGAGGGCTAAAAGTGTTGCTGGATTCATCGTAATATGGGGTGCAAACAGTGTCAGCTCATATCCTGTCAAACGAGCACTTGTAAGGTGCTGGGTTTTAGTTTTATTTAGCAGGACATCCACAGCATACGGTACCAGTACTGTGAGGTCAGTGTTTAGTACTATTCCTTCTGATTGTCGGATGGCCACTGCTACTGCTGCAGTGGCCCTGAGACAACTGGGAAGGGCTTGTGCCACCATGTCCAATACTGATGAAAAGAAGGCACACGGTCTTTGTTTCCCCCCAAAATCCTGAGTTATTACTGAGAGGGAACAACCGTCCACCTCATGCACATAAAGTGAAAAAGGCTTCTGGTAATCCGGGGTACCCAGGACTGGTGCAGAACATAAAGCAGATTTCAAAGAGTCAAAGGCTTCTTGGCATTCATCCGTCCAGGGTAGGGGTTCATGCACATCTTTGGTAGTCAAATACAACAAGGGTTTAGAGAGGTGTGAATAGTTAGGGATCCATTGGCGACAGTAAGAGGATATGCCAAGAAAAGCACGGACATCACGTTGAGTACGTGGTACAGACATGTTAGTAATCACAGAAATTCATTCTGACGTTAGTCATCTCCCCGCTTTCGACAGTAAGTGGCCGAGGTAGGTCACTTCCTGTCGACAATATTGGAATTTAGAAAGGGAGACCTTATTTCCTTTTCTAGCCAAATGGTGTAACAATTTCACAGTAGCATCCCTACAACCCTCCTCCGTATCGGAAGCCACCAGAATATCATCCACATACTGAATAATGGTATTTCCGATGGGCAAAATTAATTCATCCAATACTGCTTTTAAGGCCTGGCTATATATACTAGGACTTTCTGTATAGCCTTGAGGTGCGCACGTAAATCTAAAACTTCGTCCTCCTAATGAGAATCCGAAGAGATGTCTGCTATCAGGATGTATGGGAATGCTAAAGAAAGCATTCTTTAGATCAATAACAGAAAAATATCGAGCGGAAGGAGGGATCATAGTAAGAATTGCCGTGATGTCTGGTACCACTGGATATTGTGGGACCACTATTTTGTTAACTGCTCTTAGGTCAATCACAAAACGATATGCGGATTTATAATCCGGGGCACCATCAATCGGAGTCTTTTTCAAAATCGGCAAAATCGGGCTGTTACAGATATTCGCAGCTGTTTCTTCCACTACTCCTTTATCAATGAGGTCACGAATAATATGGAGCAAGGCTTGTTCACCTTCTGGTGAAATTTTATACTGTGGAATGCGGGGCATCTGTGCGTTCAGTTTTATGGTGATTCACACAGGGTCTATTTTTAACAGACCAACATCGGTGTCCCCTGTCGCCCACAAAGTCGAAGGAATGGTAGCAAATTCAGGAGGCAAACGCTCGTTCTTAGCAAAATACTGAGCCACCTCAACGGGTGGTGTCTGCATTGTAAGATACACACCATCGGGAGAACAGTAAATACGTGCATGTAATTTCTTTAAGACATCCAAACCTAGCAAATTCTCTCCACAATTTGAAGTGAGGAGAAAAGGGGCATACATGGAAATGGGGCCAATCGTAAAAGGCAGAGGTTTTGAGACGGGGCTGACTACCGGTATTCCAGAGAATCCGACTGATACATTATTTTGGCCAGACAGAGCTGCCCCTGGGACCAGTGCCTGGGCGACTGAGCTACTCATCGCCCCAGTATCCACCAAAAACTTACCTGATGTTCCCAATAGTTTTCCATGTACATAAGGTCCCTCTTGGTCTACTGGTACTGTAATACGGCCCCCGCTCTGTCCTTGGCTGTCTCATGCATACTCTCGATCTTCGTACATGTCATTCTGATAGCTTTCACTATAATACTGTCTGGTTTGAAGATCATCAAAGTAATTCTTACGAGAACCCTCGTGCTGTGATTCTTCTCTTCTCATACTATTTCTATCTATGTTTCCCCGTCCTCGTCCTCGACCTCTACTGGGTCCGTTTCGTCCTTGCAACAAAGGGCAATCAACTCTCCAATGCCCTTCTTCCTTACAATAAGAGCACTGGTCATGAATCATGATGGCGGAATTAGCAGCTTCGGACAATTCTTTGTAATAGGCTGTAGGATTCTTACGGGGGTCAGGGAGCTGGGCTTTTAACGTAAGGACCTCGCTTCGTTTCCAAGGAGAATAAACCCATTGTTCCTGAAGTCTGGCATCCTCATGTGCTCTAGTGACATTACCCCCATTATCTTTTAACTCGGGTACTTCTGGGAAAGGGAGAGGGTGTACCTCTCTCATGGGGTTCTGAGCTCCCCATTCTGCACTTTTTCGGTGCAGCTGTTCCCTATAATTCAATAGTGTTGTCACATTCTGATAAGCTTCTTCTGTCTGGAGATGGAATTTATGGGCGTGATCCCATATATCACGTAATATTTAAGGCGGAAGTCCTTCCTCAAAATGTTGTTCCCATAGTGAGATCAATCTGATCGCCATACTCTCTAGAGCCAACTGCTGTGCAACGGGTTCAAAATCCTTCATAGTGCTCCATATATCCTCTAAAGTATAAATAGGATTCCGCATCCACTGGGATGCCTGAATTATAATAGCTCTCCTCTCCTCCTGGCCCAACAACAACCGAGTGAAAGCTCGTTGATCACTCGGCTCAGACATCGGTCGCTTGGGTGTGGCACCAGGGCTGACCATATTGCGGAGATCCACGGTGGTCTGGGTCGGAGGGGAGAGAAATACGGGTTGCAGGGGAGAAGGGACGGCCGCGTCCGGCCGGAGGGACAATAAGGGTGAGGTAGTTAATCGAAGAGAAAGAGGGGAAACCATCCCATCGGCTCCCAATCTGCTAATGGGGGCCGAGGCAATAATTCCCGACCAACAGCACCCGTCAGATTGGCTCGTACCATAGGCATGGCTGGATACAAACCTTGCGGGGCATAAGGAGGAGGCTGTCGGGTATCCAACAACTCTTCTAATTCATCTCCTATCTCTGGTCTGGCCACATAGCTTTTATCAGTTTCTAACCAAAACTGTCTATCCATCCGCTCAATATTCTTCTCTACTTTGTCCTTATCATATGCTATTGCCTTTTGTGTGACTGTCTGGCCCGACTTCATCTTCCCCAGCTTCTCTTCCCTAATTCATCTTCTTTTTGCCTCTTTCAACCATAGGTTCAGGGAGTCAAACATTGACTGACGACTTTTCTTCATAAATAGTTTATTCTGTATATAATTAACCTTTTTCTCATCAAAAGACCCCGTAAGGGGCCATTGTATGTCCGAAATATCCTTGGTATATTTATTCCAAAGAGTATTAAACAAAATTGGCTGCAAACCATGTTTGGTGTACATATCGAAACTGGGGCTGCCTTCGGGAGGGGCAGGCTGTCTTTCTTCAAGCCGTGTACCTCTCCGACAGCAGCAACCAAAACACATTTTACTAAAACAAGGCATTGTAGCTTATTCTTTTCTGTTTTTTATATAATCAAAAAAAATGCATACACACAATCGGACGCATCCTTTCGTAACCCACACACACACATATATACAAGCGTTACAATAAAGTGCTGTAAAACAGTGCAAGGCAATTACTTCTTGAAACCTATTCAAATGCAAATGACGTCTTCAAATACGAACACAGCCCGTCGACTCCTGTTCGGGGAATCGATAAAAAAAAAAAATTCCAGACCAACAGATATCACCAAACAAGCACAATCATTAGTATGCCCCGAGACCCCCTGATAGGCGAGCCACAAACTCTCTCACTGGCCCTCCCATGGTCCTGTTCTGGTTGGGCCGGGTATCTGGACACGTCTCCATACCCCTAGCTTACCCAGTTGCTCCCAGAGTTTTCCCGGAGAGAATTCGGCCAAGCAGGCAACGCCGTACTCTGCTAAGGCATCAGATGCGGTCTCAATTATTCACCAAACAAGTCCGTGAGGTCTCTACTCGTGCAGCCCCTTCGCCACAACGACAGATCCCCAGATTCCCACGTGGTCCGGCTTCCCCGGCCACTTTCAAACAATGATAGTTAACTGTTCTTCAAAAGAGACACTTTCTCTAAAACGCTTTCTTTATCCAATCCATTTTCAAGTACCACTCACCTGGTGCACTCAGGTCGATTGCGAATTCTCCACTACCGACATTTAAACACACTGACACAGCCTGTTCTTCTCTCGGGTTGAGCCCGTAGGACTCCGGCATAGGGTCTTCAACGACTGGGAGGGATACTGGGCTCGAGAGGGGAACGGCTCGTTTTCATACCGCAAACGGGTGTCTCAAATCAGGATCCTCTTTCTGTCCACCCACTCGGCCAGAACTCCTCCTTGTCCCACTACTCCTGCTTACAGGAGGGGACGACCCTATCGTGGAGTCCCGTCGGAGTCGCCAACTGTTGGGATCAAAATTAATTTACTGGGTCACACTTACCAATAACCCATATATCGCTAAAGACAAATAGTAATTCAGTCGGCAATGGAGAAGGTTCAATTGTTTATTCATCAAATAGAGACCCTGACAGGGGAGGCCCAGTCTACACAACCTCGAGGGTGCGCAGAGGAGACTGCTAGCATATTCAAAATACAGAGCATATATACGTTTCACACATTTGAGATGACACCTTACAAAGAAAAACACAGTTTGTCAGTGGGCCAAGAGGAATACTCATATAAGGCACAATTGATTGTTAGTATCCTGAGCCTAAACTATTCCGGGGGCAGGTCAGCCGGGTGCCTCCTAGTCTATCTCGAGCCGGGGAGGACAGGAACAGGCTTTGAGAGAATGTGCGCATCCCGCAAGGAAGGCAGGTGCGACCTTGAGTTTCCCCTGAGCTACCAGTTAGCAGACACTGTATGCAGTTTGGCTGACGTCTAGGTTTCGGGTAAAAGGCATGATCACGTGATTAAGGAAAACAGCCTTGGTGCACGGAGAAACGAAACAAGATGGTTTCAGCCGTGCCAAGGATTACAAACTTGTCAAGAGTGTATTCTAGGTTGCTAAATGAATACATTTTGTGCTAATTAGTCGATTATAGGTTTATAGACTGATATTGGGCACATTAGGCCAATAATACTTGATTATATAAAATTCGATCCCTACAATACTTACACAGAAAAATAGATCACATACTTTTAAAATACATACTGAAATAAATAACACTAATTTAAATATCGAAATTTTAAACAACTGTATTTTTAAAAAAACAGATTACTAACTTCGATATTTTCAAAAAGGATATTTCTTACCTGAAAGTCGATATGCTTGACCACGATATTCTTGCTGGCGATATTTCTGTATCACGATATTTCCAACTCCATATTTGTGCATGTCAATATTCTGTCTGCACCTGGTAGAAGAGCCTTTCAAACAGTGTCCTTGGGATGCCACACAGCAGGGGCACTCAGGAGCAGGCGAGTGACCAGCAAGAGTCAAAACTAGCAGCCCAGCCCCACCTGGCGGCAACCCACAGAGTCGGTGGCAAGGGAAGCCTAGATCCCACAGAGCACTGAGACACCTGCAAAAGGGGGGCCCTCGTGCAAGGTAGTGCTGTCAGCCAGGAACAGAGACAACCATTGGGGAGAGCAATGTTCTACATGAATGTAATGTAAAAGGTGCATGGGTTAGAAATGACCAAGCAGTAAGTTGTGCGATGTATAATCCATTTTCTGAAAATAAACTGTGGCCTTTGACGCACCATAATCAGTTGTCCCTGGAATGATTCATGGTGGGAAGTTAGGCTGTATTGCAAGGCTGATAAGGAGGGTGCAAACTCATCACTTGGGAGGGGTTAAGGCCATGGATGCTTATAACCTCCAGTCCCTCGTCTCATTTTTGCCACAAAACTCCTGTTTTCAAACGCTGATAGGGCAGGGTAGATGTGTGGCCATTCCAAGCTTGTGGAGCCTTGACGTTCTTCCTTCCACCCGCTTGAGACAGAGGAAAGAAGGGTAGGAGTCGGAGGGTAGGAGGTGGATTTTCCATCAGCTGCCCCCACGCCACCTATAACAGCTCTAATAGCCAAACCTATACAATGTTTGAGCAGTGTCCACGTCAAGGCATGAACTGTGCATCTAATTTATTTTTATTCACATTGTGTTGTCATGCATTTGATATCAGAAGAAGTTAAACATGCAAAAAGAAAACATAAAACAGAGGACTCTTACACATTCACCTGTCTAACCAGGGCAAAACTAAGACCGTCGTGGAGGGTGTTTAAAACACAATTTTGTTATATTGAATAAAATACCATGATCTATACAGTAAAAGTCACAGCGGATATAAAATGATCCCATAAAGGTACTTAGCCTGTGGTATCAAGCTTCTTCATAGCCTCAGTACTAATGCTAACTTCTTTTTGTTTTTAAATGATTTTATTGTTAATCCATGATTGTACAGAGAAGAAAAAAAAATCACAATAGAATACATCAGCCAGCGGTTCACAATACACAATTTCCTAGTTAATACAAGACATAAATCAACAGAGAGAAAACAAAAAATAAAGATACAAATAAAAGTTAAAAAAAACATGGGATTTATTCACCCATATAAGTAACAACTGGACCCTTAATCTCGCGACCTTCTTTTTTTTTTCGTTTGCCTTTCAGAACCAATATTCAATAATGAAGGATGCTAAAAATCTGGCCCTCCACAATTCAAAAGAAGGTGCATCCTTTTGTAGCCACATTGAGGCAATACATAGTCTTATTACTGGGGTTGCCATAAATATCAGGTACCGATATTTATACATCACTTGGTCCCTCTCCGTTCCCTCATCTATCCCAAATAATACATGAGCCTTAGAAAGTTGTACCGTTCCACCCAATATCTCCGCCATAAATTTCTCAATGTGCCCAAACAAACTATTTAAATGCGTGCATGAGTAAAAAATATGTACTATATCAGCCTCATCAGAACCACAACGATAGCATTTCCCATCATTAGACCCCCCCATTTAAACAATTTGGCAGGAGTGTAATATAAATTAAAGATGGTCTTATAATGTTGTGCACGTAAATTAGCTGCCATAAACAGTCTCCCTGCCATGTCGATAGAAGTTTCAATCCGAGTGCCAACACAGCCAAGCCTGTTGTCCCATTTTATGTTATGAGTCTCTAGATCATTGTCCTTAGTGTTTAATAATAAAGAATACAAATGGCCAAAACGAGCATTCTTCCCCACAGCTTCAATAACCGGGTTTTGATCTGTATTCCAGCGGTGTTTAGCAAATAATCACAGACTTGCAGATATTTTAGGAAATCGGAGCGTCGAATTTGAAATTTCTCATCTAACATTTCAAAAGACATCAGACCCCCGTTAAAGTATAGATCTCCTAATTTTTTAAGCCCTTTAGTTCACCAATTGTCTACTATTCGGTCCCAAAATATCTATGGAAGAAGTACAGAAGCGGTTAGAGGGGTATAACCAGATATCTTTCCAATGCTATAATATAGGCCGCTATCAAAACCTTAAACCGCGTCCTCTTGTAATAATTCAGGTCCACATTAATAAACAAGCGGTTTTTAGCATCACTGCCAAGCAACATTTGGTAGATGGAGGGGGCTTCAGCTACACTACACAATTCTATCCCTGTCAATAAGATGTTCATGTGCTGTAAAATGCATACAAAATAATATAGGGTAAAATCCGGGACAGCCCAACCACCTTGTTTGCGCGGCAAAACCATAAATCGCATGGCTCTTAGCGATTTCCCCTGTGCCCACACAAATCTAGCACGCACAGATTGTAACAGCGCAAGATTAGCCCGAGATATCTCAAGTGGGACGGATCTCAAAAAGTATAGAATTTTAGGCAGGACCAACATTTTCAAGACATTACATCGCCCTACCATAGACAGATGTAAACATTCACATCTGTCCAATTGCTTCTGCACATCACTTAAAAGAGATTGCCAATTAACCTCTACCAGTGCATTTAAGCAGGCCTGCAGCTTAATCCCCAAAACAGTCAACTCATTAACTACCCTTTGATCCGCAAATGTCGTTATATTAACACAAAGGGGCCCATTAGGATGTCGGGCGGATTGCCCCCGCCAGGCTGGCGGTAGCCACCGCTGGCCTGACGGGGGCAATCCACCTGACATCCTCACCAGAATTCCCCCCGCCATATTAGAATGGAAAGACCGTCCGCCGCGACCGGAGCGGAAGAGGGTTTCTATGGTGGCGGTGTATATCAGACATCGCCTGCCATATTAGGATGCCTTATTACTAATGCCTTTCCGTGGCGGCAATGCCACCACGGAAAGGCATGCGGTCTTCACTCTGGGGGCCCCCTGCGGGCCCCAGAGTGAAGGAGGGGTGGGGGTTGCTCACGGGGGTACCTGTGGTACCCCCCTACATTTGCATAAACAAAGCGGCAGGCACCGCACGGTGCCTGCCGCTTTGTTTATGCAAATGCATTTATGCATTAATAGCATTGTGGCGGGCGGTGCAGAGAGCACCGCCCGCCACAATGCTATTATTGCAGGATGTGCCCGCCACTGTGGCGGGCACATCCTAATACCTCCCACGGGACCCCCGCCCTAATAGCGGGCGGTCCCTAATTCCGACAGGATGGCGGGCGGACAAAGTCCGCCCGTCATCCTAATGAGCCCCAAAGTATTTGTGTCTTGGCAGTGTTAAGTTTATAGCCTGACACGGCTCCAAACTGTAACGCCAATAGCTCTATTTCTGGCATAGCAGTTGAGGGGTTCGGTGTTACCACGGCCACATCATCTGCATATGCCAGAACCCGATAATGTTCTTGTCGCCAGATCACGGGTTCAATCCTAGAACTGAATTCAAGCGTTTTTACAAATGGGTCAATGTATAAGGAGAACAACAGGGGGGAAAAGGGACATCCCTGCCTTGTTCCAGGGGTAATATGCACCGGGCTAGATTCTAAACCCATAATACAAATTCTTGCTATGGGTTGCCGATAGAGCGCTTGTATAGCTAGGATAAAATTTGGCAGGAAACCCCGGCGCTGTAGCACTGCCCATAAAAATCCCCATGCAACCCGGTCAAAAGCCTTTTCGGCATCAAGTAATATAAGACAGAGCTCTATAGGAAAAAGGGGGACCCCCTCTGAAACAAAAAAATTCTAGGTCAGGGAGAAGAGGGGACAACAACAAACAATACTATAAGAGCTCTCCCTCACGACCCATTTACTTTTTAAGGATCCGTATTACAGATTCCACCAAGGGCAGTGACAAATACCAAAGACCATTTGTTTCTTTTACTTTCTTATTTCACTTTATTTAGTCATATTCAGTCATTAATGATGATTTTTTTCTTTTTTACTTTTTCTTTTTTTCACTTCTTTCTTTCGTGAGTAAAACGTTCTAAGATAGACACAGTTCTATCACAAAGTTACAATATTAGAGGAAATATTTACACAATAAATTACAACTGAATTTCATACATGCCTGGTAAAGAGAACATGCAACCAACATCATACATACACACTGCATACACACTTTTCACACAACACACTCCAGCTGCACGAGTTAACACATTTCAGTTGTTTATCTATTGATCACAATTTATTCACTACGTTCCGTAGGATTAAGTAATAGACTTGGTCAACGCATTTCGGTGGGATAAACAATAGTAGAACCACCTTCTTCAGGACCCGTCAGAGTATTGCATAAGGGTCTCTAAACCCAGAGTATTCCTTTTGTTCTACGCCTTTCTGTTCTCACATCCAAGCGATCTGTTTAGGGGTTTTCATATTCTATTCACAACTGTCTGCTATTACTGACTTTTTACAGACGTGTCAAAATTAAGACACGGGATGGACACAAGTTATATTTCTTTATTTTAAAAGGTTTCCACTAGTTCTCTCTTTTTCAAATATTTCCTCCTTTGCTTTAATGCTTACTCTTCCTTCTAGCGTTTTTATTGGGTTGCTCTCCCTTATTTTTCTTTTATTTACATATCAATCAATCAATCAATCACTGACACTTATAGAGCGCGCTACATACCCATAGGGTCTCAAGGCGCTTAGGGGAGGGGGGGTGCCGCTACTGCTCGAACAGCCAGGTCTTCAGCTTCTTCCTGAAGGAGAGGTGGTCTTGGGTCAGGCGCAGGTCGGTCGGGAGGGAGTTCCAGGTCTTGGCGGCCAGGTAGGAGAAGGACCTTCCTCCTGTGGTTGCTCTTCGGATGCGGGGGACGGCGGCGAGGGCGTGGTTGGCTGAGCGGAGGTGGCGTTTGGGAGCGTAGAAGTTGATCCGGCTGTTGAGGTAGCCCGGGCCTTGGTCGTGTATGGCTTTGTGTGCGTGGGTGAGGAGGCGGAAGGTGATTCTTTTGTTGACGGGGAGCCAGTGAAGGTCTCTCAGATGTCCGGAGATGTGGCTGTGTCGTGGGATGTCGAGGATGAGTCTGGCTGAGGCGTTCTGGATCCGCTGGAGTCTCTTCTGAAGCTTGGCGGTGGTACCGGCGTAGAGGGCGTTGCCGTAGTCCAGTCGGCTAGTGACGAGGGCCTGGGTGACGGTCTTCCTGGTCTCGGTGGGGATCCACCAGAAGATCTTCCGTAGCATGCGTAGGATGTTGAAGCACGCTGAGGAGACGGCGTTGACTTGCCTGGTCATGGAGAGGGAGGAGTCCAGGATGAAGCCCAGGTTGCGTGCATGGTCTGTCGGTTTGGGTGCGGTGCCCAGGGCGGGAGGCCACCAGGAGTCGTCCCAGGCGGAGGGTGAAGAGCCCAGGATGAGGACCTCCGTCTTGTCCGAGTTCAGTTTCAGGCGGCTGGTCGTCATCCACTCGGCTACCTCTTTCATCCCTTCGTGTAGGTTGGCTCTGGCGGTGGCGGGGTCGTTGGTCAGGGAGAGGATCAGCTGGGTGTCGTCGGCGTAGGAGATTATGCTGAGGTTGTGTTGGCGTGCGATGGCCGCGAGGGGGCTCATGTAGACGTTGAAGAGGGTGGGGCTCAGAGAGGATCCTTGAGGGACGCCGCAGATGACTTCGGAGGCCTCTGACTTGTACGGTGGTAGGCGGACTCTCTGTGTTCTTCCGTCGAGGAAGGAGATGATCCATTCCAGCGCCTTGTCCTGGATTCCGACGTTGCTGAGGCGCTGTACTAGGGTGCGGTGGCAGACCGTGTCGAATGCCGCGGAGAGGTCTAGGAGGATGAGGGCCGCTGTTTCTCCGTTGTCCATCAGGGCTCGGATGTCATCGGTGGCGGCGATGAGGGCGGTCTCGGTGCTGTGATTGGCTCGGAAGCCGGACTGTGAGGGGTCGAGGGATCCATTCGTCTCGAGGAAGGCGGCCAGCTGCTTGTTGACGGTCTTCTCGATGACTTTGGCCGGGAACGGGAGGAGCGAGATGGGACGGTAGTTCTTGAGTTCAGTGGGGTCCGCTGTTGGTTTCTTGAGTAGAGCGCTGAGTTCGGCGTGCTTCCAGCTCTCAGGGAAGGTGGCGGTGTTGAAGGATGTGTTGATGATGTCTCGCAGGTGGGGTGCGATGACCGCGTCGGCCTTGTTGAAGACGTGGTGAGGGCAGGGGTCGGTCGGTGATCCGGAGTGGATGGAGTTCATCGTGCGGATGGTGTCTTCGGTGCTGATCGGGGTCCAGGCGTGGAGGGTGGTGGTGGGGGGAGGTTGTTCGGTCATGGTGTGCGTTGGTTGTTTGTTGAAGCTGTTGTGTATGTCCGCGATCTTGTTGTGGAAGTAGGAAGCGAGGGAGTCGCAGAGGTCTTGCGATGGGGTGATGTCGTTGGTTCCTGCGCTGGGGTTGGATAGCTCTTTCACGATGTTGAAGAGTTCCTTGCTGTTGTGCGCGTTGTTGTCCAGCCGGTCTTTGAATGCAGTTTTCTTGGCGGTGCGGATCAGCTGGTGGTGCTTCCGAGTGGCCAGTTTGAGGGTGGTCCTGTTGTCCGGTGTAGGTTCCCTTCTCCAGACTTTCTCGAGGGCTCGGCAGTTCTTCTTGGAGCTCTTGAGTTCGTCGGTGAACCATGGGGCTTTCTTGCTGCCGGGTCTGCTGGGCGGGGTTCTCAGCGGGGCGAGCTCGTCCGCGCAGATGCTGATCCACTTCGTGAGGTTGTCGGCGGCCTGGCTGGGGTTCGCTGAGCTGGCAGGAGGGTGCTGGCTCAGGGAGGTGGCGAGCTGGTCTGCTGTGATCTTGTTCCAGCTTCTGCGGGCGGCCTGTCGCTGGTGGTGGTGAGTCGTCGTTCTCCTGAAGGTGAAGTGGACGCAGCTGTGGTCCGTCCAGTGAAGCTCTGTGGCGTGGCTGAAGGCGACGTCTGTGCTGGATGAGAAGACGGCGTCGAGTGTGTGTCCGGCGAGGTGGGTGGGGGTGGACACCAGCTGCTTGAGTCCCAGATTGGCGAGGTTGTCGAGCAGGGTGCTGGTGTTGCGGTCGTTGTTGTTCTCCAGATGGAAGTTGAGGTCCCCCAGGAGGATGTAGTCAGCGGAGGGGAGGGCATGCGGGCTGATGAAGTCGGCGATGTCCTCGCTGAATTGTGTGCGTGGTCCCGGGGGTCGGTAGATCAGGGTGCCTCTAAGGGTGGTGGTTGGGTTGCTTGCTTGAGTGCTTCTTCAAGACTGTTAATTAATCCTTTCTATGCTTCTGGCTTAGTCCCATCACAGAGTCCCGAATTGCAGCATGCGTCCACACCATCCGACTGAGCTCACCCCCATGGTGTTTGCAATATCCATTAGAGTCACCACCCTGTTAATGTGATTAGTCGTCTCCCTCTTAGGGATAAATCCATGCTGTCTTTTGGATACCAACGGGGTTATAACCTCAGCTAACCAGGTCGCAAGTATTTTAGAGTAAATCTTACTGTCTGTATTCAACAGAGAGATAGGGCGGTATGAGGCCGGATATTCCGCAGACTTGTCTTTTTCTTTTAAGACTATAATACTCGCCTCATCCCAAGACTGAGGCCGGGAGCCCGCCTGCGCCTGCCTAAAGGTAGCAAGCATATCCAGTTTCAAGCTATCAATGAAGATTTTATATATTTCAAGTGGGAGCTTATCCGGCCCAGCAGCCTTTCCCAGTGCCAAACTATTAATGGCCCTCTCCAGCTCCTCCAAAGTAATAGGGGTCTCCAAGAGGTCAGCCTCTTGCCTGCTCAGATTGTTATCGCAAAAGCGCAGGGCCAGAGCCTCCCCAGCTTGTACAACATACAGTTCCCTTGTATATAAAGTCTCGTAAAAATCATGAAATACATCCACAATCCCTGCCTCTGTTTCTATAAGATCACCCCTAGCATCTCTAATTACATTGATCCACTGGGCCGCCTCTTTAGATCTTAATTTGTGAGCAAGACACCGTCCACTTGCCTCCGCATATTCGTAGTTCAAATGTTTTTTAGTCAAATATTTCTTAGCAGTTTCTGTGATCCAGTAGAGGTTAATTTTGACCTTACAACGGGCCACTTCAGTCAAGAGATCAGTGATATCCAAGCCCCTGTGTATACCTATCATAAGCTTCTCTTCTGCCAGCGTTAACGCAGCATATAGGCCCTTTAATACAGTACGTAGTTGTTTTTGCTTATGTAAACCATAGCTAAGAACCTCTCCCCTAAAAGCAGCTTTAAAGGTGTCCCATACACATCCAATCCCTGCAGTATTCCGATTTATTTAAAAAAAATGCTTAATCCAAATCTTCATCTCACTTACAAACTGTGTGTCGAGCAACAATTTCCTATCAAATGAGAAAGCTTGTGGTTTGGTTCCCGTTCTAGCAAGGGTTAAACTTAACACAAGACGACCATGTTCTGAAGTAACACGTGGATACACCTGTATTCTGGCCCCAGACAGTATTAGACTCGGTACTAAAAAATAATCCAGCTTTACTAATTTTTTATGGGGACAGGAATAAAAGGTATACCCCGGCTCATCGCCTCTCAATGTGGCCCAAGCCTCTACCAAGCCATGGTCAACCAGAAGTGACTGAAGTGTCTTAAAAACTTTAGGTTTCTTCCCTTTATAACTAATACTATTATCCCGTGAACCCATGGACCCAAGATGTATATTTTAGTCACCACAGATTATTAGTGGGGTGGGCCACTGAGCTAATTCAACATAAAGCCACTCTATGATTAAAGCCTCATCACAATTTGACCTGTATATAGAGCATACAGTGCACTCTGATTCCCGATATTACATTCGGCGATAGCCCATCTCCCTTGCTTATCTGCTAGTACCCTGCCCGTCCCTTGTATATGATTTTTAACTAAAATTACAACTCCTCTCGTGGTGGTGGACTGCTGTGTACATACCAATACTTTGAGCCCAAGCGCCATAAGCAGCTTTCTTTTAGCCCATGCAATATGGGTTTCCTGCAGACAAATCAGATCACTCTGCAGCATTGTCAATTCACTTGCAACACGTTGCCTTTTATTATAATTGTTTAGACCGCTGACATTCAAAGAGCAACACCAGATGCCATTAGATATTCCACTACCCGCCATCAATTTCCCCTATATTTATGGACTCTCAGATTGTACACCAAAAACAGTTGAATATCCTGCTCCACTTCCCTGCATAATCATGGATTATTATTTTTTTGTTCCCTACACCCCAGTCCCCCCAGCCCAACCCCCCCATACCCCCCACCCTCCTGAACCCCCACCCCACTAGAGGCGTAAGGACAATGTCCTCAGTGATGGAATGCATCCACCTGTACCCCGCCCGAGGCCTGCCACACCCCCCCTTCACCAGCCCTCTTTACTCGCACACCAATAATAATAATAATAATATCCACATTTGTAAAGCGCACAATCACCCGTTAGGGTCTCTAGGCGCTGGGGGCCGTCGGGAAGATTAAACAAGCTATTGCCCAGAGTCACATGGTGCTGGGCTAATCTGCCGCCGGTGCTGGGGATCGAACCGTGATCCCCAGATTCCAGAGTCAGTCGCCCTGGCCGCGGTGCCATTACAATTACCCACCAAAAACAGAAATATAGGAGCCCAGAACTCAACTCCATCTTAATTAATCACATACATTTCACATTGTCTCCAAAAACTCCTGCGCCATAATTTCTGAAAGAAAATACAAAGTATTTTCTTTATGAATCATTTTTAGCTTGGCAGGGTTTAAAAGAAACGCTTGCCCCCCTTTATCTTGGATTGCTAAAATCAACAGGCGTAGCCACCAACTTTGTTGCACAGTCACCTGGCAAAAGTCAGGGCGCATGAAGAAGTCACAGCCCTTGCCTGTCTGCCGCCTATCCGGCCTACCCAGATCATATAATGCTTCACGGAGAAAACAGTTGTTCAAACATATAATAATTGCCCTTGGCTTTACAGCAGCGCCCCCAGGTTTCCCTTTCTGCACAAAAGGAAATCTGTGTGCCCTCATGATTTCAACATCCCAGTTCCAGTTCTTTAAGTCCGGGAAGGCCTCAGCAAATAGTTTGATAACAAATCGCCAGGTATCTTTCCCCTCGCTGCCTTCAGGCACACCTAAGACACGGAGGTTATTTATACGTGATCGATTTTCGAGGTCTGTCAACTTCCAATCGATATCTTCCTTTGTATTTTTGTAACGTATTAATTGAAGACATTTGTTGTACTAGTTGATCCCTTACTGCAGAGATCCACTCCTCTGCTTCAGGTACCCTGGTTGATACCTCTGTGCAGGATTTAGCAATGCGGCGCACAGTATTTTGTAGCTTGCTCACCGCCCCCTGGGTCCGCAACCCTTCAGCTTTAGTTTCTTCCCTATGAGCCATTATTACTTTATAGATTGTCTTCAGAGTAATCTCACCCTCTGGCTCAGAATAAGAGCTTCCGCCGGCGTTTACTTGTTCGGGCGGAGGACTGGGTGAATGATCCCATATGGGCTGACTAACCAGAATCAATTCATCCTATGAGGGTGGGTTTCCAGATTCGTATATTTTACGGACTGTCTCTTGAGACTCTTGGTTCATCGTGGAGTCTAAGCTCAGTACATTTCCTTCTTGTTGCGAGTTGCCATCATCTGCCCAGTCGCCTATATTACTCTGCTTTTCAATGTCTTTGTCATTCTCCGAGGTAATTGAGACATCGGACATAGAGTACAACTGCCCCCCTGAGCCTGCGGACCCCCCGTCATTCACCAAGTCCATTACTGAATCCATAGCAGAATTTCCAGAATTCTGGGGGAGTAATAGATTTTGCCCTAACGGTGCTACATCCACTCCTCCAGGCCCAGGGATCAACTTTGGCTCAGCTTGCGCTCCTATGTCAGAGCTAGTATCAGGGCCGGGGCCACCTACCCTTTCTTGCACACTCACAGAACCATCAGAAGATACTGTTGAAGATACTGTTTCTTTACTTACAGCTTTGCAGAGTTCAACTATGTAGTCCCCTTCATCTCCTCCTGGAGCAACTGTTACTGATGCTACATTGTTGCTTGTGAGCGCACCCAGCACCTGCTTGGTAGACTGAGAATCTGATGAGTCTCCAGGATTACAACGTGACACAACCTTTTTTTAAAATATATCTGAGACTGTACGCTCTTTCAGAGCCCCAGCTTGTTGCTGGCTTCCACAACCTGGCTGTGTTCCTTCAACCCCACTCTCCAGTCCCCCTCTGCGATGTTCGGACTGGGCTTGGCTTGTGATGTTACCCACCGCCGGGGCCCCCGAGTCTGCCCCCGCCCTTCCTCCGACCGCCTCTGCCGCAGCGGTAGCACCTCTGGTCTTCGCCCTCTTTCCGCTCCCTTTCGGGGCCATTTGAGCATCCTGATCCGGGGTAAGGAAAGCCTCCTAAACATGGGCTTTCCAAACACCCGCACTACTCCTAGCTGAGCTGCTGAGCCACCGCCTCCGATACCAAAACGGCTGTACACTGCCCCACGAGTTCTGCCCCAAACGCTACTGAAGACTGCTGTAGCTGCCGAGACGCCGGCACACAATGGCGGTACACCACCTCCACACTGAAGCGCCCGTTTGTGCCGGGGGATAGACACCAGCTCCGGTTCTATAATGTTGCTGAAGATGATGCCAAAGAGTTACCACTGCATCGCCACTCGTCTAGAACAACAGGTATGGCTGGTGACACACGGGCGGATTCCAGACGGGAGCGCAGCTCACAACCTCTCACTCAGCCACCACATGGGCCGCCATCTTGCCAAAAACGACTAATGCTAACTTTTAATTACTTTTAATTACCTTTATATTTGTGTGTACTTTATCCACTGTACCATATGCCCCAGAAAATAGATACCTAGGCAGTTGAGGTGCAGCAAAATTACTTTTGATCTGCTACAAGCGTTCTGATCTGGACTGCATTCAGAAGCCTTGAGTGACACCCCACATTAACACCTTAGAAGTCTTGGCTGCATTGCCAGATTTGCACCATCATATATTTCCCAAGTGATTAGTGTTTGGAATTGCACCAACATTCAGTAATTCTAGTGCATGTATGTAAGGTTTTTCCATGACTTGGAAATCATTGATGAATGTTAAACTTTGCAACCTCACTCACTAATCCTCAGTATACACCCACATTTACACCGGTACCCAGCAATAATCAATGCTTTGGGGTTAAGGAGGGTGTGACAGACAGGATCACCCAGGAATTTGTTGTTTTATGCATTGTTGCTAGCTAGAAGGGAGATCTGTCGCAATTGGATAAGGGAAACACCGCCGCAGCACGCAACATGGCTAGAGTCCATGTTCTATATGTCAAGAATGGACTTGTTGGGTTATGGGTCCAAAAAGAGGAAAATATTCTTGGAGATCTTACAAAGTTGGGCAGGGGTAACCGAAGCCAGGGAGTGGCTTAATGTACAGTATTGAAGAGTAACAAGAGGAATACCCTGTCCAATGATTACGCCAATAGAACTCTCTGACTCAGCTGCTATGGGCCCCGCAGTACACTTTAAGCAGCCGCCGGGAAATGGGACGCTGTCTGAGAGAGATATACCAACAGGAAGATGGTGTTTTCTTAGACCTGTGCCTCCTCCTCTGCTTTTTCCCCCCCATTCACAGCATGGGGTCTGTGGTCTTTCTCCATCATAGAGGTTTGGCAAAGGCAAGAGTCATCAATGCCTGAGGTGAATGAGGACAAAATAAATATTAATAATAATCAATGCTTGCTGATATTTGCTCCGGAATCTTGAACACATGCTCTGACTGTCCTCTTACTCTGAAATATTGATTGTACGCTTAGGTTCGCACCGTACTCATGAACCTGTAGTGCATGTTCAGATTTATTCTGGTGTTTAGAATCCTTGGTTTATGTTAATATTTGCCCCTTCTCGCAGTAATTTTAGGTATTCTGATGCTGGCTGTTCCTGACTGTAGTTCGGATTAAAACACTTATTCATTAATTTTGTATTCTGTTTGATTTTGTAACATAACTCAATAATCTTTAGCGCATAGTAGATCTGCACTATCACTTACTAAACCCCAGTACATGTAAAAAGGATTTGCACCATCAGTCAGAAAATGTGAGTGTCTGCCTAAATCCGCACATGACTCAAAAGTCTTGACTGCATTTCCAGTTTTGCACTATCACCATTCACTCTTTAACCATTGCACATATGCGTATCTTCCTAGGAGAATGCTTATCTTCCCAGGACGTTTTCTGTCAGACTCGCTTTAATGCTGAAGGGACGATACCGGTGCATCTTGGCTATGCCCAAATATTTACACCACTGAATCTAAAGCCTTTCCGCATCCAAAACTACCTTGAATCGAATCCTTTTAGAATAATTAGGGTCAAATATATGAAATATAAACTACCCAACAGCCTCTGCTGCATAGCAGAGTTCATATATATATATATATATATATATATATATATACTGACCAAAGTCCCATCAGCTGGGTCGTTTAGCAACATAGCCATTCTTTTACCCACTAGCGCCAAAAAAGAATTTTTAAATCAGGCAATGCCCATCTACCCTTGTGTTGTTGTTTTTTTTTTAAGTCTCTTTATTGACGTTTTCATACAAAACCACAGAGTAAGCAAAAACAGTTACGCAATTTGCCATTGGCACTGTTCAAAGCAGTAACTTCATCAGTTATGGTGCTTGATTCTCTGAAAGGGAGGAAGCAGAAATAGGAGGGGGGAAAGTGGGGTACCACTCAGAAGGTAAGTTTAGGAGTATTCAGCCAGTTGTAAGTCCCACTCGCTGTGCATCTAGGCACCCGCCAGCAGGGAAAAGCAGCGCAGTGAATTTTTTGAATTTATTTATTAACTGTACAATTAATTACAATAATTACAGTAAAAAAACTTAAAAACAAGCAGGTGAAAGAATGGGCACAGTACAAATATAGGAGCTTCAGATAAAATTTGGTTGATGTACCGCTCCTTCCCCCCCACCGCGGCGCCCACTCGATCAGCCAGCACTGGTGGTCATTGTTATGTGTCCTTGTAAAAAAAAATTTGAAGCACCTGAGTGGACCTTGGTAATTTTCCACTTCAGCAATCTGTAGGCCAATCTCCTTGGCCCTTCCGTTGAGAACAATAATGTGGTGCAGTCTCAGTAGGACGGGTAAGAGGGTGCAGGGCTCTGTGCTTGGTTGGGGCGAGCGCAATGGCTTTTGGTATCTTAAGGGAAAGGAGTCTTAGAGGCATTGACCTCGAGCTGTGGTGTGGTTACTAGGTCTGTGGTGGCATCAACCTCCAAGGGGGGTAAAGATGTCATGGGGAGCGCTGGCACCGGCATCTGTTCCCAGTAAGCCTTGTGCTGTTCTTGACGATATGTGCATCCAAAAGTCTTACCTGATTTTATCCCTATTGCATTGTCACCTGCCTTCCAAGGAGGAGGAGCACAGCCCTTCATTTTCGCTTGCCTGAGGGGACTTCCTTTATATATCCCAGCTGCGCCATCCTAGGCGAGCATTCTATTGCCTGGCCAGTAATGTCATCTATAGTTGCAAACATCTCTAGTCAAAAGCCCCAAACCTCCAGGTAATCCCACACCAGATATAGGTAATTAGCATTACTTTTGAGGCCCAAAAAAGCCCTTTCTAGACTCTCCCCTACACTACCCCTCCGTGCACCATCTGACACCTTTTTTACTATACTGATCCCCAAAAATAAGCCTTTCTAAACTCTTCCCTCTGATTCTTCCTCTCCACATCCCTTTTTACTCTTCCCAAGCCTCCCACTACTGCTATGACGTACAAAAAATAAATAAATCTCTAAATCCTTCACTCTTCTATCCGTCGACTATCCTTTTCAATCAAAATTACTGACTAACATGTCCACTTATCAAATGTCTTATTTCACTTTACTAATTCACCACTAATCCTTTATGGGATCTGAGTAGCATGCTACTTACTGAAAAAAGCACTTCAACACCTCATGAGGGGTAGAAAGCACTATATAAATGCAACCCTTTTTCCCTCTTCTAACCCTCCGCTATCCTTCTCGATCCAAATAACTGACTAATGTCCACCACTCAAATTATTTCCTATTTCACCATACTAATTTACCAGTAATCCTTTATGGGTTCCGGAGTAGCGTACACTCGCCGAAAAAGCGCTTCAACACCCCATCAGGGGTAACAAGCACTGTATATAGATGCAAACCTCTTGGTCGATTGATAAAAATCTTTACAAAAGTAAACAAACAGTAAAATATATAAAAATGTGTTAAATTGTAGATCCATGCTACATATTTTCTTCGCATTCTGTGGAAATCCTAAGTAAGGCCCGTAATCCATTAAAAACAACACATTTAAATTAAAAATGATAACATTGAAATATTTGGCAATAGATAATTACATAAAACCAAGACGGCACCAGTTAAAAGTTCATAATTTTTTTTATTTCATGCTAAGTTTGGTGAAGACTAGGGGGCTCATTTTGATGGCAGAATGATCACCACAGCCGGGCCGGCGGTGGCGATCGTTCCGCCATCGTAAGGAGATTTACCCACCTCCACATTAGGATGGCGGTGGGTACCGTGGCTGACAAAAAGTCTGTCCGCCGATTTTCTGCCAGTGGCAATCGTTTTGATTGCCTGCCGGGTGGAGCTGGGCCACTAATATAGTGGCGGTGCCTAGCAGGCACCGTCTGCCATATTAGGATGTGGGTGTTGTAAGTGCCTTTCCATGGCAGCGATGCTGCATTGGAAAGGCTGGCAGAGATTGCAACGGGCCCCCTCTGTGGGGGGGAGGTGGGGAGTGCACTGGGGTACCCATTTCCATGCACAAGGTGGCAGGCACCACGCGGTGCCTGCCACGTTTTGCAAAGTGCGCCCGCCACAGCGGCAGTGGGAGCCAATGGAGACTCACCACTGTCTGCAATGACGTCCGGTACACTCCACAAATTAGGATGCCCCAAACAGCCAGCCTCACCGCAGCGGAGAAACCGCCCAACAAGAGAGGCGGAAGCTCGACAGCGGAGTGCGAAACCAGAGTCCCGGTCCCTTCCACCTGGTCATGACCGCAATGGACCCAGCCCTACACGTCTTTCCGGTGCTGTACTTGATACACTTTGCCACTGGATTCAAGCAAGCCTGGCTGAGGACGGCTGTAATGCCAGAAACTGGTCCTAGGAAGCTTGAATCCGGTCCAGGGAAGGCATGGCTTGGCAGTTCGGGCTGGACTGTTCCCATGAGGCACAGGGTCGGATTGATTTGCATATGGCCATGTCTGAACTGGGGTGGCAGAGTGGGCTAAAGAACGGTGATGGATTAAACCCAGATCTGTAGACTGGGTGTGAGTGTTTGATTGGTTCAGATTCTCCGTCCATCACCACCCCCTTTTGTACCGCTTTGTTTGCCATAAGTTGGCAGGGTATGCTCAGACGTGAGTCCCTTGCTCTGGACACGCTGCTGGTCTCCCGGTTGGTCACCCCCTGCCGCCGCTGCATCCCGAGATCATAGCACGGCCGCAGTGCGGGGGGGACCACAAGTCCCAAGCGCCCTTTCGGCAGGAAGCTGCTCCCGCTAACTTCATGCCAGGAGGCGCTATAAATTGAGAACACTCTCCGCTTCGCGGGCAGCGCCGGGCTAAGCCCGGGACAAGGGCGTGACAGTCTGAGGCCGTCGCAGGCCGGATGAGGCCGGGCTGGGCCACCCCTCTAACGTGTTTTCAATCCAGGCGAGTGACTCTGCCCGTGAATAGGGCTGTAAAAATTGATTTATGATTCAATTGCAGGTACCTGCTTTGCTTCCATCCCAGTAACCCTATAATCAGTGACTATGGCACAACGATCTGGGAAGGGGAGGAAGACAACACCAAATACCATAGGGGGCAGCATTACCGGGACATTAGACAACTTTATTACCAGAGCAGCGGTTGCCCTTGAACGTGAAATATCCCTCACCGAAAAGCGGCTAACTTTGGAACTTCTTGGCTTGAAGCGATCCTCACTGGGTAACATTAGGAATGCTGTAACTCCCGAACAACCAGACAGCCAGAGATATAGTGGGGCCAGCTTGCCAGAAGCGAGCGCAGGCTTAGCTGGGTGTAAAACCATCTCCTCTGTGAACAGCACTTTAGGCAGCAGTACATCATCTTTACAATGTGGGCCTGCTGAAAAAGGTTGTATAAATGACTTAGCTGATCACACACCAAAATCCCAGTAACATGCCCCAAACAACCCGGGAAAAGAAAGAGGGGTGCGGGACGACAAAAAGAGCAGATGTCCAAAGGTAACCAAAAAATCTAACTTTGTGGCAAATTCAACTCCCCCTGTAGATTTTTCATCATCCAATGCCCTTAACGCTCCGCAGAGCGAACCCACAATACCCATCCCCAATGCCACCCTACAGCCATCTAAATGCCTTATACCAGCATCACATATCCCTGAAGGCCTTGTGGCACAAGTGGAACAGATATTAAAGTCATTCATGCTCCCACTCATAGAGAGACTGAAGGTAATAAATGAGAACCTGGGAAAGTTACAAAAGGCTACTCTAGATAACACTCAAACATTGGAAAGCCTGTCAGCCTGCATGAAAACTAGGGGCATTGTCTCACACCCCATAAAATATACAGAGTCCAACAAGAGCTCACCACCAAAGTCCCGCCCTACTCCTACCATTGTAGTTGAGGAGCAATGCAACCTAATCAATAGGGAGCATAACACAGAGGTTGAAAGAACTAAAATAACGGGAGGTATATGAAAAGAACGTGCTGAGGGGGCAAATAGAAAATACCGGAAAAATAGCACTGCTCCACTAACACAGGCTGAGGGAAATTTAAACATAGATAAGACATCCAGTAGTGTGGAAAATCTCCCTGTTATCGATCTACCTCCACAATCTACCCCATTGGTGATCGTACTGGGAAACGTACCACCCCTCCTTGAGGGAGTCAAAGAGGAATACAGTCAACTTAAAAATAAGGTAACCCACTGGCTGTCTCGTAACACTGTAGAAGGACATATGGCCGTGTATAACGTTATCATGGTCCGCCGAGTATCCTGGCTGGGCAGTTCTAGAAAATCGAGAAGGGGAGACTGCATAGTGATAAATTTCAACAGTCCCGGGCCAGTAGAAAGGATATTCAGGGAAGTGGAGACAGGAACAGTTTCCAGGGGCCAAGGTATAGAGATACTACCACTGGGTTTCTTTTACAGGAGGGTGATCCAAGGTAGAATTGATAAGTGGAACATGGGTCAACACGACAGGTCACCCTCCCTCAGAGATCAATCATGGCTGTGCTCCTTATCTATGAGACCAAACGGGAACCACACTTGGGGTGGACATGGCTATTCCCAGATCCCAGAGGGCTCAAATAGATACACAGTTCTCTCTGGCCTTCATGACTGTGACTGACTGCGTGGGAAACAAGAAATACTAGCCCCTGAAAAAAACAGTAGTACATCCTCTGATTGGTACCTCTCAGATGACAACCCAGTATCTAAGTTTCTGTCTTTGGAACCAAACTCGGAAACACCAGCTTCCACCCCAGGAGTAGGGCTAAGGGTAGACAATCGCCCTGATAAAATAATGAATGTTTCCCCCGGGGAGAATTTTGATGATTCTTTGGGTATAAATGAGTACATTCAGGATCACAATGTACTCTCTTGGAACGTCGCGGTGCTGGTGGGAAAGGTCACTGACCCCCTATGGGTGCAGTTAGTCAGCCACTTCTCGATTATATGTCTCCAAGAGACGTGGCTTGTTAACTGCAATATCTCGCTGGTGGGGTATAGAGCTTTTTTTGTCCCAGCAATTCGAGCAAACAGCGGTAGAGCAATGGGAGGCTTGGCAATCTTTACTTCTTTGGCCTTAAGATGTAGCATTAGGGTTATCCCGTTTAAAAACAGAAACATACAGGCTATTTCCTTGCGGCAAAAAGACAGCAGCCTTCATGTGATAAATATTTACAACGCTATCCATAAAGAAGAGGTTGTGTGATTACCGAGCTGAAGAATTTTGTCGAACAGCGCTGTGGCCTTTTCAGGAAGAACCTGATTATTGTGGGAGATTTTAACGTGCACCCATGTGGCGACCCCAAGCTTAATGATACAGGGACATTGGGCTGTCCGTTGATATCAGGACTTCATTTTGAGCATTCCAAACAGGGAAATGTTCTCAATGACATTCTTAACAAGTTCGATTTGTCCTCCGCAATGAGTTATGCTTCCCCGCTTAGTAAACAAAGGGAACCAACCTTTAAAGGTAGAGGACATGAATCCTTTATAGACCACATACTGCTCTCCAGAACTACCTTATCTTTCCTTCATGGTTTCTCAATAATCCCAAGCGTACATAGTGATCACAACCCAGTTTGTGTGACCATGGGTGGGAGCTTCATGAAGAAAAAGGGTTTAGTATTAGGTACTAACATGCTGCAACCAATTGATGGTGGACGGCGGATAAAATGGAATCAAGTAATCCCGTCCCTTTTCCATGAAAAACTCAAAGATGTCTGTGCGGCAGAATTTTCTTGTTGCCTCCACGATGAATCATCGGCTATTGGAATTCTTAAAACCTTTGAAGGGATTGCCTCCAAAGTGGGAGGCATGTTATCTGCCGCAGGGAAACCCAGGGTGTTTAGTGATCCCAAATGGTTCTATCCTTTATGCTCTAAAGTCGCAAGAGATCTTAGGGCGGGACTGAAAGAAACTCCCAGGGATAGAACCCAGATCAGCATACTCCGAAAAAATTATAAAAAAGCCCTGGACACTCGAAAAATGGAAGTGAAAGAAGCAATCTGGAGGGAGCTCCTAGATCCTCTGACCCTATCTAGCAGCTCCAGATTCTGGAGCATTATCAATCGATCACCTTTCCTAGCAGAAGGGGCTAAAGAAGTGGTCACCAACATAACAGAGGACGAATGGGTGTCTCACCTTGCTAACATTTTTTAAAGCACATCTACCCCGCCATACCTGCCTGATAAGATTTCAGGCAAGGACGTAGTTGTGTTCTCTGTGAACGAAATGGAGGTGGGCATCAATAATCTTACAAATAAGAAGGCCCCAGGCCTGGATGGCATCCCCCCGGACCTTTCTAAATCTAACCCCTCCTTTTGGGCTTTGATCTTGGCTGTGGTGGGTAACGCCGCGGCAAAAGAAGGATGTCCAATATCTTGGGGAGTTTCAACAATTGTGCCTGTATTTAAAAAGGGAGAGCGCAATTGTAATATGAACTATAGGCCAATCTCCCTGATTGACTCCGATGTAAAGGTCATAGGGGGAGTCATACTAAAGAGATTGACTGCTTGGGCGGAGGAGAATATGATCATCTCGGATATCCAGTATGGGTTCCGCCCAGGCCACTCGACTATGGCACAATGCCTAAATCTCTATCTGAACCTAGGAAAGTACACCATCGCTCGCTCAGGGACCATCTACATGGCCTTCCTGGATCTTTCGTCTGCATTTGACTGAGTCAATCGGGGAAAGTTGTGGCAATCCATGGGGGATGTATGACGTTACAACGCGTGCTTTTACCACGCATGCTTTTACAACGCGGTTTTTACAACGCATACCATTACAACGCATAGCGCTTTGGGGTGCTGGATAGTGAATAGTTTAATTTACTATGCCAACTCCAGTCCCCGTGGACACTAGGGAAGGTGTTGGATAGTAAATTAAATGTATTCCCTATCCTAGAGCGCCCCCAAGCGCAATGCGTTGTAATGGTTTGCGTTGTAAAAGTTGTGATGTAAAAGCACTGCGTGGTAAAAGTTGCGTTGTAAAGGATGTTTCCCTCCATGGGGGCCATGGGAGTGGAGCGAAACCTGGTGGAATTTCTGATGGATCTGCATAGAGTTACAAAGGCAAACATCAGATATACCATAGACCTTAAGGTAACTAGGAATTTTAACACTGAAAGGGCGGTGCGACAGAGGTGTATATTGGCACCTTTCCTTTTTAATCTTTACATTAACGACCTTGAAGGATCACTGTTAGAAACAGGGGCTGACTACCCATATGTGGGACGGCGGGACGGCCCGTCTTGCTATATGCAGACGACGCAGTCCTCTTGGCTAGTACCCCGAAAGGGTTGCAAACCCTACTTGATGCTTTCCATGGGTTTATGGCTAGCAGAGATCTGTCTATAAATAACTCCAAGTCCTATGTGATGCAGGTAGGCTTGTGCCCAAAAAGACAGTATCCTTTCATCGTGAACGGAGATAGAGTACCAATATGCACAACCTTTTCGTATCTGGGTGTCCTAATAGATCACCGGCTCAACTGGGTCGCATTCTTAAACAAGAAAAGGGGAGAGGTGACCAGGGCTAACGCTGCTTTATTCGGCTTTGCAGCCAAAATGGGCAATCGCCCGGTGGCTGCTTTGTTAAAGGTCTATCGAGCTAAGAGCATATCTATAGCCAGCTACGGGAGTGACCTATGGGGATATTCTGGACTTGAGGGTCTACAGACGACGGAAAATTATTTTTTAAAACAGTTATTGTGTGTTCCAAAGGGGACCGTGAACCTATTAGTACACAAAGAAACTGGTACGCCTTTAATTTGTGATATCTTAGCTTTGCGTCCCCTAACTTTTTGGCTACAATGTTGGCTTAACAAACATCTTGATCTCACACATAAACTTCCTAAAGAGATCATGAGTTTAGATCACATGATTAACATTTCATGGTTGAAATATTTAAAGATGTGTTTTAGCGAGTTGGGACGCTTGGACTTGTTTTTAAAACCTGATTGTATTACCAGAGAAGATGTGGCGCTCGTAAAACACTCCTTTATCTTACGTAAAACAATGAAAAGGGAGGAGAAAGAACTGCTGAAGCCCAGTGTTCACAAATATATGATGTTTAAAACATCTTTAGATCTGGAACCATATTTACAGTGGCTGTTACCAGCTTACGAGCGATTTTTACTAATTAGGTTTAGAATGAATCTCTTCCATCTCCTATTAGCAATCCCAAGGGGATGTCATAAAGGAAAAGTGCTAGCACCCTGTGGCTGCGACAATATGACTCCTCAGGATCTGCTGCACATTATGTTTTTTTGTAAATTTGTATGAAATGCCCAGGACTTTTTATCTAGAAACCATTTTAAAAAAGGTAAATTTTGTACAAGTACATCCCGCTCTCTATTATTTGCAACTGTTAAAACCTGAATGTATTCCCTTTGTGGCCAGTTTTTTTAAATGTTCTCTTTAGAAAAAGTGTGGAACCCTAAACGAATTGGTTAAAATATTTTATGGGGCTTCTTTTTAATTCATACTATTTATTGGATCTTTTATGTTGCCCTCCTCATCTCGTGAATTTTGAAGTTATATTACCAACATTGTCTTAAATTTGAGGAATGTGTATATCTTTTTTGTGTTTGCATACTGTGTATTTTAACTTGTGGTGTAATGTATTTTGTAAACTTGTAACTTTTATGGTTTCATATCAAGTAAACTGAATAAAGTACATTGACTTGACTTGACTTGAGTCCCTTGCTCACTTTGCCACTGGATTCAAGCAAGCCTGGCTGAAGACGGCTGTAATGCCAGAAACCGGTCCTAGGAAGCTTGAATCCGGTCCAAGGAAGGCATGGCTTGGCAGTTCGGGCTAGACTGTTCCCATGAGGCACAGGGTCAGACTGATTTGCATATGGCCATGTCTGAACTGGGGTGGCAGAGTGGGCTAAAGAACGGTGATGGATTAAACCCAGATCTGTTGACTGGGTGTGAGTGTTTGATTGGTTCAGATTCTCCGTCCATCACCACCCCCTTTTGTACCACTTGATACATCACCAGCAACTCATGGACCGTCGCGGACGATGTCGCAGGTATGCAATAACACAATCCCACACACAACCACAACACATCGCATGGGCTGATACAGGGTCCCTATCTACATCAGACACACTGGTGGGGACAGGAACACATCCAGAAGTGTACCCACACATGTCCTACCTGCCACCAAGTCACCCCTCCGCATCAAGGTCACAAATTTTCTGTGATCTTGCAGTAATGTCCCGGTCACATCACCGCAGAGGTGAAGACAAGGGAATACATGCTCACAATGCAGAAAGCAAGGCCAGCGCCAGGCATGGGCAGGGCACAAAGACCACAAGGCCACAACTCCACCCTCCACACACTAGCCCCCCCATGAAGGGAGATGCCATGTGCACCTCCTGTGCACCCCCATGCACAACTACAAGCTAGGTGAATCCACACCCTGCACCACACAACAAACAATTATGGAGACAGCCACAGCAGGAGTGGCTGCAGAGGAACACACAGCACAGAAGCACAGGGCCAGGGCAACCCACACACCACAATAACACCACATTCATGGCAAGAACACTGAGTACAAGCACAAAATGAACACACATACAATGAACAAACTTCCTACTGGACACACAGCCTGCCAAGTCACACAGTCATACCCCACACTGACACACAGACACATACACAGATCACATGCCACCAGCAATGGAGCACAACATAAAGGAAAGCCAAAGTGAGGTGCACACAAATGGAAGGCCAAGGAGATAACCACCAAGCATGTGTACATCACATGCAAGACAAGGAACATAGAACAACACCCTCAGCCCATCAAAGCACACATGGCTGGCACAGTGAGTGAAGTCAAACCACAGCAATCTCAGTGCAACAACCCAGGGAGACAGCAAGGCAACCCATGTATAGGCACAGGGATGAATGGAAGGCCCTGAAGTCAAACTGTGAACAGCCACACATATGTATACAACTACTTCACAGGAGTATGCCAGCAGCACAACACACAGGGCCCATTGACACACTCCATGATTGTCAAACACAAGTAGGAATCTACACACATACCCCCTAACACCTGTGTAGGAGAGTAGGGTCTGCTTCCTATGGTCACCCCCACTTTTTGCTGTGATTTTCTGTTTTTTCGACTTTAGACTGGCTGTGGCCCAGATAATCAGGACCACAGCCTAGCTGTTCTCTCTCTAAATTGATACCATGTACTTTAGGTACATACCAGATTGGGTATTGGGTCACCTCTGTGAGTCCCTGTATAGTGTACCATAGGTACCCAGGGCATAGGTGCATCCATGGCCTACCAGGGGCTGCAGCATGTATTATGCCACCCCTGGCTGGCCCTCCAAACTGACACCACAGGTCTGTTCTCACAGCCTGGGTAAGGTGGTGTAATCACCCCTTATTTAGATATAGTATACCTATATCTACCTATATATATATAGACACATAGTAACCTATAAGTCACTCCTATGGCATGCCTTAACAATTCTGGAGGCAGAGTGCTTGGATTTATGTGAGAGGGTGCCCTAGCATGAGCTGAGCCCCTCTGCAGCTTTCGGAACCATCTCCTTATAGCTGTTCTATGATATAGCCATACCATAGCCTCTTAAGTGCATTATAATACTCGCGGTTAATGCTAACTTTAGTTTGGCTTATCAAAACATGTTGTGTAAGGTGTCAAACACTTTGGAATACTACCCCCCACCAGTCCTGGTGGCGGGGGTAGCATTCCTCCCTTCTAGAGGGAGAAGACATGTAAGTACTGGTTTACCCGGTTAGAGTTAAACAGAGCCTCAGCATCACAAAATGGATGCTGCAGCCACAGACACGAGTCTGACCTCCTGCTGCTGGGCGAAACTCCGGCAGGGGAGGCCTGGACAATAGGTTTCCTGTCCAGGAAGGTGCCAGCACCTCCCCAGACAGGGTTTTCTGTATTGGGGCAGGGAGGGCTGCATCAGCAGATGCTTTTCCAGACACTGCCTGGGGCCCAGAAGGTGCTCCATGCATAGCCCGGTTCAAACCAGTTGCTGGGGCACTCCAGCCCCACTCTGGTGCAAAACTGGACAAAGGGAAAGGGGTGTAACCACCCCCTTCCCAGGTCCACCATAGGAGGGACCTACCTGGTTGTCCAGCCCCTAACCTTAGTATAAGTATAGGAGCTGGGTCCCTCGGACTTTAGATTACCCTGGACGAATCTTTGCAAGACATATCCTGGACCTTTGACATTCCATTTCGACTGGAAGATGGAAGACATCTCCCTTGTGGTCAAGGAGTGACCACCCTGTGCAAACAGGCACCACCAGTAACTTGCCAGTCTGCTTTGTTGAAGGCTCCCACTGGAACTCGAAGACTCTGCAACTTAGGACATAGACTTTTAGATATCTTTGACCCTGCTCAATGATCCCAGCAAAGCTGAGGCCCGTTGCATACATGAGAGACGTGGGACCGGAACTCCTGGACATCCTGCATTTTGCTAACTGCATTGACTCCCGAGGTAAATCACAGTTGTGCATTGGGATACAAGAAGCGCCAAACCCCAGCACCATTTACACCAAAGCTCAGCCCTCCACACTCCACGAGCGTCCCGTGGGGCCCGCTCTTGCAATTCAGCTTGATGCATCTTCCCGGTTCCTAGTCCATTGGCTAGTGAGCCCCCGGAGGACTCCATCTTGAATCTAACTTGCTTTCCTGATTTCTCTAAGCTTGCTCCAGCTTCCCTATATAGGAGAAGTGCCACAGATCTTGCTGGTCTGCACCGAAGCCAATATTTATCTCCTGCATGGATTGCGTTTGCCAAGGCTTGTTGGGTCCAATCCGGATACCAATACCGCAGTCAACTAGATCTTTTGAGGGACAGCTCGAATCCAGCTCCTGGTTGTTGTCGACACCTCCTGGACCTCGTGGCTACAGAGACAAGCTACACCTCTTCACCTGAGATCAACGCAACATTGCCTGGTTCCTTCCTGGTTCCTTCCTGGTCACTGGCTAGTGACCCAGACTCTGTCCCTTCTGCTTTCAGGTTCTTCAGATCTTCGATCCACCCTTCGATCCACCCGGACACTTTTCCTCTGGTCGCCTGCAGCACTTCTTTGCAGATCTCCATAGAAAACGACAACGAAACCCGACACCAAAAGGCACCTATGCACCCGGCTTCCCTGGGTGAGGTAACACGATTACTCTGGTGCTCCCATGGGTCTTGATTCTCGAAGTGTCCTAGTCCAAAGGGGTTTTGTTGTAGTCCATCCGGAAGTGCCCTTAAACAATAACTTTGTAAACTTCTTCGTTTCCCATAGAAAGTCAATGGTAACTCGCGGCTGTGTTTAGACACTGCACGCGTATCCTGTGGGCCTCCTACTTCCTAATATTTGGTTGTTTAGTGTAGCCCCAGCGATTCCCTAAGCCCTAGGCCTACTTTCTATTCCAGACGTGGTTCTTATACCACTATTTTAGTATATGGTTTGTGAGGCACCTAGGGCAAAACGTATACTGTGCAACTTATAGTATGCTAATTGAGTAACTTGTAATCTACTTTTACCTCGGACCTCATAAAGAGTGCAGAGGGGTTGTGTTTAGAATAAATACATATATATTTGATATATACCTTATGTGGTGTCCTTTCATTTGGTATTCAAGGGATTATAAATGGTAAAACAACTTGCTTCACATGCTCTCTGAAGTCTTAGCCTATTGACTGCTGATCCATGCTACCACTAGGATAGCTTTCTATAAGGTTGACTTTACAACCACCATCAATAAGAGTAGATTAGACTGGTGCAAGGTGCCCACTAGAACTATTGGACATCATTTGCCAGGCTAACTTCTCACAACCTGCAGCACACAACACCAGGGTCAAATACACAGAAGGGTGTCAATAATATCCAGTCAATACACAGACAAACAATCACACTCCCTGGGGGTATCCACAAACATCACACACACAAAGGGATGCCAGAAGCAATGTCTGCACAAAAACAACAGACAGACACATAACTCAACAGAAACACACACAGAACCACACCAAGAACTGACATGCCCTGTGCAGCAAAACTGTGGAAATACAATGGGAGCACAGACAGAACATGAGTGCACAACCTCATCAGTCAGGAACAATGCACAGACAACATACCACAACACAGACATGAAGTGCACCATCACAGAACAACACAGCCACATCAAACACACAACAGATGCACATGCAAAATAATCACATAGCAAACACAGCAGGACATCAGGGGATGCATTCCAGGGCATGTATGACGTTACAACGCATGCTTTTACATCGCATGCCTTTACAACGCGGTTTTTACATCGCATACCATTACAACGCATAGCGCTTTTGGGTGTTGGATAGTGAATAGTTTAATTTGCTATCCCAACTCCAGTCCCCGTGGACACTAGGGAAGGTTATTGGATAGTAAATTAACCTATTCCCTATCCTAGAGCGCCCCCCAGCGCAATGCGTTGTAATAGTTTGCGTTGTAATGACCGCGTTGTAATGGTAGTGCGTTGTAAAAGTTTCGTTGTAAGTGATGTTTCCCCATTCCAGGCAATGGCAAGGCAACATACATCCACATCACTGCAGGCACAACAAGCAGTGTGTGCACACCAAACATACCAGTCCCACACAGATATGAGTGACACAACATGAAACCACACAACACTAATCAGCACAGCACAGACACCATCACACTCAGGAAGTGAAGCACTACATCAGCAAACACACATACACCCAACACAACACCCTCATATGCACAAGTCTGGGACAGAAAAGTGGAAACAACTTGACCAGAGGACTGGACAGCATAAACAGCTGAACTGCATATGAGCAACCATGACTGCTAAACAGCACAAGAACATCACATATAACCAATTGGTAAGTAAGTACGTAATGTGTTTATAGTACAGTTAATTAAAACCTTTACAAAAGTTGGCAGTCTCCTATAAAACAGTAAAACATCAATTTAAAAGGTTGATAGCCACAGTTAAGAACACACTAAAAATTACAGAAGAGATCCATAGTCCAGTTTCCTAATTTTTTTGTTTGCGGAAATTTAGCAGCAATTCGTGAGGTAGAATTACCCCCCTGATCAGAGTCTTGGCTACAAAATGAGGGCGGGCGATTGGGTACAAGTTTAACCACATCACTGCTTAAGAGTTTCCCCTGCTGTGCTGGACAGCAAAAAAACGGGTGTGGTCATGACAAGGTCAGCTCGTCATGAGCACCTGAGAGGTATATGCCATGACGAGCTGAGCTCGTCATGAGCATGGAAGGGGTTAAAGTGCATAGTACAGCATCAACTTGTGTTGCTTAGTACAAGAATGGCCAAGGTTAGCCTGTTGATGCTTTTCCTTATGGCTTGGATGTGCAAAAATGCTTAGTGCTGGATGTGCAAAGCGTTGTTAATGCTATTACGTGATGGATTAGTGGGCCGGCTCCATCCCGGTTCCAGTGCTACTGCTTCGATGATCTGGCGATATCCGTTTTAGTCTGAGATCGGCAGCAATTAAAATTTTTACCAGCAGCAGCTTAGTTGAATATCTTCACCAGAGAAAATTGCAAGCACCGCTTGTCTACACGACCATATTTGTTTCTTATTAAAAATTGGTCTAAGTAGTCACCGGCGCTCCTGCATCAGTTCCCGGCATATGGTTAAGATCTGGACTATGTCCGCCTCTCCTCCCGCACAGAGACAGCAAATTGCTGGCTTCGGAGGGCATAACCATGGCGGCAGGTGCTATGAGTATGGCAATAAGCCCAACCGAAGTTTCAGAAACTTCTCTTATAACCAATTGGGGAAATGTCCTGAGTGGTACATTGCTCCTGGGCAAAGATCTGCACCACAAAGCACAGTGTCACAAATGAAGTGATGGGGAGGCACACACACAGGCAAACCAAGGGGACAGCTGACATCAAAGTGAAGCGTTGTGCACGTCAGTAGTGGACATGACAGGAGTGTACCATACACAAAAAACTGAGGCAGTGCAGACTCACCATGGGTAGGCATCTGAAGCACAGATAGGGGATGGTATGACACCACACACAACATGCCATACTGGAGGTAATAAAGCACCATGTGACAGCAATGCATGAGAAAACACACCCACAATGTCAGTGTCAATGTCAGTGTGGACATGCTGTCTGCACAGTCCCCTCAAACAGTATCAAGACACATGGATGATCAACAAAAAACAACACTGACTTGCCAGTCACACACTCTGCATACTCACAATTGACAAAAACAATAAGTAGGAGTCAGCCAGAACTGCAAGGACACACCAACACACTGCACAGTGCGGTGCAGAGTCTAAGGGGTCCATTAGGATGGCGGGCGGATTGCCCCCGCCAGGCTGGCGGTAGCCACCGCCGGCCTGGCGGGGGCAATCCGCCCGCCATCCTTGCCCTGAAGTCCCCCCGCCATATTAGGATGGCGGGGGTGGCCGGGGCGGACGGAAAGACCTTCCGCCGCTTTTCCGCCTTGGTCACCTTGCGACCGGGGCGGAAAAGGCCTAACATGGTGGCGGTGTCTATTAGACACCGCCAGCCATATTAGGATGGTGCAAAATGGATGCCTTTCCGTGGCGGCGATGCCGCCACGGAAAGGCATGCGGTCTTCACTTCAGGGGCCCCCTGCGGGCCCCTGAAGTGAAGTAGAGGTGGGGGGGTGCACACGGGGGGTACCTGTGGTACCCCCCAGCATTTGCATTGACAAAGCGGCAGGCACCGCGCGGTGCCTGCCTCTTTGTCAATGCAAATGCAACAATGCATGTTTAGCTTTGTGGCGGGCGGTGCTGAGAGCACCGCCCGCCACAATGCTAAACATGCATGATGCGCCAGCCACTGTGGCGGGCGCATCCTAACCCCCCCCGGGACCCCCGCCTTTATGGCGGGCGGTCCCTAAGACCGATAGGATGGCGGGCGGACTTAGTCCGCCCGCTATCCTAAAGGACCCCTTAATATCGATTCCGAAATATCGACCTACAGTAATATCAAGTTGGAAATATCGAAGGTGAAGAATATCGAGGTCAAGAATATCGTTGGACAGAATATTGACCCTAAGGTAAGTAATATAGATTTTTTTTTATATCGATGTAAGTAATATCGAAGTTAGTAATATCGATATCAAATATATCGATGTTACTAATTTCGATGTTACTAATATCAATATTTGTTTATTGTTATGTATTTTATTATGTATTTTATATGTATGTGTTATATGTTTTTTGCTAAGTATTTTATTTGTTTTAAATTATATGTGTACAATTTTTCATATATTAATAATGTTATTTTTAAGTTAATTTTATGTTTTAGTACTGGAGCGGGTTGTGGGTTTATAGGGGAATAGGGTGGGAAGTAATTTAATTAAAGTAAATTAATGATTAAATTTTAGTAATTGTAAATTAATTTTAATTAATTTTTGCGTTTAAGTTCTGTAGCGGGTTGTGGGTTTATAGGGGAATTGGGTGGGAAGTAATTCAATTGTAATTAAGTAATGATTTTTTTTATTGGTATTGATAAATATTTTATTTTTAATTAATTATTAATTGGTAATTATTTTGATTGGTAATTTATTTTTTTAATTGGTAATTAATGTTTGTAATTGGTAATTACATCATTTAATTGGTAATTAATTTTTTTACTTGGTAAATACTTTTTTTAATTGGTAATTCATAGTTTTATTGTTAATTACTTTTTATTAATTGGAAATTATTTTTATTAATTGGTAATTATTGTTTCATAAAAATATTTTTTGATTAAAAATAAATTTATTGTTTACCATTTTTTAATTGTTAATCAAGTTTTAATTATTAATATGTTTTTTGTTTTGTTCAATATTTATTATTTGGTAACTAATATTTATTAATTAATATTTATTGGTATTTATTGTTAATTTATTGTCAATTAATTATTCAATAGTAATTATGTTTTTAATAATTATTAATGGATATTTGCAAATGACGTAGAGTTATTTAAAAATTAAATTATACATTATTTTATTTACAACAATCATTCATAAGTATTTTCTATTTAACTTCTAGGAGTTGGAATTGTAATTTCTACCCCTACGCTATCCAACGCTTTCCCTACAGTTGCACTATCTGGAGTTGGAATAGTAATTTTTACCCCTACGCTATCCAACGCTTTCCCTACTGTTGCACTCTCTGGAGTTGAAATAGTAATTTTTCCCCTACGCTATCCAACGCTTTCCCTACTGTTGCACTCTCTACAGTTGGAATAGTAATTTTTACCCCTACGCTATCCAACGTTTTCCCTACTGTTGCACTCTCTGGAGTTGGAATAGTAATATTTACCTCTACACTATCCAATGGTTTCTCTACTGTTGCGCTCTCTGGAGTGGGAATGGTAATTTTAAGTTCTATGCTATCCAACGTTTTTATTACTGTATTTTTTTTACTTATGGATTTTGAATAGTATTTTTATTTATTTAGCTATTTAATATTTTTTGTATCATTTTAGATAATGTAATATATAATTAATTTTAAAAATATTAAAAGTATATTTAATTTTTTTAATTTATTAAACATAATTATTTACTTTTTATTTATGTTTTTGTTTTATGTTTGTAAATGTATTTGTAATTTATAATATTTGTTATTAATTTATAAATTATTAAAATAACTATTAAAACGTATTGTTAAGTAAGTATATATTATATATTTTCTGTATATGTTTAATTAATTTATTATTATATATGTATTATTTAGTAATTTTAAACATTATTAGATATTTTTAACTATGTTTATTTTATTTATTAGTGTTATTTACTTTCTTTTAAATTGATATTTTTACAGGGAAAAAAACGATATATTTAACATCGATATTTTTAACATCTATATTTTTTTCTTGATATTTTTGTACTTACCATGTTGTAGATAGGATGTCGATATTCTTGCCTTCGATATTTCAGCATCGATATTTCTGTAGGTCGATATTTTTTTGTCTGTGATTCGCACAATGCACACCATACAACTCACACATGTGCATACAACCACAATCACAGAGCTGAACAATCCAAACAACAGGCACTCAACTCCTGGGTGACACGTGTGTGTAGTTGTCAATGAAGGGGCACACACACATCAACACTCCTGACAAAGTTACCCCTTCACACTGCACACTTCTTGACCACCCAAGTGCATACATTGAAAGTAACTCATGTGACTAGCATGACTGGCCATCACAAGATAACCATACACCTACACTGCTGGGCACACATAAAGTAAGAACACACATACATGATGACCCAGGCCAGCCTGCCTTCAATCCTGTGGATAGAATCCCACTCTGTGCTAGCTGTGCCCCCCAACCTGAAATGTGTACAATATAGCCAACATGAACAAATAATGAAAATGACAATGGTATTCCATATAAAAACAACATCATTGCACCCACAAGTATCAGAGTCAGGAAGAACTGAAGCCCCTGTCACCCCTGTAAAAAATAGAATACGTGATACAAGACATTGGCAATGTTGAAGTGGCACACAGAGCATGTGGCACAGTAAACCATATACACACAGAAAAAAACTTTATTCAGTAAGGGCACTGACAAAACAGACAACCGGAGCAACTGTCTTTATTCACATATTGCGCAGATATGCCTGGATAGAGCCACCCTACAGACCCTTTGTGCTATGTTGGAGCCCCACCTGCAGCCTCGCGGAACATATCGAACAGCTTTCACCCCAACGTCTAAGGTGATGGCGGCCCTGCATTTTTTTGCCACTGGATCACTCCAGCACACGGTGTCCAGCGCAGGTGGGATGTCACAACCTATGTTCAGCATGGTGCTGCGTGATGTTCTGTCCGCTATGATGATCTACAAGGACAGATATATCCATTTCCCCAGGGGGCCTGAATTTGCAGCAGAGAAGGGAGATTTTTATGCCCTTGGACACATCCCCCATGTTGTTGGTGCCATTGATTGCACCCATGTTGGGCTTGTACCACCACAGCCACATGGGCACATCTACAGGAATCGTAAACATTACCACTCCATAAATGTGCAAGTGGTGTGCCAGGCAGATATGATCATCTGGCACGTGTGTGCCAAATTTCCAGGCTCGGGCCATGACTCATACATTCTGCGTAACAACATTGTACCCCAGCTGATGTATGCCTAGTCAAATAGCGTGACGTGTGTGTGTCACCTGCTGTCCTCTGCCACAGAAACATTGCAATGTTTATCTGTGTTTGTCACTCCTAGGTGACTCTGCATATCCCAACCATCCTTGGTTGCTGAGCCTACTGTGGAATCCCAGGACACCAGCTGATGTCCGCTACAATGATGCCCATGGGAGGACACGTCATGTGGTGGAGCGTACTATTGGTCTACTGAAGTCACGTTTCCGCTGCCTGAACAAGACCGTAGGTGCACTGATGTACTCGCCCAGGAAGGTGTGTCAGATTTTAGTGGCATGCCGCAAGGAGATTCCCCTGATCCAGGATGATGATGATCAGCCAAGGCCCCTGCCTGCAAACCAACCCGTGTCCAGTGATGAGGACAGTGGAGAGGAGGAAGGTGTTGACCTGCGTCAACAGCTCATCACCCGCTACTTCACTTGAAGGTGAGTGACAATGTACAACGGACCCATTGCGCAATCGAGCTGGCGAGACTTAATGAGATAGAGGAACTTTCACTAGCATGTTGCTGTTGTTGTGAAGGTGTATGTGAGATTTGTGACGGCAGCCGGTTGTTCACTCAGTGGTGGCTGACTATGTTTCTGGGACAGGTTATTTAGGAACATATACAGGATGTGTATGTTGGCACTTGTTGCCCATTGTGATGTGTGCATGTTGGATTATCTTGATGGTAAGTGTTGTGTAATATCTGTGATGCCACACGCAGACTAGTGAATGTTGTTCTGTTGTGTTTTCCGAGGTGCCTTCAACCTCTCCTTGCCTACATATATTCCATACTCCGGGTACATTGTAATCATGGTAAAGACTGTTCATCCTGGAATAAAGATGGAGCAGGTACAACATCATGTGTGTAAGGATTTTTAATTTACAATGGTGACATGTGAGGGTGGTGAACATTTACATTGAGGTGATTAGTGAAGCAGTGAGTTGAAAGTTATGGTAAATGTAGTCACCGCATAGATGTGGTGACCCAGTCCAACAGACAGATGCCATTCAGAAGGCAATGTGGGGAAAGACACTCCAAAAAGTCAAGCAGTGGCGAAGAGGGTTGTCATCATGGCTGACTCCGTGACTGGTGTTTGGCAGGTGCTTTGCCAACAGGTACTCCCAGGGTTTTCTTAGGACGGCCCTTTCGTCGCTTGGCACGGGGGCCTCTGCTGTAGGGCCAGTGGGGTCTGAGGAATCACCCCTCTCTGTGGCTGCAGGGGAGGATGGTGAACTGTCATTCTGCGGCCCACCAGAGGGAGGTGGAGGTGTTGATTGTGGTGTAGGCCTGTCCCTCAGTACCACCTGGTCCAAGAGGTCGACAATTTGGCCTATACGGGTATCCATGGACCTCATGAGCAGGAAGAGCTCATGGGAATCTTTGTTCGTCCCTGGGCCCGTTCATATGCCCCAAGGACTCTGTTTATGTGGTCCAGGGATTCTTTCCCAGGCTCTGGTTGTCTTTGGGTGACCCTGCCCCTCCCACCTGCCCTGCTGCCATGGACCTGTTGCCTCACCACTGTAGGTACCCGCATCCTCTCCCTGCCCTCCTCAGTCGGTGGGGTGGGGTGGTCATCCTCTGGGACAGGGAAAGTATTGCAGGCAGCACTGGTGGTGGCGGTGGTGGTGGAGGATGCACTAGCCATAACAGCAGGGGTCTGGTATTGTAGCAGATGTGGTGGGGGGACATTGGGGTCCTAGGACCTGTTGCGCTCTGGCACACCAGATGTGCTGGCATTGAGCTCCTCATCCAAAGAATCCCGGGAGTCAACATCCGAGAGTCCATGTTCCGGGGGGGGAGACTGGCTCTGCAGGTTCCTGGTGTTGTCCTCTGCAGTCAGTTCTTGGTCACCTGTGGGTCAGATGAGAAATGGTCATTGTAGTGCACCCCGCAAGCTTTGTGTTAGCTGTGTATCATTCACTGTTTGTACACCACACAGTTGACTAAACATCACATTGTTTTCTATGTGTACGACTGTACCTCCTGACATGATGCTGTGGTACATGCATTACTTGTCTATGGTGTGAGGTGTCAATACATACCATGCGCCACGTGGATAATTTGTGATTACAGGGACATGTTGCCATCTAGGGACTAGCGCAACAACAGGCCTGAACCACATGTCCTCCTTCCTGCCCTTTTACAGATAATATTTCTCTGTTGTATTTATAAATCATATTGAACTCATATACTTTATATAAATATACTGTTGGACAGGACAGAACAGACTGATTTTTGTTATCAGTTATATTTAAAACATTTACAGTAATATATTGTTTTCTAACCCCTTTTGGATTTTTTTCTTTCCCTATCTTTACTCACTTCACCCTCGAGCACCCCTCTTATGCACCTTCCATTGAAGCAACCCTCTTCTTTTAAAGTTATAGGCATGGTAGAGTGTCTACCATTGTTTGGAATAAGTTTATGAACAATAAATATATGTTTTTATAAAAAAAGAATCAGGCTGTTGCACATCAGAAAATTCTTCTTTGGATTTAAATTAACCTTGTGCTGATTGATTGCATGCACTAAATCATTTTGGAAGTAATAATTCATCCAGAAAGTGTTTTTTGTGTAAATAAATGTCCATGACCAATTGTTTTCTATACCAATCGATTCCATGCTGCACCCACACCCCCTACACATTGTATTGTCATGTATGCAGTGCCAGCCGGGTAAGTGATGCAAAAAAGGTCATACCCCCATCTTAAGGGCCAGAATTATTTTTTTCCCTACTGCTGTGTAGTGCCACAATCCCTGGCTTGAACCCCGATTTAACGGTCCAGGCATGTTTGCATTTTGCCAGTTGTGCTCTATACTAATTAAAAGGATTAAGACCAAACACTTTTTTAAATATTCATTTTGAGGACCTGCTGGGATGGATTAGTACCCCAGATTTAATTTGCGTCCAACAGTTTCAGAGAGTCTTCTAGATGACGGCAGTATTTTCATCCCAGCTGACTGCTTAATATTTCCTGCCAAACTATAGCCTTCAAACTTGGGTCTCTGGAAATGCGCAGCTAATTGCACAGCTTGATAAAAGCTACATCCCGACTGCTCGATTATCTAGAAGGCCAAACTTCAGTCCTATCTGGTCTGGTGATGAGGTTTTTGGCAGGCTCAGCACTTGCTTGAAAATTCTTGTTTTGTTTACCCGTTCGACATCTTTCCCCAACATAATCTCCTGACCGTAGGTTAGATAGTTGGAGTTTTTAGCTTTCATAATGGTTATAAAAGGGATCAGACCTGGACTGGATACCCGCCTTGCAAGCTTTGTAAGTGCTGCCTGGATTGACAGAGCTTTGGCTCCAACCTCATCCTTTGGTTTTAACAATGTGCCCTTTGTGTCCATAAAAATCCCTAGGTATGTGCAAGAAGCTGCACTTTCAATGCTTTTACTGTTAAACTGCCACTCTCCATTTTGATGTTTTCTTGTCCCAAAGGTAATTGTCCTTGGCTTCGATAGATTTAATTCCAACTTATTGCCGGTTGTGTAGGGAAGCATCTGGTCAAGCAGCCTCTGCAAGCCTACCCTTGCATGGCTAAACAGGACGAGGTCGTCTGCATATAGCAAATTACTGACACAGGATCCCCCAAGTTTTGGAGGGTGAGAATTAACGTTTTCAAGTGACTGTGATAGATCCGAGATGAAGAGGATTAAAAGGAGGGGCGCCAGCACACAACCTTGTTTTACACTGCATGATGTTTGCATTTTTGTGGAGATGTGAGATCCATCTCCCAATTTTATAAGGATCCAGGTGTTTGTATGGAGCTAAATTATAGCCTTTAAGAGGGTAGGTGGAATCCCTCATTTCTGCAGCTTAAACCATAGTTGAACCCTAGGCACATGATCAAACGCCGACTTGAAGTTGACAAAACAACAATGAAGTGGCATTCTTGAAGCAGACTCTTTAGTCTTTATCCATCAGTACCGATATTGCAAGCAGGATTGTTATGGTTCCCAATTTTGCCACAAAGCCTGTCTGGTTATAGGGTAAAGGAGGTTTTTCTATGGCACATGATGAAAGGCCTTCAAGCAGCAGGCTGGGGTAATATTTAGATCTGACGCCCAAAAGGGCTATCCTCTCATTTTTTGGGGGGTCAGATCTCATGCCACCTTTAAAGATTGGATGTATGGTGGCTCCACAACAGGACTCTCGAATGAGGTGGCTCGACCAACTGTAGCAAAACAAGGGTGGCAGATGTTAGGCCCAGAACTCAGTTTCTTCCTTGTACAGGGTCTGAGGAAGACCATTTGCTTGGGGGTCCCGTCTGAGTGACCTTTGGTAATGATTCGGGCAGTTCGAATTGTCAGTGCTTCAGACGCCTTTAATGACTGATAAAGAGGCTCTTCTTGCTGGAGCAGGCTTTCATTATTGGTTATTACTAGTATCTGGGTGGCCATGTCTATTAGTTGCTCAGATGTCCCAGGACACTTTGTGCCTAGGGGGACTGCAGTTGACTTAGATTGGTCGAGAGGACAGAGGGTATGGGTTTAGCAAATGAACCCTTTTCCTTTTTGGGCACTTTGAAAAAAATCGTTAAAAACTATACCCATTTGTCTTCACAAATATTTGCACTGCTTTGTCCTCTTTGGCCTTGTATTCTCCCATGCACAAGGGACCAGAACGCCTTTGGATTAGGGTTTTTGCTTGTGTGGGCTAATTTCATTCAGAACTGGTCAGAGCTTTTTTGTTTTTCTAGAAATATGGCTTGCCTAAATGCTTTAAGCGCTTGTTTCAAGATATTATATAACTGTTTGTCCCCCGGGCACTTACGTACTTGTCTTAATGCTGAATTGTGTAGATTTTTTTGTTTTTGGTCTCTACAGATGCGATTGTAAAGTTCCCTTTTGTGATGTTTCATGGAGCGAACAGAAATTTTGTGAGCAGTTGGCTTGTAAAATTCTCCCACACTGTGGTAGGCGAAATTTCATCAAGGCTCCTTGAACCTAACTGAACTCTACACATTGTCATTACTGTCGGGGTAGAGAAGTCTGTCCTTTTTAACCTTTTACGGTTCTCTGTAAAAATTCCATTTGTTGACAGAGTTGTCGTAGCATGCCGTGCTACACTTGAGCGGTACAAAAGGGGGTGGTGATGGACAGAGCATCTGAACCAATCAAACACTCACACCCAGTCAACATATCTGGGTTTAATCCATCACCGTTCTTTAGCCCACTCTGCCACCCCAGTTCAGACATGGCCATATGCAAATCAGTCTGACCCTGTGCCTCATGGGAACAGTCCAGCCCGAACTGCCAAGCCATGCCTTCCCTGGACCGGATTCAAGCTTCCTAGGAATGGTTTCTGGCATTACAGCCATCTTCAGCCAGGCTTGCTTGAATCCAGTGGCAAAGTGAGCCAGGGACTCACGTCTGAGCATACTCTGCCAACTTATGGCGAATAAAGCGGTACAAAAGGGGGTGGTGATGGACGGAGCATCTGAACCAATCAAACACTCACACCCAGTCAACAGATCTGGGTTTAATCCATCACCGTTCTTTAGCCCACTCTGCCACCCCAGTTCAGACATGGCCATATGCACATCAGTCTGACCCTGTGCCTCATGGGAACAGTCCAGCCCGAACTGCCAAGCCATGCCTTCCCTGGACCGGATTCAAGCTTCCTAGGACCGGTTTCTGGCATTCCAGCCGTCTTCAGCCAGCCTTGATTGAATCCAGTGGCAAAGTGAGCAAGGGACTCACGTCTGAGCAAACCCTGCCAAGATATGGCGAACAAAGCGGTACAAAAGGGGGGGGTGATGGACGGGGCATCTGAACTAATCAAACACTCACACCCAGTCAACAGATCTGGACTGTTCCCATGAGGCACAGGGTCAGACTGATTTGCGGATCACTGACAGAATGTCGACAGACAAAACTTCGACCTACCAAAATATCGAGGTAAAAATATAGAATGCCAAAATATCGACTACTTATCTACAAACAGGTAAGTACAAAAATATCGACTCCAAAATATCGATTGTAAAAAATATAGACTGTCAAAATATCGAATTTTTTAAATGTCTTAAAATTAATTTAAAACTAATATAATGATGAATATAATTAAGTTAAACATACTTAAAATAATTGAATAAATGTTAAATTAATAAATAATTATTGTAACTTTAAAATAAAAAATAAAAATTTTAATACATACACATTACCTACTGGCGGTCGCCAGTAGGTATATATAGTTAGGATTTTTTCTCTATGGGATTTTTGAAAATTCTATGTCTAATAACTTTGGCGTTTGTGGACGGAATTGGCTGAAATTTTCAGGAAAATGGCACATTTTGTTTCTGAGCAGCCCTTGAAAATTTGGGGGGGGTTCGTCCAGTGGGGGCCGAGAAAAAAGGGGGGTCCCAAAACGTGTTTTTAACATTGAGTTTTCCATAGGGCGGTTGGCCTCACTTTCAGCCCGAACGGCTGAATGGATTTGCACGAAACTTGGCAAAATTGTAGGGACTGGTAGCCCGATGTGCCTTTTGTAGGTCTCAATATATGTGCTCCAGTGGATTTTGAGAAATTAACGTTTAAAAAAAGATATATATCTGTAACAGCGGACCGGTTAGCGCTCTGGTTCGCGGACTTTTCGCGCAACGGAGCTTTGTGAAGCGAAGCTGATTGGTTCTCCGGCGTCTGTCAACATTCCAAACAGTCCGTAGCGGCCGCCATCTTGTCTCTCGGTAGGATCGAGAGACAAGAGGAGGTCAAAACAAAGGGGGAAATAACTATAAGGGGGCATAGTAGATCCTCGCTGACCCCCTAGGTTTGATGTGGAGGTTTTAAAAGGGCCCCGCGGGGCAAAAAAAAATAATAAAAATAATAATTGAACGGCTGAATGGATTTGCACGAAACTTGGCAAAATATTAGGGACTGGTAGCCCGATGTGCCTTTGCTAGGTCTCAATATATGTGCTCCAGTGGATTTTGAGAAATTAACGTTCAAAAAAAGATATATATCTGTAACAGCGCTCCGCTTCGCGTAACGGAGGTTTGCGAAGCTGATTGGTCATTCTGTCACTGGGCTATAGTTGGGCTACATCTGGCTGATATTTGGGCTACATTTGTTTTTTTGTGTGTCTGGCGGCCATCTTTGGGCTACATTGGGCTACATTGGGCTTCATTGGGCTACATTCGGCTAATTAGCAAATAGCTCATCGCAAACTAGGAATGGTAAAGAATCGCTATTTATTCCTTAAAGTTCGCTATTTAGGAAATGCAAATAACTTTGATGATACATATGGCGGTTCATCTCTAACAAGATAAGAAGCATAGGGATAGATTTATGATGACTGGCGCATCACCAGGGATGTGTTAGTCATTCTGTGCCGCTGTTCCGTCACCTATGGTGTGCTGCATTTACAATGCGGCGCATCACGGGGCAAAAACAGCACAGATGCGTGATGTATCTGTGCCGTAAAGGTGGCGCATTGCTGGAGTTGTATCGCAAGTGTGATGAAGGTCCAGCAAGGGTCGGGGGTGCCCCTGTCGCAGGGTTTCTGTTCTCACACAGAACTGTGGACAGAGGATTGGAACCTCGGCGAATTAGGGTGTCCCAAAACTCACGTTAGTAATCAAAAACTATTTAGCAAGCTAGGTACAGTGTCACATTGGATATAACAAACTCTCAATGTTTAGACAATCCAGAATATGAACTTATAGTACCTCAGGATACGTGGAACTCATGAACAGTCGGTCGTTATATATTTCTTAGAAACCAGAACATGGAGTTAAGAAGAACACATGTGTATTTGAAATGTTTATTTACTAATGCCGTCTTCTCAGGCGTAGTACCTTAGATAATAAAAGTACACATATTATCAGTAGCAAAATTACCAGCATAGTTACTAGTACATAAAAAGTGAATGGTGATAGTATGTTAACATGCTGTAAATGAATAAGAGTTAGCAACACTTATAAGCAGCCGCGGGCCGTGGAGGGAGTTACGGTGAGGCAGGGAGGCGGGGAGGGGGAGAAGCAGGGTGGAGAATACAAGTACACATATTATCAGTAGCAAAATTACCAGCATAGTTACTAGTACATAAAAAGCGAATGGTGACAGTATGTTAACATGCTGTAAATGAATAAGAGTTAGCAACACTTATAAGCAGCCGCGGGCCGTGGAGGGAGTTACGGTGGGGCAGGGAGGCGGGGAGGGGGAGGGGCAAGGTAGAGAGGGCTCCACCCTGCTTCTTCCCCTCCCCGCCTCCCTGCCTCACCGTAACTCCCTCCACGGCCCGCGGCTGCTTATATCTCACCCTCCCTAATACACATATTATATTATTTGCTAAGAAGGTCTCTTTGTGTTGGTTTAGGGCGTGCCCATACTTTAGTGTCTTAGATTTGAAGGAATCACATCAGCATACACCAGCTCTCTCTTCATGTGAACCGCATCAACTGTTGTGTATGTGTGTTCGGCAAAGCAATATAAAACCCGCCTCATGCCCAGAATTGGCAGAAGTTGCACTTATGTTATGAGTATGAAGTCGTGGAGATCAGACCTCATAACAATTCTGTATCGTGTTGTTCTTGAAACTTTAGCACTCGCTGTACAGATATAGTTTAACAAGCAAAGCAGATAGTAGAGCAATAACATATTATTCTCATGTAAACCACGATGAACTACTAGGTTGAAAGCTAAAGCAACAACTAAATGTCGTGTGCAGAAGTTGCAAAAAAGGAAAAATGGCGTTTAAACCGGTAATGAGCCCATGCTAACTTAACACGGTGTAAAGATATCCAGGACCTAGATGACACCTCCTCATGATCCGGAAACGAACTGAATAAGATAATAGAAGTGCCATCTCATGAGAGCAGATTGCAAGTTTATATGTGGACGGTCCGCAAGGTAAAGCATTAAAAACTAGGAAAATTCAATGCTAAAGAAAAATAAAACAGCCAAGTACTTTATCGAGTCTTAAGCCAATAGGCAAGGTAAATAATAAAAACTTGACAATTAAGTCAATGAATTGTCAATGAAATGCTAGTACTCAGCATATGAAACATGAAAAAGGTCTATGACATAACTGTGTATGCAAAATAAGCTGCAACAGCCTCCAACAGGAAGTCACCGTCTTCATCCGAAAACAGTTCAGCCATCCAATTTAAAAGCGGAAAAGAACATACGTGCTCTCCCAGCACCGGATCCTCTATCACCATCAGAGGACAGCTCGGTGGGTTTTCAAGAAAGCTGTGTTCCAAGAAAGACTGTGCTGCCGCCAGTAAATTCCAGGGACCAAGTAGTCCATGCATCAATGCCACAGCCATAATCCTTTCGCCAGGACAAATCAACTCGTGAGTAATGATAGGAGTCATCAGCTGATTAAAGTCGACGTCAGGAGAAACCGGTCCGCAGAGACACAAATCAATGGCCCAATCGAAATCACAGGTCAGGCAGTGAAATACAGGCTGGACACAGGTGAAGTAGGAGAACCGAAAAGATAATCCATATGCCGTGCTTAATATCGCCAACGGCATTGTGCCATAATATTCTAGCATGCGATTGCGGAACAGTGTCAGCAGCTGCAGGGTCGGAGGTTGCATAGGAGGGACATCCATATTTAAAAATGTAAAAAAGTACAAGAGCGTCCGCTGGTAATGCAAGTAAAAATGCAATCCACGAACCAGAGTGGAGAAAATGGAATGAAAGGGAGCAGGGATGACTCCAAAGATTTTCTCAAATGAAGTCACGAGACCACTGGTAACAACTTTAAAAAAGTGTGCCAGGGATTTTGTGGAGGATGCGTTAAAGATAGTCGGAAACATGTTGCTGAAATTGAAAGGCAAACCTGTGTACGGGTGTTCGCTATGTGAAGTACGAAAGTTTCACGGGCCGAACTCAAGGCCACCTCTCTCTGAGACAAAAGAGCTCTTATTCTTGTCATGCCGTTGAAACGTGTCCCAAGGTTGGTATTTGTGGCCAGATTGAAAACTCCCTATGTTCATGTGTGGGAGGAAATAGAACATTTCTGCAGCAAATAACCCGTTCACTTACTGTTACGATAAAAGGAATACTTTTAATTAACTCAGAACAATCTTCATTATTGAGCATCAAATAACTACCATTTTCCAACAACTTGAACGTGGGGATGATAGCAGGAACTGGCGTGCCTTGCATCACGCAAGCCATATTTGGTCGCTGTTTGTTGCATGAATCGTGTAACTGTATGTGCCTACACATTAGTGAATGATCTGGCGTCTCAGTGCATTCCTCTCCATTCAGATAAACTTCTTGATCATCTTTGAAACATCTGTATGTGTATGGAAGCGACCAGACCTCATGAACAAAAGCACTACCTAAAGGTTCATAAAGACCTATTGGTATATATTTCATACAATTTGAAAACTTATATAAAGCAAAAGGCAGCGTTATTAAACCGTCGATAAGGCATGGTGCCAAAAAACCCGCAATCCTCTGCTGATGATGTCACTGAGCATGTCATGAATGATGTAATATGTGACATCATCAGTAGTGGATTATGGGTAATAGTATCTCTAGTTTACTCCCCTATAGCTGTCTTTCTTTTAACATAAGTGTGTGTTTCCTTCCCTTATACTTACTGTTTTTGGTTCGCTTCCAGTTCGCGTACCAGCGAGCGAACTAGGAAGCGAACTAAGAGAAATAGAGGTTGGCACAGTTCCAAATATTGTACCAATTTTTTAATAACGGGGAGGTAGTTCTGAAAAGAACTTTTTTTTTTATTTTTCTGAACATTTTTTTACTGTAAGGTTCCCGATTCGCGAAGCGGGAACGAAGAAAAAAAAATATTTAAAAAAATAATTATTCATAAACATATAAAATATATTTTTGGATTTAAAGAAGAATAAATTTTACAGCTACAGATATTAGCTGTTAAAAAACCAATGAAATTCACTGAAAAAACCATAGGTTATAGACCATATATAGTTAGGAATTAGCATTTACAAAACCTTGAAAATTCACTGAAAAAACCATAGGTTATAGACCATATATAGTTAGGAATTAGCATTTACTAAACCTTATTTTACTCACACAAAACCATTGAAATTCCATATATAGTTAGTTGCACTAACTATATATCGCGCACCCGCAATCCACTGCTGATCATGTCACATATTACATCATTCATGACATGGTCAGTGACATCACTGATGACATCACTGATGACATCTCAAATGACATCACTGATGACATCTCACTTGATATCAATGATCACATCACTGATGATATCATTCATGTGATAATACAATGCATCTCCTCACACTCTAATATAACCTCCGTTACACCCAGTGTTAAATAGAGAGTATCATTTTTGAAACCATTGACACACCAATACTAGTTACTACATACGCACTCACTGATTCCTATGTCTACACACACATTCACTCATACAATCATTCATACATACAATCACTCATCTTTACAACACTATCATATGCACTCATACACCTATACAGACACTCACACTCTGCCACTCATCCATGGAGTTACTCACACACCTAGTCAGTCCTGAAAAGAATCAATCACACTTCCATTTTCTCATCTATACAGTTAAACACAGAACACCTTACATTTTTGAAACATATACTAACACATAGTTACTCTCTTATAGAATCACTGATACAAGTACACATTGATCTGCACAGAGTCACACACCTCCCAGCCAGCCATACACACACTCAGTCTCCCATACAAATACTTGTGCAACCAATCAATAACCCATATAGCTACTTATATAGCTACTGATCAACACGTGCAGCAGCTTGCACAACAACAGACATACTGATGCACACTTTTAGACAGTTTAGTCACTAACCCGTGCATTCAGTAAGACGCATTTAATCACTCACTCATACAGTCAATCACGCACCTACTAAAACCTTCATTCAGACACTTATACATCCACTCATTCTTCAATATGTAAAACATATTTAAACTTTACAGAAACACATAATCACTGGATGTTGTCATCAGTGATGTCATCAGTGATGTCACTGACCATGTCATGAATGATGTAATATGTGACATGATCAGCAGTGGATTGCGGGTGCGCGATATATAGTTAGTGCAACTAACTATATATGGAATTTCAATGGTTTTGTGTGAGTAAAATAAGGTTTAGTAAATGCTAATTCCTAACTATATATGGTCTATAACCTATGGTTTTTTCAGTGAATTTTCAAGGTTTTGTAAATGCTAATTCCTAACTATATATGGTCTATAACCTATGGTTTTTTCAGTGAATATATATATATATAAGTATGAGACTAGGGGAGAAGGAGGAATGAGAGACTAGGTCGCCCTCCGGACAAAGTGTACAATCAAGAATCCAAAATATTGGGTTCCAAGACCTAGCTCATGTCGTGGTAACTGACCAAATTGATCAGTGATACCTACCAAGAAAGAAAAATTTCTTTCTAGTGTCCCCACACTCACCAGGGTTGCCCCACGGTGACATGCTTCATCATTGGGGCCCTCCCAGTTCTCTACGAAAAGGGGCGTGCTGCGACTCACGAATTACGCAGGAGCACTTTGAAGTGAGAGACTATGTGTAGTGCACAGTGGTGGAGTGGGTGTGGGTATATTAAAAATACCGTGTTTAGTGGGCCTCAATAAATTTATTTTGCTCCTAAACAGGTATATTAAAAATGGGGTGGGTGTCACTGCCAACCAGCCTATAATGGGGACTGGTTCAGTGAGATGTGATCCCGGGGGAGCTGATTCTAGGTATTACCGACACGTTTTCCCGATCGCAGAACATTGATTCCATAAGGTGAAAACGAACCCCTATAGAGTGACCATGAGGTGCCATTTTTACCCCTACGCTATCCAACGCTTTCCCTACTGTTGCGCTCTCTGGAGTGGGAATAGTAATTTTTACCCCTACGCTATCCAACGTTTTCCCTACTGTTGCACTCACTGGGTGGGAATAGTCATTTTTACCCCTACGCTATCCAAAACTTTCCCTACCGTTGCACTCTCTGGAGTGGGAATAGTAATTTTTACCCTCCCACTATCCAACGCTTTCCCTACTGTAGGGAAAGCGTTGGATAGCGTAAGAGTAAAAATTACTATTCCAACTCCAGAGAATGCAACATTAGGGAAAGCGTTGGATAGTGGGAGGGTAAAAATTACTATTCCCACTCCAGAGAGCGCAACAGTAGGGAAAGCGTTGGATAGCGTAGTGGTAAAAATTACTATTCTCACTCCAGAGAGTGCAACGGTAGGGAAAGCGTTGGATAGTGGGAGGGTAAAAATTACTATTCCTACTCCAGAGAGTGCAACAGTAGGGAAAGCGTTGGATAGCGTAGGGGTAAAAATTACTATTCCCACTCCAGAGAGTGGAACAGTAGGGAAAGCGTTGGATAGTGGGAGGGTAAAAATTACTATTCCCACTCCAGAGAGCGCAACAGTAGGGAAAGCGTTGGATAGCGTAGGGGTAAAAATGACTATTCCCACTCTAGAGAGTGCAACAGTAGGGAAAACGTTGGATAGCGTAGGGGTCAAAATTACTATTCCCACCCAGTGAGTGCAACAGTAGGGAAAACGTTGGATAGCGTAGGGGTAAAAATGACTATTCCCACTCCAGAGAGCGCAACAGTAGGGAAAGCGTTGGATAGCGTAGGGGTAAAAATTACTATTCCCACTCCAGAGAGTGCAACAGTAGGGAAAGCGTTGGATAGTGGGAGGGTAAAAATTACTATTCCCACTCCAGAGAGTGTAACAGTAGGGAAAGCGTTGGATAGCGTAGGGGTAAAAATTACTATTCCCACTCCAGAGAGTGCAACAGTAGGGAAAACGTTGGATAGCGTAGGGGTAAAAATGACTATTCCCACTCCAGTGAGTGCAACAGTAGGGAAGGCGTTGGATAGCGTAGGGGTAAAAATTACTATTCCCACTCCAGAGAGTGTAACAGTAGGGAAAGCGTTGGATAGCGTAGGGGTAAAAATTACTATTCCCACTCCAGAGAGTGCAACAGTAGGGAAAACGTTGGATAGCGTAGGGGTAAAAATGACTATTCCCACTCCAGTGGGTGCAACAGTAGGGAAAGCGTTGGATAGCGTAGGGGTAAAAATTACTATTCCCACTCCAGAGAGTGCAACGGTAGGGAAGCCTTGGATAGTGGGAGGGTAAAAATTACTATGCCCACTCCAGAGAGTGCAACAGTAGGGAAAGCTTTGGATAGCGTAGGGGTAAAAATGACTATTCCCACTCCAGAGAGTGCAACAGTAGGGAAAACGTTGGATAGCGTAGGGGTAAAAATTACTATTTCCACCCAGTGAGTGCAACAGTAGGGAAAACGTTGGATAGCGTAGGGGTAAAAATTACTATTCCAACTCCAGAGAGTGCAACAGTAGGGAAAGTGTTGGATAGTGGGAGGGTAAAAATTACTGTTCCCACTCCAGAGAGTGCAACAGTAGGGAAAGCGTTGGATAGCGTAGGAGTAAAAATTACTAATCCCACTCCAGAGAGTGCAACAGTAGGGAAAGCGTTGGATAGCGTAAGGGTAAAAATTACTATTCCCACGCCAGTGAGTGCAATAGTAGGGAAAGTAAATACTTCATTTATAAATATAAATAACATAAATATTAATACCAATTACAAATTAATTAAAATATTTTACAATTCTATAAAATATAATAATTAATCAATAAAAATTAAAAATATAAATTAATTAATAATAAAAAGAACCTACTAATACTAAGTATTTACCAATTAACCATAAATTAACTTGCAATTTAAAAATATTTAAAAATTAGACCCAAAATAAAATATTTAAAAAATGTAATTACTTACTATTAAATTACTTTCAAAGCTGTTTCCCTATAAACCCACAACCCACTACAGAAAATAATTTAATAAAAGTAACATAATTATCAATTAATCAATTACAATAAATTACCAATTATATTTTTATTAATTACCAATTAATAATTAATTAACAATTATTTCTAAATAAATACCAATAAATAAAATTACATATTTAATTTATTTGTATCAAAAGGAGGGAGATTAGAGAAGGAGATCAATCGATCAACGGACACGGTTAATCACCCAAGGGGTGGGTGGAAGGTCCAGTTGCAGCTTGTGTCCGTGTTTAGCACTGAGGAAACAAGAGAGGTCGCTGTACTGTTCCTAAAGGAAATGGGGGAAGTGTCTAGCTGGCATGACCACGGATGTTGGAGTAACATCCTGGGGCATCCATTTTGTTGGATATAGAGGCCTCACACACCCCGAAGGATGTCATGCTTCATCATCGGCAGTTGCTCCTCGTCGGGGAGGCGGTGCAATCCCCGACGGGCTCACCTCAAAGAGGGGCTCTTTGGCGGAGATCTTTTTCCAACTGCCTTTTGGTGAGGTGGGGGTGTGTGGACCGGGCTAGGTGTGGTGGTGTGTGGGGTATTAAAATGTAGCAAGGGGTACCGGAATTTAATTTATTCTGGGGGTCCCCTGGCTGCATTTTAATGTTTAATGTTTACCTCTGTGGGTACTCCTATGCCTAAAGGTTGAGGACTACATGCCACATGATGCGTCGGCGGGGCAAGACATCAGGGAGAGCCCAAGGCTAAAGCTCATTCCTCCTGTGTCCGCGCAGTTCGACCTACCCTTCACCGCCGAGCTCGAGTAGATGACGCATCATGTGGCATGTAGTCCTCAACCTTTAGGCATAGGAGTACCCACAGAGGTAAACATTAAACATACATGACACTAGCATGCTTTGACACTGCACATTTACACGGTCCTGATGAATCGCGGGTGACTAGACCCATAGCGTGAAACATGTCGACCTTCATCACCTTTAGCCTCATCTAGGGTCACCTGACCTAACTTGTTGACTCGGAGTGAGCCTAAACCCCTCTTTTTAACTGCAGCCAGGGGACCCCCAGAATAAATTAAATTCCGGTACCCCTTGCTACATTTTAATACCCCACACACCACCACACCTAGCCCGGTCCACACACCCCCACCTCACCAAAAGGCAGTTGGAAAAAGATCTCCGCCAAAGAGCCCCTCTTTGAGGTGAGCCCGTCGGGGATTGCACCGCCTCCCCGACGAGGAGCAACTGCCGATGATGAAGCATGACATCCTTCGGGGTGTGTGAGGCCTCTATATCCAACAAAATGGATGCCCCAGGATGTTACTCCAACATCCGTGGTCATGCCAGCTAGACACTTCCCCCATTTCCTTTAGGAACAGTACAGCGACCTCTCTTGTTTCCTCAATATTTAATTTATTATAATTAATTTACTTCCCACCCTATTTCCCTATAAACCCACAACCCACTACAGAAAATGAATTACTAAAATTAACATATTTATCAATTATTCTATTATAATTAATTACCAATTATATTTTAATTAATTACCAATTAATGATTAGTTAACAATTAATTCTAAATAAATACCAATGAATAAAATAAAATATTTAAGTAATTATAATTAAATTACTTCCCACCCTATTCCCTTATAAACCCACAACCCGCTACATAAAATAAATTACTAAAATTAACATATTTATCAATTAATCAATTAAAATTAATTACCAATTATATTTTAATTAATTACCAATTAATAATTAATTAACAATAATTCGTAATAAAAACCAATAAATAAAATAACATATTTAATTAATTATAATTAAATTACTCCCCACCCTATTCCCCTATAAACCCACAACCCGCTACAGAAAATAAATTACTAAAATTAACATACTTATCAATTAATCAATTAAAATTAATTACCAATTATATTTTAATTAATTACCAATTAATAAATAATTAACAATTAATTTTAAATAAATACCAATAAATAAAGTGACATATTTAATTATAATTAAATTACTTCCCACCCTATTCCCCTATAAACCCACAACCCGCTACAGAATTATATTACACAAAAATTTAAAATTAATATTAACTTACCTTAATTTCAATATTTTTGTTGTCTATATTCTGTCTAGTCGATATTATGTCCATTCTATATTTTGGAATCGATATTATTGCTATTCTATTCGATATTACAATTTTCTAGTCGATATTTTGGTAGTCTATATTCTGTCTGGTCATTATTATGTCTATTCTATATTTTTAACTCGATATTCTGTCTAGTGGAAATAAAAAACTCGATATTTTGACTCTATGCCCTGATTTGCATATGCCCATGTCTGAACTGGGGTGGCAGAGTGGGCTAAAGAACGGTGATGAATGAATGAATGAATGAATGAATGAATGAATGAATGAATGAATGAAAGTATTTGTAAAGCGCGCGATGGCCAAAACGGCTTCCTGGCGCTGGGAGCTCTAAAGAACCGGACAGACAGGGCCAGGAGGATTAGCGGGGGTAGGCCAGGGCAGGGTGATGGATTAAACCCAGATCTGTTGACTGGGTGTGAATGTTTGATTGGTTCAGATGCTCCGTCCATCACCACCCCCTTTTGTACCGCTTTGTTCGCCATAAGTTGGCAGGGTATGCTCAGACGTGAGTCCCTTGCTCACTTTGCCACTGGATTCAAGCAAGCCTGGCTGAAGACGGCTGGAATGCCAGAAACCGGTCCTAGGAAGCTTGTTTCCGGTCCAGGAAAGGCATGGCTTGGCATTTCGGGCTGGAATGTTCCCATGAGGCACAGGGTCAGACTGATTTGCATATTGCCATGTCTGAACTGGGGTGGCAGAGTGGGCTAAAGAACGGTGATGGATTAAACCCAGATCTGTTGACTGGGTGTGAGTGTTTGATTGGTTCAGATGCTCCGTCCATCACCACCCCCTTTTGTACCGCTTTGTTTGCCATAAGTTGGCAGGGTATGCTCAGACGTGAGTCCCTTGCTTGCTTTGCCACTGGATTCAAGCAAGCCTGGCTGAAGACGGCTGGAATGCCAGAAACCGGTCCTAGGAAGCTTGTTTCTGGTCCAGGGAAGGCATGGCTTGGCAGTTCGGGCTGGACTGTTCCCATGAGGCACAGGGTCAGACTGACTTTCATATGGCCATGTCTGAACTGGGGTGGCAAAGTGGGATAAACAACGGTGATGGATTAAACCCGGATCTGTTGACTGGGTGTGAGTGTTTGATTGGTTCAGATGCTCCGTCCATCCCCACCCCCTTTTGTACCGCTTTGTTCGCCATAAGTTGGCAGGGTATGCTCAGACGTGAGTCCCTTGCTCACTTTGCCACTGGATTCAAGCAAGCCTGGTTGAAGACGGCTGGAATGCCAGAAACCGGTCCTAGGAAGCTTGTTTCCGGTCCAGGTAAGGCATGGCTTGGCAGTTCGGGCTGGACTGTTCCCATGAGGCACAGGGTCAGACTGATTTGCATACGGCCAAGTCTGAACTGGGGTGGCAGAGTAGGCTAAAGAAAGGTGATGGATTAAACCCAGATCGGTTGACTGGGTGTGAGTGTTTGATTGGTTCAGATGCTCCGTCCATCACCACCCCCTTTTGTAGTGCTACACTTGAGGACAGGGTAATTTCTGAGTCTGATGATTACTGTCGCCTCGTGCCACGATAGTATAGTTTTCTATCAAAGAAAATATTTAATTATTGCATACGGTCTAGTCTAAAAAGGAATGAGTGCTTCCGTTTGTTCTTGTACAATTTGGCAAAGCGACCATTCAAGGTTGTGTAACACAGAATCCTGAGTTGTAATGCCTTATATTCCCCAAGTTTGCTGTATTTATTTCTGATGGGCTTTATTTGTGCAGTGGTGTATTGATTTTCCCCCGGGCATGTTTCGTCGAGCTCATCTATAGGATCTTGAAAGAGATTTTTCGTTATAATGACCTGAGATTAGATAGGTTGTAGTTCTGTAATCACTCAATAGGTTGCACATGATCCGGATCAAGTGGTCTAGCTTGGCCCTTTTCTCCCTAGCATTTGGTAAAATGTATACATTAATTAGAAGCACTTGCTCAATGGGATTAGAGCTTCTGATCCTTACAGCAGTAACCCAGTCTTCTTCAAACGGCAGCTGGTTGATATTTGCATTTAGCTTGCCAGCAACGTAGATCGAGAGGCTGCCCCTAGGTTTACCGAACTTGTGCAATCTTAGGGCGAGGAACCTGTATTCCAAGTAGCCTTCTATTGGGAGACTTGCCTTGGACCTTGTTTCCTGAAGGAGTATGACCTCGTGGATTTTTAGGAACGTTATCACATCCGGTCACTGGAATTTTGTGGCGAGTCCATTGATATTCCAAGATCACACTGAAAGGCAGAGTTGGGCGTTATTTAAATCGTGGTCACCCTCTAAAACTGCCTCTTGCAGCCAGGTGCAGTTGTCCTTTATAGTATCTGACTTCTCTATTGCTGGTTGATCATTTCCTGCATGAGCTTGACCTTGAGCACATTTTAATATTGAGAAAGGTGGATTAATGGAGTTATGAAGGGGAGCCGAGGGTATTGCAAGTACCGATGGGTACCACGTTCCAGTTCAAGGAGGTATTTTGATAACCTAGCTGTTAAATTTGGTCAGACCTTGATATTACCAGCTCCTTAATTGTTGCAGATGCCAATGAAATTAAAGTTGGTTCAGTGGTTTGTTTATCTTTAGTGGATATGAATTCAATGGATGTTATGTCACTCAATTCAAGGTGTTGAGACAGAATATCGAGTTGGAAATGTTGACCTACACAAATATGGAGTTGGAAATATCGTGATTCAGAAATATCGAATATCGTGGTCAAGAATATCGAATTTAAGGTAAGACATATTGTTTAAAAAAATATAGAAGTCAATAATATTGTTTGCAAGTATATAGTTGTTTAAAATATTGATTTTTTAATTAGCGTTACTTATTTTAGTTTATATCATAAATGTATGTGATGTATGTTTGTTTGTATAAGTATTGTTTATGTTTTTTAATATATGTGTTACATTTTTATTGATTATGAATTTTACTTTATTTAAAAAAAAAAAAATTTGTTTGTTCCGTAGTGAGTTGTGGGTTTATAGGGGAATACAGTGAAAAGTAATTTAATTATAATAAATGAATGATTATTTTTTATTTATTTAATTTAGATTTGATAGTGTTAATTGTGGGAAGTAATTTATTTGTATTTAATTATTGATAAGTTGTTAAATATTATTAATGAATTAATTGATAATTAATTATGGTAATTGTGTAAATAATTTCAGGTGCGGGTTGTGGGGTTTATAGGCGTAAATTGTGGGAAGTAATTTTTGTTTAATTATTAATTAGTTGTTAATGTATATTAACTAATTAATTGATAATTAATTACAGTAATTTTGTGTGGGTTGTGGGGTTTATAGGGTTAAAGGGTGGGAAGTAATTTATTTTTGATTAATTAATAATTAGTTGTCCATGTATATTAATTAATTGAAAATTAATTATGGAAATTGTGTAAATAGTTTTAGGTGCGGGTTGTGTGGTTTATAGGAATAAAGTGTGGGAGGTAATTTATATTTAAATAATAATTAGTTGTTAATTTATATCAACTAATTAATTGATAATTTATTATGGTAATTCTGTGATTTGTTTTAGGTGGAGGTTGTGGGGTTTATCGGGTAAAGGGTGGGAAGTAAATTATTTTTAAATATTTAATATTTAGTTTTTAATTAATATTAAATCATTGATTGAAAATTAATTGTGGAAATTGTGTAATTAATTTTAGGTGCAGGTTGTGGGGTCTATTGCAATAAAGTGTGGGAATTTAAATAATTTGTATAAGTATTGTTCATGTTATTTAATAAATGTGTTAAATTTTTAGGGATTATGAATGTAATTTTAATTAGTTTTGATTTTTTATGTTCTGCAGTGGGTTGTGGGTTTATAGTGGAATAGGGTGAGAAAACATTTAATTTTAAAAAAGTAATGATTATTTATTTATTTATTTAGTTTAGATTTTATAGTGTTAATTTGGGAAGTAATTTATTTGTAATTTATTATTAATTGGTTTATAATTAGTTAATTGATAATTAATTAAGGTAATTATGTAATTTTTTGAGGTGCAGATTGTGGGGTTTATAGGGTTAAAGGGTGGGATGTAATTTATTTTTGATTAATTATTAAGTAGTTGGTAATCTATGTTAACTAATTAATTGATAATTAACTATGGTAATTCTGTGATTTGTTTTAGATGTGGGTTGTGGGGTTTATGGGGTAAAGGGTGGGAAGTAAATTATTTTAAAATAATTAATAATTAGGTATTAATTTATAATAATTAATTTATTGAACATTAATTCTGGAAATTGCGTGATTACTTTAGGTGCAGGTTTTGGGGTTCATAGGGATAATGGGTGGGAAGTAATGTATATTTAATCAATTAATAATTTGTTATTAATTTATATTAACTAATACATTGATAATTCTGGCAATTGTGTGATTGTTTGTAGCTGTGTTTTGAGGGGTTTATGGGTAAAGGGTGGAAAGTAATTTATGTTTAATTAATAATTAGTTGTTCATTAATATTAAATAATTAATTGAAAATTAAATATTGAATTTGTTTCATTAATGTTGGGGGGTAGGTTTTGGGGTTTATGAGGTTAAAGGGTCGGAACAAATCTATGTTTAATTAACTAAAAATTAGTTGATCATTAATATTTATTAATTAATTTATATTTAATTAGAGTATTTGTTTATTTTTTGTGTTGGTTTTATTGTTATAGGGGTACAGTGTGGGGAGTAAATTAATTTTACTTACTTTATAATTAGTTGTTAAATACTATTTGTTTTTAAATTGAAAACAGGTTTTAATTGTGTAATTATGTTTTTTTACAGTTTAATTTTAGCTGTGGGTTGTTAAGATTATAGGGGTAAGGTGTGGGAAGTTAAATAATTTTTGTGAGTTTTAACTTGCTTTTTAAATAATATTTCTTTAATTGGTAGTTAAATATGTTAATTAAGGAAGTGCATTTTTGTATCAAATTTAGATGTGGCTTGTGAATTGTGTGGCGTTATAGGATAGGAAATAAAAAAGTAAAGTTATCTAATAATACATGTTTTTGTTTCTAAATAATTTCTAATTACAAATATTTATTTGTTTGGAAAATATTTTTTATTTTATTGAATATAATATTTGTAGGTATTTGTTATGTTTTTAACATTAGAATATGTTTTTTAATTTTTTTAATTGTAAATATATTTGTATTTTAATTTGCAACATTTATATATGTTTTAATTTATTTTGTTCATTAAATATTTTTGTTGTTAAGATTTTGTTTGTTTTTAATTTGGAGCGGACTCGAGTGAGAATATTAATTTTTACTCCTCTGCGATCCAACACTTTCCCTACTGTTGGACTCACTGGAGTGGGAATAGTAATTTTTACCCCTCCACTATCCAACACTTTCTCTACTGTTGCACTGACTGGTGTGGGAATTGTAATTTGTACCCCTTCGCTATCCAACACCTTCCTTACTGTTGCCTCATTGGAGTGGGAATGTTAATTTCTCTGCTATCCAACACTTTCCCTACTGTTGCACTCTCTGGAGTGGGTATAGTCATTTTTCCCTTCCGCTATCCAACACGTTCTCTACTGTTGCACTCACTGGAGAGGGAGTAGTAATTTTTACCCTGACGCTACCCAACACTTTCCTTACTGTTGCACTCACTGAAGTGGGAATAGTAATTTTTACCCCTCCGCTATCCACCACTTTCCCTACTTTTACAGTTATTGGAGTGGCAATAGTAATTTTTACTACTCTGCTATCCAACAATTTCCCTACCGTTGCACTGACTGGTGTGGGAATATTAATTTTTACCCCTCCACTATCCAACCCTTTCCCTGCTGTTGCACTCATTGGAGTAGAAATAGTAAATTTTATCCTGTCACTAACCAACACTTTCCCTACTGTTGCACTCACTGGAGTGGGGATAGTAATTTTTCCCCACCGCTATCCAACACTTTCTCTACTGTTGCACTTACTGGAGAGGGAGTAGTAATTTTTACCCCGACGCTATCCAACACTTTCCTTACTGTTGCACTCACTGGAGTGGAATAGTAATTTTTACCTCTCCGCTATCCACCACTTTCCCTACTTTTACAGTTATTGGAGTGGCAATAGTAATTTTTACTACTCTGCTATCCAACAATTTCCCTACCGTTGCACTGACTGGTGTGGGAATAGTAATTTTTACCCCTCCGTTATCCAACCCTTTCCCTGCTGTTGCACACATTGGAGTAGAAATAGTCAATTTTATCCTGTCACTAACCAACACATTCCCTACTGTTGTACTGTCTGGTGTGGGAATAGTCATTTTTACCCCACCACTATCCAACATATTTCCTACAGTTGCACTCACTGGAGTGGGAATATTAATTTTTACCCCTCCGCTATCTAGACTTTCCCTACTGTTGCACTCACTGGAGTGGGGTGACTAATTTTTTTCCCCTGCGCAATTCAACACTTTCCCTACTGTTGCAGTCACTGGAGTGGGAATAGTAATTATTACCCCTCCGCTATCCAACACTTTCCCTACTGTTGAACTCAGTGGAGTGGGAAAAGTCATTTTCCCCCCTCCGCTATCCAACACTTTCCCTACTGTTACACTTACTGGAGTGGGAATAGTAATTTTTCCCCTTCCGCTATTGAACACTTTGCCTACGTTACAGAGTTTTATATGTTACAGAGTTTTATATAGCGCAAACATGACCAGATTCGGGTATCAGAGCGCTTTACATAGCACCAGTTGCATTACATGAGGACATGTTCATTTTTGTTATGCACGGGGAGATTAAGGGGCCCATTAGGATGGCGGGCGGACTTCATGTCCGCCTGTCACCTTAGCGGTGCTGGGACTGGCCGCCAGTGGTGCGGAGGTCCCGCCCCAGCGATTAGGATGCCACTGCCACCATGGCAGTGGCATCCTCCATTCCAAGCATTGTGGTGGGCGGTGCTCACAGCCCCGCCCGCCACAATGCTGGGAATGCACTGCATGCATTGCATGCACAAGGTGACAGGCACCCCGAGGTGCCTGCCACCATGTCCATGACAATGCAGGGGGGGCCATATATACCCCCCATGTGCACCCCCCAACACCCTGGGGGCCTCCAATGGGCCCCCAAAAGCAGAATCCGCATGCCTTACCCTGGCGGCAACGCCGCCATGGAAAGGCATGTTTCTGCCTCCATACTAATATGGATGGCAGTGTCTAGCAGACACCGCCACCATATTAAACCCTTTTTCGCCCTGTCGACTTGTCGACCGGGCGTAATAGCAGCGGACGGTCTTGCCATCTGCAGCGGTACCCCCGCCATACTAATATGGTGGGGGTAAATGGGTGGCGGGCAGGGAAGGATGTAGGGCGTATCGCCAATGCCATGCGGGCGGTGGTGATCCAGCCTACATCCTAATGACGCCCTAAGTGATTTGCCCTGAATCACAGGATGTTCAGCGTCATTGCCAAGACTCGAACCCAGTTCCCCAGGTTCGAGGTTGACCGCCCTAGCTGTTAGGCCAACTCCTCTACTGTTGCACTTACTAGAGTGGGAAATTTAAGTTTGAAGATTTTTAAATAGTTTAATGTTTTAATTTATAATATAATTTTGTATTAGATTTTATGTTATTGGTACAGATATAATATATATTTGTACATTTTTATATCATTTTCAAATGATAAAATAAATTAAGATTAATAGTTTCTTGTTTTAAAGTACATATATATAATTTATTATGTATGTGTGTTTACCTTTTTTAATTAAGTTAATTTATTTTATTTTTTTAAATGTATACATAAATATACTTACGTTTTTTTCATGTTCATTTTATTATATTACATATTTAATATTTATTGTTTTATTTTATATATATTACCTACTGGCGGTCGCCAGTAGGTAGTTGTAGTTAGGACCTAGTTTCCATAGGAAATCCGTAACATTCTATTGGGAATAACTTTGGCCCTGGTGGACGAATGTTTGCGAATTTCTCAAAAAAGATGGCTCGGTCCGCTGCGCTCATTCTGTGAAAGTTTTGGGGGGATTGGTGAAGTGGGGGCTGAGATAAAAGGGGGGTTCCAAAACGTGTTTTTCCCATGTTATTTTCCATAGGACGTTTAGACACGGCTACAGCTCGAACGGCTGAATGGATTTATAAGAAATTTGGTAGAAAGGTTGAGTGTGGGTCGCAGATTACGCTTTTGTTTAAATAGTGTAAATCCGTTCAGTAGTTGCTGAGAAAATTGAAGTTGAAATCAGTTATATATCTGTAAGCGCGCACGGGTGCGCGCACCTATGCGGGTGTGCGCGAGCGGTATTGTGATTTGCTGTTTAACGTCTGTCAACATTCGATTCGGAGGAAATCAGGAAGTGTTGTCCTCCATTTTGTTAGTGCGAGTGAATATATTGTACAGAACAAAGGGTTAGTATATGGAAAGGGGAGAAGGTAGAGATTGTCTGGCCGGGTAGGTTTTCTAAGGGGGTGCAGTATGGACCCTGAACGCGAAAAGACAATTTTTTTTTGGGAGAAAAAAGTTGCGGGGTGCACGCACTCGGTCGCGCACCCCTATTTACAAGACTGTGAAATACTATAGTGGTGAGAATGGAAAGGGAGCAGGGTGGAGAGTGTTTGATTTCGTAGGTTTCTTGAGGGGTTAATTAAGGATGACAAAAGTCTAAAAGTAGCTTTTTTTGGAAATAAGTTACGTGGTGCGCGCACCCGGTCGCGCACGGCGATCAGAAAACATAAAGAAAGATGGAGATAAATTACAAGTTTGAGTTTTTAGATCTAAGGTGGCTCTTAAAAGAGCCCTTGTGTTAATTGAGTTTTTTCTGCACTTATAAGTAAGTTCCGATGCAGAGTCTCATGTTACAGAGGAAAATTCTATTTCCCTCATCCGTGAAATGAACACCATCTCTCCGATAAATGCCTTCCATGTTGAAACGCAGGTTGTTGTTGTATATTGAACCCATGTTATATTCTCTGAGGAAAGCAGTAACAGATTTATTTACATGTTTCCTTGCTTTCTCAATTTGTGGACAACGTTGATTGGACCAATTTCATTTTTGTCTTTGGCATATATTTGAAAACACCAAGACAGTTCGAGGAAAAAGTGACATCAATTGACGAAAGGTGTTTTTTAGAAGCATTTCCAGACCTACCCCTGTTAATGTGCCTAGATCATTCCCACCACAGTGCACAATTATCAGGTTAGGTTCAGGGAGATGCATAAAAGTTTTCACCAATGGTATCAATTGGTGACATCTTAGACCTCTTTGGCCAATCCACGTAATTTGCACATTTGGTAAGTCAAGGTTAGAAATTCGTCTGTTTGCAGCATATTTTTCACTCCAGTGAATATAACTGTGTCCTACAAGCCAAACCTTCATTTTCAAGGCAGATGCAGTAGTACTCCGATGGGTTCTGGAAGTGGAATGGCAAGTAGATGGTGAAAGTCACGATAAAAAAGTGTATGAGGTGTCGTGTTGATGAAAAACTGAAAATGATTGGTTGATTGTTATACCTCAAGATTGAAGACTACGTTGTATGTTACTGTTTTTTTTTAAAACAAAATGTTCTATTGGTTGTGGAAAAAAAGAAATGTAAAAAAACAGTGGATAGGCAGGTGTGTTTGCAGGGAATTGCGCCTTTTTGCTTTGATTTAGAATGTTGAGATATGAACTTTTGACCTGTGCCTTCAGCCAGGTGCAGAATGAGCTGTTACCATGGTAACAGGCAGAGAAGGCAGAGGGTGAAGGGTGACCGTTATGTGACTTTGAAAATATTGAAAGGATAACCAAATGAAATGTTAATTTGATTGTGAAATTGTGCGGGAACAAATATGATTGGTTGGAGAGACATATATGAGTGTGTATTGACAAGAAATCTATGCCATTATTCTTTGGTTGCAGTGATAGAAGTATTATTGAGAGCTCCGTCAAGCGGCTATCGTTTTGCTACTATCATTGTTCTACATCTGATAAAGCATTGGTAAAGGTGAGTGTATAAATGTTTGTTTTATGATGTACCGTTAAATGTGGTTTGATCACTATATTTGATTATTTGACTTACAGTGTCTAAGCAAACACATTTTTGACTTTGTTACGGTTTTATATGTTTTCAACTACTGTTCCATTTTATTACATCACTGTTTTTAAACATTGTATCTTTGTAATTATTAGTTTAAAATTACGATTAATAAATTTGATTAAGGTTAGTGGACTTCAGTCATGTTCTTATGCTATCAGCTACTGTTAGGTCTATGAATTAAATGTCAGTTAGAGACGGATCTGCAATGAATTTTGGGGGGGGACGAAAAAAGAATGATTTTTTGTAGGGGGACATGAACGTGTATTCAGTAGGTAGAGTAAAGCTGGAGGGGCTCTTAGAATGGGTAAAACAAGTGCAAGGCCTAATTAATATTGAAATGGTTCTTTATACAGATGTGAAACGTTCAGGTGCGGCTCTGTGTGTATCTGGGATGTATGTTATCTTGGGCTTCCACAGCAGACGTGAGGGGGGTAAGGGGGCTGAATTTCTGTGAAGTTAATGGGGGTTGTGCGCCGTTTTTTCACTTTCTTTCAAGTGTGAATTATAGTTTTGAATCTATTTATGGTATACTGAATAAACGGAATATAAAATATAATAAATTAGACAGAAATAAATTGAGATTTGGGAGCGTTTGCACATAATTTGTAAAGTTGGTTACAGATCAAAAAAAAGAAATTAGCAGAGACACTGATAATGCAGGTAGAGAGAAAAATAGTAGATTATATGTGATATCGTCGACAAAAAGTGGGAATGCTTTAGGTATTTTAAACTTTAAGTTTGAGGAAAAAATTACAGTGTGGTTTGCGGCTGAGGGATGCAGTGGTGGGGGTGGGGTGAGAAGGAGAGGTGTCCCAGTACAATCAAATGAAAAATTGTGACCATGAGGTTGTACACAGGTTCGTGGAGTATATGCCTTCATAAATTGATGTAGAAGACCAAATATATATAGAGGTTTCTGTGTTCCGCCGTGTGACTGTATTTTCATCTCACGCCTGCTTTCCGTATCAGTTGCTTTGTGTTATCTTAGGGGTCGATTCCGATCCGGTAAAATAATCCGGCGTACGAATCGTATCCGGAGCCGTTTCCGTACGACTCGTACAGACGCCGTACGACCGGATGATTCCGATCCCGATCGGCCGACCCGTACGCGATTCGTACGGTACACGTCGATTCGTACGGAAAAGCGCACGCTCACCTACACACCGTTTGGCGCGTACCCCCCATGATCGCAGGGGTACGCGGCGTACCCCTCTGGTCATGCGGGGTACGTCCCGTACACCCAGCGTACATGGGGTACGTGCCGTACACCCACTGCACATGGGGTACGGTGCGTACCCCATGAACGCTGGGTGTACGGCGCGTACCCCGCATGACCACAGGGGTACGGCGCGTACCCCTGCGATCATGGGGGGTACGTGCCGTACCCGGGGGGGGCCTTCCGTACCTATTTCGGCGCGAACTCTGCGTTTACGACTGTTTTCGGCTCCCGTAGGAAAAGGGTCGTACGGCGCGTACCCGACACGGATCGTACTTGCTGGGTCGTAAAAACGTGCCGCGATGTCGCGTACTGCGGGTTCCGAGTGAGATCCGTACGGAGATTTGAGTCGTACGGAGTCCTGTACGACTCGTACGGAGTTCGGCACCTAGTACGGATCGTACTTCATCGTACGTACGGGACGTCTACGGATACGATTCGTACGGGGAAAAAACTCTCCGTACGACCATTCGGAGCGCATTTTACCGGATCGGAATCGACACCTTAGTGTGTGTATGTGTGTGTGTGTGCGTTCAGTCTGGGCTGAGGAAGTTTGTTCTGCAGGCAGACACAGATAGCCACATCAAAGTACTTGGCAGGTTTTGAAAATATTATTTATATAATTGAGATGGCTTTTGGAAGCGTTAGTCAGTGTATGTCGAGTTTCAGAATTACCGCTCGGTGGGCTCCACAGAGCTGAGGATTTGTTGTGTTTCTCTTCTTAGTCCGTTTGGTTTCTCACTTTGTTGTCTGATGGCTGGCAAAGAAGTGTTTGTTATAGTGGAGATGAAAGGGTGATAAGTACTGAAATACGAGATAGCGTGTGCTCTGTGGAAGCGGGGGAGCAGTGATTAACAGTCTGAGTGAACCACAACTGCGGCGGTGCTTGGTTACAGTAATAAATTATTTTTTTGCCAGAGGTACGATTGATGCTATGGTTCACAACCCGCAAAGAAAGGCTTGAGTGACCGTCGCAGGCAAGCGGGTTGAACTATGAATAATTCAGGTTGGCAAAAGAAAACATGAATTGAGTACAGCTGAGATTACGTCAAACACATGAATACAGTTTTAGTATACATTATTTCAGTTGTGAATATTGGATAAAAGAGGGAACGTATATATTTCAAATTTTTATTCACTGATGCAGTGCTTTGAAGCGAAGTTTTTGATGTAATACAAGTAAACATATTATAAAGAAAGTAGCGGGCATAGTTACTAGTCCATACAACACAAATGATGGAAATGTAGTATGAAGCAAAATGAATAACGTTTACAAAACATATTGTACAGCCCCGCAATCAAATATATTAAATTATATTGCATGCAAGAAGGTGTCTTTTGATTTTAAGTTCAGTAATCATATATGAAAATGCTAGTGGTTAAACATCACCTCATTAACAATTAGTTTTCTGCATACGAAGCAGTAACAAGCTTGTTGTATGGTATTGTGAAAGGAAATGAAAAACGCGCCAAAAGCGAAAACTTGGCTGGAGGTGCATGTATGTTATTTGCAGGGACGTTCGAAAATCAGTACTCAGAACAACTATTGTATTGAGATAATTTTTTGAAAGGTTTCAGTACTCGATGTGACATACAGGTTGATAAGCTAGGGTAATATTAGGGTAATCATATACTTTTCAGTTATGAATCAAAAATCTTTCAATAGGCATAAAACAAAAGTAGCACATGTGTGTGAGGCGGAAATAAGGAGCAGAAAGGGAAAATGGTGATAAACGATATAAAAAGTCATTGTAACTATACACATTTATCAGGGCAAATTTAACCATATTTTACGCAGCCTTGCTTCGAGAATATTTCAAATCAGATAAGATAACATAAGGTAGTGATTTGTTGAAATTAGAGCATCATGAAATGTTTTGAAGAAAATCGAGTAGGTGTGGAAAAAAAATTAACTCCACAAAAAATAAAAAAATCTCACCAGCAGGAAATTGCAATGTCCAATGTTAGTAAAGCCAATAGGTCTGTTTATATAAAATATAAAAATATAAAAATAATAAGAAAAATTAGGAAGGGAAAAAACAGTCAAGATATCAATGGCTTGCATTTTTTTTGAAAATCTTTTTATTAGCACAGTTTGTAGAGCAGTAACATGCACACATTGTCATATATACGAACTCAGTATAAACCCCGGTGGTACATGCATGCAGTTGCTCAGAGCATATACATAAGCACAGCGTGTTCGATTTTACATTTTCGATGAAGCAGAACAAACTAACAAATCCCGTACATAACCAAACCCACCCCCCACCCCTAGGAAATCCCACCCGACACTCTCAAACAGGCACATAATCAAAATATCAACAAGCGGGTCACTCCCAATGTGTGAAAAGTAGTGTACGTTGAACACACAGGTAAGGTGGGTTAGCGTGCTCGATGGGTCGGGGTCCCCCGTACCCCATCGTAGTGCATCATTCTTAGGTAGTGTTCGTGCATGGGTGAGTGAATGAATCAGGGCATAGTGATGCCATAGGTGTCTATTCACTTGCATCTCCGTCATCCGCGTCATTGGCAGTCTCAAATGCCCCCAACGCGGCAAACCATTCCATGGAGATCGGAGTTTTTCGGTGGCCCTTACTTTCCTCTCTCTGTAGCGCTGCACCCTCAGCTTTACCCCAGCGCACTACTTCCGCCCTCCACAGGTCAGGGTTGGGTGGCTTAGATGATTTCCATCGTATCGTGATGGCGCGCTTCGCCAGCAACAGGGCCAGATCTGAGAAGCGCGTCACCACGGTTCTGGTGCGTGTGGATGGCCCCAGCCCCAGCAATGTACGCTCCAGTGTAGGCGACCTAGGCAGAGTACCAGCCTTCTCAAGTGAGTCATGGACAGTGTTCCAGAAATACCCTAGTTTAGGGCAGTGCCACAGCATATGCACCAGTGATGCGTCGTCAGCATCGCATCGGGGGCAGTTGCTCTTGGATGCAGGGAACATCACATGTAGGCGGTGTGGAGTCAGGTAGGCTCTATGTAGTAACATCAGCTGGATAAATTTGTATTTGGGGTTCCTGGCTACTTTTTTGGGGAACTGAAGTATGCGCTCCCACTCCCTGTCCCTCAGTGGCCGTCCAACATCTGTTTCCCATGCCGCCCGCAGTGGTGACAGTGTAAGTGCCATGCCCGTTCTGATGCTAGCTGTGAGCCACCTGGTCAGATGGCCGCCCGTTCCCATGAGGTAGAGCATTGTAATGAGAGGGTTCGTGACAGGCTCCCGCCCATCCGGCGACCACTTGCGTGTGATATAATGGCGGAGTCCGGCGTGCAGGAGAAAGGAGCCTCTGGGGACGCCCATCCTGGTTCTGAAGTCTTCGAAAGATAATAGGTGCCCCTCCGCAAACAGGTCACCCACGTGTGTCACACCTGCGTCATGCCAGGGCTCCAGTAAGGTCGTCGTGAGTGTGCCCGAGCCTAGAGGGATGCCCAACAGTGGGACTGTGGGGGCATAAGGTGTCCCGGGGGACGTGTATTTTAATGACTTCCGCCAGTACGTTACCGCCAGCTTGAGAAGCGGCGGGGCGGTTCTAGGGAGATCCGAGCCAGGCAGGAGCAAGATGTGCACTCTCCCCCTAGCATGGTCGTCCCCCGAAACATTGATCTCATGAAGATTGCGGCCCGCCACCCAATAAGCTAGCCATTGTAGCTGACACGCATAATTATAAGCCCTGAAGTCCGGTAAGCCCATGCCTCCAGCGCCAGAGGGGAGCTGCAACTTGGCCAGGCTTATGCGTCTACGGCCATTCCCCCACACAAGTTCTGCGAGGAGGGAGTCGAGGGTCGTAAACGTCGCCGCTGGGATCTGGAATGGCAGATTGGTGAAGTAGTAGAGGAGACGGGGGAGCATCACCATCTTGGAGATTGCCACCCTGCCGGGTATTGAGAGCGGCAATGTTAGCCAGAACTGAATTTGTGACTTCAGCGTTCTGATGGCCCTTCCCACGTTGTCGTCTATCATCATGCCCGCTTCTCTGTAGATCTGCATCCCAAGATATCGGAAGGTAGTTTCCGCCATCTGGAATTCATGAGGGGCAAAAAGCAGGGGGGGCAACTCGTCTGCGGCTACAAAGGTGAACCCATAGGATTTAGACTCACTGATGGTGAGGCCAGAGATCTCTCTGAAGTCCTCGAAAACCTGGGAAACTGGACTCAAGTCGCCCCTCAGGTCTCGGAGATATAAAATAATATCATCCGCGTAAGCAGATACGATGTGCTCCGTACCTTGTCGGCGTATGCCATAGTGGGGGGCCATCGACCTAAGCTTGCAGAGCAATGGTTCGAGGGCAAGGACGAACAGGAGAGGGGAGAGCGGGCAGCCCTGCCTGGTTCCTTGTGCTATAGCTATGGGACCAGAGATTTGCTGGGAGGTGCGCACCCTGGCCGTGGGGATGGTATACAGTAATCTAACCCAAGCGAGAAATTCGGGCGGTATCCCGAATTTTGACAGGGTGGCGAACATATAGTCCCACCTTAAGGAATCAAACGCCTGCTTTAAGTCCAGAGATATGCAGCCTTCGGAGGCCGTGTTCGCATTAACCCCGAGCATGAGCTGGGCTAAGCGCCTAAGGTTCATGGCCGTATTGCGGCCCGTCACAAAACCACACTGATCTGGGTGGACCAGCTGCGGCACATACTGCACGAGCCTCGACGCCAGCACCTTGCTCAATATTTTAGAATCAGTATTGAGAAGGGACAGGGGCCTGTAATCGGCCATCTGCAGTCCATCTTTGGCCGGCTTCAAGAGGGACGTGATCATTGCTTGCATGGATGATTGCGGCAGTGAGGAAGTACGCAGGGCTTCTAGATAAACAGTGTGTAACCGTGGGGCCAGGAGGTCTATATATGTTGCGTAGAATTCAGCTGGCAGGCCATCCGTTCCGGGGGCCTTGCCCTTCGGGAGGGCTCGTATCGCCTGTCTAATTTCCGCCACTGAGATAGTACGCTTCAAGTCTTTGTTCTGGTTGTCAGTAAGTTGTGGGAGGTCCAGTCCCTCCATGAAGGCCGCAAGTGCGGGCTCTGATAGGGGCTGTGGGGGACCGTACAGTGTGGTGTAATAGTCCTTGAACGCTGTATTAATCCCTATTTGGGTGGTAGCCGGGCGGCCAGTTTGGTCCAGGACCCTCAAAACGGGATGGCTGATAGGGGAGTCCCATAGAATGCGGGCCAGTAGGGGACCGGCGCGGTCTGCCTGTGTATGTTGCCTATTTGTGTATTCCCTATAGTCTATAAGCCGCAGGTCTTCCAGAAGCTCTGCGTGTCTAATATGTGCCTCTTGCAGTGGTGTAAAGGGAGCATTGGTGCCCGCTGCTTCATTCTCTAGGGATGCTAGTGAGCCCTCCACCTCCTTCAGCTGGCTGATCACCTCTCGCTTCCTTCCCACCCTAGTGGTCATAGCAGTCCCCCTAAGACAGACTTTGAAAGCGTCCCATTCCATCTGTCGGGAGCTGGCCGAGTTCGCATTCGTGGAGAAGTATGAGCCTATAGTGTCTGACAGGGAGGACCGGAAGACCGAATCCTCAAGGAGATCTGGGGACAGTCGCCAAGTCGGAATGGGAGCCAGCCTCCTACCCCACCGCCACGTAACCTCCACGGGGTTGTGGTCCGATAGAGTTTTCCCCATGTGCTGGGTCTGGAGAATCATTGCCGTAAGGGAACGGGAGCAGAAAACATGGTCAATTCTGGTGTGAAGCTGGTGGGGAGGGGAGAAAAAGGTGTATTCCCTTTCCAGAGGGTGTACGCTGCGCCACACATCCGCTAAATCCCAGCCCTCAGCCCAACTCGCAAGCGCTTCTGCCTGTTTCCTGCTCTCGGTAGCCTGTAAGGGGGGGTGTGATCTATCTAGCAGAACATCAAGTACAGCATTGAAATCGCCCCCGATGATCCAGCGAAGGTCAGCCCAACCCGCAAGCACCTCGTTGACAGTTAACAAAAAGTCTGACTGGTTTGCATTAGGTGAGTACACACAGCCAATAACAACCGCCTCCCCATCCAACAGTCCCCGTACAAACACATAGCGACCCTCCCGGTCAATCCGTTGCTCCAGCATCTGAAAGGGAAGAGAGCCACGAAGCCAAATCGCCGCCCCCCTTGAGAATGCTGAATATGAGGTAGCAAAGAGTTGCCCCCTCCATTTCTTGCGCAATTTCACCGCTTCAGCAGTGTTCAAATGAGTTTCTTGCAAGCACGCGATCTGTGTCCCCCTGCGGTTAAGTTGTGCAAGGATTCTGTGTCGTTTGTGCACTGATCCCATACTACGCACGTTCCAGGTGCACAACTGGTAATTGTTAAGAGGTCCCATTACCATCTGTGCGGTGCGGCAATGTGAAACAACTGGGCGACCCCACATGTCTTGCTGTGCTAGAAAATGAGAGTGTCTCGCAAACAGTTAATCCCTGAACAAAAGGGTCCCTGAGCAAACATACCCAAGAGCCAAACCATGGTGCCCAACGTGGGCACAAGTCCATCAAGTTTGTGTGCATACCGGGGGTGGTAGGCCTCCGTCGACTGTCACTGAACGGACTGCGCGGGCTTGATAGCCCACAGCACAATGCGCCCCTGCATATACAACCCACCAAATGTGAAGGAGGGGGATTAGCCATACGTTACCACCCAGAGGGGACCAATCTTGCCGTGGCTCAGAACTCTGCTGCCATCTGGGCCATGATCTTCGGGAGTAGCTGCAGGCTGTCAACTGAACCGGAAACCTCAGTGTGGGTGTTGGTGGTGCCAGTGAGTCTGTCTCCGGGTGCTCCTGCGTCGTGGGCGGCCAGTGCCTCCTCAGTTAGACGTTGTTGCGGAGATAATGACGAGTGGGCCACCGCCCGGCGTCCAGGGGAATGCGCCATCGCTGATGTTCCGTGGGATGAACGGTGGTCAGGGCTGCGATTGTTGTTCCGTCGGCCTGGCGAGCCCCTGCGAGTGTCATTGTGGCGGTCTGCGAATGGGTCCTGTGATGTCGGCGGTGTCAGAGTGACCTCCATCCACTCCGCCGCTTCCTCAGGTGAGTCGAAGAAATGGGATCTGTCGTTATGCAGGATTTTGAGCCGAGCAGGGAACAAAAGAGCATATTTCACGTTCCTGTCCCGCAATGTGCGTTTCACCCCCATGAAGGTGGATCTGGCCCGCTGCACAGTGGGAGTGAAATCAGGGTAGACCGATATAGTCTTATCCTCGAAGCGTATTGGCGCTTCTTCCCTGGCCGCTCGCAGGACAGTATCTCGGTCTCTGAAGTGTAGGAGACGAGCGATCAGGGGGCGAGGAGGCGCCCCTGTTCGCGGGGGCCGCGATGGCATCCTGTGGGCCCGTTCCACACTGTAGAGGGGGGTGAGGTCTCTCTGGCCCACTAGCTTCCGTAGCCATTCCTCCACAAATCGCGTGGGGTCCCTCCCTTCGCTTCTCTCCGGAATGCCCAGGATGCGGACGTTGTTGCGGCGGGCACGTCCTTCCGCATCGTCCACTCTACCCCATAGTTGCTTCAGCTGCTTCTCTACGTGTTCCAATTTCGTGGAGTGTTCCGTCTGCTGCGGGATTAGGTCATCCAGCGCTATTTTTTGCTCTGCCACCCGATCCGCCAACTTGTTATGATCAGCCTTCAGTAGGGATAGTCCAGTCGCCATGGTGTCCATGCGCGTTTCTAGCGCTTCCCGCGTCGCACGTATTTCATTCAGGATCATATCTAGCCTGGCGTCCTGCGAACCCTTTCCGGTCGGCGGGATGATGTCCATGTTGGAGGAGGCCAGAGGGTCGTCAGAGCCCGTGGACTGCACGTCCGTCTGAGCGCCCTGGCCCCGAGGTTTGTCTCTGTTTTTGCCCATGGATCTCGTTAGCAGGGTGGCGCTGTGGTGGATGCAGCAGACCGCTGCAGTCCCTCCGAGTGTCCGGCAGTGGTTATGGGGGGACCACTACGTGCTGGGTGGAGGCGGATGCAGTGAAGACCCAGGGCTGGTAGGGACAGCGCAGGCCGCCAAGGCGAGGTGTCAATGCAGGGTGGGTCGGTGTGCTCCCGGCGTCTCCTCAGGCAGGGAGGGCCCCCGGCCCGTAGTGGCGGTTGGGGGGGAAGTGGTGGAAGGGTCCAGGCCGCTGCAGGGCTTGTCGCATCTGCCGGGAGCGCAGCAAGGGATGGGGTTGTAGCGCCGTGTTAATGCGCCAAAGCGTGCGTCGCACCCCCCCTTTTCAGACCCCTGTACCTGGGGTTTGTGAGTCTGTAAAATGTGCCACTCCGGGTAGTGCCGCAGGTCTTCCGGTCAGCGACTCGGGGGCAGGCGAGAGTGCCAGGGTCCGAGTGGCTCGGTCAAGCCCCGGTGCGTTGGCAAGATGGCGCAGGATATAATTAAAGATGGGCCGATCCACACTGTAACCCAGGCAGCCTGTGCAGGGCGAAGCCGGTCCCGCGGTGGTGGCAGCGGACCGTGTGTGCCGTCCGCCCCTCTGTCCCCGTCTTTGTAGCGGAGTGCTGGAGTCGCGCTAGCCTCGTGGGTGGGCGGGGGGGACGGCCCGGCAGTAGGCCCGCGTCCCGAAGGGCCACGCAGCAGGGCAGCCGGTCCGCAATGAGGTGACCGGGCGGGCCGTGGCAGGGGCTCGAGTCAGGATGGGACACCTCACCGCACTCCGGAGTCCCGGCTGGTAACACAGCAGAAGTCGAATCCCGGGTCCCGATCGGACCGCGAAGGAGGCAGGGGGTAGGCCGGCCAGGCCGATCACTTGTGGCCGGGGCTCCACTCCGACTCGTAGGCCGCACCAGGCTCCGTCGTTGGAATCTGCCAGAGGAGCTAAACCTCACCGCTCCACGCCGCTCGCCCCCGGAGACAACTTATGCAGAAATCAGGTGAGCTGCAGGCAGGGGAATGCAGGATAATCAGCTAGTATATTAGGGCTTAGGACGGAGCTGGAGAATTACACGTCCACCATCGACGGCTCCAGGCCACGCCCCTCAATGGCTTGCATAACAGTTATCCTTCCATTGAATAGGCAAAGTAAGTGGCAACCACTTCTAAAAGAAAGTCATTGTTATCATCCGAAAACAAGTCAGCCATCCAATTGAAAAAAGGAAATGAACATACATGGTCATTAATTACCGGAGCCTCTAGTAGCATCAGAGGAGAACTCGGTGAATTTTCAATGTAGCTGTGTGCCAAGAAATCTTGCGCCGCTGCAAAAATATTCCAATGACCCAGAATTCCATGTATCGCTGCAAAGGCCATAATCCGTCCATCGGAACAAAGCTGTTCATGATGAAGTAACGGATTCATGAGATGATTGTAATTCACTTCAGGAGGTACGGAGTTGCAGAGACATAAGTCCAGGGCCCACATGAAATCACAGCTCAGGCAATGAAATACAGCCTGCACACAGGTGAAATAGGAAAATCGAAACGATAATCCATATGATGCACTCAAAGTCGCGAGTAGCAGAATGCCATACTGGTCAAGCATCCTGTGGCGAAATAGTTCTAAGTGTTCCAGCTCGTTTGCGAAGGCAGGACGGGCATCCATTTTGTAATAACGAAAATAGGAATACAAAAGTTGCAGCTGCTGGTAGTAGATGAGGAAGTTCAGAAACATAGATCTGAGAGCATGGAGTGAGAGTAGCAGAATGCCTTTAAATGATTTGGTGCAAAAAAATCACCAAACCATTGGTTAGTAGTTGCAAAAAAAATAGTGCAGCTGGGAAGTGGAGGAGCGTTAAAGATTATGAGAGTCACCTTAGAAAATTGTAAAGGAAGGTCACTATTTAATAAGGTATGCAGTTTTTTGCGAGTGTTAGCTAAGTGAATGAGATATGTTTGTGAACAGTTGCTCGGGTAGCTTCATTTTGGGACAATAAGGCTGTTGTTCAAGTCTTGGGATGGAACTTTGAGTTCAAGGCCGTATTTTGCGGCCAGATGGAAACATCAAGGTTCCCATGCGTGGGTGGATGAAGTTTATTTTTACAGAGAGGCATATGCAGAGTGACTATTACAGACTAAAGCTTGTCGTTTAAAAAGTCATAGTAATTGACATTGCTTGAAAATAAATAATTACTGCTGAGTGTTAAGGTAAAATTCGGCATTATAGGAGATACCGGTGTACCTTTGAAAACACATGCAACATTACAGCGCTTCCTGTTAATTAAGTCATGCAATTGGTAGTGCCTGGATGTGAACGATTATGTGCAGCATTGATATTTTTGACACTGTGTACTTATGAGTAGTGGAGAAGTGACGCAATGAAATGATGTTAGGTGAGTGTAGTGTAGTTACGGAACGGAAAACCTTTAAAGAGAGTTACATTTAGTATGGAATACTTTTTATTTTTTAACAAACTTAGGTATGAGAATATTGCTATAGTGTCAGCGGGACTGTAAGTTGAAGTTTGATAAACATTAGTGAGATAAGTAAATTAAGGTTTATTTAACATGTGCAGCTAATAATCTGTGAGAAAAGGCAATAGTCTACAGTCTTGTAAATTGGGGTGCGCGACCCAGTGCGCGCACCCCGTAACTTTTTACGGCGAAAAAAAATGTTTCTTTCGCGTTCAGGGTCTATACTGGACCCCCTGAGAAAACCTACTCGGTTAGATAATCTGTACCTTCTCTCCTTTCCATGTTCTAACCCTTTGTTCAGTAGAATACATTCACTCGCAGTTACAAAATGGCGGGCAACACTTTCTGATTTCCTCCGATTCTAATGTTGACAGACGGTAAACAGCAAATCAGAATTCTGTAAACTGTATATTTTTGCAATTTTAAACAATAGGCAAAATAACTAAACTTAAAGTTCTGAAACTATCTTCAAGTGTCGTCTGCCTTTGCACCATTAAATTTTATTTATAAACCACGTGAATCACAGTCTTGTAAATAGGGATGCGCGACCGAGTGCGCGCACCCCGTAACTTTTTCAGAGAAAAAAAAATTTGTTTTCGCGTTCAGGGTCTATACTGCACCCCCTGAGAAAACGTACTCGCTTAAGTAATCTGTACCTTTTTCTCTTTCCATGTCCTCACCGTTTGTTCGGTAGAATATATGCACTCGCACTAACAAAATGACGGACAACACTTCCTCATTTCCTCCGAATCGAATGTTGACAGCCGTTGAGCAGCAAATTATAATTCCGCTAACTGTAAATTTTTGCATATTTGGAAAAAAAGGCAAAATTATAAAACTTTAAGACCTAAAACTATCTTCATGTCTCCTCTCCTTTTGCACCATTACATTTTAATTACAAACCACGTTTCCTTTTCATTACACAGGATTGTTTCTCGGTTTTGCACATTCAATGCATAGACACTTTTTCTTCCTTTTTAGTCAGTTATGCGGGTGTGCGTGAATGGCATTGTGATTTGCTGTTTAACGTCAGTAAAGATTCAATTCGGGGGAATTCAGAAAGTGTTGACCGCCATTTTGTTAAAAAACACCCTGCACATGATCTATATGTATTTAGGAAATAAATATAGAAAGTAAGATTGTGTAGCAGTGCATATCAAAAATATTGCATGTAGTATCCTGGTAATGTATGGTAGATTATATTGTAAATGATGATTGATTTTAAAAAAATGTGGGTGAAAAATTTGGCAAATAAATGTGGTTCACAAAGAAATCTGAAACTTAGGCTTTCCGATATATATTGGATAGAAAGTTAGGGAATGTATCTGTTAGGCATGATATTTGGTAGAATGGGTGTATGTTGTCTAATACATATGTCTGTATTATGTTAAGTAAAATTCAGTTGTTTATTTTTTTTAAAGAGTGTTTGGTGCTGAAAAGCAACAACCTGAGGTGAACGTGAGAGTATACAAACAGAAAATCCTTTTTTACAGGTGAGTTGATAATTTTTAAATGATAATTTTATTTTTGAGCAGATTACCATAATATGCATGTTTTTTAAGAAAATGTACACTGCTTCTCTTTTGCAGGAGGATTTTAAATTCTATTATAAACATGTCTGTACATGCTTGTAGTAGATATGTATTTTGAAATACGGTTCCATTGTTTATTGCTACAACCTTTTTATGGGTCGTGTCCATGTGTTATTTTCTATGCAGTTTTGGTTCATCTATTCTTTGACTGTAAGAGTTTGCTGTTTACGTGGATTAATTCTTGCTAAGTCATCATTATGTCTCTAACTTATGCTGTATCATTTGTGTACAGTCATTTTTCTGAAATTATAGAGGTGTATTATGACATGGCTGTTGGCGTGATGGGCATTTCGGATGCATTTTTGTGACTGTACTATCTATTTGCACTCTATTATATGCATTTGTACAGGTGTATTATGATGAGGTCAGTCGGACGCCATGGAGGGACTTACGGTGGGGCAGGGAGGAGGGAGGGGGAGGTGTAGGGTGGAGAGATCTAAAATGTGGCCTATAGATAAATTCAGGAAAGTATACAATTCAATTAATAAAATAAATTTTTTAGTGTACATAGCATCGCATTTTGGAATGCAGTGCACACTGCAAAATTCATTTAAATAATTAAATTATGTACTTACTACAAATTATATATATCCTGGTTTTTAGGTCCCTCCACTGTAGAACTCCCCCTCCTCGTCTGCCTGTCCCATCATAACTCCTTCCACGAGTTGCCGCTGAATATGGTTTCATATGGTTATGATGAAATGGTTTCCATTAGATGAAATTTACATGTTGAGTATGCTGTTAAAGGTAAAAGCAACTGCCTCTGTGGGAAGTAGCAATCTGTTTAGTGAATGTTTAATTGGTATATTGTGAGTCACTCCTTCAGTTTGCATATAGTTTGAATCACAGTTTGTAGTGGTGAAGTTAGAAAATAGATCTCTACAATTAAATTAGAAAGTGTATACATACTTCTACAGCACAGAAATGCAGAAAACAAATTTCACTTTGAAATGTGTTTTTACAGCATAATTTCAATTAAAGAAATTAAAAGGGATAGTGTTAATGTCTAGGATCATAGTATCAGTTTCTTTCTAAAATAAAGAGGTAGGTCCTATATTAATCAATGTAGTTAATGTCTTAAAAAGTATGAAAATGTATGTCGTTGAAAGATTAGTTAAGGTAATTTTTGGTTAACTAATCATAAAAAAGATATAATTTAGTCTTTATATTTTTTTAAAAGGACACAGAAGATAGAAAATAAAAAATAAAAGGGAAGATTACTCAGAAAATATGAATGTCCATTTTGAAATGGCAACTGAACTGATTGAAGAATTAATAGAAGGACTATTTGAAGAGGAAAATACAACAGAAAATGAGGAGTTTTTGGACTGCACTTTTGATAGTGCATATTTAGAAATGGTGGAAGAAGAAGAGAGTTTGGAAGAGGAAAACAATAATGAAGTATCTGATGAAATGATGCTACATGTGCTTCTGGAATATGAATTATTAAATTAATAAAATTATTTTTGTTTAAAAAAAAAACCTTCAAAACATTATTATTGTACTATTAATCGGTATTCTCTTTTTTTAGAATGACAGTAAAAGTTGTGATGAGGTGCATAAAAGATTAAAGTTATAGAAATAAAAAACATTAGGAACAACTACAATGCTTGAAAGTTAGAATAGTACTTATATGCCTGAAAAATTACATTCATTCAATACATGTGTAATGATAACACAGATATGGAGTGTCATAAATTTAGAAACAATATTCACTATAGGATCTTCTACTCTGACCAGAGACTGTTTCTTTGTCTTTATTCAAGTTATAAAATCAAGCAGTGGTTATAATTTGTATGTTATATGGTAGTAGGGGTCTATAATATTTTTTAACATTTTTCAAAACAGATTGTCATTTATATCACAAACATCAATCACTATGCCAACGAGAAATGAAAAAAGAAAGCTGTATAAAAAGACATACCATTTGAAGAGAAAAGAGGCACAAGATTTACCTAATCAACAAAGGACGGAGAAAAACAAGAGTGCTCCTGGTAAGAGCAGCAAGGATTTTTTTAAAAAATTGTGTCAAAGGAAAAATCAATTGGATAATGTTGAAAAGGAAAAACAGTTTTCAGTATCTACAAGGAGAAATGGAAGAAAAAAGAAAACGGTGTCTGAAAACAGTGGTGAGGAAAGTATGTACAGTAAAAGACGTACAAATCAGTTTGCGGAAATAAGGAAATGTATGTTTCATAATCAATCAATCAATCAATCAATCAAAGCATTTATATAGCGCACTACTCACCCGGAGGGTCTCAAGGCGCTGGGGGGGGGGTCCACTACTGCTCGAACAGCCAGGTCTTGAGCTGCTTCCTGAAGGCGAGGTGGTCTTGGGTCAGGCGGAGGTGGGTCGGAAGGGAGTTCCAAGTCTTGGCGGCCAGGTAGGAGAAGGACCTTCCTCCTGTGGTGGCTCGTCGGATGCGGGGGACGGCGGCGAGGGCGTGGCTGGTCGATCGAAGCTGGCGTTTGGGAGCGTAGAAGTTGACGCGGCTGTTGAGGTATCCTGGGCCTTGGTTGTGTAGGGCTTTGTGAGCATGGGTGAAGAGCCGGAAGGTGATTCTCTTGTTGACCGGGAGCCAGTGCAGGTCTCTCAGGTGTCCGGAGATGTGGCTGCGGCGGGGGATGTCCAGGATGAGTCGTGCTGAGGTGTTCTGGATCCGCTGTAGTCTCTTCTGGAGTTTGGCGGTGGTTCCGGCGTAGAGGGAGTTGCCGTAGTCCAGACGGCTGGTGACGAGGGCCTGGGTGACCGTCTTCCTGGTCTCGATGGGGATCCATCGGAAGATCTTACGTAGCATGCGCAGGATGTTGAAGCACGATGAGGAGACGGCGTTGACTTGTCTGGTCATGGAGAGGGAGGAGTCCAGGATGAAGCCCAGGTTGCGTGCGTGGTCTGTGGGTTTGGGTGCGCTGCCCAGGGCGGGGGGCCACCAGGAGTCGTCCCAGGCGGAGGGTGATGATCCCAGGATGAGGACTTCCGTCTTTGTTGTTGTTATAAATTTATTACAAAAGGAAAAAGTTTCTAAAAGGAAATCTGCTTTTTATAAGAAAAAGAAATATATAGAGGAAGTTGTGGATGATGCGTTCGAGACAAAAAAAATTGTTTATTTTAGTGCTTAAAAGAATAAATACACTAAATAAGGCAATCAGAGTTTTAAAAGCTAAGAGTAAATGGAAGAGACACATAAATAGAACTAATTTTTGTAAAAAAAATTCCGGTAAATGGATGCATACTTCAAATTCTGAGCCATTTTTTTATGAAGAGAGTTACTTTCAAAGTAACGATTTGTTGCATGCAGTTGACACCAGTGGTCGAGCGTATGAAGTGAAGGATGGCTGTCCTATTGAGAAAGAGAAAATTGAGGTCACAAATCCAGAAGGGGAAATAGGTGGAGAAGTTTTACAGGGACGTGTTCATGCTCCTGTTTATAGTTGGAATTGTAGTAGTATTTGCAGTGTACGACAGGATTCAATTGATTTCTTTCGCAATTTCTTACGTAATTACACTAAGGAAAGTCTAAAAAAAAAATTGTAATGTTGCAAGAATTAGATCGTTGCAGAGTGAGAGAAAAAACTGGTTTGCAAGGCCATTCTCTGGCTTGTCTTTCTAAAAAAATATGCCAGAGTGTTTTTCATCACTTCAGGATGTTAGCAGTGCATCATACCAAAATGAGAAAATTAGTTAGAAAGATGTATTATGCAAAAAGTCCAGCACTTAAACTTAAAGAGTTAAATAGTGCTCTTTTGCATGGATGTGCATTAGATGTGAAGAATATTTGTGCAGAAATTGAGGTAAGTTATTTTGCTTGAGATGAAGAGAATGTAGAAACTGATATAGTTATAGAAGGAAATGTGTTAGAAAATGTTGCACAGTTTAATACTGAAGAATTTGAACAGGAAATAACAAAGTTTAAGGTGATTGCAGGTGAAAAACCAAATTTAACCTGTGTGTGTTGTCTACGCATTCATTACAAAAGTCAAACTAGGTTAGTTGATTTATATTTAAAAAGTGAAGATGAAGATAATACTCAGTGGAGAGAGTTTGCGACTTATTTGCTGGTAGAAAACTATTTTGATTTGGGTTTTGAGCAACGTATTTGTAAATATTGTTATAATAAATTAAATGAAAATAGAATGCCTGCTAGAGCTGTATATAATAATCTTGAGTTGATAAATATTCCATCGGAACTGAAGGATTTAAATACTTATGAGACTATTCTGATTCAATGTGTACATCCTTTTCAGGCTATTGTTCATATGGAGCCTAAGACTGGGAAATTAAATCCTACAGATTTACAAAGAGGATTAAAGGGTAGAGTTGTATATTTGCCACTTGATTTAAAAAAAAATATGGAGACAATTGGTATTGAAAATGTAGAAGAGGAACCTCTAGTTATTCTAGTTAATGGTGTACCTACAAAGAGTAAGAAAATCTGGCAAAATTTAGTGGATGTTAGGAAAGTGAAAAAGGCAACGTTGTATTTAGTCAAAAATAATAAATACTATAAAAATGTGTATGTAGAAGAAGAGGATGTAAGTGAAGAAGAGGATAATGATTGGTCTTTTGGACAAATTGAAAAAGTCGACTTGTCCAGAACGGAAGAAATTTATGAACATTACAGTGTTCATCCACTGTATTCGAAAGAAGCAATGGGGAATGCTATTGAGTTATTTCAGATGAAAAAAGCAGAAGGAAGTCCTATTAGTGTATGGGAAAAAAGTTTGGAAGGTCGTTGTTTTCCACAGTTATTCCCAACAGGTGAAGGTCCGCGATATGATGACCGACCTATGCAGATTCCTGAATCTGAGTATCGGACAAAAAGATTATATGCAGAAGATCCTAGATTTCGTCAATGTATTCCATATTTGTTTCATCTTCTGTTTGAGAGTGACTTATCTGGTCTTTCTTATGCAGTAAACCATATCTTAAAAAGTGGAGTGCATCTGCAAAATGTTTCAGCAAAGGAATTTATGGATAAAGTGCAAGAGAAAGATAGTGTTTTGGATTCTCACCTAATTAATTTAATGGCATGTCAGCGTGGTACTAATGAGTATTGGTACCGTCGTCATGGAGATTTAAAATGCATGCTAAGAAACTTGGGAGCACCAACATGGTTTTTAAGCTGTGCAGAGTATGCCTGAGAAGATTTACTTGATTTTCTTCGGGAGGCGAATGTAAATATTGAAAATATAAACTACAAGACACCAGGAGAATTGTGTTTGTTGGATCCGGTTAATGTTTGCAGATATTTTAATCATAGGTTTGAAGCTATGATGTCTTTTATTACAAACAAGAAAAATCCTCCGCTTGGTGAAGTTCTGGATTTCTTCTGGAGAAAAGAGTATCAAGCAAGAGGTGCTCCTCATATTCACATGTTACTATGGATCAAGGATGCTCCCAAATTTGGAAAAGACTCCGATGACACTGTACTGTCTTTTATTGAACAATATGCCACTTGTGACATACCTAACAGTACAACTGATAAGGACTTAAGAGGAAAAGTGTTACGGTTTCAAAGACATCGTTGTGGAAAATATTGTCTGCGAAAATTCAAATCAAACGATAAATTCTATACTAAATGTCGTTTTGGATTTGCACGACCGGTGCTTTCAAAAGGAAGAGTCAACAATTTGATGTCAACTTTGCGACATAATATCAGAAGAAGATCACCCAAAAATACATACAATTTAAGAAGAGGTGAAGAGTCCAAATATATAAATGACTACAACCCTGTCATTTTGACCATGTGGAATGCTAACATGGATATACAATATGTTGCGGATAACTCTATTGCTGTGGCTCGATATGTAACGTCTTACATCACGAAATCTGAAAAGACGGAACTGAAGGAGATGTGGGAAGATATTTCTCATGAAAAGAGCCTAAGCAAGAAATTGTATACGTACAGTTTGAAGATGTTATCTCATCGAGAAATTGGCGCATATGAATGTTGTGATCGATTATCATCAGCAAATCTTTATGCGAAATCTCGAAGTATCCTGTGGGTGTGTTTAGGTCTTGCAGGAACACGAAGCCGTGTTTTGAAAACTGTGCAAGAAATTGAATATTTAGCACAGAAAGAACCAGACAGTACAGACATTCTGAAAACAAATATGTTGGATACATACTATCCAAATAGAAGTACTCTGCTTGAAAACATTTGTCTGTATGAAGTACTTGAAAAATACACTTTTAAAAGGAATATTAGAGAGAATGTTGAAAAAGGTATATACGCTGTGATTGGACAGGAAGGATGTCTGGTGAAACAAAGAAAAGGACACCTGATTAATCACCGAAAACTGAGTTGTGAAAATCCAGACAAAAGACTATTTCGCTCTTTTGCAACTCTTTAAACCATGGCGTACTGAAGAGGAACTACTTGGAGACTTCGTTAGTTATGAAGATTCCTTTAACGCATCAAAAAGTAGTATAGAATGTCCTGTTTTTAGTAATTATCTCAAAATGTTGAACGATGAAATACAGCAAGAAGCAACAATTGCATCGGAGATTGCTAGAGAAAGTTCACAAGATACTCAAAGTTCTGCATCGTTGAGTCAGGATCCACTGGGAGAACCAATTATCCGAAATGAAGCAGCCACTGCCATGGATGAGGTAGAAAGAGCAATGCAGCAAGCTCAAGAGGATATAATAAACTTAGAAGAATTGGAGAAGGAATTTAATCTTGAGCAAAGACAGATATATGACGAAGTGACAGAGCAAATTGAGCATGGTTTTCGTCATGACAAAAAAGAATGCTCATGTATGTCATTTGAACCTATTCGACTATATGTAAGTGGAGAAGCTGGAACAGGGAAAAGTTTTCTTATAAAAGGAATTACTACATATCTACAGCAAAGAACTGAGTCACCGTTGTCTTGTGTTGTTACTGCTCCAACTGGATTGGCAGCACATAATATTAAAGGTATTACTTTACATCGCTTACTGATGCTGCCAGTTGAACATGAAAATAAATTACAATATCACAAGCTATCTGGAGAGGCTTGTTATGAAGTTTATAGAGTTCTTAAAGAAATGAAACTTCTCATTATTGATGAGGTAAGTATGGTATCCAATTTAATGCTTGCTTTTGTACATTTAAGAATGCAGCAGATACTTAAAACTGACTATGATGTCTTATTTGGAGGGAAACATGTCATAGTTTTTGGAGATCTACTGCAACTAACTCCTGTGAAAGGACAATCTGTATTTGAAACTGTTACACATGAAGACACCAGAAAGTGTCTTGGCAGTATTGGAAATGTTAATATATGGTCACATTTCAAATATACTGAACTGATTCAAAATATGCGTCAGGCAAAGGATACTAAATATGGAAATATTCTTCAAGATATAAGGATTGGAAAACTAACTGAAGATGCGAAAGAAACTCTACGAACTCGATTACTTTGTAATTTGTTTCCCAATGAAGATAATGTACCTGAGAAAATATATAGTAAAGAGGTAAAAGATAAGTCAGTCATATGCTTGATGCCAACTCTAAAAGAATGCTCAGTTTTTAATGAGAAAATGTTGAAGTTGGAAAATCAAGAAATTAAGAAACTGGAAGCTAAAGATAAAATAGAGCATGAAGGAAGTACTATTGTTTTGTCTGAAAAATTAAAGTTAAAATTGGATACTCTTCAGAAATCTATATCTAAAACTGCTGGCTTAGAGAAGAATCTGCATGTATGTTTAAATTGTCGGATTCTTTTACGGAGAAATTTACTTGTAGAAAGAGGTTTGGTGAATGGAGCAATGGGTAATATTTTTGGTTTTGTAAATTACCCAAAGAGAGATGAGATTGAATTTTTACGAATAAAATTTGATGGAATTGAGGAAGTTCAACAATTCAGTCGCTGTTCAAGTCGTTTTTTACTTGTGAAAGACTTGTATGTCCGTCGGAAACAATTTCCAATTTGTTTGGCATATGCAGTGACTATTCACAAATCTCAAGGTTTAAGTGTAGATTGTGCTTTGGTAAATATTGGAAATAGTGTATTCAAAGATGGTATGGGATATGTTGCTTTATCACGAGTTAGAACTTTATCTGGACTTTATCTAATTGATTTTGATGAGACAAAGATTAGTGCAGATTTAAAATGTGTGAAGGAGTATAATAGGTTAAGAAGAGAATATGCTCCAAGTTTACCTCAATATCCTTTCATTAAAAAGAGTATAGTTGGTCAGAAAAGGAGAATTGAGGAACAATGTACTGAAGTAGTGAGAAACGAAGAAAAAAAGATGAGACTGTCATTGGTAGGAGTAAGAAAAAGGTTAGTACTACAGAGATTGTTGGATTTAAATTTGACAATAGGTCTGGTGTCTACTGCTATGCAAATGTAGTGGTTAATGTGGTTTTTTTCTAAAAAGTTTACAGCAACAGATTAGAGAAAATCAGGAGCAAACATTTTGTTGTTCTTTAAATTCTGTGTTTGAAAAATGTACCAGTGGTAATAGTGAAGTAGCAAGTGTTTCAGAAGTAAGGAATGTTTTAGACATATGTGCAGGAGTAAATCAATTTTCTCAGAATATTCAGCAGGATTGTCAGGAATTTATTATGTTTATGCTTACAGTTTTGGAAGAAGAAGGTGTAGGTATTGATAGTCTTTTTGGGCTATCTTATAAATGGGAACATATTTGCAATAATTGCTCATTTACAAGTAGTACTGAGATACACACAGAAAGATTTATATATTTAACATTACCAGATTGTGAAACAGTGTCCTTTAATAAACTAGTTAAAGATGCGTATCAGAACATGGTCTGCTCTCAATGTAAACAGAAATTAATATTAGGATGGGTGCACAGCCTTTTAATGAAAATTAATCCGGTTGGGTTCACCTTGGGTGGCGTTGATACCCCTAAAAACGCCAATAACAAGTGCATAGAATGTGATACCAGTGAATCACTGGGACCATCCCCTTGGGAACACCTTATTTTCCTCTTATCAACAGAGGATTCCACAAATGTTTGACGTTTCAAATTTCTTTTAATTCATCAATGTTCATCGAATATTAGTTCAAAGCATATTCGTTAGTCAATAGTTTCACTCATTAATGAGCATGAGTGGCATGTTTATCCATAAGACATCATTATAATTCAGAGTATCCAATGCATTTCGGGCTGTAGAATAAGCCCTTCATCAGGGAATAATGCTCTTGCTGACGCGATCCGGGATAATTAATTCCCCTTCTCTCGGGTGATGAGAGCGTGGTGTAATGTAACCTCTCTAGTCTTGCCAGGTGCCTCACGTCAGCGCTGACGTGAGGCACCTGGCAAGACTAGAGAGGTTACATTACACCACGCTCTCATCACCCGAGAGAAAGGGAATTAATTATCCCGGATCGCGTCAGCAAGAGCATTATTCCCTGATGAAGGGCTTATTCTACAGCCCGAAATGCATTGGATACTCTGAATTATAATGATGTCTTATGGATAAACATGCCACTCATGCTCATTAATGAGTGAAACTATTGACTAACGAATATGCTTTGAACTAATATTCGATGAACATTGATGAATTAAAAGAAATTTGAAACGTCAAACATTTGTGGAATCCTCTGTTGATAAGAGGAAAATAAGGTGTTCCCAAGGGGATGGTCCCAGTGATTCACTGGTATCACATTCTATGCACCTGCTCTCAATGTACCTCAGAAATGTTATCAACCTTATTTATCCACAGATATGGACAGTTTGTAATTTTAATGCTTCAACGATGCAGAGCTGATGAAAGTAAATTGTCAACTTCAATTAAAAATGTTGTGGCTTCTCAAATATCTATTTCTAGAAGAACATTTGTAACTGTAGCAATTATTTTTCATGAAGGGCCATCAATATCATCAGGACATTACATAGCTTATTTGAAGTGTCCAACTGGTTGGATGCTCTGCAATGATAGTCAATTAAGTTTTAAGAAACGTTTGCCTTCTGAGTTAAGAAATTCTTATCTGATATTTTTGGAACCAAAATTTCAGTGAAATTACTTGGTCTAGTCAGAGTAATACTGTAAAGATATGAAACTGTGTTGTTTAGAAATATCATGTGATTGAGGGTGTTCAAATCTAGAAATGAAACTTTTATGTGGCAAAGTGATAGTATCAGGTAAGGTTTCCTTAATGTTTATGGTACAGGACATGTTGGAATTAACTCATACTATTTGGCCATGCGGAAAACAATGAGATATCAAAATGTGGAATTGAGATAAATGTTTTTAGAACATATTTACTCTGAAGTTTGTTGAGAGGTATTAAAAAAAAGGAATTAACTCATACTATTTGGCCACGCGGAAAAGTATGATATCTAAATGTGGACTTGAGATAAATGTTTCTAGAACATACACAATTACTAAAAAAATAACGAATTAACTCATAGTATTTGGCCACGCGGAAAAAAATGAGATATCAAAATGTTGACTTGAGATAAATGTTTTAAGAACATAGTTGCACGGTTATTTGTTGAGAGGAAATTAAAAGTTACTGGTATACTTTAATTAGTTTGTAATTGTGGAGTATGTGGTGTGCTTACTCAAGAAATTGCGAATTAGAGAAAAACATTTAGGACATGTTTTTTTCTAGGTATTTATAGTATGTATAGAGATCTTGTACGGGTTTTTTAAACACAATCATTTTGATTGTGGTTTTTTTTCCCCGCTGTAACATGATGATTAGTATTGAAATCACTGTTTATAGTGAAAATCAATTTATCTGAGGACAGCAAAAATAAACCATGTAATATGTTGTCTAAGGTATTTTGTTACATTGGATTTGGAAATATGTATTATAACAGATTTCTTTATTGTCTTCCACAGATATTACATTTTTAAGGTAAGTACAACTAATCATATCTGAGAGTGTCGTGTACCTCTGTCTTATCCTTATTTCTTTCATCCTCTTCCTTTGTTAGTGGTGTTTAGACATGTTTATTCCCTTTAACTCATGCACATTTTGCATTTTAAATTTTCTATGCTGTTTCTCTTACATCTCTTTTGTTAATATTCTATTCAGTCTATCTAACTCTTCAGTTTGTTACTTACGTTGTTTTATACTGAGTCACCTTTATTGACCCTTTATCACCTTTGTTTCCTGAATATTAATTTCTTTGTTTTAGTGTTCCTTCCAATTTGTTCCCTTACTCTGCTTTCATTAATTATGCTCAATTTCCAAACTTAAATCTATAGTTTAGTTCTCTCATCCTACTTCATTTCTCTTTATCTGTCTCTCTTACACTCCATATCTGTTTCTATTCCATTCATCATCTGTTACTGATTCTTTTTCACTCTGTTTCTCTTAGTGTTGTTGCTTTATTTTATCTATCTCTTTAAGACATTTCAGTATTCTTAGTCTGTTTATTTTACAGACTGTTTGTTTCGTGTATTATCACTGATTATACTCTCATTTTGTCTCTCACTTTACTTTTCTTTAGACAGTCATTCTTTGAGTGCTATTATTTCTTTCAAATAATTGTGTCTCTGTCTTTTTCTGTCCCTCAGTCTTCTTTTCTTTCACTTTCTGTTTCAATCACTTCTACATTGTTTTGTTTCATTAAATGACACTATACCCTTATTTTTACTTTTTTTCAACAGATACCATGTTTTTTTTAAAGATTTTAAGTTTTTCTTTATTACTATTTCTTAGGTAAGTATAAAAAATAAAAATACTTTTTCATCACAGTGTCATTTTTTTGAGTATCCTGGTCATACCAGTGTTGTGTTTTATGTGAGCACTTTCATGGAGGCTGTACGGTCACAAGGAGTCTCTTAAAAATTAATTTAAGAAATCAGCAACATTTCAGTGAGTCAGTTCACTAATGCGGATGTGTCAAAACATTGCAGGTAAACGATATGTGTTAAAGAACTTTGGAGCATATTATCAAGGGGGTTTTATTCTGCTTTTTTGGCTTTAAAAGCCAAGAAAGCGGAGATAAAATTATCTCTCTAGTATGTAGATGATACTAACACCAGTTAGCGACATCTAATAACAGATAATGCGTATCTTGTGATTCGCTTTGTTTGTGTGTGAAATTTATTATTGTTGACATGCAAAGTTAGTATTGCAAGATGTTAGTGACTGGAAACAGTTCCTAACATTGCTATCTCCTTTTACCCACTTTTGAAGATATTTGTGCTATGGTCGAAAATGTCCAAAATCTAATAGCTGCCCCTGAGCAGTTCTTAGTTATGTCATGTAATGGTAGGTAGATAACATGACTAAGGCCAATAGTTCGGTAATGGATGAATATTGCTGACTTCACAACAATATTTATGTATTTGGACCAATTGTTATCACTTAGGACAGTGGTTCGTAAACAATGTTCACCTGTGGATTCCTTGACTTACTCAGCAGTTTACAGTGGTTGCTCACCTATTTTATATAACGGTTGGTAGGTGGTATGTACGTTCTGTTACCTTTCTTAAAGTAATTGGGACACATTCTTTCACTCATCCAATCATCCGTTCACTCATCCAGCCATCCGCTCTCTTAACCAGCCACCCTTTTACTTCACTGATGTATCCATGCTTTTCTCCATCTACCCCCTTTGACTTACTAACTAATCTTTATAATCACCCTTTCAGTTATCCATTCTTTTACTTTTTCACTTATCATTTTATCTATCCACGCATTTACTTGCCCATCATCTACCCGTTCACTTTTTATCTATCTATCCTTTCACACATCTATCCACTAAATCACTGATGCATCAGGTGCTGTTTTACTCATGCATCCATCCTTTAACATATCTATCCATTCTTCTAGTCATTTATGCAACCTTCCAGCGATACATCTATCTATTTATCTTTTCTCTCATCTATACTTACAGTCATTCATTTATGCATCCATGTTTTCTTTGATTATGTAACTATTCGCTTTTCATTCATCCATTCATTCTTTCAGTAATCGATCCAGCCATTTAGAGATTCCAAATTTATTTACTCACTCAGCTTTGTACTTTATGACCTGAGTCTTTCTCTGCAGAGTTGTAGGGAGAAGAGGCCTGTGAAGAACAAACTACAGCAAGGGGGTGGGGTGCGGTGGATGAGAGTTTACAATGCCTCCGTACATAGGGAGACTGAAAAGGTAGAAGTTATCAGTTATACATGATGTCCAGTAACAGGATGTGAGGTTACTGTAAAATGGTGTTGTTTCCATGGCTTTATGCACTGTTAAAAAAAATGGAGGGTTTTTTTCAAAGGATGTGTTGGATGTAATTCCGAGGGCACTTTAAGACACCTAAGCTACAAATATGCGTCTAGCACAGTGTTGGGCTCGACTGGTGTTATGTTGTATGTCTGATTGCATGTAGATATGTAGAATAGCAACTATCTTTACACAAAGAACAAGCAAAGACTATTGGTTTTGACAATGGGTGCTAGTTCCTTTAAGTACAAAAGCAGTAACCATGGCATTGTTGAATATATTAATGAAAATACTGCTGTTTAAAAATCATGAGAGAATGAAAGAACGTTAATCTGTTTTTTTAATTTTCCTTCATAGCCTTCTTTAAAGGAGGTGTTTTCTAATATGGTATGCTGGTGGTTTTATTTTTTTTATCTAAGATAATGCTTTCTGTTCGTTGAGGCAGGAAGAGCGCTATCTGCTTTAAAAAAACCTTGACTGCCATATTCTCATTCAGTAAGTGCCAATAAGTTCCATAGAGAATTTCAGTGTGCGGGAGGGGTGCTCCTGTAGCAGTGAAATCCAACGCCGTTCGACCAGGGGCTGTCAGCCTTCTCACAGGGGAGGAGCGCGCAGCTCTCTGAGATGGATACAGTTACACATAACAGGGTAGTGACGTCTGTGGAATTTATGGACGGTTGGTCACCCTAGTGTGCGTTGTGTCCTTGGCCCTTCATTACGGCGGACTGGGGAGCCACGGTGCACAGTTTGGGAATCACAAGTTTTAAAAGTATCGCCAGAATTTTCCGCAGTGTAACTACGTCATTATTAATTTAAATATATATGTGATAGTACCCCTGTAACAGACAGCGGCAGTTGACATTACCGCGTGAAAACAAGCGTTGTTTTTATACACTAATGTGTGCTTTGTAATTAGGAGAGGGGGTTGATTTATTTTTATTTTCCACACCTCCATGTTAACGCTGCCAAATGCTTCATCAAAGCAGGCCGTGGCACTCGTACGATAAAGAAGTTTATTTAAAGTGTTTTTCTAATAATAGCCGTGTTTGTGATAGTATTTTCGTCTCCAAACACATTTTGCTTGTGGTTTAACGTACGCCTCCTATGCATGTCATTAACTGTTTGTGCGGCACACATGCAAAGTGCTCTTACCGCAGGCGGTGTTATGAAGTTGTCACAAAGGTGTTCAGGAACATTTACAAGGATACGGAAGACATTATCGCTGCCTTTAACGGCAGGAAGTTGCCGATATAGGGGCAAAAACGGCGTTCATAATATGCTTTATAAATTGCAGTCGAACGTAATGTTAGATATAAAGACATATAACATACATTTCGATTGGAATTTGTAGAACATAGGGGCATATTATCAAGGACGGTCGATACATTTTCGCCGCTTTTATCGACAAGAACTTGCCGATAAAGCGGTGTTAATGGGCTTGATAATATGCCCTATGGAAATTCTATCGAAGCCCATGTGAGATGTGAAAACATCTAACATGGGCTTCGACAGGAATTCCATACAGTATATTATCAAGTCCATTATCGCCGCTTTATCGGCAGTTTCCTGCCGATAAAAACGGCGATATTGTATCGCCCGTCCTTGATAATATAGCCCATATTATGACGGCGATTATCCTTGGTTTTAGAGCAGCGTTCTGGCGATAAAAGCGACGATAAATTATCACGTCTTCTTCATAATATGCCCCAAGTATTGCCGCATTCTTTAATAATTGTTCTGAAAATGTGGCGATACTTTAGCTTATGAATAGAGCTCTTTTTGGTACAATGAGGTAGTTCTGAAAAGAACTTTTTGTTTTTTTGAGTTTTGTTGTTTTTTTACTTTTTTTTTATTTTTGGACACGTTTTTTATTCTTTATAATTTGTTAAACTGGAGCCAAATTTTTGAACTGTAAAACAGGAACATAAGAAGTTGGTAAAACATTAGATACATTCAAATCTTTCATGGTCATGAATTCTTCTTTCGACAAGAGTGAGGCTCTGCTCCCCGTATACAATCATTCCTTCACACTTGTTGCATTTCATATGCACTTTCGACAAAAATGGTTTCAACTCCAACTGTGCAGTAGATGGAGATACAGGTCCTCTTCTCGATGAAGTACTGGCCACAGCTGGTGGTAGTTCTGTTGCCAGAGCTCTTGTCGCTGCCTGTGCATATTGCACAGCATGGACTTGGCTCACATGTCTCTACATGGTATGAATCGAAAAGGAATACTTTTTGGAAGGATTACCTCTTGAAAGTACTGTGTCACAAATTGTGCAAGTTACTTTCGGAGCATTTACTTTTTTTTGATCTTGAGGATAGGTGAAAAATTGCCAGATGAAAGATTCTTTTTTTTTCTTTAAATGTACACGAACATTTTCTTTAGATTCCGAGGATGAATTGTGTGCGGCAGTCATTTCAGCAAAGTCTTCGGAAAGATGAAAAAGGTTCTTCTCCGTTCAGCGCCAAATAGATAGTGAGGGAAGTTGGTGGTTTCTGGAAATTTGCAGAATAGAAACTACTATGAACCAATAGGAAGTGTTCTTTTCAAGTCACATGATTTGACATGCGCGTATTAAGACGTATACGTGGTGACGGAATCCGGACACGTATGTTAGGATGCAAAGCAAGGGCAGGGATAGTCCTTTTTTAGTGTTCATGGACTGCCACCACATGATCAGACAGGAACTGAATATAAGTCTGTCCTACCTTCATTTCCTTGCTAGTTATTGCTTCCTGTGAGGTTCCTGGTTCCTGGTTGCTGTTGGAGTACTTCTTGCTCTTACTTGATATTCCTCACGGGCTCGTGAGGCGTAGAATCTAGTACTCTCCCCTTGAGTAATTTTCCTTTTTTCTGACCTGCTTGTCCTCCACTTCCCTCCTTGTTTTCTTTTGCCCCTCCTAGCTAGTCAGTCCTGTCCCTGCCCCTTCGTTTTGCTGTTTATTTCATTGCACTCGTTTTTGGAGGTTAGTACAAGAGATAGGGGCTCCTATCTGCCTCCGTTTGTTTTTTGTGGTCTGACCTGTTTTACAGAGGCGAGGAGACGCGGCACATTGCGGGGCTTCGGCTTCGTGCCCCGCCCCCTTGTGTAGCCACTCCACATCGTTATGCGGAAGTGACCCGTTTTTCGGGTCATTCCGCGAGTGCAAAGGAAGCTGATTGTATTTCTTTTCCCTGGCCTGTCCTACTCCCTTGCCTTCGTTTTGGCATTCAAGAAAGGTTTTTTTTTTAGGTGTGCTCTTCTGAACTCTTGAGCTCTTCTTGCCTTTTTTCCCCTAAAAAAACAGTCTTCATTTTAATCAGGGTGACATCATATTTACAACAAAACACGTCTTTTCTTGGGTCACTGTGGTTTGATACAAACTCGCTTCCTACTACTGCCAAGTGTACTCTTCGTGGCAAAGCCTGCATTGTACATAGGTAAGCTGGGTGACTGTGGTGGCAGGGCATGTTCACTGGCATTGGAGGGGGTTTTGGGTTTCTCTCGTTTGTTTTACAGTCAGTGATGTGTACCTCCTCTTGTTTGTGTGCATAGGTGCAGAGGCGAGGAGACGGGAGCAGTGTCCTTTTACCTACTACAGGGTGGAAGACTGGGTGTCACTACAATACCACCCTCTTTTCAGGTCCATTCGCGCGCCCACAGTTGTTTTATCTGTGAGGTGGCACTTGGGCAGGGAGAGGGGATTGGTGCATTCTTCACTTCGTTCCTGCAGTGCACGTGCTGAGTGGGCGGAACCACAACAGAATAACTAGCCCAAGTGTTACAGCACTGCCCGGACGAAGATGAATGAGGATTCAGGGAATCCCTTGGGTGGAGGTACGGGTGTGCCCACCATGCAGGACGTTATGGGAGCTTTGACAGCGTTACAGGCTCAGGTGCAGGATTTACGACAAGAGAACCTAGGGCTGAAACAAGAGTTGGTGGCAGTGAGAGCCAGGGAACAGTTACAATAGAGGGGGCAGGCAACAGTCATTCAGCCAGCGACTTTCCAGTATAGTGGTGGGTCAGGTTCAAGTGGAGCGGGAGGAGGGGTTCCTCTCGCTGTTACGGTGAATACCCCGGTTGCTGTGCCCTTGGCTCCCCCTGAGAGGTTTTCTGGGGATAGTGAGAAGTATGCCACTTTTATGAACCAGTGCCAGCTGCATTTTATGTGCAAGCCTGGTGCCTTTCCGGATGACTCGGCTAAGGTTGCCTTCACTATCTCATATTTGGCTGGCACTGCTGCTCAATGGTCTATTCCCCTGATTGACAGTAATGATCGCGTGTTGTATGACTATGCGGCATTCAAGGAGTTGATGCGGGGCTTGTTTGCGAAGCATGCATTCATGCAGGCGAGTGACGCAGAACTCCTAAAGTTACGGCAGGGCAGGCAGGATCTATTGTCCTATATAGCCTCGTTCAATCGGTTGGTATCTGAAACCCATTGGCCAAGAGAGAAAAGAACTTCCCTGTTCTACCAAGGCCTTTGTGAGGAACTTAAGTATGTGGTGTCTCAGGTGGTAGATCCGCCAGGGGATTGTGCAGCGTTCATTGATCTGGTGGTCAAACTAAACCATCGACTGGCGGAGAGACGTGGGGAACGTGGTCGATATCAGGTATCACGGGGAGGTTACGTTAAGCCAGAGGTAAAACGATAGGGGATAGCAAAACAGCGCCCGAACCTATGGAGATAGGAGGGATGCGTGGGCCTTTGACTCCTGAGGAGAAAAAGAGGAGCAGGGAGTTGAATTTGTGTCTGTATTGTGGACAGGGAGGCCATTTTGCCAGGGAATGTCCTGTGAAGCCATCGGGTATGGGGTATGGCAAGAAGGTAGCTTTTGTGCACGTAGAGGGACACAATTGCCACCAGAAGGAACGATTGAGACAGTATGACATGTTGGGAGCAGTTGATCAGGCGCCAAGGCATTTTATCATCAATGCCCATCTTTTGCTTTCTGTGTCCGAACGGGTCCCTGTGTCAGTCTTGTTGGATTCGGGTGCAACCGGTAATTTTATTGATATATCATTGGCTGAGAAACTAAGGATTTCATGTCATCAGAAGGAACAGCCAGAACCGGTGAGAGCCATAGATGGGACTGAATTGACGTCCGGATGTATTACCCGTCAAACCGTTCCTTTACAGTTGTTGTGCGAGAACGGGCATTCAGAAGCTGTGGTTTTTTATTTGATTGATGCACCTTCTTTTGGCCTGGTGTTAGGGGTTCCTTGGTTGCAGGAACACAACCCAAAGATCGATTGGGTGCAGCGGTTGGTGACGTTGGATTCCGCTCATTGCCTGAGACATTGTTATCTTGAGGCTAGGGAGCGGATTCACCCTTTGTCGTGTGCGGTGACTGAAGTGAGCGCCGTTCCTTCACAGTATTCAGAATTTAAGGGGGTCATTGACAAAGGATGTTCTCAGGGTCTTCCCCCGCATTGGTCATTTGACTGTAAGATCGATCTGGTGCCGGGCGTTCCGCTACCCTGTAGCCGTATTTATGCCTTGTCGGAACCTGAAGAGGTGCATCTGAAGGAGTACATCGAGGAGATGCTGCGTTTGGGCTACATCCGTCCCTCCACTTCGCCTGTGTCATCGGCGATCTTCTTCATTCCGAAAAAGGAGGGGTCCTTGAGAGCCTGTGTAGATTATAGGGCCTTGAATAAAGCAACAGTAAAGAACAAGTACCCTCTTCCACTCATCCCCGTGTTATTGGACCAGCTTCGCAAAGCCACTGTATTTACTAAACTGGATTTGCAGGGCGCCTACCATTTGATACGAGTTCGACCCGGGGATGAGTGGAAGATGGCTTTTAAGACCAAACAGGGACTGTTTGAATATTGCGTAATGCCGTTCGGCTTATGCAATGCGCCGGCAGCGTTCCAGTTCTTTATTAATGAGGTCCTTAGGGAATATCTGGATAGAACTGTCATCGTCTATCTGGATGACATACTCATTTATTCGGAAACGGGTGCTGAACATAAAGATCACGTGACACAAGTGTTAAGGAAGTTGCAGGAACACCATCTGTATGCAAAGTTGGAGAAGTGTCAGTTCAGCTCCCCTGAAGTGGAGTTCTTGGGGTTTATTATCTCTGCGGCTGGAGTCCGGATGGACCCAAAAAAGATTCAGGCAATTGTATCCTGGCCCATACCGTCTACTGTGAAGCAAGTCCAGGTGCTCTTGGGTTTCGCCAACTTTTATCAGCGGTTTATTTCCCACTTTTCTGATGTAGTGGCTCCCATGACCCGTTTGTTGCGGAAAGGGGTTCCCTTTGTATGGTCTACTGAGTCACAGGAAGCATTCCGACTGTTGCTCGAACACTTTACAACAGCACCCGTGTTGGTGCATCCTGACCCTGCCTTACCGTTCTTTGTTGAAACCGACGCTTCTATGTGTGCGGTGGGTGGGGTGTTGTCCCAACGGGATGAAGACACTGGCCATATGCATCCCATCGCTTTCTTTTCCAAAACATTGTTACCAGCGGAATGTAATTATACGGTGGCGGAGAGGGAATTGTTGGCTGTGAAGTTGGCTTTTGAGGAGTGGCGTTACTATCTATGGGGTGCACGGCATGTTATTACTATCTACACCGACCACAAAAATCTGGAGTTTTTCAGGTCTGCTAGGGCGTTAACACCTCGTCAGATGCGGTGGGTTCTATTTTTTAATGAATATGACTTTGTCATTACTTATTGACCCGCAGCACAGCAGATTAAGTCTGACGCCCTATCCCGGATTCATGTTGGTCCTGGTGATATGAGTTCCTTGAGTGACGTTAGGCCAATGATTGATGGTCAAAGGATCATTGCGGCTGTCACAGCTAGCAATTTTTCTAATCTGGTGAAGGAGCGCTTAGGTCAGTTGGACATGGCTCCGTGGTTGTCATTGCCCCAGGTCAACTTGCGGGATGGATTGTTATATCATGAGGGGAGGTTGTTTATTCCGCCGGTCTTGAGAGAGGAGGTGTTGGAATGGTGTCATTCCTCTGCATTGGTGGCACATCCCGGGATAGGAAAAACAAAGGAATTATGCATGAGATGGTTTTGGTGGGAGTCTATGGCGAAGGATATCCAGAACCATGTGACAGCTTGTCCTATATGTGCCATCAACAAACCCTCGCATTGCAAACCCTCTGGTCTTCTGCAGCCCTTAAATGTCCCTCCTTCCCCTTGGCATACCATCAGCATGGATTTTTTGACTGATTTACCATCAGTGAACGGGATCACCGCCATTTTGGTGGTAGTGGATCTATTCACTAAAATGGCACATTTCGTTCCGTTGCACAAGATCCCTACGGCTAAGGAGATGGCAGTGGTATTTATGTCCGAGATCGTGAGGCTACATGGCATGCCGTCGGCAATTATTTCCGATAGGGGGGCTCAGTTTGTATCTCATTTTTAGACTGAGCTTTGTTTGGTGTTGAAGACTGAGATACGATTATCATCCGCGTATCATCCTCAGTCGGATGGGCAGACTGAGCGCACCAATCAGACCATGGAGCAGTATTTGAGGTGTCCGGTTTAATCTTTGTCTTGCGATTGGCTGACTGCTTTGCCCATTGCGGAGTTTGCATATAATAACAGCTTGCACTCCGCATTGGGTATGACACCCTTCTATTGCTCCTTGGGATACCATCCTAGGGCCATCGCTATTCAACCCACTCGGCATGTGCCAGCCATTGATGAAGTATGCAAGAAGCTGAGTGATATCTGGGGTTTGGCTCGAGTGAGGTTGTTGGAAGCTAAGGCTGAAATGAAGAGGCAGGCAGACAGACATCGGGCCTCGGCCCCATTGTATAAGGTGGGCGATATGGTTTGGTTAGCCTCCCGTAATTTGAGGATGCAGGGTTCCCGTAAATTGCAACCCAGATACGTGGGCCCTTTCCCGGTAGTACAGGTTGTTATTACAGTAGCCATGAAGCTTCAGTTACCTCAGGATTATAAGATACATCCAGTGTTCCATACTTCGTTGCTGAAGCCATATGTACCCTCGGCTCAGGTGTTACCCCCGCCCCCGCCTTTGGTTATTGATGGGGAAGTTGAGTTTGAGGTTCGGGCTATCTTAGACTCAAGGCGTAGGAGGGGCCGCCTGTATTACCTGGTTGACTGGAAGGGATATGCCCCGGAGGACAGGACATGGGAGCCGTCCGGGGGGGTGCATGCACCACGCTTGGTTCGTATGTTCCACAGGAGGCATCCTGCTAAACCCCGCCCTGTAGGGAGGGCTATTGGGGGGGGGTACTGTTAGGATGCAAAGCAAGGGCAGGGATAGTCCTTTTTTAGTGTTCATGGACTGCCACCACATGATCAGACAGGAACTGAATATAAGTCTGTCCTACCTTCATTTCCTTGCTAGTTATTGCTTCCTGTGAGGTTCCTGGTTCCTGGTTGCTGTTGGAGTACTTCTTGCTCTTACTTGATATTCCTCACGGGCTCGTGAGGCGTAGAATCTAGTACTCTCCCCTCGAGTACTTTTCCTTTTTTCTGACCTGCTTGTCCTCCACTTCCCTCCTTGTTTTCTTTTGCCCCTCCTAGCTAGTCAGTCCTTTCCCTGCCCCTTCGTTTTGCTGTTTATTTCATTGCACTCGTTTTTGGAGGTTAGTACAAGAGATAGGGGCTCCTATCTGCCTCCGTTTGTTTTTTGTGGTCTGACCTGTTTTACAGAGGCGAGGAGACGCGGCACATTGCGGGGCTTCGGCTTCGTGACCCGCCCCCTTGTGTAGCCACTCCACATCGTTATGCGGAAGTGACCCGTTTTTCGGGTCATTCCGCGAGTGCAAAGGAAGCTGATTGTATTTCTTTTCCCTGGCCTGTCCTAGTCCCTTGCCTTCGTTTTGGCATTCAAGAAAGGTTTTTTTTTAGGTGTGCTCTTCTGAACTCTTGAGCACTTCTTGCCTTTTTACCCCTAAAAAAACAGTCTTCATTTTAATCAGGGTGACATTATATTTACAACAAAACACGTCTTTTCTTGGGTCACTGTGGATTGATACAATCTCGCTTCCAACTACTGCTAAGTGTACTCTTCGTGGCAAAGCCTGCATTGTACATAGGTAAGCTGGGTGACTGTGGTGGCAGGGCATGTTCACTGGCATTGGAGGGGGTTTTGGGTTTCTCTCGTTTGTTTTACAGTCAGTGATGTGTACCTCCTCTTGTTTGTGTGTATAGGTGCAGAGGCGAGGAGACGGGAGCAGTGTCCTTTTACCTACTACAGGGTGGAAGACTGGGTGTCACTCCAATACCACCCTCTTTTCAGGTCCATTCGCGCGCCCACAGTTGTTTTTTCTGTGAGGTGGCACTTGGGCAGGGAGAGGGGATTGGTGCATTCTTCACTTCGTTCCTGCAGTGCACGTGCTGAGTGGGCGGAACCACAACAACGTACGTCATTTGGAAGTATCGGTCTAATTTAATGAAGTTTTAAAATGTGAAAAGGAGGAAAGGTAGACATTCTCTGATGTTGTATACCTTCATATGGGGTCTCAAGAACAATACCGATAAAGTATACATCCTTTTTTTAATCTTTAAAAATACCGGGGTGCACGCACGCGGTCGCGCACCACTGTACGTTTTCCAACATTTAGTGAGAAGTCTGAAAACGTTAAAAAGAAGGTAAGGTCAAGACTTCGTAAACCACTAAAGATTTATAAGGAGTCCCGAAACAATTCTGACAGTGAAGAAAAGTTTGTAATCCTATGAAAACATTTCTCGAAATACTATGATAAAACTATAGAGTACATTGAAAATATAGTTAATAATTCGCATTTTAAAAACCTTTGAAATTCACTGAAAAAACCATAGGTTTTATACACGTTATAGTTAGGAAGTAGCATTTGAAAACCCTATGAAATTCACTGAAAAAACCATAGGTTTTATATATGTTATAGTTAGGAAGTAGCCTTTAAAAAACCTATGAAATTCACTGAAAAAACCATAGGTTTTATATATGTTATAGTTAGGAAGTAGCCTTCAAAAAAACCTATGAAATTCACTGAAAAAACCATAGGTTTTACACACGTTATAGTTAGGAAGTAGCATTTAAAAAACCTATGAAATTCACTGAAAAAAACATAGGTTTTACACACGTTATAGTTAGGAAGTAGCATTTAAAAAACCTATGAAATTCACTGAAAAAAACATAGGTTTTACACCAGTTATAGTTAGCTGGAAATTTTACTCGCATAAAACCATTGAAATTCCCACGTTATAGTTAGTTGGACTCACTATAACTTGCGCGTGCAATGCACTGCTGATGACGTCACATATTACATCACTCAAGACATGGTCAGTGACATCACTCATGACATCACTGATGACACCATCCAGTGAATGTATGTCTTTCTGAAAAATAAATATTAGTGAGTAATGTTTACATTTTCAAATATATGTATTATTGTTTCACTTTGTGTATAAGTGGCTGCATGGGTTGGTGAGTAGCTACATGTGTATGTATATGGGTTATTAGATGCTTTTCTTAGTATCAGTATGAGTGTTTGTATGGTTTGGTGGGGGTATTACTTAGCACATAGATGCATGAATGACTGACTTTCTCTTTGTATGTGTTTTGAAGACAGCATATGTACAGGACTGTATGGGTGGATGAGTGTGTGTATGTGTGTGTTAGTGTATGTATTTTTTGTATGTATTTTATTGCTTGTTAAGCGTGACTGTCACCCAAAGGGCATCCTGGCGCTGAGACCGATCCAGAACCATCTATTACATGAACTACACTACCCTTGGAAACAAATGGGTCTTTAAGTCCCCTTTAAAAGTGAGTAGATCAAGGCTACTCCTCAATGTCAGAGGCAGAGTGTTCCACAACTTGGCGGCCGTAAAACTAAAAGCACGTCCGCCCATCCTCACTCTATGTATCCTGGGGACCCTAACCAGGAACGCCGAGGAGGATCTCAGAGGTCTAGTGGCCTGATACCAAGAAAAGAGACTCTGAAGGGGTAGTGGTCCCAGTCCATGCAGGGCCCTGAAGACAAGGCACAAGGCCTTGAATGCAATTCTCTGCTGGACCGGAAGCCAGTGAAGATCGGCCAGAGCTGCCGATGAAGAAGAGGAATGCGGGCGAGACAAGGCTAATTTAGCGGGCATATTCTGAATCCTTTGGAGTTTAAGGACCAGGGTCTTCGGGGCTCCCAGAAGTAGTGCGTTACAGTAGTCTAACCTACTGAGGATGGAACTACGCACTACCTCTGCTCTGGAGCCCCAGGGAAGAAGTGGCAAGATTTTCCGAAGCGCACGAAGCAGGCCCATGCATGTCGCTACCGTCCTATTTACGGAAGCATCCAGCTGCAAGTTGGGTTCGAACAGAACTCCCAAATTGCGAGCCGATTCTGCCGCCTCCACCGAACCCGGGATAAAAGATGGCCAAAAGTCAACCGGTAGTGTACGAGAAATTCGGTCCGAGGAGCAGTAGAGTACCTCCGTTTTCGACCCATTGAACTGCAATGAATTAGCTCGCAGCCATGCTGCTGTTGCCAACATGCAGCGGTGAAAAGAGTCCCTTGAGATTGTCTCCGGTCCCTCAAAGGAAAAAAGCAACTGAGTGTCATCGGCATAATTGATGACTGATATGCCGAATGACTTTATCAGTGCTACCAAGGGACGGAGATATATGTTGAATAGGATTGGGCTAATCGCCGATCCTTGAGGGACTCCTTGATTCACCTGCCGAGTGGCTGATCGAAAAGGTGGTAGTGCCACAGCTTGTTGCCTATTATCCAAATAGGAAGTTAGCCAATTCAAAGCCAGACCACTCAGTCCCGCACTCCGAAGACGGCCTAATAGTACTTTATGGTTCACCGTGTCGAACGCGGCCGACATGTCAAGTAGCACTAAAAATGCAGACTTGCCTCTGTCGACCCGCGTTCGTAGCTCATCCAACACGGTGACCAAGGCAGTCTCGGTGCCGTGAGCCGGTCTGAAGCCGAATTGAACAGCATCCAGGCAGAGATTAGTTTCCAGGAAGTTGGATAAGGCCCTTGTCACCCATCTCTCAAGAGTTTTTATCGCGAATGGTAATAGCGAAATCGGCCTATAATTGGCCGGGCAGAGAGGGTCCAAAGAAGCCTTTTTCAACAAAGGTGTTACAATTGCCATCTTCCAACTGTCCGGAACTGTTGCAGTTGTCAGTGATTGGCAGCAGATGGAGTGCAATGGGGGAAATAGCTCGTCTTGAAAAGCCTTCCAGATTTTATGAGGCATTGGATCAAGCGGCGACCCTGAGGATACGCCGTTGGCCAGAGTACAAAATTCCTCCAGCGAGGGAACTGGAAAACAGGACAGCTGAGACAAATCATTTCCAACATTTGCCCCCCCGGATCCCAAAGTATCAGAAGGCTCCGAAAAGGGGAATGTAGGCAACAAAGACTGTTCAGATCTAGTAAGTCTAGTCAAGATATTCCTGATTTTCTCCTCGAATGCAAGGGCCAAGGAATCGCACAGTTCCTGCGAGGCCGGTATTGTAGGCGCCGTACACGATGGGTCGGACAGACTCTTAACAAGCCTGAACAGGGTCTGTGATTTATTAGAGGCCTTCGCCAGAGTGTCTTCTAGGAACTTGGCCTTTGCACTTCTTAGCTGGGCCTTGTATTCATGCAGGGCCACTTTATATGCCGCCTTATCCTGTTAGTGAGTGAATGACTGTCTCACTAGGGTCTTTATCAGTAACTACATATGTTTTAATCTAGTATATGTGAATATTGATGTATATAAGTGAGTATATGTGAGAGTAAGAGATTGTAAGAGTTCCTGTTTAAATAAGTATGTGTTTTTATAAGTGATTGTTTAAGAGAGTAAGTATGTGTACGTTTCCTTAGAAGTAAGGTGGTAGTGTGTGTATATCTGTATATGCAAGTAAATAGATATTCAATAGTTTATTTGCATGTGTGAGTATGTGTGTGAGTAACTTTTGGATGACTGTCGGTATGTAACAGGATGTATAGGTGTATCACTACATATGATGAGTGAGTATATGTATGAGTGACTATATAAAACTGTTTGTGAATGACTGGATGTGTATATAGATGGTGGAATTATTTAATTGGTTGTTGTAACTGATATGGGTATCTCCATTGTTTTGAAAATGTTAGTTTCTATTTTTGAATATGTGTTTCAAGGGTTACATTACAGTGAAAGGAGGTCTGTCACTCTGTCACAAGGATGGTGTCATCAGTGATGTCATGAGTGATGTCACTGACCATGTCTTGAGTGATGTAATATGTGACGTCATCAGCAGTGCATTGCACGCGCAAGTTATAGTGAGTCCAACTAACTATAACGTGGGAATTTCAATGGTTTTATGCGAGTAAAATTTCCAGCTAACTATAACTGGTGTAAAACCTATGGTTTTTTCAGTGAATTTCATAGGTTTTTTAAATGCTACTTCCTAACTATAACATGTGTAAAACCTATGGTTTTTTCAGTGAATATATATATATATAAAATTCGATGTTGTGTACAACTATATTTTTAACATCGATATTTTGTTTCCGATATTTTTGTACTTACCTGTTTAAGTATAGGGAGTTGATATTTTTGCATTCTATATTTTGTATTCATATTTTTTACTTCTATATTTTTTACCTCAATATTTTGTCCAGTTCCGGAATACATTTGAACAATTTAAGGATATTCCTTCTAATCAAAATGTCGTGCGGACCTTGAGTAGAGTACTTTGGAATAAATAACAGTTTTGATGATAGATTTGTTGTGGTCGGATTCCGTTGTGATGCCATATAGTTGCTCTTATCGTTTTTTTGTGAAGAGTTGTTGCTCCTTTGTTCGGTAGTTACTCGTTACTGATGTCCCTCATGTTCGGCACGAGTGTGAAGGACCACCTTATTAGGAACATTTTTGCACATGTTTATAATATTCAGATTTTTTGCAAACGTTATCCGAAAGCCTCCTTACCACCTAACTTTGATTCATCGTTGGGCTGCTCTGTGCTTACTATTCTTTGTTTTGACTTAATCATGTTTGCCATGTTCATGGGGTTTGTTGGGGCTTCAATTCCAGTCGCTGGAGATTTCAATGAAGAAACTGGCTCAGAGTCCTTTTTTGACTCAGCTGGGGTCAGGGGTTTTAATTCCTTCAGTGGCGATTCCAGCTTATGCCGAGGGATTTGCCTAAGTTGTTATGGTTGCATAATGAGGATGTTACATTACATGTCGGCACAGCTGAGGTTTTTGGGGATAATTGTTGTGACAAAAACAAACTGCTGTCGGGACTTGCAGTGCTTATCAAGCCAGATTGAGTATTGCTTTTATGTGTTGGAATAGGATTGCTGATTGTATTTTGTATCGCAGCACTGCGCTTGTTACGCTTTTTTCGCAATCTTTTTTCCCGTTTTGCTCAGCTGTTGTTTTTGTGGTGGTTTGTTTATTGTTCCATTTTCCTGGCCAGTGTACCCGGGATCATCATTACCCAATGAAAATGTGGTCCTTGACATGGTTTGTGGTTCTGTTCTCAACACTGATTGGTCCCTGTTATCTGATTTAACTTGCTGGGGAGTTCCATGCTTTGTGGCTGCAGCTTGATTTTCAGGGGATGGGTCAGCCGCAGGGACGACTTTCAGCGGAGTGAAGGCGCTTGCGCCTAAGGCCTTGTTTCCTGTATTAATTTCTCGCTTTACACTATCTCATTAGAGGCTGTCTGCATGGTTAGGTCAGTTGAATGTGAATGCTGGTACTGGGGTTTATCCTGCAGGGTTGCTGGTAATTTCCTAATTTCTGTTAGAACTGTAGCAAGGAACTGGGGAAGGGAGGACAGGCTATTGATTATTGGAGAGCAGCGACATACTGATTGAACCATTTTAGCATTGGATTGTGCTTTTATGATCAGTTTGTTAAGACCTTTCAGTTTGTGGTCTATCCCTGCCATGTATACTGCAAGTGCATATAGGAGGTCGACTTGTAAGTCAAGTTTATCTGAATGATAATTTAAAACAGTTACTGTATATTGTAAAGTTTGCAGAGGTTGAGGCCAGAATGTATTAGGCTCGATCACAGCCGGGTCGCTACCTTCGTGCATGTCCAAAATCCTGTTGAAGTCTGCCTGGATGAAGGATAGATCCAGTAAGCAGTGATCGTTGGGCTCTCCTTGCTTTATTTCAAGGTGGTTGTGGTTAACAGGGACAGGTGGCGTTATTGAGGTCAGCAGTTTGATGTTGCCTGGCGATATCCTGGTTTATTGCGCTGCTTGGGGGCTGAAAGTGTTCCTATTCCCAGCTAATTCTGTTTTATTAATGTGTGGATTTAATTTCTACTGTGGAGATGCCTTCAGATTAGTGGGAGAGTCCTCACTTGAGATAGTGATTGGCGAAGAACTTTGTACGTTGTGACTTTGTAGGGTTGGTAACTGGTGATTAGTTACGTTTTTTGGGGTGTAGTGTTTTTCCAATTTAAGGAGACCATCTAGGCATGAACAGGGAGGGACCCTGCCTATGGGACTGCTCATGGATAATGGGCTAAACTTTTATTTGCACCAGATCTGTTTTCTGGCATGGTCGTGTGAGCTGTATAGGTGCTGCTGTCAATTCGCTGGAGCCATGTGGTGCTGATAATTCAGAGCCGCTTTTCTTAAAGTAGTCTCTCAAGGTCCTCTTTTGTGTATCGACTACTATTGTTTGCGCCTTTTGCCACCATCCCCGACCGCCGCGGAAACAATGCATCGCCAAACGGACCATGACTGCCGAAGGACCACACAAACACCATCCCTGCCGTCAAACCGATTACAAAATGGCAGACGGAAGTAAATAGAATATGCACTAAACAGGACACCCAACCACCTGAAACACCCACCCCCAGCAACTACTCGCCCCAATGACACCCCCAAGCACCGAAAAATGCACCAAAATCACCACACCCACAGAACACCTGATTGCCAACAACCATTGGGACACCACCACCACACAGAGTATAAAATGAATCCCTCCCACTACCACAGTCCTTTGCATCACAGCATAGCTGCAAGCAAGAGCCACAATACCACTAACAGCAGACACACACAAACACACATACAACCTGCACACAAACACACCCACCACACAAACCCCCACAACACCATCCTTACACACCACACACCTGCACACCCCACCCCACCACACCAACACTTTGCACATCACACACCATGGCACCAAAGAAAAATCCCAAGTTCACAGACAGTGAGTTGAAGGTCATGGTGGATGAAATCATCCGTGTCGAACCACATCTTTTCGGCACCCTAGCCCAGCAGACCACCTTGGCAACCAAAAACAACATGTGGGACAGGATAGTGACCAGAGTCAATGCGTCAGGGACCGTGCCACGCACCAAACACGAGATCCAGAGGCGGTGGCGCGACCTCAAGGCAAGGGTGAAAGGCATCAGGGCAAAGAACCACCTGCGGGCACACCACACTGGCGGCGGCACTCCCCCGGAGCCCATACCATTTGCAGAATGGGAGGAGAAGGTGCTGGGCATACTGCACCCTGAGAGCCTGGAAGGAATCGAGGAGGGACTAGAGGCTGGTAAGTACAAACCAATGACCACTATCACACTGCCATGGTCTGCCTTGCACAACTGCCAACACACATCTCCCTGCCTCCAATCCATGCATGTGTGACACATAGTCACCCAGATGTGAAGTCCTGGGCTCAAATGCACCCACCATGACCAAACACAAATGTTGCCTCCTACCTTCCCAGCCTTGGATGTTGTCAAAGCAGCCAGCACCACAACTCCCAACAGGCCCCCATGTCAACAGGGAGGGTGGTGGGGGGTGGGGTGTGTGAGAGACCAGCACTACAACTCCCAACAGCCCCCCATGTCTACAGGGAGGGTGGTGGTGGGTTCGGGGTGTGAGAGACCAGCACTACAACTCCCAACAGGTCCCCATGTCTACAGGGAGGGTGGTGGTGGGTGGGGTGTGTGAGAGACCAGCACTACAACTTCCAACAGGCCCCCATGTCTACAGGGAGGGTGGTGGTGGGTGGGGGGTGTGAGAGAGGTGGGTGGGGTGTGTGAGAGAGGTGGGTGGGGTGTGTGAGATAGGTGGGAGGGGTGTGTGAGAGACCAGCACTACAACTCCCAACACTCCCATGACCAAACACAAACGTTGCCTCCTACCTTTCCAGCCTAGCATGTTGTCAAAGCAGCCAGCACCACAACTCCCAACAGGCCCCCATGTCAACAGGGAGGGTGGTGGGGGGTGGGGTGTGTGAGAGACTAGCACTACAACTCCCAACAGGCCCCCATGTCTACAGGGAGGGTGGTGGTGGGTGGGGTCTGTGTGAGACCAGCACTACAACTCCCAACAGGCCCCCATGTCTACAGGGAGAGTGGTGGTGGGTGGGGGTGTGAGAGAGGTGGGTGGGGTGTGTGTGAGAGGTGGGCGGGGTGTGTGAGAGAGGTGGGAGGGGTGTGTGAGAGACCAGCACTACAACTCCCAACAGGCCCCCATGTCTACTGGGAGGGTGGTGGTGTGTGGGGTGTGTGAGAGAGGTGGGTGGGGTGTGTGAGAGAGGTGGGTGGGGTGTGTGAGAGACCAGCACTACAACACCCAACAGGCCCCCATGTCTACAGGGAGGGTGGTGGGGGGTGGGGCATGTGGGAGACCAGCACTACAACTCCCAACAGGCCCCCATGTCTACAGGGAGGGTGGTGATGGGTGGGGGGGTGTGAGAGGTGGGTGGGGTGTGTGAGAGAGGTGGGTGGGTTGTGTGAGAGAGGTGGGTGGGGTGTGTGAGAGAGGTGGGTGGGGTGTGTGAGAGACCAGCACTACAACACCCAACAGGCCCCCATGTCTACAGGGAGGGGTGTGTGAGAGACCAGCACTACAACTCCCAACAGGCCCCCATGTCTACAGGGAGGGTGGTGGTGGGTGGGGGTGTGTGAGAGACCAGCACTACAACTCCCAACAGGCCCCCATGTGTACAGGGAGGGTGGTGGTGGGTGGGGTGTGTGAGAGACCAGCACTACAACTCCCAACAGGCCCCCATGTCTACAGGGAGGGTGGTGGTGGGTGGGGGGGGGGTGAGAGAGGTGGGTGGGGTATGTGAGAGAGGTGGGTGGGGTGTGTGTGAGAGGTGGTTGGGGTGTGTGAGAGACCAGCACTACAACTCCCAACAGGCCCCCAGGTCTACAGGGAGGGTGATGGTGGCTGGGGGGTGTGAGAGACCAGCACTACAACTCCCAACAGGCCCCCATGTCTACAGGGAGGGTGGTGAGGGTGGAGTGTGTGAGAGAGGTGGGTGGGGTGTGTGACAGAGGTGGGTGGGGTGTGTGAGAGACCAGCACTATAACTCCCAACAGGCCCCCATGTCTACAGGGAGGGTGGTGGTGGGTGGGGTGTGTGCGAGACCAGCACTACAACTCCCAACAGGCCCCCATGTCTACAGGGAGGGTGGTGGTGGGTGGGGTGTGTGAGAGACCAGCACTACAACTCCCAACAGGCCCCCATGTCTACAGGGAGGGTGGTGGTGGGTGGGGGGGGGTGAGAGACCAGCACTATAACTCCCAACAGGCCCCCATGTCTACAGGGAGGGTGGTGGGGGGTGGGGTGTGTGAGAGAGGTGGGTGGGGTGTGTGAGAGAGTTAGGTGGGGTGTGTGAGAGACCAGCACTACAACATTCAATAGGCCCCCATGTCTACAGGGAGGGTGGTGGTGGGTGGGGGGTGTGAGAGAGGTGGGTGGGGTATGTGCAGGAGGTGGGTGGGGTGTGTGAGAAAGGTGGGTGGGGTATGTGAGAGACCAGCACTACAACTCCCAACAGGCCCCCATGTCTACAGGGAGGGTGGTGGGGGTAGGGGGTGTGAGAGACCAGCACCCATGTCTCACCCCAGAGCAAGATTGAGTCCGCCCACCATTTGGTGACCAGTGCATCTCCTCCTGCAAACTGACAGGTAGATAGACATCTTCTCAGGGGGAACATCCAATAGCAGGACAGGACCACACATATCCAAGTAGTGCCTTCACAACTCCACGCCACCATATTGCCCTGTACTGTCAACCACAACAACATGATGACAACAACAAACATGTCCTGAATCCATGTGATCTGTAATGTTGCTACCAAAAACATGTCATGTCCACAGCATTAATTGTGAAAATCTTGTGCCTCAGGTGATCCCAGCTTGACCGGCGAAAGCAGCAACCGCCAGCACCAGTCCCCCCCTCACAGCCAGGACTCTCTGGGGACGATCCCATTGACAGCTTGGGTGCAGAGGACGATGCTGGCCCAAGCAGACTCCCAGGGCCAGCAGGCTCCCAGGACATCCCGGCCTCCACCACCTTGGCCTGTGTCACTACACCAACACCTGCCATTGTGAGCTATGCAGCTACCACCACCACCACCACCACCACTCCTGCCTGTGCCACCCTGCCTGACCCACGCCCAATGATGGGCCATCGACATCCCAGGCTAGCAGGGAGAGTGGGCGGGAGAGGACACAGGTGAGGCCACAGCTCACAACCCGGAGTGTAGTAGCTAGGCGAGGTCGGGAAGGAGACCCACCCCATCCTGGGGCCGAGACCCTGGAGGCCATCCCCAGAGTCAATGCCTCCTATGAGCGGTCGCAGGCACAGTCCGATCGGGCCCACCAAAACTCGCAAGAGAGCAGCCAGCTGTTGAGGTCCATCGACACTCGAATTGGCCACATTGTGGACCTCATGGGCCAGCAAACTGCTCTGTGGAGGGAGTGGTTGTCCCACACCACACCACCACCCCCTCACCCAAGTGCTCAGCGGGACAGGTCACCAACACCACCGCCACCATCACCTGAGGCCACGGACAGGGAGGTTGACCCTGACCAACCTGCCCCCACAGCTAGCTCCGCTCCGGTTCCAAGACGGAGGAGCCGTCCGAGGCTGGATGCAGCTGAGAGCAGTGGAAGTGCACCATCACCCTTGCTTGAGCCTGCCATTCACCCTGTCAACTATCCTACCCCACAATGCCAAGCATTGGCACACGTCTGTTGGACTAGGTGGACATCACACAATGTGGTGTCCCCACGGTGTTTTCATCTGCCATGACCTTCAACTCTCACTTCCCCCAACACCTACTTGTAAATATGCACCAACATCAGTCCACAACCTGTAAATAAACACCACGTTAACACTCTATGCTGTGTGACCTCCATTTTTTTTTTATTTTTTTTTAAATATCTTTATTTGCATCAAATGGACACATGAGAAAAACAAGAACAAAGAACATCATTTACAAAATTAATCGATTTCTGTAACAGCGATAAATAAACATTAGATATTCCATAGGTAATAAACAGAAAAGAGGTCATACAGAAGGAAAAAAAGAAAGAGAAAAAAAAAGAAAGAAAAAAAGGAAAAAATGTCACATCCTATAGAAAAACACTTCAGAAAATGACAGGTGCTATTATTAAGCCATAAACAAACCCCATATTCTGTCAACTTTGAGTTTAGCCTGTATACCCCTTGAAGCAGCAAGTGCAACCTCCATATTGTATGTTTCCTTAACTAGGTTCCACCATTCCATCACCATAGGTGGATTTTTTTTAATCAAAGCTCTAGCAATAGTAAGTCTTGCGCAGGTGATTAAGATATTCAACAAATCCCTAACTACGATATCCCCACAGATACCCACCAAAACATCAGTGGGTGATAATATGATATTTTGAACAAGTCTATCAGAAACCACCTTAATTATACCATCCCAATAATCCTTAAGATGAGAACAAGAAAAGAACATGTGGACAATATCAGCACCGCTCAGATCACATTTAGGACATTTCGTACGATCCCGAAAGTTGTTATTCGTTGTCCATTTAAGAATTCTCTCGGGAGTATGGTATAACTGACAAATAGTTTTAAACATTTGCAGTTTTAGGCTAGAAGATTGAACTGCCAGATTTAAACTTTTAAAAGATGAAGGAACGAGGTCAGATGGTAAAATCAAAGCCAATTTTTTATTCCATTTCTCAGTTAACTTAACTACATCATTAGTGTTAAAGCCAAAAAGAATCTTATGTCCCATGCTAATCATAGATTTGTCTACCTCTCTGTAGATACAGTCCCATAGCGAAGAATCTACTACCATTGTAAGTTCTAATTTCTTCACTAAATAGTCCTTGATCTGATAATATTTCAATCTAGCCAGTTCAGGTAGATTGTAGCATAGCTTCATTTTTTCAAATGCCATAAATTCCTGATGATCATATACATCTCCCAAGAGTCTGATACCAGAATCTGAAAATATTAGACAAGATGTATCATGGAAAATTAAAGGAAAGCCCGGATTGCCCCACAAAGGAGTTTTACTGTGTAGATGTGAAACATTACACTTGGCCAAAATGGATCGCCAGATATTGACGGTATCTCGTACCGTCTTGAATTTTACCCTTTTAAAATAGTTAGGGTCATTTAGCCTGTAAAGAAACATGTTAGCATCCTGTCCAAGTAGAAATTTATGAAAATAAAAACATTTATCATTAACTATTAAACTACGAAGACGAATCAGGAAAGCCGACCAATAATAAAGCTTAAAGTCCGGAAGAGCCAATCCACCTTGATTGAAGGGAAATTTAAGTAAAGATGCAGCACGCCGGGCTTTTTTATACCCCCATATAACACTACTAATATTCCCCTCTAATCTAAGAAAGTAAGAATTATTAACCCGTAAGGGAATAGCTCGAAATAAATATAGGTACTTGGGCAGGATTTTCATTTTAATTAAATTTATTCGACCAATGATACTGAGTGGCAATTTATGCCATTTCTTAAATTGCATAGCAGTCTCTTTTAACAATGATTCATAATTTAATGCTACAATGGAATCAATATTCGAGGAAATTTTGATGCCCAAATAAGTTGCAACACCACATATGCCTGTGATGGGGGAAGGCGAGTGATAATTCATAACAATTTGCGTTTTAGTAGTGTTAAGTCTATAACCAGAAACTAGACCATATTTACCAGCTTCAATTAAAATACCTTTCATTGCTTGAGGGACATCTGAAGAAAAAACTGCAATATCATCCGCATACACAGTGATATCAAGTTTATTTAGGCTGTTGAAAAAAGGGCAAATTAAAGCCTGGCGTTGCAGTGCGATTAAAAAGGGTTCTATACCTAAAGCAAAAAGCAGGGGTGATAAAGGACACCCCTGTCTTGTCCCCCTCTTAATTGGGAATATAGGAGAGCATTTTCCCATATAAGATACCTTACCCATAGGAGTATCATAAAGCGATCGAATCCATCTCAGAAATTGACCTTTAATGCCAAATGCTTGTAAGACCACCCACAAAAAATCCCACCCCACTTGGTCAAATGCTTTTTCTGCATCCAATAAAATCATCCCGAGTGGGGTGGATTGGATCCGTGCAGCATCAAAAGCAGAAATGGCCGTATTAATATGCGCTGTAGTGTCTCTTTTTGGAATGAATCCATGTTGTTGAAAAGAAACAAGCTGAGACATTATTGGCGCCAACCTCCTAGCTAATATTTTGGCAAAGATTTCAGCATCGCAATTGATAAGCGAAATTGGCCTATATGATCCTCTCTCTTCTGGTGGTTTACCCTTTTTCAAAAAAAGATAATTTGAGTTAAATTCCAAGTTTTGGGAGCTTGTTGCCCATTGCCTATAGCGCGGATCACATCGGTCAGTAAAGGTATCAATTCCTCCGTGCAGCATTTATATAATTCCAAAGGAATAGAATCCTCCCCTACAGCTTTACCAATTGCTAGGGAATTAATAGCATCCTTAATTTCTGTTGCTGTAATATCTACCGCTAATTGTATAGATTGTTCTGGCACTAGCATTTTAACCATATTTAACTCTACATAATTCTTAATACTATCATCCGAAATTGCATTTTTGGGTGTATATAAATTGTGATAAAAAGAAGCAAATTGTTGTAGTATTGATTTAGAATCACAGACTAGTTGATTATTATCCCCTTTAATCTCTTTAACCATATTCTGAGAACGGTCTTCAGCAACTTTGTAGGCCAAAAGCTTACCAATTTTTTCACCACTTTCATATTGATCAAGCTGATATTTCTTTAATTTGTCAATACTCTTGACCCTAAGAATCTCTTTTAATGCAGTTTTAAGTTCGATTAATTTAAGGTTAAGTGCATCTACGTTCAATACCCCACCAGAAAGTGCTTCTGCCAATTGAAGTTCAATATCGCGGATTTCTCCAAGCCTTTCTTCCTGTAAATTTCTGTGTTCTTTATTTTGTCGCCAAATATATTGCTGAGTGAATCCACGTATGCTTGCTTTACAAGCATCCCAAACTATCAGTGGTAAGCTAGAGTGTATATTTATATCAATAAATTCTTTTATATGCTCTTTAAGTTGATTTATGAACACAGAGTCAGTGAGCAGATATCTTGGGAATGAAAAGAGGCGAGGCGAAAATTCTTCAATTGCAGACTCAAAAGTTAAAGAAATCGGATTATGATCCGAGGTCACCCTTGAATATATGGCCATTGAGCAATTATCAAAAATAAAATCTGAGACCCAAATCATATCCAAACGTGAGTATAACTTGTGAGCTGCAGAGTAATATGTATGGCCAGCTAATTTAGGATTTAAGCATCTCCAAGCATCCTTTAAGAGATGAATAGCAGCTAAATCCAGAATTGCAGCTCTGGTTTTCCTCATTCTCTGAAAAGAATTTTTCCGAGTAGTATCCAAATTATAATTCATAATACAATTAAAATCACCCAACACCATATATTCCCCATCCCATTCAAGTAATTCCATATTGATCTGATCAAAAATTATAGGTTCATCTTGATTTGACGCATATACCCCGCAAATTGTATATTTCCGACTGCCCAATTTTATTTGTGCTATGGCCCATCTGCCGGCTTTATCAGTATGCGTCTTCATTATAAGCATGGGCGTAAAATCCGTTACGCTCGTGGATTTTTTGTATTTTCGGTAAATCCGCAATCCGCGAACTCTCGCGGATGTGGCGAAAATACGCAAATCCGTGCGAAGCGGATTTTTTGCTTGTGTTCGCACTGCTCGCGGGCCGCGGCGCGGGCAGCAACAATCTCGCACTCGCGAAAGTACAAAAATTACAATTGGGGAGGGGTGAAGGAAGTGGCCCAGTCTCCAACTTCCTGTTCCTGTCCAGCAAGCTCCTCCCATAGGGGTGGTGTGAAGGAAGTGCCCCAGTCTCCAACTTCCTGTTCCTGTCCAGCAAGCTCCTCCCATTGCTTAGTCCATTTCCTGGCCACTTTGATTTCGATTTTGACTGGGAAGGATTACTTTTTGTGGATGCTGCTGGATATTTGGATTTGAGGCCTTTTGGATTACTTTTGGATTCGAAATTTTATTTCACAAGGAAGTAAGTTGATGTTGTTTGTTTGTGGTGATTTTTGTGTGTGTTGCTTGTTTTTCGACTTTTTGGGGGGGAAAATCTGCAAGTTCGCGAGCTGAGGATTTTTTTGCTTGTGTTCGCACTGCTCGCGTCCCGCGCAGCAACAATCTCGCACTCGCGAAATTGTAAAAATTACAATTCTGCACATGAATTGAAAACCACCAGGCTTAGTTATGGGTGCATGGCTGCATGCATGTATAACTGTTTTGTTGAATTTTATTTTTAACATGATTCTGGCCAGGGCATGGATGGCATTGGATTGTGGTGATTTTTGTGTGTTTTACGACTTTTTGGGGTGGTGTTGGGGGCTTGTTATGTGGGTGGGGGCCATTTTATTGCCTGGTCCCGTGTGGGTGGGGGTCTATGGGCCATTTTTAAGCCAGTTTGTGTGCTTTGTGCCATAGGCCTGCACCCAGTGTGCTCTGATTTCATCCATTATGGCCAGGGGGCCCAGAATCGGTCTGTTCGCGGATTTTGCTGGTTTTTCGGCACGTTCGCGCCGTGAAGCAACAATCTCGCACTCGCGAAATTGTAAAAATTGCAATTTTGCACCAGAAAACCACCAGCAGGCAGCATAAGCCTTCTGAAACTTGATGGATGGCATTGGATTGTGGTGATTTGATTTATGTTGTGTTTTTTGACTTTTTGGAGTAGGGGTTGGGGGCTGGCTATGTTGGTGGTGGCCATTTTGAGGCATGGTCCTGGCCATGTGGATGGGGGTCAAGCGGCCATTTTGAAGGCAGGCAGTGAGCTTTGTGCCATAGGCCTGCACCAATTTTGCCTTGCTTTCACCCATTGTGCCCAGGGGGAGTCAGTGGTACATGAAACTATAACCCTCTCTGTGTGTGCTCTCTTGGATCAATGTTAAATTCCTGTTTCCCAAAAATTTAGCAATTCTTAATTTAGAAATGTCCATATTGTGTGGTGTGCACGAGTGTATTCATAAATGCCTACTTGCAAACTAATTATTGAAGTGCTACATATGCAACATATATTTACTGATGTTCCTCTGTCTTCGTTTGCTTGTAGGTGCATAAAGTCAATAAATCCGCATCATAGTTGAACATCAGTGCCAGGAAGAAGTCCTGCTGCGGCCTGATGTTGCGACATCTGAGGAAGATGGCTCCAAAAAGAGGTGCCCGTAGGTCCTCTAGCAAGAAAGATGTCTCTACTAAGGAGAAGAAGAAGCAAGTGGCACCACTTACCAAGGAGACTGGTGGCACCACCACTAAATTTTTGTGGGGAAAACAAAGGCCCACCATGAGTGCTGCACAGGTAGCCTGTTTAATGGTTAAATCACCAACGACCAGTGATGTTGGCTCATCGCAAGAAAGTAGCAGCACACCATCAACACAGGTTGTAACTCATCTCACAAGTACTATTCAACAACCAAAGCCGCAACAACAACTGTATGGGCTACTAGTACAAGCACAAGTACATGCGCAAGGAGCTGTCCGAGAAGGAGCTGTCCGAGAAGGAGATGTCCGAGAAGGAGCTGTCCGAGAAGGAGCTGTCCGAGAAGGAGCTGTCCGAGAAGGAGCTGGCCGAGAAGGAGAAGGCCGAGAAGGAGAAGGCCGAGAAGGAGAAGGCCGAGAAGGAGAAGGCCGAGAAGGAGAGGTCCATGGAGAGTTGCAAGTAGCGATCAATGAAGAGGCCCATGTAGCGGCGCATGGAGCGGTGCAAGTGCCCACAATGGTTGTTCTTCCAGAAGTAGGGGCACAGGAGGAAATTGACTTTGGAGCCGGGGTATCATGTCAGGAAGACGAAGGCACTCCTCCTGATGATTCATTTTCTCCCAGCTCCCCACCAAAGAAAAGATCAAGGAGTGTGTGTAGAAGTTCCTCTTCAAGCCCCGCTCCATCAGATGATGACCTGGATCTAGATTGGCAACCATCTCCGACGTCTGAGAGGGAGGCACACCATGAGCTGCGAAAGGTATCAAATGTTAAAAGGAAGGGCCCCGGAAAGCTCATACTTATGGATCCGAACGTCGGACTTGATGAAGTGGTTCATTCTGATGTTGATGAACAGGATGACAGCAATGACCTAGTCATCACACACGTCATTCCAGCCACACCGGCCATGCAGCAGACAGACATTTATACCCTATCCCGACGTCAGGCTGAGCGTGACCCTGGCGACGTGCCACTGGTAGCACCACCATTGCAGTCAAGTAGTACAACAAGTTCAACAAAACCTACAGCTCCCATATTTTCTCCCCAGAGGGGGACTCCATCCAGCTCGACTCCCTCAAGTAGGGTTGCTGAAATAATTGCACAACCCAGTAGATGTCTGCAAGGCTCATCCACCACTGCTTCATCTGGCATTGGCAGTATCATCTCGTGCGCCAAAACCAGAGGTTTCAAGTCCCCAGTTTGGAACTTTTTTAGTGTCCATGCAAAGTATGATAACATAGCCGTTTGTTGCATTTGTAAGACTAGCGTTAGCCGTGGTAAGACTGGTACCAACTATGGAACCGGAGGCCAGATAGGTCATCTTGAAAGAAGGCACGCTGTCGAATGGTTTGCGCACCTAGCAAACATCAAGGGAAAGCAATCCCAAAGGGCAAGTGGCCAAAATATACCCATACTAGGTGTTTCATCTGAAGATGACGGGGAGGTAGAAGAAGCGTCAGACATGTGTCCGGTTGCACCCAGTACCCCTGGCAGCACCACACCCTCCGGAACACATAGGAGGCACACTGAGAGTCTGGGAGACACACCAATGCGGAAAATGTCAACACTGATCAGAAGTGGGTCGAAGAAGGCATCAGCATCATCCCGTAAATTTGTCCAGCACACCATTTCAGCCATGTTCTCCTCAGATGTGCAATTTCAACGCAACCACCCAATTGTACGCCTGTATAACACTAAGCTGGCTAAAATGCTAGCGGTGGACCTTCTCCCTTTTTCGTTTGTGGAAGGTGTGGGTTTCCTTGAACTCGTGGCAACACTGGCCCCTAAATGGAAGGTTCCTAGCCGGTTCTATTTTGCCAGGGTTGCTGTTCCAGCACTATATAAAGAGGTGCTTGAGTTGGTTGGGGCAGCTTTGCAGAAGAGTGCAGTTCACACTATACACCTGACAACAGACATGTGGACCAGTTGCCAAGCCCTTGATTACATGTGCATCACTGCACACTGGGTCTCCTTTTCAGGGGTTGCACAACAGATAAATGCAGGTGGTGACTTGGTCGAGATTTTTAAGGGTGCTCGTAAACATGCAACATTAGCCATGTTTGGCATGGAGAAAAGTCATACTGCAGCCAACATTTTGGATGACTTTAAAGAAAAGGTCTCGCAATGGCTGCCCCCAAGAAAATGCAAGGTTGGTTATGTTTCTACTGATAATGGCAGCAATGTAGTTAGGGCCATGGAGGACGGTTTCTATTTCAGAGTGCCGTGTTTGGCGCACTGTATGAACCTTGTCGTGCAAAAGCTCTTGAAAAAAGAACTTGCAGTCAACAAAATACTGACCATCTGCAGAAGAATATGCACACATTTTAACCATTCGTTTAAGGCCCGTAAGGAGCTGAGGCGCAAGCAAAATGAATGTAGTATGCCAGTGAAAGCACTTATCCAGGAGGTGGCAACACGTTGGAACTCAACCTTCTACATGCTTGAGCGTCTGCATGAGCTGTTTCCAGTAGTCAATGAGTATTTCTACAACCTGGGTGGTGATACGACAGAAATGATGCTAGCGGTGGAGCAATGGCAGCTAGTTAAAAGCCTGACAGACATGCTTCGTCCTTTTGAGGTCTTCACGCGTGACGTCAGCAGGGAGGACTGTTCTTTGAGCAAAGCTATCCCATTGTTGCTGAAGCTCGAGCACCAAGTCAAGGTGGTGTCTTCACAATTAAAAGATGCTGGAAAGAATGAAGCATATGAGTTGGCGCAGAGATTATTACAACGCCTAGTTAGCAATAAACGGCTTGTAAATATCAAGAAACAACAGCACTACATTTGTGCTACTATTCTGGATCCACGTTACAAAAAGCCATTGTTTGGCAAAGTAATAATTCCTTTTGAAACATCAGATGTTACAGAGTACAAAGGTTGGCTAGCTCAGTCAGCCATTCGTTTTGAAAGAGAGTGGAAGGAAACTGTAGGAGAAGACAGTACTACTAGTGAATCAGCAGGCCATCAGGCGTCCCAAAAAAGCACTTCTGCATCTGTGCCTCTGGCAGAAGTGAGTGACTTTTCCACTAAGCCGTTAACCACACCAGCAACCGTACCATCTGCACCAGGCCCAGGCGATATGTCTGAAGCGGATTGGCTAAGTGAGCTAGGGTTTCCTTGTCCCAGAAAGGACACAGAAGTGCAAAGTACAGGAATGCGGGAGGACATTCTTTCAATGGTGCAGGCCTATCTGGATGACTCCACAGCGGTCAATATTACTGAGGACCCATTGGCGTATTGGCATGGGAAAAGAAAAATATGGCGAGAGCTCACCAACCTGGCTATCAATTACTTGTCTTGGCCACTCGCAAGCGTGTCTTCAGAACGTGTTTTTAGTTCTGCTGGTGGCATTGTGACTTGCAAAAGGTCCCGCCTCTTGCCCGCAAATGTGGAGCGGCTCACCGTGATAAAGATGAACCAGCACTTCATACCACCAGATTACAAAGTACGAGAATGCACGAAGGAAGAAGAGGACACCGACCTACCTGAGGAAAGTTCTCCTCAGTTACCAGAAGTACAACCGACTGATGAATTAGCAGAGTATGAGGACGAGTTCTGCTTCCCTGACAGCGAGTTCTGAAAATGAGTCAATGACTCATTAACTGTAAATGTAGTCCTCCTTATTCACTTTTATTCCTGTGTGTCTGTCTTTCTTTGTTTAGCAAGTGCTTCATCACATTCACAACAAAACTGTAATCACCCCATCACAAGCAACAACAAGCCCATCAGCAGAACTGTCTTGATTTTGATGCCGCAGCATTCCTCATGTTCACAACAGTTAGTTGACAAGAACTCAGTCCTGGTCGTCTATCCTCCTCCTCCACTCATCCTATCCATTTCCCGTAATGCTGATGCCTGGATTCTGCACAATGAAGAAACTTACGTTGAGTCCCCTAAAGAGGGACTGGAAGTAGTGAGTCCTCATTTAAATACATTTTGCTAAGTGTGACTTTTTTTCCCCGATTTGCATTTTTGGTTGTTTGGGGGTGTCAACTGTCAAACTTGTTTGCGCTTGGGTTTACGGGTCTTGGCTGCAGAACGCTTTAGGACTCTGTGAATTCCAGGTGGAGCCAGCCCTCAAACACAAATTACAGGTAAGATAAGCGTTTGGATGGGAGGTAGTATAATGGAGTGTTCGGAGAGGCGAGAGAGTGACAGTGGTACTAGTAGTAAAGTCCTAGGGCTCTTGAATTAACAAACTCTGTGACAGGCATTTACTTTGGAAAACATTTGGCCTATTGCACGTGAACGTTTAGGCGTTATTATTGCTCGCTTGCCTGTCTTAGGGGTGCTGTCTGTGGGGCTTCTAGGTTTTTGTGGTGTGTGAGCGCCGCTGCCACATTTCTAATGTTGATTGCTTTTGTTTTGCAGAAAATCCACGCCGGGAAACTCCAGTTGTGGCCCTGCTGCAGAACGCTTTAGGGCTCTGTAAATTCCAGGTGGAGCCAGCCCTCAAACACAAATTACAGGTAAGATAAGCGTTTGGATGGGAGGTAGTATAATGGAGTGTTCGGAGAGGCGAGAGAGTGACAGTGGTACTAGTAGTAAAGTCCTAGGGCTCTTGAATTAACAAACTCTGTGACAGGCATTTACTTTGGAAAACATTTGGCCTATTGCACGTGAACGTTTAGGCGTTATTATTGCTCGCTTGCCTGTCTTAGGGGTGCTGTCTGTGGGGCTTCTAGGTTTTTGTGGTGTGTGAGCACCGCTGCCACATTGCTAATGTTGATTGCTTTTGTTTTGCAGAAAATCCACGCCGGGAAACTCCAGTTGTGGCCCTGCTGCAGAACGCTTTAGGACTCTGTGAATTCCAGGTGGAGCCAGCCCTCAAACACAAATTACAGGTAAGATAAGCGTTTGGATGGGAGGTAGCATAATGGAGTGTTCGGAGAGGCGAGAGAGTGACAGTGGTACTAGTAGTAAAGTCCTAGGGCTCTTGAATTAACAAACTCTGTGACAGGCATTTACTTTGGAAAACATTTGGCCTATTGCACGTGAACCAACACAATGACAGTGTTCAGTTAAATGAACTTACTGCAAAACCACCACCCACCAAGCTCAAAAGTAGTAAAAAAACAGGTATGCTCAGATAAAGTTTGAAAAAGTATATTTATATCCCTAACAAAATAATCTCCCGCAAGACCCTCCCTAACCCCAACAAATAAATAGTCCTTCAAAAGTCCCCAAAAAACCCAACTCCCAATTCCCACCCCCCAAAAGTCTCTAAAAAAGGGGCAAGGGACACTCTAGGGATGCAAGCTGTTAAGTTTGGCCTCCAGGGCATCATGCCTTAGGGCCAGGGCATCATACTTCTCCTGGAGGGTGGCGTGATCTAGGCGGAGGCCCTCCACCACATTCTGATACTCGTTCCATTTCTGGACCTCCGCCTCTAGGTCGGACACTCTGCGGAGTGCACGGCGCAAGCGAGCCTTAACAGTACTGTGAGGTGCAGCCTTTGCTGCTCGGCGGTGGCGTCTTCCAGCACGGCTCCGGTTCGCTGGAGCACTGCGCTTACCGGCAGAACATGGGGTCACGGAGGAGGATGTAGATGTTAGATTTGATGCACTGGAGTGCGTGTCGTCCCCCTCCAGTTCCACCAGCCGCCGATATTCGGCAACAGTTGCTTCCAGCCTCCGTTGCCGGGCCAGTACAGCCAGCATACTCCTCGTCGGTTTTGAGGTTTTAGTATTGCCAACTATATGAAGAAAGAAAGACATAATATGTAACCAATGCTCTTTAAGAATATGATTAACACAAAATAATTCAGCAGGAAGTTGTGTCAAAGTACAACTAGCAACTAGCCAGCGCAGTACAAAACTATTCAGGCCAGTATCATGGGCGTCCGCAGGGAGGGGCAAGGGGGGGCGCTTGAATCACCATTTCCCTTCCCACAACTCACTTGTATCCTTTGTATGATGCTCTTTCATATGAAAGAGATCTGGCAGAAGCCCAGGCGATATGTCTGTTTCCCTCTCTCTCTCTCTCTCTGTCTCCCTCTTTATGTCTCCCTGTGTCTCCCTCTACCCTCTACCTCGCTGTCTCTCTCTCTCTGTCTCCCTCCCTCACCCTCCCTCTGGCTCCCTCCCTCTCTCTCTCTCTCCTTCTGTCTTCCTCTCTCTCTGTCTCTGCCTCTATCTGTCTGTCGGTCCCAGCCTGCTGTAATTACCATATTGTAATTTGTCACTGGGCCACCACTGGATACACATCATATCCTATCTAAGAGTCAGATAGTACCATGATCCAGCTTACCTGTACTCGCCACCGCCACTGTCTCCTTCCTCACAGTCTGTACTTCTTGGTCCGACTCCTCTAGCGCCGCCTCCTCCCCAGAGTGATCCTCGGACTCAGAGTCAATGATCACCACCACATCCGAGCTGGCCCCGCCACCAGATGTTCCACCTACAAAGTAGATTTAAGAATGTTAGATTACACCACTCACTAGTATTTGGTCTATGAATGAAAAAATGTGAAAACAACAGAAAAATTAATTGACTGTCTACTCTAGTCTAAAGTAAAAATGTCCCTCCTTCCAGGGAAGGCTGTTGTCTTGCTTCATTTTTTTGTCACAATTGTTGAATGCTTGCTTAATTTTAACACACACCATTTTTCTCTGAACAGACAGAAACTGGACTTCTAAGGACAAGAGCAACATCAACTTCAAACCAGGTGAAAGCTCGGCTCGACCACAAGAAATGTGTTCCATTACTCATCAACTCAGCACCAAGCACTTTTCCATTTCCAACTAACTTTATTTTAATATATGTGTTTACTTAAACTTTTAATAAAGCTTTTAAACTTGAATAGACTCTGTGGTTTTTGGTCCTCCAGACTAGAGTGACTGAGCGAAAAGTTTTGCAATTTTTGCAAGGAGGAGTCCGTGCCGCTGACACTACCAGGTTTATTTATACAGTGTGCCAAACACGCCACTCTGAAATATTATTACTCTGGTCTTTGGTGTCCATAGTTCGGTTTGTGGAGAATTGTCCCTGCAACAGTAGGATTATTGATTTTGCTCCTATCTAAACACTATTTCGAAACAATTAAATTAGGAACGCTTGGACAACAATAGGTCCTCTATATTTAAATGAAAACTTACTGGGGCCAGCAAAGGAGCACTCGCCGCCCTGGCCTGCATCCTCCTCCTTTGGAGCCACTGCATCCGATTTTTCGGTCCGCTTGCCCCTGGGCGGACCTGACGTACAACATGAAAGAATTAACAGAAAACATTGATGATTGCTGCTTGCCGATGTCCTTGTCAACCAAATCAAACATTTAGAAAGAACAAGAACCAACTATTTCATCCAAAATGAGGGCTACAAAGGAAGGACTGCACCTGAGCCTCTACTCTAGGGGCAGATTTACAAGCCCCTTGCAGCTCTTTTGCTCCATTCTTGCGTCAATTTTGTGACGCAGCGCCACAACAAGAGAGGCGCCATGGTGTGGCGTATATTAACAACGTGACGCATATGGGAGATGCATCCCATTCTAAAGCCCTGCGCCATTAGGGAGCGTTCCAGCGCAAGGGAGGGCGTTCCTGCGCAGGAACGCATGCTAAAAGTGGCTATTGGGAATATATAAAATTTCAATCAGTGATTTAGGACAATGATGCGTCACTGAAACCCTGCGCCTGCATGAAGCAGACTTACGGCTTGACGCAGCATTGCTGGAGCTGCGCCATCGTTGCAACGCAACTCCATCAATGAGCCGCCTTTACGGCACCGATGCGTAACGCTTCGGTGACGTTTTGGGACCATGGTGTGCAGCATTGTAAATACGGCGCACCATGGATGGTGCTGGCGTGCCGCACACTTTGCAGGGATGCGCAGGTAATTGCTAATCTGACACTTAGGGGCATACTTACGAGTTCTGAGCTGGACACCTCCAGATGTGCACCAGAACAAATGCGTAACGCAAAACTAACCTTGCGTCACGGCAGATGCGCCGCTATTACAATGCGGCAAACCCTGGCGCAAGGGTAGGCAGATGCGTGACGCATCTCGTGACGAAAGAGGGGCGCATCTCTAGAGTCGCGTCACGGGTGCGATGCAACTTTAGCAATGCTCAGGGCTGCCCAATACTCAACATACCGCATCAGTCCTTACGCCTGCTTCAAGCAAGCAGGCATAAAGAATTGACATAGCAGCGTCGCTGAAGTGCCTGCGTTAAATCTTGTAGATTTCACGCAGGCACTTTTGCGAGGCGCACAGCTGCCTGACCGCCACCCCCCCCCCCCCTTGCGTGCGAACGCACCCATTGTGGCGCAGGCCCAGGCCTTCACGAGGCGCATCTCCTTAGATGGATCACGTTGTACATGACTCGCAGGGATGCGCCACGTTTACGTCGCTGTGCGTCAGGTAAGGCAGCGTAAACGTGGAACAAGGGGCTTGTATATCTGCCCCTTTGTGTCTAGCATTACGCAGTTCTGTAAAATACACTCATACATTACTCAGCCCAATTAAATGAACACAAAATAGAAAACAAATAAGCAGTGGCACCGCCACAGAGAAGGAGAACAGTGCACCTGAAATGCACAGAAGATTTTGAAATATTAATTTACCTCTCTTATCAATGTAATCAGCAGCATTATTGCTCTTTGTAAAAAAATTAAAGCAAACATTTGCAATATAACACAGTCACACAGAGCAGGAGAAAAAACAGAGTAGTGAGTGATGAAAAAATTGCTACTACTACTCACCAAGCCCGGGGACCTCCACTCCCAGCACGTCTAGCAGGTCACGCTCTCGGTCCAGGATATCGGTCCAGCGGTGGGTGACTTGATTGTAGGTGCGCTGGACCCCCGTGATCTTAAAAAGGGCCCGGCACACCTGCCCCCACCGCTTCCGTCGCTCCTGGCTGTTGGTGTAACCAGCAGCGATCCTGCCGCCTGCCGCGATGGTCCTGGGGAGACGGCGCTGCACATAAAAAACAAGTGCGCCCACCTCCTCAGGGCTGAAGATCTCCCGGGGCACCACCATTTCCGCCCTCAAGCGACCACACGGGAGCCGGGCACGGGCTGCGGTGCCCGTCTTGGGCAGCTTGACAGCTGCCTTGACCATGTTCTGGGCAGGTGTTAGCAGTAAAGAAGAGACAAAATGAAAAAGAATAAGAGTAGGGAAGAAGGAAATAAAAGTTTAAAAAAGTAGTTGAAAAGTAAACAAAAGTAGCCTAAAACACAAAAATATAGATCTAGAAAAATAGAGGGATAGGAAATAAGTTAAATAGATCAAAAAAATATTAAAACAAGCAAAGGATGGCAGAGATATACAGAGGATAGAAACACCATACCCAGACACATAGGAATGAATGAAAAACAAGATGGCGGCCCGATCACGTGCGCGTAAGTAAGTTCGCACGCGATTTGTCTCGCGAACTCGTACGAACTTGCATTCGCAAGGCGCTCATTGCGCGAGATTACACATAGCGGGCGGAAACGGAAATACGTCACGCAAACAAAATGGCGGCGCCCATACTCAACCTTGGGGTAACTCGCACGAGTTCGCGGCTTCCACGGTCGAGTTCGCACGACGCCGCGCCTCGCGAATAGGGCGAAATTACCTAAAAACGAGTTTTGCAAAAGCAAAACCAAGGAGCAGGTGCAAAAGTTCGAGCTCATCATTTGTAACCATTTACCTGTAGTGCTTCCTGAAGGGGCCCTCCAGAATCCGGTTGCCTACTTGCAACTATTGTGTGACCCTGCTCTGACAGTCACAGAATAGTTACAAGTATGCCATTGCATCCTGTTATTGCAACAAAAAGGAAAGGGAGCAGACAAGCAGGTGCCAGCCTTCATTAATGTCAGTTGGGGCAGGGCAGGTGGTGTTGTTTGCAAAACTTAGTGCAGGTGTGCTTGGCTTTGCCACAATAATGTACACTCACTAGTCAATCAGAGGGTGCTGTGATGACACCGAGGGTGGCATGGATGTGCCAGCCAGAGGGTGGCATGGGTGAACCAGAGTGCCAGTGTTGACAGAGGATGGCAGTGCTTTGCTTTGCCCCAATAATGTACACTGGTGAACCAGAGGGTGCTGTGATGACACAGAGGGTGACATGGGTGAGCCAGAGGGTGGCATGGGTGACCAAAGAGAGTGCCAGTGGTGACAGAGGGTGGCAGTGATGAAGAAAGCCTTGCAAACAGGCTGGGCACGTAGAAACAACAAGTTCGCAAAACTGGCGACCCGACAAGTAAGTTCGCAATTTGCGAAATTGTACAAAACCCTCGCGAACTTGCAGAAACCCGTGCGAACACACCCCCCCAAAAAAATACGCAAATCCGCGAGAATTCGCGGATTTTGCGTATTTTCGCAATCCGCAAATACGCAAATCCGCAAATTCACGGATTGCGAATCCGCAAAATCTGCCCATGCTTACTTCATTAACTCACATTTAAAGCCTTTATGTTTTAAAATTGCTACCCCCCGGATTGAAGCATTAAATTCAGTGCAAGCTATAATATCATATCCTAACTGCTTAAGTAAATGTCTATCCTTATAAGCTATATGAGTTTCTGTGATAACCGCGATTTGAGGGTTATACATCTTAAGCTCCTCGTATACAAGACTCCGCTTTATTCTATTATTTAGACCCGAGACGTTCCAAACTAAACATTTTATTTGATACATTTCAAATTATATATATCACTACCTATATGACCTCTATAATTAATCAACCAACAGATCACAACAACATTATTTTTCCTTTTGATTTTGTAAATTTTGTGCCTTTTGATGCATTTTTTATCCCAAGGTGAGTCTGCCCCTTCCCCTCCCCGCGCTCTGCCCCAACCTCCCCCCACCCAATAATTACCTGTAGGTCCCCCCCTTAATCTGGCTGCTGCTATGTTGGCAGCCAATGAGCGGAATTAGCCGCTTTTAGGATCCGGGCATGCCAAAAAAAAATCATAAATTCAAGACGCCGTACTTTTTACAGTCGTTACTATCTAAAGGAACCTATTACCACCAAACCAAACCAATCAGACCTGTCTATGGATAAATTAGAATATATACCCATAAGAAAGGTCGAACAAACATAGCATTTGTCAAAAGTCAGTATCCAGTTCATTTTTCCAATCTCCAAGTAGCCATGGCAGATTCAACCTCATGTTCTTCCAAAAAAAAGTAAGACCGGCCATTTTTGATTACTTTCAGTTTTGCTGGTTCTTGAAGGAAAACTTGGCACCCCAATTCCTTTATAGGATCAGTAAATTGTTTCAGTTTCCAACGACGTTCCAGGGAAAGTTTGCTTAAATCAGAACTAACAAAAAATTTAACTGAATCAATAGTAACTGGGGTATTTGGCCGTGCTTTTTTTGAAATAGCTTGACGAAGCAGAAAGTTACCTACGCAGATCAGGATTGGGCGAGGAAAATTAGCACTCTTATTCCTTTGCACTAAAGGTAGCCGATGAGCACGTTGAATCTGGGAGTCCCAATCCCAATCTGATAGGTCAGGAAAGGCCTTCTGAAATAATTGAGTAATAAAAGCCCTAGGGTCAGCGCCCTCTGAGCCCTCTGCAATACCAAAAACACGTAGGTTCTGTCTCCGTTGTCTATTTTCTAAATCCTCCAGCTTAGCTTGCATCTGGAGTAATTGAGAAGTATGTTTATTCACAGCAATTTCAGAGCATTGTGTCTTTTCCTCCGTAAGAACCACCCTTTGCTGTAGCTCCTCCACATCTTGTGAGACAGCCACCAGTTTACAAGACATCTCTTGCAGAGATATTTGAGTCTTATTATTATCTTCCCTCATTTGTTGGTAATGGATCTTGGCTTCTTGTTTCTGTTCATTAAGTAGCTGTAATATTGTCTGAAAAGATGCAGACACCTCCCCTTGAAGGGTCCAGTCTGCCGATGAGGTAGACGGGTGGTCCAATCCTCCGGGAGTAATCTCTTTTGTTGGTTCTGTTATTGGGGCCAACTCAATGCCGTCTTTAGTTATTCTAACGGTACATTCTGTGTCTTGTGCTGGAGTATTGTTAATATTGTTAATTTGTGATGATGTAGGAGTATCACACATAGATGTTGTAGATAACACAGAAACTGGTTGCATAGTAGTTAACTCCATTTTTTAATCACATGTTTGTCTAATAAATTGCCATTACCAGGTGCAGGGATCAATGTTCTGGAGAATCATGCCTCTGTGGGAGTGACCTACGGATAATGAGAGAACAACAAGCACAGGTCAGGAAAGTGATTCACAACCATCACAACACACTGTACTGCAACATCCCACAAACCACACTCATCACCAAGTAAGTGGATCACAGGACACACATCAGGGAGCATTGCATGTACAACATCTCACACACATCTGCAAACACAACATACCAGAACAGGCAGCATAGACACACCACACCCACACATCACCAGCAAACATCCATCACGCATTGTCTATCTGCACAAGAGGTAGCTACTCACATTCAAGGAAAATAGCGATCAATGAGCTGAGGCATCTGGTCTACACCTTCTTCCTCCCTCTATCCTCCTCAGTCGACATGGGTGGGATGGGAGGCGGAGCAACCTGTTGGTCTTCAGGGTCCATGATCAGTTCAATGTTATTGCGCAAGGCCAGGTTGTGGAGCATGCAGCAGGCAATCACGATTTGGCATACTTTGCCTGGTGAGTATGGCAGGGCCCCTCCGGTTTTATCCAGGCAGCGAAACCTAGACTTCAGCAGTCCAAAAGTACGTTCAATGACCCGACGTGTCCTGCCATGGGCCTCATTATAACGCAATTCGCCAGGGGTTGTCGGATTCCATATGGGGCTCAGCAGCCAGAGGCGGTTTGGGTACGCAGAGTAGCCTAGGTGGGGGGATGACAGACACAAATATCATTACCAGGATTGGTGGGAACACCATGCCACACATACAACACAATTGTCCTTATAGCACACTCACCTACAAGCCACGCACGTTCTGGATGCAGATTAGCCATCAGTTGGGGGACAATGCTGCTCCGCAGGATGTGGGAGTCATGGGCGGACCCGGGAAATCTGGCACACACATGGGAGATGATGTTGTCAGCCAGGCACACCACTTGCACGTTCATCGAATGATAGTGCTTCCGATTCCTATATACAGGTTCACGTGCCTGGGGTGGTATGAGACCAATATGTGTTCCATCAATGGAACCCACTACGTGTGGTATCTGGCCCAGGGCATAGAAGTTCCCTTTGACTGCTGCCAACTCTGCCGGACGTGGAAAATGGATGTAATCATCCTTGTAAAGCATCATGGCATTCAGAACATCCCGCAGTACCATGCTGAACATGGATTGTGACATCCCCCCGGCATGACCAACTGTGTACTGGAAAGTGCCAGTTGCAAAGAAGTGCAGTGCCGCCATCACCTTTGCTGTGGGTGTTATAGCTCCTGGATATGTCCTGCTTGGCTGCAGATGAGGTGACAATTGTGTTACAAGCTCCTGCAATCTACGCCGATCAAGCCAGAATTTGCGGATCACCTCCTCGTTAACCATGTCCTCCAGCACAGTGTATGGTCGATGCACATTTGGAGCCCTCCTGTGTGAGAGTAGATGGTAGCAGATGTCATTTGACCAACAACGCATAGCTCTGCCACACTATCACATCTTGATAAACACAATGCAAATAATACATGTTGCAGACAGTGATTATATGTGTGACGTGACCAATACATAAGGCAATACAGCTAACTACACACACAATGTTCAACCACAAACAGCATCCTGTGTGCAAACATGTCCAATGTAACGTGCACACATGTTTAAATATCTGGCAACAACACATGACTGAGGGGTAGACAAGCGTGTACGTGCACACACAACATGAACATGGAAAACACCCTCCTTGTCTTCATGCACCCATGACCACACCTACAATGATGGGCCTCCTCACATGACATGCATGGGCACACAACAACAGACACGCATACACAGAATGCATGTACACCCACATCATTGTTACTTGCACACACAAACCACACACTCACAACAGCTTATGAATGTGGGTACACACCCTTGATGTACTGTGTAGATGTGTACAAATGGAAACGTGTGTCAGCAAAACCAAGACGTCAACACGTCGCCATGCACATCTGACGCAACTTGGGTGCACATCACTAGCCTTTGTTCACCACTGCCAAGGTCAACAGTATGAGCACACATGCAACAAATGGACATGAATGTCACACGTGGACACGGTCCATTGACTTGACATCTTTATTCTTGCAGCATTCCGGACATGTCCTGACACATGTACAACTATGAACATTACATGTGTGCGGAGACATGCAGTGTGTGTACATATGCCATCTGGGGACGCCTTTCACCAACACAGAAGATGATCGTTGACACAGCAATTAAGCATTACATATGCTGTATGGTCAATGGCCATCCCGGTCACACCCCGCAAAACGCATGTGCGCACTACCGTGACGGTGCATCATTTGAAACTAATCATTCACTGGCGTCGCTATGGCGGTGAACGCATTCCGCGGTGGCGGTGCAGGTTAACACATACATTCAAAATGCAATTCGAAATGACCGTTGATACCCCCCTTACAGTCACATTGCAGCACCCACCGCTGCCCGCCGTTGCTGGCCGGTCACCCACCGCCGGTCCTGGTCGGTCACCCACCGCCAGTCCTGGCCGGTCACCCACCGCCGGGGGCTGGCAGTGGGTGACCGGCAAGGACTGGCGGTGGGTGACCGGCCAGGACTGGCGGTGGGTGACCGGCCTGCACCCGGCAGTGGGTGACCCACCAGGACTGGCGGTAGGTGACCGGCCAGGACTGGTGGTGGGTGATTGGCCTGCACCCGGCGGTGGGTGACCCGCCAGGACTGGCGGTGGGTGACTGGCCAGGACTGGCGGTGGGTGACCAGCCTGCACCCAGCGGTGGGTGACCCGCCAGGACTGGCGGTGGGTGACCGGCCAGGACTGGTGGTGGGTGACTGGCCAGGACTGGCGGTGATTGACCGGCCTGCACCCGGCGGTGGGTGACCGGCCAGGACTGGTGGTGGGTGACCGGCCAGGACTGGCGGTGGGTGACCGGCCAGGACTGGCGGTGGGTGACCGGCCTGCACCCGGCGGTGGGTGACCCACCAGGACTGGCGGTGGGTGACCGGCCAGGACTGGCGGTGGGTGACCGGCCAGGACTGGCGGTGGGGGACCGGCCAGGACTGGCGATGGGTGGCCAGCCAGGACTGGTGGTGGGGGACCAGCCAGGGCTGGCGGTGGGTGACCGGCCAGGACTGGCGGTGGGTGTCGCTATGTGACTGTAAGGGGGGTTATCAACTGCCATTTCAATTTGCACAATCAAATGTATGTGTTATCCTGCACCTCCCCCACGGAATGCATGCACCGCCATAGCGGCCCCAGTGAGTGATTATTTTCAAAAGATGAACCATCGCGGTAGCGCGCACATGCGGCTGCCAGTGTGTGAACGTGACAGTCCGTGCACATGTAGCCAGTGGGAACAGGTTACCCGGGGCGCATAAGCGCATTCAAAAATAGTTGAAGCCGTGCACCGCCACACCAGGGCGAGTCATTGGCTCTTTTTGAATGATGCATCCATGGAAAACCAATTGCTGCTGACGTGTGCCACTGATATGAGCTCAGGGCCCTATATATGTGTGAAGATCTTCTGCACACATTCACTGCTTCCAGCCACTGCTGCCTACGACCGTCACCTCGACCTGCTGCTCCTGAGCTATCCAAAAACTGCTGCCTGCAACCGTCACCTCGACCTGCTGCTCCTGAGCTATTCAACAACTGCTGCCTGCGACCGTCACCTCGACCTGCTGCTCCTGAGCTATCCAACAACTGCTGCTGTCGTGCCACAGTCCTGGACCTTGCCATGCAGAGAGTGCGAGAGATCCGGTCTCGTCCCTTCACCGCAGCGGAGCTGGATGTCCTTGTGGACGGTGTGCTCAGCCACTATGAACGGCTCTACGGTGCCCCCGGACAGGTGGTAAGTGCAGTGGGTAACATGTTGGTGGGCATGAGGTGGTCACTGACTCCTGGCTTCTGCAAGCTTGGCGGTGTGCTGTGGGACCTTCACATGTGTTGTACTGAGCATGGCTGCATGAAGATACGTGTTTCTACGATGTTTATGAATGTCAAACTGTCCACTGACGTTCCCCTCTTGTCTCCCATCCTGGTAGGTCAAGCTGCACCTTCGCAAGGCCGTGTGGAGGACCATAGCACGTGATGTACGGGCAGTGGGGATGTGCAATAGACGACACACACACTGCCACAACCGCTGGGACGACATATCCAGGCTCAGCAAGAATGTTGCCAAGATGACACTGGGGATTATTCCAAGATCAAGCCGCCTTGCCCGACGCACCATGACCCCTCTAATGCACCGTATAATTGCTGTGACGCATCCTGACCTGTCCGCCCGGCTGAGAGGGGATCAACAGCAAACTAGCGGTAAGCAGACTGTATGTGTCTGTAACTTGTGAGTGCATGCATGTATTCGTGTTCAGACACAGTGGTGCATGTGTTTTGCATTAATTGCATGTTGGTGCCATTAGCGGAGTGAGCGTTAGCACCCATGTCCACCAGGTGGACATACCAGTTGATTTGTAGTTGAGGGTTCCAGGACATGCCGTTGAGGTCTGTGGTCCCATGGCATGACATGTGTGGTGGTCTGCATGCACTTGCCCTGTTTGTATGATGTACATGTTTCACAGACACCCACAGACACCCACGGTTCTATGATGTGTTGCTGTCTGGTAGGGGTGGTTCGTGTGCAGGATGGGTGTTACATGTCAATCGACTGTAAGGAAAGGTGTGACTTTGTAATCTTCAGTACGTGAGTGTGGCACTTAGGTTAACATCTCATCCCTCTCTTCCAGCTTTGGCAGAGGGCACTGACACACAGACGACAGAGATGAGCGGTGGCAATGCATCCGGATCCGAGATGACACACACGCAGACTGACACTGAAGAGGGCACATGTGGAGACACCATCGTCCTCATCCTCAGACAGTGGTGGTGAGTCAGCACTGTTGTCACAGACAGGGAGTGGGCAATCAACACCTTCAGTCGGTACACAGCACACAGGGCCCACACTGCCACAAACTGCAACAAGTACAGCTCGTGCTCGCCAGAGATGGGGGAGCAGAGTTGCCTTTGGCGCAGGCACCACTGCCCCTGCCCCTGTGCCACAAAGTGCACTTTGTGCTGAGGCTGTTGATCTGCTGCGACAGCTGTGTGTAGGGCAGACAAACATGATCAATGCATTCCAAGACCACGATAGGAAGTTGGGGCAGGTGGTAGCATTCATAGAGGGGATGCATGGCGATGTTGCTGGTCTCCACAGAACAGTACAGAACAGTTCAGTCATTAGCAAACACTGTGTCGTCAGCCATTCTTCAGTCGCATGGACAGGGTGCTGCTTCTGTTCCCCCATCCACACCACTAGATGTGACATGAGCTACACTGGAGTTGACACACAGGATCCTCAAGGGGTGTTGGTGGAAAAAGATTCACATGTAACAGACGCATCCCCCTCAAAAGGTACTCCCAAGGCAAGGGGGCCTCCCAAGTCCAGGGACACTCCCAAGGACAAGGACTCTACACAGGAAAGGGCACCTCCAAAGAGCAGGGACACTCCCAAGGACAGGGACACTACACAGGAAAGGGCACATCCCAGGAGCAGGGACACTCCCAAGGACAAGGACACTACAAAGGAAAGGGCACCTCCCAAGAGCAGGGACACTTCCAAGGACAAGGACACTACAAAGGAAAGGGCACCTCCCAAGAGCAGGGACACTCCCAGGGACAAGGACAAGTCAAAGGAAAGGGCACCTCCCAAGGGCAGGGACACTCCCAGGGACAAGGACATCTCAAAGGACAGGGCACCTCCCAAGGGCAGGGACACTCCCAGGGACAAGGACACCTCAAAGGAAAGGGCACCTCCCAAGGCCAGGGACACTACAATGGACAAGTCTGCTCCCAGGGACAGGGCGCCGCCCAGGGATCAGGGACATTCCAGAGACAGGACACCTCCTACGTCCAATGCATATCCCAGGGCCAAGGCTTCTCCCATGGACACGAGCTCCATCAAGGACAGGCATACATCATCCCTGGCTGCCCTGAGGCTGATGTTGTTGAAGGAACGAACAACACATGTGTCAGCGGTGGAGTCCCCACATACCTCAACTCCCATCCACACCCCGCAGAAGCAGAATCAGGAGTACACTGTTGTTGCATCCCCCATTACACATGATGCAGAGGGCAGAAGGCAGGGCCACAGCAAACGTCAAGCAGGGTCCAGCACGTCCCCAGAGAGCAGACCACCACAAGCACATGATCCTTCTTTGATGTCTGATGAGGCCACAACACTTACCAGTCCAGTCATGTCCAGGGTGCCCCTACATTTCACAAAGAAACGGAGACACACACCAAGGGGACCTGACCACCCCAATGTTGCTCCAGTCCAGCTGTCCCCAGCTCCCAGAGCCACCCTGCCTCCTGGCCCATACAGCCCTGTGGCTCATCATTTCAGTGGTCCTAGTGGGTCAGCTGCCGTTCACTCTCATGTGTCAGATAGTGGCACTGTGTCTATTGTTCGCTGTCATGCATCATGTAGTAGCACTGTGTCAGTTGTGCCCTCTCCTGTTTCAGGTACTGGCTCTGTGTGTGTCAGCCACTCTCATGTGTCAGATGCTGGCATGGTATTTGTTGGTCACTGTACAGGGACATGTCCTGCCAGTGTGTCTGGGTCTATGGCTCATGTGTCAGTCCCTAGAGCTGTGGCTGTGTCTCACACTCCTGTTTCTGGTGCTGGCAGTGTGCCTGGGTCAATGGCTCATGTGTCAGTCACTAGAGCTGTGACCGTGTCTCACACTCCTGTTTCTGGTGCTGGCAGTGTGCCTGGGTCTATGGCTCATGTGTCAGTCACTAGAGCTGTGGCTGTGTCTCACACTCCCGTTTCTGGTGCTGGCAGTGTTTCTGGGTCTATGGCTCATGTGTCAGTCACTAGAGCTGTGGCTGTGTCTCACACTCCTGTTTCTGGTGCCGGCAGTGTGCCTGGATCTATGGCTCATGTGTCAGTCACTAGAGCTGTGGCTGTGTCTCACACTCCTGTTTCTGGTGCTGGCAGTGTGTCTGGGTCTATGGCTCATGTGTCAGTCACTCGAGCTGTGGCTGTGTCTCACACTCCTGTATCTGTTGCTGGCATTGTGTCCGAGGCGACTAGTTCAAGCAGTCCACCAGATTCTGTGCCGTGAGGTGTAGCTCCCATCACTCACATGTAATTGGACTTTGTGTCTCGATTGTCCATTGTAACCACCCTTGCATTGTTACTGTCCTTGGAACTGGGCGGTTGACCCACGTACTTGTGCTGCCTCTGATGTAGCTGCTCTGTTGAAAACACTGCCCTGTTGCTGTTCTGATACTGCATTGTGCCCTCATGTGCTGGCTCTGATGTACCTGCTCTGTTGTAAACACTGCCCTGTTGCTGTTCTGATACTGCATTGTGCCCTCTCACGTGATGCCTCTGATGTACCTGTGCCTTGCCATGGACTGTTGATGCACTTTGCCCCTCTCATTTGCTGCTTTAGATGTACCTGTTCTGTGCCGTGGACTGTTGATGCACTTTGCCCCTCTCATTTGCTGCTTCAGAAGTACCTGTTCTGTGCCATGGACTGTTGATGCACTTTGCCCCTCTCATTTGCTGCTTCAGATGTACCTGTTCTGTGCCATGGACTGTTGAGGCACATTGCCCCTCTCATGTGCTGCCTCTGATGTACCTGTTCTGTGCCATGGACTGTTGAGGCACTTTGCCCCTCTCATGTGCTGCTTCAGATGTACCTGTTCTGTGCCATGGACTGTTGATGCACCTTGCCCCTCTCACGTGCTGCCTCTGATGTAGCTGCTCTGTTGAAAACACTGCCCTGTTGCTGTTCTGATACTGCATTGTGCCCTCTCATGTGCTGGGTCTGATGTACCTGCTCTGTTGAAAACACTGCCCTGTTGCTGTTCTGATACTGCATTGTGCCCTCTCATGTGCTGGGTCTGATGTACCTGCTCTGTTGAAAACAGTGTCCTGTTGCTGTTCTTATACTGCATTGTGCCCTCTCATGTGCTGGCTCTGATGTACCTTCTCTGTTGTAAACACTGCCCTGTTGCTGTTCTGATACTGCATGGTGCCCTCATTTGCTGCCTCTGATGTACCTGCTCTGTTGTACCCAGTGCCCATGCTCTTGGCTAGTGTACGATTATACCACTATTATGTTTACTATTAAGTCAATCATGTGTCGTGGTTTGTCGTTGTCATTCCTGGTTGTGTACTTGAATTGTTGACATTGAAAAGAAGGAGATTATCTATGGTGATGAAAGCAGAGTCCTTTATTATGGTCCTGACAACAGCTCTCCCGGCAGCAACTGCCGTCCGGGAGTTCTAGGTATGAGAACACAGGAGACTCCACGAGCGTCATGGTGCTCGTGGAGAACCTTGTGCCCTTAAAGATACAGTGCATATAAAACAGTACATCCCCACACATCCCCCTTCCTTCAATTAATAACAATGACAAAATTAAGCACAAAACACTAACCCACCCCTTCCCCAAAATGAAAATGAAAGAATTGATTTAATAAGTCACGAAATCACGAAATTTTCCAGGAATAATCTTACATCTGGTGGAAAATCGTCTAGTCAACATGTCATTTGAAGCAGAATTGGTGTCCTGAGTGGACAGAACTGGAGGAACAGTACTTACGGGCTGTAAACCTGAGTTAGATTTCAAACCAAATTTGTCTTTTACAAACTCAACTTTATGTTTAGGAACAATGGAAATACGAGATTTGTTCCAAACTTTGCCATTCTCCAGCACAACTACATGATCCCTCACTTCCTTGACTAGAACAGGAGGAGAAAACCGAGCCAATCCTTTACGCAAAAGTACTGGTTTTTTGATCCTAACCCAATCCCCCGAGCGTACAGGAGACAATCTACAACTCCCTTGAGCATATTTGGCCTGGGTACCAGCCCTAACATCGGCCACTCCAGCGAGTTTGATAGTATCAATGTTTTTCCTCGACATCCAATCTTTGTTTAATTCTGAACCAGCTACTCTACCTCTGAGTAAAGTAAAAGGTGAGACACCTGTGCTAGAATGGGGAGTGACTCTCAATGCCCACAACATGTCAGCAATGACCTTCTTCCAATTCAAACCATTGACGTTGGCTAGCTGTAACTGATCCTTGATCACACGGTTCAACCTTTCAACCAATCCATTGCTTGAAGGGTGATATAAAGAGGTGAGAATGTGCTTGATTCCAAGAGATTTTAAAAATTCTTGCATCTCATTCGATACCAACTGAGTGCCATTGTCCGATACTAATTCTTCTGGCACACCCTCCCGCAAAAACACATTTTTGAAGAATTCAATAACCGTAGTGGAATTTATGCACTCAACAAATTTGACTTCCGGCCACTTTGACATGTAGTCAATTAAAACTAATGCATACTTTGGAGTTACTCCTAGATTGTAAAACGGACCCGCAACATCAAATGCCAATTTGTGCCAAGGCAGCTCTTTAACTTGTACTGGAGTCACAGGAGAAGGACTTGTAACTTGAGACTTGTCACTGAGGACACAAGCACCACAATCACGCACACAACGTTCAATCGCTTTGTCTACACCAGGCCACCAAAAATCTTCACGCACCCTCCTTTTCATAGCCCGAATGCCCAAATGCCCAACGTGAGCCAATTCCAAAACTTTTCCACAAAGAGCTTCTGGAACCACCAGTAAACCAGCCCTACGTAAAATGTCATCAATCAAAGACAATTCATCACGAACTCTCCTAAAAGGTAATAAATCTGAAGAAAGGATCTTGTCATCAGGCCAACCATTGATCAGGTAATTCATTACACAACATAAATTCTTATCCTCAGTTACCGCTGACTTCCACTCATTTTCTGACAACGCGATGCCAACCTCAGATACAGAACTCACTGCACACACCATCTCCAAATCTTCATCACTCTGCTCTAATTTATCATGGGGAAGAGGCAATCTGGATAAACAATCAGCCACATTGTTTCTAATTCCAGGAACATATTCTAGGTGATAATCAAACTCACTAAGCCTGTATTGCCATTTAGCAATGCGAGGAGTAGCCCTCCCACCACCTTTCGTAGTGAAAAGATCAACTAGAGGCTTGTGGTCAGTTTTGAGTGTTATGTGATTACCCCAGAGAAAATTTCTGAAATGTTGCACGCCCCACCATAAGGCCAACGCCTCTTTCTCGATGGTGGAATACGTGCCTTCGGCTCCGCGTAAGGTTCTGGAGGCAAAAGCAATTACTTCTACTTTACCATCTACTCTTTTCTGAGAAAGAACTGCCCCCAGCCCCACATTGCTGGCGTCTGTAATTACAATATTCTGATCATTAACATTAAAAAGTTTGAGGGGATGTGCCTGTACAATGGCATTTTTCAGTAAGGTAAAATCATTTGCACATTCTTGTGACCAAACATATTTAACAGTCTTTTTCAATACATTTCTTAGAGACACAGTCCTGTCAGAAAAATTTCTAACAAATTTGGCGTAATATTCGATCAGCCCTAAAAAAGAACGTAGTTGATCCTTGTTGGATGGTTCTGGTGCATTCTGAATGGCATCTAACAACTTCATTTTGGGTTCCACTCCTTTGGCTGAGATGTGATGACCCAAATAATCTACACTATCCCAGAGAAACCTGCATTTGTCTTTTCTTAATGTCAACCCAAAATCTTTTAAGATTCTCAAAGCCGTTCTTACCCTGTTATTGTGTTCACTCACAGACTTGCCATAAATGAGAATGTCGTCTTGAAAGAAGACGACTCCCGCAGTGTTTTTGAACAGGTTTCCCATAAGGCGTTGAAAAACTGCGGAAGCCGACGCCAGACCGAACGGCATCCTCAAATAGCGGAAAGCACCTTCTGGAGTTACAAAAGACGTAAGGTGTCTTGAATCCTCGCTTAAAACAACCTGGTGGTATGCCGAAAAAATGTCTAGGGTAGTGAAATAGCTGGCACCCTCCAATGTAGATAACATTTCATTACTATTAGGTAGTGGTTGCCGATCTATCCAAATGCAGGCATTCAAGTCGCGCAAGTCCACACACATTCTAAGAGACTTATCGGCCTTGCAGGCTAAAACTACAGGAGATAACCATTCTGATGCCTCTATAGGTTCAATTACACCTAAGAGACACAATCTCTCCAGTTCAGCCTTTAACTCACTTCGCATACTTAGGGGTACCTTGCGAACTTTGTGTGCAACTGCTTTAACTCCTTCTTTTAAAATAATCTGGTGCTGGAAACCTTTGAGTTTTCCTAATTTGTCGCAGAAAACTTCTGGAAATTCTTGTACCCATTCACTTTCACCAGAAACACTTAGTGAATTTATTAACTCTAAATCAGGCAAAGAGGCATAATACTGCTTGGCCTCACGTCTTGATAAAACCATGTCTTGATGATTTGGATCAAGGATCATACCAAGCTCACCCTGTTCATGCCAACCCAATAAATTGGTACCATCTTTTACAACATAAATGATGGCGGATGTAGAATCTCCTTTGAAATCAATCGCTCCTCTAAACCTTCCTAATACATCTACTCTTTTTCCCCCATATGCAAACATTTTGATAAAAGATTTTGATAGTGAAATTTTATCTAACATGTCTAAATCTTTAACATTAACTATGGAGAATGGAGAACCTGAATCTGCTAGAAATTTGATCAATACGCCATTCACATTAATGGAACAAACAGGGGATTTTCGTCTACGAGATCCATTCATAGTTGCTATCTCAACCACACCATCAGCATTCATGGGAGAAGAAGACAACATTAGCAATTCGTAATGTTCATCCTCTTCATCTACACGTAAGCGTTCATCAATACTTTTCACCATTTGCGAAGAACCCTTCTGAACTCCGGTTGCCTTACACATACGTGCTAAATGGCCCTTCTTGCCACATTTAAAACAAGATTGATTGATTGCGAAACAAAATTTGAAATTTCCTAAATGAGTTCTACTCCCACATCGATAACAGGATAATCCTTGCGCATCTCCCCTAGGCTTGTTAGAACTGGAAAACGAAGGAATTTGAGAACGATTCGGGTTAGATGTCCTCCGTTCTGGAATTCTGACCGGTGCTTTGGTGCTGATGGCACTAATGTCAGAAGATTCTGTTGAGGTTGCCAGAGGTGATGCAGGAGTACTCATTTCTTTTAGGCAATATTGTGAATGCTCGACAGATTTGGCAAGAGTTAAAGCAGTTTCTAGATCAGGGTCACTAGACGATAAGAGTTTTTCACGCACTTTTCTATCATGAGTGCGTTCAATGAGTTGATCCCTAATGATTTCATCTCTGAATTCTCTATAGTTACAGTTAACTGCTAGGATCCTTAAGGCTGCAACAAAATCATCTATGGACTCTCCGGGTAATTGTGCACGTTGCAAAAACTTGTGACGTTCCAACACAATGTTCCGTTTAGGACTGAATCTTTTGTCTAATGTCTTGACTAGAGAAGCATATTCGTCTAATATTTGCGCATCGCCATCATCACTAGTAATGGATATTCTCACTTCTTCAAGAGGTAAGGTTTCCAGGATGGACCTTCCTTCAGGGCCCAAATTATATACTAATAAGGCCTTCTTCTTTTTTGATGTGAAGGTATCACCATCGATGGCTTCAATATATGCGTCAAATGTAGCTATCCACTGTTTCCAGGGCATGGGGGGAGGACCTGGAGATTGCAAAAAGGGAGGTGGCGAGGCTACCTTTTCCATTTGCGTGGGGAGCTGCTGCCTCAAAACTAAACAACGTAACTCAAGTCTATTAGATCTACTAAATATTTGAGGTATTTAGTGGTTTGTGAGAATGCCTGCTGTGCAATTGTTTATTTATTTTGTGATAATGCTTGCTGTGCTGTGTTCTTCCTTTATTTTTTCTTCTTTTGAAACTGCAGAAATGCTATTCTTTGTTTTCCCTTGTTAACTGGTAATTGTAGACATTATAAAACAAGCTGTAATATAAGTTGTTCGCTTTGCTTTGCTTTGTAGAGACAATGTGCGTGTCACAATGCACTTATGTTTCCATGGTAGCGCAGTTCAAGGTAAGAACGCATGGAATTGAGATTGTCCTGGAGTGACGTTCGCTCTGAGCATTTGGAAGCAGCGCTCGCGTTTATCTTTTTAAACGCGTCAATTCAAGAATGTCCACAAGCAGCGCTCGCGCTGGACTTCAAAAGTAGCGCTCGCGCTAATCCTTTTCAGAGCGGTAGTGCGCTTTAGTTAATTAACAGCGGAAATGCGCTTTAATTCGAGGGTGACAGTACAGCACAATATTGTACAGCAGGGTCAAAGACTCACATTTCTATGAGATATCGGCATGACGTCGTTCCGGATTCTTTTCCACTGCTTTCTCTCTTGCCAGACGTCGCGGGTGTTTCCGTTTTCCTTAGATGAGTTACGGACAACTCTTGAGAGAGTTGAAGTGCAGGATCATCGTCGCCAGTGAAAAGAAGGAGATTCTCTATGGTGATGAAAGCAGAGTCCTTTATTATGGTCCTGACAACAGCTCTCCCGGCAGCAACTGCCGTCCGGGAGTTCTAGGTATGAGAACACAGGAGACTCCACGAGCGTCATGGTGCTCGTGGAGAACCTTGTGCCCTTAAAGATACAGTGCATATAAAACAGTACATCCCCACAGATATATTGGTGCGATCGTAAAGGCAGTTTCACAAACATGACACTCCCCTCCCTACGTCACAGCCCTGGAAGGTATTCCCCTTCCGACATCAATTGGTGTGTTGGCGTACCTGCGTCGTCGTCGGTGATGGGCCATGACTTGCTGGTGGTGGAGCACGAAGAGTATCAGAAATGAGTGTAGCGCTGGGTCCATGACGGCGATCTGCTTGTGGTGGGTATATCTGCAATGTGTTGTATCTCCGCTGTGGTGATTCCGCCGTGTTCAGGCAGGTTGTTTTTCCGCAGCGATTTTATGTGTGTTTTCCGCCATCGTGATTTGGAGGATGGTCGGAGACGTCATTCCGTACGGCGGTGTGTCTGGATTGGTTCCGTCCGCCGCGGGGTCGGGTGTACTTCCGCGGCGGTGCGTGCTCTTCCGCCGCGTACGGAGATTTGACTGTGTTTCCCATCCTAATATGGCGGACGGAAAAAAGGCATTTTCCGCCTACTCCTGGACAGCGGTCGTCCTTCCGTCCGCCATCGTAATCGACCCCTATGTACATTATGACCATCTGTTTAACTCGGGGTGGCTGTCATGCGGCTGATATAAAATGTGAATGACATGAGGACCAATATCCATTATGTATTGTTTTTACAATATCTAATAGACAGCTATAGCAAGCAGTCTCTGCCACAGTGGACAATAATTTGCATTGCCAATAGGTCTCACCATTTGGAGTGTTTAGCCATGTAGCACGTGGCGCCAGGGATTGAAGAGCTGGCACTAGCAAACCTGCATATTTTATTTATTACATTCATATATTTTAAACATGTAATAGCCATTAAACTTCTAGAGACAATTAAAATGTATTGCTATTGAGGGTGGTATGCATATGTTTGCAAAACAAATCAAAAAAACTCAACTTTGGCACATCACATAAATAAAATGAACGAAAGCAGAGGTTGGTCTAAGAGTTCTGGACATTGTAGGTGAATGTGCAAATGTGCAACAATAAAATGTCACTTAGTGAAGAGAACCAATGAATGGCAGTATGTGGCTGACCTATTGTCCTATGCTATTGGATGTGGTGGATTGGGCTCCGTGGGAGGAAACAAAACACAAGTGCACACAAGCACACAAGACCCCCGAAACATTGCTGCCCCCTGCCTCATCGATGTACCACTTCAGAGAACACCAGAAAGCTTCCGCAAATATTTTCTCAGATTTAAAACGGGATTTATGTCTGAAAAAGCTGTACTGCAGTTATGCTTACATTCTGTATGTTTCACAAGGCTGGATAGCCCTATAATATATGGGTCAGTGGGGGCCATGGGTCTACTGTGCACAATGTTTGCATAAATAACACACAAGTAAATACTAACTAGGATAAGAAAAGCCAGCTATTCAGTGGAGTTATCAGTGAATGTATTGCACATTAAATAACCACCCAAAAAGTACTAACCTTTGGGTTATTCACAGACACACCACAGGGATGCACTTTTACACACTTAAAGTGCCCACCAAAGTTGCACCCTCAGCGATAAGCGGGGCATAAACTGTTGGGAAGTCGAGCAGTCTGTACAGATTCAATAGGATTAGAGTGGGAAACCAGTATTATATGCAGGCAAAATAATCATATGACAGGATAAACTACAGTGTCGATTATAAAGCGAATTGCACATGTACGCTAACCCTACTCATTGGTAAGGTACACAAATGTGGAAATGAGAACGCATATGGAAAGTCTGCATACGAAGCAAGGTAATGCACTCAAATAGCAACTATACCTCTATTCAAGGCCCCTGGAATTATGCGATTACGCGACTTCTTTTTTTTTTCTTCTCATAATTACCGATTTGCCACACAATTCATTATATGCTGCACGATTTGAAGAGTTTAACAAACAACTGGTTCTAGCTCATACAGATCAAAGGTTACTGAAAATATAATTACACATTTTCCAGAGCAGTGTACGGCCGTTCGCAAACATTGAATGTCATCTTTCTGTTGTGTATTGCTATATTTGAGTGTGAAAATGGTACTAATTAGAGAAAACCTTTGGCCTAACAGTGATACAACGTATAATTGCGTCAATCCTGCTGCATAATGTGGTTCTGTCCTGCCTCATACTTCCAGTGGCTCTACCTATACTGCCCAGGGACTGTGGACACAGGGTCACGCTGACACGTGGTTCAATTTCAGGCCTAGAAGGTGCTTGTAGGTCATCACTGCATGGGCTGGATGTTCCTAGTGGGGACTTCCAGCGCTCAGGGGAGTGAGAAGCCGGCTGGAAAAGCTACTAGTGCAAGTCAATCTTCCTCTCTCCACTAACAAGTGGTCCACTGCTCAAGGGAACTAGCTGCCAGATTCATCAAAGACCCGTTTTACGAGTCTTTAATAGCGATTCATAAGGAATCGCTATTAAGGACTTGCAAAACGGGATTCATGTAGGAATTGCAAAAAATATTGCGATTCCTACATGTTCCTTATTTGCGATTAGCAAATTGCTAATCGCAAATAAGGAATAACTCCCCATGCATTCCTATGGGCCTACAGGCCCATAGGAATGAATGAGGAGTTATTCCTTATTTGCGATTAGCAATTAGCTAATCGCAAATAAGGATGCGATTTCAAGGGTGCAGGGGTGTCCAAAGGACACCCTGTAGCACCCCTGAAATGCAATCTACATTGGTGTTGCGCACACACATGTCCAAAGGACATATGTGTGTTTGTAACATGCAACTTAGAAAAATGCATTTAAATGCATTTTTCTAAGTTTTTGCTATTTACCACGAGGTCTGACCTCTCGGTAAATAGCGGCCCAAAATTGCGATTTCGCAATTTTAAAATGATTCATGAATTGCATTTAAGGAATCTCAAATAGAGATTCCTTAAATGCAATTCTTCGCCAATGTGCGAATTCTTTAATAGCGAATTTTGCATTTGGGATGATGAATCCCAAATGCAAAAATTGCACTCACAAAGGCAAGATTCTGAGAATCTTGCCCTTTGCGAGTGCAATTTAGCTTGATGAATCTGGCAGATCTTTCCCAGCCACTCAGCTCATTTTACTTTGTTGGAGAGGTGTTGTGTGCAGCCACGGCTCGTGCAGGGCGTTACACCGGGCGGTGACGTCAGGCAGAGGAGGGGCAGGGTGGGGGGTTGTAAAATGCGGGATATGGACGATGTCAGGTAGGTACCGAAAAAAAAACGAATTTCGTTACCCGCGCTGCATCACCAAATGTGATGCAGCACGCGCAACAAAATTCGTTTTTCTTTTCTTTCGGTACTTACCTGACATCATCTATATCCCGCATTTTACAACCCCCCACCCTGCCCCTCCTCTGCCTGACGTCACCGCCCGGTGTAACGCCCTGCACGAGCCGTGGCTGGTTGTGTGTATCGTTAGATTTTTCAAGGTGTTGGACGTACGGAAAGGCACTCCTTGACAGCAAACTTGGGATCCACAGGATGGGGGAGAGGTTGAGTCTAGAACAGTGCGTCTTGGAGTTGCCCGGGGTGAGCATGAAAACAGGTGCTCAGGGCGGTCGTCTTGAGCACTTATAATATGACGCAGTTGTTAACTTCAGTGTTTCCGGGCAGGGCCGGTCCTAGGATTCGTGGGGCCCCGGGCAGGATAGGAACATGTGAGGCCCCTCTAATTTGCATAAAATGTAGTATCACAGCAAGTGACATCATAAGAAGTGTCCACTGACTAATCATTTTTTGGCACTGTTGAAGTAGCTTTGCAAGAAGCTACCTCTCTAATGTGTACATCACTGAGATGGCTACAAATACAAAAAATAGCCCTAATAAAATAAGTGCAAATATTTTAAAGCTGTATTATGTGGAAATGCAACACGTCAAACGGGGTTTAAAAGCTATGCCTCTATCTCTCCAAAACCAATGTTTCTAGATTAGCGCATGAATAAAATTCTAAGACAGACTGTCCCATAGCTATACAGTGGATCTTCAGGTGGCTCCCTGATACTCCAGTTGCACCAATGAAGTTCAAGGTTAAGGCATTTGGTTTTAGCAGGCATGGACATCAACATAAAGGGATCCATGATGGTTCGGGTGAGCGACCTGAAAATGCTCCAGTAAACAGAAAGCACAAATAAGAGGATGAGATGGCACTTGGAAAATAAAGAGGCAGGTAATTGAAAACTTTGGCAGAAGGCTCAGTGTACTTAGCAGCACATGCTAGTTCAAAGACAATTTTACCTCTCCTCCAGCCTCCTACTTTTTTTTGCTGGTTCTGCCCACTTACATTCACCTCTCTCCTCTGTGCTTTACTTTTTACCTCACCTCTTGCTCAGCCTACTTTCTTCTCTTGCTGGTTCAGCCCCTCTTACATCCACCTCATTCTGCATGCTCTCCTTTTAACGTATTATCTTTCCCCAATGCCCGAGCCTTTTACCTATACTCTCTGGTTCTGCCACTCTTACATCCATCTTGACCCTCACACCTCCATGCTCTACTCTTTACCTCTCATCTTTCCACCTTGCCTCTGATATTCACTTGCTGATTCCTCCCCTCTTAAATCCACATCTCTCTTCTCTGTCCTACTCTTCACATCCCAACTCTCTACCCAGTCTTTATCTTCTTTGCTGGTTATGCCATCCTAAATCCAGCCATGCCTTTAAGTTCTTCCCTTTCCTTTTATCTTTTCTTTCTGCTCCTACTTCATTACATACAACTCTCCCCTTACTTCCTTCCTCTCTCCTCTTGCTGATTCTGCCACTCTTCCATCAAACTCTACTACGCTATCTTCACTGCTCATCTCTCCCCCAGCCTTATAACTTTTGTCACTGGTTCTGCCCCATTTCCATCTTCTCTGGATTTTCATCCTCTTGAACACTAATCTTTTCTCACAGATTTTGCCTCTTACACCACCTATTTCCATTCATTATTCATTCATATTATCATCTTGTCCTCAAACATTATTTCATGGATTCTGCCCCTTTTGCAGCAATCTCTCTGCTATCCCCAGCTTTGTTGCTTCTCTGTCTCGTTATGTCCTTATATCCATCTTTCTCCTCCATGCTGTATGCCTCATCTCCCCCTGCCTCTTACCTTTTTCACCGATTCTGGCCTTCTACATCCACATCTTGTCATTCCCTCTCTCTTCTCTGTATAAGCTTTCTTGATTGTTCTGCCTCTCTTACATCTACATACCGCATCCATGTACTGCCATTCTTCTCTCATTTCTTCCTTCAGACTCCTAAGATTTCTTTGCTGGTCTGTCCCCTTTGCATCCACCTCTCCTCTTTGATCCCCTTACCTCTTACCTTGTCTCACTGTTTGTCTCATAAATCCATGTCTCCCTTCCATGTTCTACACTTCACTTTATCTTAACTACTGTCTCTTACCTTTCTCACAAATCCTGCCTATATTTCACCCACCTCCTACCTACCTGCTGAGCTCTTCACCTCTCATCTCTCTGCAGTCTCTAGCCTTCTCTCACTGGTTCTACCTTTCTGAAAGTTACCTCTCCCCTGCCTTTCTACCCTAGCCTCTTACCTGCTCTTGGTTGTCGTGACCTTTTACATCCAACACTCACCATTCCCTCTCTATGACACTTAAGTTTTCCTGAGGGTTCTGCTTCTCTTATACCTACCTCGCCTATCCAAGCACTGCCTTTCATCTTTCTCTTCTACTTTGTTCACGGGTTCTGCGTCCCTCATGTCCGCCTCGCCCCTCCATGCTCAACTCTTTTGGGGATATTCCGAAAAAAGTCATGTGATGCATCGCAGCCTCCCCCTCCCCCCCCGTGCGGCTCCTCCCCTTTCCCTTGCACCGTCACTCGTTTCAGCTCTGTGCGCCATGCACACACTTTAGCGCTGAAGCGCTAGGGTGTGTGCATGAGTGTTGCATAGGTTTTGTACAGAAGGGTACCCTTCTTGTGCAAAATACTATGCTGGGTACGATACTACGCTTTTCCCACTTTGCATACGTGCTGCGCAGTGTAGTCCGCATGCAAAGTCGTAAAAGCATGGAGAAATGAAAGCATTTCTCTTGTTAGCGCCTCCTTTGAAGGGGCGTTAACTTTTGTCGCAAAACCATGTTCACAAATTTTTGTAAATATGGTTTTGCGTCAAAGGGCATGGGTGGTTACATGGGCACGCCCATGTACCAACCCCTCGGCGCAAAGTAACGCAAAGCAGTGCTTTGTGCTTCTTTGCACTACTTAGAGGGTGCTTTCCAGAACAAAACAAGTTTTTGCTGGACAGAAAATAGCAGCAAAAAAAATGTGCGCTGGTTAACGTCACTTTAATGACGCAAAACCTGCACAAAAGGTTTGAAAATGTCCCCCTTCATGTTTTATCTCTATCACCTCTACTCTCCATTCACTGTTTCTGCCTATCAAGCATCCACCTCTCCCCTACATACCCTGCTATTCACCACTCTTCTCTCCGGCCTCTTACCTTGCTTCACGTCTTGTGCCTGGGCGCAATACAGTCCCCTGCAGCACAGATGGGCCCACAACACTTCTGAGGGCCCCATCCCTCCAGGGGCCTCCCATTCAGCCTAGGGCCAATGAATATCTGTGAGATGTGGGAGACTCTGGGGCCCATTATCACATTCTGCAGTGAGGGACCCCATCATTTTGTGTTACACAACTGCTCTCATATTACTTTTCAGATGCGTAAAGCAATGAATGGTGAGTGGCCTGAGGGGTTATATGACTTGGGTGTATCTTGGAGGGTTCATTGCACTCCCCTTGGGGTGATAAGGATGGATGTGGGATCACCCCCCCATCGCTTCCCCTAACTGAATGTTAGCATCTCAACTTAACTTTTAAAGAGCGAATTGCTCATTCTTCCTTCGGTTCATGTAAATTACATGAAAATAAAAAACACCAAGCGCTTATAACTGGAGTTATTATTTATGTTCAACTCCTTTTATGTTTGTTTTGGATGAACATGCTTGTTTGAGAAAAAAAACAGAGTTGCAAAAAAAGAAAAGAATAATAAGCCCTTTATCCATTTCTTCCATAGAAGGAGCAGCGCCTTTTGTAATGTGAGATCACTCTAAGTTTTTGTGTTGTGAGCCCTGCAGGTTGCTCTGCGTTTCTTTCATGCAGGGGCAGGGCTCACTTCACACCTCACGCCAATTCAAGCATCTCCCTAACTGCTGTTATGCCGATGCAGCGATTAGGCTGATCAGGGCCCAATCTGCACTGCAGCATCTGAAAGGGATGGGGTGTCATATTGCACTTTCAGTCCATGGCAGCCGGGGAGTGAGGGGGCCCCCACCGTGGGCCTCGCGCATTGCACCACGGCTGCAAACACCAAGGGAGGGGGCTCCCCACCTGTTATTCTTACAATGGCACCATGTCAAAGGTTGATGGGCCCGTGGGAGGGCCCCCTCACAGTTACACAGCCGCGAGGCCCTGGGCGGCTGCCCACTCTGCCCATGCCTAGCGCCGGCCCTGTTTCCGGGCACTTCTATCTGGCATCCTGAATGTTAAGTAATGTTCTAGAAAATATCAATGCTAATGATTCAATTTGAATTGATCATTTTTATATTTAATTTTATTGATGTTTATAATAAATACAGCCCAATGTTTTTCCACATAAGGGTTGTGTGCTTTGGGTGGGATGAGGGTACTAAGCCTCACCGGGTCAGCTGCCTACCCAGCAGTGCATCTCTGTATACATTTGAGTTTGCCTCTTTCTGTATCTAAATCAGCTGAGTACAAAGGCCAACAGCAGTTAAGACCTTGGGCAGGGAGTGGGATCACTAAAGTCAAACTATTTTCTGGTTTCCCTGGATATGGTTCAGGGGGTGCTTCCAGTACATTATATCCCAAGACCAGTTGAAATGAAAGGAGAGCCCATGACATGAGTGAACTTAATGGTATGAGAACTGAGGGCCGGAGGCGGGCGGGACCACGGGTGAGGGAGCGGAAGAAGGAGGAACCTTGCCAACTGAAGTTGGGTGCATGACTGTTTATAGCAGGCTACAAGTGGATGTTTCTGAATGGACCCATAACAAGGCTGCAGACCTTCCAGCTTAAAATGTTTACTGTGTGGGGGGACGGGGCCTGATAAAGGGGATTGACTTTCAGGTCATCATAGCCTGAGCACCATGAAGGAACATTAGATAGGTGGAGCTAGGAGAGGAGGCGCTTTATGCTTGAGCCGCCTCTCCCACAATGCCCACAAGTGCAAATATAAGACTTCTGAGGGCCGGTTGTGGGGAGGCTGCAATATCCGTAATGAATTTTCACTGTACCCATACATCCTCCATGAATGAGCTGGAAACCAATACTGTGCAGTTGTTTCTGGCTCACCTGGGGCTCACCGTGTGATATCTGCTCTTTACCAGGAGACTCTGAAGGCCGCTAATATGGAGTGCCATGGTGGCACTGTGGTGCCACCGGCGGGAGATCCTTCTCCCACCTCACCGCCAAGACATGGAACACCCTCCCACTGAGTTTACGACAGACCCAAGACCTGCTGACCTTCAGGAGGATACTAAAGACCTGGCTGTTCGATCAGTAGCGGCCCCCACCTCCCCCCCCCCCCCAGCGCCTTGAGACACTTGCGGGTATGTGGTGCGCTTAACAAATGACAGATTGATTGATTGACTGAGGAAATGTGGCATCACCTGGTATGGAAAGGGGCTGGCTGGATATATTGTTATTTATCAGTGCATAACCTATGACCAGCTGCCCCTTCATAGCAGAAAGAATCCTGCTAAAAGACAGTTCTGGGGTAAGCCAGCCCACGAGCAATGGAACATAACAAATAACATGTTCTTACACAGCACGTGCTGACTTCAGAGTTGCTGTCTTTGTACTACTGTAAGCAACAGGTGCTAATAGTAATCAAATTAATTTACCACATCTCAGAGTGGTGTAAAGCAGAGTTGGCCCAGCTGTAATTCAAATGTGTGCCCTGTTGGCTGTATCCAGATATCATCTGCGAGCGCTTGCCTAACTCATCGGCATATTCACAGACTGACCACGGCAGATAGCACTTTGAAGGGCAGAATGTCTGCCTTATGGTGGTTTCTCCATAGTCATTAGTAAATGGGTGTTCCCTTGGGGAGAGGGGCAGGGGGTGTTAAGCCTCAACAGTGTTGGAGATACCTATACGTTCATTATTATGTGGGCATTTAAAAAAGCCCTAGTGGCATTTCTCATTCCAAATATGTGCCTTAAAAGACACAGAACCTTTTTTTCACAGTAGATATGCAATTGTTGTGAGAAAATTCTCAAAACTCACTAATATATTAAGGGAGTGAATTGGTCGGGAATCATTTTTCCTTAAAAGAAATGCTTTCTAACTGTTGAAAACAAGCATTGAAAATGCAATAGGTCTCGCCTTTGTTTAAGTTAAAGCCATTTGCTTTGCTAATGGTATTGTATTGCAAAACAAATGGCTTTAACTTAATGAAAGGTGAGACCTTTTGCATTTTTAATGCTTGTTTTTGTTGTTGCAGTTTTATCCTGAAATCATTAAATCACTGCAGCTGTTAACTAGAGCGCCGGGCTCCGGGTTGCCATAGTGTTGCCACATCAGTATTGATGCGCTCTGCTGCTACGGCCTGCGTTCTTAAAGGGGCAGGTGCCCCTGTACAGTGAGAGCCGGCAGCATTGCCTTTCAGCAAACGCATAGTGTTTTAACCAGAAGGTCACTGGGTTCGAAGCCGCTGCACTCTGCACTGTTACCAGCTAAGCCTCTGGGATAATAATCCGCTTTTTCTGTAGTGATATAGCTGACAACACTATCAATCACTAGGGAATTTTTTTTTTTACCCAGCCTATGTCTGTCGGCCAACTGCACAAAACATGCTGGAACTTGTAGTTTAAGTTGTCTCTATGAACTTCCGCTGAAACTGGATCAAATGTTGGGGTATGACAACCTCCAAGGCTGAAAATTGTGCTGTTTATGCATTTCAGTGCATCATTTTTTAGCAGCAGCTGTCTGCGTGAATGGGGGATCGGCACGCAGCCTTGACAAGTGAGGACGGACTTCAGAGGTAAAATCAAACACTACCTAGAGAAATCAATTGTTGGATGAAAACTGCGAGACGGTCTGCATAGCACCTGGTGTGTAGGTGCCTAGAGGGCTGGCAAAGACTTCTAGCTGCACGAACCCTGCAAAGACAGCAGGTGTGATGTGTCCTAAATATCTAATTTATTTATGAAGCACCGCGAAAAACCCTTGGGACATACTGGATCCAACGATGGGTTAAGATATTTTCATGTCCGACCAGACTTCGTAATACTTGTCTATTTAATACCCACCAGCACCCGATTTTCAAAACTAAGAACTTCTACTACACTCTTCGAAAGAACCGCATATATTGATAGGGTCCCCGAAGACCGGTAAATATTTTTTTTACACATTTGTGAAAATGTGACTTGTTCAGACTCGAGGCCCGTAGAGCGTACTCCTGAGTGATGCCGGCAGGACACAGACCACAGGCACATTTAGCGATAACTTGTAGGGTTGACTCCCGCCATCTCTAACTGAGGTCGTTGTGTGTCTAGTCCCATAATGCATTTTGGGTGTTGAAGTCTTGTTCGCTTCGAATAAACCAATTTCACAAACACCCCCAATAACAATGGAAACAGGGAGCCCTGACAGCATATCACTAACATAACATATCACGGTGTTCATTGAAGTGGGTGTTAGTTGTTTTGTCTTTCTCCGGCGGATCCTTGAACAAAGGGACCTACAATCTCTCAAGCTTCCCAGGGCATACAGTGATCATTTGATGTGGGTTTTTCTTTGCATTGTGGGACTAGTAGTTTTACTGATGCCAATATTTAATTGGGACTACATATAAACAAATCGCGGACTGGACAAGGTACTCACACATGGGCCTGGGAAACCTGAGAGCACTGACAGGGTGGTTTGGGGGAGGGTTCTTAGCACATACCACTCACGCGGGGCAGGTGGGAGCACAGAGCCCCTTGCCAGTGTCTGTAGCTCCCCACCGCCCTCGAACACCAGCAGCTCCCTTGGGTGCTCCCATGGAAGGTTCACGGGAAGCCCCGTCGCTGGGTGTGCACCAGTCTCGCGAGGGACAGGGTGGTGTCTGTGCCCTCCTCGGAGACCTGGCACCAGTGAGAAACAGCGCCAGATAACTGCGCACTGTAAACACACGGCCAGGGGGCGCTACTTTCGTCAAGTGCACCGCTGTTTTTTGTAATCCTATTCTATATTGTAAACACTCATTTATCATGCGTGAAAATGAATTACAATTACTAACATAACAGGGACAGTTCGCCCGAAGTATTTGTTTTTTTCAACCAGGGCGGGTGCAAGAATAAGACAAAAACACAGCATCTGTCCGTAACCCCCCACTCTCGGCGGTGGATTGCTCCAGTACAGTGGTCCCAATGGCATCTAGTTTTATGGATGGAAGACTCCACTCTGCTGAGATTATGCCTTTTCTGCGAGGGTAAGGCGCAGCACATTCAGGTGACGTCGGAGGAAGCGATGGTCTCTCTGCCTTACCTGAAGATAAGTAGGGCTCAGTAAACAAGCTCTCGCTCATTGCAGACTCTTGTTTACATCACTCTATCTCCGTACTGAAAAAACAGAGTGCCTACACGGAGTAATGAAGAACAGAGTGTCACGCCGCCAGTAAAAGATCCAGTCCTGGTGGGCGGGGCTAAACGCAGACAGAGCAGGAACAAGAAGGGATTAAAAAGCCTCATTCCCAATAGAAAGGCTGCGTTTAGCATAAGCTATGATGCAAGCCAATGGAAAGAAGGGACGGGGCTTGAAGTCCCCTTCGGAAACTGTATTGATTCCAAGAGGCCCTCGCATTGCGAGATCAGCGCATGCGCGCTGCTAAAGCCAGGCGAGACCTAAAAAGAGTAGGAAATAGACATTGATACCAAACATTAACCCCCTTAAAACGTGCCCCTGCACGTCAGGCATAAACATGCATTTTGTGGGCTGTTTTTATAATAAGTGTGGACAACACCATTAATCAGAGAAATCTACGAATTCCATTAATTTAAAAACGAATTCCTTGGCATTTTGTATACTCTAAAAATTAGCAAATATATGGAAGGCATAGGCGTAAATCTACTATGGGTAGATGTGCTATGTCCTTGTGAATCGAGCCCTCTTTGAATAACCTGTGAACTGCTAATGTTGTTATATCACTCATACAAGCTCCACGCTTGCAGAATGCAAATCTGCCAACACCCTTTGTGAACCTTTGAAGACCCTTGCGAAGTTTTTCTCGAGGGAATCTTAATCTTCCTATCTTCACAGCTGTGACATCCAGGGACAAGCATTCGTGATCCCAGGGAAGTGAACAATCTCAGCATCTCTCACACTTAGGGGCACATGCATCATTCATACATTTTGCGATTCTTAATTTGCGAAAATTACCGAATCGCAAATTAAGAATTGCAAAATGCTATGCATCATTTTTTTGGCTATTGATTTGGGATTCAGTAAAAATCGCAATTTTTACCGAATCCCAAATCAATAGCGAATTCCTAAGTGCATTTTCGCAAATCCCATTGATTCCTATGGGCCAATAGGCCCATAGGAGTCAATGGGAAGGCATTTACAAATTCGCAATTTGTTGATGCATTCCAAGGGTGCAGGGGGGGTCCAAAGGACACCCCCCTGCACCCCTAAAATGCATTTGAAAGTGCATGTTTCACACACACATGTCCTAAGGACATGTGTGTCTGTAACATGACAGTTTAAAAAATGAATTTTTTTGCTTTTTGACAGATTTTCGCAAATTAACAGCGATTGGTGGAGGCTACAACGGCCCCTCGAGCCGCGCTGCGAATGGCGGCTGCGGCCGCGCCTCCGCTCCGCTGTACTCTGATTGGTCTCTGGGCCTGGAAGGACATGGAGGGGCCCGGGACCATCGACGAATATCGGAGAGGGGGCTCCCAGGAGAGTGAGAGCCCCCTGACACTGCCCAGATCAGGCCTGCAGAGTGAAGGCCTCACGGAGGTCACCAGCGAAGGTAACCCTTTCGGGGGAGGGCGAGAGGCTACTGGGACATTGGGGGCTGCCGAGGAGCCTTGGAGAATCAGAGAGGCAGCCCCGCGACCGCCCCTCCCCTCCAGGTGACTGCAGTTGGGCCCGGTAGGCCCTAGTTAGCCCTGTGGTGGCCCGTTGGGCCTCGAAGGCATAGAGTGGTGGTGGGACTAATTAGGGGCCTGATGAACTAGGCTCCCGAACCGCCCTGGTTATTGCTGCATTGTGCCTGGGAACTGGTGATGATGCCTTGCTGATGGAGGGATTGCCAAATCCCTGCCCCTGGAATGTTAATGTGGTTTTGCCACCTTCCCCTGAATAGAAGCAGTGCTGCACTTACCTGGTCAAACCCCTTTGGATGTCTGGGTGCTACGAAATGTTGCTGACATTGTCCAGGGTTATCAGCACTGTTACCTTTAGAGAACCGGTGCCTAAGTAGGGCTGCCTGTAGTGACCTGAAGTTATGCTAATATGTTAGGCCTGGTGATAGCGCTTAATGCTTCTACACAGGATTTTATGCCCTACTAAGGTGATTTAGGCGGTCGTAGTATGCCCCCAGGTGAGATGTGGTCATGCTGATGAAGGTTTTACGCATAATGTTTTCCCCTTCTCAATATGGTTTTGCCTACAGTGATGATTATGCATGATGTGACCTATGCCTAGGAGGGGGGCCCTATACTTATGTGCCTGATGTTTTCCATGCTAAAGTTATGCCTCTATGTTCTCATGCTTGTGCCAATGAGGTATAGTGAATTTATATGCCTACGGGATTGCTCATTCTTTGATTGATGCTGTTTATATACATACCTGTATAAGGATATGCTAAGAGTTAATGCCTATGTCTTCCTTACATCCTTGGAACTAATGGACTTGTCTTTTCCTTCCTTTTCCTCTGCCTGTTCATAATCCTCCTTGTATATATTGCCCTGGCGCCAGTTTGCGCAGCATAGTGACTACTGTATTTACTATTGCGTATTTGGTGCAATACAAAAGTTATTCTTTTTTACCAAAACTGGTGTTGTGCCTGTTTTTTGTGGTGGGCCGTGTGTTTCGTCTGTGTTTACTGTCGGGATGCTTCACACATGTTCTTTGGAGTTTGGCCTGCCCGCTCTGCACCATGCTACCCCATTTCTAACAGAAGCTAACCTATCCACTATAATAGACAGCTTCCTAATCTTCAGATCATTCAAGATCATACTTACAGACTTGATTATGACACCAAAGACCCCTACTACTTCTGCTGCACTAACACCTCGTTTAGTTCTGAATGCTTGAAATTTTCCATGCAACACATTTTCAGAAAAATGATGCCAAGGTAACATGTGCTATGCCATCGATGGGGCACTTTAAAACACACATTTTGTCCATAAATAAAATAGACTCCTGGCATGACAGGATCATGTCCCTCCAGATAGTGAGAATTCTTTCCTCTCTCTTTGAAAGTATGTTCACATTCACTCTCCCTTAAGAACAACAAATCTATGTAACTCTGATCAACATGTATAGACAATTTTCCCTTGAGTTTCCAATCTAAAACTAAAGCAGGTAGATTTCCTTTTTCCTAATGTTCCATTGCATCGCTACTTTACCGGTGATTTTTAGGATTCTTATTAGTTTCAGTTCGAGACTTTAAATCTCTCCAACTATCCTCCACCAAAGTCAGATTTTTTTTTTCCACATCAAACAAGTCAAATTATGTCTGTGTGCATACCCAGTGTCTAACGGCTTAAGAGACCAAAAATATTTGCCAGCAATCTCTGCACCTTTAAAATAAGGATTCTTATTCAAACGTTTGACATGGCGAACTTCTGGAAGAACTATACCAGCATTTAGAAAATAATATTGAAAACTACCTTCCCCATAAAATAGACTTAGCAAAAGACTACAAGAAATGCCACATGTCAGAGGGAGATTATGATATGTAATTATCTCTAAAGTAAAAGCAAGTAACTGAGTGCAAACATCGCAATGCCTAGCATCCTATATACTCACAGAGCAATATTAAATAAACACTGGAAGCATAGTGCCCTCGTGATATATCTGTGTATAATTTCTTAACACCACACAACTGCATGTTACTATCAGAAGAATGTGACATTGAAGGAGCATCAGTAGATTTAGATTTCCACTGAACTATCTGTAGTGGAATATAACCCTATAAGCACTGCCACCAATACTACAACTTAAGCCATTAGTGTGGCTGCTATGAGGTATCTGCGTCTACTATTATTAGGAGTGGCTTCCATCACCTCATTAGAATCTAAACCTTGGGTGGAATGTAGCAGTTCCAGAGACTTCTCTGTCGGGTTCCACCCATGCACAAAGCAAAACCGATGTTCAAAGGATATACAACAAAATCTATACAAAAAATCTTCACAACTTTTTTTTCTATGCAATGCCCTTATTGATTAATGTTTCTAGCTCACTCTCTATCAGTCCTAATATGAAGTGCTTCTGTTCATCAACTACCACAGAAAATTCATTTGCAGCCAGGAAGTGAAATTCACCCACATCTAAGATAAGATGTCTCAAGGCACTCAGTCTTGTCAGTATAGTTCAAAGGTAAAATAAAACTGAAGATCAAGTTCTCAAACTTTCAATTGAACTTTCAAAATGATCCCAAAATTCCCAGAACTCATTCTTCCTGTCATTTGCAAGAAAGGATGTCCATTCCTGGGATGAGTACCTTTAACTGGGCACTTTCGTGCACTTTGACCTCCTGAGTGTTGTCTCTTCTTCACTCTGGCTCTGGTCTAAATCCTCTAGATCCTCTGGGATATCAGTGAGATCAAATTCCCCTTGCAGAACCAGTCTCCCCCTCTCCTGTCTTCTCGGCCAATGTTCTTCTACTACCCCTCGTTGTTCTCTAGCACAAGACCTATTGTCAGTGTTCGAGTCTATCTCTGTTACGACCACTGGATTGGCCTCTCTTTCACCAGTTTCATCAACCAAATCTGCAGAACCTTCCTCAGGCCAATCAAGTGCTGTTTCAGTTTCTGACTGTACCTCTACAGCTTGTCTAACCTGTCCCCGTGGTATCTCAATCACTACCGGCTCTTCTGGGAAAAGTGCTGTTATTTCCTCAAGGGGAGATGGAACCCTGAGAGTTTGGGCATCATGGATCCAATTGTTGAGACCTCCGCACTTCACACCAGTTGTAGTCATGAGTATGACCCGGTATGGCCCACACCAACGAGGCACCAAGCATGACTTCCGTACATGCTTCTTCACCACCACCCAGTCTCCAGGACTTAGGTCATGGCACTGCTCCTGGCGCGGAGTGGCTGTAGCAGCTTCAACTTGATGGGACACTGAAAGCACCACGCCAGCCAATACTTTGCAGTAATCTCAAACCATATCATCAGTAATGTTTACCAGAGCATTCACATGTACAGCTGGCAATCTCATTGCTCTTCCCATGATAATGTCATATACTACGATCCCGGTGTGCTGCGCAGACTCATCAACACAAGCTGCAGAACATTTGGCCATTTCAAAGACATAGAAGCACACCCTTTGGCAAGCCTTGATATCTGCATCCCATTGACTTGCTCCACCAGACCTGAAGCCTCAGGTAGGTAACTACAATGCAGTCTTTGTTTAACCTGCAAGGTGGCACACAGAGTCTTCAGCACTTCATTATTGAAGCGTATACCTCGGTTGGGAAGTGAAACATTGGCATTGACTGCCTGAAGAACAACTTTGCTACTGTGAGTCTATCATTCCCTTCTGTGGGGTATCCCTCAACCTGTCTTGAAAAGATGCAAACATCGACCAATACGTATCTCAGGCTGTTGCAGACAGGCATCTCAATAAAGTCCTTCTCCATCCTATTAAAGGGACCACCTGACCTTCCTACATGACTCAATGTCTCTGCAGTTCTTTTCCCTACGTTGTTCGGTTGGCACAAAATACATCTGTGATAATGAGAGTCAGTCATCAATCTGAACCTGGGATTAAACCAGGATTAGCGACACAATCTGACCATGGCGTCTCACCTTAGATAAGTCAGACCATGATAATGTCTAGTCATTGATGGCAACAATATGTTTGGCAGCACAGGTTTACCATCTCCTGAAACCTATATTTTATCCTCATCTTTTTTAACACAACCTGCGTTTACCCAGCTCTGCTGTTCTGCTTCTGACACCTCTTCCTGCAACCTCTTAACTTCAATCCAAGTATCAGCCACTGTGAGCAAAAGGTTGCAATTAGTTACATCTGTTCCTTCATTTACATACTCCCCATTAAATGTACAAGCATTGTATGCACAGTACCTTGCGCCTTCATCAGCATGTCTGTTACCAACTGTCACTTAGTCATCTCCCTTGCAGAGTGCAGAACAATTCACAACCACAACTTGCACAGGCAATTGCAAAACTTCTAACAGTTTTCTCACCATTACGTATAGGATATCCTAGGATATCCTATTGACATCACAAATCCCCTCTGGGACCATAACTGTCTGAAGTCATGCACCACACAAAAACCATACTGATTATCTGTAAATTTACTGACCTACAACTGATCTGAAACGTGCCATGCTCGGGTAGGAGCAATCAATCCACCCACTTAAGGGTAAACTGCCCATTGAAGCCAAGCAGCTTCTATCACTCCTGAAAAGGTGTAGACTGCCAAAGCAGCTCTCAAATTCCTGCATTGTCTTGTAAGCAGGAGCCATCCTCAAACAATACATAATCAGACTTGGATAGTGGTTTATTTTAGATATCTGTTCTTGGCTTGGTGCATAGTTCAGTGTCATCAGGACAGTCATGCTCCACTTCACCATCGTCATTACCATTGTCAGGAAGAGATAGCAAGGTGGCAGGATTAAAAACAGGACACCTGTTCAGAGTCACATTTTTAGCCACCAGTATACCCGTGCTCATACTGGGTCAGGTTGCGTTTTGTACAGTGTTGTGTACTTGGTCTAGTTAGCAAAAGTTTGACAGTATGAGGAACATAAACAGTTAAAGGATGGCCCAATATTATGCTTAATATGCACCTTAAATGCTGAAACCTGTCACAGCAACAGATGGAGTGTAAAGCAGCTTGTTTCACCAGAATGCAATCTTACAGTATGGATTAAGTGAAAAATAACCACCCAAGGAATTTATAAAAATATGTATTTATTATATAATACTCTAATATGTTTAAATATCGTGTACAGGGCGATAAACACAATGCACATAATACTTTGCATAGAAATACAGTTATTAGCACGAAACACGCAGTGGACCCCAGGAGGGGCTCAAACCATATACTAAGAAAGTGGCAAAAGAACCACGACTCGGGTCAAGACAGTGTCAAGGGGGTAGAAGTGCCAGGGACCCAAGGAACCACCTCAAGATCAAAAACCTCTATGACAACTCAATTGACCATCCACCAGGTGCCACAGACGGCCCACGCCCCCCAGAAACACCAGCCAGCCCATCATCTCCAACTGGACACCGATCACGGCCGAAGACACTGCCTCAACCATGAAAAGCATGCTCTCGGGCCCCCACTGACCTCTGCCCCCCTCACATCTACACAGAGCCGCGCCTGCCATTACACCCGAACTAAAATGCACCATCAACACCACCTTCAAAACAGGCACCTTCCCAGACGACTGGAAGCGTGCAGAAGTCAGACCCCTGCTCAAGAAGCCCACAGCTGACCCCACTGACCTCAAGCCCTATCAGCCCATCTCGCTCCTTTCCTTCGCTGCCAAAGTTGCAGAGAAAACAGTCAACAGGAAACTGACCTGATTCATTGAAGAGAACGCCGTCCTCGACTCATCCCAATCCAGATTCTGACGCAACCACAGCACAGAGACCACCCTACTTGCGGCCACAGGCAACATCCATACCCTCCTGGACCAAGGATACTCGGCAGCCCTCATCCTACCTGACCTAGCAGCGGCCTTCGACACCGTCTCCCACCTCAAACTAGTTGCCAGACTACACAACGCAGGCATACAAGGAACAGCCCTGGACTGGATCTGATCATTCCTCACCAGAAGAAGCCAAAAGATTAGACTTCCACCCTTCCTCTCCGACCCCACGAAAATCACCTGCGGAGTCCCACAAGGTTCATCACTGAACCCCACCCTCTTCAACATCTACACGGCCCCCCTCAGAGCCATCATCTAACAACATTGCCTCAACATCCTATCCTACGCCGACGACACCCAGCTCATCCTCTCCCTCACCAAAGACCCCACCACTGCCGAACTCACCTTCCAGAAAGGAATGCAAGACGTCGCAGTCTGGATGACCAACAGCTGCCTGAAGCTCAATGCCAAGAAGACAGAAGACTTTGTTCTTGGTACCACCCCTTCTGCATGGGACAGCACCTGGTGGCCGACTGCCCTTGGAAGCCCACCTACGCCTTCAGACCACGCCAAGAACCTCGACATTGTACTCGACTCATCACTCACCATGAACCGACAGGTCAACGCCTTCACTTCCAGCTGCTTCAACACCCTCTGCATCCTCCGCAAGACCTTCAAGTGGATCCCCGAGTCAAGGAAGACAGTCACCCTCGCACTCATCACCAGTAGACTGGACTATGGAAACGCACTCTACGCCGGCATCAACAAGTCCCTACTCCGCAAACTTCAGACAATACAGAACACCGTCGCTAGACTTTTCCTCAGCATCCCCGACACGAACACATCAGCCAACACCTACGATGTTTCCACTGGCTCCCCGTGGAGAAAAGAGTCACTTTCAAAATCCTCACTCACGCCTACAAATGCCTACACAACAACGGACCCTAATACCTCAACGACAGAATCAACTTCCACGTACCCAAAAGAAACCTCCGATCTTCCAACCTCGCACTGGCCGAAACCCTGCACATCCACAGAGCCAGAGCAGGTGGAATATCCTTCTCTCACTTTACAGCCAAGTCCTGGAACGAGCTACCGGCAGACATCAGACGCACCCCCTCCCTGAACACCTTCAGGAAGACCCACTGTACGCAAGTTTCATCAACCTTACAGTGGCCTTCGACAAAGTCTCGAGAGCCACGCTATGGGCAAAAATGCACATTTCCAGCTAAATTGCTGGAGGCCATAATAAACTTGTACTCTCAGATGTGGGTGAAGATCAGGAAAGGAGACGGGCACAGTATAACTAACAAGATCACAACTCTTAATGGACTAAAACAAGGGTGTGTGCTGGTGCCCTGCCTTTTTAACATTTCATCGCTGACCTGGATAAGCACCTTTGGTCAATTCAAGCCGACCCTCCAAAACTTGGCAAAATACCTACACCTAGTCTCCAATACGCGGACAATATCATTCTACTAGCCCAAACACCAGTAGGTTTGCAACTACTAATCACCAAACTAGGAGCTTATATCACCTCGGCTCAATTAACCATCAACCACCAAAAAAATGAAGGTGATGCGCTTTGCCAAACAACTCAATGCAGTCAAAGATCGCAAATTCATCTGGACCTTGGTTAAGCAACTCCTGACCCAGGTGGACTCTTACAAATAACTGGGCTTTCAAATTGACTGCAACCTCAACTTCAAGATTCATCTGGACCAAGGTTGCACGAAAGCCAAACAGCTACAGTTCACTTTCAAAATCTTAAAACACAAGCTCACAGGCTGTTCCACAGTCACTTCCTCAAAGTTATCGCAGCAAAATTCCTTCCCTCCATCTCATATGGCACAGAAATCTTGAACGTCAAAGACGCCACAGGTTTAAACCTAGCACAATCAATCTCTTCAAGAACCTGTTTGCAATCCTCCGCCATATTCCACAAGCCCAAATTTGACTAGGGGGACATTTGCTGATTCGGAGGGGGGAGGAGAGGAGGCCCCCACTGCAGCCGCCACCGCCAGGAGTCACACTCTCGTTGCCTACTGCGCCGCCGCCCCGGGACTACATCTCCCGGCAGCCTCAGCGGCGGCACTGCCTTTTGACACCGGGACAGCGCCAGGAGGCGCCTTAAAGCAGCGCTCCGCTCGGCGGAGCGCGGGGACATTTGCTGATTCGGAGGGGGGAGGAGAGGAGGCCCCCACTGCAGCCGCCACCGCCAGGAGTCACACTCTCGTTGCCTACAGCGCCGCCGCCCCGGGACTACATCTCCCGGCAGCCTCAGCGGCGGCGCTGCCTTTTGACACCGGGACAGCGCCAGGAGGCGCCTTAAAGCAGCGCTCCGCTCGGCGGAGCGCGGGGACATTTGCTGATTCGGAGGGGGGAGGAGAGGAGGCCCCCACTGCAGCCGCCACCGCCAGGAGTCACACTCTCGTTGCCTACAGCGCCGCCGCCCCGGGACTACATCTCTCGGCAGCCTCAGCGGCGGCGCTGCCTTTTGACACCGGGACAGCGCCAGGAGGCGCCTTAAAGCAGCGCTCTGCTCCGCTCCGCGGGACGCCGGGCGAAGCCCGGGCAAAGGGCGGGCCCTCTAAGGCCCTCAGAGGTCCGAGGAGGATGGGACGGGCCACCCCCCTTGGCGTTGCAACCTGTGGCAGTACTTTGTTTGATATATACTCCAAATAATTATTGTTTAGTGTGTCTGTTTCCATCGCAGGTTGCATTATGTCATTTAAGCGGATTAATAAGAAATCTTCTCTAACACCTGACTCAGGACTGGGGACCCTAAACTTCACGGTGACTAATGGACCACTGCCCACTCTTCGTGAAGAAGCTAATGAGCCGCTGCAATTGATAGACATTAGGCAATCTTCCCCATTAAACCATGTTAGCTCACAGAATTTATCCTTTTGGGAGGAAATGAATTCTCTATGTGGCACTAAGTATGCCCTAGTGGCATCCCCATTCCATGTTAAACGCACTAGCAGTTCTTCCCCAATTAGGAAACCATGTCATCTACTTCTACCACCTCTAATAGACAATACCCAAAGTGTTGACTCACCACAGGGAATAAATGACGAAAGGAAGCATGATGAGATTATTGGAAGTGGGAATCATCTAAACACACCAAAATCGTGCGATGGTCCTATAGCGCCAGTCACCAACCCCCCCTTAACTACGGCGGAGAGTGGCACTTATGTAGACCAAGTACTTTTACTTTCTCAGATAGAGTTATTATTTAATTCCATCGTATCACCATTGGTAGGAAAAATCAACGCCCTGGGTGATAGGATAACGGGGATTGAGAGAATTGTTTTAGCCAATCTCAAACCTCCTAATAATGATCAATCTAACGGGGGAAGACCCCTTACGGCCATCTCCATAACAAAAGAGATAAATACTACTATTAATTCCCCTTCCACCCTCAAGAAGGCAATACCCAATGGCTCTGATTTGTCCACCTCAACTAAAGTTCCTTTGTCTACCAATCTAACTAAATACTCCCAAACTTCCCCACAGCTCCTTAAAAAACCTGCAAACCCAGAGCTGCTATTAAACCAGGGTATAATAGGCATATTGCCGCCAGAGAGGACCCAACTCCAAGTAGTTTAGAATCGATACACTTGCCCCCTGAAGCTGCCCCATTTGTTCTTGTTTTATCAGGAACACCTGCACCTTGTCGTGGGAAATTGGAAAGCCGTCAGGAACTTTTAAATAAAGTCATATTCTGGCTTTCCAAAAACAGACCACTTGTACATGATCATGACGGAGGTATCCTGAATGTTAGAAGGGTAGGCTGGCTAGGGTCTCAAACTAAAGATATTAGTGGGGATTTGGTCCTAGTAAAATTTACAGATAGGAACATAGTCCCCCTTTTACGAGCTTACCCACCCCAAAAAAGAGATGGCCCTATATCCGTTTGGGATTTACACGACTTTTATCCAAAGTAAACCATTCATAAATGTTTTTATCTGCCGCCCTGTTGATAAATCAACTTAAGGTTATTTTTAACGTACTGTAAATTTTAAATATGAACATATGTATTGCGGTTTTATGATATTAATGTATACTTTTATGACTCCTCTGTGGAATCGAATAAAGTTATTTGATTTGATTTGATTTGACTAGAATACGGTCTAAGAAACCAGATCCCCGACAGACGAGGTGCACTAGTCAATTTCTATTGGAAGATGAGGGACGCAGAGGACAACACCCCCCACATTACTGCTGGGTAGAGATCGAAAACCAAGCCAGGCTTAATAATTCAATCTTCACAGTTTTGAAGGCTTCTCTCTCTGTACTGAAGCTAGAGGAGGCCTGGCTCACTATCCCTACCTACTCTGGTTTTAAATCCGTGGTCAACAAAGCTATTAAACGGAATTATTCATTAATAGACAAAACAGCTCTAGCAAAAAAATCTCACACCTGGACAGTGATACAGGCATACCAGAGGCTGCAACCTCAACCTTATTTGTTAGATCACTTCCCTCACCAGAAAAAGCAATTTTTCACACTACTGAGGCTTGGGTCATTTCCATCAAAGGACCTAACCCCCAAATGGAAATACATGTGGCAATCAAAGGAATGCGACCTATGCGGAATAGTGGATGAGTCTTTACTGCATCTAATATGTATCTGCCTCTTCCTAGCAGAAACATGAAAAACGGTCCTTCTGGAAGTCTTTAGGAAGGAACAAATAAGAACTTGCAGAGCAGCAGTTTTCCATTGTCTCGGAGGCTCATCACTTCATTTGCCCTGTAGTGCCATAAACTTTTTGAAAATTGCGGCAAAAGAACTGGACAGAATAGAAACTGCCAACCAACTCAAGTAGTTTTAGAACAATCAGCTTCGAAACTCCTCTAGTGTACTGCTTGCATGTTTTAATACTTTTTGACTCGACCGGAACTAACCTCGCATGTAAATTGTAATGCTTGGATCGAACATTATACAAATATTTTTAACTCAGATAGGATCGATAGCATTTTGTTTCTCCATTCTACTTGGCCCATCTTACCCCTATTGATAAATATTAAAGAAGTCTATGAAGGGCTAGTGGACAGTAAAGGGGGTAAGGCTCCGGGGCCCGATGGGGTGCCTATTGATTTATATAATAGCGAAATGGATTTATGGGCCCCGATTTTAGTTAGGATTTTTAATGCCGCTGTAGAAGGCTATTTTCCGCCATCTTGGGGCCAGTCATTAATTATTCCCCTTTTTAAAAAAAGGCTCTAAATCAGAAGCCTGTAATTATCGACCCATATTGTTAATGGATTCGTCCATTAAGGTAATGAGTAGGATTATGTTGAAAAGGCTCGAAACATGGGCCTTAGATAACAAAATCCTCTCACAAGCACAATATGGGTTTAGGAAGGGATTAGGCACTTTGGGACAGTTTGTCAACCTTGACCTTCTTATCAGCAAATATACATTAGCGAAAGGGAGTAATTTGTTTTTATGTTTCGCCGACCTTAGCAGCACCTTTGATCTCATGGACCATTCCATACTGTGGCATATATTACTGGATGCTGGTGCCCCAAAAGAAATTGTATATTTTTTGGCAAGAGTCTACGAGAGACTATCTAGTAAAGTGCGCTATGGGCCCGCAGGTGAAGGTACCCCCCTTTTTAACGTTAAAAGGGGCATCCGACAGGGCTGCGTCCTGGCTCCACTTTTGTTTTCATTATTCATTAACCAAGTTGACGCAACACTGAGACAGATACCCGCCGATGCCCCCCTGATAGATGGCCAGGCTGTCCCAATTGTATTATATGCAGATGATGCGGTTTTACTTTCACGTACCTTCAGCGTCTTATTAATAATTTTATATTGTTTATTAATGGCAGGAAACTTTGAATTAATAAATCCAAGACATTTGCTATGACATGTGGGAAAAAACCATCTAAATCCAGTAAGGCTTTTTTCTTGGAGAGAACAAAAAACGCATTCGCTTAAATCATTTTGCTATCTTGGTGTAACATTCGCAGGAAACGGGAAATGGATATGCGAATATGATAACATACAACACAAAATGAATTGGAATACCAACAGTATTTTCAGATTCTCAGCAAAAGTGGGAGGCCGAAGAGTTAAAGATATGGTGGCCATTTATAATGCCAGGTGTGTATCCTCTGCACTTTATGGTGCAGGAATCTGGGGCCACCACTTTGAAAAGTCACTACAACAAGACGAAAACACCTTTCTTAAACGCTTGTTGTGTTTTCCACCATGGGCCTCTACAGATTTGATACACCAGGAAGTGGGACTTGACTATATCTCAGACTTAGCGGCATTCCGACCTCTTTTACTATGGCACTCTATTTGGTCGAAATAGGAAACCGTACTCACACAACATATTATCAAAGATTGCCTAAAGCTTGACCACTGTTTACGTATCCCTTGGTTAAGTTCTATTCACCACTGGTTTAGTCTTTTGTTTAATTGCAACATCTTTACAGAACCAGAGTATGCAGCCTTAATTGCAAAAAAGGAGCTTAAAGATACCTTTTTAGCCTACAAAAGGGAGACACGAGGAAAATAATTAGGCACCAACCTACCCTTGTATTTTACCAGCAATTAAATCTTAAAGCTGGCTTTCAGGCACATTTGGCTGATGTAACAAAAACCTCTCATCGCTTTGTACTGACATGTTTAAGGCTAGGGATTGTTCATCATCTCGTGGCCTTCCCGATTATGAAAAAAAGTACCAGCTCTGTATGCCCATGCGATAAGATGTCTAAGTAAAGTTGCTGCCATTTTTTAATGTTTTGTAAATTTTATTACTCTTTAAGGAAATTTTATCTGAAAACTTTGTTTTTAAAATATCATGTTCAATCCACTAAAAATGCTATGAGGCTAGTTTCTACTCTGGAAAGCCCGGATGTTTGCTTTTATGTGGCACCTCATATTTTAAAATGCATTGCTGCTAGGAAATCTATTATATTCTCAATCAATCAATCATCAAAATTTGTAGAGCGCGCTACTCACCCGTAAGGGTCTCAAGGCACTGAGGGGGGGTAGCTACTGCTCGAACAACCAGGTCTTGAGTTGTTTCCTGAAGGTCCAGGGTCAGCCGTAGGTGAGTGGGGAGGGAGTTCCATGTCTTGGCTGCCAGGTAGGAGAAGGAGCGTCCTCCGATGGTGGATTTTCAGAATCGTGGGACGGAGGCGAGGGCGAGGCTGGCGGATCGGAGCTGGCGGGTGGTTGTGTAGAATGTGAGGCGGCTGTTGAGGTACTTTGGCCCCGTGTCGTGGAGAGCCTTGTGTGCGTTGGTGAGGAGTTTGAACGTGATCCTCTTGTTGACGGGGAGCCAGTGCAGGTCTTTCAGGTGGGCAGAGATGTGGCTGCGGCAAGGTATGTCCAGGATGAGTCATGCTGAGGTATTCTGAATGCGCTGGAGTCTTTTCTGGAGTTTGGCTGTGGTTCCAGCATAGAGGGTGTTCCCGTAGTCCAGACGGCTGGTGACGAGGGCCTGGGTGACCGTCTTCCTGGTTTCGGTGGGGATCCACCGGAAGATCTTTCGGAGCATGCGCAGGGTGTTGAAGCAGGATGACGAGACGGCATTCACTTGCTTGGTCATCAAGAGGGAGGAGTCCAAGATGAAGCCCAGGTTGCGTGCGTGGTCCGTTGGTTTGGGTGCGATGCCCAGGGCAGGGGGCCACCAGGAGTCGTCCCAGGCAGAGGGAGATGGTCCGAGGATGAGGACTTCCGTCTTGTCTGAGTTCAGTGTTAGACGGCTGATCTTCACCCATTCTGCGACTTCTTTCATTCCTTCTTGGAGGTTGGCTTTGGCGGTGGCGGGGTCGTTGGTGAGGGAGAGGATCAGCTGGGTGTCGTCGGCGTAGGAGATGATGTTGAGGTTGTGTTGGCGAGCGATGGTTGCGAGAGGGCTCATGTAGACGTTGAAGAGTGTGGGGCTGAGTGAGGATCCCTGCGGGACGCCGCAGATGACTTTGGTGGCCGCGGAATGGAATGGGGGGAGGCGGACTCTCTGGGTTCTTCCGGCGAGGAACGAGATGATCCACTCCAGTGCCGCTCCTTGGATTCCGGTGTTGCCGAGGTGCTGAATCAGCGTGCGGTGGCATACGGTGTCGAAGGCTGCTGAGAGGTCTAGGAGGATGAGGGCAGCAGTTTCCCTGTTGTCGAGTAGTGGTCTGATGTCGTCGGTAGCTGCGATGAGGGCGGTCTCGGTGCTGTGGTTTGCTCGGAAGCCGGACTGTGAAGGGTCGAGGGATCCGTTGGTCTCGAGGAAGGCGGAGAGTTGTCTGTTGACGGTCTTCTCGATGACTTTGGCTGTAAAGGGGAGGAGCGAGATGGGGCAGAAGTTCTTGAGGTCCGTGGAGTCCGCTGTGGGTTTCTTCAGGAGGGCGCTCAGCTCGGCATGTTTCCAGCTCTCCGGGAAGGTGGCGGATGCGAAGGAGCTGTTGATGATGTTCCAGAGTTGTGGTGCGATGATGGAGTCGGCTTTGTTGAAGATGTGGTGTGGGCAGGGATCGGAAGGTGAGCCGGATAGGATGGTGTTCATCAGGCGGGTGGTGTCTTCGGTGCTGACAGGGGTCCAGGTCCGGAGGGTGGTGGTGGGGGGCGCTGGTTCGGTGGTAGGGTGCGTGGTCTGTGCGCTGAAGCTGTTGTGTATGTCGGCGATCTTGCGGTGAAAGAACGAGGCGAGTGAGTCGCAGAGATCTTGCGAGGGCGTGATGTCGTTGTTGCAGGCGCTGGGGTTGGAGAGCTCTTTGACGATGTTGAAGAGTTCCTTGCTGTTGTGGGTGTTGTTGTCCAGTCGTTCTTTGAATGATGTCCTCTTGGTGGTGCAGATCATCTGGTGGTGTTTGCGGGTGGCGTTCTTGAGGGCTGTCATGTTTTCTGCTGTCTGGTCGTGGCGCCAGGCTTTCTCGAGGTTGCGGCAGGTTTTCTTGGAGGTTTTGAGGTCGTTGGTGAACCACGAGGCTTTCCTGCTGCCGGGTCTGCTGGGAGGGGTCTTCAGAGGTGCGAGGTCATCGGCGCAGTTGGTGAGCGACTGTGTGAGGTTGCGGGCTGCTTCGTTGCGGTCCGTTGTGTTGGTGGGTGGGTTCTGGCTGAGGGCGGTGGTGAGCTGGTCGACGGTGATCTTGCTCCAGCTTCTACGGGGAACCTGTTGCGGGTGATGGTGGGTCGTGGTTCTCCTGAAGTTGAAGTGGACGCAGCTGTGACCTGTCCAGTGTAGTCCGGTAGAGTGGCTGAAGGAGATGTGCTTGCTGGAGGAGAAGACGGGGTCAAGCGTGTGGTCGGCGTAGTGGGTGGGGGTGTTCACCAGTTGCTTGAGTCCGAGGTTGGCGAGGTTGTCCAGCAGGGCGGTGGTGTTGTAGTCCTTGTTGTTCTCCAGGTGGAAGTTGAGGTCCCCTAGGAGGATGTAGTCTGAGAAGGTCAGGGCGTGTGGACTGACGAAGTCTGCGATGGCTTCACTGAATTGCGTGCGTGGTCCCGGGGGTCTGTAGATGAGGGTGCCTCTGAGGGTGGTCTTGGGGTCGGTGTGTATCTGGAAGTGAAGGTGCTCGGCGGCGGTGAGGGTGTCGTCAGAGTTGGTCGTGATGCTGATGGTGTTCCTGTGGACGATGGTGATGCCTCCTCCGGTCTGGTTGACGCGATCCCTCCGGGTGATCTTGTATCCGTCCGGGATGGCTATGATGATGTCGGGGGCTGAGGAGGCGTATATCCAGGTTTCCGTGAGGAAGGCGACGTCTGGTGATGTTGTGTCGAGCAGGTGGTTGTTGCTGGTGCTCGGCTTAGCGGGTGCGGTGTAGGATCGGAGGCAGGTGAATTGGCAAGCTTGGCAGGTGAAGGGTCTGTGGGTGCGTTTCGAGGTGGCTCGGTAGCAGGCGAGGTTTCGTCTGGCGTTGAGTGAGTGGAGGGTGGTGGTGTCGTAGGTTCGTCGGGGGGGCAGGCATCGTCGGGGGCCAGGGGTCCTGGCGCTGGGCACGGTCCAGGCGTGGACAGGCGCAGACGGGCTTGCCTTTGGCACGCCTTTGGCGTGCAATCGGCGCACCTGCTGCGCGCACGCGTGGGCTCCATATGAGGCAAAGTGGGAGGGATGAGCAGCTGGGAGGCGGGAGCGGGGCAGCCAATGGGGTTTACAGAAGAAAAAGGGGGTGGGGCCATGAGGGAGCAGCGGCGGGGAGCGGGGAGGGGGCACACCAGGGGTTACAGTACTCACAAAGGCACAAAAAAACTATTACAGAATGAGAATGAAGAAGTACAGTCAGTAAAACACACAATGAGGGCAATACACACAATGAGGGCAACAGCGGGGAAGAAGAAACGAGCAGCAGCGGGGGCACCGAGGCCAGGGACGAACCTGTGGCGCTGGGGCAGAGACGCGCGACAGCTGGCGAGCCGTGCGGCATGGGGGGTTCCTCGATCAGGTCACACTCGCCTGCGCCGCGCGGGCTCAATATGAGGCCAAGTGGGAGGGAGGAGCAGCTGGGAGGCGGGAGCGGGGCGGCCAATGGGGTTTACAGAAGAAAAAGGGGGCGGGCTGCGAGGGAGCAGTGGTGGGAAGCGGGGAGCGGGGAGGGGGCACACCAGGGGTTACAGTACTCACAAAGGCACAAAAAAACTATTACAGAATGAGAATGAAGAAGTACAGTCAGTAAAACACACAATGAGGGCAATACACAAGTAAAGTTTGTTTATGATATGATATGGTACAATGAATTTAGTATCCAAGACATTTTGCACTTTTTGCATTATTTGCAAAAAAAGGAAGTCTAGCTGGCACGTGACACTTTATAGCGTAATTTGTACATAATGTACAATGTTAGTACTTGTCACTTTCGGTTATATCTGTACTACATGAATATAATTTACAGAAGGTATCTCATTGCGTAATTTATATATTAGGCAAGACCTAATATACCAGGGTGGTCATTGTCTGTTACGTATATTAGAAGCACTAGCCACTTTACTGCAAAACTTGCACATTTTGCATAAAACACTTTAGCACAAGTCACTTTCTTTTTAGAATGGTGTTGTGTATATATAAAGGATATTTTATATAAATTGTAGTTTTGGATACTGTCATCTTGCGAATTTTTGCACATATGTATAATGCCTATATTGCATAAATAGTTGCCTATGCTAAGTATTACCTACTTTGAGAATGTTACGAGGCTGTGATTATGTATTTGTTATGTTTGCTTATATGGTTGTTATCACAAACCGAATAAAGCTTTTTGAACTGAACTGACTCAAATTACTGCTACTTGTCTTTCGACTATCTTCTTTGTGCCTTTCCATATTTTGAAAGTTTTTAAAATATACATTTCATGTATTCCTTACATTTGGTGGTTTATCCACCCTTTTATGATTTTTTAAATGAAGTCAAATAAAAAAATAAAAGTATATTTGACTTGACACCTTCAGGAAGACCCTCAAGACCTGGCTCTTCTGCTAAACAGATCTGCGGATCCCTCCCTCAGCGCCTTGAGGTCCTCACGGGTGAGTAGCACGCTTACAACTCCCTGATTGATTGATTGAAGATGAGTGAGTAGGAACCCCACAGAGAGCATGTGCAGTGTGGAAACACGACCCTGTGCTCTGTACAAGTCTATGTGTAAGTCGAGGTTGGAATTTTAAAGATTAAGGACCCTTCTAAGTGGACCCTGAAGGAACCCTGTGACAGAAGGTTGGATAGCCACCCCACCTGCGGATACCCTAGTATCCACATTACCTACACCAGGGAAGCCGGCTGCATACATGTGAAGTGGTGTCGGAAACAGCTGTGAGACCCAATGGAGGACGTCAGGAAAGTGCAGCTGCTGTAGAAGGAGAAAGTGTCTGGTGAAATCCAAAGGTGGATTTTAGATGAGAGGTACCTGCAAGCAGAGGAGACAGAGTCTATGTCACTCAGGGGTGACCGGGAGACTTGGAAGACGAATGCCCTCCGATGTTGGATGTTGCAGGATGGGTGACGATGACCTTGACTCTGCGGCTGTGAGGACCAGGTGATGCTGAAGAAGACCAAGACCCATCCACAAGCTGTCCCACGAAGGATGTTGTGTGCTGAGGGGTCGGTGTCTGGCGGGAGCACCAACAAGCCTTGGCAAATGCAACCAATGCAGGAATTAAAGAAGGAGCAAAGTCAGGAGCAGCACGGTCCAGGGGACTCACCACAAGCAGCGGAGTCAGCGGAGTCAGGGCAGGCCCAAAGCAATCAGGTAAGCCCAACAGAAACAATGGTGACCCTCAAAAAGACCCACAGGCCGGAGGCACTGCAGTTGCAAGAGGACCTCAAGCAGCTCACCAAAAGATGCAGGCCACGGTGCACACCATGCGGTGCGGCAGAAGATTCTTGTCACTGGAGGTGCTTGAGGTTTGGGCTACTTGGAGCCTGAAGAATTTCTTGGAAGGAAGCCAACACGCCTTTGCAACTGCAAGTTGATGTGATGCACAGGAGTTTGGGTATTGCAGGTCCCACAAGGAATACTGTCCTCAAACCTAGTAAGAGGGCAGGGCAGGGAAGGCCTCAAGAGCTTGGGAAAACCACCACCTGTGTTGCAGAACCTTTCAGTGTCCGGAGGAGCTCAGGATCAGCAGACCGGTTGACTTAGTTGACGTGTATGCGAATGCAGGGGAGTGACTCCTTCACTCCAAGGGAGATTCCTTCAGGTGTCTTTGATGCCCACAGGCCTTGGAAGGTTCCTGTATGGTGCACAGGCACAGACGATAGAGTAAACTGAAAGGGGAATGAAGCAGAGCCCAAATGAAGTCCAGCGAAATCCAGAGTTCCCAGATGCTAGTAGAAGAAGTGGTGTCAGATCTGAATCTTGTCCCACTACGAATCTAGCCACATGCACCCAGGTAAGTCCTTAAGTACCCTAAGGAGAGGGTTGGGACAATTTAGGGGACCCTCCCAAGGGAGGGCCTGGACATCGGGGAGTTTACTCCCATGTCCAGTTTTGCACCAGAGCGGAAGTCAACAGCTCCCAGGACTGGTTTGAAGTGGTCTATGCATGGGGACACAAAATGTGCCCCTCATGCAGACTGAGTGGCACTGGCAAGTGCACCCACCCGACCTAAAACACTAAATCCTGTCTGGGAGGTGTCCACACCTCCCTGTGACAGGATGCCTATGGAGATATTTCAGTTATATTATAAATAATGATATTCCCAGGATTCTGTATTTCAAGACCAGATTGAGCAATACTTGCTACATTTTGATCTACCTAAGGTGGGGCTCCCTGTGAGAGAGGAACTAGAGGCCCCAATATCTATGTCAGAATTGCAGACAGCACTTGATGACTTGGCGCTTGGGAAAGCAGCTGGGCCGGATAAACTTTCTCTTGAGGTTTACCGAATACTTTTTCCTATTATCAAGGATGATATGTTAGCCACTTTTATAGCTGCTCAGATTGGGAACCCCCCTCCATTGTGGGATGATGCAAATATTGTGGTTTTTAAGAAGAAGGATAAGCCCCCTACACTCCCTGGGTCATATAGACCTATATCATTAATAAATGCAGATGCCAAGATATATTCTAAAATACTCGCAACTCGATTAGTTCAAATTATTCCATCATTGGTATCTCGTCATCAACATGGGTTCCTTCCCGGTAGAAGTACTGTTAACCATTTGCTTAGGGTTATAGCGTTGCTGGACTATGCTTCTGTATTTCATAAAAATATCGGTATAATATTTTTAGATGCGGAAAAAGCTTTTGACCGTTTAGCATGGGCATTTCTTTGGTCTGTAATGTGTAAAATGGGGTTTGGGCCCCAGTTCTTGCTTGCTTTACAGACCATGTACAAGGGACCTAGGGCCAAGATTTGTGCGATGGGGCAAGAATCAGCTTTTGTTTATATTACTTGGGGTACAAGGCAACGATGCCCATGCTCACCGTTATTATTTGCCATCTATATTAAACCATCGTTGCGAATGCTTGAAACTACACAGGGTATACAATCAATGGTTGTGGATGAATATTATGTGCGTGTCTTAGCCTATGCTGATGACATCGCGGTGGTAACATCTGATCCGGAGCAAGCACTACGGGAAATAGAGTATTTGACTCAAGAGTTCGGGAAGTCTTCTGGGTATAAGTTAAATATTTCTAAAACTCAGGTCATCTGCACCGCAGGACTTTGCCCTGATGAACCACGAGTGACGCATGAAGCTAGATATCTGGGGATTAAAATCAGGATGTCGCTCCAGGAGATAGTAACTGTAAATTGGGCGGATATAATAGGATCTGTAAAGAGACAGCTAGAACAGGTGAAATGTCTTCACTTATCGATGGTAGGGCGACAAAATATTTTAAAGATGTGTATATTACCCAGGGTGCTTTATTATTTTCGGATGGTGCCGTTGGAGTTGATACGGGCACAATTAATGCAGTTACAATCTGTTACAGATAGATTTATTTGGGGCTGGAAGAAGGCCTGGAGGGCTTCCAAATATATGACGCTACCACTGTCAAGAGGTGGATAGGGTGTGCCGAACTTTGCTTTTTATTATTTAGTTTGTCTTCTTCAAAATATGAAAATGCTAGTGACTGGGGGAGAGACACTGCCCTTTGAAACCCCGAATATCTACTTGATGTTATCGGGAGTCCAGTCTCGTCAAGTATGGCTTAGATTTGAGGGAGACCTCCGCCTTCTCCTGTGGGACGGCGGCTCCCCCCGCATCGCTCTTCTTGCGCTTACGCAGGGGTGGGACGATGGTGGTATCGCCTTGCCAAATATTAGACTCTACTATTGGGCATCTCAATTGACAGCCACCAACTCTTGGCTATATGGTCTACCAACGAACCCTGCTTTCCATCTTGAACGATACCAGACCAGATACCAGACCGTGAGGGCTACCTTGGGGCCTTATATGGTAAACCTTCCCGCACTCGATACATAGGCCCGATGTCACACACGCTGGCGATCTGGCACCGAGCAAATAGACGTCTTGGTTGGTCTGATGCTCTCACGCTGGCCACTCCGCTCTGGGACTCACATACACTGGGCTCCCTCTGTCACTACCAGGGCTTTGATAAGTGGGACACGATTGGCATTTCCACCCTGGGTGACATGAATCATAAGGGAAAACTGCTGACTTTCGAAGAGCTCCAGAAAAAATATGACCTAGCCCACTCTGAGGCCTTCCGCTACCTCCAAATCAAGCATGCCATACTCACTAATGTCCCTGATCTCTCTTCCCTTCCACAACCCTCACCTCTTGAAGATAGATTATTATCAGAATCCCTTCAGGCCAAGGCGGTCTCCAGCACCTACCGTAAACTCTGCAACAACATGCCTAACACCTGCCAACTCCTAAGAGGCAAATGGCAGGGCGACATCGGGTCCATGGAGGACGCTGCATGGCAGGCGGCACTGATGTCCCCGCGCGAATCGGCTATCAATCACAGATTCAGGCTCATACAATTGAAGATATTGCATAGAACTTATATGTCCGCTCCCCTCTTAGCCAAAATTGGTAGGCGCACAAATGATCTTTGTCTTCCTAATTGTGGGCTTGTTGGTACGTTTTATCATATTATCTGGGACTGCCCAGTGATCCAGGACATTTGGAAGCGAGCGGTCCGTAAGATGTCTGATGCGCTAGGGAAACATATCTCTCTGTCTCCAAAAAGCGGACTCCTTAATGTATGGGACCCCACAGATCTCACTACACTGGAACAACAATGGGCGGCTCTGGGCTTCCTTTTATTGAAACGTGAAATAGCAATGCAATGGGGCTCGCCAAACAAACCGCTCCTGATCAGATGGGTCGCTGCAATGGATACATGTATGTTGTCTGAAAAAACTGTATATAAGATCAGGGGTTGTCCTAAAACTTGGGATAAGAAATGGGGGCACTGGAATGTCTTTAGAGTTGAACTTTGCAGTTCCCCTACAACTGAAATGGCGATGGCCAGGACTGGTCCTCCCCGAACTCGCTCTTGTAATGCACCGCTGTAATACATGCTCTTTATGTCGAATTTTGTACTTAATGATTGTCAACTGATCACTTACTCTGCTTTGTTTAATACATTTTTATTTTTTAGTATGGCTTAGATTTCTGGAACCAAGCTACTACAATAAAACAAGATTCAAAACTGTATCTGCTGCATTTAAAGGGTGGAGATGGATGCGTAAAATTATTTCTCTTGATCGAATTAATTATTATACTCCTTTTGACTCTATAGAATTATTCCCTTCAATATTCTGGGACACTAAGATGAGGACATGGGGAGCCAAAGGGATTCGCTCTCTAGGGGATGTCTTCAATTCTGGGGTTATTGTTTCATTCGCAGAGCTAACTGAAAAATATGTAATTTCCCAGAATCATTTTTTTTAAATATCTACAGCTACGGGATTTTATTTTTAAGCACCGCAGTACTATCGCTATAGTAACTAATGACCTTCTTGAAGCATTGACTAAACGGGCCAAGATTGGGACATTGTATGATATCTTGTTGGCCATGCAGCGAGACGATATAGAGGTTCAAGATTTGAAATGGAGTACTAGATTAGTAATCCTGGCATGTTTGTTCAAGAATCAATTGACATGGCTAGCAAAGTTATCTTGACTGCTAACTTACGGGCTCAACATTATAAAACTTTGTTTATTTTATACCATATACCGGCTAAAATGATGAAGTGGGGTGGTATTTACGATGGGCAATGCTTCAGGTGCCAAACCCCGGTGGCGGACATTGTACATATATTTTTTGATTAATTCTTGTCTCAAGCAACCAGTGTTCAGGTTACGATATCCAGAGAGATGATGTTATTTGGGCTGTGTAAAGATAGAGATACTCTTCACCTTTATTATCCATATAGATTTTTTTTCTTTATGGCCATGTCTGTCGCCCGATTATGTATTGCAACTATGTGGCTGAAATCTGAGGCCCCATCGTATGAAATGTGGCGCGCAAAATTTTATAATGTATTTCATTTAGAATGTAACCTTTACCGTATTAAATCATTGAAGAAAAAACAATTAGGGATCAAGATTTGGCAGCCCATGATACAGCATATGGAGTGCTCGCTCTCTGATTAATGTTCGTGCTATTGTTTTGGTTGTTTCTTGACTATTGTTCAACCATCTTACTTGTAATGTGTGTTTTTTTTTTAATTCTTTCTATTCACAGTACATTGAATATTGTCTTATTTGTGTATGATTTTTTCCTGTTATATATGCTATGAACTGAATAAAAAAAAAAGAATATATCTTCCATTCATCAGCATACTCATAGTCATTATTAAAGCTAGCCAAAGCAGAAAGAAAATTATTCCAGAAACAATCCATAGTTCAATCCATGGTGAAAACCAGATAAGTCTTTTTCAGGAGATGAAAAAAATCTGTTGCTTGTTCTTTGAAAGTTCTTTGTGCTGGTGTCGTTTCAGTTTCGCTGGGATCCTCAGAAAACATATCAAAGTTAATGAAATAGCCAGAGGTAGTTCTGTCAATGGTTGGAATTGCATCAGGATTCGTTAAAATCACTAGAACCAGTTGATCACGTGTTACATTGGTGTAGACAGGTGTATCAGGATGAACTGTTATTTGGGTTTCAAGAGGAATAAGTTCCATAGCATTGCTGCTTAGTCCTTAATTTCTCACTTCTGACTCTTCGAAGGTGATAAGTCTTTCAGTTTGAACCTCTTGGAGAGTATCTAGAGGAGTGCGTCTGCTACTTGGTCGGCGTCAACATGGCCAACTGCTTAGTATCGGCCACATAGTGTGGTTTATGAGGTAAATGGACACAAATCTTTTCTCCTTTTTTTCCAGCAAGGGGCGGCAAAAGTACTGTTCTTGATCCGTGGATGGATAGGACAGGTACTGGTTGTCTGTAAGAAGTCCCCAAATTCCTTCTTATCCGCGATCTTCTCTCTGACTAGATACCCAAGCTTTGGGATCCAGACAGGCCTTGCTGGGATGGCAGGATTTTCCCAAGTGGTGGTTGGCTTTAGGAACACGTTGCTTTGTTTCAATCTTAGTTCATTTAAGTCCTGTAAAACAGCCTAATGATCTTTGATGTCAAAAGGTTTATTTTCCACCACTGTGCCTTTGTAATCCAGATCTGAGACCCAAATTCTTGTCCCAAACAGGACCTCACATGGAGTGACACCCCCTAAAGAACTTCTTGGCAAATTGTTTAATGAGCGTTGGACCCCATAAAGATGTTTGACCCACCCATCACCCGAACCTAATACCCTAGCTGTTATAGACCGCTTTATGTCCTGTTTTTTTCTTTCCACAACAGAATTTCCCTCAGGATGGAATGGAGAGGAGTATCACAATGCTATGCCCAAACTGGCCATGGCTTCTTTGTAAGCTCGAGAGCTAAACGCAGGACACTGGTCAAAATGTAGTGTGCCTATTGCGTATGTGCTGATAAAGACTAGCAAATCTTTCATAACTGTTTGAGCGTCAGCCGAGCGCTGAGGCCACATCCATAGGAACCTTGAACATGAATCCACTGCAACCATGATATATTTATAGTTACCATCCCTTTGCAAGGGACCGCAGTGGTCCAGGTAAACACCCGCTAATGGTTTATCTGAAATTAACAGGGGCGTCTGCGCAGGTCGTTTCACTGTAGAGACTTTCATCTTCTGGCATATTTCACATTCCAAAACATAATTTTTTGTCTGTTTCCTAATGCCGGGCCACCAATATCTTTGTTTAAATAATAATATTATGGCGTAAACACCTACATGGGCAGAGGCTATCCCTTCATGTGCTGCTAGGATTAGTCCTAATCTATGTTCCATGATTGGAATTACCTTATCCCCCACTCCAGGAATTCGAGCAAACGGAACTTTGTTTGCATCAATTATATACGAATATTTGAGTAAAAGCTTTTTAGGTAAGGATGCACCGCTGCCTTTGCTTGAAGCATTGACAGCCAATAATATCTCACTGTCTATTCTCTTTTTTTAACGAGTGATCGCAGCTACGGAATCCGTTTGCACAGCCCCGTTCGCGGCTTCGTCAGCCAATGAATTCCCTGCAACGTGAACGCCATCACGTTGCTGACTCAGCGTGTGTATCACATGAGTGTTTTGTAGTCCGTTTCGCAACTGATCTACTTGTTCCCAAAGCATTTTATGCTTGATTGTGCCACCTTTTGAATCTTTGAAACCATTTTGAAGCCAACTCTGTAAATATTCATTATATGATTGAACACAGTAAAAAGAATCACACACAATAAGTGTGGGAAATTTGCAAACTGTATTTTCAAGTGCTGATTTGAATGCTTGTAGTTCAGTTGTACAATCTCCTAGAGATTGTTTTTTGTGACCATCGATCGGAATTTACCATTGAGCAAACAACCTTTAACGATCATGCATGCTGGACTGTAAGCTTGCTTACTTTCTGTAGCGGGTTGTGCTGATCCGTCAGTATGAATTATAAATTCGTACTGGTCAAGAGACAGAATTTTTGAGGGCAGAGGACATTCATGTTCATAATGCAGGAATGCTTGTGTTTTTAAATAAGGATCAAAAATATATTCAACATCTGTTGCAGCAAGAGAATTAACCCACTGTATCCATCTTGGATGTAAGCTTTTGTATTCGGAATGCTCGCTTTTGTAACTGCCTCTAAGGCTGGTACTGGAGTCACGACTATTATGTGTTTCCCCTGAGCTAAAGCTCTTTCTTTTGCTACAGCGGTTTGAACTGCTGTCAGAATTTTTTCTGTTGATGTAAAGGGCATTTTCGCTTGTGTATACAAATGTGATTTGTATGCAATTGGTACTTTTGCACCTTCATTAAAAGTTAAGTAGGTGAATCCGCATTGACCCGAAATGATTCAGATCACTAAATTGCGTAGGTGTACGCCTGTTTGCAAGTGATTTGTTGCTGACATGTCAGCTTGTAGTGAACGCAGGATATCTGGGTGTTCCTGTGTCCAATTTATGATTTTGAAATCGGGTTTGAATATTTCGTAGAGAGGTATAACCCTTTCTGCGTAATTTAGAATGTAAGTTCTTCCAAAATTTAGGAAACCTAGACTTGACTGTCAGTTTTTCAGCGTTTTTGGAGGTTGGAGCAGCGCACTCTTTTATAAAGGGTTAGCTGCCAGTCTTTTACCTTCACTTGAAAGCTCATATCCTAGGAAAAGGACATTTAGGTGGGCAATTCTTGATTTCTTGAAATTGAATTTGTAGCACTCAGAGGCGAAGCCCAATATAATGGTATTCACCCTGTTCAAGTGCCTATCCAGGTCATCGTCTGTCAGATAGATGTCATCAACATATGACAATGCCTCATCATCATAAATTTGTAGTAACTCTGTTACTCTTGCTGAGAATAATCCCGGTCTGTTTTTGAACCCTTGTGGGAGTCAACAAAAGTTACGGTGGGTCCCCATTATTGTAAAAGCTGTTAAGTACCTACTTTTAGGTGCTATGTTTTGACAAAAGAAACCGTTAGAAATGTCTAATGTGGTTTTATATTTTTTACGCACAATGTTATTCAAGTCAAGTCAAGTCAATAAGTCTTTATTTCAAATTTTCATCATAAAAGACATACTATACAAAAAACCAGCATTACATCCAATTCATACGTAGAAAAGTTGATAGCACAGTATAATAAAAATATAAATATATAGAAATGCTAAAACCAGGATTAAAAAAATTATTAAATGTGCAAAATGGCAAAAGACTTTGACATCACGATGATAATTAAAAAAAAAGACTAAAAAAGAGGTATACTCCAATCAGACCAAACCCCACAAGAGTTACCTCTAACACCAAAGCCAATCGATTATATTATATCCACCACTAAGTTAGGGGCTAATCTTACGCATCCGGAGTATCCATGCCCAGCTCATAAATTTGGCTACACCAACAACCACCAAAGTGGAGGTATCTGATTTCAAGATTCTACTTGCAGCCAATGCAGATCTGGTGCCCAGTACCCGGCAAACAGGTCTTAACCACCGCCGTCTGGGCTGTTGGTACTCCGGACAGACAAAAAGGAAGTGCTCAATCATTTCAACCTGATCCACACAAAATGGACATTTGTCACTACCGATGATGTTCTATCTGCTTGTTAGCCCCCGTAACGGAAGGGTACCTACCCTATATTGGTGATACAGTTTACGGTCTAGAGGTTTCGTTATTGTGTCCCAGTGTTCTTCCAAGTAGGAATCATCCTTAATGACAAGAAAGGCTGCAGTCATAGAACTACCTATCAGGGATTCATGCCTCTTGGCTTTAATTCTGGCCCAGTTTATATCCCTGAAAATCTTTTTGGGTGGAAATACAGCAGTGTCAGGGTTTGCCCATAGCTCCCCATCCCCATATCAGTTAATAATGATTTGATTTCAGTCAACCAAGGGATCATGTGGGCTCCCCCAGTTCCCTTAACTTCAAAAAGAGCCTTGGCATATAAGGAGGGGTATTCATTAATGCTGTGTTTTGGAACAAGTGTTCAAATGTCTGTAATCCAAAACTAGACGATATGTGTTGTCTGGTTTGGATATAGGAAACAAAGGATTGTTCATTGAGAAGGTGCATGTTTCAATCACCCCCTGGTATTCAATAATTCATGCTTTGGGAACAAGTAGATCTAAGGTCTCCCTGACCTGTTTTGTAGCTTCTTGCTTAATTGGATACTGCCTTTGTGCCGTAGGTTGATTTTTTAACTGGATCTTGTGGTGAGGCGAGTCCTCATCCCATCCTACATTATTTTTATATAATGCTGGGGCTTGAGCAACTGCCCTTTTCCTGGCATAAGTATATTTTAAATGTACTGAAACATGGTTGGAGAAGGCTGGCATAATGATGTCTTCGCCATGTGGGCACTCCCTGCCAAATTCTGGTGGCCAGTCCTGTTCTGCTAGATGTATATCATAACCCTTGAAAGTCTCTCCCAAAAGAGTGCTTTCACTTTTCTTGGTATGTCTCCCTCCACCCGGAGTGTTATTTTATATAACATTTGTGAAAAACTAACCCTGATGTCTACAGTCTCTACTTGTATGTACTCATTCAAGTCCACTGTCTCCAGAAGTTACCTCAGGTTCTGGCGAGCTATTGTCACTTCTGATGCACTGTCTGATCTTCAGACCTGCTACCTTCTTCTTAGAGAATTAAGGTTTTGGTTTGTGTTTCTGAACGTGTTGATCATCTTTGGACTTCACGCTTTCTTCTCTTTGATCTGACCATCCTCTTCTTTTGGACGTCTGTGATGATATCGGACAGATACGAGAGGAACTTGTAGCACTATCTTGATACCTGTCAGGTTTTTTTAAATTATCCCTATTCCTGAGGTTATACCTCCTTTCAAAGGGCTCCTTTTGAGGAGAACTACCTCAGGATTCAGAACGTTTCTCTTTTGAATGTTGTTTATTAGTTTCCCACTTCTTTTTAGAAGATGTAGGATTGTGTTTAATAGAGTCCTTTTCAGGAACTCCAGACAGTTGCCGTTTCAAAGATTTTCCACCCAACCTGTCTCTGCCTAATTCTTCATAGGATTTTTCAATTATTCTGGGTAATTCCTGTTGATGTTCTGTTACATCAAATTCCCTTAAGCGTTGGCGGATCGCCACTGATGCTGCCTCCCCTTTAATATTAGATAATATTATTGTTGAGACCTGGTCGAAGTTTTCAGTAATTTCATACCTACATTTAGAGCAGGCTTTGCCCCGTATTCGTTTTGAATTTGATTCAGGACATCGGGTATTACCGCAATAGACGGAACACCATGTGTTTTAGTATAGATTGCAGCAAAGACTGTGCCCCAAGTGGTGCAGTCTTCCAGATGTGGTATGATCGCTATCGGTAAACAGATTGTTCGAATTCTGTGTTTCTCATAAGGGCTAGTATTAGGAAATACTGCTTTGATTTGAGTAATTTTTTGAGCTATCCAGAATGGAATTTGTTCACGTTTTGTGGGTATTTTAGCCATGACTGTGTGTTAAGTCTGTGGAGTAATTTTTAGAGTATTACCTTGTTGAGGGGTTTGATTAGGAAAGGTTAATGGTGGTTGGACTGTAAAAGTCTGCATGACATATTTGATTAATTGTCTGTAATTTTTTATTAACTCCTTTAGTTGAGTAAGTAATTCATCATCTGACATCTCTTCGATGTCAGGATGAGGTGTGTAGCCGGCTAAAATCGGCCATGTTGCTCCTGTTCTACCTAGTGGACCGAGCCTGTTAATGTTTTTTTGACGCTTTAGTGCACCTTTAAACTAGAGATCATGCTCCTGCTATGTGAGTGGAATTTCAATATCCTCGAAAGGAATATATTTCTCAGGTAATTCATCTTCTTTAAAGAAGTGAAACACTTTTGATACTGGATTTGATTCTGGGAATACTATCCATGAATAGAATACCTCTGTCTGAAAAGATTCATGTGCCTCTATCACGAAAACTAGGTGTTAAGCCGTGTTTTATAACTTTTAGAGTGATGGCTCTCCTTATATGTGGATGGATAGGAATCGCATCCTCGTCGGTTTCATTAAAACCTGTATAATTTACAGCGGGATGCAGCTCTCAGCATTATCCCCGAAATTGGACATTGTTTTTTGAAAAATGTAGAACAAGTTTCAAGGAAACAAAGATAATGTGCAATATATTTTGGAACACTGTATCCTTCAACGTTGAACAAACCAAAGAGCTAATACATAGTATTTTCATCCTACTCAGCTATGGCACATATTATCCCTACCCACTCCAGACGTCTTATGGAGTATTATGAGTAGGTGTCTCTGAGAAAAGCACGACTGAGTTACTTCAGTATCTAGCGTTAAATTAGTGCCTTACCAAACCATTGGGGGGCGCCATGTAGTGTAGTTCCTATTTCCCTTATAGGCTCTGCGCATTGGAATAATATACACTATAATTTTCGCACAGGACTTAGGTCAGTATGCCTCTGTCGAGTATATTAAACATAATTACTGTGTGTGCCATCTAACTCAGAGGTCACTATAAACTTCTCGAATAAACAAGAAGGGAGTAGTTTCTGACAATCGCATAAACATGACAACTTTGTTTCCCTGAGAATCGGAACAGTTCTCAGAATCGTTGAAACAATGGATAACAGTTTCACCTAGTCAATCATGCAGGCTTAGTTTCTTCAGAGTTACACAGAAATAGATAAACGGGTATTTCAATAAAAGGATTTATTGAACAGTCTTATTTCTCATGCAAGAGATGTGAACTGTTACAATATCAAGACACTATGCAAGATATAAAATGCACAGCGTGAGCAGTAAGAAGAAATAATACTGCAATAGCATGGTCTTTTAGCTATGACATATATAAACATACATAAATAACACAGGCTAAAATGTGAATACTCAAACGATCCGTTCTCTAACTAGTTCTACCCCAGTGTACCTAACCTAAGTGTAGTACAAGGTAAGAAGTAGGAGCTGTTTTCTATAGTATGGAAAGCTATAGTTGGTATTGCGTTTGTATGCCAAGAGTCCCTCTAGGTTTTAGTCTGCTCCATACCTTAGTATGAGAGAGGTGGGAATCTCTTTACGGATCTCAATCCCGAACACCCCGCGAAGGGAGTCAGGACACTGGAAGCTGGATTCTGTGCAAGCAGGATCACAGTGTCTGGTCAGTGCATCAGGCAGGGACTCAAATTCCTTCCGAACTTGTCGTGGCGAGCCGTATCGAGCTGTGTAGCCGAGCGAAGCTATGCCGAGCCGAGCTGTGCCGTGGTTTGCCATGGTGTGAAGGAAGGTACTTAGGAATGCTAGCATTGACGTAAATTCGGGCAGAGGAAGACGTCATGAATGAACCCCTAGGGTATGGTAGTTCATGCATAATAAATGAGTTCTTGGAGAAATCAATAATCCAAGCAGAGAAAGTATCAATGGCTTAAGGGTCTGGTTTCTAAAAACTCGTTGTTACGTGGGATAGATGGATGTGGGTGACCATGCCTGTATTTGGATAGCATGGCTGATGCCTAAATAAGGACTGGGATACTATGCCTAAATAAGGGAAATGTGAGTTGTGCCTATATAAGGGCATGATTCAGGAAACCTATGTACGGGTATCTAAATCAAAACACAACAGGATGAACAAGCATTCTCCACTGCGGTACATATCATTGTTGCCAACACACCAGAAACGCATGGCCGCACTGTCCAGCTTCAAAAAGAGTTTCTTTTGCCCACAATCCCAGCGCTATCCAGTACCAGATAGAAATATGATCTTAGATATACATGCTCTTGAAATCACATCCACATATGGGGCATTCCTGGCAATTGTTGATAACGCCCACACCTGGGCCTGCGTCATTTTCATTGAGCCTGGACAATTGCTGAGACATATTTCAAATGTCCAACTCTTTGGCAATCCTGAAGAGTACTCGAAAACAGAGATTGTTTATCAAAATCCAATCCCCCTATTGATGACTGTTGAAATGAAAACACCAACTACACCCACCACACCTGATCCTGCATGTGATTCAGACTTAGAAAAAGTACCAAGCTTCCTTTGGATGACCGGACCTAATGATGTAGGCCTCATTCGATCAGCTGCACCATTCAAAGTGAAATTGAAACAGGGCACCATACTCCCCAGAGGGCGCCAGTACACTCTGTCCAAGGAAGCAGAAGAGGGAATTGGACCCACCAAATACGCATTACTAGATCAGGGAGTGATATACCCCTGTGTCTCGCCTTGCAACACCTGTCTGTTTCCGGTGAGGAAAGGTAAGATTAATCAATGGAGGCTGATTTATGACCTGCGTCCATTGAACAACATTGTTATCCCAGAATTCCTAATCGTCCCAGACCCTTCAGTGATCCTTACCAACACCCCACCGGATACGGAATACTTCTTCGTCATTGACCTGACAAATGCCTTTTTTAGTGTCCCATTGCACCCGGACAGTCAGTACCTCTTTGCATTCTCATTTAGAAAGGTCCAGTTTTCATACCGAAGGTTAGCTCAGGGGTACTGGGAGTCCCCCAGTGTCTTTAACAGAGTTGTGAGGGAAGATTTGGCAAACATCCAATGTGACAGCACACTGTTGCAGTATGTCAATGACATATTGCTCTGCAGCACCACTGATCAGCAGTGCAGGAAGGACACCATAGCACTGCTCACAACGCTAGCACTTAGAGGATACAAAGTAGACAAGCAGAAGCTTCAATACTGTCAAAAAGAAGTGCACTACCTTGGACAGTTAATCTCAGCATCAGGCAGAAGAGTTACCCCAGACAGAATAGAAACAATTGCAAATACTCCTGAACCCCAGCCCGTCAAACAGATGCATAAGTTCCTAGGATTAGTGAACTACGTTACACAATGGATCTTTGACTATTCTACAATTACTGCGCCTCTCCTGAAAGCTGGTAAAATGGCCAAAGGCAGACATACTAGGATTGACTGGACATCTGAAATGACTTCAGCCTTTGCACATGTGAAAAATGAGATTACAAAGACACCAGTGCTAGGGTCCCCCGACTACTCCAAAGACTTTTATTTGTTCACTCACTGCAATGGACAGGTTATGACAGCAGTGCTCACCTAAAAGAACCCCATGGGTCACAAACCAATTGCATACTTCAGGGGCATGTTAGACTCTGAAGGGGCATTACCACAGTGAACAAGCGCTAGCTATTTATGGATTACCCGCTGACACTGTACACTGAGCATGCTGTCTTTGCAATAATACAGAAAGCTAAAACCACCCTCACCACTCAAAGAGTGTCAGACTACGAAGTCATACTGTCATTACCATCTCTGAAAGTTGTTAAATGTCACACTGTAAACCCTGCAACATTCCTTGCCCATCCCATTGCTACCACTGATGATGACACTCATGATTGTGCCACAGACTGCCCAGATGAGTCGGGAACAGCAAAAGAGGACCCACTGCCAAGCAGCACAATATACTTTGTTGATGGCTCCTCTACCATTGACCAGGACACAGGAGTCAGGTACACGGGAGCTGAAGTAACAGCACAACAGAATGACTCCTCTGACTCTCTAGACATTGTACAGAAAATAACCTTGCCACCACATAACTCAGCACAGGCAACAGAGCTGGTAGCACTAATTGCAGCCCTACAAATTGGAGCAGATTAACGAATCACAGTATATCCAGGCTCTGCCTATGTCACGATAACAACACACTCCAGCATTTTACGATGGAAAAGACGTGGGTTTCTCAAATCAGACGGCCCACCTGTTATACATAGACAATTGCTAGAAGAACTAATTGATGCACTCACACTGCCAGCTGCGGTAGCTGTGGTAAAATGCACAACGCACACCAATCGCCAAGATTTTGTCTCCGGCGTAATGACCTGGCAGATTGGGCAGCTAAAATGACTACCAGAGGGCCCCCGCCAGTGTGTCACACTCACTGCCACATAGGATGCATGACTACGTATCCCAGAATGCCTGCAGAATGTCTGTCTTCTATCTCTTGTTCCACTCGATGGTTCTCACTTCCTACTTATGCTCCTCCTCTTGAGCTGATCGGTGCTTGTCACCTGTGAATTGTTGCAGCCCCTGTGGATCTGAGGAGAAGCCGTGATTTTTGCCTTTCCTGCACCCCCCCCTGTTTGTTGCCCTTACGGAGTGAACTCATTATTCGCTTGTCTTGGCCGAGGCTGCGGAAATCTTCGGAAACACTGCCACCTTTGGAACTTACTCGAAACGTGCTGAGCGTTTCCGTCTCGTATCCGGTGTGGCAGACCTGCGAGTGCCGCGCTGAGAGCAGTGCGAGCGGACGCGGTTTTGCCTCGTTTGTTTACTGAGTTAACATAGTGACTCAGCACACCTTGTTTTTGGCACACTAGTGATCCTCAACTAGTGTGTGCATATTGTTTGTTCATTGCTCAATGTCCTCACCGAATCTGGAATGGAAAAGGTGTTCTCACTGTAATTGCTGGGTTACCTTGATACAGAGCCGTTGAAAGGCTCGGATGGAATACTTACGAGTTTCGGCATCCCGCTACCAGACATCGTCTCTTTGTTGGATTTTGGCGAGCATTGTTACTAATATCCAGCAAGAACAACAGCAGCAGATAAGTAACTTATTACGCTAAACTTTTGTGATAATCTGATAGCCAGATCAAGAGCTATCCAGACCTTCTGTACCAGAACTATTCTTTTTTCTTTTTTCCTTTGATTTATTTTTTCCTTTTTTGGTGCTTGTGGAATTCAGGATGATTGTGGCAGCCCTACAAAGGGAGTGATTATTTGTATGCAGTATATAGTACACGTTGCTTACTGGGGTAAGGGGGGAAATCTCATACATGTCATTGTGTCTTTTCTGCAGGAAACTGAAAGCAGAATAAGAGGGTCTACTTTCTACTTTGAACCCAGGCTGTAGATGGTTTCTGGCTGCCAGTCCGTTATATTTTATTTCTCCATTTTTTCCCTTTCCCCTTGTGAGGTCCTCTCGGCAGAGCTTATCTATACTACTATTATAAAGGAAGAACTTTGAACCTTGGAGGCGGGTAAACTCGGGAACCACAGCGCCAATCCACACACCCGATACATCGTTGTAATCGTCAGGGTGTGCAGATGGACATAGGCTATATAAACGTAATAAATATACGTTATTTAAAAAATTTACCGAAAAAAAAGTAGTCACTTGGAAGAAGCGCCGGCCGCGATGTGCGTCCCCGACAGGAGGAGCGCGGGGAGGAGCGGTGTCCAGGAGCGCGAGGAGGACCGGTGGACATGGCGCGGGAGGAGCGGTGAGGAGCGGCGGACAGGCGGTGAGGAGCGGCGGACAGGCAGTGAGGAACGGCGGACAGGCGGGGAGGAGCAGTGAGCGGCGGATGAGGTAGGTTATTTATCTATTTATTTAGGAGCGGTGAGCGGCGGAAAAATGAAGCAAAAATGAAAATCGTGAGCAAGAGGAAGCAAACGGAGCACTACAAAAGTGAGCCAAACGGTGCATAACTGGAGGAAAAAGTTACGTGTGCAGGTTACAAAAGCGAACATCGTGAGCAAGAGGAAGCAAATGGAGCATTACAAAAGTGAGCCAAACGGTGCATTACAGGAGGAAAAAGTTACGTGTGCAGGTTACAAAAGCGTAGAAAGTAAACATAGAGGTATAGGAGGAAAAAGTGACGTGTGCAGGTAGCAAAAGGAAGCAAACGGAGCATTAAAAAAGTGAGCCAAACGGTGCATTATAGGAGGAAAAAGTTACGTGTGCAGGTTACAAAAGCGTACATAGAGGTATAATACTGCAATATATGGAGGAAGGCTCCGGGGGACCCACGGACAACGTCGGGGCGGGCGGGGGCCCTGAAGCCTAATTGCTCCCGGACAACGTCGGGACGGGCTGCTACAAAAGCGTACAAAGTAAACATAGAGGTATAATACTGCAATATATGGAGGAAGGCTCCGGGGGTCCCACGGACAACGTCGGGGCAGGCGGGGGCCCTGAAGCCTAATTGCTCCCGGACAACGTCGGGACGGGCTGCTAGTATATATATATTTGGCTCTAGAGAGGTGCCGCATATAGGGAAGGCGAGAACTAGCATCGCTTCTGCTGTATCTGGCTTCAAGGTTAGTCTACTCACCTTGTTTGTGACACAGTGTTATCTCCACCCACAGTACCACTACAGCTCAGTGTGCCCCATCTTACTTGCCCAACCCACCCCATCAGCAGAACAACCAGATACACCAAGTGCAGACAATAACACCCCTGATGTACCACCTCTGGATGTCCCTGATTCAGTACCTCCATACAGCCTTGACAATACACAGCAATATGATTGCATTGCACAATTACACCTTAGAGAGATACAAGAGAGCACTCCACCTGAAGAAAAAGAACTGTGGAAGAAGAGGGGAGTACAGAAGATGCCTCAGATTTCATTCATAGGCAGACACTCACAGGAAAACCTGTCATGTCACATGCCTTATTGCAAGTAGGACTCACTCAATTAAACCTCTCATCACATATCTATCATGATAACATGTCCACAACCTTACAGACTGATTGGTTCATTGCCAATGCCTATGATCAAATACAACTTTTTGTTCATCAATGCCTCATTTGCCAGCAATATTCACCCAATCTTACCATGAAAACAGTTGCATCAATGATACCAAAGCCCAAGATCCCTTCAAAGAACTCTACATTGATTATGTAGACATGATTGACCAGTGCCAAAATTACCGGTACCCCATTGTGGTAGCTTGCCCATTCTCATGATGGATTGAGGCTGGACCTTGTGTCTACTGTGATGCCTAGGCCGCAGCCACCTTTTTACTCTGCGATGCTGTCTCACACTGGGGTTGTCCAGATGCCATTCGCACCGACAACGGCAGCCATTTTTCAAACGCCATTTTTGCCATGCTCACCACCTTGTTAGGGATCAAACATAAATTGACATCACCCTATCACCCACAATGTAACGGCATTTTTTAGCACCTCAATGGCCTACTGAAGAGTAAAATAAGCAAAATAAGCGCCACCATTAGAAAGAAATGGCTCTATTGCCTATCCATTGTCCTGTTTGCACTCAGAAACACTTCCAGCTCTGATCACCACCTCACACCTCACCAACTTGTCACTGGCAGATCAATGAATGTAACGGTCCTTTCCACCAGACCCAAACGAGACTCTGAAAGCTCAGCTGAAATTGTAAAAAGTGAATTGTATAACTATTTATGTGCACTAACCTGTGCCTCGCAGTATCTTTCTACTCAGATATCAAAGCAAGAGTAAAAGAGTCCCCTTTCTGACGAACTGCCACCTATCTGTCCTGGGACAGAGATATTTGTCCGAAAAGCTATTAGGAAGTGGAGGACCCCAAATTCAAAGGTCCATTCACCATCACGACTCCTCCCCCACAGCTGTCCGCATCTCTGCAAGAAAAGCATGGATTCACAACAACCACATCAGGATCAACCCTGCGCCATCCCAGAACTGATCGATGTTGTAGTAGAGGAAGGCAGAATTTTTCCATTGACTATCACAACGGAAAAAGACGGTGATCACATGGTCATTTACAGCTTCAGCCGCAACAGAAGAGCACGCCGCACGGAAATAGATCATGCTAAGTTATGTACATGTATATTAATATTTTTCCTTCTTCTGGGATGCATAATGGCAACTATCAATCTGCTTGCAATGTGCTCCTATCAATGCCCCCAGGACACCTTTGTTATTAAAAAGCCAGGTCGTGCAAATACCACTGGCGCCCCAAGTTGCTGTCTCCCGTGCCGCACAACAGGTCCCGTGCCACATCTCCCCAGACAAGCACCCCTACCAGCATAATGGGTTTTGCCCCCCAAGTACTGCCAGTCTCAATATGTCCCTATCTCCCCTCCACCCTCACCCAGTGACACCACTACAGGATGGGATCGTACTATTGATCCCACAATATACCCACCAGCACCACGTCAACATCCTTACCACCACCACAGAGCCCGTTATTTTGCTATTTCTAACTGCAGAACACAGACCCTCGCCCCCACAGACCTGTGTGGCACAGGACCGGGTACAAGACATTCCAACATCTCGTAGAAATACAGGAGGTCTAGGGCCCATACCAGGCTCAGAGCAGACGATAACCGATCATTGGGTCCACTCCTCCCTATCAGAAAACGTATGGTATAGAGATATGACAGCAGTAGGAAAAGCAGTAACAAATGACCCCTGCTACGTCTGCTCTTACATCCCCCTTGCGGTATGCGCTGACAGATTGATTTTCTCTAGAGAAGTACCACCGCACATTGCCATGTGCCTTCTGCATTTGTATCTCTGCTGCATACAAGGGCAAATTCAGGTCATTTCAGCTGAGATGTGGGTTGTACCTGTGAATACCACAGACTGGGACTGCACTTACACCCTACACACGGATGTCACAGAACCAACAGGCCTTGAGAGGGTAATTGAAGAAATGCGCAGAATAAAAGTAAATAGCATGGATTGGCAAGCACCTGCCATTGGGAGGCGTGGGTACATAACTATATCATCACCCATGGCATCATGTGATTTATCATAACCCCAGGCCCATGCCCATGCCAAATGGGACAATGCTGCGCCTTCGGGCTTGTGTCTACCTTAACAATAAGTGGCAGAGCCCCAGACACATTCATGCAAAGCAGCAGCTTTAGGCCCCTCTTGGGTAGAAGAGACAGACTGGGAAGGAGATATTGACTGGGATGTTGAGGATAACTGTGAACAGATATGGGCTCAGGAAAGCAGGAGGTATACCTGGGGTCGAGGAACAAACTACAAACCTTAGAAAGCATATAAACTAAAAAATCCTCTTCTTTGCTTCTTAGGTAATGGCTCTGTACCTGTCGGACGTAACACTGATTGCAATACCACTATCTTTATATTTGATATGCAGTTCGGCACCTCTGCTTTAATGGACTACTACTGGGCTTGTGGAGAACGCCTCTATCTCCAACTGCCTTCTCAATGGAACGGCCTCTGCTCCTTGGTGACTCTGCATGAAGTGCACCTAGTTGTGCTAGCAACGAATGCCTCTCACATACTTTCGCACCCCATGACTGGTGATGTCACCTTCCTCAACCGCCACCGGCGATCAGCTCAGTACTTTGCAAACAATGCCTTTGATGACATGCCGCAAGAATTCAGCCTCTTCAACGATGCCCAGCTTTTTTTTGGAGGGCTCATTCCACTGTTCCAGACTAAAACAAATGCCCGGTGGATTGAGGGGACACGCTATGAAGTAATGAAGGTCATCAACAGCAATAGGGATGGACTCAATGCTATTAAAGAAGAGCTACGTCCCTTAAGACTTAAGGTACTAGAACATCGCTATGTTCTCAACATGTTGACTGTGAAAGACGGTGGAGTATACCACCGAACAGGAAAATCCTGCTGCACTTTCATACCGGGAACCGATGAGGAGAATGGATCCATCACGAAGGCCATTGAGAAGTAGACCAACTTGGGAAAAAAGATGGCCGAGGAAGGAGGTGCCCCTGCGGACATTTTTCCGGATTGGTTTGATCTTGGCTGGATGCCCTCCTGGCTGTCAGCCATCTTGAAATTGATAATTACGATAGTGGGAATATTTTTGCTTCTGTGTTGCGCCTTTCAGATAGGGAGCTACTGTGTAAAGAGATTCAGCACCAAAATAGGAGGAATGAATTATGCAAACACAGGGACATTCAGGAAGTATGCCAATAGAGGGATATACAACGAAGCAATACATGAGGACCATGCACCAGGAGATGGGGATGGGCTAACTTGAATAGAATTTATCAAAATAACAACCCCAGCTCACTACTGCTGCAGAAGCAAGAAGACACAGATAGCCAGGTGCCTACTGCTCCCCCGCTTCCTCCAGGTAGACCTTTGGCAGGGGTAGACTACACCATAGCTTCTTATGCTACTCTAGTTGACCCAGCGGATGGGGAGTACATTTAGTTGAGAGCACAGATAAAGAGGGAATACCAGTGCCCTTATGTTAATGATGAAGCACCAGCAAAATATGCTGGTAGGAGTTTGTTCAAAAATGAACAAGAGGGGGGAAATGAGACAGGGTCCAGTTTTACCATATAAGAAAGTCTGGCCCATCCTTGCCCTGTCAACCAGACTGGAATTCTTACATAGGCCCTGCCGCCTCATTATGCAGGCCGTTGTTAAATTGACCAGAGTTCTGTACCCATTTTTCTGAAAGCAGCAGGCTCTGAGCCTCTGTGACCTAAAAACTAAAGCAGCTTCCCTCTCTGCGAAGCACCCTGGCCGGCACCCCCACTGTTCTCATGAGGTCAACTTACTCATGTGAAGCCAGTGATCGTTACACCACAAGAGCACAGGCGTTTTGACTGCAAGACAACAAAATGTATGAAAAGAAAGAACTTCTCATGAAGTAGGGAACAGGGAAGTAGGTAATGTGGCAACCAAGGGTGTTGGCCTATCTCTTTGTTTATCATAATATTGCCAATCTCTTGATAGCTCTATGGAACAGAAGACGTGCAATTGAGAGTATGGCACTGACCCCTGACCGGGTGAAGTTCCACATTCTTGTAAATATTTGGTAAATATTTGGCTTATTTCTGTAAAACGTCCGATTCAAGGGTATTAATGACGTCAGTACAACTGACCTGTTCTGCATTTTAATTTCTGCTTTTAGGGGTATAATAATTAAACCCACCATTGGCTCTTCGGACTACCACTCTGTCTGATGCTACAAAAGTCACAGACCGTATGTGTACTCCCCAAGAGCTCTTGATTTTTGTGGTTTTTTTTCTTATAAGATATAATTTAGCCTGTCATATATGATATCTGCCTTTAAATGGTTGCTTTCTTGTTTGAAGTTTAAGACTTGCAAAGCAGTTTTTTCATCACAGCCACAACCTGGTTTGTATGTTAAACTGTTCACTGCATATTGCTTTTTGAAGTGTTTTTCCTGTCAGTGAATTCAAGTTCTTTCTGAAATTCCATTCAAAATCATAGAAATGAGTGCCTTCTGATAAATATGATTATCTGTGAAAACAATGTGACTTTAATCTGCTTCCAGTACTAGTTCATTGAAGCTGAGTCTTCTAATACATTCATTAAACCTTGTTCGGCTTGATTTCTGTGACTCACACGTTTTACTTCCTTCATTCTAGTATGAGCTCCGGCTCAAGTTAAGCTGCCCCAAAAAGCCGCCCTGTAACACAGGTCATATCACTAGTGTCTATTTCCAGGGTATCACAAAAACCACACAAATTAATATTATATAGGCAGGCTCTAATTATGGCACTATATAATTGGCTGCAAATAAAGCAACTTAGATCTGCAAAGGACAGCAGACCTAATGAGATTTGAAAGAAAACAAAAAAAAAAGCAAAAGCAGCTCGTGTGCATTACAAGGACATGTTAAGCTTTAAAAACATATGTTTTTCCTTTGGGAAGACATAAGGGGCAGTAGCCCACTTCCTACTGCCATCGAGGCCATCAACATGAATCCCCAAGACGAAGCTGCACCTTTGAGAATCAGTTACCTGTACCAATCATATGTGATGGGCAGAAATTGATCAAAGTCTTTCAACCGCAGTTGTGTTTACAAACCACTGATACATGCTTTTCAGAATCACCAATAAGAGGGGAACAACCTTTTCACATCTCCTACTATTTGCAAATTAGAAAGGATCGCAAGAGACCTTTCATGAGTCTAAAATAATTTTCTGACCCGTAAAAGGGCTTTTGTACATTGTAAAAAAAGCCTATTTCTAATTGAAAACCCTGTGACTTCGCAAACCACCGGAATTGCTGGCTCAAAGTTTGAATAATAAAAATGCAATGAATAATCTTCTTTCCTTATGATTCAAAAAAATGTTGTTCTAACTTTATCAAGAGGCAAGTTTGAGAAAATGTGCTATTTAGTAGGTACCGATCTCACTTTAGAACTGAATGTATAAAGAGGGCTAACTCTGCAGCCCACATTTTATTAAAAAAGTAGCATCTCTGGATTTGTGGTGCAAACATTTCACAGCGAATCTGTGTGCTCCTTAAACTAACTTCATCTAGGTCTCTGTTTCTTATCCGGTTACTCTAAGCAACACGTGTTTATCGCTTTCGGGTTTCCCTGAAGTGCTTTCACTTTGCATCAAAAAGATGAACACGAGCTAATGTTTTATGAAAATCCATTTATTTGTGAGTACAAAGGGAACATTACACTCGCACAGCCAGCAAAAAGCACTTTTAGACCTAGTACTCAAGGACCCAGAGGACACAAAATGTGCTTTAACAGCAGAGTGCCTATTGTGCACAGTGAAATAAATCCATCACACATTCTCATTTATTCACTCGCCATCTAAAAAGAAGACTTTAATACAAGACTAATGAAGGTCACACGAAGTTGCATCATTTGTGATCAAGGCCTGCCTCGGACTTACATCTTCTTAATGTTCTGTGATTGAGCGTGTTTTTCTGCTACTTCACTCCTTGCTGTAAAAGCATTTGATCACATTTTCCGGGGCTTGGATACCTTCAAAGGTACTGTCGTGTTATTGTATAAAATTGCTCTACTTATCTTCGGAACTGTCCACTGATCAAACGTGCAACCCAGACCTCTTACGGGATAATAGGTTTTCATTTCTTTTTATTTTTGTTCCTTGAAATGCAATATATTAGATAAGAGCTTTATATTACAGTAAGATAAACTGCAGTTTTCTTTCAAGAGAGGCTAACATTAATCAAAAATGTATACATCTTTTAAGTACACCGGAAAGTCATTTGAATATTGAAGAGGGCGGGTCAGCAGATACTCAATATACATTTGAAACGATCCTAGACGGATTTAAAGATGAGAAAAAGCTTCGTTCCATTGTAGTGTAAAGGGCATAGGGCCTCTTGTCAACTTGGGGAAAATGGAATGAAATTCCAACAATTCAACAAGACATAAAAGCTTAAGGCAATTCAGCATTCCAATTTTAAAATATGGCACATTTTCCTTCCCTACAAAATGTATAAAATAGGAATTATACATATGAAATCCGTGAATGAATTAAGGAAGTATTTATAAAAACACATTGCAGTGAAAAAAGAGCAATAAATATGTATTCACGCAGGAAATTAAAGATCGTCCTCCTGGAAATCAATTATCCAGTATGGTTTCTCGGGTCTCCCCTTACTCCTTCCGGCGCCAGCATTACCCTCACAGCAGCCACTCAAATCTTCCTTATCCTATTTTACTCTTCTTTCAAATGCCAGTAAACACTTTGATGACTTCACCACTTTAGTTTTATTCAAAACATTCCTGCCACCCAGTTTCACTGTTTTGTTTAATACTGTCACTATTTTCATAGGTGGAGAAAAATTTGATCAACAGTTTTTGTGAGAAAGTGAAATATTAGCTGGAGTAGACGGTAGTCCAACACAAATATTAATGACACTATCCATTTTAGATCCCCGTAAAGGTTGCAGTGGCTTAATTTAAGGAAATATGTGAAGACTTTTGAAGTACCAACATTTTCAAAAGTCGAAAAAACAACACACCAAAATCCCAATTCCAAAGTAGAGAGTATTTTTTAATGTAGAAAATGACACCAAAATGTCAAAAAATCCAATAAGGCCAACTAGAGGTATGAATTTTTAAAATTCTAAATAACAATAGAAGCAAAAGGCACAGAGTTCCAACTGCAGCCAATTGGTCATGCTAGAATGGGACATGGGTAAGGTTTGAGGCTGACAGCAATAGATCATGAGTCAGATGAGAGACCCAGGTAGGTCCCAGTCAAAAACGTACCTTCATATTTCCACTTTTTCTTGAGATAAGAAGGTAATTGATGAGTGTCAGTGAGGCAAGCTGGATCCAAGTCAGGGTTTAACGATGGTGAGTTGCTAAAATGTGCGGTCACAGCACAGTCATCGATGAAGGTGGAAAAGCTCAGAGTGGGCAAAGTCTAGTGTCCGTGCCCAGGAAGGTTTCAACCTTGATCCGTCTCAGCTTGCCATAGCTCTTGGCGAAGCCCTCTCCGCTGGGATGTAGAAACTTTTCTGCAAGTCAGATGTACTTCAGCAGGGCAAACCAGCAAATTGAGGCCAACTGGCAATTCAACGTCAATGGCTGTTGCTTCCACGGGTGACCCGGTGTCCGTCAGTTCTCCAGGCAGAAAGTTGGCAAAAAGTTTATAAGTTCCGGGTTTTGAAGATTGGACAGGAGGAATACACTCTAACGCCAGCCAAGGGTTCTGTAAGATTCTGTGAAATTCCACAGGCGGTTCAGTTCCTACTTCGTTTTTGACATTCAGTAGTGCGGCAAGTATTCTTGCGCTGGAAACTGCATACGAACGGCACCATGCGGTTCGCATGGGAGCAGCCATTTATTTTTCTGTACTGTGCATGATGCTGTTTAATCTACCCATAATCTTTTCAATCCTCATCCCTCATTTTTCTTTATTGCTTCAGTTTGTGTTTTTGTGTATTTTACATTTGTGCAATTTTTGTGTGTTGTTCGTGAATTTTTGTACTTTTTTTGGTTTTCCCTTTAAGTTTCTAGGTTTTCTTTTTTTCCTTCCGCTATTTCTTCTCTTTCTTCTGACCACCCAGAGCCATGGCAGAGCAGGGCCATGGCATAGCAGCGGCACCAGTGCGTCTACTAACCGCACAACTTGTGGTCATCTGCGCCACCAAGGAGTGCAGCCAGCACCATTTCCTCAGAGGTGGAGGTATATGCATTTGTTTTTTATGTGCAGCGCCACCTCCCAGCATGCTAGCAGCAGGCAGCCGGCCAGGCAGCGAGTATGGCCTGCGGGAGCTTCAGCTGATGTGAGGGAGGGTGCGTCGCTGTGTGGAAGGAGCTCTGGGATCCAGCACACCCAACAGCAGTTGAGGCACTGCTGGATTGATATGCTGGACTGGGAGCAGGACCTGCTCAACCTGCTGGGTGTCGAGGCTGTGGAGATTGGTTAATAATTTATTTGTTGTGTTCTATCTATGCTAATATTTTTTCCCCAAATAACATGCTGCTCACACACAGAGGTAAGGTAGGTCTATGTTACAAATATTCGATCCAGCCATATGAATGGCACTACCTAGTCGTACTTGTTGGTGCTCGCTTGGGCTCATTATTTAAGAAGTCATGCAGACTCCTCTGTCCTGTCACAAAGATTGTGGTAGTAGTAATATCAGTGAATTAGCGTTCTCTGTGACTTTCTTTGTCGCTCATACAGTCTCAAGTAATCTAGTAGGCACTGAAAAAAGGGAGACTGAGTGGCCCCGTCAAAGGGGGGAGGGGGAGGTTGAGCTTGAGATGAGGAGCAAAGACCATTAGTAATTCCAAAATGTAATTTAGGAAATTTGGAATAGAGCTTAGGTTTCGGAAATTAGGAATAGGTCACACTTGTTCTATACGCAATCTGATTTATAAAAGTACATTGTTACTGCATTTGCCTTTCAAAATATTTTTGGGCAGATTTTTTTTTTAATTAAATATTTTTATTAATTTTCAACATTGTCGACAGTACAAGACATTGAAAAATTTAAATATATCTGCTTTGAATTCTATAGTAATCACGGGTACAACCATACAGAGTACAGAGCATTACAATATGATTTAAAGCGTATGTTGGTCATCGGTGTCTGGGTCCAGGGTGGAGCACAAATACCCCCTTGATAGTTAGTTCATTTGTCCCAGATGGAGGACCACTTCCTGGGGCACCCACGGGAGATATATACAGTTTTTCCCTAAACGTGCACCAATCCATGTCGTTTTACCAGGAGATCACCCCGGGTGGTTCCCTCACCCTCCATGACTGTGCAATGTTCCGCTTGGCTATCATCTGGCCCAAAGTAACCCATAATGTATCCCTGCTGTTGAGGTCTTTGGGCTCCCAGACATTGACCAATATTTACAATATCTTTTCTGAGGTACTTGAGGAACACCTTAAAAGTTGCTCTACACTGGCCTCGATTATTACTACCCACCAAACTCTCACCACAGCGTTAAGACCATTTTTGACAAAAACCCCTGGCTGTTAAAATACATCCAGCACTGAGGCGAATCGACCCATCTAATCCATGGTACTCGGATAAATGCAAAGAAGCCAAACAACATCCCCTTTATAGTCTAAAGAGTGGGAAGAAATCCTTGGTGAGAGTAGCAAGGGCTAATTACAAAAAGGTATTGCTGAATGCACAAAAAACTTGGGAAGACTTAAATTGGTCCGACCTATTACAAGCAGTTAAATGGAAGGACTCCGCCTTATTCTGGAAAATAGTAGCTCATGAAAATAAAGATCTTGTCTCCTACACAGAGCACCATGTGGACCCAGCCATTTTATTGATCTTTATGCAGCCCTCACCCTCCTAGAGCAAGATGATCTGTCACTACAGGAGGTCACAATTGATGGAAGGGATGGACAGGTGCTATATTTTAGCCTAGCAGATGCAAAATAAGCAATAGAGGCCATAACATCAGGAAAAGTGCCTGGACTGGACCCCGGGAAATCTGTTAAAGCATCAAAAGGAAGTATGGTACCCTATGTAAATATGCTATGCAATGCAATTGCATCTGGGGCACCCGTCCCTCCATCGTGGAATGAGGTTGAGATAGTACCAATCCACAAAAAAAGGAATTAGTGTGGTCCTGGTAATTATAGGCCAATAAGCCTCGTAGATGAAATTCAAAAAATCTATGCCCGACAAATACTCAGCAGATTTAATGATTGAATCTATGAATATAACATACTATCACCGGTCCAAGGAGGATTCAAGTCTCATGCTCGATCGGGCGTTTAAATTAATGTGCTTGCCTCGGGGGTACATAAAACTTAATCAGGGGCACATTTACATAGCATTTATAGACATGAAGGTGCCTTTTGATTATGTTCCAAGAGAATTACTGCAGTCAACATTAAAGATCCAGGGTGTCCCAGAAGAAATTCTAATTCAGATAATCAGGTTACACCAGAATAACTTTGCCAGGGTGCACTGGGGCCAACAAGGCACTCTCAGAGAACAGATTCCTATAAGAAAAGGAGTAAGACAGATGTGTGATGGCACCAGCCTTGTTCTTACTCTACATTTACGATGTTGTGGATTACCTAAAACAATGTGCCCATGATTCAACTAAGATCTGTGGAAATACTGTTCCTGCCTTACTTTTTGCAGATGATACCATTCTGATTTTTCAGACACCAAAAGGTCTCTAAAATCTACTTGATAACTTTCATATTTATTGTAGGAAAAAGAGATTGGAAATCAATACATGACTGTGAAACCAGCAGGTCTTTCAAGAACAATGTTACAGTGAGGGAAAGAAATTGGAGCATGTCAACAATTATAAATATCTGGGGAGAACTTTAAATTCCAGATTATCATGGGAACTCCATATAAACAAGGCCAAGATGGCCATCATGCAAAATTCTAGACCACTATGGAATAAGTACAATAGATCTGTTTCCAAGGCAGTAACACCAGCCTTGGAAATCTACAGGCCCAAGGCCCAGGCTTCCTCATTCTATGGAGCTGAACTATGGGGTATAGACAATGTGAAATCCCTTGCTATAATATAAAATAAGCTCACGAAAAGCATCTTAGGGATGACAGCTGGAGCAACACTGATTTTAATGTACTTAGACTTGAATATAAAACAGATAGAACATATTGCACCATTAAGATCTATCCTCTACAGAGTAAGAATATGGACCACAGAAGAACTGGGCCACTATCAAGATTGTCTAAAGGAAATATTGGAACTAGATAGGAATCAAACTTTCCCATTGTTGCGATATTTAAAAGCGTGCTTTATAAAACTTGCCCTACCTTCATTCCGGAATGAGCCTCAACCTCTACAAACTAGCTAAAAAAACATCTCACATCAATCTACTGGGAATATGTTGCAAACTTCCAACATTGCAATCCAAACTTAGGTCAACTTACAATTCAATTTCTCATAATAAAACTAGCTGCAACATTTGAAGATTTCCTAGATGAAATTGAGCATTCTTTGGCGAAGATATTGTATATTAAATGTTGCTATGGAATCCTCCAAATCAGATCTTACACCTCAAAATGGAAGACGAATGGAACTTCCCAGACTGAGACTTGCACCCTATGCACTTTAGTTTAGGCAGAAAATATTGCACAGACCCTGTTTTTTCTGTACAGCCTATAATAGGCAAAGGAGTAAATGGATCTGTCCATTATGTAAGAGATGGGGCTATAGGAAATTTGAAGAAGTACTGAGGGTACTTAAAAGTGACATCACCCTACATAATGTTTGCCCTCAGTAGATACTTACTTGCAGTCAGTTTTACACGCACAAAAGCTGGGTTGAAATTTTAGTCTTTTTTTCTTAAAGGGTGGTTCTAGTCATGTTGTGTGCCAGGATGAGTATTTTTAATCTTTTTAAATTCTAGCTCATTTATAAACGGGGGAAGCATACTCTTTTTTATTACAACCATTAGAGTTCTGAGCTGAATCAATCTGTAAATAATTGATTTTACCTACGCACTTTAGCACTTGCACTTTATTCATCAGGCTTTCATGGGACTTTGTAAGGTATGGATATGCAATTGTGTTATGAGAGATGAGCTGTTACTACTTCACACTAGCTAAGTTAAATTAAAACAATCATAACAGGTCAATTGATACAGATATTAAATTCAATTTTAGCTAAACATTTATGTATGAATGTCATCCTCTGGCTTGGTGGACGCTCTTAGGTGTTTGTCTTTGGAAGTGTATTTGTACTAATTTTATGCAATTGGACTTAGGAGGCATGAAGAATATTAGAACAATGAAATAAGGAAGGGATAATTAATTGGATGAAGAAACAAGGGAGCTCTCTGGAGAGGGGTGTGCTCACCTACTTTACTTGTATGAAATGGTTTCATTAAAGCTTTGATTCAAAGCTAGGGATATTTCTGTCAACTCCCTCGATTCACTGTATTTGTTAAGTGAGGAAAATATGTATCCCACTCATCATCAATCATCACCTCCCTGCCCATGGCATTTCGTCAGTGCCACCCATGACCTAACTGCTACATGGTTTAAATCAGCACTGCAGTGTTGGCTGTACAATATACATTTGTTTTAGATAATGTGGCACTTACAAAGTTTTTCATGCATAGCTAAGCAAAAACAAGATGTGTTTCCCTTCCCTCCCAGTGCCCACTCAGTCACATACTAGTAATTCACTCCTTTAGTCTTTCTAAAGTTCTGTTCCAGTCTACCCAAAAAATTGACAAATCCGTTCTTGGCATGTGCAACATTTTCTGCCCAAGTGATTTATATATTTCATGTCTTCCATAACAGATTTAAGCCTATTCAAATGTTTCCCTTTCAACATTTGTCAACTACAGTGACTGACTAAGCCGAAGCTTAGACACAAGATGATGATCAGTGACACCCCACTATTAAGTTTGCTTTCCTTACTGCCAAGAAAATGTATTTGTTGGAAATAATTATAAATTGTGGTGGAGGGAAAGCCAGGTAGTAAAGTGGGACTAAGGTGATCATTACGATGGCCAGCGGACCTGAGTCTGCTGCCATCGTTGTGGTGTTTGGGACCGCCCGCCAGACCATACTGGCGGGCTTATCCAGGACATTTAACATTGCAGATTGTGCTGCTGGCTGCAGCACCGTACACAATGTTAAAATGTGATGCTGTGCATTTCCCTGCACTATGTGGCAGGCACCACACAGTGCCTGCCACTCAGTACAGGGAAATGCAGGGGGGTACCATGGGTATCCCCCCGGTGCAGCAACACCTTCCCCCAAAACAAGGGGGCCCACAACAGAGCCCCAAACCCAATCCCCTCCAGCCTTTCCATGGCGGCATTGCCGCCATGGAAAGCCTGTTTCTTGACAACATCCTAATTTAGTGGACGATCAAGCCTGTTTCTTGACAACATCCTAATTTGGTGGACGGTGCCTGCTAGGCACCGCCACCATTTTATGCACCCTGCACCATCCGCCAGGCAATCGGCAGTAAAGTGGCTGACAGACTTTGCGTCCACCGCGGTACCCATCGCCATCCTAATTGGGCGGTGGGTGAGGGCCTTCTGCCATCCTAATCGGCCCCTAAGTGCCTTCAGTTTTGTGGATGGGATAGTCTGTGACAAACATACCAAATACAATCTATATATCCCATTCCTTAATCCTTTCCATGTACCGCATTGCATCATCTTCCCCACCATCTACTTACGGCAGACAGGATATCCGCATATTAAACATGACGTTGCATCAATATTATTCCTCTGCCTCTTTGGAGTCAAGGTAAAATTGAAAGGCATTTAGGAGAAGAGCAGGGCCATTGGAATTAAAGTAAGATCATTTCTTTACAGCCACCCCAGCTGCAGACTGCGGAGAGTAGTAAAGTACAACAACCACACGCTAGCTAGCATGCCTCCATTAATTTAGCACAAGAATACTTATACTCCATAGTGCATAATGCCTTTTTTGTTGTTTAATATATACTGCAAACTTGACTCAAAGATACCAGAGCACTTTACATGAGTGCCAGTAACATTACCGACAGACACATTCATTCTTGGTAGGCACTGGGAGATTAAGTGATTTGCCCAGAATCACGGGATGTTGAGCGTCCCTGCTGAGATACGAACCCAGTTTCCCAGCTTTGAGGTCGACCGCTCTAGCCGTTAGTCCGCATCCTCTCGCTGCCTTACTGATTAGTGAGAGGCAATTTATTTGTATTTTTTCCACACAAAGTGTCTGTTGAGTTTTTTACTAGCAAATTTTTTAAAAGAAAGAAAATAACAGCTTTTTTTAATTAGTGTGCTGTTTATTCCGCCTTAATTCCTTTCAGCCAGTTAGTGCATTTGCCTTGTATGTGAGGCATGTGTGGGTAAAAAATGTCTGTGACTCTAATCCTTTGAAATTTGAATGGCCCTGGGGGACAAGCAATATACTGCTACTGTGCGACTATATGAGTGCCTTGTATAGAGCATTGTTTACAACTTGTTTTTTTTCTTTCTTGATATACCTACTACTGCTGGTCGACCACTTACTAGGCAGGAGCTGGCAGCCTGGCTGTGGCAACAGAGGTTGGAGGCCATACAGGGTGAATTTCAGCTCCTGGTGGTCATGCAGGAGGAGGCAGCTGACGATTCCCAGGGCCCAAGCCAGTCACCAGTGCCTATATCCTTCTGGCAAGAACAAGGCCAGCACCGCCGGCAGCCACCCATCACACCACCACTTCTATCTCCCATTCCGACCGCATTTTCCAGCACCACGTCTTGAAGAGGCTGGCTCATCTAAAAAGTCAAATGGCACGTATTGAGGTGCCATCAAGAAGCTTCTAACCTGCTTGTAGTACCCTCTTCCTTAGCTCCTTTTTAAATATTTTTTGGGTGGGAGGGATTTGTTGTGGGTGGAGAGGGTGGGAATTAGGATACGAATTGGATCAGGGACTGTTTCTTTAGACTTTTTGTTGGACATTTGAAAATTGGTTGGTGATGGGGAGATTTGTTTAGGGAGAGGGGTAGGCCTGTTGTGGGAGGAGAGGGTTGGTTTACCTATTTATTGTCCAGATGATCTTGAGTGCTGCATGCCTCTGAGCCTTAAGTCTGGAAGACATCATGGAAGCAGCTGAATTGGACCCTGTCATTGCTCAGGTATGCAATGCTGTACAGAGTGGAACATGGAGAGGCTTCTTCTGCCAGCGATTGGGCACCCGAAAACAGACACTCTGACAAAGATGTGGAGGATGCAAAATGAGTTCTGCACCACCTAGGATGGAATCCTATTGCGAGGATCTCGCATTGAAATTCCGAAGGCCCTCAGACAATAGGTCACACAATTGGCGCACAGAGGATATCAGGGTCATAACAAAGATGAAGTCAAGGGTGCAGAAAAAAGTGTGGTTCCCGGGGCTAGAGGAAAAAGTTGAAAAAGGAAGGAAAGGCCAGCACCAGAGATCACGAAGAACCGGGTACCGATCCCTGGTCAAACTAAGCAAGGGCTTTGGAACTTTTACCGAATGAAAGACCACTCTCATTCTTGTGGATGGCTACTCTAAGTATCCTATTGTAGAAGTAATTACCTCCCTAGCATTCATCCACTTGGCTCCTGTTCTGGAGAAGGTGTTTGCAACCTTTGACCTCCTGGCAGAAATCAGGGGTGACAACGAGCCCCCATTCCACGAGCCAAATTAGCTGAGTTCCTCAAGTAGTGAGGTATCCGGCACCACCATATGACCCTGCAGTGGCCGCAGGCTAACACTGACGTGGAAAGCACTTCACATTGTCACTGTCAATCAGGCGAATCCCGAACAACACCACCTATTCCTCAGAAAATATCACAGCACTCCCCACTGCACGACTCAACAAACCCAATGGGCTCTGATATTCAACTGCCACGGAAGGACTTTATCCCCATATACCCATTATGGGCGCCATTGCCTCACGATGTATAGAGAACACAAGCTTGTCACAAGAAGTGCAACACGCAAGCCAGTGTACAATGCCGGGCCAAGCCATGATCACTTCGACCCGGAGACTCCGTCATCATCAATGACCGCCGACCTGGGTAGAATTTCAGGACAGGATATGAGCCTGCAATTTGGACAGTCATTGCTAATGACGGCATCATTGTAACGGCTAGGAAAGGACAAGAAGTATCAAGAAATATTTCATGGTTCAATGAGGTCACACCATCACCACTCTGGCCAGAGTATGAGGAAGGTAACACTGCTGAGATCAGTACTGGGGGTCCAAGCCCAGTAAACACCAACGTAGACCAACAAGGCACTCCGCCGAGTGTCGCTACTGCCACTAAGCCGCTCCTTCTCAGTCAGTCCCACCAATATAGCCTCCTGCCAAACCCTCAACCGGGTTGCATGTTGAGCAAAATAAACTTTATCCTTCCGGACCAAGTTGGAGAGGGATGTGGCAGGTCAGCGGTCCCGCCATTATGATAACCGCCGGATGTAGAGACATGTCATTCTCTGGCCAGGCGTGACCAGGGGGGAGTTAATGAATGGAGTAGACAGCTCGTGGGCTAACACCGATACCGCCACAGTAGTGTCTGGGTGTCTGTTATTTAAGTGTGGCTGTACATGTAGGCCTGAGGCATACTAAGATCCCCACAGGCCTAGACCACCTCATGACAAACAGTAACTTGGTTTTCCCTAATCAATGGATACGTGGCAGCCCATGCGGGGCATCACTGAATGGATGGACTGCAATAATAATATGGCCAATGATATGTGTGAGGTACTGGGATCACCTCATGGTAGAGTCAATTTGGGCAAGGAGTGTCAATTGGGGCATCCGAGCCACGATTAGAACTTAAGAGATCACAAATGTTGATGCTGTACTGAATGGCAATGAAGCCAAACAAAAGAAAAATGTGAAAATCTTCCAGTCCTCGCATTGGCCATGAACCGACCAATGATGGTGGTGGACATACGATGTAATCCAACCAAGTACATTGCAATTGCAAGCATGGCTGAAGGCATCATGCCGAAACACATACGCTGATAATTGTTGTTATTAAATGCTGAATACCCTGCAAGAGATCTGAATATCTATCTTTCCAAAGCTTTTGTGTAATATCTACCCTTGCACACCACTGAAGCACCAGTCTTTGAGTTTGGCGGTTGCATTGTGGAATTTGAAGCGGAATATATATATATATATATATATATATATATATATATATATATATATATATATATATCAACATTCTCACTTTTTACCCATTTAGAAGAGCCATCATGCAGGTAGGTAAAGGAATCTTCGTTTTATTATGCAAGGAAACAGCGCAGTGGAAGAAAACAAAGTCCAAATTCATTCATAAGCCTGACACGTTTCATGCTGCATTAGCATTTCCTCAGAGGCTTCAGTTTCAAACACTGTGTGAGGCACCAGCATCTATTTGTAATCCTTAACACCTGCCTCAGTGGGCGTTGGCTCTCCCATATATATATATTCACTAAAAACAACATAGGTTTCACAATCGTTATAGTTAGGAATTAGCATTTAAAAAACCTTTGAAATTCACTGAAAAAACCATAGGTTTCACACCAGTTATAGTTAGCTGAACATTTTACTCATACAAAACCATTGAAATTCCCACGTTGTAGTTAGTTGGACTCACTATAACTCGCGCGCCCGCAATCCACTGCTGATGATGTCACATATTACATTGAGATTGAGAGAAGGAGTTACTGAAGTGGAGTAAGGAGAGTAACAGAAGGGAAAAGACTGAAGGAGCGAAGGAAGGAAAGAGACAGGAACGGAAGTAAAACAGGAGAGCTGAAAGAAAGTGAGTGTGGCTGAGTTATAGGGAGTGAGCGTGACAGAAGAGGAGTGAGAGACTAAGAGGACGGAGAGAATGAGGCTAACAGAGAGAGAATGAGGGAAGGGGAGTGTAGAAGTAAGAGGACAAAGGGAGTATGAGAAGGAGTTAGTGAAGTGGAGTAAGGAGAGTAACAGAAGGGAAAAGAGTGAAGGAGCGAAGGAAGGGAAGAGAAAGGAAGGGAAGTAAAACAGGAGAGCTGAAAGAAAGTGAGTGTGGGAGTGTGGCTGAGTTATAGGGAGTGAGCGTGACAGAAGAGGAGTGAGAGACTAAGAGGACGGAGAGAATGAGGCTAGCAGAGAGAGAATGAGGGAAGGGGAGTGTAGAAGTAAGAGGACAGAGGGAGTAAGAGAAGGAGTTAGTGAAGTGGAGTGAGGAGAGTAAGGGAAGGGAAAAGAGTGAAGGAGCGAAGGAAGGGAAGAGAGAGGAAGGGAAGTAAAACAGGAGATCTGAAAGAAAGTGAGTGAGGGAGTGCGTCTGAGTTATAGGGAGTGAGCGTGACAGAAGAGGAGTGAGAGACTAAGAGGACGGAGAGAATGAGGCTAACAGAGAGAGAATGAGGGAAGGCAAAAAACAGACCACATATATATAAGCAAGACATAACATTCCTTTTTCATTTCAAAGGCACACCCTGGATCTTGATTGCACAGCTTAGAACCTATTTCTGAAGTAAGAGGCCTAACAGACATGCTGCCTAAGATTCCCTACTAGTACATATGCTAAAGCCTAACTGACTTTAAAAAAGCATGTACTTCCATATTTTTAAAGACATCAACTAAGCAAATTATTCACCCAGATCCATTTAAAATCAAGCTTGACTCACAGTGTGATCTTAGGCACATGACCAGGATGTTACATGTAATCAACCATGTCTGTCTCTGCATGCAGTATGTGTGTTTGTGCTAATACAATCTCACTATCTCTTTTGGCAAAAAACAGACCACATATATATAAGCAAGACATAACATTCCTTTTTCATTTCAAAGGCACACCCTGGATCTTGTTTGCACAGCTTAGAGCCTATTTCTGAAGTAAGAGGCCTAACAGACATGCTGCCTTAGATTCCCTACTACTACATATGCTAAAGCCTAACTGACTTTAACAAAATAAACATGTATTTCCATCACATCAACTAAGCAAAATATTCACCCAGATCCATTTAAATTCAAGCTTGACTCACCATAGTACGCTCCCCGGTACGCTTCCCGGTGCGCATACCGGGCGCTCCCCCCGCGAAAAATAAAACCTTTTTTTTTTTGTTTGCCTAATTCGGCCTCCTAAGACCCCCTCAGAAAACCTAGAGGGTCAAGGAGTGCCTACGATGCCCCCTTATACCCATTCCCAACGTTGTTTGTCCTCCATTTTCTGTCTCAAATCTACCGAAACACAAAATGGAGGACTCCCGTAGCGCTGCCGGTATGCGTACCGGGGCGCGCACCGGGAAGCGCTCCCAAAAAATGTTAAAAGTTAATTTACATAAAAACCACTGGAGACACTTTCACCAAATATAGAATAGCTCATACTACATACCAATCCCTACCATTTTCCCAAATTCGATGGAATTCCATTGAGCCATTTGAGCTGTAGCACTGTCTAAATATCCTGAGGTAAATTACTTCACAAAAACACATCTGAAGTGTTAGAATTGACAACCAATTAAAATGTTACTTTCATTTTCTACTTTTTTTACCTGACATTTGATTGGTTATGTACCTGAATATATATAAAGAAAGAGAGGGAAACACAGCCATTTTGACTACTACTTCCTGGTGTACATTTCAAAAGGATTTTCACTAACAAATTCAACTTCTTTTTAAAGGTAAGTTGTTATTTTGAAAACTGAAGTATATTGTGCACTTTAAGTTAATATGGAAAACTTTTTCTGATAGTTATATACTATCCCTCTGTAATAGTTATAGATTTAGATAGACTTCTCTGTTATAGTTATGGATGGATTTAGGCTTGTCTTGTATAATTATGAATTTACTTAGGTTTCATCACATACACTTTTTTATATTTCTACTTCCAGCCTGATACCATACACTGCCCAAAGATAACTTCACTGTTAAAAAATCAAAACTACCTGTCTGAACTTAAACCCAACAGTGCCCTATCTCTACTGATATATTTATTTATTTATGCAATTTACAGCAACATAATGGAAGGAGATCAAAATAAATGTAATATTTCATTCAAACTTGATCTTCAGGACAACCCAGAGGAAGAGAATAACGATTTAGATTTTTTGGATCAGTCTCTTGATGAAGAGTTTCTGAAATATGTGGAAGAAATGGAATCATGTAATCCAAATGAGGACATTCCCGACGACATAATGTTGGAAGTCTTATTAAATTTTGAAAAATCAGAGCAATAAATTTATATTTAATAATTAAAAATTGTTCCAGACATTATTCTTTTTTATATGTAATCAATGAAATAGTACCAAAATGAATATAATATAATGTGAGACTTATAGTATACTGTGCAACTTTTTTGTTTTACATAGTCATTTTGCTCATAGATACTTCCTTTCTCCCACTATATTATCTCCAAAGTGTATTTGACATCTCTTTTTCATCTCCTGCCTCCATGTTCTTTATGTTTTCCTGACAGACTATGGTATGCATTCCATATACCACAATAACTTCTATAACAACATGCAAATTATCTACAGAGTAAACGGTGTACATTGAATTTAAGACTCTGCATTGGTACCTACATGTTAGTACTTAAATCACCCACACAACACAACAACTCTATTCAGAGATACCCCACCTCTAAGCACTTTAAATTATTATTTTAGTGTTTCACTGAGTTTTCCCCATTTGTGGGGGGGGGGGAGGTGTGTGTGGGGGATGTGCGGGGTGTGTCTGTGAGGTGTGTATGTGTGTGTGTGTGTGTCTGGGGGGGATGAGGTGTATATCTGTGTGGGGTATGTGGGTGTGGGTGGGGATGTGGGTGTGTAAAGTGTGTGTGTGGGTGTCATTCCATATACCACAATAACTTCTATAACAACATGCAAATTATCTACAGAGTAAACGGTGTACATTGAATTTAAGACTCTGCATTGGTACCTACATGTTGGTACTTAAATCACCCACACAACACAACAACTCTATTCAGAGATACCCTACCTCTAAGCACTTTAAATTATTATTTTAGTGTTTCACTGAGTTTTCCCCATGTGTGGGGGTGGGAGAGGTGTGTGTGGGGGATGTGCGGGGTGTGTCTGTGAGGTGTGTATGTGTGTGTGTGTGTGTGTCTGGGGGGGATGAGGTGTATATCTGTGTGGGGTATGTGGGTGTGGGTGTGTAAAATGTGTGTGTGGGTGTGTGGGGTGTTTCGGTGTAGGTGGAAGTGTGGGTGTCTGAGGTGTGTTTGGGGTGTGTGTGTGGGTGTGGGGAGTATGTGTATAGGATGTGTGTGTATGTGTGGGATGTGTGGATGTGTCTGTGAGGTGTGCGTGTGTGTGTGGGGGGAGGTGTGTGGGATGTGTGTGGTGTGTCTGTGAGGTATCTATGTGTGCGTGTGTGTGTGTTGGGGGGTGAGGTGTGTGTGTGTGTCTGGGTGTGTGGGATGTGTGGTTGTGGGTGTGGATGTATAAGGTGTCGGTGTAGGGCTGTGGGGTGTTTGGGTGTGGGTGGAGGTGTGCGTGTGTAAGGTGTGTGTGGGGAGTGTGTGACTGTGGGGGTGTAGGGTTGTGTGCGTGTGGGTGTGTGTGGGACGTACTTGTAGGTACCTAAAACAGCCACAGAACCCAAAAGCTCTTTTCAGAGCTACCCTACCTGTAATCACTCAAAATGATTATTTTACACTATTATTTTCACTATTTTTCACCAAAGTACGCTCCCCGGTACGCTCCCCGGTGCGCATACCGGGCGCTCCCCCCATGAAAATCGGAAAAAAATATATTATTTTTTTACCCGAGGGACCCTTTTATGGCCCCCACATCAAACCTAGGGGGCCAGGGGGGTCTACCCTGCCCCCTTTTCATTATTTTCCCTTTTGTTTTTACCACCTCTTGTGTCTCGATCCTACCGAGACACAAGATGGCGGCCGCTGCGGACTGTTTCGAATGTTTACAGACACCCGAGAGCCAATCAGCTTCCCGTGCGCAGGTCGCGTGGCACGCCCGGAGCGCTCCCCAGTACGCGCACCGGGGCGCGCTTACAGATATATACATTTTTTGAACCTAAATTACTCAAAATCCTCTGGAGCACATATCTTGAGACATAGCAAAGGCACATCGGGCTACCAGTCCCTACAATTTTGCCAAGTTTGGTGAAAATCCATTCAGCCGTTCGAGCTAAAAGTGCGACAGACCGCCCTATGGAAATTAACATGGGGAAAACACGTTTTGGGACCCCCCTTTTATCTCGGCCCCCACTTGACGAATCCCCCCCAAACTTTCAGGGAAGGAGCGGAGCGCCGCGAGGCAAAGTTGCTGAAAATTCAGGCTGATTCCTCAACCGGCGCCAAAGTTATTCCAAATAGAATGTTGCGATTTCCCTATGGAAATCGATCCTAACTATAACTACCTACTGGCGACCGCCAGTAGGTAATAAATATATATATATATATATTCACTGAAAAAACCATAGGTTATAGACCATATATAGTTAGGAATTAGCATTTAAAAAACCTTATTTTACTCACACAAAACCATTGAAATTCCATATATAGTTAGTTGCACTAACTATATATCGCGCACCCGCAATCCACTGCTGATGATGTCACATATTACATCATTCATGACATGGTCAGTGACATCACTGATGACATCACTGATGACATCTCAAATGACATCACTGATGACATCACTGATGACATCATCCAGTGATTTTTTGTTTCTATAAAGTTTAAATATGTCTTACATATTGAAGAATGAGTGGATGTGTAAGTGTCTGGACGAAGGATTTAGTAGGTGCATGACTGACTGTATGAGTGAGTGATTAAATGTGTCTCACTGACTGCATGGGTTAGTGACTAAACTGTCTTAATTTGTGCATCATTATGTCTGTTGTTCTGTAAACTGCTGCATGTGTTGATCAGTAGCTATATGAGTAACTATATGGGTTATTGATTGATTGCCCAAGTATTTGTATGGGAGACTGAGTGTGTGTGTGGCTAGCTGGGAGGTGTGTGACTCTGTGCAGATCAATCTGTACTTGTATCAATGATTGTATAAGAAGGTAAGTATGTGTTAGTATATGTTTGAAAATGTAAGGTGCTCTATGTTTAACTGTATAGACAAGAAAATGGAAGTGTCATTGATTCTTTACAGGACTGACTAGGTGTGTGAGTAACTCCATGGATGAGTGGCAGACTGTGAGTGTCTGTATAGGTGTATGAGTGCATATGATAGTGTTGTAAAGATGAGTGATTGTATGTATGAACGATTGTATGGGTGAATGAGTGAAGGTGTGTGTAGACGTAGCAATCAGTGAGTGCGTATGTAGTAACTAGTATTGGTGTGTCAATGGTTTCAAAAATTATACTCTCTTTTTAACACTGGGTGAAACAGAGGTTATATTAAAATGTGAGGAGATGCATTGTATTGTCACATGAATGATATCATCAGTGATGTGGTCATTGATGTCAAATGAGATGTCATCAGTGATGTCATCAGTGATGTCATTTGAGATGTCATCAGTGATGTCATCAGTGATGTCACTGACCATGTCATGAATGATGTAATATGTGACATCATCAGCAGTGGATTGCGGGTGCGCGATATATAGTTAGTGCAACTAACTATATATGGAATTTCAATGGTTTTGTGTGAGTAAAATAAGGTTTTTTAAATGCTAATTCCTAACTATATATGGTCTATAACCTATGGTTTTTTCAGTGAATTTTCAAGGTTTTGTAAATGCTAATTCCTAACTATATATGGTCTATAACCTATGGTTTTTTCAGTGAATTTCAATGGTTTTTTAATAGCAAATATCATAAGCTGTCGAATGTCAAGTACGTGGTAAGTAAAAACATTTTCGTGTTTATGCACACTGATCTGCTTTGAATACTGCCCCCCACCCCTCATTTCTATTAGGAGTACTCTCTCTTTGCAGATAGTGAAGGGTAGTTAACGCAGCCCTTTGCCCCCTTTGTAATACGTCGTGCCTGCTTCTCTCTCCATTTGATTGATTGTTCTCTTTGGTTCATTCTCTATTTACAAACAAGCACAGAGTCGCAATACTCTGTTTAGTCTTTGCAGATAGCGAAAAATCGTGTAAAAAAACAAAAGGAATCGAGCAAAATCAGTAGGCCACTAATGGGATCTCTTTTTGACCTCGCTAAAATAGAAACATTAGGAACAACCTGTTGAAAATAGCAATGCGTATGTACATAAGCGGCGTTCATTTGTGTTCACAGTACCCCTTGTTGATTGTTTCAATCGAGCATTGAATTGTTCGAAGTTAATTCTCTTAAGGATCTTCTCTACCTGCAAACGAGGAAGAATAGGAATATTCTCTCTCCCTTTGCAGATAGTGAAGGGTAGGTAACGCAAGCCTTTAACACGTCGTACCTATTTCATTCCTCATTGATTGATTGATTGTCCGAACATTGACTGTTTGGGAATTAGTTCTTTTTGGAGGTATTCCCTGTTTGCAAATAAACGTAGGAAAATCTTTGCAAGTAGTGAAAGGGTACGTAATGCGGACCTTTCTCCCCCGTTGTAATCTGTCATGCCTATCTACTCCCCACTGATTGATGCACCTTTTTCACCCGGACCATTTACTAGAGATACGTCATCTGGCCCGACCAGAGAGCACCCCTAGTGAAAAGGACATATGCAATAATAACGAAGTGATCACTGTATCCTGTTAACAGAAACTTTACCATGAAACAACCTGGAAAGAAAAAAATAGGAAAACGAAAATCAGTAGGCCACTGATGAACATGAACTTTTATTAAACAACAAACAAAGAAACGATAACATAACGTAATGATAAAACCTATTAATGTCCTAGAAACAAGAAAACGTTAAAGTATGCCAGTGGTGAGAGACCAGAAAAACAGTCCGAGAAACCAAATCACCCCTCGCTGTCCCAACTCATGCACTCTGAAAGTTCAAAGTTTTGAGGAGTGCTTGTAACATTGTCTGAAGCCTATTTGCAATTGCTTCATCTTCACTATTCTTAAAGTAAGTGGGGGCTGTTGTGATGCGGTGCCACCCTGAACCGCTTGACGGAGGCCCCCGAGGGACGGTGTCATGTCGCGGACTCGGAGGGGGCGCTTGGCTCCGGCCCCCTCCCCAAGTCGTGTTGCCCTGGTGTGGCCTGAGATCGCCCCCGACATAGGTGGCCGGCTCCCGGGGTCAAGCGGAACTTTTTTCCTTTTGGTGACTCTTCCATTCTTCACCTTGTCCCACAATCCGTTTAGCCTAAAGACACGCTGTAGTGGGGCACCCCTTTTCCGTTTCATTTGCCATTCAGCCCGCTTTTGCTACACTGTGCCTCTTCCGCTATTCAGCTGTTTACCGCCCGCTCTTTCGACTACAGCGTCTCGCTCACCATGTACTTGAGTTGCTCCCGCTCTTGCGGTGCAGCGATAGGCGGCTGCCACAGGACTCTCAAAATGGCGGCCATCTCTTCAGATTTGGGCGTGGTCCACTAAAATGGGCCTGCGACACCTTGGAACTCGGACGCTTGTCTGCTAGAGCTTGGGCTCCATTCTCGAAAGCGTCCCCTCATCCTTGAAGATTCTACAAAAGTCTTGGGGGCCCCCGACTCCCGCAGGCTTCTGGTGGGGAGCGCCTAGCATGATTGCTCGTGGAATGGCCACGACGGAGCTACGAAATGGTGGTGCTCTCATGCTAACGCCAGCTTCAGTCTGAAACATCCAGAAACACTGTAGACTACCAATTCGATCAGTTCCGGTAGCGCTCCAACGTGACCCGGTAGAGAAGAACTTGCCCTCCCCTCTTTGACTGATGGTTCTTGTTGCCTGTCCCTTCTGTTGTCATTTAACAGAACTATTTAGCCTGCTGAAAGGGGTTGTGTGCCGTCCGCTGGTTGGTGGAGACATTTTGACTATATTCTGGACCTGCGTTGTCGCGTAATGCGTCATATGACGCGCCGCGTTAGAAAGTTTAATAAATTATTAAACACAATAAACAATCCTTAAAAAATAAAAAAAAATAAAAAATAATCAACAAAACCAACAATCAATTAACAACAGTATTTGAAAAGTCTATCATTCATTTTTCATTGCAGTACGCTGCCCAGAAAGCTTCCCGGTTCCCGGACCGGGCGCTACCCACGCAAAAAAACAAAAAAAACATTTATTTTTTTTGCCCCGCGGGGCCGTTTTAAAGCCTCCACATTAAACCTAGGGGGTCAGGGAGGATCTACTATGCCCCCTTATGGTTATTTGCCCCTTTGTTTTGGCCTCCTCTTGTCTCTCGATCCTACCGAGAGACAAGATGGCGGCCGCTACGGACTTTTTGGAATGTTGACAGACGCCAGAGAACCAATCAGCTTCGCTTCACAAAGCTCCGTTGCGCGAAAAGTACGCGTCCTGGAGCGCTGCCCGGTCCGCTGTTACAGATATATATCTTTTTTTAAACGTTAATTTCTCAAAATCCACTGGAGCACATATATTGAGACCTACAAAAGGCACATCGGGCTACCAGTCCCTACAATTTTGCCAAGTTTCGTGCAAATCTATTCAGCCGTTCGGGCTAAAAGTGAGGCTAACCGCCCTATGGAAAAATCAATGTTAAAAACACGTTTTGGGACCCCCCTTTTTTCTCGGCCCCCCCTTGACGAAACCCCCCCAAATTTTCAGGGGCTGCTCAGAAACAAAATGTGCCATTTTCCTGAAAATTTCAGCCAATTCCGTCCACAAACGCCAAAGTTATTAGACATAGAATTTTCAAAAAACCCATAGGGAAAAAATCCTAACTATATATACCTACTGGCGACCGCCAGTAGGTAATATATATATATATATATATATATATATATATATATATATATATATATTACCTACTGGCGGTCGCCAGTAGGTATATATAGTTAGGATTTTTTCTCTATGGGATTTTTGAAAATTCTATGTCTAATAACTTTGGCGTTTGTGGACGGAATTGGCTGAAATTTTCAGGAAAATGGCACATTTTGTTTCTGAGCAGCCCTTAAATTCAGAATGAAAATTATGTTGCCCTCATCTGAGAAGTGAACTCCATCTCCTTTGTAGATATCTTGCATGTAGTAACGCAAGTTATTGTTGTACAGGGAGCCCATTCCATGGTCTCTCATGTAAGCTGAAACAGATTTGTTTACATGCTTCCTCGATTTCTCAATTTGTGGACAAAATTGGTTCGACCACCTCCATTTCTGTCTTTGGCATATATTTGAATATACCAAGGCAGTCTGAGGAAAAAGTGCCATCAATTGCTCAAAGGTGTCCTTTAAAAGCATTTCCAGACCTACCCCAGTCAAAGTGCCCAAATCATTACCTCCACAGTGCACAATTAACAGGTCAGGTTTTGGAAAATGCATAAAGGTTTTCACCAATGGTATCAATTGGTGACATTTTAATCCTCTGTGGCCAAACCACTTAATTTCCACATCTTGTAAATTGAGGTTAGGTAAATTCCTGTTTTCAGCGTACCTCTAAACCCAATAGATGTAACTATGTCCAACAATCCAGACAGAAAACATGGCGAGAGAAGGTTCTCCTGCAGTCAGATGAAGTGTGGCAATGAAATGGCAGTTGAAAAAATGAGAGTGTAAAATGAAAAAAACTGAGGAGTTTCTGTGTTAATGAAGCAGTAAGAGTGATTGGTGGATTTTGATTGCTGAAAACAGAAAGTTAGGGTGCATGGATGAGTTCGTTGAAAGATGTATTTTGAGTGGCGAAGAAAAAATCATTAAATGAAAGTATGCACTGGATATGCAGGTGCACTGAGAGTTCAGAGTTCAATTGCAAAATTGTTGTGTGAACTTGGAAACACCAGAGGTCTTGCAAGAGGTGGTTGCTATGCACAAAAAACAAAGAGGGCAGAGGGGGGAAGGGTTTTGATTTGAAAAAAAGTGAGGGAAGAGTTTTGATTGGGTGACATGAGAGATATGTGTGAAGAATTACAGCATTTCTGTGCTTTTGATAGCTGCAGACTCTGGAGTGCATACCTTTTGCTCTGTTGAAGACAAATTGGTGTGTTTCTGAGACTGTTTTGAAACTCAAAGTATTTGCTAAGGTGAGAAAAGATTTCTTTAATTTAGATAGAAAATAGTGTGCTTTAAGGAGAAAATTATGAAGAAAGTTGTGTTTTTCAAATGTTGGTTTGTCTCAAGTGTTTTACAAATAGATTTTGTTTCTTTGAGAAATTGTAATTGGAGAAAATGTGAAGTATTAGTACTGACAGGGTTTTTATGTGCATAGGAGCTGTGGAGTGTTTTTAACCCCTTCCACGCTCATGACGAGCTGGGCTCGTCATGAGGTAGCCTCCTCGCACGCTCATGACGAGCCCAGCTCGTCATGAAACATGGGAATGATCAAATCCCAGCACAGGAGGGGAAAATGCATAGCATCGATCTGGTTAAATTATGACTTGTAAATCGTTTTTGAGGAAAAGCAATGGTTTTAATATTTATGACAAGGACATAATGGTGTATGCTTCTTTATAAGGCAATTGACTGTCTCTGATGTTATTTTTCCCATTTTAATGTAAGACCTTTCTCTGTGGAGCAAATTGCTTGTAAATATGCTCCCACCTGTGCATGGCAAATTTAGATTTTGAATGTTTGCGTTACATAGGCATGTTAAAGGTGACCGAAACATGCTGCAAAGGCAATCAAAAAACGCATTCATGTGTCTTAAGGACATTTTAAGTCATTTCCCCATGTGGAGTGTTTTTAAATTATGACTTGAAAATCGTTTTTGGGGAAAATGAATGCTTTTAAAATTTATGACAAGGACATAATGGTGTATGCTTCTTTATAAGGCATTTCAGTGTCTCTGATGTTATTTTTCCAATATTAAATTAAAAGACCTTTCCCCGTGGAGCAAATTCCTTGTAAATATGCTCCCACCTGTGCATGGTAAATTTTGATTTTGACTGTTTGAGTTACATAGCCATGTTAAAAGTGACCCAAAAAAGTTGCAAAGGCTTTAAAAAAACACTTTCATGTGTCTTGAGGACATTTTAAGTCATTTCCCCGTGGGCAGTGTTTTCAAATTATGAGTTGAAAATCGTTTTTGAGGTAAAGGAATGTTTTCAAAATGTATGTGTGCCATATGCCCCCAAATTTCTTTTTCAGGGGTGCAGCAGGGTGTTCTCGAGACACCCCTGCACCCTCGGAAAAATTCGTAATTTGCGATGAGGTAATTGCTAATCGCAAATTGCACCTTCATTCCTATGGGCCTCCTGCTCCATGGAAATGAATGGGTAATTTGTAATTAGCAAATAGCTCATCGCAAACTAGGAATGGTAAAGAATCGCTATTTATTCCTTAAAGTTCGCTATTTAGGAAATGCAAAAAACTTTGATGATACATATGGCGGTTCATCTATAACAAGATAAGAAGCATAGGGATAGATTTATGATGACTGGCGCATCACCAGGGATGTGTTAGTCATCCTGTGCCGCTGTTCCGCCACCTATGGTGTGCTGCATTTACAATGCGGCGCATCATGGGGCAAAAACAGCACAGATGCGTGACGTATCTGTGCCGTAAAGGTGGCGCATTGTTGGAGTTGTATCGCAAGTGTGATGAAGCTCCAGCAAGGCTCAGGGGTGCCCCTGTCGCAGGGTTTCTGTTCTCACACAGAACTGTGCACAGAGGATTGGAACCTCGGCGAATTAGGGTGCCCCAAAACTCACCTTAGTATTCAAAAACCCCTTAGCAAGCTAGGTACAGTGTCACATTGGATATAAGAAACTCTCAATGTTTAGACAATCCAGAATATGAACTTATAGTACCTCAGGATACGTGGAACTCATGAACACTCGGTCGTTATATATTTATTAGAAACCAGAACATGGAGTTAAGAAGAACACATGTGTATTTGAAATGTTTATTTACTAATGCCGTCTTCTCAGGCGTAGTATCTTAGATAATACAAGTACACATATTATCAGTAGCAAAATTACCAGCATAGTTACTAGTACATAAAAAGCGAATGGTGACAGTATGTTAACATGCTGTAAATGAATAAGAGTTAGCAACACTTATAAGGAGCCGCGGGCCGTGGAGGGAGTTACGGTGGGGCAGGGAGGCGGGGAGGGGGAGGGGCAGGGTGGAGAGGGCTCCACCCTGCCCCTCCCCCTCCCCGCCTCCCTGCCCCACCGTAACTCCCTCCACGGCCCGCGGCTGCTTATATCTCACCCTCCCTAATACACATATTATATTATTTGCTAAGAAGGTCTCTTTGTGTTGGTTTAGGGCGTGCCTATACTTTAGTGTCTTAGATTTGAAGGAATCACATCAGCATACACCAGCTCTCTCTTCATGTGAACCGCATCAAGTGTTGTGTATGTGTGTTCGGCAAAGCAATATAAAACCCGCCTCATGCCCAGAATTGGCAGAAGCTGCACTTATGTTATGAGTATGAAGTCGTGGAGATCAGACCTCATAACAATTCTGTATCGTGTTGTTCTTGAAACTTCAGCACTCGTTGTACAGATATAGTTTAACAAGGAAAGCAGATAGTAGAGCAATAACATATTATTCTCATGTAAACCACGATGAACTACTAGGTTGAAAGCTAAAGCAACAACTAAGTGTCGTGTGCAGAAGTTGCAAAAAAGGAAAAATGGCGTTTAAACCGGTAATGAGCCCATGCTAACTTAACACGGTGTAAAGATATCCAGGATCTAGATGACACCTCCCCATGATCCGGAAACGAACTGAATAAGATAATAGAAGTGCCATCTCATGAGAGCAGATTGCAACTTTATATGTGGACGGTCCGCAAGGTAAAACATTAAAAACTAGGAAAATTTAATGCTAAAGAAAAATAAAACAGCCAACTACTTTATCGAGGCTTAAGCCAATAGGCAAGCTAAATAATAAAAACTTGACAAATAAGTCAATGAATTGTCAATGAAGTGCTAGTACTCAGCATATCAAACATGAAAAAGGTCTATGACATAACTGTGTATGCAAAATAAGCTGCAACAGCCTCCAATAGGAAGTCACCGTCTTCATCCGAAAAGAGTTCAGCCATCCAATTTAAAAGCGGAAAAGAACATACGTGCTCTCCCAGCACCGGATCCTCTATCACCATCAGAGGATAGCTTGGTGGGTTTTCAAGAAAGCTCTGTTCCAAGAAAGACTGTGTTGCCGCCAGTAAATTCCAGGGACCAATTAGTCCATGCATCAATGCCACAGCCATAATCCTTTCGCCAGGACAAACCAACTCGTGAGTAATGATAGGACTCATCAGCTGATTAAAGTCGACGTCAGGAGAAACCGGTCCGCAGAGACACAAATCAATGGCCCAATCGAAATCACAGGTCAGGCAGTGAAATACAGGCTGGACACAGGTGAAGTAGGAGAATCGAAAAGATAATCCATATGCCGTGCTTAATATCGCCAACGGCATTGTGCCATAATATTCAAGCATGCGATTGCGGAACAGCGTCAGCAGCTGCAGGGCGGGAGCTTGCACAGGAGGGACATCCATATTTAAAAATGTAAAAAAGCACAAGAGCGTACGCTGCTAATGCAAGTAAAAATGGGAATCCACCAAGCACAGTGGAAAAAATAGAATGAAAGAAAGCAGGGATGACTCCAAAGATTTTCTCAAATGAAGTCACGAGACCACTGGTAACAACTTTAAAAAAATGCGCCAGGCCCTTTGTGGAGGACGCGTTAAAGATAGTCCGAACCATCTTGCTGAAATGGAAAGGCGATTCAGTATTTAAAAGGGTCTGCACCTCTGTACGGGTGTTCGCTATGTGAAGCACGAAAGTTTCACGGGCCGAAGTCAAGGCCACCTCTCTCTGAGACAAAAGAGACCTTATTCTTGCCATGCCGTTGAAATCTGCTCTCAAGGTTGGTATTTGTGGCCAGATTGAAAACTCCCTATGCTCATGTGTGGGAGGAAATAGAACATTTCTGCAGCAAATAACCCGTTCACTTACTGTTACGATAAAAGGAATACTTTTAATTAACCCAGAACAATCTTCATTATTGAGCCTCAAATAACTACCATTTTTCCAACAACTGAACGTGGGGATGATAGCAGGAACTGGCGTGCCTTGCAACACGCAAGCCATATTTGGTCGGTCTTTGTTGCATGAACCGTGTAACTGTATGTGCCTACACATTAGTGAATGATCTGGCGTCTCAGTGCACTCCTCTCCATTCAGATAAACTTCTTGATCATCTTTGAAACATCTGTATGTGTATGGAAGCGACCAGATCTCATGAAGAAAACCACTACCTAAAGGTTCATAACGACCTATTGGTATATATTTCATACAATTTGAAAACTTATATAAAGCAAAAGGCAGCGTTATTAAACCGTGGATAAGGCACGTTGCCAAAGCAGCCAACCTTTTGGATTTATACTGGAAATGTTAAAGGAAGAATTACGGAGTAGGGCCTGTAAATCACTAATGGACAACCGACTAAAATTACTCCAACCATCATATTCCTCTAACTCCGGGATAGTAGGGGTGTTTAATTTTTTAGAAGTAGCCAATCCAAAGCATTTGGTCTGGGAAATTGTTTCATTCACAAACAACATATGATTTGGGATGAGACATGCACGGTGCAAAGCCTCAGTGCCTTGTACCTGCCAGGTTCGTGAACCCCAAACTGATGTAGATCCTGGATATCTTTACACTGTGTTAAGTTAGCATGGGCTCATTACTGGTTTAAACGCCATTTTTCCTTTTTTGCAACTTCTGCACACGACACTTAGTTGTTGCTTTAGCTTTCAGCCTACCTGCGTCAAGATCTATGCCTGCTTCAAGCAGGCGCAGGGTTTTGATGCAGCTTTGTCCTATCTGATTGTAAATGCGGCACACCGTGGGTGGCAGAGCAGCGGTGCACGTTAACTGGTGCATCCCTGGGGATGTGCTAGTTAATATAAATCTGCCCCTTTACATTTAATTATGTGCAGGGGACACAGAGTCGGTGAGGTTTATCCAAGGTTAAGAAGAGATGAGTCCTGGTCAGTGAAAAATTGGACATAGGCTTCACCTCCTCACAGCCGCGGGCCGTGGAGGGAGTTACGGTGGGGCAGAGAGGCGGGGAGGGGCAGGGTGGAGGGACCTAAAAACTGGCATATGGATAATTGCAGGTAAGTACACAATTTAATTATTCAAACGAAATTCGTAGCGCGCACAGCATCGCATTTTGCGATGCAGTGCGCGCTACGAAATTCGTTTGAATAATTAAATTGTGTACTTACCTGCAATTATTCATATGCCAGTTTTTAGGTCCCTCCACCCTGCCCCTTCCCCTTCCCGCCTCCCTGCTCCACCGTAACTCCCTCCACGGCCCGCGGCTGCCTCCTCAGCATCGCTGGACATGGTTAAATAATAGCTGCAAAATGTTACTCTTGTTAAACAATTTTACTATTATAATCTCTGAGATTTGTCTCTTACTCTGCAACATCTCATTGTTGTTATCTTTCTTTAAAGATAAAGACAACATCAACATGAGCGACAATCAGCAATCAGTTGATTTCGACCTCATCATTGAACTCGTAATTGAAACATCAGTGGATGTTGATCCCTTGGATGATTTAAATCCTGAGGATGAAGAAGAACGTGATGAGGATGCAGATTTGTCAGAATTGTATGACATAGGATGGGAAGCTGACGTGCTTGAGCCTATGGAACTATAAACATTTATTTTATAAATTTATAATAAATAAAAAGTAAAAATGTAAACCGTTTAATTTAAAAATAAAGACACCTTCAAAAACAGGTTATGTGTAGTGTCTTCAATAAAATATTAAAATATGGTCATAAAATTAGATCGGATTCATATATAAAACAGCACAGGTAAAATGAATATAAACTCCATTTCTTTTCTGCTATTTCTGTATTCTAAATTTGCCATGTACAAAAAAATCTTCTATGTAAAAATGTTAAGTAGTGTGTTAAGTTTTTGATGACTGTTATTAATTTACTGTTGGGTAATAGTGGTTAATAACATTTTTTATTATATTTTACCACAGATTCAACTGCAGATCATTTCAAGATTTCAGCATGCCAACCAAAGAAAGAGTGAGAAAGGCTGCAAAACGTCAAAGACAGCAGGTGAATGAAAAAAAGCAGCAGTCCTCTAACAAAAAGATTTGTCAAGTCACCAAGAAAGCACCGGGTAAGAGTACAAAAACATTCATAAGAAATATCTGTAGTAAAAAAAATATTACTACAGAAAATGTTTCAGTCCAGAAAAGGAGAAGCAATTCAAACGGTAAGGAAAGGCCAATGAAAAATGTTACTGCTAGAGTAAGAGATAACTCTATGCATGAAAGTAGAAGGAAACAACAGTTTAGGGACATTCGTAAACGCATGTTCCGCAACAGGATAATTGGCAATTTGTTAAAAAATATTAAGAAAGGTCAACAGAAAGTGGTTTTTTATAAGAGAAAAAAAATAGTTGAGAAAGTTATTGATCAGGCATTTGAAATTAAACGTAAGTTATTTATTTTGACAATCAATAGAATTAGGAAGCTAAACAAGGCAATTTATGATTTCAAAAGAAATAGTAGATGGAAGAGAATAGTTAATCGTAGTAATTTTTGTGAAGTTTTTTCTGGAGAATGGGTGCATAGTTCAAGCTCTGAGGCATTTTTTAATGAGGAGAGTTATTTCCAGGATAATGATTTGGTGCATGCAGTTGACACCAGTGGTCGAGCTTATGAAGTGAAAAGATGGTTGTCCAGTTGAAAAAGAAAAACTTGTGACAACAGAGATAGAAGAGGTGTTAGGTAATGAGGTTTTAGGGAGACGTCCTAAGGGTCCTGTGTACACCTGGAAGTGTAGTAGTATTTGCAGTGTACGACAGGATTCCATCAATTTGCTTTGTGATTTTATACGGTCATTTAATAAGAAAAGTTTGAAGCAGAAAATGAAGTTGTTGCAAGAATTAGATCCTTGCAGAGTGAGAGAAGTGATAGGTTTGCATGGTCATTCACTGGCTTGTCTTTCCAGGAGAGTATGCCAGAGTGTTTTTCATCATTTCAGGATGCTAGCAGTGCATCATAATAAAGTGAGGAAATTAGTTAGAATGTTGTATTATGCTAAGAGTCCAGTAATTATGCTTAAACAATTATGCGCTGCTCTTTTGCATGGTTCTGAAATAGATGTGAAGAATATATGTGAAGAAATTGAGTTTTGTTACTTTGGAAGTAAAGAGGAGAATGTTGAAATTGACCAAGAAGAAGAGAGTAATGTGGAAGATAGTGTACAGGTTTCCAGTACAGATAATTTCCAGAGGGAAATTGCGACGTTTGAGGTGAAATCAAGTGAGAGGCCAAATTTCACTTGTGTGTGTTGTCGACGCACTTATTATAAGAATCAGACTAAGTTAGTGGATTTATATGGAAAAAGTGAAAGGGAAAATAATAGTGAATGGAAGGATTTTACAACATACTTGATGGTAGAAAATTGTTTTGATTTGGGATTGGATCAACGTGTGTGTACTTATTGTTGTAACAAATTAAATCAAAACCAGATGCCTGCTAGAGCAGTTCATAATAATCTGGAATTGGTTGAGATTCCTTCTGAATTGAAGGATTTAAATACTTATGAATCTATTTTGATTCAAAGTATCCATCCCTTTCAGGCTATTGTAAGAATGGAGCCAAAGACAGGGAAATTGCCTCCATCAGATTTACAGAGAGGATTAAAGGGAAGAGTTGTTTATTTGCCTCTAGATTTGAAGAAAAACATTAACACAATTGGAGTAGAAAAAGTGGAAGAGGAACCTCTTGTTATCTTAGTTAATGGGGTTCCGACAAAGAATAAGAAAATATGGCAAGATTTAGTAGATGTTAGGAAAGTCAAAAGGGCAACATTGTATTTGAAAAAATATAATAAATACTATAAAAATGTATATGTTGCAGAAGAGGAAGTAAGTGAGGAAGAGGATAGCGATTATATGAACATTATAGTGTTCATCCTTTGCATTCCAAGGAAGTCATGGGGAATGCTATTGAGTTGTTTAAAATGAAACAAGCGAAAGGGAGTCCCATTAGTGTTTGGGAGGAAAGTTTGGAAGCTCGGTGTTTCCCACAGCTTTTTCCAACAGGTCAGGGAGGAAGATATGATGAGCGACCTCATCAAATTCCTGCTTCTGAATACCGGACTTTGCGATTGTATGCAGGAGATCCTAGGTTTCGTTCTTTGGAAAAAGAAGTGCACACCGGGTTTCGTGTATTCTAAAACTGAAAGTGACTTAGACATGTGAACAAATCATTCTGCACTCATATAGTTATTTTTCATACCGTTTTTTTTATTTTATTTTAAGTGATATCTGATTTTGTTTATTTTTGACGTTTTTTTTCCTCTTATTATTTTTAATTATTGCATATATACATATACTTAGTTTGTTTCCAAAAACCGTTTTCCTATACAAATATCTACAAAAATTATCATAAAAATAATTGATTAATTAAAAATAACCACTTAATCGTTATGCAAACTGAATGAAAACGCAGAAATTAATTCCTTCAACGCGTTTCGGCTGTTGCCTTCCTCAGGAAATCTGCTTTGTTCTTTGTAACAGTTAATGTGGCTAAAAAGTGATAAAAAAATATATCTTTAGTATCTCTCATATACATATACGTATTCCACATGTCTTATCCTCTTTTCATTTTATTTAAACATTGCACACTTATTCTATTTATACTTATTACATTAATGCAAACTCCTAAGTAAGCTAAGGGCCATCAACAGCAGAGCACTTCCATATTTACATCTATCTACACATTCTATTTACATATGTCTATACATTTGTTACTTGCATCCTGTACATTATGTACCTTTGTCTTTAAATCCCATTTTCTAACTCATATGAGTTTACACAGTATTCGTTATTGCTTGCAGATGGTCGCTGCTCTTCAGGACTTTTGCCTTGGCCCGGTACATCTAATCTTAAGGAGACTCCCTTGACCTTTGGACTTTCCATAGGAATGAATTAATTTTAATTTTAACTGTAAAGGGGGGCAACAGTTGCTATCGGCATGGGGAGTAGGGTTATTCCCTTGGTTATAGGGCTAGACAGCTTCTTGTTAGCTGTATATTTAATGCTTCTATACGGAATGCGAGGACCCACGTTTCTGTGTGTTTGTTAGAACAGACGGGACTTTGTTACTTTAACGCTCTAATTTATTTTATTTGCTGTGCAAACACATTTTATAGTTGTGACTGTGTCTACTGACTTGCGTTTGTATCTTAGTTATATCTCTCTCATGAACACGATGTGTTAAAATTACCTTTTAACTTCCTAGGTTTCGACAATGCATTCCTTATTTGTTTCATCTCCTGTTTGAAAGCGATCTGTCTGGACTGTCATATGCAGTGAACCACATCTTGAAAAGTGGTATACACATGCAAAACATCTCGGCAAGTGACTTTATGGATAAAGTCAATGTCCAAGACAGTATTTTGGATTCTCACCTGATTAATCTCATGGCGTGTCAGCGTGGTACTAATGAGTACTGGTACCGTCGTCATGGTGATTTAAAATGTATGCTGAGGAACTTAGGAACTGCCACATGGTTCCTCACTCTGAGCTGTGCTGAGTATGGCTGGGAAGACTTACTTGAATTTCTACGAGAGGCAAATGCTAACGTAGATAACATCGAATTCAAGACACCCGGAGAACTGTGCTCTTTGGATCCAGTCAATGTATGTAGGTACTTCAATCATAGATTTGAAGGTGTGATGTCTTTCATCATGAATAAGAAGAATCCACCTCTTGGAGAGGTGTTGGATTTCTTCTGGAGGAAGGAGTACCAAGCAAGAGGTGCTCCTCATATACATATGTTGCTGTGGATCAAGGATGCACCTAAATTTGGAACGGATGCAGAAGACTCAGTGATGAGTTTCATAGAACAGTATTCTACGTGTGCTGTTCCAAACGCAAAGGAGAAAAAAAGCCTTAGAGAAAAAGTTCTACGTTTCCAAAGCCATCGATGTGGAAAGTACTGTCGTCGTAAATTCCGGAACAAAGACAAGTTCTACACCAAATGTCGTTTCGGCTTTCAACGACCGGTGATTTCTAAAGGAAGAGTGAACAGTTTGATGTCTTCGCTGCGACATAATGTGATGAAGAAATCACCTAAAAACACATACAATTTGAAGAGGAACGAAGAGTCTAAGTACATCAACGACTACAACCCGGTGATTTTGTCCATGTGGAATGCTAACATGGATATACAGTTTGTGGCTGATAACTGTATGGCTGTGGCTCGGTATGTGACATCTTACATCACCAAAAAAGAGAAGACAGAATTGAAGGATATGTGGGAGGACATTTCCCATGAAAAGAGCCTCAGCAAGAAGTTGTACAGTTTCAGTCTGAAGATGTTGTCGCATCGAGAAATCGGAGCTTACGAATGTTCTGACCGGTTGTCTTCAGCAAGTCTCTATGCCAAGTCCAGGAGTATCGTTTGGGCGAGTGTTGGTCTTGCTGCAACGCGTAATCGAGTTCTCAAACCTGTGCGGGAAATTGAGTATTTGGCGGAAAAGGAGCCAAACAGTACCGACATTTTGAAGACCAACATGTTGGATACATATTATCCAAATCGAAGCAGTCACCTCGAGAATGTTTGTCTGTATGAGGTTCTGCAAAATTACATATTCAAGAGGAACATCAAAGAAGATACTGAGAAAGGAGTGTATGCTGTAATAGGAAGTGAGGGATGTCTGGTCAAGCAAAGAAAATGCCACTTGATAAACCATCGAAAATTGAGTGGCGAATCTCCTGAAAAAAAGGAGTTTTTCTATTTAGCACTTTTGCAACTTTTTAAGCCTTGGCGTGCAGAAGAGGAACTGCTTGGAGATTTCCTTTGTTACGAAGACTCTTTCAATGCTGCCAAGGAGACCATAGAATGTCCTGCTTTTCCCAAATATGTAGAAATGTTGAATGTGGAAATTGAGCAGGAAGCAACAATTGCAGCCGAGATTGCCAGAGACAGTTCTCAGGACAGTCAGAGTTCTGCTTCATTGAGTCAGGATCCACTAGGAGGACCTGTTATCGAAAATGAAGCTGCCACTGCTATGAATGAAGTGGAAAGAGCCATGGCACATGCTCAGGAAGATGCGGTTAACTTAGAAGAGTTGGAAAGACAACTCAACGTTGAGCAGAGGAAAATATATGACGAACTTACCATGCAAATTGATCATGGATTAAGTCATGACAAGAAAGAGTGCTCATGTACGTCGTTGAAGCCTGTCCGACTGTACGTGAGTGGAGAAGTGGGAACTGGAAAAAGTTTCCTTATTAAAGCAATTTCATGTTATTTGCAGGAAAGGACAGAGTCATCGCTGTCTTGTGTTGTCACCGCTCCAACTGGACTGGCAGCACATAACATTAAAGGGATTACTTTACATCATTTACTGATGCTGCCAGTGGAGCATGACAACAAATTAGAATATCACAAGCTATCTGGAGATGCTTGTTTTGAAGTTTCAAGAGTCTTGAGGAAAATGAAACTTCTTATCATTGACGAAGTAAGCATGGTTTCCAATGTCATGCTTGCCTTTGTGCATTTGAGAATGCAAGAAGTTCTCAAAACAGAGTATGATGTGTTATTTGGTGGCAAACACATCATTGTTTTCAGAGATCTTCTGCAGCTGACACCAGTGAAAGGGCAACCTGTGTTCAAAATGCTCACGCATGAAGATACCAGGAAGTGCTTAGGGAGCATTGGCAACGTCAATATATGGTTAAACTTCAATTATGCTGAACTGCATGAAAATATGCGTCAGGCAAAGGATGAAGTTTACAAGACTATTCTACAAGATGTTAGAATTGGAAAAGTGACCGAGCATGGGAAAGAAGCTTTACATGCACGATTACTGACAAATTTATATCCAGACCAAGATGTTGTGCCTGAGAATATTTTTCAGAAAATTACTGAGAAAAAATCTGGAATATGTTTGATGCCAACTCTTGCAGAATGTGCCAAATTCAACAACAAAATGTTGCATTTAGAAAAGCAAGAGATTGTGAAACTGGAAGCTATTGACAGAGTAGAGCATATGGGATCAACAATTATTTTGTCTGAGAATCTGAAAACAAAATTGGATTCATTAGAAAAGAGTATATCTAAAACTGCAGGTTTTGAAAAGACTCTGAATGTGTGCTTGAACTGCCGTATAATTTTAAGAAGGAATTTACATGTTGAAAGAGGTCTGGTAAATGGATCAATGGGTAATGTTGTTGAATTTGTGAAATACAGAAATAGAGATGGAATTGAATTTTTAAAAATTAAATTTGATGGCATTGAGGAAGTACAGCTAATTGGTCGTTGTTCTGCTAGATTTTTGCTTGTAAAAGACTTATATGTTCGTCGTAAGCAGTTTCCTGTTTGCTTGGCATATGCGGTGACAATCCATAAATCGCAAGGTTTAAGTGTAGACTGTGCATTGGTGAATATTGGCAGTTCTGTGTTCAAGGAGGGTATGGCATATGTGGCATTGTCACGAGTTAGAACTTTATCGGGATTGTACTTGATTGAGTGTGATGTCACAAACATTTGTGCGGATCTAGATTGTGTTAAGGAATACAATAGGTTAAGAAGAGAGTATGCGCCACATTTGCCTCAGTATCCTTTGTTAGAGAAACGTGTGGTAGGCCGGAAACGAAGAAATGTGACCAATACTGGGGAGGTTGTAGCAAAAAGACGAAAAGTCGATGAACCTGAAATTATAAGCAGAAACAAAAAGGATTCTGTTGAAGATGTTGTTGGTTTTCAATTTGAAAACAGTTCTGGTGTCAACTGCTATGCTGATGTAGTGGTTAATGTTTTGTTTTCTCTAGAAAATGTAAAAGAAGAGATTGTGGTCAATTCTGATCAAAGATTTTGCAGTTTGTTAAATTCTGTGTTAGAGAAATGTAGCACTGATAGAACAAACATAGAAAGTGTGTCTGAAATTCGAAATCTGTTAGACAGATGTTCAGGCCAAACACAATTCTCTCAAAATAGTCAGCAAGATTGTCAGGAGTTTTTAATGTATATGCTTGATGTATTGCATGATGAAGGTGTAGATGTAGATCACCTGTTTGGGCTTTCTTATCAATGGCAGCATGACTGCGAGAACTGTAGGGTATCAAGTACTACTAGAGTAGACTCAGAAAGATTTATATATTTAACTTTGCCAGACAGTAAATCAGTCTCTTTTAATAAGCTAGTAAAAGCAGCTGATCACAACATGGAGTGTAGCCAATGTAAATCTGAAATGATGTCCACATTATTTATACGAACATATGGCCAGTATGTCATTTTAATGTTCCAACGATGTAGGCCTGATGGAACAAAATTGACAACTTTAATTAAAAATTTTGTGGCTTCACAGTTGTCAATATCAGGAAGGACTTTTGTAACTGTAGCAATTATATATCATGATGGTCCTTCAATAACATCAGGACATTACACAGCTTATTTAAAGTGTAGAAATGGCTGGTCATTCTGCAATGATTCTGTTTTAATTTTCAAAAAAAAATTGCCGTATGACCTTAAAAACTCTTACCTGGTGTTTTTAAAACCAAAATTTTAGGGAAAGAATCTCGGGATGTGCTCTGAGGAATTTCAAGAAGTTCTAATGGCTCCTACACGATTTGGCCTTGAGGATAAGTGTAGTACAGAGACATAACTTCTTACCATAACACTGGACGTCATGGAGAAATACGTGCACTTTGAATGAGTTCAGAAAAACTGTTCCTTTTCATAAGCTAATTGAAGCAGCCAATCAAAACATGGAGTAGAGGGAATGTAAGTCTGCAATGCTGTCTACTGTTTTACATTGCTTTGTGATTAAAAGTGATGTAGAGAATTAAATAATTGTACTAGTCATAAAGGTAGTGTAAGTCTGCTTCATAGTAAGCAGTATCAGTGTGATAGGAAATGTAGAACATGATTGAGCAAGAAGGGGAAGATATTACTAGTCCAGGATTGTGAAAATGATCTTCAACATTTTAATTGTGAAAGTTGCGGAAATACAACATGACGGGATTGGCTTAAAAGAATTCTAAGAGTTATAAATGGCTCAGACACGATTTGGCCTTGTGGAAACGTGTGGTAGAGAGCGAGAAGTCATTTATTGTATGTAACATGTTTTTGAAAACGATGGAGGTTTTCTTTCAGAAAGTGGCGGGTTGAAAGTAATAACAGCACAACAGAGTGTAAGCTGTTCATAGGACATCCTTCGCCGTCATGGAAAGTAAGTTAACTTTAAGGAGTTCTGAATTCTGATTTGTTATGTTGTATGGGTTTTTTAAACACAATCATTTTGATTGTGTTTTTTTTTCCCCGCTGTTATATGATGAATACCTTCAAGTCACTGTTTTAGTGAAATTTGATACATTCTGAGAACAGCAAAAATAAACCATTTAACATGTATAATTAATTCTGTTCTGTTTGCATTTATGATGTACATGTAGAAATGTGTAGGAGGCATGGAGAAGGTGAGGCTTCTGTAAGTGTCAAAGTTGTTGCATACAGTGCTCATATTCTACGTAGTCTTTTATATTTCATTACTTTCACTGTTTCTGACTGATCTAAAATTTTTTTTTTTAAAAGAACAGTAAGTATAAGGGAAGGAAACAGACAGTTATGTTAAAAGAAAGACAGCTATAGGGAGTAAACTAGGGATACTGTTACCCGCAATCCTCTGCTGATGATGTCACTGACCATGTCATGAATGATGTAATATGTGACATCATCAGCAGTGGATTACGGGTAAAAGTATCTCTAGTTTACTCCCCTATAGCTGTCTTTCTTTTAACATAACTGTCTGTTTCCTTCCCTTATACTTACTGTTCTTTTTTAAAAAAAAATGTTTTGGGTTCGCTCCCGGTTCGCGTACCGGCGAGCGAACTGGGAAGCGAACTAAGAGAAATAGAGGTTGGCACAGTTCCAAATATTGTACCAATTTTTTAATAACGGGGAGGTAGTTCTGAAAAGAACTTTTTTTTATTGTTTTTGTTGTTTTATATTTTTTTATTATTTTTCTGAACATTTTTTTACTTTTTTTGAATTTTTCTGAACGGTTTTATATTTTTTTGGGGGGTTTTTCGGGGGGGGAACGAAAACGATTCATTGTAAAGGGCTCAACAGGAGCAACAAAAAAAAAAAGAATTTATTATTTGGGGCGTTTCGTACAAACTTGCATATGATTGTCAATAGCTCTGTTGATCAGAGTGATGCTACTTTCTCTGTAGCAAATGAATCCACTGCAATGTACGCAGACTTGTTTTACTTCACCAAATCTCATTTGTATATTTGGCACCATCTCCCTGCCCTCTGGTCCCGTTACTTCCGGTACAACAGATCTTCTGGCCATAATAGGGAGATTATCTAGGTCGTTACGAAACTGTGCAGCACTGTAGTTGTTAGAATGCCACCTAGTCATATGGCGATGCATTGTGTAGTTTCCGAAACTGTATTTTTTCTCGGTCCCTCTGGACAGTCTATCTTGACATATAAGGCAAGTTACGTATCTTGCATTTACTTTTTTCTGACCTTTGGGAATTTTAAAAAATTGCCAAATGAAGTTTTCTTTCCGGTGAGACGTCCTGGGCTCCTCAGGCAAAAACTGCCTCTCTTCGTGCTCTTCCTCCTCTTCCTCTTCTTCCTCTTCTTGCTGAATTATAACTTCAGCAGGTGGTCCTCTCTTCCTTGGATGTGGTGGAGGTGGTGGGGAAGCACCAGCTGAAGCTACTAAAGAAGCCATTGCTCACTGGTAACAAAGGGTCTTTCTCTCACAATGATGAAAGTCAGAGTGAGGAAAGAAGGAGGGATTTTCATCATTTGGGAAAAACAATAGTTCTCAACCAATGAAAAGTGTTCATTTTAGATTATATGACCTAGTCTTACATCATTAGGAAACCAAAAGTGAAATGAACCAATGAAAAGTGTTATTACCAAGTCACATGACCTGCTGTGTTTACGTTACGCGCTTTGCGCCGCCTCCCGGTTTGCTTCCAGGAACCTGCGCTTTGCGCCTCGGTTCGCGTACCAGTTCGCTAACGTAGCACGTCATATGACGTATCACGCGAAAACGCGAAACGTCATGAGGAAGGGAGGCGTCACGATGTTGTTTTCTAACGCGGCAGTTGCGGTAAAGGAACGTTTACCGGCTCGCGGTCTATTTCGCGGCATCAAGGTCAGCTAACGGGAAGCTTCCCGATTCGCGAAGCGGGAGCGAAGAAAAAAATATATAAAAATTTTTTTTTTATTAATAAACATATAAAATATATTTTTGGATTTAAAGAAGAATACATTTTACAGCTACAGATATTAGCTGTTAAAAAACCAATGAAATTCACTGAAAAAACCATAGGTTATAGACCATATATAGTTAGGAATTAGCATTTACAAAACCTTGAAAATTCACTGAAAAAACCATAGGTTATAGACCATATATAGTTAGGAATTAGCATTTAGAAAACCTTATTTTACTCACACAAAACCATTGAAATTCCATATATAGTTAGTTGCACTATCGCGCACCCGCAATCCACTGCTGATGATGTCACATATTACATCATTCATGACATGGTCAGTGACATCACTGATGACATCACTGATGACATCTCAAATGACATCACTGATGACATCACTGATGACATCTCAAATGACATCACTGATGACATCATGACACACCAATACCAGTTACTACATACGCACTCACTGATTCCTACGTCTACACACACATTCACTCATTCACCCATACAATCACTCATACATACAGTCACTCATTATTACAACACTATCATATGCACTCATACACCTAGTCAGTCCTGTGAAGAATCAATCACACTTCGATTTCCTCATCTATAGTTAAACACAGAACACCATACTTTTCACACATATACTAACACATACCTACTCTCTTATACAATCACTGATACAAGTACACATTGATATGCACAGAGTCACACACCTCCCAGCCAGCCACACACACACTCAGTCTTCCATACATCCACTCATTCTTCAATATGTAAAACGTATTTAAACTTTACAAAAACACACAGACACTAGATGATGTCATCAGTGATGTCATTTGAGATGTCATCAGTGATGTCATCAGTGATGTCACTGACCATGTCATGAATGATGTAATATGTGACATCATCAGCAGTGGATTGCGGGTGCGCGATATATAGTTAGTGCAACTAACTATATATGGAATTTCAATGGTTTTGTGTGAGTAAAATAAGGTTTTCTAAATGCTAATTCCTAACTATATACGGTCTATAACCTATGGTTTTTTCAGTGAATATATATATATATATATATATATATATATATATATATATATATATATATATATATATTCACTGAAAAAACCATAGGTTATAGACCATATATAGTTAGGAATTAGCATTTACAAAACCTTATTTTACTCACACTAAACCATTGAAATAATTCCATATATAGTTAGTTGCACTAACTATATATCGCGCACCCGCAATCCACTGCTGATGATGTCACATATTACATCATTCATGACATGGTCAGTGACATCACTGATGACATCACTGATGACATCTCAAATGACATCACTGATGACATCACTGATGACATCTCAAATGACATCACTGATGACATCACTGGTTTGACATTACTGATCACATCACTGATGACATCATTCATGTGATAATACGATGAACTTCTTCAGACTCTAATATAACCTTAGATACACTCAGTGTAAACAGACACTCACAGACTGTCACTCATCCATGAAGTTACACACACACCTAGTCAGTCATGCAAAGAGTCAATCACACCTCCATTTTCTCAACTATACAGTTATACACACCTTACTTATTCAAACACATACTAACACATATTTACTCTCTTATACAATCCCGGATACAAGTTCACAATGATCCATACAGCCACTCACACATTCACTGGCTCTTATGCACAGTTATTTATATATGTCAACTCTCACATGAACTGTGTTTTACATATGTACTTACTTTGACATGTATCACTGAGATATCCATTCACTCACCAATACACTCATGCACACAGTCAACCCCCCATACAGCTGTTTCCACATGCACTTTTGAACCCATACATCTAGTGAATCAACTGCTCACACATCTATGCACAGAGTCATACACCTACCAGACACCCACACACACACTCAGTCTCCCATACAAATACATGGGCAACCAATCAATAACCCATATAGTTACTCATATAGCTACTGATCAACACATGCATCAGTTTACAGAACAAAAGATATAATGATGCAGAAATTAAGACAGTTTAGTCACTAACCCATGCACTCAGTGAGACACATTTAATCACTCACTCATACAGTCAGTCATGCACCTACTAAATCCTTCATCCAGACACTTATAAATCCACTCATTCTTCAATATGTAAGACATATTTTAACTTTACAGAAACATACAGTCATTGGATGTTGTCATCAGTGATGTCATCTGTGATGTCATTTGAGATGTCATCAGTGATGTCATCAGTGATGTCATTTGAGATGTCATCAGTGATGTCATCAGTGATTTCACTGACCATGTCATGAATGATGTAATATGTGACATCATCAGCAGTGGATTGCGGGTGCGCGATATATAGTTAGTGCAACTAACTATATATGGAATTTCAATGGTTTAGTGTGAGTAAAATAAGGTTTTGTAAATGCTAATTCCTAACTATATATGGTCTATAACCTATGGTTTTTTCAGTGAATTTTCAAGGTTTTGTAAATGCTAATTCCTAACTATATATGGTGTATAACCTATGTTTTTTTCAGTGAATATATATATATATTCACTGAAAAAACCATAGGTTATACACCATATATAGTTAGGAATTAGCATTTAAAAAACCTTATTTTACTCACACAAAACCATTGAAATTCCATATATAGTTAGTTGTACTAACTATATATCGCGCACCCGCAATCCACTGCTGATCATGTCACATATTACATCATTCATGACATGGTCAGTGACATCACTGATGACATCACTGATGACATCTCAAATGACATCACTGATGACATCACTGATGACGTCATCCAGTGACTGTATAATTCTGTAAAGTTAAAATATGTCTTACATAATGAAGAATGAATGGATGTATAAGTGTCTTGATGAAGGATTTAGTAGGGGCATGGCTGACTGTATGAGTGACTGATTAAATGTGTCTCACTGAGTGCATGGGTTAGTGACTAAACTGTCTTAATTTGTGCATCATTATGTCTGTTGTTCTGTAAACTGCTGCATGTGTTGATCAGTAGCTATATGATTAACTGTATGGGTTATTGATTGGTTGCCCAAGCATTTGTATGGGAGACTGAGTGTGTGTGTGGGTGGCTGGGAGGTGTATGACTCTCTGCATAGATGTGTGAGCAGTTGATTGACTAGATGTATGGGTTCAAAAGTGCATGTGGAAACAGCTGTATGGGCGGTTGACTGTGTGCATGAGTGTATTGGTGAGTGAATGGATATCTCAGTGCTACATGTCAAAGTAAGTACATATGTAAAACACAGTACATGTGAGAGTTGACATATATAAATAACTGTGCATAAGAGCCAGTGAATGTGTGAGTGGCTGTATGGATCATTGTGAACTTGTATCCAGGATTGTATAAGTGAGTAAATATGTTTTAGTATATGTTTGAATAAGTAAGGTGTGTATAACTGTATAGTTGAGGAAATGGAGGTGTGATTGATTCTTTGCATGACTGACTAAGTGTCTGAGTAACTCCATGGATGAGTGACAGTCTATGAGTGTCTGTTTACACTGAGTGTATCTAAGGTTATATTAGAGTCTGAAGAGGTTCATCGTATTATCACATGAATGATGTCATCAGTGATGTGATCAGTAATGTCAAATGAGATGTCATCAGTGATGTCATCAGTGATGTCATTTGAGATGTCATCAGTGATGTCATAAGTGATGTCATTTGAGATGTCATCAGTGATGTCATAAGTGATGTCATTTGAGATGTCATCAGTGATGTCATCAGTGATGTCACTGACCATGTCATGAATGATGTAATATGTGACATGATCAGCAGTGGATTGCGGGTGCGCGATATATAGTTAGTACAACTAACTATATATGGAATTTCAATGGTTTTGTGTGAGTAAAATAAGGTTTTTTAAATGCTAATTCCTAACTATATATGGTCTATAACCTATGGTTTTTTCAGTGAATTTTCAAGGTTTTGTAAATGCTAATTCCTAACTATATATGGTCTATAACCTATGGTTTTTTCAATGAATTTCATTGGTTTTTTAAAAGCTAATATCTATAGCTGTAAAATGTATTCTTCTTTAAATCCAAAAATATATTTTATATGTTTATTAATAATTTTTTTTAATATTTTTTTTGTTTCGCTCCCGGTCCGCGAACCGGGAAGCTTCCCGTTAGCTCAATTTGATTCCGCGATCCGGTCCGCGAACCGGTAAGAAATCAACATAGTGACGGTATCGCGTTGCCGCGTAATGCGTCTTATGACGTACTGCGTTAGCGCACCCGGAAGTGCCCCGGGGCGCGGACCGAGGCGCGAAACGCAACTCCCCGGAAGCGATCCGCGGCGCGAAAGCGCGACGTATCGCGTTGCCGCGAAATGCGTCTTGTGACGTATGGCGTTAGCGCACCCGGAAGTGTCCCGGGGCGCGGACCGAGGCGCGAAGCGCAGCGAACCGGAAGCTAACCGGGGAGCGTTCCGCAGCGCGTAACATGAGCGTTAGAGGTCATGTGACTTGTTAATAAAACTTTTCATTGGTTCGTTTCACTTTTAGTTTCATAATTATGGAAGGCTAGGTCAGGTGACCTAAAAATAACACTTTTCATTGGTTGAGAAGTATTGTTTTTTCCAAATGATGAAAACCCCTCCTTCTTTCCTCACTCTGACTTTCATTATTGTGAGAGGAAGACCTATTTTGCTTCTTGGAAGACCTATTTTGGTTGTGTGAAAATGGCTTCATTGATTGCTGCAGCTGGTGCACCCCCACCACCACCTCCACCTCCTCATGGGAAGAGAGGACCACCTCCCCAGGTGGTTACCAACACTGAGGAGGAAGATGAAGAAATGGATGAGGAGGGAGAACAACCACAATTCCTGGAAGAGTTGCCCCGGGTTTCAAGAAAGAAAGCCAGTTTCATCTGGCAGTTTTTTTCCATCCCTCCTGGCCAAAAAAAGGTCAATGCCAGGTACGCAACATGCCTCATATGCAAGGAACAATTGTCCAGAGGGACGGACAAAAAATACAGTTATGGTAATCACACCATGCATAGGCACATGACGAGGAAACATCCCCTAAATTACAGCCGGGCGGAATTAAGGGATATGATAGACAATTCTAGAGCAACTCCTGTGGCGAGATCAACAACATCGGTTTCTTTAACACCAGAGGAGGCACGGGAAACTGTGCCAAATATCCAACCAAATTTTGGGAATATGATACATTTATGTATGCGCTGTCGTGCATTATTAGCTTGTGGCAACATGAGCATCAATGCACTCAACCTTGCATATGAACACCATGATTGCCCTAACCGCCCCCAGTAATTTTTTTTTGCTCCTGTTGAGCCCTTTTCAACGCCTGTTTTTTGTTGTTTCCCCCCCCCCAAAAAAACCAAAAAATATATAAAATCGTTCAAAAAATACAAAAAAAACAAAAAATGTTCAAAAAATACAAAAAAAATATAAAACAACAAAAATATAAAAAAAAAAGTTCTTTTCAGAACTACCTTCCCTTTCAAAAAAAATTGCTACAATGTTTAGCACTCTGGCAAGCTCTATTTCTTTTGGTTCGCTCCCGGGTTAGCTTCCCGGTACGCGGACCGGGAGCTAACCAAAAAAATTTTTTTTTTTTTTTAAAAGTGTAAGTATAAGGAAAGTAAACAGAGAGTGATGTTAAAAGAAAGACAGCTATAGGGAGTAAAGAAGAGATACTGTTTAATAGATCTATTTACCGAAGAAAAGACAGAAGAGGGTATAATTGTGAAAAACAAAATAGATAACGAAGTGAAAGAAAAACAAGCATTGGCATAGCCAATAGATCTCGCCTTTGGGACCTTCTAAGTATTTAGTTATGCAGCATAATATCCTTGGTGCAGCAACATCAACTGTTGCATGTCTAAACACGTATAAGGTCCCAAAAGCGAGACCTATTGTCTATGCCAATGCTTGTTTCTTAAGTAGAATTGCAATATGTCTGACTCTTCCATGTGAAAAGATCTTATCTTGTGCTCTAAAGATTGCTAAAGTCTCGACAGAGAACAGGCTAGGCTGTAAGTAGGGTAAATTGCGCTTGGTGATCTGTTTGAGGGAGCGTCTGCTTTGCCTGGTGTCTTTGGAGAGCAATTTTGATTGTTATACTGGACAATATAGCCCTAATGTAAATAACATAGGGGCATATTATCAACATAGGCAATAAAAGTTTTGCAGCTTTTATCGGCAGAAATGTGTCGCTAAAGCTGCTTTTGCGGCAGAAAACTGCCGCTAAAGCCGCTTTTGCACCAGTTTTCTGCCAATAAAAAGAGCAATAATTTTATTGGCTGTATTCATAATATGCCATTTAGTGTGCTTCAACTACACAGAGAAAGCATTAAGAACAAATAGTGATACAGTGATCAGTCAAAGACACTAAGAGTAATAGAGATGGAGTGAGTGAACAAGAGTGAGGAACTATGAGAAGAGAGGGACTGAGAAAAAGAGTGGAAGGAGTTGAGTAAGTATGTAATAGAGAAAGGAATGAGGGAAGTAGCAAAGGCAGGAAACTGAGGATTAAAGAAATGAAGCAGTGGAACTAATAGTAGTTCAATGTGATAGAAATGTAACGAAAAGAGTACAAAATATTTACCTTATAATTGTCGTTAAATTACTCACTTTTTGTTTTTATACTTTCAATCTGTGAAAGAGAGAACAAACATTAGAAAAATATAAAAACATGTATTAAAAAATTACAAAAGACAAGGGCAAAGATTGAAGGACAAACAGTTTTTCAACAACTTTGACACTTACAGAAGCTACACAGTCCTAAAGATATACATTTTAAACTAACACTATCTTGATGCAGATGAAGTGAGGCCTATATTAAAACATGGTGCATATTTTGCATTGCTGTTGTTTCAGAAAAGTGTTGCAAGACACTAAAATTTTAAATAATTGCTTCAGGATGCCAATAAGATGTCTACTATCCAGAGTTTTGTTTCAGGTGAGGCCTACTCAGGGTTGCAGATGAAATTTCGAGTTGTTGAAGAGAATAGAGGACATAATACATGTGAAGGTCTACCAATGAAGTGAGTCATGTCCACTGCAATCTTCAACAAAGTCCAAACCTCCTATGTTTCCCTGGACAGACCTAAACTTGATCTGCACAATGTGATTCGTAATGATAGGAAACACAGGTGATGTAATTGAAATACATGCAATTTATTTTGCTCATTTCACAATCACATCACTTGTGTTTCCTTTGCTTAGGTATCTCATTGTGCAGATGTAGTCTAGCATATGAAAGAATACGCAGAAGTGCAGCACTGCATGCAACAACTTTGACACTTACAGAAGCCTCACCTTCTCCATGCCTCCTACACAGTTCTACATATACATCATAAATGCAAACAGTACAGAATTAATTATACATGTTAAATGGTTTATTTTTGCTCTTCTCAGAATGTATCAAAATTCACTAAAAACAGTGACTTGAAGGTATTCATCATGTAACAGCGGGGAAAAAAAAACACAATCAAAATGATTGTGTTTAAAAAACCCATACAACATCAGAAATCAAAATTCAGAACTCCTTAAAGTTAACTTACTTTCCATGACGTCCAAGGATGTCCTATGAACAGCTTACACTCTTTTGTGCTGTTATTACTTTCAGCCCGCCACTTTCTGAAAGAAAATCTCCATCGTTTTTAAAAACACGTTACATGCAATAAATGACTTCTTGCTCTCTACCACAATTTTCCACAAGGCCAAATCTAGTCAGAGCCATTTATAACTCTTGGATTTCTTGTAAGCCAATCCCGTCATTTGGCATTTCCGCAACTTTCAGAATTAAAATGTTGAAGATCATTTTCACAATCCTGGAATAGTAATATCTTCCCCTTCTTGCTCAGTCATGTTCTACTTTTCCTATGACACTGCTACAAGCAGACTTACACTACCTCTATGACTACTACAATTATTTAATTCTCTACATCACTTTTAATCACAAAGCAATGTAAAACAGTAGACAGCATTGCAGACTTACATTCCCTCTACTCCATGTTTTGATTGGCTGCTTCAACTAGTTTATAAAAAGAAACAGTTTTTCTGAACTCATTCAAAGTGCACGTATTTCTCCATAATGTCCAGTCCTATGGTTAGAAGTTATGTCTCTGAACTACACTTATCCTCAAGGCCAAATTGTGTAGGAGCCATTAGAACTTCTTGAAATTCCACAGAGCACATCCCGAGATTATTTCCCTAAAATTTTGGTTTTAAAAACAGCAGGTAAGAGTTTTTAAGGTCATACGGCAATTTTTTTTTGAAAATTAAAACAGAATCATTGCAGAATGACCAGCCATTTCTAGACTTTAAATAAGCTGTGTAATGTCCTGATGTTATTGAAGGGCCGTCATGATATATAATTGCTGCAGTTACAAAAGTCCTTCCTGATATTGACAACTGCGAAGCTACAAAATTTTTAATTAAAGTTGTCAATTTTGTTCCATCAGGCCTACATCGTTGGAACATTAAAATGACATACTGGCCATATGTTCGTATAAATAATGTAGACATCATTTCAGATTTACATTGGCTACACTCCATGTTGTGATCAGCTGCTTTTACTAGCTTATTAAAGGAGACTGATTTACTGTCTGGCAAAGTTAAATATATAAATCTTTCTGAGTCTACACTAGTAGTACTTGATACCATACAGTTCTCGCAGTCATGCTGCCATTGATAAGAAAGCCCAAACAGCTGATCTACATCTACACCTTCAGCATGTAATACATCAAGCATATACATTAAAAACTCCTGACAATCTTGCTGAATATTTTGAGAGAATTGTGTTTGGCCTGAACATCTGTCTAACAGATTTCGAATTTCAGACACACTTTCTATGTTTCTTCTATCAGTGGTACATTTCTCTAACACAGAATTTAACAAACTGCAAAATCTTTGATCAGAATTGACCACAATCTCTTCTTTTACATTTTTTAGAGAAAACAAAACATTAATCACTACATTAGCATAGCAGTTGACACCAGAACTGTTTTCAAACTGAAAACCAACAACATCTTCAACAGAATCCTTTTTGTTTCTGCTTGTAATTTTAGGTTCATTGACTTTTTGTCTTTTTGCTACAACCTCCCCAGTATTGTTCTCATTTCTTCGTTTCCGGCCTACCACACGTTTCTCAAACAAAGGAAACTGAGGCAAATGTGGCGCATACTCTCTTCTTAACCTATTGTATTCCTTAACACAATCTAGATCTGCACAAATGTTTGTGACATCACACTCAATCAAGTACAATCCCGATAAAGTTCTAACTCGTGACAATGCCACATATGCCATACCCTCCTTGAACACAGAACTGCCAATATTCACCAATGCACTGTCTACACTTAAACCTTGCGATTTATGGATTGTCACCGCATATGCCAAGCAAACAGGAAACTGCTTACGGCGAACATATAAGTCTTTTACAAGCAAAAATCTAGCAGAACAACGAGCAATTAGCTGTACTTCCTCAATGCCATCAAATTTAATTTTTTAAAATTCAATTCCATCTCTATTTCTGTATTTCACAAAATCAACAACATTACCCATTGATCCATTTACCAGACCTCTTTCAACATGTAAATTCCTTCTTAAAATTATACGGCAGTTCAAGCACACATTCAGAGTCTTTTCAAAACCTGCAGTTTTAGATATACTCTTCTCTAATGAATCCAATTTTGTTTTCAGATTCTCAGACAAAATAATTGTTGATCCCATATGCTCTACTCTATCAATAGCTTCCAGTTTCACAATCTCTTGCTTTTCTAAATGCAACATTTTGTTGTTAAATTTGGCACATTCTGCAAGAGTTGGCATCAAACATATTCCAGATTTCTTTTCAGTAATTTTCTGAAAAATATTCTCAGGCACAACATCTTGTTCTGGATATAAATTTGACAGTAATCGTGCATGTAAAACTTCTTTGCCATGCTCGGTCACTTTTCCAATTCTAACATCTTGTAGAATAGTCTTGTAAACTTCATCCTTCGCCTGACGCATATTTTCATGCAGTTCAGCATAATTGAAGTTTAACCATATATTGACGTTGCCAATGCTGCCTAGGCACTTCCTGGTATCTTCATGCGTGAGCATTTTGAACACAGGTTGCCCTTTCACTGGTGTCAGCTGCAGAAGATCTCCGAAAACAATGATGTGTTTGCCACCAAATAACACATCATACTCTGTTTTGAGAACTTCTTGCATCCTCAAATGCACAAAGGCAAGCATGACATTGGAAACCATGCTTACTTCGTCAATGATAAGAAGTTTCATTTTCCTCAAGATTCTTGAAACTTCAAAACAAGCATCTCCAGATAGCTTGTGATATTCTAATTTGTTGTCATGCTCCACTGGCAGCATCAGTAAACGATGTAAAGTAATCCCTTTAATATTATGTGCTGCCAGTCCAGTTGGAGCAGTGACAACACAAGACAGCGATGACTCTGTCCTTTCCTGCAAATAGCATGAAATTGCTTTAATGAGGAAACTTTTTCCAGTTCCCGCTTCTCCACTCACGTACAGTCGGACAGGCTTCAACGACGTACATGAGCACTCTTTCTTATCATGACTTAATCCATGATCAATTTGCATGGTAACTTCGTCATATATTTTCCTCTGCTCAACGTTGAGTTGCCTTTCCAACTCTTCTAAGTTAACCGCATCCTCCTGAGCATGTGCCTTGGCTCTTTCCACTTCATTCATAGCAGTGGCAGCTTCATTTTCGATAACAGGTCCTCCTAGTGGATCCTGACTCAATGAAGCAGAACTCTGACTGTCCTGAGAACTGTCTCTGGCAATCTCGGCTGCAATCGTTGCTTCCTGCTCAATTTCCGCATTCAACATTTCTACATATTTTGGAAAAGCAGGACATTCTATGGTCTCCTTGGCGGCATTGAAAGAGTCTTCGTAACAGAGAAAATCTCCAAGCAGTTCCTCTTCTGCACGCCAAGGCTTGAAAAGTTGCAAAAGTGCTAAATAGAAAAACTCCTTTTTTTCAGGAGATTCGCCACTCAATTTTCGATGGTTTACCAAGTGGCATTTTCTTTGCTTGACCAGACATCCCTCACTTCCTATTACAGCATACACTCCTTTCTCAGTATCTTCTTTGATGTTCCTCTTGAATATGTTATTTTGCAGAACCTCATACAGACAAACATTCTCGAGGTGACTGCTTCGATTTGGATAATATGTATCCAACATGTTTGTCTTCAAAATGTCGGTACTGTTTGGCTCCTTTTCCGCCAAATACTCAATTTCCCGCACAGGTTTGAGAACTCGATTACGCGTTGCAGCAAGACCAAGACTCGCCCAAACGATACTCCTGGACTTGGCATAGAGACTTGCTGAAGACAACCGGTCAGAACATTCGTACGCTCCGATTTCTCGATGCGACAACATCTTCAGACTGAAACTGTACAACTTCTTGCTGAGGCTCTTTTCATGGGAAATGTCCTCCCACATATCCTTCAATTCTGTCTTCTCTTTTTTGGTGATGTAAGACGTCACATACCGAGCCACAGCCATACAGTTATCAGCCACAAACTGTATATCCATGTTAGCATTCCACATGGACAAAATCACCGGGTTGTAGTCGTTGATGTACTTGGACTCTTCGTTCCTCTTCAAATTGTAAGTGTTTTTAGGTGATTTCTTCATGACATTGTGTCGCAACGAAGACATCAAACTGTTTACTCTTCCTTTAGAAATCACCGGTCGTGGAAAGCCGAAACGACATTTAGTGTAGAACTTGTCTTTGTTTCGGAATTTACGACGGCAGTACTTTCCACATCGATGGCTTTGGAAACGCAGAACTTTTTCTCTTAGGCTTTTCTTCTCCTTTGCGTTTGGAACAGCACACGTAGAATACTGTTGGATGAAACTCATCACTGAGTCTTCTGGATCCGATCCAAATTTAGGTGCATCCTTGATCCACAGCAACATATGTATATGAGGAGCACCTCTTGCTTGGTACTCCTTTCTCCAGAAGAAATCCAACACCTCTCCAAGAGGTGGATTCTTCTTATTCATGATGAAAGACATCATAGCTTCAAATCTATGATTGAAGTACCTACATACATTGACTGGATCCAAAGAGCACAGTTCTCCGGGTGTCTTGAATTCGATGTTATCTACGTTAGCATTTGCCTCTCGTAGAAATTGAAGTAAGTCTTCCCAGCCATACTCGGCACAGCTCAGAGTGAGGAACCATGTGGGAGTACCTAAGTTCCTCAGCATACATTTTAAATCACCATGACGACGGTACCAGTACTCATTAGTACCACGCTGACACGCCATGAGATTAATCAGGTGAGAATCCAAAATACTATCTTGGACATTGACTTTATCCATAAAATCACTTGCCGAGATGTTTTGCATGTGTATACCACTTTTCAAGATGTGGTTCACTGCATATGACAGTCCAGACAGATCGCTTTCAAACAGGAGATGAAACAAATAAGGAATGCATTGTCGAAACCTAGCATCTCCTGCATACAATCGCAAAGTCCGGTATTCAGAAGCAGGAATTTGATGAGGTCGCTCATCATATCTTCCTCCCTGACCTGTTGGAAAAAGCTGTGGGAAACACCGAGCTTCCAAACTTTCCTCCCAAACACTAATCGGACTCCCTTTGGCTTGTTTCATTTGAAACAACTCAATAGCATTCCCCATGACTTCCTTGGAATGCAAAGGATGAACACTATAATGTTCATATATTTCTTCACTAGTAGAGGGTTCTACTTTCTCAATTTGACCAGCACACAAATCGCTATCCTCTTCCTCACTTACTTCCTCTTCTGCAACATATACATTTTTATAGTATTTATTATTTTTTTTCAAATACAATGTTGCCTTTTTAACTTTCCTAACATCTACTAAATCTTGCCATATTTTCTTATTCTTTGTCGGAACCCCATTAACTAAGATAACCAGAGGTTCCTCTTCCACTTTTTCTACTCCAATTGTGTTAATGTTTTTCTTGAAATCTAGAGGCAAATAAACAACTCTTCCCTTTAATCCTCTCTGTAAATCTGATGGAGGCAATTTCCCTGTCTTTGGCTCCATTCTTACAATAGCCTGAAAGGGATGGATACTTTGAATCAAAATAGATTCATAAGTATTTAAGTCCTTCAATTCAGAAGGAATCTCAACCAATTCCAGATTATTATGAACTGCTCTAGCAGGCATCTGGTTTTGTTTTAATTTGTTACAACAATAAGTACACACACGTTGATCCAATCCCAAATCAAAACAATTTTCTACCATCAAGTATGTTGCAAAATCCTTCCATTCACTATTATTTTCCCTTTCACTTTTTGCATATAAATCCACTAACTTAGTCTGATTCTTATAATAAGTGCGTCGACAACACACACAAGTGAAATTAGGCCTCTCACTTGATTTCACGTCAAACGTCGCAATTTCCCTCTGGAAATTATCTGTACTGGAAACCTGTACACTATCTTCCACATGACCCTCTACTTCTTGCTCAATTTCAACATTCTCCTCTTTACTTCCAAAGTAACAAAACTCAATTTCTTCACATATATTCTTCACATCTATTTCAGAACCATGCAAAAGAGCAGCGCATAATTGTTTCAGCATAATTGCTGGACTCTTAGCATAATACAACATTCTAACTAATTTCCTCACTTTGTTATGATGCACTGCTAGCATCCTGAAATGATGAAAAACACTCTGGCATACTCTCCTGGAAAGACAAGCCAGTGAATGACCATGCAAACCTGTCACTTCTCTTACTCTGCAAGGATCTAATTCTTGCAACAACATCATTTTCTGCTTCAAACTTTTTTTGTTAAATGACCGTACAAAATCACAAAGCAAATTGATGGAATCCTGTCGCACACTGCAAATACTACTACACTTCCAGGTGTACACAGGACCCTTAGCACGTCTTCCTAAAACCTCATTACCTAACACCTCTTCTGCCTCTGTTGTCACAAGTTTTTCTTTTTCAACTGGACAACCATCTTTCACTTCATAAGCACGACCACTGGTGTCAACTGCATGCACCAAATCATTATCCTGGAAATAACTCTCCTCATTAAAAAATGCCTCACAGCTTGAACTATGCATCCATTCTCCAGAAAAAACTTCACAAAAATTACTACGATTAACTATTCTCTTCCATCTACTATTTCTTTTGAAATCAAAAATTGCCTTGTTTAGCTTCCTAATCCTATTGATTATCAAAATAAATAACTTACGTTTAATTTCAAATGCCTGATCAATAACTTTCTCAACTTTTTTTTTTCTCTTATAAAAAACTAGTTTCTGTTGACCTTTCTTAATATTTTTTAACAAATTGCCAATTATCCTGTTGCGGAACATTCGTTTACGAATCTCCCTAAACTGTTGTTTCCTTCTACTATCATGCACAGATTTATCTCTTGCTCTAGCAGTAACATTTTTCATTGTCCTTTTCTTTCCATTTGATTTCCTTCTCGTTTTATGGACTGAAACATTTTCTGTAGTAATATTTTTTTTAATACAAATATTTCTTATGAAATATTTAGAGCTCTTACCCGGTGCTTTCTTCGTGGCTTGAGAAATCTTTTTGTTAGAGGACTGCTGCGTTTTTTTTTCCACCTGCTGTCTTTGACGTTTTGCAGCCTTTATCTGTCTTTGTATTGTAGGCATGGTGAAATCTTGAAATGATCTGCAGTTGAATCTGTGGAAAAATATAATAAAAAGTGTTATTAAACATTATTACCAAACAGTAAATCAGTAACAGTGATCAAAAACTTAACACACTACTTGACATTTTAATTTGAAGATTTTTTAGTCATTGGCAATTTTACAATACAGAAATACCAGAAAAGAAATGACATTTATATTTATGTTACCTATGCTATTTTATATGTGAATCTGATCTAATTTTATGAGCATATTTTAATATTTTATTGAAGACACTACACATAACCTGTTTTTGAAGGTGTCTTTATTTTTAAATTAAACGGTTTACCTTTTTACTTTTTATTGATTATAAATTTTAAAAATAAATGTTTATATTTCCAAAGGCTCAAGCAGGTCAGCTTCCCATCCTATATCATATAATTCGGACAAATCTGCATCCTCATCACGCTCTTCTTCATCCTCAGGATTTAAATCATCCAAAGGATCAACATCCACTGATGTTTCAATTACAAGTTCAATGATGAGGTCAAAATCAACTGATTGCAGATTGTCGCTCATGTTGAGGTTGTCTTTATCTTTAAAGAAAGATAACAACAATTAGATGTTGCAGAGTAAGAGACAAATCTCACAGATTATAATAGTAAAATTGTTTAACAAGATTAACATTTTGCAGCTATTATTTAGCCATGTCCAGCAATGCTGAGCAGGTGATGCCTATGTCTAATTTTCCACTGAACAGGACTCATCTCTTCTTAACCTTGGATAAGCCTCACCGACTCTGTGTCCCCTGCACATACTTAAATGTTAAAGGGCAGATTTATATTAAATGGCACATCCCCAGGCATGCACCAGTTAACGTGCACCACTGCTCTGCCACCCATGGTGTGCCGCATTTACAATCAGATAGGAGAAAGCTGCGTCAAAACCCTGCGCCTGCTTGAAGCTGGCATAGGTCTTGACGCAGCATTGTGGAGATGGGGCACCCCTGAGCCTTGCTGGAGCTGCATCGCACTTGCGATACAACTCCAGCAATGCGCCACCTTTACGGCACAGATGCGTCACGCATCTGTGCCGTTTTTGCCCCATGCTGCGCCGCATTGTAAATGCAGCACACCATGGGTGGCGGAACAGCGGCGCAGGATGACTGTCACATCCCTGGTGATGCCAGTCATCATAAATCTATCCCTAAGCTTCTTATCTTGTTACAGATGAACTGCCATATGTATCATCAAAATATTTTACATTTTCTAAATAGCGAATTTTAAGGAATAAATAGCGATTCTTTACCATTCCTAATTTGCGATGAGCAAATTGCTAATTGCAAGTTACCCATTCATTTCCATGGGCTAGGAGGCTCATAGGAATGAAGGTTTAATTTGCGATTAGCAATTTGCTCATCACAAATTAGGAATTTTTCCAAGGGTGCAGGGGTGTCTCAAGAACACCCTGCTGCACCCCTGAAAAACAAATTTGGGGGCATATGGCACACATACATGCCCTAAGGGCATGTGTTGGCGTCATATGGCACCTTTTGTTTTTTTGAAAGAAAGCTTTTTGAAAAGAATTCACAAATTACCACCAATTTACCACAATAGTTTCCAAATCCTTATTGTCATTTTTTACATAGTTTTTGTTTGATACATTGCATTTAAGTAGTCACAAAATTTGCAAATCCTTCAGTGCAATTGCAAAATAAGGAATAGCAAATTTTGCTACTCCTTATTTTGCATCAAACTTGTTTGATACATACCATTTGTCTAATTAACATTTGCAAAGGCCGAAATTCGTAGAATTTTGATATTTGCAAATGCTAATTAGCTTGATACATATGGCCCCAAGTGAGGCCTGTCTTGCGACATGGTGCATCTTTTGCATCACTGCTGCTTGGGTTTTATGTGGTACGTTTTTTTTACACCATGACATATCTGCCTAAATGCATCAATTTGTAATGTTGTCGCCTCATAGCAAATCTTTTGCACCACCGCTGCATCATAAAAGTGACGCTCAGTGGCACAAAAGAGGCATACACCTATCATAAATCTGTCCCTAGCATTTTAAATGATTAATCCAGGATGACAATAAAGTGTGTCCTATCCAGAGGTTTGTTTAAGGTGAGGCCTACTCAGGATTGCAGATTAAAGTTACGCTTGATGAAGAATACAGAGGAGATAATACATGTAAAGCTCTACCAATGAAGTAAGTGATGTCTACTTAATTGCGCCAGTCACCATAAATGAATCCATAAGCTTCTTATCTTGTTAGACATCAACCGCCATATGTATCATATAACTATTTTGCATTTCCAAAAAAGCGAATTTTAAGGAATAAATAGCGATTCTTTACCATTCCAAATTTGCGATGAGAAAATTGCTAATTGCAAATTACCCATTCATTTCCATGGGCTAGGAGGCTCATATAAATGAAGGTGCAATTTGCGATTAACAATTTGCTCATCACAAATTAGGAATTTATTCCAAAGGTGCAGGGGTGTCTCAAGAACACCCTGCTGCACCCCTAAAAAAGAAATTTGGGGGCATATGGCGCACATAAATTTTAACAACATTCCTTTACCTCAACAACGATTTTCAAATCATAACTTCAAAACACTACACATGGGAAAATTACTTAAATTGTCCTTAAGACACATAAAAGCGTTTTTTGATTGGCTTTCCTGCATGGTAGGGTCACTCTTAACATGGCTATGTAACACAAACATTCAAAATCTAAATTTTCCATGCACATGTGGGAGCATATTTACAAGCAATTTGCGCCACAGAGAAATGTCTTACACTAAAATGAGAAAAATAACATCAGGGACAGTCAATTGCCTTATAAAGAACCGTACACCATTATGTCCTTGTCATGAATTTAAAAACAATTCCTTTTCCCCAAAAACGATTTTCAAATCATAATTTCAAAACACTGCACATGAGAAAATGACTTAAAATGTCATTAAAACACATGAAAGCGTTTTTTGATTGCCTTTCGAGCATGGTTGGGTCACTTTTAACATGGCTATGTAACACAAACATTCAAAATCAAAATTTTCCATGCACATGTGGAAGCATATTTACAAGCAATTTGCGCCACAGAGAAAGGTCTTACACTAAAATGAGAAAAATAACATCAGGGACAGTCAATTGCCTTTTAAAGAAGCATACACCATTATGTCCTTGTCATGAATTTAAAAACAATTCCTTTTCCCCAAAAACGATTTTCAAATCATAATTTCTAAACACTGCACATGGGAAAATGACTTAAAATGTCATTAAAACACATGAAAGCGTTTTTTGATTGGCTTTCCTGCATGGTAGGGTCACTCTTAACATGGCTATGTAACACAAACCTTCGAAATCAAAATTTTCCATACACATGTGAGAGCATATTTACAAGCAATTTGCGCCACATAAATCATAATTTTCTCCTTAAAGCACACTATTCTCTATCTAAATTAAAGAAATATTTTCTCACCTTAGCAAATACTTTGAGTTTGAAAACAGTCTCAGAAACACACCAATTTGTCTTCAGCAGAGCAAAAGGTATGCACTCCAGAGTCTGCAGCTATCAAAAGCACAGAAATGCTGTAATTCTTCACACATATTTCTCATGTCACCCAATCAAAACTCTTCCCTCACTTTTTTTCAAATGAAAACCCTTCCCCCTCTGCCCTTTCTGCCTATTTTCCATAGCAACCACCTCCTGGAATACCTCTGGTGTTTGCAAGTTCACACAACAATGTTGCAATTGAACTCTGAACTCTCAGTGCACCTGCATATCCAGTGCATTCTTTCATTTAATGATTTTTTATTGACCACTCAAAATACATCTTTCAAAGAACACATCTGTGCACCCTAACTTTCTGTTTTCATCAATCAAAATCCACCAATCACGGTTACTGCTTCATGAACACAGAAACTCCACAGTTTTTTTTTTCATTTTACACTCTCATTTTTTCAACTGCCATTTCATTGCCACACTTCATCTGACTGCAGGAGAACCTTCTCTCACCATGTTTTCTGTCTGGATTGTTGGTCATAGTTATATTCACTGGGCTCAAAGGTACGTTGAAAGCAGGAATTTACCTAACCTCAATTTACAAGATGTGGAAATTAAGTGGTTTGGCCACAGAGGATTAAAATGTCACCAATTGATACCATTGGTGAAAACCTTTATGCATTTGCCAAAACCTGACCTGTTAATTGTGCACTGTGGAGGTAATGATTTGGGCACTTTGACTGGGGTAGGTCTAGAAATGCTTTTAAAGGACACCTTTGAGCAATTAATGGCACTTTTTCCTCAGACTGCCTTGGTATATTCAAATATATGCCAAAGACAGAAATGGAGGTGGTCAAACCAATTTTGTCCACAAATTGAGAAGTCGAGGAAGCATGTAAACAAATCTGTTTCAGCTTACATGAGAGACCATGGAATGGGCTCCCTGTACAACAATAACTTGCGTTACTACATGCAAGATATCTACAGAGGAGATGGAGTTCACTTCTCAGATGAGGGCAACAGAGTTTTCACTCTGAATTTAAGAATGTGCATTGGTACCTACTTATAAGTACCTAAATGTACCATAAACCCAAAAGCTCTTCTCAGAGCTACCCTACATCTAATCACTCACAATTATTATTTAACTCTAACATTTTCACTAATTTTCAACAAAATACGCTCCCTGGGGCGCTACCCGGTACGCGTACCGGGAGCTAACCTCGCGAAATTTTTTTTAAAAAATGTTATTTTTTTGCACATATAAGCCTCCTCAGCCACCCTCAGAAAACCTAGGGGGTCAAGATAACTCTACCGTGCCCCCTTCTACCCATTCTGAACATTATTTGCCCTCCATCTTGTATCTTAATTCGACTGAAACACAAAATGGTGGACTCCCGGAACGCTTAAGGTCCGCGAACCGAGGCGCTCAACGGTTCGCGTACCGGGTCGCTCCCTGGGAAGATAAAGAAAATAAAAAATAATCAACAAATCCAACAATCAATTAACATACAGCATTTGAAAAGTCTATCATTCATTTTTCATTGTAGTACGCTCCCCAGAACGCTTCCCGGTTCGCGTACCGGGCGCTACCCACGCAAAAAAACAAAAAAAAAATTTATTTTTTTTTTGCCCCGCGGGGCCCTTTTAAAACCTCCACATTAAACCTAGGGGGTCAGCGAGGATCTACTATTCCCCCTTATGGTTATTTCCCCCTTTGTTTTGGCCTCCTCTTGTCTCTCGATCCTACCGAGAGACAAGATGGCGGCCGCTCCGGACTGTTTAGAATGTTGACAGACACCGGAGAGCCAATCAGCTTCGCTACGCGAAGTTTTGGTACGCTTAAGGTCCGCGAACCGGGGCGCTGCCCGGTCCGCGCTTACAGATATATATCTTTTTTTGAACGTTAATTTCTCAAAATCCACTGCAGCACATATATTGAGACCTACAAAAGGCACATCGGGCTACCAGTCCCTACAATTTAGCCAAGTTTCGTGCAAATCCATTCAGCCGTTCGGGCTAAAAGTGAGGCTAACCGCCCTATGGAAAACTCAATGTTAAAAACACGTTTTGGGACCCCCCTTTTTTCTCGGCCCCCCCTGGACGAACCCCCCCCAAATTTTCAGGGGCTGCTCAGAAACAAAATGTTCCATTTTCCAGAAAATTTCAGCCAATTCCGTCCACAAACGCCAAAGTTATTAGACATAGAATTTTCAAAAATCCCATAGGGAAAAAATCCTAACTATATATACCTACTGGCGACCGCCAGTAGGTAATATATATATATATATATATATATATATATATATATATATATATATATTCCGCAGCATTCTCCTTCCCTCGAAGTAGAGAGGCGGCACACGGGTATAAGAGAAAACCATTTATTTCAACCTGGCATGACGCTTTTCGGATTGCTTCCTTCCTCAGATGCCGGATGTTGAAAATAGTTCCACTGGTGCAAACAGTCTCTGTCTACCACTCAATCACTGAAGTAGTGTTGAGATTATCTGCAAAACATGGCACGGAGTCACCAAAGCTCCCGTTCTTCGGACTGCTTTATGCAGCATGCATTGTTCCAAAATTGCTGGTTTGGTGGTCCGTTTCCTCGGCATGCACTTATTATTCCCATCGTGCAGCCGAGTAGCTTAGTTAGCAGGTTGAGACTTTCGTACTTGTGCAGGGAAAACGGAGTTCACTTCCCTCAATCCCAAGCCTAGCAGTTCCTTCGGCATACAGAGTCGGGGACTTCGATAAGGTAAGGAAGTCCCACCATAAAGTATGATTTGTCCTTGACAACATTGTCTCTGCAGCCTCCGTTGTGCGAGGCGGTCCGTGTACTCCCCCATTAACACCCTTCCGTCAGACGCTTGTTGGGAGTGCCTTCCTCGCGTGTAATGGGACCACGCATTATATAACGCAGCATTCTCCTTCCCTCAAAGTAGAGAGGCGGCACACGGGAATAAGAGAAAACCATTTATTTCAACCTGGCATGACGCGTTTCGTATTGCTTCCTTCCTCAGATGCCGGATGTTGAAAATAGTTCCACTGGTGCAAACAGTCTCTGTCTACCACTCAATCACTGAAGTAGTGTTGAGATTATCTGCAAAACATGGCACGGAGTCACCAAAGCTCCCGTTCTTCGGACTGCTTTATCCAGAATGCATTATATATATATATATCGCAAAAAACTCCTCGCCTCCGCTTTTCCCTCGCAGGATGCCAATGAAGAGCACGGACCACAAAGCTCTTTTAAAAAATACCTTCAATTTATTTTTCTTGCAGCGTACAAACAAAGTAGGTAGCTATGACACGTTACGTCCCTACTAGGGGGACTTGATCACATGACACCAAATTACCTATGACATTCCTTTAAATAGTTACTCACTTTTTTTCATTTTTTTCATTTTTGATACAAGTGTTTTCATTGGTTGTGCAAATACAATGTGATATAAAGTGCAAGAAAGTGCTCGGATCAATCCAGTTATTTAAACTGTCATAAGTGGGGTGACCTCAATCAAATTGTCACAATTTCACAAGCATGATACATGAAATATAAATGTAAAAGGTAACCTACACTAAATAGAAGGAAACCTTAACAGCAAGAAACACACGTGTTTTAAACAGTAATGGCATAAATGCACTGACCCATCGATCATGACTAGAAAAATTCTTGACCTTGTGTTTGCTGGTCAGTAGTTGATCCACCCATGCAAACACGAATAAATAGATCTAAATATTTAAATAAATAAATGAATGCATAAATGCATAGCAACATAGATGTGCATAGTAATCACAAAATCATGTTCAAACATGTAAAGGTATAAATACAACCGGAATAAATAAATAACTGTATATACATCCATTAAATAGTGGGTATCTCCTACCACACATTTAAAATTCATGTTTTTAAAATCAGAGGATATATAAATATATATTTATTCCATGTCACAACCGACATCTTTTAAACAGCAAATCACCAAGCCTACTAGTATTGTGCATAATTTGCGTATGTGTTTCACAATGCTGAGAAAAAAATACATGCTTAGTTTATTGTCTCCTTAAATACATGAATACCCATCGACTGTTTCTAAAAACTGGATATACCTGTGCAAAATAAGTGCATGTGCAAACCACAAATTTTTTCATTTTTTTAAAAGACTATTTTTTCCAAGCAAAAAATACAAAAAGTGCTAAATGTGTATTATAAAAAGTTTAAGATAGTTTAAAAGAGAATGAAGGGAACTAACGGAAAACTGCCATGTTGGGAATACATTCATAAGAACAATTAGTAAGGGTAAAAATTGGATTTCTGGGATTACAATTGAATCAAAGATTTATGCCAGAGCAACTCAGAAAACCTACTAGAATGTATCAGTTCAATCCAATAGAAAGTTCAAATCTGGTCTTGTAGGACTGAAAACCCCAATTATTATAGGCTGGCATGCAGTTACTCAGAACTGTTAAGGCCATTGGGGTGCTTACTGTCAAGACTTAGGATGTAGTGCATCTCTAGCAATCTAAAGCTCCTCTCTCTGTCACCTCCTCGTTTATTCTTAGGGACAGAGACAATTAAAAAATATTTGAGGTCCTTAGGGTTACCGTCATGATGCTCATGGAAATGCCTGGCCACTGGATACGACTGGTCGTGGTTTTTGGTGGCTCTAATGTGTTGGAGTACTCTTTTGTGTCCTGATAAGATGGTGCTACCTATATATCTTAGTCCACACGGGCATTCCAACACATAAACCACATGATCAGTCTTGCAATTAAGTGATTTGGTAATTTCTCTATTGGGTCCCCCAAATGGTGTAGAGAATTCCGTGGTATTGACTCCATGTTGATAGGCTTTACACACTTTACACTTGTAAAACCCCTTCCTTTGCGCAAGCCAAGAGCCCTTGACTTGTGGTCCACACGGGTCACTATCCATGAGAACATTTTTTATAGTTCCTCCCCTTCTGTAAGTAATCATAGGATTCTTAGGAACAGTCATACTAATAATGGGGTCCTGCTTAATGAAATGCCAATTTCTTTTGATTATCTTTCTCACGGCTAGGTGTTCTTTATTGTAATCCAAAATGAATCTAAACGTGTTAGATGCCTCATTTTTGGTACTGGGAATCTTTTGGACTGAAAAGAGCGTTTCCCTATCCACCAGGTTACATTTGGTAAAGGCCTTTTTAAGACATAGGTTACTGCAGCCTCTTTCCCTGAACCTTGAAATACACTCGCCTTGCGCTATATGCAGTGTCTTGTTGTTGCTACCGATTCTTTTTATGCACAAAAGCTCGCCGTAGGGAATACTTTGTATTAGGTGTGTGGAGTGAGCACTGCTGGCGCGGAGAATCGCATTTCCCGCAGTGGGCTTGCGATGTAATTTAGTTTCCAACCTCCCTTGGTCTATATAAATTTCAACATCCAAGAATGCAACTGAAATTTGACTTGTAGTGGCCGTGAAATTGAGATATAGATTGTTCTGATTCAATTTGATAAACTCATTAGCCTCACATTCACTACCATTCCAGACCAAGAAAAGGTCGTCAATATACCGCCACCAACTTTTCACATGCTTGGTCATTGTGTCAGAGTGTTTTGCCATGAGGACCTGCTCCTCCCACCAGCCCATGTGTAAACACGCGTAGCTGGGGGAGAAGCTGGCCCCCATGGCTACACCGCTCAGTTGTTGATACATGACATCCTGAAACATAAATATGTTATTGGTAAGGCACAATTCGACCATATTGACCAGCATTTTGCTGTGCTCCTCATACTGAGGCCCTTTCCTTGCCAAGTAATATTTTATAGCCCGTAGTCCGTCGCTATGTTTAAAAGATGTATATAATGCTGTTACATCTAAAGCAATCAAAAGATATTCGTTGTTCCATTGAAAGTCTTTCATTTTTGTCAAGAAATCAGCTGTGTCCTTCGTGTATGAGGCAAGATTGTAAACAAACTCTTGTAGGAAAAAATACACATAGATCGATATATTCTCAAAGATGCTATTCCTGGCCGATATAATCGGCCTTCCTGGTGGGTTTATTCTGTCCTTGTGCACTTTGGGAATTAAGTACAAAATTGGGATAATTGGATTAGGATTCCACAGGTACTTAAATTCATCACTTGTTAGCATACCCTTTTCACGCCATGCCATTAGTTTCATCCGAAATGCTGCATGTGTTGTGTTCCATGACACTGTGTTGCTTTTGCCATAACAGGATTCATCACTGAGTTGTTTTGTTCCTTCTTTTAGATAATCTTTTCTTCTCCAAAGGACAACATTTCCGCCCTTATCTGTATTTTGCACTACAATTTCTTTATTGTTTTTGATCTTCGTCATTAGTTGATGGTACTGTAATGCTTTTTTTGTTTTTATTTCGTTTATTTCCTAGTGTTGCCTTGTTAGTAGCTTTATTGAGATTTTTTAGATCAGTGATGACCTGTTCCTGGAACATATCAATGTTGTCTTTAAGCATGAGGGGGTAGAACTTCGAGGGTGGTTTAAATGGTGTTGCACATTGTGTCCTTGGATGAATTTGAGTGGCTGTGGAAATTTCACCAGGTTGACTAGGTTCTTGCATCATTTCAAATAAACTTTCCTCCAACTCTTGTGAATTTGGATTGTAAATGGAACTTGTATCCTGTGTTTGTGGGATTTGTATGTTAATAATAGCTGATGTCTCTCCACTTGGTCCTTTTTTCGCCTGAGCATTGAATTTTCAAAACTTAAGTTTTATTACATTTTTGTATACGTCAACTCTTGATTTTGTATAGTTAAACGTGCTTTCTGGGCAAAAGGAGAGACCTAAAGCCAACAGTTGGGTTTGCGCAGCATTGAGAGTCATATCAGATAAGTTAATAACAGTTTTAGTACTGCTTTCCCTGACATCAATTGATGCTACTTTTTCCAATATTTGCACTGTTGTTTTTTCTGTTGCTGTTTTTTGTTGTACACTCCTTCTTCTGCTGGCCTTTCTTCTCTCCCCCTTTCTTTTGTTCCTCCTCTGCTTTCGCCAGTTTGTGGTTTTCTCGGTCTCAGCGACTGGAGGCGATCCCAGCATAAAAAATCAACCTCCTCAGTGAGAGAGTGCCGGCGCCATTTGGTTTGCTTAACTGTGCTCCTTGTATCTGCCTCAGATCCGCTTTCTACTGCTAAGCTGTCTTCAGATGCTGATGTCAGTTCAGAAAGTTGGTTTTCGCTCACCGCCCCATGCCTAGATGGCCTTATTGTCTGCCTTCAATGCATCAAACTTACGAGCAAATTTAAAAATTCCTCCTTACTCGTAATCACAACAATCACGGTGGAATTTATATGTTTTTCATTCTCTGAAGACATCCTCTTCTTTCTTAAGGCATTTTTTCATGTCAGTTTTAAGTTTGGCAATTTCCTCCTGTTGTTCCATTGAGTCTAATTCCTTATTGAGGTTTTCAATATCCTCAGCCAGTTTGGTGCAATCTTTTTTCGGATATTTAACCAAGATGAAGAGTAATTTGCGAGAGGAGTCCAGATTCGTTTCTGCCCATTCGCGCATCATTTCGCGATCAGGCGCTTCGTAGCTTGGGGCGATAAGAATTCTTAAGCCACGAGGTACACGTCCCACTTCAATGTAACAATGCAAGGACTTTGCCTCCCACCAGCTCTTCTGCTCTGTTCTCATGAGCTTTTCTAATTGTTTGCACTTAAATTTAATCCCAGTATTAGTATTGGTGGCTGCTGGTTTATGGGTAATGAAGTCCTTATCTGGCACCACTTTATCACTAACCATGGCAGCCGCCGCTTCCTCCCTTTCTTTCCTGGCGTCTGCTGCCGACATTATGTTTGTACTGTGTGTAACAATAATTCCACTAGGTGAAGGTTACTGGCGGAGTAGGGGCTCGATAAAGAAGACTTCAAACAGCCCAACTAGCCGTTTTGTGCCTCAAACTCCCCCAGCACGTTTATACCCTACACCCAACACTGAGCCTTGATTCAAGGGTAAACCGGTAGGATTTTTCTCCCTTCAGCGCACCGATTACACGCAAGTCGCGTCCTCCGACACGTCTCCCGCTTACCTCCGTGCTTCCGCCGGGTTTGGAATCTCCAGTCATATCCCTCTACTGCTCCATTGGGGGTCTCGTTTGCTGTGAATCCTTCCGGATTTTACCTTGCCGCTCGTTGCCAAGCAGGAACTCCTTTGCAGCAGGTGAGCCTGTTGTGTAGAGGGGTCCGTGGAAAGACAGGAGGAGTCAAAACCTGTCTTCTTAAATCGCAGAAAACTCCTCGCCTCTGTTTTTCCCTCGCAGGATGCCAATGAAGAGCACGGACCACAAAGCTCTTGAAATACCTTCAATTTATTTTTCTTACAGCCTACAAACAAAGTAGATAGCTATGACGTGTTTTGTCCCTACTAGGGGGACTTGATCACATGACGCCAAACTACCTATGACATTCCTTTAAATAGTTACTCACTTTCTTTCTTTTTTTCATTTTTGATACAAGTGTTTTCATTGGTTGTGCAAATACCATGTGATATAAAGTGCAAGAAAGTGCTCGGATCAATCCAGTTGTTTAAACTGTCATAAGTGAGGGGACCTTAATCAAATTGTCACAATTTCACAAGTATGATACATGAATTATAAATGTAAAAGGTAACCTACACTAAATAGAAGGAAACCGTAACAGCAAGAAACACACTTGTTTTAAACAGTAATGGCATAAATGCACTGACCCATCGATCATGACTAGAACAATTCTTGACCTTGTGTTTGCAGGTCAGTAGTCGGTCCATCCATGCAAACATGAATAAATAGATCTAAATATTTAAATAAATAAATAAATGCATAAATGCATAGCAACATAGATGTGCATAGTAATCACAAAATTATTTTAAAACATATATATATATATGTAATTTGTTAAGGGAATTCTTTTATTTATTTATAACTCCATCCACAGATATGTTTGAGGTTAGGATAAAACATATGTATTCCCAAGTTATAATTAACTCCACAAAAAATAACTTGCACACCTGCCTTGAAAATCTTGACTCATGTAGCAAAAAAGTGTCAAAACCTGTCTTCTTAAATCGCAGAAAACTCCTCGCCTCTGTTTTTCCCTCGCAGGATGCCAATGAAGAGCACGGACCACAAAGCTCTTGAAATACCTTCAATTTATTTTTCTTACAGCCTACAAACAAAGTAGATAGCTATGACGTGTTTTGTCCCTACTAGGGGGACTTGATCACATGACGCCAAACTACCTATGACATTCCTTTAAATAGTTACTCACTTTCTTTCTTTTTTTCATTTTTGATACAAGTGTTTTCATTGGTTGTGCAAATACCATGTGATATAAAGTGCAAGAAAGTGCTCGGATCAATCCAGTTGTTTAAACTGTCATAAGTGAGGGGACCTTAATCAAATTGTCACAATTTCACAAGTATGATACATGAATTATAAATGTAAAAGGTAACCTACACTAAATAGAAGGAAACCGTAACAGCAAGAAACACACTTGTTTTAAACAGTAATGGCATAAATGCACTGACCCATCGATCATGACTAGAACAATTCTTGACCTTGTGTTTGCAGGTCAGTAGTCGGTCCATCCATGCAAACATGAATAAATAGATCTAAATATTTAAATAAATAAATAAATGCATAAATGCATAGCAACATAGATGTGCATAGTAATCACAAAATTATTTTAAAACATATATATATATATGTAATTTGTTAAGGGAATTCTTTTATTTATTTATAACTCCATCCACAGATATGTTTGAGGTTAGGATAAAACATATGTATTCCCAAGTTATAATTAACTCCACAAAAAATAACTTGCACACCTGCCTTGAAAATCTTGACTCATGTAGCAAAAAAGTGATCAAACGAGTGGCATCACATTTTATACACAGACATTCACACAGGTGCACAGACGCATCTAAAAACTTACACAAGCATTCACAAATTGCTTGTTTGCATATTTGGATGATTTTATATCACATAAAAGGTGGGATTAAGACACAGACAAAGGGTTTTATTTCTGAGAAACAATATACTTCTTCTGAAACGTGGATTTTAACCAAGGGCAGGCCTAATCTCAGCTTTTTCATGACTCACAGCAAGATATAACAAGTTCATTGCATAACACCATTTGAGATCCATCAACTACGCAAGAAGAGTTAAACGAATGGCACTATGAGGCAGAATTTCTTACACAGCTCTGGAAAGAAAGCAATATACAGATGAACAAAAGAAGCATAATAAAAATACATAAAATCTAGGACAATCCTGTGGAAGCTAAGGAATAGCAAAGGCATTTAGTAAACTAAGGCCCTCATTTGGAGCTGCTTGGCATTCAGGTTCCGGCCAGCATCTCCACCTATGAATGCATACATTACTGGAAAAAGGCCTTCTTGAAGAGAATAAAATGGGGACTGTGGCACAGATATACCATACTTTCAAGCAACAGAACACAGCAAGTCATCTTGCTGATCTGCTTTGCATGAAAGGGAAAGGTCAGGATTGTGCCGTATTTAATATTATGAGGACCAATCCTGTCCTTTCCCTTCAGTGCGCACAATGTGCTGCATGGCACCAACGCAGGTCCTTTTGTGCCATGGTGCAAGGGTGCCTGCGTTCTACGCAGGATCGTTTTTGTGCAGGAAGGAGTACCTTCTTGCACAAATACAATCCACAGAGGTATTCTCCACTTTCTATGTGTGCTTCAGAAAGCATTGTAGGTAGAAAGAGGGAAAACAAGGAGAAATAAAGGTATTCCTTCCCATTACACCTTCCCTGGGGAGGCAGATCATTTTGACGTATGCCCATGTGTACCACTAGTGGCAAATCTCGGATTGTCCCAAAATCAATGGTTGGATGCATTGGAACACCCACACTTCACCCATTGAATGCCCTAGTGGGGCATAGTAAGAGAAGGCAGCAAATTGCTCTGAGCTGTGTTAATGCATGTTTATCAAGCCATGCAAGGTGACCTTGCGTGGCTTGATGAATCTGACTTTAGTGTTGCATCACCCTTGGCCCCCTTGTGAGGTGCAAGAGTGAAGCGACACTATGATAAATATGGGCTTAGGTCTTTTACGGCAGATACATTTGTGATCCTGGAATCATTTCTACTGAGTTCTACTCGGAAAATGTCAGTGGACCTGTCTATGATTTTATCAGGCGTAGAAATGCGCCTGGTAAAACCATCCCCGGTCTGCCTGCACACATCAAATTTGAGTGCAAAAACACAGAGCCACTCAGAATTGATCAAAGAGGTATCCTCATCAGGATACCTCTCTGACCGACTTGTGATGAGGGTCTAATTATAGTTCAACAACCTTAATGTGATGTGGATCATGTACAATGAACAACAAGTACTGAGAAGTTTATTAAGATGCTTACAACAGAATAAGCGGTTTAGAATAAAAAAATAAATCAGCTTTTCAGGAGCCTGTAGCTATAATTTATAATGAGTCCTATAAGCATGCCACGCCTTTTCAAATTGGGATACTTTGTATCTCCTTTTTTAATGAAGGGACTCCATTATGTAAAGGTGTTGACTGTACTTAAACATTTAATAAAGTTATGTGGGCAAGGATGATGTCTAATGACAGACAACAGCCAATCTGGCTGCCCCTAGCAACGACCTCACTACAGAATATAAGGATTTCCCTCCACCATGATAGGAGTCACTTTGTAGAAAAAACACAGCCAGTTAAGTAGAAGAGAGAGACTAGTTGTGGCCCTTATTCAACGTAGCACTTCCTCCCGATATGTTTGACTAATCTTTAGCATCACCAAACTTGGAAGAAGGAGCCCACTTCCTCACAGTTCCACCAACAACAATTAAATAAACTCCCATACATTTTTAAAAGGCTGTCAGTTGCTATTTATTCTATAACATGAAGGAAAACTTGACTGTTCGCACCACTGTTGAATAGTGGGTAACCTGACCGAAGGTTACCATCAGACTTGCTCTCTGATACCAGAACCAATGAAGTAATCACATGTGGCTTCAAGTTGTAAAGATCCAGCTCTAGGGGGAGTGCAACAATTCCTCAAGATCAGTCCCTAACTACCCTGCTCTGCAACATATTAGCTCCACAAGAGTGACCATGATAGGTGACATGCTGGTATTTTCATTACCTTTCCAGCAATGCCCACTGAGATAAGGTCAAATTTGAAAGGTGCTCAGGATAAAGCATACTCTCTGGCTTGGGGAACCTGGCAGCTAGCTAACAAGCCAGCCGGGAGTTCTCTACTGTGGGATCGATAGAGTGTGCATGATGGTACAGGATTAGAATAGAGACTTTCTGGGAGTCACCTTGATGTTGGGGGAGGCTGGCAAAGAAAGTGGATGGAATTGCTCTGACTCAGGGAGCATCACCCTGTGGAGAGGACTGACATCTGGTCTCTGTAAGGACCAGCAAGCCTCAACATGGATCTCCCTTTCGTAACACTAGCCAGGGCCAGCACAGATTGGTGGCTGCTTGCAGCCTAACAGAGAGATTCAGTGCTGGCATCCACAACATCAAATAAGCCAGCAAATCTGCCTAAACACTCTATGCTCCTGACATGGGGGAGGGGGGGCTGTGTGAGGCAATAATGAGGACCCAACAGCGCAGCTTTCTAAACTGAAGAAAATCAAAGGGAAAAGGTCAGTGTGTTGTGGGGCAGTAGGAGGGGATAGGTACTCCCTGAGACATTCTAAAATCAGCTCAATGACATTAGCAGGTGCGGAAAGAGCCTCAAGGAAACAGTAGATGGATGGTGATATGGTCTTGTCCTCTTCTTCCCCAACTGCAATTACAGGAACTCTTGTAGGCAAAAATATGGGTACACTGAACTCTCAAGGCTTGGCTTTGACCTTTTCAGTACCTCCCTCATTTGAAGATAAAGAAAAGGCAAGGCTAATAACGGGGGCAACTGGGCCGGACTGACTACTGGGCGTTTTTGAATGCTGCCGAGCTGGGAGCTGATTTTACTGCAGTGGGGGCTGATTTTGTTGATGGAGACCTGTGTGTGCGTTGAAATAAACAAAGCAAAACCCTTCAACGAAATCGGCCCCCATCTCAACAGCATTCCAAAACACACGGTAACCAGTCCGACCCTGGGGAGCAAGAACTAAAATCCCTCCCTCTCTGGGAGGTAAAGACAGTAAAAGAGGCAAGTAAACCCCTCTTTTCCCCTCAACCCCCAAGCAGGCACCACACAAAAGGTCAGACTCATGGAGACAGAGGTGAAGGGATTACCAAAGACTGTTAGAATATAGGCGCCTAAAGAAAGGGTTCTTACAAAAAATAGATTCCAGGCCTTAACAGAGAGAAACCCCAAACAAGACAGGAGAGCACAAGGACAACTGCAATCACAACTACAACCTCATAACATACAGGGAGGTACACTTAACCCTACAGAACAGGTTGGGCTTGAGAGACTCCTAAGAGAGCTAACTGAAGAGGTCAGGATCAAATTTGTGAGAAAAACAGGCAAATATACAAGAGAGCAAAGCACTGAGAATGGGTGAGAAAGAAGTATGGCCAAACATGGCCCAATTCCTGTCCACCGTGGTGCGACGCGAACCACCATCAAAGTGCGCCCGCCAACGCGGCAGTGTGAGCCAATAGAGACTCACCGCCGTGCGCAATGACGTCCCGTCCGCTGTACAAATCAGGATGCCCCATACAGCCAGTCGCACCGCATAAGAGAAACCGCCCAACTAGAGATGGCAGAAGCGCGACAGCAGAACGCAAAACGAGAGTCCCAGTCCCTTCCATTCGGTCCTGACCGCAATGGATCCAGCTCTACACATCTTCCCGGTGCTGTACCTGATACATTACCAGCAACCCATGGCCCGTCACGGATACCGCCGCAGGTGCCCAAACACGCATTTCAGCACACAGCCACAACACACAACTCATGGACTGATATAGGGTTCCTGTCCACACCAGACACCCTGGTGGGGACAGGAACAAATCCACAAGTGTACCCACACATGTCCTACCTGTCTCCAAGTCACCCCTCCACATCCAGGTCACCCATCTACTGCGATCATGAAGTAAGGTCCCGGTCACGTCACCTCAGCGGTGAAGACGCGTGAAAACATGCACACAATGCAGAAGGCAGGGCCAGCGCCAGGCATGGGCAATGCACAAAGACCACAGGGCCACATCTCCACCCTCCATTCATTAGGCACTCCCCAACATGAAGGGACATTCCATGTGCCCCACCTGTGCACCCCCATGCACAATAACCAGCCAGGTGAACCCACGCCCTGCACCACACACCAAACAACTAGGGAGACATCCACAGCAGGTGTGGCTGCAGAGGAACACACAGCACAGAAGCACAGGGCCAGGGCAACCCACTCACCACAACAACACCACACGCATGGCAAGAAAACTGAGTCCAAGCACAAAATAAACACACACGGAGATAATGAACAATCACTCCACTGGACACACAGCCTGCCAAGTCACACAGACAGACCCCACACTGACACACAGTCACATATACAGACCACATGCCATCAGCAATGGAGTAAAACATATAGGAAAGCCAAAGTGAGGTACACACAAATGGAAGGCCAATGAGCCAACCACCAAGCATGTGTACATCACATGCAAGAGAAGGAGCATATAACAACACCCTCAGCCCATCAAATCACACATGGCTGGCACTGTGAGTGAAGTCAAACCACAGTCACCTCAGTGCAACAACTCGGAGAGATAGCAAGGCAATCTAGTATAGGCGCAGGGGTGAAAGGAAGGGTATAAAGTCAAACAGTGAACAGCCACACATCTGTAACCAACTACTTGACAGGTGTATGTCAGCAGCACAACACACAGGGCCCATTGCAACACTCCATAACTGTCAAACAAGTATGAACATTCACACATACCCCCCTCACACCTGCAGCACACAACACCAGTGTCAAACACACAGAAGGGTACCAATAATGCCCAGTCAATACACTTACAAACAGTCACACTCCCTGGGGGTGGGGGGGATCCACAAACATCACACACACACACAGGAAAGCCTGAACCAATGTGTGCACACAAAAAAACCAGCCAAACACATAACTCAATAAAAACACACACGGAACCACAATAAGACCAGGCATGATCTGTGCAGCAAAGCTGTGGAAAGGCAATGGGAGCACAGACACAACAGGAGTACACAACCTCATCAGTCAGGAACAATACACAGACAACATACCACAACACAGACAAGAAGTGCATCAACGCAAAACAATCATGGACACACACCACCCATCAAGTCAACATGGTGTCATAGTGTACCACATGCATGCACATGCACAAGAATGACAAGAGAAAGCTCAAATATGAGAGGAGGAAACACCAAGGGCGCACAAAACACAACCACAGGAACTAGAATAGACCTAAGTTCATGTGACAGACACATAAGTAAGGCACAACACACTGGCAACACACATCTGAATGAAACACACCAACAAAACACACACACTGACATGCAAATAGAACACCACACACAGAGCACCTGTCAACTGCAAGAGACAACACAGCCCAAACACTGCACACAGCCACATCAGACACACAACAGATGCACTTGCCAAGAAATCACATAGCAAACACAGCAGTACATCACGGGATGCACACCAGGCAAGGACAAGGCAACATACACTCACAGCACTGCATGCACACCAAGCAGGTGTGTGTACAACAAACATACCAGTTCCACACAGATATGAGTGACACACCATTAACACCCACAACAACAATCAAAACAGCACACAGACAACACCACACCCAGGAAGTTAAGCAGTCCTTCAGCAAACACACATACAGCTAACCTTACACCCACAGATGCACAAGTGTGGGACCCCAAAGTGGACAATACATGATCAGAGGAAACAAGCCATTGGCAATGTTGAAGTGGCATATAGTGCATGTATCACAGTAAACCATACACAAACAGATAACGTTTTATTTAGAAAGAACACTGACAAGGCAGCCAACAGGAGTAACTTTTGTTATTCACATATGAGACAGATCGGCACCAAAAGTATACAAAAGCAAGGCCAGTGGCTAGGACAATGTACAAGCAAGGGGCAAACAGCAGTGAACATCAAGGACAGAGGACAGACCAAGGTGCAGATGAGGTACATGTGATCTTGCACAGACAAGGGCCAAACAGCAGTGAACAACAAGGACAGTGGCCAGGACAAAGTGCAGCTGAGGTACATGGGATCCTGCACAGGTAAGGGGCAAACAGCAGGGAACAACAACACCCGTGGCCAGTTCAAGGTGCAGAGTTTGTCCATGAGAAGCTGCACAGGTAAGGGGCAAACAGCAGGAAACAACAAGGCCAGTGGCCAATTCAAGGTGCAGAGTAGTAACATAAGATCCTGCACAGGGAATGTGTGTGACTGTACCCTGCCATGGTCAGCAACACAGTCAGGGTGGTAACAAGGGGCAGTACAGGCACCGCTGTGGGCAGTCAGGTGTATGAGGGGGACTTCCACTCAGACTTGGCTGTCGGTTGGACTGGGAGGTGGCTGTGTGTCGGGGACAGTTGGAGGTCTGGCCCAGGGAGAGAGAGCACCAGCTGAGGCAGGGGCATCTGTGGCCTGTGAAGCTGGAGGGCTGCTTGGACCAGGTGGTGTAGTGGCACGTGGAGGTGGAGTCATGCTGCTGTGAGACACAGTGTGGGTGGCAGAATGTTGAGGGGTGCCTTTCTACTTCTTAGGGATTCGAAAAGGCTTCCCTGTCTTAGGATTAATGGAAAGTAGTGTGGACATAACAGGCACATTCACCACCAAAGCTGCATCAGGTGCACACAGTGGCCCTTCCTCTGGGGACATGCTGGATCCAGCAGGACGCTTGGCCTGGCCTTGCATATGCCCCTCCGTCCCATGTTTACCAGGTTTACCCCCTACAGTGCCCTCCTTTCCCTGCTTCAAATGACTTTGGATGGGAGTTTAGGTTGTGGGTGAATCTGCCTTGGAGCTCTTCTTATGTGTACCCTTAGCAGGCACCAACTTCTCAGCAGGCATGGAAACTGTCTGCTTGTCTTTGCGAGATGCTTTTGGGACAGGAGAGTCCTGGGCAGTGGATGCCTCTGAGGCATGTTACTCTGAGGCCTGCTTCTTGCCTTTGTGGCCCTTGGTGTCACCTGACGGACTCTTGTCTTTGCGCTCTGAGGTGGTTTTAGTTTTCTGTGGGGATGGTGTCTGTGCCCTGGACCTCTTGGGCTGCTGCTGCTGTGTGCTGTGTGTGCTGTATCTTGCCCTTAAGGTCTGTGGTGTGTGGTCACTATCGTCAGATGTGGCCACCAGCAGGGGGTGGACAAAGGGACTGGAGCTGGACTCTGAGATTGTGCCAGTTGAATGGCTGCCGTCACAGCGTAGGACAAAGACTGGACAGTATGGTACAGCCCACTCACGTCTGAATGAATGCCCTCCTTGAAAGCAACCACCTGCTGTGTCATATGTGAATGCTCACCAATAGTGTCACCCTTGGGTAATGAAGTCCTGAGCATAGTGCTGAACTGGAGATGATGTACAATTAGGAGTCAGACACAATTCCATCACTACCCTCTTTACGATAACCCCAGCTAAGGCCACTGATTAGCCTGTGAAGAACATCAGGGACCCACACAGCCATTCACACAAGTAATCACTGCCCTGACTCCTGCATTACCAACTTGCTGCATCACTGTATGGCTGACAAGGCAATACATGTCCCTCCAATCTTGATGTGGAGGCAGGTAGACATGTGAAATTGGCAACACACCCCTTTCCCCAGGACACAGCATGCTAGGCACTGCATGACACAACCCCACACTCTCCGGCACATACTGTAGCAGTTCAACTTCTTGTGTGCCCCCCACTGCACTCTCACTCCCACTCTGGAAGACCTACCATGACATTTGGAGCACCATATAGCCTTGGATACTGGGTGAGCCCCTCGTCCACTAGGACCTCCAGCTCCTTGCTGGTGAAGGGACTGGCACAGATCTTCTCAGTCCTCAACATCACTGTGGCCAGGAGACAGCAGCAGCAGCAGTTGGTGGTGAGGGGTCTCAGGCAGCAGGCTCTGGAGACAGGAGCAGCAGCAGTTGGTGGTGACTGGTCTCAGGCAGCAGGCTCTGGAGACAGGAGCAGCAGCAGGTGACGGTGAGGGGTCTCTGGCAGCAGGCTCTGGAGACAGGAGCATCAGCAGCTCTGTGAGCTGGGGAAATGTGAGGCTCTTTCCCACACATACATCGCCCCCTGGGGTCATTTCAGTGGTTCTAAGCTGCTGAAATTGGTGTTCCAGGTCAGCCTTTCCCAAATGCATCCAATGACTGGCTCCGCAGTGGCGGAGCACGCCTACTGCGATTTTCAAAATTGCATTAGGGTACCGCAATTGCGGTTCCCATTGGCTGTAATGGCATGGTCCATGGCGGTGACACACCGCACGGGTCAGGTGAGTGCTACCACGGTGGTGCATCTTTCAAATGCATCCAATGACTGGCTGTAATGGCATGGTCCATGGCGGTGACACACCGCTGGTGCCAGGCAGTAGTTACCACGATTTGGGTGCCATACATTGATATGGCTGAGCGGGATTTGGGTGGCAGAGCATGCCAACCACCATTTGAGATTGTGTGTATGCCTATCACTACCACGATTGTGTGTTGGGCATTGGTGGTGACACACCGCTGGTGCCAGGCAGAAGTTACTGCGATGTGGGTGCCATACATTGATATGGGTGACCGGGATTTGGGTGGCGGAGCATGCTAACCGCCATTTGAGATTGCAATTGTGTGTTGGGCATTGGTGGTGACATACAGCTGGTCCCACGCGGTAGTTACCGCAATTTGGGTGCCATACATTGATATGGGTGACCGGTATTTGGGTGGCGGAGTGTACAAACTGCCATTTGAGATTGTGTATATGCCTATCACTATGACGATTGTGTGTTGGGCATTGGTGGTGACACTCCGCTGGTGCCGGGCAGAAGTTACTGCGATTTGGGTGCCATACATTGATATGGGTGACCGGGATTTGGGTGGCGGAGCATGCTAACCGCCATTTGAGATTGTGTATATGCCTATCACAGCCACAATAGTGTGTTGGGCATTGGTGGTGACACACCGCTTGTCCAAGGCGGTAGCTATCATAATTTGGGTGCAATACATTGCTATGGGTGACCTGGATTTGGGTGGCGGAGCACTTTGATAGCACCTATGGACACATCATGATGTTTCAATGGCCAATGGGCAGTTATCAACAGTACACAGTGGCCACATGATTAATGGCACATCATTGTGCACACAATGTAACATTTACCCCACTGATGACTGTACATGCCATGTTTGTGTATGGGATTTTGGACATTTGGATGTACTCCCTCACATGTCACTTGTGATATTGATGTGCATGTACACAGAACGGTGGTGTGCTGTACTCTCCAATGTGTACACATGTCAATGTGTGAAAGTGCTGGGGAAATCACAGTGAAGTCTGTCTTAGTGAACAATGTGCAGATTTAACGTCTACTTTTCTTGGCTCATGCACATACTTGTCAATAAACGCACATTCTTGGGTTATTGTGTTGTTGTTGTGTGCCATGATCAACTTATGCCTGAAGATGTTGCAGGTACAGCTGCTAGTTATGAGACAGTCGTGTTGCTGTTGCACACATATGCTGTATAAAATACTCTCAGGACTGCTCATGCTAGATGGGGCCATTTCTCTTTGTGCATTCTCATAGTCGATGTTGTTTCGGAGGTACTTGCTGTGTGAAAGGGGACAAGTGTACGAGCAGTGTAGCTGAAGGTGTCCCTACATGTAAGCTGGTCTGTAACTCAGATGTGATGACAGTCATTGTTGGCGTAGTGTCAGTCAAAATGTAAGATGTTGTACACATCTCATGGTGTATTGCATTGACATGTGTCCACTTTCATCTCAACTAGGAGGAGACCAAATCTGCATCGTCCCTTCACAGTGCTGGCAGACATGGAGAATGAGGAGGTCATCCTGAAATTCCGTCTGGATGGAGCCACCCTACAAAACCTATGTGCTGTGTTGGAGCCCCACCTGCAGCCTCGCAGAGCATATCCAACTGCTTTCACCCCAACGTATAAGGTGTTGGCGTCCCTGCATTTTTTTGCCACTGGATCAATCCAGCACACGGTGTCCAGCGCAGGTGGGATGTTGCAACCTATGTTCAGCATGGTGCTGCATGATGGCCTGTCCGCTATGATGATCTACAAGGACATATATCTCCATTTCCCTGGGGGGCATGAATTGGCTGCTGTGAAGGGAGATTTTTATGCCCTTGAACACATCCCCCATGCTGTTGGTGCCATTTATTGCACCCATGTGGGGCTTGTTCCACCCCAGGCACGTGAGCAAATCTACAGGAATCGTAAATATTTCCAATTCATAAATGTGCAAGTGGTGTGCCAGGCGGATATGATCATCTCGCACGTGTGTGCCAAATATCCAGCCTCAGCCCATGACTCACACTTCCTGCGTAACAGCCTTGTACCCCAGCTGATGGCTAATCTGCTTCCAGAGCGTGCATGGATTGTGGGTCAGTATGCATGGTCAAAAGCATGCTGTGAGTGGGACATGGTGCCCTCTGCCACAGTAACATTACAAGGTTTCCCTGTTTTTCTCACACCTAGGTGACTCTGCATATTCCAACCGTCCTTGGTTCCTGAACCCACTGAGGAATCCCAGGACACCAGCTGAAGTCCGTTACAATGATGCCCATGGGAGGACACGTCGTGTGGTGGAGCATACTTTTGGTCTCCCGAAGTCACGATATTGCTGCCTGGACAAGACCAGCGGTACACTGAAGTACTCTCCTAGGAAGGTGTGTCAGATTGTACTGGCATGCTGCATGCTCCACAACCTTGCCATTCGCAAGGAGATCCCCCTGCTCCTGGATACTGATGAGCAGCCAAGGCCCCAGCCTGCAAACCAACCTGTGTCCAGTGACGAGGATAGTGGAGAGGAGGAAGGTGTCGACCTGAGTCAACAGCTCATCACCTGTTACTTCACTTGTATGTGTGTGACGTTGTACAATGGACTCATTGTGTGGTGATGTTGCTGTTGTTGTCAAGGTGTATGTGAGCTTTGTGACTGCAGACAGTTGTTGACTCAGTGGTGGCTGAGAATGTTTCCAGGACAGGGTATTTTGGTACATTTACAGGATGTGTATGTTGGCACCGTTGCTCATTGTGATGTGGGCATGATGGATTAGTTTGATGGTAAGTGTTGTGTGATGTCTGTGATGCCACACCCAGACAAGTGAATGTTGTTTTTGTTGTGTTTTCCTAGGTCCCTTCAGCCTCTCCTTGCCTACATACATTCAATGCTCCTGGTACATTGTAATCATGGTAGAGACGGCACATCCTGGAATAAACACAGAGCAGAGACAACAACACGTATGTAAGGAGTATTTATTTACAATGGTGACATGTGAGGGGGACATTTACATTGAGGTGATTAGTGAAGCAGTGAGTTGACAGTTATGGTAAATGAGAAAATCAAGTAGTCACCACATTGATGTGGTGACCAAGTCCAACAGACAGATGCCATTCACAAGGCAGAGTGGGTAAGGACAGTCCAATAAAGTCAATGCAGTATTGAAGAGGGTTGCCATCATTGCTGGTTCTGTGACTGGCGTTTGGCAGGTGCTTTGCCATGGGATACTCCCTGGGATTTCTTAGGACGGCCCCTTCATCGTTTGGTGGGGGGCCTTTGCTGCGGGCCTGTGGGGTCTGAGGCTCATCCCTCTCTGTGGCCGCAGGGGAGGATGTTGAACTGTCATCCTGCAGCCCACCAGAGGGAGGTGGAAGTGTTGGTTGTGGCGCAGGCCTGGCTCTCAGTACCGCCACTAGCTGCCCCAAGAGGTCCACAATTTGGCCCATGCGAGTGTCCATGAATCTCATCAGCAGAAGGAGCTTGCATGAATCTTCCTCAGTCCCGCCCCTTCGTCCCTGGGCCTGTTCATAGGCTCCAAGGACTCTGGTGATGTTGTTCAGGGCTCTGATCCCAGTATCAGGTTGTCTTTGTTGTAACCTTGCCCTCCCACCTGCCCTGCTGCCACGAACCTCTTGCCTCACCACTGTAGGCACCCGTATCCTCTCCTTGCCCTCCTCAGTTGGTGGTGTGGAGTGGTCATCCTCTGGGACAGGGAGGGTGTTGCAGGCATCACTGGTGGTGGTGGGGTTGGTGGTAGATGCACAGGCTGTTACAGCAGGGGTCTGCGGATGAGGTGGTATTGCTGCAGATGTGGTGGGGGGACGATGTCCACTGGCACACCAGATGGGCCGGCATCAAGCTCCACGTCCTCAGAATCCCGAAAGTCAACATCCAAGAGTCCATGATTCCGGGGGGGGGGGAGACTGGCTCTGCAGGTTGCTGGTGTTGTCCTCTGCAGTCAGTTCTTGGTCACCTGTGGGACAGAGGGGAAATGGTCATTGAGGTACACCCCTCAAGCTTGGTGTTAGATATATCTTATTCACAGGTTATACACCACACAGTTTACTAGTTTGCACATTGTTTGTAAGCACACTACTGTGCATCCTGACATGATGTTGCAGTACATGCATTACTTGTCCATGGTGTGACGTGTCAAGAAATACCATGCGCCATATGTATATTTTATGGTTACAGAGGACAGGTTGTCATCTACCGACTAGGGCCATGATGACTTTATGTGAAGCATCTTTGTTGATTACTCTACCTGGCAGATGTTACATCTGAGCATGGACTGCCCATTGTTATCTCATGCATTCCTTTGTCATGTCATGTGCAAATCTCCATTTGTACTACAGCCCATGCTTGCTTTGTTTTCATATTGTTTTTGCTGCTCTGCCCCCATGGCACTTTCACATGGCATTCAGTGCTGTGCATGATTGTGCACACACTTTCTTCAACATGGGAATTATTGAGTAACACTCTGGTTGCTGTGACAGTTAAATTCGCTTATCTGTCTGCACACTGTAAGTAGCAATTGGATCTGTGTGAAGTTTTGTGGGATGTGAGGGCCGGTGTTGTAATATGGCACCATGCTTTTTGGGAGGAATGGCTGGGTGCATGCAATGGCTACTTACCTGTTCTGCTTTCACATTTGGGTGGGATTTGTAAAACATCTCTGTGTGTGTGTGGTAGTGGGCTCCATCCTGCTGGGGGGGACAAGAGAGCATAAGATGGCTGCCTACCTGTTAGTTTGTAGTGAGCAGTGCAATGGCTGCCACATGTATCAGGGTGGGAGCTAGTGTTCCATCTTGATGGGCTGGGGAACAAGGGGACATGGTGGGAGTAGTAGTGCAGGCCTCCCAGCCACAAACCGAACAACCTTGGTAACTGGCTACCTACCTGTTAGTTTGTTTTTAGTGATACAATGGCTGCCACATGCATCTGGGTGGGAGGGAGTGCTCCATCTTGATGGGCTGGGGAACAAGGGGGCATGGTGGGAGTAGTGATGCAGGCCTCCCAGCCACAAACAGAACAACCTTGGTAAATGGCTCGTACAATTTTTTGTAGTGATACAATGGCTTCCAAATGCATATGCGGGGAATGTTACATCCTGCTCAGGTGTGTGACAGGGGGCCTGGTGGGAGTTGTTGTGCAGGCCTCCCAGCCCCACACAGCCCTCCCAGGGAAGATGGCTACCTACTTGTTAGGTGAGAGTGAACCATACAATGGCTGACACATGTTTATTTGGGTGGGGAGTGCTCCATCCTGTTCAGGGGTGGGACAGGGGGGCCTGTTGGGAGCTGTAGTGCTAGCCTGACACACATCCCTGTTAAGATAGCTACCTACCTGTAAGTTTGGTTGGTGAGATACAATGGCTTCCAAATGCTTCGGGGGGAGTGCTACACCCTGCTCAGGGTGTGACAGGGGGCCTGTTGACAGTTGTTGTACAGGCCTCACAGCCCCAAACAGCCCTCCCATGGAAGATGGCTACCTGCCTGTTAGTTGAGGATGAATCATACAATGGCTGCCAACTGCTTCTGGGTTGGTGTGGAGTGCTCCAGCCTGCTCAGGGGTGGGACAGGGGCATGGTGGGAATTGTAGTGCTGGTTGCCTGGACACATACAACCCTGTAAATGTTGGCTATCTTTGTGGTGATTCAGATGTAGTGAATGTTACATCTGTTGGACATGTGTTGGGTTTTGTGGTGCATTTGGATATACTTCGGCCTTTGAGATGTGGCTTTGTAGTTGTCCTGGACAGTACATAGCTGTGTAATGGTCTACATTTGTTTGTACTTACCAGCCTGCACTCCCTCGGCTATTCCTGTGAGACTCTCTGGATGTAGTATGGCAAGCACCTGCTCCTCCCATGCAGTGAATGTTTTGGGTGCAATGGGAGGGCCACCGCCAGTCCTCTGAGCCAGCTCTCGGTTCTTGCTTCTCTTCTGTTTGACAACCCTCTTCAAGTCATGCCACTCTTCATGATTTCCTTTTTTGATCACGGGGTGGTCCCTACTGCATTGACCTTATTGACTATTCTTGCCCACATTTGTGCTCTTGGTGTCTGTTGGACCAGGATACCAAACACTTGTGGTTCTACTCTGATTGTCTCATCTACCATGACTGTCAACTCGCTCTCTGTGAATTTGAGCATTTTCTGTGTTGCCATGGTGTGTGATGTGCAAAGGGGTTATAGGTGCAGGGGTATCAGTGGTGGGGGGTGTGGTGATGTGTATGGTGTGTGATATACAGGGGAGTTAGAGGTGTAGGTGTGAAAGTGGTGGTGGTGCTGTGCGTGGTGTGAGTAGTGATGGTGTGTTGATTTGCCTCTCCTTTGTGCTCTGGTGTTGGGCCCTTCAGTTATGGAGCATTGCAAAGGATTGTGGTCAGGGAAGGGGCTGGTTTTATACTCAGCTATGTTGGTGTGTCGAAATGGGGTTTTGCTGTCAGGTGTGTAGTGTGGGTTGTCCTGGGATTTGTATTTTTGTAGTTACCTTGTGGTTGTGTCATTGGGGTGTGTTGGGTGTTTTTGGGGGCATGGTTAGTTTGCTGTGTGCACTTTGTGGCCTTTTTGTCAGTTTTTTATGTCGACCAAAATATTTGTCACGGAGCGTCTGCAGCAGTGGCTATGCTGCAGTTCTTCCGCCGGCTCTCATACACACTTATTATTCATCACTGTTTGTGACCGCGGCAGTCGGAAACAGCGGAGCATACTGCAGTCACATCGGGAATATCCTAATTTTCCGTGCGGTGTCTCCGCTATCATGGCGGCGGTTTGGTGATGTTCTGCCGCAAATACGACCGCCTCAGACGGATTTTAGCCTTCTCTGCTCACTACGGGCGTTTTTTCGTTGCCTCATTCCGCCGCGTTCCGATTTTTTGGGCGGCTGATCCTAATTGTACTGCCGGTTTTTCCGCAGCACAGGCAGACTGTTGATTTCCGCTACCATGGCACTCGGGGTGGCTTTCCGACCGCCATACTAATGGGTCCCATAGCAAGAAATGAGAGACTTTAGAGAACAACGTGAGACATAATAACCTGAGAATATTAAATATCCTGGAAGGGGTCGAAGGTCACATAAGAGTGGGCGGAACTCACTAAGTTGCCCTCCAGGGAGTTCTGTGGAGTCACCTAAAAACTCTGTGCAATTCCACTGAGTTCTGTGACTGGTGGAATTCCTTCTAAATAAAATAAAACACTGTCTAAATTAAATATTTTCATCATTTTATAATGCAGAGCCTTTTCTATCTATCCACTAGATGGTGGTTACAACCATGCAAAAGTATTGTGCATTGAGAAACATGTCATCTCTTTCACGAGCGCTTCATTATTTCATTTGCATATGTTTGCACTTTGCATGGGATGCGATGATGAAGCAGGGTTTATGTAGCTAGTAAGGATTTTCATCACTCATAGATCAGGCAAGAAGTAAGAACCCAATAACCATATGAGATTGTGACCTCTTCAGTATAGGTGTAGGCTGAAAATAAAAGCTACACTGCCAAAATAACAATGTAAAAAACACCCTAAACTTAAACAGGTAAGTACAAACATATTGAAAAAAAATATATTGATGTAAAAAGTATAGTTGTACAAAATATCGAATTATATATATATATATAAAATTAAATGATAAATAATAAATATGTTAAATAATAGAATTAATATTAAAAAATACAGTAATTTAATATACATTTTAAAAATAATAAATACACAAATTAAAAAAGTTAAACACACATACATAATAATTGATATATATACTTTAAAACAATTATTAAACTATGAATTTTAATGTATTTCATAATTTTAAAATGATATAAAAATTTACAAATATACATATATATATATATATATATATATATATATATATATATATATATATATATATATATATATATATATTCACTGAAAAAACCATAGGTTATAGACATATATAGTTAGGAATTAGCATTTAAAAAACCTTATTTTACTCACACAAAACCATTGAAATTCCATATATAGTTAGTTGCACTAACTATATATCGCGCACCCGCAATCCACTGCTGATGATGTCACATATTACATCATTCATGACATGGTCAGTGACATCACTGATGACATCACTGATGACATCTCAAATGACATCACTGATGACATCACTGATGACATCATCCAGTGACTGTGTGTTTCTGTAAAGTTTAAATATGTTTTACATATTGAAGAATGAGTAGATGTATAAGTGTCTGGACGAAGGATTTAGTAGGTGCATGACTGAATGTATGAGTGAGTGATTAAATGTGTCTCACTGAGTGCATGGGTTAGTGACTAAACTGTCTTAATTTGTGCATCATTATGTCTGTTGTTCTGTAAACTGCTGCATGTGTTGATCAGTAGCTATATGATTAACTATATGGGTTATTGATTGATTATCCAAGTATTTGTATGGGAGACTGAGTGTGTGTGTGGCTGGCTGGGAGGTGTGTGACTCTGTGCAGATCAATGTGTACTTGTATCAATGATTGTATAAGAAAGTAAGTATGTGTTAGTATATGTTTGAAAATGTAAGGTGCTCTATGTTTAACTGTATAGACAAGAAAATGGAAGTGTGATTGATTCTTTACAGGACTGACTAGGTGTGTGAGTAACTCCATGGATGAGTGGCAGAGTGTGAGTGTCTGTATAGGTGTATGAGTGCATATGATAGTGTTGTAAAGATGAGTGATTGTATGTATGAATGATTGTATGGGTGAATGAGTGAATGTGTGTGTAGACGTAGGAATCAGTGAGTGCGTATGTAGTAACTAGTATTGGTGTGTCAATGGTTTCAAAAATTATACTCTGTATTTAACACTGCGTGAAACAGAGGTTATATTAAAATGTGAGGAGATGCATTGTATTGTCACATGAATGATATCATCAGTGATGTGGTCATTGATGTCAAATGAGATGTCATCAGTGATGTCATCAGTGATGTCATTTGAGATGTCATCAGTGATGTCATCAGTGATGTCACTGACCATGTCATGAATGATGTAATATGTGACATCATCAGCAGTGGATTGCGGGTGCGCGATATATAGTTAGTGCAACTAACTATATATGGAATTTCAATGGTTTTGTGTGAGTAAAATAAGGTTTTTTAAATGCTAATTCCTAACTATATATGGTCTATAACCTATGGTTTTTTCAGTGAATTTTCAAGGTTTTGTAAATGCTAATTCCTAACTATATATGGTCTATAACCTATGGTTTTTTCAGTGAATTTCAATGGTTTTTTAATAGCAAATATCATAAGCTGTCGAATGTCAAGTACGTGGTAAGTGAAAACATTTTCGTGTTTATGCACACTGATCTGCTTTGAATGGTGCCCCCCCCCCTCATTTCTATTAGGAGTACTCTCTCTTTGCAGATAGTGAAAGGTAGTTAACGCAGGCCTTTGCCCCCGTTGTAATCCTTCGTGCCTGCTTCTCTCTCCATTTGATTGATTGTTATCCAAGTATTTACTATTTTAGAATTAGTTCTCTTTGGTTCATTCTCTATTTACAAACAAACACAGAGTCGCAATACTCTGTTTAGTCTTTGCAGATAACGAAAAATCGTGTAAAAAAAAAGAAAAAGAATCGAGTAAAATCAGTAGGCCACTAATGGGATCTCTTTTTGACCTCGCTAAAATAGAAACATTAGGAACAACCCCTCATAACAAATACAAAACTAGTGAGATGAACTGAACTCCACACAATGATGGCTGCAAAACAGCTCGGCTCCGCCACCCACCCCGCCCAAAATAACGATAAAGAGCGGCTGCCATGATTGGTTGCGGAATGGCCACAACGGAGCTACGAAATGGTGGTGCTCTCATGCTAACCCCAGCTTCAGTCTGAAACATCCAGAAACACTGTAGACTACCAATTCGATCAGTTCCGGTAGCGCCCCAATGTAACCCGGTAGACAAGAACTAGCCCTCCCCTCTTTGACTGATGGTTCTTGTTGCCTGTCCCTTCTGTTGTCATTTAACAGAACTATTTAGCCTGCTGAAAGGGGTTGTGTTTCGACCGCTGGTTGGTGGAGACATTTTGACTATATTCTGGACCTGCGTTGTCGCGTAATGCGTCATATGACGCGCCGCGTTAGCGCATCCGGAAGTCATCCGGGGCGCGCAGCGCGTAACGTAAGCATAACAAGTCATGTGACTTGTTAATAAAACTTTTCATTGGTTCATTTTACTTTTCTTATTCTAATGATGAAAGCCTTGGTCATATCACCTAAAAATTACGCTTTTAATTACTTCCGAACATTATTTTTTCTTAAATATATGTTATAATGTTCCAGGCTAATGTACTTTCCCGGAAATTTTACAACTGTCCTGCAAGTAAAATATATTCTTTTTTCGAGAAAAAGAGCGTTTCTTCATCCCATGACGGAGCCGTTGAGCAAAAGAGGGTCGACCTGCTGTCTTAGTCGCCGATACGCCTGAATATGAGATTCTTATCGATCACTTTATGTTGCAGGAATAGAAAACACAACAGCCCTTGACCATTTATCTTTACTGCGTTCCTTCGTATTATACCTTTTACCCTTCATGTAATTGGTCTGCTTTATTTCACTTGCCTTTTAATGATTCTAAAACAGTGACTATTATTAAAAACTTTACCAATGTATATACTACTACCATGTTTTCTTTTAAAAACCTTTATTGTGAAAATTTCATTATACAAATACGAGCCTATAACCACGTGGGCCTGCCACGCAGCAAACTGTAATCGTATATGATGAATAGACATTTACACTGTAGAGGAACGTAACGGGCGGGCCATTAGGTTGCAAGAACTAAGGTGTGTAACAGTTACGGAATCGGTGGACGTACATTTTATAATTAAAATACGACAGGGCCAGTTACAATAAAATTATCTAGATATACATTTGCGGGCAAGTACCATGGGTGACGTTAATTCGAATTTTCAACAGTACAGTAATCAATAACACATCAGAACTTAATATCAATAGGGATGTCGAAATATTCAATCAATTCTCGTCCCCGCCCGCCATGTGCTTCAAAACTGCATACGTATCTCGTGATTTCAAGGTTCTGCAACCAGTACACAACAAGGAGTTACGAGTCCCATTTATTCCGGCGCCATTTTGGGCGAGGACGGGCAGGTCCAGGATATAGTCAAAATGTCTCTACCAACCATCGACTATGATGATGTTCATATGCTGTATTTATTAGAGTAACACTCATCTGTCCACATGAAATTAATTTACCACAATCTAAACATGTCATTTTAATCTTTCCAAAGTTCTTCTAAATATTTGGGACCGTTTCCCTTGCCTCTGAAGCTCTCAGTGCCACTTCTTTGATGAATGTACTAGCAGGTCAGGGGTTCTCCTCCAAATCTCTCTTTTATGCAGCACTATAATTAATTGGTGCCACCTCTCCATATGACGATGCATGGTATAGTTACCACAACTATATTTTTTTTCGGTTCCTCTGGAGAGTTCATCGTGGCAGATGAAGCGTGTAACGTACCGGGCATTTACCTTTTTTTGCATGTACAGGAAAGGAAAAAAAAATCGAGCGTCCGAGTTCTAAGGTGTCCCAGGGCCATTTTAGTGGACCAGGCCCAAATCCAAAGAACAGGCCGCCATTTTGAGAGTCCTCTTGCAGCCGCCTGTCGCTATAGCATCAAGAGCAGCCGAAACTCAGCTGAATGGCAACTGAAACGGTAAATGGGCGCCCCACTACATTTCAGCATTGTAGGATGACCACACCAGTGTAGCAACTTGCTAGACATCACCTCGGTGCCATCCGGATCTCTGCGCCCCACTGCGGATGAAGTGCCTCTCAACTATGAAACCACCACGGTGACATCCGGATCTTGGCGCGTTGTGCTGCCTTCGGCCTATTCGCACATCGGTCCGCTACTGACGCCATCTCACAGGCTAATGGGGTGACCCACGCCGAGTTTCAGCATTGTAGGATGACCACACCAACTTGCTAGACATCACCTCGGTGGTATCTTCCATACAGAAAATATTGTTACGCTGCCTTTGGCCCCATTCGCACATCAGTCCGCAACTTAGACATCACCTCGATGCCATCCGGATCTTGGCATCTCAGCGCCTTGTGGTGTCAGTCAGAAAATATTGTTGCGCTGCCTTTGGCCCCATTCGCACATCAGTCCGCTACTGACACCATCTCACAGGCCAATAGGGCGCCCCACGCCGACTTTTACCATTGTACGATGGCCACACCAGTGGCACAACTTGCTAGACATCACCTCGGTGCCATCCGAATCTTGGCATCTCAACGCCTAGTGGTATCTTCCATACAGAAAATCTTGTTACGCTACCTTTGGCCCCATTTGCACATCGGTCCGCAACTTAGACATCACCTCGGTGCCATCCGGATCTTGGCATCTCAGCGCCTTGTGGTGTATTCTCTTCAGAAAATATTGTTGAGCTGCCTTTGGCCCCATTCGCACATCGGTCCGCAACTTACACATCACCTCGGTGCCATCCGGATCTTGGCATCTCAGCGCCTTGTGGTGTCTTCTACTCCGAAAATATAGTAGAAAATATTGTTGCGCTGCCTTTGGCCCCATTCACACATCAGTCCGCTACTGACACCATCTCACAGGCCAACAGGGCGCCCCACGCCGACTTTTACCATTGTACGATGGCCACACCAGTGCCACAACTTGCTAGACACCACCTCGGTGCCATCCGGATCTTGGCATCTCAGCGCCTTGTGGTGTCTTCAAATCAGAAAATATTGTTGCGCTGCCTTTGGCCCCATTCGCACATCGGTCCGCTACTGACGCCATCTCACAGGCCAACGGGGCGCCCCACGCCGACTTTCAGCATTGTAGGATGGCCACACCAGTGCGGCAACTTACTAGACACCACCTCGGTGCCATCCAGATCTTGGCGCGTTGTGCTGCCTTCGGCCTATTCGCACATCGGTCCGCTACTGACGCAAACTCACAGGCCAACGGGGCGCCCCACGCCGACTTTCAGCATTGTTGGATGGCCACACCAGTGCGGCAACTTACTAGACACCACCTCGGTGCCATCCGGATCTTGACGCGTAGTGAAGCTGCAGCAGCTGCAAATAAGCTTCAGACAGTGTTACAACCGCTGCTCAGAACTCTCAACTATGACACCACCTCGGTGCCATCCGGATCTTGGCGCGTTGTGCTGCCTTCGGCCTATTCGCACATCGGTCCGCTACTGACGCAAACTCACAAGCCAACGAGGCGCCCCACGCCGACTTTCAGCATTGTAGGATGGCCACACCAGTGCTGCAACTTGCTGGACACCACCTCGGTGCCATCCGGATCTTGGCGCGTTGTGTTGCCTTCGGCCTATTCGCACATCGGTCCGCTACTGACGCCGCCTCACGTGCCAACGTATTTTCTCCTAATTTTACACCCTATGCCGCATAACAGGTCATGTGACTTGTTTATAAAACTTTTCATTGGTTCATTTTACTTTTGGTTTCCTAATGATGGAAGGCTTGATCATGTGACCTAAAAACAACACTTTTCATAGGATGAAAACTTTTTTTTTTCCCCAAACGATGAAAGCCCCACCTTGTTTCTGGATGTTTCAGACTGAAGCTGGCGTCAGCATGAAAGCACCACCATCTCGTAGCTCAGTCGTGGTCATTCCGCGAGCAATCATGGCAGCCGCTCCCCACCAGAAGCCTGCAGGAGTCGGAGCCCCCAAAACTTTTGATGAATTCTCAAGGCGGAGGGGACGCTTTCGAGAATGAGGTCCAAGACCTAGCAGACAAGCGTCCGATTTCCAAGGTGTCCCAGGGCCATTTCAGTGGACCAGGCCCAAAAAGGAAACAGCCTGCCGCCATTTTGAGAGTCCTGTGACAGCCGCCTATCGCTGCACCGCAAGAGTGGGCGCAACTCAGCTGAATTGCGGCTTTTGACACAGTGGACCAAAAACGGACAGAATGGCAACTGAAACGGTAAAGGGGCGCCCCACTACAACAGACGAGACTCCACCTGGAGAGGCCCGTTCACGCCGCCTCCCCCGGGGCGCTCCACGCCGTTATTCGGAGCAGCATTGTAGGATACCAAAACCAGTGCGGCAACTTACTGGACATCACCTTGGTGCCATCGTTCTGCTGCCTTGGAACTATTCGCGCAACAGTTTGCTACTGATGACCCACCCCCCGCGATGCCCCATGCCGTTATTTGCTGGGTGGCAACTTACTAGACATCACTTTCGTGTCATCTAGATTTCGGCGCGTTCTGCTGCCTTGGAACTATTCGCACAACAGTTTGCTACTGATGACCCACCCCCCGCGACGCCCCACGCCGGAAATCTGGACGTTGTGCTGCGTTGGGACTATTCGCACAGCCGACCGCTACTTCGTTGTTTTTCCCTAAAAATGTTTATATGTTATTACTATTTTTGTTTTCTTGTATATATTTATAAATTATTAAAGTTTTATAATCTTACTACTTTGTCGGAGTGCTATATATTTTTAATGTGACACATAATTGTAAAAACTTTGATGTACAAAGAGTCATCCCTGGAATCTTCCGCTTCAGGCTCGGTCCCCTCCCCAATCACAATACAGGATGGTTTTCAGATAATAGCAACGCTTCTGCTGTGACGGATCTCATCAAGTGTGGGCCTTGATCTACTATAACTCCTTTGAAGAGGGGTGATTCTTTACAGCTGTGGCCATAAACTACATCTGCAGGGCTAGCTGATACCCTAGGACCAGCCTGGACAATCGGACACAGAGGAAAAGGAGTGTCAGAGGGTGCGGTAGTGAATAGGGCGAAAGGGAGGTGTCGGGCGGGCACAGGGTGTGATTCTCAGGGAACAGCAGCGCAGATGGGGGAGGTTTATTACCCATGCATAAGACAGAGAGCGGGGGTGACCACTGCCTGGGGGAGATGCTTGCGAGGGTGGGGAGCCATGCTAAGGATCGACAGCGTGCACAGAGTGGGTCTGGTCAAGGCATATAAAATGGCTGCCGTGCACGACAAAAGTGTGGCATTTGAAAAAAGACAAGATGGCGCAGACAATGTTTTTCAACACTTCCTGATTTCCTTCGAATCGAACGTTAACAGACGTTGGGGCATATTACCAAAGTTAAGCGATATTTATCCCTAACGATGCTTAGCAACGATTTTTTTACCGTCAGAAATTATCGCAGATAAACCTTGCTATTATCAAGGTTTATCGGAAATACGATAAAAAACGACCGCAATGCATTAATATCGCTGAAAACTCAGCGATATTCATGCATTACCGAGCTAATGCTCTTAGCCATGTTATCCACCTCCCATTGGATAACATGGCTAAGAACTGCTCAGGGCAGGTGGTAGCTTTTAGAGATATTCGCCCTTATCTCGAATATTTCCAAAAGTTGATAATAGGAGATAGCGATGTTAGCGACTGTTTCCAGTCGCTAACATCTTGGCATGCCCACTTTGCATGTCATTAGTGATAAATATCACTCACATGCAAAGTGGGGCCCAAGATGGTCGCTATCTTCTACTAGCCGTCGCTAACTGGTGTTAGCAACAGCTAGGTAATACACATATAATTTTATCTCCGCGAAGCGGAGCGCTGTTACAGATATATATCTTGTTTCTGAACGTTAATTTCTCAAAATGCACTGAAGCACATATATTGAGACCTAGCAAAGGCACATCGGGCTACCAGTCCCTACAATTTTGCCAAGTTTCGTGCAAATCCATTCAGCTGTTCGATCCTACCGAGAGACAAGATGGCGGCCGCTACGGACTGTTTGGAATGTTTACAGACACCGGAGAGCCAATCAGCTTCGCTTCGCAAAGCTCCGTAACGCGAAAAGTACGCGAAGCGGTGCGCTGTTACAGATATATACCTTTTTTTGAACGTTAATTTCTCAAAATCCACTGGAGCACATATATTGAGATCTAGCAAAGGCACATCGGGCTACCAGTCCCTACAATTTTGCCAAGTTTCGTGCAAATCCATTCAGCTGTTCGATTATTATTATTTTTATTTTTTTTTGCCCCGCGGGGCCCTTTTAAAACCTCCACATCAAACCTAGGGGGTGAGCGACAATGTACTATGCCCCCTTATGGTCATTTGCCCCTTCGCTTTGGCCTCCTCTTGTCTCTCGATCCTACCGAGAGACAAGATGGCGGCCGCTACGGACTGTTTGGAATGTTGACAGACGCCGGAGAACCAATCAGCTTCGCTTCACAAAGCTCCGTTGCGCGAAAAGTCCGCGAACCAGAGCGCTGCCCGGTCCGCTGTTACAGATATATATCTTTTTTTAAACGTTAATTTCTCAAAATCCACTGGAACACATATATTGAGACCTACAAAAGGCACATCGGGCTACCAGTCCCTACAATTTTGCCAAGTTTCGTGCAAATCCATTCAGCCGTTCGGGCTAAAAGTGAGGCCAACCGCCCTATGGAAATTAACATGGGAAAAACGCGTTTTGGGACCCCCCTTTTTTCTCGGCCCCCCCTTGACGAACCCCCCCCCAAATTTTCAAGGGCTGCTCAGAAACAAAATGTGCCATTTTCCTGAAAATTTCAGCCAATTCCGTCGACAAACGCCAAAGTTATTAGACATAGAATTTTCAAAAAACCCATAGAGAAAAAATCCTAACTATATATACCTACTGGCGACCGCCAGTAGGTAATATATATATATATATATATATATATATATATATTTAAGCTCCCTCGTTTGCACCCACTTCACGCACTCAAGGACGGGTGCTTCTGCGGACGGTGCCTTCCGCAATAGATTACAGCTCTCACTTATCTCGTTTTTCGAAGAAAAGAGGAAGCACTCTCAGGAGCGGGTTCAAAGCTTTATTACAAAACCCACAGCGACCAGACGCGTTTCGGCGTGTTGCCTTTATCGATGGTAAAATGCGCTTCTGAGGCGGCCATTTTTATTTCCCGTTCCCACGTGATAATTAACATAAAGAAAGGACATTTCAATGTAAATTATCTCATGACAGGCGAACACAACATTGCATTTCATCCCGCTTAATCGTACACGTACCATGTGATTATCACAAAATTACGTTACAATAGATACAGCCCAGAATGGGCTTTCGACCAGGCGCACTTTCCATAGTTACTGTCCTTCTATCAAGCCCTGGATGGGCTCTATCTGTATGGAATTCATTTATATCTCAACCAGAGATGTGCCCACATACACATATATACAACATATAATCACATTTCCTAAGACGTTCAGTTACAATTATCATCTACAGACATTGATCAATGCTTTACCCAGAGCCCTACTGTATTTACCGCTTTCCCAGGTGTCCTGCTAGTTCTTCATGGGTATTAAGACCGTCCGGGTGTTTAGTTTGTAGGTCGATGATGTAGGGAGATTCTAGTCTTCGCAACGTCATTAGCCTATCGCCTCCCCTTGGGTGTATTGGAACATGGTCCAGTATGTAAAACCTTAACTTTTCCCTATCACTTTGGTGCTTCAACTGGAAGTGACGGGCTACTGGATAGGTCATATCACAGTTCTTTATGACCCTACAATGTTCAAGAACTCGTTTTTTGGTCTCATTGATGGTACTTCCGATATACTGAAGTTCGCAAGGACATACCAAACAGTATACCGTATACGGTGTGCTACAGGTTAGGAATTTCTTGATCTTTTTGGGATTTGTCATACCTGGAACTTTGTATGAGGATACTTTCTTGCTATTGGAGCACGCCTTGCATTTACCACAGGGAAATAAACCATTTAGGTTCATTGATAGTTGAGCCGAGGACTTTTTCCCTTGATAACTGCTCGTGAGCGTATCCCTCAATAATCGTGCCTTTCTGAAAGTCAGTAAGGGTTGTGGAGGGATGTCCAGACCTATCACTGGATCCAATTTTAATAGGTTCCAGTTTTTCCTAAAAATTTGCTTCAATCTCCCTGCGTCATCTGAGAAGGTTGTAATCATTCTGAATTTCCCATTTTCAGAACGCCTACTCCTCTCTTCAAATAGTTGTTCTCGGGGTGTTTTATTAACACTAGTCAAGGCTTCCTGCAAGACGTGATCCTCATAGCCTCTTGCTCTAAACCTGCTGATGCATTCCTGTGAATTCCTCTGGTAGTATGTCTCTCTCGTGTTATTCCTCTTTATCCTTAGGAGTTCTCCAAAAGGAATGCTCCTTATCAATTTGGGCGGGTGACTACTTTGTGCGTGTAGTATGGAATTGCCCGCTGTGGGCTTGCGATACAGTTTGGTATGGACATCACCATCAGTTACACATACCTCCAGGTCTAAAAAATGTACTGAGGAGGTACTCATTTCGGCAGTGAAATGTAAATGTACGGTGTTATCATTCAGTCTGTCTACATATTGCATTTCTGTTTCAATAGACCTCCTCCAAATCACAAACAGGTCGTCTATGTAACGATGCCAGGTAACAATGTTTTGGGTCCAGTTGTGGTTGGTTTCCGCCCAGGCCACCTGCTCCTCCCACCAGCCAACGAATAAATTCGCGTAGCTGGGGGCGAAGCAGGTGCCCATCGCGGTTCCAGAGACCAGGCGATAGTACTGCCCTTGGTACAAAAAGATGTTATTATTCAGACTAAATTCCAGCAATTCTAAGACCATCTCATTATGAATAGTGAATTTCACCGGTCTGTTTTGCAGGAAGTACTTTACTGCCTCAATGCCATCTGTGTGTGCGATGCACGTATATAAGCTTGTGATGTCCATAACTATCATTAGATCGCCCTCTCGCCAATGCATGGCATCAACAGTTTTGACAAAGTCTCTCGTATCTTTTACATAGGACCTCAATGTCATTACAAATTCTGAGAGAAAATGGTCAATGTAAATGGAAATGTGTTCTAAAAGACTCGACTGTGAGGAGACAATCGGTCTCCCTGGTGGTTCTAGTGCGTTCTTGTGCACCTTAGGCAGGTGATAAAAACATGGTGCAATTGGATTCAAAATCCTCAGAAATAAATATTCTTCTGTTACAATCATGCCCTTTTCGTACCACTTTTTGAGTAACACATGACAGTTGTTAATGCTATTGAGGTACACACTTTTATTAGTTTTCTCATATGACAATTCATCTGATAATTGTCTGAGGGCTTCCTTATCGTAGACCTCATAGGTTTGAATCACCACATTGCCTCCCTTGTCTGAGGGCTTATATACAATCGTGTTATCCTTTTTTAACCCTTCCAGAGCCTGTATTTGTTAATAAGTAATGTTGTGTCTCTTAGGTTTCCTCTGTTTTTCTTGTCTCATTTGCATAAGTTCTTTTGTGACCACATCTGCAAAAGTATCAATGATGTCATTCGGCATTTGCGGTTGGAAAGTTGATATTGGTTTGAACGTGGTTAGAACACTTTCTTGTTCCACCCCCACTATTCCTGTATTCACCTGTTGTTCGGTGTCTGTATAGTTCTCTTTACTCAACTCTTCAGGGTCATGGCCCACCAAAAAGTCTGTTGCTACGAAAGATTCTTTGAGAGTCTTATCTCTTTTGGGCTTCATTTTAAAACACTTATGCAACTTGAGCTTCCTTATGAACTTAAATAAGTCAATACGAGTCTGGGTGTACTCCAAATTCTTCTGAGGGCAAAAAGAGAACCCCAGTTTTAGCACTTTTTCTTCCACTGGGGATAATGATCGTGAGGTTAAGTTAATAATGGTTAGATTCTCACCTTCGTTCTCTCCTTCACCATTTACCTGCGTTTGTAGAGCTTCTTCGTGCTCCTGGTTACAGGTGGAGATTGCCGACCTTTTCCTGCCGAATCCGCCCCTCCTCGTTGGCCTCCCCTTCTTTGGTCTGGTGGTTTGCCCCGGGATTTCTGAAAAGATTGCCACACTACACGGAACTCGTTCTGAAAAGGGAAGTTTGGGACTGTGCTTCCTTGGCCATCCACATTTTCCTCTTACGATAATTCCGGAGTAGTTACCTCCGATTCAGATGTTGCGGATTGCACTGTCACATGTTGTTTGGCCTTTTCCTGTAGTGCCTTGCGCGGGGCATCGTATCTCTTTGCAAAGGTGATTATCCTGCCTTGCGCGTAGTCACGTTCATCGCGCTCGAATTTCTCTTGCTTCCTCACTCTAATTTTGCCTTCATAACTCTTCAGGCGCTTGATCATTTGTTCTCTCAATTCTTGCTGTCTCGTTTTGTTGTCATCTTTAGAGATTTCTGTCTCCAAATCGTCGATATCTTTTTTAGTTTTTTCATGGTCGCTCCATGCAAATTTAATGAGAATTAATAACATCCCCTTACAGGAGTGCGCTATAAATTCCGCCCATTCTTCAAGCAGTTTCGGGTCTGGATTTTCATAAGCCGGAATAGTGTAAATGCGGAGGCCTCGCGGCACTCTACTAACCTCCACATAATTCTGCAGGGAAGTGCCCTCCCACCACTTGCGAATTTCGCGTTCGTTCAGACTTTCCAGTGGCGTGAACTGGGTTGTCAGCGTGGTTGCGATCCGATCTTCTCTTTGTGTGCTGGGCACACTCGTAGTTTGTTTTTTCTTAAAGACTTCAAGCGCCGCCTCACAACGCTCCGAGTTACTGCACATCGTAACTCTCTCGTGCTCCTTGATGAGTACGCTGGAAATCTGGAAACCCTCCGGATTTCAGCCCCTTTTGTCCAACCGTCCCGGTATTTAGAATTCACATGGTCATTGCAGTTTTTCGGGTGGCGGTGCGCGAGGTCATATATTCAAGCTCCCTTGTTTGCACCCACTTCACGCACTCAAGGACGGGTGCTTCCGCGGACGGTGCCTTCCGCAATAGATTACAGCTCTCACTTATCTCGTTTTTCGAAGAAAAGAGGAAGCACTCTCAGGAGCGGGTTCAAAGTTTTATTACAAAACCCACAGCGACCAGACGCGTTTCGGCGTGTTGCCTTTATCGATGGTAAAATGCGCGTCTGAGGCGGCCATTTTTATTTCCTGTTCCCACGTGATAATTAACATAAAGAAAGGACATTTCAATGTAAAGTGTAAGCGCCATCTTAGCATGGTCAATTCATACATTACTATGAGGCAGTTCCACAATATCTCATGACAGGCGAACACAACATTGCATTTCATCCCGCTTAATCGTACACGTACCATGTGATTATCACAAAATTACGTTACAATAGATACCGCCCAGAATGGGCTTTCGACCAGGCGCACTTTCCATAGTTACTGTCCTTCTTAGTTCCATAGTTACTGTCTGTAGATGATAATTGTAACTGAACTGTCTTAGGAAATGTGATTATATGTTGTATATATGTGTATGTGGGCACATCTCTGGTTGAGATATAAATGAATTCCATACAGATAGAGCCCATCCAGGGCTTGATAGAAGGACAGTAACTATGGAAAGTGCGCCTGGTCGAAAGCCCATTCTGGGCGGTATCTATTGAAACGTAATTTTGTGATAATCACATGGTACGTGTACGATTAAGCGGGATGAAATGCAATGTTGTGTTCTCCTGTCATGAGATAATGTGGAACTACCTCATAGTAATGTATGAATTGACCATGCTAAGATGGCGCTTACACTTTACAATGAAATGTCCTTTCTTTATGTTAATTATCACGTGGGAACGGGAAATAAAAATGGCCACCTCAGACGCGCATTTTACCATCGATAAAGGCAACACGCCGAAACGCGTCTGGTCGCTGTGGGTTTTGTAATAAAGCTTTGAACCTTCTCCTGAGAGTGCTTCCTCTTTTCATCGAAAAACGAGATAAGTGAGAGCTGTAATCTATTGCGGAAGGCACCGTCCGCGGAAGCACCTGTCCTTGAGTGCGTGAAGTGGGTGCAAACGAGGGAGCTTGAATATATGACCTCGCGCGCCGCCGCCCGAAAAACTGCAATGACCATGTGAATTCTAAATAACGGGACGGTTGGACGAAAGGGGCTGAAATCCGGAGGGTTTCCAGATTTCCAGCGTACTCATCAAGGAGCACGAGAGAGTTACGATGTGCAGTAACTCGGAGCATTGTGAGGCGGCGCTTGAAGTCTTTAAGAAAAAACAAACTACGAGTGTGCCCAGCACACAAAGAGAAGATCGGATCGCAACCACGCTGACAACCCAGTTCACGGCACTGGAAAGGCTGAACGAACGCGAAATTCGCAAGTGGTGGGAGGGCACTTCCCTGCAGAATTATGTGGAGGTTAGTAGAGTGCCGCGAGGCCTCCGCATTTACACTATTCCGGCTTATGAAAATCCGGACCCGAAACTGCTTGAAGAATGGGCGGAATTTATAGCGCACTCCTGTAAGGGGATGTTATTAATTCTCATTAAATTTGCATGGAGCGACCATGAAAAAACTAAAAAAGATATCGACGATTTGGAGACAGAAATCGCTAAAGATGACAACAAAACGAGACAGCAAGAATTGAGAGAACAAATGATCAAGCGCGTGAAGAGTTATGAAGGCAAAATTAGAGCGAGGAAGCAAGAGAAATTTGAGCGTGATGAACGTGACTACGCGCAAGGCAGGATAATCACCTTTGCAAAGAGATACGATGCCCCGCGCAAGGCACTACAGGAAAAGGCCAAACAACATGTGACAGTGCAATCCGCAACATCTGAATCGGAGGTAACAACTCCGGAATTATCGGAAGAGGAAAATGTGGATGGCCAAGGAAGCACAGACCCAAACTTCCCTATTCAGAACGAGTTCCGTGTAGTGCGGCAATCTTTTCAGAAATCCCGGGGCAAACCACCAGACCAAAGAAGCGGAGGCCAACGAGGAGGGGCGGCTTCGGCAGGAAAAGGTCGGCAATCTCCACCTGTAACCAGGAGCACGAAGAAGCTCTACAAACGCAGGTAAATGGTGAAGGAGAGAACGAAGGTGAGAATCTAACCATTATTAACTTAACCTCACGATCATTATCCCCAGTGGAAGAAAAAGTGCTAAAACTGGGGTTCTCTTTTTGCCCTCAGAAGAATTTGGAGTACACCCAGACTCGTATTGACTTATTTAAGTTCATAAGGAAGCTCAAGTTGCATAAGTTTTTTTAAATGAAGCCCAAAAGAGATAAGACTCACAAAGAATCTTTCGTAGCAACAGACTTTTTGGTGGGCCATGACCTGGCAGGTATGCAAATACTTGAAGAGTTGAGTAATGAGAACTATACAGACACGGAACAACAGGTGAATACAGGAATAGTGGGGGTGGAACAAGAAAGTGTTCTAACCACGTTCAAACCAATATCAACTTTCCAACCGCAAATGCCGAATGACATCATTGATACTTTTGCAGATGTGGTCACAAAAGAACTTATGCAAATGAGACAAGAAAAACTGAGGAAACCTGGTGATTCAAACCTATGAGGTCTACGATAAGGAAGCCCTCAGACAATTATCAGATGAATTGTCATATGAGAAAACTAATAAAAGTGTGCACCTCAATAGCATTAACAACTGTCATGTGTTACTCAAAAAGTGGTACGAAAAGGGCATGATTGTAACAGAAGAATATTTATTTCTGAGGATTTTGAATCCAATTGCACCATGTTTTTATCACCTGCCTAAGGTGCACGAGAATGCACTAGAACCACCAGGGAGACCGATTGTCTCCTCACAGTTGAGTCTTTTAGAACACATTTCCATTTACATTGACCATTTTCTCTCAGAATGTGTAATGACATTGAGGTCCTATGTAAAAGATACGAGAGACTTTGTCAAAACTGTTGATGCCATGCATTGGCGAGAGGGCAATCTAATGATAGTTATGGACATCACAAGCTTATATACGTGCATCGCACACACAGATGGCATTGAGGCAGTAAAGTACTTCCTGCAAAACAGACCGGTGAAATTCACTATTCATAATGAGATGGTCTTAGAATTGCTGGAATTTAGTCTGAATAATAACATCTTTTTGTACCAAGGGCAGTACTATCGCCAGGTCTCTGGAACCGCGATGGGCACCTGCTTCGCCCCCAGCTACGCGAATTTATTCGTTGGCTGGTGGAAGGAGCAGGTGGCCTGGGCGGAAACCAACCACAACTGGACCCAAAACATTGTTACCTGGCATCGTTACATAGACGGCGTGTTTGTGATTTGGAGGGGGTCTATTGAAACAGCAATGCAATATGTAGACAGACTGAATGATAACACCGTATATTTACATTTCACTGCCGAAATGAGTACCTCCTCAGTACATTTTTTAGACCTGGAGGTATGTGTAACTGATGGTGATGTCCATACCAAACTGTATCGCAAGCCCACAGCGGGCAATTCCATACTACACGCACAAAGTAGTCACCCGCCCAAATTGATAAGGAGCATTCCTTTTGGAGAACTCCTAAGGATAAAGAGGAATAACACGAGAGAGGCAGACTACCAGAGGAATGCACAGGAATGCATCAGCAGGTTTAGAGCAAGAGGCTATGAGGATCACGTCTTGCAGGAAGCCTTGACTAGGGTTAATAAAACACCCCGAGAACAACTATTTGAAGAGAGGAGTAGGCGTTCTGAAAATGGGAAATTCAGAATGATTACAACCTTCTCAGATGACGCAGGGAGATTGAAGCAAATTTTTAAGAAAAACTGGAACCTATTAAAATTGGATTCAGTGATAGGTCTGGACATCCCTCCACAACCCTTACTGACTTTCAGAAAGGCACGATCATTGAGGGATACGCCCACGAGCAGTTATCAAGGGAAAAAGTCCTCGGCTCAACTATCAACGAACCTAAATGGTTTCTTTCCCTGCGGTAAATGCAAGGCGTGCTCCAATAGCAAGAAAGTATCCTCATACAAAGTTCCAGGTATGGCAAATCCCAAAAAGATCAAGAAATTCCTAACCTGTAGCACACCGTATACGGTATACTGTTTGGTATGTCCTTGCGAACTTCAGTATATCGGAAGTACCATCAATGAGACCAAAAAACGAGTTTTTGAACATTGTAGGGCCATAAAAAACTGTGATATGACCTATCCAGTAGCCCGTCACTTCCAGTTGAAGCACCAAAGTGATAGGGAAAAGTTAAGGTTTTACATACTGGACCATGTTCCAATACACCCAAGGGGAGGCGATAGGCTAATGACGTTGCGAAGACTAGAATCTCGCTACATCATCGACCTACAAACTAAACACCCGGACGGTCTTAATACCCATGAAGAACTAGCAGTACACCTGGGAAAGCGGTAAATACAGTAGGGCTCTGGGTAAAGCATTGATCAATGTCTGTAGATGATAATTGTAACTGAACTGTCTTAGGAAATGTGATTATATGTTGTATATATGTGTATGTGGGCACATCTCTGGTTGAGATATAAATGAATTCCATACAGATAGAGCCCATCCAGGGCTTGATAGAAGGACAGTAACTATGGAAAGTGCGCCTGGTCGAAAGCCCATTCTGGGCGGTATCTATTGTATCGTAATTTTGTGATAATCACATGGTACGTGTACGATTAAGCGGGATGAAATGCAATGTTGTGTTCGCCTGTCATGAGATAATGTGGAACTACCTCATAGTAATGTATGAATTGACCATGCTAAGATGGCGCTTACACTTTACATTGAAATGTCCTTTCTTTATGTTAATTATCACGTGGGAACGGGAAATAAAAATGGCCGCCTCAGACGCGCATTTTACCATCGATAAAGGCAACACGTCGAAACGCGTCTGGTCGCTGTGGGTTTTGTAATAAAGCTTTGAACCCGCTCCTGAGAGTGATTCCTCTTTTCTACGAAAAACAAGATAAGTGAGAGCTGTAATATATTACCTACTGGCGGTCGCCAGTAGGTATATATAGTTAGGATTTTTTCTCTATGGGATTTTTGAAAATTCTATGTCTAATAACTTTGGCGTTTGTGGACGGAATTTGCTGAAATTTTCCGGAAAATGGCACATTTTCTTTCTGAGCAGCCCCTGAAAATTTGGGGGGGGTTCGTCAAGGGGGGGCCGAGAAAAAAGGGGGGTCCCAAAACGTGTTTTTAACATTGAGTTTTCCATAGGGCGGTTGGCCTCACTTTTAGCCCGAACGGCTGAATGGATTTGCACGAAACTTGGCAAAATTGTAGGGACTGGTAGCCCGATGTGCCTTTTGTAGGTCTCAATATATGTGCTTCAGTGGATTTTGAGAAATTAACGTTCAAAAAAAGATATATATCTGTAACAGCGGACCGGGCAGCGCTCCGGTTCGCGGACTTTACGCGGTACGGAGCTTTGTGAAGCGAAGCTGATTGGTTCTCTGGCGTCTGTAAACATTCCAAACAGTCCGTAGCGGCCGCCATCTTGTCTCTCGGTAGGATCGAGAGACAAGCGGAGGCCAAACCGAAGGGGCAAATGACCATAAGGAGGCATAGTAGATCCTCCCTGACCCTCTAGGTTTGATGTGGAGGTTTTAAAAGGGCCCCGCGGGGCAATAAAAAAAAAATAATAATAATGGAACGGCTGAATGGATTTGCACGAAACTTGGCAAAATTGTAGGGACTGGTAGCCCGATGTGCCTTTGCTAGGTCTCAATATATGTGCTCCAGTGGATTTTGAGAAATTAATGTTCAAAAAAAGATATATATCTATAACAGCGCTCCGCTTCGCGTACTTTTCGCGTTACGGAGCTTTGCGAAGCTGATTGGTTCTTCGGCGTCTGTAAACATTCCAAACAGTCCGTAGCGGCCGCCATCTTGTCTCTCGGTAGGATCGAGAGACAAGAGGAGGCCAAAGCGAAGGGGCAAATGACCATAAGGGGGCATAGTAGATCCTCCCTGACCCCCTAGGTTTGATGTGGAGGCTTTAAAAGGGTCTAGCAGGGCAAAAAAAAAAAAAATCGTTTTTTTTGTTTTTTTGCGTGGAGTGCGCCCGGTTTGCGAACCGGGAAGCGTTCTGGGGAGCGTACTTTCTTGAAAATTAGTGAAAAAAGTTAGAGTAAAATAATAATTGTGAGTGATCAGATGTAGGGTAGCTCTGAGAAGAGCTTTTGGGTTTATGGTACATTTAGGTACTTATAAGTAGGTACCAATGCACAGTCTTAAATTCAGAGTGAAAATTCTGTTGCCCTCATCTGAGAAGTGAACTCCATCTCCTCTGTAGATATCTTGCATGTAGTAACGCAAGTTATTGTTGTACAGGGAGCCCATTCCATGGTCTCTCATGTAAGCTGAAACAGATTTGTTTACATGCTTCCTCGATTTTTCAATTTGTGGACAAAATTGGTTTGACCACCTCCATTTTTGTCTTTGGCATATATTTGAATATACCAAGGCAGTCTGAGGAAAAAGTGCCATCAATTGCTCAAAGGTGTCCTTTAAAAGCATTTCCAGACCTACCCCAGTCAAAGTGCCCAAATCATTACCTCCACAGTGCACAATTAACAGGTCAGGTTTTGGCAAATGCATAAAGGTTTTCACCAATGGTATCAATTGGTGACATTTTAATCCTCTGTGGCCAAACCACTTAATTTCCACATCTTGTAAATTGAGGTTAGGTAAATTCCTGTTTTCAGCGTACCTCTGAGCCCAATAGATGTAACTATGTCCAACAATCCAGACAGAAAACATGGCGAGAGAAGGTTCTCCTGCAGTCAGATGAAGTGTGGCAATGAAATGGCAGTTGAAAAAATGAGAGTGTAAAATGAAAAAAACTGAGGAGTTTCTGTGTTAATGAAGCAGTAAGAGTGATTGGTGGATTTTGATTGCTGAAAACAGAAAGTTAGGGTGCATGGATGAGTTCGTTGAAAGATGTATTTTGAGTGGCGAAGAAAAAATCATTAAATGAAAGATTGCACTGGATATGCAGGTGCACTGAGAGTTCAGAGTTCAATTGCAACATTGTTGTGTGAACTTGGAAACACCAGAGGTCTTGCAAGAGGTGGTTGCTATGCAGAAAAAGCAGAGAGGGGGCAGAGGGGGGAAGGGTTTTGATTTGAAAAAAAGTGAGGGAAGAGTTTTGATTGGGTGACATGAGAGATATGTGTGAAGAATTACAGCATTTCTGTGCTTTTGATAGCTGCAGACTCTGGAGTGCATACCTTTTGCTCTGCTGAAGACAAATTGGTGTGTTTCTGAGACTGTTTTGAAACTCAAAGTATTTGCTAAGGTGAGAAAAGATTTCTTTAATTTAGATAGAAAATAGTGTGCTTTAAGGAGAAAATTATGAAGAAAGTTGTGTTTTTCAAATGTTGCTTTGTCTCAAGTGTTTTACAAATAGATTTTGTTTCTTTGAGAAATTGTAATTGGAGAAAATGTGAAGTATTAGTACTGACAGGGTTTTTATGTGCATAGGAGCTGTGGAGTGTTTTCAAATTATGACTTGTAAATCGTTTTTGAGGAAAAGCAATGGTTTTAATATTGATGACAAGGACATAATGGTGTCTGCTTCTTTATAAGGTAATTGAGAGTCTCTGATGTTATTTTTCCCATTTCAATGTAAGAAGTTTGTCTGTGGAGCAAATTGCTTGTAAATATGCTCCCACCTGTGCATGGCAAATTTAGATTTTGAATGTTTGCGTTACATAGGCATGTTAAAGGTGACTGAAACATGCTGCAAAGGCAATCAAAAAACGCTTTTATGTGTCTTAAGGACATTTTAAGTCATTTCCCCATGTGCAGTGTTTTCAAATTATGAGTTGAAAATCGTTTTTGAGGTAAAGGAATGTTTTCAAAATTTATGTGCGCCATATGCCCCCAAATTTCTTTTTCAGGGGTGCAGCAGGGTGTTCTTGAGACACCCCTGCACCCTCGGAAAAATTCGTAATTTGCGATGAGGTAATTGCTAATCGCAAATTGCACCTTCATTCCTATGGGCCTCCTGCTGCATGGAAATGAATGGGTAATTTGTAATTAGCAAATAGCTCATCGCAAACTAGGAATGGTAAAGAATCGCTATTTATACCTTAAAGTTCGCTATTTAGGAAATGCAAAAAACTTTGATGATACATATGGCGGTTCATCTCTAACAAGATAAGAAGCATAGGGATAGATTTATGATGACTGGCGCATCACCAGGGATGTGTTAGTCATTCTGTGCCGCTGTTCCGCCACCTATGGTGTGCTGCATTTACAATGCGGCGCATCATGGGACAAAAACAGCACAGATGCGTGACATATCTGTGCCGTAAAGGTGGCGCATTGCTGGAGTTGTATCGCAAGTGTGATGAAGCTCCAGCAAGGCTCAGGGGTGCCCCTGTCTCAGGGTTTCTGTTCTCACACAGAACTGTGGACAGAGGATTGGAACCTCGGCGAATTAGGGTGTCCCAAAACTCACCTTAGTAATCAAAAACCCCTTAGCAAGCTAGGTACAGTGTCACATTGGATATAACAAACTCTCAATGTTTAGACAATCCAGAATATGAACTTATAGTACCTCAGGATACGTGGAACTCATGAACACTCGGTCGTTATATATTTCTTAGAAACCAGAACATGGAGTTAAGAAGAACACATGTGTATTTGAAATGTTTATTTACTAATGCCGTCTTCTCAGGCGTAGTATCTTAGATAATACAAGTACACATATTATCAGTAGCAAAATTACCAGCATAGTTACTAGTACATAAAAAGCGAATGGTGACAGTATGTTAACATGCTGTAAATGAATAAGAGTTAGCAACACTTATAAGCAGCCGCGGGCCGTGGAGGGAGTTACGGTGGGGCAGGGAGGCGGGGAGGGGGAGGGGCAAGGTGGAGAGGGCTCCACCCTGCCCCTCCCCCTCCCCGCCTCCCTGCCCCACCGTAACTCCCTCCACGGCCCGCGGCTGCTTATATCTCACCCTCCCTAATACACATATTATATTATTTGCTAAGAAGGTCTCTTTGTGTTGGTTTAGGGCGTGCCCATACTTTAGTGTCTTAGATTTGAAGGAATCACATCAGCATACACCAGCTCTCTCTTCATGTGAACCGCATCAAGTGTTGTGTATGTGTGTTCGGCAAAGCAATATAAAACCCGCCTCATGCCCAGAATTGGCAGAAGCTGCACTTATGTTATGAGTATGAAGTCGTGGAGATCAGACCTCATAACAATTCTGTATCGTGTTGTTCTTGAAACTTCAGCACTCGCTGTACAGATATAGTTTAACAAGTAAAGCAGATAGTAGAGCAATAACATATTATTCTCATGTAAATCACGATGAACTATTAGGTTGAAAGCTAAAGCAACAACTAAGTGTCGTGTGCAGAAGTTGCAAAAAAGGAAAAATGGCGTTTAAACCGGTAATGAGCCCATGCTAACTTAACACGGTGTAAAGATATCCAGGATCTAGATGACACCTCCCCATGATCCGGAAACGAACTGAATAAGATAATAGAAGTGCCATCTCATGAGAGCAGATTGCAACTTTATATGTGGACGGTCCGCAAGGTAAAACATTAAAAACTAGGAAAATTTAATGCTAAAGAAAAATAAAACAGCCAACTACTTTATCGAGGCTTAAGCCAATAGGCAAGCTAAATAATAAAAACTTGACAAATAAGTCAATGAAATGCTAGTACTCAGCATATCAAACATGAAAAAGGTCTATGACATAACTGTGTATGCAAAATAAGCTGCAACAGCCTCTAATAGGAAGTCACCGTCTTCATCCGAAAAGAGTTCAGCCATCCAATTTAAAAGCGGAAAAGAACATACGTGCTCTCCCAGCACCGGATCCTCTATCACCATCAGAGGACAGCTCGGTGGGTTTTCAAGAAAGCTCTGTTCCAAGAAAGACTGTGTTGCCGCCAGTAAATTCCAGGGACCAATTAGTCCATGCATCAATGCCACAGCCATAATCCTTTCGCCAGGACAAACCAACTCGTGAGTAATGATAGGACTCATCAGCTGATTAAAGTCGACGTCAGGAGAAACCGGTCCGCAGAGACACAAATCAATGGCCCAATCGAAATCACAGGTCAGGCAGTGAAATACAGGCTGGACACAGGTGAAGTAGGAGAATCGAAAAGGTAATCCATATGCCGTGCTTAATATCGCCAACGGCATTGTGCCATAATATTCAAGCATGCGATTGCGGAACAGCGTCAGCAGCTGCAGGGCGGGAGCTTGCACAGGAGGGACATCCATATTTAAAAATGTAAAAAAGCACAAGAGCGTCCGCTGGTAATGCAAGTAAAAATAGGAATCCACCAAGCACAGTGGATAAAATAGAATGAAAGAAAGCAGGGATGACTCCAAAGATTTTCTCAAATGAAGTCACGAGACCACTGGTAACAACTTTAAAAAAGTGCGCCAGGCCCTTTGTGGAGGACGCGTTAAAGATAGTCCGAAACAATGTCGCTGAAATGCAAAGGCGAATCAGTATTTAAAAGGGTCTGCACCTCTGTACGGGTGTTCGCTATGTGAAGCACGAATGTTTCACGGGCCGAACTCAAGGCCACCTCTCTCTGAGACAAAAGAGCTCTTATTCTTGTCATGCCGTTGAAATCTGCTCCCAAGGTTGGTATTTGTGGCCAGATTGAAAACTCCCTATGTTCATGTGTGGGAGGAAATAGAACATTTCTGCAGCAAATAACCCGTTCACTTACTGTTACGATAAAAGGAATACTTTTAATTAACCCAGAACAATCTTCATTATTGAGCATCAAATAACTACCATTTTCCAACAACTTGAACGTGGGGATGATAGCAGGAACTGGCGTGCCTTGCAACACGCAAGCCATATTTGGTCGGTGTTTGTTGCATGAACCATGTAACTGTATGTGCCTATACATTAGTGAATGATCTGGTGTCTTAGTGCATTCCTCTCCATTCAGATAAACTTCTTGATCATCTTTGAAACATCTGTATGTGTATGGAAGCGACCAGACCTCATGAAGAAAACCACTACCTAAAGGTTCATAACGACCTATTGGTATATATTTCATACAATTTGAAAACTTATATAAAGCAAAAGGCAGCGTTATTAAACCGTGGATAAGGCACGTTGCCAAAGCAGCCAACCTTTTGGATTTATACTGGAAATGTTAAAGGAAGAATTACGGAGTAGGGCCTGTAAATCTTTAATGGACAACCGAGTAAAATTACTCCAACCATCATATTCCTCTAACTCCGGGATAGTAGGGGTGTTTAATTTTTTAGAAGTAGCCAATCCAAAGCATTTGGTCTGGGAAATTGTTTCATTCACAAACAACATATGATTTGGGATGAGACATGCACGGTGCAAAGCCTCAGTGCCTTGTACCTGCCAGGTTCGTGAACCCCAAACTGATGTAGATCCTGGATATCTTTACACTGTGTTAAGTTAGCATGGGCTCATTACTGGTTTAAACGCCATTTTTCCTTTTTTGCAACTTCTGTACACGACACTTAGTTGTTGCTTTAGCTTTCAGCCTACCTGCGTCAAGATCTATGCCTGCTTCAAGCAGGCGCAGGGTTTTGATGCAGCTTTGTCCTATCTGATTGTAAATGCGGCACACCGTGGGTGGCAGAGCAGCGGTGCACGTTAACTGGTGCATCCCTGGGGATGTGCTAGTTAATATAAATCTGCCCCTTTACATTTAATTATGTGCAGGGGACACAGAGTCGGTGAGGTTTATCCAAGGTTAAGAAGAGATGAGTCCTGTTCAGTGAAAAATTGGAGATAGGCTTCACCTCCTCTCAGCATCGTTGGACATGGTTAAATAATAGCTGCAAAATGTTACTCTTGTTAAACAATTTTACTATTATAATCTCTGAGATTTGTCTCTTACTCTGCAACATCTCATTGTTGTTATCTTTCTTTAAAGATAAAGACAACATCAACATGAGCGACAATCAGCAATCAGTTGATTTCGACCTCATCATTGAACTCGTAATTGAAACATCAGTGGATGTTGATCCCTTGGATGATTTCAATCCTGAGGATGAAGAAGAACGTGATGAGGATGCAGATTTGTCAGAATTGTATGACATAGGATGGGAAGCTGACGTGCTTGAGCCTATGGAACTATAAACATTTATTTTATACATTTATAATAAATAAAAAGTAAATATTTAAACCGTTTAATTTAAAAATAAAGACACCTTCAAAAACAGGTTATGTGTAGTGTCTTCAATAAAATATTAAAATATGGTCATAAAATTAGATCAGATTCATATATAAAACAGCTTGTTAATACACTTTTTATTATATTTTACCACAGATTCAACTGCAGATTATTTCAAGATTTTAGGATGCCAAGCAAAGAAAGAGTGAGAAAGGCTGCAAAACGTCAAAGACAGCAGGTGAATGAAAAAAAGCAGCAGTCCTCTAACAAAAAGATTTGTCAAGTCACCAAGAAAGCACCGGGTAAGAGTACAAAAACATTCATAAGAAATATCTGTAGTAAAAAAAATATTACTACAGAAAATGTTTCAGTCCAGAAAAGGAGAAGCAATTCAAACGGTAAGGAAAGGCCAATGAAAAATGTTACTGCTAGAGTAAGAGATAACTCTATGCATGAAAGTAGAAGGAAACAACAGTTTAGGGACATTCGTAAACGAATGTTCCGCAACAGGATAATTGGCAATTTGTTAAAAAATATTAAGAAAGGTCAACAGAAAGTGGTTTTTTATAAGAGAAAAAAAATAGTTGAGAAAGTTATTGATCAGGCATTTGAAATTAAACGTAAGTTATTTATTTTGACAATCAATAGAATTAGGAAGCTAAACAAGGCAATTTATGATTTAAAAAGAAATAGTAGATGGAAGAGAATAGTTAATCGTAGTAATTTTTGTGAAGTTTTTTCTGGAGAATGGATGCATAGTTCAAGCTCTGAGGCATTTTTTAATGAGGAGAGTTATTTCCAGGATAATGATTTGGTGCATGCAGTTGACACCAGTGGTCGAGCTTATGAAGTGAAAGATGGTTGTCCAGTTGAAAAAGAAAAACTTGTGACAACAGAGATAGAAGAGGTGTTAGGTAATGAGGTTTTAGGGAGACGTCCTAAGGGTCCTGTGTACACCTAGAAGTGTAGTAGTATTTGCAGTGTACGACAGGATTCCATCAATTTGCTTTGTGATTTTATACGGTCATTTAATAAGAAAAGTTTGAAGCAGAAAATGAAGTTGTTGCAAGAATTAGATCCTTGCAGAGTGAGAGAAGTGATAGGTTTGCATGGTCATTCACTGGCTTGTCTTTCCAGGAGAGTATGCCAGAGTGTTTTTCATCATTTCAGGATGCTAGCAGTGCATCATAATAAAGTGAGGAAATTAGTTAGAATGTTGTATTATGCTAAGAGTCCAGCAATTATGCTTAAACAATTATGCGCTGCTCTTTTGCATGGTTCTGAAATAGATGTGAAGAATATATGTGAAGAAATTGAGTTTCGTTACTTTGGAAGTAAAGAGGAGAATGTTGAAATTGACCAAGAAGAAGAGAGTAATGTGGAAGATAGTGTACAGGTTTCCAGTACAGATAATTTCCAGAGGGAAATTGCGACGTTTGAGGTGAAATCAAGTGAGAGGCCAAATTTCACTTGTGTGTGTTGTCGACGCACTTATTATAAGAATCAGACTAAGTTAGTGGATTTATATGGAAAAAGTGAAAGGGAAAATAATAGTGAATGGAAGGATTTTACAACATACTTGATGGTAGAAAATTGTTTTGATTTGGGATTGGATCAACGTGTGTGTACTTATTGTTGTAACAAATTAAATCAAAACCAGATGCCTGCTAGAGCAGTTCATAATAATCTGGAATTGGTTGAGATTCCTTCTGAATTGAAGGATTTAAATACTTATGAATCTATTTTGATTCAAAGTATCCATCCCTTTCAGGCTATTGTAAGAATGGAGCCAAAGACAGGGAAATTGCCTCCATCAGATTTACAGAGAGGATTAAAGGGAAGAGTTGTTTATTTGCCTCTAGATTTGAAGAAAAACATTAACACAATTGGAGTAGAAAAAGTGGAAGAGGAACCTCTTGTTATCTTAGTTAATGGGGTTCCGACAAAGAATAAGAAAATATGGCAAGATTTAGTAGATGTTAGGAAAGTCAAAAGGACAACATTGTATTTGAAAAAATATAATAAATACTATAAAAATGTATATGTTGCAGAAGAGGAAGTAAGTGAGGAAGAGGATAGCGATTTGTGTGCTGGTCAAATTGAGAAAGTAGAACCCTGTACTAGTGAAGAAATATATGAACATTATAGTGTTCATCCTTTGCATTCCAAGGAAGTCATGGGGAATGCTATTGAGTTGTTTCAAATGAAACAAGCCAAAGGGAGTCCCATTAGTGTTTGGGAGGAAAGTTTGGAAGCTCGGTGTTTCCCACAGCTTTTTCCAACAGGTCAGGGAGGAAGATATGATGAGCGACCTCATCAAATTCCTGCTTCTGAATACCGGACTTTGCGATTGTATGCAGGAGATCCTAGGTTTCGACAATGCATTCCTTATTTGTTTCATCTCCTGTTTGAAAGCGATCTGTCTGGACTGTCATATGCAGTGAACCACATCTTGAAAAGTGGTATACACATGCAAAACATCTCGGCAAGTGACTTTATGGATAAAGTCAATGTCCAAGACAGTATTTTGGATTCTCACCTGATTAATCTCATGGCGTGTCAGCGTGGTACTAATGAGTACTGGTACCGTCGTCATGGTGATTTAAAATGTATGCTGAGGAACTTAGGAACTCCCACATGGTTCCTCACTTTGAGCTGTGCTGAGTATGGCTGGGAAGACTTACTTGAATTTCTACGAGAGGCAAATGCTAACGTAGAAAACATCGAATTCAAGACACCCGGAGAACTGTGCTCTTTGGATCCAGTCAATGTATGTAGGTACTTCAATCATAGATTTGAAGGTATGATGTCTTTCATCATGAATAAGAAGAATCCACCTCTTGGAGAGGTGTTGGATTTCTTCTGGAGGAAGGAGTACCAAGCAAGAGGTGCTCCTCATATACATATGTTGCTGTGGATCAAGGATGCACCTAAATTTGGAACGGATGCAGAAGACTCAGTGATGAGTTTCATAGAACAGTATTCTACGTGTGCTGTTCCAAACGCAAAGGAGAAAAAAAGCCTAAGAGAAAAAGTTCTACGTTTCCAAAGCCATCGATGTGGAAAGTACTGTCGTCGTAAATTCCGGAACAAAGACAAGTTCTACACCAAATGTCGTTTCGGCTTTCCACGACCGGTGATTTCTAAAGGAAGAGTGAACAGTTTGATGTCTTCGCTGCGACATAATGTGATGAAGAAATCACCTAAAAACACATACAATTTGAAGAGGAACGAAGAGTCTAAGTACATCAACGACTACAACCCGGTGATTTTGTCCATGTGGAATGCTAACATGGATATACAGTTTGTGGCTGATAACTGTATGGCTGTGGCTCGGTATGTGACATCTTACATCACCAAAAAAGAGAAGACAGAATTGAAGGATATGTGGGAGGACATTTCCCATGAAAAGAGCCTCAGCAAGAAGTTGTACAGTTTCAGTCTGAAGATGTTGTCGCATCGAGAAATTGGAGCTTATGAATGTTCTGACCGGTTGTCTTCAGCAAGTCTCTATGCCAAGTCCAGGAGTATCGTTTGGGCGAGTGTTGGTCTTGCTGCAACGCGTAATCGAGTTCTCAAACCTGTGCGGGAAATTGAGTATTTGGCGGAAAAGGAGCCAAACAGTACCGACATTTTGAAGAGCAACATGTTGGATACATATTATCCAAATCGAAGCAGTCACCTCGAGAATGTTTGTCTGTATGAGGTTCTGCAAAATTACATATTCAAGAGGAACATCAAAGAAGATACTGAGAAAGGAGTGTATGCTGTAATAGGAAGTGAGGGATGTCTGGTCAAGCAAAGAAAATGCCACTTGATAAACCATCGAAAATTGAGTGGCGAATCTCCTGAAAAAAAGGAGTTTTTCTATTTAGCACTTTTGCAACTTTTTAAGCCTTGGCGTGCAGAAGAGGAACTGCTTGGAGATTTTCTTTGTTACGAAGACTCATTCAATGCTGCCAAGGAGACCATAGAATGTCCTGCTTTTCCCAAATATGTAGAAATGTTGAATGTGGAAATTGAGCAGGAAGCAACGATTGCAGCCGAGATTGCCAGAGACAGTTCTCAGGACAGTCAGAGTTCTGCTTCATTGAGTCAGGATCCACTAGGAGGACCTCTTATCGAAAATGAAGCTGCCACTGCTATGAATGAAGTGGAAAGAGCCATGGCACATGCTCAGGAGGATGCGGTTAACTTAGAAGAGTTGGAAAGACAACTCAACGTTGAGCAGAGGAAAATATATGACGAACTTACCATGCAAATTGATCATGGATTAAGTCATGACAAGAAAGAGTGCTCATGTACGTCGTTGAAGCCTGTCCGACTGTACGTGAGTGGAGAAGCGGGAACTGGAAAAAGTTTCCTTATTAAAGCAATTTCATGTTATTTGCAGGAAAGGACAGAGTCATCGCTGTCTTGTGTTGTCACCGCTCCAACTGGACTGGCAGCACATAACATTAAAGGGATTACTTTACATCTTTTACTGATGCTGCCAGTGGAGCATGACAACAAATTAGAATATCACAAGCTATCTGGAGATGCTTGTTTTGAAGTTTCAAGAGTCTTGAGGAAAATGAAACTTCTTATCATTGACGAAGTAAGCATGGTTTCCAATGTCATGCTTGCCTTTGTGCATTTGAGAATGCAAGAAGTTCTCAAAACAGAGTATGATGTGTTATTTGGTGGCAAACACATCATTGTTTTCGGAGATCTTCTGCAGCTGACACCAGTGAAAGGGCAACCTGTGTTCAAAATGCTCACGCATGAAGATACCAGGAAGTGCTTAGGGAGCATTGGCAACGTCAATATATGGTTAAACTTCAATTATGCTGAACTGCATGAAAATATGCGTCAGGCAAAGGATGAAGTTTACAAGACTATTCTACAAGATGTTAGAATTGGAAAAGTGACCGAGCATGGGAAAGAAGCTTTACATGCACGATTACTGACAAATTTATATCCAGACGAAGATGTTGTGCCTGAGAATATTTTTCAGAAAATTACTGAGAAAAAATCTGGAATATGTTTGATGCCAACTCTTGCAGAATGTGCCAAATTCAACAAGAAAATGTTGCATTTAGAAAAGCAAGAGATTGTGAAACTGGAAGCTATTGACAGAGTAGAGCATATGGGATCAACAATTATTTTGTCTGAGAATCTGAAAACAAAATTGGATTCATTAGAGAAGAGTATATCTAAAACTGTGGGTTTTGAAAAGACTCTGAATGTGTGCTTGAACTGCCGTATAATTTTAAGAAGGAATTTACATGTTGAAAGAGGTCTGGTAAATGGATCAATGGGTAATGTTGTTGATTTTGTGAAATACAGAAATAGAGATGGAATTGAATTTTTAAAAATTAAATTTGATGGCATTGAGGAAGTACAGCTAATTGGTCGTTGTTCTGCTAGATTTTTGCTTGTAAAAGACTTATATGTTCGTCGTAAGCAGTTTCCTGTTTGCTTAGCATATGCGGTGACAATCCATAAATCGCAAGGTTTAAGTGTAGACTGTGCATTGGTGAATATTGGCAGTTCTGTGTTCAAGGAGGGTATGGCATATGTGGCATTGTCACGAGTTAGAACTTTATCGGGATTGTACTTGATTGAGTGTGATGTCACAAACATTTGTGCGGATCTAGATTGTGTTAAGGAATACAATAGGTTAAGAAGAGAGTATGCGCCACATTTGCCTCAGTATCCTTTGTTTGAGAAACGTGTGGTAGGCCGGAACGAAGAAATGTGACCAATACTGGGGAGGTTGTAGCAAAAAGACGAAAAGTCGATGAACCTGAAATTATAAGCAGAAACAAAAAGGATTCTGTTGAAGATGTTGTTGGTTTTCAATTTGAAAACAGTTCTGGTGTCAACTGCTATGCTAATGTAGTGGTTAATGTTTTGTTTTCTCTAGAAAATGTAAAAGAAGAGATTGTGGTCAATTCTGATCAAAGATTTTGCAGTTTGTTAAATTCTGTGTTAGAGAAATGTAGCACTGATAGAAGAAACATAGAAAGTGTGTCTGAAATTCGAAATCTGTTAGACAGATGTTCAGGCCAAACACAATTCTCTCAAAATAGTCAGCAAGATTGTCAGGAGTTTTTAATGTATATGCTTGATGTATTGCATGATGAAGGTGTAGATGTAGATCACCTGTTTGGGCTTTCTTATCAATGGCAGCATGACTGCGAGAACTGTAGGGTATCAAGTACTACTAGTGTAGACTCAGAAAGATTTATATATTTAACTTTGCCAGACAGTAAATCAGTCTCTTTTAATAAGCTAGTAAAAGCAGCTGATCACAACATGGAGTGTAGCCAATGTAAATCTGAAATGATGTCCACATTATTTATACAAACATATGGCCAGTATGTCATTTTAATGTTCCAACGATGTAGGCCTGATGGAACAAAATTGACAACTTTAATTAAAAATTTTGTGGCTTCACAGTTGTCAATATCAGGAAGGACTTTTGTAACTGTAGCAATTATATATCATGATGGTCCTTCAATAACATCAGGACATTATACAGCTTATTTAAAGTGTAGAAATGGCTGGTCATTCTGCAATGATTCTGTTTTAATTTAAAAAAAAAAATTGCCGTATGACCTTAAAAACTCTTACCTGGTGTTTTTAAAACCAAAATTTTAGGGAAAGAATCTCGGGATGTGCTCTGAGGAATTTCAAGAAGTTCTAATGGCTCCTACACGATTTGGCCTTGAGGATAAGTGTAGTACAGAGACATAACTTCTTACCATAACACTGGACGTCATGGAGAAATACGTGCACTTTGAATGAGTTCAGAAAAACTGTTTCTTTTTATAAGCTAATTGAAGCAGCCAATCAAAACATGGAGTAGAGGGAATGTAAGTCTGCAATGCTGTCTACTGTTTTACATTGCTTTGTGATTAAAAGTGATGTAGAGAATTAAATAATTGTACTAGTCATAAAGGTAGTGTAAGTCTGCTTCATAGTAAGCAGTATCAGTGTGATAGGAAATGTAGAACATGATTGAGCAAGAAGGGGAAGATATTAGTAGTCCAGGATTGTGAAAATGATCTTCAACATTTTAATTGTGAAAGTTGTGGAAATACAACATGACGGGATTGGCTTAAAAGAATTCTAAGAGTTATAAATGGCTCAGACACAATTTGGCCTTGTGGAAACGTGTGGTAGAGAGCGAGAAGTCATTTATTGTATGTAACATGTTTTTGAAAACGATGGAGGTTTTCTTTCAGAAAGTGGCGGGTTGAAAGTAATAACAGCACAACAGAGTGTAAGCTGTTCATAGGACATCCTTGGCCGTCATGGAAAGTAAGTTAACTTTAAGGAGTTCTGAATTCTGATTTGTTATGTTGTATGGGTTTTTTAAACACAATCATTTTGATTGTGTTTTTTTTCCCCGCTGTTATATGATGAATACCTTCAAGTCACTGTTTTAGTGAAATTTGATACATTCTGAGAACAGCAAAAATAAACCATTTAACATGTATAATTAATTCTGTTCTGTTTGCATTTATGATGTACATGTAGAACTGTGTAGGAGGCATGGAGAAGGTGAGGCTTCTGTAAGTGTCAAAGTTGTTGCATGCAGTGCTCATATTCTACGTAGTCTTTTATATTTCATTACTTTCACTGTTTCTGACTGATCTAAAATTTTTTTTTTAAAAAGAACAGTAAGTATAAGGGAAGGAAACAGACAGTTATGTTAAAAGAAAGACAGCTATAGGGAATAAACTAGGGATACTGTTACCCGCAATCCTCTGCTGATGATGTCACTGAGCATGTCATGAATGATGTAATATGTGACATCATCAGCAGTGGATTACGGGTAATAGTATCTCTAGTTTACTCCCCTATAGCTGTCTTTCTTTTAACATAACTGTCTGTTTCCTTCCCTTATACTTACTGTTCTTTTTAAAAAAAAAAAAATTTTGGTTCGCTTCCGGTTCGCGTACTGGCGAGCGAACTGGGAAGCGAACTAAGAGAAATAGAGGTTGGCACAGTTCCAAATATTGTACCAATTTTTTAATAACGGGGAGGTAGTTCTGAAAATAACTTTTTTTTTTTTTTTTTTTATATTTTTTTTATTATTTTTTTGAACATTTTTTTACTTTTTTTGAATTTTTCTGAACAGTTTTATATTTTTTTTGTTTTTTTTTCGGAGGGGGCAACGAAAACGATTCATTGTAAAGGGCTCAACAGGAGCAACAAAAAAAAAAAAGAATTTATTATTTGGGGCGTTTCGTACAAACTTGCATATGATAGTCAATAGCTCTGTTGATCAGAGTGATGCTACTTTCTCCGTAGCAAATGAATCCACTGCAATGTACGCAGACTTGTTTTACTTCACGAAATCTCGTTTGTATATTTGGCACCATCTCCCTGCCCTCTGGTCCCGTTACTTCCGGTACAACAGATCTTCTGGCCATAATAGGGAGATTATCTAGGTCGTTATGAAACTGTGCAGCACTGTAGTTGTTAGGATGCCACCTAGTCATATGGCGATGCATTGTGTAGTTTCCGAAACTGTATTTTTTGTCGGTCCCTCTGGATAGTCTATCTTGACATATAAGGCAAGTTGCGTATCTTGCATTTACTTTTTTCTGACCTTTGGGAATGTTAAAAAATTGCCAAATGAAGTTTTCTTTCCGGTGAGACGTCCTGGGCTCCTCAGGCAAAAAGTGCCTCTCTTCGTGCTCTTCCTCCTGTTCCTCTTCTTCCTCTTCTTGCTGAATTATAACTTCAGCAGGTGGTCCACTCTTCCTTGGATGTGGTGGAGGTGGTGGGGAAGCACCAGCTGAAGCTACTAAAGAAGCCATTGCTCACTGGTAACAAAGGGTCTTTCTCTCACAATGATGAAAGTCAGAGTGAGGAAAGAAGGAGGGATTTTCATCATTTGGGAAAAACAATAGTTCTCAACCAATGAAAAGTGTTCATTTTAGATTATATGACCCAGTCTTACATCATTAGGAAACCAAAAGTGAAATGAACCAATGAAAATTGTTATTACCAAGTCACATGACCTGCTGTGTTTACGTTACGCGCTTTGCAGGGCCTCCCGGTTTGCTTCCAGAAACCTGCGCTTTGCGCCTCGGTAAGCGTACCAGTTCGCTAACGTAGCACGTCATATGACGTATCACGCGACAACGCGAAACGTCATGCGGACGGGAGGCGTCACGATGTTGTTTTCTAACGCGGCAGTTGCGGTAAAGGAACGTTTACCGGCTCGCGGTCTATTTCGCGGCATCAAGGTCAGCTAACGGGAAGCTTCCCGATTCGCGAAGCGGGAACGAAGAAAAAAAAATATTTAAAAAAAAATTATTAATAAACATATAAAATATATTTTTGGATTTAAAGAAGAATACATTTTACAGCTACAGATATTAGCTGTTAAAAAACCAATGAAATTCACTGAAAAAACCATAGGTTATAGACCATATATAGTTAGGAATTAGCATTTACAAAACCTTGAAAATTCACTGAAAAAACCATAGGTTATAGACCATATATAGTTAGGAATTAGCATTTAAAAAACCTTATTTTACTCACACAAAACCATTGAAATTCCATATATAGTTAGTTGCACTAACTATATATCGCGCACCCGCAATCCACTGCTGATGATGTCACATATTACATCATTCATGACATGGTCAGTGACATTGATGAAGCAAAGCTTCGCATATTTTGCGGCTTGCCGAAGTCAAGAACCTCGTTTATGTGTAATAAGGTAACAAAAACGTATGTTTTACTAACGTTTATTTTTGTTTAGGCAAAGTTTGCGAAGCTTGCCTACGTGTATTTCTAATACATTTAACCCGTGTACTTTAAAATGGCCGCCGCTTGTATTTTAGTTACTGCGCATGCGTCAGCCACACTCACGTGTCCTGACGCGTCTGCAGAAGTGGAGGGAAATTTATGCGCATGCGTAATCCATAGCTGTGCTCATCATGTGGTACTGCTCGTGCCACTGCTCTTGTGTCTGTATCAATGTAGCTAACATTTAACCTGCATAAGTATATTTTATAATGATAAGTAGAAAGTACAAACCCTGTGATGTGTTTTCATGATGACATTATTATGTATTAATTTGTTTTCGCTTACTTTTCATGTACCGCGGGGAATGGGGGTCTGAGTGAAAGGAGAGCCATATTGGAGGTCCCTTCTGCGCCTGCGCAACTTTGGCAGCACAGTAGACCTTGACTGATGGAACATAGCCAGTTGGCAGCGATGGGCGAGATGCTCCTGAGAAAGTCACCTCTGCCCTGCGAGAACAGCGAATGTGGCTCCTTATATGTTACATTGTAATATTACGCTACTGTTTGCCGTGTAGCTTCTCATGGGAACCCCAATCTTACTAGGCGGTGCCCAAACATGCAAATACAGGCTTGAAATGTTGAATTGTGATTGGTGTGTTACCCAAATCCTACCTTAGGACCAATCGAAATTGAGGGATTCTGACACTTTGCAACATTGGGGGGTGGTACACTGTCCCCAAACTGTATATCTACCCTGGGTTCACCTAGGGAACCGTCCGACTTGTCTGGTTTAGCTGACCTGTCACTGACCCATCGTACTCAATAGGTGACTGAAGATACAGAGCGCTGCGGAGCACTCTGTCCGAATTTGACCATAGACTAAGGTTCTACTGAACCTTAAAGTGCTGGCGAAGCACTTTGCTGGAAGTTTGCTGACCCAATCGGGGTCTTGATCGATAACTGCAGAGCGGGTGGAGCGCAGGCGTTGCTTCCGAACTGTGGGTTCCGGTCCTGTCCTGAGCGGTCCTGTCCTGAGGGTTTGCTGTCCTGTCCTGAGGTCTTGTCCTGATTCCTAATCCGAGGGTATCCTGTCCTACCCGGGGTGTCCATTCTGCACCTGCTGTCCTTTGAGGGGTATCCTTCCTTGAGGGTTTCCTGTCCTTAACTGACCCGTGGCCAGGGTTTGGTTTCCACACCTTTCTAGGTAAATATTGCTCTGAACCTCTTAAATCTTGCACCTTCTGAATTTCTAACTTTTGCTTCAATAAAGTTTACCATTGCACATGTTATTTTTCCATGTCTTTCCGCAACTATTGAAAGTCATTTGCATTTTTCCATAAGTTTGTTCCTATGTCTTCTCACTTGTTAGAAATTATATTTTGCATTGCAGTTTGTCATTTTCTGATATGGTCTAGAACCTCATTGCCTAGATTGTTTAAAGGCCCGTTCACCTTAAGTGAAGCGTGTTACTCTTTATAGGCCCTCCTGTAGTTATACCTACATAATCCGCCCATGCTTAAATATTATTGAATAGCATAGTATCTTCTCGTTACATTTATATCAGTATTTCAATGATTACTCTGTCATTATTTCTTTACAGTTATATCATTTACGTTATCTTGGTTATTGATTGCCTTATATTGATGTACCTTATACCTGAAGCAAATGAACTTTAGATAAACATTTTAAAACTTCCCGTTGTCCGTGGTCATTTCAAACAGTATTTGAATGTTATTGGTTGGGTTTGTATTTTGCTGCCTTTCCTTTTACAGCTAGCTCCCTGATTCATTGTGGTCATTAGGTACCCGCATCGGTGGATGGTAAGTCGGGTGCACTGAGAAATAATAGTAGGGGACACACACACAAATTGGTAGAGCTCGTGAAGTCACCTGGTCAATGTATATGGTGATTTGAAAGTATATGGGCCCTGAAGCCGGAAACGGCGAAAATTATTGGTCGGGTGGCCTCGCGCGCTCTATCAGTTTTACTGGTAGCAGAGGTATGGTTAGGGACTAGCTAAAGGTTAGGCAGGATTAGTTAGACTAGTTGAGTCGGAAGCTGCTAGTACATTAATGCTGCTATAAGAGCGGCTGTTACGAGAGACCTGATCAATCTCTTGTGAATACGCATGAATAATCTCTTGTAAAAACAGTTCATGAATTGTGTTTTTTCATTATTATTCTTGTTCTTATATTGTTATATGTATTAATCCATGCGTTTGTCAACCGTTTAGTTTCTTGTTGTCCGAACTCCCCGGGGAATTGAAAGGGCAAGTGGTGAATAGAATCCATTGTCCTGAGGTCACAGGCTCGAGGAAAGTTAGGTGCAGGTTAAGATAACCGGGAAGCACTAACTAGGGTTTTCTGAATACATGTGTGAATAAATGTCAGTAACGGGGTTCATTGGCAAAATTCCCATAGTGGCGTAACCTGGTAAGGGTCACATCGGAAGAGTAGCAGGTTCCTCGGAGCTAGCGTGAAAGCAGAGGGGTCCGCTGGGAAACCTTAAACTCGGAATATATCCCGGAAAGAAGTGGATGAGTTTAGGGGAATAACAGGTTCACCAATGCTAAAGTGAAGGGTAGGCGGAAGAGATCTACCCGCAGCGAGTGAAAAGTAAATGGAAGTAGTTTACTTGCAGTAAAATAATTCTTTCTCTGTCTAGACACTTGAGCACTGTGGCGAATGTGTATTTGTTGTAAAATAACCAAGCACTGAGCACTTTAAAAGAAAGAAAGTTTCCGTTACCTTGTGAATAGAGGGAGTCAGTCGCGAAGCGCCTCTGACGTCACTCTGTGCCGCGCTGGGATTGGTAGAAGCAGCGGGCGGGTAGCGGAGCTGACATTGTAAAGGAGGGGTGAGCGCCAGAGTGTGGGAACTGTCTCACGAAGGGGCCGCGCACCCATTGGCGGAGATTATTCAGAGTCGCGCACCCATTGGTTGCACAGATTTCTGAAGCGCGTTCTGATTGGAGGTAGTTTGTAAACAAAGTTTAGCGTAGAAGTCGTATGTGGCACTCGCAGACTACAGGAACTCGACCTGATCCAAGGCACCTAGGGTTTGAAAGGGATCAGTGGAAAACTAATAGATACGATATTATGTACGGAACAAAGAGAAAATTGTCCCTTGTAAGTAAGGTGAAAAATTATTTTAAAACGGACAAACCAATTAAATCTAGAGAAGGTGTTCTTGTCCCACCACCCAATACTCCCGCCTCATTCATGATGTTTGACCGAGGATACAATACCTGTGTGTGGTTGGAGAATTGGGTGAAGTACACAAAAGATGACGGAGTATTGGCTTTTCCGTTAGATGGGACTTTCAATGGTAGGATCCTATTTAATTTAAGAACTCGGATGAATGAACTGCATCCCAGACCGAGACTAACGCAGTATGAGGCATTAGAGGAATGGGAGATTGAGGCTTTTGAAAGAGAAAGACCCCGAATGGACAAGGGTTTGACCAAGTGGTACCCCAGGCTGAAACAGGAGTCCAGGGATAAAAGGATGAAACAGTGGAGGCAGAGCATGATTGTTGAGGGTCTGTTTCCCATGATGCCGGCATGTCATAACCCTGCAGCGGGTGAGAAAAGTACCGAAAAGTGTAAGCATTGGGGGGCCCCTGGGGAGTCAGATGATGAACTGATAGATGACATCTGTACCAGAAGTCCGCCACCTTATAACGAGGGAACCCGACCTTCCAGTGTAGGAGATGCTCCCCGACGCCACTTCCTCAAGGAAGAAGACAGATCCCTAGGACTGGGAGGGGGTGGTCAAGTATTGCCCTATTTTGAGAAACCCGAACCGGCGGAAACAAGGGATATATATCCCAAAGTGCCCGCAAGCCAGGAAGAAAAATATTCACGCACGAAAGTTTTCTTTCCCAGACCCCTGTATGAAAACGAAGAGAAACCATCGAATTCAGGACTGCCTTTTGTTCAACCTCCATATGAGGAAGAACGCAGGTCCTTTAACACTGGAACTTTATTCCCGAAACCAAATTATGGTGGAGGACCAAGTGAAACGCATCCTACTGCCCCGAGTTTTACTCCTCCATTGACCCCACAGATATTACATGACACGACTTTAAGAAGGATACTAGTGGAAAAGGAGCAAGAGGCCCTAGCTAGACAAAGGACAGAAATAATTCAGAAAATCTCCCAGTTAAATACCAGTCCTGAGGCATTGACTATTCCAGTAACTATTGGACCAGTGGTCCCGTTATACGGAAATGGTCAGGGAAATCCGATTACTCCAGTTATGACCCCAGTCATGGCACCCCCGAGACAGGAACCGATAATCATAGATGATCAGTCCAGTGAGTGCGAGTCTGAAGTTGCGTTCTTGGACTTGCCAAACAAACCGACCGGAAAGGGAATGCAGCAGAGGCATAACCCTTTTAATGCGAAAGAAATTAAATTAGAGTCAGCAACAGGCACCAGGAATGTCTCTCTGGTAACTCCGGATGAAATTGATAGGTGGAGTCGTGAATTAGAGAAACAGACTCCGCAAACAAAACCTTTAGATCTCTACAAGCTGAGGGTAGAAATAGAAGAATTAATGGCAGGAAATGTGGGGTTGGATCGATTGAATACCTACTCTGAAGAAGAATTGTCGTTCATATGTAAAAGCTTTACAAGGAACACCAGAGTGCTCCACGAAAAACTGACCGAAACCGCAGCTAGTATGGGAGTAGATATCTCGAAATCCAAGCCCTTACAGAAACCGTACAGAGCAGACTTCTCAGACAAAGATATAGAGCACCTGAATGTGGCGGGAAAAAAGTTGCAGATTAAAGAATTATTGGGGGTACTGCAGAAATGGGGAGATGTGGAAAGATGGAGAAGCAGGTGGGCGAAAAAGAGGGAAGAGGCTCGCTCCCGACAAGTGACTCCTGAATTTGCTTTAAGGGAGGTAGAGAAACCTGAGCAGTTATGCCCCATGCGCGAAGTACCTGGAGGGAAATATGTGCATGTCCCCTGGTCTAGACAGGATATTGTGTCCTTTACGAACGATTTTCCAAAATTAAGAGAGAAACCAGTAGACTGGTACAGGCAGGTGGAAAGGTTCGTGAAGGTACAGAAATGTCTGTGGAAAGACCTGGATGGGTTTTTCGACATTGTGGTTCCGGTAGATTTATGGACCCAGTGTAAAATAGCCATAGACTGGCCTACTGAAGAGTACCCAAGAAATAAGGAAACAGGGGAGCCATCAAAGGATGTCATGCGAAAATATGAGCAGGTAATTCAGCATTTGAAAGAAAAGGTGCCCGCAAAAGAAACTGATTGGACAAAAATAGATAGAACAACACAGGAAAGGGACGAGACAGTGCACTCCTTCTATGAGAGGTTATTGCAGGTATTCAAAACATACAGTGGTATTGATAACATCGATTTGAAAGACATGACGCACTTTATTTACAGGTTTGTAAATGGTTTAAGACCTGAAATTTGTCAGTGGATAAAAGATAATAAAATCTGTTGGCATACAAAAAAAATGGATGAGGTCCTGCGGTACGCTAAGTACTGCGAGGACGAGATGGCAGAAAAGAAAAAGGCCCTTAAGGAAAAAGTGATGTGGGCTCAAGTAAAGCTCGCAGAACAGCAGGAAAAACAATTGAGTAACATGGTTAAAAATGCTGAGAACAAAAGTCCTGGGGGAGGGGGTGGAGGAAAGCCCCGGCCCAAATTTAGCAGGGAAGAGGCTATGAAGAAATTTCCCTGCCATCAGTGCGGCGAAATTGGACACTGGCGAAACGAGTGTCCCCAACTGACAGATGATAACCCCAAAACACCTGATTTACCTCCACAGACGCAGAAAGAAAGACCAAGAAAAACGCAACCGCAGGTAAAAACAGTTCAGGTGCCTCGTGCGCCAAAGCAAGTATACAGGGGAAAACAGGGAGAGGGTGAGGAGATAGAAGTTTGGGAAAGCGGTGAGAACAGAAATACAGCAACTTCGCAGTATCTGCTAAATGATACCTTCCTTTGTAATGATCAGTACTGACGGGGCCTGAGAGGGGAGGACGAGGAGTGCGTACTTGGCGCTTCCTTGCCGGTAGACCAGTCTGGACCATACATTGAAGGAAAGGTCGACGGAAATGATGTCACCTTTCTATTGGACACTGGCGCTACCCGTTCTACTGTAAGAACAGTGGACGTTCCAAACCTACCCCTCTCGGGAGAAAATATCCAAGTAGTGGGTGTATCTAATCAATTGATTAGTACTCCTGTTACCGAACCAATGGAGATTTCAATTGGAAATTTTAAACAAATGCATAGGTTTGTCGTCTGTGACACCAGTCCAGTGAATCTACTGGGTCGTGATTTGCTGTGCAAAATGAACTGTACCATCTTTTGCACACCAAAAGGTGTTGAAATACAGACCCCGGATGAAGATGGCATTTATAAACTATTGTTACTTAGACCTGACTCAGAAATTAAAAGATTGACCCTGCAGGATTTGCCCCAAGAACTCCAGGAAGCGGTAAAGCCAGAGGTGTGGGATTTCACTGGAAAAGATGTGGGATTAATGAAAGATGTGGACCCCATACAGATAGCCATCAAGGACAATGCAGTATATCCTAACACTAAGCCCTACCGAATGAATGCTGAAGTGAAAGCAGGTGTCACTCTGGAAATACAAAAATTATTAGAAGGAAACATCATACAGGAAGTGATGAGCAGCCCATGCAACTCACCGATTATGGGCATCAAGAAGCCTAGTGGCAAGTATAGGGTAGTGCAAGACCTGAGAAAGGTAAACAAAATTGTAGTTCCTTGCTGCCCTATTGTCCCGAACCCAGCAGTGATATTGTACCAGATTCCTTGGGATGCTGAGTGGTTCACTGTGATTGATTTGTGTCATGCATTCTTTTCGATACCCCTGCACCCCGACAGCAAATTTCTTTTCTCGTTTGCCTTCGAAGGTCACGTGTATTGCTGGAACCGGGTCCCTCAGGGGTATACAGAGAGCCCTTCTATCTTTAATCAGATCTTGGAAAAATGTCTAGAGACTTTGATCTTACCTGGGAACTCTGTCTTAGTGCAATACATAGACGACCTTCTACTGGCGTCTAAAAGTCATAGGGACTGTGTAGTTGACACCATTGCCCTCCTAAATCATCTGTGTGAGAAAGGGCATAAAGTGGCCCCTGACAAACTACAGTTTTGTGCAAAATCAGTGAAATATCTAGGACACCAGATAGAAAAGGGTGTCAGAAAAGTCACATCAGAAAGAGTGAGAATAATTCAAAAGATGCAGTTGCCCCGTACTCAAAAAGACGTCAGAATGTTCCTGGGTGTACTAGGATACTGCAGGCAGTGGATTCTGGGATTTGCAGTCTTAGCCAGGCCTTTGATAAAAATGACCACGAGAGGAATGCCAGACATTGTAGAATGGGACGATGAAAGCCTAATGGCTTTCACAAGACTGAAAAACTGTCTGTGTACAGCCCCTGCGTTGGGAATGCCAGATTATTCCAAAGAGTTTGCCCTATTCTGTGACACTCGCGATAATTGCGCATTGTCAGTCCTGACTCAAGAACATGGCACGACCAGAAGGCCTGTGGCCTATTTCTCTGCCACCCTGGACCCAGTAGCTGCTGGGTTACCAGGCTGTCTGAAAGCAGTAGCTGCTACCTGTGCAAGTTTGGAACAGAGTGAGTTCATAGTCATGGGACATCCTGTGACTGTGTATGTTTCACATGGAGTGGTAATTCTATTGACCAGAACTAAAACGCAGTATCTCACCCCTAGTCGGCTGACTAAATACGAGAGGATTCTTGTGGGTGCAGCAAATGTAAGCATTGTTAGGTGCGGTATTCTGAACCCTGCCACTTTACTCCCCGACCCCATGGACATGGAAGGTGGGGATGATGATGAACATGATTGCATTGATCTGACAGAGTTCAGCACCAAACCACGCCCAGACATAAAAGAAACGCCATTGCCTGAGCATGATAAAGAGCTGTTTGTAGATGGTTCCTGTCTAAGACATGAACTAGGAGGCCTGAGTGCTGCTTATGCAGTAGTCTCTTCAACAAAAATTGAAGAAGCAGGTTACCTATATAACATCAAGTCTGCACAAGTAGCCGAATTGATTGCTATGATAAAAGCTTGCAAAATTGGGAAGAACATACGCATAACAGTGTATACTGACAGTCAGTACTGTTATGGAGTTGTGCATGACTTTGGCCAATTGTGGCTACAGAGGGAATTCCTGACTTCCTCAGGTACTCCCATTCGGAATGCAAAAGTTGTTCATGACCTTTTAGAGGCCATCCAATTGCCAAAGGAACTGGCAGTGGTAAAATGTGCTGCTCATAAGAAGAGCATGGACAAAGTATCAATGGGAAACGATTATGCTGATCGAGTGGCCCAATGGTGCGCCAGAGATCGGTATATCGTAAATCCAAAACGAGGGGGGCCAGGAACCAGCTGCCAACTTCAAGTGTTTGAGGAAGTGCCTACTTGGGATGAAGTGAGAGAGTGGCAGGAGTCGGCTCCTTGGCAAGAAAGAGAGAAATGGAAGGAGGATGGGTGTAGACCGAGACGTGTGGATGGTGTCATTTTGGGCCCAACTGGTATGCCTGTGTTACCCCGACACTTGCTTGGCACAATGGCAAGATTAATACATGAAGGATCACACATTGGTAGGGATGCCATGATTCTGGTATTTCAACAGACTTGGTACAGTAAGAAGTTCAGGAAAGTAGCAGAGTCCCTCTGCCAGAGGTGCCTGTCATGTCAACAGATGAACCCAGGCAAGAGGACAATGGTTGAGCTGAGCAAAATTGGGAGATCAGGGGGTCCCTTTGTAAGGATACAGATTGATTTCATCACCATGCCCCGTTGTGAAGGGAAGCGATATGTCCTTGTCATTGTTTGCGTATTTTCAAAATGGGTAGAAGCTTACCCTACTCCCCAAAGTGACGCACTGACAGTAGCGAAGTGTTTACTAAAAGAACTGATACCTAGATTCGGGGTGCCATTCATTATTGAATCAGATAAGGGTGGACATTTTCAGAATGAAATACTGGCTGAACTCTGTAAGGCCTTTGGAATAAGGCAGAAACTTCACTGTGCATATCATCCAGAGGCTTCTGGAATAGTGGAACAAGTAAATGGAACTATCAAAAACAGACTAGCAAAGCTGACTGATGCAACTGGCATGACCTGGGTGAAGGCCCTGCCCCTGGTCCTGATGGGACTGAGAAGTGTTCCTGACCGCAAGACAGGCCTAAGTCCCCATGAAATCATTATGGGAAGAGTGATGAGACAAGCATGGGTGCCAGGAAGCAAACTGTTGAGTATTACTGATGATTTGGTGCTTGAATACTGCAGAAGATTGGGTGACCAAGTGCGTTCTATCTCTCGCCAGATTGGAGACGACGGCATCCTCAATCCAACGACTCCTCTCCACAGCTTGGTTCCAGGAGACTGGGTCAAAATAAAGAAACACACTCGATCAAGCTGTCTGGCACCAAGGTGGGGAAAGAAACGCCAAGTAATCCTGGTAACAACCACTGCAGTGAAGGTCGCAGGTATTCCCCAGTGGATCCACGCTGGCCACACCCAGAAGGTATTACCAGACAAAGAACTTGAAGAAGAAGGGCATCCAGCAGAGGACTCTGCAGGAGCCAGACCAGAAGCAGCTGACAACGAACAGCCCAGCACCAGTCAGGCTGCAGGGACAGCAGACGTTGGCCCAGGAGTAGTTGACTACGAACTGCCAAGAATCCAGCCTGCTGAAGAGGTCCAGGAAGCTGAGCCAGGAGTAGCTGATGACGAGCTGCCAAGCATATGGCCAGAAGAATGGATACCGATGATTGATCTGACCAAAGATCCTATCAGAACAAGAGAGCGACTTTGTGAAGGTAGAGAGTGGACTAGTCAGGAAAAGCAAGGCACAGGCGAAGAACCTCAGCCGCCTGAGATTCACATCAAAACTGAGGAAGGAGAAGGTCAGACAGGGACAGAACAGGTGTTCGATACACCTCCACTAACTCCTGATGTGGATAAGGGACAGCTTAGACATAGAGTGATAGTTCGAGCAGAAGAAAATCAAGAGATCGAAGTGCTTGAACAGGATCAGATAGGGTTAGAAGAACGGGTTCAGGAAACAGAAACAGAATCAGAAACAGAGACAATCGAAAGCCAAAAACAACATATTCCTGAACAAGGCCAGATTAGTAACCAGGCAGAAGAATTTGATGCTAGCCCTGGAACTAGCGAGATAAGGGAAGAAGAAGAAGAAAGTGAAGCAGAATTGCCACAAGCTAAAGAGAATAAGAGGATAAGAGAAGAAAGCGAAGTCCAAGTACCAACTAAGAGACTAAAGAAAAGAAACAACCTTGAGCCTAGGTTCGTAAAGAGACTAAGGCTAAGGATAAAGACGGTGGAAGAAAAACGTGCAGAAGCAAGGAGAAGTGCACGGATAGCAGAGCAAGAAGAAAACTCTTCCAAAAGAAGGAGTGAGCGAATAAAAAGACAAAACAAGAAGTACAAGTCTCCTGAATGGACACTCGTTTTGGAAGAACTTGAAGATCTTGATATAACTGACGTAAGCGACGGAGAGCCCGTCCCTGAGTACTCTGCTGAAGAAGAAGACGAACCACCGTGAATTTGCACAAAGTAAGCTAGCTGTGTAAAGACACAAAGAGGGGTCGAGAAACTTCTTCTGAGCCGAAATGTCTGATTCAACTGTGAATGGTAGACCTAGTTGCAGTCGTTTCAAGACGTGCTGCAAGGTGTGTATATGTAGTATAGTAGTACTGATAGTAATTTGGATAGGACTAACAATCTTTATACCCTTCATTGTAAGTAAAGATACTAACATTGTCCCTACTGAAATTGTAAATACAGACAGTGAGGAGTTGACAACACAGAGTGTAGCAAGACATGAGAGAGCACTGAGACAAACAAAACGAGACTTAGAAGCATCAGATGAGGGAGGACTACATTATCATGGAATTAAGAACAGGACACACTTAAATGTTTTTGCAAACTTGTTAATACACTATGTAGAGACTATGGAAATTGAAGATTGCTATGTCTGCATGAAGCTACCTACGTCTGTGGCTGAAGGCGTGACATACCATCACTTGCCATTGACATATGGAATCTCCTGTAGCATTTTAGCTAGTTTATTTTACAAAAGAGGACCGTTACAGTACTATTACTCTAATAATGACGTAATCTTTTCTGAACTTCCTATACGTGGGAACTTGAATCCTGTACATACCAAAAGCGACACCATAAGATATATGGGAGACTACTTCTTGACTATAGGTAACATTGACATAGCTGATGCACACAGAGATAACTTGACTTGTTCTTTGCGTGAACAGGAAAAGATGTTCCTGAACATGGCAGAGAAAAGAAGAATTAAAATACAAAAGAAGGCTAATGACGAAAGTCAGAAAAAGACAAAGTGGGCAGAGAACATGGAAGGCACATCAAATGGTGGGGCGGGACCTGCTCTGTTGCTGGATTTTGAAAAGAAAGGCAAGCTATGTCTTCACCGCGAGAAGACTAGCTATTATAATAATGTTTTCATTGGTTCCAGTGAATGCGAACATAATTACAAGGTAATTGGAGGTTGGGGTTTCAAAAATGGGTCAGAGCCTGTGTTTCCTGGAATTTATTATATTTGTGGGGACAAGGCTTATTTCAAATTGCCGGATCACTGGTATGGAAGCTGCTATTTTGGCATTGTCTTCCCGAAAATATACCATGTGAATGGAAAAGCTGGAAGCAATGAAGATACTAATGGCTTAGTGCGTAGTAAAAGAGAAAGTATAGGTGAAATTATGGGTAGTATTTTCAGTGCACTGATACCTGGAGTGGGAGTGGTTCTGAACACTCACAGAATTTGCAAATTGTCTACTATAGTGGATGTGCTGTCTACTGAAACAGCTCATGGATTTCTGCTGGTCAATACCGAAATGGTTGCGATCAGATCAATGGTTTTGCAGAATCGACTTGCTCTTGACACCTTATTAGCGAAAGAGGGCGGAGTCTGCCGGATGTTGAAGGCGCAACATTGTTGCACTTATATTCCGGATAAAAGTGTACAGATCAAAAGATATGTGAAAAACATTACTAATTTGACAAAGGAACTCAAACCACTCGAGGTTGATAGTGCCTGGAAGAGACTGGTAGATGGTCTCTCAAATGTAGGTCATTGGCTTGCTAGCGTAGGTAAAAGCTTATTGTTCAAGATACTGATGCCAATTGGTATTATAGGTCTTATTATATTTCTCATTTTTATCTGTTGTAAGTGCCGTAAGCGCACCAAGAAGCACGAGGTAAATGCAAGAGGGTTGAAACGGAGTGTGGATGAGATTGAGTTGGAGGAAGTGAATGATCAGATATACAAAAAGGTGAAGACTTCTCACCCTACTAAAACTGAGAGAGAAAAGTTAGAACGATTGCTGGAAGAGATAGAGCTATATAAAGTGTGAAAGAAAGTTGGCATCTGGTTCCATTTTTGTGATGATAGTAAATATCATCAAAGAGGGGATTGATGAAGCAAAGCTTCGCATATTTTGCGGCTTGCCGAAGTCAAGAACCTTGTTTATGTGTAATAAGGTAACAAAAACGTATGTTTTACTAACGTTTATTTTTGTTTAGGCAAAGTTTGCGAAGCTTGCCTACGTGTATTTCTAATACATTTAACCCGTGTACTTTAAAATGGCCGCCGCTTGTATTTTAGTTACTGCGCATGCGTCAGCCACACTCACGTGTCCTGACGCGTCTGCAGAAGTGGAGGGAAATTTATGCGCATGCGTAATCCATAGCTGTGCTCATCATGTGGTACTGCTCGTGCCACTGCTCTTGTGTCTGTATCAATGTAGCTAACATTTAACCTGCATAAGAATATTTTATAATGATAAGTAGAAAGTACAAACCCTGTGATGTGTTTTCATGATGACATTATTATGTATTAATTTGTTTTCGCTTACTTTTCATGTACCGCGGGGAATGGGGGTCTGAGTGAAAGGAGAGCCATATTGGAGGTCCCTTCTGCGCCTGCGCAACTTTGGCAGCACAGTAGACCTTGACTGATGGAACATAGCCAGTTGGCAGCGATGGGCGAGATGCTCCTGAGAAAGTCACCTCTGCCCTGCGAGAACAGCGAATGTGGCTCCTTATATGTTACATTGTAATATTACTCTACTGTTTGCCGTGTAGCTTCTCATGGGAACCCCAATCTTACTAGGCGGTGCCCAAACATGCAAATACAGGCTTGAAATGTTGAATTGTGATTGGTGTGTTACCCAAATCCTACCTTAGGACCAATCGAAATTGAGGGATTCTGACACTTTGCAACATTGGGGGGTGGTACACTGTCCCCAAACTGTATATCTACCCTGGGTTCACCTAGGGAACCGTCCGACTTGTCTGGTTTAGCTGACCTGTCACTGACCCATCGTACTCAATAGGTGACTGAAGATACAGAGCGCTGCGGAGCACTCTGTCCGAATTTGACCATAGACTAAGGTTCTACTGAACCTTAAAGTGCTGGCGAAGCACTTTGCTGGAAGTTCGCTGACCCAATCGGGGTCTTGATCGATAACTGCAGAGCGGGTGGAGCGCAGGCGTTGCTTCCGAACTGTGGGTTCCGGTCCTGTCCTGAGCGGTCCTGTCCTGAGGGTTTGCTGTCCTGTCCTGAGGTCTTGTCCTGATTCCTAATCCGAGGGTATCCTGTCCTACCCGGGGTGTCCATTCTGCACCTGCTGTCCTTTGAGGGGTATCCTTCCTTGAGGGTTTCCTGTCCTTAACTGACCCGTGGCCAGGGTTTGGTTTCCACACCTTTCTAGGTAAATATTGCTCTGAACCTCTTAAATCTTGCACCTTCTGAATTTCTAACTTTTGCTTCAATAAAGTTTACCATTGCACATGTTATTTTTCCATGTCTTTCCGCAACTATTGAAAGTCATTTGCATTTTTCCATAAGTTTGTTCCTATGTCTTCTCACTTGTTAGAAATTATATTTTGCATTGCAGTTTGTCATTTTCTGATATGGTCTAGAACCTCATTGCCTAGATTGTTTAAAGGCCCGTTCACCTTAAGTGAAGCGTGTTACTCTTTATAGGCCCTCCTGTAGTTATACCTACATAATCCGCCCATGCTTAAATATTATTGAATAGCATAGTATCTTCTCGTTACATTTATATCAGTATTTCAATGATTACTCTGTCATTATTTCTTTACAGTTATATCATTTACGTTATCTTGGTTATTGATTGCCTTATATTGATGTACCTTATACCTGAAGCAAATGAACTTTAGATAAACATTTTAAAACTTCCCGAACAGTATTTGAATGTTATTGGTTGGGTTTGTATTTTGCTGCCTTTCCTTTTACAGCTAGCTCCCTGATTCATTGTGGTCATTAGGTACCCGCATCGGTGGATGGTAAGTCGGGTGCACTGAGAAATAATAGTAGGGGACACACACACAAATTGGTAGAGCTCGTGAAGTCACCTGGTCAATGTATATGGTGATTTGAAAGTATATGGGCCCTGAAGCCGGAAACGGCGAAAATTATTGGTCGGGTGGCCTCGCGCGCTCTATCAACATCACTGATGACATCACTGATGACATCTCAAATGACATCACTGATGACATCTCAAATGACATCACTGATGACATCATGACACACCAATACCAGTTACTACATACGCACTCACTGATTCCTACGTCTACACACACATTCACTCATTCACCCATACAATCACTCATACATACAGTCACTCATTATTACAACACTATCATATGCACTCATACACCTATGCAGACAGTCACACACTGCCACTCATCCATGGAGTTACTCACACACCAAGTCAGTCCTGTAAAGAATCAATCACACTTCCATTTCCTCATCTATACAGTTAAACACAGAACACCATACTTCAGTGACATCACTGATGACATCACTAATGACATCTCAAATGACATCACTGATGACATCTCAAATGACATCACTGATGACATCATGACACACCAATACCAGTTACTACATACGCACTCACTGATTCCTACATCTACACACACATTCACTCATTCACCCATACAATCACTCATACATACAGTCACTCATTATTACAACACTATCATATGCACTCATACACCTAGTCAGTCCTGTGAAGAATCAATCACACTTCAATTTCCTCATCTATAGTTAAACACAGAACACCATACTTTTCACACATATACTAACACATACTTACTCTCTTATACAATCACTGATACAAGTACACATTGATATGCACAGAGTCACACACCTCCCAGCCAGCCACACACACACTCAGTCTTCCATACATCCACTCATTCTTCAATATGTAAAACGTATTTAAACTTTACAAAAACACACAGACACTAGATGATGTCATCAGTGATGTCATTTGAGATGTCATCAGTGATGTCATCAGTGATGTCACTGACCATGTCATGAATGATGTAATATGTGACATCATCAGCAGTGGATTGCGGGTGCGCGATATATAGTTAGTGCAACTAACTATATATGGAATTTCAATGGTTTTGTGTGAGTAAAATAAGGTTTTTTAAATGCTAATTCCTAACTATATATGGTCTATAACCTATGGTTTTTTCAGTGAATATATATATATATGAAAATAAGTCGTCACCAAGAAAGAGGCTCCTGCCTTTGGAAATGACGACCCAGGAATCGGTGCTTAATTAAAGTGCCTTATTTTCAGCCAGCCAGCCGCCATAACGCGTTTCGCTTCCACTGAAGCTTGATCACATGGCATTTTGCGTTTGGCAAGGACCAGTATTTAAAGTGCTAGTGCAATTAAGACAGAGCTGATCAGGCAACAACATAGAAGAAATACTTTCTTGTAGCTAGAGATGACCTCCATGTTTTTGAGAGATCAATCGGGCTGATACATAAATATTAAATACATATAAATAAGTTATTTAAAATTCATGATTACATTTAAATTTCATAAAAATCACATGTTAGATTCTTAAAAAACCGGAAAAGATATAAAATCCGCATATACAATGTTTGTTCAAATAGTACAGCCCTAAACAGTATAGAATCACTGCCTAATACATGGTATACTGTTTATATATAGCTACTTAAATAGAATTTTCCTAAATACATCAGTCCTGTTTAATGATATTGCCCAAGCGGTCTGGGATCAACTCTAACAGTCTCACAGCTCTGTCATAAAGCCATTCCCCTGTCTTACTGGCCCCTGGGAGTCAAAGTGTGCAAATGAATCAACAAAGTGCCTGTGCAAGTGCAAATGTGTGACAATTAAAATAGACCATCAAATTAACCCCCACCATTAAAACAACCTGAGTTAGACTAAAGACTAAAACTGTCCTCACCTTCTGCAATTTACATACATTGATACAATGAGTCATATTTCTAACCAGTTAATTACTGAAGCCCCTCAATAAAATCAAGATTGATATTGGATAAAACCTCAGAAAGCAGGCCCCTCAAAGACAAGTGTACAGGTCCTCACTCGCATTCAGCCCATTGGGATTTTTACTGTGCAGTTCTAGTATGTACCGTGTTTCAAGAAGACGAAGCCTCGCTTCTCTGTCACCGCCTCGTTTTAAAGGCCAGACTGTATCAATTACATAGTACTGGAGATGGAGTGGATTAGCTTCGTGAGTTGATTCAAAGTGTCTAGCCACCGGATAGGCTTGATCTTTGCCTCTTATTGCCCTTATGTGCTGGAGTATCCGTTTGTGGGCGGGCAGCCTAGTGCTTCCCACATACCTCAACCCACACGGACACTCCAGCACATAAACCGCGAAATCTGTTTTACATGTGAGTCTTTTGGTGATTTCCAGTGGATATTGTTTAAAAGGGCTCATGTAACTGATTTTCCTGCATCCATACCGACAGGCCTTACACTGAGTACACTTTTTAAAACCTTTGCTGAGGGCCATCCATGTGCTAGAAATCTGAGGTTCTAAAGTGTTTTTGACTAATGCTTTGGCCATAGACGGACATCTCCTGAAAGTAAGCAACGGAATCCTCTGACCTATGATTGGATCACCTTTAATGAGATTCCAATGTCGATAAAAAATTCTCCTAATGTCAGAGTGTTGCCTACTGTAGGACAAAATCATGCAAGATTGTATACCACCATCCTGTATGGCATTAGGGTTGTCCTGAGATTTAGATGTTAAGGCTAGATGCCGGGGCATTTGTTGAGTCCGAGTAATGGCACGCTCAATAGTATCATTAGAGTAGCCCCTGGCCAAAAATCTAAGTCTGCTGGCTTCCTGCGCAGCCGCACATTCAGCCTCCGAACTGTATATCCGTCTAATGTACAGCATCTCCCCGTAGGGGATGCTGCGGATAAGATGGTGTGCGGATGATGACTTGCCGCATGCAGGATCGTGTTGCCTGCCGTAGGTTTTCTGTAAAGTTTAGTGGCTAAGGTGTTATTGTCCACATAAACTTGCATGTCTAGAAAACAGATGGAGGTGGCATGAATGTTGGATGTGAATTCTAGATTCAAGCTATTGTCATTGAGTTCACTGACAAATTCCTTAGCTCCTGCCTCCGTACCTCGCCAGACAAAAAACAAATTGTCTATATAACGAAGGTACAGCATGATGTTCTGCTCCATGGTGCCTCTTAGATGCTGCGATAGGACCTGTTCCTCCCACAGTCCCATGTGTAAACATGCGTAACTGGGGGAAAAACAGGCCCATCGCAACTCCTGTAGTCTGTTGGAAAATCTGGTTATTAAAAAGAAAAAAATTCTGTTCCAAGCACATTTTTATCATAAACAGTAACATCTTATTGTGAGCAGCTAAGTGCATTGGCCATCTGTCAAGGAAATGTTCAACAGTTTTCAGCCCATCATGATGTCTAATAGAAGTATAAAGGGCCGACACATCCAAAGTCATCAAAAGCATTTCAGGACCCCATTTTACATGATCAATCTTCCGGATGAAACCTGAGGTGTCCTGGACATAAGGCTTAAGGCCTCTAACCCAATCCTGTAGAAAAAAGTCAATATATTTTGACACATTCTCCAATGAGCTATATTATGGCCGAAATAATGGGTCTCCCGGGGGATTGTTGGAGTCTTTGTGTATTTTGGGGATCAGATAAAAAGTCGGAATGACCAGATGTTCTTTTTTTAAAAAACAAAATTCCGCCTCCGATATCAATCCACCACTCCTCCAGGCCTGGAGTTTTGTGTACTGGTCCTCCCATATATATATATATATTACCTACTGGCGGTTCGGAGTAGGTAGTTATAGTTACAACCTAGTTTCCATAGGAAAAGCATTTTTTTATTGCTAATAACTTGGGTGTCGTTTGACGAATCTTTGAGAAACTCTCGCCAAAAAGGTTTATCCAGGTCAGCTCCTATCCTGAAAGTTTGGGGGTGATACATCAAGCAGGGCCTGAGAATTTTCCACATGTTAATTTCCATGGGAAATGTTGCGAAGAGCTACAGCCCAAACTGCTGAAATTTGGCAAAAAGTAGAGCTAGAGGTTCAGAAAGCAACCTTTTTTTAAATGGTGTAAATCCGTTCAGTAGTTTTTGAGAAATTCAAAAAATAAGTCATAAAATAATTTCTCCATAGGAAACTTTGTGCAAGGCTACAGACAAAACTACTGAACGGAATTACCCCAAATTTGGCGCAAAGGTAGTGCGTGGGTCAGAGAGCGCCGTTTTCATTAAATAGTTTAAATCCGTTCAGTAGTTGCTGAGAAATTCGAAAAATAAAAGATTTGATATCTGGGCGAAGCCTAAGTTGCGTGCGCGAGCTTCACTGTGATTGGCTGCTTCTAGTCTAAACCAGGAAGTGTTGGCAGCCATCTTGTGGCTCGGTAGAAGCGAGTCACCCAAAAACAGAGAAACAAAGGTATAAAACAAGGGAAGGGGCAGGGTAGAAACACCCTAACCTCCTAGGCCTGCTCAGGGGGTCCCAGAGGACCCCCAGGGTCCAAAAAAGTATTATTATTTCTTTTTTTAAATCGGAGTAATTCGAGATGGGGTTGCATGTTTTAATTTAATGAGGCCCTTGGGTTGGCTAGGTTCCGGTGGCATTTGTTAAAAAATAATAGTGGGGGCTTGCAGGGGTTGCGGTGTCCCGCAGGGGTCCGCGCAGCTCCGGGGTTTCACTTATGCTGGTAGGGGGGGTTGCGCGGCCTCCGAACTGTAGGCCTGTATGTGCTTATAACTTTGGCGTCATTTGACGAATCTTTATGAAATTATCCAAAAAGTTTCTCTTTTCTTGATTAGGTCCTATATTGAAAGTTTGGGGGTGAATGGTGTAGGAAGGATAAGAAAAAAGGGGGTCCCAAAACGTGTTTTCTCCATACAGTTTTGATTCAAAACTTTACAGAAGACTACAGGTGAAACTGCTGAACAGAATTATGGCATATTTGGCAGGGTGAAAGGTGATGGTCCAGAATGCCCTTTTTCGTGTGTAAATGTGTTCAGTAGTTTTTAAGAAATATCAAATAAAAAAAATCAATATTTGAGGATTCAAATGCAGCTGTTCCTTTGGGAGCGGACGGCCCGTAGTTCTCCCTCTGCGAGTCGAGCCCACAGGCCGCAGCGAGCCTGGGTGCGAACTGTTCATAAGTCACACTTCATGAGTACTGAAAAGCCATTTTGTGATTCAGTCCGTCAGCTAGCATCTGTCCGAGGCATTTCTGAAAACATACAGGAGTTCTTTCTCTGAGAGATACCCCTTTTAGGCTGCATCTCCCAACATTAGCAGGTAACACACCCTCTTACCACATTACCAGCATACCCCTAACAACCTTCTTGGACCCAGAAGTGTCCCTATGCGATTGGACAAATAAGAATCTTAGTCATGTATGTATTTACATATAAAACATTTTATTTAAACAAAACAACAACAAATAAAACTATATACAGCTGTGGCGTGTCATCGCTGGTCCATTTGTGATTCATAGCCTGCAAGACAAAAAGAAAGATAAGATGGTGCGTCTAGCAAAGGAGATAGAGAGAGAGAGAGAAAGTGAGAGAGAGGGAGAGGAAGAGAGAAAGGGTGGGAGAGAGGAAGACAGAGAAAGTGAGAGGGAGAAAGAGAGAAATAGTAAGATACAAGAAAGGGAAACAGTGTGAGAGAGAGGAAGACAGACAAAGAAAGAGTAAGAGAGAGTAAGTGAGAACAAGTGAGCTACAAGGAAGAGAAAAACAGTGTGAGAGAGAGGAAGAAAGACAAAGAGGGAAAGTGAGATACGAGGAAGAGAGAAAGAGAGAATCAGTGTGAGAGCGAGGAAGACAGAGAGAAAGAGTGAGGGAGAGGAAGAGAGAGAGAGAGAAAGAGTGAGAGAAGAAGACAGAGAGAAAGAGTGGGAGAGCGGAAGAGAGAGGGAGAAAGAGTGAGAGAGATAGAGAGAAAGAGTGAGAGAGAGAGAGTAAGAGAGAGAGATAAAGAGTGAGATAGAGGAAGAGAGAAAGAAAGAATGAGACAGAGAAAAAGAGAAAGTGCGAGAGAGAGAAAGGGAGATGGAGAGGTAGTGTTGACACTGGAGAAAATCTTCGCAGCTCATCTTTGTGCCACCGGCGTGTCTCCAACCATGGGCCGGGAGATAGTGCAACGCTCAAGTTTAGTGATCTGAAAGATAGTATAGAATTAGAAATTGCAGAGTACATATAACTGTATACACGTAATTCTTTGTTTCACTAATGCTCAATGAGGCTGGTGCACCCCATCCACTCCCACTGTCCAGAGGTGTCTGTGCGCTCTTGTGCGCCCAGACTGCTGAACACTATCCACTCCCACAGCCCAGAGGTGACTGCCCACTACTGCAGAACGAAGTCTCTCTGCTCACCTTGTGCCATCAGCGTGTGTGTAAGAGGGTCCACCACGTGCCGAAGAAACTTTGTTGTGTGTTCAGGATGGCCACGCATAATCGCAGATTTTTCGCGCGTTCAGCTTTGGTGGTGTTGGGGGGGCGGGGTGAACGTCGATTTGTGATTCACAGACTGTTAGATAAAAAGCATGCTCCTCGAAATATGGTTTTGAAGCATCTCTTATTGCATGTAAAATTTCTTTCTTAGGCTTTGCTACTTCCACAGAAATGGTGTTACCGAGATAATAAATGGAATCTTGTAAAAAAAAAATCCACATTTGTTGTTACTTTCCTGATATTCATCCCATAACGGATAAAATGTTAAAAATGCTGTCACAAAGTATGTAATATTGCTCTCTCGTTTTAGACAACATCATAATATCAGCCTGATAAAACAACACTGCTTTCTCCTATCCGACAACCTGTAATGTTTGAAAAAAATGCTTGCATCGAAAGTGAAATATCCCAAAGGGAGTATCAGATGCTGCTGTTAAAATATTTGACCAGCATTATCTGATGGTCTTCCTAACTTAAGTCAATTAAGGAAGGTACAGTCACACCACTTAATGACAATAAAAGTTTCTCTTTGCGGGTGACAGTCAATTAAAATATCTTATTTAAGGAGCGTAAATCTACACACAAATGTATGGCACCTAACTTCCATCTGGCTACCGCTATTGGGGAAACCTGCTCCAAGAATCGGCAGTCTTAGTCACATCACTCTTAACAAACTCATGCAAATGTGCCTTAAGTTCATCTCTATGTTTTTTCCTTCAACACAATTTTATCCTCATGCTCAAACACACACTGAAGTTTCTCTTGAAAAACAACTGTGGATTTTGCTGTCAGCATCTCTTCACTGACAAAGATGGCTTTGAGACTGTGAGCCATATGTAGGTAGCCCAATTGTGATCGCAAATGCAGAAATTCACAGAATTTCTGCATTTGCGATCGCAATTTGGGCAGTGTGCTATGTAGCACACATACACCCACATGCAAAATAAGGAATCGCAAAATTTGCGATTCCTTATTTTGCGAATGCATTTAAGGAATCCCAAATTGCGATTCCTTAAATGCAATGTAGGTAGCACCCAAGTTGTGCGATTTCATGCTTAAGGAATCGCAAATAACCACCAACTTCAAGTTGGTGGTAATTTGCACTTTGTGTGAAAAATGCACTTTTTTTGCATTTTTCAAAGTGCCATGTGGCACACATACATGCCCTTAGCTCATGTATTTGTGCCACATGTGCACACATGTTAATTTCAGGGGTGCAAAAGGGTGTCCTATCGACACCCTTGCAACCTTGAAATTGCATTCTCAATTTGCGATTCTCTAATTGAGAATCGCAAATTGAGAATGTCTTCCCATTCATTCCTATGGGCCTTCTAGCCCATAGGAATGAATGGGAAGGTATTCCATATTTGCGAATCTCAATTTGCGATTCGCAAATAAGGAATAGGTGGGATTCACAAATTATTTTGCTAATCCTACCTACATTGCGTTTTGCGATTCTCAAATTGCGATTCCCTAAAAATCGCAATTTGGGAATCGCAAAAAATGTATTACCTACAATGGCCCTGTATTCTTCAGATTGTGTCGGACCCTGGACATATCACCATTCCTATCATCCTCTGATCCCACATTCTGAAATCTAGTATCATTGTCTTGCAACAATGACCCCAGTATACGTTTTTTGCATCCTTGACACAAAACAGCTGCTTCAAAGAAGCAAATAAGGCTGAATATTTTCCCGTTATATGATAATGTTTAATTAACTAGGGGACATCGAATAGCTTTACCCTATACTTATTTGTGCACTGGGCTGAAATGAGTGTGATAGCTGACCAGATTCTCCTGCGGCTTGCACACTTTTGCTGCCTAATGAGGTCATACAACTGGAGCCTTTATGGCATCTGTAAACCCTATTTTAATTGATAAAACATCCCGGCATTTCTCCAATCTCCTAATCAAAAGTTCTTCCAGTACGACATTGACTGGTGCTTGTCCCCCATTGCACATTTTCGAAAACGGCCATACTTTTTAAAATACTGTTTGCTAGTAGCTGGACTTGACTTAGAACTAGCAATATGACCTTTCACTTCATGTTTAAATGCCATATAATGTCATTTTTCAAACTTTTCCGTTGTTGAGCACATTTAAGTATAACCGCACTTAAATGTTCTGGGTTATTTCCCCTATTTATTTCTTTATTTGCAATGATTGATCTTTCAATACCCTTTTCCAAACGTCAGTGTGTCTTCTAGTGTAGGACGTTTACTGCAAAAAGACTTTCTTGAATTTTCTTATGAAAACAAAAACTTGAAACTAAAATTCTTAAAAGACTTAAGTAGAAGTTCGAATGCAGTCCTACTGTTGGCTAATTAAAAAAAACATTAATCACTTCTTTGGGGCAGTCCACACACCAAGGAGAATATTTACTAATGTGTCACACAAGTCAGGACAGCAAGCTAAGTTGCACTAAGGCACTACTCTACTTGAAATGGGGATAAAAGGACGGTGCCATATTTAGCAGGTTTTGGCACACCAGCTGGCTAGCGTATACACAGGGACCCTTGCATGGTGTGCCTGCGATACAGTCAGGATTGGTTTTCTGCAAGAAGGATACATTCCCACACAAAACCAAGCATTGGCATAGCCAATAGGTCTCACATTTGGGACCTTATAAGTTTAGCCATGCATTTTTGACATTGCTAATAATAATACCTTTAATTTTAGTTTTTGTTTTTAAAACATAAATAAAGGGCATTGTCATTTACAATGCCAATAGCTTAAACTCGCGTAAATGCGAGACCTATTGCATTGCAAATGCTTGTTATTAAAGTATATATACACAGTGTACAGTGCTTTGTTCCCAAGAGGTCTTCGATGCGCTATATAAAACCCAACAAAATAAATATCCATCAGCTAAGCTTGAAAAGCAAATAAATAAAAATGCAGATGTCTAAGTGAGAGGTGTGTGGTTGCATTGGAAAGAGATCAATGCCAAGTCAATTATTTTCTTATTCTGCGCGCGATTCATACCTAGGAGTTGTTTTATTCGGCTGTAACTTACTGGTGATTTTTCATCAGTAGGAAATGCTTACGGAAAACGCTCTTTGTTTAGTTATGTTGGAGCACAGCATTACAAACGGCCTACAGACACATTACCACAGGAAACAGCACAGATCGCAGGGTATTTGACCATGGGCGAGATAGTTCCATTTAACCACCCTCTCTGGAGCGTATTGCGAATGTGTGTGGTGAATACGTGCACAGAGAAAGGGACAACAAAAGGCACCAGGCCCATCCAGTAGGCATTGGTCTGTTGTAGCATCTGGTCTGGAGACAGTACTAGGTCACTAACCTCCTCCCTCTCCATTTGCACCTTTGTAGGCTCGGACAATGAAATGATAGAACATGGCAAGGGCCTACAGGTGCACCTATTCCTTCAAGGCACGTTAACAAAAACACTTGTGGAATGCAGCTCTCTTCTCAGGAAGTAAAACTCAAAATGTGTGAAAAGCAGCGCCCCTCTAGCTCCTGGGACGAATCACGCTTAACCTGCTGACAAATGTGCCAGCTCCCTCACTCAATGTATTGGCATCAACCCAAACACCCTCCTCCCAGTCTAAATTTGAAGCAGGTGTGATCGCTGGCACACACACGTGTAAACTCCTGCGTCCTCCCCCAGCCCTAAAACAACTTGGACCATGTGTGAACTGCAGCCCATTCACTAGAATATAGGTGAACTTGAAGTTGGTGGTAATTTGCGATTTCTTAATGGCCAAATTGCTCTTTTTCTTTGCTTCTTAAATTGCATTTAAGGAATCGAAATTTGCGTTTCCTTAAATGCAATCGCAAAATAGAGAATCGCAAATTTTGCGATTCTTTAATTTGCTATGCCCTCTTGGGATGATACATTCCGAAAGTCCTTTTCCTGGGCCGAGTCTCAGAATCGGCCCGTTTGCGAATTTGTTTAAAATATCGTGAAATTCTAAAAAGGCATGTGCTTAAGTTCAGAGGTTAACTTTTTAAAGCTAGTTTGAACACGGTGTCCAATTGGTAAATTGAGACCACTATACCTAAGAGTTAATTTTCTACAAATAGTGCGAATTCGAAGTGTCAATTTTTCAAACACGCTCTATCAATATCTCTCTAAATATGTTAAGTTCACTTTAATTCACTCATGCTAGCGATCTCTCTCTGCCACGCTGCCTTTTTCTAGCTCCAAGTTTTATGTTCCCAGCAGTACTTTCCTCATCCTCACCGTTATCTTCCTTTTACAATCTCAGCAACTCCATACGTTGAGAACACGTTTGCTTCTTGATGCTTTTATGCATATTATACCGCAATTTTGGATGTAATTGTTTGAAATATACGTAAGAATACAAAAATAAGCGACAACCTAAGGGGAGAGGATGACTATTTCAAAGAGGTTTGAAATAGGTGACCGTGGAAACCTTTCCTGAGTGAATATCGGGAAGGAAGCAAATTCCTAGACATCTCCAAAATATGAGCCATTCAATTATGAAAGAAAAAACAATACTAATTTTTCTACTAGTTTCCACATGATTTGAGAATGTCGCAGAATTACAACACAAAAGGTGAGTTAGCATAATGGTTATAATACTACTGCTTCCTATATTATTACGGTTGTATTTTACTAAATCTGTTTGGCTCCCCCAAAAACACACTTCCTGGCTAATTTCACAATAAATGTTTTCAGCTGCAACGAGATTTACAAAAAATCCGTTTGATGCATGGCTTTAAGTCAGTCAACACATTTAAAAGCAAATGAACCATTATTTAATAAATGCACGTTACATGCTGTTGCACTCTCAAGCGCCCTCTCCTTCCCTACTGGGCCAAGATAAAGGGCTGCAGCAGCCTACCCCTGCCAAGCATTTCCATTATTTTACCAGCATGCCATCTGCTCGGCGCTCACTTTCAAACCTCGCCATTGATATTGTCTAGATTACTAAAAATTAGGACAATTTAACATACAATTAGGTCATTTTCCTTTAATTATCTTGACTGGCACAACACTAATTTACAGTAGCACTAGCATAAAAAACAATAATGTAAATCAGAGAGCTACCAGGCTGGCCATGCTAAAGCAAACACTTAGAAAATAGGCTTACATTTACTTGTAACAAAAATTTAAATAATTCTGCACCGGTTCAAAAGACACTCACTACAGAAAACAATATTGTTAATTTATGCATTTATAACAATGTGACTTTAAGCTAAGATGGTGATTAGCTATTCATTTCATTCAGTTCAATCGACCTCTAAGTAGGTCAAATAAGGATTGCAACAGCGGTGCGAATGAATGACCCCCTAAGCCTAAGTGACTAAGTAAAAACATTTGTATAAAACATACACATTTTTACTTTAAGGGAATGAATTGATCTATGCATACTTTGTCTCCCTTTTCATGAAGTGAATAGCTAAGTTGTTACTTTGAAAGTACTGTATAGGGTGTAAATCATTACCCCTTGGAAATCCATAGTTCGTTGGTTTGGTAATTACCCATTGGATGTGTGTGTGGGGGGGGTGATCTTTATTATAAAACTGTAAACAATATAGCTGTACCCGTGCTTGAGTGTACGCAGTTGAGGCCTTGGGACCAGCAGAAGTAGAGCAGCTTCTAGGAACCCATCACAAAGAGACCTAAAGAAGGAAACACTGGTGCACTTAAGTATTCATCTGCGCATCCTAGCAATGACATCAAAAGTACAAAAAGGAAAATGAAAGATCAGGCCTTCTCACTGTATGCACCAAGATCTGCAACAATGTTTCCCTTCACACCAGGCTTGAATCATCACTCCTACAATTCACAAAATGACTTTGGACCTCCCTCCTCAGGAAGCACCACGAAATGTTCCTCCAGCCTTTCAGCCCATCAACGGAGCGCCCCACCTACACTTTCCTCAATATTTGAAGAGCTCTTGCATCATTCTCTGCTTGAATCCGGTTCCTATACATACAGTTGGGGGCAGTGCCCTTCTGCTGCCGAGCTAGGGTTGCATTAAATACATGTCACTGCATACGAGCAAGAAGGGAAGTGCCACGGCCAGTTGAATCATCAGTAGATACAATTTCTTCAAAAAACCTAAGGTCATGTACTTATTACGAATCCTGTCACATTTTAAAAACCAGTGTCATAATCTCTGCGGTCCATCCAGCTACAGGATGACGTGTCAGTTTGCACAGCTTGTATATAATAGCAGAAGTCAACTGTAAGAGGCAAGAGTCCACCCCAATACTGGTGATGTAGGTGGTTGTGCGGGTATGCTAGAAATCTAGATTAAAATATCAGCTGACGGATGCTAACATTTCTTCACTATGCCATAGAGTATGCCATACAATTGGCACCTGTGAGTACCTGTGAGACACATTTTATTCATTAAAGTTTGTAATTGCCTGAATATTAACTTGGAAAATCTAAGGTAAGTATGGCTAAACTCTAGCCCTGCCCTCGGGCCACTGAAGAGGGGTTGAGAACTGAAGATAAATAGAAACAATAAACTTGTTTTGAGTAGATTTTAATTAACGGAATATTTTGACTATCTCTTGATCATAGTGCTTCATAGGCTCAAAGATAAACATTGCCTAAAACGTATTTATTGCCTTAGTCTCTAAACCTTTTCTCCCAGTTTTAAAATCATGAAGATCACTGTGTAAAAAAGAGGTTTATAGGAATGCCATTTTAAAAGTGATATTGGAAGAAACAAATCATACCACCTGTCAGACTCTGTATGTGGGGGGCACAGGGCAAGCAGGGGATATTCTGCCTCAACCACGGTGATTGAGGATATTTGTCTCTGAAGTCCCAAGGTCTGTCATCCTATGGCAGTGCAAACTGGCATATGTACAACTCCTTCAGCACTTCACTGTCGGTGGTATTGGTGGCGAGCAGTCACAGATTTCTCAGGGAGGAAGCGATGGGTTGCTCAAGCTCAGAACTAAATATACACCCGGCAAGCAACAAATAATTATCCAACCTGGTGCTTTACCTTATTAAAGAAAAGTACTTTATCACACATAATAACTAGATAGTACACAAGTAATAATTAACACTCACAATATAGTGAGCTGAGCATTGGAGCTACTGTGTCTCAATCTGTTATCCACTCCTTTCCCTCCCAGGTTCCCTCCTTCTCCAAACAAGGCAGTACTCTGCTATGGGTAAGAATGTTTCTGTTACCATGAATCCAGGTTCTGGTGCAGATTACCCCAACTCTAGTATGTTTACTGTGCTCAATTTGTTACAGTTTTCATTAATCTGTGTTATTTCACCATGATGTGGGTCACTGAAGATGGAGCAGACGTCTGCAGTCAACCGCCAGCATTGCACATTCCCCTCCCATTTTTAGGACACAGGCTGCTTCCCATGCTTCAGTTCCAGTGTGGATTTCTGGTAGCCTGCAGTCACAGTGGCCCTGTTGTTGGATCTGGTCACAGTCACCCTCCTGCCTGCTTATGGTCTGTAGATGAACTGGTCACAATGGCACAAACAGCCTTGATTTAGCAGTTCCTGATTAAAACCCCATGTTGGGATGTGTATTATTAGTAGGGGCAAGTATGCACCTACCTCTAGCAATAAGGCCACCGATGCAATATAAGGTCCAGTCAAGGTCTCAATGTATTACCCCCTGACTCAACCTTGGTAGCATGCTGCGAGCACACAGGCTTAATTTAGGAGTCAGGTCTGTAAAGCATTTAAAAACATTGATACACTAAATAAGTAAAACACAACACACAATCAAAACCCCTCACAGACATATAAAATAATAGGAAAAAAGATTATCTTTAAAATGACACCAATACGGCAAAAATCAAATATAGAGAACCAGTGATTTGAATTTATAAAGATTGAAAACATTCTAGTGCTTAAAAACATAAAATACCAACTTGAGACAGTTGGCGCACTGGACTGGGACAAAGTCCAAATTTGTGGCCAACCGAGGTGGAGCCCAGGTCGGAAACACCAAGCAGGGGGTGCTGGTCAAAATTTTACCTTCAGACTTGGAGAGTTTTCTGGAGTCGACGACAGCAGCTTGGCTCAGTGTGAGGCCTCGCTGAGAAAGTTTTCTGGAGTCGACGACAGCAGCTTGGCTCAGTGCGAGGCCTCGGTGAAATCCTGGAAGTCTTGAGCTCCGGAGCCTTCAGCAGAATGAACCTGAAATCCAGGCTGAGTCATGGTTTGATGTCAGCGACCTGACTCTCATTGATGGGTAAGTCACCTTTTGAGCTGTTTTCAAAAGTTGTTCCGAACTTCTGGGGCTGCATGCTGAAGTTCTTCCACAGGTGGGTTGAAAAGTCCAAAACACAAATCCAAAAGTCTAGAAGCTCTGAGATGATCCTTGGAAGTTTGGGACTACAATTTCCACAATGCACCTTGTGAAATCCTTAAAAGACGACTGGACTCAAGCAATGGTAGTGACATCTTGGGGGAGATGGTGCAGGGAAGCTCTGTTAACCTGTCTTTCAGGGAATCCACTCCTTAAATCCTTTTTGGAATAAGTCGAAGTCCTCAGGGCTGTAGTTGAAAGTGTGCAGCAGGAGCAGTCCTTCAGAGGCAGTCCTTTGGTGGTGCAGAACAGGGTTCCAGCCGGGCAGTCCTTCTTCTACTTCAGTTTCAGGCAGCAAATCTGAGTTGCTATGCAGCTCTCAAATATTTATCCAAAGTTCTGGGACAACAAGCAGGGGGGCACTCCCGACCAAAAGGTTGTACGTGGCCTCCACCTACCAGGGGCCGTTTTACAGAAGTTCCCAGGGGGCTCAACCGGTGTTAGCACTGGCTTTGTACACCCCTGGGCTCTTTGGTATAATGAAGGGGCCTCAGACACTTGTGCAGCCCCTTCTGCCCAGAGGCTAGGAAGCTGTCAGGAAGCCTAGTGACAGCACACTTTGTCACTGTGCCCCCTGAGGCAAGCCCTCTGGAGGGAGAATGAGGTGTCCCATGCACCCACCAGACATCCCCTTACAGGTGGGTGTAGTCACTTACTGCACCCACTTGCAAGGGGTCTCTCTTTCCTCTTAAAATTGCAGGCAGGTTGCCATCTGCACAATGAAACACAGAGCACTGCCTTAAAGCCACTCCACAGTTCACTTAAATGCACTGCCCCCAGGGCAGCATGATTTCGTGTCTGCCCTGGGGGCAGCGCATTCAATGTAATAGAGTATACTTTCCCTGTTTGTGCCCAGCGCATCTGTTTTAATATGTGTTGTGGCACATACAGGGAAAACGCGTCTTATGTATAATATGGCCCCGGGTAGCCCAGGTTCACAACTGTGTAAGAGTGTTTTCTCGAGTGCTCGTACAGAGCAGGCTGTACTCTGCGCTATATGAGTGAGAGAATCTTAATTAACGATTTGCAATACATTTAGAATACAGCTGTTTTCATTAGCCTGGAAAAAACCTCAATGAGATAAAGGAATGTATTGTGGAATGAGTGAGAACTTTCAGTTCGTTTCAGTTTTCTTTTCAGTTTTTTTATATCAATACTCAGAGTGCATGTTTAACTATATTTGGATCAGAGCAATCCAGTATTGTTTACTTCTGAGAGCTAAGCTTATTGAGTACTCATGAGTTTAATGAGTTACTCTTCCTCCGGGGAAAATAATTATTTACATAGAAAGTCAAAGAGAGCTCAACAGTCGTTAGTGCTTCTATTACTAACTAGAGATACTTGCTGGTGTTTAACTAATGAGACTTTAGGAGATTTATTGTTTATATTTTATTTTGCAATGTTTAACTTTTGCTTTTCAGATCTCCTTCCCTGCAGTTCCCTTCCCACACCTTCCCCGCACCTGGCCACTCAGAAACACTGCACTATTAAAACATTCAGAGTTGGAGGTGCCTGGAGGTCGGCCTTGTATCATCACATCCAGATCCTGAGGAAGAACGGTCACTCTGACAGAATAGTGAGCCTGTGATTTAATTTTCCTTCCTGTCTGCACGAGAGTTACAATGGCCACCTTAGATGACCTCATGAAGGTCATAACACAGATGCAAATGGAATTGGCAGAGGCTAAACAGGCTTCTGCGACTCTCACAGACAACATTGAAAACTTACAGCAACTGGGGGCGGGCCGGCGTTCCTGTAATTCCTTGTGTCCTGTCTCTGACATATCACTTTGGAAGCTCCTGAGCGTTTTTCTGGGGATCCTAACCAGGTTCAACTCTTCCTCACCCAAATCTTGTTACATTTTATCTGTTGATCAAGTGCCTTTCTAGATCCACAGTCCAGAATAGCAATTTGTATTTCTTACTTGTCTGTTGATGCTGCAATGGGGGCTGTGCAACTTGTTTGTCAGGACAGCTCTCTTATGTATAATTGACAGAGGTTTGTGGAGGAGTTTGAAAAGTCTTTGACAGGCGTGCTGTCACCCTATCAGCTGATAGGGTGTTAGTAGAATTGAGATAAGGGAACAAGGACTAACTCACATATTTGTCTCATTTTAATCATCTGGTATGTGAGAAGTCCTGGCCAGAGGAAAAAAGGTTGTCTTTGTTCTACCAGGGACTCGAAGATGAGATGAAGGATGTGTTTGCCCAAATCGATACTTAACCTACTACATGCCCTGAATTGATAAATCTAACTTTACGCCTTGATCACCTCCTAGCTGAACGAAAGGGAGAAAGAAAAAACCCTGGGTGGCTAATTGAATGACCAAGATTACAGACAGTAACATCAGAGACAATTGTGGAACCAATGAAAATTGGAACAATTAGTCAACCCTTGACAAAAGACGAAATGCATACGCTGTGACACAACAGATAATGTCTTTATTGTGGCCGCAAGGGTCACTTTGTGAAGGAATTCACAGTAAAGACAAACGGCCACATGCATCAACCTATTTAGGAAGTGCAAACGGTGCGAATCGGTAAATTCGACCGTTTGCGCTTCCTAAATAAGTTTTTGGGATGCATGAAACAATTTTTGAAAATCCTCATTTTTTTGCAATTGCTAAAAATGCGAATGCATTTAAGGAATCGCATTTGTGCGATTCCTTAAATGCAATGCATGAATTTGTAAAAAAAAATGCGAATGTTGAAATAGGAAGTGCAAATTAACACGAGGTTGACCCTCGTGGTAATTTGCGAAATTCTTTAAAAAAAGCACAAAATTGCATTTTGGAAAGTGTTATGTTACACACACACATGTCCTTTGGACATGTGTGTGTGAAACTTGCACTAAAACAAACATTTCAAGGGTGCAGGGGGGGTCCTTTGGACCCCCCTCAGCACCCTTGCAATGCATCAACAAAATGTCATTGCCAAAAACTTTTTTCGCAAAGAGGCATTGATTCCTATGGGCCTCTAGGCCCATAGGAATCAATGTAATGCCATTCCTTAATTGCGGTTCGCAATTAAGGAATCGCAATTTCCGAAAATTAAGAAATCCTAAAAACTTTTAGGATTTCTTGATGCATAGGATTTTGCAATTCCTAAATTGCGATTCCTTAATTTTAGCAATTTAGGAATTGCAAAATCCTACAATGATGCATGTGGCCAAAAGACCCAGAGTGTAGTTCCCAAGAACACTATAAAAACTCCAGAGACAGTGAAGGAAAACTAAAAAGCCTAAAATGCATGGACAATAAAGAAATAAATAAAATAAATAAGGGGACCTCTTGGCTACGATCACCTTCCCTTCAGACAATTTCTGTGCCACCAATTACAAGTCCCACTTCCGTTTACCAGTTTGATTCCTTCTAGACAAATAAGAACATCCATAAAACATCCTAGTAGACTCAGGAGCCACAGGGAATATTGTGGATTTTTAAACAGAACAATGCTTACACATTCCTTGTATTCAAAAAGGGATACCTGGAATCGTGCAAGCAGTGGATGGCAGGATGTTAGCAGGAGGCCCTGCAACCATGCAAACCATTCAGATCTGCATGGCTTGTCATGATCAGGCAAGAAAGAAACATTCAGAGGCAATTCAGTTTGATGTCATCCAGGCCCCCCAGTTTGGGTTTATCATTGGAATGCCTTGGTTATGTTTACATAACCCAATCATAAATTAGGAAAAACAGGATCTTCAATTTGCTTCTCCTTATTGTTTAGCACATTGCCTAACTCATGTTAGTGATAAAGCATTAGAGAATACTGTACCACAGGACAACTCGCCAAAGCAACTGAGAATGAAATTGAGTTACCTGTCCAATACTCTCAATTTGCCAACATCTTCAGGGAAAAATAAGCTGAACTTGCCTTCCAATCTCTGAAGGATACCTTCACTGCTGCACCCATTTTGGCACACCTGGAAATAGACAATACCTTTGTTGTAGAAGCTTGTGCTTCTGATGTGGCAATAGGAGCTATACTGTCACAAAGGAAGCAGGCCAACTCCACCCTGTGGCCTACATGCCTTGATAATTCAACAGTGCAGATCAGAATTATACCATTGCAAAGAAAGAGCTGTTGGAAATCTGTGATTTTTTTAAAGAGTGGAGACACTATCTCTTAGATGCCAACCATATTGTGACCGCATGTACAGATCACAGGAATCTCCAATTCATGAGTTCCACACAAGTTATAACAGCCCTGCTATATGATGTTCTTTTCAGAATTTGAGTTCATATAGACCCGGACTTGATAACAAAAAGGCTGATGTTCTGTCTAGGAAAGATTCAATCTAGATTTGTATAACTGGGGAACCACAGTCTTATCATCGCTCCTGAAAATGCCCTTTGTCTTGCCTCTCCAGAACAATTCTTAGACGGTATTCGAGAGCATTTCCCGATCACCGACTGGCCTGATTGGATCAACAAAGACACAAAAGAGTCTATGTTAAAAGGACTACCATTGCATGGAAGTCAGGTCTATATTCCCACCTTATGACTCAGAGAAACAGCATTTCATTGGTTACATAGTGCTCCCCTTGCAGGACATCCTGGTCCAAAGAAAAATCTAGATTTGATCCAAAGACATTTTTGGGTGCCTACCTTAAAAAAAAGACATAACACAGATGTGTCAAGATTGTGAAAACTGTGCAAAGTGTAAAACAGATCACAGTAAACCTGAAGGCATGTTATAACCATTACCTACTCCCTCTTCAATATGACCAGTTAATCTTATTGTTTTAGATTATTATGCAACTTAAAAAGGCTGTCTTTCTTGCTCCTTTGCAACGTATACCAAGCTGTTCCTTTTTTTGATTGCTTATAGGAATGGATTTTGTATTTATTATGATTTTTTTATGGTTGAACAGAAAGATTTAAATTATAACTGACATGGATACATGATGTTTAATATTTATATTCTATATATATGTTATTGTATTGTGTATACGTACTTCGATGGTTCATGGGAACCGAATAATGTGCTATTATTACTACTACTACTCCCTCTTCTCCATGGGGACACATTTCCATGGACTTTATTACCGATTACCCATAGTGCAAAAAACACTGTTATTTTGGTAGTCATAAACAGCTTTCCTTCATTTCATTGCGTGTAAAACCTTACCTACGTCTAGTCAATTAGCTATGCTGCTTCTTCAACAAGTAGTTCATCTTCATGTACTGCCGAAAGTTATCTTATGAGACTGAGGATCTCAGTTTTCCTCCAAATTCTGCCAAACCTGGTATCAAACCATGCACATTTCTTCCACACTGTCAACAAGTTATGGTCTTCAAACAGATGGCAAAACTTAGAAACTGCATCAAACCTTGAAACAATTCTTGGGATGCTCTGCGATGGATGCTGCTGCCTCTTGGGTGGACTTACTCTGGCTAGCAGAATTGGCATACAATAATCCCTATTATTCATCTACTTGCACCCCCCTTTTGTTAGGCTGTATGGCTACCATCCTCATAGCTTACCCGTCAATCTGCCAGCCTTTATGAGCTCCACACCAGCAGTACAGGATACCATAACTCCTATGCATCAGCATCCCAAAGCCAATTTAGTAAAGGCTAAGCAGCAATATAAAGATCAATACAGCAAACACCATGGACCAAGACCCGTGTATCATCCAAAACATAAAGTATGGTTCTCCACCAAGAATTTCATGTTTAAGATAAAAAATCTCATTCACCCAAAATATATAGGATTGTATGAGGTAGTGCATCAAGTGAATCCAGTGACTTAAAAATGAAAACTCCCTACCTCCTTGCACATCCATCCAGTGTTCTACAAATCTCTTCTCAGGGCTGCTGGTGCTCACTGCCTGAAACGCCCAGCTTCGGTCTTGGTTCATGGTCTGTGAGAATATTAGGTGTGAGCCATTTTGGATTCTAGATTCAGGGGGTCTTCTTTGTGGTATTGGTATCTTCAAAAGGGTATGGGCCTGGGAATGTTTCCTTTGAACCTGCTGGGGACATCCATGCTCCTTGGTTGATTCGATGAGTCCACATTCTTCATCCACAGAAGCTGGGTCCTATATTGCGCTTGGGAGTGGGCGTACTGTCAGGTTTAGGGCAGTGCGTGGTCCAGGCTCTGCCCCAGGCATCCCTGTGACGCTGTTCCACGTGCCTTGATCCTTGTGCTCCAAATGTGAAAAGGCACATTGGGCAGCCCTCTCCCCCCGCTGGTGGTCCCACTTTTCACATTATTGCTATCATGCTGCTGATGCACTTACCATGATGCTGTTGTCTCTGCTTGTTTGGTGCAATGCTTGTTTACTGTGATAACATGACAACACTGTGACCCCATGCACTGTTGTATGCTTGTGCACTCTGCCAATGTCTTATGATGCTTGTTTTCTTGTTTATTCTCTCCCTCTAAGCCCATGTAGTCAGAGCAAACTGCATTTACCAGAGTCGCCAGTAGTGGCCATCTTAGGTGTGGGAAGCTCCATAAAGCAAGCCATGCCCTGACCTCAGCACTCACTGTTCCTCCAGAGTTCATCTGAATTAGAGCTCTCTTTCAGTCTTGCTGAGTGCTGAGGTACATTCCCTGAATTCTTGGGTTCCTCCATTGTCATGCTGCTGTTGAATGATCTCCTGTCTGCTCCCTCTATATTCCATGAAGTCAGTGCTCACCAACCTTCGCAGCATTCTTAAAGCAGTGTAAGAGTGTTTTCTCTAGCACTCATACAGAATAGGCCGTGCTCTGCATCGTAAGAGTGAGAGAGACTAAATTAATGATTTGCAATACATTTAGCATAAGGCTGTATGCATTTGCTTGGAAACAAACCTGGGTGAGATGAATATACATATTGTGGAATGAGTGAGAATTTTCTGTTTGTTTCAGTTTTCTTTTTAGTTTTTTTTTATATCAATGCTCAGAGTTCATGCGTCATACGCCACCTACCTTGATCCCAGGTGATTCCGATGGGGCGGCAATGCTAATTTCCAAATCCTCTCGAGACTTGCCCTAGGTTTACTGGAGGAGACACTGCTCCAGTGGGAAATACCAAGGGGAAAGGGGATGGGATGGAGAGAGCGTGTGGAGTCAAAAGATGCTGTGACTCGTCTATTCGAAAGCAACACAGCAGCAGGCATTCACAACAGTCTGATGAATGGTACCGGCATATTTGGTACCTAACAACAAACAAATAACAAGGCTTTGATCTATTCTTAAGTACATCTCTTAAGGTATCACGTCACAATAGCTTTTCAAATCTTAACCAACCCTTAATTCTGTTTCTGTTGTATTTTAGATAATCCATAGAGACCCCTTCATCAAAGTTTCAAAAACTGTAGTGAATATGATTTCAGCATCGAATCCACAAGCAATTTGAATGGGTTAGCCTGGGTCATGAAAAACTGTTTGGGAAGAGAAAAGAGTGTGACCAGACACTACATCATATCCCGGAGAAGTTTGCTCCTCTGCATCCTGGTACAATTTGCACTCCCCTCATTGTTGACTGTAGTGTTATGGTGTTAACATTACAGTCAACTCTGAGGGCGCTCCCCTTAGTGCAGACTGTAGTGTTGACACTACAGTGATGCAAAGGAGCCAACCTTTCTGGGATATAATGCAGTGTCTGGCCCAAACTGATTTTCATGACCTCCTCTACCATTTATGACACGCTCCTAATGTTCCCTTTTGTAAAAATTGCATTCTGGCCCATTGATTACACTTCATCCGGCCTAAGCCGGAGAGTACGCCCAGAGTCGGAAAGTACGGCCCGTGTGCAGAGATTCTGGCCTGACTGCGGTAAAGATACATCTTGTAAATTATCTCTGTGAACACCAAAAGTCGTAAAGTTAGACTTTTGTCTAAGATTACCTTTGTGAATCAGCCCCAGTATGTTCAAGTTGAACAAAAATACTGGTTACCTTTGTTTGCTGCACAATGTTGCAACTGAGCTCAGTGCGTAGCAAAATTAAGTCTGTTAATGCGTCTCTCCTTTTCTTCTTGTTTTTTCCATCCAGGTGCAAGACAAATGCGTGGCGTTCTTTGCTGTGAGGTCGAAGTGGAAGGAACAAGGGATCTGGCAAGTCAGAGTCCTGGAAGCTGGGAAACAGGTAGGTGGCAAGTGACTAGGCGAAGCGAAGGGAAGGAGTATATTTGGTTCTTAAATAAGACAGTTTTGGCTAGTTGTACAATGCTTTTAAGAGTGCACAAATGGCTCTTAGACCCATTAGTGCATGCTAAAAAGCATGGCCCATGTACAAACATTATTTTGCGACTCGCATATAAATTACGACTCGAAAAATACTGTTTTCGACTCGCTATTAAGGAAAGGGTGTTCCCTTCCTAATAGCGACTGCAAAGCTATGTACCAAGGTTTTGCAATGGCAATTGCAAAACACACGCAAGTTACCACCTACTTTAAGTAGGTGGTAATGCATTCGCAAATGGGAAGGGGTCCCCTGGGGATCCCTTCCCCTCTGCAAATGCATGCAAAAACATTTTAAGGACAGACAGTGGTCCCAGGACCACTGCCTGCCCTTATAAAATGAATGAAAACTTTTCATAAAAATAAAATGCATCCTGTTTTCCTTTAAGGAAAACGGGCTGCATTTAAAATAAAAAAGCTGCTTAATTTAAAAGCAGTCCCAGACATGGTGGTCTGCTGGGTTTAGCAGGCCTTCATCCCTGGGAGGGCCTGTCATTCCCAATGGGCTCGCAAATTGCGAGAGGCTCATTGATATTCATGGGCCTCGCAATTTGCAACCCCATTGGGAATCGCAAACAGTGTTAAACACACTGTTGTACATGCCAAATAGCGCCTTGCAAATTGTGAGTCGCAAATGTGACGCAATTTGCGAGGCACTATTTGGCAGGTTGTCCATCTGGCCCTTTGTCTTTGTTCTGCACATGAGTGTTAATTGGACTGCTTTAGAACGTTTTCAAAGGTCACATTCTAATTGTTTGTAACAAGGAACAGGTGTAGATAATTAACTTGATGAGGCTGCCTTCTAGACTTGATGATGATTCAGAAAAGGGGGTGGTGATGAACAGAGTGCCTGAATTAAGCAGACCACTCTTACCCAGTCCAAAGATCAGGGCTTGATCCATCACCGTTTTTTAGCTCACTGCACCATCCCAGCTCAGAACTTGGCTATATGCAAATTAGTCTGTTCCTGTCCCAGTGCATGATGGGAACAGGACAAACCAAACTACCAAGCCAATTCTTATACTGGGAAGGAAACAAGCTTCCGGGGACCGGTTTCTGCCATTTCAGGCGTCGTCGGCCCGGCTTGCTTGAATCCTGATGGTGCAATGAGCAAGGGACTCACATCTGAGTATACCCTTCCACGCTTATGGTGGACAAAAATGATTCAGAAAAGGGGGTGGTGATGAACAGAGTGCCTGAATTAAGCAGACCACTCTTACCCAGTCCAAAGATCAGGGCTTGATCCATCACCGTTTTTTAGCTCACTGCACCATCCCAGCTCAGAACTTGGCTATATGCAAATTAGTCTGTTCCTGTCCCAGTGCATGATGGGAACAGGGCAAACCAAACTACCAAGCCAATTCTTATACTGGGAAGGAAACAAGCTTCCAGGGACCGGTTTCTGCCATTTCAGGCGTCATCGGCCCGGCTTGCTTGAATCCTGATGGTGCAATGAGCAAGGGACTCACATCTGAGTATACCCTTCCACGCTTATGGTGGACAAAAATGATTCAGAAAAGGGGGTGGTGATGAACAGAGTGCCTGAATTAAGCAGACCACTCTTACCCAGTCCAAAGATCAGGGCTTGATCCATCACCGTTTTTTAGCTCACTGCACCATCCCAGCTCAGAACTTGGCTATATGCAAATTAGTCTGTTCCTGTCCCAGTGCATGATGGGAACAGGGCAAACCAAACTACCAAGCCAATTCTTATACTGGGAAGGAAACAAGCTTCCGGGGACCGGTTTCTGCCATTTCAGGCGTCGTCGGCCCGGCTTGCTTGAATCCTGATGGTGCAATGAGCAAGGGACTCACATCTGAGTATACCCTTCCACGCTTATGGTGGACAAAAATGATTCAGAAAAGGGGGTGGTGATGAACAGAGTGCCTGAATTAGGCAGACCACTCTTACCCAGTCCAAAGATCAGGGCTTGATCCATCACCGTTTTTTAGCTCACTGCACCATCCCAGCTCAGAACTTGGCTATATGCAAATTAGTCTGTTCCTGTCCCAGTGCATGATGGGAACAGGGCAAACCAAACTACCAAGCCAATTCTTATACTGGGAAGGAAACAAGCTTCCGGGGACCGGTTTCTGCCATTTCAGGCGTCGTCGGCCCGGCTTGCTTGAATCCTGATGGTGCAATGAGCAAGGGACTCACATCCGAGTATACCCTTCCACGCTTATGGTGGACAAAAATGATTCAGAAAAGGGGGTGGTGATGAACAGAGTGCCTGAATTAAGCAGACCACTCTTACCCAGTCCAAAGATCAGGGCTTGATCCATCACCGTTTTTTAGCTCACTGCACCATCCCAGCTCAGAACTTGGCTATATGCAAATTAGTCTGTTCCTGTCCCAGTGCATGATGGGAACAGGGCAAACCAAACTACCAAGCCAATTCTTATACTGGGAAGGAAACAAGCTTCCGGGGACCAGTTTCTGCCATTGCAGGCGTCGTCGACCCGGCTTGCTTGAATCCTGATGGTGCAATGAGCAAGGGACTCACATCTGAGTATACCCTTCCACGCTTATGGTGGACAAAAATGATTCAGAAAAGGAGGTGGTGATGAACAGAGTGCCTGAATTAAGCAGACCACTCTTACCCAGTCCAAAGATCAGGGCTTGATCCATCACCGTTTTTTAGCTCACTGCACCATCCCAGCTCAGAACTTGGCTATATGCAAATTAGTCTGTTCCTGTCCCAGTGCATGATGGGAACAGGGCAAACCAAACTACCAAGCCAATTCTTATACTGGGAAGGAAACAAGCTTCCGGGGACCGGTTTCTGCCATTTCAGGCGTCGTCGGCCCGGCTTGCTTGAATCCTGATGGTGCAATGAGCAAGGGACTCACATCTGAGTATACCCTTCCACGCTTATGGTGGACAAAAATGATTCCGAAAAGGGGGTGGTGATGAACAGAGTGCCTGAATTAAGCAGACCACTCTTACCCAGTCCAAAGATCAGGGCTTGATCCATCACCGTTTTTTAGCTCACTGCACCATCCCAGCTCAGAACTTGGCTATATGCAAATTAGTCTGTTCCTGTCCCAGTGCATGATGGGAACAGGGCAAACCAAACTACCAAGCCAATTCTTATACTGGGAAGGAAACAAGCTTCCGGGGACCGGTTTCTGCCCTTTCAGGCGTCGTCGGCCCGGCTTGCTTGAATCCTGATGGTGCAATGAGCAAGGGACTCACATCTGAGTATACCCTTCCACGCTTATGGTGGACAAAAATGATTCAGAAAAGGGGCTGGTGATGAACAGAGTGCCTGAATTAAGCAGACCACTCTTACCCAGTCCAAAGATCAGGGCTTGATCCATCACCGTTTTTTAGCTCACTGCACCATCCCAGCTCAGAACTTGGCTATATGCAAATTAGTCTGTTCCTGTCCCAGTGCATGATGGGAACAGGGCAAACCAAACTACCAAGCCAATTCTTATACTGGGAAGGAAACAAGCTTCCGGGGACCGGTTTCTGCCATTTCAGGCGTCGTCGGCCCGGCTTGCTTGAATCCTGATGGTGCAATGAGCAAGGGACTCACATCTGAGTATACCCTTCCAAGCCTATGGTGGACAAAAATGATTCAGAAAAGGGGGTGGTGATGAACAGAGTGCCTGAATTAAGCAGACCACTCTTACCCAGTCCAAAGATCAGGGCTTGATCCATCACCGTTTGTTAGCTCACTGCACCATCCCAGCTCAGAACTTGGCTATATGCAAATTAGTCTGTTCCTGTCCCAGTGCATGATGGGAACAGGGCAAACCAAACTACCAAGCCAATTCTTACACTGGGAAGGAAACAAGCTTCCGGGGACCGGTTTCTGCCATTTCAAGCGTCGTCGGCCCGGCTTGCTTGAATCCTGATGGTGCAATGAGCAAGGGACTCACATCTGAGTATACCCTTCCACGCTTATGGTGGACAAAAATGATTCAGAAAAGGGGGTGGTGATGAACAGAGTGCCTGAATTAAGCAGACCACTCTTACCCAGTCCAAAGATCAGGGCTTGATCCATCACCGTTTTTTAGCTCACTGCACCATCCCAGCTCAGAACTTGGCTATATGCAAATTAGTCTGTTCCTGTCCCAGTGCATGATGGGAACAGGGCAAACCAAACTACCAAGCCAATTCTTATACTGGGAAGGAAACAAGCTTCCGGGGACCGGTTTCTGCCATTTCAGGCGTCGTCGGCCCGGCTTGCTTGAATCCTGATGGTGCAATGAGCAAGGGACTCACATCTGAGTATACCCTTCCAAGCTTATGGTGGACAAAAATGATCCAGAAAAGGGGGTGGTGATGAACAGAGTGCCTGAATTAAGCAGACCACTCTTACCCAGTCCAAAGATCAGGGCTTGATCCATCACCGTTTTTTAGCTCACTGCACCATCCCAGCTCAGAACTTGGCTATATGCAAATTAGTCTGTTCCTGTCCCAGTGCATGATGGGAACAGGGCAAACCAAACTACCAAGCCAATTCTTATACTGGGAAGGAAACAAGCTTCCGGGGACCGGTTTCTGCCATTTCAGGCGTCGTCGGCCCGGCTTGCTTGAATCCTGATGGTGCAATGAGCAAGGGACTCACATCTGAGTATACCCTTCCACGCTTATGGTGGACAAAAATGATTCAGAAAAGGGGGTGGTGATGAACAGAGTGCCTGAATTAAGCAGACCACTCTTACCCAGTCCAAAGATCAGGGCTTGATCCATCACCGTTTTTTAGCTCACTGCACCATCCCAGCTCAGAACTTGGCTATATGCAAATTAGTCTGTTCCTGTCCCAGTGCATGATGGGAACAGGGCAAACCAAACTACCAAGCCAATTCTTATACTGGGAAGGAAACAAGCTTCCGGGGACCGGTTTCTGCTATTTCAGGCGTCGTCGGCCCGGCTTGCTTGAATCCTGATGGTGCAATGAGCAAGGGACTCACATCTGAGTATACCCTTCCACGCTTATGGTGGACAAAAATGATTCAGAAAAGGGGGTGGTGATGAACAGAGTGCCTGAATTAAGCAGACCACTCTTACCCAGTCCAAAGATCAGGGCTTGATCCATCACCGTTTTTTAGCTCACTGCACCATCCCAGCTCAGAACTTGGCTATATGCAAATTAGTCTGTTCCTGTCCCAGTGCATGATGGGAACAGGGCAAACCAAACTACCAAGCCAATTCTTATACTGGGAAGGAAACAAGCTTCCGGGGACCGGTTTCTGCCATTTCAGGCGTCGTCGGCCCGGCTTGCTTGAATCCTGATGGTGCAATGAGCAAGAGACTCACATCTGAGTATACCCTTCCACGCTTATGGTGGACAAAAATGATTCAGAAAAGGGGGTGGTGATGAACAGAGTGCCTGAATTAAGCAGACCACTCTTACCCAGTCCAAAGATCAGGGCTTGATCCATCACCGTTTTTTAGCTCACTGCACCATCCCAGCTCAGAACTTGGCTATATGCAAATTAGTCTGTTCCTGTCCCAGTGCATGATGGGAACAGGGCAAACCAAACTACCAAGCCAATTCTTATACTGGGAAGGAAACAAGCTTCCGGGGACCGGTTTCTGCCATTTCAGGCGTCGTCGGCCTGGCTTGCTTGAATCCTGATGGTGCAATGAGCAAGGGACTCACATCTGAGTATACCCTTCCACGCTTATGGTGGACAAAAATGATTCAGAAAAGGGGGTGGTGATGAACAGAGTGTCTGAATTAAGCAGACCACTCTTACCCAGTCCAAAGATCAGGGCTTGATCCATCACCGTTTTTTAGCTCACTGCACCATCCCAGCTCAGAACTTGGCTATATGCAAATTAGTCTGTTCCTGTCCCAGTGCATGATGGGAACAGGGCAAACCAAACTACCAAGCCAATTCTTATACTGGGAAGGAAACAAGCTTCCGGGGACCGGTTTCTGCCATTTCAGGCGTCGTCGGCCCGGCTTGCTTGAATCCTGATGGTGCAATGAGCAAGGGACTCACATCTGAGTATACCCTTCCACGCTTATGGTGGACAAAAATGATTCAGAAAAGGGGGTGGTGATGAACAGAGTGCCTGAATTAAGCAGACCACTCTTACCCAGTCCAAAGATCAGGGCTTGATCCATCACCGTTTTTTAGCTCACTGCACCATCCCAGCTCAGAACTTGGCTATATGCAAATTAGTCTGTTCCTGTCCCAGTGCATGATGGGAACAGGGCAAACCAAACTACCAAGCCAATTCTTATACTGGGAAGGAAACAAGCTTCCGGGGACCGGTTTCTGCCATTTCAGGCGTCGTCGGCCCGGCTTGCTTGAATCCTGATGGTGCAATGAGCAAGGGACTCACATCTGAGTATACCCTTCCAAGCCTATGGTGGACAAAAATGATTCAGAAAAGGGGGTGGTGATGAACAGAGTGCCTGAATTAAGCAGACCACTCTTACCCAGTCCAAAGATCAGGGCTTGATCCATCACCGTTTTTTAGCTCACTGCACCATCCCAGCTCAGAACTTGGCTATATGCAAATTAGTCTGTTCCTGTCCCAGTGCATGATGGGAACAGGGCAAACCAAACTACCAAGCCAATTCTTACACTGGGAAGGAAACAAGCTTCCGGGGACCGGTTTCTGCCATTTCAAGCGTCGTCGGCCCGGCTTGCTTGAATCCTGATGGTGCAATGAGCAAGGGACTCACATCTGAGTATACCCTTCCACGCTTATGGTGGACAAAAATGATTCAGAAAAGGGGGTGGTGATGAACAGAGTGCCTGAATTAAGCAGACCACTCTTACCCAGTCCAAAGATCAGGGCTTGATCCATCACCGTTTTTTAGCTCACTGCACCATCCCAGCTCAGAACTTGGCTATATGCAAATTAGTCTGTTCCTGTCCCAGTGCATGATGGGAACAGGGCAAACCAAACTACCAAGCCAATTCTTATACTGGGAAGGAAACAAGCTTCCGGGGACCGGTTTCTGCCATTTCAGGCGTCGTCGGCCCGGCTTGCTTGAATCCTGATGGTGCAATGAGCAAGGGACTCACATCTGAGTATACCCTTCCAAGCTTATGGTGGACAAAAATGATTCAGAAAAGGGGGTGGTGATGAACAGAGTGCCTGAATTAAGCAGACCACTCTTACCCAGTCCAAAGATCAGGGCTTGATCCATCACCGTTTTTTAGCTCACTGCACCATCCCAGCTCAGAACTTGGCTATATGCAAATTAGTCTGTTCCTGTCCCAGTGCATGATGGGAACAGGGCAAACCAAACTACCAAGCCAATTCTTATACTGGGAAGGAAACAAGCTTCCGGGGACCGGTTTCTGCCATTTCAGGCGTCGTCGGCCCGGCTTGCTTGAATCCTGATGGTGCAATGAGCAAGGGACTCACATCTGAGTATACCCTTCCACGCTTATGGTGGACAAAAATGATTCAGAAAAGGGGGTGGTGATGAACAGAGTGCCTGAATTAAGCAGACCACTCTTACCCAGTCCAAAGATCAGGGCTTGATCCATCACCGTTTTTTAGCTCACTGCACCATCCCAGCTCAGAACTTGGCTATATGCAAATTAGTCTGTTCCTGTCCCAGTGCATGATGGGAACAGGGCAAACCAAACAACCAAGCCAATTCTTATACTGGGAAGGAAACAAGCTTCCGGGGACCGGTTTCTGCTATTTCAGGCGTCGTCAGCCCGGCTTGCTTGAATCCTGATGGTGCAATGAGCAAGGGACTCACATCTGAGTATACCCTTCCACGCTTATGGTGGACAAAAATGATTCAGAAAAGGGGGTGGTGATGAACAGAGTGCCTGAATTAAGCAGACCACTCTTACCCAGTCCAAAGATCAGGGCTTGATCCATCACCGTTTTTTAGCTCACTGCACCATCCCAGCTCAGAACTTGGCTATATGCAAATTAGTCTGTTCCTGTCCCAGTGCATGATGGGAACAGGGCAAACCAAACTACCAAGCCAATTCTTATACTGGGAAGGAAACAAGCTTCCGGGGACCGGTTTCTGCCATTTCAGGCGTCGTCGGCCCGGCTTGCTTGAATCCTGATGGTGCAATGAGCAAGGGACTCACATCTGAGTATACCCTTCCACGCTTATGGTGGACAAAAATGATTCAGAAAAGGGGGTGGTGATGAACAGAGTGCCCGAATTAAGCAGACCACTCTTACCCAGTCCAAAGATCAGGGCTTGATCCATCACCGTTTTTTAGCTCACTGCACCATCCCAGCTCAGAACTTGGCTATATGCAAATTAGTCTGTTCCTGTCCCAGTGCATGATGGGAACAGGGCAAACCAAACTACCAAGCCAATTCTTATACTGGGAAGGAAACAAGCTTCCGGGGACCGGTTTCTGCCATTTCAGGCGTCGTCGGCCCGGCTTGCTTGAATCCTGATGGTGCAATGAGCAGGGACTCACATCTGAGTATACCCTTCCACGCTTATGGTGGACAAAAATGATTCGGAAAAGGGGGTGGTGATGAACAGAGTGCCTGAATTAAGCAGACCACTCTTACCCAGTCCAAAGATCAGGGCTTGATCCATCACCGTTTTTTAGCTCACTGCACCATCCCAGCTCAGAACTTGGCTATATGCAAATTAGTCTGTTCCTGTCCCAGTGCATGATGGGAACAGGGCAAACCAAACTACCAAGCCAATTCTTATACTGGGAAGGAAACAAGCTTCCGGGGACCGGTTTCTGCCATTTCAGGCGTCGTCGGCCCGGCTTGCTTGAATCCTGATGGTGCAATGAGCAAGGGACTCACATCTGAGTATACCCTTCCACGCTTATGGTGGACAAAAATGATTCAGAAAAGGGGGTGGTGATGAACAGAGTGCCTGAATTAAGCAGACCACTCTTACCCAGTCCAAAGATCAGGGCTTGATCCATCACCGTTTTTTAGCTCACTGCACCATCCCAGCTCAGAACTTGGCTATATGCAAATTAGTCTGTTCCTGTCCCAGTGCATGATGGGAACAGGGCAAACCAAACTACCAAGCCAATTCTTATACTGGGAAGGAAACAAGCTTCCGGGGACCGGTTTCTGCCATTTCAGGCGTCGTCGGCCTGGCTTGCTTGAATCCTGATGGTGCAATGAGCAAGGGACTCACATCTGAGTATACCCTTCCACGCTTATGGTGGACAAAAATGATTCAGAAAAGGGGGTGGTGATGAACAGAGTGTCTGAATTAAGCAGACCACTCTTACCCAGTCCAAAGATCAGGGCTTGATCCATCACCGTTTTTTAGCTCACTGCACCATCCCAGCTCAGAACTTGGCTATATGCAAATTAGTCTGTTCCTGTCCCAGTGCATGATGGGAACAGGGCAAACCAAACTACCAAGCCAATTCTTATACTGGGAAGGAAACAAGCTTCCGGGGACCGGTTTCTGCCATTTCAGGCGTCGTCGGCCCGGCTTGCTTGAATCCTGATGGTGCAATGAGCAAGGGACTCACATCTGAGTATACCCTTCCACGCTTATGGTGGACAAAAATGATTCAGAAAAGGGGGTGGTGATGAACAGAGTGCCTGAATTAAGCAGACCACTCTTACCCAGTCCAAAGATCAGGGCTTGATCCATCACCGTTTTTTAGCTCACTGCACCATCCCAGCTCAGAACTTGGCTATATGCAAATTAGTCTGTTCCTGTCCCAGTGCATGATGGGAACAGGGCAAACCAAACTACCAAGCCAATTCTTATACTGGGAAGGAAACAAGCTTCCGGGGACCGGTTTCTGCCATTTCAGGCGTCGTCGGCCCGGCTTGCTTGAATCCTGATGGTGCAATGAGCAAGGGACTCACATCTGAGTATACCCTTCCACGCTTATGGTGGACAAAAATGATTCAGAAAAGGGGGTGGTGATGAACAGAGTGCCTGAATTAAGCAGACCACTCTTACCCAGTCCAAAGATCAGGGCTTGATCCATCACCGTTTTTTAGCTCACTGCACCATCCCAGCTCAGAACTTGGCTATATGCAAATTAGTCTGTTCCTGTCCCAGTGCATGATGGGAACAGGGCAAACCAAACTACCAAGCCAATTCTTATACTGGGAAGGAAACAAGCTTCCGGGGACCGGTTTCTGCCATTTCAGGCGTCGTCGGCCCGGCTTGCTTGAATCCTGATGGTGCAATGAGCAAGGGACTCACATCTGAGTATACCCTTCCACGCTTATGGTGGACAAAAATGATTCAGAAAAGGGGGTGGTGATGAACAGAGTGCCTGAATTAAGCAGACCACTCTTACCCAGTCCAAAGATCAGGGCTTGATCCATCACCGTTTTTTAGCTCACTGCACCATCCCAGCTCAGAACTTGGCTATATGCAAATTAGTCTGTTCCTGTCCCAGTGCATGATGGGAACAGGGCAAACCAAACTACCAAGCCAATTCTTATACTGGGAAGGAAACAAGCTTCCGGGGACCGGTTTCTGCCATTTCAGGCGTCGTCGGCCCGGCTTGCTTGAATCCTGATGGTGCAATGAGCAAGGGACTCACATCTGAGTATACCCTTCCACGCTTATGGTGGACAAAAATGATTCAGAAAAGGGGGTGGTGATGAACAGAGTGCCTGAATTAAGCAGACCACTCTTACCCAGTCCAAAGATCAGGGCTTGATCCATCACCGTTTTTTAGCTCACTGCACCATCCCAGCTCAGAACTTGGCTATATGCAAATTAGTCTGTTCCTGTCCCAGTGCATGATGGGAACAGGGCAAACCAAACTACCAAGCCAATTCTTATACTGGGAAGGAAACAAGCTTCCGGGGACCGGTTTCTGCCATTTCAGGCGTCGTCGGCCCGGCTTGCTTGAATCCTGATGGTGCAATGAGCAAGGGACTCACATCTGAGTATACCCTTCCACGCTTATGGTGGACAAAAATGATTCAGAAAAGGGGGTGGTGATGAACAGAGTGCCTGAATTAAGCAGACCACTCTTACCCAGTCCAAAGATCAGGGCTTGATCCATCACCGTTTTTTAGCTCACTGCACCATCCCAGCTCAGAACTTGGCTATATGCAAATTAGTCTGTTCCTGTCCCAGTGAATGATGGGAACAGGGCAAACCAAACTACCAAGCCAATTCTTATACTGGGAAGGAAACAAGCTTCCGGGGACCGGTTTCTGCCATTTCAGGCATCGTCGGCCCGGCTTGCTTGAATCCTGATGGTGCAATGAGCAAGAATTGGCTTGGTAGTTTGGTCTGCCCTGTTCCCATGATGCACTGGGCCAGGGACAGACTAATTTGCATATAGCCAGGTTCTGAACTGGGATGGTGCAGTGAGCTAAAAAACGATGATGGATCAAGCCCTGATCTGTTGACTGGGTAGGAGTGTTCTGATTAACTCAGATACTCTGTCCATCACCACCCCCTTTTTGAAATTATTTTGGCCACCATGAGTGTGGAAGGGTATGCTCAGACATGAGTCCCTTGCTCATTGCACCATCAGGATTCAAGCAAGCCGAGCCGAAGACGGCTGTAATGCCAGAAACCGGTCCCCGGAAGCTTGTTTCCTTTCCAGTGAAGAATTGGCTTGGTAGTTTGGTATGCCCTGTTCCCATGATGCACTGGGCCAGGGACAGACTAATTTGCATATAGTCAGGTTCTGAACTGGGATGGTGCAGTGAGCTAAAAAACGGTGATGGATCAAGCCCTGATCTGTTGACTGGGTAGGAGTGTTCTGATTAACTCAGATACTCTGTCCATCACCACCCCCTTTTTGAAATTATTTTGGCCACCATGAGTGTGGAAGGGTATGCTCAGACATGAGTCCCTTGCTCATTGCACCATCAGGATTCAAGCAAGCCGGGCCGAAGACGGCTGTAATGCCAGAAACCGGTCCCCGGAAGCTTGTTTCCTTTCCAGTGAAGAATTGGCTTGGTAGTTTGGTCTGCCCTGTTCCCATGATGCACTGGGCCAGGGACAGACTAATTTGCATATAGCCAGGTTCTGAACTGGGATGGTGCAGTGAGCTAAAAAACGGTGATGGATCAAGCCCTGATCTGTTGACTGGGTAGGAGTGTTCTGATTAACTCAGATACTCTGTCATCACCACCCCCTTTTTGAAATTATTCTAGACTTGATGAGGCTGCCTTCTAGAAGGTGCTTTTAAAATGTTCACAATTGTTGTGTTCTAATTGCTTACAGCAAGGAACAGGTACAGATTCATAATTTTATAAGGCTATCTTCCATAAGGTGCATTAGAATGTTCACAAACATTCTAATTGTTTATAGTAAGGAACTGGTGCAAGTGAATAATGTGATGAGGGTTGTCTTCCGGAAGGTTCAGGTTGAGGTCATCCCAGCCGGTTGCTTGATACTTACTCTGGGGGACTTTCTGGATGTTTCTGTGGTGCCAGAAACCTGACCTTATTTATACCTTTAAAAAAAAAAAGCTAAACATCAGCTGCAGCTAGCTATTGCCAACTGGTATATTTCGTATTTATACCATGCTATAGGTCCAGGGAACATCGTACACTTTCCCTACATCATCTCCCCGTCATTTCATATGAACGAGCCTTATAAGGACATAACTCCAAATAAGGACAGACTGCCTTGTATGGACATAACGTCTTATAAGGACTGTAGCCTTTTATGGACTAAACCTTTCACCTAGTTCCATGCGGAGGGTGGGCTTTTCCCAATCGATATTGCTAGGACGTCATCCTTAGCACATATGAATAATTTATGAGTACACTCTCCAGGAGGTACACTTCACCTCTCCCATCCACGCACAAGGTTTAATCCCCAACGTCATCCTCATACTTAACAATGGGTAACATACACACATAGACTGTATAAATACAGCACCTCTTGCTATCAGAAAGCAGGAGGGAACCGAGCCTTCAAGGCCGACACACTGACCAGAGACGCTGCGGCTCCGGCATGCCATCGCTCCAGCTGACAGTGGTGTGACGATCCCTTGCGGGGTGTCCAGCTCAAGTTCAGGATGAAGTCCCACACACTCACTATTCAGGTATGGGAGTTCGACTAAATCCTAGTGGGATTCTTGGCTATTAGACTTAGGCTCTTAGGATTAGGCTCTTTTGCACCTACTCACATGCTAGGTACACTTAGGTACATCTAGACAGGCATCTTAGGAGTACGAACTTTATTTTGTAAATGCATTTTATATTCATGTATGTGTTCATGACTATTGCGAAATGGTAGAACAATACTGTTTCTTTTTATTTACTGTACTGCTGGTTCTATATCTCTGCTACTATGTTGCAATTGTGGCAGCGCACCTATTTTACATGAGAAGAACAACGGTACAATAAATTCTTATTGTAAACACTCTCAACTGTTTCTTCTGCGTATCCCTCTGAGAGCAAAACAAACAAGCACGAGTGACTGGGTGAAAAGTAGTATGTTGTTTCCACAAGTCTGAGCTTAATATGTTCTGAGGTTGCCAACAACGAATCTCTCTGATAACAGGAGATTCTGGTGGCCCTGCGAGTTAGCTAATTGGTAAACATAGGCTGACATATTCGGTGGGGGTGTACAGAGACCGTTTGCCACCAAGGTTCCCACATTACTTTAGACAGCCAAAAATTAAATGTTTGCCCCTATCTGACAGAACCTCCTTTGGAAACCTCAAAGGGCCCTAGCCATAGAAGAAGCAGCAACTGTTCTGAGGGGTATTGCTTCAGGGTATCTTGTGGCATTGTCTACTACCACCAAGATATACTTGTTCCCTCTCCCACCCTCTCAAAGGGAGACCCAGCCACCGGCAGTCGTATCAAGAGAGCCTTTGGCTTGGCCCCTGTCTTGCCATTGGCCAGACTGGGTGCACAGGAGCTGCAAAACTCCTTAACTTTGGCAGACATGTTGGGCCAAAAGACATTGTTTACCAACCTATCCCAAGCTTTATTCTGACACAATTGACCTGCTAAGGAGATGTCATGACTTAGGATGAGGAGAATTTCTCTATACTTCTGCTGGACCACTGCCCTCCTGTTGGCTCCCTCCTTGATGTCTCTGGCCTCAGTATTTAGAACTCCATCCTCCCAGTAGACTCAGTGGACTCCAAAGACACCCCCCTCCTCTTGCTTAGAGGCAGTCTTCCTCAAGCTCTCAAGGGTGGAATGCTCTCCCTGTCAAAACTACTCTCTGGATGATCCACTAGCTCCTGTCAATCCTGCCAAATCTGACAAGCCCTGCAGGGATGAATTCCTTGTACCGAGGACAGATACTTCAACTCAAGGTCAGATTCCACCTGCAACCATGGAGTTCCTGGGGCTGACTCACCACACCCATTGTCCTTTCCCTTACCATCGGAAGCTTAGCCAATTTTTCCAGGGACCAAGTGTCCAGCATTTCCCTTCTGGATACCCTATGACCTGATCACAGCATATACCCACTCAGGAGGATCCAGCAACCTCGCATGGACCATTCTCTCCTCCCTTGCCCGGTCACAAGCTTCAAGATAATTTCCCAATAGACAGTCTACTGGGAGTACAGGAGACACAACTACCTTCCTACAGTCTGTCACACCTCCCCATTCCATACACCCCATTTCCATGGGAAGGAGTTTGGCTCTGCTGTCTGCATAGGTTACATGGTGATACACAGCAGGTATGAGCTACCATGGGGATAACCAATTTCTGTGTGACCATAGACATGGGTCCTGTATCTCTCAGAGCCTTAACCTCGGTTCCATTGATTTTAGGCCTCTGCCTTTACCTCTCCATTCTAGGAGGCAAGGCAACCAGGGTTGCAATTTCCATCCACCCAAGGAAACTAAGGATGCCTCTGTCAACCCCTTTCCCATCTCTGGGACAATCTCCACCCCCACATCTATGCTGGAAATCCCCTGTGGCTGCCCACCAGTGGTGGGCTGCTTTGTGCAAATAGCATCTACTCTCTTGTGCCCTGGCTGATAACATTTAAAACACTGACCTGCCTTCATAAGGTCACAGAACTTTCCTGCCTTTGCCGGGCTGAAGGACTTTCCCTGATACCCCTGCCTCTTGAAAGTGGATTGGCTCAGGGTCCCTTATCCCTGCACAGGTTTTTATGGGTCTTGTGAGGACTCTTTATGTTTGTGACCTTCTTTCCTCTGGGGGACCTGCCCTCTCTTCTCCAGATCATGCTTATTGGAAACTCAGGTTCTCAACCACTCATCGGCTAGCTCTTTCAACTCTCTGGGGCTAGTCAGCTTAGAGTCCACTAGGTACTGGCATAACTTCTCTTGAGCACAATGAGTCAGGATGTTCTCTTTAAATTCTATCGCCCCTCATAAGTACTCACCTGGTTACCACTAATTCAGCCCTCTAGTGCTTTCACTGAGATGTCCACAAAGTCCTCCCAGAACTATGTGTTAATTTTCTGCAGGTCCCTGAACTTCACGCTGTACTGCTCTTGGGAGAGATCAAATTTCTTGACTAAGCATTACCTCATGAAGGCGTAAAATTATGCCTCATCCTCTTGTAGGGTCAGGAGCCTATGCCCGCAGCTACTATGGTCAGTTCCCACAAGAGTGAACCCCAATACGTAGAGTGGAACCCCCTCATCTCAAGGGTCCTTTCAAATGCAGTCAGTACTCTGACAATGGCATCCCCTCCAGTATGCATTGAAGCTATTCCCTCGGGAAGCCTGGGGTTAAGCCCTCCACCCCTGGGCATCTCAGCATTTTCTTCATTGTCACAGCCACCATTCTGTTTTACTTTCGCCTCCTACCACTTTTCTCTAGCTAGGTCTAACTTCTTCACTCCCAGAGCATTATAAACTAACTGTGCTTCAAGCTCTTGCCTTCTGAGGGCCTTATCTGTTCCTCTGTGGAGGAGCCTCTCCTCACCCCATTAGCTGGAAATATGAACCTGGTACTAGAAGAAATTGATAAAGTGTCCTTGTCCACCTCCTGGAGGTGGATGTAGGGGTCATCTTCTCCTTCCTTCGCTGGAGCTGCCTGTGCCCAGGCCTTGAGGGCCCTAATCAACTCTGCCTTCCCGATCTTGTTGCTATTAGGCAGCTCCCTGGGCTGACATTGAACCCTATTCTCAGCCACTGTGAGTTTGTTCAGTTTGCCCAGATCTAGCTCCATGGTATCCATGGTTTTGGGTCATAAAAACTTCACAAATCAAAAATACAATTTCTATTTCTGGGAGCTGGCAGCTGTTTCAGCCTTCTTAGGGCTTTGAGAAAGACCCTGAACTGGCTCCCAATGGAGTATAGAAGAATTGTTATTCAAGGGCTGAGCCTCTCCTGCCTTGATTATGGTAACTCACTCTACTTCGGCAGTCCAACATTAGTCATAAAAAATTCCAGGTCATTCAGAATGCAGCTGCTTGAATACTGTTAGAGATTCCTAAAACACAGTCAACAAGAGCATTCTCTTAATTGGCTGCCCATTAACTGTAGAGTACAGTTTAAGGCAGTTTAAGGCAATACAAAGGGGGCCCACAGGTCCTGCAGGTGCTGATCAGCTCCCACTTGACCAATTAAGCTCTGAGATCCAATAATTGGGGCCTTCTCACTGTTCATAGGGTTAGAAGAGCTAGAAGCGGAGACCACTCCTTCTCTTTTCCTGTTTCCAAACTCTGGAATTCTTTGCCAATCAACTTGAGATTGGAAGAAAGCTTTCTGAGCTTTAGAAAGAAATTAAAAACCCACAGTCCTTTTAGGTATTCGTACTCAAGCTAGTACAGACAGTGCTGGGAAGCCCAGGTAGGGTAGCCATGCGCTTTACAAATCTGCTGAATAGAATAGAAAATAACAAATTTGGAAAAAAATAAAAAAGATTGATCAGAAATCAGTTTGGTCCAAATTGTGAATAATTCACAAAATCGAAAGTTTTTCTCTAAGTCAATTTAGTGGATTTTTAAAGATCTTAACTTTATATACTATCTAGTGTAATTTAAACACAAGCACATATCCACATCGCTGAACACCAAATGTTGCAAGGTGAATTATTATTAGGGGTAAGTATGCACCTACCACGGGGCGTGGCTAGCCAGCCATGATGGTGGTCGACTGCCGTTAGAGCTCCGGAGCCACCCGGGGATGTTATCCTGTTGCGGGGTGCCTACGGGAGCCCAGACTCAAACCTGGGTATGGGGAATGGTGCTGCTGCCCCTGTGCGGGTCCGGATCACACTCGCTGGACCCGTGAAGGCGGAGCAACGACGAAATCGGATTGGGGCCTGCCGCGGCGTCCCGCGTGAGGAGGCCGGGCGCTGGAATGTGGGCGGAGGCTGGAGTGGCTGAGACCTGCCATGCCGGAAATTGCTGAGCGGAGTCTTCGGCGAACAATTACCCCGGCGCTCCTCCTGTCCAATGGTGTAGAGAAGTACCGCTATGCCCGCAGAGGTATGGAGACGGGTCGTGGCGTAATAGAACACACAGCGGAGGAAGATTGTGGCAGCGCCTGACTGGAATGCGGGGCCGGGCCTTCCTGCGGTGACTGTGCTCCGTCCGTGTATGGCCAGGCTCTGTGGACAGACGTGGGTTCGGACATGGATCGCCGCGGAGGAGTTAAGTGGAGACGCATCCTGACCGTGATGAGTGCGGGGTGTACCCCCCTCGCCCCCCGGTGAGTTGCATATAGAGAATTCCCAGCGCAGCCAGAGAGAGCGGAGGACGGATGCCTGATGATATTCCCCCGGTCTGCTTGAGGCCTGGCCCCAGGGTAAAGAGCCGCGGCTGCCGGGGACCTTGCCTGAAGCGGAGGGAGCGGAGCGATGGTCGGCGGCTGCTCCGTATGACGCTGCGGGGCCCTCATATCTCCCAACTCTGACTGGTGGTTGATCCATGCGGTGCGGTCTGCTGCGGTGGCTTAACGTGGAAGGCCAGGTCACGGTGCTATTAGACTGCAGCGGCATTTGGCAGTTACATCGGCCCACCAGTGTGTGATGTGGACTGTAGGCCTGGAGGTGGCCGGTGGGACTGAGTGGTGACCCTCCCCCCACCGATCCCCCTGGTGACTGCGGCCATTTTGTGTTTTGGGCCCTGAAGTCTGAAGTTTGGACAACAGTGACCTAACAGTTTGCGGAAACCCTGGAGGGTGGACCCCCTTTACGCTTCCCCTTTCATTCCTGCTGCGCTTTGGCTCTCCCTTTTTTGTTTGTATGCGTGACACCCTATCATTGGCGTGGCGCATTTGAGGGTGTCAGAAGACTTCCGCCCTGGTGGGTGCTCTCTCTGAGACGGAACTTTACTTGAATAAGAGCCTATTAACAGGTATTGGATGGAGTTTGCCCCATTGGCACCATGGTTCGGAGGGGGGCAAGAGGCCCTGAGGGTCAAGTGGATTCTGAGACAACACGCGCTGCGGTGGGCGCTGGGGGCGAGCGGGCCCCACCTGAAATGAAATTAAATGAAACTGGATTTATAAAGCGCATGGCTGCCCGTAAGCGTCCCAGCGCTGCCTAACCAATAACAGAAAACTCAAACGGAACAGAAAATTTATTTATCATTAAGGAATTTTGGGAAACAGAAAAAATTTAAGAATCTTTCGAAATTTGAGAAGGGAAGGTTCAGTGCGAATGTGCCTCGGGAGGGTGTTCCAGTTTTTTGCCGCATTTACAGAAAAGCGGCGACCTCCCGTACGATCCACAGAGACTGCTCTTGTCGAGGACAACCGGCGGACAAACTAGATTTGATTCTGAAGGAAATCAGAGAGTCCAGATCGGCGATGGAACAACAGCTGGGGGCTCTTACTACTAACCTGTCCATCCTGAAAGCGGACCATGGTAAGCTGGCAGATAAGGTGAAGGACCAGAGCCTTGTCCTTGCAGATCTTACACCGACGGTGGCGGACCACTCTTCCTCTATAATACAACTGCAGCAGCAGGTCACCTCATTGCTGGACCGGGTGGAATACGCGGAGGGGAGAAACCGACGCAATAATATACGCGTCATAGGCCTGTCGGAACGCTGTGAAGGCTCACGCACAGCGGACTTCATGGAACAATGGTTCTGGGATCATGTGGGCACGGAGGGGTTGTCGCCGTACTTCTGTGTAGAACGGGCACATAGGATCCCGACTGGCCGACCTGGACCGGGCCGACCTCCCTGTCCACTGATAGTGAAGATCCTTAATTACCGGGATACAGACGTCCTGCTGCAGAAAGCCCGAGAGAAGTCCCTCATACAGTATGAAAATCATCGAGTGTCCTTATACCCGGATTATATGACCATGGTCCAGAAACAACGCTCTTCATATCAAGCGGTGAAGAAGAAGCTCCAGAAGGCCCAGCTAAAGTATGCACTCCTCTTTCCCGCCCAGCTGAAGATCATCCACGAGAAGAAACACACACTTTTTTGAAAGTCCCTCAGATGTTGAGGAATGGCTGGAAGTGATGTGCATAGGGGGGAGTCAGGGCTCGACTCAGGAGCGATCGGGCCAAAGCTCGAGAGGGGACTCGGGACGAGAGTACGGAGGCTCCCCAGGGTCCACCAGGAGAAGGGGCCGTTCCGGCCCATCGCAGGAGCAGCAGAAGAGGGACCAACTTGGAGCGCTTCTGACGGCTGGCACCTTTCATGAGAATACAGAGAAAATCACGACGGACACTGAAGATAGCACAGTCCATTCTGACTCTGAACACAGCACAATCCTGTTTCCCACTATCACACCTCGAGCTGCTGATGACCTACTGGACAATTGAAGATAACGGCGGACTAGCTTGGTGCAGATACACAAAGTTGTGACTCATGGTATCCTTTATGAAGTGATAGCTGACTATTGTTTTAACTACCCTTTCTGGTTTCTGGGTTTCCAGTACACTGAACAACGGGTGTTCTGGAATGGGACACTGAGTGGGATACCTTTGGATTCAATCCCTTGGGTCTGGGTGCGGATGGTGGTTCTGGTTGGGGCCCGACCTTCCACTGACTACCTGGTCTTTCTGAGGGCATAGCCCCCTTGCCGCTACTTTATCCTACATTCTTGTCCCCGGGATGGTGCGCCGTTGAGCCAGCGATGTTTGGCATGGACGGTGAAATGACTGTAATAGTGCTTGGCCATCCCCCCATTGGCGTATGCACCAAAATCTGGATCTATCTGTTTGATGTTTTAATGTTGGGCCCAGCATTGTTTTCAGGCTGTGCCAAGTTTGTTGTGCTTTCAGATTTGGTTTCAGGGTACGGGGTCTCCTGGTCGCTTTCCGTAGGAGGTACTACAGAGGGGCTACAGACACTCCTTCACTTGATAGATGATGACCATGGCTGAGACTGCAAGTTCATACAAATTTCTTACCTGGAATGTGCGTGGACTGGGGGCGATCTAAAAACGCCATCAGATCCATTTGTTTCTCCTTAGACACCACACACAGGTTGCATTCCTTCAAGAGTCCCATCTCACAGAAGCAGACTCACAGAAATTGAGGAAGAAATGGAGGGGCACTGTTTATTCCATGACTTATTCTGCCTTTTCAAGGGGAGCGACTATATGGGTCCGACATGGGACCCTTTTATGGAGTTTGAGAGGAGGGTAGATGATCAGGGCCGATATATTTTGGTGAAGGGTACATTGGACGGGACATTGATAGTACTGGGAAGAATATATGTGCCGAATTATGATCAGGACAGGTTTTTACACAAAGTAGGTTTGGCACTGTCAAATTGGGTCGGGATCCCCTAGGTACTAGATGGGGACTGGAATGCGGTATTAGATTTAGGTCTAGACAGGTCGCACCCCCCTCTTCAAGCCGCTGGAGCGACCAAGTTGACAGACCTGTTTGTTTCTTGGGCGGAGGGTTAGCGGTTGTCTGATACATGGCGAGGATTATATCCTACCCACAAGGAATACTCTTTCTATTACCCCTTACACAATTTACACACTAGAATTGACCGATTTCTATGCTCACGGTCGATAGTCACTAAAGTGGAGAAATCGGAATACCTGGTTAAAACATTCTCCGATCATAGGCCCTTGACACTCACACTCCTCTGGGGTAGGGTGCCAGCTCCGGTGCCTACCTGTAGACTTAATCTACTTCTCCTGGAGGATGCCCCATTTCGGACATCATTGTCTGCTGCTCTCACTGATTATTTTAAAGAAAACTGGAACTCTGCCACTTCAAACCTGGTCATATGGGACGCCATGAAGGTGGTGATTATAGGAGTGGCGATAGGGCAACTGGTGGGGGCCAGCCAGGAGATTCATAAGAAACTTTGTGAGGTGGAAGACCGTCTGAAGGTACTCGAACGGGAGGCGAGCATAGACCCCGGCAAGAAGGGTGAACTACAGATGGGGTACATCGACCACGCAGAGGTGTTAGAAACATTACGGACAATAGATTACAAAGAATACCTGCGTCGCCAACACACTGAAGCTGACAGGTCCGGTGCATTATCGGCCAGACTGGTTCGGGACCAACCGGACCCACCGATCATAACCCAGATATATAACCCGTTAGGTACCCTGGTCCGTACACAATTTGAGATCAATGTGGCATTTCATGACCATTTGAGCTCTCTTTATGCGCCCTTTGGCTTGGAGGACCCAGTTCAAGTGGCCGAATTTCTGCATGGCCTTCCCTTTCCGGTTCTGACGGCAGACACCCAGAAGGCACTTGAAGGTCCTATTACGCAGTGTGAGATACGTGCAGCGATCAAGAGCCTTAACCGTAATAAAACGCCCGGCATGGATGGGCTCCCAGTAGTGTTTTATCTGACCTACTCGGATATCCTAGTACCGGTTCTTGAAATGGTGTACAAGGTGGCGTTTGAGGACGGCCACTTACCGGAATCTACTATGCAGGTACCGGTTACATCTATACCTAAGCCCGGCAGGAATACACTGGAGATGGCGAATTACAGACCTCTTTCCTTGCTATCAACGGAATATAAGATTCTCAGCGAGGCCTTAGGCATGCGCATACAGTCCCACCTCACCGCTCTTATACATCAGGACCAATGTGGTTTCCTCCCAGGGCGCAGTACGTCGCTGAACACGCGTAGACTTCATGCATTAAAGACTGCCACGCCGCAGGAATTTCCACGGGCGGGTTGTATAGCGCTTGATCTGAAATAAGCGTTTGATTCCTTGTCATGGACCTTTATGTTAGAATCTCTGAAACGCTTTGGCTTCCCAGACGCCTCCCTGCGATGGGTCCGTCTATTATATACCAATCCTACGGCTAGGGCGCTCACAGGTTGACATATTTCAGATTGTTACACAGTGCACAGGGGCACTCGACAGGGTTGCCCCTTGTCCCCGCTTTTATTTGTCCTGGCCCTGCAGCCCCTTGCCTTGGCCCTTCGTAATAGCATGGACCGGGTGGGCATTCCAGTAGGTGGGACACACCACTTGATATCCATCCACGCGGATGATATCCTGTTGTATCTGCGCAACTTGGAGGCAGATCAAGCTGCGATCTCTAACATCTTTAAACGCTTCGAACTAGTGTCGGGCCTAGCCATTAATCCAGTAAAATTGATTGGCTTCTTTTTTAGAGAAGGACCACACTCTTCCCCCATAAGTTTTGGCATGTATCTGATTCCGGTGGCCCAGACCACATTTAAATACCTGGGCATACAGGTGTATAGGTCGCCGGAGGATCAAATAGATGGTAACATCAAGTGAGCCATTACATGGCTCCGCAGTAGTGTAGGCTTCTGGACCTCATTGCCTCTGTCCGTCATGGGCAGAATTGAGATCTCTAAAATGGTCATGCTTCCCCGACTTTTGTAATATTTTGTGAATTTACCAGTGATCCTGCCTCAACATATTTTTAACACGATCAATACTCTATTGATCAGTCTTATTTGGGGTACTGGTCGGAGACGTATCAGTCTCAGTAAACTTCAATTGGGACTAGGTCAGGAGGACACGATGTTCCGGACTCCGGGGATATTATTATGCCAGTCAGCTTCAACGGCTTTCATATTGGATTGCGGGTAGAAACCTAGATGAGATCGATTTCACGGTGGACCGACTGGATCGCGGGGAACTCCACTCCTTGTTACTACCGAGGGGTCGGCTTCCCCCGGACTGTCCTCCTCTTCTGCGCACGGCCCTGTTGTGCTGGAGGAAGGCCCTATCATATACTTCCTCAGTGACGCTGTACGCAGCGAATATTCCTTTATTGGGCATTCTGACACCGCAGGGGACGCTCACACGACGTACGCTGCGTCACTGGACAGAACACAGGATAAAAGAGATAGGCGCCTTTTTTGGTGACGAGACTTTATTGGATCACGAATCCTTCATGCAGATCACAGGTGCTCCACCTAGGCTGTACCTATTACATGCCGCAGTGACACACTACATTAGGAATGCATGGGCGCCACAACGGCTCAAACCTATATAACACAAACTGGTTTATTTAGTGTATTATATGGGAGCAGGGGGGGGCACCTTGTACGATGGTTATACACCGGAGTTAGGGAACATGCAGCAATCTTGCTCACTACACTTAGGACGACCTGGGCACAGGACTCCGAATGGGAATTAACAGATAAGGCGTGGCAGACTAAACTAGAGCATCCAAAAAGAGTATCGCGTAACGCTAAATTGAAATTTATCCAGGCGATGGTGCTCCATAGGGCATACCTAACTCCCAAGCGGACACATCGCATCTTTCCGGAGTCTCCGCATTGCTGTCCCCGTTGTAAAGGAGATAATGCGGACTTCATTCACATGTTGTGGTCCTGCCCGCATATACAAAGCTACTGGGCTGAAATATGCCAGGTGCTTTATACAGTGACACATTTGCTGATACCGGTGGAAGCTCTGTATTGCCTAGTTGGGTTCCGTAAAAGATCTAAGGCATTGAAAACTACATTGAAATTCTTAGACCTGGCTTTCCTCCTGGTGATTAGGGTCCTAACTATGAGATGGAAGTCCCCCAGGCCTCCTAGGCTACTCACATGGCAGGCAGATCTAGTGCAGTGGGGTCGTGCGGAGGGGGCGGCTCTAAGGAGAGAAGAGGAGAGGGGTCAGCAGAAACAACCCATAGCGATGGAGTGGGATGCCATGTTGTTGGTGTTAGAGGGACTAGACTTGGTCCCCTCTCAGGAAACAGGGTCCCAATAATTAGCATGCGCTGTAGGATTTCGAGTGAGGGGGAACCCCGCCCACGACGAAGAGCACATTTTACTTATTTCCTAACACTGTAGATGGACAGTCTTTATTGCTTGCCCAGAGGAAATCACATGGATGATGATAAAGCGACCAGGGGAGGGGAGGGATTGGGGTGGGGGAATATTTGGGAGGGGGTGTTATTATGTTTAAGAAGATAATAGTGTATATATGGATGACCTTACTTCCGTTGTCTGTGTATGAAACAGGCCTCGGATGATTGGAATAATTGCTTTGTTTTTCGATGCTCGTTGATTGTGGACAGAGGGATCAAGAGGCAGACTTTGCCATATGTGATCTGAGGGTGAAAATTGAAAATACTGACTGTAACGTATACATTTCCTTGTAACAACACTATTTTTCTTCTGCAGTCATGAATAAAGATTTAAAAACAAAAGAAATTAGCCAGTGGGAACATACCAAATAGTTGGAGAGGTTCATTAATTGATCCCATTTTAAAGGAGAGACAGCCTTGTCTCCAAGTGGCTATTCCTGATAGCACTGCTAGACGTTAGCCTTAAGTACTTCTCAACACTGTTGCTTCAAGATCTATCTGTGTTGGTACTAGAATGAGATTGCCCCATAACCAGCCTGGGTTTACTTAGAATCAAGGGACCCTATCTAATGCCATGGCTGTAGTATTGGTCAATAAAAAAGCAAGTGACACCCCCCCCAAAAAAAGTATGCACCTACCACTAGCAATAAGGCCACCGATGCAATAAAAGGTCCAGTCAAGTTCTTAATCCATTAGGCCCCGGCTCAACCCTTGATAGCTGGCTGCGGGCAGGCAGACTTAACTTAGGAGATTGGTGTGTAAACTATTTAAAAACACCAATACACTTAACAGGTAAGACACAACACACAATGGAAGATTTTCTCTCATCTATGAATGAGGCTCCTCTTCAGGCCAGGATTTGAGTTGTCGACTGTGGCTTGGCTCAGCGCGAGGCCTCAATGAAATCCTGGAAGTGTTGTGCTCCAGAGCTTTCAGCTGGATGAACCTGAAATCCAGGCTGGGTCACTGTTTGAAGTTGGCGGTCTGACTCTCGTTGATGGGTCGGTCACCTTATTGATCTTTTTCCGACAGCTGCTCCAAACTCTGGAACTTCTCCCTGAAATCCCCCCTGAGGGTTCAAAGTGTCCAAAACACAAATCCAAGGGTCTCCAAGCTCTGAGATGGTCCTTGGAAGTTTGGGACTACAATTCCAACAATGCACCTGGCCAAATCTTTAAAAGTCCACTGGATAGCACTCCAGGCTCTGGACGTCTTTGGGGAGAGGGTGCAAGGTAGCTATGTTAACCTGCTGATTTCAGGGAGTTCTCTCCTTAATCCTTTATGAAGCAAGGCTAAGTCGTCAGGGCTGTAGTTTCAACTTTGCAGCAGGAGCAGCCCTTCAGAGTGCAATTCTTTGGGGTGCAGGCCAGGATTCCAGCCGGCAGTTCTTCTTCTCCTTGCAGTTTCAGGCAGCAGATGTGAGTTGTTAAGCAGCTGTCACTTATTTAGCCAATGGGATACAGAGTGCCATCCAAAAGCATGACAGCTTCTTCCAAAGTGTAGCATATTCTTGTGCCACAAGCACTACACTTCAAAATGGAGAATTCCTCTCCGTGAGGGTAAGCCAACATAACGGTGTGGCTAATTTTCCTTAACACTCCTTCAGACCTCCTGCAAATTCCATTCCTGGGGCTGCTATCTGGCTGGGTGGTACAGGAAGAGGGTGCAGAGACAGAATATCGAGTTGCACAAATATCGAGTCATTAATATTGTGGGTCAGGAATATCGACAGCAAGAATATCGTGGTCCAGAATATCGACTTAAGGTAAGAAATGTTGTTTTTAAAAATACCAAAGTGTTAACACCATTTGTAAAAATATAGGGGCCGATTATGATGGCGGATTTCCCGCATCCACCGGGCCGGCGGAAGCCACCGCCGGCCCGGAGGATGCGGGAAATCCGCCGGGGAGCCCTGCAAGACCCACCGCCATATTAGGATGGCTGGTGGGTCTTCCTATCTGTCCGCCGCCTTTCCGAAAAGCATTAACATGGCTGGCGGTGTCTATCAGACACCGCCAGCCATATTAGGATGACAGCGGAAAGATGCCTTTACACGGCGGCATTTCCGCCGTGTAAAGGCATACGGATTTGTGTTTGGGGGCCCGTTGCGGGCCCCCAGGGGTGAAGGGGGGTGGGGGGTGCACATGGGGGGTACCTATGGTACCCCCCTGCATTTGCCTGCACAAAGCAGCAGGCACCGCGAGGTGCCTGCCGCTTTGTGCATGCAAATGCACAACTTACTTTTTTAACATTGCGGCGGGTGCTGCTTCAAGCAGCACCCGTCGCAATGATAAAAATACAGGATGTGACCGCCAGGGTGGCGGTCACATCCTAATTAGCACGGAGGGACCGCCGCTGCCCCTGCGGACAGTCCCTCCTCCTCTAGGGTGGCGGACGGACGCAAGTCCGTCCGCCATCCTAATGAGCCCCTAAGTTGTTAAAAATATTGTTATGCATTTTAGTATATATTTTATATATATGTGATGTATTTTTTTGTGTATAAGATTTATTTATATTTTTAATGTTTGTGTTACATTTTTAGTAGTTATTAAAAAGCAAATTGAATTTTGTGCTTTTAGTTCAGTAGCGGGTTGTGGGTTTATAGGGGAATAGGGTGGGAAGTAATTTAATTATATTTATTTATTGATTACTTTTTATTTATTAATATTTGATTAATTGCGATGTTACAGTGTTAAATGTGTAAATTAATGTATTATGAATTAATTGGTTGTTCATAATTAATTAATTGATAATTAACTATGGTAATTGTGTAATTAGTTGTAGGTGTGTTTTGTGTGTTTATAGATGTAAATGATGGGAAGAAATGTATTTTTAAAGTAGGTATTAATAATTGGTTGTAAATCAAATTTAATGAATTAATGTGTTATTCATTCTGGTAAATTTGTAATTAATTATATTTGTGTGTGGTAGTTTTTATAGGTGTAAAGGGTGGGAAGTATGTTATTTTAATTGATTAATTAATAATTAGTTGTTAATTAATTCGAATTAATTAATTTGTAATTAATTATGGTAATTGCGTAATTAATTTGATGTGTGTTGTGTTTATAGCAGTAAAGGATGGGAAGTAATTTGTGTTTAATTAATTAATAATATTTGATATATATTTTGGGTAAATGTTAATGTTAATTTTTTTGTGTTTTGTTTTTACTTTTAAAGGGGTAAAGGGTGGGTGTTAAGTACAATTTTGTTCTTTAAGTATTAGTTGTTAATAGTAATAGTTTTTCTTGAAAAATTAATATATAATTGTGTTTTAATATTTTAATTTAGGTGTGTGTTGTGGATATTAGTGTTGAGCTTGTGTAATCAATATTTATTTTTCTTTTGTTTATTAGTAAGATGTCCTTTAATTGATCATTAATTATATTAATTATGGAAATAAATATAAATAAAAATGTTGAAGTGATTTGTTATTGGTGTGGTATTATAGGGTATAAAATAAATACATTTATGTTTTAAACAATGTGTTTGTTAATATTTGCTACTTTTAAATAATTATTGTTTATAAATGTATTTATTATTTATTGTATATATTATGTGCAGGTTTTTTGTTAAATGTAATTAATATTATAATATGTGTTCTTTTTAAATGTTTAATATATTAAAATGTATGTTTTTTACATATTGATTTTTATTATGATTTTTTAAATCGGGTGATATTTCTTTTTTTTCAACTGTTGAAGTGTTATTAGGAATTTGTAACCCTCCCCTATCCAACACTTTTCCTTCTGTTGCACTAACTGGAGTGGGAATAACAAATGTTACCCCCACCTCTATCCAACACTTATCCTACTGTTGCATTCAGTAGAGTGGGAATAGAAATTTTTACCCCTCTGCTATCAATACTTTCTCTACTGTTGCACTCACTGGAGTGGGAATAGTAATTTGTGCCCCTCCGCTATCCAACACTTTCTCTATTGTTGCACTATTTGGAGTGGGAAAAGTAATTTTTACCCCTTCACTATTCAACATTTTCCTTACTGTTGCACTCACTGGAGTTGGAAAAGTAAATTTAATTCCTCCGCTATCCAACACTTACTCTACTTTTGCACTCACTGGAGTGGGAATAGTAATGTTTACGCCTCCGCTATTCAACACTTTCCCTACTGTTGCAATCTTTGGATTGGGAATAGTAATTTTTTCCCCTCCGCTATCCAACACTTTCCCTAGTGTTGCTATCACTGAAGTGGGAATAGTAATTTTGACCCCTCTGCTATCGAACTTTTTCCCTCCTGGTGCACTCACTGGAGTTGGAATGGTAAATGTAATTCCTCTGCTGTCCAACACTTACCCTACATTTGAACTCACTGGAGTGGGAACAGTAATTTGTACCCCTCCACTATCCAACACTACCCTAATGTTGCACTCTTTGGAGAAGGAATAGTAATTTTTACCCCTCCGTTATCCAACATTTTTCCTACTTTTGCTATCACTGAAATGTGAATAGTAATTTCTACCCCTCCTCTATCCAACACTTTCTCTACTGTTGCACTCACTGGAGTTGGAACAGTAAATTTAATTATTCCACTATCCAACACTTTCCCTGCTGTTGCACTTATTGTTTTGGGAAATGTTAGTTGAATTTTTTTTATATACTTTAATGTTTTAATTTATTATACAATGTTTTTTTTTATTATTGATATAAATGGATATATTATTGTTATTTAATTTGAAAGTTTAAAAATGAAATAAAGATAATAGTTAATAAATTATTTGTAAGTAAATATATTAATATGTATAAATTATATTTGTGTGTTTATATTTTTTTTAAATGTAGTTTATTTGTTATATTTTGTTAAAATGTATAGTACATTTAATTTATTTCGTTAAAAATAATATTAGTATTTAATATATTTAATATATATTATTTTATTTTAGATATATTTTTAAATCAGTATTTCTTCACATCTATATTTTTCACCTTGATATTTTGAAGTTGATATTTTTGTACATACCTGTTAAGGTATGGCAGTCAATATTTTAGCAGAGGATATTTTTTTCTCGATATTTAGTACACTGATGTTTGTGAAATCAATTTCCTATCAGTGAACCAGGAAGAGGGGGTAGGCTTGGCTGGCATTCCTTACTGTCCTGCTCTCTTTGAAGCCCAGTTAGATTGACTTAGTCCCATTCCTGGCCTGTTCTCTGCAGCTTCAGAGTTCCCACCTCCAGATAAAGTTTGTCTCTATGAAAGTCACTTATCACCTCATGAAAGCAGGTTGGCTAAGCCTGTTGAGGCTGGCCAGTCAGGAGAGGCTGCAAGAAGGCTGGTTGTTGGCTCACAGAAAAGAAAGTTTTAAATAACTTCTTTCTCATGTTAGTTTTGATAAATTGAACAGTGGCAAGTTATTGGGTTTTTCAATACCAATCTAAGAAGACCTTGAAATATTATTTTAGCTCGCTCCTGTCAATAGTTACCCTGTATACAGTGATATGATATGATAGATGTATTTATTGAGCGTGTGTTCACCAACAGTTTCTTGGCGCTTAGTGGAAAATGCGTGAACATATGCAGCGGGAGAGTCATTAATCGAAAGACAGGGAGAAAAGCCACATCTTGAGGGATTTTCTAAACAGGTAGGAAGGGATTTGGCGTAGTTCAAGGGGTAGAGAGTTCCAGAACTGAGGTGCAAGGAAAGTGAATCGAAGTCCACCATGTTTTCTCTGTTTAAAAGAATGCGGGGTCAGGAGATCAGAGCTGGAAGAACGAAGGGCACGAGAGGGAACATAGCGCTGAATTCTATTGGCGATGAAGGCTGGCATGTGGGATGACAGGGCTCTGTGAGTCAGACAGCCCAATTTGAAGAGGCAGCGCTGGGCTACCGGGAGCCAATGAAGGCTCTTAAACAGAGGTTTCACATGGTGTGATCTAGGTTGTCCGTACACCAGTCTGGCTGCTTGATTCTGCACAAATTGAAGCCGCTGTAGCTGATATGCGGGAATTCCGGCATAAAGTGAATTAGCATAATCAATGTGTGACATAACTAAGGCCAGGGTGACTTGAATAAGGGCCTCAGAGGAAAGAAATCTGCTAATTTTCCGGATCCTCCGTAAATGGAGAAAGCAGGAAGAGACCACCGAAGTAATCTGAGTCTTCAGTGTGAGATCGCTGCTTATAGTAAAACCAAAGCTTTTGACCATGCTAACTGGAGAGGGTGGAAGACCCATGGAAGGGGGCCAAAAGTTGGAGTTCCAAGGGTTGGCTGAGGTCCTTGTGAGGACAAGCTCTGTCTTGTCCAGATTTAATTTTAACTGGTTTAGATTCATCCAGTTTCTAATGAAGGTCATGGTAGACCAGAAGGTCTCAATTGCGGAGGGTGACTAGTCGATGGTAAAAACAAGCTGGAGGTCATCAGCATAGTTAAAAATGGCTACTTCTCTCTTCCGTAGATCTAAAATCAATGGCAGAATATACAGATTGAAGAGGAGCGGGGAGAGAGAGGAGCCCTGGGGGACCCCACAAATGAGTCTCTTTTTCTCCAAGGAGAAACTGGAGAGGTGAACAGCTTGATGGCGGTTGTTAAGGAAGGACGAGATCCATTTTAGTGAGAGGCCTTAGATGCCTGCCCTCTCAACCCGCTCGATCAATAAGTTGTGGTCAACGGTGTCGAAGGCCGCCGACAGATCCAGGAGCACCAGTGCCTGCGAGATGTTATGGTCCGCCCCCTTCCTGAGCTCATTAAGGATCACCAAAATAATGGACTCGGTGGAAGGTTCGGGTCTGAACCCCGCTTGGTGTGGGTCTAGGTAGTGTGAGTGTTCCACAAATGTACTCAGGCAGCTTGCAACATGAGCCTCCAGAATTTTACCCAAAAAGGGTAATAGCGAAATTGGTCGGAAGTTGCTGAGTACAAGGGGATCTGCACCTACTTTTTTTAGGATAGGTGTAACATCCGTGACCTTAAAGAGATTGGGGACGATGCCTGTGGTGAGAGAATGGTTAAGGATGAATAAGGGGGGTTCGGGAAGTTGGAAGAAGATCTCCCGGGCAATGTGGGGGGGACAACTGTCTGTCAGGGAACCCAAACGGACCCTTTTAAGGAGGGAAAAGTAGGCCTCCTGAGTGATTGGTGGAAAAAGGTCGAAAGAGAGAATTACAGTGCCCCATATTAGCCTATGGAGCTACAAATATATAATGTGGAAAAGCAAAATTGATAGTGTTTCCCTCTCCAGGGCATATAAAACATAATTTAAAATATCCCAGCTAATTTCTACATGGCACCTTAGCCTGGGGGCACCTAGAGCAGACCTTATGAATAACATATGTAAGAATAAGGTAGTTTAATACTTTGAAAGTACCTTTAAATTCAAAGTCGAATTTAATCCAAAGTCAATTAAAAGCACCTTGCAAAGTAGGGCTGACTTTTAAAAAAACAGCAGGCAACAGTAGTGCAGTGTCTGCAGGAGGAGCATCTGCAGAAGGTGGGATACAAGAAGGTGGCATGGGGCTATATAGTCATCCCATTTATTATGGGCATCTGTGTCAGTGTTGATTTCACCTTCCTCTAGCTGTTGCTTGTCTGCATCCTGGATGTCCTTCATGATGATTACTGGAAGAGGCTGGACCACTTCCCTGATGGATTTGGGAGTATGAGGGCCAGGAAGATCATTGGAAGCCTCTTGCAGAGGCAGAGACCTGTGAGGAGCATCTGGAGAATGTCTGTAATAATCATAAATCATATGATGTAAATTCAACACTAGGGAAACTGGAACGTTCACTGATGGTTCCCTAAAATGGTGGCGTTCCTCCTCCTGATCATCCTATGGATAATGCTCTTGGAAGGAATCAGACCGCTTCATAGCAGAAGGATCTCTATCCGCAAAAGAATATTTCCCTGCAAGATAAGAAGATGGACCATTGTCCTCAATGTCCTCATCATATGAATCTTGGCACATAACCCTTAACTGTGATGGACTGCATGTAGGGCCAAACAAAACTTCATCCTCCCACTCTTGGAAGTCCAAAAGCTGGGGGCAAAAAGGATATCCTAGAGAAATGCTTGGGCGGGAGGAAGCTGGTTGTTCCCCCATTGACAGGCTGTCATGAAATAGTAGTTTGCAACATCATCGACGCTGCATGGCGTTTTTCGTCTGTGGGGTCATTGTCATCGGAATTGTTGATGGACCGGTGGTCGAAGGTGAAACTCTCATTGACGGAGAAGGTCTAGTCGATGAGGACAATGTAGTCACCGTTTGAAGTTATCCTGCAGATGTTGCTGCAGGCGACGTTTTGACCGTTATCCTAATTAGCTGTTGCCAACGAGTCCGTCGATGGTGTGGAAACCTCAGGTTTTCTTGTGAAGTCTGAAATCTTCGACATTGAAGCAGTCGATGAATGAAATGACTGGTTTCTGAGAGGAGTTAGAGGAGCAGAAGCTGGTGCTGAAGAAGATTTTGAAGTTTCCGCCTGAGGTTTTTTGTGGTGTTTCACCTCAGATTGGTCCTGGGACTAGGATCTTTTTGATATGAGATGATAGGAGGAGGAGCTGTCTTCCTTTCTCTTTTTTGAGAAAGAACGTGCTTTTTCCTCAGGTTCGGACTCTGAGTCTTAGGCAGGCTTTTTCTTCTTGAGCCAGAGGAGTTTCCTACCCTACATGTCCTTGAGGGTTTTGGCTGAAAAAGTGAGGCAATATTTGCTTTCCCAGGGTTTGTGGTCAGGGTGTAGGCAATAAAGTCACTGTTTGTGGGGGTCTCCAGAGAACAGCCTACATTTCCCACGGGTCTTACCGTGCCTAATAAGAAGGCGAGGCCAAAAAATATAGTCCAGAAATACATTGAAAGTAGCCGAAGCTGGAACTGGAGGTCAAAGTTTTAAGATACAATACAATAACTGAGCAGAGCTCAGAGAGACTCCCTATCACACGACGTGCTTTAAGAGATCTGAGGTAAGGTGGCTCTGTAGGGGAAGGGTACTCCGAGGTCTCTGCTGTGATTGGCTGAACTTTGAATGTTATAAAATAAGGTTGAAAGGTTACTAAAGTGGGATTTCTGTTCTATGGAGGTCTATGGTATAAATAGCTCCCAGAGTACTGGAATCATGCCAGACTGTCTAAAAATCAGCCAAGTCACGCCATTATTTTAAAAACGGGCTTGGAACCAAACAACCCCAACAACTTTAGGCCAGTCTCCTATCTCCCTCTCCTATCCAAAATTCTGGAAAGATGCGTTCTCCTCCAACTTAACCAAGACATTGACAGCAACAACCTTCTAGTTACTCACCAATCAGGCTTCAGGAAAGGTTGCAGCACAAAGAAAGTGATCCTGAATGTCATAGATGATGTCTACAAATCACTCGATGCAGACCGTGGCTGCCTACTCATACTCCTTGAGGTATCGGCAGCCTTTGATACGGTTGACCACACTCTGCTCATAAATGTACTCTGAGAGAGAATTGGTGCCGACGAGGTGGCCTTACAATGGTTTACCTCCTTCCGTCAGAACCGTTCCCAAAGAATACAAATTAAAAACGTCATGTCTGACCTTCTCTCCATAACCAGAGGAGTCCCACAAGGTTCAGTTCTCTCCCCATCACTGTTTAACATCTACATGGAGCCCATCACCTCCATACTCAAAAAAGCCAACATCCCCTTCCACCTCTATGCAGATGATACCCAGATCTACCTAGAAACATCCTCAATTGGAGACATTCAAAAATTAAACAACACTCTATGAGAAGTCCAACACTGACTATCCCACAACCACCTAAAGCTTAACCAAGACAAAACAGAAATCCTTTTCATATCCAACAAGGAGCAGACCCCCCTAGTCACAGAATGGCTAAAAGCTATTGACACTCTTAATTGCAAACTTACCCTGGCAGACTCTGTAAAATCCCTAGGAATCACTCTGGACTCAAGCCCAAACATGGACAAGCATAAAAAAGAACTCAGCGAAGGTGCATATTCTTGAACCTAAAATTACTCAACAACATAAAACCCTTCATTCCCCCCAACGACCTTAAACTGGCCACACAATCCTTGGTTCTGTCCAGATTCGACTATGGGAAATCAACACTCATGGGCATGGCAAAAAAGTCCCCTTGGAGCATCTCTAAATGCAGATGCCAGTATGATCACTGAAGTGAAGAAATATGACTACATTTCTCCCTCTCTAAGAGAACTAAGATGGCTCCCAATCGAAATGCGTGCCAACTTCAAGACTGCTTGCCTCACACATAAAGCTCTTGACACCGGTAAAGCAGCCTAACTGGCTTCCAAACTCAAGAAGGTAGGACAAACAAGGACCCTCAGGAGCACCAACACTCGTCTTCTCATTCCACCAAAAACTCGCAAACAAAAACTCTGTCTCGCTCCTTCTTGGGAAATGCACCCAAAATTCGGAAGTCCCTACCAGTCCACATCAGGACTAATCCCTCCTTTGTAAACTTCACAAGCCAGCTAAAAAGACCTCTTCCTTAACCGATCTCATCTGAATGGAGAGATGCCTCACAATGTGACAGAACTCTACCACCAAAGGAATCCTGCCCAGCGCAGAACATAGACACTTCAACAAGAAAGTTCTCCAGCACCTGTGTTTTGACTCGCGCCCAAGACTGCTTGAACAAGAATCGACACAAGACAATGCTGTTTATTGTAATACTGTATAACTGATTGCATCACGATATATGTTATAAAGCACTCGGATACCTTCAAGTCTGGCTAGCGCTATATAAAACTCTTAAATAAATAAATGATAATGTTTTAGTACTGCTATTTCTACTGTTACCATAGGGCTCCCACCCTGACAACGGGGAAGATTCAAGCATGTGAATATATAAAAGATACAATACTGTAGAAGATTTAACTTCTTCCATGTTAGAAAGTGAGTATTAATAACAGCATCTCAGGTTTAATTTAGGTTTAATTCCTTCACAGGATATGGCATGCCTCAGATATGCAACATATCTAACAAGCGATCAACAGTTGAGGGCAAAACCGGACTGAACTGAGAGCGCTGGCCTTTTAATATAAAGAGGAATACCCAGAGCTGCCTAAATCCCCTTTCCTTACCACTATGTTTGGAGCAGAAACTTTCTAATGCACCAGGGGAGCTCACAGTCCTCTTTCAGTGCCTCTGATGAGGGCGGTCTCTGGAAGCTCACAGTTCTCTTTCAGTGCCTCTGGTGAGGGTGGACTCTCACTCTAGTGCTGCCGGAAGAGAGGAGGTGACACTGCCAGTACACAGAACAGAGTCTCAGAGCAGGGGCGGCATGAGAACAGAGTCATAGAGCAGGGTCAGCATGCCGCTCAGAGTCACAATGCAGGCCTGACTGTGCTTTTTCCCCATTAGCTCCAACTCTGACTACCAAACATTCCCCAGCCGAGTACTTACAGGAAAAAAAGCCAGTCATGAAATCTTTACTTAAAGAGCAGCCCATCCAGAAGCTATGCAGTGCAGGAGCCCCTTGCCATCTCTTGATGGCTCTTGTTCCACAGGAAACAGTATGAGGATTCCCAAATCACTTTTCTCCCAACAGGATATGATGGAAGAAAGAATTGGCGAGAATAACTTCAGAGGGGTGTCAGAGGAATGGTTGGAAGCAGAAGCGAGGAGGCCATATGGGGTCAATAATGAGAGTTTTTATTAAGGATAAGAATACACTTTGTGGTAAAGAAATACAGGTAGATTCATCAATGCCTCAATCTGCGATTTCTAAATTGCGATTAAAAGCGAATCGCAATTTAGAAATCGCAGAACGGCATTCATGAATTTTAGCGGAAAAAAAGCGATTCGCAAGCGGCCGCAATCGGTGATTGCGAGTCCCAAAAAATCGGTAAATAATCGCAGAATCCGCCGATTCCCGTGTTGAAATTGCGATCTCGCAATTACGGAAATCGCAAATTGCGATCTCGCTAACTGCGAGATCGCAAAAACGGGAAGTCGCATCCTGAGCACAGTGATGACATCACAACCAGGAAGTAGGCAGGTTACACCCTCATTCTGCAGTGAGAGGCTGAAGTACAGGCAGCAGTGTCAGAGCTCCCCTCCAGTGTTTTCCACATGAGTACAGAAGGAGACACCACAGTGGCAAGCATGCCACAGGATGCAGCAGGAGCTTCCACCAGTGGGAGAAAGCGGAAAATTAAGTTTTCTGAGCAGGAGCTCGAATACCTCATAGAAGGAGTAGCAAAGGACCACAACAGGCTATTTGGCAGTGACTCCCGAAGGGTGCCAGTGGCCGACAAAAGGCGCATATGGCAGCGCATCCGCGCCAAAGTGAACGCAGTAGGGGTGACCCAGCGCTTGGTGGACGAGCTGAAGAAGCGCTGGTACGACCTAAGAGGGCAGGCAAAGGAAAAGATTGCGGAGAGGCTGGGGGAGCATGTGGCGACAGGTGGAGGGGAGCCCACTGTCCCACAGAACACACCACTGGAGGACCGCGTGGAGGAGACCATCAATCCACAGGCCTGCGTGGGTGTGACCCATCTGGACTCCTCCCGACCCACCATAGACACAACAGGTAAGTGCCATGCGACAGCGACCCCCTGTCCCCTAACAATGTTCATGAGTCCTGTGCATCCCATGTGCCGGAATATGAAGGAGTCATGTGTGCTCCCCGGGTACTGTGCCACTATGTCCGTGATGATTGTCTTTGCATTGCACACCATCTGGATATTGAGGGAGTGGTAGGACTTGCGGTTGCGATACATGTATTCCGTTTGTGCTGGTGGGCAGATGTGGATGTGGGTACAGTCAATGCATCCTATTACATGTGGGAATTGTGCTACATTGTAAAATTGCAGCTTGGTGTCATTCAAGTCCTGTTGGCTGGTGGGGAATGAGATGTAGTGGTGTAGGCGGGTCAGCGTGGCCTCCAGGAAACTCCTTAGGCAGCGGGACATGGTGGGCTGGGATATTCCCCCTGCTACAGTGACTATCCCCTGGAAGCTTCCGGAGGCCAGTAGGTGCAGGCTGCACAATACCTGCACATGGGTGGGAACGGCATTTGTCCTCCTTGTTGGGTGCTGCAGGAGGGGGTCTAGGTCCCGGATCAGCTTCAGGATCATTGGCCCATTCAGCCGGTACTTGGCGTAGATTTGCTCCCTGGTTTGGCCCAGTAGGGTGACCCGCTGACGGAATATCCGCTCCTGGATGCGACGTCTGTTCCGTGCTGCTCGCTGTAGCCTTCGCCACCTGACCACCATGTAGAGTCCCGGCATCGTGAGAGTCCTCAGGCTCCAGCTGCATGTCCTTAAGTATGTTTCGTCAGGCCTGCACCTGTTGCTAATTAGGAAACGTTTTTTCAAATATTTTTTTTTTCCTTACTGGTTACCATCTGGTTTGGGTTCTCCTTAAATTGCACGTCGCAAAATGCGATTTTTGGATTTTTCGCAATTTGCGATTTTTCATGAATAGCGATTGCGATTTATTTGCGATATCGCAGTTTCATTCGCAGAATCCGTGCTTTCTCGCTATTACAGAATTGCTAATGGGCTTCTTCAAGGATTCTACGAATTTTATTGCGATATCGCAAATAATGTTTTGCGAATTCGCTATTTCTGGATTTCAACTGTCTTGAATTCCATTTCTGGAAATTGCGATCGCAATTGCTTTTTCGCAGCTATTGCGATCGCAATTTAGCTTCATGAATCTGGCTGTTGGTCCAGATAAATCAAAAGTTTGGTTGTTTGAAAAAGGGGTCTGTTGATCTGCTGGCACCAAGGCGTTGTAGGAGGCTTCCTCAGGGTCTTGGTAGAACTTGATGGCTGTTCTCTCTTTGGGGTGGTCACAAAACCTATTACGGGTTTCCACCGCTATGCCGGGATCCCGGAGTAGGCTCCAAAACAAAAGAAAGCAGCGACCAGAACCTGGTCCTTTTATTTAAGAGAGTACTGTCACCAAACCACGTGATGGGGGGAGGTTTGAGTAAAGAAATGTGCGTTTTAGTCTTTGGGAATACATAGGGGTTTATTTTGAGGTTATTAGGGAAGTGTCAAGGCTGGTAGGCGTTGGATTGGGCGTGCATAGGGATTTAAAAACCAAATGATCATGTTGTGAGGGTTATCCTTATACTAACCGTTCCGCCCTGCCCCTGATTACTCTCGCCTCCCGCTGCCCGTTTATCCTTCCCACCCCCTCCCTAAGTCCCTTCCCCCGCCATGTACCGCTAAGAGCCACAACTCTCCTGAGTTGTGGCGGCTTGTACGTCCACTGAGATCCACCACTCTTCAGTCCACGTCTCTGGGCTCTCCTCTTCGGTTTCTCTCGCTCTAGTGTCCGCGTTGCTTTTCTTCAGCTCCTGGGTCCCGCGGCAATCTTCTGGGCTCTCCCCTGCTGACGCTCCTGCTGTCCTGGCTCTTTCCTTTTTCTGCCGCTCTTGACCTCTTACCGTGGCTCCAGATTGGTCGACGAAGATTCCCATCCCGCCTTCCAGCTGCCAGACTACACCCGGGTTACTTCCGATGTTCTGCGGGAGGAGGGAAGAGTCGGTTATTAGCTGTTCGTTAGGGTAAGGAATCCACTCTGTAGTTTGTGGGGTTCTCCCCTCCTGGGGGGAATATGCGTGGTGCCTCCCTCACAAGGGGGGGAAGACTCATCTCTGTCCCCTGCACAGCATTCCATCCTCATCACCATAATATTCGAATCCAAGACAGGACACTGAGGATTCTACACCAAATCATGTGTCTCCAAGCTCGCTTATCTCTCACAACCTACCCTCTCACAGCCATTTGTTACCAACATTCTAAGTTGAGCTCCCACTTAAAAATTCCAAAGATCATACCAAGTGAGGAGAAAAGGAGGAGGACAAAGGGAAGGAAAAGAGTTATAGAAGAAAGGTCAGGATAAAATTGTGAAATGTCAATAGCAGTGGAAGATTTGTTAGAAAAGGAGGGGGCAAAACCAAAATTGTTGTGAGACCCTCAAAAGAGCAGATATGCCAGAGATATATTTTCAACTGCCATATTTAGTCACCAATCGTCACACTCTTGGGTCTTTCCTCTACCAGGAGGGATTGTTTCTGTAGTCAGAGAATGTGTAGGATACGCTGTGCGAGGAAAAATATTTAAAAATGCCTCCTACCATCAAGAATATACAATTTATTTAGAAAGAAGAATGAAAATAGTTGTCTGATTAAAAGAATAGAAGATGTGGATAGAGAGATATTCGGTATCTCTCACATCTATCTCTGGAATATCCAGGTCAACATGTTTCAGCCTGTTTTGCACTCTGGGGGCGATGACTTTCATCAGGACCAGAAGTCAACATTGTTGGATCCCTTTTTGAAATGAAATAGGACACTTTCCCTTAGCAGAAGAATGGAGTTTTTGGATATGAATTTTATATAAACAATGTCAGCATGTATAGCAGAATATTTAGAAAACCTACTGGGTGCAAAGTTTTAGATGCAACAAGAGGAGAGGCTATGCTCATCAATGCCTGGGCAGGATAGAACGGAGAATCAACAATGTAGGTGAAAGGGACACCTTGAAAAAGAATAATTTGAATACACATAACAGAAAGGTTCAACTGTCTTTAATTATTAAGTATATTATGCTCAGTAATTACAGTTTCAAAATGTGTTGGAAACATTGGCCCTTATATTAGTGGTATCAGACCTGAAGGAAGACCTACGAAAAAAAGATTCTTTATTGCAGTGTAAAAAAATTCAATATCTTTGTTGTCTTCATTATATTCCAACAAAGCAGAATATGGAGAACTGGTTGTCCACTAAAACTAATGTTTTTTTCTGTGTCTTTATATGCAATGAATCTAAGGCACAGCTTTCCAAACTGTGTGGCACGACACATTAATGTGTCGCGCCCCAGCCGTAGGTGTGTCGCGGGATGAGATGAGATGACTTCTGCAGGCAATCAGCAGAGTCGAGCTGCAGGGACTCTTGGAAGGGGTGAAACAACAACAAAGCCCCATTAACATGCACAAGGTCTTTAACGACCTGTGAAGTGCTCGGGTGCGGCTGTGAGCGGGCCCGGGATGCCACTCACGACGGGGGGGATCGAGTGGGGGCTGAAGCCCTGTGATGCCAATGGGGGGGGAGGGCATTGCATCATCTGCATTATTTGTCGATCCTGCATATCCTCGTATAAAAAAGCCAGTAACATTTAGGCCCTAGATGTTACTGGCTTTTTTATACGAAGATATGCTTACGTTATGTATGGTGCATTTTCTTCTGTCTTTTGGTCCCCCGTTGTTTTTGTTTTACACCATCACTGCTCAGGTCAATATTTGTGGTATTCTCTTTGCCGAGCAGAAGGTGAGCTTAGGCCAAGTGCCCTATGACAGAAATGACCGAAAATGAGGAACAAATTCTATTTTTAAGAGTACTCATTTTATTGAAGAAAAACATTTCTAGTCACGTGCTTTTCCCACTTTCTTTAACAGATTGTAGACATTAATTTCTATAAAAATGATTAGTGTTGCTGCATTTTTGGGTCCCTTTATTTCCTCAGTTTTGTTCTACCTATAAATAGTAGTTGTGTTCCTGCATATGGGACTTTGGCATCTTCCGTATGTGTGTTCTGTGCATCTAAATACATCACGCTTCATCTCCTTCCTCCGCATCACTGTCACTTCACTCTCTTCTTGTGCAAGTACTTCCTTTTGTCGCCTCCACTTTACCATCACCTCTCCCACGTACACAAACACACAATACTTTTTCTATTCATTGAGCGCTGTCAATGTTTTGAGAGCTGCGTACAGGGCCAGACTGGGAGCCGAAGGCAGCCCTGGCAATTTTCTCGGACCGGTCCTGGGGGAGTGGGGGTGGCGGGGTGTTGGGGTTGGCTGGCTGCCTGGCCTCTGGGGAAGCACTGCCTGCCCTGGCAGGCTGTAAACGCTTGTATGCTGCTTTTGTAACCTGGGGGCAATATCGCAGCACAGCTGCAAACCCGGCCCCCAGTAACAAATCGTCCCCGGTGTGTGTGTGTGGGGTGTGTGTGTGGGGTGTGTGTGTGTGGGGTGTGTGTGGGGGGTGTGTGTGTGTGGGGGGGGGTTGTGTGTGTGTGTGTGGGGGGGGGGTGTGGGTGTGTGTGTGTGGGGTGTGCGTGGGAGTGTGTGTGTAGGGGATGTGGGGTGTGTGTGGGGTTGTGTGTGTGGGTGTGTGTGTGTGGGGTGGTGTGTCTGTGGGGTGGTGTGTGTTGGGTTGTGTGTGGGGTGTGTGGGGGGGGTTGTGTGGGGTGTGTGTGGGTGGGGTGTGGGGATGTGTGGGGTGTGGGGATGTGTGGGGTGTGTGTGTGGGGTGTGTGTGGGTGGGTGTGTGTGTGGGGTGTGTGTGGGGTTGTGTGTGGGTGTGTGGGTGTGTGTGTGTGTGGGTGGGGGTGGGGTTGTGTGTGGGTGTGTGGGTGTGTGTGGGGTTGTGTGTGGGGGTGGGGTGGTGTGTCTGTGGGGTGGGGTGCCTGTGGGGTGGTGTGTGTTAGGTTGTGTGTGGGGTGTGTGTGGGGGGGTTGTGTGGGTGGGGTGTGGGTGGGGTGTGGGGGTGTGTGTGGGGTTGTGTGTGTGGGTGTGTGGGGTGGTGTGTTTGTGGGGTGGTGTGTGTTGGGTTGTGTGTGGGGTGTGTGTGGGGGGGTTGTGTGGGGTGTGTGTGGGTGGGGTGTGGGGTCGTGTGGGGTGTGTTTGGGGTGTGTGTGTGGGGTGTGTGTGTGGGTGGGTGTGTGTGTGGGGTGTGTGTGGGGTTGTGTGTGGGGGGGTTGTGTGGGGTGTGTGTGGGTTGGTGTGTCTGTGGGGGGTTGTGTGTGGGGTTGTGTGTGGGGTGTGTGTGGGATGGGGTATGTGTGTGTGGGTTGTGGGTCTCGAACCCACCATAGGTAGTTCGGGCTCGCTCGCTGTGCTTCCTCACGTTACCGTGTCACTGAAAATGTTTTCACAAAAAGGTGTGTCACCAACATGAAAGGTTTGGACAGCAGTAATCTAAGGTGTCAAGTATGGAATGTGGAAAAATACAAATACAATTACAACAGAGAGGGGTACCAAACTTCTTAATTTATTAACTGCAACACCACATTTACTATTGGCCATTAATGCCAAGAGAGTGGCAATCAATGTTTGTTTCATGGAATTCAATACAAAACCACAAGGTAAAAGGTGATATGAAATAGCTTTTCCTCAGAAAATGTGAGGCAAAGTTGATATTTTCGTGGCGAATTAATGAAAACAGCCATAACCATTAGCGGCTGGTGTGCGGGTGGATTGGGAGGGTGGCGAAGGGGGAACGGACAACAAATCATTTTTTAATGAACTTACCTTCAAACCGACGCTTTTTCCCGTGTGCTTGCAACCCAGGCTCTGGATGCTGTCTCCTTCATCCTCCTGGTGCTCTCCTTAGCACTGACTCGGGCAGAAAGGGGAGGACTTCCACCCTTGTACAACGTGAAGCTAACCAATCCATGAGCTGCATCACAGTTCCAGGATTGGTTGGAGCAGCTAACTCAGTACTCATTTTGAGGAGGGCGGACTGCAGCAGCAGTCCCTCGGCTGTTTCTCAGCCTTGGGATTGCAGGCTCTGAAGTGCGCAGGTCAGATTGGCCGGCTCTAAACTGAAGGCCATTCTGACCTGCGCACTGACAGGGGGCTGCATTAATAGTTAAATTGCACAAATCAGCCCTGCCTCCTGCCAGCGCGAGCCTCAGACACAATAATAAAATGGTGTTTATGTTACGTTATGTTATGTTATGTTACATAAGTTTGTATAGCGCACGGCTGCCCCAGCGAAGGGGCGTCCCAGCGCTTTCTGCCTGTAAAGGAGAGAAAACCGCTACAGATGGAACTAGCAATAACATAACAGAATTTAGCAGAAGAGGTGGGTTTTTATAGCCTTTCTAAAAGATAGTAGGTCGTTCAGTCCATGAATCTGGGACGGGACGGCAGGGCGTACCAGAGCTTAGCTGCAAGATACCGGAAGGAGCGACCCCCCCGTCCGGGCTAGTTTGATACGGGGGACAACTACCAGGGTCTGTCCCTCTGAACGCAGAGTGCGTCGGGGCACGTATGCTGTGAGAAGTGGACTTAGCATGGGTGGGGAGGACATTTTCAAGATTTTGAATGCAAGACACAAGGTCTTAAAGTGAATCCTCTTCTCTACCGGAAGCCAGTGGAGTTTTACTAGGGTGTTTGCCACTGACTGATGCCGAGGAAGGCCAATCAGTGCTCTGGCTGCGGCATTCTGGACACGTTGCAATCTTATTTTCTCCACTACGTTTGCCCCTAACAGTAGGGAGCTTGCGTAGTCTAGCCGCGAGAGAATGGCTGATTGTACCACAAGCTGACGTGTCTGATGGTCAAAGAACTTTAGGATTGGTTTGAGGTTCCGAAGGATCCCAACGCAGGTGGCAGCAACTTTTTTAGTCTGATGGGTAAAATTCAGAGCAGAATCCACCCATACTCCAAGATTTTTTACACAGCTTTTAGGCTCAGGTGGTTGGCTCAGTGACTCAGGCCACCATTTGTTGCCCCAAGCCGCTGTCTCTTTGCCCACCAGCAGAACCTCCGTCTTGCCGGCGTTAAGCTGAAGGTAGTTAGAGGTCATCCAGCTAGTGATGTCGGCAAGGGTCTGTTTCAAATTCTGTGCGCTCAGACCGCTCTCGTCCTTCAGTGCCACCACTAGCTGGGTGTCATCGGCATAAGATACCAATGACAACCCATGCCTCCTGGCCACCTCCGCCAGTGGTTGGACGTAAATATTAAATAGGGTGGGGCTGAGTGCAGAACCCAGGGGCACTCCTTGCTTGAAAGGACACTCTTTAGAAAGGAACGGCGGGGTAGAGACCCTGAAAGATCTCCCAGATAGAAAAACCTTAAGCCAGTTTAGGGCCTGTCCAGATATTCCTGCCTCCTCAAGCCTGAACAACAGCACCTCGTGTGAGACCGTATCGAAGGCAGCACTGAGATCTAATAGAATCAGTGCTGCCGTGCCGCCGGTATCCAGTATGGTCCGGAGATGTTCCGTCACACTCAGGAGGGCAGTTTCGGTGCTGTGTCCAGCACGGAATCCATGTTGGGACCTGCCTAGAATGGAATTAGACACCAGGAATTTGGTCAAGATGGTATTGACATGGGACTCTGCCACTTTAGCTGGCCAAGGGAGTAGCGAGATGGGCCTGAAGTTTTCGGGTAGACTAGGATCTAACGTGGGTTTTTTTATGATGGGGGAGACCCAAGCTTGTGTCCATCTGGAAGGGATGTTGGCAGTGGAGAAGGAATCGTTTATAATATCTCGAAGAGGACCAAGTACTATCCAGCCTGCATCTCTGAATTGTGCTGGTTTAAGGGGGTCTGCCGGTGAGCCTAACTTAATTTTGTTGCAAAGTTTAAGAAATTCTTCTTGAATGAGCGCAGGTAGGTTGGTAAATTTGGGCCTGTCCATAGTAACTGAGGGTGTAAGATGTGGTGAGGTAGGAAAGGCTTTGTATATTTTCTGAATCTTATTCATAAAAAAAATGCCAAATTCTCGCATAGTACAGGAGGGATGTTAGAATTTTCTACCGTTCTTTTGGTGCTGAGCTCTTTTAATATTCTGAAGATGGTTTTTGAGGCGTTCTGGCTATTGCTAATCTCTGTAGCATAGTAAGTAGCTCGGGTCCTGCAAATGTTACGATGATAGCTTTTTTGTGCTTGGGCATAGAGGGTTTTGAGTGAAGGATCATAATCTCTCCTCCATTTGCGCTCAGCTATTTTACACTCTTTCTTAAGGGAGGTGAGCTCTTCGTTATACCATGGACTGGATTTCTGTATACGTGCCCTGATCCATTTAGCTGGTATCAGTGCATCAAGGGCCTGATTAATCCAGTCACAGAAGCCTTCATACCCTTGATCGGGGTCCTCACTGGTTTTAGGGGGGTCAGCCCTAAGAAGTGTGTGAAAGTCTTCAAGACGGAGCTTCCTCCACGGCCGCTTCAGCACTTGCAGGGCGCATCTTGTATTAGGAGGGCCCCGAGTGGGCACTGTCATGATTACCAATGAATGATCTGTCCAGGTCATAGGAATGGGGGCCTCTACTTTCACATTAGTCAGATTGGAAAAGATGGGGGTCTAAAAGATGGCCGCTTCTATGTGTAGGGCAGCTAACGAGCTGACTGAGCTGGAAAGCATCTAGGTCAGCTAACAAGGTGTTTATCTTGTTGTCAGTCGTAAGGTCGAAATGAATATTTAGATCACCCACTATATGAAAATTAGCTGTTTCAGTGACCAGTGAACACCCATTATCAAGAAGCAATTTTATAAAAACAGTGTCTGGGCCTGGTGGTCTATAAATCAAAATACCCAGGAAGGTGAACTGGGGGTTGATTTTGATGTTATAACGGGCACATTCGCTGCCTTCAATATCCAGTTTAGTGAGTAGGCAGGTGTAATGAGATTTAACAATCATTGCAATCCCGCCTCTCTAGTTTGTCTATTTAAAGTGTATATGGAATAACCTATAGGGGTGACTAAGTTGATGACCGACTCCATGTCGTCTTGTCGCCATGTTTCCATAAGGAATAGGATATCTAAGGCATAGCTGGTGAGTAGCTCATGAACTTCCATATGATGTTTTTGTAGGGATCTTATGTTGAGCTGGCCTACTTTAATTTGTTGAGGGTTAACGTTCACGAGGGATGGTGGCATTAAGGGTTTAGGAAGAGAGAAACCACATGAACATTTAAAGCGCCCTTTCCTACGTGAGAGGGAGAGTTTTTTGCATGTACCATCCAGACAATTGAGACTCAGTAGATCCCGCCTGGAGTAGGTTACCTTGCCCCTCATAATATCATCAGGGTCCCTGGCGGGAGGCGGCGTGCAGGCGCGGACGGGCGCAGACGGGCTTGTTTTAGGCGAGTCTTCAGCCTGCTGAGAACGTGCCCGCTGCGCGCGTCCGCCCTGACATTGTCTTATGTAGTCTCGTGCCTCGAGTCAACTAGACCGCAGAGCGCTCGAGAGCCGGAAATGCCCCATGCCGGAAGTAGGAGCGTCTGACCCCGTTTCCACCCTCCGCTCACTCTGCACTTGCCGTGGCGGACCAGAGTGTGTGGGTCAGCGCAGCGGCAGTGGAGGTTACAAATGCAAGTAGGAAGCACAGCAGATCACAATACACAATACAATGTGACTTTGGTTAAGTTTTAAAGGTGAAGTGCGGGCTCAATCAGCGCAGCTTCCTTCGGAGTGCCAGTAGAGCATACGTGCAATTATACCGTTTTAAAAAGCGGTCCGCAATGTGATTTTAGTTAACAAGTAGGTGCGATCTCAGTCAGCGCAACCTTACAATCGGGTACAAAGCTAAAATAAGCGCAGCATACAAATTCCTAAGAGCAGCCTTTCTCCACTCGTGCAGTCGATCTATTAGTCAGACCAGTGCCTCGAGTCTTGGTTCTTATGTAGTCTCGTGCCTCGGGTCAACTAGACCGCAGAGCGCTCGAGAGCCGGAAATGCCCCCTGCCGGAAGTAGGAGCGTCTGACCCCGTTTCCACCCTCCGCTCAATCGGCACTTGCTGTGGCGGACCAGGGTGTGTGGGGCAGCGCAGCGGCAGTGGAGGTGGCAAATGCAAGTAGGAAGCACAGCAGATCACAATACACAATACGATGTGACTTTGGTTAAGTTTTAAAGGTGAAGTGCGGGCTCAATCAGCGCAGCTTCCTTCGGAGTGCCAGTAGAGCATACGTGCAATTATACCGTTTAAAAAGCGGTCCGCAATGTGTTTTTAGTTAAAAAGTAGGTGCGATCTCAGTCAGCGCAACCTTACAATCGGGTACAAAGCTAAAATAAGCGCAGCATACAAATTCCTAAGAGCAGCCTTTCTCCACTCGTGCAGTCGATCTATTAGTCTATTATTACCATTGTATTATCGTGTGGGCCTGCTGAACTCGCATCAGGTGGGACGATGCTCCTCTGCCATAACAGAGGAACCGCCGCTTGCCATAACACAAATAATGAATTTCATTATTTCCCTTAAATATTGGTAACACTCAAATTTATGGTGAACCAAAAAGCATGTAACACATCATTATTATTATATGCATGATTAGGAAAAGAAACCATGTGCATAGCTAAATAAATAATATAATTATGTTAAATTTTGTATATAAATTTGTACGGTGCATTTATTCATTGATCTGGAATGTTTACCATAATAATTGTCCAGACATTGCCACAACTTAGTAGAACCATACTGAATGCCCACAATATGGGGTTTAGGAATAGTCAGTCAGTCAAAACACTTTATTCGATTACTTAAAATCATAAAAGACAAGATAAAAACATTTTTCTTACAAAGGTTATAAATCATATATATACAATAAGTGCAATCAGTATAAATTATACAGTAGAGCCAAGGTATACATCATCAGTTTCAAAACAGCTAAAACAGCTAAAAGTCAGGCAGGGATGCTATGGATGGCCAATCTTTTGTTATTGATCCGAGCAGCAGCCACCAGAAAACTAGCGATACAATAAATATCACAAGTGCTATTTAACATTTGCAAGTAAATCAAAGCTGGCCTAACTTGTAAAAAACCCGCCTCTCTTAACATTGGAGTTAAAAAAAAAAATCCGGATCTCAGAATAATACTCACAAAACATAATGAAATGCAACGTGTCTTGTGTGCAAAAAGTATCACACTGGCATGGCATAGAGTGTTCTGGTTTACCCCATGTTGGAAAAACTCCTAGGTTTAAATGAATTAGGTTAAAACGGAATCTAATCAACAGCTGGCGATGAAAAGGCCTAGTTACAATTTTTAGATATGGTTCCAGTGAGGGGGTAGTTAGTAATACATAGTTTGCTTTAACACACGGCTTCTTTAACTCCTTCTCCTCCCGTTCCATTTCTAACATATTCAGGAAATTTTTCTTAATCCAGCTTATATCCTCCTTTTTAATATGTTCCGGTGATGTGTAAATATCTGGGCGCCCAAGCTTGGTGAACATCGCTCTAACGTACACCAGCCATGGGACCCTGTTTGCCTTGTCCATAGATACACAATCACTGAGGATCAGATGGTTCAAGGAGATTTCTTCGTTCAACCAAGTCTTCAACCAACAGATCAGTGGGGCAACTTTTAACTGATCTGTAATGTAACCTAGACCTTATTCTGTGTGTAAATAATAGGTTGGAGTCGACTGAGGAACTACTAGGAGTGATCTTAAAAACGTATTTTCCGCCACTTGTATCTTATCCTGAGATGTCTAGCCCCATAGAGATGCACCATAAGTAGCAATGGCCAAACATTTAGATTTGTAGATTTTTAGTATTGCCTCCATTGGTCTTGCCCCCAGCCACTTAGCAAAACCCATGAGTGCTGAGGTAGACCTGGCTACAGAATGGTTTTTAAGCTTCTGCTGTGGTCCCCAGGATCCTTTTTCGTCAAAGACGACCCCAAGATATGTAAAAACCGGAACCTTGGTCACCTCGGCGCCATTACACAAAAAGGTTTTTATCTTCGGTTTCCTACTTCGGACCCCAGCCACCATGACATGCGACTTTTTAATGTTAACTTTCAAATCCAAGGACTCCATGAAGTTCCCGAAATGGTCCAGTAACCTCTGGAGACCAAGGCCAGTGCGTGCCAATAAGACTGCATCATCTGCGTATAGGAGAACCGGAATAACAGACTTCTCTATACGCGGAACAACAAATGTGGCCACACCCAGGGACTTCTCTAAAGCGTTAATGTATATAGTAAAAAGAAGGGAGGCAGGATACATCCTTGTCTGACGCCCCTCTTTGAACTGAAGTGGCTAGTGCATCGACCCTCCCGAGTAACCCTGACTGACGCTAAAAGGTCCTGATGTAAAGCAGCTAAAAAGTTGACCAGTGGTGGGTCAATACCTATTTCTCGCAAGATTGACCAAAGTTTAGACCGATTTACCAGATCAAACGCTGAGGAGAGATCAATAAAACCCATATACAAAAACCCTTCTTTGGCCACTGTGTATTTACTTATAAGGAGATGTAGGTTCATGAATTGGTCCAAAGTACTCCTGTGCTCTCTAAATCCATATTGAAGGTTAGAGAGGATCCCCCTACCATCCAGCCAATCCCTAAGTTTATGCAGGATGACTCTGCCCAAGATTTTCACTGCTGAGTCTATCAAAGAGATTGGCCTATAGCACGAGGGGTCCCCTCTAACCCCCTTTTTAAATATCAGGACTATTACAGATGTAGCCCATGACGTTGGAAACCCGTCTGTACTTGAGGCACTGAAGACATTAGTCAGAATTTTGGCCCAGAATTTAGGGAAACATCTATATAGGTCCGCTGGTACCCCATCCGGGCCTGGTGCTTTGTTTTTTGACATATCTTCGATTGCCTTTTCTACATTGATCACATCGAAGATTAAAGGGGATGCACCCTGAATGGGGATGTTATCTGCTTCCAGCGACTCTAGACCCTCATTATCATAAATTTCCCTAAAGTGTGAGAGCCAACTTTCGTCGGGAATGACATAATCCATATTTGAGTTCTCTTGGTCTGAGAAAAACGGATGGTTTATAGTCGCCCAGAACATACTACTATCACGTAGAACTTCAGTTGAGAGAAGATTGTTCCAAGCCTCCTCTTTAAATTCTTACTTACGTCTAGCACTAGCAAGTTTATATGTCTTCCTATAATTAGCAACGAGAGCCCTATCTCTAGGTCTTATCTTCAACACTTGGAGAAGGGCACCATGGGCTTTGGAGCAACTACTGTCAAACCATCTTTGTGCCTTATTAGGTGTGTGTATGTTTTCAGCCTCTAGATCCTTCGCAATCTGATTACATACAGCAACATAGGCTCCAATAATCTCCACACTGGGCGTAGAGCTATCTAAACAAATTGCCAAATTTACATTTGCCTTAGTAGAGAGTTCCTCAAAGAAGGCTTCAGGGACCACCCTGGACCATTTAATCCGTCTCCCCTGATCTTTTGTGGACAAATTTCCAATCTCCCCCCTCCCTTTACCCTTAGGACCACTCACTTCACCTAGATCCACCTCTAATAGGACCGGGTTATAGTCACTAAACGTCGAAAACACCACTTTATAGGATATTATCCTATATAAAACACCAGACGATATAAAAATGTAGTCAATGAGTGTATTTGACCCTTTTCCTATGAAGGTAGGGACCCTCCCACCCCCTCACCAAGACCTGACTCTAATAAATTCTTCTTATTATCTAAGAATTCCTCTAGGGCCTCTCCCTGTCTACTGTTTTCAAAATGTGGGACCACAGAGCTAGGCGGGCCTTGGAGATCATCCAGGTGGCAGTACCATCTGCAAGGGTGTATATTAAAATCTCCCATGAGAATAACTTTGAATGCAGTGTTATGATTGATTTTATAATCTGACAAAAAATAATCCAGAGCGCCCAAATGTTGGTTAGTCTGCTCGCCATCTTTAGCATTGTAGAAGTTAATTATTAAAAAATTTGGCGAGTTTGGGATGCTCCACTCCAGAATCAAAATATTACTGGAATCTAGCTCCAGCCTTTTAAAAACATCTTTCAGGTTTAATGAGATAAGGAGGATTAAACCCCTCCCCTTGGTCTGCCGGCTGTCCCCGGTAACGCTGGGACAACAAAGCTTGAATATCCATCCATACAAAAATTTCTCGCAACCTGCCATGTTTCCAGTTCTTTTGAGCCTAATGCCCGCCACATTCCAGCTCAGGATCTTACATAATGTTGTCCGATTAGCCCCAACAACTCGTTCCCCATGACACTGATTAATAGTGTATTGTCAATCGTTTGCTTCCATGTGTGTCAGGGGTGAAAAGCGATTAGTAAGACCTATGTCCATATTTAACTGTATTGGGGAGGAGCGAGTTGGTTCTGCAGCTGAATTAACTCTTTCCACCCTCGGAAGGGACCCCCCTGCTATGTTGCTCTGTGTAGTATCCTGCAGTTTATTTGGGGTCCAAATGGACCTCTTGTGAGTAGGCAGTGGAAGATATCTAGTGGGGGGTTTTGGGTATGCCCTAGCTGGAGGATAAAAATAGCCCAGAGGTACTGGTCTAATGCCCGAGTTATCCAACTCTGAGGCATCCCAAAATAATCTGTTAGCTATTTTCTTGCTGTTAAAATTGACAACCACACAATCCCCCCTGATGCACTTAGGGCGGCGACCAATCCAGCTAACCCTTCTGGCCATAATAATAGATGTAGTGATATCTAAGCCTCCCCTACTATGCTGTGCACACCAGTGTCTAGCTAGCTTTATTAGGCCATGAGTAGATTAATTCAGGCCATCCCTTAATAGTGGAACCCCTGTAAATACAGCCACTGGTGGTGCGGCATCTGAGGGGAGATCCAGAGTAATACCAGGAAGATTCTCCTGCCTATAGCTAAGGGAACAGGGCCTAGGTAATTTTTTAACTCCAAGATTAATGGTCCGTAGCCCTGCATTATTAATAATAGGGAGTGTACTTCCTTTAACTAGTTCAGAGTTCTTCCTACTCGTTCCCCGTTTCCCAATCCGTGAGTTTGTGCTCAGGGGTTCTGGTGATAAATGTACAGTACATTCAGCCACAGGTCCTTCCTCCTCCCCAAGTTTAACAGGTTGGGTTACCTGGGCCTGACTGGCCATCACTTGTTAGCCTCTGTACTCTTTAATGAACAGGTCAATTTTTTCACATTTTTTAACAAACCTGCTACACAGGTATTGAGATTGTCAGCAATATCCGCGGCGATACCCACTAAGGCTGGCTCCAGCCGTGAAATAAATATCTCCTCCACCAGTTCCGCCATAAAGTCAGTGGTATTGGAGTCCATGCGTTGTGCAACAACAGAGTATTTTTGCCACTTTGAAGGCTTCTTAATCAGTCTGCGCTTCCCCAAAGTATGTTGTGCGGGAGCATCAGAGCATTCCCCCACCCTCTCCACCAGCAACACCCGCAATATCTGCAGGGACAGATTGAGGCTCGGTCACCATTAGTGGGGATATAATCACAATTTCCGGCTCCAAGGGTATGTTAGATATAGGCACAGGCAAGGGGACAGGATCTTCAGGAACTATAGTGGGTAGGGCAAAACCCAATTCTTTCTCCGCATTAGCAATTTCTTTAGATAAGACCCCCACGGCTGATGTCAGATATGAAATAATCGATTCCGACTTCCTCGGGAACTTAGCCTTTTTGCCCTCCTGCTCCCCATTGCTTTGCTGTTTACGCTTACCCATTTGAGGAATTCAGAGGGGTGGCCCGGCCTGGCCTCTTCCGGCCCCTGACGGCCACAGACGGCCCGCCCTTTGCCCGGGCTTAGCCCGGCGCCCACCCGCACTGCGGGAAGAGCTGGTTGTTTTTTTTTTGTAACATTTTTATTTTTTCGGTTTTCAGAATACAAAGTGGGAAACAAAGGAAGGAAACAATACAATGAGCGACACCTCTGCAATACAGACTACATATGGGCAGAGCTCTTCAGGAGAAATAGTCTCGAAGGCAGTGTAGCATAAACAATCCAAAGCAAAGTCTTAATTCCTGCCACGGAGTGCAGCCGGAGCAGAAGCAGGCAATTACATGCACAAATCGCGGAACCCTTCTAAAGGTGCCAGGGGTGTCGCATTTCAGGACCAACCAACAAAGAACGCCCCCCTCCCATCCCACCCCCCGTGGTGATGACAGCCATTCATACACACATACATACTTTTTTTTCACAGTTAAAGTTGAAACACGTGGAGCGCGCGCACTGAGGAAGGGCAGACTGCTGAAGGCAATCCACGTGAAAGGAATCGGACTAGGGGGCCCCAGCGGAAGATGAAGTTCTTAAAATTGCCCAGAAAGATGTCCGCCACTCGTTCCACACTCAGGAGTCTCCACAGTCGAGCGTGCCAGAGGGAGATCGCTGGAGCAGCCGGCTTCTTCCATGCTGCCGCAAGGGTAAGTTTAGCCGCTCCAAGACAGAGCCAAAGAATCTGTTTGTCGGCTCGCGTCTGATGTTCGAGATCAGGGTCCCGAAGCCCGAGTAGGACATGTTCTAGTGAGTCAGATATTGTATAGCCAAGTATGTCCTTGAGGTGGGACAAAATCTCCTCCCAGTAAGGGTGAATGATCGGGCAGTCCCACCAGATGTGGCGAAAATCCCCCAGGAAACCACAGCCTCTCCAGCAGCGGTCCGATGAGGACGGAAAGATGCGGTGCAGTTTGGATGGGTACAAGTACCAGTCCATCAGTGTTTTGAGATGGGCTTCCCGTAGCGCCACAGAGCGGTTGTGCGCCGTGATGTCCCGCCAGAGGCCCGCCCATTCTGCATCGGCGATGTCTCTTCCAAGCAGTTCCTCCCAGTGTCCCATATAACGTGGGCGGGGCGATGCCGCCATAGTGAAGAGCAACTTATAAAGAAAGGAGATGGCTCCCTTCATGGTGGTAGTGCGCAGGAGGAAGGCCTCGAAGGCGGACGGCGGTCTCGTGGCCGCATCGCCCATCCCGGTGGAGGTAGCCCAGTGGAGGAGCTGGAGATGATGATATCGTTCAGACGGGGGAACGCCATAGTCCCTCATGCAGTTAGCGAAGGTAAGCGGGACGGTACCGTGGAAAAGATGAGTAAGTGCTCTACAGCCCCCCTCGCGCCACAATCGGAAGGGACCTTCCTGCAACGCTGGGGGGAAGGCCGGGTTGAAATGAATGGGGGTGAAGGGCGACGGGAACGTCGTCCAGCGGTTATCGCCCGAGACTGTGTCCCATACCTTCATCACCGTGCTAGTGGGGGTACTGATATAGGCATTCCTGGGCCTATCTCCCTTGGGCTTCCAAGCCAGATCCCATATGGTCCGACCCACGACACTCCTGTCCATATGCAGCCAGTGTTTTTCTGAGAGTTGCTGGGACCATTCGACAAGGACTCGTAGTTGTGCCGCCTTGTAATATGGGTGCATATCAGGAAGACCCACTCCCCCCTCCGGTCGTAATCGGCGCAGTGTAAAAAAGGAGAAACGGGCTCGCCCGTCCAGCCAGATGAAGCGGAGCATCAAAGTTTTGAGGCACCTAAAAAAGTCTAGATCCAGCGGAATGGGAAGGGCCTGAAAAAGGTAAAGGAATTTGGGGAGGAGAACCATCTTGACGGCATGTATTCTGCCTAGCCATGAGATGTATTTGGGCCTCCAGCGGGCTAAGTCAGCTCGTATGGACGTCAGCAGCGGAGGGAAATTTGCAGAGAATAGGCCCCCTAAGGTAGGTGTCAAGTGGATCCCCAGATACAAGAGGGAGCCGGTCGCCCAGGACAGGGGGGTCAAAAGCCGTACACGCTCCATTTCGGCTGGCAAAAGTGTAAGGTTAAGGATATACGACTTCCCAAAGTTAACCCTAAATCCGGCTACCTCCTCAAACTCGGACAGGACCTTCTGGATGTGTGGGAGCGAGCGAGCTGGGTCCCCAAAGGACAGTAGAACGTCATCCGCGAAGAGTGAAATCTTGTGTTGTCCCCCAGTGAAGGGGAGGCCTCGAATCCCCTCGTGCTCCCTCACCACCAATGCCAGTGGCTCAATGCTCAGCGCAAAGAGCAGAGGGGAAAGGGGACAGCCCTGCCTGGTTCCGCGGGAGTGGGAGAAAGAGGGGGACAGGTGGCCGTTAACCGACACCCTGGAACGGGGAATACTGTAGTTTGCTCGGATCATCGTGATAAATTTATCCGAGAATCCGAAGGCCGCCAGGTACGGAACAAAAACCCCCAATCCACCCGATCGAAAGCCTTCTCCGCGTGCAATCCCACTAGTACCGCCGGGATGCGGAATCTGTTGGCTTTTTCAATCAAATGGATCACCCGACGCAAGTTATCGTGAGTCTGTCGTCCCGTGATAAAACCCGACTGATCCGGGTGGATGAGGACCGGCATTAGATCCTGGAGGCGTCGTGCAATAATAGCTGAATACAGTTTCGCATCGATATTTAAAAGGGCAATCGGTCGGTAGGAGGAGCAACTAGAGGGGTCCTTCCCGGGCTTAGGAATGACAGAGATCATAGCCTCGGCCTTAGAGCCAGAGATGCCTCCTGTCTCGACCATCGCGTTGAAGAGATCAACCAGGTAGTCACAGATCTCGGTGGAGAAGGTCTGATAAAAAAGGGCGGTGTACCCATCCGGCCCCGGCGCCTTATGAGGCTTCAGGGCTTTGATGGCGTCTAGAATTTCCTCTCGGGAGAAGGGGGCCGTTAAGAGTTCGTTTCGGTCAGCAGAGACTTGAGGTAGCGATAAATCTGCTAGGTATCGCCTTTGCACTTCAGGATCGAGGTCATCGCTTCTATAGAGGTCAGCATAAAAACGGCCAAACAGAGCCGCCTTTTCCTCGTCTCGGTGGAGTGGGTCCCCCGCTCCGTCCCGCATGCTCCCGATATATTCTCTTTCTCGTTTGTCTCGAAGCTGACGGGCTAAATGTCTCCCTACCTTGTCTCCCTGCGCGTATGAAGTGTGTCGCAGCCGTAGTAGAGTAAATTCCGCCCTGTTGTTGTAGTGGGCCTTCAGTTTCCCCCAAACCGCCGCAAGGGGGCGAATGGTGAGTCGGGAGGGGTTCAATTTATGCGCTGATTCCAGGGAGGCAAGCTCCGCCTCTAGCTTCTCCCGTTCCGCCCTCCGCAATTTGTTAAGATTAGCGTTTAGGGCGAGGCATGTGCCCCTCAAGGAAGCCTTGCAGGCATCCCAGGTATTGAAGATAGAGGTGTCCGAGACGGGGTTTAGGGCCCGGAAATCCCGGATAGCCGTCCGCAATGCTTTACACGAAGTGTCATCTCGGATTAAGGCAGCTGGGAAATACCATTTGCGTAACCCGTCTCCCCCTGCCGACCAGCGCAACCCAAGGACCAGCAGACTGTGATCCGAGACAGAGAGTGGAAATATGCTGGAGTCGCGGACATCGCCCCGAAGGGCCTGTCTTAGAAAGATATGGTCTAGACGGGAATAGGAGCGGTGGACAGCAGAGAAGAAAGTGTAGTCACGGAGTGGGGGTGCAGCGCGCGCCAGCTATCAATCAGACCCATCTCACCAATCCTACGCTGCGTGGCTGTAGAGAACGAGCCGGCATCGGCTCTAAGAGTACCAGAACTATCCAGGGTTTTGTCCCACACTAAGTTAAAATCTCCTAGGAAAATCAAATGACCCTCAACAAAATTCTCAACTCTACGCAGCAGATCCTGGAGAAAACTATTTTGCCCTGAATTAGGAGCATACACCACCACAAACGTACAAAGCCTTTTGTGCAGTAACCCTTTGACCATCAGCCAGCGGCCCTCCCTGTCACCCTGCATCCCCATTGGTTGAAAATGAAGGGCCGCTCGAAACAGAAGGGCCACCCCTCTATGTTTGGTGGAGGCCGAGGACCTATAAATAAGAGGAAAGTGCCTATGCCTAAGACGGAGCTCTTCCTTACGTGCCAAGTGGGTTTCCTGTAGGCCCACCACATCTAGCTGATGATCAGTCAGGTATTTCCAAATTTTTGGGCGCTTTTGCGGAGAGTTCAGGCCCCTCACATTCCAAGTAGCAATATTAAGTGGCATTGAAATAGAGCAGATTCACCCGCATTGCATTTATCTCGTCCACTCGCCTCACTGTACCAGCCAGCACACCAGCCCTAGTCCCGCAGCCTCTCCAAGACTCAGCGTCCCTCTCGCCGACATGCCCCACCACCTCCCTCTGCAGCCTCCAGTTCCGCTCCCCCCTCCCCCTCCCGGGGGTCCCCATGAGCCCCCCGCAATCGGGGTCAGCAGAATCAAAGGACAATCTATAACCTCCGCAGAACCTCAACTGCTCAGGACAAGGGAAGAGCTCCCCAGCAGATTCAGCACGCATAGCAATCCAAGCATTCCTGTCATCACCACCCCCTCGAACAACCCACCCGGTCGTCCCAACCCCCAACCCCACCCCTCCCTCAACAACCCCTCCCGCATTCAACTCTCCCCAACCCCAAAAATCCTCACAAGTGGACAAACAATCCCGGTTCCCAACAGCCCCCCTCCCCAGTTGACCTCCAAGCCTCTCCCATCCCCCACTCCCCAAACCAAAACCAAAACCAAAACAGTGTACTTAGCAGTCCCATCGGAGAACAGTTCGTAGAGGTCCTCCTGGGCTGGGGATGGGGCATCCAAAGGGGGACCCCACAGGCCACGGTACGGGGTGTCTTCTCCAAAAGTACAATGAAACCCACAGTACCTGGCGTCACGTGCCCCTCTGGCACCAACCAGCTGGCGGCTCAAAGATCAAGCGGCACCGGAGCCCTGCTGGGACAATGCCAAAGTCGCCGAGGCCACCGAAGCCACTGCATTCCCTCTCTCTTGTAGGCTAGCCGCAGGATCAGGCCGCCCACGATTCATGACCGGGCCCACTCTCTGCCATGATGAAGAATGCCTGCGCCTTCGCGGCGGCGATCTGCCAGCCTCCTGCGAGGGAGTCTCATCATCCAGCCCCAACAAATCCTTCGCCACTTGGAGAGATCGAATCTGCGCAAGTCTGTTCTCCCACCGAAAGATGATGCGGAAAGGATGACCCCACGAGTAGGAAATTTTGCGTTCCCGGAGGAAGGTGGTCACCGGGCGGAATCCCGCCGCTTCTGGAGGGTCGTTGCTGCTAAGTCCTGGTACAGCTGTGGATGATGCTCTCTAAATTGCAAGGAAGGGATGGACCGTGCCTTCCTCAAGATACGCTCCTTCAGCTGGAAATCAGGCTAAGATGTCTGGGGGCGGCCCCCCACCCCTTCTAGGGAGACCGACCCTGTGCACTCTGTCCATTCTGATTTCCTGAACATCAGCGTCGTCCAGAACCTGTAAGAAAAGAGCTTGGACATAACCCCGCAGGTCACCTGCTTCTCCGTCCCACGGCACCGCCCGAATGCGGATGTTGTTCCGGCGGGAACGGTTCTCCAGATCCTCCGTATGGGACTGGAGATCCAAGTTCTGCTCCGTGAGCCTAATTATATCTTGCTGCAGCTGATGAACATCGTTTGCCATGCTTAAGTCGTGGTCCTCCAACGTAGCCACCCTCTCTCCGAGGCCGTCCACATCTCTCCGCACCTCACTGAGGTCCGATGCTAGTTGGGCGCGGAGTTCAGAGATGTCCTCCTTAATGGAGGCAAAGAGTTCCGTCATAAAGGCCTTGGTTGCAGGGGCCTCATCGTCCGAATTTTTGGGCGATACGCTGGGTCCGGGGGACGGCGGCTGCTGAGAATTCTTTGCTGCGCCATCTTTTCCAGGCTTCCCTTTGCGCAGCGTGGAAGACATCGCGACACCTCCGGGTAGGGTAGCAGTCTCCTCTCCGGTATTCACAAGGTCTCCTCAGCACCAGTGCCGGTAAAGCAGTACTTGCACTGATCCCCTCATGGCCGGGGTTCTCCAAAGGGCAGGCCCCAGTCCGTATTTCAGGTGGCCGCCGCTGGTACTCCGCCTCCGGGGGTTGCGCAGCCACTCCCACTGCTAGTGTCCCATGGTCATGGAGCCCTCCGGACTCACGGCACAGGCATATGACCGGCCTCGCCCCGGCTTGTCGTCGCCGCACAGCGCACGCTTCTCACTGCACCGAACTGCTGTGCTCTCCAGCCGGGCCCCCAAGGAAGGTCACCTCCGCGACGGACCAGCACCGCAGGTGCACAGCTGTGGCGCAAGCAGGGGGCATTGAGTCCCCTCCAGGGGTCCCCCCCAGGTGCCCGAGGCTCAGGGGGCTACTCCCCAGCCGGGTCTCCCCAACTTCCTGGTCACTTCAGGGACGTAGTGGGGAAGAGATAGTGCTGTTGCTAGGGCCCCTATTGGCTGCCGGTCTTCCCCTGCGGCCTCCACTCACCGGCCACGGTGCACAGCCACCCTCCTCCGGTGGTCGGAGCAGCTCCCCAGGTTGGCAGGGGGTAGGCGAGAGCCCAAAGGCCAGGAGTCCCCTCCGTCACGGCCCCTCCTCAGTATCTCCTATCCCCTCTCGCTGTGCCCGGAGCCCGAGCCCGCCAAGCTCCCAGGGCCAGAGACCACAAGACCCGAGCAGCAAGGGCTCCGGAGTACTCCTCCAGGCCCCCTCTAAATCAGAGCGGTCCTCCGGCGTCCACCACTCCACTTCAGGGCTCGCCTCAGGGGCCGACGCAGGCGGGGAGATCGTGGCCGGACCGCACTGCCAGGTTTGTCGGAGCGGGGCCGGGGGGAGGGGAAGCAGCGAGGCCGCCGCACTCACCAGGTCCCTCCGATCCTCCCCGCCAACGCTCTCTTGCCGGTCGCCGCTCCCGGTGGGGCGTAGGAGTGCTGCGCAGCGTAGCGAGGGTCGGGAGCGCCGTCTCCGTTCAGCCTCCGACAGTGTCTGCTCCACTCCGTCGCGGACCGGAAGTCCGGTTCTTCCCTCTACCCCAGGCCGGGGATCGCAAGGCCACAGTCCGCCGCCGTGGCTAATTCCACCCTCGGGCCTCCGCGGCTCGCACCTGAGACTCCGGACCGGACCCCTCAACACCAGGGGTCACTGCAGGTCCCAATCGGTCGAGAAACAGGCCGCCTCCGATGCTGGGACAAAGCTAAGCTGGGCTTGGCGCCGGAGGGACTCGAAAGGACATCTCACTCCGTCGCCATCTTGGCCACGCCCTCCAGAGCTGGTTGTTTTAAGTCCTTCCGGGTTCAGGGGGGAGGGGCGAGTGGTCCGTTGTGATCAGCCCCCGACCTGCAGCACGTCACCTGGGTGAGGCGTCTCCCGCGGAGCGGTAGACGCGAGCAGTAGATGTAGCCCCCAGACTCAGGGGGGAGGGGCGAGTGGTCTGTTGTGATCAGCCCCCAACCTGCAGCACGTCACCTGGGCGAAGTTTCTATTTAGTTCTTTTTTTTTTTACCATTCGTGTATGTCACTTATATATAACATTTTATGGCCATGCAAGTTTTTCCATTCCTGTCTTTGAAGACTTAAAAGTGCAGTGAAACTATATTCACATTAATGAGATAAGGAGGATTAACCCCCCCCCTTTGGTCTGCCGGCTGTCCCCCGTAAAGCTGGGACAACAAAGCTTGAATATCCATCCATACAAAAATTTCTCGCAACCTGCCATGTTTCCAGTTCATTTGAGCCTTATGCCCGCCACATTCCAGCTCAGGATCTTACATAATGCTGTCCGATTAGCCCCAACAACTCGTTCCCCATGACACTGATTAATAGTGTATTGTCAATCGTTTGCTTCCATGTGTGTCAGGGGGGAAAAGCGATTAGTAAGACCTATGTCCATATTTAACTGTATTGTGGAGGAGCGAGTTGGTTCTGCAGCTGAATTAACTTTTTCCACCCTCGGAAGGGACCCCCCTGCTATATTGCTCTGTGTAGTATCCTGCAGTTTATTTGGGGTCCAAATGGACCTCTTGTGAGTAGGCAGTGGAAGATATCTAGTGGGGGGTTTAGGGTATGCCCTAGCTGGAGGATACAAATAGCCCAGAGGTACTGGTCTAATGCCCGAGTTATCCAACTCTGAGGCATCCCAAAATAATCTGTCAGCTATTTTCTTGCTGTTAAAATTGACAACCACACAATCCCCCCTGATGCACTTAGGGCGGCGACCAACCCAGCTAACCCTTCTGGCCATAATAATAGATGTAGTGATATCTAACCCTCCCCTACTATGTTGTGCACACCAGTGTCTAGCTAGCTTTATTAGGTCATGAGTAGATTCATTCACGCCATCCCTTAATAGTGGAACCCCTGTAAATACAGCCACCAGTGGTGCGGCATCTGGGGGGAGATCCAGAGTAATACCGGGAAGATTCTCCTGCCTATAGCTAAGGGAAGAGGGCCTAGGTATTTTTTTAACTCCAAGATTAATGGTCCGTAGCCCTGCATTATTAATAATAGGGAGTGTACTTCCTTTAACTAGTTCGGAGTTCTTCTTACTTGTTCCCCGTTTCCCAATCCGTGAGTTTGTGCTCAGGGGTTCTGGTGATAAATGTACAGTACATTCAGCCACAGGTCCTTCCTCCTCCCTAAGTTTAACAGGTTGGGTTACCTGGGCCTGACTGGCCATCACTTGTTAGCCTCTGTACTCTTTAATGAACAGGTCAATTTTTTCACATTTTATTAACAAGCCCGCTACACAGGTATTGAGATTGTCAACAATATCCGTGGCGATACCCAATAAGGCTGGCTCCAGCCGTGAAATAAATATCTCCTCCACCACTTCCGCCATAAAGTCAGTGGTATTGGAGTCCGTGCGTTGTGCAACAACAGAGTGTTTTTGCCGCTTTGAAGTCTTCTTAATCAGTCTGCGCTTCCCCAAAGTACGTTGTGCCGGAGCACCAGAGCATTCCCCACCCTCTCCACCAGCAACACCCGCAATATCTGCAGGGACAGATTGAGGCTCGGTCACCATTAGTGGGGATATAATCACAATTTCCGGCTCCAAGGGTATGTTAGATATAGGCACAGGCAAGGGGACAGGATCTTCGGGAACTATAGTGGGTAGGGCCAAACCCAGTTCTTTCTCCGCATTAGCAATTTCTTTAGATAAGACCCCCACGGCTGATGTCAGATATGAAATAATCGATTCCGACTTCCTCGGGACCTTAGCCTTTTTGCCCTCCTGCTCCCCATTGCTTTGCTGTTTACGCTTACCCATTTGAGGAATTCAGAGGGGTGGCGCGGCCTGGCCTCTTCCGGCCCCTGACGGCCACAGACGGCCCGCCCTTTGCCCGGGCTTAGCCCGGCGCCGCCCGCGCGTGTCCCGCGCTGCGGGAAGAGCCGGTTGTTTTAAGTTCTTCCAGGATCAGGGGGGAAGGGCGAGTGGTCCGTTGTGATCAGCCCCCGACCTGCAGCACGTCACCTGGGTGAGGCGTCTCCCGCGGAGCGGAAGACGCGAGCAGTATATGTAGCCCCGGACTCAGGGGGGAGGGGCGAGTGGTCCGTGTGATCAGCCCCCAACCTGCAGCACGTCACCTGGGCGAAGCGTCTCCCGCAGAGCGGGAGACGCGAGCAGAAGATGTATCCCCCGGACTCAGGGGGCAGAGGCGAGTGGTCCTTTGTGATCAGCCCCAACCTGCAGCACGTCACCTGGGTGAAGCGTCTCCCGCGGAGCGGGAGATGCGAGCAGTAGATGTAGCCCCTGGACTCAGGGAGGAGGGGCGAGTGGTCCGTTGTGATCAGCCCCCAACCTGCAGCACGTCATCTGGGCGAAGCTTCTATTTAGGTTTTTTTTTTTACCATTCGTGTATGTCACTTAATATATAACATTCTATGGCCATGCAAGTTTTTCCATTCCTGTCTTTGATGACTTAAAAGTGCAGTGAAACTATATTCACATTTTTCCATGTGATTTTGTCGTGTTAATTATCCTCACTAGGGAATCTTTCTAAAATGGCACTTTTGATTAACGATATACTAACCATATCTATGGGTTGATAACAATATGTATAACACAAGATCACAACCCTGATGCAACCCTTAACATGCATGGCGAACCAGGTAGCTGCGTATCTGTACCTTTGAGAATAACTCGTAGTAAAATTGATATTAAGTGACACGTCCCTGTGCACTTTGGGAGATCCTCAAAGTGACAAATGTGACTTGCAAGAAAATAGATGAACAGAAAGCAAACATGGCTTTTAAATACACATCACACTATTATGAATATTGGTACCTGTCAAGAAGTTACATGAACAGCATAGATACTGGAAAAAAATGCCCGAAAATTGCTCACCGCTTGCCAGTAAAATAACTAAAGGATGAGATGTAATTTCTTGGGAACATTTATAAACTAAAATACAATAACAATGGATTAAAAAAATCTGTAATCATTTAAATTAATTTATTTAACATGCATAGTTATCTAAAATCATTCCATTGCTAAAAAACATAAAATGTAACAAACTCAACGATCCATTAAGGCACGAGAGGTCCTGAGCTTAGTCTATTATAGGTCATAAGTTTCTTACTTGTCTCCCTAAGAGTAGTAAGATGTGATTAAAGAAAAATAAATATGTTTTACACACTGGCACCCCACGGACTTTTGAGGTACTGGGTTTTCCAGAACCGGTACCGAACCGGTAACCCAGTGGTGCCAGGGTACACACCCAAAGACCTCGAGTACTTTCCTGATTTAGACCACAGAAACTCAGAGTCTTCTAGGTGAAGTCAAAGATCAAATTTATTGGCTGCAACCAAGAAACAAGCGTCCTAGAAGTACAACAGCACGGGATGTATATTCTCAGGAGACTGCTCAATCTTACAAAGCCAGGCTTCTCTTTTAATACAAAATATTTTGCTTTAGGCAAACATTCTTCGAATTTTAGTATACCATTCACATGTTCCCATTACAAAGAAAAAGCAGAGTCATGATGACAAGCCCACATTTTAGTTTGTCCAGCCCACAACAAATTACCCGGCAAGGCCCAACAGTTTCATCAGATATCGGTGGACCCCCAATAAAAATGGGCACCTCCCCATCATAAAGCAAGTGAGAGAGAAAAGAGCAGGGACAGGTGTGAGCAAGATTCGGCAGGGTGTGTGTGCGATGAAAAGGGTTTATGGCCTGTTGTGCCTTGATGCTATCTTGTTCGGCCACTGGGAGAGGAACTGACCAAACAGGTTCGGCCTGGGGCAAGGGTTTCAACCTGCCCAGGTCAGAGAAAAGTCAATTAAGGTGTACGTGTCCTTTGGAATCGAATTTAGCTGTATTATAAGCCTATGTCAGGGCAACCCACAAAATGGCTGCCGTACACAGAATGGAAGCCAAGGGTTCAAGACGAAAATGATGATTTCGAGGTGAAATCGTCACTCGAATATGACGAAAATGCTTGTACATAGTGTACTAGCCATTTTTGGTCTTTTGATATAAAAATCGTCATGCTATGATGAAGTTTTATTCACGAGTCCAGAATTTTCAGAACTACAAACCCTCCTTTTGCCCTTACATAGGCAATTTAACCTAATCTCATGCTAATCTGAGTCCAGGTCTATATTCCTAAAGTCATTGAGATGTTGCTGTTACCTCATTCTAGTACTTAGCTCGTCTCTTGATACAGGTTTCCTTACACATGATGAAGCACAGAGGCCACATATTGCAGGAGCACACTGCACGCACAGACAGAACAGGAAAAGAATGGCTAAGACCATCCCAATGACCATCAGAATTTTCCATCCCCAGGCGGCTATCAGTTTCCAGAACCATCCCATTAATGACCAATCTCCTTTATCCACATGAATAGATTCAGAAATCTTATGCAGTTTAGAGATGGCCTGGTACACTGTTGGAGCGTTATCTGGAATGAAAACACAGCAACTCGATTGGATCAATCTACATACCCCACCTCGGTCTGCAAGTATGACATCTAATGCGACCCTGTTCTGAAGGGTCATAAGACGATCCGACTGGAGCTCAGCAGTCAAGTTACTAAGGGCACCAGCAGTTTCAATTACGGTGGACTCAACCACCCTTGTCAATTGCCTTATGTTCCTGCTGTTAACCATGGGTCCCCAGAACGGCAGAAAACCCTTTACGAAGTCCCCAAATTCTTGTCCTGCAGTGTCTTCTTCGCTGAAGACACCTCTAACTATCCTTGTCTTGTGGTAATCTGCCACCGCTGTGTAGGTAGGAGGCAGCAGGAACGAAACAAAACATGTGCCCGAAAAGTCAGGGGGCAACCATGTATAGGCTCTATCATGGCAGATGAAATAGGTACCCTTAGCTGCTAAAAACGAAGGGGAAGTCTGGGCTGCAAAAACATACGTTTTAGTGCAGATACTCTTCCCTAACTGAGCTCTGGGATTCTTGCCATTACCTTGCAGACACAGGTGACCCTGATGGGGTACAATCCAAATCGAGGAAGATCTCTTAGCTTGCTGTTTCTCACTCAGAGTAGCTCCATATCCGGTCACGTTCCATCCTATGTATACTAGTGTCTCATCTCTCGGGATAGTCTCATAAGAAATATCTTCCTTAATCATGTCTACTATACCCTTAACTAGAGCACTATTCTTAGGATTGTCTGTTATAGAACGTAGGGGGTAGATTTCATGTGCATATATGAACATTGTTCTGTATGCCCACACAGAACCATTGTGGCTGAAAGGCAGGACCAGATAAGGGATACCTTTATCCGTTGTGTGAGGCATAAGACCACACACCCAACAGTTAGTTGTGTTCATTACAAGTTGGTGTTGGTGCAAGAGCTGAACAAAGGAGTTATTAATAAACTCTAATCTCCTAGCTGATTCGTGTTCAGGAAGGGGTTGAAAAGAGTGTGGGGAAACAGTAGAAGGAGGAGGTATAGGCGATGTAGTGGGTGCACGTTACTCGAAAAGAGAATAAAACATAACTTATTAAAAATATCATCACACTGAATAACATGAAAATGCACAATATCAAAAAGCTTTTCTTTGTCATTATTTTACATATTCGGTTTTTAAAGTTCACAGTTTTGGCAGGTCTCTCCATCTCGAAAAACTCCATCCTCTCTAAAGTGCTGCCCGCGATGGGAGGTTGTTTCTGCTAAGGAATGCTTCTGTCAGTCTAGGGCAACTCCCTTGGACCAACCAGAACTGTCGACCTAACGTCGTCAGCTGCATCCCAAAGACTTTGGGCAATCGCGGCCCTAGCAGCGGAACCCGGATGGCGGTTCGAAAAACAAAAATAAGCAAGTTTCTCAGATGGGAGAGCTGCGTTTTCAAAAATAGTACTTGGAGGAAAAAAAACTTGTATTAGTTCGTAGTTCTCGGCCTCAGATAATACCGTTGTTTTCCTGGTATTGTATTATCTTGGAAAAGGAGTTCAGGTTCTGTAGTGTCCAATCGAACTGATGGTGATACAGCTGGTTGCAAAATTTTATCACTCTCTTGTTCAGAAAGTTTTACTCGTGCATCACTGAAAGGCAGAAAACGTGGCACAGTTTCAGTCTCTGAGTCAGTCACCCTCCTGGACCCACCGGTCGTATGGCAGAGGCAGAGGGATCCTCTTGCAGTGGATCCCGTGGATCCAGTTTTTCTTCCCCTCCACTCGAACAGCTGATCTTGTGGAAAGAAGAACGAGGTGCGGTCCGGTCCACCTTGGCTGGTCGTTCTTGGTTCGCTGGAAGTTCTTCACGAGGACCCAAGATCCAGGGTCGATCTGATGACCTGGAGTTTCAGGGACCGGAGGCAGGGTGTCATGGACCTGTTGATGCAAAACACGCAATTTAGCCGTCAATTCGTACAAATAATCTAGCAAAACAGGGTGTTCTATTTCACTGAACTTAGTGGGCCTTGGCACTCCCCATATGTTGGCCGGGCGGCCAAAAACTATTTTGTAGGGACTAAGTCCCACTCGCGAATGCACAGTCATTCTGGTGGATAGGAGTGCTAAGGGTAGAGCGTCAGGCCATTTAAGACCATAGCTCGCTTGGATTTTGGCCAGTTTAAGTTTTAAAGTGCCGTTGTAGCATTCTACTAATCCAGCTGATTGGGGGTGATTTGCAGCGTGGAACTTTTGCTGAATGCCTAGCCCTTCACATACTCTCTTCATCACACGACCCACAAATTCACTCCCATTGTCACTCCAGACCATTCTAGGCATTCCGAATCTGGGGAAGAACTCTTTCACAAGGGCTTTAGCTGTGGATAAGGCAGTATTGTCTTTTAGGGGAAAGGCTTCCACCCATCTTGAAAAGGCACAAACAACAACGAGTACGTATTTTAAATTGTTGCACCGCTCCATGTGGATGAAATCTAGCTGCAAAACCTCGAACGGATACGTAGGAGGTGCAAAATGACCAGCTGGAGTTGGAGTTCCCCTACCAGGATTGTGTTTCAGACACACCATGCAATTCTTGACGACATTCTCTGCACACTTGGGAATTCCTGAATTTTGTCATACTGGAGCCAACAACTTGCAAATCCCTTTCACGCTGATATGAGCCATTCCATGAGCCATTGTAACCACTGCAAACACATATGCATCGGGTAACAACCATCTCTGATGCTCTGACAATTCAACCCAACAACCATTTGTATCCATTCTACCCGTACTTTCTCTCCACATGTTCAACTCTTTCTCTGTAGCCTCAGCTTGAATAGACTTCACACTCTCTATCGTGTCTTCACACATTCCAACATCACCAACCCATCTTGCAGGGCCTGCAACATACATTCGGCGCATCACATTCCTTGCAGTTTCTTTCGCGATTTCGTCAGCAAATGCATTTCCACGACCAACATCATCAGTCACCTTCTTGTGAGCACTACATTTCACAATCGCCACTTGCAGAGGCAAGGTCAGTGATTCAAAAAGCTCATTCACCAACTGACCATGCTGAATCTTAGCTCCGTGCGAAGTCAGGAACCCACGTTCTTTCCACAATCGTCCAAAACTGTGAGCCACACCAAACGCATACTGACTATCGGTATAGATAGTCACTTTCATTCCTTTAGACAACACACATGCTCTTGTAAGTGCAATCAATTCTGCTGCTTGAGCTGAATTATGTGGAATACGTGCAGCTTCAACAATTGTATGCAAAGTCGTGACAGCATATGCTGCAGTCGTGTCACCATTCGGGAGCTTGAAGCATGAACCATCCACCCATAATGTACTATCACATTCAGCAAGAGGAGTATCTAGGAGATCTACTCTCCCTTTCGTTTCTTCTTCTGTTCTAAGAAAACAATCATGCTGTTCAGAAGCATCTAGTTCCTCTACAATTGGCAACAACGTAGCTGGGTTGAGGGTGTTGCATCTTTTTATGTGCACATGACTCGCTAACAATGTCAACTCGTAACCTGACAATCGAGCACTAGTTAAGTGCTGTGTCTTGGTTCTGTTCAACAACGTGTCCAGTGCATGTGGAACCATCATGACTAACATATTATTCATCACTAGACCAGCAGACTGTCGAATAGAAACAGCTGCTGCCGCTGTTGCTCTTAAACAACTCAGCAATGCTTTGGCTACCGGATCCAAAGTCGACGAAAAATATGCACATGGACGCTGCTTGTCTCCAAACAACTGAGTCAACACTGATAATGCACAACCCTTTTTCTCATGGACATACAATGTAAAGGGCTTACTGTAGTTGGGTGTACCTAACACAGGGGCCGAACATAATGCTGTGCGCAATTCAAAAAAACTTTTCTGACACTCTTCAGCCCAAGGAACGGGATTGGGTGTATCTTTACACATTAATGCCACCAAAGGTTTGGCTAATAACGAAAAATGTGGTATCCATTGCCTGCAATATGAGGTAATGCCCAAGAAAGCACGTACTTCTCTCTGTGTTCTTGGCACACTCAATTTCGCTATTGCCTGAATTCTTTCTGGGGTCAGTTTCCTTCCCTCCTTCGATAAGAGATGACCTAAGTAGGTCACTTCTTGTCGACAATATTGCAATTTTGAGAGAGACACTTTGTGGTGCAAATCACACAAATGACGCAACAATGACAACGTGGCTTCTTTACAGATTTCCTCGGTATCTGCAGCAACAAGCAAATCATCTACATACTGAATGAGGGTAGCGCCATCAGGTAAAACAATCGTATCAAGCTGTGTTTTTAAAGCTTGACTATATATTGATGGACTTTCACAGTAGCCCTGTGGAGCGTGTTTAAAGCGGAAGCTGCGTCCTCCTAAACTGAAGCCAAAAATATCCCTGCTCTCCTCGGCAATCAGGATGCTGAAGAAAGCATTCTTCAAGTCAATCACCGAAAACCAGGTGGCAGAAGCTGGAATCATAGTCAATAGGGCAGTAATGTCAGGAACAACTGGAAACTGTGGCACAACGATTATGTTCACCTCTCTAAGATCAATCACGAATCTGTAAACAGGTGGCTGGGAAGGGTCAGTTCGCTTCAAAACAGGCAGCACAGGACTATTGCAAACGTTGCCTCTTGTCTCTTCAATCACATCTTTTTCAATCAGATCGTAAATTATCGCTAACAACGCTTTTTCACCTTCACTAGAGATTTTGTATTGGGGAATTCGTGGCATTTTAACATTGGCTTTCAATGTTACAACATATGGTGGTATTTCTAAAAGACCCACATCATTAGGACCTGTAGCCCAAAGAATATTAGGGAGAGATGACAATTCTGTTGGAAGTTTATCCCTTGACAAATACATTGGAGAAACCACTTTCTTACCCAGTGTAAGTTGTACTCCAGAAGGAGAACAGTACAAAGTCGCATACAATCTTTTCAGCAAATCTAATCCTAGCAAGTTTTCACCACAACGTGTTGTCAGAATAAGGGGTGCTTCGAATTCACAAGGTCCAACAGAAAGGGACAAAGGGTCAGAAATCTGATTTCTAACTGGGGCGCCAGAAAAACCTACTGATACATTCGTTTCGCCAGACAAAGGTGCGCCAGGGAGTTTTGAGTGCATAATAGAACTCTTTGTAGCACCAGTATCCAACAGAAAAGGCTCTGACACACCTGATGTAATCACCTCAACGTATGGTCCACTCTGATCTACTGGAACTGAAACAACTCCCTCTCTTTGTCTATGGCTGTCCTAGCAATCATTACCGTCCATATGCTCATCTTCTGCATAGTAATCATCAGCATAGTACTGAGCCGTCCTACCAGATGCGTTATTCTGCTGGTCAAACCTATTCATCGAATTTTGAGGTGGAAGAGACTGTGTGTTCTGGGGGAAATTTTCACGTCCTCTACCTCTAGATGCTTGTTGAAAACCTCGACCTCTTACACCAGAAGCACCATTTGCACGTTGTAATAAAATAGGACAACTATACTTGAAATGGCCCTCTTCCTTACAATATGAACACTAATTGGGGCCTACAGGGACACGTGGTTGAGTATACTCGACTCTTTGCGAGTTCCTCTGATACTGTTGAGGCTGCTGATAATTACTCTGATAGTTACTCTGAGCACCACTATTTTGACCACCACGTGGCGGATATGCTTGCTGTAACAAAACCTTAGTTTTCAACTCTTTAGTTTTCTTCTCTGCTCTATCTTTCTCATCTTTATCTCGATTTTCGTAATACTGTGCAGTAGCCAATATCTGTGCTGAAGAGGAAACTGCCCAAGAACTCTCTGAATCTTTCAACTTTTTGCACAACTCTGGAAGCAGATTGTGCACGAATTTATCGACGAACAGTCGCTGACCACCTTCTGTGCTCATATCTTGACCACTGTGGTCGACAAAAGTCTCTTCAAACCTGGTGAAGAAATCTGAGACCGTTTCATCTTTCTTCTGCTTACATGCAGACAACTTATCCCAATTTACACGCATCGCAGGCATTATCGTTTTCATGTAATCAATTATCCTACCAGGGAGATCTGCTACTAAAGGCTCGGGTTTAGCACCACCAACTTGTAGGGCATCTGCAGCAGCAATATTAGCCCATGAGTCACCTAACTCCTGATCATGATCTGCATGACGAATCTTTCCCCATAAAGGCTGTGGAACAACGTTCCCAAACAACATATCTATATCCGCTAAATTCATAATGCAGGAACCTGCAGTCTGTGACAATTCCTTGTAATACCCTGCAGGATTTTTACGGGGATCAGGTAAGGTCTGCTTAAGGGCCAAAACTTCAGCTCGCTTCCATGGAACATGTACCCACACACGCTGAAAGTGTGGCAGAATAATCGGATTAGCATTTGCGTCACCCTCTCTCCATTGTGGGGGAACTTCTCTCATGGGATATTGTCTTCCCTTCTTTTTACCAGCAGAATCAAATTCAAACAACAACTAGGAAACACCTTCAGTCCTAAGTGACAACAACGTCGCAACTGCTTTCCTAACATCTGAACCCACAATTGCGCCTTTTGAAAGCTCAAAACGTACATGGCTCAACTTGGGCGGATTAGAGTCCAAATCATTTTCCTCTAAATCTTCACATAGTAAAACACACATTTTCTCAAAAACGTATCTCTGCTTTGATGCTTCCCACTGGGTGAAGACATCCATAACACATTCTAAATCATATTTTTCCGGGTCAGCAACCCATTTATGTGCCAAATAATTCAACGTTTCTTTCTCCCTAGAATCAGGCTGTTGACTACGCAACTGTTTGCGCTCTGTGTCAGGAGTTACACTCGTTGCACCAAAGAGAGGATGCAAAAAATTAGCGACAGTACTAGCCACTCTCTGACGAACAGAAGGAGAAGTCGATGAAAAGACAAGAGGGAAAGCAGGGTGAGATGAGGCAGATGCAGAGGCAGTGCCAGGAGAAGTACCAGGAGTGGTGGTCGATATAATAGTTAAAGTTGTAGGAGGTAAAGGCAGAGCAGATGTCAAAGTCGGTGGCCCTTGAGCAGGCTGCACCGGAGGAGCAGGAGCCAGCTGAAGAACAGCTGGTGGGTGCTGTAGTGGAGCAGGAGGCAATGCAACCACGGGTTGCGCAGCTAAAGGTTGCGGAGGTGCCGTAGCATTTTGCGCATAGGGGGGTGGCGAATTTAACAAATGCGACATTAGGGGATCTTTTTCAAGCTCTTTTGCTGCATCTTGCTGAAGAGGCGGCAAAACTGGATAGCATTTATCTATTACCATTTTACGTTGCCTGTGCAACTGCTCACTCATCTGTTCTTCTTCATTGTCTTTAAACTGCATAGCAGCTTGCATTATCGAAATACCCCTTTCTCTCTTATTTTTCTTTGCTAATTTAATTTCCTTCTGTTTGGCTTCCTTACGCCATAGGCGGAAAGAGTCAAACATCGCCGGCCGGGCTTTCTTCTTAAAAAGTTTAACTTCGAGATTGTCTAAGATTTCCGTGTCAAAGCTACCATATTGGGGCCATTTTAAAACACCATCTTTTCTGGTGTATTTGATCCACACTTCATTGTATGTGATGGGGCCTACTCCATGTTTCACATATAATTCATAAGTTGGAGTTCCAATCGGAGGAACCGGACACGAGTCCTCCAATCGGGAATCCCTATTACTACCACAACAAAACAAATTTCCAAGTCTGCTAAGACCAGGCATCTTCGCTCTCTAGTCTAGGTCAAACTTCAAAGGATTATCGATTACGATATTTCTCGTGAATACACGAGTCCTTCGGTTTTGGCACTTGCAAGTTCCAAAAAAAGTGATCCCAAAAGGGGATACCCAAACTAAGACCAACTAAGGACTGGGAGACGCTCCACTTATACTTAACTGAGATATCGATGACGTCACCAGAAGACTCGTCTTATCGTTTCGCTCTACCAAACTTCCAGCGTCCAAATCAGGGCGATAGCCAGGGCAGCAGTCCTTTGTAGCCGTCGGGAAGCGGGGAACCTCGCAGCAAAGACTTTTGGACCATGTCGACATGCAGGGGTCGATGAAGTGGTTGGCCTACCTCCAGAATTTTCACCCGAAGCTCCTCAATTCAATTCAATTCAATATGTCTTTATTCGGTTAAAAGAATCATAACCATAAAAGTACATAAAAAGCAGTTCATAATAATACAGTACCATATAAAACATGAATTAAATTTAAGTACAAATTGATTTGCGTAATCTAAAAACATTGCTAAAAAATTCCGAGATGCAGGCAACATTAAAAATAACATCTAGTTTCTGGAGTTCCAGAAAGGCAACCCTACAGCGTCTCACCCCCATTTCCCTTAAAATTGGTATAATCAATCTTTTCCTGGGTAGAGTATAATATTTGCAGAAAAATGTGATATGGATATCAGACTGTTCCGATAGGTCATCACGTGGGCATTTAGACAAATTACAGGACCAGCAATTCATTGTGGGGAAACTTAAGGCCCTAAAGAGGATACCTAACCTGAATCGGGTCAAAATATGCCGCGAAAATTCAGTCAAAGAAAGGGTTAAGTATGGTTGAATTTTCCCTTGAGTTGATACAGGTAGGTGGGCTAAGACAGTTTTCTTCTTAAGTTCCACTGTCATTCTACATTCTTCCAGGTGTTTCATACATTTTGTTTTTAGTGCCTTTCTCGTGATGTTGCACATGGACAAAGGATTGTCATAATAGCTCGTACAGTCCATATCTCCAAAAAAGTCCCTAATGTATATAAACCACCTTATCCTCCCAACATAATCCAAACTTAGTCCATCCCTTAGGATAGCACGGTTCAGTACACATCCATCACTAGTCCAAGCCCTATGCCACAGCAGTATTGGTTGAATTCTAATTGTGTCTTCAATATAACATTGGCCCAGTTCCATATGACAAATATAACTTGAGGTACTCTCAGGTACAGCCAAGATGTATCTCAAAAATTTGTTTTCAACAACTTGTATAGATTTAACATTGTCATACCCCCAAAGTCCCGTGCCATAAACCGCAATAGAGACACAAGTGGCATTATAAATTTTCAAAGGTTCTACAGTTGGTTTTCTCCCCATCTTTTTTGCAAAATTTTTGAGGGCAGTGATAGATTTGCAGAGCAGGGCTTTCCTTGCTTTTATCGCATCTGTCCAGTTCCCTGCTTCATGGAATAGAATGCCAAGATAGGAAAAGGTGGCGGTGTAATCTATAGGGCTGGCTTTCATGAACACCCGCCTCTTTCTTCTACTAGAACCAGGGCCACAGTTCATGGTGAATGTCTTAGAGCAGTTGATTTGCAAATCCAGTTTAGACATAAATGTATTAAAAGATGTTACAAGGCGTTGTAGAGACACCGGCGTGCGAGCCATTAGGACCGCATCATCTGCGTATAATAACGCAGGGATCGGTCTTTTTGCTACCCTGGGCATATCAGAAGATGTTTCCACTAGGGCATTCTCTATTCCATTTATGTATACCAGGAATAGGAATGGTGCTAAAACGCAGCCCTGGCGTACCCCACGCCCTATATCAAAAGGTCTAGTACATTCACCTTTTTTACCATAACGCACTGTTGCGATGGCACCCGAATACAAGTCCTTAAGGAAGGAGATTATATTTCCCTCAACACCAAGAGATTCCATGATAACCCATAATTTTCTGTGTGAATCACAGTCAAACGCTGACGTCAAGTCAACGAAGGTGAAATAAATGGGTTCACGTCGTGCCTTGATATATTTCTGCTGGAGGATAAATAAGTTCAAGCCCTGGTCTATTGTCCCCTGCCCCTTTTGGAACCCATATTGAAGATCACTGATTATAGAGTTATCTTCCGACCATTTTTGTAGCCTGCCTAGGATTACTCTTCCTAATATCTTTACAGTGCTGTCCAATAGGGAGATGGGGCGATAGCAGATAGGGTTTTGCCTATCCCCTTTTTTAAAAATTGGGACAATAACAGACATAAACCATGATGGAAGTAGGCTCGTCTTTAGGGATGCATTAAATATTTGCACTAAAAATGGGCCCCATAAATCGATATTATTTTTAAACAGGTCAGGAGGTATGCCATCTGGACCTGGGGCTTTACCGCCCCGTGTTGCTTTGAGGCTCTCATTTATTTCTTTTAGGGTAATTTTTAATTCAGTGCCATTCACTCTCACTTCCCCCTGGTGAGGCATTGGTAATTGCAACGATGGAATCTGCTCGTCAATTGGGGTACTGTACAGGCTAGAATAGTGGTCCATCCAAGAGTCCTCGGTAATGGCAACTTCAATGCGTGCTTTTTCTGCGTCAAAGAAGGGGGCATTTACTGCTTTCCAGAAAGCGCAAACATTCTTGTTCAATGAAGCCTCACAGAGCGTCTCCCAGGCCTCAATTTTAATTGCCAGCTTCCTTTTTTTCAATGCATTCTGGTAAGATTTCCGCGCGTCCCTGACCCTTAAAGGATTACGGGGGATAGCATGTAAAGCTCTCTTGAGCTCAGAATGAGCCTTTGTACATGTGGAATCAAACCATTTTACCTTCTTTTCCTTACTTGATTTAGAAACCACCCAAAGGTTGCCCTTAATTTGAGAAGCAATGACCTCAAACTGCGCAAGAATCTCCTGGCTAGCCACGCTTTCATCCAAAATGGTCAAGAAGCTAGGCAAACATTCGGTTACTAAATCACATAAAAAGTCACTTGGAACCACCCTATCCCATTTTAGTGCGTAACCATTTTGTTTTGCCATACTAATATCAGAAAAGGGGGTGGTGATGAACAGAGTGTCTGAATTAAGCAGACCACTCTTACCCAGTCCAAAGATCAGGGCTTGATCCATCACCGTTATTTATCTCACTGCCCCATCCCAGCTCAGAACCTGGCTATATGCAAATTAGTCTGTCCCTGGCCCAGTGCATCATGGGAACAGGGCAGACCAAACTACCAAGCCAATTCTTCACCAGAAAGGAGACAAGCTACCGGGGACCGGTTTCTGGCATTTCAGCCTCTTCGGCCCGGCTTGCTTGAATCCTGATGGAGCAGTGAGAAAGGGACTCATGTCTGAGTATACCCTGCCACACCTATAGTGGCCAAAAACGATTCAGAAAAGGGGGTGGTGATGAATTTGCATACAGCCAGGTTCTGAAACTGGGATGGTGCAATGAGCTAAAAAACGGTGTTGGATCTAGCCCTGATCTCTTGACTGGGTGAGAGTATTCTGCTTAATTCAGAGACTCTGTCCATCACCACCCCTTGTTGTAAATATTCTTGTCCACCCTAAGCGTGGAAGGGTATACTCAGATGTGAGTCCCTTGCTCATTGCACCATCAGGATTCAAGCAAGCCGGGCCGAAGACGGCTGTAATGCCAGAAACCGGTCCCCGGAAGCTTGTTTCCTTCCCAGTGTAAGAATTGGCTTTTGTAGTCTGGTCTGCCCTGTTCCCATGATGCACTGGGCCAGGGACAGACTAATTTGCATACAGCCAGGTTCTGAAACTGGGATGGTGCAATGAGCTAAAAAACGGTGTTGGATCTAGCCCTGATCTCTTGACTGGGTGAGAGTATTCTGCTTAATTCAGAGACTCTGTCCATCACCACCCCTTGTTGTAAATATACTAATATCAGAGACATTCTGCACAGATCTCCCTTCTATGGCCAGTGCCTGAAAGGGATTTATAATCTCCATAATTGTCGGGTAGTGGTCACTAAGTGGGATATCGAGGGTCCAACACCTTTTAACCATATGCCTATGTCTAACAGAAGTTATTATAAAGTCTATTGTAGACAATACGCCCCTGCCATTAAACGTAGGGGCAAAGGGGAGCTCTACTTGACCAATTTCAGTTGCATACCCTAAATCTTGGGAGTGAAGAATCTCATTTAATAGGTATCCACAAATGGAATGCTTAAAGTGTGTTAAGTCAGTATCAGGGTCCAACATGAACCCACATGCTCCTTTCTGACTTTTCTTGCATATGGTACAGTTAAAATATCCCCCCCAAACATCCTTAACATTTTTATCTGTTTCTTTACCTAAATCATTACCTAACATCTTAAGGGTCAATTCCAGGTCTGCAGGAGGAATATTGTTATAGAAATTTATAATTAAAAAACACAATTCCTTACTTACATCTTGCCAGAGCAGCAGCAGCTCACCTTGAGGGACATCACGCCATCTCGCCACCTGGACACGCAGCCTCACGCCCCTGGGTCCAGGAACGCTGTCGGTCTCGCCGCCTTCACCATCCCGGCGGCTGGAGACTACAGCTCCCAGCGGGCTTTGCGTGCACTTCCGGGACTTCCGGTCCCCGTTGACAGCGCGCCCGGAGGCGCTTCAAAAGCGGGCCAGCCCCTCGACGGAGCGGGGGCTCTTGCCAGAGCAGCAGCAGCTCACCTTGAGGGACATCACGCCATCTCGCCACCTGGACACGCAGCCTCACGCCCCTGGGTCCAGGAACGCTGTCGGTCTCGCCGCCTTCACCATCCCGGCGGCTGGAGACTACAGCTCCCAGCGGGCTTTGCGTGCACTTCCGGGACTTCCGGTCCCCGTTGACAGCGCGCCCGGAGGCGCTTCAAAAGCGGGCCAGCCCCTCGACGGAGCGGGGGCTCTTGCCAGAGCAGCAGCAGCTCACCTTGAGGGACATCACGCCATCTCGCCACCTGGACACGCAGCCTCACGCCCCTGGGTCCAGGAACGCTGTCGGTCTCGCCGCCTTCACCATCCCGGCGGCTGGAGACTACAGCTCCCAGCGGGCTTTGCGTGCACTTCCGGGACTTCCGGTCCCCGTTGACAGCGCGCCCGGAGGCGCTTCAAAAGCGGGCCAGCCCCTCGACGGAGCGGGGGCTCTTGCCAGAGCAGCAGCAGCTCACCTTGAGGGACATCACGCCATCTCGCCACCTGGACACGCAGCCTCACGCCCCTGGGTCCAGGAACGCTGTCGGTCTCGCCGCCTTCACCATCCCGGCGGCTGGAGACTACAGCTCCCAGCGGGCTTTGCGTGCACTTCCGGGACTTCCGGTCCCCGTTGACAGCGCGCCCGGAGGCGCTTCAAAAGCGGGCCAGCCCCTCGACGGAGCGGGGGCTCTTGCCAGAGCAGCAGCAGCTCACCTTGAGGGACATCACGCCATCTCGCCACCTGGACACGCAGCCTCACGCCCCTGGGTCCAGGAACGCTGTCGGTCTCGCCGCCTTCACCATCCCGGCGGCTGGAGACTACAGCTCCCAGCGGGCTTTGCGTGCACTTCCGGGACTTCCGGTCCCCGTTGACAGCGCGCCCGGAGGCGCTTCAAAAGCGGGCCAGCCCCTCCGCGTCGCGGACGCGCGCGGACGCCGGGCGGAGCCCGGGCAGAGGGCGGGCCGTCTAAGGCCGTCCAAGGACGACCAGGGACGGGACGGGCCACGTCCTTAACATCTCTCATAATGGGTAAGCGCAAATTGGCAACTGCAGCGGCGGATGAAGCTAAAGCTAAGGTGCCTAAGTATACTACAAGTATACTCACATATCTCACTTCCAAGGTTGGGGAATTATCATCTCAGATTGCTGAGTCCGAGCGCGAACTGGGCCTTGTTTCCAGTCCCGGGACTGGTGAAATTTCTCATGCCTCACCCATAAACTGTATACCTTTGGAGCCTCGGGTGATCATTGAGGCTTGTAGATCTACTGTGTCACTCCCGGCTACAGTTCTTCCATGCCCGGCCATACCTGAATTTGTGTTACCTAACCCCCCTATGAATTCCGGGACTGCCGGAGGGTCGGTACCTTTGACGGCTGTTTCTTCCCAGCCAGCCCTGCTGACAGAGGAAGTCATTATGGCTTTATTGGAAAAACTGTTTACAGATAGGCTTGAGACTGCCTTAATTCAGATAGCCTCGGACATAAATGAAACCTTGAAGGACTGTGTTAAGAACCTCATATCAAAATGTGATCGTATAAATGAAGTTCTTAATGCTCGGGCCCCTGTTTTGCCTATGCCTTTGACTCTCTGTTCCTCAATTGTTAAAGCTACCACCCCTAAAGCTGGTGACCCGCCTGTAACTAGACAAGTTAATACCCCCCTTTTACCTGTGCCACTAAAAGGAAAAGTTGACAATGGTATATATATTCCCATGACAGAGGTTGTTCCTGGTGAAAGTTATTCCACAAGGCCTAGAGGCCAGGGGGGGGCCACGGAAAAAAAGGTACCGCCAATAAATTTACCTCCGGATGCAACACCCTTTGTTGCTATCCTGGTTAATGTACCTAAACTTGAAGATGGAGTGATAGAACAACATGAGTTTTTGCTCAGGCATGTTAAAAAATGGTGTAATGCCAACTGCACGGGAGAAAGTAACATTGCAGATCACATTGTAACAAGTAGACGGGTAAACTGGGTGGGTAAAAGTAAGAAAGAGGTATCTGGAGATTGCATTATTGTAAATTTTAAATCTAGGAACGTCGCTAGTCGACTTTTCTGGGATGACTCTCCTCTTGATCCCGTAAGTAAAGGGGTACGGGCGATGCCTCTGGGTTTTTTCTATCCTCGTCCACATAGGTTAGCTGTGAATGAGAATATTAAGTTACGGTCTAGTGCAAACTCCTGGGCAGATGATAACCTCATATCAACCATGCCTTTTAATGTTTGGACAACTAAGCCCACTAAAGCTAATGGTACAGTAAATGTTGCAAGGAATATACCACCTAACAATCTACCTTTGTCAAACATGTTTTCAGCCCTGGCTGATAGCATAGATATTGAATGACTAGCATCTGTACCTGAAAAGGATAACTCGATTAGTCAACTTCAAATGAATACTGATGTGACCCTACCTGTTGTTAGATCTGATTCTGTAATTAATGACCCATTCCAGCTAGGGGAAGGGCATTTACGGCTACTATCTTGGAATATTGCGGGCCTACGGGCGAAACAGGATGACTTTATCTGGCTACAAGTAGTGAAGAATCATGATATTGTAGCACTACAGGAAACCTGGACGAAAGATAAAGGTTTCTGGGTAGAAGGATATACTTCCTATTTTGTTGAGGCCCTGGGTTCTACATCGGGTAGGGACAGAGGAGGTTTGCTATTTCTTGTTTCAGTCAAAATTGTCGGTACTGTCAGAGAAATTCCTAGCTTCTCCCACTATTTTCAGATGCTGGAAATTGGTTTGGCAGACAAGAACAAGATTGTATTGATCAACTGTTATAATTCCATGCAGGGTGGACCCCCTAATTTTGTTTTAGATAGCCTTTCAGACTTTTTAACTAAATACATGTCAAAACAAACCACTTTTGTCCAGTGTATAATGATGGGCGATTTTAATGTTCATTTGTGTGAGTCCCATTGCCAGATTATTGATGAAAACGCTCCTGATTACACCTCACCGCCACACTTTGAACATAGTCCAAAGGGTGTGGCAATGGAAAACATGCTTTCATCAAATGATTTATATGAACCAGGGTTCTTAGATATATCAACCCGGGTGGTTACGTATAACGCAAGGGGTAGTGAAACAATTATAGATTATTTTTTTATGACCCCAGGGCTCCTTCGTTATGTATTATTTTATAATGCAATTATTAGTGGGTATAGTGACCACAACCCTGTGTTATTGGTTTTAGATTCTCTCTCGGGTTTGCATAAAGGAGTAGTTAGGACTACTTCTATAAGAGATGTGAGGAGTAAAGATCAAGGCAGACGCCTTAAATGGTGTAAAATCTGCCCAGAGGATTTTTATGGTCGTATTGTGCAGGATATGGGAGTTGAATTTGGGATTTGTTTGAATAGAGAGTTGAGGGGAGGGGAAGTTGTGAGCGCCTTTGAAGACATTTGTGCTAGAGTTGAGAAAGACCTTAGAGCCAAACCAGGGAGGGGCTCGCTCCCTGTGTATAGGTGGTTTGACCACTCCTGCTCACAGGCACACGCAGCTTTATTGAAAGGTCTCAAACAATTGCCAAGAGATAGAACATTGGTAGCAGATTTAAGAAGACAATATACTTTGGCAGTTAAACTGCGTAAAAAGGCCATTAAAGATGAAGCCTGGGACTCTTTGATGGACCCCATAACCCTTAAGCATAGTTCCAAATTTTGGGCTATAATTAATAATCCCTTGTTCTCTCATACATCTAATCAGGACCTTGATATCAATATACCGGAAGCTGATTGGATTAATCATTTTTCCAACATATATGGTTCCAATGAAAATCCGGAGGTGTTTAAAACACCTTACTCCTCCGTTTCTCCTGTGACTCTTGATTTCACCAAATCTGAAGTAGAGCTGGCTATTTTGGGCTCAGCTGCAAATAAAGCCCCGGGTCCGGATGGGGTGCCGCCGGACCTATACAAATTAAATTCTGAATTGTGGGCTGAAATTTTAGCCAATGTTTTTAATTGTGTTTATGAGGGGGGGTTGCCAAAATCATGGTCATGTGCAATTATAGTACCTATTTTTAAAAAGGGTTCCAGAAATGACCCAAAGTGTTTTCGGCCAATTTCATTATTGGATTCATCAATGAAGATTTTGGGTAAAGTCCTGCTTGCTAGAATCAACACCTGGTCCACAGAAAATAACATTCTAGTTGATGCCCAATATGGGTTTCGTGCTGGGAGGGGGACTGAGGACCAATGCCTAAATCTTCATTTATTAATCTCGAAATACACAACTGTCAAAAAAGGGTCAATTTATGTTGCATTCATGGACCTATCCACAGCTTTCGATTTGGTCAATAGAGCTAGACTGTGGACTATGCTATTAAAGCTGGGTTTGGACCCCCCCCTTGTATATTTTCTGGCAGAATTACACAAAGACTTGAAAGCATCGATCAGAATGGATCAGGATGGTAATCGTACCGCCTGGTTCAAATCTAGCAGGGGAGTGCGGCAGGGCTGCATTCTTGCGCCCATGCTATTTACCCTGTATATTAATTCACTTGAGGAAACTCTTTTATCCGCGACTTTGGACACTCCGCGTGCAGGGGAAACTCGTATTCCCGTTCTTCTGTACGCGGATGATGCCGCTCTAATAGCGAGGACCCCTATTGGTCTACAAAAACTTTTAAATGCTTTTAATGATTTTATGTCATCCTTAGACCTAGTGATAAACAACTCCAAATCACATGTCATGGCCATAGGGACTGGTAAAAACAACTCCAGACAGTTTTTTTGTAATGGCGATGTAATTACAAATGTTAAAGTCTTCACATATCTGGGCATAATTTTTGATAACAAGGGGAGTTGGGCTCCGCAAATTGTAGCCAAAACTAAATCGGTTAGAAGCTCAACCAATGCCATCCTAAGTTTCGCAAGGAGACTGGGTGGGAAGCCAACAAGTGCTTTACTTAATTTATACAGGGCAAAATCTTTGGCAATAGCCAGGTACGGCGCTGGTCTGTGGGGCTACGTAAATAGCGATACAATCCAAAGGGAAGAAAATAAATTCCTGCGTTCCACTCTAGGGCTTCCCCAATCCACAGCTACGTTTTCAGTCCACCAGGAAGTGGGGTTTGGTTATATATCGGATACCCTTCTTATGGCTCCTATTCTGCTATGGATAAGGCTCTGGACCAACAAAAACCTGGTTCTTAACCATAAAATTTTGGTGGATTGTTTAAATTTGGATAATTATAAAAGTATAAATTGGCTTTCACATGTAAAGAAGTGCTCTTTGGATTTGGGCCGCCCTGATATTTTCTTTTTCCCTCAGGGTCTTAAGAAATCAGATTCAATCTGGGTGAAGGCCAATTTTGTATATAGGAAAAATGTGGTGAGGGAAGAATCCCAATTACTTAAGCCCACAGTCAGAGCCCATTATCTGACCATTACGCGTCTTACCATTCAACCGTACCTTACCATCGTCACTATCCCCTTTCATAGGTGGCTTCTGGTTAAACTTCGGTTTAACCAGATTTATACTGTTTTATGTGACAATCACGGATGGTTTAAGGAGGAGGATGCCCCTGTTTGTAAATGTGATAGTTTTTCTGCACAAAACAATATGCACTTTATGCTATTTTGTGATTTTTTCAGTGAGCCCAGACAGAAATATCTTGTACCATTGTTGAAGGAAAAAGCTTTCCTTCAGGCAAAACCTGCTCTCTTGTTTCTCCAATTAATGGATTCTACGCAGGTTATGTGGAGCGTGGCTAATTATCTTGTCGCTGCGGTTAGGAGCAGGAGGAAAAGATTGAAAGATATAAATATTAGTGTTCTGTGAAGACAAATGAACGGGACGTTGTTATCATTTTTAAATGTCTATTTTACTGAGTATTTTATCCATTATGATGTATTTTTGTATATTAATGAACTATCAATGTCGCTTTTTTAAATCTTGTACTTTTATGAATGTTTACTGAACGATGCACTTGTATTTGCTCATGAATTTTTCTGCTTTTTGATGTTTGTATGATTGTAGAATGCTTTTATGATTTTTAACTAAATCGAATAAAGTGGTTTTGACTTGACTTGACTTTGACTTGACTTACTTACATCTATCCGCACTAGCTGGTAATAAGGGTTATGGGAAAATAATTGAATCTTCTGGCAGTTTAGGGAATTAGAGATAAATGTGATCAATCCCCCTTTAGGCCTACCATGGTGAACCTTAACTGCTGATGTAAACAAGGTTTTGTAGCCTGGAAGATGGAGGGGTTCTAAGGTCCAAGTTTCCTGTAAACATAGAATTACCATCTCTTCTATTGTTTCTAACCAGATGGGATTCAGTATTTTGGACCTAAGCCCTGCCACGTTCCAGAACATTACACAGACAGTTTCCCTGCTTGATGAGTCAACTACTGAGCATTGGCCCATATCTGGAACTGGATTATTATTGGTGGTTCCTATTCCCTGAAAGGGTGAGTACGCCGGTGCAATAGTAGGAGGCGTTACAGGGGTGGGAATGAGAGAAGAACTGGTGCCAGAAGTTACAACAGAATCATTGCCAGGAATGACTGGGATTGAATCTAAATCTAAAGGCAGTCAATCAACCCCATCCAGTCCGTTAAGACAATTAAATCGGTTGTAATCATGGAAGGGTGTCTCCGGGGGTCGGAAAACCGAAAGTGCAACATACCCCCGATATCTGCCCCTCCGTTCAACCCTTGTCCAATTACCTTGAATTAAATCATGGTGGATATGGTGCATATGGGTAGGGGGCAAGAAAAAGGACACTGGCAAGGTCTGAATGGTGGAGTCGAGAGATCTATTGGACCCAGCACTAATATGTGAAACAGTCCTAGGATCTCGAAAACTCACCATAATACAGTCCCCATTTATAGTTTTTCTGGTTTTCCCCAACCAGGGTACCCTTCTCACCATGATGATTTCATTGTTAAAAATGGCCGGGAGTGGTCTGTTCCAATTCAGCCAATTGATAATTTTACTTTTAAGTGAGTGGAAGTTCTCACCTTCACCCACTTCAAGGGGGGGAGCACCGGCCATAACTACCATAAAGTTATTAGCCTCAGGGGGCAGGTCAGGTCTCCGTGGTCTGGGGGCAAGTTTATCAGGGGGTGGGGAAACAATACTGTCATTCGGTATAGCCCCATCAGAGGTTGTCACAGGAGGGACTGGGCCTACTAGTTTTAAAGAAGAAATATTGGGTTTGTTAAGTTGTGTCGGGGCTAAGTTGGCCATAAGAGGTTGCGGAATGGGGGCAGCAGTAGTCACCAAGGGGACTCCCGAGTTAACTGAAGGGATTTTAGTGTTAGGGGAGGGATTTGAAAGGGGATTAGACTCAGAAGGTCTACCCTGGATAATAGCCAAGGTTTTCATACTGCTTATAGTTGCCTCCAAGATAGTGAGTCTGATCTCTACTTTCTTTAGGCTCTCACTGATGGGCAGGAGTAATGACCTAAGTAAAAATTCCAAATTCCCTATAGAGGTAACGGGCGGTGATGTGTTGGATGAATTATCCCCAGAAGCATTAACAAGATCAGTGATGTTAGTACCCTTAACAGGAAGAGCTTTATGTACATCTACTGTTATCCTATCAGGGGCAGAAGGGAGCTTAGGGGCTTTCCCGAAATCGGAGTGGGGGATTTTGGTTTTACCCTGCCCTCCCCTCAACTTCCTTCTACGCTTGTTTGGAGGTGGGCCGTGCATCTCTGCCACAACTACTTGCTTCGGCTTTGTTTTCCTTGATTTACCTACTGGGGGGTCTGAGTAATTAAATCAACAGCCATACTACTGGGACTGGGGGGGAGGTGACACTAGAAACCTGCTCCGTGGATAAACAAAGGTTAGGAATACGATCCCGCAATAAAAAAGGGACGCCTTCCTGGGATAATAACTCACAACTAGTGTTAAGAGAACCTCCCTCTTGGGAGATAGAATGAGGAATAATATCACTAGGAGGCCTATTTTTCATGTTCTCAATAGAGTGGCGGCGCTCCGCCCTACGTTCCGCCAGAGACGTTTCCTTATCCCCATCACCCGGTGCCCGAGAAAAATAATTGTCCAGGGTCCCAATTCTAACTCCCCCCGCCTTTGCTGGTGTTCCCTCCATAGCCGGTGATGGCATGTCCGATACCTGTATCAAGGTCCACGAAAAACCAGTACAATATAGGCGAAAGAAAGAAAGTAGGCACGGCCCGGCCTCCCTCGGCCCCTGACGGCCACAGACGGTCCCGCCCTTGTCCCGGGCTTCTCCCGGGACGCTCCCACGCGCTCCCGCGCAGCGGAACCAGACCATTGTATATGTGCTATCAGGGTGGGAGGGGAGGAGCCTGCAGGGAGAGCGTCCAGGTGGTGTCAATGGAAGCGGGCGGGCGCTCCTGGGACTTGTAGTCCTGCGCCCACCCTCGCTCGCAGCCCTGCTCCGGCAGACGCCCCAGAAGGTCAGTTCCAGCACACGAAGTGATTCCTAGGCCAAGCGTCGCAGTCAGTCAGGTACCAAAAGTCCCACAGCGAAGCGGGACCCGCGCAGCGGGTTCCGCGAGAAGTGAAGTAAAGGATGAAGCTGCTCGCTGTCCCAGAGCGTAAGAGCCAAGGCTAGTGTCCCAGTGAGTGTCCAGGTTCACCGGTATTTGCAGCAGTTTCTGGTGGGGAGGAGCCTGCAGGGAGAGCGTCCAGGTGGTGTCAATGGAAGCGGGCGGGCGCTCCTGGGACTTGTAGTCCTGCGCCCACCCTCGCTCGCAGCCCTGCTCCGGCAGACGCCCCAGAAGGTCAGTTCCAGCACACGAAGTGATTCCTAGGCCAAGCGTCGCAGTCAGTCAGGTACCAAAAGCCCCACAGCGAAGCGGGACCCGCGCAGCGGGTTCCGCGAGAAGTGAAGTAAAGGATGAAGCTGCTCGCTGTCCCAGAGCGTAAGAGCCAAGGATAGTGTCCCAGGGAGTGTCCAGGTTCACCGGTATTTGCAGCAGTTTCTGGTGGGGAGGAGCCTGCAGGGAGAGCGTCCAGGTGGTGTCAATGGAAGCGGGCGGGCGCTCCTGGGACTTGTAGTCCTGCGCCCACCCTCGCTCGCAGCCCTGCTCCGGCAGACGCCCCAGAAGGTCAGTTCCAGCACACGAAGTGATTCCTAGGCCAAGCGTCGCAGTCAGTCAGGTACCAAAAGCCCCACAGCGAAGTGGGACCCGCGCAGCGGGTTCCGCGAGAAGTGAAGTAAAGGATGAAGCTGCTCGCTATCCCAGAGCGTAAGAGCCAAGGATAGTGTCCCTCACGAACCTCTGGCTGGACCGGTACCGCTGGTATCGCCCCGCATTGGGCGCCAACTGAGGTACTGGGTTTTTCAGAACCGGTACCGAACCGGTAACCCAGTGGTGCCAGGATACACACCCAAAGACCTCGAGTACTTTCCTGATTTAGACCACAGAAACTCAGAGTCTTCTAGGTGAAGTCAAAGATCGAATTTATTGGCTGCAACCAAGAAACAAGCGTCCTAGAAGTACAACAGCACGGGATGTATATTCTCAGGAGACTGCTCAATCTTACAAAGCCAGGCTTCTCTTTTTATACAAAATATTGTGCTTTAGGCAAACATTCTTCGAATTTTAGTATACCATTCACATGTTCCCATTACAAAGAAAAAGCAGAGTCATGATGACAAGCCCACATTTTAGTTTGTCCAGCCCACAACAAATTACCCGGCAAGGCCCAACAGTTTCATCAGATATCGGTGGACCCCCAATAAAAACGGGCACCTCCCCATCATAAAGCAAGTGAGAGAGAAAAGAGCAGGGACAGGTGTGAGCAAGATTCGGCAGGGTGTGTGTGCGATGAAAAGGGTTTATGGCCTGTTGTGCCTTGATGCTATCTTGTTCGGCCACTGGGAGAGGAACTGACCAAACAGGTTCGGCCTGGGGCAATGGTTTCAACCTGCCCAGGTCAGAGAAAAGTCAATTAAGGTGTACGTGTCCTTTGGAATCGAATTTAGCTGTATTATGAGCCTATGTCAGGGCAACCCGCCAAATGGCTGCCGTACACAAAATGGAAGCCAAGAGTTCAAGACGAAAATGACGATTTCGAGGTGAAATCGTCACTCGAATATGACGAAAATGCTTGTACATAGTGTACCAGCCATTTTCGGTCTTTTGATATAAAAATCGTCATGCTATGATGAAGTTTTATTCACGAGTCCAGAATTTTCAGAACTACACTTTGCTTAGGACACAAATAAAAAGGGATTTTAGTTCTTATGCAATCACAAAGGGAACATTTGAAGTGCACAATTAAAGAGCATTTGGTGATTCCACCATAATCATACAGACACATAAGAGAGGGCCACTACTTGCCTGTTAAGAGAACGTAACATTTTCAGTATTACGTGAAGGGACACCTTTCTGCCAATCTCGATAAAACAAAAATCAAACAGCGTACTTCTATAATAAAGATGGGTATGTTTGTCCAGGATATAAGGCTTTCAGAGACTCCACAGAGGGAGCTGATGCTTCCTCATATCTACTCCTAGGATAATCCATTACTACTGTTCGATGTTCTAAAATGGATATGCACTCTATTCATTTTCAAACATCGTCCCTAAAGCTTTACTGAATGCTGTTCAATGTTCTAACAAGTGCGTACACTCTCAAGTCATTTTCCAACATCATCAAATACTTGACAAAACTGACATCATGAGAAATGTTTGTGGGGCACATGCATTCAATGACTGTATCTGCAGGTGCGAACCCAGAGTTTGTAAGTGGTTTTGTTACGTGGCCACTTTGTTCAACCAAGATTTCTGGGCAAATACATCTGACATGAATTAGTGTTTCTTCTGTTTTGTCACACTGTATGCACAAGGAACCATCTATCAATTTAATCCTTGGAGGAAAACTATCCAGTGCTGGCAGAGCACCAAAGTGTTAATGCATGAATTTGCTTTTACAGTCGTCAATCAATCAGGGAATTATTTAGAGCACACCATGCACCTGTAAGGGGAGGGGGATTAGGGCAGCTCCAAGGTCATCCAAAGAGCCAGGTCTTGAGGTCTTTTCTGAATGCTTGCAGTTTGACTAGCAGGAGGTCAAGTAGGGTTGTGAGCAACAAGACATAAATTTGTATTATTTTCTATGAGTTAACTCATTTATCTATTGTCTATTTTATCCTGCAACATTGATAGCCCTCAAATGTGTTTGTTTAAAATCTTTTTACATTTATTTTCAGAGAGTGGAGCCGCCAGCACGTCAGATGCTTGTAATCAATGTAAGGAAGTATCCATACAGTTCCTAAGCCGCAAACCTTGGGAAGTAGTTCCAAACTCTTGCCAGGTTATGTGATCAAGAGTGCCCCGCTGTGCAGCTTTAAACCGATGACAAGCTTTAGGGAAAGTTCCCATGTTCCACTTTAAGAGGTCAAACTCCAGGCGCGCTTGGGCTTGTGGGGAGAATTTTGGAAGATAGAAGTTTGTTAGGTACGTTTTTGTTATTAACCAATCTAAGAGCTCAGATTCTCTTCCTCTCATTCTTTTAATCCCGTAGGTTAAAGTGGGAATCAATTTGGCATTAAGGATCTTTAGTAGTGGCCAAATGTCGAGCTCCTCAGTGATCTTCATAGTGTTGGGAAGGCAGAGATTAGAGTGCCTGTATTTTCCCTTATGAAGCTTATAGTTATTGTTAAAGGAGCCCATGTTGTCCATTATGGTCTCCAGGTAATTGTACTCACTTTCACTTGCAATAGATGCCTATTTAAACTCCAGGTGCCCTGTTTTTTCGTTTCTTTCAAATTTTAAGCACTTTTTTATATTGAAATATTGAAATATTTTCACTTTTTTAAACTTGTTAACACTGTCTTGGCATTGGTTGTAACTCATCATACTACTAGTAAAACACCCAAATATAGCAATTAGTAACAGAAAGATGACCAGTCAACCTTTGCAAAGGGCCTTCCAATCCTTTGGAACATGTATTGCTGGGTTTTAGTAACTTTTGAACTGTGAGCTAGGAGCACATTTTAGTTTGTTAAAATCTACAGATTATGTGGCATATGATGGATTATGTGGCAAATGCGCCAAATGTATAAGTATGCAAAAATCGCTGCGGCCGCACAATCACATAATTCCAGTGACCCTGGCAACTGTTTCTTAATGGCCCTGAACCCGAACTATAGGTGTGAGCTGTAGGCAGGGGCCTTTAACGACTGGTATAGCCATCTGCAGAAGAGCTCTCAGACTATTGGAACATTCCACTGACTGAGAGTAGAAGGTTTTAAGTGAAAAAAGGGAGAAAGAGGAAGACAAACTAAGGAATGTTGAAGCAGAAGCCCTGTACCAGACACCGGTTGAAGAGCAAGAACACACCCTGGTTAACACACATTAAAGACCTAGCATACAACATTGGCCTCCCCAACTCTGGGAGACCCCGGAGGTGAGCTGCCCAGCGATTCCGAGAAAAGAGCTGTTGGCCTCCTTGAGACATTATAACTTAAGTCTGCTATACAGCTCGACAACCATGGGCAGGCTAACTATAGAATTTCTGCACGTGAAACTCGCACCCAAGAGGGAGCAATTTTTGGACCTAATACAGCCTTTGTTAGCAAGGAAATTGTACACCCAATTAAGACATGGTTGTCTGCCTATCGGGGCATTGACTTGTACATGGGCAGGACGAGAAGATGGAATCTGCCCAGCTTGTAAATGCAGTAAAGAAGACATTGTCCACGTTCTGTTCTTCTGCCCAGCCTGTAGTAAATTATGGAGATGCTGGTTGGCACCATTGTGCAGAAATTTGGGACTGAAGCAATGTGCACAAGCCTGCAGAATCTTAAGATATGACACCTCCCCCCTCATTGTGTTCTCTGTTTCCCGCTACCTGTATGGGATGTGGCGTAGAAGGTCTATCTGGATTAATTGTGATAAACTCTGTTGACGCTACCTCTTTCCCTTTTTGATAACTTACTGTTTAATAATTTTTTTATCCCAATGATTTTAACTATTTATGTATTTTATCTTAGCGCATGTATGTATTTTGTTTGCACTTTTATGGTCCATGACCGAAAGAAAGTTATCAAAATGAAATGGATATTGCTAAAATTAAATTAAAACTTCCAAGATGAGACACAAAAAGTAAAGGTGAACTGAGATTCATGTTCAGGAAAAATGAACAGATAAGCTCTGGCGTATGAAACTATCAGAGACATAAGCTGCCTCACACAAAATCGTCATTATGGTGGGAAATATGCAGCCAAGGCCCTCATTTTATAGCCGAGGGCTACACTGGTTGTTAAGAGCCCTGAACACGTGTAATATACTTACGCCGAAGGCAAAGGCTTTTAACAACTGGTATAGACCGAGACAAAAGGCTATCAGACTGTTAGATGAGAGTGATACTCGATTATTTTTCGGCTAGTATGCAATAACCACCCAAACGTTGGATATGTTATTAAAAACAATTTGTCCGATGGTTAAAAAATTATTATAAGTAATAAAAAACGGGGACTGACACTAAGATCACAAATCGAATCTGCAGTCTGGCCCTTTCAGTAACTTGACTGATCATCAGACACACAACGGCTATTAGTGGCGTGGGGGGTGACGAATTGAGTGAGGTTCACCCAGCTGGTCGTAGTCTGGTCCTTTACAGCAACATGGGTAAGAAAAAAATACTTCAAAACAGTGTATAGAGAGGACTATCCTTAACTCCACTTACATCTTGAGCTTGTAATCCCACCAGAACGACTCGAAAGATAGCAGCCAATGGAAGGTAAACTTTCATTAGGCGGGTAGTAAGTCGACTCCACCACATATATCCCAATTCCAAACCGAGACGCTCTGCTGCCCCCTTCCAGAGGTAGGAAGTGCGTGCATTATCATGTGAGGAAATGTTCTGCACCTTAAATTGCACGGAATTAAAGTTGATGACGCAAGAGGGAAAGTTGCTGAGCTTGAAGACCCACACACCTTCTCCCCACGTATTGTAACAGCGAAAATGACACCAGAGACCCTGCTGGCCGAGGCGAAGAGGCCCGGGCCTGCACCTGCGCACCAATGACTAATTAAGAGGCTGGGGGCCAGGTGTGCGGAGTGCACCTTAATTAACGAAGATGATGTGGCGTGCGCGCACCATTTAAATAATGAGGAGGCCACATGCGCACCATTTAGGCTTGCTGGCTCTGAGAGTCAGTGCGCCCCTGGAGCACGGGGCCCCCGCAACGCCGGGGCCTGTGTTACGCCTCTGTCTCCTTCCCCTCACTAATCACAGCATGTAATATTAATTACATTCAAGGTAGACAATACCACGTGACCCCTTCCAGTAATTTTCCAGTCCTCCACCGCAAATTGGACACTATCACCTCCTCTCTGCCAACTTCGTCTTCTCATACCTTTCTATCTTACAAAACACAAGCCCTCCTTTTCTAACTAGTTAGGCTTTATCTGCAACTGCAGTGGAAACCAAGTAGAACAAAACATTCCACATTGAATGTTAAACACAAACAGAACGTGAGCTTGCACTGAAATATAACATTAGGTTAAAATGAAATTACACATGAAGTTAAGCTAAACACATATTAGGCCTCAAATTAATAGCCAATGTTAGCAAAAGCACTAGTTTACAAATGCCTGCACAAATGTAAATGCATCACAAATGAAATCTCTCAACAAATGAATATTGCAAAAGACTATTAGGAATTATTAATAAAATACTCTCAAGTGAACATGATAATGGATGTATGACGTTACTACGCCATCGAAATGATCGCGGTACATCACAACGCAGCTTTTACAACGCAAGTCGTTACCACAACTTGCGCTGTAGGGTGCTGGACTTAGGAATAGTATGATTTACTATTCCAACTCCAGCATACGTACAGTAGGGAAGGTGTTTGAATAGTAAATCACACTATTCCTTAGTCTAGAGCGCCCTCCAGTGCAAGTCGTGGTAACGACTTGCGTTGTAAAATCTGCGTTGTGAAGGTATTGCAGTGTTTTGACCGTGTAGTAAAGGTTTTTTCCCCATGATAATTGTGTTACCCACTGAATCTTCTAAACATTTGCTTGTTTATTTAATTTCATTAGTTTGATGATAAATCATATCATGCATATAGAATTTCCCGTCTAATATCAATTAATCAGTTCATTAAATTTATATATTGGTCATGATTTAAACACACATTTTTTTAAACTATCTATGAAACGCGAAGCACTTAATGTATCCGGTACTCCAACTTCTTTAAGTAATTTTGATAACAAAATATTTTCTCGAGTGTTGGCTACCCATAGATATGATTCCCTCTGACTTTTATCTGGAGGTGGGATCAAAATGATGCTTCTCCATATATAATCGTGCCCTTGTTGTTCTGACACTCACCCTTCTCTTCCTACCCATATACAAACACACTTTTCCATTGTCGCTTTAGCAAGAATATATACCTTTTGTTATCTTAATAAATATTTGTGATGATCCGGGATGTGCTATACTATTTTTTAGTCCGAGTTACGGAGAAATGTATATTCCTGAGCATCTCTTTCACACTGCAGGAGGATAAAGCTGCAAATACAACTACATTTATATAGGAAACATTAGTAATGCACAGATATACTTACTGAAAGGGATCACCACACAGCAAAAAGCAGATGTTATCTGAAAACCAAAATTGTACTCTTTCCTCAGTGATAACGGCTGTTAAACTCGTAATTACATCAAACTGAAGCATATCTGAACTTCAAATGTAACCAATTTAGGTATCAATAACCAGGGTTGGAGAGGGATATTAAATGAGCTTTCAGAGGAGTGTGTGAGGCAGATCACCACATAAAGCATTAGCTGCGACGTGAAGCAATTCTGAAACCCACTTGAAAATCTCAGGAAAAATGTCATCGTGTTAGAAGGCTGTCTGGGGCACTTTAAGTATTCAAATCCACTATTTAAAATGTCATTTAGGTTTAAATGGTTTAGGTGACTTAAACGGATATAATACCGAATCATCACAAGAGCTGGCTGGGTGTTTCACACTCCATATCCGATTAAGGCCAATTAGCAGTATCACAAGGGCATTTCAAATGGGAAGGCAGGGTAATGTTCCCAGAGTCTGTATAATTATCTGTGAGCATTGGACAAGGTTGAGCAATAACCTCCTGAAAGGGCCCCAGACATCCAGGAATGGCTCGTATAATATTTCATTAAAAAATATCATCTACACGCCTCTACTCTGCAAAACTCCAAAGATATTGCCCGTCAGTGGAGAAATGAATAGGACGCTGTGCTGGAGAGGAGAGAAAAAATCCACATAACTTCCTTCAGGCTGTTCTCCTCTTTCTTATAGGGTTTTGTCGTTATTTCTGTAACGTCTGAGCAAAGGAGTACGTGTGTCCGGCAAGGAATCTCAGTTTACAGTTTGATGACAGGGGCGTAGCTTTCAACAGTGTATCTGGTACAGTGCCACCGGGACCCGGGAAATGAGTAGAGCTACACCTCAGTTCTGGTTGTTTTGCATGACCAAAGTGGAGAATGGAGGCCCACTGTCATTGCTTAAGGAACATATCTCAAGCCTCACTCATTGCGACTGAGACTGACATATTTAGAGGGCAGATAGTGCTCTCACTCAGAGCAGGCTAAATGTCACTCCTGATGACGAGAAGGACTGAAGCCTGAATCATAACTGTCTCTGTTCAGAGCTCCGTGGTGCGAGGAGGTGCTCCTGGAAGCTGTAGAGTCACACAGCAGCTCCGCCACAGGGGAAACCCTACTACAGAGGTGTCCAGTGGAACGGAGGAGCGACTTCAAAAATAAGACTGCCTCTCCGCTTCTTTTGTCAGCCACGATTAGACTCTTACAAGGATTTGGGTTTATATGTTGCATTTTACATTTATTTTGTATTTTTATTTTATTGCCATCACTTCATGAGTAGTCATAAAAGTCAAAGCTTCTGTGACATCACTTCCTCTGATTTGAAAAAGCTATGCTAATTAGTTGTAATTCCTTAACATTTTACGTAGAAGAGATCTCTGCTAACAGGATATGGTATGTAAGAATTGGAATAGAGCCACGTCACTATTTAGCATGCGTACTCCTTCAACAAAATATGCTGAACAATGATGCCAAAATTACATTTAGGAATAGCAACAGCCATATAGATGTTGTCCCGCTTGAATAATTATACATACCAGTGGCGTCACTAGGGGGGTGCAGGGGGTGCGGACCGCACCAGGTGACACCATCACATGGTGTGACACCTGTTAACTTTAACAAGGCTTATATTTGGAAATCTCTTTCAGCCGATGCATCGTTAATCTGTCATCTGTTTTGCTGTGCATCATCACCTATGTTCCCCTTATTCTTTTATCTCGGTCAAATTCGGTATTAAAGGAGAAGGGGACTGCCTTGATTGAGTAGTTAAAAACAGCAAGGCATCACTTACACTGATGAAAATTACCGAAATGGGTGAGCAAATACCTATATGTAAATGATAGCATTGGCTGCCGTTTAGGCGTATTGAACCACATTTAACTGGAATGCAGAAACTGGATTAAAAAAGAAAGGTACGTTTTTATTAAATTGACTTATTTTTCCCAGACTTCTAAGGTGTGAAAAGTTGACAGTCAACTAGACGATTTATATATGTTATTGCTCTTCTAAACTGACAGGCTTGAAATTGTGTAGTAATTCTGAAATTTAAACCTTGAGGAAAGTTTCCGTCATATTGCGAGACTGTGTTTAGAACGAATAGGCTGAATTTGGACTTTACCACTGGGCAGCAACGTTTTAGAAACTCAGCCGAAAGCGAGTAAATGCTAACATTTTACACACCCTGGACTCATTTTAAATTGTCTGGAGGACGACGCTACTGACAGCACGAGTCTGCCCGCGTGCACGTTTTGTCTACAGCGGTCACTCTGAAATAACCTGATTCATTCTTACAGTACAACAGGGTATCAAGATAAGTAAGTAACATTCTTAGCTACATATGTCTGTTTTATGTAATCATAACTTTGGCGCAAATCACACTCAATGTCAGTGTCACTGCGTTGTCCTGCAACAACATAAATTACATGGCCACATATAACTGCGCAGGACAATGACAGGGCCAGGCAATGGCGCCCGTATACCACTGAGGATGTTTTTGGCGGCGTGTGTGATGTCATACGGGAACACACAGGCAATCCTGGTATTTAGGTGTGTGTGTGGGCTGGGGGGGAGGGGCGCAAAGCTGCTTATCTCCTTAACTTCCACAACACATCAAAGGAAGAAGTCTACTCTCTCTTAAAAGTCACTTCAGTTGCGCAGTGAGCAAGATTTCACCTTCGGACGGGCATAACACCTTTCCCAAATGAGACTATTTACAATGTTGAACGTATAATTAGATGATGGAAGGCGCAATACGGGCATTTTATGTAACAAGTCCTTATAAAGTTTTTGTTGCGTCGTGCAAAACCGGAGTGCCAATAGTTAACAGTCCGCTAAGATGTAGAGATGCAGGTCATATGACCCTGACGTTCACGTATTGACGTAGGAGAAATGAGGAGGCATTTAAGGCGCCAACACAGCGAGATGGCGTTTAATTGCAAGAAAGGCAGAAACTGAAGTTTTGAGACACCGCTGGTTCCCTGCATGAGGTAGGTTCTGGATGAGGAATGCGTTCAAGAGGGAATACTTTTTTGAATAGATCCTAAAAGGGGAAAGTGAAGTAGTGTGTGTGGTTAGTCTGTGTACGGGGCTAGAATAGAGGAAGGTAGTAATCAAGCCTCTTTAATTGTGAACAGTGGCGTCACTAGGGTTGGTGTCACCCAGTGCGGTAACTCATGGTGTCACCCCCTCACGACTTACCCCATGATGGATCTCCTCCGAGTCCACCAGTACCAAATAACGGGATGCATGCCTATAGTTCTAAACCGGCACTATTAATATAAATAATAATGATAATACCGGCCTTCTTACTTTTACACCTTTTTTGTAATGGGGGAATGAGCTACAGGTATAACTGTAGGGAATCTTAAATCAGTTGCAAGTTGCCCTGGACTGGTCGCTACCTGTATCAATTTGAAAGTAGCCCATATAAAGCAATGTACTCAATCGTGGCTTATTAATTCTAATAGTTGTAGCCTCAATTTTATATTCACTTGCACCCACCTTCAGTCAACTAATTAGGATTGCCACCTGACTGGTTTCCCTTCCTGCAACGAGGCAGAATGGCCGTAGTAAAATCTAAACCAATTGGATAAAACATAATGGTGTAATCTGACAAACTTTTGTTTCTATTAGCACGAACGCGTAATAAAATGAAGGATGACTTACTTATTTTGTGCCTGTTTTTCAATGGGTCCTTCTTGTATTAAGGCCCTTTCATTCAGCTACAAGGTAAAAGCCAGAATATTATCTTTTCAGGTAAAAGTCGAGACATCCTCACTGCCTATGTTATCTTTCGTTAAGAATTACAAAGGCTTGGTTAGTAACTTTCTCTATTTTAACCCCGTACTCTGACTGGCCATATTAGATATCATTGTGGAAAACCCGAAACATCCTTGCTTCCTCTATTGTATTTGCTTCACAATTAAAGAGGCTTGATTACTACCTTCCTCTATTCTAGCCCCGTACACAGACTAACCACCCACACTACTTCACTCTCCCCTTTTAGGATCTATTAAAAAAAGTATTCCCTCTTGAACGCATTCCTCATCCAGAACCTACCTCATGCAGGGAACCAGCGGTGTCTCAAAACTTCAGTTTCTGCCTTTCGTGCAATTAAACGCCATCTCGCTGTGTTGGCGCCTTAAATGCCTCCTCATTTCTCCTACGTCAATACGTGAACGTCAGGGTCATATGACCTGCATCTCTACATCTTAGCGGACTGTTAACTATTGGCACTCCGGTTTTGCACGACGCAACTAAAACTTTATAAGGACTTGTTACATAAAATACCCGTATTGCGCCTTCCATCATCTAATTATACGTTCAACATTGTAAATAGTCTCATTTGGGAAAGGTGTTATGCCCGTCCGAAGGTGAAATCTTGCTCACTGCGCAACTGAAGTGACTTTTAAGAGAGAGTGGACTTCTTCCTTTGATGTGTTGTGGAAGTTAAGGAGATAAGCAGCTTTGCGCCCCTCCCCCGCAGCCCACACACACACCTAAATACCAGGATTGCCTATGTTTTCCCGTATGACATCACACACGCCGCCAAAAACATCCTCAGTGGTATACGGGCGCCATTGCCTGGCCCTGTCATTGTCCTGCACAGTTATATGTGGCCATGTAATTTATGTTGTTGCAGGACAACGCAGTGACACTGACATTGAGTGTGATTTGCGCCAAAGTTATGATTACATAAAACAGACATATGTAGCTAAGAATGTTACTTACTTATCTTGATACCCTGTTGTACTGTAAGAATGAATCAGGTTCTTTCAGAGTGACCGCTGTAGACAAAACGTGCACGCGGCCAGACTCGTGCTGTCAGTAGCGTCGTCCTCCAGACAATTTAAAATGAGTCCAGGGTGTGTAAAATGTTAGCATTTACTCGCTTTCGGCTGAGTTTCTAAAACGTTGCTGCCCAGTGGTAAAGTCCAAATTCTGCCTATTCGTTCTAAACACAGTCTCGCAATATGACGGAAACTTTCCTCAAGGTTTAAATTTCAGAATTACTACACGATTTCAAGCCTGTCAGTTTAGAAGAGCAATAACATATATAAATCGTCTAGTTAACTGTTAACTTTTCACACCTTAGAAGTCTGGGAAAAATAAGTCAATTTAATAAAAACTTACCTTTCTTTTTTAATCCAGTTTCTGCATCCCAGTTAAATGTGGTTCAATACGCCTAAACGGCAGCCAATGCTATCATTTACATATAGGTATTTGCTCACCCATTTCGGTAATTTTCATCAGTGTAAGTGATGCCTTGCTGTTTTTAACTACTCAATCAAGGCAGTCCCCTTCTCCTTTAATACCGAATTTGACCGAGATAAAAGAATAAGGGGAACATAGGTGATGATGCACAGCAAAACAGATGACAGATTAACGATGCATCGGCTGAAAGAGATTTCCAAATATAAGCCTTGTTAAAGTTAACTGGTGTCACCCCATGTGATGGTGTCACCTGGTGCGGTCCGCACCCCCCGTGCTCCCCTAGTGACGCCACTGATTGTGAAGCAAATACAATAGAGGAAGCAAGGATGTTTCGGCTTTTCCACAATGATATCTAATATGGCCAGTCAGAGTACGGGGTTAAAATAGAGAAAGTTACAAACCAAGCCTTTGTAATTCTTAACGAAAGATAACATAGGCAGTGAGGATGTCTCGACTTTTACCTGAAAAGATAATATTCTGGCTTTTACCTTGTAGCTGAATGAAAGGGCCTTAATACAAGAAGGACCCATTGAAAAACAGGCACAAAATAAGTAAGTCATCCTTCATTTTATTACGCGTTCGTGCTAATAGAAACGAAAGTTTGTCAGATTACACCATTATGTTTTATCCACTTGGTTTAGATTTTACTACGGCCATTCTGCCTCGGTGCAGGAAGGGAAACCAGTCAGGTGGCAAACCTAATTAGTTGACTGAAGGTGGGTGCAAGTGAATATAAAATTGAGGCTACAACTATTAGAATTAATAAGCCACGATTGAGTACATTGCTTTATAGGGGCTACTTTCAAATTGATACAGGTAGCGACCAGTCCAGGGCAACTTGCAACTGATTTAAGATTCCCTACAGTTATACCTGTAGCTCATTCCCCCATTACAAAAAAGGTGTAAAAGTAAGAAGGCCGGTATTATCATTATTATTTATATTAATAGTGCCGGTTTAGAACTTTATGCATGCATCCCGTTATTTGGCACTGGTGGACTCGGAGGAGGTCCATCATGGGGTAAGTCGTGAGGGGGTGACACCATGAGTTACCGCACTGGGTGACACCAACCCTAGTGACGCCACTGATACATACATTATATTTAATACTTGACAAAAAAAAGGGCTGTGTTTAACGGCTGTAGCTGTTTGGGTCCGTGAACATATCGCGTAGACTGGCTGCTGCTAGATTTACACACCACCGCCTGGAATCCTTAAAAACGAACCCGCAATTCTGAACGGTTCACATGGATGCACTAATATGACTTGCCCGAGATAGCAATTCAAAAATTGCCTTCAATATAACCACAAATATCGAAAATATTGTTAATTACAACCTCTTGTCGTACACGCTATGGCAAAGCTAATAGGTCTGTGTTTAATGTGTTAGGACATGTACACGCAGCTTTAACATATTAACATAAACCAAGGCCAATGTAAAACTAAACCCTTACTATATCAAACGCTCAATAGCCATCATTCCTGTTCTCTTTTTAGTTCCATGTAAAATACAGGTCAAATGGCAAGGGAGTCTTGTAATCCTTCTTTGTTGCTGTAATAGAAATGAAACAAGGACTTAGGAACATAATGATTGTTCCCTTGCCACTGGATCTTCTTTCTTTACACCTAGACTGAAGAGCAGGACTGTAGTGAAGACAAGATAGTGTTTTTTAAAGAAATTGGCCTTCAGTTCTATGCACTGGTGAGGGGCTATTGGGAGGGAAGGACGAAAGGGTGGAACAAGATGGAGGTGCAGGCAGAATAATGAGTGACAAATGGAAAACTAGCAGTGACCCACAGAGAAAAAGAGAGAGGATTGGAAAGAGCAGGAGGTGAATAAGGAACGAAGAGGTACATGCAAGGAAAAAAGAGAGGGGCTGAAGGAAGGAACAAGATGTGATTTATAGACAAGAAGAATGGCAAACAAAAATATAGGAGTAAGGGGAGAAGTGGATTAGAGTAGCAAGAATAAAGTGCAGCTGGATGAGGAAGAATAAAAAGGTAAAAGGGGGCATGGGATCATGTAAGAGCAGATGCAAGATGGGAAATTGGATGGGTAAGGAATGGTCTATGAGAAGTGGGAAGAGAGGCCAGTGGATGTAAAATAGTTACTCATGCACTTTTTAAAACACTTTATTTAACGTTTTATCACAATTCTACAACACAACACGTTTGCTCACTGTTATTGTTACATCGGCATGGTAATACAAAGGTGGCAGGCCATGGTAGCCATGACCGCAAGACTCCCATACACAAGGAAGAGCGTCAAGGTATGCAGGAATAGCCCAGATGGCATGCATGCTTCATATATAGGTTGTCCCCAAGTGCTTTTTGTGTATCCTTCTCGCCCACCAATCCCATCCAGGCACATACAAGCATTCAAGAAAGCCTCTCTCCGGTGTACCCCAGTAGGCGGTTGTGCAATAGGTAAGTGTGATGCAAAAAGTATTTATCCCACACCTTTCGGAACAATTCTCTGTTCCACTTGGGAGTCAACAAGGCTGTTAGAGTGTAAGCCCTGAAAGGTCCCCAAATGTCTTTGGGCCGGGAGGATCGAAAAAATTTGGTGGAGTAGAGCTCACTATTGGTGTTGCAAAAGACCATGCTAGTAATAATAATAATTAAAAATATCCACATTTGTAAAGCGCACAATCACCCGTTAGGGTCTCTAGGCGCTGGGGGCCGTCGGGAAGATTAAGCAAGCTATTACCCAGAGTCACATGGTGCTGGGCTAATCTGCCGCTGGTGCCGGGGATCGAACCGTGATCCCCATATTCTGGAGTCAGTCGCCCTGGCCGCGGCGCCACACCTCTTCCCTCTTCTAGTAAGCCATCCCTGTAGTGTGGAAACTGTTTTTCGACCCAGTGTAGTGCAACTTTTCTTTTAGCGAGCAGCAAACTAAGAGGCATTTTCACAACGAGCTATCGCCAAAATAATGGCACTTTAACACAGCCAAAGTTGTGATAAATGTACCTCCCCATTCACAAGCTGGTGTTAACAGCCCACAGCACCAGTTTACCTGCGATAGCAGGCTACAAAAAACATCGCGACATAGGAGCCCCGCAACTATCGCTAATGAGATGCAGAGTAGGCGTTCCCGTGCTAAAAGCCGCGACAATACCACACCACAACAGTCAAAACGACCAGACAGAACCGCGATCAGAACATAAAATAGGCAATAAGGCACATTAGCAGCAGGAAATTAACACCTGCTCTGACCTGGTGTAAAGTCGGACCACAGTCTGCTCCACAAAAGGGAGCTCAGCCCAGAGCCACACTTGAAGAACAACAGATACCCCGAGCAACTGAACATGCAGCACGGACACCTAAGAGGGCCACAACACCCACCAACACCACACCCAGGCCCGCAACACCCCCCCTACCCGGGCCCACCCCCAACCCTGGACCAAGAAACTGCACACCAACACCACGAATCCCAAAACAAATATTTTGCCTGATGTCGGACAAGCAGGAAAATCAACATACATGCGTGACTAGAAAATGAGAATCAGTCATATAGCAATGCAATCACCAACAGAAAACACCATACAAACAAAAGCCAAAACAACCATTCGGATGAGTCCTAAGGGGTCCTCACTGGACAATCCATAGGACACAGCCTGGAAGAGAAGAAGGTGTGCCATGCGCCCAACAAAGGAAAGAGAGGGAGAAAGCGGGGAGAGAGACGGAGTGAGATTGCACAAGCAGCGCAAGGCCTTGCAGGGCACCTGGCTCCACATGCCAACATGTGTGTGTGTATCGCCATCCGTACACCATGAGCCCAAGGCCGTGTTCCAATCTCAGCGCCAAAGCCGCATCACATTCCGAAAACGCAAGTAGTAGTTAGACAAACAACAGGGATGAAAGCTCCATTGTTCCAATGCAGAAGGCGGGAGAACACCTGCACCTCTGACCTTAGTCCAAAACGTGCCTGGAACACCCTGAGAGAGATGCCATGGCAGATGTGGACGGCTCCCACACCACACATTGTGCAAATGAACAATCCGACTTATCCACACCCCACGCACAGGAGCCCCTGCCTGAGGGACCCCCGCATGGGATGCCCTTGACACTCATTGAAACAGCAACCCATTCAGCACAACGTTGCACACACATTCAAATCATTGCCCAGAGCTGTGGCATATCCTCCACACAACTGCCGCAGTTCAGAAGAGTGCCGGTTCCACGAGACACACCAAGGCAATGGCAGGCCATTCCTGGCACATGCACAACCCCTGTCACGTGAAACACTACTGTGCACGTATGCTACATTTACTGGGCGCACTGCCACTGGCAGTGCTGCGGATCAGTTACCTGCTCAGCTTCCGCATTGCCTACGTCACCCGCGTCCAGCCCTGGTTCCACTGCTGAACATGCACATTCGAATGTCACATGGAAGTCTGCCTATCCAACACAACTGTAGATTAATTGGACTATGACTTGTGTCTGCCTGTTGGATCACGCACAGGAGTGTAACTGAGACAGCCATGCATGGGATGCCTTGACATACTGTGTATGTATTGGCAGCTGTGCATGGGAGATTGCACAATTTCTCGTGTGTAGTGACCACATCGAGGCGCTCCCCTATTGGGCTGTGTTGCGGATTGGTGAAACAGCATGGGCTGAGCACACCTGCCTGGACCAGTTAATGGATTGTCTCCCCCTGGTGTTCCTTGAACACGACAATGACCTACTATTGGAACACATTGCACATGAAGCTGCGCTGGCATTCATGGACGCGTAACTATATTCCAGCAGCCACATCCAATTGCTACCCACAGCACAGTTCCCAACAACTTGTTGCATCCTGGGGATTGCTCACATATCCCATCACAACAGTGGACACGTCTGCCATCGTCCAAACTCTGGATGCATGTGCGTCGAACAACGCGTGTGTACACACACCTGTGCAAGGTGATGCAGGTCCATGGTCGGAGCAACACAGCGTCGTTTTGCAACGTTGCCAATTCGGACATACTGCTGGGGGAGAGCTCACACATGACAGTCTACCACGACATGTGAACCTGTCGGACCCTTTCACCTGATCACTGTCAGCAGAGCAGACAATCGGTGCACTCCAGTGGCATAGCACTATGGAGATACCATGGGTAGTGAGTCGTGCCCCCACACACGGGGCAATAGTCAGACGCCAAACAACACATGACTCATCCAGCATGGCAAGGGGTGGGTGGGGCGTTGCAATTCGTGATGATTGTTGTCCATTTTCGCACCAACATTTTCTGAACCTCGACATGAACCCATAATGCATGTGTCTTAAGCATGTCCCTGCCTATTGTGGCATTGCCTCATCCGTACGGACACACACATGCCAATAAAGTCTATGCCACCCCACTGGTGTCTAAATGTGATTTGTGTTTATTAGATTGTCCAGTCGTGTGCCACAATGAGCATCGTCCATACACAGGGAGGAACTGACTGATGCATGTGCAATGGGGGGGTGTCAATTTTGCAAGCTCAACCTCTGTGAGCCAAACATTGTTTTGGGATAGGTGCTGGCCAACATGTGCACTTACGTGACTTCAGCAATGTGAGTATGGTGTCCAGCCTCTGACCATGTGGAGTGTAGTGTAGTTCCTATATTCCCAATAGGCTCTGCGCATTGGAATAATATAAAAAGCAGTGTAGACGTAGGACTGAGGTCGCCTAGGTCTCTACTGACTATATTAGCCTTAATTAGTTTTGCCAGCTAGCTCAGAGGTCACTAGAAATTTTCTCGAATAAACAAGGAGGAGTTTAACTTCCCTGGATAGACAAGAAGGGATTAGCTTCTGACAACCATATAACATGACAACTTTGCTCCCTCAGAATAAAGAGTGTATCTCTAGAGTCGTGTGAAACCAATAGACAGCTATTTTACTCAGTCTATCGTGCATACTTAGTTTCACCAGAGTGCAGAGAAATAGAGAGACGGGCGTTTTCAATAAAAGGTGTTATTTATTGAGCAGTCTTCTTTCTCATGCAAGAGAAATGAATTGCCACAATTGCAATACTTAACATAAAGTAAAGTGCGTACAGTAAAAGGAGTATTATGAAATAATACTGTAAAAGCATTGATATGGTTTCTTAGCCATATGATACTTTAAAATGGATAAAATATATACATACATAAATACATTGACTAACGTACTCAACTGGTGCTTCTAGTCTACGCCTACCCCGGTGTACCTGATTTAAGCCTAATACGTGGGAAGGAGTAAGTAAGTAGCAGTTTAAGTTAAGTTGGTTTTTGCCAAGGATCTGAATCAAGAATTCTCTCAAGGGTTTAGTCAGCTCCGTACCTTGGTAATAGAATGTAGGAGGTCTGGTATCTCTCTCTCAGGACTCGATATCCCAGTAACCCGCAAGGGTGGCTGGAAACACCGGAGCTGGATTTTCTCGGCTGGAGAAAAAGACAGCGTCTTTCTCAGTGTGTCAAAGGGGAGGGGCGGCGTCCGTGGGCTCTCGCATCAGCTGGGCTCTCGGGCAAGTAGATAGCCGCTCTGCTCCAAACCACCGTGTGTTTGCTTAAGGCAACTGTTGGTATATTTATACCTGAAAGGTGCCGGGTTTGACGTAAGGTTGGACATAAGACGTCAATAAAAGATGTCACTAAGAACTGGCCGTTCTTTCAGTGCTCGCAGGAGTTCTAGGACAAATCAAAACAAAAGCATGGGGAATTCCCAGGTTGCTGGAGGTTTGGTTTGTTTAAAGAACGCGTTGTACTTTCTAGGAGTCTAGGGGAGTAGCCTTGCCGTATTTGGACTGCATGGGCTATTACTAAATATGGATATGATTCTTATGCCTTTATAAGGATATTATTTATTATAGCCACATAAGGGCATAAATCGGGAATATCGAATTAGGGTCCTAGATAGAAACACAACACCCACTCCACGAATTAATGTCCATCATTACTAAAGACTAAGCAGTATTAAACATAACAATGCATGTGTGTTTAACAACCCACCCCAAAATACAAAATTCGCATTTGAAATGGTCTATGGTAAATACACGAAAAATGAGTATTGGTACTGTACGCTTTTCAAGCAGTGTTATCATTCAGTTAAATGGATATATATACCAGCTGAATGAATTGCGAAAATTACACATGATATGGCTCTGAATACAGAAAAGAAGGTCGAGACCATTCCATCACATATTTATACAAATGCTGTGCATGTGCTAGAGGCTGAGGTAAAATATTGTCTCTAGAGTTCCTAAAATAGAAGCTCTGTTCTCTAAGAATAGTTCTACTTTAAGCAGAGTACTTTTTGCCAGAAAAAGGGTAAATATTTTGGAAGTGAAAAAAAAATAATTTCGCTCTCAAGGGAAAAAATAGTTCCAATTGTTTTCAGTAGCTGTGTTTATCAAAACTGAAGGCTGAATTCAGAGTTCAGGGAACGCTGTGTGCTCGTTGTTTTAAAAAGTTATTCTTTTTGTTCAGGGGAGCACATCATTTCAGACAGGCTTGCAAAAAATTGGTCTACGACATCAGGTGAGAGTTCGACCAAGTTCGAAAATGCTGAGATTGTGCATATGTGAGAATGATTGCTATCATCGATGTCAGGATTAGCAATGCTCACAGAAGGTTGTACCTGTTTGGTGCTGCTATCCTCTCGTACTTCACCGCCACCTACTCGTAGTGGTGAAGTCTCAACGAATGCCGTCATCAGAATAGGTAGCCACTGGGGACAACACGATGCATGAGTCGTTACCGGACCTAGCAAGGTATCTGTATCCATTGGTACTGCTGATGGTAGTGTAAGACAGATGGTCAACACGCATTCTTCTCCGCATAGCAGACATCGAAGCACAGGTAAGATGCAATCTTGCCAGATAGGTCTGAATGAAAGAAACCAGGTTGCACTTAGATCTCTTAGCCGGGCTAATCCGAGGAGTTTAGTGATGCGGTCCCGGTAGCGTATAGCTAGGATCGTTTCTCCCATCGTTGCTGGAGTATTGTCTGTGGCTTGGCTTGCCATATCGGAGCAGAAGGATCAAAAATAAAATTCCTGCTACGAGTCCCAAAAGTAGAAGCAGACCGCCGAAGACAGAATGGACAAATTTCGGAAAGATGCCCAGAACTGTTTCAAAGGGTGTTAACAGTCCCGAAAATATTGTCTTAAATACATGTGCGATGCCACTGGTATCAGACATGTTTAAAATTTGGCTTAACATTTCTACGAAATGTATGGGGCAATTTGTTGATAATAGGGAATGTATCTCTGCTGCTGTCCTTGCAACTTGCAGATCATACGTCTCTTTGGACGAGGTTAAAGGCACAGTTGTCTGTAAAAGAATAGACTTCATTCTGCTTAAAGTATCAATTCGAATAGAAGAGATATTCAAACGAGGCCATATTGCCGCCTCCATGTCTGGATTGCTGTTTGGATACAATACTTGCATACAGCAAGTGACCATGGAACTAACGCTCACGAGATAGGCTTTTCCTGGCACCATGCCCCAACAGCTGTGGTCACTTATTAGAACATAACTGCCGTTGGAAAGTTGTCTGAAAAATGTCTCTATCTGTTTTGCAGGAGTGCCGTGCAGGTGACATGAAAGGTTATTTGAAGACCCTTCGCAGGCTCCATGCAAGTTAATACCTTGACACAGGAGTGTACCACTTAGTGATTTTTTACAATTGTTACCACTACGGAATACCTCTTTTTTCCTTCACTATAACATTTGTGTGTATAAGGTAATTTCCATGTTGACTTGATGTATCCTTTACCCAACCTTTCATACTGGCCCGCTGGTATATACTCTTGGCAATATTTAAACTGGAAAGTTGTTATCGGAATTGTAATAATTCTGTGTATTATCCATTCAATGACACGTCTTTCTGACATTGTCAATGGTAATCTTTCAAGTTTCTCAATGCTCAGAATCGTATAGTCTGCTCCTTTTTGTGCCAAACTGATTTGTTTATCAGTAAGGTTAAAGATAGAGAATAATGACGTTACATTGATTAAACACCATGGCACGTAGCCTGAACACAGATTTTACAACGTCCAGCCAAGCTGTACAATAGAACGTAATTGGGACTGACCATGTTGTAACATTAGTAAGTCCTGCTCTATTATATCAATAGCAGATGATACTATACTGTCCAGTGAATATATTCTGGAGGACAGAGTCGTTAACCCATTGTCCACAACAGAAAGTGATTTTTCCAAATTAATACGATCAATTTCTCGTATTTTTTCTGCTATTTCAATTTGTGTGTCTTTCCAAGCCTCGTTGTATGCAGCGTATATACCGGCCGCTATGAAACGTGTTAGACACTGTTTGCATGGTCCCAGTATGAAATCACGCAAGTCAGCACCGTTTTTAAGTAAAGTCAAGTGTTGCTTAATTTCAGCCAGTGTGGATGTCTGTAGCCATTCAAGGCAGAGTTTCCCTACACTGTATGTTGTAACTATCCCTGGATGTTGTCTCTGGGAATATCTAGGGTCTGGCCTGGTCTGTTTAAACCCCTGTATTTTGTTCAGGAATCTATCTTGACAGTTATTTGTGTCTGTGGGCCAGAGCAACCATTTTTTCCAATCAGGATGTGTTCTGTTTTGGTGTAAAATATGGGATACGTCTATCTCCACATCTGTAGTGCTATTACTATCAGGTATGGGCTTTGGAATAGACGGTTTGTTTAAGTCTTTAATTTTGGCTAGGCCAAGACAGGTTGTCTGTTGAATGGTGTCATTCAAGAATATTATTTGTTCTGGGATCATGCAGGCTCTAAATAATGCTTCTAGGCCTTGGACCTGCCATTCTTTTGTACCCCAGATGATTTTTGTTTCAATGTTGTCTTTCCAAAATTCAAAATCAAATGTACTAATTTTTTCATAAAATGTTTCAGAATAAATCAATTTAGTATTTGTCAACATTGTTTTCATTCCTGTTTTATTTAACATTTTAAAATAAAACATTTCTGCATCACTTGTGTTAAACCCTGAGAAGTATGGGAATTTCTCATAAAATGTTTTTGAGCTGCCTTTAGGCGGTGTTGCACAATGTTCCCATTGCTTAATATTAAAAACATTTCTAGGCTGTGCAGATTTATGCAAATAGTGATGACCAAAGTGATTATAGCAGTACATTTCTTCATAATTTGATGAACCCTGTAAATAATCATGTTCTGTAAATTTTGCTGACATTACTAAATCTGACATCATATTATTAATATTTTCAAAGTCCCAATCATCAGAGAAAGTACTTGGTTTTACAAAGTCACTTAATGAAACCTTGAACTGGTGTGGATATTTCAAGAGCTCAATCGGGCCATAAATTTCATAATCCGTTTTGTCCCATGCTACCCCACCGGGTATTGGGTTGGCTGTGGTGTTCACTGATGACAGTTCTCTTTTCTCGATGTGAGAGGATGTGTGAGGCTTTAGGACCAAGTTGGTGTTCTGACTTTCTGTGGCCATTGTACTATATGTTCCATCAATGAATTTTTCCAAACATAGAACCATGATGAGCCAAAGCAGGAGGAAAAGTACACCTAACACAATCCAAAATTCAATCCATGGTGAAATCAGATATGTTTCTTTTAGTTGGTGAAAAAGTTCAGTTACTTTGTCTTTGAAAGTTTTTGTTGCTGGCGTTTCTTCATGTTCACTTGGATCATCAGAAAAGTCATCGAAATTGATGAAGTAGCCAGATGCAGTTCTGTCAATTGTTGGAATTGCTTCCGGATTTTCATTTGCTTTTGGATTTTTCTTTGTTTCACTAGCATAGTCTGAGGCTACATCGTTGTAGACTGGTGTTTCTTGACAAACTGTTGCAATTTGGGTTTCAAGAGGCACAAGTTCCATGGCTTTGTTGCATAGTCCTTTTTTATTCACTGCAGGTTTATCAAATGTGATTAGTCTCTCAGTTTGAACCTCTTGGATTGTAGCAAATTTTGGTATTCTGCTATTTCTTGGGAGTCCACTGGGCCTACTACTTATTATTGGCCACATGATTGTGGTTTTACCAGGTCGATGGATACAACTCGGTTCTCCTTTTTACCAGCAAGGGGCGGTAGTACAACTGATCTTGTTCCGCTGACAGCTAAGACAGGTACTGCTTTTCTGTAAGAAGGCCCAAATTCCTTCTTAACCGCGATCTTCTCTCTGACCAGATCCCCAATCTTTGGAATCCAGACAGGTCTTGCTGGGACAGGTGTTTTTTCTTCAGTGGCTGTTGGTTGTTGTTTTAACTTTATGTTACTCAGGTTTCTTCTTGTTTCATTTAAGTCCTGTAAAACAGCCAAACGGTCAATGATATCAAAGCATTTTTCTTCTACCACTGAAGTGTGACTATCAAGATCCTGGATATGCATTCTAGTACCAAACAATAGTTCGTACGGAGTGAGACCTTTTAGAGAATTTCTTGGCAGATTATTAAGACTACGTTGGACACTTGTTAAATGTTTGACCCACCCAGCACCCGAACCTAAAACCCTCGCCGTTATAGATTGATTTATGTCACGGTTTTTTCTTTCAACTACCGCATTTCCCTCAGGATGGAATGGAGAAGAGTACCGCAATGCAATGCCCATGCTGGTCATAGCCTCTTTGTAAGCTCGAGAGCTAAACGCAGGACCCTGGTCAGAATGTAGACTCGCAAATCTTTTAAAACAGTTCTGGCGTCAGCCGAGCGCTGGTGTCTGCATTTTAAGTGAATCTAGTCTTAATATTTATGGCATTGCGTTTCTACTGCTGGATTTTGCGTATAGCTAGCCTTTGTTAGCTTTCTAACAAAGGGGTCCTGGCAATACTCCGGTCGGTTCATGACTGCGATCTCTGTTGCAGTTTGGACAGCTCTTCGCAAATTTGTAATGTTGCAGGCTCATCCCCGGCCACCAGTATTCTGATTGTAATTCTTTTAGAGATTCCACGATCTCTCGATGCCCTAGACCCAATCCCATGTATGCGTCTGCTATTAAAAAGACTCTCCGGTTTGTGTTTGGAATTACTCTATCCCCCACTCCAGGGACTTGAGCAAAAGGAACGGAGTTTGCATCAATTATGTATGTATAATTGAGTGGATAGTTCAGAGGTAATGCTGCATAATCGCCTTTTAATGAGGCTTTTACCGCTAGCATAGTTTCTCCGTCTATGTAATTTTTAGAACGCTTTTTTGTGGCTACGGGAGCCGGTAGGACCGCTTCCGCTGTGGCTCTGTTAGCCAATGAATTCCCTGCAACGTGAACGCCATCACGCTGATGACTCAGTGTATGTATCACGTGAGTCTTTTGTAGTTCTTTCTGCAAAAGAACTACCTGTTCCCAGAGCTTTTTATGCTTTATTGTGGCACCTGTGTCATCTTTGTAACCATTTTGAATCCAGATCTGCATCTCATTATTGTAAGACTTGACGCAGTAATGCGAATCGCACACTATTAGTGTGGGGAATTCGCGATCGGCATTTTCAAGCGCCATCTTTAAAGATCTTATTTCAGCTCGCTGAGTTGAACAGTTTCTGAGTGATTCAGTTTTGGTGACTATTGGTCTGAATTTACCAAAGCGCCAGCAACCTTTAACAATCGCGTAGGCTGCGTTGTAAAAAATGTTCTCTACATCGTAGTGTTGTGCAAATCTGTCCATGTAGATTACACATGTGTACTGTTCGAGAGGCAGAATTTCGATTGGCAGAGGATATTCTTCTTCATATTCTAGATTTTCTAGTTTTTTCATTTTCGGGTCAAAAAAGTATTTCACGTCTTCTGCAGCAAGAGAATTTTCCCATTGTGTCCATTTTGGATCTAATGCCCCAGCATTCAAATTGCGTGGGCTTGTTAATGCCTCAAGGGCTGATTGCTGCTGTTAAAACAGTTATTCTTCTGCCTTGGGCTTGTGCTCTTTCTTTTGCTACAGCAGTTTGAACCGCTATTAGAATTTTTTCAGTAGAACTGAATTTCATTTCAGCTTGTGTGTACAAGTGTGATTTGTAAGCTATTAGTACCGTTTCTCCCTCATTAGAGGTTAGGTACGTGAACCCGCATCTTCCTGGGATGACTCGGATTACAAGGTTGCGTATGTTTTCACGAGTTTGCAATTTAGTTTTAGCTAACATGTCTCTTTGCAATGATTTTAAAATTTCTGTGTGTTTCTGAGTCCAATTGATTGGTTTGAAATCAGGTTTTATTAATTCATAGAGAGGTTTTACCCTCTCTTCATAATTTAGGATGTATGTTCTTCCGAAATTCAGGAAACCTAGTATTGATTATAAGTTCTACAGCGTTTTTGGTGCTTGGAGTACAGCACACTTCTCTAAGAAGTTGTCTGCTAGGCTTTTGCCTTCACTTGATAATTCATATCCTAAAAATAGGACAGTTAGATGGGCAACTTTTAAAGTTGAATTTGTAACCCTCAGCTGCAAACCCAAGTATTATGGTGTTAACTCTTTTCAAGTGTGTCTCCAGGTCATCATCTGTTAGATAGATGTCATCGACACAAGATAATGCCTCATCATCATATATTTGTAATAATTCTGTTACTCCTGCTGAGAATAATCCTGGGCTATTCTTGAATCCCTGTGGGAGTTGACAGAAGTGTTTTTGCGACCCCATTATTGAGAAAGCGGTCAAATACCTGCTTTCAGGTGCAATGTTTTGACAAAAGAATCCATTAGATATATCTAATGTCGTTTTATATTTTTTGCGCACGATGTTATTCATTAGTGCAGCACTGTGTGAGTTTTGTACTGCAAATGTTTTGCAACATGAGTTAAGATGTCTCTAGTCCAAAACTAGACAATATGAATCATCTGGCTTGGAGACAGGAAACAAAAGGATTGTTCATTTGTGAGGTGCATGTTTCAATCACCCCCTGATATTCAAGTTGATCTAAGTTCTCCCTGACTTGTTTTTTAGCTTCTTGTTTAACTGGGTCCTGCCTTTGTGCAGTCGGTTGACCTTTCAACTGGATTTTATGGTGAGGAGAATCCTCATCCCATCCTACATGATTTTTATATAATGCAGGAGCTTGAGCTACTGCCCATTTGAGAAGGCAGGCATAATCATTTCTTCGCCATGAGGGCACTCCCTGACAAACTCTGGTGGCCAGTCTTTCTCAGCTAATAGGATGTCATACCCTTTCGAAATGTTATCCCAAAAGAGACCCCTTACTTTCCTAGTCTTGTCCCCCTCTATACGTAATGTTATTTCGTATATTTTATGAGGTTTACTAACTCTGGTATCTGCAGTTTTCACTTAATTGTATTCATTCATGTCCACTGTCTCCAGAAGATTCATCAAGATCTTGCTAGCTATTGTCACTTCTGCTGCGCTGTCTAGCATTGTCTGGGCCCACTCTCCGTTTTTCAGTTGTGTCCTCAGTATCCTCGGCATATTTTATTATTTGAATACTAGCTACCTTCTTTCTTGGAAATTGTGATTTTTTACTTTGATGAGCAGGTTCTTTGTCTTTGGACTTGACGTGCTCTTCCTTGTGTTCTGACCGTCCTCTTCTTTCCGATTTCTGTGAGGAAGTCTGAAAAGATCGAGAGGGACGTGTATCAATATCTTGATATCTATCAGGTTTTCTCAATTTATCCCTATCTCTAAGGTTGTATCTTTTCTCAGAGGGCTCCCTCTGGGGAGACTTGCCACCTCGTTCTGAAGATCTATCTCTACGTTGAGGAGACCTTCCTCAGGACTGGAATCGTTTTTCTCTGGGAGTGGATTGATTATTTCCATCCCAACTCTTTTTTGGAGTGTTTAGATTATTTTTAATAAATGTTTTTTCAGGATTTTCAGTTAGTTGGGGTTTTACTGGTTTCCCACCCAAACTATCTCTTCCTAGTTCTTCATAGGATTTTTCTATGATTCTGGCAAGTTCAAATGGTTGTTCTGCTATATCTGTTTTTTTCAATTTCTGGCGGATCGCCACAGATGCTGCTTCCCCTTTTATGTTGGCTAATAATATAGCCGAGACCTGCTTGAAGTCTTTCAGTAATTTCATACCCAGAGTTAAAGCAGGTTCTGGACCACATTCATTCTGAATCTGTCTTAGCACATCTGGTATTACCGCCATAGACGGAACACCATGTGTTTTTGTGTAAATGGAAGCAAAGACTTTGCCCCAAGTGTCACAGTCCTCCACATGTGGTGCGATCCCCATTGGAAGACAGATAGTCAGAATTCTGTGTTTCTCAGTAGGTGTAGTATCAGGAAATACTGCCTCTATTTGAGTGATTTTTTGTGCTAACCAGAATGGAATTTGTTCCCGTTTTGCGGGTGTTTTACCAAGACATGATTGTATGTTCTGTGGTGTTATTTTGTTTGTGTTCCCCTGATGAGGGGTCAGCTGTGGAATGTTAATTGCTGGTTGGACTGTTGAAGTCCTCATTACATATTGGACCAATTGTCTATGTATTTTAATTAATAGTTTTAGCTGAGCTAAAAGTTCCCGGTCTGACATTTTATCAATGTCTGGATGTGGTGTGTAGCTGGCTAGAACCGGCCACGTGGCTCCTGGTTTACCTACTGGACCAAGCCTGGTTATGTGATTTTTATGTTTTAGGGTGCCTTTAAACCAGAGCAGGTGCTCTTGGTAATTTAGTGGTATTTCAACCTCCTCGAAAGGAGTGTATTCATCCGGAGGTTCCTCTATTTTGTAATAGTGGAATTCTTTTGTTACAGCGTTTGCTGCTGGAAAGTGTATCCATGAATAGAATACCTCTGTCTGCCGATATTCATGGGCCTCTACCACGAATATGACTGTACCACCTCGTGATGTCAGTCCGTTTTCTATAAGTTTAATAGTTATAGTTCTTCTTATATTTGCCAGGATGATAATTGCACCCAGTTCATTTTCATTAAACCCTGTAACATCGAAACCCGGTTGATTTGCATCTACTGCAGCTTCACCGGTTTCGATGCTTTCGCCGTTGGTTGACATTGTTTTAATGAAAGTTTGCAGATTAGGTTTTCCAGGAAAACAAAGATTAGGTGCACAATATTTTGGAACACTGTATCCTTCAACGTTGACTAAACCAAAAACTATACATAGGAATCTCTTCCTACTAAGTTCCGGCGGATTTTAACCTTTTACGCACTCCAGATGTCTATTGGAGTTTTTACGGGAAAAGGGTCTGTGTGAAAAAGCACGACTGAGTTACTCTAATGTCTTGCGTTAGATTATCGCCTTACCAAACGTTTGGCGCCATGAGTGTAGTTCCTATATTCCCAAAAGGCTCTGCGCATTGGAATAATATAAACAGCAGTGTAGACGTAGGACTGAGGTCGACTAGGTCTCTACTGACTATATTAGACTTAATTAGTTTTGCCAGCTAGCTCAGAGGTCACTAGAAACTTTCTCGAATAAACAAGGAGGAGTTTAACTTCCCTGGATAGACAAGAAGGGATTAGCTTCTGACAACCATATAACATGACAACTTTGCTCCCTCAGAATAAAGAGTGTATCTCTAGAGTCGTGTGAAAACAATAGACAGCTATTTTACTCAGTCAATCGTGCATACTTAGAGTGCAGAGAAATAGAGAGACAGGTGTTTTCAATAAAAGGTGTTATTTATTGAGCAGTCTTCTTTCTCATGCAAGAGAAATGAATTGCCACAATTGCAATACTTAACATAAAGTAAAGTGCGTACAGTAAAAGGAGTATTATGAAATAATACTGTAAAAGCATTGATATGGTTTCTTAGCCATATGATACTTTAAAATGGATAAAATATATACATACATAAATACATTGACTAACGTACTCAACTGGTGCTTCTAGTCTACGCCTACCCCGGTGTACCTGACCTTAGCCTAATACGTGGGAAGGAGTAAGTAAGTAGCAGTTTAAGTTAAGTTGGTTTTTGACAAGGATCTGAATCAAGAATTCACTCAAGGGTTTAGTCAGCTCCGTACCTTGGTAATAGAATGTAGGAGGTCTGGTATCTCTCTCTCAGGACTCGATATCCCAGTAACCCGCAAGGGTGGCTGGAAACACCGGAGCTGGATTTTCTCGGCTGGAGAAAAAGACAGCGTCTTTCTCAGTGCGTCAAAGGGGAGGGGCGGTGTCCGTGGGCTCTCGCATCAGCTGGGCTCTCGGGCAAGTAGAGAGCCGCTCTGCTCCAAACCACCGTGTGTTTGCTTAAGGCAACTGTTGGTATATTAAATACCTGAAAGGTGCCGGGTTTGACGTAAGGTTGGACATAAGACGTCAATAAAACATGTCACTAAGAACTGGCCGTTCTTTCAGTGCTCGCAGGAGTTCTAGGACATCTCATAACAAAAGCATGGGGATTTCCCAGGTTACTGGAGGTTTGGTTTGTTTAAAGAACGTGTTGTACTTTCTAGGAGTCATGGGGAGTAGCCTTGCCGTATTTGGACTGCATGGGCTATTACTAAATATGGATACGATTCTTATGCCTTTATAAGGATATTATTTATTATAGCCACATAAGGGCATAAATCGGGAATATCGAATTAGGGTCCTAGATAGAAACACAACAGGAGCAATGTAATATATCATAACAGAATGTGTCCACACATGTGTGTAAGTAGGAATGTGTTGTGAAGTTCTGTTGTCACATTTGATGTAGGGCACCACTCCTGGCCTGCTACCGATTTGGTCACTCCTACACACACACCTATTCAACACATGGAGGTGGGCCTACGTTGGTGGGTCATGAGATTGTTGTTGATGTGCAATGAGGACACAGCTAGTACTCACCTTCACAGTCATCCAATTCGCCATGTGTCTCAGGGATACACAAGCACATAGATGTCAGTTACCATGGTGTACCTTCATGTGCAATCATTGTCCCTACATCCAGCCAATCTACCCTATGTGAGTGATTATAGTAAGGACACATCTGTGTGATTTAGAATGTTTTATTCACATTCAGGTGATTGACGGAGCTGGAGCTGTACATGGCCATCCAAGCCCACATCACATGGAAGCCCAGTGGTGAGTCAACCAGAGACCTTTGGGGATTGTGAAGTGATTAGGAAGTGGGATAGTACAGTCCGAAGCAGGATTGCTGTGTAATTGACCAGCAGTGATGAAATGGGAGTCCGTGTCAGGGTCCGGGTGAATGTCGCAGAGTGTTTCGCGGGTCAGTAGGAGGTATTTTCCAGGGCTTGATGCATAGGTCAAATGTCAGGCAGGGACAGGGCATTTGGCGGTGATGGATGTTACTGCCTCTTTCCTCACACAGTAATTCCCATCCCCTTCTTACTCCCCTGATACAGGCTCTGTGTCCAGTGTGCTCGGTGTGTGTGGCGGGGTGATGGCTACATCACTCTGTGCCACTAACACAACAGACTGTGAATGTGATGGGGCAGTAGTACTGTATGCCACGGACACATCAGGGGTCGGAGCTGTGTGTGTCGATGTTCCAGCTGCAGTCATCTGGGAACGGCTCAGTGGCAGCAATGGCAAGATGAAGTACTACAGGGCATTGAAGTTCCCAGATACTACTCGCTGGTGTCCAGCCACGGCAGACATACTTCCAGCCTGTATCTGCTCCATGGTCTCCATTGATCTCTGCATCTGTGCCAACTCTGTGCTGTAATCGCTGGTTCCTGTATGACCAGACAGTTCTTGTATTCGATTCATGGCCCCAGCGAGGTCAGCCAAGGTCTGTGGCGGAGCATGGTGTAGGCGGTGTCCGATAGGGACTGTCCGTGGTCCCTGATGGGACTCAGACACCCACGTATGTCATCGAATTTGGCTGCCACAAGTTCGAAACCTACCCTCAGCTGTTCAGCCAACTCCACCTGGCAACCCCACACATGGTGTTGGAACTCCATGTATTGGTCGGGGGTACTGGGAGACAGCCGTGGTGGTGTGTGTTTCCTGCTGTGTGGTCTGTGCAGGTGGTTGGCTCACCTCGGGGCAGCTGGCCTGCCCTGCACCTGGGGATGGGGTGCGGAGGCTGTCCATTATCCGTAGGAGGGTGTCTTGACATATGTGCAGGTTGCCCTCTTCATCATCAATGATGTGAAGTGTGATGTGCCCTGCAGGAGGTGTTGTTTGTCCCTCAGCAATGTTAAAGGGGAGATGCAGGTTAATAGAGTTACACATGTATGTTGAGGATTTGCAGATGTTTACATTCAGACTGCATGCCAATGTACTTTGTAACTGTTTTGGTGGAGTTGGCTATTTGATGGCAGTCAATGTGTTTTTCGACTACATGATGGATGTGTGGTAGTACCCGTGCATTATCATTACACAGTGTCAGGCAATGCCAGATGTGAGTGGACAGTTACTACGCATGCAGGACCTGTTGTGAGCCGTGTCCTATGGTGTTGGTGTTGCACTTTTTACCTCATTGCCATCATTGCTGATGTTCTGTGATTTCTATGTGTGTGCTGCATTGTGGGGTGGTTGCCCCTGCAGCTCTGATTTCGCCTAGCCTTCTCCCTTTGAGGCGGAGTGCCTTTGAATTATGTGCTTTTCGGGGCCAGATTTGTTTTTGACTTCGGTCATATGTGCTCTAGGACAGATTTTGTGGCCTGGTGCATTGTTCATCTGCTGGGTGTATTGTACAGCATGGGTTGTGTGTGCACGTGGACATGTCAGAGTGGGACCTGCTGCTTTACGGATGTGATCTGCACAGGGCTACCTCCATGTTGAATCATGGGCCATCTCATGTTTTTGGGCTGCTGTCATGCTATGGGGCACGCAGTGTTACTTGCATAGTCAGTGTGGGTCACAGAGCCGCTGCTTTGCTGGATTCAGCACATGTGCATGGGTCGATTGTGATATTGGTGATATGGAGGGGGGGCCCCTCTGTGCACATTATGGACGGGGGCCTACTTGGCATTTCTATGTGTGCTGCAGTGTGCCAAGGGAATCAGTGACATGTTCCACGACCATTGTGGGTGAGCAGTGTGCTACACATTATTGTGCATGTGTGCCATTGTGCCCATCTCCCCCGTCCCCCCCGGTCCCTAGTCTTTACTCACCCTGTTGCTGTTGGGTCCGGTCGTATCATGCTGTGTCCAGGCCCCTAATTCCTGCCACCGTCTCCACACTGATGACTGTAGTCACCATTTCCTCCAGCTCATCAATCTCCTTCTGTGTCGTAGGACTCCCACCTCCAGTCGCCCTTGCTGCCTTCCTGTTGGCGGAGAGCTTCTCCTTGGTTTGGCTATGCACTTCATGCCAGCGCTTCTTGACCTCCTCGAAACTCCAACTGCATTGACGTTGGTGACGATGGCTTGCCATATTTCCGTTTGGGTTGCCAGTGCTGCAGTGGAGATGCCGAACAGTTGTTGATTGTGTTCTCTCACCTCCGTGACGATGATCCGGTCTTCCTGCGGACTGAACCCTGTCTTCCTCTTCCTCTTGTCCTTGCCCTTCCCCTCCCTGGCAGCACCTCCGTGGAGCTTGTGGAGTTCGGCTTGTCCTCTGCACTTGGTCTGGGTGCATCCATGTCGCAGCGCTGTTTGTATTGTTTTTTTTGTTTTTTCTTTCTTTTATAGTGCAGTTTCCCGCCAGACGCGTGGGATTTGCAGGCCTGTGACTGGTTTTCTCTGATTTTTGTACCGTGATTGGCCTCATCGCATGTGTTTTGCGTTCCCATTTCGCATTTTTGCGGCATGGTGTTGATTTTCACGCTGACATTTGACGCGTTATCTGGTGACTATCGCATGCTTCCGCCTTGTTGTGAATTCTACATTGACACAGGGTTATTTTCCCGCGATAGGCTGCGATGTTGAAAGTTACGTTATGCTACTCTTGCGGTAGTTATCACACGTTCTTGTTAATATACCCATAAGAGCAGTGACCCTACATGTACGCTTGGGAAAGTTCACTACATAACCCAATAATGCAATCTCTGGAGTGGGGATTAGGGTCAGCCCAATCATGTCCCCCAGTGTTTTGTGCACGACCTCCCAAATTGGTAGTAGTTTGGGCATGTCCATGAAAGATGGGCAAAGTCTGCGTAGGGGGAATTGCATTTACGACAATTGTGTGATCTGGAAGGATCTGGCCGTAGTGATGTACATTCTACGCAGGAACTTAAAATGCAGCAGCTTGTGCCAATTATTCAAGGAGACTTTCCTCGTTACCGTGCAACATTTGGCCCATTGGTCATCTGTGATTTGGTGACCCAAATCTGCATCACAGTCCTTGAGAATTTTGTCATCCTGCACTGGAATGACCTCGGAGCAGGACTTGTACAGTTTGGCTATAGGATGTATTTCTCCTGGGCTTTCGATGATTGTGGACAAAGGGGTAAATGAGTCTGGCTCAATGGAAAAACCAGGCAGAGATGCCCGAAGCACCGGGTGTATTTGTTCCAGAACAAAGCGATACATGAAGGTGGCCTCATGAAACCGGTCTTTGTCTACAACAGAAAAGGCGTGTCCACCAGGGTACAAGTTTGGAGATGGAAAATGTTGCCAAAGTGCACTGCACCAGTCTCTCTCCCATGATCAGTAGCCAACGGGCATTGGAAAGCGGGAGTGCCGAGGAATAAAGAATAGATGTGCCGTAATCAGCTTCAGCTTTTCCCATGCCCAGCTGGTGGTGGAGAGCGTTTGTATCTCATTGGGGTCTCTGGCTATGCCTCTGGATAATACCTTTGAGAGCGTTTCAGGCAGTACCAAATCTGGCTCCGGGCAGAGATATGGGATCCTAGCATAGGGGCGGAACCAAGCAAAGGCGTAACTACATTGAGCTACTAAATAATACGGTTTAAGATCAGGCACCTGAACCCACCTCTCTCATATGAAAGGGTCAGAAGATTCCATTGTACCCGGGGTTGTTTGCTGCCCCCAAGCCAGTTTTATTATAAGATACGAGCGTAATGTTGCGAAGAACCTGTTAGGGAGGGAAATGGGGATATTGTTGAGAAGGTATAAGAATTTAGGTAGACAGACCATCTTGATGAGAGCAACTCTACCAGCAATCGAAAGTGGTAAATGCAACTATGCTCTACCTGCACCTCCAGGGCGTTGATAGCTTGACCATAGTTTAGGCGGATAATGTGAGCTGTGTCCAGGTGTGTATGAATGCCCAGATATATAACGGGATTCGTGCATCACTCTAGGGGGAATTTGCAGTCCCATTGCAGTGTGCTAGGGGTTAAAGGAAAAATAACTGACTTATGCCAGTTGTTGCCTAGGCCAGAGTGCTGTCCAAATCAAGCTATTTCCCTGATAAGGGGTTCCAACTTAACGCCAGGCTCACGAACATAAAGGATAGTGTCATCCGCGGGGGACGCTAGAGGGCGCACGGAAAGATGGCCGCACTTATGTGAGGCTCTGCCAGACTGAGCCCAAAATCCGTCTAATATCCGCCACATCCAGCGTCTACTATCTACTATCACGGTGGTGATTTATGCCCGACAGCTTGCGGGGTTGATTTGAGCTGTTCCCGGGCGGCGGAGCCCTCTGGCTGCGTGTACTGGGGCGTGTTTCTCCTGCTGCGAGCTCTGTCGCATGGCCGCTGGAGCTGGCCTACATCTGCCGGCGCCCGCCTGGAGCCTGGCGCGGTGAACGCGACCCGCCGATCGGCGGTGCTGTGCTCTGGAGGTGGGGGAGCCTGACGTACATGCCGGAGCGGAGACGGAGGCAGTTTTGAATACGGGCGGTTGTCCTTGGCTTCGGGACTGTGCCGACTAGCTGCGCTGGGCCTACGCCTCTGCCTGAGCTGATAGCGGTGAGTGGGGCTGAGGCCTAGGGGAGGCCGGGGCTGCGGTGGCGGCGTGTGGCTGACCACGGCCTGGCTGTGCGATCTGCGTTTGGCGAGGGCGGGGTGTGGGCTGGAGCAGTTGGTTTGAGGCAGCTGGGAGACTGAGGCTCCCTGTAAGCTCCGGGTGCTCGTGGGTCGCTGGGCTGGGGGGCTCTTTGCCTCCAGGACACGCAAGCTGTGAAATCTGGACATTAGCTGCTGCGGACTGCCGGGCTGCAGGGGACAGTAATGGAAATGGAGGCCTGATCCCTATCGCTACCAGATTGCGTGAGAAAGCGATCGATCGGCGAGTGGACTTTGACCCTAGTGGTTGATGTAAACTGCTGCTAAATCCGGATTGCTGAGACTGGCTTTGGTGGTACACCATTGTATATATTTGCGGTGTTTCGTTACTGCACGTGTTACTGTGGCCCTGCTTGTCTGGCGTGGACACCCAGCGGCCCGCTCTGTCGCCATTGCAGGGGTCTTATTGTCATTTGTTTCCATTTTCTTTGACTATAGGCGACATGGGCAGGCCTGAGCGGAACCAACCAAAGCTTAACTTTGACGCGCGCAAGACTGCGATGTCCTCCTCTCAGGCCACATCTGACGCTGAGACAGCGGGAGCGCCGAATTTGGAGGCCACACTCATTGCTATGCAAAAGACATTACAGTCAATAGAAGGTACTATGGGAAGCGGTGAACCACAGGCTTGACCATATGTCCACGCAATTTGGAAGGCAGAATGAGAGAATGGGTGAAGTGGAGCAAAGGGTGTCAGCTACGGAGGATGGCCTTACAACAGTCACTGATAAAGTATTCAGCATGGAGCGGGTGTTGGCAGTTATCCAAGCTAAGAATGAGGAGTTGGAGGGGGGGTCCCGGCGCAACAACATCCGCGTCACGGGGCTGCCGGAATCCATGAATGTGGGCAGGATGGAAGACTTTATGGAGCGTATGTTTGTGGAACTATTTGGGTCAGACCAGCTTTCCCGAATGTTCATTGTGGAACGGGCGCACCGCTCTCTAGCAAAAAGACCAGTACCGGGTGCGCCGCCGCGCCCCATCATCGCTCGCATTTTAAACTATAGAGACAGGGATGTACTGCTACGCTTGGCACGGGAAAAGGGCACTATTGAATATCAAGGCAGCAAGTTGGAGTTTTTTCCTGATTTTACTGTGGCTGGACAGGCGGCGCGGAAAGAGTTCAATGGAGTGAAACAACTTCTCCGGGCAGAGGAAATACCGTATGCCATGTTATATCCTGCTCGGCTGCGGATAGGAGCACCTTCGGATAATAAAATCCTCACCTCGCCGAAAGCTGCCATGGAGTATGCCAAGAAACAGAAGAAGCGTAAGCGGGACTCTGCTATGGCGCAGGCGGGAGGTGATGAACTGAACGAAACCCTGAGCATAACGTGTTGTTTGGTACTTGAAATGATGATCACGGAAGCCTTTTCAAGTTGGGATTGCTTTCCTTGATAGTACTGTTTGCCTTGTTTTCTCTAGGCAGATGCAAAGCACATGCACTGTTGGGGTTAATGTCTTGTGAGTAACAAAGTTTGTGTCTGTGATATTATGATGGTAATGTATTGATATGTGAATAACATCTTGCCCCTTCCATTGCGATGTTTGGGAATTATAGCAGTAATGGGATGCAGGCACCTGGTAGTAGACATAGGATGTACATTCTTGTGGCTCGGTCACCTCCCGTTTTTCCACATACGGGAGTTCTAAGCCTCTATGCCCCCACATATGGGAGTACCCTACAATCCATTTACGGTTGGGATGGGGGGGAGTTTGGGGGGTTGGAGACGGCTTCGGCAGGTTGGGGGAGCTAAAGTGGGTGGGGGGTCGGGGTGGGTGGATTGCGGGATCGGGACCTACTGGTTGACATGCTTTTTGGTCCTAGGGGGTTCCCTGGATGCAACTACTTGGTGTCTATCTGTGAGCCCAACTTTTGGTGTTGGAAGGCGAGTGGCTTACTTATTTGTCGATGGACGGGAGGGAATCTGTAAGCTATGTATCAGGTTCTACATACTGGTGGGTCATATGGATAAGGGAGGTAAGGTCTATTGGATCACCTGGAATGTGCGGGTACTAAACAGACCACAAAAGACCAGACAGGTGCTAGCGTATTTAAATAGACATGGTGTGCAGGTAGTCTTTCTACAAGAGACGCATCTCAGGGGGCAGGCAGCGGAGACGGTAGCTAGACAGTGGGCTGGGACTAGACTGGCAACATCATATTCCTCATATGCTCGTGGAGTCATGATATTGATTAAGAAGAACATTCCATTTGTGAGTCTTCATGAGGACATTGATAAGGAGGGTCGCTATATCATTTTGCATGGCAAATTGTGTGGTACACTAATAACAATGGTCACTGTTTATGGACCGAATATAGATGACCCTGAGTTTTATGTCACCTTATGGAACAAGGTGTATGCCCTAGCTCCCTCTGCAATTGTCTGTGGTGGAGATTTGAATGTGACGTTGGATCGTGAATTAGATAGAAAGGATGACTGGCAATGCACGGCTAAAAGAGCGGTTGGAGCGGTGTGGGACGGTATGAATGAGCTTGGCCTAGTGGATTTGTGGCGACTTGGCCATCCAGGAGCGAAAGAGGGTACCTGCTACACGTCTGCGCATGATACCTGGTCATGTTTGGATTATTGGCTTGTGACGAGAGATGGTAGCGGTTGGGTGAGGAAGGCGGAGCATCTGCCTCGCACGCTGTCGGATCATGCGCCTGTAATTATGGAGGTATGGTTGCCATCACATGCGCCTGCGCCATTTTTGTGGCGACTGCCACCTGGGGTTTTGTCGGATCTAGTGTTGCGTGAGAGCTTGGGGGAAGTAATTGAGGACTATTTTGTCAGGAATGTTGGCTCTGTAGATGACATGTGTATTGTTTGGGAGGCCTTCAAGGTGACGGTGCGTGGGGCATGTATTGGTTTGCAGGCTGGTGTGCTCAAATCACTAAGGGACTCCATGGACAAATTGGAGCGTGAGCTGTTAGGCCTGGAGCGACAATATGAGCTAAAACCGGAGGAATCTATTTTGGCTGATATACGTTCGAAGGTTACCGAGTATAACGAATTAGCGGAACAGGAGGTCAAATATTTATCCAAGCGCACTAGGGCACGGTATTATGGGGAGGGAGGTCACCCGGGGCGTGGGCTGGCGGATAAAATCAAAGAACCATGGGCCAAGCAATGTGGAGTACAAGCAATTAAGGATGGGGACAGCACTGTGACGGATGCGGACGGTATACTGAATTGTTTTGCGCAATATTACACGCACATGTATGAGCATAGGGAGACGGCTGGGGAAGATGAGATAGCGCAATATTTAGAAGATATAGCATTGGTCTGGCTGTGAAAGGGGCAACAGGATTTTTTAATGCATCACATCACGGAGGGGGAGCTCAGGGATGCGATTGCGGCATTGCCGAACGGTAAGGCGGCAGGAACTGACGGTTTACCGTCTGAATTTTATAAAGAATATGTGGACTTACTATTGCCTCATCTAGCGATGGTATTGGAGGAGGCTCTAGATCAGGGGCAGCTTCCAGCGACAATGCGAGAGGCCCTTCTTGTGGCCCTTCCAAAGCCAGGTAAGCCACAGGACCAGTGTGAGTCCTACCGCCCACTGTCCCTGATGAATACAGATGTAAAGATACTCGCCAAAGTATTGGCGACACGTCTACGCCTGATATTGCCCGATATGATACTGCCGGACCAATCCGGCTTTGTCCCCCTACGCTCCACGACACATAACTTAAGAGCTTTGTTTGCGGTTCTCCTTCTTCTTAAGCCGGACCTTGCTGCGGTGGCGGTCTTGCTGGACGCTGTCAAAGCATTTGATTCTGTAGTTTGGCGATACATGATAGCAGTGTTACATCAAATGGGGGTGCCTTTTGTCTTCACGTCCTGGGTCACCTTACTTTATACCAATCCGATTGCACGGGTGCGGGTCAATGGTCGTGTGTCGGCGCCCTTTTCTATACAGAGAGGCACGAGGCAGGGCTGCCCACTATCGCCCTTATTATTTGCCATCGTTTTAGAACCCCTAGCCTGTATTTTGCGGCAACGACGCGCGGCCTCAGCATTACGTTTTCCTCTCAGGTCGCTCGCGGTTTCCATGTATGCTGATGAAATGGTTTTGTATGTGCCGGAGCCCGATAGGTATCTGGAAGGGGTGATTCGGGAGTATATCCGGTTCGAACGCTTTTCTGGTCTATCTATTAATTGGGATAAATCCATATTGTTACCTTTGACAGACGTTACACGACCCTTTCAGTTGGAGTTCCCATTGGCATGGGCCACGGATCCAGTTCGGTATTTGGGGATCTGGGTGCACAGAGATTCCCAAGAAATAATATGAGCTAATTATGGGGTAGCGATTTCAAAGCTGGAGGATCAGGTAGCTCGCTGGACACGTCTACCCCTATCGTTTGCTGACCGGGTTGCCCTGACCAAAATGGTGGTGCTGCCTAAATTTCTGTATTATTTTCTTAATATTCCCCTTGCACTGGCATTTTTTTGTTACGCTTCAGTCTTTGTTAGTCACTTTGGCCTGGGGAGGTAAGAAGCCACGTGTGAAGTGGGACACTCTGACCAAGCCTTATGAGTTGGGCGGGTTTGCTGTGCCAGATATGCGTTTGTACTATCTATGTGCCCAGGCGCATTTCGCCTCCTACTGGATTTCGGCACCGCCATACACTCCTCACGTAGCAATTGAGGCAGGAGCAATATATCCGCTACCCTTAAAGGCGATGGTAGTGAACTTGCATTCGGTATATGAGAAGGGCGAAGTGGACAAGGTGCAATGTACTGCTAAAGCTTGGAGGGGACTGGGGAAACGCTCAGATCGGCTGCCGCTGTATGCTCCAGCCATGCCCTTGCTGCATTATGCTGGCATCTCAGTGTCGAGTGAGGTGGGGGCCTTTCAGCTGCTGTGGGGTGCCGGGATGCAGACCATGGGAGAGGTTTTTCCGGCAGGCCAATTTCTTCCACTCCAAAGCTTATTGGCCCATGAAAATAACGGAACCATGGCTACATTTACTTATGTCAGGCTGCGTGCTGCGGTGCGCGATTTATATCCATCTTTTCCCACAGAACCACCTGTGCTGGGTGCATTACAGTTGATGTATACTACGACTACTCGTGTGAAGTTGGTTTCGCGGTTGTACCGAGCATCACAGGTGGACGAGGGGGGTATGAATGCGACTGCGAGAGCTCGATGGGATGCCTGTTTGATGGAACCACTGATGGATGATGAATGGTCTGACTGCTGTACTATGACTGGCAATTTCGCAGCTAACGGTAATTTCAGACTCATACACTACAAATTTTTACAGCAATAATACTATACACCGGCGCACCTTACTAAATACGGTCTCCGAGACTCGGCTGTCTGTTTGCGTTGTGGGATGGATGGGGCTGACTTTATGCACTTAGCTTGGGTATGCACCCGAGAATTTGCGTTTTGGACGGATGTGACAGCGGCGTTGTCTGAAATGACGTCGGTGACGATTGCTAGTGACCCATGCGTATGTTTGCTGGGCATTGTCTCTAGCGTGCCGGCGGGAGTGAGGCGCTTGGTGGTATTAGCATTACAGCTAGCCAAGCGCAGAGTAGCCGTTTGCTGGGGAGGGAGGCGGGCGCCTGATGTCAAAACCTGGTTGCAAGAGCTGGCGTATTGCCGTGATCAGCTGACGTGCTATTATGAGGAACTCCCCACTGTCTCACGACCAAGAGATATTTGGGGCCCGTACACTGCCTATATGCTGTCCAAACTCACTGATGACTGACAATTTACATTATTTATCTCTACCTTGCCCAACCGTTGCTCTCTCGCTACTGTTGTCCCGAGTACTGCCATCTGCCTTGTTGTTGCCATAGTCCTGCTCATGTGCCAACTGGTATGTGACGCTGCACCGATAACCTGCACTTCATGAGACATGGACTTCCTTCTTCTGTTTTCTACTAACACCGCCTTCCTGCATTTGTATTATTTTACTTTCCTTTCAGTGGGCATTTCATATGTGTACAGATTGAGATCAATGCTCTGATCGCACATGGGACTGAGGACAATGTGTTGCACGCTTTTTTTGTACTTTGCTCAGTTTGTTATTGGATGCTGTCATGCTAGGATCCCGGGGTTTTTTGGGAGGGGGATGCTCGTTTATACGTTTGTTTATAACGCGTGTATAATGAATGGCTAATTGTATCTCCTGAATTAGATCTGCAGGATCTGAGCACACCGATTTTGAACTGCTATGCCGCCGGACCTATGGGCTATGTCATTGAGACTGAATTACTATGCATTTGTGATCTTCGCGGCCGGCCCCCTTGGGTTGTAGGCCAGAGGCTGTGTTCTTGCAGAATGGTACAATAAAGGTCTTAAAAAAAAATGTAAAAAAAGGATAGTGTCATCCGCATTGAGGGAGACTAACAAGGGGCCAGTGTTGAACTGGAGGCCCCTCTGGAAATGTTTCTCCTGGAAGTGTCGAATTAGGGGTCCAATGACAATATAAACAATAGTAGGGACAGTGGGCAACTTTGACGAGTGCCACGGGATAAAGAAAAGGGTTGTGAGGGGGTGCCGTTTATGCAGAGTCTCACAGTGGGGCGTCTGTAAAATAACTCCGTGGTGGCAATGAATCCCATTAGCATCCCCATTCGGCGCATGATTGACACACAAAAGGGCCACTCAATGTCTAATAGAATGACGGTGGCTGGTACCTCAGGGTTGATCCTTTGAAGCACCGAGACCAGCGTTCTGAGATTCAGGGAGGTGGAACGATGGGGGAACAAATCCGGATTGGGCCGGAGAAATAATGATTTCCATCAGTAGAGATAAACGCATGAGGAGTATTTTGGCTAAGATTTTATAGTCTAAATTCAATAGGGACAGGGGACGATACGAGCCAGATAAGGATGGGTCTCTGCCCGGTTTGGGGTGCAGGATAATGACTGCCTTACGGAAGGTAGGGGGTAGTATTTGTCTTCTGCATATACCTCGATCAGCTGAGGCGCTAAGAGGTCTTTGTATGCCTTTTAAAAATCCCCAGTGAAGCCGTCCAGGCCAGGGGCCGAGGATCCACGAATGTCCTCTAAGCGTTAGTGACATTCTCAATTGAAATAGGTTCAGCGAGGAGGTCCTGCAAATGCTTCTCTAAATATACCAGAGCAATTTCTGAGAGACAGTCTTCCTGCGCTGCGGGATCCTAGTCTTGAGGTGTATAATGAGGTGTAGTAGTCGAGGAATTTGTTATGAATCTGAGAGGTGGATGTAAGCATCTGACCAGTGGAGAAGGTCAGCTTGCGATGTAGGCTTTGTTGTATGGGGGCGGAGCAACTGCGCCAGAACTCAGCCTGGTCGTTCCCCCTCGCCATATCGCCGTGAAGTGGAATATTTGCCTAGAAACAGCATTTTCCGGTCAGCGGTCTCTTTGTATTCAGCAATTACAGTGAGTCGGCGATTTGTCGATTCTGCAGTGGGGTTGCTAGTGATGTCGCTATCTATGGCCTTTAAGTCGCGCTCAAGGAGGGAGAGTGTGGAACGGAGAGCCTTTAGGACCCCGGAGTGTTTAGCAAGGCAAACACCCCTAATGTAGGCCTTAAAACCTTCCCATAGAACCGCTCAAGAGTCTACCGAGCCCGTATTGATGGTAAAATATTCTTCAATAGCCTGGTGTACCTCCGAGTGAAAGAGGTCATCACTAAGTGCCCGACTGGGAAAGCGCCATTGTCGTTCGTATCCATCGGGTCTGGGCATCTGAAGGAGAAGTTTGACCGGAGAGTGATCTGAGTATGTTCTCGGAAGTGTTACAATTGAGTGGTACCAGCAGGTGGCACCAGGGGAGAGCAACCAGTAATCTAATATTGTCCAGGTGTTGTGGTAATTGGAGTAATGTGTGTATTCGGCGTCTGGAAGGGTTGCAAGCGCGTAGTGAAAATTGTTCGCAAATTTCTGATACGGCTCTGCGTGCATGCGGCTTAGTGACAGGAGAGCTGGCGGTGCTGTCTAAAGCGGGGTCAAAAAGTAAGTTAAAGTCTCCTCCCATCAGAAGCAGGGTAGTGTCTAACTTAGCGAGCTGGGCCTGTAGGGAATGGAAGAGTTCCGGGGAATCAGTGTTCGGGGCATAGACGCAGATCAGGGTGACGCTGTAGCCCATTGAGAGGCCCATAACTATCGTATAATCTACTTTTGTCATCCCCAATAATGGAATGCAGACTGAAGGGCACCCTTTTATGGATAATAGCGATTAGCTACTGAAGGTGGAGAAATATCTATGAGTGCCCCAGCTGGAGGCGAATCATGCGGGGTCAGCTTTGGGCAGATGAGTTTCCTGTAAAAAAGCAACTTTGACATTATGACAGAACAAATAATGAACAATCTGTAATTTCTTACGGTTGTCATTCAGGATTAGGACATGCCAGAATAACAGGGATAAGTCTGACGGGCCAGAAACGTTACCTAACTGCGCCATCTAAGAGTCTTGACGGGCCCGGCCAAAAATAGTAATCGTTGATAAACATTTAAGGGAACAGTGAGCCTGACAATAACGAAGTCCACATTTCTGCAGAAAAACGGCATTCCCCCCTCCCCACCCACCCTCACCTTAAAGGAAATGAGGCATAACCCAAATTGAACAATGATGCATGATATAGCAATAAACTTTAAGCTGGAATGAAAGAACCTAACTCGGTACATCCAAATCCCTAATCAATCAATCAGTCATTTGTAGAGCGCACTACATACCCGTGAGGGTCTCAAGGAGCTGGGAGGGGGGGCGCTACTGGTCAAACAGCCAGGTCTTGAGTAGCCTCCTGAAGGTCAGCAGGTCTTGGGTCTGTCATAGGCTTAGTGGGAGGGTGTTCCAGGTCTTGGCGGCGAGGTGGGAGAAGAATCTCCCACTGGTGGGTGTTCTTCGGATGCGAGGAACGGTGGCGAGTGTGAGGCCGGTGGAGCGCAGCTGGCGATTGGGGATGTAGAAGGAAAGTTGTCTGTTGAGGTAGGCTGGGCCGGTCTTGTGGAGTGCCTTGTGTGCATGGATGAGGAGTTTGAAGGATATCCTCTTGTTGACGGGGAGCCAGTGCAGGTTTCTCAGGTGAGGGGTGGTGTGGCAGTGGCGTGGTACATCAAGGATTAGTTGTTTAGAGGTGTGTTGGAGGGCGTTTCTGTAGTCAAGTCTGCTGCTGACGAGGGCCTGGGTGACTGTTCTTCTTGTATCTGTCGGGATCTACCTGTAGATCTTGCGGAGCATGCAGATGGTGTTGAAGCAGGAGGAGGAGACAGTGTTGACTTGCATGGTCATGGAGAGCATTGAGTCGAGGATGATTCTCAGGTTGTGTGCGTGGTCGGTGGGTGTTGGGGCTGCCCCCAGTGCCGTAGGCCACCAGAAGTCATCCCAGGCTGAAAACAAACCAAATGTATACACCATGAGGGGTGGCAACGCCACGCCAGTCGGTCAGTCATTAGAGACAGTATAAAGTGATGGACATAGATATCCCAAACATGTTATGTCTTCTACGTGTTGCCGTGTGGGAAGGGACAGTCAGCCATAGCCAGCACTCGAGGACAGTTCCATGCTCGCGTTGGAACCGCTGCCCTGGGGAGATGACCTGGTCACATCTGCAATCACCTGGTTGTTGGACTGTTTGTATGCGTGGCAGAATTCCTGGGCCTCCGTCCGGTAGTCGAAGATGCCAGACCGGCCGTTGACATCGACACACAGTCAGGCCGTGTAAAGCATACCATATTTCAGTCCAAAGTTTCTGAGGGTGGCCTTGACCCCATTATATTTACAGCTGGCTTCTTTCACCATGAGTGTGAAATCAGGATAGAGCGCTATTTTGGAGCCCTGCCATGCAGTGGCCCCTCTTTCTCTGGCAAGGCATAGCGCTGTATGCCGGTCACAAAAGTTCATAATGTGGGCAATGATAGGCCATGGGGGGAGGCCTGGATTGGGTCGGGGGCCCAGAGATCTGTGTGCACGCTCCACCATGAAGCCTGGGGTGAAGGGCTCTCTCCCAAACATGTCCACGAGCAGGGTCTCAAGAAAGAGGTCAAGGCGGCCTACTGCAGTGGTCTCTGGCAAAAACAATGCAGATTTTATTGCACCGACTGCGCGCTTCAAGGTCTTCATTTTTAATCGCCACATCTTTAAGGATACGTTCCACGTGCTCCAACCTCTTGAGTGATTGCGCCATTCCAGCTTCAATGTTGGAGATGCGCGCCTCAGCAACATCCAGGCGCCTATCATGTGTTTGGATTCTGGCACCCATATCTTCCAGGATCTTGTCCAATGTGTTAAAACGCCCGTCCACGGCACGGAAACCCACTCTCATTTCTTGAAGCAGCACAATCTGCTCCCTGGCCGCTCTCCGTCATGGTGGGGTTGTCGTCACGATTCTGCTCTGCAACTTTTTCATGTGGGAAGGTCCTTTGCTTAGGGTCTTTATGGCCCATGCCGCTGTGAGGCCAAGCTTCGGGAGAGGTAGTGGTGTCGTGAGCGTGCCACTGGCAAGGTGAAGGCCGGGCAAATGAGTTGGCAAACCAGCGCAGAATGGAGGCGGGGAGCACGTGCAAAATCCCAGGGCATTGGTGGATCCAGTGAGTCGTTATCCTGAGCAGCCCTACAGGGAGAGGGGGGGTCCCCACAAGAGGTGAGACAGGCATTGGGTGCTCAAGTTTTGTTTAGGCTGTGGAGGGAGCATATGGTGGAATCATGGCCTTTCTTCATATGTCCAACTCACTGCGGTAACTGAGGGTTGGGCGCAGGCAGCATCACGGTGAGTCAGGTGCAAAATGGGGTCTGCTGTTGCCGTGCGGGTTGGTGCAGCGGAATAGTGGCCAGGACCTGGATTTTTGGCAGAGGGCAGGATGTGTGCCCATTTCTGCAGGGAACTGATAAACAACAAAAATGCTGGCCCTTGTAATAATTTATCTCTCTGATTTGTGAGAATACAAACAAAGAAAAAATCTTCAGTTTGTTTGGGGTTCGTTTATTTCAACCCATTCAAATCTTTTAAGATCATTTTTATAAATTTTTCATGAACGAGATAAACACTTTACACAAAAACATTTACAATATTTACAACTATCATACAACTGACATATATACAAATAAATTCGCATTTATATACAACCTTCCTTTTCAGTGAAAACAATAGAAATAACAAATCCACAAATAATTATTTTTTGTGAAAAAATGACACCATTGTAGTGCCCAACAAGGTAAAGATGAACAAACAAGGCAGCAAGCACTTCAATTTAAACGCTTTCAAAGTAGTTACGAAATGAAAAATCAATTCAAGCCACTAGTAAGTTATGCTGCCTATTTGCCGTCTGCCGACGCGTTTCGAATCTGGAAATAATTCACAGATTCTCCTCAGGGCTCTGTCATTGTAGTTATCTAGAAAGGTAAAGGAGGTTCGTTTTAATTACTAAAATGTAAGAATATACAATCCCCTATGTATAACTGAAGCTAGCTGATTTGAGTTACCTTCACTCGTGTGTGGCGCGATGCCGCCGTTCGTTAATTTCAGGTAAGGACGGGGGCCTTGGGCTTAGGAGGTTTGATTGAGGAATCTGTGTTTAGAAAAAATGCACATAATATTTACAAGGCCATCCATTACAGGACAGTTGGGTTATCTCTAGGAAAACTAAGGCACATGTTTCCTACCTTTCCCCTTTAGCGTAGTCTGGCTGCTGTTGTTTACAACTTGAACTGATTCTAAACGCGGAGCACTGCCGCTGGAATCTGTGGAGCACAAATAAGAGTTGTGCTTGCTGATCCTGCCTTATGGTGCAAACGGTGCGTTTATTTGACATATGGGTTCTGACATACCTGGGGGCTTGAGACTGCCGGTCACATTTTCATCACTCCGGCTCCCGCCATGTATTTCAATAGAAGCGGGACACACGTTACCGTCTTTTCAGCAGCGTGAAGGGGTGCGTGTTTAATCGCGCTGAAAACGAAAGGGTAGAATGTCGGGGATTATTAGATTTAAAGCGATGTGCGCTAGTGTCTTTGGCAAAGGCCAGGAACTCTGTGGCACTCACCTCACTCTCAGGTAGCAGATTCAGGAAATGCAAACTCATTGGTTGGGAGGCTGTCATGTGCGCTCCTACTTCATAGTACACCTACCGCTCGGCATTGTGGTACTTGTAGTTGATTCAAGGACGCTTGGGGGTTTTGTTTAAAGGCGAGAAATCTCGGACAACGAGTTCAACCCGGTTTGGGTACTGTTGAATTTCAGTATCAAGTAAGCCTCTTTTCTTAGTAGTATTTGTTCAGTATTTGCCCCAACTTTTGGTTGATTGATATTAAACAAGACAGTCCATTGGAACTCGTTCTCACCATGTTTATTATCAATGAAATGTTGCACCAGGGGGGCAGTGTGGACTTTATTTTTAATGCGTGACCTGTGTTGCGTCATGCGTGTGTTCACTTGCTGGGTCGTCTTACCTATATAGATTTTTTGGCACGGACATATTATGGCATAAACCACATTTTTCGTTCTGCAGTTAGTAAAGCCTACATGGGTCCACGTCTTGTTAGTGTGTTGAAGGGTTTTGCCCTCAATAGTTGTGTCACAAGCTATACAGTTGCCACATCTATGGTGTCCCTCAATTGGTTTGAGGTGCCATTGGGACAATAAGTCGCTTTTTGGCTTAATAGTCCGGATATCAGCACGGACTAATTGCTGACCAATATTTTGATTCTTCTTCAATGCGAATATTGGACGGGGAAATGGTATTTCAAGTTCCTCTAGCAAATGCCAGTGTTTTAACACCATTTGTTTTATTTTGTGGGTCTCTGCACAAAAAGTCGTGACGCAGACCAGGTTCTGGAGGTCCCGTTTTACTTTTGTCTCAAAGAGACACTCTCTGGGTGTATAGCGGGCTCTCTTCAAGGAATGTTTTAATAATTTTTTGGGGTAACCGCGTTGGACCAATTCATCACAAAACTTTTTTCCATGATGTTCAAACTGTCCAATCTCTGAACAGTTCCTCCGAATACGGAGCAGCTGCCCATAAGGCAAGTTCGCCCTAAGGTTTCTAGGATGCGAGCTGCCATAATGGAGAATGGTATTTTTGTCCGTTGCCTTTTTAAATAGGCACGAATTCAAGCTTCCACCTGCATTTCTGACTTCCACATCAAGGAAAGTCATTTTTTCATTGCTCGAATCCAGTGAGAATGGTATGTCCTGGTGCCGTGTGTTAAGCCACTGGTGAAAGTTACTCAACTCGGCGTGACTCCCCTGCCACAGGAGCCACACGTCGTCGATGTAACGATACCAGTGTACAATGTGTTTTTTAAAGGGGTTGTTTTCATCAACAAATTTTTTCTCATATTCGGCCATAAAAAGCACGGCCATCTCAGGAGCATAAGGGCATCCCATCGCGGTGCCCTTTATTTGCATAAAGTAGTCATCATTAAATCGGAAATAGTTCTTTTTGAGCGTTATTTCTGCCAATCTCAATATGAATGATGTGGGCACTCTATGAGGTCTTTCTCTCAAATCAAGGTAAAGTTCAATAACTTCCAACGCCTCGTCCTGTGGAATTTGCGTATAAAGTGACGTCACATCTAAAGTCACCATTAATTGCGATGTTTCATCAAAAGAGACCCCCTCGACTTTCAAAAGGAAGTCTGTGGTGTCTCTTAGGTAAGCTGGTACTTTTGAAACAAAGGGTTTTAGAAAGAAGTCCACATATTTGGACAGGGGCTCGAGGCACGAGTCACAGCCCGAGACAATTGGTCGCCCCGGGGGTTCACTTAAGTTCTTATGAATCTTTGGCAAAAAATATGCCACGGGGGTTCTTGGAAATTTTTTAATCAGAAAGTCACTCTCTTTGGGACCCAAGAAGCCACCTTCTATGCCAGTGTGCACAATCTCCGAAATTAGGGACTGTATTTGCTGTAGAGGGTCTGCTGTCAATTTCCGATACCATTCCTGAGTAATGGTAGCAGACCCTCTACAGCAAATACAGTCCCTAATTTCGGAGATTGTGCACACTGGCATAGAAGGTGGCTTCTTGGGTCCCAAAGAGAGTGACTTTCTGATTAAAAAATTTCCAAGAACCCCCGTGGCATATTTTTTGCCAAAGATTCATAAGAACTTAAGTGAACCCCCGGGGCGACCAATTGTCTCGGGCTGTGACTCGTGCCTCGAGCCCCTGTCCAAATATGTGGACTTCTTTCTAAAACCCTTTGTTTCAAAAGTACCAGCTTACCTAAGAGACACCACAGACTTCCTTTTGAAAGTCGAGGGGGTCTCTTTTGATGAAACATCGCAATTAATGGTGACTTTAGATGTGACGTCACTTTATACGCAAATTCCACAGGACGAGGCGTTGGAAGTTATTGAACTTTACCTTGATTTGAGAGAAAGACCTCATAGAGTGCCCACATCATTCATATTGAGATTGGCAGAAATAACGCTCAAAAAGAACTATTTCCGATTTAATGATGACTACTTTATGCAAATAAAGGGCACCGCGATGGGATGCCCTTATGCTCCTGAGATGGCCGTGCTTTTTATGGCCGAATATGAGAAAAAAAATTTGTTGATGAAAACAACCCCTTTAAAAAACACATTGTACACTGGTATCGTTACATCGACGACGTGTGGCTCCTGTGGCAGGGGAGTCACGCCGAGTTGAGTAACTTTCACCAGTGGCTTAACACACGGCACCAGGACATACAATTCTCACTGGATTCGAGCAATGAAAAAATGACTTTCCTTGATGTGGAAGTCAGAAATGCAGGTGGAAGCTTGAATTCGTGCCTATTTAAAAAGGCAACGGACAAAAATACCATTCTCCATTATGGCAGCTCGCATCCTAGAAACCTTAGGGCGAACTTGCCTTATGGGCAGCTGCTCCGTATTCGGAGGAACTGTTCAGAGATTGGACAGTTTGAACATCATGGAAAAAAGTTTTGTGATGAATTGGTCCAACGCGGTTACCCCAAAAAATTATTAAAACATTCCTTGAAGAGAGCCCGCTATACACCCAGAGAGTGTCTCTTTGAGACAAAAGTAAAACGGGACCTCCAGAACCTGGTCTGCGTCACGACTTTTTGTGCAGAGACCCACAAAATAAAACAAATGGTGTTAAAACACTGGCATTTGCTAGAGGAACTTGAAATACCATTTCCCCGTCCAATATTCGCATTGAAGAAGAATCAAAATATTGGTCAGCAATTAGTCCGTGCTGATATCCGGACTATTAAGCCAAAAAGCGACTTATTGTCCCAATGGCACCTCAAACCAATTGAGGGACACCATAGATGTGGCAACTGTATAGCTTGTGACACAACTATTGAGGGCAAAACCCTTCAACACACTAACAAGACGTGGACCCATGTAGGCTTTACTAACTGCAGAACGAAAAATGTGGTTTATGCCATAATATGTCCGTGCCAAAAAATCTATATAGGTAAGACGACCCAGCAAGTGAACACACGCATGACGCAACACAGGTCACGCATTAAAAATAAAGTCCACACTGCCCCCCTGGTGCAACATTTCATTGATAATAAACATGGTGAGAACGAGTTCCAATGGACTGTCTTGTTTAATATCAATCAACCAAAAGTTGGGGCAAATACTGAACAAATACTACTAAGAAAAGAGGCTTACTTGATACTGAAATTCAACAGTACCCAAACCGGGTTGAACTCGTTGTCCGAGATTTCTCGCCTTTAAACAAAACCCCCAAGCGTCCTTGAATCAACTACAAGTACCACAATGCCGAGCGGTAGGTGTACTATGAAGTAGGAGCGCACATGACAGCCTCCCAACCAATGAGTTTGCATTTCCTGAATCTGCTACCTGAGAGTGAGGTGAGTGCCACAGAGTTCCTGGCCTTTGCCAAAGACACTAGCGCACATCGCTTTAAATCTAATAATCCCCGACATTCTACCCTTTCGTTTTCAGCGCGATTAAACACGCACCCCTTCACGCTGCTGAAAAGACGGTAACGTGTGTCCCGCTTCTATTGAAATACATGGCGGGAGCCGGAGTGATGAAAATGTGACCGGCAGTCTCAAGCCCCCAGGTATGTCAGAACCCATATGTCAAATAAACGCACCGTTTGCACCATAAGGCAGGATCAGCAAGCACAACTCTTATTTGTGCTCCACAGATTCCAGCGGCAGTGCTCCGCGTTTAGAATCAGTTCAAGTTGTAAACAACAGCAGCCAGACTACGCTAAAGGGGAAAGGTAGGAAACATGTGCCTTAGTTTTCCTAGAGATAACCCAACTGTCCTGTAATGGATGGCCTTGTAAATATTATGTGCATTTTTTCTAAACACAGATTCCTCAACCAAACCTCCTAAGCCCAAGGCCCCCGTCCTTACCTGAAATTAACGAACGGCGGCATCGCGCCACACACGAGTGAAGGTAACTCAAATCAGCTAGCTTCAGTTATACATAGGGGATTGTATATTCTTACATTTTAGTAATTAAAACGAACCTCCTTTACCTTTCTAGATAACTACAATGACAGAGCCCTGAGGAGAATCTGTGAATTATTTCCAGATTCGAAACGCGTCGGCAGACGGCAAATAGGCAGCATAACTTACTAGTGGCTTGAATTGATTTTTCATTTCGTAACTACTTTGAAAGCGTTTAAATTGAAGTGCTTGCTGCCTTGTTTGTTCATCTTTACCTTGTTGGGCACTACAATGGTGTCATTTTTTCACAAAAAATAATTATTTGTGGATTTGTTATTTCTATTGTTTTCACTGAAAAGGAAGGTTGTATATAAATGCGAATTTATTTGTATATATGTCAGTTGTATGATAGTTGTAAATATTGTAAATGTTTTTGTGTAAAGTGTTTTTCTCGTTCATGAAAAATTTATAAAAATGATCTAAAAAGATTTGAATGGGTTGAAATAAACGAACCCCAAACAAACTGAAGATTTTTTCTTTGTTTGTATTCTCACAAATCAGAGAGATAAATTATTACAAGGGCCAGCATTTTTGTTGTTTATCAGTTCTAATAGGTCCAGCTGCCCTTTAGACCCAGGACCAGACTCCGTTGCTTCCCATTTCTGCAGGGAAGCCACCGGGTGCCAGGCACAACGGCTCAACCCCTAACACCCCCCCAAACAGCACCCCTCAAGAATCGAGTTGCCGCCTCCCGGACCCAGCGCTGGACCTGTCCCGCGGGGGGCCTTTCAGGGGAAGGGCTGTGCAGTGCAGGCCTCGCCTGGCCATACGAACCGTGAATCGGCTGTAATGGGGCGCGATTAGGGGGGGAGAGCTCGGAACGCAATCTGCACCCGGTGGACTCACCACAGCCCTTGTCATCCCCTCGGGTCGGGAGCAAGTCCCTGCTCGTGTCTGCATCTCAGGCTTGCCGGGCTGCCAGAAGGTGCGGCGCAGGCTGATACTCACTCCTCCCCTCAGGCAATCGATTGCTGGGAGGGCAGGTTAGACGTCGTCTGGGCACAGTCTGGCCACATCTGTGTGTTCGCCCCGGTGACGGTTCTCTTCCGGTACCAATCTGTGGTGCTTATGTGCCGCTGTGTAAGGGATATCACTGCTGGACTGAGGACAACTGGCAGAGCTTCAAAGCCGCGCGGGCATGTTGGTCTGTGGCTTGGCCACGCCCGTTCCTCATGCACTTCAATGCAATTACCACTTGACAGCGGAAAGATTCACCCCAATAGCCAAAATAATCAGGTGAGAGAGAAATGCTTCTCTGAGCTTTGGAAGCCCGAGGTCTCTTGAGATAAATGAAATGCATGAGATAAATGAACACTATTGGAATAATTGGCTGCCACATGTTACGACCTGAGATCTGTTACCGTTACATCAAGGCATGTTACCCGCAGCAGTTATGCCTAATAGAATCAAGAAGAGGTGAGAAATTAAAGAATAAAGTGCCACTTACTCTCTTGATAGAGTTATATAGGGCAAGGAAGGTGTATGATGCATTGAAAAGAAGATCACTATGACCACACCATCAGGTTACATTTCTAGAGAATCAAAGGGTGGCTTGACAATATAACAACGATCATTACAGATTTGTTTTATACCATCTTTACTGGGTTTTGAGTTAAACTTCATACATCAGAAATGTCAGGTATCTCATTACATGAGTATACACTCAGAATTGTACATGACGGTGGTCCAATACCGACATATGCTGATTCATAGAGATAAAATGGAGCTTTGGAACATGATATTGAGGACATCAACAATAAACCTAACCTTTTCACACTAGAGGATGATTCTGGCAAAGCCTGGGCACACCCCTCTGCGTGGCAATGCTGGAAAAGTGCCACTCTGCCATGTCTTGGGGATCTAACCAGTGTGGGTGGGGTAGTATGCGTGGGTGGAGGCGAGTGTGTTGGGGTGTTAGATATTGGGGTCTCCAGTTGGCAGAGGTGTGCACCATGTCCATATAGGGACCCTTCCTTCTAGTCAGGGTAAGGGGATTACACTTAAAAAATAGCCCCTGCTCACCCTTTTGGTAGCTTGGCACAATCAATCAAGCTTATCTCAGAGGCAATGTGTAAACATACAGTAATTTTAATACATATATTGGAAAAATAACCTTAAAATACAGTTCCTTGAAGTAGATAGCTCCGTCCTGGGCTATCACGGCATTTTGAACAAACAAATCCAACAGTTCAGGCCGATTGCGACGTCGTCGGCAAGCTACAGTGTTGGGAAGACCCGCAAACAATACCTTGGAAATGAAGGGTACCATGGACTTTGCAATGAGCTCTGGAGAGGTGGTGTCTGAAGGCAATCGGTCCCAGAGGTCAGTGCAGGAGTCGTCTGGCCCTTGAAGTCACAGGATTTGCAGGTCAAACTCTGTGAGGTTGAATTTAGGAGTGCCAGCATCAGCAGGCATTGGCCTGCAGTGCAAAGTGGAGTGGTGCAGCATGTGGTGCCCTCAGGTCCCGGTGAAGGCAGTGGCTCGGTGAAGGCATCCAGTTGTGTTGGTGAGACTAGGGGTGCAGTGCGAAGTGGGGTGGTGCTCATTGTGGTGCATGTCATGGCGCGAGCAGCTTCAGCATCATTTCTGTAGTGCTGTGGTCGGTAGACAATCTGGGGTTGATGGTGCCGGTGGGTCAAGGCTGCGGTGTGGGACGTTGCAGTGCATCAAGTAACTTTTTAGAGGTACTTCCAGACCATGGTGCAGGCAGCGGTGTCATTGTAAACGTGGAGCATGGTTGTCAGGGATACCAGGGCAGCGATGTGAAGCAAGGAGGTGCAAAGTGCTGCGCCCTCTGGTCACGGGGCAAGTAGCGGCACAGTGGTGGTGGTGGGTGTCATCGTCAGTGAGACCAGGGTTGCGATGCTGTGTCGTTGCTGGTGTCAGGTTGCTTTTTTTCTCTGTAGCTTCTGTAACAAACCATTGCAGATGTGGGTGCCCGTAGGAGGGTGAAGTCTTTGGTGTGGCAAGCTCTACTTCAAGTCCTTGGAGAAAGTTTAACAGCAGGATTCAAGAAAGTCAGTCCAGTCCTTTCACTGTCCAAGACAGAAGCAGCATCTGCAGGCCACCTCAACAAAGTAAAACAGCAAAGGGGAAGTACTCCTCCTGGCAGCTCTTTCAACTCTTGTTCTTGGAAGGGTCCTTAGTCCAAAAGTGTTCCAAAGTTCTGGGATCAGGGTTCTAATATTTATATTACTTTTACCTTGAAGTTTTAGGCAGCAAGTTCCTCTTGCTCAGTAGAAACCAGTTCTGTCCTTTCTAGTCCAGCTTCACCACAGGAGGTGGAGACAATATTTTGCAGATCCAATAACAGCTGATTCAGGAGTTAGTAAAAACTCCTCTCACCACTCTAAATGCAGAAAGGTCTATTCATTCTGTTTATGAGTCACCCAGGAAAGGCAGGACACACCTCAACCCTCCCTTGTGACTGTGTAGAGAGAGTGCCCATCCCTAGCTCCTGTCACCCCAAAACCAGACTGGGCATGCACAAACAGGCAGAGGTACATGGGGTGGTTAAACAAGAAAATGCCCACTTCCTAAAAGTGCCATTTTCGAATGCACAATTTAAAAAGCATTTGCAATGCAATAGGTCTCGCATTTACAAGAGTTTGAGCTATTGACATTGTAAATGACTAATGCTTTTTTGGGAAAAGCGCCCATGCCGCGCATTCACGATAATGGCAGCCACATCCCTTTCTTTACAGCCGGCTCAGCTAAAGAAAGGGGCATGGACGCCATTAAAGTGACAGCACGTTATGGGGCGCTTTTACAAAAAAAAGCATCTATTTGTCAACTTGACAAAAAAATGCTTTTTTTTGTAAAAGTGCCCCATTCCACGGTTTTACTTTAATAGCAGCTGCACACCTTTCTTTAGAAGAGTTGTGTGTAAATAAAGGGGTGTGGCCGACATTAAAGTAAAAGCGCAGTATGGAGTGCTTGTAAACCAAAAACTGAATAGTAAGAAGAAAAAAAACAAGCAGCCGCAAACAAACTAAAGGCACCAGTGGAGTATTGACTACACAACATGCCAGGAAACAGAGTAATTCAGAAAAGAGGGTGGTGATGAACAGAGTGTCTGAATTAAGCAGACCACTCTTACCCAGTCCAAAGATCAGGGCTTGATCCATCACCGTTATTTAGCTCACTGCCCCATCCCAGCACAGAACCTGGCTATATGCAAATTAGTCTGTCCCTGGCCCAGTGCATCATGGGAACAGGGCAGACCAAACTACCAAGCCAATTCTTCACCAGAAAGGAGACAAGCTTCCGGGGACCGGTTTCTGCCATTTCAGGCGTCGTCGGCCCGGCTTGCTTGAATCCTGATGGAGCAGTGAGCAAGGGACTCATGTCTGAGTATACCCTTCCACGCTAATGGTGGACAAAATGATTCAGAAAAAGGGGTGGTGATGAACAGAGTGTCTGAATTAAGCAGACCACTCTAACCCAGTCCAAAGATCAGGGCTTGATCCATCACCGTTATTTAGCTCACTGCCCCATCCCAGCTCCGAACCTGGCTATATGCAAATTAGTCTGTCCCTGGCCCAGTGCATCATGGGAACAGGGCAGACCAAACTACCAAGCCAATTCTTCACCAGAAAGGAGACAAGCTTCCGGGGACCGGTTTCTGCCATTTCAGGCGTCGTCGGCCCGGCTTGCTTGAATCCTGATGGAGCAGTGAGCAAGGGACTCATGTCTGAGTATACCCTTCCACGCTTATGGTGGACAAAATGATTCAGAAAAGGGGGTGGTGATGAACAGAGTGTCTGAATTAAGCAGACCACTCTTACCCAGTCCAAAGATCAGGGCTTGATCCATCACCGTTATTTAGCTCACTGCCCCATCCCAGCTCAGAACCTTGCTCATTGCACCATCAGGATTCAAGCAAGCCGGGTCGACGACAGCTGAAATGCCAGAAACCGGTCCCCGGAAGCTTGTTTCCTTCCCAGTGTAAGAATTGGCTTGGTAGTTTGGTTTGCCCTGTTCCCATCATGCACTGGGACAGGAACAGACTAATTTGCATATAGCCAGGTTCTGAACTGGGATGGTGCAGTGAGCTAAAAAACGGTGTTGGATCTAGCCCTGATCTCTTGACTGGGTGAGAGTATTCTGCTTAATTCAGAAACTCTGTCCATCACCACCCCTTGTTGTTAAATATTTTGTCCACCCTAAGCGTGGAAGGGTATACTCAGATGTGAGTCCCTTGCTCATTGCACCATCAGGATTCAAGCAAGCCGGGTCGACGACGGCTGAAATGCCAGAAACCGGTCCCCGGAAGCTTGTTTCCTTCCCAGTGTAAGAATTGGCTTGGTAGTTTGGTTTGCCCTGTTCCCATCATGCACTGGGACAGGAACAGACTAATTTGCATATAGCCAGGTTCTGAACTGGGATGGTGCAGTGAGCTAAAAAAACGGTGTTGGATCTAGCCCTGATCTCTTGACTGGGTGAGAGTATTCTGCTTAATTCAGAAACTCTGTCCATCACCACCCCTTGTTGTTAAATAATTTGTCCACCCTAAGCGTGGAAGGGTATACTCAGATGTGAGTCCCTTGCTCATTGCACCATCAGGATTCAAGCAAGCCGGGTCGACGACGGCTGAAATGCCAGAAACCGGTCCCCGGAAGCTTGTTTCCTTCCCAGTGTAAGAATTGGCTTGGTAGTTTGGTTTGCCCTGTTCCCATCATGCACTGGGACAGGAACAGACTAATTTGCATATAGCCAGGTTCTGAACTGGGATGGTGCAGTGAGCTAAAAAACGGTGTTGGATCTAGCCCTGATCTCTTGACTGGGTGAGAGTATTCTGCTTAATTCAGAAACTCTGTCCATCACCACCCCTTGTTGTTAAAAAATGTGTCCACCCTAAGCGTGGAAGGGTATACTCAGATGTGAGTCCCTTGCTCATTGCACCATCAGGATTCAAGCAAGCCGGGCCGACGACGGCTGAAATGCCAGAAACCGGTCCCCGGAAGCTTGTTTCCTTCCCAGTGTAAGAATTGGCTTGGTAGTTTGGTTTGCCCTGTTCCCATCATGCACTGGGACAGGAACAGACTAATTTGCATATAGCCAGGTTCTGAACTGGGATGGTGCAGTGAGCTAAAAAAAGGTGTTGGATCTAGCCCTGATCTCTTGACTGGGTGAGAGTATTCTGCTTAATTCAGAAACTCTGTCCATCACCACCCCTTGTTGTTAAATATTTTGTCCACCCTAAGCGTGGAAGGGTATACTCAGATGTGAGTCCCTTGCTCATTGCACCATCAGGATTCAAGCAAGCCGGGTCGACGACGGCTGAAATGCCAGAAACCGGTCGCCGGAAGCTTGTTTCCTTCCCATTGTAAGAATTGGCTTGGTATTTTGGTTTGCCCTGTTCCCATCATGCACTGGGACAGGAACAGACTAATTTGCATATAGCCAGGTTCTGAACTGGGATGGTGCAGTGAGCTAAAAAACGGTGTTGGATCTAGCCCTGATCTCTTGACTGGGTGAAAGTATTCTGCTTAGTTCAGAAACTCTGTCCATCACCACCCCTTGTTGTTAAATATTTTGTCCACCCTAAGCGTGGAAGGGTATACTCAGATATGAGTCCCTTGCTCATTGCACCATCAGGATTCAAGCAAGCCGGGTCGACGACGGCTGAAATGCCAGAAACCGGTCGCCGGAAGCTTGTTTCCTTCCCAGTGTAAGAATTGGCTTGGTATTTTGGTTTGCCCTGTTCCCATCATGCACTGGGACAGGAACAGACTAATTTGCATATAGCCAGGTTCTGAACTGGGATGGTGCAGTGAGCTAAAAAACGGTGTTGGATCTAGCCCTGATCTCTTGACTGGGTGAGAGTATTCTGCTTAATTCAGAAACTCTGTCCATCACCACCCCTTGTTGTTAAATATTTTGTCCACCCTAAGCGTGGAAGGGTATACTCAGATGTGAGTCCCTTGCTCATTGCACCATCAGGATTCAAGCAATCCGGGTCGACGACGGCTGAAATGCCAGAAACCGGTCCCCGGAAGCTTGTTTCCTTCCCAGTGTAAGAATTGGCTTGGTAGTTTGGTTTGCCCTGTTCCCATCATGCACTGGGACAGGAACAGACTAATTTGCATATAGCCAGGTTCTGAACTGGGATGGTGCAGTGAGCTAAAAAACGGTGTTGGGTCTAGCCCTGATCTCTTGACTGGTTGAGAGTATTCTGCTTAATTCAGAAACTCTGTCCATCACCACCCCTTGTTGTTAAATAGGAAACAGAGTAAGCATTCTGATGCCTAGTAGATAACATATAAGTTGTTCTATTCAGCACCATTATAAATACATCAGAAGCAAGACCATATGCACATTGCAACTTCAACCATTGAAACTAATAATTTAGGACACCACCTTCAAATAACTAGTAAACAGTTTAAAATGGAAAAAAAATATTTAAGACGTTCTTATTCCATAATAACAGTGTTCTTGGCATTGCTGAAAACTGCACTACGTTCGTGGCTCTTATTAAAGACTATGCAATCTGTCCATTTCCACTCTATTTTGCACCTGGAGTTTAAGTGCAATCAACAGAAAGGACTCAAGTGCCAAGACACCTGCCACCGGAAAAAGAAACAAAGCACCTGCCAAATGCTTTCCCCACATTAGGGCATCACATAGGGTTTGAAATTCCTGTTCTATCCCGCTGATTACATCCAACTCCCGCCCTCAATTCACAGCTTTGCCGAGATTTACAAGAGCCTCTTGTTACCTCAAGGAATCCCTCAACCCATGCCACCCTGAAATACTGCCCCCATTGCTCGTCTTCTGCAACCACCACCTTTATCTGGTCGTGCCGATCCAGACCCCGGATACTACCTCAAATGCATACATTCACTGCCCTTCAACCTCTGACTTGTTTCCTTTGACAATACATTAAAAAGGAAACCAGGAAGATCGGTTCACGTACGGCTGGGTGATAAGTTCTGGAGTAGCAGATGGTTACATCCGCTGCAGAACCGATTCCTAGGAGGTGACTGGAACCGTCTTTTTTACGGCAGTCCATTTGGTTCAGTCAAATCACAGGAAACTCACCTAGTGTCATCCTATTTCCCAGAATTGTATATTTTTTTAAGTCCTCTTTATGGTTGATGACTCTCACCTTCCTGCGACACGGGAGCAACTGAATATTTATGATTTTTCTGACGGGAGGTAAGATTAGTGTTTAAAACCTTCCACTTGATTGGGCCCGGGTGGTGGTGAACAAAACGAAAAGCAACATCAGTGAAATCAGCCTATGAAATGTTAACACTGAAAGCTACGGGCTGCTTTCAAAGCGCAGCATTCGTGAAGTGGATCCACGGTAGTGGATCCACGGTAACTGGCAATACAAATGTAATGATGTAAGCAGGCGTCCATACATATTAAACATATGTGCATCGCGCTCAGTGAAGTGGGTGCCATGGCAATAAAAAAATAAAATGCCAAGTAGTCCCTAAACGAAACTACAGCGTAACTTAACTGTAGTTGGTCGATGCTGCTAGAAATGGAATGAAAGTGACATGTTGGAGCACAAACCAATAAGGACACTGAAAAGCAAGGCAACACTGGAGTGGCCCAATGGAAGCAGCAGGTGGGACTATACTTGGTATATGGATTACAATAGGTCTTCCAGAAAGCGCAGGCGCTGCGAAAGCTCGACCAAAATAAAACCTTTACTAAAAGATGTGTTATTAAATTCTGAGCTCAGGGAACCTAATCTCCATTCCTCCTCCTCGTCCTAATTGAAATTTACACTTTTAAAAAGTTACAAGGCAGTTTGATAGGTTTAGTCCCCCCAGGCTTTTGCTGAGTCTGAGTTTTTGTAGGCTGATTCTGGGCTTCTTGTCTCTCCATAGGAAATTATTTGTTATCTTGTCCAGCCTTTTGTGGAAGTTCTCTGTGTTGCCTAGTGGAAGCATGTCAAGCGTGTAGTTCACCATAGGTGTCAGCATCATTTTGACAGTCTCCACTCTGCCCCACCAGGTGGTGAACTTGGGTGACCATGTTTCCACTTTGGCTTTCACCTTGTTTAGTAGTGACTTTTCGTTTTGGTCGAGCGTTGTCTTAAGATCCCTTTCAAAGAGTAGACCCAGGTATTTCAGTGACTTTTTCTGCCATGTGAGCCCCGAGTCTCCCAGCACCCCTTGCATTGTATGTACATTCAGGGGTTTGCACTCTGACTTATCTCTGTTCAGTTTGTAGCCTGAGGCGGCTGCATATTGGTCTATGGTTGACATAAGTGCTGTTATTGATCTGGCCGGGTTTTCCGTGGTGATGAGTATGTCATCTGCATAGGCCGCTAGTTTCACTGTGTCGTCGTCTAACGGTATGCCTGTAATGTTTTTGTTGGTCCTTATTATTGTAAGGAGTGACTCTAGGGCTAGTAGGAAGAGGGGGGGGGGAGCGGGCATCCCTGTCTAGTTCCCCTTTCTAGGGTGAGTGGGTTTGATGTGCCACTGTTCACCACAATCCGGGCCTTGGGTTCCTTGTAGAATGCCATCACCATCTTCCTGTATTTGGGTCCTAGTCCAAACTTCTGCATGCATCTCTCTAGAAATGGCCAGGACACTATCAAAAGCCTTTTCCGCGTCTAAGGCGATCATGACTGCAGCGTTGTTGCTTTTAGAGGCATGATTAATCAGGTGGCATAGGAGCCTAGTGTTATCATGCACCATCCTATTTTTGAGGTATCCTACCTGTGAGCCGTGTATGAGCTTTGGTAGGAAGGTGTTAAGTCTGGTCGCTAAGATCTTCGCGTAGATTTTGCAATCCACGTTTATTAGGGAGATTGGCCTGTAATTCTTGGGGTGTTGTGGGTATTTTCCTTCTTTCGGAATCACTATGATGTTGGCTTCTGCCATGGTTGGTGTCATGCTTCCATTCTGGATGCAGCTTGTAAAGACCTAGATCATTGTGGGTTTGACTATGTGTAGGAATTGTTTGTAGAATCTCGCAGTGTACCCGTCTGGGCCTGGTGCTTTGTTCTCCTTGAGGTTTGTTACGGCTTGCATACTAAACAGTGACTGTAATGGCTAACCCCAGAACAGGAATACACACCAGTGTGGCTAGCACTGGAGAAAAGAATCCTAAAAGGACTAGACCCCATAGCCCTCTCGACAGCACCCAAGCACCCGGAGATCGCCAACAATCCCATACTCAAGAGCACCAGAGTTGCCCTACTTAAGATTGATGAGAAGATGGACGTCAGCATTACAAATACGAAATGGGAATCAATAGGGTTCAACCCCAAGACCAAATACAGAGGGAAAACACTCAACATGCACACATGGTATAAACACGGCATCTCTACAACAAACAATATGTCCACCCTAGATGCACAGCTGACTTTCGACACACTGAAGAACAAACACAAACTAGACAACATTGAGCTATACAACTTCCTCAAGATCAAAGTGGCAATCACCAAGGCAGAACTTAACAAACTGACCCCGTCAATATTACAATATGCCGCCAATATAAACAAAGTAGGACACCAAACCTCTCACCTCTACAAGCTACTGAGCCCAGGAACGTCCAAAATAAACAATAAAGCAATAGAGTACTGGGAATCCCTCCTAGATAGGCGACTAACGGAGTGGGAGAGATCCAACCTATGGACCTCAACAACACGTAAAAAAGTACTACCACCCTAGCACAAACCAAATTCTGGCTCATACATAAAGCATACTGGACCCCCTCACGACTAGCGTCAATAGGAGTAAGGGAAAGCGACACATGCTGGAACTGTAATAAACAGAAAGGAGACCTAGCTCATCTAATATTCCACTGCCCCCGAGTTAAGTTATTCTGGAACAGAATAAGTGACTTCATAAACAGGTCACTAGACATCCCCTTACAACTAGACTTCCACAGCCTAGCCACGGCCTTCATGACACCAGCAATCCAGACTAGAGAAGACAGGGACCTCATAGACCTCCTACTCACTGCGGCGGTCAAGACGGTCCTGAACAACTGGAAAGACACAGGGAAAGCCTCTTTCAAAGCCTGGTTTAATTGGGTTACCTTCCTGCGAGGAGCTGACACGATAACGTCCAACCATTCGCCCAGAACGCACACAAAGAGCGAAATGTGGCTCACGCTAGACAACTACCTGTCCTCACACAAACCACCCTAGAAGGGCCAGCACGAGGCCAACCACACCCTCCCGCGCAGCAGGCGGAAAAGACCTAGACCTGACCAACCGACCCGAACTCATGCAAATAGTGTGACTATCCCAGCACAAGACCCTCTTCTTCCTCCTTTCTATCTTTCCTTTCTCACCGTCGAGGGGGACACGAAAAAACAGCCGCCATGTTTACAGGAAAGGCCGCATGTAACCTAACCGGCCCACGAGTTCTTGTTGTATTTCGCTAGGCTAAACCTCCCCCCGGGGGCTTTGATAACTGTACCCCTGTATGCTGTGCCTTGTACATATAAATTTCTTTCTTCAATAAAAAATTACTGACATAAAAAATAAAATGTTACAAGGCAGCTCCAACCTCACCTATGAGAAAGACAGCCTTTTCATATCGAAAAACGAAAAGCACAGTATTTCACTATCAGGACATGTAAAACATACTACCACATATCTTACCTTTCACTTACACTGCACCCTGCCCATGGGGCCACCTTGGCCCAACCTTATTAGTAACTTACATGTAACAAAAGAGAAGGTTAGGTCCTGGCAAGTGGTCGCACTTGCCAGATCGACATAGAAGTAAAATATGTACAAAGACACTGCAGCAGCAGGTCTGAGATAACTTTGAAAGGCTACTTATGTGGGTGGCACAACCAGTGCTGCAGTAGTAGAATTTGATTTACAGGCCTCGGGCATACACAGTACTAGGGACTTACTAGTAAATCAAATAAACCAATCATGGAAAGCTAATCATAACACAATTTACAATAGGAACACTTGTACTTTAGCACCGAAATGGCAGTGAAAAAGTGTGCAGAGACACTAAACCAGCAAAAACGAAGTCCAGCATATCATGAAAAACAAGAGATCAGAGGCAAAAAGACAGTGGAAGCGCAACAAAAAATGTCAGGTCTAACGTGGGGGATGTAGTGCTCCACCACTGTTGCCCAGCAGGGATTGAGGTTAGGACTCAGGAGTGGAGGAGGGACCCAGGGCACAAGGGGAACAAAAGAGAAAGGTCAGGCGGAGGGGGGCTGCCATTGCGCAGAGCCATCAGCATACTCTGATATTCCCTGAAGCACTATGAGGAGCCTGCCCCACATGGCCACAATGGGACACCTCCACAGCCCCCACATCTCGGCTTGAAGAAGTACTTCCACCTCTATCCCACCCACCGGTCCATTAGCCTCTGACACTGCACCAGACTGGGAAGTGTGGGAGCCTTCTAATGCATTGTGATTGCCTGCCTGACTAGCATCAGAGCCAATCTATGAAGCGAGTCACCACATGCTTCCCTATGCCTGTAGAGCCCCAGAAGACAGCTGGACACATTATTAAGGTCAGACCGGGCCATAACAGTGGCGAGGACCATACAGACTTTCATCCATAATCCACACACACTTGGGTATCTCCAGAACATATGTGCCATATCTGCCACCAGGGTACCACAGCACCTACAGTCTGGTTGCAATGCAGGGAACATTTTATGCAATCTGGCTGGCATTAAATAAGCCATGTGCAAAATGTTGTGCTAAATGTACTGAAACTGGGAATTGTGGGAGACCTTACATGGGTGGACCAGAGCTCGGCTCAAATCCTTCGCAGTCAGAGCAAGGCAAATTTCCTGCTCCCTGGAGCAATGCAGGTTCACCAGTGGGTCCTGTGGGATACAGCTTTGCTAGCCAGGATATCGTGTACAAGGTCTGCATTAGGGGTTGTGGGTTTGCTTCCGTGTCTGTAATGCACCATTGGCACTCTAGCTCCACCACTAATCATCTATGTGTTAGGAACTGGCCCGCTGCAAGATTTGTCTGTTTCAGCAGTAAGTGGGTGGGGATGAGCGCCCCACCCTAGAATAGATTGCCTAGTGTATTCACCCCTGCAACCTCCCAGAAATCCAACCCCTAGCTTAGCACAGCCCAAAAGACATGCAGCAATGTAAGGGGTATCTCTGGGTATACCCAGAGTGACATCCGTAGCACCCTGCAGTAGATCTTATATGCCACACAAAGAATATTATTCAAGGACCCCTATATTGAAGTGCCTGGAAGAAATATCTCCCATATCTGGGTCTGTGTCTCAGGCTCTGTCCCTGCCCCGACCTTTGCCAGGTTTTGATCAGCAAGCCAGAAGGCTGGCTACCAGGTAAAATTGTTAGAACTCCTTGGCCCCCAAAACCCCACCCTCAGGATGCAGTTGCAGTTTGGAGAGAACCACTATATGCCTCTCCTTGTTCCAAAGTAGACTGCCCAGCATCACGCTCAGAAGTCAAAATGTGCCATGGGGGACATATGGCTGGATATAAACTAAGCTGGCATGGCATGCAAAAAAATCATGGATTTAACCCAGATCTGTGACTGGGGTGAAGGTTTAATTGATTTAGCATTCAGTCCATCATCTGTTCTTTTTGCATGGAGGACATGGAGCCGCAGGTTTGCAAAGTAGTAAAGGAGCCTGAGCATAATCATCATTTTGTCCTGTGCCATCCAACCCTGAACTGAGAGGGAAAGTGAACACCAGAAAGCAACATGGGGGTGAAAGGAGGATATAACCCTTGTGAGGTTTTCATCAAGCAGGTCCTGTGATGATTGAAAAATTTGAATATCTAAGCACCTAAATCTCTGCGACTACCACCGGAGAACCTGGTCCCTAACCCTAACAGTCCTAACAGGGTAATCCAGGTGCATAGGGAGGAGTCAGATCTTGTAGTAGTTAACACTAAGCCCGAGAAGGCTTTGAAGTTGTCTAGAATCTCTATCACACCAGCTATACCAGCACATACATCCCTAATGTACACCAGGTCATTGTCAGGGTATAGGGAAACAACATGGAGCTGTCTCCCAACTGCTATGCCCCAGGCATGCCCAGACTGCTGCAACCTCTGTGCCAGGAGTTCCATCGCGAGGACCAATAGCAGGGGCTAGAGGGGACAGCCCTGGTGTATGCCTCCACTTATCGGGAATGGCTGTGAAATCCTCCACCCTATCTTAACCCACACTGTCAGCTCTGTGTACAGGAGCGGAATCATTCATTGGAACCTGCCTTGTATCTCTTTCTCCAGCAGCACTTCAAACAGGTACTCCAAGTCCTGGGTATTGAATGCTTTCTTAACACAGGACAAGGAACACCAAGAGGTGTGGTGCAGCGGCCAGGGCGACTGACGCCAGACGCTGCGGCAGGAGTCTGCCCAGCACCATGTGACTCTGGGCAGTAGCTTGCTTAATCTTCTCGATGGCCTCCAGCACCGGAAAACCTACAGGTAGCTGTGCGCTTTACAAATACAGGATTTTTATTATTATTATTATTATTATTATTAATATTATTATTATTATTATTATAAGTAGGTTCAGTGCCCTGGGGCCTCTTGCAGCCACCTATGTTGTCTCCTGATGTTGGGCAACGTGGATCTGCCTGGTGTGAACCCATGCTGGTCCTGGTGTGCCAATGTGTGCATGTGTTCTGTTAGACCTGGCACCTTGGCGTTGGTCTCCCTTCCATTTTTGCTGCTGCCTCACGTGTTTTTGCTGGTGTTAGATGCTTTGGGCACTGTGCCACTGCTGTCCAGTGCCACAGTGCAAGTGCTCCCTGTTGTAAATTGATGTATGGATTAGTGATTCCATGATTGGCAGGTTTGGTTTACTTGCCAGACCCTAGTACAGTGCACTGAGTGTGCCCAGGGCTTGTAAACCAAATGCTGCTGGTGGGCTTGCAACACTGGTTGCGCCACCCACAGAAGAAGCCTATAAAAGTGTGTCTCCGGTCTGCCATTGCAGAGTCTGTGTGCATTCTGGTACTGCTATGCTGGCTGAGCAAGTGCACCCACTTGCCAGTGCCTAAACCTTCCCTTTTTTCATATCAATCACCCCTATAGTAGGCCCATGGGTAGGGTGCATTGTAAGTATATGATAGGACAAGCCCTGATGTGTGTGGCATGTCCTAATAGTAAATTACAGACATTTTCGTTTTTCACTATTGCCAGGCTACCTATTCCCCATAGGCCATAATGGGCAGTTTGATTATTACATCTTATAATCCTAACTGACTCAGGGAACTAGGTAGAAATTCGAGTTTAGTATGCCTGAACTCAAAATGATAAAATGCATCTTTTAGTCAAGTTTGTTTTAACATTCTGTGTTTGAAAATACCACTTTTAGAAAGTAGGTATTTTCTTGTCTAACTATCCAAGCCTGCCTCTGCTAGGTTGAGTATTCCTTGTCTGGAGTTTGAGTGACAGGGGCTGGGGGATTCCAGGAGACAGGGTGAGTCAGCACAGTGCTAAGTAGAGAGATCTGCCTCCAGATGAGAGGGAGGAGTTGCACCTGGGACCTGAATAGGGCTGTGCCTTCCCTCCACAATGCTGGCTCCACCTCCTGTGGTGCGTCTGATGTCTCTGCCCTGCAATGTGAAAGGAAAGAAGGAGTCATGTAAACAGAGTGCTCCAGGACTGACCAGAACTGGTTTGGAATAGGCAAAGGGCTCTCTGCCTTCAGAGAACAAAGATAAACTGTGTATAAAAGGGGGGACCCAGACCCCAGAGAATTAGACATAGTTATGCGCAATAAAAGGTTTGATGGAAACAAGAAGAAACCTTTGCTGAGGAGAGGAACCAGAGAGACTGAGGAGAGACTATCCCTAAGCTGAAGTGCTGCTTGGGGGATTGGCCTGCAGTGGTTGCCTGACTGCCAAAGAAAGGAGAGAGGAACTTTGTGTGTACTTTCTTCAACTTGTGAAGGACCTCCAAGGGCTTGAGAAAGAATTTGCATCCTGTGAAGAACCGGGTTATTTAAGACCCAGCGGCGCCAGGGGAAACGCCCTAGTCTCCGGGTCCACCTGTCTTAGAGTACAGAGACACAGGTGATTCTTGGTGACGTCAAAGATCAATTTTATTAGCTGCAGCTTGTAACAGAGATCCTAGAAGTACAACACGGTGTATGTTTCAGGAGACTGCTCGCTCACAAAAACCAGTCATCCCTTTTTATACCAAATATTATGCTTAAGGCAAATATCCCTAATTTACAGTTGACCACTCACATGTTTTCACAGAAAGAAAAAGGCAGGATCATGATGACAAGCCCATTTTTCTGTTTGTCCAGCCCATAATCAATTATTGGTCAAACCCAACATTCCTGATCAGACAGGTCGATCGAACCCACCATAAAACCGGGTACATCCCCATCGTAAACGGATCATAAAGAAAAGAGTAGAGACAGGTGTGAGCAAGATAAGACATAGTTATGCGCAATAAAAGGTTTGATGGTGTTTTGTGTCTCGATCCGTAATCTCGATCAGCTACCGGGGAAGGGACTGGTTAAACCAGTTTGGCTTCAGGCAAGAGGTTCGCTCGTTCAGGTCATTCAGAAGACAGCTAAAGTGTACGTGTGTTTGGAGACTCGTTCGGCCACTGTCACCGGCCTATGTGAGGGCAACCACAAAATGGCTGCCGTACGCAAGATGGAACCCAAGGGTTCAGAACGGACTCCCTGATTTCATGGTGATCTCGTCACTTGAATAGGACGAAAATACTCACACATCTAGCACTCGCCATATTCGGTCTGCTGATACCAAAATCGTCATGATACGACGACTTTTATAACAAGGTTCAGAAGTTCAATACCTCAGACCCTCCTTTTGCCCTTACATAGGCAATAACCTAAACCCATGTCAGTCTGAGTCCAGGTCTATACTTATCAGATCATCAAGATGTTGCTCTAGCATCATCCTATTACTTAGCACGTCTCTTGATAGGGGTTTCCTTACACACGATCTAGCACAGTGACCACATATAGCGGGAGTACACTGTACACAAAGACAGAGCAGGAAAAGGATGGCTAAGATCACCCCAATTACCATCAGAGTCTTCCATCCCCACGTGGATAACAGTTCCCAGAACCATCCCATCAAAGACCAATCTCCTTTATCCACGTGTATAGATTCGGAGATTTTATGCAGTTTGGAAATGGCCTGGTACACTGTCGGAGCATTGTCTGGAATGAAAACACAGCAACTTGATTGGATCACTTTACATACCCCACCTCGATCTGCAAGTATGACATCCAACGCAACTCTGTTCTGGAGAGTCATAAGACGATCCGACTGGAGCTCAGCAGTCAAGTTACTAAGGGCACCGGCAGTTTCAACTACGGTGGACTCAACCACTCTCGTCAGTTGTCGTATGTTCCTGCTGTTCACCATAGGTCCCCAAAACGGCAGAAAACCCTTCAAGAAATCTCCCAATTCTTGTCCTGCAGTATCTTCCTCACTGAAGACACCTCTGACTACTCTTGTCTTGTGGTAATCTGCCGCGGCCGTGTAGGTAGGAGGCAACAGGAACGAGACAAAACATGTGCCTGAGAAAACAGGGGGCAGCCATGTGTATGCTCTATCATAACAGATGAAATAGGTACCCTTAGCTGCTAGGAACGATGGGGAAGTCTGGGACGAAAAAACATAAGTCTCAGTGCAGATACTACTCCCTAACTGAGCTCTCGGATTCTTGCCATTACCTTGCAGACAAAGATGACCCTGATGGGGTACAATCCAAATCGGAGAGGATCTTTTCGTTTGCTGGTTCTTACTCAGACTAGCTCCATATCCGGTCACGTTCCATCCAATATACGCTAGTGTCTCATCTCTCGGGATAGTCTCATAGGAACTAGCTCCTTTAATCATATCGACTATTCCCTTAACTAGAGCACTATTCTTTGGATTATCCTTCACAGAACGTAGGGGGTGGACTTCGCGAGCGTAGATGAACATCGTTCGGTACGCCCATACAGAACCATTGTAGCTAAATGGCAGGACTAGATAAGGAATACCTTTATCAGTAGTATGAGGCATAAGACCACACACCCAACAGTTAGTCGTGTTCACTACTAATTGGTGTTGGTGCAGAAGCTGAACGAAAGAGTTATTAACAAACTCCAATCTTCTAACGGTCTCATGTTCAGGCAGAGGATGAAAAGAATGCGAAGAAACAGTAGAAGAAGGTATGGGTTGTGTAGTGGATGCAAACGTCACTTGAAAAGAGAATATAACGTATCCCATTAAAAACATCATTAAGCTAAGCAACATGAAAACGCACAATATTAAAAAACATTTTCTACTCATTATTTCACATATTTTGGCTCTAAAGTTTGTTTCTTCAACAGGTCTCTCCATCTCGAAAAACTCCATGCTCTAACCTTGCTGCTCGTGGAGGTAGGGTGTTCCGTGCTAAGGAATGCGTCTGTCAGTCCAGGGAACGCCCTAGGACCAACCAGAACCGTCGACCTTGTGTCTTCGGCTTGCACTCCAAAGACTTGGCGCCGCGACCCTACAGCTGAACCCGGATGGTGGTTCGAAAAACAAAAATCGGTCAAAACTATTTCTCAGATGGGAGAGCTGATCTTTCAAAAATAGTAAAGAAAAGGATTTTTATTTTATTAGTCCCATGACTCTTGGTCGCAAATTATAACGGTTTTTGCCGGGCGTGTGTGGTCGCAGAATAAGAGTTCAGGTTCGGTGGTGTCCAGCCGCACTGGTGGTAGCACGGCTTCTTGCAAAAGATCGTCACTTTCACGCTCAGAACTTGTCCCAATTAAACGTGCATCACTAAAAGGCAGAAAACGAGGCACAGTTTTGGTCTCAGAATCAAGAATGCCCTCCTGGACCCACCGGTCATACGGTAGAGGCAGAGGAACCCTCTTACAATGTACACCGTGGATCCAGTTTTTCTTCCCTTGCACTCGTACTGCAGTTCTCGTAGATAAAAGCACCAAGTATGGACCGGTCCAGCGGGGCTGATCGTTCTTTGTCCGTTGAAAGTTCTTGATCAGCACCCACGATCCGGGATCGATTGCGTGCCCTGGATCTTCAGAAGCCTGAGGCAGTGTATCATGAACCTGTTGGTGTAAGACACGCAATTTAGCCGTCAAATTATGCATGCAGATAGTCAAGCAATACAAGGTGTTCAATCTCGCTAAATTTCGTCGGCCTCGGTACTCCCCATATGTTTGCCGGGCGACCAAAAATTATTTCATAAGGACTAAGTCCCACTCGTGAATGCACAGTCATCCTAGTCGACAAGAGTGCTAATGGCAAAGCATCAGGCCATCTAAGACCAGAGCTCGCTTGTATCTTGGCCAGCTTCAATTTGAGGGTGCCATTATAGCACTCCACTAGACCAGCTGATTGGGGGTGATTTGCAGCGTGGAATTTTTGGCGGATTCCTAACCCTTCACACACTCTCTTCATCACTTGACCCACAAATTCGCTCCCATTATCACTCCAGACCATTCTCGGCAAACCATACCTAGGGAAAAACTCCTTGACAAGTGCTTTAGCTGTGGACAAGGCAGTATTATCTTTTAGGGGGTATGCTTCTACCCATCTTGAGAAGGCACAAACAACCACAAGTACGTATTTTAGGTTGTTGCATCTCTCCATGTGGATGAAATCTAGCTGCAAAACCTCGAGTGGATACGTCGGAGGCGCAAAATGACCAGCTGGAGTTGGAGTTCCCTTACCAGGATTGCATTTCAGGCAAACCATACAATTCTTGACCACATTCTCTGCACACTTAGGAATTCCAGTATTTTGCCATACTGGAGCCAACAACTTACAGATCCCTTTCACACTGATATGAGCCATTCCATGCGCCATTGTAACCACTGCAAGCACGTACGCATCGGGTAACAACCATCGCTGATGCTCTGACAACTCAACCCCAGCAACCATTTGTATCCAATTTACCTGTACTCTCTCTCCATACACTCAACTCTTTCTCTGTAGCTTCAGCTTGGATAGACTTCACACTTTCTATCGTATCCTCACACATTCCAACATCACCAATCCATCTTGCAGGGCCTGCAACATACATTCGACTCATCACATCCCTCGCTGTTTCTTTCGCAACTTCGTCAGCAAACGCATAACGTCGTCAGTAACCTTCTTATGTGCACTGCATTTCACAATCGCAACTTGCAACGGCAAGGTAAGTGATTCAAGAACCTCATTCACCAACTGACCATTCTGAATCTTTGTTCCATGAGACGTGAGGAACCCACGTTCCTTCTACAAGCGTCCAAAGATATGAGCCACACCAAACGCATACTGGCTGTCGGTATATATGGTCACTCTCTTTCCTTTGGATAACACACACGCTCTCGTAAGTGCAATCAACTCGGCTGCTTGAGCTGAATTATGTGGGATACGTGCAGCTTCAACAATCGTCTGTAAAGTCGTGACAGCATATGCCGCGGTCGCATCACCATTTGGAAGCTTGAAGCATGAACCATCCACCCATAAGGTACCATCACACTTCTCAAGAGGAGTGTCCCTAAGATCCACTCTCCCTCTCGTTTCCTCCTCTGTCCTGAGAAAGCAATCATGCTGTTCAGAAACATCTGTCTCTGCTAAAATCGGCAACAACGTAGCTGGATTCAACGTATTGCATCTCTTTATGTGCACATGACTCGCTAAGAGTGTCAACTCATAACCTGACAATCGAGCACTAGTTAAGTGCTGTGTCTTAGTCTTATTTAACAAGGTATCCACTGCATGTGGAACCATTACAATCAACATATTATTCATCACTAACCCAGCAGACTGTCGAATAGAAACAGCTACCGGATCCAAGGTCGACGAGAAATACGCGCATGGACGTTGCTTGTCCCCAAAAGACTGTGTCAACACTGACAATGCGCATCCCTCTCTCTCGTGGACATAAAGCGTAAAAGGCTTACTGTAGTCGGGAGTACCCAACACAGGAGCCTAACACAATGCATCGCGTAATTCAGAAAAACTTTTCTGACAGTCGTCAGACCACGGGAGGGGATTCGGTGTATCTTTACAAGTCAATGCCACCAGAGGTTTGGCCAGCAAAGAAAAATTCGGTATCCATTGTCTGCAATATGACGTAATACCCAAGAAAGCACGCACTTCTCTTTGTGTAGTAGGCACACTCATTTTCGCAATTGCTTGAATTCGTTCTGGAGTCAGTCTTCTTTCCTCCTTCGATAAGAGATGACCTAAGTAGGAGGTCACTTCTTGTCGACAATACTGCAACTTCGAAAGAGACACTTTGTGATGGAAATCAGACAAATAACGCAACAACAGCAAGGTAGCTTCCTTACAAATCTCCTCAGTATCGGCAGCGACTAATAAATCGTCAACGTACTGGAGAAGAGCAGCACCATTAGGTAAAGCAATCGTATCAAGCTGTGTTTTTAAAGCCTGACTATAGATAGAAGGACTCTCGCAATAGCCTTGAGGAGCTCTCTTAAACCGGAAGCTTCGGCCTCCTAAAGAGAAGCCAAAGATATCCCTACTCTCCTCGGCAATCGGGATGCTGAAGAAAGCATTCTTCAAATCAATCACCGAAAACCAAGTGGCTGAAGCTTGAATCATGGTCAGTAAGTCAGTAATGTCTGGAACAACAGGAAATTGTGGAACTACAATCTTATTCACCTCGCGAAGATCGATCACGAACCTATATACAGGTGGTTGTGATGAATCAGTCCTTTTTAGAACAGGCAAAACTGGACTATTGCACACATTACCTCTCGTTTCTTCAATTACATCTTTCTCAATCAGGTCATGAATGATCGCTAGCAACGCTCTTTCACCTTCACTAGAGATCTTGTATTGGGGAATACGTGGCATTTTAACATTTGCTTTCAACGTCACAACATATGGCGGTATCTCCAACAGACCCACATCATTAGGCCCAGTAGCCCAAAGAATATCAGGAAGAGAAGACAATTCTGTCGGAAGTTTATCCTTTGACAAATACATCGGGGAGACCACTTTCTTACCTAATGTAAGTTGTACTCCCGAAGGAGAGCAATACAATGTCGCGTACAATCTTTTCAACAAATCCAGTCCCAACAAGTTCTCACCACAACCTGTCGTCAGAATAAGGGGTGCTTCGATTTCACAAGGTCCAACAGAAAGAGATATAGGACTAGAAATTGGGTTCCTAACCGGGGCGCCAGAAAAACCTACTGAAACATTCATCTCGCCAGACAAAGGTGCGCCAGGGAGTTTAGAGTGCATAATAGAACTCTTTGTAGCACCAGTATCCAACAGAAAAGGCTCTGACACACCTGATGTAATCACCTCAACATAAGGTCCACTCTGATCTACTGGAACTGAAACGTCTCCCTCTCTTTGTCTATGGCTGTCCTAGCAATCATTACCTTCCATATTCCCACCTTCGACATAGTAGTCGTCAGCATAGTACTGAGTCGTCCTACCAGACGTGTGATTCTGCTGATCAAAACTATTCATTGAATTTTGTGGAGGAAAGGGACGTGCGTTCTGGGGGAACCCTCCACGTCCTCTACCTCTAGGAGCTTGTGGAACATTCCGACCTCTTACGCTAGTAACACCATTCATACGCTGCGACAAAACAGGGCAACTACTCTTAAAATGGCCCTCTTCTTTGCAATATGCACACTGATTAGGGCCTACAGGAAAACGCGGCTGAGAAGGCTCGAACCTTTGCGAGTTTCTCTGAAACTGCGGAGGCTGCTGATAGTCACGCTGGTTACTACGGGGCGGATACGCTTGCTGTAAGAGAACCTTCGTCTTTAGCTCTTTAGTCTTTTTCCCTGCCCTATCCTTCTCATCCTTATCCCTATTTTCATAGTATTGTGCAGTAGCCAATATCTGTGCCGATGAGGAAACAGCCCACGAACTCTCAGAATCCTTCAACTTGGTACATAACTCGGGAAGCAAATTATGCATGAACTTATCAACAAACAACCGTTGACCACCTTCAGTACTCATGTCTTGACCACTGTGGTCAATAAATGTTTCTTCAAACCTAGTGAAGAAATCAGACGCAGTTTCATCTTTCTTTTGCTTACATGTAGACAATTTGTCCCAGTTTACTCGCATAGCAGGCATTAAAGTCTTCATGTAAGTAATGATCCTACCAGGAAGTTCTGCAACTACAGGCTCCGGTTTAGCACCACCAACTTGTCGCGCATCCGCAGCACTAATATTGACCCAGGTATCACCTAACTCCTGCGCATGGTCCATGTGCCGAATCAAACCCCATAAAGGTTGTGGAACCACATTTCCAAACAACATGTCTATATCAGCTAGATTCATGACACATGAGTCTGCAGTCTGTGATAATTCTTTATAGTACCCTGCGGGATTTTTACGGGGGTCAGGCAATCTGCTTAAGAGCCAAAACCTCAGCTCGCTTCCACGGAACATGGACCCAAACACGTTGAAAATGTGCTGGCACAGCTGGGGGGTTAATATTTGCACCAGCAGGTACTTCTTCCTTCCATACCGGAGGAACCTCTCTCATTGGATATTGTCGCACTTTTCTCCTAACAGAAGGATCAGGCTCAAACAAGGACTGAGAAGGAATCTCGTTCCTAAACGAGAGTAGCGTCGCTACCGTTCTTTCAACGTCGGGACCCACAATCGTGACTTTTGCAAACTCTAACCATACACGGCACAACTCAGGCGGAGTTTGTCCCCGATCACCATCTTCCAATTCTTCATAAAGAAAATCACACATTCTGTCAAAAACGTACCTCTGCTTCGGTGCTTCCCATTGGCGGAAGACATCCATAACAGACTCTTACTCATATCTTGTAGGGTCAGTAACCCATTTATGCGCCAAATGATCCAATACTCCCTTCTCTCTAGAATCAGGCAGTTGGCTACGCAACTGTTTACGCTTTGAATTGGGGGTCGTGCTCAATGACCCAAAGAAAGGAGAAAAGAGACTAGTAACAGTATCCGTCATTCGCTGTCAGACAGAAGGAGAAGTTTACAGAACAGGAGATAGAGCGGACTGAGTAAGAGCCAATGTAGGAGCAGTAGCAGAAGGGGCAGCGAGAACAGGCGAAAAAGTCGTAGGAATTAGAGACGGAGCAGGTAGCAAAGTCGGCAGCCCTTGAGAAGGCTGCGCCAGAGGAGTAGGAGCCAACTGAAGAGGAGCTGGCGGCTGTGCAATAGCAAGAGGCAAAGCAGCCAGAGGTTGCTGCGCAACTAAAGGTTGCGGAGGTGCTGTAGCACTCTGCGCATAAGGGGGTGGCGAGCTCAACAAATGTGACATTAAAGGGTCTTTCTCAAGCTCCTTCGCTGCATCTTGCTGAAGAAGCGGCAAAACTGGATAGCATTTATCGATCGCCATTTTACGTTGCCTGTGCAACTGCTCACTTGCTTGTTCTTCTTCGTTATCTTTATACTGCATTGCAGCTTGCATTATCGAGATACCCCTTTCTCTTATATTTTTCTTTGCTAATTTAATTTCTTTCTGTTTGGCTTCCTTTCGCCATAGGCGGAAAGAGTCAAACATCGCCGGCCGGGCTTTCTTCTTAAAAAGTCTAACCTCTAGATTGTTTAAAATTTCCGTGTCAAAACTACCATATTGGGGCCATTGTAGGACACCGTCCTTTTTCGTGTAAAGAATCCATACTTCGTTATATGTGATGGGGCCCACGCCATGTTTCACATAGAGCTCATAGGTTGAAGTTCCAATCGGAGGAACCAGACACGAGTCCTCCAATCGGGAATCCCTATTTCGACCACAACAAAATATTCTTCCAAGCCTGCTAAGACCAGGCATCTTCGCTCACTAGTCTAGCTTCAAACTTCAAGGGAATATCGAATACGATAGTCTCGTGAATACACAAGTCCCTCGGCTTTGGTACTTGCAAGTCCCAAATCAAAGATCACGAGTTCCAAATCAAAGATCCCAAGGGATACCCAAAAACTAAACTAAGGACTGGGAGACGCTCCACTCATACTTAACTGAGGTATCGATGTCGGCACCAGGAGACCCGTCTATCGTCTCGCTTTACAAATCATCGAAGGCTCCAAGACAGGTCGACAGTCAGGGCAGCAGTCCTTTGTAGCCGTCGGAAAGCGGGGAACCTCGCAGCAAAGACTTTCGGACCACGACGACATACAGGGGTCGATGAAGTGGCTGGCCTTCCTCGAGAATTTTCACACGAAGCTCCTCACGAACCACAGGCTTGGACCGGTACCGCTGAAGTCGCCCCACGTGGGGCGCCAAATTAAGAACCGGGTTATTTAAGACCCAGCGGCGCCAGGGGAAACGCCCTAGTCTCCGGGTCCACCTGTCTTAGAGTACAGAGACACGGGTGATTCTTGGTGACGTCAAAGATCAATTTTATTAGCTGCAGCTTGTAACAGAGATCCTAGAAGTACAACACGGTGTATGTTCTCAGGAGACTGCTCGCTCACAAAAACCAGTCATCCCTTTTTATACCAAATATTATGCTTCAGGCAAATATCCCTAATTTACAGTTGACCACTCACATGTTTTCACAGAAAGAAAAAGGCAGGATCATGATGACAAGCCCATTTTTCAGTTTGTCCAGCCCATAATCAATTATTGGTCAAACCCAACATTCTTGATCAGACAGGTCGATCGAACCCACCATAAAACCGGGCACATCCCCATCGTAAACGGATCATAAAGAAAAGAGTAGAGACAGGTGTGAGCAAGATAAGACATAGTTATGCGCAATAAAAGGTTTGATGGTGTTTTGTGTCTCGATCCGTAATCTTGATCAGCTACCGGGGAAGGGACTGGTTAAACCAGTTTAGCTTCAGGCAAGAGGGTCGCTCGTTCAGGTCATTCAGAAGACAGCTAAAGTGTACGTGTGTTTGGAGACTCGTTCGGCCACTGTCACCGGCCTATGTGAGGGCAACCACAAAATGGCTGCCGTACGCAAGATGGAACCCGAGGGTTCAGAACGGACTCCCTGATTTCATGGTGATCTCGTCACTCGAATAGGACAAAAATACTCACACATCTAGCACTCACCATATTCGGTCTGCTGATACCAAAATCGTCATGATACGACGACTTTTATAACAAGGTTCAGAATTTCAATACCTCACCTGCTGAAGTCTCAGGGAAAACAGACTTCATCCACCAGCTCCCCAACAGTTCTTTGGAAGTGCCTACAGTTGTGTTGGGCTTTCTGAGGAGCTGCGTGTCTCAAGGAGCTGGAAGGGCAACTCACAAACAAGAAGCATTTTGCCGCTGCTGTCGTCGCATCGCCGGAGAAGAGGATCGCCGAAGCGCCTCGCATCGCCGGAAAAGAGGATCGACGTCGCGTCATACACCGCTGCATCACTGGAAAGCGTGTTGCAGGGCCTGTCACAGCTCAGAAAAATCGTTGAGTCGTCGCACGGCCGTCGGGCGTGCATGCATCGTGTCGCATCTGAAAGAAGACGCCATCTTTGTTTCATTGCACCGGATCTTCATCACATCACGGCGTTGCAGGCCGCATCGCCAAGGAAGCGCAGTAAGAAACCGACGCATCGCCTCCTCTCGCAGAGAAGAACCGACGCATCACCGTCCCCTATGCAGCAGTAGGGAAAAGACGCATCACTGTTCTTGCGTGTAAGGAACTGAAGCATCACCTTCCCTGCAACACTTTCATTGTATAGCGTTACGCATCCTAAGGTACATAGACTCAAAGTGTTGCATTTTAAGGTCTAAAGAGAACTAAGCTAATTCTGCCTGTTCAAGTACAGTATTGTGGAGTATTGTCCTTTGTAGTCTTGTGATAAGTCTATATAAAGAATACTTATTTTTATACTACAGCTTGTGTGTGGTCCCTCAGTAGTGTTGTCACTTGATTACTGAATGTGTTCACAAATGCTTTGCACACTGCCTCTGAGATAAGCCTGTCTGCTCATGCCAAGCTACCAAGGGGGTGAGCAGGGGTTATTTTAGGAGTGTACCCCCTTACCCTGACTAGATGCAAGTGTCCCTATTTGGTCAAAGGTACCTACCTCTGCCAACTAGAGACCCCCAAATCTAACATGTTCCAACAGGCACGCAATCAAGTATTTTGCTTAGGATTTTACAATCACTACCCAACATGGACAGCAGTCTCTATGCGGTGACCCTCTCTGGGTGATGCCCGAGTTTTGGGAGCAATAGAGGCAGTGCTTCCATCCACCAGCATGGTTAAGTTCTGAGAGCTTGGAGACCAGGAGGGCTTCATAGGCTTTGTAGAATTCAATAATTAGGCAGTAAGGCCCAGAGTCTTGCAGTTTAGGGAGGCACAGATTGCGCTCTTTATCTCTTGTTCATTTATTGGACTGTCTAAGGTTTCCCTGTGTTCCATGGGAAAGCATGGAAATGCAACCATAAGTAAGAAATCTTGAATGTCAAACCCCCGCTGGTCAGCAACAGGGCCGTACAGAGTCCAGTAAAGGTCACAGAATGCGCAATGTATTGCTGTCTGAATGGTGGTAACCTAATTGGGTGAAAGGCAGATACAAGTAATTTGTTCAATGTCTAATGCATGTGTCAAGAGCCACTCCAACAGGTGAACTGGTTTATCCCCCTCAGCATGCATCTTAGTTTGGCATACCTTGTAGTCCAGGCAGTGCAGCAACTCAAGCAGTTGTACATGGCGGTTCTGAGGATTAGGAAAGGTAGCTTGCGCTGTGTCGCCTGTCAGACCACACTTTCAAGGCTTCCCAGCATTACTCCCACTTGTGCCAGGAAGGGCGCCTGTTGCCCCTTTGACTGCATGTATGCAATATCCACGGATCACAGCTTTCATGGCCTCTCACTCCACTACATAAATAGTGACTGTAAGCTATATAATTGGCTAGGGTCTCACAGGCTGTTTCACAAAAACTGGGTCATCAAGCACAGGAGGCTGCAAGTGCCAGGTATGCACTAGCAGAGCAGAGTTACCGCAGGCAGTGTGAAGTAGTAGTGGGTAATGATGTGATATGGTCTTGCCCAGGTACTCTGCCCCTGTAACTTTGAGCTATATGGTAGGGTGGCAAAGTATGTGGTCAAGCTGAACATGGAGGTCATGGAGCAGGGAGTAAATGAAATTGTCTCTGGTGGCTTAGTTCTGTATCCACCAGGTATCTACTAGTGACTAATGCCAGATCCATTGTGTGAAGTATGTCACAGCGCACGCCGTGGAGGAAGTAGAGAGGGAATTGCGAGGCCTATCAAGGTTGGGGTTCACCATGCAGTTACAGTCACCCCCAATAATCCATAGCAGGTGGGACCACTTTGTCAGCAGTGATGACATGCATGTCGGAAACTGGTTGTTTAATGTTAAGCAAATACAAACTGCCCAATAGTACCTAAAGCCAATCCATCTTTCGAGCACCAAATAAATATCGACCCACTAGATCTACAGCTGGCTCCATGCTATGGAAGGGTTCTGTGGGACATTTCCAAATCAACACCCCCTCAAGCAAATCTGGAGTAAGCTGTACCAACACATTTACCCTTCCAGCACTTCTGTAGCTTCTGGTTTTTCCCGTGAGCGAGATGCGTTTACTGTGGGAAATCTAATCCTTGCTGCCTAATATATTGGGGTACAGCTTGACACTTTCTGGCAGTGCTCAGGCCATGAACATTCCAGGTCTAAAACAAAACTTTACCCATGGTGAGTCTTCAGAGGGCAGAGGGACGCAAGCTGAAAGTGCAAGTCACAGACTCCATAGGCCATGTCAGCAAATCCCAACCATGGCACTGTGTGTTCAGGAGGGGAAGCTCAACTTTAACAATTATTTGCCTTCCACAACTCCCAACTCCACAGTGCCTCAGCAGCATCTGTCTGCCAAAACCATCAAAAAAGTATTTTAGGTAAGTGGATCATGTGCAATGGTTTTCCATGAGCCACAGGAGTCACAAAGTGGGTGTGGGGCATTATCTCAGTGGCCCATCCAGAGCTCCCAGCTTGCAATCGATTCAAAATAAAGAGGGGGGGACCCGACTGTAGTGGAGAACTACCCTGCCCCTCCAACAGGTGGGAAAAAGAAGGGAGGCTTTTACATTGGCTGGGGCTAGATCTAGTCACCTGCAGTTTGAGACGTGATCACCGAGAGCGGAAGGGAGGATCTGCTGTGCTGTGTGAGCGCTGATTGGCCTTCAGATAAAGTGTCGCCTCCTCCTTCAGGGGGACTAGCATTGTACTGATCCTGGAAGTGGGCCTCTGCCACAAGCACTGACATCCACTCAAGCTGTGACTGCATCATTGTGGGAGCCCCAGGGAGAACGCCATCAGCCTGAGGCACCTTTCCTCAATGATGATGCCGGCATAGTATGGGGTGCTCCGAAGAGGATCTCTGCTTGGTGGTGTTACTCTCATCTGACATGGCTCACTGTCGCTGCTCGCCCAGTCCCACTAATTCTAAAAAAAGTAGGAGTTTCCATTTACTAGTTTTGCAAATATTTAAGATCAGGCTTCTTCACTTTGCGCTTTACATTGAGGAGTGATGCTCTCCTGTGCTGAGTCACATGGGTGTAATCCAGAAACAAAAGTATGTTAGCATTTTCAAAGGGAATGTGTCCCTGTCTTTGAAGTTCAGTATCATCATCAATCAAGGCGGGGTACTTGACAATGGGCGCTTTGCATGGCACGGTGTGTACTTTCATCAACAAAGAAAGGGGATAGACCCTCTGGTACAACCTGCGCAGCGAGACAGGATTTCATGAAACCTGTGGGGTCGTCAACCTCCATCCCCACTGGGAATTCACCCAATCTGATATTTTTACACTGGGAGCATTTCTCTAGTTCATTAAGTTTGTCCTACAGCTGCTGGCTCCTTTCAGTGAGGGACCGAACCTGGCGGGAGTGGGTATCCGCTAGCAGTTGCAGCTCTTTAATAATCGCCTCAGTGCTCTTTAACCTTTCCGACAGTTTCCTTTCCTCTTCTTGTATAATAAACCCACATTTTGTATAGCGCACAATCACCCGTTAGGGTCTCTAGGCGCTGGGGGCCGTCGGGAAGATTAAGCAAGCTATTGCCCAGAGTCACATGGTGCTGGGCTAACCTGCCGCCGGAGCCGGGGATCGAACCCTGATCCCCAGTTTCCAGCGTCAGTCGCCCTGGCCGCGGCGCCACACCTCTCCCACTTGTTGTATGAGTGCCAACTCCAGTACGGTTATGTCTACTCTGCCCCTGAGGTCGAGCTTGGTCTCCTAGAGTACTGAGGATGGCATCCAGCTTTACAGAGAGTGGTTCCTGCTTGGCCTGCAACATGGCTCTAGTGACCACTGAGGCTAGCACAATGTCCTTGAGTGGGTTCCCAGTATCCTCCGTGTCCATAGGAGCCTTACTAAGTTTGGGGCACACCATCCCCACACTCCTGTCTCAGGCGAATGCAGCAGTCACCAAAGCACATGCAGGGAGGAGTGAGGATGTCTTGGCTGTGCAGGTGGTGCTTCAATTAGGCCCTTCATCCCCCCAGTGCTATGTATCAAGCTCTGAGCTACTGCGGAGGCATGAGCAGCCACACTCTTTCCAAGGGCAGAGGTTCTGTAGATGTCTGCCCTAAAGGTCCATCAGCCACAGGAGGTGACACCATCCGTCAGTGCCAGTAGGTGACGCAGGCATTCAGGTTAGGCCTGGCCGGCGCTAGAATACCTCCACGGCCGCCAGCCCAAGCCCCTTCTGGGCCTACGATATGTTGGAGGGCGGCCTCTCCCGAAACATGCATCCCAATATGTCGATCCAAATCTGAACATGTTAAAATTTAGAAAAGCACTGAACACTTGGCTATATTTATATTTACGCCTGTCTTCTACAGTTGTGTTTACTACAGTAGCACTGTGATACCTTAATGTTAACAATGCCCTTTACAAGAACTCATTGAATGTAATGTATGAGTATAAAATGCATACCAATAACTTTGCGAAATTAGCTTCTTTTTCTGGAGTATGCCATCCAGATTAGTTAATTGTGTACCAAGGGTCATAAGGGAGAATGAAAATGTAATATAGATGTATTAGAATTCTTATATATTGTACTAAAAGAGTGAACAATCTATTTGTCTGTAAATATATGACTCTGCCTCGTATAAGGACTTGGATTAAAGAATTAATTTTAAAGTGCTTATTCTCTTGTCCCACGCACACCCATAACAAGGAAGAACATTTAGTTTGTTGTAATTCTGTTGGAGATAAAAATTGTAATTGGGAACTAAGCAGCTCTCTTAACAGTACAATCAACTTTCTTTAGTTGCATTTATATGAAACCATAACAGATAAAACAATTCATGATAATAACTTATAGCAATGAAAAAATCCTCAATAAACCAATTTTTTTCTGTAAAATGTACAATTTATGCTTAAATAAAATCAGCTGTTTAACATAACTAATCATTCCTCAATTTAACAGTGCCAGCTAAAACACATGCCATATGACAGCAGGTGCGCTGCTCTAAAAGCATTTGTAAGTGCAACAAGGCATATTCAACCTGTATAAAGTGCTTTTCTTTTAACAATGGAATAATATATTTTTCTCAATTTCACATACAAATAGCGAATCATTTTAAAGTGCATAGTTTCCTGTTTCGAAACCAGTTCACAATTATCGAGTTCAGGGAAACAATCCTCATCGAATCCCTCAGGGACCGCCAACAAGTGATGTATCATATTAAGTCTTAACCTGGTCAATAAAAAACAATGATGAGAAGACAGTCCAAGATTTAAATAAGGTTCAAAAGTTGGTGAGGTTAACAACATAACGTGTGATCTAACAGATGATTTAGTCAACTTCGTACTTTCCCTTGTGGATAAATCCATTAAAGCTTTTCCTATCCAGAGCAAGTCGAAATAAAGTAAAAGAAACTCTTAGGTAAAGTCTGGGAGAGACTTTATTCAGCAACCCCAACCATCGTCAAGATGGGCAAACTGACAAACTTAGAATTCCCCGGGGCCGTGGTTCCACGCTAGAACATAGAACGTGGAGCAAGGCCATACCACACTTCTTCTTTCTTACATTTGAAATACATTTTTTTTACAAGAATATAAAAACAAGAAACTTAACATAGACCTTCTTCACTTTCAAATACACAAAAGAAAGGAAAACAGTAAATAAGTAATGCACAATAAACTCAGAATTAATTTCTCACAAAATCATTTGAATAACTTGGGCTTTTGCAGGTTCTAACACTCTTGCGAGTAGGCTCACATTCCAAACGAGAAGAGACTCCGTAAAAGACTCCGAATGACAAATGTTGTCGTTGTTTGGCCTAACATGAACAACACGACTGTGGTTCCAGATGATTCCATCATTGGTTTTGACTGCATTTTTTAACAGATTAACCACACTCTTAACAGAAGTTAATTTGGACCAGTTTTGACAGCCAATAAGAGCTTTGACTTTGACTTCATCACCAACATTGAACTTAACAACCTCACAAGATACGTGAGCATCAAAATAAAGTTTCCTTTTTTGTTGATGAGCTAATTCTTTGTCCCTCCATTCACCAATACCATTGTCCTTGAGACCTTTATCCAAAATCATCCACCCTGGACACAAAATGGTATTAGGAAATCTTCCTTTGAATAATTCAAAAGGTGTCTTCCCTGTTGAAGAGTGAGGTGTAAATCTGTAAGCAGAATTGCGATTTTGTAATTCATCCCTCCAGTTTAAACTGTTTACTCTCGCCTGTTGTATGCTTTCCTTCAAAGTTTTATTCAACCTCTCAATGGCACCATTAAACTCTGGATGATGAAGTGAAATTTTCTTGTGTTCAATGCCACACTTCATCAAATAATCCTTCATTTCACGTGAACAAAATTGTGGCCCATTGTCCGATAGTAATGAACAAGGAAAGCTTTTACGCTTGAAGATAGAATCCAAAAACGTAATTATACATTGTGTTTTGATGTCCCTCACAGAACTCACTTCAATCCACCAAGAAGATAAATCTAACAACACAATCAAATAAGGAGTCTGCTGTTCACCATGAAGAGAACCATCAATGTCTATGGCTACTTCATCTCAGGGACACATGGGCAATCTCCTACAAACCATGGGTGGTTGTCTGGGCTTTAGACTTTTGTCGCTCAGAGAGCAAGGAACACAATCACACACCGCACGTTCCACCATGAGATCTAAACCAGGCCATCAGAAATCTTGTCTAATGCGTTCTTTGGTTTTAGAAATACCCATGTGTCCTTCATGAGTCATCTGGACAATGTTGTTCCGTAAACTCTCAGGTGGAAGAAGCCTGGTACCTAATGTTAAAATGCCATTAACAATAGCTAGTTCATTAGACACTAACGACCAGGGCTTCTCAAGTTTGTTTTCTTTGTCTTGTGACAACAACTCTGTTACACCCAACATTTCCGGATCTTTCTTTAATTCTTCCTTCCACTCAACTTCTTTTATCACTCCTAAATTGATGTCACACACTTGTACATCAAACTCATCTTCAGTCCTTCCTCACAAGAGAGATCGGTTGACTCCACAGTGTCCACTAAACACGAGAGGCAGTCAGTAGACACATTTGAACTCCCAGGAATATATTCAAATAAAAAGTATACTCCTGCAACGATATAACCCACCTCCTTATTCTAGAGGAGATTGCCCAAAAAATGGCAAGAGCATCTTTTTCAATGACTGAGTAATTTAGCTCAGCACCCTTCAGACATCTGGAAGCACATGGAACCAACTGATCATGCCCATCTCTCACCTGAAACATAAGATCACCCAAACCTTTTTTGCTTGCATCAGTTATGATATATGTCACTTCACCTGGTTTAAATGCCTGTAAATTAGGGGCATTCTTGAGATCCATCTTAACACCTAAAAACTCTTCCTAACACGCTCCATCCCACACAAACTCTGCGTTCTTGCAGACTATACTCCTGAGATGCACTGTTTTATCTGCAAAACTTCTAATGAATTTGCTATAAAACGCAGCCATCCCCAAGAAGGAGGATAGCTTTGAACATGGTTCCTTCAAATTCCAGATTCTGAAAAACAGAGGCAGCTGAAACTAACCTGAAAGGCATCCTTAAGAACTTAAATGCCCCCATGGGAGTTATAAACGCAATCAATTCTTGTGAACTCTTACTGAGGGGCACCTGGTGGTATGCCAATACCAAGTCTAAGGTACTAAAATAGAAAGCGCCTTCTAAGGTCGAAACCATTTCCTTAATGTTGGGAAATTGAAACTTGTCCACCACAACCTCCTTATTGAGAGCGCGAAGATCCACACAGAGACTGAAGAAATAGAAATCTTCTAAGGGGTTCACTTAACAAGACAAATCTCATTATTAGCTTTCCGTGGTACAACTATGGGAGCCAACCACTCTGTAGCCTACACAGGCTCTATCACACCAGTAACCTGTAACTTATCAATCTCTTTCTGAACTGCCTCCTACACACTGATAGGAATACTACTCACTTTGACTGCAATATGTTTTGCACCAAGCTTGAGTGTAATCTGATGATTATAACCTTTAAAGCAACCTAAAGCGTCATTGAACAAACCCTTAAACTTCTTTACAAACTTGTTGTCAACATTCTCAATTGACTACACTTGCACAGGGGGTTTACCATTGAGGATGATACCCAAACGAGCTTGATGAGTCCAACTCAGCAAATTGTCTCCTTTCTCTGCTTACATAACGTTTAGCATCCGTAAATCTTCCATTGCATTTTACATTTTAATGGGCGTTCCACCATAGCCTGTAGGTCTTGCATCATATTTTAATAATTTAACCTTACTTGAAAAATTCTTCCTAAACTCCGCCTTGGATTTGAAAGTGCGGTGAGAGCATGAGTCAAATTTCATTTTAACTTTTACATCCTTAGGGTACACTTTACAGATTCCTAAGAAAGTTAGGAAACTAGCATCATTGGGCTACTATTACTTAAAATAGAGTTTGCCATTCACTGGGGCAGGAAGACCACTCCTAAGCTACAAGATTGGCTGTGGAGTCTGGCACACTGCAACACCAATGCTGAGATATACACCAGTCTTATGCCATCGACATCATGACCCAGGGATATTTGGGGACCACTGAGGACCTATTTTAAGACCACCAAGCAAGCCACTACTACACAGTCAAGCAATGGGATAGTACCTGAGGGAGTGGGCTGAGGGGATGCTTTCTGAGCCCTGGTACTCCTTTGCAGCACGGCATGTTCTACGTGAGTGATTGGGAAGACCAATTTCTGGGAATGGGATTGTGGGAGGAGGTGGGGGTTGTGCTGGGCTGGCCGGGGTACTGGGCTGGACCTCCTTGTCGACCGCTAAAATAATCACTACTGTGTATGTATCTGTCAGGTACGACTCGATTGGCTTGTAAAGTGATTTTTTGCAATGCAATGTGACTATTATTCTTTATCTGAAAAATAAAGTGTTAAAAAAAAAACTTTTACATCCCCCACCTTCACCCATTCAGAAGGATGTCCCACCCCACACTCATTCACTTGAAAAGAGACCTCTCTCACGTCATTCCTGCGGTCAGTTTTGCCACGAAAATGACAGTTCTTTGTGAAATGACCCTTTTTTCCACAAGAGCTACAAACTACCTTAAGAGCAGGACACTCTCTTGCATTCGCTTTGTGCCCAAATTTACCACAGCGATAACAGGTTCCCTGAAATATCATTAAGTTTCTTTTTCATAATTTGTACTTGCATTCCTATTTCCTACCTCCCTACCTTTGTTGCTGGCAGTGTCGGATTTTTGTACAGCCTGACATACAACCTCTTCCACTTTCTCTGGTTGACTAGGTGATTTTCCCACCTTACTCAACTCACTTATACATTTGAGCATATGTTCCACACGTTTACCAATAATCATCACCTTGTCTAAAGGCGGCTCATCTTTTAACCAAAGCTCTTCCCTTATCTTATCACTGCTACACCTTAAAACAAATTGATCTTGTATTCTCTCTTCCACAAGTTCCCCAAATTTGCAGCTGGAAGCTAACTTTCGTAGAGCAGTCACAAATTCCTCCACAGTTTCTTCTTTTCCTTGTTCTCTCAAACCAAAGTAATCGCTCCATGATGGTGTTTACTTTGGGCAGATAATGTAAATCTAATTGTTTGATTCAAATCTAATATTCATTCAACCCAGTGGTAGAAGTGGGCGGGATCGGAAGGGCACGGCGTGCCCCTACTTTAAAAAATTATTTCAGTCCGTTCCCCTACTTCTTTGTATTAAAACAGCGTCCCGGGACTGCAGGAATAGCCATACTTTAAAATGACATCTTTATTTTTCAGCCAGTGTGGTGCACCGTGCACATCGAGGAAGGCCTCTGCAGTGTCCCCGGCCTCATCCCTGATCCCCCTGACTCTGGGGGCCTCAAAGAGACACTGAAAGAGCCATCAGTCTTACAGTGGCGTAACGAAACTTGAGGGGGCCCCCCTGCAAAGTACATGGAGAGGGGCCCCCTCCGAACTCACTCAGGAGCTCTCAAGACAGAGTATTGTCCTGAAGGGGCCCTCAGGAGCTCGGGCCCATCTGCACTGCGGGAGCTGTGGGGGCCTTTGTTACGCCACTGCAGAAGTCTCTGGCCTTTGGCAGAGCACCAGTTCCATGTCAATTATTTGCAGCTTTGTGCAATCTGGCTGGGTCTGAAAGCGTTCCTTATGACCATCGGGGGAGGCCGGTGCAGGTCCTCAGAGACAACATGACCGCCATGTGTTTTTGCAACATGCTAAGAGAAGTGGGGTCGAGTATTCTGTGCCATGAGGCTTTGCACGTTTGGAGATGGCTGGACTAGCACCAGTTCTTTCTTTGCACCAATAACCTGAAAAGGTCCCTGAATGCCAGAACTGAGCAGATGTTGGCTGGTCAAACATGAGCGGTATCTCCCTCTGGAGGCAGAAATAGGCACCATCGAACAGGTGGGTTGTAAGGGGATGACAGGCCTGGTTAGATCTGTTTGCCGCCATCAAGAACACATCATGTTAGGATGTGTGAGGTATGTCTTCAAGAACACCATAAAATGAAAAACAAATACACACTGAAAAGCACAGAGCTTTATGTTCAAAGTAGATGTCTCCCTTTATCCAGGACACTTTTAGAATGGCATCACCTGATCACAGTTAGTGTCTGGTGTCACATACGGCCCCAACAGTGCACAGTGAATGGAGAGAACAGGTGGGGAATAGGGTTGGCAACTTTCACATAAAAAAATATAGTACCCATTTGTATTCATGCAGCTGTTTATTCTGGTTAGGGTCAAGCGCTGCTCGGTGAAAAGAAATTCTCAGTATTATTTTGCACCATGGCAATTATCCATCTAATTGCTTCAATAATCATTTATAAATTAGTTAGACTGCTTCCATTTTTTTGTAACCTTTTTTTCTCCATTTGATTGTTGTTTAAGGTTTATATTTCAAATGAAAAATACCTCCTTACACTAGTTTTCCCATTTTTTTTTATTGACATAGAAAAAAAACATGGCCAGGTGAGAAACCTAGCGAGGAGAGTGTGTTGAGTAACACAGATGTGTCAGATACTTAGGTCTCTTTGTGGGTGCCACTGCACTGAGTTTGATGTCCCGCCTGAGTGACAGTGCTTTAGAATGAATTCCAAGAGGTCGTACGCTTTTCGCTGTGACATGCACTCTGAAGGCTGGCTGCATACGCACTCTGCATATCAGATTTTCTTATGGGCCCAGGTCAACAATATTGTAGGCAGGCCTTTCGTAAGAGAAGTACCTGACTTTCAAAGTTTACCAATATTTAATGTAGGGGAAAAGAGACCCCAGTTCCGGTTACTGGCACCGTTAGCTGTCTCATCATAAAGATGGAAGTCTGGTTTCTAGCATCTATAAATAAATATGTTGCATCACGAGTACGGGGTTGGGCCTCTAAAAAGCGCGAGGCCTGGGGAAGATGGGCCTAAACTCACATGTGTATTTACTTAGCTGACTGCGCGTGAAAGGGCGCTGCTGCGACGCTCCTGATCCACGTGAGACAGCAGACTGTCAGCAGTGCTCGTCTGTCTCCTGAAATAAACTCCCATCCCCGCTTGTCCTTCGTCACAGGCGTCTCTTTAACCAAGCCATTTAACCCCTTCGATGCAGGGTGTTTTCCCCCCGCTGTGCGGTGGTGAGGGGGGCTGCGCGCGGCGCCGCTGTGCTGGTGACGAGCTGAGCTCGTCACGGCCGCACCTGTTTTTAGAACGTTCAGCACAGCAGGGTAATTACCCCCGCGTGCGAACGTTCCAATGGCCGTGACGAGCTCAGCTCGTCACCAGCACCCATGTGGTTAAGCACTGGAATGGGCGAGAGGAGAAAAACCGAAAATGGTAACATCGTGACCATGAAACGTTAAGGAGATCATAAAAGTTAACTTTCAGAAGTCCTTAAAATGGTTGCATACAAAGAAAGCCCAGCTAGTCTGCCTGTGAGCTCTACAAATGGAAATGCTTTTGATATGGTGTAAATTATTTAGAGGACATTCTAAGTTGAGCCCCAGGTCAGTAGAAATCTTCCCTATCCCAACCTTTTCCACAAAGCCCTCTTGACTAAAAGGCAGCAGAAGGGTCCTCTAGGCTAGATTGGCCCATCTCAAATACCAGAGAACTGTGGCGAAGCCCATCGCGGCCTGTACTATCTCCTGGAACATCAGGTACATAAAGTTCAACATCCCCTACTCCTCTCTCAGCAGGACACGCCTCTCACAGGGCACCCTACAGCTCTCCCAGCACTCCCTGCCTCTCCTAAATCTACCTTCAGCTCTCCTGTTCCCGAGTGCACCCTGCTTGAGAAGCTCTCCCTGACCTCAGCCTGCCTGGTCAGCACTCTTTGTCCACCTATGGCACGTGCAGCCTGGATCACGGCCAGGCGGGGATGGCCTGGGACCCAGAGTACTTGGCTGTGCCCTTACCTGGAGCTCTAAGCGTCTAGGTGAGCTAAGCCCAGTTTTGACAGTCGAACATGGCCAGGCCTGGGCCTGCCAGAGTCTAGCTGTGGTCTGGCCTGAGTTTGACAAGAGACGTTTTAAGGTATGCAGAGTGGGTTATTGCCCAGGACACCACCTTGCAAGGGCCCTGGTAAAGTGAATGGGACAGTCGAAGTTCCTACCTTTATAACTCTGCTCATTAAAATCAGCGTATTTTTCTAATCAAACAGCTGAGCATGCATAACGGAAGCTTGGCACCAGATTTACTGATGGCTCATGCTGGGGCAAATTCGTGCAAAGTGATGCAAAGCAGTGCAAAATCTTGCAAGGGGCATTTACTTTCTAGCATACAAAATTATTTTGTGCTGGAATGGTGCCTAAGTATAACTGGTGCTTTATGCTGCTTTGCACCATTTTGCATCAACTGGGTGTTAGTTGGGTGTAACTTGGATGGATTAGTGCCACCCTGTCTACTACACTCATCTCTCCTTATACCCAGTAGAACTCACTCAACTTCATCTTCCTTTAACACTTTCTCATGACCTCGCCCCTCTCTCTATCACATTCTGTGGCTACCTGTATAGCTGTGACTCCTGGCCCCCTCTCTCTACCTCAGTTTTCTCTACCTCATCGCTCTTGCTGTACCTCATTAGTCTTTTTCCATCTGAACACAGTATCTCTTCTCCATCTACTTCACTCTTCACATAACCTCATCTCAGTCTTTATCCCACCTCTCTATTTCTCTCTTAATGCCTCTCCTACCGTACCGCAACCCCTTTTCTCTATCATCAACTCCTATCTCTTTCTCTCTCTCACACTCTCTCTGGACACCTTTCTCCAATTCAACTCACCCCCTTCCACCTCAGCAATCTCATCCTCTTTCTTTATAGATCTCCACCTCGCCATCTCTTTGTCTCACAACTCTCTACTTTTGTACAAATCTCACCTCTTTCTCTGTTTCACTTATGCCTCTCAACTTCCTCTTTTTGTTCCAAAGCAGATACCTCGTTCTACCCTTTATCCTTCTCTCTACCTTTTGTCTTCCCTACTACTCTTTACCCCACCCACCTGTTTATATTTCTTTTCAGTTGTTCTCTACTTTCCTTCCGTTTTTCATCCAGTCTCTCTGTTTTCATGTACATCTCACTGCCTTTACCTCCCGCTAATTCACCTATTTTCCTCCATCGTCTCTTTCTCACCCCTGGAGTACTGCACTTCTCTGTCTCTATTTCCTCTCCCTATCTTTATCTATTTCTACTATACTCTCTTAAAACCCTGCCTATTTCTTCACCTCTCTTTCTCTACCTACATCTTCCTCTTTCTGCCATTCCTTATCTTAGCTTCTGGCTGCCTCACCTTTCTCTATTTACTTTTTTTCTGTTCCTACCCCGTATCTTTTCTTTCTACATCATCTCTAACTCTATTCCCTTCTCCTGCTTCACATCTCTCCCTAGACCTCTTTTCAATGTTTGTGTTTATCCTGCCTTGTCCCATTTCTCTTACTCAGCGGGGTCACAGTTAAATGTCTAGCAAGAGAAGTGTACACATATGAAGAGGAAGGGACAAGGCAGGGGGAAATAATGTAGGAAAAAAAGTTATTACATTTTAAGCTGTGACATGGTCAAAATCCTCAGATCAGCACTTTGATCTTCACTGTTGCAGGAAGAACGGCAATAGTGAAGGGGTGGAATATTTGTGATTACAAATATGCTCCAACTAAAGCTACAATTTCAAGCACCACGTGCATATATATTGACCCGGGCACTACAAATCCATCAGCTGTTCCTGTGTATGAAATGGCTGAGCTGGCCTCAGCCCGGACTGTGACAGGGCCTGGCCTGAGGCTGATAAAGACTTCTAGGTGGGATCAGCCTAGCTATAACAGAATATAGCTGCAGCCTAACAAAGTCTGGCCTCTGAATTTGCCGATTTCAGGGCTGGGGGTTAGTGCATAATCTAGCTGGTCGGGCCTGGCCTAGCTCGAGCTGATGGGGCCTGGCCTAGCTCGGTGAGCTTCAGGTCGGGTTGTGGGGAACTCCATTTTATTTTTTTATTTTTTTATTTAGCGCGAATTCGACCCGAATGTATATGGGTGCTTTACATGAGCACCAGTTGCATTCAGGTACATTTATTTTTCAGGCACGAGGGAGATTTATCACTACTTTGGTCTCATTGTCCAGCAAGATGACTCCACTTATTTGCCGAAGAGCGCAGCAAATTGCCTTTAAATGCTCTTCCTCTCATGGGCTGTGTGAGATGTGGACTCTAGCAGTAAATACTTCATGGTTCTTCCATTTCATAACTTTAGATTCCCTCGCTGATATGTTTAGTACAATATTGTCTGTGCGATTATTTGTACTGCAGCAGTTTCTAAACATTTGAGGCCTCAGTTGAGTCTCAGCGCAAGTGCAAATAGCAGGCAAAATAAATGCCTGACCCCACCTTTTCAGAAGTGCTGGTTAAGGATGAAGCCTCGAGTAAGGCCTGCTCTGCTTTAGGCACAGTGATACCACAAGCTTGAAGATCAGCCTGGCATGTGCAGCCAAAATAAGTAAATGGAAGTCCAAAGAGAAGAAAAACTGTCAGCGCCGGTTATGCCCCATTTTATTTCTGCAAAAGTGAAATATGAGCCCCTAAACAAGATGATCACATTGCACAAATGTGATAACCCATGATATTAGTATGATGGTACAAATGATCATACTCTGCCAAAGTTTTACAAAGGATGGCTGAGTGCGCCAAGGTCCTGTGTATGAAATGGCCGAGCTGGCCTCAGCCCGGACTGTGACAGAACCAAAACTCCATTTTATTGGTTTTTGTTTTTTATTTAGCGCGAATTCAACAAGAATGTATCAGGGCGCTTTACATGAGCACCAGTTGCATTACAGGCACATTTATTTTTCAGGCACCCTCTCGCCAAGTTTTCAACCTGGTTTCCCAGCTTCATGGCCGGCTGCTCTGGCCATTTTGCCACATCCTAGTCTGGACTGCTGCAGGGTCACAAATGAAACCCAGGTCAAACAGGATTACTTTAGAAGCCATCCCAGATTCATTGGATGATCATTCAACTACACTAGAAGTCATTTTCACATCATCAGACATCATCAAGCTCTTGAAGTCATCAGCAGAGCTGAGAAAAGTGAGCCTGATGATTTGAGGATGATTTGAAAATGAGTATCTGATGACGCCAAAAAATGTGATTATTCCTGATGAACAGAGGATAAGCAGTTGATGACTTCTCAAGATGAGATGCTTCCTGATGATTTGAGGATGCTTTAAAGATGACTATCTCTTTACTTCATAGGCACTCACAACATTAAACTGGGCCTGGTTTTTTGAGGAGGGCTTGCTTATTACTTTCTCTGAAATGGTTTAATTTTTGTTACAAAAAATAAAGCCTTATAGATAATTGCAGAATTATTTGTTTATTAGTGAACAACGAATACTGTTTAGATATTTCACAAGTATTCATTTCCATACAAATAAATGGTGCTTCATACTAATAGGTTCTTCACACACCAGTAAGTAGAGTGTAGCATGCTGCCTTATTGAAAGTGGTTATTTAATATTAACATTGAACATTTATGACAAGTCACTAATGGGCAGTCTCCCTACCCTAACTTTTACTCTGATATTCTTTCTTTGCTTATCTCTACTCTTTTTTCTGTTTTATTCCGTAGCTTCATTGCTGAGTTCATTTATCATCACACAATGTTTTCTCTTCTGGAATGAGGTCTTTTGAAGCTTCAAAAGGAATAAAAGGGTGATAAGCATCTGGCCTCACAGCGCTATTTCTTTAGTCCAAATGCTGTACTTTTGCACGGTATTACACAGTCGATGGCAGTTTGTTTGCAAAACTTTCTATAAGAAATAGGTGCAAATACCTAGAATTATTTTTTCCTGAGCAGGTGCAGGGGGTTTCTTTGGTTTGTTCCCAGTTAAGAAGCTGGCTCAGAAAGAACCAATTATGCTACAGAGGGACCCCAATGCTGTGGGCTAGCACCGCCTTACCCCATTGCATCAATACTTTGTTTTCCCTTAGCTGTGGGAAAAGAGAGCTCTGTGGCTTAGAGGGACACACATGTCTGATTGTCATGGTGCATTAGACTGCTGCAGGCTATTGGTAGGCTGGAATGGCATGCTACTCATAGCACACTTCCATACATCGGAAAATTGCCTGTCACTGCAGTCGCATCAAAAGGAGGCACAGGCTGCACCATGGCTGCATTGAATTCCTTTCCTCAGTCCTTGCCAATGAGCCACTCCGCGCCCAACATGTAACCCTATACTGACTCACGGCAGGCTTAGGGTTCCATACTGATAACTAATTGCCCGACAGCAGCAGAATCTCAAAGTCGGATGTTTACAATCAATCAGCAGGCAAGTGATTAGGCTCGAAATAGGAAGGGCTGGCATGAATGTATTTCCACTCAAGTAAAGAGCCCCAATATCTTTGGGACAAGTTTATGCTATATAAATAACTGGAAACACAGGGATATTGACCTCTGCCTGTCTTTTGGTACAGAAATGTCATCAGAGCGAGGCAGAATTGTTAATCGGTTTATGTTTTAAAACTTTCACTTTTAAAAGATAATAAATAATACGATTCACTAAGGTAAATCTATTCAGCCTCTAAAAAAATACATTCACTTGAACTATATGACACAATATTTTATTATATCATGATATTTCTTGTCTGCTAACATACAATTAAAGATCGCAGAGAAGCACTGCTGAAGAGGCCGGAGGTGAGGATGCAGTTGAAGAAGCGGGTGCTCTTTACAGCCTGCCAGCACTCTGCTGCATTAATGAATTCTGCCACAGCCTCAGCAGTGTGTGTGCAGACCTTGCAGCAAGCGAAAGTCGCTCCCGGTAAGTACTACTATTACGGTGTGCTGACCGCGTGTGTAGGCAGTGGCCACAGTAAGTTCCATTCATAATTCTAATATCAGACTGATTGACATGTCTGCTGACTCATCCTAAGACTCGTGCCGTGGTGTGCTGGGCTCAGCTGACTGCACTAGCAGCTGAGACCCTGCCACACCGGCTGCCTCGATCTGTGACTGACCTAGTCAGTGGCCTGCAGACTTCCGTGCACTGACAGAACTGTTGGGGGGACGCACCTTCTTCTTTCATTCATTTTACGGCACCTTCCGCCATAGCATCGCACTGTGCGTCAGTTTCTGTCTCACCTCACTGGACCGATCTGTGCAGTTTAAGAAGCGTTCTTCAGTGTACACTGTACACGTTTGTTGCGCATGACTGTCCCACACTCCGTACCCTTTGCAGTCATGCGCTTCTGGCCCCCCGCACTCCCCTTGCTATTAATCCTCGGGAGACGGCACACAAACTAACGCCATTAAAACCTTATAGTGTCTAATGAGAAACAATTAGGTAGCAGAAGCACTCGGATTGGTTTGGGGACAGTGTGGCCGTCGGCGCTGATAAGTTTCATTTTAGCGCATCGCTGCTCAAGGATATTTAGAATGTGCACTACCATGACGATGGAATCTGTCTGTCTCGCAGCCTAACTATTGATCTAACAATGTCTCTGTCTGTAAATCAGTCTCTTTCTATGTCTCCTCATTAATCCATCTCTGCCCATTATTGCCCGTCGATCTGTCAGTCCCGATTGTGTAATAAGGTAAACACAACTACAAGTCCCAGAATGCAATGTTGAAGTGCCTTGTTATGCACTTCCGTTGGCGCCGGAAGTGATGTCATGTCGGAGCGTCGGGCACTCGTTGGGTCAACACGCATGGGTCAGCAAGATATTTACAAAGTGGACATGGCGCCTGTTCAACCTCTTCCTCTAGATTATTGCAGATGCCTTCAGTGCTTCTCGACCATTTGCATGTTTGTGTGGGAGAAACCTTTATCGGGACAGGAGTAAGATCGAATTACTGCTTCACAGGTAATTGAGGGACATGTGTTTTTGATGGTTCAGGAAGGTTTCGCTTTGTTTAAATCAGCCCTCTAATGAACAAGCATTGGCATAGCCAATAGGTCTCGCCTTTGGGACCTTATAACTATTTCTTTATGGCTAAACCCTTATAAGGTCCCAAAGGCGAGACCTATTGGCTATGCCAATGCTTCTTTTAATTCCGGGTGCTTTTTTATTGTGAATGGTTGCCATGCTTTTTAATTAATCGTGGAAATTGAAATAACGTTAAACTTACAAACTTCTGAGCTTGGTATTTTTTTGTTTTGATCTCACATTCATTTTTTCCAATTACATTCTTTTTCATCTCTATGCGTGGAATTGTTCTGGTAATACATTATTTTTCATGTTGTAAGCAATGCTCCAGGTGTCATTACAGTTTGGCCTGAGAATGGGCTTGGTGGCCTCTGAATTAATGGGACCCTTAATTCGTATAAATGTAATTGATGAGTAATCTAGTGAATACTTGCTTTTACGATTTTATAACGCTGCAATTTGAACTCTCGTTGAATTCCGTGCTTTTAATTTACTTTCCATCACATTCATAGATGCTTGCTCAATTTCTTCTGAAAGCTGCTGTAAAAGGCACTGTTTGGTGTCACCATTCTAAGATTTTATTGGAGCGGAGCCAACTTCGGGGTGTGTAAGGGGTATAATTTGCCTTCCCCAGCTATAAGCGAGAGCTGGTCCCACACACACAGGGCCTCAAGCTTGGTCGGGGTTGGGTGGAGGAGGCCTTAGGAGGAGCAGAGTGGGTTGTTAGGGCGGGGGATAATGCAGGACTCTCCTCTGGGAAGGGGTTAAGGGTGCATCAAAGGTAGTGAGTTCGATGGGATACCACTCCCCGATACCAGCAGTCTATGAGGGTCCCTCTCAGGCCCTTGCAGCACCTGGAGTAGCAAGAAGGACTGCTGTGATGCCCCCTTTGTACCTCAAACTGTGAAAGCTTCTGTGTATTTAAGGTTCTGCACGTTCTAAAAATGTACAAAAGTAGTGAACTGGATTACTTTTTAAATACACACAACCCTAACACTACAGCAAACAACGAAGTATCCTTTGTAGCTCAAACCGGATTGGAATATATCCTAAGAGACCTGGCAGCACTGCATGTGAACACGAGGCTTGATTGCCTTCGCTTTGGAAAACTGCAGCCCAGGGACCTCTTAGGCACGCTGGTTTCAGATTTTGTCCTATGAAGATGCAACGCACATCCCTCCAGAGGAAGCTTGGCCTCATTGTAACAGGTGTATTTTCAATGCACTGCATGGATTGTACCAAAGCTCACAAGAGCTGAAACTAGTTGTAGCACAAAATATACAGAGGCATAAATTATCGGTGGTGCACATGGTGCATCTGCACCAGGGCCTAGAGGTTGTGGGGGGAGGGCTGCCTATCGTGCACTGGTTGCTACAAAGTCAAATGTCCCCAGTGCTACTGATGACACAGAAGACAAGGGTGTAGCTACCAGTTGTGCAGACTGCGCTGTGGTACCAAGGCCTAGCGGGGTGTGTGTGTGTGGGGAGGGGGGGGGGGAGGGGCTACCCAGTACTTGTTGCAGATAGACTACAGGCCACTTGCTCTGAATGACAAACACTTGACCTGCACTATATTCAGTCTTGGGGTGGAAAAGTGAAAGGGTTAGGGAGGACAAAACCGAGGATAATCAAGAAATAGACCGATTCAAAGAGAAAGGAAAACATGAAAGGAAAGGAAATGGTGAAAGAAAAAAAGGAGGGCAATAAGTAACAGAAAGGGAGGACACAAGGGTTAGCAAAAAAGGAGAAGGAAGAGAAAGGGCCCACAAATAATGAGGTCAGAGAGAGAGCAAGAGGAAGAAGATGGAAAATGGAGAGCGAAGCAAATAAAAGATAGATAAAAAAGTACCAAAATACACATACAACAATAGGTGAGTAGGAGAATGAGAACAGGTAGATTAAGAGGAAGTTGGCGCGAGAAAGGTATGATGCACGTTGAAGACTGAGAATATAGGCGGCTTAGGGTGGAGAGTAAAAGGAAAAAGAAAAGAATGGATTTAAGGGGAGCGAGGAAAGAAAGTGAGAGAAGGCAATAAGGATAAATGTGAATCTGGAGAAAAATAGAGGAATGCATAGGCAGCTGAAAGGGTGAAAAGATAATGCGAGAGGACTGAAGATAGGGAAGAGGAAATGGCAAACAGAATTACTTGGAGACTCGACCCTAACATTAGTGCAGCAGGTACAGTGACACCAGGGTCCAAGGATGTGATGGGCCTTTTGCACCCAAATTATGTCACACAGCTCTACCTATGCACCTCAGTCCTGGCCTGCAGCAACCACCCCCACACACAGCTCTACCGATGCACCTCAGTCCTGGCCTGCAGCACTCTATCTATCGCCCCTCACTCTATCTATCTATCGCCCCTCACTCTCTCTATCTATCGCCCCTCACTCTATCTATCTATCGCCCCTCACTCTATCTATCTATCGCCCCTCACTCTATCTATCGCCCCATACTCTCTCTATCGCCCCTCACTCTCTCTATCTATCGCCCCTCACTCTCTCTATCTATCGCCCCTCACTCTCTCTATCTATCGCCCCTCACTCTCTCTATCTATCGCCCCTCACTCTCTCTATCGCCCCTCACTCTCTCTATCTATCGCCCCTCACTCTCTCTATCTATCGCCCCTCACTCTCTCTATCTATCGCCCCTCACTATCTATCGCCCCTCACTCTATCTATCTATCGCCCCTCACTCTCTCTATCTATCGCCCCTCACTCTCTCTATCTATCGCCCCTCACTCTATCCATCTATCGCCCCTCACTCTATCCATCTATCGCCCCTCACTCTATCCATCTATCGCCCCTCACTCTATCTATCGCCCCATACTCTCTCTATCGCCCCTCACTCTCTCTATCTATCGCCCCTCACTCTCTCTATCTATCGCCCCTCACTCTATCTATCGCCCCTCACTCTATCCATCTATCGCCCCATACTCTCTCTATCGCCCCTCACTCTCTCTATCTATCGCCCCTCACTCTCTCTATCTATCGCCCCTCACTCTCTCTATCTATCGCCCCTCACTCTATCTATCTATCGCCCCTCACTCTATCTATCTATCGCCCTCACTTATCTATCGCCCTCTCTCTATCGCCATCACTCTATCTATGTATCGATTGCCCTCACTCTATCTATCTGTCTATATGTATATCGCCCTCACTCGATCTATCTATCTATCCCCCTCACTCGATCTATCTATCCCCCTCACTCGATCTATCTATCACCCTCACTCGATCTATCTATCACCCTCACTCGATCTATCTATCACCCTCACTCGATCTATCTCTCATTCGATCTATCTATCGCCCTCACTCGATCTATCGCCCTCACTCGATCTATCTATCGCATCACCACAGCATCACTCAGCACCACCAGAGCATCACTCAGGGGCACCACAACATCACTTTGCGCTACCACAGCATCACTGAACCCCACAGCATCACTCAGCTTCACCACAGCATCAATCTGTGCAATCATTCAACAACAACTGGTTCAAATATGTTCTCTCAATGTTTCAAGCTGTATTACAAATGTCACAAAAAGATGTTAATATTTCACTTCTGTTGTATTTTCGTCACAATAAAATACACTGAACATAATCTTCACAAAAGTTATTTACAAAAGTTTAAGCTATTGCCATTAGAAATTACAATAGCCTTTATTAAAGTATTAATTATAAATTAAAAAAAAGCTTTTGTTATTTGTAATATCAATACATCTAAGTCCCGTAAATACAACGCATATTGCATTGCAAATGCTATAGGTGTCCCATTTGCAAAAGTTAAAACTATTGGCATTGTAAATGACAAAGCTATTAATTTCGCTATTTTCAAAACCAACACATAAATACAAAATGTGTCATTTACAATACCAATAGCTCAAACTTTCCTAATGTGCCACTTATTGCATTGTAAATGCTTGTTTTTGTTAGGCAGGGTGAGATTAAGTGATTTGCCCAGAATCACAGGATGTTGAGAGTCTTGCCGAGACTCGAACCCGGTTCCCCAGTTTCAAGATCGACCGCTCTAGCCGTAAGGCTACATCCTCTAAGTCTAAGGATATATTATGTAGTGGTGATAACGATTATTTTGTTTGCATATATAAATAAATGAATGTTGATAACTGCAGCCTGTCCTAATAAAGGAGCCTTTTATTGCTATAACACGCTTGTGGTTGGCTCTTTATTGCACGAGGAGTATAGTTCCGGCACAAACCAAGGCGCCAGAGCAGAAAACGATTTGGGCCAGATAAGGCTCAACATCCTGCTCTCCCACCACTAGAACCTGCACTTCTTTGTTTGGGCTTCCTTAAATCCTAAACATGGATTCGGGATCACTAGCGCCTAGAAGTGGGTTTAGTCTCCAGCAGCACCTCGATGCAGGTTTCCAGAGGTATAGGCAGATAGATGGGCATTTCTGCAGAAGGATGCTCGGGAGTCTTGCTGTGTAAATGAGCCTTACCTACTGTATAAACTACACCATGAATGCTCCGCATTGCACAACCTCTGGGATTGTTTAATAAGTACTGACATTCAGTGTTCCTCAAATATGTAAAGCGCTCCGACACCTTTTCCCAGAGCCAAAGCGTTACCTAAAGAATAAATAAATAGCGACCATCAAGGGACTCTGGCCTGGCTGCGCCTCCTAGTGACAGGAACTGGTTCGACCAGTCCTTCCCCGGTGAAAGGTCAGAAAGAGTGGTTGGCCGTGAGTTGCCAGAAAACAAGCAGAAGCCCCAATAAACTGCCTGTAAGCCAGATAGTGCCAGCAAGTACCTGTTGAGCTGCTTTTACCGCACATTCAAAGGCTGTACCAAAGCCAGCCAAGATAAAACCACAAGGAAAACTGGCATTATAGCAGCGACTGGCATGGAGAAGAGTCATAAAATAGAGGGAACATGCCTTCACGGCGCACGCACCATTTGTCAGCCTGAGTGATCACTTTCACGGCTGCTTTGATGTTTTCAGTGAGCCGCACAGCCACTGAGAACATCAAAGCGGCAGCGAAAGTGATCACACACACCCTGTACTGCCCCCCCTCTCTAGCCTGTTCCTTCTTCCTCCCCATTCCCTTTGTTGCTTCCCACGACCAAGACCCACGCCCTCCTTCTCTCTAGCCTGTTGTTCTCCCTCCCACTCCACCCTTTGTGTTACTTCTGCCTTCCCAACCCGGCCCTCTGTTGCTCAACCGCATCAGTGAATCAATTGAAAAAAAAACCATTGTTTATGCCATTTTGTAGGCTGGCGTATGTGGAATGCTTGCTTACACTAAGACGCAACCGTTAAGACATAATGCCATTGAAACATATATGCAGCAGCCTGAATCACAGAAACGTCTGTGTTGCAGCCTGTACCAGGCAAACATCTGTACTGCAGGCTCAACCCCTTAAACATATGTGCTGCAGTCTGCACCCTGAAACATGTGCTCAGCAACACCGATAAATGCGTCTCCCTACCTAGTGACATGTCACTACCATGACCCCCCACTAGCCTCGCTCACAAACCTCCTGTCCACAATACCTGGACTGTATCCAGGGCCACTGGAATAATGCGGAAGAGGAGGGTCAAATCATGCGGCAGGGTTGAGTAACTTATGCAGAAAGAAAAGGCAAACTGTGAAGCTTAATGGGGCACATTTTGTAACGGTATTACTTGATTATTTCGTAATTTATGAGTCGAGTCTGGGCAGTGCATGCGCTGCTCTGTGAGGCATGCTGTATTCGGGGACTGGAAGCTCCACACATTTTTAATTGGTTTGTGTCATTGTTTACTGTAAACTGTGGCTGTTCATTGGTCAATAGGCATCGTATCCCTCCCGATCTTCCCTGTTATATGTGTTGTTACTCTGTAGGCTTTAATTACTGTCTCCGAACACTAATTTCGACATGCTCTCTCCTAACTTTTTTTCTTTTTTTATAGGATGGGCTCTAGCATTGGAATTCAATAGGTCTCGCATTTGCGACAATTTAAGCTATTGGCATTGTAAATGACTGCCTTTTATTGATCTGTTTTAAAAACAACACATAAATAAAAGGCATTTTCATTTACAATGCCAATAGCTCTAACTCTCGTAAATATGAGATCTATTGCATTGCAAATGCTTGTTAATACATCCAGTCTTCTTCAGCCTCGCCTCTTCTCCCTTTCTGTGCTTCTCATACCCTTTCCGTTCATCTCCCAATTTTGCTTACTTCATCTACTTAACTGCTGTGACAAACCCCAGCAAAATCGACACAATGGTTATCATCGATGGTTTTGGGAAATCCTGCAATATATTTCTACATAATGTAAATCATTTGTATATTTTTTATAAAGTGTTTGTTTTTTATTTCGTATGGTTAATAAATATGCATTTTTGGTTGGGCTTTGCAGCGCGCAAGCGTTGCTGCAAGCAAGACCTTCTGTAATCGAAACAACTGCTTTATTCCTGGCTACAATTAGTTTATTCGAGCGTTTAACTTCTTTGCTGACTCCTGTCTTGTGTTCACAGTCAATGCCTCACCTCCTTTCCTCTTTATATCCAGCCCGTGTTAAATAAGGGAAACAAAAGAATAACAGTAGTTTTTCCACTCTCTGTGGATCCGATAAATCAGATAAGTAACTGTCCTCCTAACCAAATATAACATCATCATCCTACCATATATCTGACAGATGAGGATTCTGTGGTCAAATATATCTTTCTTCTCTCATTGTATTCTGTACAGGACGAGAGGCTGAAGAAACTCTGGCGTGAAGAAACAGAGCTAAACAAGCAGGTACCTCCAGCGAGTGAACATGGATGCGGACAGGAACTCTGAAGAAGAGATCAACGACCTGTAAAAGGAAGACCCGCGTGAAGGAGCCGTAACATGTCAGGGACGTCCAATCAAGGTACCATGAATTCCCGACTGCGGGACAACAGGACCAAGGGGGTAAGTTGACAACACAAAGGGAGTGCGGGAAATGCTAAGCAGATCTGTGACTGAACGTGAACCACGTTCTTGTCACTGACTGACAAATTTATCCACACTTGACCCCACCCAGCTCCCTGTCTGCAATAGGAGCTGGCTTGACTGACAATGGCCGCACCCTGCTCTCCTTGAGCCTTGTTCTGTCTAATGCTGGGTGTTTAGGGCCTTGGTTTTTGTGAACCAGCTTTTGCGTAATAGATTATGGTCATCTTAAGTATTACCTGTTTTAGATGTTGAAAGGAGGATGTAGAATGGCTCCTTGTTCAACGAATTTGAAATGCTTTGATAGTTATGGAACAGATAGATCACTGGTATCCTGGAAAATCTATCAATCTGCCCTGATAGTATTTCCAGAGGCATATTTGTTTGAATGAGTGTGAAGGGGCTTGGTGCCACAGCCATGCAACTGTAAAGGGACAACATTGAATCAGTCAACTGTTAAATGCCAAACGTGTCACTTCCCCAAGCTGGAAAAGAACACATAGGATATCTCTCTCCTGTCTGGATGTCTTGGACGTCTATTTCCGACCTGCACCATCACTTGGCTATGTGAAAGCCACTGCAACCGTGGCTGTGCATTGAGATTCAGTCTTACAAAAATGTTTGAACCCTTGCAGCGATATTACCTTTTTTATGCTACCTTAGCAAAAATAATAAAGTATGTCCATGTGCTAATCTATAGTGAACTCCTAGTTTTTCCAGGTTTTTCTCAGCCAGTAAGACTAAGCAACTTACAACCTGAAAAAAGAAATGGCAACTGGTGACCTGACATTATATATCCATTGTCCATGGTCTGGAACACAGAGCTGTGCCCTGTTCCTTACGATCATGAGTCCATTAAGTTATGTGGTGAGTGCCCCATTCCGCATGGCGGTGAACAATGCCATGGGGCAAACTTGCCTTATTTTGCTCTTACTAAGCATGGCCTCATGGCTCTGTTTGCACTTGTCAACTGGTATTGGAGGATTCTGTTGCCCAAGCATAACCACACTCATCCACTACTGGCACTATTTCCACTCTGATTGATTTAGGACTATGAAAATGCATGAATATACATACAGTGTTAAAATGTATGTTTGCATATGGGGTCCTGGTTCATATTATTGTACACGGGCTCCTTCACACTTAACAGCCATCTGCAAAAGAGCAATGGGGGAGGAGTTGTAACTCATTGAGAATTTGCGCAACAAATTACATGCAAATCTGGCGCTTAGCCTTGAGTTGGGATTTAATTTCAGCTCTCCCAATAATTTGATCAGTTGCCCATTTCCTAGCATTAGGTTGTAAGCTCCTATTTGGATTTCTGGTCAGTATGGTAATTTTTTAGACTGCTTTCCAAATAAGAATACTGTAATAAGTAGAGTTCCGGCTCTACATGGCTGCCTCCATTATGGTTTTGTAAATTAAATCTGGTATTGATTGCTTTCTGTTTGCAGATGAAGCGTGACAGCGTCTGGTGAACAGCGTCAGTTTCTTCACTTGGACAGGTGAGTCTTCTTTCTTTACCTCCTTCCCACCTCTTCATCAATGCCTTGCTCTCACCATTACCTCATTGACCAAGTAACTGTAATGTTAAACTTAGGAACCCTTGAAACCATATCTCATCGGGCACTCTATATGAAATAAAAGGATTGGAACATTTTATTGGCAGCCCTGTCCTATTAAAAACCTAAAATAGTGGTGTTAACATGATACTTATGTATTTTAATTTCTTTTTCCTCCAGACTCTATGAAGTCTATGTGCAGGGATGAAGGCTGGCCATCACTGGACAACAGAACTATGAGAAGGAAGCTGGCTATAATGATTTGCAATACTGGAAGAGGACTAAAGAAAACTCTGAATCTAAAAACAAAAATTGAAGTTGCTGGCTTTCATGAAGCCTTTTTGTTCTTTTTTGTATTATTCTGGCATTTTTCCCCTCTTGAACAGTGTCCTGGACTTTCTCTATGTTCTCTTGTTCAGTATCCTGGCTCCTATGAGGCCAAAGGTGTGTTTTAGATCAATAAAATTACATCTTAACACATCCCCTTTGATGCTTTTTCATTTAACCATTACTTTTTTCAGTCTTTTGCCACTGGTCACCACATTAAACAGCTTCAGCTATGCTCTGTACCTCAAAGTAAGGCAAGTCCCAGTGAGTCAGGAGTATGGGAGTAGCTGCACAAGTTGTTAATCTTATCTGAATGCAAAATATAACATTGTTGAAGCCACAACTTTTGTATGCATATGGTCTTGCTACAGCACAAAGCTAGCCAGAAGGAATCTTTCTAAGATTTATTTTGTACAGTGCACCCATCTCGCAGTAGAGTTTAAAAAATAATCTTTCCAGAGTAGGAGAATATGGATGTTATAATTGGGACCAGATTTATGGAAGTATTGTTTTTGGTTTGCTTACACTTTATAATGCGGACTTGACACACAATCTTTTCAGGATTTATAAACCAGAGAAAATTGGTATTTGTTACAACACTCATCCACATGGGAAAAGTTTTCAGGTTTTTCTAGGCATAGTATTTTTTGTACTGCAAGGGTGCCCTTCCAGTAAAAAACCTAAGCTAGACACCTTTGCACCATAGTGCAAACACATATGCATGGTGCTCGACTGCCTAATGGTGCAGTGGTGCAAGGGAGAGGGGTAGACATGGCACTTTCCTGCTCTCTCCCTGTGATGCAACGCAGCAAATTTGGGTGTTGTGCTGCGTTAAGTGACACTTTTGTAAATCTAGGCCTTACTTTAGAACTCATGGCATTGCAAATAATTCATGGTATTGTATAAAGAGGGCATATTGCATCCAAGAGGCCTGTTTTTGACAGGAAGGTTCATTGAGGAGGTGATCCTCTAAATATTTCCCTACCACCAAATCCATATTCCTAAACTAATAGTGGGACCCTGCAAGGGAATACTGGCAGTCGGCTAATGTGCTTGTAACATGGAATTTTTAAGGTGTAATCCAGCCCGTAATGATTCATTATTGATCCACAGCCACTCTAAGTTATTCATTAAATCACCTGGGAGCTATCTACACTTGGCCTGCCGTTGGTATAAAAACCGGCAAGAGTTTTTCATAGCCATCTTAAAGCCCTTATGTAGTCATTGTCTAGTAATCCACGCTCATTCTGTAGTTGTCCTAATATAATCCTAAAGAATCTATGCTCATTTTTGAGTTATCATTACATTTTATCCTTGAGTAATCCACATTCATCCTGAAATTATCATGGGGTAATTCCAGAGTAAACCACTTCCATCCTAAAGCGGTAATAGGATCATCCAGGAATAATCCACAATCATCCTTAAATTGTCTGGAGCCCATCCTGGAGTAATTCACACTCATCCTAAAGTTGTCAATTAGTATTCGTGGAGTTGTAAAAGGTAATCACTCCCTGCCAGTGGAAGTCATCAGAACACCATCCTAGGATAGTTTTTGTGATTACAGTAAGAGAGTCATCAGAACACCATCCTAGAATAGTTTTTGTGATTACAGTAAGAGTCATCACGTTTACATTTTTTCCCCTGTGGGCAGAGTTCAGGATGGTTTGGGATGACGTCCCCAGATAATTGCAGGAGAAGTCATCCAATGACTTCAGAATCACTCCAGGATGATCTTCCTTTTTGACCAGGGAAGGCAGTGAGCACATGTGCAGCAGCTATGGTGATGTTCCAGCGTGCAAGCGTCACTCGTTAAAAGGACCGGACGCCACATAGTCTGGCTCGAGCCCTTTGCTGTTCAGCCCTTACCTTGCATTCTCGGCTCCTGGGGCCCTCTCGGGCTCTTGCACGGTGGGTGACCACGGACAGTCGGGTGTTTGGGTCTCTGCGCTGGCAGGCCTCCAAGTACCTCAGATGCTCCCTTGGGACCCGTAGCCACTCCCTGTCTGCTCGTCGGGCATGCGCCGAGCGCTGCGCACCATTTAATTCATTACGAGGCTTGCCTTGCTGGCTGAGTGAGGGGGGCCCTGCCTGGACAGGTGTGCCTGGAGCACGCACCACCTCCCCCCCCCCTCCTTCCAGCAACGCGGCAGCCCGGGGGCTTGCGCACACCATTTAATTAATAAGGACTCGGAGGCCTTGCTTGATTCATTTCTTGAACCAACTAAGAGCCTTGCTTGTTAATGCTGGTTCCGCTGAGTGACGGGGCCCCTGGAGCAAGGGGGCCCCCCGCACCGCAGGGCCTGCGGGGGCCTGTGTTACGCCCCTGCAGTCTTAGCGTGGCGTAATCTGCCACCTCTGACGGCCCTGCTGCTGCCGCGATTCACCCCTCATTTAGAGAGGACGCCACTTGCAAGGAGCAAAGCAAAGTGCAGTGATTTACAGCTCATTACTGCCGAGGCTACCTGCCTGCCCCCACTTTGACCAATGCAATGGTCAATAATGTTTTTAATTAGGAGTTTTTATTTGCAGTGGAGTGCTTATTCTGCCGGTTTTTTGTTGTGTAGGTTTCCTACTTGATAAAACGTGTCAGAATGAGTGGAGTAACATTTTATTTATTAACTGTATTATAACAGTGCTAGCCTGTGTGCTGTGAAGGATGAAAAGGTGTTTTTGTTTGCGATTTAACATGCATTTTTATGAGCGATGTGGAAGGGAGGGTGAACAAAATTATGAGCATTATTTATTAAAATAATGCTTTTTTAGGTCTCCTGGCGTTTAACAGCGCGTCAGCGCTGTGTCCGCCAGGAGATCTTTTGTCACTGACTGTGCTCCCCAGGAGACAGTACTGGCCGCGCGCATTTTGTCTCCGAGGAGGCGATTAGAGCTGGCCACGCGCACGCGAACGAGCGCTGTGGCCAGCTGCTGTCTCCTGGGAAGCTCCCACACGCATGCGCATTCACACAGACACAGACACACACACGAGCACCCATGCACGCACGCACGCACATACATACATACATACATACAGAGACACACACTCTCCCATGCATACACACACACACGAGTGCGCCGAGGCCCCCCCGCCCCCCCAGCCTTCACACTCTCCCATGCATACACACACACACGAGTGCGCCGAGGCCCCCCGCCCCCCCAGCCTTTTGAAACTTACCTGGGCAATGTCGGGACTCTTCTCTGAGCACGCGGCGCCCAACCTCCTGCTAGCGCGGCCCCGGGTCTCCACACCGCTCACAGGAGCCCCGGGCCGCGAGACGCATCGACTCCGCCTGCCTCCTCTTCCGGTCTGGACGTGGCCCGCCCCCGTCACAGGCGACCGTGCCTGACTTCCGACGCTACGGGGTTCGAGTCCTGGCAACAGCTCAAACACCCTGCAGCGCCAAAGCGAGGCCAGGCGGGGTGCCGGGGGAGGGTGGGCTTAAGTACGGGGAGCCGGGCTCGGGGGAGGCCTTATTTGGGTTCAGGACAGGCCCACCTGCGAGGAGTCACGGCCTAGACGCTTCCAGTTCCGTTCATCCGGTGCACCCTGCAAGGAGGGGCACGAGGCGCCGCGATGTCCGCCTCTGAGCTCTACAGCAAGGTAAGGCCTGCACCTTTAACATGCACAGGGGGCCCGCTTGGGGTGAGGCTGGGAGGGATGGGGTGTTGTTGAAAGGGGTTAACTGTCTCGAAAGAGCACGTAGACCTTCATAGCTGCCAAGGTTTCAGATTGCTATGTGTGACGTTTTCATAATTTATGTGTAATTATGAGTGGCATTTCAGCGGTTATGAGTGATACTTTTTCGGAAGCAAAATCAAGCAATAAAGTCTGGGAAGTCATACATATCTGCAACCTGAAGCCCTACTGCCCTCCTAAACTGATCGTACTGTTAATAAGAGACGAGGACTCCGATGTGCACCCCTCTCATTGAAAGTCCACACTGTACCACTGCAAACAAAAGAACGTTTCTGCAAATGTCATCAAAGTCAGTTATTGTAGTAGGGTCAGTTAAAAAACCTGCGCAGTGTGCCTGCCACTTGCTCACCTCGAGTAGAGAAAATATCATAATGACTGCAATACTGAATGTAGCCGAGGTTCAGATTCCATTTGCCATATTTTTGTGTACCGCTTTATTTTCTTCTGCTTTACCTGATGTCTTTCTTGACTGCTCGGCCGCTTCCCGGGTGACCTCTTAGAGGACGAGGCAGGCCGCGGTGGTGCAAGAGGCGGCATGCTCGTCACCTCAGCTACCCGTACCTCATGTAATAACCACCTGCTCCTGCAGTCCCTCTGACATGACTGTAGGGCCCGCATCACCATCCAGTGACCGCTGGATCCAGGAGGCGCCAACGTTACCCCTTAAAGCACAACTCCTGGAAGCCTACTGTACACCTACCTGTTCACGAGCCACCATATTGCAGTGCTGATGTGTTTTAAAATGAAGTTAAAGTGCAAACTGGATTTGTAATGAAAGCATCTGATAACTCGCTGTGGGGGAATTAGTGGGAATTACTACAGTCAATGTTTCTGATTTTACTGCATAGGCTGCTCACCAATTCAAAGTGTGCTAAAAATTTGATGCAACGCATTGTCATACACAATGCCAATAACTCAAACTTTAATGCTGGGAGACCTATTGCATTGTAAATGCTTGTTTGTTCTTGATGTTAATATGACGTCAGGACATCTCTTCACTTCCTTGTGAAAACAAAATAATAAGTGTTGACTAGAACGGGAAGCAATTGAGTGTAGGTTTTAAGAAACTAATTGTTAGCAAAACCTCACCTGTGAATCCTAATGATAAGTAAAGTTCACTAATTATTACTATTTGGAATATAATGAGCAGAAACAGGTCCAAAAAGGTTTATGTAGATAACTATGTAACACCAAACAGGTGAGTCATACAAATAATAATACTGCAGGACCATTACATATTTCCTGGAAGATTGATTAAAAAGCATACTATTGAGCTAGTTAGCACACACACTAGTTATTACAGCGGTTAAAAACGTAAGCAATAAGGAACAACATGGTCACACAGCTATTTTGCCGACCAGAAGTGCACTGAGTAGCGGAATATAGTATTGTTATAAGAGTACAATACGTGCAGGACAATAAGCAGCTGAGACACAAATAGTAGCGTGAGATGGGTGAAGGACAATTTTACGCGAGGGTATCCATGATTTTATAAATTAAAATTAGTAACATAGTTTTGTACTTAAAACTAAAACAATTACCATTTTTAACAGTCTATTGCAATTAAAAATCAGACGAAAATCTTACACATCTCAAAAGGCAGAGATAAATGTTTTTTTCAATATAACTTCATCACATTTATGTGGAATTTATTAACAACTTAAGAGTTACCACTACACTATCATCAGCACAGGCCTGATTCACCCTAAACCCTAGGAAAGATTCCACTTGAGCAAATAAAACTCTCTTAATTTTGTCATCATTGTGCAAGCCAGAAACCATAGTTGAACGTACAGATAATTGCCAAATAGCTGGTATCACCGGGTTATAAATATGTCTAATTTGTTCACTTTTCCACAAAAGGGTATAAAATGCTAGTGGCCTTAGTCCAACATAAGGGAGTAGCAAAGGCAAAGGCCGTTGTTCAAGGGGGTCTGGATCATGTAGTGTAACCACAAATGTTGAAAAGTATCAAAACTGCCCCTCAATAATGCAAAGCTCACTCAATGTACGCGAAAATACTGAGCCTAGCTATAATAAAAATATGTACTAACTAAGGTCCAATGCTGCTTTTGAACAGTCTTAGTGGACAAAGATGATACCAAAGGGGATGATGGACAGAGCGTTTGAGCAAATCAACCACTCACCCCCAGTCAAATGATCTGGGTTTAATCCATCATCATTCTTTAGCTCACCTCGCCACCCAGGTTTATACCTGGCCATATGCAAATCAGTCTGGCCCTGTGCCTCATGGGAACAGTCCAGCCTGAACAGCCAAGCCATATCTTTCCTGGACCGAAAATAAGCATCCTGGGACCGGTTTCTGGCTAATCAGCCGTCATCAGCCGGGCTAGCTTGAATCCAGTGGCAAAGTGAGTAAGGGACCCACATCTGGGCATACCCTGCCAACTTAGGGCGAACAAAGCGATACCAAAGGGAAACAAGCTATCCTGGCTGAAGAGGGGTTAAACCCTGAAACCGGTTCTAGGATGGTTGTTTCCAGTCCAGGGAGGACCTGACTTGGCGGTTCGGTATGGACTGTTCCCATTGGGCGCAGGGTCCAGACTGATTTGCATATGACTGGGTTCAAACTGGAATGGCATGGTGAGCAAAAAAACAATGGATTTAGGCTCAGCTCTCTGTACTGGGGTGAATGTATGAAATTGTTCTGCATTCTGTCCATCAATTGTTCATTTTGCATTAGTGGACAAAGATATTGGATGCCATGACTCACCTGTAGCCAGTCACGCAACTGTGTTTTTTTAAACGCATAAAATAATCTCCACTCATTAAGAAATGCAGCATTATACCCAAAATGCACAGTTTTGTATACATACTTTTATCCTAATCTACTACGGACGATGTGTAACAGAGTATTAAACGATAATAAAGAGCAAATGACTCTATGAAGTGCACACAGTTGCGCAGTTCAACTGCAGATTTTGTTTGTTTAAAGCGTCATAGTCAAACTCTCTATAGTTAAGTGAAAGAAGTTGGCCTGGCATATGATGTCCACTATTCTAGTGGGCACCTTGCACCAGTCCAAATGACCCTTATTGATGGTAGGTTTAAAGTCAACCTTATAGAAAGCTATCCTAGTGGTAGCTGTGGAGAGCAGCCTTCAGTCTAAGACTTGGAGGAAAGTAAAGCAGGTTGTTTTACCAAGTCTTTAATTTCTCGAATGATCAAATGAAAGAGCACCACACAAGGTATATATATAAAACATATGTATTTATTCTAAACACAACCCCCCTAGTCTCTTTATGAGGCTAGAGGTCAAAGTACAATACAAGGACTTAATTTAGCACACAGTAAATTGCACAGTATACGTTTTGACCTAGGGGCCTCACAAACCATATACTAAGAAAGTGGTATAAGAACCACGTAGAGCATAGAGACAAGGCCTAGGGCCTGTCGAACAGCTTTGGCAACCAGGAACCACCCAAGATAGGGACGCAGGTGACCCACGGGGGATGCATGCAGTGTCTAAACACAGCTGCAAATCGGTATTGACTTCTATGGAGGAAATCGAGAGTCAAGACCCACGGGAGCACCGGAGTACTCGTGTTACCTCACCCAGGGAAGCCGGGTGCAGAGGTGTCTTTTCGTGTCGGGTTTTGTCGTCAATTCCAATGGAGAGCTGCGAAGAAGTGCTGCAGGCGACCAGAGGAAAAGTGTCCGGGTAGATCCAAGGGTGGATCGGAGATCTGAAGAACCTGAAAGCAGAGGGAGCAGAGTCTGGGTCACTAGCCAGTGACCAGGATGGCGATGAGAAGATGCCGGACGATGTCGGGTGCTTTCAAGTGAAGGAGGTGAAGCTTGACTCTTCAGCCACGAGGTACAGGAGGTGTTGACGACAACCATGAGCTGGATTTGTGCTTTCCCATAAAGGATGTCGAGTGCTGCAGTGGTGGTATTCGGATTGGACCCAACAAGCCTTGGGAACAGCAACCCACACAAGATGACAAGATTGGCTTTGGTGCAGACCAGCAAAATGAGATAATTTAATGAATTATGTATTGACTTGAACCATGTATATCTGATATATATATTTTTCCATGAGAATAGAAATAAAATATAAAAATCTGAAAAATAATTAGCTGTTCTGTGAGCGTTTTCTGCTTAGTATTGGAACTTAATTGTCCTTTTGAATAATGGGAACTCCCCTTTTCATGTTGTCCGAGATTTACTTTACCCTGGTGGGTGGTTCCCCCTCCCTTTATCCTGTTTAGGTTTCAGGGTCCCTCTTTTGTTTTTTGCACCAATCTGGTATGTACCTAAAGTACATGCAATCAATTTAGAGAAAGAACAACTAGGCTGTGGTCCTGATTAGCATGGTCACAGTCAGACTAAAGACGAAAAAACAGTGAATCACAGCAAAAAGTGGGGGTTACCATAGGAAGCAGATCCTACTCTCCTACATTAAGTATTTGCAGACAATGAACCGTCTTTTGCTTTTTCGCTAACGATAAACAGATTACATTTGATAAACTCTATAAAGTACTATATCTCAATCCACACAAGCATCTCAGGGGCGGATTCTGTGTAACCCTCTACTATCATAAAATAAGATCTGTTTGTTACATCAATAAGTAAACCAGAAGGGTTGTGTTACAACGTTTCTCCTCTATTTGTTAATTTTTTGGGTGGTTGAATATGTAAATATTAGCATTTGTACAGACAGCCCAGAGGCTGTCACTGACTCCATCCTACATTACCCATATCCTCCCACTCAAATTTATTAGGCGGTGCTGCACTGGCATCAATACGTAGGGATATCATAGTAGTTGTTATGACTAGAAATGTATAGGTTGTGTGTTAGTTCAGTCTAGAAGCTCTGTGTTCGCAGATCTAATGCAGTCAATGCTTCTTCTCCAACAAGGACCAATGCTTAGCTTAATGTGTCCACTGATCCCTTTACTGAAAAGAAAGGCTACTTCAGAAATATCAGCACACTTGCCACCACAATTCCTCTGTTTGAACAGCACATTTTCTCTAGCGACCTAATTGATGAACCTCTGTACAGCGATAAGAAGAAGCTCATATATACCCAAGCTGAAAAGAACTCAAAAATAGGTGTACAGTGACCAATTCCCAGCACAATTCTAACCTTTTTAATGACCGAGTTGCAGGGGCTCGGTGCACTAGTCCTGCTGGTTTACCTGTAGGTGTTCCGACCGGCTGTATTTTTCTCCCTGTAAGTGTCCCGACCGGCTGTATCTCTCTCCCTTCCACTGCTCCACAGGCTCATATGTTAATTGGCAGCCAGCCTTTCAGGCATTTCCGATTTGAATCGAAAGCCGAAGGCACACAAGCAACCCAAACAAGATGGATCGCCGAGCTATCGAATGTCTATCGATGCAGAACTAACGTATCCTGAAGAGGGCGTGATAACGCAAGTTGCAGAATTTATATGCTGTGTGTGACGTACTGCAGGACAAACAGCTTTAGCATCCAGTGCATCCCATATTCTCATGATGGTGGTGAGAACTTTTTTAGGAAAGTGGAGCTGCTGGGTCAAAGCAAGCAGAAGAAGATCAAGGTAGTATAGAGAGAAATAGAACACACCCATGCAAGACCGGCATAGATAATTGCCTATTCTGCAGGTTTAGGACAGACACGTACTTTCTCCATTTGTGATAGTGCACTCCACATGCAGGGTTGAGACATCAACATTCACACTGAACCCTCCCAAGTCACGGGAACAAAGATGGTGTTGGGCTGTCCAAATGGGCCGTCCTTAAAGTGGACAAGGCGGTATCCCAAAATCCCCATTGACAATCACGCGCCAGCGTTTAACATAAACGCTGACGCAAGCCAATCAAAAAGAAGGGCGTGGCCTAATGTCCCCTTGTCAAACCGTATCGATTCCAAAAGGCCCTCGCATGGCGAGAGCAGCGCATTCAAGTTGGTGTCGGGCTGTCCAAACGGGCTGTCCTTAAAGTGGACAAGGTGGTAACCCAAAAGCCCGATTGCCAATCACGTGCCAGCGTTTAACATAAACACCGACGCAAGCCAATTAAAAAGAAGGGCGTGGCCTAAAGTTCCCTTCTCAAACCGTATCGATTCCAAAAGGCCCTTGCATGGCGAGTCAACGCATGCACGCTGCTAACACCAGGCAAGACCTAAAAAGGGCTACACTGAGGACTTTGTGACTTGCTGTAAATCTGCTCTACACCCAGCCAGAACTGAAAAATAGGGGGACAATGGCTGTTGTAGAAGAGGCCCTAAGCTGACCCAGCCCCACCAGCCTCTCCTGGAAATTGTTCTCTGTGCCTGCTCAGAGGTCCCCGGATCCTCCTTTACAGCTCTGCTCTTTTCTCTGTACCGGGGCCTGCAAGAGGAGTCTGAACTGCTTCTGAACTTCACAAACATCACGTAAGTTGGGAAAATAAAATACCTGGTGAATTTTTTTATATAACCGGAAAATGTCGCATGCCTTATCTGCTGTTTTATTGTTCTTTTTTTTCATGTGTACCACTGCTTTGTTTGTGTTTAGGGATGAGGTCTATGAAAACAAGAATTTGCAATGCAATAGGTCTCGCATTACTTAAAGTTTGACCTATTGGCATTGCAAATAATAATGCAAAACCAAAAGCTCAAACTTTCAGTAATGTGAGGCCTATTGCATTGCAAATTGTTGCTTTTTCAGGCAAAAGGAGATTAAGTGATTTGCCAAGAAACAAAAGATTCTTGAGCCTCCTGCCAGACCCGAACCTGGTTACGTTCAATAAGAAGACTAGGAAACAAGGGCCAGATGTAGGTCGGTTGGTAACGGATGAAAATCGGTATTTTCGGCCGTTACCGACCGGTATTGAAGAATTGGTATGTAGGGGCTTATTTTTACAGAATCGGTAAATTTACCGATCGGTAAATTTACCGATTCTGTAAAATACTGAATCGATATTTTTTACCGATTCGGTAAATTTGAGATGTAGGTGGGACTCTTCTGAGTCCCACAAGCCTTACCGAATCGGTATTTTACCATCAAATCCAATTTGATGGTAAAATACCGATTCCGGTGTGCATGCACATGTGTGCATGCACACCTCTGCCACGGCAGACCTGCTCTTGGGGCATGTATGCCTGCCACATGGCACCCAAGCCTGTTTTGGGGGGGCCAGAGGGTGTCAAAGTGACACCCCCTGCACCCTTGTGAAATTCGGTATTTACCGATTCGGTAAATACCGAATCGGTAATGCCCATTCATTCCTATGGGCTTCAGCCCATAGGAATGAATGGGCATTACCGATCAGTATTTACCGAATCGGTAAATACCGATTTTTCTCCGATTCGGTATTCCAGCACATCTGGAATACCTACATACCCACCCCTCAGATTTACCGATTCTTAATTATCGAATCGGTAAAATTCGGTAATTAAGAATCAGTAAATCAATCCTACCTACATCTGGCCCCAAATGGCTTATGATTCCACTTATAAGCGTATTTGTAATATTCTGTGATTGGAAACATGTCCCACATTGTAAATGAATTAAATGTTAACAACTTATATATTAAACCTCAAATAAACATGTTTATCAATTGTTTGATTTAAATAACGTTATAAGCTGTAACTGGTCAGTGAAATGTCAAACGTACAAAAAATTGGTATGTTTTGCTATTTCTAGCCACACCTCTGACTCCGCCCACTGATCCAATCCTCTGTTTATCCCCCCCCTGATTCTCCGCCCACAGTTCCCCTACTTTTTTTTCCCCACTTCGACCACTGATTCAACCCCCTTTATACCGCAGGGCTCTACTGTGGCAAATTCTCTAACACCTCTTGCCCCTCGCCACCTAGACAGTGAAGTAATTATGCTTGTTTCCTCTCTGCACTCAAATTAGTCCCACAAACTCTTGCGTAGTTTTCAAATATTTTCCTCCATTTTTTCCATTTCACCAGGGGTTCCACAGAATTTGACAGAAAAAAACGGGGGTTCAGTTACATTTTGCATTGTACACTTACAAACGTTTTTCTCCAAAAACTAAATGAGAGAGAGAGAAGATAAAAAAATATATTAAATTAATGTCAGAGAAAAAAAATGTTTTTTTTAAAACATAGCAACTTCAAGTGAAACCCTTCACTTTCCTTTCCTATATTTTTACACCAAAATTGTTACAATTTACTGATTATCTTTTTTTAATCATGCTACCCACACTGTCTTTTAATCCAAGACTTCAATTCAACATTAAATATTTCTTAAACATTTCCAATATTGGTGTGCCTGTCACCCTGATGACAAGCTTGAAATTCTTGAAAATAAAGTAGATATAATCTTTAAACACAAAATACAAGGTGTGCTTGTCACCGTGAAGCCAAGCTCTAATTTCCAATATTAAACGAAGAATTAAACCTTCTTTGTTTAAAGATAGTTAAAAAACAATATTATCCAATCAGGATCCTCAAAATGTCCGCCGACGTCTACAAGTAAACATTTGGCCCTTTTCCTACTGTTTTTGGAGCTTGTTTCACAGCGGCAGAAGGAACCAGCCTTCGGTCTTGTTTCCTCAGGAAATAGAGCCCATTCAACCAGAGCATCTCACGGCGTGAACCGCAGACGGGCCCTTGCGTTTCACTGCACAGCGGTATGCCTCAGTTGACCCTACAATACTTTCCGGCTTAAAAACTTGTGCCCACCGCTCCATGCTGCGTCCACGGACCTCCTCAAAGCAGGAAATCGTGAAGGTAGATGTCTCGTCTTCTCCTTATGTGAATTATAGTTCTCTCATCATCCACTTAAATTCTTCCTTTCATAATTGATCAATCGATATTGGGGTTGCTTAAACCGTCTTTGCTACGTGATCGTCACCAGTGAAATAAAGTAAAAGAGACTCTTAGGTAAAGTCTGGGAGAGACTTTATTCAGCAACCCCAACCATCGTCAAGCTGGGCAAACTGACAAACTTATAATTCCCCGAGGCCGTGGTTCCACGCTAGAACATAGAACGTGGAGCCAGGCCATATCACACAAGTCTGCCTTTCCAAGCTTGTTTGGGTTACTAAAAATGTATGGTCGCCCTAATTCAGTAAAAGATCCCTTAACAAAAGAGAGCCAGGGAATGTTATTAGATCCAAATCCAAGCAAGACAGTCCCCTGTTGCTAAGCGGTTTAACTGTGCTATGCTTTAGCCAAACTGAGAGCCACATTTTTCCTCATAAATCTTTTAATGTGGTTTCTAAGGGTCTATTGCCAACTCTGGCAGCAACATCAAAAATAGAAGAAATGGATCTCATAAAAATTATTGATCTAGAAGATGCAAGAGAAGACCATGTTCCAGCAGAGTCAAACAACAACCCTTAATATGGATATGAGTTAACCTTACTAATAACATTATCATTCACCTTTAAAACTCGAGATTTGGTGCATCTAGGGTCAAACCCTATTGTGTGGGACTTGTTTTAAATTTGTGCTAAAATCCAGAGAATCCATATAAGTTCAAATGAATGTAATAATCGATGTAAACTCAACACTGTTCTGGCTATTAACAGTTAATTACCATCACACTAAAATGGTGGGCATGTGATAACTTTCTGCCTACATGGACTCAACCATATTCCTCAATTTTAGTGTGTATTCAGAACACAGAGTTGTTCTGAGCATGAAGCCACCTTAATAAACAGAAAGTAAAATCTGCTAACTTCCAGGGACGAAGGACTAGCCACTGCATAAATGCTCTTCGACTTTTCAATTGCCTTCAATACAAAACACCACAGAATTATATTCACCCAGTTGAGGAAGACAACTTGCGAAATAGAGGGAACTGTACTCAAGTTGCTCTGCCAATTTCCTATTAAATCATTCTCATCAGCTATAACTCATTCCCTTTCCCTCCGAAACAACCCAAGTGACCTATGATATACCACAAGGATCATCCCTTTCATCGGTCCTATTCAAAGAATACCTGCAAATGCCACTCCCTCCCCTAAAGATATTTAAATGAACAGCAAACACACTAAAGGCGCCATTCGCAATTCCTCTGCATTTTGAAAAGATGCAATTTGAACTTATGCAGGGTGCAGAAGCGAGTCATTCATGGCACCGGCTGCAATACATTAGGGGCCTTTTTTTATGAGAAGTGTTGCATCGCTGCGACAAAGCAGTGATACAACACTTCTCAGTATGCCCTCGTTGTGACACCATGGATGCGCCGTATTAACAGTACAGAGCATCATGTTGCAGAGTAACAGATACGTCAGTATTACTGATGTATCTGTAGATGCAAAAGTACCGCATTGCTGGGGTGTGTCTGAAAACGGACCCAACTCCAACAATGTGTCCTTTCACATGGGGCAAGCCACATGTGAAAGGGCCTGCGTCACCCTTAAGCCTACCATGAGTCAGGTGTAGGATTTTGACTGAGTGCCATCCTAGAAGTGGCACACTGAAATCTTATAGATTTCAATGCGCCACTTCTACGAGGCTTTGATGCGGGGGAATGCCCAACCTGCATACATTATACCTGACGCAGGTATAATGTAGGGTAGGGGTTTACCAAGTGACACATCTGCCTAGGTGCGTAACTTTATAAAAAGGGCATCACAAAAAGTGACGCAATGGTGGCGTAAATGTGATGCAGGGCTTCGTAAATAAGGCACTAGACTATTACTAGAGGTCTCTTGAGTCAAACATATATCCCTGCTCTAAAAAGCTGCAGTATTATAGGCTATTAATAGAAGTGTCCACCACTGTCCTCATAATCTCAGGATACTAGAGCAGTATGAACAAAGCAGGCACCATTTAATGTCTGCACAGAGAATACAGGGATCAATGATGATGCGCTGAGAGAAAGCAAATACAGAGTATGGGTATGGTGTAATGGAAATGCATAGAGAGGAAAGAGATGATACAGAGATGAGAAGCCGAAGCATGGAAAGAATGGAGAGAAAGGCAGATGGGGATGATGTGGAGAGGGAAGGTAAGGTAAGAACTTGTGGCCAATCACCCAAAATATTACTAAAAGTCATTTTATTTCAGTGTAATGTCATGGGCCTGCAGAACAGCACTTCCATGCAATGGCAAACCATGACAATACACATGCAAACCAATGACTAGTAGTGATGACTCAAAGCCCACCCTTTCTAATACTTCATCCTATTGTACCTTTCAAAGTATTCATGTGTTCATGACATGAGGTCTCACAAATAGCTAAGTTTGTACTGAAACCGAAAATGTGGCGCAGACTAATTAGCAGCTGCTGATATTAATAGAAAACGTTTTTGTTGTTCTACATTACTGAAGCCACACTAGCAAATTGCTTTCATTCTTGCAGTGGCTTTATGATGTATCCATTCCAGCAAAGCAGACAATGCTCACTGAATGCCCCAGAATAGATTCCAGGCTTCAAACGGAATTTCTAAAATCTGTGTAAATCATGTGCTAGCAGCATTAGCTTGTAACAGACGTTTTAACGATTTTTGAGGAAGTCACACTCAATGGGGCTCAAGCACAGGGCAAAACAGTGACCTCAATAGTATCCACCGTCTGACATGCCATAAATACCTTTACTGCCATTGCAAGTGGCAATGAATGCAATACTGACCCATGATTTGATGCCATTCTAAAATTTTGGAATGTAATTCTTCAGAATCTTGGCAACTGTATGCACCATTGATTTTATATCACTATATTAAGGTAACATTGTCCAGTATGCACATTGTAACAAGAATTTTGGACCACCGCGAAGTCTGTCAGTTTATGTATTAGTGTAAAGTTAAGTGCATATAGGTATGTACAGATTTCCTATTTTTAACTCTACTCGTCTATTGTGGAGTAGTGGTGTGCATGATGGTCTTCTTCAGTGCTTTACCTACTAATGCATAAGTGTGCACCTTGCAAAAGTGTGGCACAGTGCCATGTAAAGAGGTTGGCCCAGCTTAGAGACTTCCGTTTTGGACAAAGGATTGCTACCAACTCCAGGAAAAACTAAGGCAAAACTATCCCATTTACATGGACTACCCTCATACAGTACAACAACCCCTGTTTCCCTTGTTATGTTATGTTAAACAATGTGTATAGCTCATAGCTGCCCCAGAGACGGGGCGTCCCTGTACAAGCCCTGATGTAAAACACTAACTGCAGCAATGGCCTAAGAAGAAGAACCCAAAACAGAGCAATCTTAATAGGAGAAAAGCCAGGTCTGTAGAGTCTTCCTGAAAGACAGGTGGTTCTGGATGTTTCTGATGGAGGGGAGAAGTGCGTTCCAGAGAGCTGGGGCTTTTGCTCAAAATGAGCGGCCTCCCACTCTTACTCTCTTGACACAAGGGACAATGAAGGTCGGCTGAGCGGAGGGGCGTGAAGAACGATACTGGGAAAACAGGGTAGACAGAATGAGGGCCCCCTGGGAAAGTAGAATCTTGTGAGCAGGACAAACGGTTTTGAAGTGCACAAGAGTCTCCACAGGGAGCCAGTGCATTTTGCGAAAGAGACTTGAGGCGGGCCAACATTTTGGAAGGGAAAACAACAGTTTTGTTGCAACATTTTGAGCCTATTGGAGTCATCTAACCACTGACTTGTTGACTCCCAAAAATAGATTATTACAATAGTCTAACCGAGATAAAATAGCTGCCAGGATGATGATTTGATGAGTGGAAGCATAGAAAAATCCAAGAATAGGCTTTAAAGTTCACAAAAGCAGAAACATGAGTCTGCGACCGATTTTGCCTGTGCTTCAAAAGATCAGGTGTTACCCACCCAGGCGCCTAGATTTTTTTACAGCAGTCTTGGGTGGATGGGAGGACTCTATTGAGTCGGGCCACCAGTGATCGACCCAGGAATGGGTATCTTTTCCTCATAGATGAATTTCAGTTTTACTTGCGTCCAGGCATTAGAAGTTGGCATCCAACCACTATGTGACAGCAAGCATTCCCCTTTGAAAACTGGACAGGTCTAACCTGGGGTTCTCAGAGAAGGATAGCCATCTGCATAAGACACCAGCTCAAGCCCCAAGGATTGTATGACCTGAGCCAATAGCTGAAATTCAAATATTTAAAAAGTAGGGCTCAGAGACGAGCCCTGACGAACAACGTGGTGCTGATCAATCAATTGGGAACTGTAGGGGGGAGAATAACCTGAAAATATCGCTCTGAAATGGAAGTTGGTGAAACAAGACAGTGCAGATACACTAATGCCAATATCCTGTAGGCGCTAGAGCAAGATTTATGGGCACAAGTTACTGTACACCATAACCTCCTGTCGGAGGTCCCGCATATGGAACTTCTCTGGGCCTGCCTACACATCACCATTTTTTAGGTCCTCCGTGAGAACAGAAGAAAAAAAAACAATCTAAAATAAAAAATATAAAAAGTAGAACTCATTATATGCCTCCCTCAGCCTTCAGCCAATCATCTAGAAATATAAAACAAAGAAGGTACTTGCTTTTTAAAAATAATTCAAAGAATGAGGAAAACGAAAGATGTGTGTTGCTTTCCTTCCAGTAACCAAATTCAACATGACCATGCAGCCAGCAAACACAAGAGAGGAATCTGAAGGAAAGCAAGAGGAAATAGCTGATGTATGTGCAGTAATCTCTAAGGGATTTTCATTGTAAAACTGTAAAATAAAAAAATAATTGCAAATTTCAAGTTAACGCTTCCTAAAACGTACATTCATTGAATTTGTGTACTTTGATCTGTGAACAGGCACATGTCCGATTTCAATCAATCAATCAAAAATAGCTTTATTCGGTTTCAATTTAAGATCCATAAAAGCACAAAGAAGAAAAAAAGAAAAATACAATTTACACGAAATATTGCATTTCTCACGTAAGTATGCATCCCTGGCGGACTCCTTTTTTTATGGGAAATTTAGGAGTGCACTCTCCTTTACTGCCATAACAAACCTTTGCACCGGCCCCCCTATATAGTTTTAATAAAATTAAGTAGGCTCATGTCAATTCCCAGATGGGAAAGTGTGTCCCATAACATTTCGTGACTTAAGCAGTCAAACGCCGAACTTAAGTCTACGAATGTTAAAAACAACTTGTCCCCTTTTGCGACCACATATTTGCCAATGATTATAGCTAGATTTAATCCTTGCTCTACTGTGCCCAATCCTGCTTTAAAACCATATTGAAATTTCGATAGGGCACCTGTGTCTTCCGCCCATACTTGTAGTCTGTTTAAAATGACCCTGCCCGCCACTTTCATTAAAGAATCTAAAAGAGAAATTGGCCTATAGCATTTTGGGTCATTACGGTCACCCTTCTTAAAAATGGGGACCACAATGGCTTCTTGCCATGTTAAAAGGAACCCTATTTTGTTGGAACAGTTTAAAACATTTGTCAAGAGAGGGACCCATAATTTGATATTAGATTTATAAATATCAAAAGGGACCCCGTCTGGCCCTGGGGCCTTGCCTCCCGAGCTCTCGGAGATAGCTAATTCCACCTCAGATAATTCAAAATTAATATCCAGTGGGAATAATCCCGCCGAATTATTTTCCTTCTCTGGGCATATTTCAGTAACCAGACTCCCAGGTAAGTTATCCTTCTTATATAATCCGGTGAAATAGGTAACCCAGGTAGCTTCCTCTATTGCCAGTTCTATGTTATCTGATTTTCTGTCTACAAAAAAATGGTGCATTCACTGCCTTCCAGAATCCAATGTTATCCTTCTGGAGGCAAGCTTGATGAAGGGCATCCCATGCCTTCTGCTTTATATCCTTCTTTCTTTTTTTTATTGGGGTGTAATAGATAGTTCTAGCATTTTTAATCTCCGCAGTACATTTGGGGTCTCTTTTAAGCACCAATTTTAGAGCTGCATGGGCTTTGCTACATTCTGAGTTAAACCATCCCTCAGCCTTATCCCATGTCCGATTTTACATTTTATGGACGTCATTGTCAACTCTACGCAAGTCTTCCATGAGAGAAAGCTGCTGTGCGGTTGGCATAGGCAGCAGGAAAACTGAAATACACGGAAGCTAGGGTAGCCCATTAACAGGATATGCACATGACTATTGTTCAGTAATAACAATTATGCCTGGGCCGCACTATAGCACGACTTGACATGCTACACAGCAACAAAAGCAATCTCACAAAACAGCATATCAAACAGTACAAGTCCACGTACATGCACCACGGGGGATCAGGGAGTGGGAAGGGGGAGAATACAAGGGCTGTATGGGAAATCACAATTAATGTGATGTGTTCAAGTTATGGTGTCCGTCTTCTGCAGGGTAACCCATGGTGGAGTCTGGGAGACAAGGTGAGGACCATGTGCATTGCGCAATTTATCTTCAGTAAGGAAAATGTTAGGGATATGTTCCTCCTCCAAGCATCCTGCAATGTCCCACAATCATGCCACTGCTTGTATCGCTCACCGGTGGTCCTCGATGGGTTGTTCCATAGAGGAGGAAGTGTAGGTCGGGAGAGCAGGGGTGCCCCTCTTGGTTCTCGGCGTCGGCATTCTGCCCCCGATGGTCATGGGGACGCCCTCATTTATCAATGATGTGCCAGCCTGGTGCTGATCAATAACATCTGTAGGATCTGTGAAAAAGACGGACTTGCCATCCGAGAGGATCTTGAGGCAGGTTGGCAACAGTAGGGAATAATATAATCTGAGCTTGCAGAGTCTCTTCTTGGAACTCAGGAAAGAGGACCATTGTCTTTGTACTAGGGACCTGTAGTCGGGGAAGAGCATAACTGTAAAATTGTCTAGGGTGAAGGGGCCGTAGAATGGTATCACAATGCTGGTAGTGGATATGCAGGGCTAACAGGCGGCAGGGAGGGGCACCCAGGATTGGTGGTCTCGCTGCACACCTGTGTGCCCTTCCAAAGAGAAGAATGGAGGGAGATCCATGACAGGGACAAAGGAGCTGAACCAGGTGTCAGGAATATTAAAGGGTGTTGGCCCTCCAAGCTCTATAGGACGCCTACAATGCAAATTTTAATTCTCCAAGACTGACCCTCTGTGTCCTCCACCTGCTCCTCTAGGATCTTCACAGGAACTGGAGGTCTGATAATGTTCATAGCGCTTCAGTCATCTGAGGTTGCAGTGCTGCCATTGCTTATTCACCCTCCACCACATGATGAGACAGCTTTCAATGGTCATCCCAGAGAAATCCTTGTTCTGACATCAAAGTACCCACAGTTGACTCCATGGACAGGTGACAGCTTTCAATGGCTGCAAGGACCTTGTCCAGTTTGTCATCTGGGTATGGTCTGTGCAACATCTGGATTGAGAGTTTCTGGTACAATAGTATGTTGCTCCGCCACCTGGTGTGGAGGTGCAGGTGGTGCTGCCTTTTGTTGACCCCACCAGGGAGAGAGGAAGCAAAGGGGCTGCTCTCACCTGAAAAGCGCCATAGAGGAGGCATTAAAAAGAAGTAGGAGTGTCCGGGATGTGGTCCGCCGTATCTCTAAGTGAATGCAATAGTGTCGCTGAGTTCCAGGAAGTGAAAAGTAGGGGAGAAACAAGTCCAGATGCTACGTTGTGTCAACCAGAGAATACACTCCATTAGAGGCCGGGACCATTCCACGGGGTGTTAGTGACATATTAGATTAGTATTGTTCCAGGTTCAGAGAGAACTGGGGGTTAGAGGCAGGGGGTCAGTCAGGGAGTGCCTGGGGAGCGGATGAGAGGCCCCCCTTGCCCCATTAAAGTGGAGGGAGTCATCATCCATGTGCCTTTTTTTTTTTTTAAGGGGCCTTTGTATGTATATTAACTCAGACCAAGGCACGATTGGTTGACTGGCGGAAGGGGCATCGAGGGGAGAAGATAGATTATTTATTCCACCTAGGTCTTTTTCCGACCTGCCGGACCGAATTGATAACCTGGGAGACCCATTACACTGGTCCATGGAGTATAAAAGGCATAATCATCCAAGTAACTTGCTACCGCCCTAGCGAGGGCAGCAGATCACACCTACTAGAGCATATCCTATTGTTAAAGCTGCTGAAAAGTGAAGGACCGGGAGGCAAAAAGGAAGTGATCCTCCTACCCCATTTGCCAGCCGCTGATCGATGTCTTGACCACTTCCTCTGGGTTATTACGGTCTGCACCTGAATTGGAGAGGATGGTGGTGTGATATATAGGGGGTTGTTGTCGGACAGGCCAGGGACCACCAATGACTCAGGTAAGTAGCTCCTCTGAATTGCCTTGTGGAGTAGCGAATCAGTCTGTCCTTTACAGGCAGTGCCGCTATGAAGACTATGGCGTAGCCTCCTGAGGTCAGGTATATGTCCAATTGCACTACTGGGTGAGGCCCAGGAATGCAAGAGTTACTGGTGGGAAGAAGAATGATCACTTCTGAAAAGGTTTAGGGCTGTTTGTTGAGAGGGTGCGGCAAGGATGTAGGAAATACCCCAATTTTTATTGTGCTAGGCCTGGATGAGGGTCCGGCTCACCAGGTTTCTCACCGGTCGGGGGCCACCAGCCCCACAGATGTAGCAAGAAACAAGGGTATTGTCAAAGTGCTGTGAGCTGCAAAGAAATACCTCCGGCCAAAACTGGGATCCTGCTGGCCAGCAGTGGCCGGGCATGGCACACATTGTGGAAAGAGAGCTGAACAGTGGCTCCCCCACATAGGGAGTCCTGCAGTTTGGGGTTGAAAGAATGTTCAATGAAACTACTCACTTTGAAGGGGGGTGAGGTCTAGCTGGCCCCTTGAGGGGTATGAATGTCCTGATGTAGTGAAGATCGACTGCTCCCCAGGCGGCAGGCAGGTCACTGACCCCATGGAGCAGGGAGGCAGTCACACGTAAAAGCTTTCCAAGGATAGTGCCGGTACCTCACAAGTGTGGTGCTGGGCATTGGCCAGGCCAAGGGCAGATCTTGTGCAAAAACCACTACTTGTCTCTCCACATGTTCGTTTGGAAAGCCCCAGGGAGAGAAGGCGTTCTGACGGATAACACAGTTCTGAGGGGCCATGGCGAGGGTGGCAGGACAGATGGCGTGTGGGCCCAAAGGCCATGCACAGCAGTCACTCCTTATACCATGGGCCAGGTGCAGGCTGCTGAAGTCGGGAAGGACGCAAATATCAGGTGCTCCTTAGGTAGTAGGCAGGTTTTGGGCCCAGCAGAGTGGAGAGATGGTTGCAGATGACATCCTGCCGGAGAATGTACCAGGACCTTACAAGCCTGGTGCTGGGTGTTGGCCGGTGCATCGTGGATCTCGTGTGAGGGCTGCTGACGATCTCCCTGCCTGCTTGGCTGGTAGGTCACCAGGTCTTGCCATTCAGGGGTCCAAAGTGAGGCAGGCAGTAGAGATGGCATGTGGGCCAGAGGCCGAGTGGGGTAGTCGTTTACCAAGAGGTGGGCTGGATGCAGACTGCAGAGGTCAAGAAAGCCACCGTAGGCAGTGCAGTGAGGCGGAAGTCATAAGAAATAGCAAAGTAACTACCATCAGCCCCAAGTTGCTCCCTCAAACTTCAGTAAGGTGTTGAGCCACAGGATGGCCCAGTTAGACGGGCCACAGAGTGAGATTATACAGGGTCTGGGTGGCTGGAGTCGTAGAGCTCTAGGAAGAGTGTCTGCCATCACGGCTGGTAATGCCACGGCCCCTAACATTGGAGTTGCCTTAGCACATTTAATAAGCTGTCATTTCCAATTGGGACCAGATAATCAGGTCATGTTTGGTGTCTTTGGAACTGTAATGAAAAATCCTAACTCATGATAAAGTCAGTTTTTAATTTGCAATTTAAAAAATGCAGCTTTTAAAAAGTTGGTTTAAACTTTAGGGGTCACGTCCGTTATGGGGGCCTGGTAGGACGTTTAATACGTTTATCTCAAAGAGTTACCTGGCCACCAGTTTATGTACTGCTAATTTATTCAGCAGATGCAAAATACAAAGCTTTGAGTCATTGTACTGTAATTTGAATTTAATACAATTGTTAAAGTACAGTACAATGACTCAAAGCTTTGTATTTTGCATCTGCTGAATAAATTAGCAGTACATAAACTGGTGGCCAGGTAACTCTTTGAGATCAAAGCTTTTAAAAAGTTGGCATTTTCCTGCCTTAACCATTTAGTGCCTGTAGCATGTACCTGATTCACATGACAGTTTGTAGCTGACTGCTGAGCTTTACACATATCTCCTAGACAGCGACATACACTAAGTATCTCAGGTGTGCCTGAATTGGCCATTACTGGCAGGATGGGAGAAAGGAGTTTGGTATTGCCCCACTTTCACTTGAATAAACTGTCTCTTGCTTCCACACCGAGGGCTGCCTAAGGGGCTGCTTATCCCCTGTAGTTAGTCTCGAGCCAGGATAGGGGAGAAAGAATGCAAGGGTACTTCAAGGAGTAACCTCTAGAAGCTTCTCCCCCATTTCAAAGGCACACCTTGGTATAAATACTGGCCCTCAGAAGCCACCACTTCAGTACTCTTTGGACCTGTGTATACTCTGCCAGGAAGAAGGACTTCTAAGCTGCTGAAGGATTGCCACTCTGACAAACCACTGTCCTACTGGACTACTGCCTTTCTGTGGTGCTGTCTTGCTATGCTGACCTGCTGCCTTCTTCCTGGGTGAGAAAGACTGGACCTGCATTTCTTGAACCCAGAATCCAGAATCACTCCAAGAGCTAGTTGACTGGCCTCCTGATCTGAAGCCTCTGTGACATAACAGACATCAAACAACCTTGAACCTGCACCTGGACTCTACAATCTGTGAGTCTACTCTGCATAGTGGATCCAGCCAAGTCCTGGAAACTTGGAAATGGACCTAAGGTGCTCTGCTAGCCTCTGTGGATATAGTGGAACTGTCGCATCTTCTCTGCTGCGCAGCTCAATCCCGAGCAGAACCGGTGCATCGCTGCTACTGCGTGGATCAGTACCGCCGCAAACATATGCAACATATTTTAGCCCATCACTGCATCGGAACTGCTGCTACCTGACACATCCTCTGCATAGACCCTCGAATCCCTCGTCAAAAGCTGCCCAGATGACAATGTTGAACCCTGAATCTCAGCCTCACAGGTACTCTAAATTGACACATTGCCCCAACCAATTGAAGCATCCCCGACTCCAGACCTCACATTTCAAGCCCTTGTCGATGAGATCTTCAACGATGATGCAACAGGACCTTGCACCACGGCCCCTCAGCACCTCGGAAACGATACAAAGCTTCATCTAAGTGACGCATCTTTGACACCGATCCTCGCATTGCTCCACAAGCCAGGATTTAAGGTACTCTTTGAAGTGGGCCTAACTGGGTCCCTGTAGCAGGCCCACACTCCATCACAGTCTTCCTGAACTTGTGACGGCTCTGTACAGCGCAACCAGATATCCACAGTTGGCGCTTCACACCTATTTTCACTAAATCATTTAAAATTGAATAGCTCCAGTTCTATTAATTGGATTTTTGTCATTTTTCTCTTGTTTTATTTATTTAAATGACTTCAGTTTTTTAAATTCTGTAGTGGGGTTCTTTCGTGGTGTGATTTAACTGTGTTCTGTTTTAAGTGTAGCACAAATACTTTACACATTGCCTCAAACTTAGGCCTGACTGCTCCATGCCAAGCCATCCGAGGGTTGAGCACAGGTTAATCTATGGTTTGCTTGTGACTTCACCCTTAGGAGAATTGTAGTTGCTGCTTGAGAAAGGAGGGACTCACCTCCTCAGCCAATAGCACAATTTCTTACATTTCTGCATTCTTAGCATTTCACTCTTCACACCACAACATGAAATACCACACCACACCAGATAACTACTTACCACACACTACATCAGACCTCTATCACCTTATGGCAGTGGTGAGATGCACATATATCTCTGCCTCACCTCATCACACCATACCATTCTTCATCATACTAAATCATAAACAGCCACACCATAGTAGGTCGTTCACAATAGCTCTGACTTAGTATATACTAACTACAGTACAACTGAAATGATACATTGTACTCCCACTGTAATTGGAATCATCAGCTATTACTAAATCACTCTCTAAACTCAAAATTTCCTCACTGCAAGACATCAGTATTAATGCCACCAAGCAATCAGAGGACACTAGCATAGATACCTCAACCCAATGATGGAGCCAATGGCTCAGCATTCATCCCTTATTTCCATTTACTCATTTAGATTTTAGGTAAGTCATAAGACCAAATAGCATTAGAGGTACTCTGGTGAAAGCACACAACCAGTAGTCATGGAAGCCAGACACACGGAGAGACTAGAGTGAGAACACATCACCACCTGTAAAGCCTCAAACAATAAGGATAAAGAAATGCACATTAGGATTGAACATTGAGTAAAAACACATAGGGATAGATTGAGACTCCGGTGTAAGACCTACTCCCACCTCTGTATATACTCCAAATTCAGTCACCTCATAATCAGGCTCCTACATTCCAAACAGTGCCAGAGAGCCATTGACAGTTGTGGTTGTGGCATTACATTAAAACATTTCAACATAATATAAAATAATGTATTAAAAAGTTAGAATGGTGTGATATAGACCTAATATTCTTTCTGCTACAATAAGTTATAACATAACCACCTACGGTTCAGCTTTCAAACAATGATTTTTGTAATGTTTTCTACTGCACAAGTCTTATGATTAGGGAATGCAAGTGCAAGAACAGTGTGTGGTATTTAAATGATCACGCTTTAATGCTACACTGTAGAGGAAATTGATGAAAGGAAACATTTCAGATCTCTGGATATGGTTCAATATACACTTATACAGAATTGTAAACAGATATAGCAGTTTGTGATTACAAATATGTTAATCCAGGGAGAACACTTGCTATTCAACATGCAGGCGAGAATATGTTTATTTACAGCGCTGCCATATTGCAGACCATTATTATGTATACAAGTTAAACAGTCTTAGGAATAGCTTCAGCATCTATTATTTGGAGAAAATTGTGAGTTGTATATTGTTGGAGTGGAATAGGAAAAATAAAGCTTTATAATTGCTGTGCAAAAAAACTTGAACTAAGCTTGCAATACATTGGACGACCTCAAGGGATCCTCAAGAAAAGGTCCCCATGTCAATTAAAATGGTCATGAAAAACCTGATAAACCAGGTAAGTCTCAAATTAGATGCAAAGCGTGCCCATGACTTAAAAGGTATGAAACAGTAGTAGATTAGTAGATTTGCTTTCAAGGACCTGTTCTGTGCTGGACCTGCTCCTTCCAAACAGACAGAACACAATATGTCAATTTGGCACCCTGCTCCTCTGTAGCCAGTAAACTGATCTGTGGAGGGCCTCAAGTTTCGTCCTTAAGCGCCACCCTCTTCAAAGTGTACTTGATACCTCTAGCCAACATCATACACACATGTGACACCAACATCCTCTTTTATGCTGACAACACACAACTCATAATCTGTGTCTGTGGCAAGGCCCCCTACACTCAAAACAGGTTCTCTAATTGCATGAGCAATGTTGCTAACTGAATGAAAGCAAAGTGTCTCAAACTCAACACCAACAAAACTGACCTAGTGATCTCTGGCAAGAACACCTCACCTTGCAGCTCCACTTGGTAGACGGCTGACCTCAGACCCATACCCAGCACTCATGCCAGAAACCTCAGAATCTTCATTGACACAAACTGGACATGACAGCACAAGTCAATGCTATCACTGCATCCTGCATCCACAACCTAAAGATGCTGTGGAGAATCTTCAAATGGCTCCCAAGCAACACCAAAAGAAGTGTCACTGTTGTCCTCATCACCAGCAAGTTGTACCACAGGAACACCCTCCATGGCCCGCAGTTCTTCTCCTACGTCCTGCTCTTTTTGCGGGTTGTGGGTGCGCACCTCTAGTTGCCATGCTCTCCTATTCCTCCAGCGAGCTATTAGCTCTACGAGGACATATTTCCACCTGCCACCATGTCTTCCCGGGTGGTCGCTCTCTTAGGAAGGGCTGCTCTGGCTGTGGCTGGCACATGCCGAGTCTGGAGGGCTTTCTGCCTGAATCCACAGCCCTATACTTTCAATGTCATCTGCTTAACACTAGGTCTCTCAGTAGACACTCCACTGACATCTGGAACTTGTTATCAGACTTTAAAACATCGTGTCTGTTTCTTACTGAGACATGGCTGAATGAGTGCTCCGGCCCTGATCTTGCCGCTGCTATCCCCCCGGATTATATTATCCATAGGAAGGATAGAGCTGTAGGCAGGGGTGGAGGTGTGGCATTAATTGTTGACAAGAGTTTTCCTTGTTCAACTTTCCCCGTTGATAATATCACGGGTTGCGAAGCTTTAGGTTTCACTCTTAGGCTATCTCCCCGTCAAACTTGCACAGGGATTATTATTTATAGGGCACAGGGACCGCTATGCTCCTTCTTCGATGAACTTCAGGCGGCACTTTCGGTGCCCTGCCTTAGATCGGAGCATTGTATCCTATTGGGAGATCTTAATCTTCACATGGACAATACAGTGGACCCGGATACTAGTAAGCTGCTGGACATTGCCTCTTCTCTAGGGCTGATCCCCTATATTTCCAGCCCTACTCATATCAAAGGCCATACTATTGACCAGATTTTTTCTACTAGTCTAATCGATGTCTCCCCACCGCTTCCAGTGTTGTGGTCAGACCACTTTTTAATTAAATTCTGCATTCCTTTTGCAGCCACGCCTGGGACAAGACTGGCGAATGATACCAGAAGGGTGTCTAGGCCTTTCCATTGAGTTACGGCAGAAATGCTCTCCGATGCCCTCGGCCAACATCCCTGCCTGTTTTCTGGTAACCTGGTACAAGATCTTGACTCGGTCCAAAAGTGGCTTACAATTAGATTTGAGGAGCTAGCCCCCGGTAAGCCAGCTAATTCTGCGGCTAGACACGCCTCGGCCCCTTGGTTCACTCCTCTTCTAGGTAAGATGCGCCAAGATTGTAAGAGGGCTGAAAGAGCTTGGAGGCGCTCTTACGACCCGGAAGACAAAATAAAATATAGGGATATGGACTGTACCACAAACATATTGTGGATGAAAAAAAAAGTCTATCTAGAGCGCAGAATTGATGCAGCGGAAAATACGAGCAAAGAAATCTTTAGAATTATAAAAGAGTTTATCTCCCCTTCCTCGAGCACGCCCATCCATTCTCACACTGAAGTTTGGATTTGCCAGCTTAGTGAGTTTTTTATTAATAAAATCTAATCTATTCAGGGATCTTTTCCTGATGCGGGCCTTACTCCAGCTGCCTGTCATCTGACAACTGTGCCACCTTCCTTGAAGGAGAAAGGCCCTTTTCTTTCGGTTTTCCCTTCCATTTCTCTTGCTTCCTCCCTTGACGGCCTGTCTCGGCTTCAATCGGGTTCGCCGCTTGACCCTTGTCCAGCGAAATGCCTATGGAGAGGGGCGCCGGCAGTTAATATCTTGCTCAACCCACTGCTTAATTCTTCCCTGACAACAGGAGAGGTTCCTATGGCTTGGAAGCATGCCTTGATTCTGCCGCTGCTTAAAAAACCATCTCTAGATCCCCTTGTTCACGCTAATTACAGACCAATCTCCCTCCTTCCCTCTCTGGCTAAAGTGATTGAGAAGCATGTGCATCTCTCCATCTCCAGCTTTATTGAGAGTAATAATATCTTGCATGACTCTCAATCGGGTTTCCGTGCGAATTTCAGCACAGAGACGGCTCTTCTTGAGATCACTGATGCCATAAGAGAGAGTTTGGATGGGGGGGGGGCAAAGCCATCTTGGTCATGTTGGATTTGTCGGCGGCTTTCGACACCATTCCCCACGACGGCCTCCTTTTAAGACTCTGGGAGATCGGCTTCCGTGGGACGGTGTGGAACTGGTTTAAGTCTTCTGACCAACCACCGACAAGTGGTCTGGGCACCCCCGTTTTCCGCCGAAATGCCGCCGCTGGAGGTTGGGGTTCCTCAAGGGTCCATCCTGATACCCACCCTTTTTAACATCTATATGGCCCCTCTAGCGGCGGTGGCAGAATCTTTCGGTGCCCGGATCATATCCTATGCTGATGACACCCAGCTCCTTTTTACGTGTAACAAGGGGGAGGATTTTGACTGCGGCCGGATTAAGGAATGCTTGGGCGCTGTATTTGACTGGTTTCAGAGGCATAGTCTGAAGTGCAATTCCGATAAATCGGAGCTGTTTTTTTTCGGATGCCCGCCTGGTCCCTGTTGGAAGACATGGTGGCCCCGCGATATGTTCCCGCCTGATGCCGCCTCGTTAAAAGCCAAAAATCTGGGTGTCCTGTGTGATGATGATCTCTCCTTTAGACCCCAGAATATAGGGCTGACAGGGAAATTTTTCGGCATCCTTAAAATGCTGCGGAAGTTTCTTCCACTACTATCTCTGCAACATAAAAAAATTACTGTCCAGGCCTTGATAGGCTCGCGTCTTGACTACGCGAAAGTTCTCTATCTTGGCCTTCCCAAATACCTGATGGCACGCTTGCAGGTCGTGCAGAATTTGGCGGCCAGAGCCATCTTTGGACTACAGCGTAGGGATAGAGCCTCGGAGCTACTCAAGAGACTGCATTGGCTTCCAGTCTCTGAGAGAATTACTTTTAAGGTCCTGACCCTTGCCTTTAAGGCCCTTCACTCGATTGGCCCAAAATACCTCGGGAAGCGTATGGCCTTCTATGCCCCTAGGAGGACTCTAAGGTCCGCTTTGCAGGCTAAAGCCGTTGTTCCCACCATCAGACGTGCACGCATTGGTGGTCGTTCCTTCCGGTACCTGGCACCTCGATGCTGGAATGAGCTTCCCTTTTCCTTGAGAATAGTCAAAAGTTTGCTCTCTTTCAGAAAGGAGCTGAAGACCTGGCTTTTCTCTCAGTAATTTCTCTGTCGGCCTGCGTTCTGTGTTGTGTTGTGCACTTTTTCCTTGTAGTTCTCTTTGCCAAAGCGCCGGGACACTCTATGGAGTAGCCGTGCGCTATAGAAGAGACTTTTATAACATAACATAACATGGCAGTATCACAGTGCAACTCAGCAGAAGACTACAAACCATTCAGAACTTAGCAGCTAGAATCATTCTCAAAATCCCACACACAGCTCGCAGCACACTACACCTCTGAGAGCTCCACTGGCTTCAGATACAAGGACTGACTCATTTCAAAATCTTCACACACAATTTCAAGGCACTACATGCTTTAGGACCCCGACTACCGGAACAGTGGATCTCCTTCCACCAACCATCCAGACACCACTGCTCCACAGGACAAATACTTGCACAAACTCCATGTACACAAAGAACCCGATCAGGAGGATGGGCGTTCTTGTTAATCGCTCATAAAGTATGGAATTAACCCTCACTTCACATCAAAGCCTCCACCTCTCTTCTTGAATACCACAAGAAGCTGAAGACCTGGCTTTTCACTAATCTACCTGCCCCAGACATGGCTTGGCACACAGCTTTTCAAAGCTAGAATACCCTTTTTTTATTTGAAAGTATTTTATTAAATTTTAGAAACAGGTACATTCGCTTTACTGTTACAGGGTACTTGCCAAGCTTGGCTGATAGTGTGCTTTATAAATACACATAACATAGCATAACAGACTTTGCATTAGTTAATGAAATGCAACCTTACTCTGAATTAGCAATAGACCATAATATACACCAACAAACCTAACAACTGAGGCATGTACATGGTTTGCTTATCACGACTGCCCTTGCACGTTATGCGCAACGGAATTCAGGATTTCAATCATGTTATTTTTCTCTGACATTCATTAAGGAAACAGTGTTGAAATAGTTTGATAACTGATTCCTAACTGGTATGTAATGTATCCAAATGATGAACATAAGCTATTGCTGCTTCCACGATATGAATATATTGCAGACAATATTCTAATTGGTTTTTTAATTTGTATTCATTTCAATCTGTATAATTATCACTTTTGAAAATGTTGCAATTTCATAACTTCTTGGTATCAGTCTAGGTCAAAAATAATAATAGAACTGAAAAGTAGAACATTATGCACCACTCTGATGTGCAAATGCCAAAAATTGCCTAGCAGCTATTACCAACCACTGCTTTAATGCCTCACTGAAAATGTCTTTAGGTCAGAGAAACGCTAACAGGCATGCATACAGCAATGCAGACAGTAAGTCTTCTTCCCTGCATTTGAATATGCTCCTCATACCACTCGCTGTATGTTATTCCTTTTCATAGAGTACTTGAATTCTTAATACTCCAGAGGTAGTCGCTGCACAAGCAAAACACTCCATTAGGTATTCTAATCCATGCCCTTTTTTTGCACTGCCAATTTGGGAAAAATCCAATAATGTATTCCTCTGCTTCTTCCTCATGCAACAGAACTCGATCAGCTTCTGCAGCCATTGCACTTATCCAAAACCTCAAAGGTGGCTTCAGAAAAAAAGATAGTCCCTCTTTCAGAGAGCACAATCTACTCCTTTGAAGATCTCATATTGAATGGGATTAAGGAGTATACACTTCAGGTTTCCTACAAATTGAGTTCTAAGTCAATGAAATGGTGTTTTCCAAAGTGAAAGTACTGTGGTAGTATCTCGATATTATTGTGGTACCCGCGTCGTTCACAAACACAACCTACAATGACAACACTGACACTTATAACGTTAAAAAACATAACTATCCATGAAACCCTGAATCCATATTTGGAATGCAAATTATTTCTTTGGATTTTAAAACTTTACGGAGGTATGGTACTTTAGAGAAAGCCCAAGTAAAAGCAAAATGGCCATGCAGACGATGCTGATGCTCCTAATTAACTTTTCACAAAAGTATTGTGGTACCAAAAAACTAAAATTCAAGAATGAATACCATAATGGACAACAATTCATAATTAGAACCAGGTTAAAAAAAACTATTCAAATTCTTTGTTTTTTCATTGAGTTAAGATTAGTTTTTGCTAGGAAAACATAATGTATTATTTACATACAAAATAAAATTAAACTACACAAACCTTAAAAACTGAAAAGTTATAACTTAAATATATAATGTGTGCTCGGAGCAAAACATACTTTAACTTGTGCACCTCCGTGCACAGTTTTGCAAACTTGCTTAGCCAGACTAAATTAACAATAACTCACACCTTCCTCATGCCCTGTTTATACCCTTTTTATATCACATCACTTACAGCATGTTAAATCATAGCTTTCATTTCAACTCTCATGACATCTCAAAGTTGATCATTTATGAGTAAAGCATGCATGGTAGAGGGCCGAGTTATAGTTAATTTAGCTGGCCACCGCTGACCTCCTCCTAGGCAGCTATTTGCCAGAGAAAATTGGATCCGTTATTGCCCTTTGCAGGCTGAAAAATCATGCTAGCCAGATGAAGGTTTAGGAATATGCTCATTTTTCCATATGGAATCCCCTCACCTAGGTACATCCAAATTGAATTGGGCCCACTTTCAAACATCTTCCTTGTATTCTTTGTATAAGTTAAATAAACACCGATGCCTTCTCAATTGGATAAAAAATTGAATTAAAACAAAGCACAAGAGATGCCTCTCCCTGCGTTTACTAGGCACAATATAATGAATTGGAAAAAATGCACTCTGAGTAATGCTTTACGTCGGTAACATTCCCAAGCTCTACCGGTGTATGTGCTAATTAGAAAGTCTTATACTCAGTCTTTGTCCATTTAAAGTCCTTTTTGAAATTGCAAATGTTACTGTACAGAAAAGACTTACCTCTGCAATACACAGGAGTTTATTAGATAAATGCACCTGCATGGAGGATTATTTACACAGCATTTTGATACACGTTGTCTTTGGAGCTCAGGCTGCTTTCTGTCCCTTGACGCCGCCCAGTGCTATGAAAATGCAGTTTGCTTCTGAAATAATAGAATACCAAAAAGGTCATCTCCATACGCATGCAGACAGTATCCCCACTATTCTGCAAAAACAAAATCGATGCCCTGTATCCGAGGCATGCTAAGGAGCTTGGGATGCCTCGAGAACCATAAGAAATAATGGAACCGGCTTCATCTGAAAAAGATAGGCGTTCTATTTCAAGGCTGATTCCAAGCAGTGATGAATGTGTGGCTTATAGTGGCAATATCACGGCTCTGGGAACAATCAATTTGCTCTAATGATGCACCTCCTTCCCTGTGCTCATCTCCATATATTTTCTGAGTCGCGCCAAAGAAGATGGGAAATAATCCTAGCCACATACAGAAAATAAACAGATTTAGTGGCCAGAGAACCGTGGCTGGCAGATTTCATTATCTGTAGTATACTGGTCAATTTCGTATTTGTTTGTGTGTAAAAGAATACCTACGGATTTTTCAATGACATTTTCACTGATGGCCAGTGATTCAACCGTTTGCCCTGGCAAATGAGCAGTTTGTAGTGGCCGATCCGTGCAATTGCTAGTTCAACACTGGTGCCTGAAAAATTAGCCGTCATCACTGCAAAACTGGATGGCGTCAGTGCAATATATACCATTGATCTCAAGATGCTATAAACTTGTTTTTTTCTAGCAACAAACTCTAACAAAATGTATGTTATTAACCCCTTTACTGCAGCGGCTATTCCGCCGCAGTGCTAAGGGGGCGGGGCGGGCGCATGCTGGTGACGGAACGGCTCCGTCACCAGCCACGGTTGCGCTGTGCTCATGACGGAGCGGTTCCGTCACGGCCCCGCCCGCTCAATGGAACGCTCAGCGCAGGCGCGGAATCCGCGCCGCGCAGGTGTGCCGAGCGGGCCTTGAATGAACCGCTCCGTCATCAGCACAGCGCGACCACAGCTGATGACGGAGTGGTTCCGTCACCAGCAGGGGAGGGCTTAAGATTTATTTTCTGCAGTTCCTCTACCCTTACAGGCATATTTATCAATGTGTTGCGTCGCCCTTGCGCCTCACAAAGGGGTTACAAAGGTGACACCACACTAAAGTATGATTTCTCAATCCACGCAATGCCACTTTGTATAGCCCTGTGTGGCTTGATAAATCTATAGTAACGCACCGGAGCACAAATTGATCCATTGCATTACTCTGCCCCAGGGAGGCTTCCATGGGTGGAGCATGGGTGGAGCGTGGGTGTTCCCACACATCCACCCATGGATTTTGGCCCATTATGTGACTTACCCACACTGGTCAAATTGGGAATGCGTCAAAATGCTACACCTCCCAAGGAGAGGCACAATGAGGAGAAATATCTTTATTTCTCTTAATTGTTTATTTTTTCTAAGCGTGCTGCATTCTGCAGCATTCTTAGAAACAGGTAAATGCCTCTGATGATTTTGTTTCTGCAGGAAGGTACCCCTGCCTGCTCCAAAAACATCCTGCCTACATTGCAGTCACCCTTGCAACAAGGGGTAAGGGTGCCTGCGTGGCCTAAGTGTGCTTGCGTTAGCGCTTGGCATCCAAAAGGGAGCCAGTGCACGGAAAGGACAGGAATGTGTGTATAATATTACATACGGCACATTCATGCCCTTTCATGTGTGTGGCGTTCTGTGCTTCACTGCAAGAAAGTTTGATAAGTTTGCGCCTTGATTTCTACACTCACCCTTTCTGTCCCACCTGTGTACAATGCCAACCTTTTTATCCTGGGCCACGTTTCACTCCAGTTTGTCTGTTGCCCTTCTATTGTCTGCAAAGAGTGATGTACAAAAAATTATATTGATAAAACACATGCAGTAAGTTCTGAATAATTTGAAAAAAAAGAGAATCACAAATATTGCACATAATGGCCTATTAAAATGGTGACTCCGACCCCTGAATACATTTGCATATTTATTTGTTTATTTTTTAAACATTCACGCTCAAACCTAAGGTAGCCGAATTTCCTATGCAACAAGAGAAGATATACTTCAACTTACATTGAAGTAGGCGGAAGAAAAACAATTTGACACGGGCAACCTTTTAGGAGCAAACATCCATTCGGGTAGTTCAGGAATGAGAAACGGATGGTTAAGTTCCAGGAGGGGAGTAAAAAGTGAGGACAAATCATTCTTGAAGTAGGAAGCAAGCATTGTAAGTGTGGTTTGAGGAGGTCATGATAAAAGGTAGGGCATAAGTAACGAAGTAGGCAAATGGATGTTTCCGAAAGTAGAAGAAAAAGATATACACGGAAAGTGAAGTTGACTCGGAAGGTAGACGTTCTGAAGAGATTCTGTAAGGTTTCAGTGAACAATGACCAATTGTTTTATTGAGGTTTTACTTTGTCTTACTGGGTGCTTAAAAATGAAAACATGTATTGATGAAGCAAAGCTTCGCATATTTTGCGGCTTGCCGAAATCAAGAACCTCATTTATGTGTAATAAGGTAACCCGTGTATGTTTTACTAACGTTTATATTAAGATTGAGTAAAGTTTAAGACGCTTGCCTATGTGTATTTCTAATGAAATTAATCCATGTCCTCTAAAAATGGCCGCCGCTTGTATTTTAGTTACTGCGCATGCGTCAGCCACACTCACGTGTCCTGACGCGTCTGCAGAAGTGGAGGGAAAGTTATGCGCATGCGTAATTCATAGCTGTGCTTATCATGTGGTACTGCTCGTGCCACTGCTCTTGTATTTCGTCTAAATGTAGCTAACATTTAAATTGCATAAGTTTATTTCTTGATGATGAGTTAAAAGTACAAACCCTGCGATGTGTTTTCATAATGACATTATTATGTATTAATTTGTTTTCGCTTACTTTTCATGTACCGCGGGCAATGGGGGTCTGAGTGAGAGGAGAGCCATATTGGAGGTCCCTTCTGCGCCTGTGCGACATTCGGCAGCACGAGGGACCTTGGCTAATGGAACATAGCCAGCTGGCAGTGATGGGCGAGATGCTCCTGAGAAAGTCACCTCTGCCCTGCGAAAACAGCGAATGTGGCTTCTTATATGTTACATTGTATTAATGTGCTACTGTTAGCTCATGGGAACCCAAACATGCTAGGCGGTCCCAAAATATGTAAATGAAGGCTTCAAATCGCATATTGTGATTGGTGTGTTACCCAAATCCTACCTTAGGACCAATCGAAATTGAGGGATTCTGACACTTTGCAACATTGGGGGGTGGTACACTGTCCCAAAACTGTATATCTACCCTGGGTTCACCTAGTGAACCGTCCGACTTGTCTGGTTTAGCTGACCTGTCACTGACCCAACGCACTCAATAGGTGACTGAAGATACAGAGCGCTGCAGTGCACTCTGTCCGAATTTGACCATAGACTAAGGTTTTACTGAACCTTAAAGTGCAGACAAGGCACTTAGCTGGGAGTTCGCTGACCCAATCGGGGTCTTGATCGATAACTGCAGAGCGGGTGGAGCGCAGGCGTTGCTTCCGAACTGTGGGTTCCGGTCCTGTCCTGAAGAGGGTCCTGTCCTGAGGGTTTGCTGTCCTGTCCTGAGGGTCCTGTCCTGATTCCTATTCCGAGGGTATCCTGTCCTATCCTGGGTGTTCCATTCTGCACCTGCTGTCCTTTGAGGGGTATCCTTCCTTGAGGGTTTCCTGTCTTTAACTGACCCGTGGCCAGGGTTTGGTTTCCACACCTTTCTAGGTAAATACTGCTCTGAAATCTCTTGAAATTCTTGCACCTTCTGAATTTCTAACTTTTGCTTCAATAAAGTTCAACATTGCATATGTGATATTTTCCATGCCTTTCCGCAAATATTGAAAGTCATTTAAATCTTTGCAAAGTGATTCCTATGTCTTCTCATTTGTTAGAAATTATATTTTGCATAGCAGTGTGTCATTTCCTGATATGGTCTAGAACTTCATTGCCTAGGTTGTTCAAAGGCCCTTTCACCTTGAGTGAAGCGTGTTATTCATTATAAGTTCTTCTATAATCACACACACTTAGTCTATCACTGTTTTAGATAATACTGACTTGTATAAGTATCTTTTCTCGTTACATTTTATTAGTACGTTGATGATTACTCTGCCATTATTTCTTTATGCATATGTGATTTACATTTTCTTGGTTATTGATTGCCTTATTTTACTGTATCTCATGCAAGAAAATATTGAACTTTAGATAAACATTTTAAAACTTCCAGTTGTCCGTGGTCATTTACACAGTATTTGAATGTTATTGGTTGGGTTTGTATTTTGCTGCTTTTCTTTACAGCTAGCTCCCTGATTCATTGTGGTCATTAGGCACCCGCATCGGTGGATGGTAAGTCGGGTGCACTGAGAATTGGTAGCAGGGAACACACACACCAAATTGGTAGAGCTCGTGAAGTCACCTGATCGATGTATATGGTGATTTGAAAAGTATATGGGCCCTGAAGCCGGAAACGGCGAAAACTATTGGTCGGGTGGCCTCGCGCGCTCTATCAGTTTTTCTGGTAGCTAGAGGATGGTTAGGGACTAGTTGAGAGTAAGGCAGGGATTAGTTGGACTAGTTAAGTCGGAAGCTGCTATTTTATTGCTGCTAAAAGAGCGGCTGTTCTAAGAGACCTGATCAATCTCTTGTGAATACGCACGAATAATATCTTGTAAAAATAATTCATGAATTTTTGTATTGTCATTATTCTTGTTCTTATATTGTTATATGTACTAATCCATGCATTTGTAAATCGACTCGTTAAGTGTTGTCCGAACTCCCCGGGGAATTGAAAGGGCAAGTGGTGAATAGAATCCATTGTCCTGAGGTCACAGGTTCGAGGAAAGTTAGGTGCAGGTTAGGATAACCGGGAAGCACTAACTAGGGTTTTCTGAATACATGTGTGAATAAATGACAGTAACGAGGTTCATTGGCAAAATTCCCATAGTGGCGTAACCTAGTAAGGGTCACATCGGAAGAGTAGCAGGTTCCTCGGAGCTAGCGTGAAAGCAGAGGGGTCCGCTGAGAAACCTTAAACTCGGAATATATCCCGGAAAGAAGTGGATGAGTTTAGGGGAATAACAGGTTCACCGATGCTAGAGTGAAGGGTAGGCGGAAGAGATCTGCCCGCAGCGAGTGAAAAGTAAATGGAAGTAGTTTACTTGCTGTAAAAGAATTCTTTCTCTGTCTAGACACTTGAGCACTGTGGCGAATGTGTATTTGTTGTAAAATAACCAAGCACTGAGCACTTTAAAAGAAAGAAAGTTTCCGTTACCTTGTGAAGGGAGGGAGTCAGTCGCGAAGCGCCTCTGACGTCACTCTGTGCCGCGCTGGGATTGGTAGAAGCAGCGGGCGGGTAGCGGAGCTGAAATTGTAAAGGAGGGGTGAGCGCCGGAGCGTGGGAACTGTCTCACGAAGGGGCCGCGCACCCATTGGCGGAGCTTATTTTGTGTCGCGCACCCATTGGTTGCACGAATTTTCTGAAGCGCGTTCTGATTGGAGGTAGTTTGTAAACAAAGTTAGCGCAGAAGTCGTATGTGGCACTCGCGGACTACAGAGACGCGACCTGATCCAAGGCATCTAGGGTTTGAAAGGGATCAGTGGAAGGCTAACAGATACGATATTATGTACGGAACCAAGAGAAAAATGTCCCTTGTAAATAAGGTGAAAAATTATTTTAAAACGGACAAACCGATTAAATCAAGGGAAGGTGTTCTTGTCCCAGCACCCAATACTCCCGCCTCATTCATGATGTTTGACCGAGGGTACAATACCTGTGTGTGGCTGGAGAATTGGGTGAAATATACAAAAGATGACGGAGTATTGGCTTTTCCGTTAGATGGTACTTTCAATGGTAGGATCTTATTTAATTTAAGAACCCGAATGAATGAACTGCATCCCAGACCGAGACTAACGCAGTATGAGGCATTAGAGGAATGGGAGATTGAGGCTTTTGAAAGAGAAAGACCCCGAATGGACAAGGGTTTGACCAAGTGGTACCCCAGGCTGAAACAGGAGTCCAGGGATAAAAGGATGAAACAGTGGAGGCAGAGCATGATTGTTGAGGGTCTGTTTCCCATGATGCCGGCAGGTCATAACATTGGAACGGGTGAGAAAAGTACTGAAAAAAGTAAGCATTGGGGGGCCCTGGGGGATTCAGATGATGAACTAATAGATGACATCTGTACCAGAAGTCCGCCACCTTACAGTGAGGGAACCCGACCTGCCAGTGTAGGAGATGTTCCCCGACGCCCCTTCCTAAAAGAAGAAGACAGGTCCCTGGGACTGGGAGGGGGTGGTCAAGTATTACCCTATCCTGAGAAACCCGAACTGGCGGAAACAAGGGATATATATCCCAAAGTGCCCGCAAGTCAGGAAGAAAAATATTCACGTACAAAAACCTTTTTCCCCAGACCCTTGTATGAAAGCGAAGAGAAACCATCGAATTCAGGACTGCCTTTTGTTCAACCTCCATATGGGGAAGAGCGCAGGTCCTTTAATACTGGAACTTTATTCCCGAAACCAAATTATGGTGGAGGACCAAGTGAAACGCATCCTACTGCCCCGAGTTTTACTCCTCCGCCTACTGCCCCGAGTTTTACTCCTCCATTGACCCCACAGATATTACATGACACAACTCTAAGAAGGGTACTAGTGGAAAAGGAGCAAGAGGCTCTAGCTAGACAAAGAACAGAAATAATTCAGAAAATTTCTCAGATAAATACCAGTCCTGAGGCATTGACTATTCCAGTAACTATTGGACCGGTGGTCCCATTATACGGAAATGGTCAGGGAAATCCGATTACTCCAGTCATGACCCCAGTCATAGCAACACCGAGACAGGAACCAATCATCATAGATGATCAGTCCAGTGAGTGCGAGTCTGAAGTTGCATTCTTGGAATTGCCAAACAAACAGACCGGAAAGGGAATACAGCAGAGGTATAATCCTTTTAATGCAAAAGAAATTAAATTAGAGACAGCAACAGGTACTAGGAATGTCTCTCTGGTAACTCCGGATGAAATTGAGAGTTGGAGTCGTGAATTAGAAAAGCAGACTCCGCAAACAAAGCCTTTAGACCTCTACAAGCTGAGGGTTGAAATAGAAGAATTAATGGCAGGAAATGTGGGGTTGAATCGATTGAATACCTACTCTGAGGAAGAATTGTCGTTCATATGTAAAAGCTTTACAAGGAACACCAGAGTGCTCCATGAAAAACTGACCGAAACAGCAGTTAGTATGGGGGTAGATATCTCAAAATCCAAGCCCTTACAGAAACCGTACAGAGCAGACTTCTCAGACAAGGATATAGAACACCTGAATGTGGCAGGAAAGAAGCTCCAGATTAAAGAATTAATGGGGGTACTGCAGAAATGGGGAGATGTGGAAAAATGGAGAAGCAGGTGGGCGAAAAAGAGGGAAGAGGTTCGCTCCCGACAAGTGACTCCCGAGTTTGCTTTAAGGGAGGTAGAAAAACCTGAGCAGTTATGCCCCATGCGCGAAGTTCCAGGAGGGAAATATGTGCATGTCCCCTGGTCTAGGCAGGATATTGTGTCCTTCACGAACGATTTTCCAAAATTAAGAGAGAAACCAGTTGACTGGTACCGGCAGGTGGAAAGGTTCGTGAAGGTACAGAAATGTCTGTGGAAAGACCTGGATGGGTTTTTCGACATTGTGGTTCCAGTAGATTTATGGACCCAGTGTAAAATAAACATAAATTGGCCCAGTGAAGAGTATCCCAGAGACAAGGACACAGGGGAGCCATCAAAGGAAGTCATGCGAAAATATGAGCAGGTAATTCAGCACTTGAAAGAAAAGGTGCCCGCCAAGGAAACTGATTGGACAAAAATAGATAGAACAACACAGGAAAGGGACGAGACAGTGCATTCCTTCTATGAGAGGTTGTTGCAGGTATTTAAAACATACAGTGGTATTGACAACATCGACCTGAAGGATATGACACACTTTATTTACAGGTTTGTAAATGGTTTAAGACCTGAAATTTGTCAGTGGATAAAAGACAATAAAATCTGTTGGCATACTAAGAAAATGGATGAGGTCCTGCGGTACGCTAAGTACTGCGAGGACGAGATGGCAGAAAAGAAAAAGGCCCTTAAGGAGAAGGTTATGTGGGCTCAGGTGAAGCTCGCAGAACAGCAGGAAAAACAATTGAGTAACATGGTTAAAAATGCTGAGAACAAAAGTCCTGGGGGAGGGGGTGGAGGAAAGCCCCGGCCCAAATTTAGCAGGGAAGAGGCTATGAAAAAATTTCCCTGCCATCAGTGCGGCGAAATTGGACACTGGCGAAACGAGTGTCCCCAATTAGTCGATGTTAATGAGACAACTCCTGATTTAATTCCACAGACGCAGAAAGAAAGACCAAGAAAGACTCAACCCCAGGTAAAAACAGTTCAGGTGCCTCGAGCACCCAAACAGGTATACAGGGGAAGACAGGCAGAAAATGAAGAGATAGAGGTTTGGGAAAGCGGGGAGAACAGAAATACAGCAACTTCGCAGTATCTGCTGAATGATACCTTCCTTTGTAATGATCAGGACTGACGGGGCCTGAGAGGGGAGGACGAGGAGTGCGTACTTGGCGCTTCCTTGCCGGTAGACCAGTCTGGACCATATATTGAAGGAAAGGTTGACGGAAATGATGTCACCTTTCTGTTGGACACTGGCGCTACCCGTTCTACTGTAAGAACAGTGGACGTTCCAAACCTGCCCCTCTCGGGAGAAAACATCCAAGTAGTAGGTGTATCTAATCAATTGATTAGTACTCCTGTTACCGAACCAATGGAGATTTCAATTGGAAATTTTAAACAGATGCATAGATTTGTAGTCTGTGACACCAGTCCAGTAAATTTACTGGGACGTGATTTGCTGTGTAAAATGAACTGTACCATCTTTTGCACACCAAAGGGTGTCGAAATACAGACCCCAGATGAAGACGGCATTTATAAATTATTGTTGCTTAGACCTGACTCAGAACTTAAAAGATTGACCCTGCAGGACTTGCCCAAAGAACTACAGGAAGCCGTAAAGCCAGAAGTGTGGGATTTCACTGGAAAAGATGTGGGTTTGATGAAAGATGTGGACCCCATACAAATAGCCATCAAGGACAATGCAGTATATCCTAACACTAGGCCCTACCGAATGAATGCTGAAGTGAAAGCAGGTGTCACTCTGGAGATACAAAAATTATTGGAAGGAAACATCATACAAGAAGTGATGAGCAGCCCATGCAACTCACCGATTATGGGCATCAAAAAGCCTAGTGGCAAGTATAGGGTAGTGCAGGACCTGAGAAAGGTTAACAAGATTGTAGTTCCTTGCTGCCCTATTGTCCCGAACCCTGCAGTAATTCTGTACCAGATTCCTTGGGATGCTGAGTGGTTCACTGTGATTGATTTGTGTCATGCATTCTTTTCGATACCCCTGCACCCCGACAGCAAATTTCTTTTCTCATTTGCCTTCGAGGGTCACGTGTATTGTTGGAACCGGGTCCCTCAAGGGTATACAGAGAGCCCCTCTATCTTTAATCAGATCTTGAAGAAATGTCTAGAGACTTTGACATTACCTGGGAACTCTGTATTAGTGCAGTACATAGACGACCTTCTATTGGCGTCTAAAAGTCACAGGGACTGTGTAGTGGACACCATTGCCCTCCTAAATCACCTGTGTGAGAAAGGGCATAAAGTGTCCCCTGACAAACTACAGTTCTGTGCGAAGTCAGTGAAATATCTGGGACACCAGATAGAAAAGGGTGTCAGAAAAGTCACTTCAGAAAGAGTGAGAATAATTCAAAAGATGCAGTTGCCCCGTACGCAAAAGGAAGTCAGAATGTTCCTGGGTGTATTAGGGTACTGCAGGCAGTGGATTCTGGGATTTGCAGCCTTAGCCAGGCCCTTGATAAAAATGACCACGAGAGGAATGCCAGATGTTGTGCAGTGGGACGATGAAAGTCTAATGGCTTTCACCAGATTGAAAAACTGTCTGTGTACAGCCCCTGCGTTGGGAATGCCAGATTATTCAAAAGAGTTTTCCCTTTTCTGTGACACTCGCGATAATTGCGCATTGTCAGTCCTGACTCAAGAACATGGCACAACCAGGAGGCCTGTGGCCTATTTCTCTGCCACACTGGACCCAGTAGCTGCTGGGTTACCAGGTTGTCTGAAAGCAGTAGCTGCTACCTGTGCAAGTTTGGAACAGAGTGAGTCCATTGTCATGGGACATCCTGTGACTGTCTATGTTTCACATGGAGTGGTAATTCTATTGACCAGAACTAAAACACAGTATCTCACCCCTAGTCGGCTGACTAAATACGAGAGGATTCTTGTGGGTGCAGCAAATGTGAGCATTGTTAGGTGCGGTATTCTGAACCCTGCCACCTTACTCCCCGACCCCTCAGAAATGGAAGGTGGGGATGATGATGAACATGATTGTATTGATCTGACAGAGTTCAGTACCAAGCCACGCCCTGACATAAAAGAAGTACCATTGCCTGAGCATGATAAAGAACTGTTTGTGGATGGTTCCTGCCTAAGACATGAATTAGGAGGCTTGAGTGCTGCTTATGCAGTAGTATCTTTTGAAAAAATTGAACAAGCAGGTTACCTATATCACATCAAGTCTGCACAAGTAGCCGAATTGATAGCCCTGATAATGGCTTGCAAAATTGGGAAGGACTTACGCATAACAGTGTATACTGACAGTCAGTACTGTTATGGCGTTGTGCATGACTTTGGCCAATTATGGATGCAGAGGGAATTCATGACTTCCTCAGGTACTCCCATTCGGAATGCAAAGGTTGTTCATGACCTTTTAGAGGCCATCCAGTTGCCCAAAGAACTGGCAGTGGTAAAATGTGCTGCTCATCAAAGAAGCATGGACAGAGTATCACTGGGAAACGATTATGCTGATCGAGTGGCTCAATGGTGTGCCAAAGATCGATATATTATAAATCCAAAACGAGGGGGGCCAGGAACCAGCTGCCAGCTTCAGGTGTTTGAGGAAGTGCCTACATGGGATGAGGTGAGAGAATGGCAGGAGTCGGCTCCTTGGCAAGAAAGAGAGAAATGGAAGGAGGATGGGTGTAGACCGAGGCGTGTGGATGGTGTGATTTTGGGCCCAACTGGTATGCCTGTGTTACCCCGACACTTGCTTGGCACAATGGCAAGATTAATACATGAAGGATCACACATTGGTAGGGATGCCATGATTCTGGTATTTCAACAGACTTGGTACAGCAAGAAATTCAGGAAGGTAGCAGAGTCCCTCTGCCAGAGGTGCCTGTCATGTCAACAGATGAACCCAGGCAAGAGGACAATGGTTGAACTGAGCAAGATTGGGAGGTCAGGGGGTCCCTTTATAAGAATACAGGTTGATTTCATCACCATGCCCCGTTGTGAAGGAAAACGATATGTCCTTGTCATTGTGTGCGTATTTTCAAAATGGGTAGAAGCTTACCCTACTCCCAAGAGTGACGCACTGACAGTAGCGAAGTGTTTACTAAAAGAACTGATACCTAGGTTCGGCATACCATACATTATTGAATCAGACCAGGGTGGACATTTCCACAATGAAATAATGGCTGAACTGTGTAAGGCCTTTGGAATAAGGCAGAAACTCCATTGTGCATACCACCCAGAGGCTTCTGGAATAGTGGAACAAGTAAATGGAACTATCAAAAACAGACTAGCAAAGCTGACAGATGCTACTGGCATGAACTGGGTGAAGGCCCTGCCCCTGGTCCTGATGGGACTGAGAAGTGTTCCAGACCGCAAGACAGGCCTAAGTCCCCATGAAATCATTATGGGAAGAGTGATGAGACAAGCATGGGTGCCAGGAAGCAAACTGTTGAGTATTACTGATGATTTGGTGCTTGAATACTGCAGAAGATTGGGTGACCAAGTGCGTTCTATCTCTCGCCAGATTGGAGACGACGGCATCCTTAATCCAACGACTCCTCTCCACAACTTGGTTCCAGGAGACTGGGTTAAAATAAAGAAGCACACTCGATCAAGCTGTCTGGCACCCAGGTGGGGAAAGAAGCGCCAAGTAATCCTGGTGACAACCACTGCAGTGAAAGTCGCAGGTGTTCCCCAGTGGATCCACGCCGGACACACCCAGAAGGTATTGCCAGACAAAGGATTTGAAGAACCAGGGCAACCAGCAGAGGACCCTGAAGAAGCCAGACCAGTAGCCACTGACAACGAGCAGCCCAGCACCAGTCAAGTTGCAGGAACAGCAGACGTTGGCCCAGGAGTAGTTGACTGCGAACTGCCAAGAAACCAGCCTGCTGAAGAGGTCCAGGAAACTGAGCCAGAAGTAGCTGAAGACGAGCTGCCAAGCATATGGCCAGAAGAATGGATACCGATGATTGATCTGACCGAAGATCCTATCAGAACAAGAGAACGACTTAGTGAAGGTAGAGAGTGGACTAGTCAGGAAAAGCAAGGCACAGGCGAAGAACCTCAGCCACTTGAGATTCAAATCAAAACTGAGGAAGGAGAAGGTCAGACAGGGACAGAGCACGTGATTGATACAGATCCAGTGAATAAGACTGAACAAATATCCGATACTGAGCAAGTACCTGAGACTGAACAAGTACCTGATACTGAACAAGTGCAGGATACAGAACAAGTGTTCGATACTCCTCCATTAACTCCTGATGTGGATAAGGGACAGACTAGACATAGAGTAATAGTTCGAGCAGAAGAAAATCAAGAGATCGAAGTGCTTGAACAGGATCAGATAGGGTTAGAAAAACGGGTTCAGGAAACAGAAACAGAAACAGAGACAATTGAAAGCCAAAAACAAAATATTCCTGAACAAGGCCAGATTAGCAACCAGGCAGAAGAATTCGATGCTAGCCCTGGAACTAGTAAGATAAGGGAAGTAGGAGAAGAAAGTGGAGAAGAATTACCACAAGATAAAGAGAACAAGAGAAGAAGAAAAGAAAGTGAAGTCCAAGTACCGACTAAGAGACTAAAGAAAAGAAACAACCTTGAGCCTAGGTTTGTAAAAAGATTGAGACTTAGGATAAAGACAGTGGAAGAAAAACGTGCAGAGGCAAGAAGAAGTGCTCGGATAGCAGAGCAAGAAGAAGACTCTTCCAAAAGAAGGAGTGAGCGAATAAAAAGACAAAACAAAAAGTACAAGTCTCCTGAATGGACACTGGTTTTGGAAGAACTTGAAGATCTTGATATAACTGACGTGAGCGACGGAGAACCTGTCCCAGAGTACTCTGCTGAAGAAGAAGACGAACCACCGTGAATTTGCACAAAGTAAGCTAGCTGTGTAAAGACACAAAGAGGGGTCAAGAAACTTCTTCTGAGCCGAAATGTCTGATTCAACTGTGAATGGTAGACCGAGTTGCAGCCGTTTTAAAACGTGTTGCAAGGTGTGTATATGTAGTGTAGTAGTACTGATAGTTATCTGGATAGGATTAACAATTTTCATTCCCTTTGCTGTAAGTAAAGATACTAACATTGTCCCTACTGAAGTTGTAAATACTGACAGTGAGGAGCTAACAACACAGAGTGTAGAAAGACATGAGAGAGCATTGAGACAAACTAAACGAGACTTAGAAGCATCAGATGAGAAAGGACTACATTATCATGGCATGAAGAACAGGACACATTTAAATGTTTTCGCAAACTTGTTAATACATTATGTAGAGACTATGGAAATTGAAGATTGCTATGTCTGCATGAAGCTACCTACTTCGGTGGCTGAAGGCGTGACATACCATCATCTGCCATTAACATATGGAATTTCCTGTAGCATTTTAGCTAGTTTATTTTACAAAAGGGGACCGTTACAGTATTATTACTCTAACAATGACGTGATCTTTTCTGAACTGCCTATACGTGGGAACTTGAATCCTGTACATACCAAAACTGACACCATAAGATATATGGGAGACTACTTTCTGACTATAGGGAACATTGACATAGCAGATGCACACAGAGATAACTTGACTTGTTCTTTGCGTGAGCAGGAAAAGATGTTCCTGAACATGGCAGAGAAAAGGAGAATTAAAATTCAGAAGAAGGCTAATGACGAAAGTCAGAAAAAGCCAAAGTGGGCAGAAAACATGGAAGGCACCTCATCTGGTGGAGCGGGTCCTGCTCTGTTGCTGGATTTTGAAAAGAAAGGCAAGCTATGTCTTCACCGCGAGAAGACTAGCTATTATAATAATGTTTTCATTGGTTCCAGTGAATGCGAACATAATTACAAGGTAATTGGAGGTTGGGGTTTCAAAAATGGGTCAGAGCCTGTGTTTCCTGGAATTTATTATATTTGTGGGGACAAGGCTTATTTCAAATTGCCGGATCACTGGTATGGAAGCTGCTACTTTGGCATTGTTTTCCCGAAAATATACCATGTGAATGGAAAAGCTGGAAGCAATGGAGATACTAACGGCTTAGTGCGTAGTAAAAGAGAAAGTATAGGTGAAATTATGGGTAGTATTTTCAGTGCACTGATACCTGGAGTGGGAGTGGTTCTGAACACTCACAGAATTTGCAAATTGTCTACTATAGTAGATGTGCTGTCTACTGAAACAGCTCATGGATTTCTGCTGGTCAATACCGAAATGGTTGCGATCAGATCAATGGTTTTACAAAATCGACTTGCTCTTGACACCTTATTAGCGAAAGAGGGCGGAGTCTGCCGGATGTTGAAGGCGCAACATTGTTGCACTTATATTCCGGACAAAAGTGTACAGATCAAAAGATATGTGAGAAACATTACTAATTTGGCAAAGGAACTCAAACCACTCGAGGTTGATAGTGCCTGGAAGAGACTGGTAGATGGTCTTTCAAATGTAGGTCATTGGCTTGCTGGCATAGGTAAAAGCTTATTATTCAAAATTCTGATGCCAATTGGTATTATAGGTTTTATTATACTTTCCATTTTCTTATGCTGTAAATACCGCAAGCGCACCAGAAAGCACGAGGTTAATGCAAGAGGGGTGAAACGAAGTGTGGATGAGATTGAATTAGAGGAAGTGAATGATCAGATATACAAAAAGGTGAAGACTTCTCACCCTGCTAAAACTGAAAGAGAAAAGTTAGAGCGATTGTTGGAAGAAATAGAACTTTATAAAGTGTGAAAGAAAGTTGGCATCTGGTTCCATTATAATTTGTGATGATAGTAAATATCATCAAAGAGGGGATTGATGAAGCAAAGCTTCGCATATTTTGCGGCTTGCCGAAATCAAGAACCTCATTTATGTGTAATAAGGTAACCCGTGTATGTTTTACTAACGTTTATATTAAGATTGAGTAAAGTTTAAGACGCTTGCCTATGTGTATTTCTAATGAAATTAATCCATGTCCTCTAAAAATGGCCGCCGCTTGTATTTTAGTTACTGCGCATGCGTCAGCCACACTCACGTGTCCTGACGCGTCTGCAGAAGTGGAGGGAAAGTTATGCGCATGCGTAATTCATAGCTGTGCTTATCATGTGGTACTGCTCGTGCCACTGCTCTTGTATTTCGTCTAAATGTAGCTAACATTTAAATTGCATAAGTTTATTTCTTGATGATGAGTTAAAAGTACAAACCCTGCGATGTGTTTTCATAATGACATTATTATGTATTAATTTGTTTTCGCTTACTTTTCATGTACCGCGGGCAATGGGGGTCTGAGTGAGAGGAGAGCCATATTGGAGGTCCCTTCTGCGCCTGTGCGACATTCGGCAGCACGAGGGACCTTGGCTAATGGAACATAGCCAGCTGGCAGTGATGGGCGAGATGCTCCTGAGAAAGTCACCTCTGCCCTGCGAAAACAGCGAATGTGGCTTCTTATATGTTACATTGTATTAATGTGCTACTGTTAGCTCATGGGAACCCAAACATGCTAGGCGGTCCCAAAATATGTAAATGAAGGCTTCAAATCGCATATTGTGATTGGTGTGTTACCCAAATCCTACCTTAGGACCAATCGAAATTGAGGGATTCTGACACTTTGCAACATTGGGGGGTGGTACACTGTCCCAAAACTGTATATCTACCCTGGGTTCACCTAGTGAACCGTCCGACTTGTCTGGTTTAGCTGACCTGTCACTGACCCAACGCACTCAATAGGTGACTGAAGATACAGAGCGCTGCAGTGCACTCTGTCCGAATTTGACCATAGACTAAGGTTTTACTGAACCTTAAAGTGCAGACAAGGCACTTAGCTGGGAGTTCGCTGACCCAATCGGGGTCTTGATCGATAACTGCAGAGCGGGTGGAGCGCAGGCGTTGCTTCCGAACTGTGGGTTCCGGTCCTGTCCTGAAGAGGGTCCTGTCCTGAGGGTTTGCTGTCCTGTCCTGAGGGTCCTGTCCTGATTCCTATTCCGAGGGTATCCTGTCCTATCCTGGGTGTTCCATTCTGCACCTGCTGTCCTTTGAGGGGTATCCTTCCTTGAGGGTTTCCTGTCTTTAACTGACCCGTGGCCAGGGTTTGGTTTCCACACCTTTCTAGGTAAATACTGCTCTGAAATCTCTTGAAATTCTTGCACCTTCTGAATTTCTAACTTTTGCTTCAATAAAGTTCAACATTGCATATGTGATATTTTCCATGCCTTTCCGCAAATATTGAAAGTCATTTAAATCTTTGCAAAGTGATTCCTATGTCTTCTCATTTGTTAGAAATTATATTTTGCATAGCAGTGTGTCATTTCCTGATATGGTCTAGAACTTCATTGCCTAGGTTGTTCAAAGGCCCTTTCACCTTGAGTGAAGCGTGTTATTCATTATAAGTTCTTCTATAATCACACACACTTAGTCTATCACTGTTTTAGATAATACTGACTTGTATAAGTATCTTTTCTCGTTACATTTTATTAGTACGTTGATGATTACTCTGCCATTATTTCTTTATGCATATGTGATTTACATTTTCTTGGTTATTGATTGCCTTATTTTACTGTATCTCATGCAAGAAAATATTGAACTTTAGATAAACATTTTAAAACTTCCAGTTGTCCGTGGTCATTTACACAGTATTTGAATGTTATTGGTTGGGTTTGTATTTTGCTGCTTTTCTTTACAGCTAGCTCCCTGATTCATTGTGGTCATTAGGCACCCGCATCGGTGGATGGTAAGTCGGGTGCACTGAGAATTGGTAGCAGGGAACACACACACCAAATTGGTAGAGCTCGTGAAGTCACCTGATCGATGTATATGGTGATTTGAAAAGTATATGGGCCCTGAAGCCGGAAACGGCGAAAACTATTGGTCGGGTGGCCTCGCGCGCTCTATCAGTATTACCGGCTTGTGAATTTTATGGTCTGCGAGCGAAATAAAGTACTAAAACTGAACTGAACTCATGGGCGTTTGGGAACTGCCTCACTCAATGAAATATCTCAGGCACTTTTGAAACCCCCACATCCAAGACAGTACCAAAAATATATATTATTGAACACAAGCTATTTTTGACTTCTCCGAGCCAAGCACCACGGTCTGATTGGCCATTCTGGCACTCTGGTATTTTCCCAATGGGCTGCAGGTTGGCGTAGTACTGTCAAGGGGATATGTACAATAGAAGTGGCGGAGCGTGCAATTAGCCTCCTGGGCTTAACGACACGATCCGCCACTTCGGAAACGCAAGGCTGCACCATATTTACAAGAATGTGGTGCAGCCTTGCATTTCCCCCTGTGATGGCACTAAGTTTAACAACTTAGTGCCAACGCAGGCACCCTTGCACCAGAGTGCAATGGTGTCTGCGTGTAGGGCAGGATTGTTCATATGTAGGAAGGTGTCCCTTCCTGCACATAAACAATCCTAAAATTCAATTTTGTACGTTTCAAGTGTGCTGCTTCATGCAGCACACATGAAAGTTACATAATGGCATTTTATTAAAAGGTTTGTTTATGTACAGGAAGGGACAGTTTCCTGTACATATACAAACCATGGCATTTTGCTTTTTCCTGCGCAAGGCAGCACACATGGAAAAAGCAACAACGAGGAGAAATAATGCAGTTCTCCTCGTTTTGCCAACTTAAGACCAGGGTTTTCCCGGTCTTAATTTTTGGCGCTGCCTCTTATGTATGCCACTCTTGTATATAGGGAGCAGCATCAAATACAATGGGTGTTGCGTTGGTATGCCCACCACTACACCCACTGCATGCTACTTTCACGCTAAACATAGTGTGAAAGAGCCCTTTATGTACAAGGCAGCGTTAAGCCACATTAATAAGGCACGGCCCCTATCGCTACGGGAATGTCACAAAAAGTGATGTTCCCGTAGCGATAGGGGCTTGTACATATGCCCCTCAGAGCGAGGGAGACTGACAACATTCAACTATGGTCTCAGTTTATTCGTGATGCCTGCACTGCGAGGTCAGGTTGAACATTTTTGCAGAGGATATGTTGGTGTTATGTCCATGTGTTGGCTGTAACCTACGCAATAAAAGAGAGAACCCCCAAGATAACGAGTGCTGGCTCCTCAATCAGATACGGTTGGGGAATTTTGTTGTACATATATATATGCATAAACGAGATGTCCCCCAGTGAAGACCCACTTGAGAAAACAGGCAAACACTGCACCTTGAAGCAGCATTTATTGTTCTTTAAACCGGACATCACAGCATTTGTTAAAATGTTCAGCCCTATATATATTACCTACTGGTGGTCCCCAGTGGGTAGTTATAGTTAGGACCTATTTTCCATAGGAAATCAGCAATATTCTATTTGGAATAGCTTTGGCGCCGGTTGACGAATCTTCGTGAAATTTTCAAAACTGGTGAACCGCTCCGGCAGCTCCCATCCTACAAGTCTCGGGTTGATTCGTCAAGCGGGGGCTGAGAAAAAAGGGGGGTCCCAAAACGTGTTATCCTCATGCAATTTTCCTTAGGAACCTTTACTCGCAGCTACAGCCCAAACTGCTGAACGGAATTACACCAAATTTGGCAAAGAGGTAGCCCTTCATTCAGACTCGTGCCTTTTTGTTAATTGGTGTAACTCTGTTCAGAAGTTCTTTAGAAATTAAAGGAAAAAAATACATATATATCTGGGCGGAGCCTAACCACACATCTCATTATGACCTCTGATTGGCTGTCAGCCCTTCACCCAAGAAGTGTTGGCAGCCATCTTGGGACCAATATACATGATAGCACCTCATTAAAAAGCATTGCAGTTAATAGAAGGTTTTAAGACTTTAGTTACATGATAAATCATTTGTTAATGGTACCATACCAATTTTAGGAATTGTGATGTATTCTAAGGTGATTCTACCATGTGAAAAAACCTTCTGCTGGGATATCATGAATCATGTTTGAGAGAAAACTATTTTCTCATGCTTTTCCCACAGAGGTTAGGAAGGTGGTCTATACGCTAAACTGAGAGCATATTTTCTGTAAATTCACATTATCTTTCTCAGTCATGTGAGAATGAAGTCTGACATTCTCAGTAAAACATGTACATCCAACAAGGGCAGAGACTGTCAGTTGATTCCTTTGTGTTCTACTGCAGCTTCCCAGAGTGTTTGAAAGAACAATTAGAGTGTTAACAGCCTTACTTATGACAAAAGTATAGCACACCTGAAGACATCTTGATTGGAATAAAGTGGTAACTCCTAAAACATTTAACTTAAAAGGAACAAAATGAGGGGGTTCATTTTGCCATAGAAAGTATGATTAGTGCTGCAGAAAGAAAAATTAGGGCACATTTTGAGTGACTTCTCAAATCCTCTTTTATTTCATTAAAAGAAATTCTGACATGCAGACTGAAACATGTACTTTAAATACCAGCAGCAGACTTCCCTGGTGAGCAGTAGCTTTACTACAGTGATCTAATAAACAACTAGAGTGCTAACATTCAGAATTTATGGCAAATGTGTGACACATCTGAATGCCTTCTTGATGGAACCAAAGTAAAAAACTGAAAGTATTTCCTACTGAGGAGACTGTAGTAAATGAGGAAATTAGAAAACGTCATAACAAATAAGTCTCCCAAGATGGCCACCAGAGACTAAAGAGCCCAAATGTAGCACAAATATCACCCAGATGTAGACCAAGTATAGCCCAATGACAGAATGTCCCAGAGTGTTCTAAAGAACAACTAGAGCGCTAACAGTCTTACTTATGACAAAAGTATGGAACACCTGCAGCCATCTTGATTGGAATAAAGTGGTAACACTTAAAACATTTAATTTGCAAAGGAACAAAATGAGGGGCTTCATTTTGTCATAGGAATTATGATTAGTGCTGCGGAAAGAAAATTTAGGGCAGATTTTGACTTCTCAAATCCCCTTCTATTTCATTAAAAAATTCTAACATGCAGACTGAAACATGCACTTTCAATACCAGCAGCAGACTTCCCTGGTGACCAGTAGCTTTACTACAGTGATCTAATGAGCAACTAGAGTGTTAACATTCAGAATTTATGGCAAATGTGTGACACATCTGCATGCCCTCTTGATGGAACCAAAGTAAGCAAGCATTGAAAATTCAATAGGTCTCACCCTCGTTTAAGTTAAAGCAATTCTGTTTGTAATTTGGTGGCTTTGATTTGCTTTTATTAGTGTTTTTCAAACTTTCATGTACATAACGCATATGTATGCATATATGTATATGTATGCATGCATTTATATGTGTATTTATATAGATATGCAGATTATATATATATGTTTATATATGCATGATCGCCAATCAACGTCACAATGCTTAATAATGAAAAGCATTTAGTAGACATGGCATATGTTTTGACACTTGCTTCAATATGATTGATTATTTTGAATATCGAATTTTGACATTACTCGCGATAATGTTGCATGCATCGGTTTATTTATTCTCATGATTGCTATAAACTGCATTTCGTGTTTTTATGAGCAAAGTATTTGTTTTAAATGACCTAATGCAAAGTAGCTCATTGAAGTTTCAGACCTGTGAGTCTGTTCACTGTGTTTATGAACATGTGACCGTATTTAAATCACTCTTACACAAACACTCACGCTCGTGAACAAGAGGGAGTATCCTCGAAACGCGCTGAGTGGAGCCTTAATAAAGCTCGTATTGCTGCAAAAGTTGGCCCGGACAATCCTTTTCTCAAACCTATTTTGGATTAAGTTTGGTATGTATGTATATATATATATATATATATATATATATATATACACATACATATATATAAATGCATATATATGCATATATATATATATATGTGCATATGTGTGTGTGTAGAGAGAGGTAGAGAGTGGTAGAGAGGCTAGAGGTGTAGAGGTAGAGGTGTAGAGGTAGAGAGGTAGAGGTAGCGAGGTAGAGGTTGAAAGGTAGAGAGTAGTAGAGAGAGAGGTAGAGAGTAGAGAGTGATTAATAGAGAGTAGAGAGTGAGTAATAGAGAGTAGAGAGTGAGTAGTAGAGAGAGTAGCAGAGAGTGAGTAGTAGAGAGTAGTAGAGTGAGTAGTAGAGAGTGAGTAGTAGAGATGAGTAGAGAGTAAGTAGTAGAGAGTAGTAGAGAGTGAATATTAGAGTAGTAGAGAGTAGTAGAGAGTGAGTAGTAGAGTGAGAAGTAGAGAGTAGTAGAGAGTGAGTAGTAGAGTAGTAGAGAGTGAGTAGTAAAGAGTGAGTAGTAGAGAGTAGTAGAGAGTGAGTAGTAGAGAGTGAGTAGCAGAGAGAGAGTAGTAGGGAGCAGTAGAGAGTGAGTAGCAGAGTGAGTAGTAGAGAGTAGTAGAGGGAGAGTAGTGGAGAGTGAATAGTAGAGAGTGATTAGTAGAGAGTGAGTAGTATAGTAAGTAGTAGAGTGAGTAGTAGAGAGTGAGTAGTAGAGAGTAGAGAGAGAGTAGTAGAGAGTGAGTAGGTGAGAGTGAGTAGTAGCGAGTGAGTAGTAGAGAGTCAATCAGAACAATTTGTAAAGCGCGCTACTCACCCGGAAGGGTCTCAAGGCGCTGGGGGGGGTCCGTTACTGCTCGAAGAGTCAGGTCTTGAGTTGCTTGCTGAAGGAGAGATGGTCCTGGGTCAGCCGTAGGTGGATGGGGAGGGAGTTCCATGTCTTGGCCGCCAGGTAGGAGAAGGATCTTCCTCCGGCGGTGGCTCTGCGGGTGCGTGGTACGGTGGCGAGGGCGAGGCTGGTCGATCGCAGCTGGTGGGTGGGCATGTAGAAAGTGAGGCGGTTGTTGAGGTATTTGGGGCCCAGGTAGTGGAGAGCTTTGTGTGCGTGGGTGAGGAGTCTGAATGTGATCCTCTTGCTGATGGGGAGCCAGTGCAGGTCTCAGGTGGGCGGAGATGTGGTTGTGGCGGGGGATGTCCAGGACGAGTCGTGCGGAGGCGTTCTGTATGCATTGAAGTCTTTTCTGTAGTTTGGCAGTGGTTCCCGCGTAGAGGGTGTTCCCGTAGTCCATTCGGCTGGTGACGAGTGCCTGGGTGACCGTCTTCCTGGTTTTGGTGGGGATCCATCGGAAGATCTTACGGAGCATGCGCAGGGTGTTGAAGCAGGATGACGATACGGCGTTGACTTGTCTGGTCATTGCGAGGGCGGAGTCCAGGATGAAGCCTAGGTTTCATGCGTGGTCCGTTGGCATGGGGGTGGTGCCCAGGGCATGGGGCCACCAGGAGTCGTCCCAGGCGGAGGGGGATGATCCCAGGATGAGGACTTCCATCTTGTCTGAGTTCAGCTTCAGACGGCTGTTCTTCATCCATTCGGCGATGTCTTTCATTCCCTCGTGTAGGCTGGCTCTGGCGTTGGCCGGGTCGTTGGTGAGGGAGAGGATCAGCTGGGTGTCGTCGGCGTATGAGATGATGTTAAGGTTGTGTTGGCGTGCGATGGCTGCGAGGGGGCTCATGTAGACATTGAAGAGGGTGGGGCTGAGAGTAGTAGAGAGTAAGTATTATACAGTATTAGAGAGTGAGTAGTAGAGGTTACCGCACGTACTTTTTGGACTGTGGGGGCTTGAATCCTTCGCCTTTCCCTGCTGCTGACACTCGGGGGTTACTTGTGCTGCTGGTCCTCTCGCCGCCGCTCCCAACCACCCGAGCAGGCCGCCGAGAAGAGGACCACAAGACCCAGGCTCCTTAGCAGCTCCCCAGCGGCGGAAGTCATCACGCCACCTGTGCGCCCGGAGGCGCTTGAAATAACGGACAGCCTCGGCGGAGCGGGTGTTACCGCACTTACTTTTTGGACTGTGGGGGCTTGAATCCTTCGCCTTTCCCTGCTGCTGACACTCGGGGGTTACTTGCGCTGCTGAGCCTCTCACCGCCGCTCCCTACCACCCGAGCAGGCCGCCGAGAAGAGGACCACAAGACCCAGGCTCCTTAGCGGCTCCCCAGCGGCGGAAGTCATCACGCCACCTGTGCGCCCGGAGGCGCTTGAAATAACGGTCAGCCTCGGCGGAGCGGGTGTTACCGCACTTACTTTTTGGACTGTGGGGGCTTGAATCCTTCTACAACTAAACACAAAAGAAGGTCCCAGGGGAATGTTTCAAGACCCTAACTGCTAAACCCCCTGACTATCAATGACACCAACAACAATAAGCAGTGAGTCTGGATAAAAGCCACTCTAAATATGTACCCAAATAAACAACAGAAAAAGGGAAAAGTTAACAATTGAAACGAGTTCCCATCAGTCCACCATCGAGACCGCCCTTCATCATCTGGGATCTCTTGTACAGATCAAGATATCAAGGAAACCACTGCTGATCTGGCAGATAATATAACCAAGTCAGTGGGAATCCTGAATACTGTACCACAGAAGTGAAGAAGTGAAAAAGGTGTATCTAGTGGGGAACTGAATAGCAGTGCTTTAAGAAAAAGGTGTAAGTGACAAAAGAAAAAGAAGTTTCTAAAATTAGGTCGTGATCAGGAAAAAGAACAACTTTAATATGCACCCTCACACTCCTAAATCAGTAAAAACAGTGCAATTAGCAGTATAACAAATAACTACTAAAGAAAGAATGTAAGGTCGACATGTTTCTGCAGTCACTGGAGCCTATAGATCTCCTGCTGCTTCATCAGGACCATTAGTGCTACTGCTATGTAAAAATTAAGACCATATCACCTGAGAAGTGTATGTGTACTCGTCTTCCCGTCCTGGACCGAAAAATGAGAAAATATATAAGGGTACACGAACAATGTAAGAATCATACAATAAGTAACAAGCACATGTGCCTACGTTGTAAAATTATATGATTAATACTCCAAAGGCCATTGAAAAGTATTAGCCAAGGCTTGAATCCTTCGCCTTTCCCTGCTGCTGACACTCGGGGTTACTTGCGCTGCTGGTCCTCTCGCCGCCGCTCCCTACCACCCGAGCAGGCCGCCGAGAAGAGGACCACAAGACCCAGGCTCCTTAGCGGCTCCCCAGCGGCGGAAGTCATCACGCCACCTGTGCGCCCGGAGGCGCTTGAAATAACCGTCAGCCTCGGCGGAGCGGGTGTTACCGCACTTACTTTTTGGACTGTGGGGGCTTGAATCCTTCACCTTTCCCTGCTGCTGACACTCGGGGGTTACTTGCGCTGCTGGTCCTCTCGCCGCCGCTCCCTACCACCCGAGCAGGCCGCCGAGAAGAGGACCACAAGACCCAGGCTCCTTAGCAGCTCCCCAGCGGCGGAAGTCATCATGCCACCTGTGCGCCCGGAGGCGCTTGAAATAACGGACAGCCTCCGCGTCGCAGGCCCATGCGCGGTCTGCGCCGGGCTAAGCCCGGGCAAAGGGCGGGCCGTCTGTGGCCGTCCGGGGACGGAGGAGGACGGGACTGACAACCCCCCCTAACGTTGTGATAATCTTGATATGACGGTATAATTGGTATCTTAAGAGTCCTGCTCGTCTGTATTATCTTGGGGTAGGAGGGTTCACCAATTAATTATTTTAGTTCTGGAAGGCTGTTATTATCACCAATAATGAGCAAAATTTTGCAGAGGGGTGGTGGTGGTGCTGGGACAATGGATGCATTTTTAAAATGGGCCGAAGTGGAAATTAATAAGGAGATAGCACTAGTTGAAAGGAGACTCTCAATAGAGCCGTTACAAAGTTCACATTATAACCCTGATTTAGTTGCAGCCCCACATGTTTCTGACAATATATGCCCAAACTCCGATTCTTTACAGGTGCCGGTACCGCCCCCTTTGGATGATAGTGTGGCAGTTTTGCACACTCTAAACTCAGATGGTTCATCTACACATAGCCTTTCACCCTTCCCTCCAGTTACACGTACCAGGCAGCCACGACTACCTCCTGGGGCTAGAAAGAAAGATCAACCAGTGAAGAGAAAAGCTCATGGCCCCCCGAAAGGTAGCCGCCAACAAGCAAAGCTAGCCAAAAATAAAAATTCTGCAATTGGGTTGGGTGAAAATCAAGAAAATTCTATTCCTCAAATGTTTTGTTCAGCGCCCGATCTCAGGTCTGATACACAGTCCCTTCCTCCAAATGGTCCTACTGAAGGAACTATGCCAGAGTTGATTGGGCATATTGAGGAGTTATTTGGAGCCCTTCTTCGTCCAGTAATGAAGAAACTGGAGATGATAGAACGCAGGCTGGATTCTATGGCAAGCCATTTTAGAAATGGCCGTCAGCCTGACAAAGGGGTTCAGAAAACATTAGCTCCAATTATAAATATTCCTGTTCCTGTAGGTAAAAAGCCTATTGACCTAGGAAGTTCGAAGACTACTAGTACTAAAGTCCCTACAGCCCCGGGGCCACCTCTAGTTACCCCAACCGTAAATCCCCCAGTTAAGTCTCCCCCTAAGGGCCAGAGGGGAGATTATTCTTTAATGTTAAAAATCTTTCAAGAGAAGTTACTCTTCATTTACCCCCGGAGGCCTGTCCCTATACTGTTATTTTGGCTAATGTCCCCAAACTTCCAGATGGTGAGGTAGAGCATCGGTCAGCATTGAAAAATAAGGCCCTACATTTCTTGAGTATTAAAACTGTTTTGGGAGAACATTTATATGCCAATTTCAAGATGGTTCGTAGAGTATCTTGTTTGGGATATCTAAACAAGGGGATGCAGGGGGACTGCGTTATTGTAAATTTTGGCTCACCAGAACTGGTCAGACTTATTTTTAGGCAGACCGGATCGTTTAGGATTCATCACGACTCTGTAAATGTCCTCCCATTGGGTTATTTTTACCTCCCAAGTCCCGAAGTAGGAACACTCACAAAGGACCAGGGTTTGCCAGTGGTTGTCCCTTTAAACAGTACCCTACCGCTAAGTAATAGATTTGAGGTCTTTAACTCTCTAGATATGAACGATTGACTCCCTCCAACTGAGGGGGGAGACCACGAGTAATCACGGCTATCTAGAAATGATACAGAACTTTGTCCCCCGACAAATATCTCATTGGAAGATCCTATCTTTTTTGGGATTGATGGCTTAACAAAGAGCAGAACTGACTCAAATCATGAGATAGAAAAGGCTTCCAAATTCAGGGGTGTATTAATTGAGGAGGGTATGGAGGGTACTGGTTCCCCTGTTCAATTTAACAATGCCAACCATCGATATGTACCTACTTTGGTTTCATGGAATGTGGCAGGACTAAGAAGTAAAGTAACATCTCTGGACTGGTTAGCATTTTTAGATTCCAGGGATATAATTCTTTTCCAGGAAACATGGCAGGTTACCCCGGAATTTAGGCAAGCATATTTAAATTTCTATATTCCAGCTCGCCCTAGCTTGCGGGGGAGACCAAAGGGAGGTTTACTTACATGGGTAAAGCAGGATACTAGGTATTCCTCTACCCAGCTAGATACTAACAGTCCAGATATCTTGTTAATCAAACTTAAATGTATTGATTATAAGGATTTATTTATTTTTAATATTTACTCTAGGGGGCTGCCAGGTGGTAAACCCACTGAAGCAGTAGACCATCTAGACGCTCTTCTTAAATGTTACTGCCCAAAGGGTAATATTATTGTAGCTGGAGATTTTAATTGTTGTTCCGAACCTCTAGACAGCTATGACATAGACCTAACGGTGGAAGAGGACTACATCTGGAATATCCCTAAACTGACAATACCACCCATTAAAAGATGGTCTGAGGCCGCGCTGCAACTTAAAGTCCTATGTGTAGAGCACGGCTTACGTGCTACAAATGGAAGAATGGGTTCCGACAAACAGGGCACTTCTACCTTTAACAATGGCGTATCCCACAGCCGTATAGATTATATCCTCAATAACAAAGAGAACTGGGCCAGCATTGAGGATATGCGGATAGTGGCAAGGGTAGAGAGCGACCATGACCCATTAATTCTATCATTTAGGCTATTTGAATTACCCAACAGCGAGGGCCGTAATGATTGTGTGGAAATAGCCCTCTCAAACGATCATAGACGAGTAAGTTGGGCTAATTGTGCAATAAATGAAGAAAATATTGTTGCAATGAGGGATTTAACAGTCCAGGCTATAGTGGAACTCCAGAACAATTCCACTGTGGAGGAAGTCGTATCAAATACTGGCCTGACCCATGATACATTTTTTAACCAGTTAAGATGTTACTTTGGTAAAAAGGTGACTAAAAAACAGAGTAGGCCAGAGAGGAAGGAAGACCAATGGTATGGCAAGTCTTGTAGGGTTGCGTATAAGGCCCTATCCTACGCAGTTAAAACCAAAGATATAGTCAGGATCAAGACTGCCCGTGTCATGTATAAGAAAACCCAATATAAGGCAAAACGTGATTGGGGTGATGAATACTGGAGGGAGCTGCTGAGTACCAGTGGAGAAAGATCAATGTGCTCCTTCTGGGATATGGTCAAATGGGGAAGGGGGGCTAAAAGGGGCGAACCTATTAATTATGTTTCGCCTGATGCCTGGGTTGCCCACTATGCATCCCAGTTTGTGTCTACTGATAAAAATGGTGATGAGTGTGAGGTCCTTTCCAATATAACCCAGGGCACAAATCACCTTTCCTTCTCCAGAATAGAAGTTATTAAGACTTTGAACAGTATCCCTAAAGCCAGAGCTCTAGGCCTAGATTTAGTTCCAGCGGACCTCTTCATGCATGACAAAGATCTTTGGGCTTCCTTTATCCACTTGTTAGCCAATGGCATTGCTATGGGCTCACCTATACCGGAGTCCTGGAAGGGTGCAGAGATTATTCCAATCTTTAAGACGGGGGAATGCTCGGACCCAGGAAATTACAGGCCAATCAGCCTTATAGCATGCATACAAAAGGTGGTGGCGAGGCTCTTATTGCAGCGTATCCAGGGTTGGATAGAGGCCAACAATGTTCTATCACCTCTCCAGGCTGGGTTTCGCAGCCATACCAGTACGGTTGACCAAGTTTTTAGATTTGTTTTAATATACTGCCGTGTAGTTCTACTAGGGGGGGGGGGTATGCTGTTTGCAGCTTTCGTTGATCTTAAATCAGCGTTCGATCTAGTGCCACGTGCAAAACTGTGGGCAGTTTTACAAGATCAGGGCATCCCATTAGATATTCTGTCTCTCTTAATTAGACTACATGAGGAAAATTTTGCCAGAGTCCGTTGGAACCAGCAGGGGAGTGTCACTGATAAATTCCAAATCGCAAGGGGAGTTCGCCAAGGGTGCGTACTAGCCCCTACTCTTTTCTCACTATACATCAACAGGGTGATCAGCTACTATGATTTGCAACCAACTTATGCACCGAAGTTGGATGGTAAGCTGATCCCCCTGTTGATGTTTGCAGATGACACGTTACTAATCTCCAAAACACAGCAGGCCATTGATGTTTTTGAAGTCTTCTGCAACGACCATGGACTTGTCATTAATACAGCTAAGACTAAGTTCATGGTCTTACATAAAAGTAAACATGTTAGAGGGAAGGTGGTTATGGATGGGGCCCAACTGGAACAAACCCAAGTCTTTACTCATTTGGGTATTACCCTATCATCCAAATTAGATTGGAGACATCACACTAACCAGCTGGTTACGACGCATGCTCATCTGACGGGAGCACTCACTAAGGAATTTTATTTGTCACACACTAGGCCAATTACCCCGGTTTTAAAGATCTATGATGCCAAAGTTGGCGCGGCAGTCCTCTATAGGGCGGAATTGTGGGGTGTTAGTGACTTAAAGAAGCTGACGGGCGCGCAAAGTAAATTCTTGCGCAATATTATAGGCCTTCCGGCTTCTACCCCGCTGATTCCTCTCCGCTACGACCTGGGAACTCAATGCCTCGAAGATATGGCCAGATATAGATCAGCTGCCTACTGGAGGAGATTATGGGTCACTCCAGAACTCTCCCAGTATGCTAGAGCCTTTCTAGAGGTTAGAGACGCTGACAGGGCTCACAAAATATTATGGTTAAGGGAGGTAAAGGCAATATATATGGCTATGGACCTATCCACATTGTGGGATGACCCAACAGGGAATTCCTTTCCACCCAGAAAAACATTTAGAGACCTGTACTGGAACATGCTTGAGGTTAAAAGATTCGGCCGCTCTATTGAACCAACACTAACGGCGGTATTCCTGGGAATGAAACATTCTCCAGCCCTTGAGGGTTATTGGGACTGGATTACCATCCCGGGGGACAGGAAGAAATATCATCAGTTCAGGGTGGGGACACTACCACTCAATGCCTTCACTGCAAGGTGGCGAGGGGGACAAGGCTCTGTCTGTCCCTTCCGTCCCACTCAGCGGGAAGGCATTGGACATATACTATTTGCCTGCCCCGAATACAAGGTTCCTAGGATATCTTGGTTAAAACCCATTTGTGTTCAGTTAGGTCTCAAAACAGGTTGTGAGTCTGTCAGGATCCTTCCAACTGACAATTCCCAGGCTGTGGTAATAGCTGTAGCGAAGTTCCTACACTGATGTGGATCATCCGGGCTCGTAAAATGAGCCTACAGTGACATTTTAGTGGCTCTTTTAAAATGGTTTCTCACGGGCTCATGTCACCTGAGATTATAGAATGTGTTTAATTATGAATTTATTAAATGGTTTTTAAAATAATACCTGTAAAATGAAATGAATTGTATATATATATATATGTATAGGAATTGTATATTTATGTTTTTAACCTGTTTTAATTAATAACTGAACATCTGCTTATATGCATTTAATCTATGTGTTTAAATTTTTGATGGATGGCCTATAATTGATGTGGCGCATTGTGATTGTCATTAGCTGTTACTGGAGGGTTATTTTAAAAATTTTTACAATGGAAGATGCTTAGCTGTTGTAAAGGTCTTTTATGATTTAATAATCAAAATTAAGACTTTTGAATTTGAGTAGTAGAGAGAGAGTAGTAGAGAGTAGTAGAGTAGTAGAGAGTGAGTAGTAGAGAGTGAGAAGTAGAGAGTAGTGGAGAGCGAGTAGTAGAGAGCAAGGAGTAGAGAGTGTGTAGTAGAGAGTTAGTAGTAGAGAGTAGTAGAGAGTGAGTAGTAGAGAGAGTAGTAGAGAGTGAGTGGTAGAGAGCGTAGTAGAGAGTAGTAGAGAGTGAGTAGTAGAGAGCGAGTAGTAGAGAGCGAGTAGTGAAGAGTGAGTAGTAGAGAGTGAATACTAGAGAGAGAGTAGTAGAGTGAGTAGTAGAGAGTGAGTAGTAGAGAGAGAGTAGTAGAGTGAGTAGTAGAGAGTAGTAGAGTGATTACTAGAGAGTGAGTAGTAGAGAGGGAGTAGTAGAGTAGTAGAGAGTGAGTGGTAGAGAGTAGTAGAGTAAATAGTAGAGAGTAGTAGAGAGTGAGTAGTAGAGAGAGTAGTAGAGAGTAGTAGAGTAGTAGAGAGTGAGTAGTAGAGAGTGAGTAGTAGAGAGAGTAGTAAAGAGTAGTAGAGTAGTAGAGAGTGAGTAGTAGAGAGTAGCAGAGAGCGAGTAGTATAGAATGAGTAGTGGAGAGTGAGTAGTAGAGAGTAGTAGAGAGCGAATAGTAGAGAGTGAGTAGTAGAGAGTGAGTAGTAGAGAGTGCGTAGTAGAGAGTAGTAGAGTGAGTAGTAGAAAGAGAGTGAGTAGTAGAGTAGTATAGAGTGAGTGGTAGAGAGTAGAAGAGAGAGTAGTAGAGAGTAGTAGAGTGAGTAGTAGAGAGTAGTAGAGAGTGAGTAGTAGAGAGTCAGTAGTAGAGAGTAGTAGAGAGTGAGTAGTAGAGAGTGAGTAGTAGAGAGAGTAGTAGAGTGAGTAGTAGAGAGTGAATAGTAGAGAGTAGTAGAGAGTGAGTATTAGGGAGATAGTAGTAGAGAGTAGTAGAGAGTGAGTAGTAGAGAATGAGTAGTAGAGAGTGAGTAGTAGAGAGTGAGTAGTAGTGAGTAGTATAGTAGAGAGTGAGTAGTAGAGAGTAGTAGAGAGTGAGTAGTAGAGAGAGAGTAGTAGAGAGTGAGTAGTAGAGTAGTAGAGAGTAGTCAGTCAGTATCAGTCAGTGTCAGTGTCAGTGAGTCAGTGTCAGTGTCAGTCAGTCAATCAGTGTCAGTCAGTGTCAGTCAGTCAGTGTCAGAGTGTCAGTCAGTCAGTGTCAGTCAGTCAGTGTCAGTAAATCAGTGTCAGTCAGTCAGTGTCAGTCAATCAGTGTCAGTCAGTGTCAATCAGTCAGTGTCAGTCAGTGTCATTCAGTCAGTGTCAGTCAGTCAGTGTCAGCTAGAGCTGGTTCTCTGACTCTAAAGCAACGCTGCTGACCTGGTTCTCTGGCTCTAGAGCAGCTCTGCTGACCTGGTTCTCTGGCTCTAGAGCAGCTCTGCTGACCTAGTTCTTAGGCTCTAGAGCAGCTCTGCTGACCTGGTTCTCTCTTTTTTTGTTTTTTTACCTTTATTGATCGTATCAACATAACACAGCTGTAAAAAGCCTAAATCCCGGGGGGGGGGGGCAGCAAGAGTATTCAGTAAACCGGTATGAATTACACAGCTTAAATGCCAACATCCCAGGGGCTCGGCAGCGAATGCATGACAATGGTACATTTCTATGATACGGAGTCAATTTATAGTCCAAATAGAATGAATAAAAACCAATACAAGAAAAAATGTGTCACCTCCGTTCTCATATATAGCTGCTATCTACTTGCATATAAACTATAACTTAACAGACCCCCCTCCCCGACTGCCATTCCCTACTTCATCTACCCGCACCCCACCAGCACCATGCATCTGTGTATTTTACGCCTATAGGCCCTGGACCCGACACAGGAAGCGTCATCACCTATCCCACCATCCACACCAGTGTCTTCAGTATCTCAGGTCTCACCCAATGTTTCTGTCCTGTTCCCTATTCCACAGTGTCTACACCATGATCCACACCTCCCGCCGCCAGCCACGTCACGTACGGTTCCCACATATCTATCGGTCTAGACCTACTGGGCATCAGCTCCCAGTATCCGGTTAGTTGATCTTTGCAATAGGTGACTGTATGCAGCCAACCAGCAATGGTAGGAAGCTGCGGCTTCTTCCAGTGCACTGCCACTTGCCTCTTGGCCAACAACAATAGCATTGCCACCAGCTTGCGGCTAGCCTTGGGAACCTCCACGACATAGCCCAACAGCGCCACCAACGGCGCGGGTGGTAACTGCACTGCAGCAATATCCGCGATATGCTTGAACACCTCTGTCCAGAAATGTGTCACCGAACCACAGGACCACGCCAGATGAAAAAACGTCGCATCCCGACATCCACATGTCCAGCATGTGTTTTCTGTAGCTAGTCCCATACGCTGCAACTGTAGCGGCGTACGATATACAGTGTGTAAGAAGTTAAAATGAATAAGTCGAAGTCTGTAATTGGGCGACACATTTTTCAATTGAGAGCAACAGTACTCCCATTGTTTGTCAGTGATCGTCAGTGTAGTTTCACGTTCCCAGTCTGTTTTGGATGTGCATACAGTTACTGGATGTCGTCTGTGTGATATTATATATGCGTGTGATCAATTTTTTAGGAGAGGGAGTTGATAAAATATTCTCTAACGCAGGGAGAAGTCGCGGTTCCTGGGGGTATTCAGCATATCTAGCCTTACACGCTGCTCGGAGCTGGTAGTATAGAAGTGTGTCTGAAAACGAAGGTGCTTGTTCCCCACACATTTGTTGTAGAGTCAGAAATTTGGCTCCCGGGTATAAATCGCTGCCAGTCTTCAGGCCGTGAGTTCTAGCTCGCACAGCAATTGCCTTTTCGATCAACGGGGCCAGCAGCGGGTTTCTGTCTAGGGGCATAGACGGAGCATATAGTTTGCGTACACCTCCCCGCTTCGCTATACCTTGCCAGGCCCAGCGTAGTGCCTCAGCCATGTCAATTTCATGTCGGGCCGTTTATAGCTTTGATATACTGCTGCATTTAACGGAGTCGGGGCCACACTATCTAGTTATATGGCCACGTGCGGCTGATACGGCGTTGGGTGGTGCCAAAAATGCAAATATTGTGCTTGCGCACTATAGGCATACAGTTCAAAATCAGGGGCGCATAGGCCTCCCTGATCAAAGGGGAGTGTCAGGATAGCCCAAGATATCCGAGGTTGCTTGCCTGCCCAGACAAGTTCTAGTACAGCGGACCTGAGGCGTCGAAAAAAATGCTTGGTAAGTGGCATAGGAATATTTACAACAAGATATAAAAATGTGGGCAGCACGACCATTTTTGCAATCGCTATGCGACCCAATAGCAATAGCGGCATGGTTTTCCACTTTTGTACTTTGGTTTCAAGCCATTCAATCGACCTGCCATAATTCGTCATCCAGAGGTCGTGTGTCGATCTACTGATCATGATGCCCAAATAACACGTTTCAGCGTCCGCCCATCGTATGGGGTAATCCGTGTCACACGGGGCTGTGCCATCTGTGAGGACCAAGATAGTAGATTTTGCCCAGTTTACCTGAATCCCTGTAAGGCCGCCGTATCTAATCAGCTCTCTCATCAATATGTTAAAATTATCCTTAGGATTAATCATATAGATCGTCATATCGTCCGCGTAAAGCGAAATCAGCAGCCCTCTTGATGTGAAGCCAATGCTTCTATGCGTGTGGTGTTGACGTAGCCTAGCCGCCAGAGGCTCCGTTGCAATGGCGAACAATAGTGGCGACAGGGGGCAGCCCTGCCTCATGCCCCGTGTGATGGCAAAGGAATTGGACACCTGGCCATTTACCCGCACTCTTGCCATCAGGTTCGTGTATAAGAGCCTAATTTGATTAATGAAAGCAGGACTGAGTCCCATGTGAGCCAATAATAGAAAGAGAAACTTCCACTTCAAGGAGTCAAAGGCCTTGGTGGCGTCCAATAACGCCGCCACCGCTTGCACATGCGGGGCCAAATAGTGTAGGAGGCCAAACAATGTGCGGAGATTGTGGGCCGTCGACCTTCCTAGTATGAACCCAGATTGGTCAGGTAACGCAGTTTGTGGCAGCATCGGCTGCAACCTGTTAGCCAGAAGTTTCGCATAGATTTTAGCATCAAGGTTTATCAATGATAGTGGCCTATAGGAGTACGGAGCTGTGGGGTCTTTGTCAGGTTTAAGTATAGTGATGATCATTGCTTCTCTCAGAGTGGGGGGAGAGTCCCCGTTTCCATTGCCTCTAAATAAACAGGTAGCAACCGAGTGGCTAATAGGTCAGCATACTCCTTATAGAAGGCTGCTGTCAAGCCATCCGCTCCGGGAGCCTTATCAGCTGGCATACTACTGATGACCTGGTGGATATCCTCGACCATGATCTGCAGCTCCATATATTCATGAGCTCCACTGTTGAACCATGCAAGCGCCACCGTATCGAAATATTCCGTTATGTCTTCCTGTAGCGGATTTGTTTTAGAAGTGTATAGACATTTGTAGTAACTGAACATAGTGGCTAAGATGGCCTGCGGTGTTCTAGCTGTGGTGCTGTCATCTGTCAACAGTTCTGTAATGTACTCAGCCCCCCGTGGGGTGTGCAGCAGACCCGCCAGTGTCTTTCCCACCCTGTCTCCCTTCCCATACCTCCTAGCTTACGTGTATTTATGTAGATAAGCCACCTCTCGTTCCGCCTCCTCCTGGTAGCTTGTCAGCTTGGATCGAATGAGAGCTATAGCAGAAGGGGAGGGGCCGGTCTGAAGGTCTCTCTCAAGCACCCCTATTTCTCCCTCCAACTTACTCAATGAGTTACGTATATCTCGGAGGACCCCCGTTTTTAGTGCCATACATTGGCCCCTGATGACCACCTTAAAGGCTTCCCAGAGTGTCCCGGGAGAATCTACTGATCCTTCATTGATTTCAAAATATTCCACTATTTTATCCCTAACCCCTTCTCTGAACACCTGGTCCAATAGAGCTTTTGAAGGGAATCGCCATGCATAGGGCTGTGTGTAGCGTTCAGGAATCCACAGAGTCAGTGTCGTGGGTGCATGGTCAGATAGAGTGCGGGGTAGTGATCCGCCCCCATGACCCATGTGTGAACGTCTCTGGAGACTAGCAAATAGTCTATCCACGACCAGGAATGTCTGTGATGCGTGACGCATGTGCCCACCTTGAGAGAAGGGTATATAGCTCTCCAGGAATCAATCAACTGCAACTCAGTGATGATGTCTTTCAATGCCTGTGCTGCTCGGGGATGGTGATCTCGAGTCACTCCCTGTCTGTCCAGGGTGGCGGATAGAACCACATTAAAATCACCGCCCCAAATAATAGCCTCTCTCCAGCATCTGTTTACGCTGACTTATCTGCCAAAAAAACTCCGGACTATCCGTGTTGGGGCCATAGATGTTGACCAACAGCATCGGGGTCCCATGTAGCGTGCCCTGCAGCACTAAGTAACGACCCTCCCGGCCAACTACAGAGTGATGTGTCTTCCACTGCAGTCCTCTAGAGTAGGACGAATATCCCGCTCCCACCACCTCTCCCCATCTAGCACACCTAAGAGTGTTCGTGGCTGCAGTCAGCAAGTGGGTTTCCTGGAGCATACATATGTCCACCTCGCGTCTCTGGAGATAGCACTGGACCAGTTGCACTTTCCTGCAGTCATTCAACCCCCGTACATTCCACGACAAACACTTCAGCAATGTCCTGCGATCCGCACCTGTGCTATGAGCAATGACAATATTTCAACTTCAAATATATATAGAGTCTTCTACGGGACTCACAGATATATATTGTCCCCATGGCATTGTAGTGGCACAATAGTGGTAGACAGTGCAAAGCAGTACACAGCAGTTTCAACAAACAAAATGCTGACCTGGTTCTCTGGCTCTACAACAGCTCTGCTGACCTGGTTCTCTGGCTCTAAAGCAGCTCTGCTGACCCGGTTCTATGGCTCTAAAGCAGTTCTGCTTACATGGTTTTCTGGCTCTAGAGCAGCTCTGCTGACCGGGTTCTCTCCCTCTAGAGCAGCTCTGCTGACCTGGATCTCTCCTCTAAAGCAACTCTACTGATCTGGTTTCTCTGGCTCTACAGCATCTCTGCTGTCCTGGTTCTCTGGCTCTAGAGCAGCTCTGCTGACCTGTTTCTTAGGCTCAAGAGCAGCTCTGCTGACCTGGTTCTCTGGCTCTAAAGCAGCTCTGCTGACCTGGTTCCTTGGCTCTAAAGCAGCTCTGCTGACCTGGTTCTCTCCCTCTAAAGCAGCTTTGCTGACCTGGTTCTCTCGCTCTGGAGCAGCTCTACTGACCTGGTTTCCCTGGCTCTACAGCAGCTCTGCTGACCTGGTTCTCTGGCTCTAGAGCAGCTCTGCCAACCTGGTTCTTAGGCTCTAGAGCAGCTCTACTGACCTGGTTCTATGGCTCTATAGCAGCTCTGCTGACCTGGTTCTCTGGCTCTAGAGCAGCTCTGCTGACCTGGTTCTCTGGCTCTAAAGCAGCTCTGCTGACCTGGTTCTATGGCTCTATAGCAGCTCTGCCGACCTCGTTCTCTGGCTCTAGAGCAGCTCTGCTGACCTGGTTCTATGGCTCCAAAGCAGCTCTGCTAACCGGGTTCTCTCCCTCTAGAGCAGCTCTGCTGACCTGGATCTCTCCTCTAAAGCAACTCTACTGACCTGGTTTCTCTGCCTCTACAGCATCTCTGCTGTCCTGGTTCTCTGGCTCTAGAGCAGCTCTGCTGACCTGTTTCTTAGGCTCAAGAGCAGCTCTGCTGACCTGGTTCTCTGGCTCTAAAGCAGCTCTGCTGACCTGGTTCTATGGCTCTAAAGCAGCACTGCTGACTTGATTCCCCGCCTCTAGAGCAACTCTGCTGCCCTGGCTCTCTGGCTCTAAACAAGCCCTGCTGACCTGGTTCTCTGGCTCTAAAGCAGCTCTGCTGGCCTGGTTCTCTGGCTCTTGAGCAGCTCTGCTGGCCTGGTTCTCTGGCTCTAGAGCAGCTCTGCTGACCTAGTTCTTAGGCTCTAGAGAAGCTCTGCTGACCTGGTTCTCTGGCTCTACAACAGCTCTGCTGACCTGGTTCTCTGGCTCTAAAGCAGCTCTGCTGACCTGGTTCTATGGTTCTAAAACAGCTCTGCTGACCTGGTTCTCTGGCTCTAAAGCAGCTCTGCTGACCTGGTTCTCTCCCTCTAAAGCAGCTTTGCTGACCTGGTTCTCTCGCTCTGGAGCAGCTCTACTGACCTGGTTCTTAGGCTCTAGAGCAGCTCTGCTGACCTGGTTCTCTGGCTCTAAAGCAGCTCTGCTGACCTGGTTCTATGGCTCTATAGCAGCTCTGCTGACCTGGTTCTCTGGCTCTAGAGCAGCTCTGCTGACCTGGTTCTATGGCTCCAAAGCAGCTCTGCTGACCTGGTTCTCTGGCTCTAGATCAGCTCTGCTGACCTGGTTCTCTGGCTCTAAAGCAGCTCTGCTGACCTGGTTCTCTCCCACTAAAGCAGCTCTGCTGACCTGGTTTCTCTGGCTCTAGAGCAGCTCTGCTGACCTGGTTCTTTGGCTCTAAAGCAGCTCTGTTGACCCGGTTCTCTCCCTCGAAAGCAGCTCTGCTGACCTGCTTCTCTGCCTCTAGACCAGCTCTGCTGACCTGGTTCTCTGGCTCTAAAGCAGCTCTGCTGACCTGGTTCTCTCCTTCTAAAGAGCTCTGCAGACCTGGTTCTCTGGCTCTAAAGCAGTTCTGCTGACCTGGTTCTCTCCCTCTAAAGCAACTCTGCTGACTTGGTTTCTCTGGCTCTACAGAAGCTCTGCTGACCTGGTTCTCGGCCTCTAGTGCAGCTCTGCTGACCTTGGTCTCTGGCTCTAGAGCAGCTCTGCTGACCTGGGTCTCTGGCTCTACAACGGCTCTGCTGACCTGGTTCTCTGGCTCTAAAGCAGCTCTGCTGACCTGGTTTCTCTGGCTTTACAGCAGCTCTGCTGACCTGGTTCTATCGCTCTAAAGCAGCTCTGCTGACCTGGTTCTCTGGTTCTACAGCAGCTCTGCTGACCTGGGTCTTTGGCTCTACAATGGCTCTGCTGGCCTGCTTCTCTGGCTCTGAAGCAGCTCTGCTGACCTTTTCTATGGCTCTAAAGCAGCTCTGTCCAATCCTACAATCATCCTGACAGAAGCATGTCCTTATCTAATAACTCTACTGAAACATAAGTGCTTATAAACGTATCCTGCTGTCAACTACTAGCACTCTAGGAACCCAGACACTGTCTATGCACTTGCAGAATGACTCAGGCATTGAGACAAGCAGTGGTACAGTCAAATGTGCACAATATATGCGGTCCCTTAACCCCATGCAGACTACTGAGTCAGTCCTGCAAAAGTCCAGGTAATAGTCATGCTTGTCTGGAATTACACTGTGAGTCTGTGTCCACTCCTACAATAACCCTGACAGAAGTATGTCCTTATCTATTCCCTCTGCTGAAACATAAGTCCTTATAATCGTATCCTGCTGTCAACTACTAGCACTCTAGGAACTCAGTCACTGTCTATGCACTTGCAGAATGATTCAGGCATTGAGACAAGCAGTGGTACAGTGAAATGTGCACAATGTATGCTGTCCCTTAACCCCTTGCAGGCTACTGAGTTAGTCCTGCAAAAGTCCAGGTAATAGTCATGCTTGTCTGGAATCACACTGTGAGTCTGTGTCCACTCCTACAATCATCCCGACAGAAGCATGTTCTTATCTAATCACTCTGCTGAAACATAGGCGCTTATAAACTTATTGTGCTGTCAACTATTAGCACTCCAGGAACCCAGTCACTGTCTATGCACTTGCAGAATGACTCAGGCATTGAGACAAGCAGTGGTACAGTGAAATGTACACAATGTATGCGGTCCCCTAACCCCTTGCAGACTACTGAGTCAGTTCTGCAAAAGTCCAGGTAATAGTCATGCTTGTATGGAATCATACTGAGAGTCTGTGTCCTCTCCTACAATCATCCTGACAGAAGCATGTCCTTATCTAATCTCTCTGCTGAAACATAAGTGCTTATACATTTATCTTGCTGTCAACTACTAGCACTCTAGGAACCCAGTCACTGTCTATGCAGTTGTAGAATGACTAAGGCATTGAGACAAGCAGTGGTACAGTCAAATGTGCACAATGTATGCGGTCCCCTAACCCCTTGCAGACTATTGAGTCAGTCCTGCAAAAGTCCAGGTAATAGTCATGCTTGTCTGGAATCACACTGTGAGTCTGTGTCCACTCCTACAATGATTTTGACAGAAACATGTCCTTATCTAATAACTCTGCTGAAACATAAGCACTTATAAACGTATCCTGCTGTCAACTACTAGCACTCTAGGAATCCAGTCACTGTCTATGCACTTTCAGAATGACTCAGGCATTGAGACAAGCAGTGGTACAGTCAAACGTGCACAATGTATGCAGTCCCTTAACCCCTTGCAGACTACTGAGTCAGTCCTGCAAAAGTCCAGGTAATAGTCATGCTTGTCTGGAATCACACTGTGAGTCTGTGTCCACTCCTACAATCATCCTGATAGAAGCATGTCCTTATCTCATCACTCTGCTGAAACATAAGCGTGTATAAACGTATCCTGCTGTCAACTACTAGCACACTAGGAACATAGTCACTGTCTATGCACTTGCAGAATGACTCAGGCATTGAGACAAGCATTGGTACAGTCAAATGTGCACAATATATGCTGTCCCTTAACTCCTTGCAGACTACTGAGTCAGTTGTGCAAAAGTCCAGGTAATAGTCATGCTTGTCTGGAATCACACTGTCAGTCTGTGTCCATTCTTACAATCATCCTGATAGAAGCATGTCCTTATCTAATCATTCTGCTGAAACATAAGCATGTATAAAATAACCCTGGGTGTATACGCGTAGTCGTGCTACGCAAAGCTACACGAAGACGTTCTCGCACTACGCGAGCTTCAGGAGCATGCGTAGTAGCTTGCTGGTCCCGTTCGCGAGCCGTTTTTCTTGCTCGGGAGCACGTTATGCGTGTTCGGGGCGCTGTCTGCGTGGTCGGGGGATTGTAGCGTGCGACCTTACCCATGTGGTGGGCTATGGGTGCGGCCATCTTGTTTTTTTCAGTTGTCCCGCCTGCTCGCGTCCCCTATTTCCTCTTCCGGGTCGCGTATAACGTGTTCGCGCGGTGCACGTCTTGTTCGGGAACACAACTACTTGTTCACGCTAACAAAGTGCGTGTTCGCGTGAAATTGAGCGCGAACTTACCCACGTGGTCGCGATGGGCGCGGCCATCTTGTTTTTCACACTCTATGCTATGGTTCTGGGCCTAGTTTTCTATCCACCTTATATCTGTGCAATCTTTACCTATTTTCACAGTTTTTCTTACTTTTTTTTACTTATCATCTATCTCTCTCCGTCCCTAAGTTTATATTTTGCATTTTATTTCTACTTTTTCACCTTTTTTTTAAACTTTTCTACTTTTTTATTTTACTCCTACTTCTTCCCCCTAACTTTTTTTCCTTTTGTTCTAACTTTTCTTTTCCACCTCCACCCCAGAACCATGGCAAAGGGGAGCAGCAGAACCGGCTCAAAGGGCAAGACGCCTGCGCCCAAGAGCCGGCTGCCTTGCGGCAGAATGCGACCTTCAGGGGTGAAGGCCCGGAATCTTTTCGGGGAGGCGGAGGTGGCCGCCCTTGTTTTTTTTATCCAGCGCCACCTCCCCTAGATCTTGGCAGCAGGCGGCAGGCCAGGCTCTGGTTACCTCCCAGAGGAGCGTCACCGCCGGTGGGCGAAGGTGCGCCGGGAAGTCTTCCGCCGCACGGATATCCGGCGCACCCACCAGCAGCTGGCCCACCGGTGGGAAGACATTCTGGACAGGGAGCAGGACCTGTTGGACCTGCTAGGTGTCGAGGTCGTGGGGCTTGGTGAGTAGCTAGTAATATTAATATATGTATATATAGTAGTATAAGTATTGTGTATAATTCTTGGACAAATAAGTAACACGATTACTTGTGCGCTTAGTTACATTGCAGATCAATTCCGTCTCAAAATCTTCTGTTACCGTATGACACAGGTGCTGCTCGCTCGCCACTTCTCTTACTGGTTTGTAACTGTGCGCTAGCTTGGGCTGGTGATTATTGATGTTAGAGTTAACTTTAGAGAACTGAAGTTACTTAATGCTATTGCTAGAGTCTAGTCCTTACATTGTCCTTTAGTGAAATAGTGGTGGATGGATAGTATTAGTTCATATTTTCTTAACGGTCTGCATGACGCGGCGCCTCCTCTGTCACTGAATGCTTAGTTAGTTCTTATTTATCCCACCCCTCCATAGAACCGGTTTGCAGTTTGTTTACTGAGTGGTAGGCTTAGCAGCAATAGCATTGTCACGTCAGTCAGTAGCACTTCATATGACGCAAGCAACAAACAATTTCGTGTATGCACAAATTTATGCATGTGTCCTACTCCTCCATCTCATCTATGCATATTTGCGGGCAAAAATAAAATGGAAATTCCGACTTACTGAACAATTGGCCCGGCTATATTCTGGAATAGGTGGTGTAGGTCAGGAGGTACTGGCTTCGTTAGTATATTCTGCAATCAGAATGTTTATAGAACATTTGATTAGTGTTCTATAAGTAGACGGTCTGTGAATCCTGCAAGCCAGTAGTCATTTAGACTTCGAATTAAATTTTATTGCAATTGTTGTTTCCTAAAATGTTTGAGAGGATTTTTGAACGATGTATTTGTTTCACAGCACTCAATGTTTCTCTTTCTTTATTATTTCTTACATGATCAGCACCACCCAGGGGCACGAAGACGGGGTCCGAGTCGGCGGGACAACCACCAGAGGAGCGCTCCTCTACCGAGAATCCTGCTGCTGGCCCCAGTAAGTCCTCCAGTGCTTATATTATTATGAATTATATTTCCCTAACTTTTTAACGCACCTTATTGTTTCAAACCTATTAAGCCTCCTTCCTAATTAAATGTTAGCTAAACCTTCTTTAGTCTTCAATTGTTTTCCAAATTTTGGGTATCTAATGCCATCCCTGACTAGTTTAAATTCCTTCAAACTGCCTTTGCCCGATGACTCTTTGTGCTACTACTATTCGACTGTCTTTAGCTAAGCTTTCCCTGTTGGCCACTCTTTAGTTAAGGTATTCTTTTCTTTGGAATAAAGCTGTGATAGAATAGCTGTAGCCACTGGGTCCACTCCTGTCTTTTGCGTTTTCATCTGTAATCTCTAGTCTTTGTCAATTCCCACCCCAAAAATGCGCAACCAGATGTTTGCCTACTAATTTTTGTAAGGTATTATACTACTACTATTGTTGCGGTTATTCTCTGCACAGGCACATACAGAACTATGCACAAGAAAATAGGATGTTGGTGATAGGGAGGCTGGACCTTACTTACACCCTAGTCACAGACCTCAGTCAGAAGAACCCACAATTCAACGACAGTCTACCTACCTAAGTGTCTCAGTCATAGTCATTTGTCCCACTCCGTCCCGACCCCCACAAGAAGATAGTTAGATATACCCAATGATTTTCTTACACAACCCAGAACAGAAGAACACCCTTTCGCTCACTCACTCGTTTATGTCCACAACACCCCAGACACTCAAAATATACCACACAGTCTATGTGCAAGTTCAAAAACTTTATTTTTTTAACAACAAGCTTTGTATTGTTGTAACTTGTAAGTTGTTCCATGAAAAACATCCAGATCCACCATGCACAATAAAGAAGATTAAATACTATACATTTTTGTACAACTAGTGCACGATAGAGAACTGTGGGAATTGTGGGAGACCCCTCACCGTTGAACGTATACTGGTTACACATGCATCTTTTGAAAGCTCTGCTAATCTCTGGTTCGTAAAGGGAATCTTCTCATCTGCCTAGGAGAAAAATGTTGCACGTTAGACAGTGAATAACTATGCCAGTTTATAGCAGTCATGCCAAAAAAGTGTAACATTATGGATAAGCAAAAGGGATTAACAATACTGTAAGTAAGTAAATCAACCTCTTTAGTTGTATGCAACACTCATGTGGCCTCAAAGGTGTCTTTCTTACTGCAACACGGTGCAAGGTAACAACATGGGCAAAACAGTAGACCCGGATCATTCTAAAATGGTTACATGGCTCAGGCTAACGTTCCAAAGATTAGAGTAGGAGTAGAGATTAGATGACCCTAGGGACCATCTAATAAAGTAAAACTAAACTCTGTCTAATGACTGCTGTACAGTAGTACGCAATTTGGACTAGTCACACTTACAATGCTTTATGTTGTACGTAACTGTATTTTCAATCTTCCTTCCTGGTGAAGTACAACTAGTAAAATAGGGGAAGTTGTGCAGGCATCTCAAAAGGTGTACTTGCTTTTATAGGTGCACAGTCACTACCAACGACCAGTGCCACTGCCGACGGGGCCAGCGGCGATACTAATGCCACCCAGGAGGGGACAGTGGCTGTGGCACCTGCAGTAGCAACAGTGGGGGAGGAAACTTCAGCGGTGGGCGGTGGTAAGTTATATTCATTACTTATTTGCATTACTAGGTGGAAGGGGAACATTTCCCTCACTGTGCTATGAAACTTATTAAGAAAGTATGAATTTGAAATTGTACTGGACAATATACAATGGTTGAAGAAGACACCCTTTACAGCATTACCAGCGTGAGTTGAGTAAACAAGGCCTCTTCTATCAGACTCCAACTCAGCTGTGAAAGTTATGGAGAAGACTAAAAATCAGATCAGATGACCTTGAGGGATGTGTTGAACAAAAAGTGAAAGAAGAGAACTAGGGAGGAAGGTGTCAGAAACAGTACCTGAATTATCCAGATTCCGTGGGAGCGGATGACCAAGACTCCTGTGCAGAATATTTCCCAAATTCCCAAACACCCCTGCACCCGGATTTCTCCAAGCCCAGGAATGGAGGGGAAAGGGGAAGTGGATAACTAACAACAAAAGAGAGACTTCCACACTGGTGTCTTCCTCGCCCTCACAATTCGGAAAGCTGGTCACACCTGAAACGATTAACAGATAATTACTACAGTTCCAATTACACTGGGAAATACTACTCTCTCTGTTCCTTCTCTAATACCTGTTACACTGTGGAATTAGCCTCTCTCTGATATTTATGAGGTCTATCCAAAGTCTATCTGAATGGTTGAACTCAGGTAGTTGTTAGTGTCTATGAGATCTTGCGTCTTGTAAAGGTGGTAAAAATAAGTATTATTATATGCATACGATAATACTCCAATTTACTTGCAGAAATTCTAACTGTTTCTTGTCTTGTAGAAAAAGCAATGTATCCTCAAAGAACTGCCGTCTACTGACTACTTGAATAGCATTGACTTATGGGAAACAGTCTTAATGAGCTGAGCAGCATCCTTTCTGAGTTGAAGGTCTCAGCCAAACAGTTGATGATACGAAAACTGCGCTGGGAAGACAACGCACAGCAAAGTCTGTAAAATGATGAAATGAAACTCCTTACCGCTCTCGTTCCGGATGAGGCGGAACGAGTTACTTGCCACAGAGATGTCCGCTGCTAATCTCCACCTCAGAAATCCTACCGGCACCTCGGGAACACAGAATGAGGAGCCGCGGAAGGAAAGGCGGAACTAAAATGACGGACTTGAACTACTCGAATTTTCCCTCAAAAGACCTCCGACGAATATTCTAGGATACTAGACTGGTATGCTGGGGGAAAACTATGGCGAAATTGGTTTCTCTGACGGGAGCTACAACGGAACGTCCAGCTGCCGTGAAAGAACAGTTGAAGTGCGCCACATAGAACGCGCTAGCAGAGGAAATGGCGGACAGAACGGGGAACACTAGAACGCTGACCTAATCTCCATAGTGGAACAAGCAGGAAGCGTGAGCCTGTCTCTGAATGGAACCCCAAACTGGAAACTGCTGTACAGAGTTACCATGAACCTTCAAAATAGGACAGGAGGAGAGCCTATTAGCGGAAATAGGACAGGAGGGGAGCCTATTAGCGGGATTTGGCATGGACCTGACAGTACCCCCCACCAAAGCCCTCTCCTTAGGCTTCTGAGGATGTCTTTTGTGGAATTCTGTGACCAATCTTGGAGCGTGTACATTGCTACTAGGTTCCCAAGACCTTTCCTCAGGACCATAACCTTTCCAGTCCACTAAATAGAAGACTTTACCTCTCCTCAACTTAGAATCCAAAATTCTCTTGACCTCGAATTCTTCAGAGCTTTGCATTGGAATTGAGGCTGGGGGTTTTACACGTCTGAAATTTGGAGGGTTTCTTTTAATTAACGAGACATGAAAAGTTGGGTGGATTTTCAGTGACTTAGGGAGCGCTATTCTAACACTCACGGGATTCACCATCCGAACCACTGAATAAGGACCCACAAATCTCGGTTGAAACTTCCGATTCCCCCTCAATCGCATGTGTCGAGTAGAAACCCAAACCTCTTCCCCAGGCTCATAAATAGGACTTACTCTTCGCTTTTTGTCAGCCTGAACCTTGTAAGCCCCCTTTGCCTTACTGAGATTAGAAGAGGCCTTTAGATAGGATCTTTGTAATTCTTGAATCACCTCCTCAGCCGCAGGAACCTCAACATCCTCCCGCCCCACCAACATATTGGGATGACGACCAGAATTCAAATAGAATGGGGAGTAACCAGTAGCTGAATGGACTGAATTGGTATAAGCAAATTCTGCTGTGCTCAACAAAGAAGGCCATTCCCCTTCCTGATCCATTAAGTACATTCGAAGGTATTGCTCTAAATCCTGATTTACCCGTTCCGTCTGTCCATCCGTCTCCGGATGGAAACTGGTGGATAAACGAGAGTCTACCCCCAAACCCTTTAGGAAGGACTTCCAAAATCGAGAAACAAATTGTGGTCCTCGATCTGAAATAACCACCTTAGGAATCCCATGCAACTTGACAATGTGTTCCACAAACAATGTGGCCAACTGGGACGCTGTGGGTAGGGCCCTAAGAGGAATAAAGTGACTCATCTTAGAGAATTGATCCACTACCACCCAGATCACGGAATAACCTTGACTAGAGGGCAAATCAACAATGAAGTCCATAGATATGGTGTGCCAGGGAGATGGGGCTACTGGTAAAGGCATCAGGAGACCCTGCGGGGATTGTCTCAAACTCTTACCCTTAACACACGGTTCACAAGTGGCGATGTACTGCCTCACCTGAGTGTCCATGCCTGGCCAAATGAAGGTTCTCTTGATCAATTCCAACGTCTTCCTGGGACCCTTATGGCCCGCCAACTGATGATCATGGAACTGCTGAATGACTTCTTTTTGAAGATCTTCACTGGGGACAAACATCTTTCCTTGTAGGAATGGCTTCCCATCCTGAACGTTTCGATCCGGACCTTCCGTTTCCCAATTTGAAAATTCAATCTTAGTGAATTCATCTCGAATCCGATTCTCCAAATTATCCTCGACTGCCATAGCCACAATCTTTTCTTTCGGAATGATAAATCCCTCCACCTTGGCCTCACCTTCTTCTCCCATACTCAAACGTGAAAGGGCATCTGCTTTTCCGTTTGCAGAACCGGGCTTATAGGTCAAAACGAAGTCATAGTCTGCAAAAAAGAGTGACCAACGCAATTGTCTAGGAGTTAAAGTTCGAGCAGACTTCAAAAATTGCAGGTTCCGATGATCAGTGAAGACAGTGATCACATGTCTCGCACCAAACAAGTAATGTCTCCACACCTGGAAGGCCTCTTTTACCGCCAGGAGTTCCTTATCCGCAATTGAATAATTGATCTCGGCAGGAGATAATTTACGGGAATGATAAGCCACTGGGTGAAGTTGACCAGTGTTTTTCTGACGTTGAGACAAAATTCCTCCAATAGCCAAATTTGAGGCTTCAGCTTCAATAAAGAATGGTTCCTTCAAATTGGGGTGCTGCAGAACAGGAGCGGTGGCAAATGCTTCCTTTAAACGCTGAAAGGCCTCCTCCGATTCTAGTTCCCAGACGAATCGTACATTCTTTTTGAGCAAACGAGTAATTGGACTCACCATTTCGGAAAAATTCTGAATGAATCGCCGATAAAAATTGGCGAATCCCAAAAAACTCTGTATCTCCTTCACAGACCTAGGAGCTGGCCAAGATTTGATTGCCTGAAGCTTCGAATCATCCATAGATACTCCCTCTGGAGACAGAATGAAACCCAAAAACTCCACACTTGAAGAATGAAAAACACACTTTTCCAGCTTAACGAACAGATGATTCTCCAACAGCCGCTCCAGAATTGCTCGTACATGGCAAACATGTTCCTCCAGGCTGTTTGAATAAATGAGAATATCATCTATGTAAACCACGGCAAATCGGTCCAAGTACTCACGAAGCACATCGTTCACGAAATGCTGAAAAGCTGCTGGGGCATTGCATAGCCCAAAAGGCATCACTTGGTATTCGAACAACCCCAGTCTAGTTCGGAATGCCGTCTTCCACTCCTCACCCTCGGCCATACGCACCAAATGATAGGCGCCACGTAGATCCAATTTGGTATACACGCAAGCATCCTTAACCTGATCGAGGAGTTCAGAAATGAGGGGTAGTGGATAACGATTTTTCTTTGTGACTAAATTCAATGCTCGATAATCAATGCAGGTTCTCAAGGTTCCATCCTCCTTAGGGATGAAGAACAAAGGCGATGACACAGGGGATTGTGAAGCTCGAATGAAACCGCTGGCTAAATTTTGTTCGATGTATTCCTTCAGATGGATGTTCTCTGGTTCCGATAATGCATAGATTCGGCTGCAGGGTAAAGAAGCTCCTGGTTCTAATTCTAGCCGACAATCATAATCACGATGAGGTGGCAATTTACGAGCTTCTTTTTCATTGAAAACTTCCTTCAGATCTTGATATTCCTCTGGAATGACAGGGACTTCCAAAGCACAAATCATCTGAACTTGATTGGCCAAATTCAATGACATGGTGGAACTTGAAGACTCTGGAATTGACTGAAAGCAATGCTCACCACAGAATTCTGAGTTCATTTCCACTGTGCGTCTTGACCAATTGATCTGTGGATTATGCTCGGTGAGCCAAGGCAATCCAAGTATGAGCTGAAACTGAGGAGCATCGATGAGATTAAATCGGATGTAACTCCGATGTTCCCCTGGACCGAATACTGTTATCACTTCTGTATCGTAGGCTATTGGCCCGGAAGACAAATTGGTTCCGTCTACAGCCCGAACTGGTTCTGGTCTTGGTTTCTTCTCAAATTGAATTCCAATAGATGTGGCAAATTGGATGTCACAAAAGTTCCCTGTAGCCCCCGAGTCCACCATCACCGAGACTTCTTCCACAAGAGTTTTTCCGAATAGAATCTTACTCGACAAAATCAAATGCGGGGCTGCAGACTGTAGAGTATTAGCCAAAGACTGTGGCCTTGGAGTTGTCTCTTCACTCGCTCCCACCAGTGCAACTCCGTCTACTGGTGGAGCCGGTCTTTTACCCACGAGCTGTTCTTTGGTTTCTTTGGACATTCTTTAACATAATGGCCCGACTGACCACAATACATGCACAGCCTGCCCAGTCGTCTCTTTTCTCTCTTCCTTAGTAAGAGGACCTCAGATCGTTCCCACTTGCATGGGTTCTTCATTGGAATGACTTTGGCCCTCTTGGTTCTTAACACACTCAGACCTGCCTCGGTCAAATCGAGGTGGAAGAGTTCGAACATCCCTCCGACGTTCATTACGTCTTTCCGCCTGCCTCTGATCAATCTGCAAAACGAGGTCAATCAGTTCAGATACATCGGTTGGTCTCCTTGGAATCTGGGCCAATCCATCCTTTAATTCATCCTTCAGACCTCTGTAAAATATTGCCGCCCTCTTAGATTACGGCGAACTTGTTTCCACAATCAATTTGTTAAATTGGGCCAGATACGCCACCAGATCACGATTTCCTTGCAATTGTTCTAATAACTCATTGTCTGTGGTTTGTGAAATAGTTCTTCGATCAAAGATACGCAAAAATTCAGCCTTGAAGTCTTCAAATTTGTACAACACTGGATCATTACAAGCCACAAGTGGCAATGACCACGCGGCTGCATCGCCACTCAGGTAGGACAGCACAAACGCCACTTTTGACTGATCCTCTTTAAACAAAATGGGCTTGCAAAGGAAATGCAAAGAGCACTGGGTAAGAAAAATCTGTGCCTTGTGGGGATCTCCCTGAAATCTCTCGGGGGGGGCAAGGGAATGGTAGGGGACATAGCATGCACGACCTGAGTAGTAAGCTCTGAAGAAGATGAGGAAAAGGGCGCAAAAGCTGACGACTTAATACTCCCAAAATTAGGACGTGGGCTTTCCGAAAGCTCTTCAATTCTCTGACGCAGATAACTAGCCTCCTGATTAGATTTCCTAACCTCCTCTCTAGTTTCACTTAACTGTTTCTGTAATCCCTCTAGCACTGAAGCCAAGGCCTTAACATCGAACCCTTCAGCCATCTCGCCCAGACGGAAGGTAATTTTTGGCACTTCAATCTGTCAGAAACAGTACCTGAATTATCCAGATTCCGTGGGAGCGGATGACCAAGACTCCTGTGCAGAATAGTTCCCAAATTCCCAAACACCCCTGCACCCGGATTTCTCCAAGCCCAGGAATGGAGGGGAAAGGGGAAGTGGATAACTAACAACAAAAGAGAGACTTCCACACTGGTGTCTTCCTCGCCCTCACAATTCGGAAAGCTGGTCACACCTGAAACGATTAACAGATAATTACTACAGTTCCAATTACACTGGGAAATACTACTCTCTCTGTTCCTTCGCTAATACCTGTTACACTGTGGAATTAGCCTCTCTCTGATATTTATGAGTTCTATCCAAAGTCTATCTGAATGGTTGAACTCAGGTAGTTGTTAGTGTCTATGAGATCTTGCGTCTTGTAAAGGTGGTAAAAATAAGTATTATTATATGCATACGATAATACTCCAATTTACTTGCAGAAATTCTAACTGTTTCTTGTCTTGTAGAAAAAGCAATGTATCCTCAAAGAACTGCCGTCTACTGACTGCTTGAATAGCATTGACTTATGGGAAACAGTCTTAATGAGCTGAGCAGCATCCTTTCTGAGTTGAAGGTCTCAGCCAAATAGTTGATGATACGAAAACTGCGCTGGGAAGACAACGCACAGCAAAGTCTGTAAAATGATGAAATGAAACTCCTTACCGCTCTTGTTCCGGATGAGGCGGAACGAGTTACTTGCCACAGAGATGTCCGCTGCTAATCTCCACCTCAGAAATCCTACCGGCCCCTCGGGAACACAGAATGAGGAGCCGCGGAAGGAAAGGCGGAACTAAAATGACGGACTTGAACTACTCGAATTTTTCCTCAAAAGACCTCCGACAAATATTCTAGGATACTAGACTGGTATGCTGGGGGAAAACTATGGCGAAATTGGTTTCTCTGACGGGAGCTACAACGGAACGTCCAGCTGCCGTGAAAGAACAGTTGAAGTGCGCCACATAGAACGCGCTAGCAGAGGAAATGGCGGACAGAACGGGGAACACTAGAACGCTGACCTAATCTCCATAGTGGAACAAGCAGGAAGCGTGAGCCTGTCTCTGAATGGAACCCCAAACTGGAAACTGCTGTACAGGGTTACCACGAACCTTCAAAATAGGACAGGAGGAGAGCCTATTAGCGGAAATAGGACAGGAGGGGAGCCTATTAGCGGGATTTGGCATGGACCTGACAGAAGGAGGAAGGACGAAAGACCATAGAAGGATACTTTGGAAGGTTCATGCACGTGGCTGATATGAATCCGATGCATGGGTTGTTGAAGGATGGGTAGAACTGGAAGGTGAAAGAGAAGATGCATGCCTGGTTGGGCAAAAGAATATGGGTGCATGGATATAGTGGATAGCAAGTATCATGAGCGGAGTTTGTGACAATGAAACCCAAGGCAAGGAAGGAGTGGACGCATGGGTGGTTGTTGGTGAAAGTGAAACCAGCTATGGCGATAATAAAGAATGATAGACATTTATTTTTATTGGTTGTTTTCCCCCTAAATGTATTGTATTCATCATAGGTGGAAACTGTCACTGGAAGCAGAGTCTTACTTTGAAAATATAAAAGGAGATACAAAAAAGACTGGTGTTCTTGTGTGTACTCAAGTCCACCCATAGTACTAGGGCCAGTATAAGGCCAGAAAAAACTTCAACAAAAGTTACAGGCAGGGGAAGCAGGAGGATAGATTAGATAGATACTAAAAGTTGCCACCATTTGTATGTACTGCGCTTGGTAGTGCTACTATGCCACTATGTGTTGAATTAATTTGGAAGAGTTTCAGGTACAATTCTGTTCCTTTTTTTATAGATACTCATACTCCTTCCCACAAACGATCAAGGAAGGAGTTGGCAGCCAGGGCCCGGCAAAGGAAACTGCAGGCCATTGTTGAGGAGTACCGCCGGCTGGTGGCTGAGGCCGAGGAGGAGGAAGAGGCAGCAGCTGCTGCTTCTACCAATGCCCCAGGCCCCAGCCAGGCCCCACCTGCAGGAGTACGGCGCCGTGGTCAGGCATCCGCTCACCGCCAGCATGTAACAACATCTACCGCCCCCCCCCACATGGATGCAAATGTAGGTGCCGTGCATTTCGGCAAAAGATTCTCCTCCGGGTGTCAAAGTTGGAGGATCAATTAGAGGAACGTGTGAAGATATTGGTGGACAAAGACCTTAAAGCCCGCTGATTGTGATGGACCCTGTTAATTTGCCCCTTTTTTAATACTTTTGTTGGTGGGTGGGAATTGTGTGTTGGGGTTAACTTATTTTTGTGGGACATTCTTTGGACTTGGACATTGGTTGGGGTTAGGGTGGGGATAGGGGTGGGATAGGAGAGGACTAGGAGGATATTTTTTTATGTACATCAATAAATGTTATTTATTTTCAACGTACACATATGATGTTGTTTTGTGGTGGGGTTACTGTTGTACGTCACAAGGTTTACTTTACATGCAGGGCAGCGGCCAGTGTTTGATTGAAATAATTATTAATTGACCACATGTAACAACATCATGCCAACAGATAGATGCGGTACCCCTCACTGAGTCATAAATGTCCTATTTGTACTACCAGTCTCTCCTCCATTATACCTCCTAGCAAACTTCTCTTCTTACCTGTGATTGATGATGATTAAGTTTGGCACTGCAAGCAAAGCCTAGTGGTCTGGGAAGAGGAGCTCGTCCTCAAACCCTGGTGGGTCTTCCGACAGAAGTAGGTCCTGTAACCCACTAATTATTTCTTTCCACTCGCTCTCCTCTTCCAGCTCTGATTCATGTACTTTGTAGTCTGGTGGTATCAAGTGCTGATTCATTTTTATCATGGTTAACCTCTCCACGCTTTTGGGTGAGAGACTGGTCCTTTTCACAGTCACAATGGCACCAGCAGCACTGAAAACACACTCAGAAGAGACACTTGCAACAGGGCAAGCTAGATACTTTATCGCCAGCCTGCTGAGCAGTGGCCATTGGCTTCTTGTCCTATACCAATACACCAATGGCCTTTGCTCCATGAACACCTCTGTTGTGTCATCCAGATAGGCCTGGACCAACCGCTCAATGTTCATTGGTGCTCGGGTTTGCTCGTCCTCTTTTTGCTTTGCGACAGTAACGGACTTACCCATCCCTTTCTGTAGAAACCAAGCAGCTATTTTTTTGCTTGTGTCTGATGAATCAGATCCTGTTGGTGCGGTTGTTGTTAGTGTTTGTGTTGGTGACTGCTGGGAAGCAAACACACTGCTCGCATGCTGTGAAGAAGAACTTGACTCTGTAGGATGCTCAGTAGTACTTGCACTGTCCTGGGCTGGCACTGGCAGGCCTCTAATTGAGAGCCGTTCGTTTTCTAAATCAGTGGCTTCCTCGGCAATTACAGTTTTGTACTTGGCAACATCCCCTTCTGAAAAGGAATTACTGCCTTACTGTTCACAAATAATTTGTACCGTGGATCCAAAATTGTGGCAGTAATGTAATGTTGATGTGACACAATCTTATTTTGAATCCTTGTATTCTGAGATAAGCGGCCGGCTAAGGACTTCGCCAAATTACATGCTTCAAGTTTTCCTTCAACACCTTTGTATGTTTCAGACACCTCCTTCAGCTGTTGCTCCAGCATGTACAACAATGAGATAGCTTGGCTCATAGTACAGTCCTCCCTGCTGACTGCACGTGTGAATACCTCAAAAGGAAGTAGCATCTCTGTCAGGCATTTAATGAGGTCCCATTGCGACATCTGAACTGTCATGGCTTTAATAACACCAGTTGGATCCCCTGATCTTCTTGTCATGACATAAGCATTAAGTGGTATGTACTGCTCAAACAGCCGATCAAGCATGTAATAAGTAGAGTTCCAACGTGTTGGTAACTCCTGGATGAGTGCTTTCACTGACATTCTATACTCACGTTGAATGACCCGTAGCTGCTTCCGGGCTTTAAAAGAATGATTGAAATGCGTGCAGATTCTTCTGCAAATGGTCAGTAAGCTGCTGACTTTGCTTTCACTTTTCAGAAAGTCTTGAACCACAATGTTAATGCAGTGTGCCAAACACGGGACCCTAAAATAGCCACCATCTTCCATGGCCTTAACTACATTACTGCCATTGTCGGTGGCAACAAAACCAATATTGAGGCCTCTTTGTCGCAGCCATTCAAAGACCTTGCTGTTGAACTCATCCAAAATGTTTGCAGCAGTATGCGATGTCTCCATAGCAAACATGGCTACAGTAGCATGTTTGTGAGTATCATTAAAAATCTCAGTAGTGGCAATGCCTGTAGATATCTTGTCTCTAACACCTGTAACAGAGATCCAGTGTGCAGTGATGCACATGTAATCAGTGGCTTGGCTACTGGTCCACATGTCTGTTGTCAGGTGGATACTATGCACAGCACTCTGCTGCAAGGTTTTTCCAAGCAATTCCAGCACGTCGTGGTGTAGTGCTGGAACAGCAACTCTAGCAAAATAGTAGCGGCTGGGAACATTCCATTTTGGGCAGAGGGTTGACACAAATTCCAGGAAACCCACCCTTTCAACAAAAGAAAAAGGGAGAAGGTCGAGAACTAACATTTTAGCAAGCTTAGCATTGTACAAACGTGCTATTGGGTGGTTGCGCTCGTACTCTACCTCCTGCCTAAACATGCTAACAATGGTATGCTGCTTAGTATTTCTTTCTGTTGTGCCCGATGCTGTCATTCGCGTTGCAGACTTTGCACCCGTACTCCTTGGTGTCTCCGGGTTACTCTTACTCTGGTGCCACAGAGATGTTGCTGATGTGGAGGATGTGGGATCTACCACTGCAGTGCTGGGGAGTCGGACAGGGGTACTTAGTGTACCACTACCAGATAGAATGTCTCCCTCTTCTTCCGGTTCGACCTGTGGACCTTCTACTGCTTCCCCACCAACAATAATGGTTCCTGCTTTTATGAGACGTAGGTGGTCCTCCCACTTGATTGCGTGGTGTTTTTTCATATGGGTCATTTGGCCTCCTGTACCATAGTTTGTACCAAGCTTACCACGACTAACAGAGGAATGACAAATGGAGCATATAGCAATGTTCTCCTCATTTGCGCTAACTGTAAAGAAGTCCCACACTGGGGAGCTTAACTTTTGTCTCCTGCTAGAGGTGCCACTTCCAATGCCGGATGAACTGGAGGTTGTTGTGTGGTGAATTTCACTATGTGGCTGCGCAGTAGTACCACTACCTACTTCTGCTGAGGTGGAACTTGTGCTGGATGTAGGACGCTGCCGGCTGTGTGCAAATGTAAAAATGGAAGCTGGAGGTAGTTTTGGTGTGGCCTGTGTTGGTGGTATGTGTGCTACATCCCTAGTCGCAGCCATTCTTGATAGGGTTAAAATGTTGGTCTCCATGTCCTCAGGGCCGGGAGTAATGCTTGTGATGACTGGGTCTGACTCATCATCCCCATCATTATCCGGCTGCTCAACATCGCACTCCATAAGTGGTAGGCTTCCTGGAACCTTCCTTTTCCCTAGCCTGGTCTTCTTGGGATGTCTCTCCCTCTCATGCTGAGATTGTTGTGGCTCCCAATTGATATTGAGATCATCAGAAGGGATGCTTGGCGAAGAACTCAATGGACTAACCCTCCTTTTCCTTGGTGGGGATTTGGAAAGCAATAGATCTCCTGCATGAGGTGCTGCCTCGTCTTCTTGCTCAGCATCAGGCTCAATTTCCTGAACTGCCCCGACTTCAGGAGGAACAACAACTACTATTGCCGGTGGTGGTTCTTGAACAACAACTATTGCAGGCGGTGGTTGTGGTTGTTGTTTTCGTTGAACATCTACTATTGCGGGCGGTGGTTGTGGAACACCTACTATTGCAGGCGGTGGTTGTGGTTGTTCTTTTCGTTGAGCATCTACTATTGCGGGAGGTGGTTGTTGAAAACTACTATTGCGGGCGGTGGTTGTGGTTGTTCTTTTCGTTGAGCATCTACTATTCCGGGAGGTGGTTGTTGTTGAACAACTACTATTGCGGGTGGTGGCTCAGGTTGAACATGTACTATTGCGGGCGCTGGTTGTTGTTCACCACTTTTCTGCTGTGTTCCCTCTTGCGTGGAATATGTACTACTTTGAGATAGCGATAAGTTCAGCTCAGGCTCAGTATCACTGCTTTCCACCATTAGGCTGGCTACCTCTTCCCCACTCATCTGCTTGGGCCTGGGTTGGTGGCTTGGGCCCACTGATGCGGAGGTGCTGGCCCCAGCTTGGACCCCGGTCACTGCTGCTGCAGGCATACTTTTTTTTGCCCAAAAAAGGTTTTCGGGTCAACACCAGACTTAAGTGTCACTTCCTTCTTCTGTTCTTCCTTCTTCTCAGCTACTTTCTTGGTCTTGGAGGACCTGGTACCTGCTTTCTTTGGGCCCATCTTCTTCAGGTGTCAGCAGCAGCACTCAGTTGCACAAGTTGCTGAGAATGATGTCTGGTCCGGTTAGTCACACCACACGTGACGTAGTACAGAAGGACGTCCGTCTGGCAGTAGAACAGGCGATGAATGATGACACCTCCTCTTCAGCACCTACAAGCAAAGAAGGCAGAAGTTAGTTAACAACGTCAGTCGAATGTGGATTTCTTTTAGCTTTAATTTTAATTACTACTAGAAGTATTAGTACAACCAGTAAGAGTAAGAATAGCAAAGAACTAAAAAGCTAATGTAGTGGAAGTGGAACTTGTTTATCCTTAATTTGTGCATCATTTCGGATGGATGCAGCATCAGTGACCTGCAGCAGATAGCAATGGGGATGTGAACAGTAGTAAGACACACAGGAACAATGGCAAGACACAGGCCAATTTGTCAAAAACAAAACAGCACACTACTACTACCACCCCAGCTCCACATGGGCACTCTCATCACAGGTACATGGGTAAAGGGCAAAGGCCAGAAAACAAAAAAGTCAAGCAGGCCTATATCCCTCCCTATATGGCCAGAAAAAGGAGGATGCCTGCATCACAGCTTAATGCAAAAAAGAAAATCCCCATGGCTACAAGGTTTGAAAGTTACACAACAACACAAACAACAAAGGCATTTAGAGTTTTTTTCACCCAAACAAATAACACCCCAAACACCACATTTGAAAATTCAATGCATTGCCACCCATGCCCTAAATGATGTTAAATTCAACAGACAAAATGGACAACGCTACATCAATCATCCTGCTGACTATCTCTGGGACTCTAGGCCTACTGGCAGAAAAAAATCACACAAGTTTGTAGGCCTGCGGCAAAAAAACTAAACCACGATGGAAGGTCACACAAAATGGCCGCCCCCACATGGCCTGGCCACCCACAAAAACATGAAAAGAAAGAGAAGACAGACAATACATTCCTATGGCAAAAGGACAATGGTTGGCTGCTTGACAAAATGGCCGCCAAGCCACCCACATGGTCAGGCCACCCTCAAATAATACCAAAGTACATAGAGGACAGAAACAGTAAGTGGTCCATGCTCCAAAAACTACAAGCAAATGACAACCTGAGGAGTTTCTTTTAGCAAAATGAACAGCATCTACATTTTCGGGAACGTTTTAGGCAACTCGGGAGATATAGCTCGCAAAAATGCAAATTCGGCGTGTTCGGCAGCGCGAACTGTACAAAAAGTCGTTATCGCGTGCCTGAGCACGCACATTGAGCGCGCGAAGAAGACAAAAACTGTATGGTCACGTTGTAGCACTGTGCAAAGTTACCAAAACTACGCGAGCTGAATTCTAGGGTTACCTAGTGCGCATATTATCCAACACACACCCAAAACCTGCAATTCAACACCAAAAAAACATTTTGCTAATCAATCCAAAGCCATCCATGACCTATGATGTAACACTTACAACTTAAACACCCAAAATCAGTTGAACAACTTTCCTGCACCCACATGATGAGGACTCTAGTAGTACCCTTGGGACTACTGGCAGAGTAGGCCACAAGCTTGGAGGCCTATGGCAAAAAAAACACAGTGGCTCCAAACACAAAGTGGCCACCCCCACATGGCCTGGCCACCCACAAAAACATGAAAAGAAAGAGAAGACAGATAATACATTCCTATGTCAAAAGGACAATGGTTGGCTGCTTGACAAAATGGCCGCCAAGCCACCCACATGGTCAGGCCACCCTCAAATAATAACAAAGTACATAGAGGACAGAAACAGTAAGTGGTCCATGCTCCAAAAACTACAAGCAAATGACAACCTGAGGAGTTTCTTTTAGCAAAATGAACAGCATTTACATTTTCAGGAATGTTTTAGGCAACTCGGGAGATTTAGCTCGCGAGAATGCAAATTCGGCGTGTTTGGCAGCCTGAACTGTACAAAATGTCGTTATCGCGTGCCCGAGCACGCACATTGAGCGCGCGAAGAAGACAAAAACTGTATGGTCGCGTTGTAGCACTGTGCAAAGTTACCAAAACTACGCAAGCTGAATTCTAGGGTTACCTAGTGCGCATATTATCCAACACACACCCAAAACCTGCAATTCAACACCAAAAAAACATTTTGCTAATCAATCCAAAGCCATCCATGACCTATGATGTAACACTTACAACTTAAACACCCAAAATCAGTTGAACAACTTTCATGCACCCACATGAGGACTCTAGTAGTACCCTTGGGCCTACTGGCAGAGTAGGCCACAAGCTTGGAGGCCTATGGCAAAAAAAACACAGTGGCTCCAAACACAAAATGGCCACCACCACCTGGCCAAGACACCCACAGAAAGTAAATGAACTCAAGCAGACCTACACTAACTACATGAACTACTAGGGTTACCTAATTTTAGAAACAAATTTAATTCCACTACAACAGAATATGCAATTAAATCCAATGCCACAGACACAACAGAAACATGGGTGGACCCTTGGGTACCTCTAGGCGTACTGGATGAAATTTCAAACACATACAACTTGGCCCCTCATGAAAGTACAGGCCTCCCTCAATAATAATTTTTAAGAAAGATTGAAAAGCACAGAAAACTGTAGTTAAAAAAAAAAAAAAACTAAACAAACATTTACAGTACACCAATTCTCAATTCTCAAACTTACTTGTAAAAGACAAGTTCAAATCCAAAATACCTCAATAAATCCAATTAAATGCTATGATGCAGCAGAGATACACAAAGAGTGATCCTTCCAGCTCTAAATCCAAATGAAAGTGAACACACCACATGGACAAAGCACTGGGAGGAGCCTGGTGGACAGGAACAGGAAGTTGGAGACTCAGGGGCACTTCCTTTCTCTTGAAAAAAAGAGTAGAAACAAAAAGAGGACTCCTAGCCCAAAACAATACAGCCAAATCACAATCTGAGGGGTTAAATGAACATTTTGAGAAGATTTTAACATGCTCGGGAGATATTCTGTGCCAGATTGCAGTTTCTGCGTGTTCGGAAACGCGATCTTACCAACATGGCGCTGCAAGGAGGCTCGCACGTCCCAATGACATGTTCGTGCATCCGAATGACGTATTCGCGTTCTCAAAGTCGCATGGGATTGTGCGGCTGGATTCCAAACATCGTAGCGAACGCGACCGGGAGAGAAAAGCGAGAAAGCGAACGCAGAACCACGGTAAGTCATTACCGCGCACGCGAGAATGTTATTGAGCGCGCGAGGAAGAAAAACTACTACACTATGCTGTTGATTGCGAAGTAGTCGACAACTTCGCGCTCGCCACGAAGTGTGAAGTTGCCGAAAATTCGCAAACTCCGTGAACGGATCGTAGTTCTCCGCCCAGGGTTAGTATAAAAGTGTCCTGCTGTCAACTACTAGCACTCTAGGAACATAGTCACTGTCTATGCACTTGCAGAATGACTCAGGCATTGGGACAATACCTAAGCACTTATAAATTAACTGAGCACTCTGTTTGCAGCACTGTCATCATTCTAGTTACTAGTGATGTTCTTATAGAATTACCTAGGCACCAACACAAGTACACGTACAATATTATGTGCACAATCCCTACAAACCTCTAAGCAGATGCATACTATTGGTACACTCCACTAAATACTGAAGTAGTACTCATGCAGCCTAGGATACCTCCGGTCAGTCTCATGCAGTTCGTCAATCACCTTTCCAGCACTATGTTCTTATTGTACCACTCTGCCAATACCTAAGCACTTATGGGGAAGATTTACTAGCCCCCTGCTCCACCAGTATGTCACTTTTTGTAACGTAGTGATTGCGCTGGGGACTCCTCCATTTTTACAAGGAGAGGAAAAGTCACCCTGCGTGGCTTTTCCTCTCCTTGAAAATACCACCCATTCAAACGCAGCACTTTGCTTTGAAGGGGCGTTCCATGGGTGTTTCTGTGTCTGTTCCCACACAACACCCATGGAATAACACATCTCAAGATTTACGAGAAAGTGTAAATCTGTAGATACGTGTGAATGGTGCGCCACAACGAGGCACAACAAGGAGAAATGTTTTCATTTATCCTTGTTTTTTCCTCTATCAATACATGCTGCATTCCACAGCACACATTCAAGGAGGAAAATGCCTTTAGTGATTGTTTTTGTGCAGGAAGTAGTCCCTTCCTGAACAAAAACAATCTCCACTTGACACAGATATCCTTGCACCATGGTGCAAGGGTGCCTGTGTCACTGCATGGCTGCAGTTTGTGCGCTAGTGCAGAGGGAGCACAGAATTGCGGCATATTCATGTAAATATGTCACATCCCTGTGCTTCAGAAGTGCCGAAGCGCAGTGCAGCTAAAGGGCTTGCAGTGTCACGCTGCAGCACTTCCTCATAGATCTGCCCCTATAAATTCACCATACAGTACTAATGCATTCTTTCAGTCAATCATGCTCTACACATACATTCAACCAAACTTTCAGACATTACCATGCAATTATAGTTCTTTTTTTAAACTAGATAAGGTAGTTCTGAACTTTTTTTTTCTTCTCTTTTTTTTGTAGTTTTTTAACAATTTTGTACTTTTGTTGGTGTTTTTTAAAAATGTAACAAAACAGGAACTAAGTAAACAGTTAACTTTTGGAATTCAGCATCATTCCAAAAATAAACATATTTTTAAAAATTTGCATTTGTGGTTCCGTTGAGCTGCACAATTAGCGTCCACGGACTGTTCACCATAACAGATGATGGTTTTGCACTTAGTGCAGTGCTGCTGCAGAAAAGCAAATCCTGGGCGAATGTCTACTGGTGGTGCTGAAGTGGACACTCTGGAGGTGCTAGCAATGCCTATTGGTGGATTCTTTGCTGCATGCCTCATTTCTTCTTGTGCCAGATTCTTCGGTTGAATGGTTCGCAGATGTTTATACATACTAGCTGTTCCACAGGAGCATTTCTTGTCACTGCCTCACGACAGGACCCTGTCACACTGCAAGCATGTGACTTTTCTTGCGTTGACCTTCTTTTCTCCAGCAGGAAAGGTGAAAAAATTTCCATACCACTGATTCAGGCCTCTGCTTGGGTGGATCTTCCTCCAAGATATCTTCATCTGAAGAATGACGAGGAGCTTGTGAACCAGATAGCAAAATATTTGGGACCCCCTCTATTGAATTCTTTTGGACAGGGAAAAGAGAGGACGATATAAACAAAACCAAGAGAAATTCCCTTATGGCCTTATGCTTTCATATCCGACATAGTTCAAAATATATTTCACAGTGAAAAAATCCTTCTAGTCACCACAGATAACATAGATTTATGTCATTTTCATTATTATCTTTATTTTTGTATACAAAAAAACTTTTTTCTTCTTTTTTGTTAGATACTTTCATCATATCGTAGATTATTTTCTAAATTTTATAAACATTTAAAAATACAATACATTATTCACATATCCAAAAATAGACAGATCCTTTGAGTAAACCCTGATGACCACACATCAAACAACAAACACTCTCTACTCATACATACCACATAACATCCTCCACTTAACATCCAATACATCAATTCATTTCTGTGATTGAGGTAGTCCAGATGGTACAAGTGACTTAATACGCCAGGTCAACGCGTTTCGGTGGGTTAATACCTCCTTCCTCAGGACCAACAGAGTTTATCTTTTTACTCTTGTGGATACAGGGTATCTGTAATAATAAATACATATTCATGTATCTGTGTCTACTTACTACACAAGAGGGACAATGAATTTACAAGACAATATGTTTATTCAAAATTACTTTCGATTGCCCAAAAGGTAAAGTATGCACCTGCCTCTCTCTCAGCCGAGGGAGTCGCATTATTCAAAGAATCTTTTCTCAAAGTGGATTTCTATCATGCATTGAGAATGCACTTCTCTGGGGATACCCAGATAATATTCATCTTTTTTCAATCATTGGGAAACACTCCACTAGCATTGGCAGCCTATATCAGATACTGATTGAAAATGCTGTGGATGACTTAGAGAGGGTTGAGCAAGCTTGGGCTGCAAGGCTGGGCAATCCAAATATTGATATTGATTTCTCTCTGGCCCTCTCATCAAAATTGTTCATTGCATCTAATCTTAAAGCCCAATACTTTAGAGTCATATACAACCTTTATTATACTCCCGCAAAATTGTTCTCTTGGGGTTTACGGGCCGATGACAACTGCCCAAGATGTAGACAACCTCAAGCTAATCTAATTCATATGTTTGCTGAATGCCCCAAACTGGATTTATTAAAGGTAATGATTATGGGATTTTGGGCCCAGGTATTTGGACGAAATATACAAGATTCAGTAACCCTTTATTTGATGGGTCATGATGATTCCCTCGGTCATAGTATTGAGGAACAAAGGACCATTTTCTTAGGTACCGCTATCTTCAGTATTATTCTTGCTGCCCGATGGAAGGACCCTGAGCCACCTATATTTCAGAAATGTGGCTTAGTCGATTTTTGGCCACCTATAAACAGGAGATTTCAATTTATGGTACTAGAGGCAAAAAAGCTAGGCTTTTTGGAGCGCAGATTTGGGCTCCAATCTCTGGTTGGTATGCTAATGTCAAGCCTCCTGCTTTCTTTGTCCCGGTTTGATTTGATTGGTTTATTGTTGTTCAATTCATTTAACATATGATTCATTTAGTTCTGTTTTCTTTTTCCTCCTATTTTGTCTTATTTTCCTCTGGGTGATACAATTATGAATATGCTTGTCATCTTCTTTGTTTTTTGTTGTTCTATTATGATTGTGCTATCTTTTATACATTTAATGAATATGTATTATTGAATCTTTTGTTTGAATCTTGCTCAATAAAAAAAAATAAAAAAAAGAATGCACTTCTCTGAGGTTTTGAAAATGGTACAATTTGAAAGGATCGTTTATAAAAAATACGAACCAAGATTCGTTGTTTAAAGAAGTTTTTTCTACACAATTTGATAACGTTCATTGAGGGAATAATGGCTACGAAGGATCTAAGCAGAGTAAATGCTTTTAAGAGGATTTCCCAGTAAATACGAACATTTTTAATGTTACACAAACATCTTTATCTACCTTGTATATCTGGAAACTGACAATGAACAAAAATACGGGCGTGGCTCGAAGACATCAAGCAAATAAATAAGTTGTTTGTCACCGTATCCTAAAAAAACGTATATTTTAACATGTCAGTTAACTACATATGGCATTTTAAATTTTCCTGGTCAAATGAGAATAGTTAGAGTATTACCTTGTCTGTAACAGCTGATGCATAAAGTTTGGAGTTCGGATTCAAAAAGTTTTATTAATCTTCCTTGCATAAGAGCAAGTCATCATGACCTAGAATCAAATATAGTTGCATATGTAGTCATATGTATCTTTAGCTCAGAGCTATTTGTGTACTATTATAGTGCTTTCCTGTCAATACTAACCTTGTCGTTGCAATTGAGAGCGCACGATTTATAGAGCATTAGGTGTCTTCGCAAGTTAACAGGGGCGTTGTAGCTTCCTCGGGTAATATCCTTGTTTATAACTGCAATATTTAAATATAACAATCATTGTAGTGCAGAATCCTACTTCAGTTGAACTTATTTTAATTAGAAACAACCACACTAGCCTATTTGGTAGTTAAAGACTTTCTTTGAGGTTTACTTTTCGTATGGTGTTCTTATAGTTGTATTGCTAAAAAATAAGATTTGTTGATCGTTTAAGTATAAGGCTCGTAAGTCGCAAGTTTAAATTAGACCACAATTATATTATCTTCGTTGCATTTGTGTCTCTTTTTTTTAATAATATATAACGCGTACCAGATCTAATATCTCAGAGCCTTTACCCTAAATGGCCTTGTTGAGTACAACCGCATATGCTAATGTAAAAAGTGCGCTATGCGTAGCCGTCAACACATTTCCTGTTTAGCCCAGTCAGTCATGTAATTCAACTAGACTCAGTCTGCTATTCAAGATTCGATACGTTATAAGTGAATATCTCCAAATTTTCTAAGACACAAGTGCACTATTAGATTATGAAAGTGCAATGGAGCTCGACTTAGTTCTAACCCACAAGGTCCTAGGAGAGTACTTACTTTAAAATCATCTCATATTCCCTCGAACGAGTCGTCATGCTCAGAGCCGCCCGGCAACACCGTGAAACGTACCGTCCCAATGTTGCTTCTTTTAAAGGCAACCCATCACCAAGAAACCGCAACAGGTGCTGCTGTAACCCGGAAGTAGAATGTGTTATCTACTCGTTCGTCTATATCTCTTTAGCATCGCGGGCGCCATTCATAACTGGAATTTTCTGTGTTCTAATCCTAACCACTAACTAGAATGCGTCTTGCACTACGTAAATTTATTTCGAAAGTATATGTATATTTAAATCGCACAGAATATTGATATAATCCGTTTAAGATATTACAAACTGATACTGTCCTCTCTGTTTGCAACTCGGGCGCCATTTGTAAATGGAGTTTAGCTTGATCTACTCTGGACTGACTAAAAAGATCATTATAAGCCACATACCAAGTATAAGACATTTACATGTATATAATCGGCACTTGTATATAATTATTACTGGGAATTTGAAACTTGTTGGCTTGATGTATGTAGTACTGCATAGCGTTTGTCTTACGGATACACCTGTATTAATAAAATGATTTTACTTTAGTTTGCAACTATTTCTTAGAAATTTAGATGTTAGTATTATAGTCGAAATCCAATATTATGTGCAGGTAAATTTAACAGGATGTTATACTTTTAATGCAAATCATACTTTTAATGCATGTCAAGGGAAGCTATACTCGTTTGATATTTACCACTTATGTATTTTTAGTGACATACCAGGCTATGCTTTCTTTTAGTCCTTTGTGCACACTATCAAACTGGAAAATCCCAAAACACTCTCTTTTTTTTCCGGGTATCTGCCATAATTTGCTCCAATCTGTGTTGTACTTTTTCTATTATGCACCATTTGAGATCATCTTCTTTGTGATTACAGTCGATACAATGTTGGACCATTGGTGCTGTTATTTTCTTCATTCTTACAGCAGATTTGTGCTCACTAAATCTAATCCGAAACTCACGACCCGTCTCACCAATGTAGGCGAGACCACAAGGACATAAAATCATATAGATAATATTGCTACTTCTACAATTGGTAAGGGATTTGAGGGTCACATTTATGTTGTTATAACTGATAGTATCAGTTGTTAATGCTGCGTCACACGCGTGGCAAGCCCCGCATCTGTGATTCCCTAAAATCGGCAGAAGACCTGTGATAGAAGTTTGAGTTCCGTGAGATTTCGGATGATTCCTGGTATGTACCAGGCGGTCTCTGAGATTTCTGTTACATCTTTATGCTATTAATGGTTTTAAGAGCTGTGTTCCCTCTTCTTCTGTATTTAGAATTCTCCAATTCTTATTTATGATGTTCTTAATTTTGTAATTAAGAAATGAATGATTAAAGACACATGTGATCCTTTCTGTGGGTTTACGTTTTGTACCCCTCAGCAGGGCATCACGGTCAAAATATTTCGCTCTTTTAAATGCTTGACTTATGAGTCTGTGGGGGTAACCTCGTTTAATAAGTCTATCTTTGAGTGCCTCACCATGTGTCTGATAATCTAATAAGTTGGTACAATTACGGCGAATTCTAAGAAATTCTCCAAATGGTATTGAGTCCTTCTGGTAGTGTGGATGGTAACTGCCGAATTGGAGGATGGTGTTTTTAGCCGTGGGCTTCCTAAATAGGTTCACTTCTAGCACACCTTTCCCACCATTGATCTCAATGTCAAGGAATTCGACTTTCTCATTGCTGTAATTAGAGGTAAATTTGAGATTTGAGTCACTTGAATTCAACCATAGAATAAAATCTTCCAAGTTGTTCTCTTCCCCTCGCCATACAAAAAAATTTCATCAATGAATCTTTTCCAGAAAAAAACATTTTCAGAAAATGGGGCTGCTACATTAAATATGTTTTTCAACTCCCATTCTCCCATATATGCATTAGCTACACTGGGGGCACAAGATGCCCCCATGCTGGTCCCTTTGATCTGTTTGAAAAGGGTTCCCTCATACTCAAAGAAATTATTAAGGAGGACCAGTTCCAGACATTGTAGGATGAAAACATCTGGCCTGTTATTTGGGTATCTCTCCAACAATGAGGCCACCGCCTGTAACGCTTGACATTGAGGGATGTTGGTATACAAAGCCTCAATGTCAAGCGTTACAAGCAGGTCAGTAGTGGGGTTGAAAACCGTGCCCTCAATTTTGACAATCATGTCACCCGTATCGCGGATAAAAGATTCATATTTTTGAGTCAGGGGACATAAAAATTTGTCGACATACTTTGACAACGGTTCTGTGATGGATCCAATGGTGGAAATTATAGGGCGCATTGGTGGTTCCCTTTCGTTCTTATGAGTTTTGGGTAAGCCATACATAGCAGAGGTTACTGGACTCATTTTATTTAAGAAGGCGAGTTCGTCTTCACAAATAAAGCCCTCTTGGGAGGCTCCCTCAGTCATCTCTTTTATAGTCTCGTTAAGGTTATGTAATTCTCTCGGATGGGCTAACCTATAGTGTTCTTTTACATCAAGCATTTCTCGCATTTTCCTGTCATAAACAGATTTGTCGAAGACCGTAATACAACCACCCTTGTCACAGGGTTTTATAACCAAATTGGTATTGGTCTCAATATTACTCAATGCTAGATTTTCTTGTTTGGACAAATTGAAACATGGTTTATTGGTTCCTGTTAAAAAGTGTTTGATGTCTTGTATAACTGTATGTTCAAAAATTTGAACATCAGGTCCTATCATGTACAAAGTTGGAGTAAAAACTGAGGGTGGTTTACATCCAGACAGGTTATCATCAGTTGATACAGGGTCTCAGCCCTCAAAATATCTTTTTCATCTTACTTTTCTGAAAAAAGCAAATAAGTCTTCATGCAATTTAAACTTATTAAGTGTGGTGCATGGAACAAAAGATAGGCCTCTACTTAGTAATGTAGATTCTTCATTACTAAGAATGATTTATGATAGGTTGTAGATTGGCAATGTGTTTTGAGAGTTGTGAATATTGGTATCCCTATTAGGGTCTACCACCAGTACTGTTGGTGTCTGGTTTTCACATATTGTTGTTGTTGTTGAAAATGAAAATGACATAAATCTATGTTATCTGTGGTGACTAGAAGGATTTTTTCACTGTGAAATATATTTTGAACTATGTCGGATATGAAAGCATAAGGCCATAAGGGAAATTCTCTTGGCTTGTGAACCAGATGCCATTTCTCCAATGCAATTTTTTAAAAACACCAAAAAATTCCAAAAGCAGCCCTGAAAGAAGAAGAGATGTCTCTCATCAACTGCTCCAAACAAAATAATTAAAATGGGTGGGGTCCTTCAATAGTTACAGTGGGAAATGTTATGAACCAATCAAATCTTTTTTTTTGAGGTCACAAGGGATCCGCACACCTTGCGCTCACGAAGCGCGCACCAGATGCGACTTCCAAAAATATATTTAAAAATAATATACGTTTATTACAAGTAGAAATATATTATTTTTATGAATACCTTAGATAATCTTTTGCCCTAATATGTACATTAAAGACACATGCATATTATTTTAGAAAATAAAAAATGTCACCGGAGTGGCGAACCCAGCGCGCCCCAGCACGTATATGTCGTCACGTGGTTCCCACCACCGCGCAAGCGTCCCGTACCGTAAAACGCACGTGTCGCGAATGCGCGGGAGCAGGAGTCATGGACTGGTCGCATACTGGTTACGCGCACCATGTAACATTGTACGTATATGACGTATCTGAAAAAAAACACGCACTTGTCGCTCACCATACACGGATCCTTCACGACTTTTCCAAAGTGCCAGCTAGAATACGCGGACCCGCTTTGGTAGGTATGTTTTGGATGAGCGACTCCCAAAAAAAAAAAAATTTGAAAAAAAATTAAAAGAGAAAATTATATAAACATATTAAAATACAAAAAAAACGAAATAATTAAAAATATCTGTTTTACATTTTTTTTATTTTTTTGCATTTTTCAGAAAATATTTATTGTTGTTTAAGAAATAAAATATTTATAAATAAACAGTTAAGAAACTGCAGAAATTCAGTACAAAAAAAATAGGCACTCAAAAATTTGCATTTAAAAAACATTTGAAATTCACTGAAAAAACCATAGGTTTCAGAGACGTTATAGTTAGAAATTAGCATTTAAAAAAACCTTTGAAATTCACTGAAAAAACCATAAGTTTCAGAGACGTTATAGTTAGGAATTAGCATTCAAAAAACCTTTGAAATTCACTTAAAATACATAGGTTTCATGAGTGTTATAGTTAGCTGGACATTTCACTCGTACAAAACCATAGAAATTCCTCAGTTATAGTTAGTTGTGCTAACTATAACTTGCGCGCCCGCAATGCAATGCTGATGATGTCACATATTACATCATTCATGACATGTTCAGTGACATCACTGATGACATCTCAAATGACATCACTGATGACATCACGGATGACATCATCCATGTGACAATCTGATACACCTCTTCAAACACTTGTATAACCTTTGATCACTCACTGTAAAATACAGAGTACCATATTTCAAAGCATTGACACACAAATACCAATTACTACATACGCACTCACTGATTCCTAAGTCTACACAAACAACTGTCCCTTCACCCACACAATCACTTATACATGTAGTCAATGATCAATGGTAACACTATCAAATGTACTCACACACCTATATAGACATTGAGAAATCAGCAGTCATCCTAGTCGGTTATGCAGTGATGCTACTCACTAATGAAAAGAATCAATCACACTTATATTTACTCACCTACACAGTTATACACACAACACCTGATTTATACATACACATAGTAAATCATAGTTACTATGTTAAAAAAATCAATATTACAATTATACACTCATTCATACAGTTACTCTCACAATCACTGACTCTTCCGTATACTTATTTATATACACCAACTCTCATATACAATGCCTTTTATTTTTCTACTTTATTGGAGATGTACCACTGACACATAAATTCACTTACCAACACACAAATAAACACACTCAGACACCCAAGCAACTGTATCCATAAACACTCCTAAACCCATATGCCTAGACAATCAACCACTCACACATCTATGCATAGAGCTACAACTCCCCCACCCAACCACAGATACACTCAGTCTCCCTTTCAAATACTCAGCCAACTAATCAATAACTAAAATAAACACTCATGTAGTTAGTGACCAATTGATGCAGCAGGTTATACAACAAAAGAGACAGTGATACACACATTCACATAGTTTGGTTACTAACCCATATGTTTAGTGAGACACATTTAATTACTCACTTAAACAAACAGTCAGACAGCTACTAAATCATCCATCCAGACAGTTATATATCCACTCAGTCTTCAATACAGATTGGTATATTTATTAGATATTTAAATTTCATACAAAACCACATTCACTGAATGATGTCATCAGTGATGTCAAAAGTGATGTCATTTGAGATGTCATCAGTGATGTCACTGACCATGTCATGAATGATGTAATATGTGAAATCATCAGCAGTGCATTGCGGGTGCGCGAGTTATAGTTAGCACAACTAACTATAACGGAGGAATTTCTATGGTTTTGTACGAGTGAAATGTCCAGCTAATTATAACACTCATGAAACCTATGGTTTTTTCAGTGAATATATATGTAGATGTAAATATTACCTACTGGCGGTCGCCAGTAGATAGTTATAGTTAGGACCTATTTTCTATAGGAAATCCACAACATTCTATTTGGAATAACTTTGTTGCCGGTCGACAAATCTTTGCGACATTTTCAAAACTTTTTGCCAGCTCCGGTCCGCTCCTATCCTGAAAGTCTTGGGGTGATTCGTCAAGCAGCCGCCGAGAAAAAAGGGGGGTCCCAAAACGTGTTTTCCTTGTGCAATTTTCCAAAGGAACCTTTAGTTGCAGCTACAACCCGAACTGCCGAACAGATTTACACCAAATTTGGCAAAAAGCTAGCCCTTGGTTCAGAGTCGTGCCTTTTGGTTGAATGGTGTAAATCTGTTCAGTAGTTGCTGAGAAAATCAAAATTTAAATCACATATATATCTATGCCGCGGAGGATCCGCGCACCCTGCCGAGCACGAGCTGTATGCTAATTGGCTGTCAACTCTCCAAACCAGGAAGTGTTGGCAGCCATCTTGTGCCTTGGTAGAACAGAGGCACAAGAAAAAAATGTGCAAACCTCAAAAAGGGGGCAGGGTGGAAACACTCTGACCCCCTAGGCCTGCTCAGGGGGTCCCACAAGGACCCCCAAGGCCCCAAAAAATCTTTTTTTTTTAAATCAAAGAATTGGGTGGGGGGGCCCAAAGGGGGTCCCCGGCCCCAGGGACTGACACCCCCTGGGGCTTTCAAAAGTAATGGGTGGGGGGCCCAAGGCCCCCGCAAGGTCTGGGGTTTTATCACAAAATAGATGGGGGCTCACGGCACCCCGCAGCCCTGGGGACCGCCACCCCGGGGCTTGTTTGTATAACTATACAAAATAAAAAAATAACCTGTGTGGGGGGCTCGAGCCCCCCACAAGCCCCGGGGACCGCCACCTCCTCGGGGCTTTCAAAAGTAATGGGTGTGGGGGCTCAAAGGCCCCCCCCAAGCTCCAGGGGTCACCATCGCCGGGGCTTTATCACAAAATAGGTGGGGGGGCTCATGGCCCCTGCAGCCCCAGGGATCGGCACCCCGGTGCTTGTTTGCATAACTATACAAAATATTAACATAACCTGTGTGGGGGCTCAAGCCCCCCCACATGCCCCGGGGACCGCCACCTCCCCGGGGCTCTAATATTAAAAATAGGGGGGTCCATGATGGACCCCCTAGACACGGGGACCACCACCCCACGACACTGTTGTTTGCTATGGCCACACAGACCCCTTCTTAATTTTTTTTTAAAAGACCGGCATCGTGCCGGAGGACATGCTCCCTCATTTCTGCACCCTGCAAACGCACCCCGTGGCACATTTGAAGATGGGGAATGAATTCCCCTTCAATACTGGGGCTCCCTGGGGGCCAACTAGCCCACCAGGAACCTCCTGTATATGCCAGGGGGCTGCGTTGCAGAGAGGTGTTCTGAGGCCACGCCCATTTTTACACCTCTCTGCAACGCAGCTCTGTGGCGCTTAATGGAGGTAGCTGGTGTGCTAGTTGCACCCCAGGGATCTTCAGGATTCAAGGGAACTTAATCCCCAAACTTAAAACGTGCCACTGGGCACGTTTGCACAGTGGTGAAGGGAGTGGGTGGGGCCTGAGGTGACATGTGTGCAAACACGCCCTGTGGTGCGTTTTAAGTTGGGGAATTAATTGCTCTTCAATTCTGAAGTCCCCTGGGGGCCAACTAGCCCACCAGGTACCTCCAATAAGCGGCATAGAGCTGCGTTGCAGAGTGTTGTAAAAAGGGGCATGGCCTTTGAACATCGCTCTGCTAAACGCAGCTCCCTGGCGCATATTGGAGGTACCTGGTGGACAAGTTGGCCCCCAGGAAGCCTCAGGATTGAAGAGGAATTAATTCCCCAACTTGAAACCAGCCACAGGGCGTGTTTGCACACATGTCACCTCAGGCCACGCCCTCTTCCTTCACCATTGTGCAAACGCAGCAGGTATGTCCAATATGCGCCAGGGAGCTGCGTTGGAGACAGCGGTTCAGAAGCCACGCCCCTTTTTACAATACTCTGCAACCCAGCTCTGTGGTGCTTACTGGAGGTACCTAGTGGGCTAGTAGGACCCTAGGGACCCTTAGTGTGAGAAGTTAGTCTGGCATATGATGTCCACTATTCTAGTGGGCACCTTGCACCAGTCTAAACGACCCTTGTTGATGGTGGTTGTAAAGTCAACCTTATAGACAAGCTATCCTAGTGGTAGCATGGACCAGCAGTCTTAGGCTAAAACTTCAGAGAGCATGTGAAGCCAGCTGTTTTACCATATATAATCCCTTGAATACCAAATGAAATGCCCCAGCAACTGGTTTGAACTGGGCTATGCATGGAGCACCTAGTGTGCCCCAGGCAGTGTCTCGTTTTGCAGCCCTCCCTGCCCCAATACACTAAAAGCCTGTCTGGGGAGGTGCTAGCACCTCCCAAGGCCGGAAACCTATTGTCAAGGCCTCCCCTGCCGGAGTTTCGTCCAGCAGCAGGAGGTCAGACTTGTGTCTGTGGCAGCAGCATCCATTTTGTGATGCTGAGGCTAAGCAGTAACCAACATGTCTTCTCTCTCTAGAAGACATGGAGGCTACCCCCGCCGCCAGAATTGGCGGGGGGGGGTAGTATTCCAAAGTGTTTGACACCTTACACGACATGTTTTGATAAAGCCAATCCAAAGTTTGGTTTTTTTAAACGTTTTTATTAGTTTTCTTCGCAGTTAGGCCAAATGAAGTATTCGTCTCAGGACCGCCATTTCGCAGATGGCTCATGCTGTCATAGGATAATAAACTAGTATCAAATGATTGGCCCCTCCTCCCTTCAGCCCAACATTCCCTCCCCTTAACCCCCACCCCCTGCCAGCGTGCCCCACCTCGGTTGATCACAATAAGGGCAGCCGACCATCTAGTCGCACAACCTGCTACACAAAGAAAATACAGACGAAGAAAAAAATCGGAGCGTCTCCGTGAAGACAGATGGGTCCACACATTCACAGCTCAATCCACAAACAGCACCAGCCCTGGTTCGCGACAGGGCCCTATCCACACATCCGTACGTCACTGCCTCGCAACATACATTTTCTATCTGACTGGTGCCGGCGCTTGGTCCCCCTGCCCAGGCTCTGTGTGCTCTCCCCCCTCCTCATCCTCAGACTCGGCAGGAGGAGCGTGGAGCCCGACCACCAGAGCTTTCCATGCCCTAGCTGTTTCCAGCGCCTTTTCATTAGCGTAGCGCCTAGCGAGTTGCAGGCGGAGCAACCCTTCGCTGCTCGCCCAGGTCAAAAAACTCGTCCGCCACCTCCGATAGCTAGGCCCCGTCTTGGATTTCCAATGCATAGTAAGTTCCCTTTTTGGCATGATTAGCCCCAGGTCATAGAACTTACTAGTGACCTTAGTTGCAGGAGTGTGCGGGAACCAGAGCAACAAGCAAGTCGCCAACTCCACCTCTAATGTCCGCCCTGTTGCTTGATTCAGGCACATCATCACCTCCTCCCAGTAGGATCCCAACCCAGTACACAACCAGAACATGTGCATAAAATCAGCGTCCTCTGCGGCACACCGCGGGCACGTCGAGTGGGAAACACCAAAATGCTGCGAGATCTTGGCTGGGGTCAAGTACGCCCTATGTAGCGTAAAAAACTGTACCAACTGGAACCAGGCATTGCGTGTACCTTTCCAGGCACGCCGCAACAGTTGAGGCCACGTTGTCTCCGGTATGGGTCTGCCGATGTCCGCCTCCCATTTACCCTTCAGGGTATCCAGGGGTGGAAGCTGTACGCTCGACAGGTGTCGATAGAGGCACGTAACAGCCTTAAAGGTACCCGCCGCCACAGTGATATATTGACAACCCGGCGAAGTTGGCAGCTCCTGCAACCCCATCTTCCAGTGGCGCTGCAGTCCCCCCACCAGCGCGTCGTGCAATAAATAATCTCCCCGCGGGAGCTCGAATAGTTCCTGCAATTTCCGAAAGGACAACAATGAACCATCTCTGTACAAATCTCTTACCATATGGAGTCCGAGGTCCTCCCAAACCATTAGCGCGGACCAATCTCCCCCAAGACGAAGAGCCGTGCACATGCCTAGAGGTATCTCCGGGGCGTACGGGTGAGAGCAACCCACCCGCTTCTGACTCCGATTCCAGCACAAGCGAAGAGTGCGCTCTTCAAGGGTGAGTTGGCTAAGATCGAGCTTCTACTGAAGGACTATAAAGGACAAGACATGTCGAGGAATCGCCCTGCCGCGCGGTCCTTCTGGACCTCGGAACTCCCGAGCTTTTGCCTGTGTGAGCCATTGCAGCTGCGCCGCCAAATAATACCATTCGACGTCAGGTTCCGCCTGCGATCGCGTCAGGGTGTTCAGTGCCACTCGCCGCCTGCCCGAGCCCCAGATAAAACCTGTGATCAAGGCCCTGAGCGTCCGGAAGACCGAGGTTGGAATCCACACAGGTAAAGTACGGAAGAAGTAAAGCAAGCGTGGCAGCGCCACCATTTTTAGGAGCGCTACCCGTCCAGCAACCGACAAGGGGAGGGCATTCCAAAAGTCTATGTTCCCCCGGAGGCCTCTTATCGCCTTGCCCACGTTACCCTCCAAGAGATCAGATTGTGTGTGGTAAATACGCGTGCCCAAGTAAGGTAGACATTGGGGTTCCCAAATGAAACCTTCTTCCAATGGAGGTTCCCGTCCATCTGGGGCCAATGGGAATAGGCAGGTTTTACTCCAATTGGCGTGCAAGCTCGATAGGTCCCCAAACCTCTGGAGCAGCGCTCTGGCACCTCGCGGTGGCTCTCCCATTCCCGATAAGAACATCAGTAGATCATCAGCATACAGGGAAATATAATGGGTCTCTCCCCGCAGCGACAGCCCCTCGTATGACCTCCCCAGTCGAGCATGAGCAGCCAGCGGCTCAATCGCAAGAGCAAACAACAACGGCGATAAAGAACAGCGCTGCCGGGTGCCCCTCCCCACCAGATACGCCGTCGATATGGTCGATCCCGTCTTGACCCTGGCGGTAGGAGAGCTATACAACAGCGTGGTCCATTGTATAAAACGGTCTCCCAGGCCAAATTCCCTCAGGACCCGAAACAGGTAAGGCCACTCCTCGCTATCAAAGGCCTTCTCTATGTCAACCGAGAGCACAGCCGCGCTCGGGGCATTATCGCAGCCTCCCTCCATAACCCTGAGCAACCGACGTATGCACATCGCCGTGTTCCTAGTGGGAATGAAGCCCGCCTGGTCTGGATGTACCAGGGCCGTCATATGTTCTAAGAGCCGAGGCGCAAGGATCTTACTGAGAATCTTGTAATCTACCGTAAGCATCGAGAGCGGCTGGTAGGCGGAGCGTAAGCAGGCTTCTCCACCCCTCTTCAACAGCGGTATAATAATCGCCTCTCTGGTAGTTGTAGGCAGCCTGCCCAATTCCCAAGCTTCCTGGTATAACAATTGCAGCCGCGGCGCCAGGAGATCGACGTATTTCGCATAAACTCTACTGGGAGACCATCGACTCCTGGCGTCTTACGCCGCGCCATGGTTTTAATCGCGGCCCTAATTTCACCCAAGGAGACAGCCTCGCCTAACTTGTCTTCCTGTGCCGGGCCCAAGTGGGGAAGCTGGGCTGCCGAAAGGAAATCATGAAGCTCCTCAGGCAGGTCTGGCATCGTGCTCTGGTACAGTGAAGTATAGTAGTTAAGGAATTGCTCATTAATCTCCTTCTGGGAATACACTAGGCCCCCGGTCGCCGTGGTCAGAGATAGGATCGGGGTACCCCGGGCCGCCGGGTTCGCCAGCCATGCTAGTAAAGATCCCACCTTGTCCCTTTCCACGTGAGCCTGCACTAAATACTCCTTATAATCAAGACAGCGTAACCGCTCAACCTGAGTAGCCACCGCTTCACGCGCCTCCGCGACCGCTCCGTGGTCCGTTGCTTCGGTATGGCTTGCCTTCTCTGCTTGACGTAACAAATCCTCCTCCCGGTCTATATCCCGCAGTAAAGTCTTGCGGGCGCCCGTCATAGAGGAGATACACACATCTCTCACAACGGCTTTGAACGCTTCCCATTCATGGGCCCTACTGGACGCCGTGCCCGCATTTTCAGTGAAGTAGTGTTCTATACTATCTTGGATCTCGGGCTAAAAACGGGTTCCTCCAGAGTCAGAGTCTTCAACACCATGTGGGGATCACCTGACGCTGCGCCGTCCACCGCACCGCCATCAAAGAAGGGTTGTGATCCGAGATCGTCCTTGCTAGATACACACTATGGTAGGATATCCCCTGGGCTTCCGGGGAACAGAGGATACTATCAATACGCACATGCAGATCATGTGGTACGGAATAAAACTAGCAGTCCCTAACAGTCGGATGGTGCGACCGCCAAGTACCAACCAGGCCCCAGGAGTCCTGCCAATCTTTCCTCACCTTCGCTAGACGACATACCGCTGATTGGGCCAACGGAGGGTGTGAACGATCTAAATCCACATCGGTGACAGAGTTGAAATCGCCCCCCAAGAACACTGTGCCAGTCAGGAGGGACGCCAGCTTTCCAGACAAACGCGAGAAAAAGTCTGGTTGTTCCACATTCGGGGCATACACACTGCACAGGGCCACGTCCCTTCCATGCAATCTCCCTTGCACCGCCACAAACCGTCACTCTGGATCAATCACTGTAGTCAAAGGCTGGAAAGGAACACCCGCTCGTACCCAGATTAAAGCGCCCCGCGCGAATGCAGAATAAGTACTATAAAACAATTGGCCTCTCCACCTACGCTGCAGCGCCCCTCCCTCTGTCTGAACAATATGGGTCTCTTGCAAAAAGGCCACCTGAATCCCTCTACGCACCAAATACGTATGGACCTTGTATCGCTTCCTCATGGAGTTCAGCCCCGCACGTTCCAGGTGATGCATTTCAGTTCAAGGCGGGTCCCCATACTTGAATCCACGAAGACACAATCATCCCCTCTCCCAAGTAGGCACGCTGGCAGTGCTCCCAGATCCCAAACATCCCCAATCAAAAAGTGCAAAACATCCCCAACTGACCCTCAACCCACCCTTCCCCAGAACAGGCGCCAAACCATTGTTACCCATCCAAATCCCAATCCCCACTTACGGGGAACACCCTGGTAGCAACCAGAATCTCACAGTTATTGTGAGGTAGAGGAGGCGGCTCTACACCAACCGAGCCGAACAACAATCTCAGCGTCTCTGCGTGTCGGTTAAGCTTCGCACACAGCGTTCCCCCCGGCAGTGTCCCGCCCCACATGAGCCTCCCCCTTGCCGGCTCCCATCCCCCCCACCCCGGTTGGAAATCAAGCCACCCGTCATCCTCAACAAAACCATCGCCATAACCCTTGCCAGCCCAACACAATGCTACATATATGCCCCCTTACTGCGTGCAGCCCGGAATCCAGCATATTCACTCGTCCATTAGGCCATCGGCAGTTCATGGGGTAACCTGAGGCAAGTGTCCAGAATCCTCTTCAGAACCCTCTGACACCCCTTCCTCTGACCCCCGAGGAGATCCTGAGTCCGCCGGCAAGGACGTGTTCACAGCCCCCGATATGGCGGAGACCGCCTGCAAAGCTGCTTGCCTCTCCAACTCCGTCTGTGACGTCGACGGTGATCGTTTGTTCAGTGTGCGTTTCCGGGTGCGGCGGTTCCTATGAGGTCTCGGTTGAGTTTCGACCGTCTTTTCCCGCTTCCCAGCGCCGTCCGTGCCTGCACGATATGTTTCAAGCCAGTGCCATGCATCTTCCGGAGTATCAAAAAAGGTTGTGGTCCCGTCCACCATCACCTTCAAGCGTGCCGGAAATAGAAGAGAGTACTGCACTCCCTCCTCTCGAAGGGCCCTCTTGACAGCCAGAAAAGAAAAGCGGCTCCTTTGGACCTCCTGAGAGTAGTCAGGGTAAAGAGAGACTGAGGCATTGTCCCCTCGATATGGGCCAGACGTCCGGGCATTCCGTAGGATAAGGTCGTGGTCCCTGAAGTGCAGCAGTGGTGCAACCACTGGGCGGGGGGGGACCCAATGCTGGAGGTCGGGCAGGCACCCGGTGGGCCCTCTCCAACGTGTAGAATGATGTCAGTCCTACGGGGACAACTACATCGCGCAGCCATGTTCCCAGATAAGAGACCATATCGTCCCCCTCGATTTTCTCGGGTAGGCCCACTACCCGTATGTTGTTGCGCCTATTGCGCCCTTCAGGATCCTCGGCCCTCTTTTCCAGCTGCTGTACTCTGCGCAATAGGTCAGCCACCGTGGCATCCGTCGCCTTCTGGGCCGGTCCCAGCTCCTCCAGTGCCAGTTCCGCACTTTTGACGCGGTCGGCGAGCTTGCCATGATCCGTCCGCAGTAATCCTAGACTCGTCAACACTTGTGCGATATCGTTGCGCAGTGCCTTTTTCGTGTCTGCGATGGCTTTTAGGATCTGGTCTAACTGTTGTTGCTGCAGCCCTGAGGTTGGACCTCCAGTTGCACCCTGTTCCTGTCCCTCAAGCGAGTCCTCAGCCGGGTCAGGTGGCGTCACCCCCGGTTTCTGGCGTGGCTTCCCCAAGCCAAACCAAAGTTAGCATTAACCGCGAGGTTTATAATGCACTTAAGAGTATATGGTATGGCTATATCATAGAACAGCTATAAGGACATGGTTCCGAAAGCTGCAGAGGGGCTCAGCTCATGCTAGGGCACCCTCTCACATAAAACCAAGCACTCTGCCTCCAGTATTGTTAAGGCCTGCCATAGGAGTGACTTATAGGTTATTATGTGTCAATATATAAGGTAGATATACATATACTATATCTAAGTAAGGGGTGCTTACACCACCTTACCCAAGCTGAGTGATCAGCCTGTGGTGTCAGTTTGGTGGAGTGGTGTGGCTCACTGGTTAGAGGCGGCAGGCCTGAGAGCAGAAGTCAGCCTGGGACCAGGGTTCAATTCCCGACGCGGCAGGGTCGTGGACCTTGGTCAGCGGACTCGATAATTCTCACTTCGGTGCTTACTCTAATCAGGGGTTCCACTCGGCAACTCTGGGCATTAGCTTGCCTAATCTCCACAACGGCCCCACCAATTCCGGGGATGCCTGGCTCCACCTTGGGGACTCCCAGCAAGGGACCATCCCACAGGGAAAGCCAGGACGGGTTCCCCAGAGTTATACAGCGCCGGGACGCCCCGTTGCTGGGGCAGCTGTGCGCTTTACAAGTATACTACATTTACATTTACATTTACATTTGGATGGCCAGCCAGGGGTGGCATAATACATGCTGCAGCCCCTGGTAGGCCTTGGATGCATCTATGCCCTGGGTACTTATGGTACACTATACAGGGGCTCCCAAAGGTGACCCAATACCCAATCAGGTATGTACCTAAAGTACATGGTATCAATTTAGAGAGAGAACAGCTGGGCTGTGGGTCTGATTAGCAGGCCCACAGCCACACTAAAGTCGAAAAACCAGAGAATCACAGCAAAATGTGGGGGTGACCATAGGAAGCAGACCCTACTCTCCTACACTTAGGATTCAAGGGGACTTACTCTCTCAAATTAGAATGGCCACAGGGCGCGTTTACACGGTGGTGAAGGGAGGAGATGGGACCTGAGGTGACATGTTTGGCGCATTTTAAGTTGGGGAAATAATTCCCCTTCTATTTTCAGGGTCCCTGGGGTCCAACTAGCCCACCAGGTGCTTCCAGTAACTGCCACTGTGTTGCAGAGAGGTGGTCCTGGCCGTGCCCTTTTTTACACCTCTGTGCAATGCAGCTCTGTGGCGCTTACTGGAGCTTACTGGAGGTACCTAATGGGCTAGTTCGACCCCAGGGACCCTCAGGATTCAAGGGGACTTAATCCCCAAACTTAAAACGTGCCACAGGGTGTGTTTGCACACATGTCACCTCAGGCCCTCCCTCCCTTAACCAGTGTGCAAATGCGTCCTGTGGCACGTTTTAAGAGGTAGTTTAAATCCCCCTGCCCTATTATAAAATAGGGGTTTACAGAGGAGGTCATGCTAATCACAGGGAGACCCCAACACATAGTGTTCCCTAGTGTAGGTAGGTGTTTTCACTGTATTCTAAGTGTCTTTTAACGTAGTACTGGGTCTAGGACTAGTTAGTCAGAGTCGGTTACCACCAATACCCGTCTGAAAAAGTTGAGGGTACAGGATGATTTTGCAACAAGGCTTCTTTCTGCTCTTCTGTTTGTTCGTTCTGCACGTTTTCCTTCTTCCTGCACTTTTCTTCCTCTTTGTTGACTTCTGTTGCTTCTTCTGCATTTCTTTTGTTTCTTTCTGTTCATTATTTCTTCTTTCTTCAAATGTTCTATCTCTGTAGGCACAGGTAATAATTAGCATTTAAAAAAACCTTTGAAATTCACTGAAAAAAACATAGGTTTCAGGCACCTTATAGTTGGAATTAGCATTTAAAAAATCTTAGAAATTCACTGAAAAAAACATAGGTTTCAGGGGCGTTATAGTTAGCTGGACATTTCACTCTTACAAAACCATTGAAATTCCTCCGTTATAGTTAGTTCAGCTAACTATAACTGGCGCGCCCACAATGCACTGCTGATGATGTCACATATTACATCACTCATGACATGGTCAGTGACATCACTCATGACATCACTGATGACATCTCAAATGACATCACTGATGACATCACTGATGACATCATCCTTGTGATAGAGTGGCAGGCCTCCTCTCACCCTAATATAACCTTTGATACACACATTCAAAAATAGAAACTAACATTTTCAAAAGAATGGACATACCAATACCAGTTACAACAATCTATTCAGTAATTTCAAGATCTACATACACATTCACTCATTCACCAACAGTCCTATACAGTCACTCATACATGTACTCACTCATGATATGTACTCATACACCTAAACATCCTGTTACACACCACCACTCATCCATAGAGTTACTCACACGCATAGTCACTCGGACTAATAATCAAACATCAATTTACTTGCACATATAGTTATACACACACCACCAAACTTACTTCTACAAAAACGTACACATACTTACTCTCTTAAACAATCACTTATAGAAACACATATTTATTTATACATGAACTCTTCCAAACTCTCACTCTCACATATGCTCACTTATATACACCAATACTCACATATACTAGTTTAAAACATATGTAGTTACTCATAAAGGCACTATCAAACCAGTCATTCACTCACTAACACACCCATACACACACTCATCCACCCATACAGTCCTGCACACATGCTGTCTTCAAAACACATACAGTGAGTCACTCATTCATGCATCTATACGCTAAGAAATACCCCCCCACCGAACCATACAGACACTCAGACACTCATACTGATACTCAAAAAACCAACTAATAACCCATATAGACACTCATGTAGCTACTCACCAACCCATGCTGCCAATTATACAAAAAGTAAGAGACTGATACAGATATTTACATATGTAAACATTATTAGCTAACCTATGTATTCACTAAGATACACTTAATCAGTCAGTTAAACAATCAATTTTACAAAAAACCTATCCATTTAGACACTTATTTACCCATTTATTCTTCCATCGACCTTGAGATATACATATATAAAAAATATTTAATTTTCAGAAAGACACATATTCACTGGATGATGTCATCAGTGATGTCATCAGTGATGTCATTTGAGATGTCATCAGTGATGTCATGAATGATGTCACTGACCATGTCATGAGTGATGTAATATGTGATGTCATCAGCAGTGCATTGCAGGCGTGCGAGTTATAGTTAGCTGAACTAACTATAACGGGGGAATTTCAATGGTTTTGTATGAGTGAAATGTCCAGCTAACTATAACACCCCTGAAACCTATGTTTTTTCAGGGAATATATATATATATATATATATATATATATATATATATATATATTACCTACTGGCGGTCGCCAGTAGGTATATATAGTTAGGATTTTTTCCCTATGGGATTTTTGAAAATTCTATGTCGAATAACTTTGGCGTTTGAGGACAGAATTGGCTGAAATGTTCAGGAAAATTGAACATTTTGTTTCTGAGCAGCCCCTGGAAATTTGGTGGGGGTTCGTCAAGGGGGGGCCGAGAAAAAAGGGGGGTCCCAAAACGTGTTTTTAACATTGAGTTTTCCATAGGTCGGTTGGCCTCACTTTTAGCCCGAACGGCTGAATGGATTTGCACGAAACTTGGCAAAATTGTAGGGACTGGTAGCCCGATGTGCCTTTGCTAGGTCTCAATATATGTGCTTCAGTGGATTTTGAGAAATTAACGTTTAAAAAAAGATATATATCTGTAAGCGCGCTCCGGGCAGCGCTCCGGTTCGCGGACTTTACGCGTACCGGAACTTCGCGTAGCGAAGCTGATTGGCTCTCCGGTGCCTGTCAACATTCTAAACAGTCCGGAGCGGCCGCCATCTTGTCTCTCGGTAGGATCGAGAGACAAGAGGAGGCCAAAACAAAGGGGGAAATGACCATAAGGGGGCATAGTATATCCTCCCTGACCCCCTAGGTTTAATGTGGAGGCTTTAAAAGGGCCCCGCGGGGCAAAAAAAAAAAAAAAAATATTTTGTTTTTTTGCGTGGGTAGCGCCCGGTTCGCGAACCGGGAAGCGTTCTGGGCAGCGTACTATAATGAAAAATGAATGATAGACTTTTCAAATACTGTATGTTAATTGATTGTTGGTTTTGTTGATTATTTTTTAATTTTTTTATTTTTTAAGCAATTATTTATTATTGTGATTGTGTTTCAAAATTTAATAACATTTCTAACATTTAACTAGTTTATGAATTACATATAAAAATGATTAAAGACTCAAACAATTTTTTTATTTTACATACAATTTTATTTTTCAGATTGTTTTTCAAAATTTAATAGAACGTCTAGCATTTGACTGTCCGATATGTCCTCTTGTTGAGTGAACATAAGTTCCCACATTTGACCGTCATCATAATGGAGTAAATGATCGACAGATTCTACACATTGAAGTAATTCATAGTCCCGTGACTCATCCATGAATTCTAAGTCATCAATGGGTTCCATAACTTGTTCATTGTTGCTGTCCAGAACAATTTCGAAGGAAACATTCTGCTCACCTTCCATTTTATTGCTGTAATTTGCATAAAAAATAAATATATCAGTAGTGATAGGGCACTGTTGGGTTTAAGTTCAGACAGGTACTTGTGAGTTTATAACAGAGAAGTAATCTATGGGCACTGTATGGTTTCAGGCGTGAAGTAGTACTATTAAAAAGTGCCTGTGAAGAAGCCTAAGTAAATTCATAATTATACCACAGAAACCTAAATCAATCCATAATTATAATAAAGAAGCCTTTCTCAATGTCTAACTCTTACAGAGGGATAGTATATAACTATCTGAAAATGTTTTCAAATTTATAAAATAATATCTCACCTTCTAAAAACAAGTTTAAGTTGTGAGTGAAAATGATCTTGCAATGTAATTCAGGAAGTAGTAGTCAAAATGGCTGTGTTTCTCTCTCTTTCTTTATATATATTCAGGTACATAACCAATCAAATGTCAGGTAAAAAAAGTAGAAAATGAAAGTAACATTTTAATTGGTTGTCAATTCCAACACTTCAGATGTGTTTTGAGAAGTAATTTACCTCAGGGTATTTAGAGAGGTCTACAGGCTAAATGGCTAAATGGAATTCCAATCAAATTTGTGAAAATGGTAGGGATTGGTATGTAGTATGAGCTAATCTATATTTGGTGAAATTGTCTCCAGTCGCTTTTCTGTAAACTACTTTCCCACCTTTTTTGATGGTGCGCTTCCCAGGGAGCGACCCGGTACGCGAACTGGTGAGCGCCCCGGTTCGCGAACCTTAAGCGTTACGGGAGTCCACCATTTTGTGTTTCGGTCGAATTAAGATACAAGATGGAGGGCAAATAATGTTCAGAATGGGTAGAAGGGGGCACGGTAGACTTATTTTGACCCCCTAGGTTTTCTGAGGGTGGCTGAGGAGGCTTATATGTGCGAAAAAAAAACATTTTTTTTTAAAATTTCGCGAGGTTAGCTCCCGGTTCGCGTACCGGGAAGCGCCCCAGGGAGCGTACTTTGTTGAAAATTAGTGAAAAATGTTAGAGTAAAATAATAATTGTGAGTGATCAGATGTAGGGTAGCTCTGAGAAGAGCTTTTGTGTTTATGGTACATTTAGGTACTTATAAGTAGGTACCAATGCACAGTCTTAAATTCAGAATGAAAATTCGGTTGCCCTCATCTGAGAAGTGAACTCCATCTCCTCTGTAGATATCTTGCATGTAGTAACGCAAGTTATTGTTGTACAGGGAGCCCATTCCATGGTCTCTCATGTAAGCTGAAACAGATTTGTTTACATGCTTCCTCGACTTCTCAATTTGTGGACAAAATTGGTTTGACCACCTCCATTTCTGTCTTTGGCATATATTTGAATATACCAAGGCAGTTTGAGGAAAAAGTGCCATCAATTGCTCAAAGGTGTCCTTTAAAAGCATTTCCAGACCTACCCCAGTCAAAGTGCCCAAATCATTACCTCCACAGTGCACAATTAACAGGTCAGGTTTTGGCAAATGCATAAAGGTTTTCACCAATGGTATCAATTGGTGACATTTTAATCCTCTGTGGCCAAACCACTTAATTTCCACATCTTGTAAATTGAGGTTAGGTAAATTTCTTTTCTCAGCATACCTGTGAGCCCAGTGGATATAACTATGTCCAACAATCCAGACAGAAAACATGGTGAGAGAAGGTTCTGCTGCAGTCAGATGAAGTGTGGCAATGAAATGGCAGTTGAAAAAATGAGAGTTTAAAATGAAAAAAACTGTGGAGTTTCTTTGTTAATGAAGCAGTAACAGTGATTGGTGGATTTTGATTGCTGAAAACAGAAAGTTAGGGTGCATAGATGAGTTCTTTGAAAGATGTATTTTGAATGGTCAATAAAAAGTCATTAAATGAAAGATTGCAGTGGATACGCAGGTGCACTGAGAGTTCAGAGTTCAATTGCAACATTGTTGTGTGAACTTGCAAACACCAGAGGTCTTCCAAGAGGTGGTTGCCATGCAGAAAAGGCATGAAATGGCAGAGGGGGGAAGGGTTTTCATTTGAAAAAAAGTGAGGGAAGAGTTTTGATTGGGTGACATGAGAGATATGTGTGAAGAATTACAGCATTTCTGTGCTTTTGATAGCTGCAGACTCTGGAGTGCATACCTTTTGCTCTGCTGAAGACAAATTGGTGTGTTTCTGAGACTGTTTTCAAACTCAAAGTATTTGCTAAGGTGAGAAAATATTTCTTTAATTTAGATAGAGAATAGTGTGCTTTAAGGAGAAAATTATGAAGAAAGTTGTGTTTTTCAAATGTTGCTTTGTCTCAAGTGTTTTACAAATAGATTTTGTTTCTTTGAGAAAATGTAATTGGAGAAAATGTGAAGTATTAGTACTGACAGGGTGTTTTTCTGCATAGGAGCTGTGGAGTCTTTTCAAATTATGACTTGAAAATAGTTTTTGAGGAAAATGAATGGTTATAATATTTCTGACAATGACATAATGGTGTATGCTTCTTTATAATGCAATTGACTGTCTCTGATGTTATTTTTCCCATTTTAATGTAAGACCTTTCTCTGTGGCGCAAATTGCTTGTAAATATGCTCCCACCTGTGCATGGCAAATTTAGATTTTGAATGTTTGTGTTACATAGCCATGTTAAAAGTGATACAAACATGCTGCAAAGGCAATCAAAAAACGCTTTTATGTGTCTTAAGGACATTTTAAGTAATTTTCCCATGTGCAGTGTTTTGAAATTATGATTTGAAAATCGTTTTTGGGGAAAAGGAATTGTTTTTAAATTTATGACAAGGACATAATGGTGTATGCTTCTTATTAAGGCAATTGACTGTCTCTGATGTTATTTTTCCCATTTCAATGTAAGACCTTTCTCTGTGGCGCAAATTGCTTGTAAATATGCTCCCACCTGTGCATGGCAAATTTAGATTTTGAATGTTTGTGTTACATAGCCATGTTAAAAGTGATACAAACATGCTGCAAAGGCAATCAAAAAACGCTTTTATGTGTCTTAAGGACATTTGATGTCATTTTTCCCATATTACATTAAAAGACCTTTCTCCGTGGGGCACATTCCTTGTAAATATGGTTACACTTGTGCATGGTAAATTTAGATTTTGACTGTTTGAGTTACATAACCATGTTAAAAGTGACCCAAAAAAATTGCAAAGGCTTTCAAAAAACACTTTCATGTGTCTTAAGGACATTTTAAGTCATTTCCCTGTGGGCAGTGTTTTCAAATTATGACTTGAAAATCGTTTTTGAGGTAAAGGAATGTTGTTAAATTTTATGTGCGCCATATGCCCCCAAATTTCTTTTTCAGGGGTGCAGCAGGGTGTTCTTGAGACACCCCTGCACCTTTGGAAAAATTCCTAATTTGCGATGAGCTAATTGCTAATCGCAAATTGCACCTTCATTCCTATGGGCATCCTGGCCCATGGAAATGAATGGGTAATTTGCAATTAGCAATTTGCTCATCGCAAATTAGGAATGGTAAAGAATCGCTATTTATTCCTTAAAATTCGCTATTTTGGAAATGCAAAATAGTTTGATGATACATATGGCGGTTGATCTCTAACAAGATAAGAAGCTTAGGGATACATTTATGATGACTGGCGCAATGAAGTGGACATCACTTACTTCATTGGTAGAGCTTTACATGTATTATCTCCTCTGTATTCTTCATCAAGCGTAACTTTAATCTGCAATCCTGAGTAGGCCTCACCTTAAACAAACCTCTGGATAGGCCACACCTTATCGTCATCATGAATTAATCATTTAAAATGCTAGGGACAGATTTATGATAGGTGTATGCCTCTTTTGCGCCACTTACAAAACACTGCCCATGGGGAAATGACTTAAAATGTCCTTAAGACACATGAAAGTGTTTTTTTAAAGCCTTTGCAATTTTTTTTGGTCACTTTTAACATGGCTATGTGACTCAAACAGTCAAAATCTAAATTCACCATGCACAGGTGGGAGCATATTTACAAGGAATGTGCTCCATGGGGAAAGGTCTTATAATGTAATATGGGAAAAATGACATCAGAGACAGTGAAATGCCTTATAAAGAAGCATACACCATTATGTCCTTGTCATAAATTTACAAACCATTCCTTTTCCCTAAAAACGATTTTCAAATCAAAATTTGAAAACACTGCACATGTGGAAATGACTTAAAATGTCCTTAATTCAAAATTTGCTATTCCTTATTTTGCGATTGCACTGAAGGATTTGCAAATTTTGCGATTCCTTAAATGCAATGTATCAAACAAAAAATATGTAAAAAATGACATTAAGGATTTGGAAACTACCACCAACTTCTAGTTTGTGGTAATTTGCGAATTCTTTTCAAAAAGCTTTTTTTCCAAAAAACAAAAGGTGCCATATGACACCAATACATGCCCTTAGGGCATGTATGTGTGCCATACGCCCCCAAATTTCTTTTTCAGGGGTGCAGCAGGGTGTTCTTGAGACACCCCTGCACCCTTGAAAAAATTCCTAATTTGCGATGAGCTAATTGCTAATCGCAAATTGCACCTTCATTCCTATGAGCCTCCTAGCCCATGGAAATGAATGGGTAATTTGCAATTAGCAATTTGCTCATTGCAAATTAGGAATGGTAAAGAATTGCTATTTATTCCTTAAAATTCGATATTTAGGAAATGCAAAATAGTTTGATGATACATATGGCGGTTCATCTGTAACAAGATAAGAAGCTTAGGGATACATTTATGATGACTGGCGCAATAAAGTGGACATTACTTACTTCATTGGTAGGCCTTTACATGTATTATCTCCTCTGTATTCTTCATCAAGCGTAACTTTAATCTGCAATCCTGAGTAGGCCTCACCTTAAACAAACCTCTGGATAGGCCACACCTTATCGTCATCCTGGATTAATCATTTAAAATGCTAGGGACAGATTTATGATAGGTGTATGCCTCTTTTGCGCCACTGTGCGTCACTTTTATGATGCAGCGGCGGTGCAAAAGATTTGCTATGAGGCGACAAAATTACAAATTGACGCATTTAGGCAGATGTGTCATGGTGTAAAAAAAACGTGCCACATGAAACCGATGCAGCAGTGATGCAAAAGATGCACCATGTTGCAAGACAGGCCTCACTTGGGGCCATATGTATCAAGCTAATTAGCATTCGCAAAGATCAAAATTCTGCAAATTTCGGCCTTTGCGAATGCTAATTAGACAAATGGTATGTATCAAACAAGTTTGATGCAAAATAAGGAATAGCAATATTTGCTATTCCTTATTTTGCGATTGCACTGAAGGATTTGCAAATTTTGCGATTCCTTAAATGCAATGTATCAAACAAAAAATATGCAAAAAATGCCATTAAGGATTTGCAAATTACCACCAACTTCTAGTTGGTGGTAATTTGCGAATTCTTTTCAAAAAGCTTTTTTTCCAAAAAACAAAAGGTGCCATATGACGCCAATACATGCCCTTAGGGCATGTATGTGCGCCATATGCCTCCAAATTTCTTTTTCAGGGGTGCAGCAGGGTGTTCTTGAGACACCCCTGCACCCTTGGAAAAATTCCTAATTTGCGATGAGCTAATTGCTAATCGCAAATTGCACCTTCATTCCTATGAGCCTCCTAGCCCATGGAAATGAATGGGTAATTTGCAATTAGCAATTTGCTCATTGCAAATTAGGAATGGTAAAGAATTGCAATTTTTATTCCTTAAAATTCGCTATTTAGGAAATGCAAAATAGTTTGATGATACATATGGCGGTTCATCTGTAACAAGATAAGAAGCTTAGGGATAGATTTATGATGACTGGCGCATCACCAGGGATGTGCCAGTCATCCTGCGCCGCTGTTCCGCCACCCATGGTGTGCTGCATTTACAATGCGGCGCAGCATGGGGCAAAAATGGCACAGATGCGTGACGTATCTGTGCTGTAAAGGTGGCGCATTGCTGGAGTTGTATTGCAAGTGCGATGCAGCTCCAGCAAGGCTCAGGGGTGCCCCATCTCCACAATGTTGCGTCAAGACCTATGCCTGCTTAAAGCAGGCGCAGGGTTTTGACGCAGCTTTCTCCTATCTGATTGTAAATGCGGCAAACCATGGGTGGCAGAGCAGCGGTGCACGTTAACTGGTGCATGCCTGGGGATGTGCCATTTAACATAAATCTGCCCCTTTACATTTAAGTATGTGCAGGGGACACAGAGTCGGTGAGGCTTATCCAAGGTTAAGAAGAGATGAGTCCTGTTCACTGAAAAATTAGACATAGGCTTCACCTGCTCAGCATCGCTGGACATGGCTAAATAATAGCTGCAAAATGTTACTCTTGTTTAACAATTTTACTATTATAATCTCTGAGATTTGTCTCTTACTCTGCAACATCTCATTGTTGTTATCTTTCTTTAAAGATAAAGACAACATCAACATGAGCGATAATCTGCAATCAGTTGATTTTGACCTCATCATTGAACTTGTAATTGAAACATCAGTGGATGTTGATCCCTTGGATGATTTAAATCCTGAGGATGAAGAAGAACGTGATGAGGATGCAGATTTGTCCGAATTATATGACATAGGGTGGGAAGCTGACCTGCTTGATCCTATGGAACTATAAACATTTATTTTTAAAATTTATAATAAATAAAAAGTAAAAATGTAAACCGTTTAATTTAAAAATAAAGACACCTTCAAAAACAGGTTATGTGTAGTGTCTTCAATAAAATATTTAAATATGCTCATAAAATTAGATCAGATTCACATATAAGATAGCACAGGTAACATGAATATAAATTCCATTTCTTTTCTGCTATTTCTGTATTCTAAAATTGCCATGCACTAAAAAATCTTATATGTAAAAATGTAAAGTAGTGTTTTAAGTTTTTGATTACTGTTATTGATGTACTGTTGGGTAATAGTGGTTAATAACATTTTTTAATATATTTTACCACAGATTCAACTGCAGATCATTTCAACATTTCACCATGCCAACGAAAGAAAGACTGAGAAAGGCTGCAAAACGTCAAAGACAGCAGGTGATTGAAAAAAAGCAGCAGTCCTCTAACAAAAAGATTTGTCAAGTCAACAAGAAAGCACCGGGTAAGAGTACAAAAACATTCATAAGAAATATTTGCAGTAAAAAAAATATTACTACAGAAAATGTTTCAGTCCAGAAAAAGAGAAGCAATTCAAATGGAAAGGAAAGGCCAATCAAAAATGTTACTGCTAGAGCAAGAGATAACTCTGTGCATGATAGTAGAAGGAAACAACAGTTTAGGGACATTCGTAAACGAATGTTCCGCAACAGGATAATTGGCAATTTGTTAAAAAATATTAAGAAAGGTCAACAGAAAGTGGTTTTTTATAAGAGAAAAAAAAAAGTTGAGAAAGTTATTGATCAGGCATTTGAAATTAAACGTAAGTTATTTATTTTGATAATCAATAGAATTAGGAAGCTAAACAAGGCAATTTATGATTTCAAAAGAAATAGTAGATGGAAGAGAATAGTTAATCGTAGTCATTTTTGTGAAGTTTTTTCTGGAGAATGGATGCATAGTTCAAGCTGTGAGGCATTTTTTAATGAGGAGAGTTATTTCCAGGATAATGATTTGGTGCATGCAGTTGACACCAGTGGTCGTGCTTATGAAGTGAAAGATGGTTGTCCAGTTGAAAAAGAAAAACTTGTGACAACAGAGGCAGAAGAGGTGTTAGGTAATGAGGTTTTAGGAAGACGTGCTAAGGGTCCTGTGTACACCTGGAAGTGTAGTAGTATTTGCAGTGTGCGACAGGATTCCATCAATTTGCTTTGTGATTTTGTACGGTCATTTAATAAGAAAAGTTTGAAGCAGAAAATAAGGTTGTTGCAAGAATTAGATCCTTGCAGAGTGAGAGAAGTGACAGGTTTGCATGGTCATTCACTGGCTTGTCTTTCCAGGAGAGTATGCCAGAGTGTTTTTCATCATTTCAGGATGCTAGCAGTGCATCATAATAAAGTGAGGAAATTAGTTAGAATGTTGTATTATGCTAAGAGTCCAGCAATTATGCTTAAAAAATTATGTGCTGCTCTTTTGCATGGTTCTGAAATAGATGTGAAGAATATATGTGAAGAAATTGAGTTTTGTTACTTTGGAAGTAAAGAGGAGAATGTTGAAATTGACCAAGAAGAAGCGGGTAATGTGGAAGATAGTGTACAGGTTTCCAGTACAGATAATTTCCAGAGGGAAATTGCCACGTTTCAGGTCAAATCAAGTGAGAGGCCAAATTTCACTTGTGTGTGTTGTCGACGCACTTATTATAAGAATCAGACTAAGTTAGTGGATTTATATGCAAAAAGTGAAAGGGAAAATAATAGTGAATGGAAGGATTTCGCAACATACTTGATGGTAGAAAATTGTTTTGATTTGGGATTGGATCAACGTGTGTGTACTTATTGTTGTTGCAAATTAAATCAAAACCAGATGCCTGCTAGAGCAGTTCATAATAATCTGGAATTGGTTGAGATTCCTTCTGAATTGAAGGATTTAAATACTTATGAATCTATTTTGATTCAAAGTATCCATCCCTTTCAGGCTATTGTAAGAATGGAGCCAAAGACAGGGAAATTGCCTCCATCAGATTTACAGAGAGGATTAAAGGGAAGAGTTGTTTATTTGCCTCTAGATTTGAAGAAAAACATTAACACAATTGGAGTAGAAAAAGTGGACGAGGAACCTCTGGTTATCTTAGTTAATGGGGTTCCGACAAAGAATAAGAAAATATGGCAAGATTTAGTAGATGTTAGGAAAGTTAAAAAGGCAACATTGTATTCGAAAAAAAAAAAAATACTATAAGAATGTATATGTTGCAGAAGAGGAAGTAAGTGAGGAAGAGGATAGCGATTTGTGTGCTGGTCAAATTGAGAAAGTAGAAACTTCTACTAGTGAAGAAATATATGAACATTATAGTGTTCATTCTTTGCATTCCAAGGAAGTCATGGGGAATGCTATTGAGTTGTTTCAAATGAAACAAGCCAAAGGGAGTCCCATTAGTGTTTGGGAGGAAAGTTTGGAAGCTCGGTGTTTCCCACAGCTTTTTCCAACAGGTCAGGGAGGAAGATATGATGAGCGACCTCATCAAATTCCTGCTTCTGAATACCGGACTTTGCGATTGTATGCAGGAGATGCTAGGTTTCGACAATGCATTCCTTATTTGTTTCATCTCCTGTTTGAAAGCGATCTGTCTGGACTGTCATATGCAGTGAACCACATCTTGAAAAGTGGTATACACATGCAAAACATCTCGGCAAGTGACTTTATGGATAAAGTCAATGTCCAAGACAGTATTTTGGATTCTCACCTGATTAATCTCATGGCGTGTCAGCGTGGTACTAATGAGTACTGGTACCGTCGTCATGGTGATTTAAAATGTATGCTGAGGAACTTAGGTACTCCCACATGGTTCCTCACTCTGAGCTGTGCCGAGTATGGCTGGGAAGACTTACTTGAATTTCTACGAGAGGCAAATGCTAACGTAGAAAACATCGAATTCAAGACACCCGGAGAACTGTGCTCTTTGGATCCAGTCAATGTATGTAGGTACTTCAATCATAGATTTGAAGCTATGATGTCTTTCATCATGAATAAGAAGAATCCACCTCTTGGAGAGGTGTTGGATTTCTTCTGGAGAAAGGAGTACCAAGCAAGAGGTGCTCCTTATATACATATGTTGCTGTGGATCAAGGATGCACCTAAATTTGGAACGGATCCAGAAGACTCAGTGATGAGTTTTATACAACAGTATTCTACGTGTGCTGTTCCAAACGCAAAGGAGAAGAAAAGCCTAAGAGAAAAAGTTCTGCGTTTCCAAAGCCATCGATGTAGAAAGTACTGTCGTCGTAAATTCCGAAACAAGGACAAGTTCTACACCAAATGTCGTTTCGGTTTTCCACGACCGGTGATTTCTAAAGGAAGAGTAAACAGTTTGATGTCTTCGCTGCGACATAATGTGATGAAGAAATCACCTAAAAACACATACAATTTGAAGAGGAACGAAGAGTCCAAGTACATCAACGACTACAACCCGGTGATTTTGTCCATGTGGAATGCTAACATGGATATACAGTTTGTGGCTGATAACTGTATGGCTGTGGCTCGGTATGTGACGTCTTACATCACCAAAAAAGAGAAGACAGAATTGAAGGATATGTGGGAGGACATTTCCCATGAAAAGAGCCTCAGCAAGAAGTTGTACAGTTTCAGTCTGAAGATGTTGTCGCATCGAGAAATCGGAGCGTACGAATGTTCTGACCGGTTGTCTTCAGCAAGTCTCTATGCGAAGTCCAGGAGTATCATTTGGGCGAGTCTTGGTCTTGCTGCAACGCGTAATCGAGTTCTCAAACCTGTGCGGGAAATTGAGTATTTGGCGGAAAAGGAGCCAAACAGTACCGACATTTTGAAGACCAACATGTTGGATACATGTTATCCAAATCGAAGTATTCACCTCGAGAATGTTTGTCTGTATGAGGTTCTTCAAAATTACATATTCAAGAGGAACATCAAAGAAGATACTGAGAAAGGAGTGTATGCTGTAATAGGAAGTGAGGGATGTCTGGTCAAGCAAAGAAAATGCCACTTGGTAAACCATCGAAAATTGAGTGGCGAATCTCCTGAAAAAAAGGAGTTTTTCTATTTAGCACTTTTGCAACTTTTCAAGCCTGGGCGTGCAGAAGAGGAACTGCTTGGAGATTTTCTCTGTTACGAAGACTCTTTCAATGCCGCCAAGGAGACCATAGAATGTCCTGCTTTTCCCAAATATGTACAAATGTTGAATGCGGAAATTGAGCAGGAAGCAATGATTGCAGCCGAGATTGCCAGAGACAGTTCTCAGGACAGTCAGAGTTCTGCTTCATTGAGTCAGGATCCACTAGGAGGACCTGTTATCGAAAATGAAGCTGCCACTGCTATGAATGAAGTGGAAAGAGCCATGGCACATGCTCAGGAGGATGCGGTTAACTTAGAAGAGTTGGAAGGACAACTCAACGTTGAGCAGAGGAAAATATATGACGAAGTTACCATGCAAATTGATCATGGATTAAGTCATGACAAGAAAGAGTGCTCATGTACGTCGTTGAAGCCTGTCCGACTGTACGTGAGTGGAGAAGCGGGAACTGGAAAAAGTTTCCTCATTAAAGCAATTTCATGCTATTTGCAGGAAAGGACAGAGTCATCGCTGTCTTGTGTTGTCACCGCTCCAACTGGACTGGCAGCACATAACATTAAAGGGATTACTTTACATCGTTTACTGATGCTGCCAGTGGAGCATGACAACAAATTACAATATCACAAGCTATCTGGAGATGCTTGTTTTGAAGTTTCAAGAATCTTGAGGAAAATGAAACTTCTTATCATTGACGAAGTAAGCATGGTTTCCAATGTCATGCTTGCCTTTGTGCATTTGAGAATGCAAGAAGTTCTCAAAACAGAGTATGATGTGTTATTTGGTGGCAAACACATCATTGTTTTCGGAGATCTTCTGCAGCTGACACCAGTGAAAGGGCAACCTGTGTTCAAAATGCTCACGCATGAAGATACCAGGAAGTGCCTAGGCAGCATTGGCAACGTCAATATATGGTTAAACTTCAATTATGCTGAACTGCATGAAAATATGCGTCAGGCGAAGGATGAAGTTTACAAGACTATTCTACAAGATGTTAGAATTGGAAAAGTGACCGAGCATGGGAAAGAAGCTTTACATGCACGATTACTGTCAAATTTATATCCAGAACAAGATGTTGTGCCTGAGAATATTTTTCAGAAAATTACTGAGAAGAAATCTGGAATATGTTTGATGCCAACTCTTGCAGAATGTGCCAAATTCAACAACAAAATGTTGCATTTAGAAAAGCAAGAGATTGTGAAACCGGAAGCTATTGACAGAGTAGAGCATATGGGATCAACAATTATTTTGTCTGAGAATCTGAAAACAAAATTGGATTCATTAGAGAAGAGTATATCTAAAACTGCAGGTTTTGAAAAGACTCTGAATGTGTGCTTGAACTGCCGTTTAATTTTAAGAAGGAATTTACATGTTGAAAGAGGTCTGGTAAATGGATCAATGGGTAATGTTGTTGATTTTGTAAAATACAGAAATAGAGATGGAATTGAATTTTTAAAAATTAAATTTGATGGCATTGAGGAAGTACAGCTAATTGGTCGTTGCTCTGCTAGATTTTTGCTTGTAAAAGACTTATATGTTCGCCGTAAGCAGTTTCCTGTTTGCTTGGCATATGCGGTGACAATCCATAAATCGCAAGGTTTAAGTGTAGACAGTGCATTGGTGAATATTGGCAGTTCGGTGTTCAAGGAGGGTATGGCATATGTGGCATTGTCACGAGTTAGAACTTTATCGGGATTGTACTTTATTGAGTGTGATGTCACAAGCATTTGTGCGGATCTAGATTGTGTTAAGGAATACAATAGGTTAAGAAGAGAGTATGCGCCACATTTGCCTCAATATCCTTTGTTTGAGAAACGTGTGGTAGGCCGGAAACGAAGAAATGTAACCAATACTGGGGAGGTTGTAGCAAAAAGACGAAAAGTCGATGAACCTGAAATTATAAGCAGAAACAAAAAGAATTCTGTTGAAGATGTTGTTGGTTTTCAATTTGAAAACAGTTCTGGTGTCAACTGCTATGCTAATGTAGTGGTTAATGTTTTGTTTTCTCTAGAAAATGTAAAAGAAGAGATTGTGGTCAATTCTGATCAAAGATTTTGCAGTTTGTTAAATTCTGTGTTAGAGAAATGCAGCACTGATAGAACAAACATAGAAAGTGTGTCTGAAATTCGAAATCTGTTAGACAGATGTTCAGGCCAAACACAATTCTCTCAAAATATTCAGCAAGATTGTCAGGAGTTTTTAATGTATATGCTTGATGTATTGCATGCTGAAGGTGTAGATGTAGATCAGCTGTTTGGGCTTTCTTATCAATGGCAGCATGACTGTGAGAACTGTATGGTATCAAGTACTACTAGTGTAGACTCAGAAAGATTTATATATTTAACTTTGCCAGACAGTAAATCAGTCTCCTTTAATAAGCTAGTAAAAGCAGCTGATCACAACATGGAGTGTAGCCAATGTAAATCTGAAATGATGTCCACATTATTTATACGAACATATGGCCAGTATGTCATTTTAATGTTCCAACGATGTAGGCCTGATGGAACAAAATTGACAACTTTAATTAAAAATGTTGTGGCTTCGCAGTTGTCAATATCAGGAAGGACTTTTGTAACTGGAGCAATTATATATCATGACGGTCCTTCAATAACATCAGGACATTACACAGCTTATTTAAAGTCTAGAAATGGCTGGTCATTTTGCAATGATTCTGTTTTAATTTTCAAAAAAAAATTGCCGTATGACCTTAAAAACTCTTACCTGGTGTTTTTAAAACCAAAATTTTAGGGAAAGAATCTCGGGATGTGCTCTGTGGAATTTCAAGAAGTTCTAATGGCTCCTACACGATTTGGCCTTGAGGATAAGTGTAGTTCAGAGACATAACTTCTAACCATAAGACTGGACGTCATGGAGAAATAAGTGCACTTTGAATGAGTTCAGAAAAACTATTTCTTTTTATAAGCTAATTGAAGCAGCCAATCAAAACATAGGGTAGAGGGAATGTAAGTCTGCAATGCTGTCTACTGTTTTACATTGCTTTGTGATTAAAAGTGATGTAGAGAATTAAATAATTGTAGTAGTCATAGAGGTAGTGTAAGTCTGCTTCATAGTAAGCAGTATCAGTGTCATAGGAAATGTAGAACATGACTGAGCAAGAAGGGGAAGATATTACTATTCCAGGATTGTGAAAATGATCTTCAACATTTTAATTCTGAAAGTTGCAGAAATGCCAAATGACGGGATTGGCTTACAAGAAATCCAAGAGTTATAAATGGCTCTGACAAGATTTGGCTTTGTGGAAACTTGTGGTAGAGAGCAAGAAGTCATTTATTGCATGTAACATGTTTTTAAAAACGATGGAGGTTTTCTTTCAGAAAGTGGCGGGCTGAAAGTAATAACAGCACAACAGAGTGTAAGCTGTTCATAGGACATCCTTTGACGTCATGGAAAGTAAGTTAACTTTAAGGAGTTCTGAATTCTGATTTGCTATGTTGTATGGGTTTTTTAAACACAATCATTTTGATTGTGTTTTTTTTTCCCCGCTGTTATATGATGAATACCTTCAAGTCACTGTTTTTAGTGAATTTTGATACATTCTGAGAACAGCAAAAATAAACCATTTAACATGTATAATTAATTCTGTACTGTTTGCATTTATGATGTATATGTAGAACTGTGTAGGAGGCATGGAGAAGGTGAGGCTTCTGTAAGTGTCAAAGTTGTTGCATGCAGTGCTGCACTTCTGCGTACTCTTTCATATGCTGGACTACATCTGCACAATGAGATACCTAAGCAAAGGAAACACAAGTGATGTGATTGTGAAATGAGCAAAAGAAATTGCACGTATTTCAATTACATCACCTGTGTTTCCTATCATTACGAATCACATTGTGCAGATCAAGTTTAGGTCTGTCCAGGGAAACAGAGGAGGTTTGGCCTTTGTTCAAGAGTGCAGTGGACATGACTCACTTCATTGGTAGACCTTCACATGTATTATGTCCTCTATTCTCTTCAACAACTCGAAATTTCATCTGCAACCCTGAGTAGGCCTCACCTCAAACAAACCTCTGGATAGGACACATCTTATTGGCATCCTGAAGCAATCATTTAAAATTTTAGTGTCTTGCGACACTTTTCTGAGACAACAGCAATGCAAAAGATGCACCATGTTTTAAGATAGGCCTCACTTCATCTGCATCAAGATACTGTTAGTTTAAAATGTATATCTTTAGGACTGTGTAGGGGGCCTGGAGAAGCAGAAGCTTCTGTAAGTGTCAAAGTTGTTGAAAAACTGTTTGTCCTTCAATCTTTTCCCTTGTCTTTTGTAATTTTTAAATACATGTTTTAATATTTTTCAAATGTTTGTTCTCTCTTTCACAGATTGAAAGTATAAAAACAAAAAGTGAGTAATTTAACGACAATTATAAGGTAAATGTTTTGTACTCTTTTCGTTACATTTCTATCACATTTAACTTCTATTAGTTCCACTGCTTCATTTCTTTAACCCTCAGTTTCCTGCCTTTGCTACTTCCCTCATTCCTTTCTCTATTACCTACTTACTCAACTCCTTCCACTCTTTTTCTCAGTCCCTCTCTTCTCATAGTTCCTCACTCTTGTTCACTCACTCCGTCTCTATTACTCTTAGTGTCTTTGACTGATCACTCTATCACTATTTGTTCATAATGCTTTCTCTGTGTAGTTGAAGCACACTAAGGGGCATATTATGAACACAGCCAATAAAATTATTGCTGTTTTTATTGGCAGAAAACTGGTGCAAAAGTGGTTTTAGCGGCAGTTTTCTGCCGCAAAAGCGGCTTTAGCGACACATTTCTGCCAATAAAAGCTGCAAAACTTTTATTGCCTATGTTGATGATATGGCTCTATGTTACTTACATTTCTTTGCTGTTTCAATTAATCTTTTTCTGTTATTTTTTGTTTTCTGTTTTCTATTTTTTCTCTCTGTTATTCCCCATGTTTTAATCTTATTTTGAACATTCACTCACATTCTCCAAGAAACTCTTCTTTGTTAATGTTATACTCTCTTTTTTTTTCTTTCACTTCCTTATCTATTTTGTTTTTCACAATTATACCCTCTTCCGTCTTTTCTTCGGTAAATAGATCTATTAAACAGTATCTCTTCTTTACTCCCTATAGCTGTCTTTCTTTTAACATCACTCTCTGTTTACTTTCCTTATACTTACTCTTTTTTTTTTTTTTTGGTTAGCTCCCGGTCCGCGTACCGGGAAGCTAACCGGGAAGCGAACCAAAGGAAATAGAGCTTGCCAGAGTGCTAAACATTCTAGCAATTTTTTTTGAAAGGGGAGGTAGTTCTGAAAAGAACTTTTTTTTTATATATTTTTGTTGTTTTATATTTTTTTTGTATTTTTTGAATTTTTTTTGTTTTTTTTGTATTTTTTGAACGATTTTATATTTTTTTTGTTTTTTTTGGGTTTTGGGGGGGGAAACAACAAAAAACAGGCATTGAAAAGGGCTCAACAGGACCAAAAAAAAATTACTGGGGGCGGTTAGGGCAATTATGATGTTCATAAGCCAGGTTGATAGCATTTATACTCATATTACCACATGCTATCAACGCACCACAGTGCATACAAGTATGTTTCATGTGGCCAAAATTCTCTTGTATGTTTGGCACAGTTTCCCGTGCCTCTGCTGGTGTCAATGATATTGACGATCTTGATCTGGCCACAGGAGTTGATGTTGGATTTTCTTCCAAATCCCGTATTTCCGCCCGGCTGTAATTAAGTGGATGCTTCCTGGTCATGTGCCTATGCATGGTATAGTTCCCATAACTATACTTCTTATCAGTCCCTCTTGATAATTTATCTTTGCAGATGAGGCAGGTGACATACCTCGCATTCACTTTTTTTTGGCCTGGAGGGATTGAATAAAACTGCCAGATGAAACTGGCTTTCCTATGGGAAACCCGGGGCACCTCTTCCAAGAACTGTGGTTCTTCTCTCTCCTCTTCCTCCATTTCTTCCTCTTCCTCCTCTGTGTTGGTCATGACCTGGGGAGGTGGTCCTCTCTTCCCATGAGGAGGTGGAGGTGGTGGTGGGGGTGCACCAGCTGAAGCAACTACTGAAGCCATTTCTGAAGTATTAATAAAGGTCTTCCTCTCACAATGTTGAAAGTCAGAGTGAGGAAAGAAGGAGGGGTTTTCATCATTTGGGAAAAACAATAGTTCTCAACCAATGAAAAGTGTTATTTTTTGGTCACCTGACCTAGCCTTACATGATTATGAAACCAAAAGTGAAGTGAACCAATGAAAAGTGTTATTAACAAGTCACATGACCTGTTATGCTTACTTTACACGCTCCGGTCCGCGCCCCGGATAGCTTCCGGGTCGCTGCGCTTCGCGCCTCGGTCCGCGCCCCGGGGCACTTCCGGGTGCGCTAACGCGGTACGTCATAAGACGCATTACGCGGCAACGCGATACGTCGCGCTTTCCCGACGCGTCACGATGTTGATTTCTAAAGCGGCAGTTGCGCAAACGGAACGTTTACCGGTTCCGGACCCGGTCGCGGCATCAATTTAAGCTAACGGAAAGCTTTCCGGTTCGCGGACCGGGAGCGAAACAAAAAAAATATTTTAAAAAAATTATTAATAAACATATAAAATATATTTTTGGATTTAAAGAAGAATACATTTTACAGCTATAGATATTAGCTTTTAAAAAACCAATGAAATTCACTGAAAAAACCATAGGTTATAGACCATATATAGTTAGGAATTAGCATTTACAAAACCTTGAAAATTCACTGAAAAAACCATAGGTTATACACCATATATAGTTAGGAATTAGCATTTAAAAAACCTTATTTTACTCACACAAAACCATTGAAATTACATATATAGTTAGTTGTACTAACTATATATCGCGCACCCGCAATCCACTGCTGATCATGTCACATATTACATCATTCATGACATGGTCAGTGACATCACTGATGACATCACTGATGACATCTCAAATGACATCACTGATGACATCACTGATGACATCTCATTTGACATTACTGATCACATCACTGATGACATCATTCATGTGATAATACGATGAAGCTCTTCAGACTCTAATATAACCTTAGATACACTCAGTGTAAACAGACACTCACAGACTGTCACTCATCCATGGAGTTACTCACACACCTAGTCAGTCATGCAAAGAATCAATCACACCTCCATTTCCTCAACTATACAGTTATACACACCTTACTTATTCAAACATATACTAACACATATTTACTCTCTTATACAATCCCTGATACAAGTTCACAATGATCCATACAGCCACTCACACATTCACTGGCTCTTTTGCACAGTTATTTATATATGTCAACTCTCACATGTACTGTGTTTTACATATGTACTTACTTTGACATGTAGCACTGAGATATCCATTCACTCACCAATACACTCATGCACACAGTCAACCGCCCATACAGCTGTTTCCACATGCACTTTTGAACCCATACATCTAGTGAATCAACTGCTCACACATCTATGCACAGAGTCATACACCTCCCAGCCACCCACACACACACTCAGTCTCCCATACAAATACTTGGGCAACCAATCAATAACCCATATAGTTACTCATATAGCTACTGAACAACACATGCAGCAGTTTTCAGAACAACAGACATAATGATGCACAAATTAAGACAGTTTAGTCACTAACCCATGCACTCAGTGAGACACATTTAATCACTCATTCATACAGTCAGTCATGCACCTACTAAATCATTCATCCAGACACTTATACATCCACTCAATCTTCAATATGTAAGACATATTTTAACTTTACAGAAAAATACAGTCACTGGATGTTGTCATCAGTGATGTCATTTGAGATGTCATCAGTGATGTCATCAGTGATGTCATTTGAGATGTCATCAGTGATGTCACTGACCATGTCATGAATGATGTAATATGTGACATGATCAGCAGTGGATTGCGGGTGCACGATATATAGTTAGTACAACTAACTATATATGGAATTTCAATGGTTTTGTGTGAGTAAAATAAGGTTTTTTAAATGCTAATTCCTAACTATATATGGTGTATAACCTATGGTTTTTTCAGTGTATTTTCAAGGTTTTGTAAATGCTAATTCCTAACTATATATGGTCTATAACCTATGGTTTTTTCAGTGAATATATATATATATATATATATATATATATATATATATATATATATATATATATATATATATATATATATTTATATCTATATATCCAAGTGAAAAGTCACAAGTCAAAAAGTCAAAATATATATATATTTGTATTTATTTTTTTCACAAATCCTTCCCAAAAGGGAAGAAAAACGTGTCGCACTCACGAAGGCTTTTGCAGTATTTATTTTCTTTTTCTTTTTTGCTCAGGGTGAAAGGCCACAGATCTACGCATTTCGGTCTGACACACAAACCTTGATCAAAATCAAAGCAACGTTTCAAAACAACCAATCAAATACATTTTACTGATTGAGGTCATTTTCTGTTTGCAGATATTAATGTCACTAATGTATTATGGGAGATGTAGTTACCCAAATTGTGAGCAAAACTCTTTTTTACTTTACTTTTCGAATCGTTCATGTATTGTTTCAACCTGTTGATTTTCGGATGTTTAGCCATTTAAAACACAATCATATCAATGCATTATTAATTATTAATTATTAGACAATGCAGCTCATTACTTTTATGGTCTATCAATTTTGTTATTTTGGTGGCTATCCTTTCATCATTTATGTCCCTCTAACAATTTTCAAACCCTCCAGTGGATCTATTTTGCTGATGTTACATGTCCTTGATTTCAACTCGTTGGGGCCCATATTCCCAAAAATCACCTGATGATTTTGTTTTTCATTCATATGAACGATTATTGTTGTTTTTCTTTTTCTTTCTTTTTGGTCTTTTTGGTCCTTTGTTTCTCCGGGGAAGGTTTGTAGATGTGTTTCTCATAAGTGAATGTACAATTCCTCACTCTGATTTAATCCATCCGGGGTTAATGTCCTCATATTCAAGATATGGCGTTATTTCTTTTGTCACAGGGTCTTCTCCACGAACATTGCAAGGTACTGTTTTAATTCCATAAAAATTGAAACGTTTCCAATCGCTCCCATGGTGCTCTTCCATGTGCTTGGACACTGCATATGTGTGGTCTTTGTTGATGGTTGCACGAACATGCTCTAAAATGTGTTTTTTTTAGGTCACAGATTGTGCTTCCGATATAACTAAAGGAGCACGGACAATCAACCATGTAGACTACAAATTGAGTTTTGCATGTGATTAACTCCTTGATTTTCCACATCTTTTCATTAGCCATTTTTATTGTTGTTGTTGGTTTGGCTATTTGGCAAACTTTACAATTGTGATACTTCACAAAACCTTTTGTTTTGAGCCATAGATCTTGTTTGGTTTTACCTTTCAAATGACTATGTATTAGTCGATCTTTTAAGTTCCTAGCTCTTCTATGAGTTACACTCAGGTGATTTACCCTCCAGTTTTCCTACTGTAGTATCCAATTGTAATATCCTTTAGTTTTTCCTCAGGATTTTGGTTATTTCTTTTGATTCTTCAGAGTAATTTATGATTAGTCTTATAGGATTTGAGTCTTCCATTTCACTCTTCGATTTTGTTTTCAGACATTCCTCTCTTGATTACTCGTTTGACTTTATCCAGCATCTTTTTACTATGCTTTTATTATAGTGTCTACATTCAAATCTCTTTGCTGTTACTGTACTGTATTTTTGCCATTCCTCCTCTTCTTTACAAATTCTTTGAATTCTTAAGAATTCGCCCTTAGGTATGCTCTCAATTAGCAATTGTTGGTGGAAACTGTTGGCATGTAATGTGGCATTGGTGGCAGTTTCTTTCCGGTGCAAAGTCATCTGGATTTGATTATTTTTTATAGAGAATTCTGTATCCAGGAGAGTTACCTTTTCTTTGCTAATGACATATGTAAATTTCAGGTTTGCTGCTGTTGTATTTAAGATTTTTAAAAAGAATGAAAAACTGCTGCACTCCTGTTTAAGCTGTGTAGATATCTGGATATTCCAATTTCTCAGGTTAGGGTGCTCAAGGTGATCACCTCCTGTCCTTTGAGGTGCAAGTCATAAGATTCCAGAAAATCTTATGCGTGTAAGGATAATGACTTGAGCACGCCTGTGAGCAAAATTAATTGCTGGAGTGACAAAAGTAAACGAATCGTCGTTGATGTTTCAATGCATGATTTTGTTTTAATTCAACCGATAAAGTTGTTCATATTTCGTCATATGATTCATAATTCTGTAGGTAGCTGAATCAAGTAATACCAATGAAATCAAGGTGGTGACAACATATAATCGCTTCATGATTTTGTAAGAAAACCCCGATGCATTTCGAGCCATGGGCTCTTCTTCAGGGGGGCATATGTTTGAAAGGAAACAAAAATAGAAACAATGTATCTCAAGGAGCCTGGGGGGAATTGCATCTGAGTCATGCAGGGCGTGCAGGTAATTAAACACGACTGTAGTGGATGAGGGGTAACGGTATGGTGATGTGGTCATGCATTCTGTGGTGAACAAAGAAACAAAAGGCTCTGTAGAAATGAGCTTGGGAAAAATCTGTGGAATGGTCAGGGTACTCGCACGAGTGCTGTCCTATCTGCGAGGGTGATGTAAATACGATGGTAATCAAGAGGATAGCGTGCCAATTAAAAAAGAGAGAAAAAACCAGGAAAGAAACAGTCATGTGAACGAGTAGCTGGCGTTGGACACGCTCAGCATGATCCTAAAATGCTAAGGTCGTGGTAAGCGTCAAACTCAAATTAAAATAACCGGATGATAAAAAGTGAACAAATCAATAAGTAAAGCTTGAAAATAAAAGCTACCAGAACTAGAACATGCCGAACCGCCACCGCGGTCAGGGAAAAGTATACTAGACGTACGTGTCAACTGGAGATCAAAAAGTGCACAGTGCGATTCCATTAGTAAGTTGAGTAGGGAATGCTTACCGTCAGCAGGATTCAAGAAACCAAGCTTAGTGTTCCAATGGTATCACCACAAAGTGAAGTGAGTGCCCGAGAAAATGTGACAGTGCGTATTAAACGTAAGGAGTAACCATAGAAAGCAGACTACGGGTGCCCAGTGTATAAATGGAGACACACAAATAAAATTGCATGAAAGTCAATAGTGCAAACGGTAAAACAGAACTGAACCTGTAAAATAGGGAGACAAGGGTATCCAGAGAAAAGAAAGGAGTTAATTGGATTATACGCTTGAGAGTGGTTTACATTTATGAAGTAAATTTATCCCAAAAGGTCAACATCTCAGTAGTATTGACACATTCTGTAACCTGGTGACTGAGGATTTGAATAGGCTTGAGGACAAATCACTTACAAAAAAGATAGTTTATAACTTGGAGAATCTCACCATGGCTGAACGAAGAGCCTTAATTAGACTCAGGAACGATTCCACCCTTGTCATCCGGGAGGCGCACAAGGGTGGAAACGTAGTAATCATGTACCGTAAGATTATGAACAGAAAGCTCGTATACAATTGAATAATTCCCAATGCTACAAAAAGCTGACATACAATCCATGCCCAGAAGCCATGTCTCTTATCAATGACCATTTGTCCAATTGGAAGGAAGTTGGGTTGTTATCAGAAAAAGAATATCCGTTTCTCAAGGTGATGCATCCCAGGTTTCCCTGCCTGTACCTGTTACCCAAAATCCACAAACAAGCTGTTTTTCCACCTGGGTGCCCTATCATCTCGGGCAATGGGTTTATGACTGAGCACTTGTTCGAATTTGTGGATACCTTTCTGAAACCATTGGTGGTCAATTTACCTTCGTATATCAGGGACACAAAAGACATACTTAATAAATTTGAGGATTTGCAATGGGATGACTACATTTATTTGGTCACGCTGGATGTAGAGTCTTTGTATACGTGCATTAAAAGAGAACATGGTCAGTCAGCCATGGAACATTTCTTGTCACTCAGAGATGCTTCTTATCTGGAACACAATGGTATGATTATTGAAATGATCAATCTTATCTTATGCAACAACTTTTTTCTGTTCAACCATGACTGGTACCATCAACAACAGGGCACAGCCATGGGATCAAAATGTGCACGATCCTATGCGAACTTATTCAAGGGGTGGTACGAAAAATGTCATGCATGGTCCCCCGGAGCAGCAAAATGGTCACATTTTGTTCATTTTTGGGACGCTATATTGATGATATGATCTTTAATTTGGACAGGCACTGAAAAAAGTTTTCTGGAATATTTTCAGTTTTTGAACAATAACTCGTTCAGCGTCAAACTGATGATGAATATGTCTCGAACAAGGATTCAATTTTTGGATCTTGAGTTTTTTGTTTCAGACCACAAATTACACAGCACCATGTTCAGAAAAGACACTGCTGTCAACAGTATTTTGCACCATGATAGTGCCCACTCACACGAAACGAAAAGAGCCATACTATATGGTGAGTTGATCAGAGTGCGCAGGAACTGCAGCATGGATCAGTTATTTGAGGAGCAGGCCGAGGGGTCACTAAACCGTCTTAAAAGGCGAGGCTACAGGAATCAAGATTTGAATGAATCAGGCTCTTGGAAGAATACGTAAGGTGAGAAGGGAGGATATACTAAGGACTACCAAAAGTAAAGCCCGGAACGAGCGGTTGGCTTTTATTAACATCCATTCAGGCTTGAATCAGGACTTGTATAAAATCCTACACCGACACTGGAAAATCCTAAAAAGTGTACCTGGAGTGAGTCCATTAGTTGATGATAAACCCTCTGTGACATACAAAAGATCCCAAACACTAAGAGAAGTTCTGTGTCCCAGCTATACTGCGGTTAGATCACAGGGTTCCAGCTTGTGGCTGAAATGCCCCAAAGGGTTTTTCACATGTGGCAATTGCATCATCTGCCATATGGATTTGATAGAACAATGAGGTTCTCTTACAATAGCAGGAAGGTGTATGAAGTTAAGCACTTTATAAACTGTCAATCAACCTATGTTATTTATGTGATTGTGTGCATCTGTTCCAAAATTTATGTGGGAAGTACGGTTAGGCAGCTGCCGGTTCGCATCCAGGAGCATCGATGTGCTGTGCTTAAAGATGATCAATCATATGCGATGTGTTCACATGTTTGGAGCTCCACCCTTCCCAAGGCTACTTTCAAGTTCCATGCCATTGATTGTGTGTTGCATGATGGTAGGGGTGGAGACCGGGAGCTTCATCTAAGACAAGCGGAGGCTCGTTGGATCTGCAAATTGAGAGCAGTATCTGCTGGGCTCAACAGTGATAATGAACTGCACTTCTTGCTGTAAAATACTGTTATTGATTAATATCTTATTTTCGGGTGCCTGAAATGGTATTGTGTATAGTAATCACATTCCTCCTGGTCACAGGGATGTATAAGATAAAGCATTTTACTCACAATTTGGTCTTATTTAGACTTGGTGGACCTTGGTGTGCCATCTAGTCAAAAGATAACCATCTTTGACAAAGGTGGTTTGGACTTATTCTGGACCCCCTTTATGGTATATATATTAGTTTGTCTCTTCCCTGGAAAGTGCTTTTGAGTTCGATGAGCTTAAATTGAATCATACATGTTTAAAGAGTTATGCACAGTGTTTTAAATGCAAAATTCAGTGTTTTGAGGTTTTAGTAAAATGGTGTCAAATGTGTTAACTTAGTGAACATTTACGAATGTTCCATTAAGGATTCGACATGACGTTATGAAACATAATATGAAGAATATAAAGGTCTGAGCAGAAATTGTCTATTGATCATTGTAAATAGTGAGTGTTGGTATTGTACTTTAACCCCTCCCATGCTCATGACGAGCTCAGTTCGTCATGAGCCATGGTTGTCGCGTGCTCATGACGAGCTGAGCTCGTCATGACCATTAGAATGCTCACACGCGGGGCTAATTACCCCGCTGTGCTGGGCGTTCTAAGGAACGGGCGTGGTCATGACGAGCTCAGCTTGTCATGAGCACACGAGAAACGTGGCTCATGATGAACTGAGCTCGTCATGAGCACCAGGGCGCTGTGCATGCCACCCCTCCCCCCAGCACAGAGGGGGAATCGGCCCCGCAGCGAAGGGGTTAAGAAGTTGGTTAATCACCATATTCAAATGCTATGTTGTCTTATGTGATATTGGGACCATCATATGTGTTCGATGCAATGGTTTTAATATTTGTGAATCTGATGGCCAGACCAAGAATGACGAAATGTACACGCGCATTCGAAAGTTTCATTGTATTTTGCATAAAATATGTCACTTGTCCTTTTGAAACTTATGGCTTGCGATGAGAGCAGCCAAATATCAGTGATTGTGGACTTGAGTGTTGTCCAGTCAACGGTGAACGACCATCACAATATATAAATAAGAGGGGGCCGGGCTCACGATTTTGCTGTTTTCAAGAAAGAGTGAATGTACATATATATAGGAGGAGGCCTGCCACTCTATCACAAGGATGATGTCATCAGTGATGTCATCAGTGATGTCATTTGAGATGTCATCAGTGATGTCATGAATGATGTCACTGACCATGTCATGAGTGATGTAATATGTGATGTCATCAGCAGTGCATTGCAGGCGTGCGAGTTATAGTTAGCTGAACTAACTATAACGGGGGAATTTCAATGGTTTTGTATGAGTGAAATGTCCAGCTAACTATAACACCCCTGAAACCTATGTTTTTTTCAGGGAATATATATATATATATATATATATATATATATATATATATATATATATATATATATATATATATATATATATATATATATATATATATATATATATTTATATATATATATCCAAGTGAAAAGTCACAAGTCAAAAAGTCAAAATATATATATATTTGTATTTATTTTTTTCACAAATCCTTCCCAAAAGGGAAGAAAAACGTGTCGCACTCACGAAGGCTTTTGCAATATTTATTTTCTTTTTCTGTTTTGCTCAGGGTGAAAGGCCACAGATCTACGCATTTCGGTCTGACACTCAAACCTTGATCAAAATCAAAGCGACGTTTCAAAACAACCAATCAAATACATTTTACTGATTGAGGTCATTTCCTGTTTGCAGATATTAATGTCACTAATGTATTATGGGAGATGTAGTTACCCAAATTGTGAGCAAAATTCTTTTTTACTTTACTTTTCGAATCGTTCATGTATTGTTTCAACCTGTTGATTTTCGGATGTTTAGCCATTTAAAACACAATCATATCAATGCATTATTAATTATTAATTATTAGACAATGCAGCTCATTACTTTTATGGTCTATCAATTTTGTTATTTTGGTGGCTATCCTTTCATCATTTATGTCCCTCTAACAATTTTCAAACCCTCCAGTGGATCTATTTTGCTGATGTTACATGTCCTTGATTTCAACTCGTTGGGGCCCATATTCCCAAAAATCACCTGAGGATTTTGTTTTTCATTCATATGAACGATTATTGTTGTTTTTCTTTTTCTTTCTTTTTGGTCTTTTTGGTCCTTTGTTTCTCCGGGGAAGGTTTGTAGATGTGTTTCTCATAAGTGAATGTACAATTCCTCACTCTGATTTAATCCATCCGGGGTTAATGTCCTCATATTCAAGATATGGCGTTATTTCTTTTGTCACAGGGTCTACTCCATGAACATTGCAAGGTACTGTTTCAATTCCATAAAAATTGAAACGTTTCCAATCGCTCCCATGGTGCTCTTCCATGTGCTTGGACACTGCATATGTGTGGTCTTTGTTGATGGTTGCACGAACATGCTCTAAAATGCGTTTTTTTTTAGGTCACAGATTGTGCTTCCGATATAACTAAAGGAGCACGGACAATCAACCATGTAGACTACAAATTGAGTTTTGCATGTGATTAACTCCTTGATTTTCCACATCTTTTCATTAGCCATTTTTATTGTTGTTGTTGGTTTGGCTATTTGGCAAACTTTACAATTGTGATACTTCACAAAACCTTTTGTTTTGAGCCATAGATCTTGTTTGGTTTTACCTTTCAAATGACTATGTATTAGTCGATCTTTTAAGTTCCTAGCTCTTCTATGAGTTACACTCAGGTGATTTACCCTCCAGTTTTCCTACTGTAGTATCCAATTGTAATATCCTTTAGTTTTTCCTCAGGATTTTGGTTATTTCTTTTGATTCTTCAGAGTAATCTATGATTAGTCTTATAGGATTTGAGTCTTCCATTTCACTCTTCGATTTTGTTTTCAGACATTCCTCTCTTGATTACTCGTTTGACTTTATCCAGCATCTTTTTACTATGCTTTTATTATAGTGTCTACATTCAAATCTCTTTGCTGTTACTGTACTGTATTTTTGCCATTCCTCCTCTTCTTTACAAATTCTTTGAATTCTTAAGAATTCGCCCTTAGGTATGCTCTCAATTAGCAATTGTTGGTGGAAACTGTTGGCATGTAATGTGGCATTGGTGGCAGTTTCTTTCCGGTGCAAAGTCATCTGGATTTGATTATTTTTTATAGAGAATTCTGTATCCAGGAGAGTTACCTTTTCTTTGCTAATGACATATGTAAATTTCAGGTTTGCTGCTGTTGTATTTAAGATTTTTAAAAAGAATGAAAAACTGCTGCACTCCTGTTTAAGCTGTGTAGATATCTGGATATTCCAATTTCTCAGGTTAGGGTGCTCAAGGTGATCACCTCCTGTCCTTTGAGGTGCAAGTCATAAGATTCCAGAAAATCTTACGCGTGTAAGGATAATGACTTGAGCACGCCTGTGAGCAAAATTAATTGCTGGAGTGACAAAAGTAAACGAATCGTCGTTGATGTTTCAATGCATGATTTTGTTTTAATTCAACCGATAAAGTTGTTCATATTTCGTCATATGATTCATAATTCTGTAGGTAGCTGAATCAAGTAATACCAATGAAATCAAGGTGGTGACAACATATAATCGCTTCATGATTTTGTAAGAAAACCCCGATGCATTTCGAGCCATGGGCTCTTCTTCAGGGGGGCATATGTTTGAAAGGAAACAAAAATAGAAACAATGTATCTCAAGGAGCCTGGGGGGAATTGCATCTGAGTCATGCAGGGCGTGCAGGTAATTAAACATGACTGTAGTGGATGAGGGGTAACGGTATGGTGATGTGGTCATGCATTCTGTGGTGAACAAAGAAACAAAAGGCTCTGTAGAAATGAGCTTGGGAAAAATCTGTGGAATGGTCAGGGTACTCGCACGAGTGCTGTCCTATCTGCGAGGGTGATGTAAATACGATGGTAATCAAGAGGATAGCGTGCCAATTCAAAAAGAGAGAAAAAACCAGGAAATAAACAGTCATGTGAACGAGTAGCTGGCGTTGGACACGCTCAGCGTGATCCTAAAATGCTAAGGTCGTGGTAAGCGTCAAACTCAAATTAAAATACCGGATGATAAAAAGTGAACAAATCAATAAGTAAAGCTTGAAAATAAAAGCTACCAGAACTAGAACATGCCGATCCGCCACCGCGGTCAGGGAAAAGTATACTAGACGTACGTGTCAACTGGAGATCAAAAAGTGCACAGTGCGATTCCATTAGTAAGTTGAGTAGGGAATGCTTACCGTCAGCAGGATTCAAGAAACCAAGCTTAGTGTTCCAATGGTATCACCACAAAGTGAAGTGAGTGCCCGAGAAAATGTGACAGTGCGTATTAAACGTAAGGAGTAACCATAGAAAGCAGACTACGGGTGCCCAGTGTATAAATGGAGACACACAAATAAAATTGCATTAAAGTCAATAGTGCAAACGATAAAACAGAACTGAACCTGTAAAATAGGGAGACATGGGTAAGAAAGGAGTTAATTAGGATTATACGCTTGAGAGTGGTTTACATTTATGAAGTAAATTTATCCCAAAAGGTCAACATCTCAGTAGTATTGACACATTCTGGAACCTGGTGACTGAGGATTTGAATAGGCTTGAGGACAAATCACTTACAAAAAAGAAAGTTTATAACTTGGAGAATCTCACCATGGCTGAACGAAGAGCCTTAATTAGACTCAGGAACGATTCCACCCTTGTCATCCGGGACGCGCACAAGGGTGGAAACGTAGTAATCATGTACCGTAAGATTATGAACAGAAAGCTCGTATACAATTGAATAATTCCCAATGCTACAAAAAGCTGACATACAATCCATGCCCAGAAGCCATGTCTCTTATCAATGACCATTTGTCCAATTGGAAGGAAGTTGGGTTGTTATCAGAAAAAGAATATCCGTTTCTCAAGGTGATGCATCCCAGGTTTCCCTGCCTGTACCTGTTACCCAAAATCCACAAACAAGCTGTTTTTCCACCTGGGTGCCCTATCATCTCGGGCAATGGGTTTATGACTGAGCACTTGTTCGAATTTGTGGATACCTTTCTGAAACCATTGGTGGTCAATTTACCTTCGTATATCAGGGACACAAAAGACATACTTAATAAATTTGAGGATTTGCAATGGGATGACTACATTTATTTGGTCACGCTGGATGTAGAGTCTTTGTATACGTGCATTAAAAGAGAACAAGGTCAGTCAGCCATGGAACATTTCTTGTCACTCAGAGATGCTTCTTATCTGGAACACAATGGTATGATTATTGAAATGATCAATCTTATCTTATGCAACAACTTTTTTCTGTTCAACCATGACTGGTACCATCAACAACAGGGCACAGCCATGGGATCAAAATGTGCACGATCCTATGCGAACTTATTCAAGGGGTGGTACGAAAAATGTCATGCATGGTCCCCCGGAGCAGCAAAATGGTCACATTTTGTTCATTTTTGGGACGCTATATTGATGATATGATCTTTAACTTGGACAGGCACTGAAAAAAGTTTTCTGGAATATTTTCAGTTTTTGAACAATAACTCGTTCAGCGTCAAACTGATGATGAATATGTCTCGAACAAGGATTCAATTTTTGGATCTTGAGTTTTTTGTTTCAGACCACAAATTACACAGCACCATGTTCAGAAAAGACACTGCTGTCAACAGTATTTTGCACCATGATAGTGCCCACTCACACGAAACGAAAAGAGCCATACCATATGGTGAGTTGATCAGAGTGCGCAGGAACTGCAGCATGGATCAGTTATTTGAGGAGCAGGCCGAGGGGTCACTAAACCGTCTTAAAAGGCGAGGCTACAGGAATCAAGATTTGAATGAATCAGGCTCTTGGAAGAATACGTAAGGTGAGAAGGGAGGATATACTAAGGACTACCAAAAGTAAAGCCCGGAACGAGCGGTTGGCTTTTATTAACATCCATTCAGGCTTGAATCAGGACTTGTATAAAATCCTACACCGACACTGGAAAATCCTAAAAAGTGTACCTGGAGTGAGTCCATTAGTTGATGATAAACCCTCTGTGACATACAAAAGATCCCAAACACTAAGAGACGTTCTGTGTCCCAGCTATACTGCGGTTAGATCACAGGGTTCCAGCTTGTGGCTGAAATGCCCCAAAGGGTTTTTCACGTGTGGCAATTGCATCATCTGCCATATGGATTTGATAGAACAATGAGGTTCTCTTACAATAGCAGGAAGGTGTATGAAGTTAAGCACTTTATAAACTGTCAATCAACCTATGTTATTTATGTGATTGTGTGCAACTGTTCCAAAATTTATGTGGGAAGTACGGTTAGGCAGCTGCCGGTTCGCATCCAGGAGCATCGATGTGCTGTGCTTAAAGATGATCAATCATATGCGATGTGTTCACATGTTTGGAGCTCCACCCTTCCCAAGGCTACTTTCAAGTTCCATGCCATTGATTGTGTGTTGCATGATGGTAGGGGTGGAGACCGGGAGCTTCATCTAAGACAAGCGGAGGCTCGTTGGATCTGCAAATTGAGAGCAGTATCTGCTGGGCTCAACAGTGATAATGAACTGCACTTCTTGCTGTAAAATACTGTTATTGATTAATATCTTATTTTCGGGTGCCTGAAATGGTATTGTGTATAGTAATCACATTCCTCCTGGTCACAGGGATGTATAAGATAAAGCATTTTACTCACAATTTGGTCTTATTTAGACTTGGTGGACCTTGGTGTGCCATCTAGTCAAAAGATAACCATCTTTGACAAAGGTGGTTTGGACTTATTCTGGACCCCCTTTATGGTATATATATTAGTTTGTCTCTTCCCTGGAAAGTGCTTTTGAGTTCGATGAGCTTAAATTGAATCATACATGTTTTAAGAGTTATGCACAGTGTTTTAAATGCAAAATTCAGTGTTTTGAGGTTTTAGTAAAATGGAGTCAAATGTGTTAACTTAGTGAAAATTTACGAATGTTCCATTAAGGATTCGACATGACGTTATGAAACATAATATGAAGAATATAAAGGTCTGAGCAGAAATTGTCTATTGATCATTGTAAATAGTGAGTGTTGGTATTGTACTTTAACCCCTCCCACGCTCATGACGAGCTCAGTTCGTCATGAGCCATGGTTGTCGCGTGCTCATGACGAGCTGAGCTCGTCATGACCATTAGAATGCTCACACGCGGGGCTAATTCCCCTGCTGTGCTGGGCGTTCTAAGGAACGGGCGTGGTCACGACGAGCTCAGCTTGTCATGAGCACACGAGAAACGTGGCTCATGATGAACTGAGCTCGTCATGAGCACCGGGGCGCTGTGCATGCCACCCCCTCCCCCCAGCACAGAGGGGGAATCGGCCCCGCAGCGAAGGGGTTAAGAAGTTGGTTAATCACCATATTCAAATGCTATGTTGTCTTATGTGATATTGGGACCATCATATGTGTTCGATGCAATGGTTTTAATATTTGTGAATCTGATGGCCAGACCAAGAATGACGAAATGTACACGCGCATTCGAAAGTTTCATTGTATTTTGCATAAAATATGTCACTTGTCCTTTTGAAACTTATGGCTTGCGATGAGAGCAGCCAAATATCAGTGATTGTGGACTTGAGTGTTGTCCAGTCAACGGTGAACGACCATCACAATATATAAATAAGAGGGGGCCGGGCTCACGATTTTGCTGTTTTCAAGAAAGAGTGAATGTACATATATATAGAGCGTATGGTTTCCTTTCCATCTTCAAATCGCAATCGCGAAAGTACTGTAATGTATTTTTCCTCTGACTTTGGTTTCTGTAATGAATATGAGGAACATTACTGGTATGGTTTAGTAAATGGAGTGTATGGTCACCCCCCTCCATCACACTCTGCGTATGTCGAGAGTGCGAGGAACAATAAAGTTACAATTTTGGACACGTGACTAGACTATAAGGAGGAGGGCTGGTGATCCTTGCCTTGCTACTCGATAGTGTGATGGTTTGGATTTCCTCGCACTCTGCGTATGTCGCGAGTGGGAGCAACAATAAAGTTACTTCGTGGTTTAGTAAGTATACAAGAAGCAGGTGGGCTGGTGATCCTTGCCTTGCTTACGAGTGTACCAACATTGTGATTGGAGGACTATAACACTTGACTTCCTCCACCAATGCCGGGACCTGTAATTTGCGGAGGTTTCTTAATTTGAATGTAGGGCCCTTTTTCACTGGCCGTGTTGGTGACGCTGCAAATGACGTGGAACGCCAGCGGAGCTTTGCCAGTGACGTGACATGAGTTGATTGGCCCGCTGGAGTCTAAAACAAACGAGCGGCAGAAATCGAATCGAAACCGGACGACTATCGGATCGCCGTCCCGTCGCTCAGAAAGATGAGACCAGAAGATGGGTGAGTGGCGTGTAGACCTGGGGTTGCTGTGGGGGCTATGCCTTGGTGAAAGAGTGTGGGTAGTGGCACTGACTGATGGTGCAGTGCTTTACAGTGGATGTATGACATTACAACGCATGCTTTTACATCGCATGCCTTTACAACGCGGTTTTTACATCGCATACCTTTACAACGCATAGCGCTTTGGGGTGCTGGATAGTGAATAGTTTAATTTACTATTCCAACTCCAGTCCCCGTGGACACTAGGGAAGGTGTTGGACAGTAAATTAAACTTATTCCCTATCCTAGAGCGCCCCCAGCGCAATGCGTTGTAATGGTTTGCGTTGTAAAAGTTGCCTCGTAAAGGCACTGCGTGGTAAAAGTTGCGTTGTAAAGGATGTTTCCCTTTACAGTATTTGGGTTTCCAGCATGTCGTTCGTAATAAACATCGGGCGGTTTGTTTGCCTGGCTCCTAGTACTCTTCACTCCTTTTAGCCGTAATCCAGTTTAATTTTGCCCACGAATAATTATAGATCAGTGGGTAGGGAGCATGTCCACTCGTAACAAATATCGGCAAGTGTGTTTGGGTGGTCCTAAGTATTTTTCACTCTTTGAATAGTCATAGCTCAGTATAGTTTGACTACGAATAATAAAAAAAATCAGCGCATGTGTAGAAGGGGGTGCATCGAATGGCGAACATGAGTGATTTTTTCAAAGTCTTGGGGACATACCGTACGTCCAGTCAGCATGTGTAGAGAGGAATGGTTTACATTGAGTATGCTGGGGTGGGCTGTGCAGTCGGTGTTATTGTTAGAAACTTCAATGAAGTATGTAACAGTTCATTTACTGAGGGTCTGGCTTTTTGTACCTTTTAGAATGCACTGACATTCGATTTGAATCAACTTGGAGAATTGGAGATTTTGGTGGTTCTATTTAACCCTTCACCGAGCATTGGATTACTCTCCAATGAAGACGGAATGTAAAGGTAAAAAATATTGTGTATTTTCTATCAGTAAAGATTATCTTTTTGTGCTTACACATGTATCCTAATATTTGATTACATGGCAATTCTTACTTAAATGCGTGTTCTACTTTAATCGATACGGTAGTATTTGCTGACCGAAAATTGGTTTCTGCTCTAGAACCTCTGTTTAAATCCTGAATACCAGAAGACTGATTATTCGCACACAGGATCGTGGAACTAAGTACCCTACCTTTAGGTAATTCTACATTTTTCTTGTAGCACATTTTCTTCCATTATTGGAGTAGCTCATGCACGGCTGAGGTGAATAACAAGATGTTATGTGAATGCATCTTGATTAGTGGTCGGGTTATATTCTTAGTTTTTTCTTCCCTGAGCTGGTGTGAATATGAATTTCTAAGTTCATACAACAAAAAACATGGAGTTGATAAGGGTGGGTGTTGTTAGCAAGCTAGATTGATGTTGAGCTTGCGAAGTTAGCTTTCACTTTTAGTACACGGTTCTTTGGTCCCTTTTATTCTCTGTCTTTGTTTCCGTGGCAAATATTTATTTTTTTGGACTGTGGGTGTTCTCATGGCAAGTCTTGATAATACTGGCATGTGGCAGCAGTGCAGTATGACATGCCATGGTTTTTCCTTGGGGCTGAGATCAGAAATCGCATGATTAGACTAGTAAGGAGTAGTGTGTTCACTACAGTTTACTGTGGTTTTGGGTTTAATATTGACTGTATATGGGATGGAACATGTACCAGATATTTTTATTGTTATTTTAACAACCCTGAGGAAGCCCTTTGTCGGTGAAACGCATTGGCTGTGTGTTTCAAGAAACAGGAATAAAGAAGATTTTCTACATATTCAAGTCTTCAAAAAATATCATTGTCATTTACCTGCATATTATATGCTGTTTAATGTGTGCCTCTCTTTGCTAGTCAGTTCAACTTTTCCGACATGACTTACATCTAGTGCATGGGTAAAAACTTGTAACGTCCGGTCTTTTTTGCTGATGATCAGTGCAATGGGAATGTACTACAATATATTTAAGGGATACACCTTATCTATGTGTAATGTCAGGTCTATTAGGTAACACTAGACCCAAAATCATGCTTGCCTGCAAGCACTCCAATGTTTTTCAATTAGCCCCATGATCTGATTCGATTCTGGTGAAAAATGAATTATCAGTATTACAACCTCTTCTTCCCCTGTTTCTGTTTACGAATGAGTAGTTCTTGTCTCTCTTTGTGCCAGATGTATCAGGCGTTTTCCCGTTCGCAAACGGGCTGCTTTGCAGAATCGACTCGTTTGCGAACTGGAAAAAGCATTTCGAGATGTATCATCCCAAAAAGCATTCGCAAAATAGGTAACCGCAATTTTTGCGATTATCTATTTTGCGACTGCATTTAGGGAATGGTAAATTGCAATTCCTTAAATGCAATGCAGGATGCATGAAAAAGTTATGACCTAACTTTAAGCACTCGCAAATTACCACCAACTTCTAGTTGGTGATAGTTTACAAATTTTCGTTTAAAATGCACTTTTTAGCATTTTTCTAAGTGCCCTTAGTGTTTGTATGTGCGCCACATGTGCGCACATGCATATTTCAGGTGTGCTACAGAGTATCCTCACGGCACCCTTGTACCCTTCAAAATGCATGCGCAATTTACGAGTACCTATTTGGTACTCGCAAATTGCAAATGCAATCCCATTCATTCCTATGGGCCTCTAGGCCCATAGGAATGAATGGTAAGGTATTCCTTAATAGTGAATCGCAATTAGCGAATCGCTATTAAGGAGTATGTAAGATTCGCAATTTCTTTTGAAAATCCTACATACATTGCATTTTGCGATTCTTAAATAGCAAAAAAGTAAAATTCTGTATTTAAGAAATAGAAAAGCAATTCTTGATACATCTGGCCCTTTGACCTTCACCTTGCCCGCTGCTTCTCTTAGAGCCAGATGCATTAAGAATTGCTTTTGCACTTCTTCAATAGGGGATTTTACCAATTTGCTATTTAAGAATCGCAAATTGCAATGTATGTAGGATTTGCAAAATAAATTGTGAATCCTACATATTCCTTAATAGTGAATCCCTAAGGGCATGTATGTGCTCCACATGCCCCATAGAAAACTGCAAAAAAGTGCATTTTAAAAGGAATTTGCAAATTACTATCAACTAGAAGTTGGTTGTAATTTGTGATTCCTTAAAGTAAGGTCGCAAATTTTTCTTGCTTCCTGCTTTGCATTTTAGGAATTGCAAATTGTGATTCCCTAAATGCAGTAGCAAAATAGGTAATCGCAAAAATTGCGATTACCTATTTTGCAAATGCCTTTTGGGATGATACATCCCCGATTCTGCAAATCAGCCCATTTGCGAACGGGAAGATGCTTGATACATCTGGCCCTTAATGTCCTATCAGAACACCCTCTTTCGCTGAATCGACTGAGTGCTTCTTTTTCTGCTTTCTATAGTCTTCCAGCACCAACAATTCCACTTGATCCATAACAGCTCCCCGTAGGGGATGCTATGCACTAAACTCTGTGGATGTTGACTGTATGCATGGAAAGGGACATTCCCTGCTGTGGGTTTACCATATAATCTTGTACATAGATGGTTGTTTTGACATATACTAATAGGCACTACAATGCTGCTTATGTGACTAGTAAATTGTAAATTCAGATTGTTATTCTTTAAACTTTCAACAAATCTTTCCGCCTCTATTTTCATTCCTCTCCATTCTACAAAGAGATCATCAATATACCTGACCCATAGGGCCACCTTGTCCACCCAATGCTCATTGGGTTCTGCCCAGGCAATGTGCTTCACCCACCAGCCCACAAAAAGATTTGCGTAGCTGGGGGCAAAGCATGTGCCTACGAAGGCCCCTTGAGTCTGTAAGTAGAGTTGCCCTGAAAATGAGAAAATATTATTGAGGCAAAAAGAAATCAAGTGCAACAGCATGACATTATGTTCTTGAAATTTCAGTGGTCTGTTTTTGAGAAAGAATTCCAATGCTGATAGGCCATCTTGGTGTGGTATGCAAATATATGCTGGTATGTTTATGTTTATGTTTGTGCAATTTTTATAGCGCACAACTACCCGGGGGTGTCTCGGCGCTCAGAATACAGAACCATAGCTACGGCAGAAATTTATAATGAGAAAAACCAGGTTTTTATTTTTTTTCTAAAGCTGATGAGCGTGGGGGCCGTTTTAATGTAAAGGGGTAATGCGTTCCAAAGTTTGGCTGTGGAGATCGTGAAACATCTGTCACCCCAGTTGGCCCTTTTTGTTCGTGGGACTTTGAGCAGATGAGCTGAAGAGGAACGAAGTGTTCTTGAATGTTCGAGCGGGCGAAGGGCATTTTTAAGAAACTGTGGGCCTAAGTTGTTGATGGCTTTGTAGGCAATGCACAGTGCCTTAAATTTTGTCCGGCTCCTGACTGGGAGCCAGTGCAATTGTTGAATGTACGGGGAAATGGATGTGAACTTGGGAACGCTTAGTAAAATTCTAGCCGAGGCATTTTGGACTAGCTGCAGTCTGTTAAGGACTTTTTCCTAGGCATTCAAAAGAAGGGCATTGCAGTAATCTGTTCTGGAAAAGACCAAGGTGCTAATTAGGGTTTTGCCGGCTGACAACGGGAGGTATGGCAGCAGTTTTTTGATCTTTTTCAGGATAAAAAAGGATCAGGAGACCACGGAGTTGACATGATGATGAAAAGTCATTTTATTGTCAAACACGACTCCAAGGTTACGAACCTTAGTGACAGGTTGAGGTGGAGCTCTCATCTCGGATGGCCACCATTGAGGGGACCAAATAGGTTCCAGTTTCCCGAATGTCATCACCTCTGTTTTGTCAGAGTTTAATTTGAGACAGTTTGATGACATCCAGGAACTGATTGCCCGCATTCCCTCTTGAAAGTTTGCCGCAACTGATGTACCATCGCTGTGTACAGATAGCACCAGTTGTGTGTCGTCAGCGTAGGTTGTGAGGGCGATTCCATAGGATTTTATTACCCTCGCTAAGTCCGAAACATAAATGTTAAACAGTGTCGACTTAGCGAGGAGCCCTGTGGTACTCCGCAGGGAAGGGTGAAGGTATGATAGGTGAAATGGCCCATTTTTACTGTCTGTGGACGGTCAGCTAGGAAGGAGGCGAGAAGTTGTTTGGCTTTATTCTGAATTCCTATTGCTGAGACACGGTCGAATAAGATGACATGATCGACCGTGTCGAAGGCTGCAGAGAGATCTAATAGTATCAATACTGCCGCTCCTCCTTTGTCCAATGTAATCCTTATTTCATCTGCTGCTTTTATTTACGCGGTCTCGGTTCCATGACCCTGTCTAAACCCAAATTGGGTATCATCCAGTAGGTTGTTTTTGTTTATGAATTTCGATAGTTGTATGTTCATTGTTTTCTCGAAAATTTTAGCTGGGAAAGAAAGACATGCAATGGGTCGGTAATTGGCAGGAAGGAGGGGATCGAGAGTAGGTTTTTTTTAGAAGTGGCTTAATGATAGCCTCCTTCCAGACTGAAGGGTATATGCCAGTTGTAAACATAGCATTGCAGATGGTCGGCAGAGCAGGGGAAATAGCTTCAGGGATGAGATTGAGAATGGCGGGAGGACAAGGGTCTAAAGGTGATCCTGATTTAGTGCCCAAAACAAGTCGTCGGACTTGTTCCTCCGTGGCAGCTTCTAAGACCGAGAAGCTAGGTGCATCACTGGGTGGCGATGGATTAGTAGTGGTAGTGGGGGGAGAGTGGGTGAAGGCTGAGAAAATAGCAGTGACTTTATCTTTGAAGAAATTGGCAAGAGAGTTGCAGAGGGCTTGTGATCCGTCAAAGCGAGGGGCGGGGGGGTTAGAAAGATGAGTAACCACCTGAAACAGTTCTCTTGCGGAATTTTTTGCCTGATTGATTTGGGAGGTGTAGTAGAATGACTTTTCAGAGGTAATGAGGTCTTTATATTTGGAGAGGGCGCTTTTGGTAATATCTAATGATATTGCCCTTATCAGCACTGTGATTAATCAGGGGATTCTGGAAGGCTGCCTGCTTCCTTTTCCTTCTTGGAGGAAGATAGGCGGCGGCTGGCGTTCGGCAATGAAAATGTAAGGTTTTTTTTTACTTCTACCCCCGTGACCCTGGGCTTGATGGACAAATTATCCATAAAATCACAAATCATGAAATATACATGAGATAACGGCTGGATATCTTCAGTGGTCTGCAGGGTAAATGTCTGTGTTTCAGAGGGGCAAGTCTACAGCTATGTGAAAGCTAAATTAAGAGTATACATAGATTTTCTTAAAGGGAAATGGCATGTAAAACAAGAAACAATATTTCAAAACGAGTTTTAAAATTGTGAAAAATAGCAGCTGCAAAATAATTTACAAGGGACTGGTAGGGTAATTACTTCCCTCCCTATTATCTTTTTTCAATTGGTGTGTTAATAGACCACATTTAAGTTCTTCTTTACCCTGAAGAATGCCTAAGACCCGCTCCTTGACCTTGAAAAGGTCAAAACATGTTGGTAATTATGTTTCCTAAGGTCAAATGTTTCATTGATTACACATAGTGACCAATATTCTAATATTTTAACCATACCAGTGGCACTCTATAATAAACTAATGGTTGAGTATACACTTAAGTATTTTTAACTACACTTTCCCTTCCTGTCTAAATAAAAGGACGCAAGACATTGTCCTGAGAGCAGATTTTTAAGAACTCCCAGGATTCAGACTAGCTGCCCTCCACTAAGTCTGTTGCAGCGGCATTGTTCCTACCCCAGTGTGAGAGGTCCTCAAATGATGAAGCATGCCTTGATAAGTTAAGGGTGAGACGACCTCTCAAAAATCTTTTGATGATCCCCTCATTTAGAAAGTTAGAACTGTGAGGTGCCAGGTCATACCTTTCAACCCTCAAGGAGTTTTGTGTTATGTAGAATGGTGATAGAAAGGCAGTATGTCCACTAACAACAGGAAAGAGAGCATCAGCACCATATATTAGTAGGTCTGGTCCTTTCCTGCTCTTTCACACAATATAAGACAGCAATTTTGGTGTTCTTCTGTACAGTTTTGCTATATGTAATTCACTCTGCTTATACTGGGATATCTGGTTACTTCTGTGCAAAACTAGTAATAGATCAATGAAGCGCCCTGTCATGGTTGCCTCTGTACATAAAAGTACATCAAAATAAATATACAATTAGATATCACCATCATATGAATTACTTTCTCTCATATTGACTTAACATTTTAAAATGAAAACCCGATATTCCGTTATGGTGTTTTGCTCAGGAAAATGCCATGCTTCTTTGAAGAGTTTCTTCTGAAATACATTATTGCAACTCAGATGTTTACATCTCAATTATAACGTCTTTGGAACTCTAGTTTTCCGACATGATCATTTTCTCCTGGGAAGTCACATGTAACTTCCAGGTATCCTGCCATGCATCAGATTTAACTTCTTAGTTCATGGTGGTTTATCCTGAAACGATATATAGAAAACACTGCATGTAGAATCATTTTCATCTTCTGTTCCGGTCCGTGGTGTTTGAATATGCCTTGCATTTTATGGCTTCTAAGTGTGGGCTCTGCGTTTAACTCCAATAATAGAATGCGTGGTAGTAATTTCCTATGAATATTTGTGCACACTAACGAAGCCCTGTAATGTAATGTAATGTAATGAACACTTATATAGCGCTCCTGTCACTCCAAGGAGTATCTTGGTGCTTAACCAACCCAGATGAAATAGATTGGAGGGAAGAAGGCAGCTTAGTGAAACATACTTTACACTAGTGCTCTGCACGCAGCATCTGTGACAGAAAACACCCAAGTCTTTAGGGCTTTCCTAAACTGGTTTTCATGGGACAATGACCGAAGATACGGCGGAAGCTTGTTCCAGGCCTTAGCGCCCAGAACAAAAAGGGATTTCCCTCCTTTTGTTGCCAGACTAAATCTGGGGGTTATTCTCTAAGGTGTAGAAGAAATTAACCTACATAGTTCCACTAATAGTGCCCAGAACTGACCGTGTAGTGCATATTTGACAGTCAAGTATGTATATGAGGTATGATAATTAGTGCCGTTGAAGAAGGGTAAGCCAGGCATTTTGCCCTCTCTGGATTTGAAAAGGGATTTTGATGTGGCCGGTTGCTGTATTATGCAGGGGAAAGTGCAATTGCTAATTGTCACTTATACCCTGATCTGAAATAAATTCACTTATTTTCACAAACAGAATCCAGATACTTGTAGTTCCTAATTAACAAGAAACTGCAGTAAGTCTCATTTGTGCTGTGAGAGAGGGTAGGTCAGAATCCTGACCCTCTCTTGATTCGGATCCCTATCGCCATCCTCTGTGAGTAGGGTGCAGTGTTCTGCAGCTGAATTTAACCACAGCTGTCAACTCACCCTCAAGTTGGAAGGACACTGGGGCCAGAGAGATGCTTACGAAAGGCAACTGGGCTGTGAAGGGGGAGGTTAGTGGCGCTGCAGATGGAAAAGAGATATGGCGCTGTAGGAAGGATAGGTCAGCTGTAGTTGGGGAGCTAAACAATAGCTAGGATGAAGGAGGGAGAAAGCAGATGGTAAGGAGACAGGTGGGAGCGCAGGTGGAACTATACTATAAGAAGGTAAGAAGAGCTGGGGTAAATGAGACAAACTAGAGAGAAGAACAATGGCTGAATGGGGTAGATAAAGAAAAACAGGAGTATATAAGAGATTTGAGGTGAAGGTTGGCAAGCTGTGCCTAGAAGAGGAAATAAATAGTTTGGTGAAAAGAGGGACCTTGATATAAAAAAGTTAGTGGGGAGCCAGATTGAGGAATAGAGAAGGAAGTCGAATAATGAAGAAGGAAAGAAGAGTTGGGGAGAAGAAAGGCATCTAGAATGAAGAAGAGAACCTAGTGGCAGCTAAATTGGGGCAGAAGGAGGGAAAGAAGAGCTGGTGTGAAGGATGTCAACCTGAGTCAGAAAGCTGGAAAGCAAGGCAGGGGGAAGGATGGTGTGGGAACCTATAATGAAAAAAAGGTGAGTGTTGTAGCCACTCAGCTAGGACTGAAGGAGATTAAGGAGATGCAGGGGGGGGGGGGAAGGAGAATAGAGTGGAGCAGAAGTCACACCATTCAACTCCAGTAGATGTGATAGCGCTTTTTCTACAAATGTCAAATTTAAAGCGTTTCTGACCGACCAGGAGTGGTGTTAATACCCTAAAGATTTTGTTGCTCATTAACTGGTCCTGTTCAACGACGTTTCATGCAAACTACAATGTAAATAGAAAAGCACATTAGACCTTACAATGGAAATTAAACAAATATTAAAATAAAATCATGAACATTTATTGAAGGTTTTGCTAGAAATGGGGGTTAATATCTTTATCTAACAGTTTAACTCAAAACTCTCAAAGTGTTTCAACAACTACAATTCACTTCAACTCGTAGGGACTCAAAGAGAAAGACAATAACGTATTCACCTAAGCGGGACACTGACTGAGTTCAGGGCTGGAGCCTACGTGACCCGTAGCGTACCAGATACCTGTCGTTGAAAGGGGACATAGCACGCACTTTCTCGAAGAAGCAGAGTCGATGATAGGCGGACTCCCAGCGACCCCATGCCTTGGGAGCTGAGGTCCGCAGCATGCACCCACAATGATTCGGGCACTCGGGGACAGGCAGGCATTCAGGGGCAGCAGCACGCGGCTCCAGCGGCCCGGGCTGGAGGTGGCGATGATTCGTGTCGTGCAGCTCCGTGGTGGGCACAAACGGCAGGAGCTCTCTCTTAGCTGCGGCGGCCCACGAAACGATAGCGACAATCCTTAACAAGGTTGAACCAAGTTCGAGCACACAGCGGCAGCAGCTCTCCCTCAGCTGCGGCGGCCCACAGGACAAATCCCAAGGATGCAAAGTTGCCATAGGTGCGGGCGCTCAGCCGCCACAGCTCGCTCTTAGCTGCAGCAGCCCACGGAATGACTCACGATGATGCAAAGTAGCAACGGATGACGGGGCTTAGCGGCGACAGCTCTCTCTTGGCTGCGGCGGCCCACGGGGCAAATCACAATGATAGAAAGTAGCAAAGGATGTGGGCACTCAGCAGCTATGGCTCTCTCTTGGCTGCGGCGGCCCACAGGGCAAATCAGAATGAGGCAAAGTAGCATGGGTGCGGGCACTCAGCAGCAGCAGTGCTGTCTCAGCCGCGGTGGCCCACACGACAGAGAATGGTGTCGGCCAGGCTAGCACAATGGTGGACGCTCAGCGGCTGCAGCTCTCTCTTAGTTGCAGAGGTCTACACAAGTTCAGAGAAGGGCTCGAAGGTGCAGATTCCGGTGAGCTCTCAGCAGCGGCAGCTCTCTCTCAGTGGCAGCGGCCCACACGGATCCAGCGGAAGAGTTGAAGGTGCAGAATTAGGCGGGCTCAAAGTGGTGGCAGCTCTCTCTCAGCGGCAGCAGCACACCCAGGTTTAGCAAAAAGTTCAAAGTTTCAGAGTTAGGCGGGCTCTCAGCGGGGCCAGCTCTCTCTTAGCTGCAGTGGCCCACACAGGTTTAGCAAAAGATGCAAAGGTTCAGAGTAAGGAGGGCTCTCAGCGGCGGTAGCTCTCTCTTAGCTGCAGCGGCCCACACAGGTTTAGCAAAAGATGCAAAGGTTCCCAGTCCGCGGTCCTCACAGTAGAACTAGAGGCCGGGATTACTCGACGGAGGCCTCACCTGCCAGTAGAATTCCTCGCAAAGGAATTCCGACGGCTGACGGGGTGAAGTCTAATGTCCCTGAGACTTCTGCAGGAGGCGCTCTCGATTTAGGGCCCTCAGGTAGTTTCTTCGGCAAACCTTGGTGAAAGTTTCAAAGTCCTTTCCTCTGTTCGCTCGAACAGTTTTGTCTTGACATCCAGAACGAACACACTTGACCAAAGTTCCAGCGCAGCATTTTATACCTAAAAAGTCTTTGTTCTCTAAGGTCGCAAATCACTGACTCCAGTCAGAACCAGTTCGGTGGGGTCGGGGAGAACTTGGTTTACGAGGTGCCATCCTGCCCTTTCAGAATGAGGGGGTCTGCTATCAGACATCCAGTGGGAAGGGAGCCATCATTCAACTTGCCAGGCACGGCCCTGCTCGGATCAAAGAGTCACCCCTCCCCACGCTCTGAATACCGATCTCTCTCTCCAGCCAGGTCTGACCCAGCTGGTCCCCCTGCTCCAAAACCAGACAGCCAATACACACACTCACAACAGTCTGCAGTAAAGCTTTAGGCCAGAAATTACTGCATTTTCAGGAAAGGCATTTCAAAACATGTGATATATAAACGGTCCTTACTACAAGGTGGCCCTCAATGCCCTGAGCATACACTTATCAAACTCGAACTTCCTATCGGGCGTCCTAGGACCGGATAGGGTGATAGAAAATAATCCTTAACGAACAGGGTACACAGATGTAGGCATTAGGGTTATCCATATTCATACATTCATTTATATACAGGGAGCAAACAGTCATTTATATACAGGGAGCATTCGCGCTGTGGCTCTGATTAGCGGTGGCACGACACCCAGAACATCTACATCCAGCCAACATACAAGACAGGAAGAATAGAGGGGAAGGGAGACCCACGCCAATGATGCCAGGTCTAACAGGTTTTAAATCATTACTGTATTATGCAGGGGAAAGTGCAATTACTAATTTTCAGTTCTTCCCCAATCTGAAATAAATTCACTTATTTTCACAAAATGAATCCAGATTCTTGTATTTCCTAATTAACAAGAAACTGCAGTAAGTCTCATTTCGACCATAACTTTCAATTTAGAAACAAATAGTGCACCAAGATAGGTAAATTGGTCTACTTGTTCAATTTTGTTTCCCATCTAGGTGAAATCTTGTCATCTTTGTGTTTCTTCCTACAGTCATAACAAAAGATTTCTTTCTATTGACATGAATGTCCAAATCTGCCATAAAGCCACATATCGATGTATGAGCTTATGAAGAGCCTTGGGTACGAGCAAATAAAGCAGCAGCATCCGCATATAAAAGGATCGAAAAGAGAATTAACACTACACTTAGGGAATCTTTAGTATTTTCAACTAGAGCCTCATTCAGTTTATTCGTGTAGAGAGCGAATAAAAAGGGGGCAAGCGCACAGCCCTGTCTGACTCCTTCTCTATTTTAAAAGGTTTAGTGCACTCCCCTTCAATCCCGTAGCAGACTGAGTGTGTTGCGCCTGTGTAAAGTTGTCTTCTAAAATGTATTAATGAATGCTCTATTCAAATGGCTTCCATGATGACCCAGAGTTTGCTGCTATGTGCTACGCAATCAAATGCCACAGATAGGTCCATGAATGCCATATAAAAAATGCCTTTCTTTGCAATTGTATATTTTGCCGCTATAAAAGCCAGGTTGAGGCATTGATTGAGCGTGCCCCTACCCTTCCTGAAACTACACTGAAGTTTGGTCACTTTGGTCACTTTGGTCAGAATCTTCTTTTCCTCAACCCAGTTCTCCTGCCTATTCAGTAGTATTCAGTAGTTCTCTGCCCATAAGTTGTGCTGTACCTTCTAACAATTAAATGGGCCGGTAATTAGCAGGATTAGGCACGTCCCCTTTTTTTATAGACAGGTATTATTAATGATTGCTTCCAAGATGGTAAAGGCCCTTTTTTTTTAGCTACCTAAATAAAAACAATTGTCAATAAGGGGGACCATAGTGGTATAGCAAAAAAAACATCCACTGGGATCCCATCTGGCACTGCAGCCTTCAAGGGGTAGCCTTGGAAAGAGCAATCTCTATTTTTTCAAGGGTAAAAAACATGAAAAAAAAATAGAGATTGCTCTTTCCAAGGCTACCCCTTGAAGGCTGCAGGGCCAGATGGGATCCCAGTGGATGTTTTTTTTATGCTAATAATTTTTTTCAAGGTTAAAAAACATGACGCTAGGGGGAAAACATGGCGGCCGGCTAGCAGCAGGTCGCGGGTGCGGAGCAAGGTTGCAGCAGTGGAAGCTCTAAAACCAGCCTCTCCGATCTGTGCTTAAGCGGGGCTATTTGGCAGAACTTTCCGGTCGTTGCGGATTTCTAAACAAGATTTTCTAAAACAATATCGGCTTGGTTTGGAGGTTATAATGTGTTTTTTGTTCGGGCTGATCCGGGGGTTAGGAGTTGCAATCGGCTGATCCGGTCTGGCTTCGAGGGATCGGCTGCCGGCTGCTGGCTGTTACGTCGGTTTTGGCGTTTTGGCGTTTTGGAAGATCGTTTACGGCGGCTGTTGGTGACGGTTCCGGAGAAGAAATTGAGAGAGTAAGGCAGCGGTATTCAGATTGTGAGCACGAGGGAAAAAAGCTTGCACAGAGGTAAAGGGTATGAGATTGGATATATGCGAGTCTTTGGCTTCAGGCAACGCCGCGAAAATAGTGGTGGACAACTGTATGGCGGGCAGCCAGGAAAAAGATACACAGGGTATGGTGACTGATAACGCGGAGCAAAACGAAGTGGTTATTGCGGGGGCAGTTGTTAGTCCAACGTGGACAGACCTGGGGCGTTGGGGGAGAGCGGCATTTGAGGTGGGAAGAGGCCGACAAGCAGCAGCAAAAATTGGATACAGAAACAAAGGGAGCTGTGGAAGGGGTAGTGTGTTAAAATTAGGAGAAACCGAGACTGAAATACCGGCTTCACAGGCTTTGGATGTACAAGAACTGGTAGAGAAGGTAGATTGTAGGGTAGTGGGATACGCACTGAGAAGTGCTGGGAGAGGGGTTGGAGGGGAAGGGGTAAAGCAAGGCTGCGGAATATATAAACTCAAGGAAAAAAAGTACAGGTAGTTACTACAGAAAAACTGCAAAGCAAGAAGAGTCTTAAGAGAGCAAACAAATCAGGTAAAACTAAGCGAGCAGAGGTCAAACCAAAAATTACCCCCTCTCTTAATTCTTATTTTAAAGTCATCCCAAAAACTCTAATTCTCAAGCCCCTAATAAATTCCACAGAGACAGTAGAGCTTTCTCTCTCTGACGACGAAGAGGGTAAAGGGGGAGAAATCGAGGATTCATTATCAGATTGGTCTAAACATTTAAGTCCTAATGGATATCAAATGCTTATGCCAGAAATGGAAGAACAGAGAATGGGGGATCAGGAGATTCAGGAAAACAGTTTAGACGAGTCTAACTTTCAAAGTTCGATAGGCATAGTGCTGGAGGAAGCAAAGGATCCAGGAGTTCAAGAAGAAACTCCTAATCAGCTGGATTGTGCTCCTACAGAAGATAAGGACGATGAAGTTTTAAAGATGTTGAATATGGATATTTCGGTAATTGCCCTACTTAAGAAGTTAGATTTAGACATGCATAAAGGCTTCGAGATTTCGAAGGTAAACCAGGAGAGTATCCAAGCTTCATGCACAATATTGGAGGCCAAGTGAAATGCACTAAGCTCCCATACAGATGAGTTAGAAGCCGAGACCCAAAAGTTGCAAAAATCAGCTGCAGAGAACCGCAAGGAAATTGATGAAATTAAAACCAGAGAGAGGGTACAAGAAGATAGACTGGAGAGGCTGGAAAATATGCAAAGGCGCAATAATTTAAACATTTTGAAATTACCGGAGGGAAAGGAAGGTTCGGATATAAAAAAGTTTGTGGCACACTTGTTGAAAAGAGAGTTGGATTTGGATGTTGGGGAAGAGGATATATTGGCCGATATTCAGAGGGTCCACCGAGATCCTTTTAGGTTGAATCCAAATTGTATCAAACCCAGGAAGATTCTTATACATTTTTTGACTTTTGATTTAAAAGAAAATATCCTAATAGCCGCCCTGGAAAAGCAGTTTATTCTATTGGATGGAGTAAAAATTGAAGTTAGATCTGACTTATCTCCCGCCACCCAAATAGGCAGTGGGAATTAGGAAAACGGATCGATCCTTTAAGGGCACTGGGAGCTACAGTGCAGCTTAAATTCCCAGCATTTTTGAAAGTTATGTGGCGGAACAAGATGTACTCCTTTAGGGTAATAGAGGAAGTGGACACTTTTATAGCGCAATGTCAAGAGTCAGGGCAGCAGGATGGTGTATAAGCTCCAGGGATAAGAGGATTGTGCACCGAACTTTACCTTACTTCATAACAGGAATTATTGCAAAAATGTGTATCTAATCTGCAGCACCTTTTGCTGGCATCCCAATGGGCTGTTTGTCACTGGGAAGAATGGGAGGGTTTTCCAGGGGGGGATGGGGGGGGGAAAGAGGGGTTTGGGGGTTGGGGGTTGGAAGGGGTAGGGGGGAAAATAGGAAAACATTTCCTCATTAGCCGGTTTAACATTGCAGCAACTTTTTTTGAATGGTATGAGTGGCGCTAATACCATGGACTTAAAGATTTTGTCATGGAATGTTAACGGGTTACGGGTTAAACATAGAAGACGAGCAATATTAAAATATTTAGAAGATTCACAAGCTCAAATTATCATATTACAGGAGACACATTTACCAGGAGATGAATGTAAAGAAATGTTGTTGGCTCAGAGGTGGATCGCATATTCAGGTTACACGCCTCAAACTTTAGTTACGAAAGGTGTAGCGATTCTGATTAGACAAGGCCTACATTTTTGTGTTGAATGTTTTAGGGCAGACCCGAGGGGTAGGTGGTTGATTTTGAAAATAAAAACAGCAGGAGAATCATTTGTTATAATAGGCTACTATGGTCCAAATGTGGATGATGATGTTCCCTTAGAAACAATAGCCCGGGAGTTAGTAGACTTTACGGGAAAAATGATCATGGTAGGTGATTTTAATGTAGTATTAGATTATAATTTAGATAGATCTGTAAACGCTAGGGGTTTAACAAATTCTAAAATGACTGCAAAAGTAAGGTGGTTGATGACTCAATTTGGGCTTTGTGATATATGGAGGGTAAAGAAAGGTAGACAGTTGGGATACACATACTATAATAAAAAATACAGACACAGATCCCGTATTGATTATTATCTTCTGGATTTCAGATTGAAGGATGTTGTAACTGAGGTGAGACATGTGGGAGTACATATATCAGATCATTCAGCTGTTTTTTTTAATTTAAAACTAGAAATGGATAGGGGGAGACAACATGGAGGCTGGACAGGACAGTTCTCCTAGATGAGGATAGTTTAAAAACAATCAAGGATGAGTTAGAAGGTTTTGCAGATAGTAACCTTGGTTCGGCAAGTACTGACATGGTTTGGGAAGCTTGTAAGGCGTTCTTGAGAGGGAGGTTGGGAGCAGCTGGAGCAAATAAGAGGAGACTTTATTACAGTAAAATTACAGAACTGGAGGAAAAAATTCGGGTGGCTGAGGCAGAGGTTATTAGTGCCAGGATTTCCGGTAGTTACGATCGAGTCTTGCAGAATTTGGAAAACTGGAAATTAGAGTTAATGGCAACCCTTAATTACAGTTTTAAAGAGAAGTGGGAAGCAAGCAAGGTGGCACATTTCAGTTATGGAGAGGGATGTGGGAAACTTTTAGCCTGGAAGGCCAAACAAGAGCAGGTTCGTAGTTGTATTAAAGAAATAATATATCCAGAAGGTAATCTAAGTATTACAGACAGCAAAGAAATCGTGGAGGTATTTTATAAATATTTTCTAAAAGTATACAAAGAAGAGTTAAAACCAGAGGCAACTGCAATAAGAGGTTGGTTACATTTGTTGGACCCGCTCCCGACTGAGTTTAAGCAGGTATTAAATAGGGAAATATCTTTGAATGAAGTCGTAAATACTATTAAAGAAGGGAAGAAAGGAAAAGCGCTGGGACCAGACGGATTACCTTTAGAGGTGTATAAAAGTTTCGTTGAGATAATAAGCCCTCTACTTTGCCAACTTTTTAATGGTATCTTTTTAGGAGAGGTATCTCTGCCGCATTCATGGAATGAGGCTACTATTGTTTTAATACCAAAACCAGGGAAATCCCCTAAATATCCAGATTCGTACAAACCTATTTCGCTATTAAATTGCGATTACAAATTATTTGCGAAAATAATGGCGGATAGACTAAGCACGGTTATTCCCAAGTTGATGCATAAAGATCAAAAGGGTTTTATTAAGGGCAGGTTTATGAAGGAGCTCACTTTTCCTTTAATTGGTGCAATAGATATGGCCACAACAGAGAGACGACCCTTGGCGCTTATAGCACTTGACGCCGCCAAGGCGTTTGACCGGGTTAACAGGGACTATCTAAAGGCCTTGCTGGCGCATCTAGAACTTGGGACCAGGTTTACTAAAGTACTGACATCCTTATATGACTCACCAACATCAAAAGTACTGATTAACGGGATGTTAACTAAATCTACTAGGGTAATGCGAGGAACGAGACAGGGATGCCCACTGTCCCCTTTATTATTTGACTTGTACATAGAGCCCCTGGCGTGCAGGATTAGAAATACGGAAGATATCCCCTCGTTTAGTTTTGAAACATGGTCGAAAAAATGGGTCTTTATGCGGACGATATTATTATTTATACCCCCAATCTACATCAGTCACTACAAGCCATATTAGATATAGCGAAAGAATTTGGATCAGTTTCAGGGTACAAAATAAATAAGGATAAAACCGAAATTATGGCATGGAATTTGGATACATCCGGAATCAAATGCAAAATGGAGATGAGGTACTTGGGGGTAAGGATTACTCATAAGCTTGAGGAGCTAGCAAAAACTAACTTTCTCAGGATAAAAAGAGAAATAGGAGTCATGTTACGGGGATGGGGGCATCTACCACTTAACTTATATGGGCGTACTAATCTGATAAAGATGACAATTCTGCCGAAACTGACATTTTTGTTTGAAACCATCCCTTCAGAATTTAAAAAGGATTGGTTTAAAAAGGTGATGAGTGAAATATGTTCTTTTATTTGGGCCTCAAAAGGGTCTCGGCTGGCCTGGAAAAAGATAAGGAGAAGGCTGGTTAAGGGGGGTTTGGCGGCCCCAGATGTTCAGATTTACTTTTGGGCTTTTCAATTAAAAAATTTGAGGATGTTAATGGATACACCGCCAGCCTCGGATATTGGTAAAATGTATGCGGCAATGCTTACATTCTGTAAATATAATGATCATGGATTTATGTGTAAATTTTCCGACCCAAGATACTTCAAAAAAGTTTGGTTGAAACTGCTACATGATGCTGCAGTACTGTGGTATAGTATAAGGAAAACTTTGAAGATTCCATATTACAGTTACAGGGCCCCAATCTGGGATGGACCAGGTTCACCTATATGGGCACTTGATGCTTTGGCGATTCCTCTTAAACTTGCAGGGGTAGTCTGCTGGGGAGACATATTTTTGGAAGGAAATTTGATGGACTGGGCTCAAGTTCAGAGTTTGTGGGTCCAGGGATTTTCAAAATTGAAGTACTTGCAAATCCGCAGCTGGGCAAGCAAAGCAGAAAATATGATTGGATCTCAGAATGCTCTGGAAGATAAACTAATGTCAAGAGGCTTACACAAGAAGGAAATATCACTCTGGTATTGGTCGATACTCGAGGCGGAGGATGGTGTATTTCTACTTCCGGAAGCATTGTGGAGGGATTGCTTGCCAGACATCGCTACGGAAACTCAATGGCAAGTAACAATGACTACACTTTACAAAACAGTTAAATCTGCAAATTTAAGGCGGAATCATTTGTTTACAACCCACAGGGCTTACTGGACCCCTCGCAGATTATCCAAGTTCAGAGCCGAAGGGGTAGTGGAGTGCCCGAAGTGCAGATGTGTAAATGTGGATGACCTACACATGTTTGTGGAGTGTCCGAATATTAGAGAATTCTGGGAAGCTGTAAGTAAAAGTTTGACGGAGGTAACAGCTCAAAGGATAGAGGTAAGCCCTGAATTAATAATAACAGGAAGATTTGATTTACAGAGTAAAAATATAGATGATAAAGTCAAACTAGTGTTTTATGGGATAATCCTGGCTCGCAGAGAGCTGTGTAAACTGTGGGTATCAAATGTGTCCCCGACGCTTATGGATTGGGTGAGGGCCATGAGGAATATAGCAAGAATAGATTCTATGGGTCGGAATGAGAAAAAATGTAAATATTGGTTGCCATTTTTGACACTCTTCGGGTGAGGGAGATAATGGGTAGTAATAGTGTAATGGTAGGGGTATTAATAATGAGTAAAGCTTAAATGAAAAATCCAATGATTAAGGTCTTGGCCTATCTCACCTGCATTGAGTCGAAATGGTAACAGTAGTCGTTCGAGCGCCGGACTGTAATCAGGGTCTGGTATGAAAAGAGAGTCCGTAACCTTGAAGGATGCTGTAAGAAGCCATTTTGGACAAGCAGGTACATGAGGTAAAAGCCCATGGGCGGTACCGTTTTTCCATATAATGGGTGGCGACAAGGCTAATGAGGATAAAAAAAAAAATAAAAAAAACATGAACGTTTTGTCCTTAAAAGGGAGGATGTCCTAATTTGGGAAGGAATTTTCATCCTTCTGGAATATCGATTGAAAATGGGTAACCCATATTTCCTCACTTATATGTACATCTAAGGACGGTCCATCCTTATCAGACCAAAGGAGGGTATCAATCACCTTCCAAAAAGCTTTGCTTTCATTCTGATATGAAGCTTGCTTTATGTTTTCCATTGCCCCACCCTTTAGCTGTTTCTGCCTATTGGCTCTGGCCAGTTTATAATTTATCCTTAAAGTTTGAATCAGGTCTTTTTCCCTAGGGTGGCTTTTTAAAGCTTTACATAGGTTTGCTGATGCTTCAGAGCAGAATTTGTCAAACCAGCAATGTTGAGGGACCATATTAGCGGACCTTAAACAGGTTAGATGTAAATTTAGGTCTGCTAAGGTCTTTCCAAATGCTTCAACCACCTCTATATCTTTTGCCATGGGATCTAAACACAGCAAGACTTTGTTACATTTAGAAGATATGGTCTTGGTGATTAGGCTGACCTCATAAACTTTATCCCATTTTAATGTTTACCCATTTTTTATTCCAAGGGTGGGTTTGGGGGCAAACTTACTATAGCTTTTACCATCATCCCTCCATACCACGGAGCAGGTGAGCATAGCGTTGTCACTAAACTCTGTCATTTTAACCTTAATCTTAGTAACACTTCTTCTGAATTTATCGCAAGTAATTACATAGTCAATCATAGACCAATTATCTAATCTTTGATAAGTAGGAGCAAATTGAAAGGTAGGAACCGTTAAGGTAGTAGCTAAAATTAACTCATTTCTCATTTATAACTGCCAAGTCATCAATAGGGTGTTTAAGGTATTTCCAAATAGTTAGTGCGTGAAATGGTTTATTTGATCTCCATTGTGGTCCACTATCCCACAAAATCTCGGTCCATCTCTTGGACACTTTCTTATGTTAAAAATATCCAACCCAAATAAATTGGAAGGGATTCGGGTGCCAATAGGTTAGATCCTAAATAGTCCTATCTAGAGATTCTACCACTGATGTAGGTTTCTCAAAGTTGTTATTATATTAATTTATTAGCATTAAAACCCAATTGTTATACCCTTTTATTATTGAGACATGAAAATAAGGAGAGTTATTCCAGAATGTCAAAATTTTAAGCGTGGCAGTATTTGCTAGCATAGTAAGGAAACCCCCTTAGCTCTACCCCCTTTAGATGGAAGAGTAGAGGTATGGAAAGACCGGAAGTCATTTAAATAAATCGGTTCAACTTCCCACGCTTCCTGGACACATACAATCTGGAAAGTTAATGGTTCTTTAAGCCAGTCACTGTTGTTCTTTTTATTATTGTATCATGCAATATTCCATGAAATAAAGGCATTGTTTGCTTCTTTCTGACTGTTAAAGATATCTCTGGGCTTTTTGTAGGTACATCCGTTAGGGCAGTTCTAGTACTCAGAGCCACTGAATCCTCATTATTTCCCCTGCTTTCCACGCTCGCTGACTCGCTCCTACCACACCTCAGGAGGCTATTTAGAGGGCCTAACTGAGTGCGGCTCGCTAGTCAGTCACAGGAGTCCAGGCTTTGTAATGGTAGGAACTTATTTGAGATGGAAATTGGTGGGTTTCCCATTCTGGATTGGCCAATTTCTGGTGGTAAGGGGTTCCATACCTATCCTATGTATCTGTGGTCTTAGGTTATAACTTGGTCTGTAGAAAAATCCAAGGGGTACAGAGTATATCTGAGATGCTGCTGTAAGAGCTGGGAGAAGTTGTGCTAATTAATCTTCCACAAATTTAGGGTTATCAAAATTAAGGACAATATAATCCCCATCCAAGTCTTTGGTGATTGACCTACCCAAAGTGTTCACCCAGCCATGATCAGACATTGTTGGATGTGGTGCCCTACCCTTATGTGCTTGTTTAGTCAGTGCTGTGCTTTATTCATGATTTGGGCAGTAGATTAGTGTTGTGCTGAGTTTAGAACTAGGGTGTTAACCAATATTATAACAAAAGGGCAGGCTGCCGGTGGATGGTGTAAACCATGATGGTTACCACCCCCCCCCCCCATGCTGAGAAGTAGAACTCTGAAACTGATCACTAATCTGTGAGTTCCTTTCTCTCTGAGCAGGTCTGGCATCTGTGCCCCCAGCATTGTTGGACTGTTAGGGAAACCAATCTCAGACCTGTCTGGAGCCCCTAAACTACTGTTTCTTTCATTTAAAGCCCTAGCCAAGAGTCTGTGCTCTGTACTATAGGCAATGTTGCAAGGGTACTGTGTCTCTTAGTAGTGTCTAGCCCTTGTTCCCCCTGCTTACTCATATTTGGTTCAGATACAATCAATGGCGTATTTGAGATGGATTTATGTTGTGGTTGCATTCGTTTTGCATTTGCCATTTTCCATTATCTCTCGGATTTTTAACTCAATAGATTCTAATCGTTGCCTTATGGGTTGTAGGAATAAATCCAATGTGTCCAATAACATTTCTAAATTTGAGGAAGTCTGCACAGATTCCTGGGTTTCATTGTGGAGTTTCGGATGGTCTGAATGAGCGAACAAAATCTATCTTGGTCTCTTTGATTTCTTAAGTAGAGATTCTTTTGGATGGCCTCTCTTCCTTTTACCAAGAGTATCTGATTGTGGGGTGGTTATATATCCACCTGCGGGGTATGTGGGGGGAGCTGGATCTACATAAGATACACTAGGAGCTTCAAAAAACAAGAAATTTAAGAAGGGTCAAAGGAGATATATTTAAAGACCTATCATCCCATCTCCAACATCAATCACTTAAATACCAAGGAGGATGAGAGGTCTAGAGTGGGTGGTGACACAAGAAAACTATGAGACAGGTGAATAGTAGAGTAACAGTTGGCCGAGATATTCCCATCAAACCACCCTAACTTGGCGGAATCTCATCATATGGGATATTTGTAGGAACACCCGACTCTACCGCCCAATCCATCAGCTGATGGTGCGGGAGTGGATGAAGATATTACACTCATGCCAAACTGTTGCTCTTAGAATGGTGATGGAAGTGTGCGTGCAGTGCTATGGTGAAAAAGTTAAAATTAGCGACTCAGACAGAAACAGGTTTATTAAAGAAAGTCTGAGTGTTAATGTTAAAAACACGCCAGGTAGTTGGAACTAATGACTACACTATGGCGCTATGCAGGTGGTCAACATGTTTCAGCCTAGAGGACGTCTCGTCAGGCTTTCGTCAGGACCAAGAGGTAAAGCTACTGCCACTAAAAGTGATTTATAACAAAGTGAAGTGAAACATAAATGGAAATGCGATTAGCTACCATGAACTTGGAGCCCCAATGTCCATATGTAGGAAGAAATTTTCTTTCACAATCCTGAAATATAAACAAGATTATGTGCATTACGGATATATACCACAAGCTCATAGAGAAAAGTGCACCACACCATAAACGGGATCAGGAGGTATCCCGTTTGACATAAAAGTCTACTTACTCATTCACAGAACATATTTCTCATGTCTGTAAATACTCACCACGCTCTGCGAGGAAGTGGACCTCACCTCACCCGGCAACCGCTCGGGAATATGAGGCCCTGCTCTAAAGTACATAAGAAAGCAAAGTGTCCATAAGAATTATATGCTTTCTGCTGCTAGTAACAACAACTGTTATCCAACACCTATTGACTGCAGACTTGATTTACAGAGACCATCAAACAACTTCAAAGAGGCTGGACATTAGTAATGATAAGCTCTAGTCAAAAAAACTCTAGTCAGTAAAGCTAACTAAGACGAGTAGAAACTACTAGAGGTCAGTAAAGTGCTGCCAGATGTCAGCAGGGAACTAGAAAATAAAAATAAAAATAAAAATAAACATACCCAATGTAATCTGACTATGCACCCGCTTAGAAAGGAGGCTCGCCTTACCTGTCCGTCGGTACCTCTCTCAGGCGTCCGAGAGGAAGTGGAGGTACCGACCGGAACAGGGCCCCTCCCTTAAATACTGGCGTCAATCAGTAATTAAGTCGCTCGTTTGCGCTGGTGATTGCAAAGAAACAGCGTCTACACTTCGAGTGCGCTTGCGCGTCATAGACACACTGTATTGTTATTTTGGTAGTCATGCGCAGTTTGTCCCGGCGGTGAAGGGCTCACTAACCATGCACGCATGCGCAGTCTGTTGTAAGAACTGCTCATGCGAGCATGCGCTTTGTGTATAGAAGCGTGTTCTTTCAAGATGAATACTGAAAGGCAGCGGAATCATGTGTGTGAAAAACGCGCTGTATGCACGATCGTTATTTACGTGCTGTCAGACATCTTGTGATATTTGGTAAGCGCGTTCATCATGTTTTTTTTTTTTAAACGAAGACGTTACCAATAACAAAAGTGTGCTTGAAGACTACAAATGAGATACATTTCAGGCGAAGGCTCCTGAATTAATTTCTGCCTTAAGCTAATCATGTAGTCAATGTATAATGGACAGAATGATCCCAAAAAAACATACAGATGTTCCTTTGCCAATTCATTGACAAAATGGAGAGTCCTAGTTAATAGTGGAGTATATCATGTTAGATCCCTTATGTGTATCTATACGGTGGATAAAGGCACATATATAGCTTAGATAGAGATCCAAGGAATGGAATCGTTCAACCCTCTGCTGTCACTTCGGAGCCTGAACACCCATTTCTGCTCTTTCACAAACAGAAACTTAGATTTGTCACTGATGTGGGGTGGAATATATGGATGTTCTAGAATCACCCACTTCAGGTCATCCACTCTATGTTGCTTTTCCAAAAAGTGATTAGTGAGGCAGGTCGATTGCTTGTGGCATCGAATTGTGCTCTTATGTTCACTTATACGTACTTTAATTTTTCTAGTAGTGTGTCCAATGTACTGTAGGGAACACGGACAAGTGATCAAATATATAACACCTTCAGTGTTACAATTCGTGTGCTTGCGGAGTATCCAGGGTTTGCCAGTGCCTATGTCAACCTGGTCCGTTTTGTAGGTCTGTGGACAAGCACTACAGGAACCACATGGGAAATGGCCACGTACTGGCTGAGTATTCCAGAGTGTATTATGGAGTTCAAGTTTTTTCATTCCTGGTCTAGTATGTACCAAGCTGTCCCTTATGCTCCGGGCTCTTTTGAAAGAAAACAGTGGTGGAGTTATACTGGTTTCAGCTGTGTTCAGGATAGCCCAGTGTTTCTGCACAGTTTTCTGTATTTGGTTTGACAGGACACTGAAAGTGCTAACGAATGTTAGTCTATCCAGAGGGTCTTTAACAGTTTTTGTTTCCAGTAGAGCGTCCCTGTTGTTATTAGAGGCACGCTTCCACGCCCTACGTACCAGATGGTGTGGGTACTGCCGGTCCTCTAAATGTCTTCCCCAACACTTTTCCTGCCTTGGTCCCCTTGGGGCATGCTATCAGTATTGTCATTGGATGCAGAATCCCTTGCTAAAGTTCCTCCACCAACAAGAGACAGCCTCCTTTCAGTCATTGCAATCTCCTTGGAGATGGCTGTAGTAGCTTTAGCCAAAAAGGAATCAAGTGCTGTCATAGTTACCCCTTCAAAGGCCATTGCGGATCCTTTCCAACCGCTAACATTTCTCGGGTTGCAAACATATGGGGAGGTGGCCCAGCCCAGCCTCTTTTGTGCTCCGATGGACGTTTACAGGTCAGCCCTTGGCCCAGGCGTGTCCCGCACACGCCCCGTACTGCAGGGCCAGAGTGTTGTTGATAAGCGCCTCCGGGGCACGTAAGTGACATGACTGGAGACCGGGGAGTCTGGGAGTCAGAGTCCTTTCCCCAGCCTGGTCTCCGTGTGGCAGCAGACTGTTTGGCAAGTTCCCCAGGGCCACTGTGTTGTTAGCCCTTGATACTCTTATATACGTAATAACCTCACCTTACACTTTTATATGTGAAATGTTTACAGCACAGATATCTTATACTAACCCTGGTACAGTATTATTCTCTGTCTGTTCTTCTTGAAAAACAATAAAATACTTTGAAATAAAAAAAAAGCATTTTCATTTACAAAAAGCAGGACCTATTGATTCTAGCACTTGTCTTGGATATAGCTGCTCTCTAAAGCCATCTTGTTACTTGTCAACTCATTCATTAATTTCTAGCAGAATGTGTGTTTTTTTCCCTTTCTTTTCAATTCATGAAACATACAAAAGTGCGAAGACTGTGATTTGGAGAAAATATTAACAAGTGACAGACGTTATCTCTCTGGGAATTGGAATGTGTGAGTTCTCAGTCAGGGGAAGGACTTTAATCAAGTCTTAAAGGAAAGGTTTTTTCAGTTTTCTCTTCAGCAGGGGATAAGGTGTTTTCACAGACACTTTATTGGAACTGACAAGGATTGCTTTTAAAATTCCGCTGTGACAGCACACTGTAATATGACAACCAGAGGAAGTTTTGAAGGAAATAAGGCTTGATTCCCAGGGTGACTTGAATCACAACTGCAGACCTGGTGACCTTGCGTATAAGGATCGGCAGAACAGAATTCCGCTGCAGAGCACTACGCCTTCAACACTTCCTTGAGACTTAGACAATAAGACGCTCTGTAAGTTGGCTTCCTGAGGCAGCTCGGGATTGTCATGAGAGGGTTCATTTAGGGAAGGGAGGTAACTTTCGAACGGCAGAGGTGATGGAATTTCCTCCATACGTACAATTTCCACCCGTTGACATTGTCTATGCCGCGGAAAGGCATTGGTATTTCCTGAAGTGTTGTACCCTCTGGGGGATATTGCACATAAGAAAGAAATTATGTTACCACCACTTTCTTGAAAATTGCACGTTGCGACCGTTCTGTAAATCAGACACTTTTCCTAAGGTGATATTTACTTAAGTGAAAAGAGTACACATGCATGAGTGGCATTCAATGAAGTTTTTGGGTGATAAATGGCCAGTAAGAGAAATGCGTCTTGAAGAAAGAGGTGGCATCATATTAAGTGTAGCACCAAAGCAAGTGGCCAAGAAACTGTTCATGATTTGCTCGCAGCAGTGGTTTGATTGGCCCAATTTTCAAATGCTTTTGCATACTTAAGTGGAACCTGAATCTCTCATTACGAGTTGCAGTCAAGTGGGGCGGAGCCTGCCGGTTTGCAGCAGTACCACCGTTCATTGCCTTGAGGTAACTTGAAAGAGACACTTTATAGTTCTTTCACAGTACCATCATTTCAGAACTGAAGCATTTTTAATATTCTATACAAGGAAGCCATAGTTGTTGCTTATTTAGCTTACACAACTAACAACCATTGGCAAATACAATAGTCCTGGCTTGTTTTAGGTGTAATGTTACTAGTATTTTATATCTGGATACAATGACAGAAGCAGCAAAATACCAGTCGGTCGGCACACTATGACAAGCACAGATTTTTAGTTTGCGTGTTTTTATGCCACATCCTTAATTGCATCGGCCACGCCCCTTTGAGAGACCCCATAGTTTTTTCATTCCACTTAAAGCCCTGGTTGTAGTATTTCACCCTGAGTAATAAATCACGGTGAAAAATGAATCCATATATTTTCATTCTAAGTGTCGCGCAGCCTGGTATTATCATTTCTGCAAATTGTGAACATAATAAATCTTGTCTGTTAGACACCGCAGGCTTTATAATGTTGCAAGGGCAGGGCTGCAGATCGCGTTGCCCAGCCACCAATCCGTACTCCAGGTATGCAGTCAGTGCTCTCCTCAGATGGGCACAAGGCTTTGCTGAAACCCTGCCTCTCCCCTCCTTGATCCCACTGCCCCCAGTCCCTCTATCCTCCCTCCACCTCCCTTCCCCCACCAACACCTCCGAAACTTTTCACTTGTTTAGAGCAGGAAGAAAATATTCACATTTTTTTTCTCTGAAATCGCAGAGAAAACATGATAAAGGACCTTGTACATCCTGGCCCATGGGGTTTTCCCCATTTAAGGGAGAAAAGTCATCATACCTGGTATTTGATAGGGGATGCAGGCCGGAATCCTCAATTCTGGGCCCCCAGGTATTCACGTGCCAAATTTTGCTGCAACTGTAATGAACACTTAAGTGTGCAAAAAACTATTCTGGTAGCAGGATTGATGAACATGTACATACACAGATATAGCATAGTACTTCTGGAAAACCCACCAGTTTCAATCAATCAATCAATCAATCAGGGTTTTTTAGAGCACGCTACTCACCTGTGAGGGTCTCAAGGCGCCTGGGGGGGCAGGTGCAGCTCCGGATCAGTTGAAGAGCCAAGTCTTGAGGTTCTTCCTGAAGGTGTGCAGAGTGGGGGAGCGTCTGATCTTGACTGGGAGCTCGATCCAGTTCTTTGCTGCGATGTAGGAAAAGGCTCTTCCACCTGCTCTGGTCAGCGGATGCACTGGGTCAGTATTTGGGTACGTGGAAGGGGACTCTTTTGGTGCGGTATTCGGGTCCGATGTTGTGGAGGGATTTGTAGGCGTGGGTGAGTAGCTTGTAGGTTATTCTCTTCTCAATGGGGGGCTAGTGGAGGTCTCATAGGTGCTGGGTCATGTGCTCATGTGGTGGGGTTCCAAGGATGAGTATGGCTGCGGTGTTCTGGATGGTTTGGAGCTTGTGTAGTAGGGTTTTGTTGATTCCGGCATAGAGGGCGTTACCGTATTCCAGTCTACTGGTTATGAGTGCATGGGTGACGGTCTTTCTGCATTCGGGGGGGTCCACTTGAAGGTCTTGCGGAGGATGCAGAGGGAGTTGAAGCAGGTGGAGGCGACGGCGTTGATCCGGCGGGTCATTGTGAGTAAGGAGTCTAAAATTATGTAGAGGTGTCAGGCGTGGTCTGATGGAGTGGGTGGGTTTCCGAGAGCGGAGGACCACCAGGTGTTGTCCCAGTCGGTGGAGGAGGGTCCAAGGACGAGGAAGTCTGTCTTCTCCGAGTAGAGCTTAAGGCAGCTGATGTTCATCCAGGCTGCGATGTCTTTCATTCCTTCCTGGAAGCTGAGTCTGGTGATTTTAGGGTTCTTCGTGAGGGAGAGGATGAGCTGGGTGTCGTTGGCGTAGGATACTGTGCTGAGCCCATGCTGTCTAACGATGGTGGCGAGGGGGGCCATGTAGATGTTGAAGAGCATGGGGCTGAGCGAGGATCCTTGGGTTACTCCGCAGTTGGTCTCTGTGGGTTCGGAGAGGAAGGGTGGGAGTCTGATCCTTTGGGTTCTGAGAAAGGAGCGGATCCAGTTGAGGGCGGTTCTCGGTATGCCGGCGTCGTGGAGTCAGGTGGTGAGAGTGCAGTGGGAGACTGTATCAAAGGCTGCTGAGAGGTCTAGTAGGATGAGGGCCGCTGTGTGGCCCTGGTCGGGTAGCATGCGGATGTCATCAGTGGCGACGAGGAGGGCAGTCTTGGTGCTGTGGTGGCTGCGGAATTTGGACTGGGAAGAGTCGAGGATGGCGTTCTCTTCGATGAAGGTGGTCAGCTGGGTGTTGACGAATCTCTCGGTGACTTTGGCTGCGATGGGGAGGAAAGAGATGGGCCGGTAGTTTTTCAGGTCCGTCGGGTCAGCCGAGGATTTCTTGAGGAGGGGATGGACCTCAGCCTGCTTCCAGTCGTCGTGGAAGAGGCTGGATTTGATGGAGGTGTTAATGGGCCGGCATTGTTCGGGTGCTATGGTGGCGGCAGCTCTGTGGTAGATGTGCAGCGGGTAGGGGTCTGTGGGGGCTCCTGAGTGGGTGTTCTTCATGGTCATGGGTGTGTCTTCGGTGGTATCCGGTTTCCAGGTGGTGATGGTGGGCAGTTTTCGGTGGTGAAGAGGAGGGTGGTATCTGGAGTCTGTTTGCTGAAGTTGTCGTAGAGGGTCTTGATTTTCAGGTGGAAGTAGGAGCTGAGCTTGTTGCAGAGATCCTGGGATGGTGTGACGTCCATGGCTTCGCTGGGGGATTTGGTTTACTGCTGTATGATGTTAAAGAGTTATTTTGCGTTACTGGCGTTGGTGTGCATTTTGTTCTGGATAAAGGTCCTCTTGGTGGCTCTTATGCGCTGGTGGTATTCAGTCATTGCGTTCCTGTAGGTGTTCTGGTCTTCGGTGGTTTTCTTGTTCCTCCAGAGTTTCTCGAGGCATCTGAAGGAGCACCTAGCATCTTGGAGGTCGATGGTGAACCTGGCAGCCTTCAGGGGGCATTGTCTGACGGCGTGGCAGAGGGTTGCAAGCTTGTCTGCGCAGCTGGTGATCCAGCTGTGTAGTTCTATGGTTGCAGAGTTGGCGCCTGTCGTGGCGGAGGGGGGGTCATGGAAGAGGGTGGTGCTGATGTGTTCCCCTGTGACCTTGCTCCAGTTCCTTCATTGTACAAATTCTCGCAATTAACTGTATAGAGGGTGTTACAAAATATTGGCCGTGCAAAGTTCATGGAATCAGCAAACTTGGAAGTGAAATGCAATGAAAAAACACTTCAAGAAACAAGAGTAAATGTAGTTCTAAAGGCATCAAGTGAAATGATCATCGCCATGTTTTATAGGAGTGCAGGGGAAAAGATTTAGCCAGGTTGATAAATATATTCCTTGTGACAAAAATAAATCAAGTTTGTTAATTTACATTGCATTAGGCAGTCGCTTGAAGATTTCCCCGTCATCCCTCCAAGGATATCCTGCAGAAGTATGCATGGAGCAACGAAAGCACGTAGATTTCCATGCATATTTTAGGGGTTTTATGTGGACAGTGGATTCCTAAAAAGTCCGAATGATACGAACACTTATAAATGAGATCTATTTTTGGGTATGAGTGGCTTGGCCATATGCACAGTGGAATTTGTGAATCTCCACCCACAGTCTCAATGGCCCGCAACAGTACAGATTGACTAATGTCAGGAATTCAACAAACCTTTCCATGAGTACTTTGGGAGACCTCCTAATTTTGTCTTTGCTGAGTCAATTCCACAGGTGTGCCAGATACATGCTTTGTCATATGTGCTGTTGCACGTTTTTCATTTACCTTTTTACCACATGGATAATAGTTTTTCTTATGTATAACTTCGCTCCACCAATACTTTATACCAATTCCTTGGCATTGTCACTCGATTCCCACTGATTTACACTGAGCTATGAATGTAAATTTTCACCCTTTTCAGATGAGAATGGGCCGAAAATATCTTAGAAATATCCACAATCTCATAAATGTGTGGGTGTTGCTAAACCTTCAGGGCACACCCGCTCTGAAAGGGACATTAGCATCAACTGACAATCCACTTAGTCGAGCCTCCCCCTGTGGCCTTGTTTGTCCTTGGCAATGCAAAGGTGACCAGGTTCACTTTTCACATAAAGACGGTCATTACTCAGGTACTCACAGTAACCTAGTACTTCAAAACGCTGTTAAATAATCTGCGTACCAAAGAGTTTCCTCAAATGGTGCGACAGATGGCTTCACTTGTGGTTGGCTTCATTATAGTTGGAGTAAGTGTGTTTAAACGAAACGGAAACAAAGTTGCATCGTAACTCGAAACACATGATAACAGAACTAGATTGAGTGATACGAAATGATTCAGCTATAGAAAAAAAATCACAAAAGAAGCCGCTTCACAGGCCCCACACACTTGCTTTTTTTCTCCCTAGCGCGCATGCGCGACGCTTTCGGAATCAACAGTACTCTGCACGTGTCACCTCAGGATATGAACGGAAAGGCTGCCTGCTGACATTTTATAGAGCTGCGCCTTATCAGACAGTTTTCAGCCCGTCACATGATGCTGACTAACAGACAAAACAACATCGGGAATACTTTCCTGAGGACATAACTCGGGAAGGAAGGTCGATTCTTTGGTGGAAACTGCTTCTGAGCAAGCAAAGAAAAGCACAAAAGGAAACGCATGTAGGATGGATGAGTTAAATTCACAACACGGGTGTGTAACTCTTTCATCAAAACCTGGGTGACAGGAGCCCAGTCCAACAATTATTTGAATAAGTCGTCTTTGGATAACTTTGCGTTAATAAGGACATAACTTAAAGATAAACATGCTCTGTTTATGGAGGTGTTCTTTTAAATTATTTTTAACCTGAAGATGGAATAATGGAGGCTGCCCTCCATAGCAGTTTCTCTCCCACTTCTTTCTCCACTTTTCTTCCTGTCGTTAGCAAGAGATTTTAGTAAAATAATATGAATAATACACTTACTGAGAGGGGCTTTCAGCCATCTCTCTTCACTCGTTGGTCTGCTGTTGTGTCATTCAATGTTGCTTCCACCCACTACAGCATAGAGCATGAGGCGGTGGCTAAGCCTCTGGTTAAGGTCACTTTGAGAGACTGTTTTTTCCTCTTGCACAAGGTGCACATCCACACGCAAGGAATTCTCTTTAGAGCCAGTGATGCCTGATGTGATATTAGGATGCCTTTGAAGTGAGCACAGGGCACATTCCAACTTCATCAGTTCCTGTCTCCTTCCAATGCTGTTGTAAATTCCTTTTGAAGTGGGTTGTTGCAATTTCACAGCATACCAGGGTGTGTTCCTCTTCTTGGTTTCACCAATGGTTCCTTAATAAACTTTGTCCAGGAAGAAAGCAAAACTTGATGGTGTTTAATTTACAGCACACTGGGGAGGGGGGGTGTAATATGGATTTTAGTATCCAATATTTTATACTGTGAACCATTATTCCTTCCTTCTTTCCATCTTTCTTTCCTTTTTTTCCCTTTTTCCTTCTTTCCTTCATTTTACCTTCTTTTGTCCTTTCTTTCTTTTTTGCCTTATTTCCTTTTTTCTTTCTTCTTGCCTTTCCCTTTTTCCTTACTTTTTTGTCTTTTTCCCATTTTCTTTCCTTTTTAGCTTTTGCCTGCACAGCACTTGCACTGTGCTTGTGAAATATTTTGTATTAAATATATCTTAAAAGCGTCTTACATCCCGCCCCTTGCTTTCATTGCTTTTCATTGGTTCCTGTGCTTGCCACTTATGTTTCCTCCATTTCTATTGGCACACTTTTTCCTGTTTCCTCATGGTGTTCCTTTCATGTGTTTCTCTTAATAGTTTCCAATTGCCGAAGTACTGTTTCCAGGCACTTTTGCAGCAATTCTTTTTTATGTTTTTTTGTTTACCTATTCTCCCCTGCACATCGCATTTACATAATAATTTTCTCCCTGGCTGCATGCATTTCAACTCTGTTTTACTTTTCTTTCATTTATTATTCCACGAGGCTGGGAACACTTCTTGCTACCAGGCTCGCTTTCTGCCCTGCGCAAATCCCTCCTCCCCCGACCTCTTCCACAGGCGCAGCAGTTGGATCTCTCCTCCCACAGATTCTTATCGACCTGAGCCCAGAGCACAGCAAAGAGACATGCTGAGTCCCGTAAGTTTTCCATGTTTAGTTCCACCTCTCAAGCACTGCATACTCAGAGTTGGCATCCATAAAAGGAGGCGATTAGAAAACACATTGTTCCCCCTCCCCATCAAACCTCCACTGTGCCCCACAGCTTGTTTAAATCATTGAAGGTCGCCTTTGTTAATGGGTAGACTGAGGGAGTATGGTGGCTCAACCAGCGTGATTGCTAGGGAGGGGGTTGGAGGTTGACTTGTTATGTTCTTCGGGAATATCAGAGCAAGGTCTGAATCACTTCTTGTCTGGGGTCCATCTGCGCCAGTTAATCAGACATACTTCCTCACCTGAAAACCAAATAGTAATACAGGTTTAACCTAGGCTTTCTGAAATATTAACATTAAATGTACAAACATAGGAGGAGGAGGTACGTGCCGATCTAAAATGGCCGCCTAGGCTCTCGGCTCCACCGAGTTCGTCCGCCGGCCCGAATATCCTGGCAACAATCCTGCCCCCTCAAGCCCTTCATCTAACGGCAGAGGTCACGAGGTGCAGCAGCGGCCGACTCTGGGGTCCGGAGGCCGCCGGGGACGGAAGCTGTGCCTGCCTGCATTTCCCAGCCTGGTGAGCGGTGGAGCCGGGGACCCGGGTGCCTACATCTCCCGCGCCGCGCCGCAGTTCAACAACATCGGCGGCCCCGGCCGGTAGTCCCCGGTGGGGTCTGCCGTGGGTGAAACTTTATGGAAACGGTGGAGGCGCGGTGATATAGTGCTATTGCTGGGCCCCCCTGGCCCCCCTGCTCCTTCATTCCTGATCAGTGGCCGCCCGAGGCGCCGGAGGGCACATAAGTCTGCAGACTGCCTGGAACTGGCGGAGGTGGCCGGAAATATTGACTGCATTTGGCCTGGGGGTGAGTGTTGGTGGGGGCTTCGTCGCTGTTGCCCCCCTCCCTCCCCCCTTTTTTCTCTGAGTTCTCTTTCTGGGAGTGGTGTTCCTGGATTTGGGGAGTCGGCGGGGTTGTGGAGCAGGCCCTGTCATCGATAAACAGAAGGCCCCCGTCTCGAGTGGTAATTGATTTTGTTTACTGGCTGTCTGGATGACCGTACTGTCCACCGGGAGTGTTGAATACGGCGCAGTGTGTCTTCTGGTTCTCCCCTGCTGGTTTGCTTTGTATATTGATGCTGGTGGAGCGGGGAGTGTGAGACGAGTAGCTGCCTGCCTGGGCGATTGGGCACTGGTGTGATAGACCCGTCCCTTGCTTCTCCGGACGGAAACCGGACCTGAGACCTATCGTAAATAACTCGAGCCTGATCACTGGGGGCAACTATAAGGATTGTGGTGTGTTCCAAGATGGCAAGAATGTGTAATCTGGGTACTTCGCGAGATGGCGTCCAAGCAGGACAGCGAGCGACATTCTTCCAGGGCGCAGAGGACCCCGAAGCCAGTGCAGACCAACAAGCTGGACCGATATACCCAGCCTAAAGGATCGCCAGGTGGAGCGGCAGCCACGGCTGTGGACTCTGGAGTGCTCCCAGATCGGGGGGCGAAATCACGCTGCATGATGTAATGGGAGCTATAGATGGCGTCAAAACGTCCCTGGGACAATAAATGGTGACTCTGGATACTAAATTAGATACAGTGTCTATCAAAGTCAACCTCATACGAGCGGACCTTACTAAAGTAAATGAGAAGGTCAAGTCGCTGGATATCAAGACATACAGCCTGATGGATGATGTGGCTCAGCTTCAACAAGATGTGCGCGTGCTCAAGGCCTCACATGAGTTGGCGGAACGTAAGCTGGATGTCTATGAAAGTAGGGCCCGGCGAAACAACGTTCGTATTCTGGGGGTGCCAGAGAGATTGGTGGGTCCTGCCCCTGATTTATTTGTGGAATAACTTATCCTCAAACAACTCCAGCCTAAAGGCCTTAGTAAACTTTACTTTTCACCGTTGAGTGGCCTCATAGAGTTCCCGGGGGGAAGCCGAGGTCCGGAGCTCTGCCTAGTCCTATGATCGCCAGAGTCTTACATTTTAGGGACAGAGACATCATCCTCCAAACCGCAAGAGCAGGGGGTCCTATTCAGTTTGAGAACGTCACCCTTTCCTTTTTCCCGGACTTCACGCAGGCAGTGCAGAAGCAGCGACGGAACTTTCTGGCAGTAAAGAAGAAATTGAGAGACCGAGGTTTGAAGTATGCCATGATGTTTCCTGCACGACTGAGGGTGGAGGTGCGTGGAAAGGTCTGGTTCTTTGACAATCCAGAAGTTGTGACTGATTGGCTTGACACTCTCCCTCGCGACGGAGCGGAGTCACCGGACCGGTCTCAGGAAGAGGCGGCATCGGAACGTGAATGACACTGTCTTTGATTGTGTGGGGTGGTCTGATATTTGTAGGGGCTGGGAACATGGTATTGTGTGCTATTGCGTGACCTTCTAGTAATTTCGTGATGAAGAAGTGGGGGCTCGGGGAGGGAAAATGAAGGGATCCGGGTTTGGGGCAGGAGGGTGGTGGAGCGGAATCCTCCTTAAGGTTTTCTTTCTTTGAAATGTTAGGGGCGACAGGCACTCTGCAGTTGTTAGTGGGCAGCTTTGAGCCCAGCGGGCAGGGCAGCAGGGAGGGGGGTTTTGGGGGGGATTGTTTGTTCTTTATTGTCATAGGTTAGTTGGTTTCATCAGCACGGTACATCGGTTTCATAGACGACATATAGGGTTGGGTTTGCAGTTCCGGGCATATGATGGGGGGTGGTGAACTAAAGATTTTGAGTTAGAACGTTAACGGGTTGGGGGATAAAATCAAAAGGAGTGTAGTTCTTCAGTTTCTCAAAAGGCAAGCTCCAGACGTGGTCTTGCTACAAGATACTCATCTAATTGGCAACACATGCAATGCTTTACATAGAATGGGATACAAATTAATTGTGCACTCAGGGTTTACCTCGGGGTCCGGGGGGGTTGGGGTGCTGGTTCGTAAGACATTTCCCTTTACAGTCACCTCTAGTTGGGAAAACGGGAGGGGGAGATATTCTGGAGTGACGAGCACGTGGCAGGGTCGCCACATAACCTTTCTTTCCATTTACATCCCTCCCGGGCTACAGGGCACGACTTTTGCAGATTCGGGAACGGTCCTCCTATCGCTCCCTGAGGGTCTTTTATTCTTGGGAGGGGACTTCAATGCAGTTGTCTCCGGGACAATGGACAGACATCCTCCAAGAGAAATGGGGAGGGTGACGCAATGGCTTTCCGACTTTATAGAAGGAATGGGCCTGGTTGACTGCTGGAGACTACTCCACCCTGGCCGTAAGCAATTCACTTTCCATTCCGGTGCACACAACAGCCTATCACGACTAGACTATTGTCTGGTCCTGGCAGCTCATGCTTCATATGTGGCAAGGGTCACTCATCTAGCTGGAGGCATCTCGGATCACTCTCCACTATTGATACATATACTTGTACATCGAGATTCGGCAGGGAGAGTAGCCCCGATAAACCCATGGTATTTGCGCAACCCCAAATTCCTAAAGACCTCATTGCCAGGTTAGAAGAATATTTTGTAACTAATGTAGAGTCTGTTTCTTCTTCGGGGTCCCTATGGGAGGCTTTCAAAACCGTCATCAGAGGATACGCCCTGTCACTGATAGCGGGCTCTAAGTGGGAGAGACATAGGGAGGTGACAGAGTTAGAAACTGAAATCGAGTGATTGGAGAGAGAACTGGAGCAGGAGGTGACGCACTGCAAACTTCACTAGTTGCTTCTGCAGCAACATGACTATAAATAATAATAATCCACATTTGTAAAGCACAAACAATCACCCGTAAGGGTCTCTAGGCGCTGGAGGCCGTCGGGAAGATTAAGCAAGATATTACCCAGAGTCACATGGTGCTGGGCTAATCTGCCGCCGACACCGGGGATCGAACCGTGATCCCCAGATTCCGGAGTCAGTCTCCCTGGCCGCGGCGCCACAAGCGATGGTTACGGAGAGGGCCAAAGCTCTTGGCTGGGAACAGCAGGGTAGGCTTTATGATTTGTGTGATAAGGCAGGAAAGCTTATCGCATGGTTGGATAAAAAGGAGTGAGCAGTTCGGGCTGGACTGTTCCCATGAGGCACAGGGTCAGACTGATTTGCATATAGCCATGTGTGAACTGGGGTGGCCGAGTGAGCTAAAGAATGGTGATGGATTAAACCCAGATCAGTTGACTGGGGGTGAGTGTTTCATTTGCTCAGGCGCTCAGTCCATCATCCCCTTTTGCTTCGCTCTGTTCGCCCTAAGTGTGGCAGGGAATGCTCAGACGTGAGTCCCTTGCTCACTTGGCCACTGGATTCAAGATAGCCTGGCTGATGAGGATTATGAATCCGAAACCGGTCCCAGGATGCTTGTTTCTGGTCCAGGGAAGACATGGCTTGGCAGTTCGGGCTGGACTGTTCCCATGAGGCACAGGGTCAGACTGATTTGCATATAGCCAAGTCTGAACTGGGGTGGCCGAATGAGCTAAAGAATGGTGATGGATTAAACCCAGATCAGTTGACTGGGGGTGAGTGTTTGATTTGCTCAAGCGCTCCGTCCATCATCCCCTTTTGTATCGCTTTGTTCGCCCTAAGTGTGGCAGGGTATGCTCAGACGTGAGTCCCTTGCTCACTTGGCCACTGGATTCAAGATAGCCTGGCTGATGAGGATTATGAATCCGAAACCGGTCCCAGGATGCTTGTTTCTGGTCCAGGGAAGACATGGCTTGGCAGTTCGGGCTGGACTGTTCCCATGAGGCACAGGGTCAGACTGATTTGCATATAGCCAAGTCTGAACTGGGGTGGCCGAGTGAGCTAAAGAATGGTGATGGATTAAACCCAGATCAGTTGACTGGGGGTGAGTGTTTGATTTGCTCAAGCGCTCCGTCCATCATCCCCTTTTGTATCGCTTTGTTCGCCCTAAGTGTGGCAGGGTATGCTCAGACGTGAGTCCCTTGCTCACTTGGCCACTGGATTCAAGATAGCCTGGCTGATGAGGATTATGAATCCGAAACCGGTCCCAGGATGCTTGTTTCCGGTCCAGGGAAGACATGGCTTGGCAGTTCGGGCTGGACTGTTCCCATGAGGCACAGGGTCAGACTGATTTGCATATAGCCATGTCTGAACTGGGGTGGCCGAGTGAGCTAAAGAATGGTGATGGATTAAACCCAGATCAGTTGACTGGGGGTGAGTGTTTGATTTGCTCAAGCGCTCCGTCCATCATCCCCTTCTGTATCGCTTTGTTCGCCCTAAGTGTGGCAGGGTATGCTCAGACGTGAGTCCCTTGCTCACTTGGCCACTGGATCCAAGATAGCCTGGCTGATGAGGATTATGAATCTGAAACCGGTCCCAGGATGCTTGTTTCCGGTCCAGGGAAGGCATGGCTTGGCAGTTCGGGCTGGACTGTTCCCATGAGGCACAGGGTCAGACTCATTTGCATATAGCCATGTCTGAACTGGGGTGGCCGAGTGAGCTAAAGAATGGTGATGGATTAAACCCAGATCAGTTGACTGGAGGTGAGTGTTTGATTTTCTCAAGCGCTCCGTCCATCATCCCCTTTTGTATCGCTTTGGATAAAAAGGAGTGGGCATGCCGTCTGGTCCCTGAGCTGCTGACGGAAGAGGGAGAGTGACTCACTGACCCGCAGGATATTGTAGATACGTTTGCTGAACATTTTTGAACGGTTTACACTTCGGTTTCTACTCCTCCAGAGGCTGACTCGCGGCTCTTGCATCGCGACATACAGCTTCCGCGCCTTTCCCTTGATGATACAAAATGTATGGATAGTGAGATTACTGCTGATGAGTTCGCCCTAACAGTCCGCTCCTTAAATTCTGGCAAGGCATTAGGACCCAATGGACTCCCTATTGAGCTTTACAACCTTAGGCCAGATCGCATTGCCCCTTATTTGAAGGATATGTTTCTGGAGTCCAGAGATAGTGGGATCCTTCCCAGGGATCAGAGAGTCGCATCGATAGTCATCATATAGGATGGCAAGGTAAAAACAGACTGTGCTTCATATAGACTAATCTCTTTGCTCAATGCCGAGCCCAAAATGTTGGCCAAATTATTCGCAAACAGGTTGAGTAAAGTCATCACTGATCTTATTCACCCTGACCATTCGGGTTTTATGCCACACAGAAACACGGCTTTAAATCTACGCAGGGTACATGGTGTGTTGGCTAGGGCTCATACACTGCAGGAACCAGCGATACTTGCGTCACTTGACGCAACCATGGCATTTGACATGATCGAATGGTCGTACTTATGGGCGGTATTGGCCAAGTTTGGGTTTGGGCCCGGTTTTATCGGCTGGGTGCGTTTGCTGTATTCGGAGCAGCTTGCTCAAGTGGTGGTAAACAATAGAGTCTCATCTTCCTTTGTGTTGGAGCGGGGCACCAGACAGGGCTGCCCGCTATCCCCCTTCTTTTCTCTCTGGCTATAGAGCCCCTTGCTGCCTGGATACGTTGGGAGCCATCGATTTGGGGCCTGCAGTGGTCCCCTGACTGGGAGGACCGCATATCACTATATGCGGATGATATTTTGCTCTATATTGCCTCTCCTCGTAAAACTCTTATTGTAGTGTTTGATGTCCTGGCCTCCATTGGAAGGAATTCAGGGCTCTCGATTAATTGGAAGAAATCCGTTTTATTTGTATTGAAGGGTGACCCCCCGGGGCCACCTAGAGACTGTCCTATACAGTTTAGTACTGAGGGATTTAAATATCTCAGGATTTTTGTATCCCTGGAACCCTCGGTTTGGTATTCTCGAAACCTTCTTCCCCCTCTCCACTGACTTAGGAGTGATGTCTTGATTTGGAAAAAACGTCCTCTTTCATTATTAGGAAGAGCGGCCCCGTTTAAAATGATGGCTCTCCCTCGGTTTCTTTATGCTCTGCAGAATACCTTGGATATAGTTCCTCCTCATTATTTCCGTGAAATTGAGAGTCTGCAGCGGAGTCTGTTGTGGGAGGGCAGGCCTCGTATTGCGCTACACAAACTTACTTTCTCTTAGTATGACTGAGGCATTTCCCTCCCAGATGTCAAGAGATATTATTGGGCTGCCCATCTGGCGACAATTAATCATTGCACCCATGGAGGGGTTGAGGACCCTGGTTATGCCATGGATAAGTGGCTTCTCCCCGGCAACAATTACAACAGAGTACTGTATTCACGACCTAACAAGGTGCAATTGACGGGTCCCACTAAACATCCTGCTTATGTTTGGCACATGGCCACGGACTCACTGGGTTGGAAAAACAAATTGACGGTGGCTACCCCCTTATGAGACTCTGAACGGCTTGGCAAGCTCTGGAAGACGAAAGGCTTTGATAGATGGAACCTTATAAGTATTTCCACAGTCGGTGATATCCGAAGTAAGGGGAGGATTAAATCATTTGAAGAAATGCAGGGGGAATATAAACTCGCACAATCCGAGTTTTTTTTCGTTATGGGCAAATTCGTCATTCCCTTCTTTCATTGTTGCCAGATGGAATGGAACCTTCGGAAGCTTTTGGAGGACAGAGTATTAGAGGGGCACCTTCCTGATGGGATGATTTCTCTCATATATAAAAAACGGATCAACCACAGAACTGATCCCTTGGAGGCGTTGAAAATGAAGTTGACACAGGACGGTATAGAGCTGAATGAGGAAGACTGTCAGGCAGCTGTCTCCTCTTCCAGAGAGGTGGCGATACCAGCACGACTTTGTCTGGTCCAACTTAAGATTCTTCACAGGGTCTACATTACGGGACCAAGACTGGTACGCATTGGGCTGTCTGAGCTGGGACAGTGCAGGAGGCCATGCGGTCAGGTTGCCACCTTTATGCATATTATCTGGGAATGCGAGTATATCAATGATTACTGGCGCAATATACACCACACTATACACAGAGTAATAGGAATTTCCCTGTCTCCCGAGGCAAGGAGATGCTTACCTAATATATGGGAACCAATTGATTTAAATACTTCGCAGACGCAATGGATCACTCTAGCCTATATGATTGCCAAGCAGAATATTGCCCAGCTGTGGGGAGCGGAACAGTCCCCCTCCGTGGAAGGATAGGAATACGATCTAGGTTGGTGTATGTTCAGGGAGAAAACTGCGTACCTTGCGAGGGGACGCCCTCGGAAATAGTCTTTGATTTGAGGGCGTTGGAATAGTTACAGAGGAGAAATATGTACACCGCCTATTTATGTTACCCCGGATGATTCTCCCTCATCGTGAAGTTTTGATATGTTTTTTGCATTTTGTTAATACTGTATCCCCAAGGAGTATGCACGACTGCTATATTTAACCCTCTGTAATGTGATTTTTGCTGATGTTCGTATCAATAAAAAGAAATATAAAAAAATGTACAAACATATTTCATCACAACTAAGTTATTTACCAGCAAGCTTTATTTCCGCTTATTGCTGAAAAAAGGCTCTACTCCATCCTCTGCGTTTCTTTAAAATGCCTAATTTCTACATCTTAAAAGAATAGCTCACCGCCTCCACCTGGCCCTGGCTCACCGCTCTCACCTGACGCCCTACCTGGCCCTTCTCTTTCTTGACTTTGAGAAGGCGTTTGACACGGTGGGCTGGAACTACCTTCTGGATGTTCTCGAGGCGATGGGCTTAGGCCCAAGATTCCGCAGCTACGTTGGGGTCCTGTACGCCAACCCCCGTGCCCGAGTCCTGGTCCATAGGGCACTTTCGGATACATTCCCGATCCGCAGGGGCACGCGTCAGTCTCCCCACTCCTGTTCGCACTAGCGATGGAGCCCCTGGCGACGCTCATCCGACACGACCACCTGGTCCAGGGATGGACCTGGAATGCTAGCCAAGTCGATAAGATAGCCCTTTATGCGGATGACACGCTACTGCACCTGGCGGACCCGGCGTCCTCAGGGCCCCGATGTATGCGGATCCTCCGAGCTTTCGAGCAAATTTTCGGTCTCCGGCTCAACTCGGCAAAATCCACCTTAGTCCCATTGCATCCCTACCGGGAATGCTTCGACTGGCAATCCTCCATTCCTCTGAGGCGCCACTCGGTGAAATACCTGGGGATATGGGTGTCCCTATTGCCGGAGCTGGAGTGGGCCCTGAATGTCTCACCCCTGGTGACCCGGATGTGAGCCGACTTCAAGTAGTGGCAATCCCTTCCCCTCAACCCCCTGGGACGCAGTGCCCTCTTCAAGATGATGGTCCTCCCGCGTTTCCTCTACAGCCTTCAAAACACCTCCACTCCCCTTTCCCGGTCCTGGTTCCGGGAGCTGGACGGAGCCCTCAGCAGATTTCTCTGGAATGGGGGACGACCGCGCATCTCCCTCGCACATAGCCGCATCCCCCCCTTTGATGGCGGCATGGGCGTCACCCACTTATTCCTCTACTACCTTGCTACCAAGCTGATCGTTATTCACGATTGGTATGCGGGCGGCTGGTCCGACCGGGCGTATCGAGTGGAGTTGGGAATTATTGATTTCCCGCAGCTGCAGGCTTTCCTCTACGGCTGTACCGTCCCGCAGCACCTGGCCCCAATTACCAGAGAGGTCTTGATGGCCTGGCGTGCTGCCGTGAGACATGTAGGTTGGGATCGTAGGCTAACGCGACAGACGCCTCTTTGGCACGGAAACTGGCTCCGCGAAGTTGCTTCTCTTGCAGGGTTTCGTCGCTGGGACCTCATCGGTGTGTTGGTCCTGGAGGACGTATGGGTGGGAGACCACATGCGCGCCTTCGCTGACTTACAACGCAGACATGCTCTCTCCCACTCCCAGCACTATCGATACCTGCAATTGCGCCACGCCCTGTCTGCACACTTCCCCGTGCCGACTTCTCTGCCCGAGTTCAGTCCGCTGGAGGCTCAGGTGATGATGGGAGACCTGGGTCGGGGAGGGGTCTCACGTATATATCGAACCTTGGTCAACAATAGCCCTTCGTCCCTGGACCTCCTGCGCGCCCGCTGAGAGAACTGGTTGGGACCCTTGGAGGAGGCGGACTGGAGGGATGCCCTAATGGCCCCACGTACTCACACCACATCTTCCAAACACCGGCTGGTACAAACATATTACCTACACATCTCCTATTTCACCCCTGAGAGGCTGTTCCGCGCCCGTCTACGTCCCGCCCCGGACTGCCTGAGATGCGGTCACTGTCCCGCTGATTTTTATCATATGGTGTGGACCTGCGGGGGCCTCGACAAATTTTGGAAGGGAGTTGAGAGGGAACTTACACTGGCCCTGGGGTGGGAGATCCCCCATGATCCGAAGAGGCTCCTGTTGGGAGTTTTCTCGGGTCTGGATGGCAACCATTCGGACAAGCGCCTGCTGGGCACCGCGGTTGCGGTGGCGAAACGGGATATAGCCCGTAACTGGCTCAGAGGGACCGCGCCTGGGGTGGGGGGGTGGAGGAGGGGGGTGGACTGGTGTGGGGCCCAGCAGGAGGCCCTCTTTGAGTCCCAGGGCACCCCTGAGAAATTCTCTAAGATATGGGGGAAATGGTTCAATCTACTGCCACCATGAGTTCAGAGACCTACCCCGTCCTCTTCACCACTAAGCTGGGCACATGGTCGGGTGGGGTGACCTTACCACCATCTCTATGCATTGCTGTCAATGTTCCATTTGATCTATACGTGATTTTGCTGCGACCAATGAACTGCCTTTATTGTCATATGTTCTGTTTTTCAAATGCTAATAAAGTTGATTATCAAAAAAAAAAAAAGAATAGCTCATTTAAAAAGCTTCCTCAAAACTTTGCACGGTCTCTTTTGTACAATAAATACCAGAGCAGAACTCAAGGTATGGAAATGTGTGATCTCCCAGATGAACTGAGGACAGGCTTCCTGTCAAGCACGTGACATAAATTAGAATAGCTCTTATTTTGCATTGATAATGGATTCAAAAGTACACGCATTGCAGCTCTGCCCACTCCCCATGGACAAGAACAGCAGCACGTGCAGTCTGGAGCAGAACCCATTTGTTTCATTTAATTGTTCATTCAAGTGATTGCTTGAGCTGATTTATCAATCTAATCTTAAAATACAGGACTGCTCCAGAGTCAACTTCAATTTCCCCATAATGAGTCAAGAAAATATTATTCTAGAATTCGTGCCTCCATGTGCAGATTTCTCCAACATCTCCTGTTAAACGGTAATGCCAATTTTAGTCAAGAATGATATAAAAGGGGCCAGGTCAGCCTGATGTCTGGCAGGATACCCAGTGGCTGTACTTTTTCACCTTTTCTTTTTTTTTTTTTTTTATTTAAAAACTTTTATTGGCATATAAAAAAAAGACCATACAAAAATATATATATATAGGTACATTAGCAGTAGCTTTCGTCAGTGTCGGCTTGCGTCTAGGAAACGGAAGTTAATATTCACATAATACAACGAAAATAAACGAAGGACTATACATATAAGTTCATCAACGCCATATTGGAATGTGCAAATAAACGTAAAGGCAATTCATTTGTTCTGAATCATTATATACAGTTCATTACTGAGCCAATTCATCATTTAAATACTCGATGCGTGAATTAAATAATTATCATAGTTATATTTACAGTTTTCACATTATTCATCATGTGATGCTGTCAGTCGTGACTCAGTGTTATTCAGCCCTGGATGGGCAGACACACATGTATCTCATTCCCTTATCTAATCTCTATCTCCCTTTCTAAGGTTGTGTTAAACTGTTCCTTTCCTTATTGTAGTCCTTCAATTTCTTGCCATGAAACCTAATCATGCTTTTTAAATGATTTCTTATAATAGGTGAGTTATCAGTTCCTCTCCAGCATTTAGCCCATTAGGAAACTTGGTCTGGAGTTCGATAATATATCTCGACTCCAGACAGCGTAACCTCTTCTCTCTATCTCCGCCCCTGATGTCATTGGGAATGCAGTCTAGACAGAATAATTGGAGAAGTGTTCTGTTGCAGTTGTGGTAGCTGGCAAAATGGCGTGCTACAGGGTAATTCTCGTCTCTGTTAGCAGACCCGTGCATTCTCCTGAGGCGGAAGCCGGGAGATTGCGCGCAATTGTATGTGAATTATGTATTTTGAGCACTGTTTTTAAAAATACTCATTTAAATTTTATTTTGACTGTTACTTTCGCATTGGGGCATTTTTAAACCTACCTTCACTCACGCGACTTAGGGGCAGAGTCAGGCCTCGATCTTAGGAGGCGAAGCTGAAGGAGCGCGGCCATCTTGGGGAGGTTTCTTTCCCAGGATAGGGTGCAGTCTAGTTGCTGAGGCGCAAGGCAATCGGCGCTGGTATTTAAACAGGGACTCCAAGTCATTCGCAAGACTCGTTCATTCTCCTGAGGCGGAAGCCGGGAGATTGCGCGCAATTGTATGTGAATTATGTATTTTGAGCACTGTTTTTAAAAATACTCATTTAAATTTTATTTTGACTGTTACTTTCGCATTGGGGCATTTTTAAACCTATCTTCACTCACGCGACTTAGCCGATTAGGGGCAGAGTCGGGCCTTGATCTTAGGAGGCGAAGCTGAAGGAGCGCGGCCATCTTGGGGAGGTTTCTTTCCCAGGATAGGGTGCAGTCTAGTTGCTGAGGCACAAGGTAATCGGCGCTAATATTTAACAGGGACTCCAAGTAATTCGCGAGACACATTCATTCTCCTGAGGCGGAAGCCGGGAGATTGCGCGCAATTGTATGTGAATTATGTATTTTGAGCACTGTTTTTAAAAATACTCATTTAAATTTTATTTTGACTGTTACTTTCGCATTGGGGAATTTTTAAACCCACTTTCACTCACGCAGTCGGGCCTCGATCTTAGGAGGCGAAGCTGAAGAAGCGCGGCCATCTTGGGGAGGTTTCTTTCCCAGGATAGGGTGCAGTCTAGTTGCTGAGGCGCAAGGCAATCGGCGCTAGTATTTAAACAGACGGTTATGCCTCCGCGCAGCGGACACGTTCAGCGGGCGCCCCAACAACGCACCAATGGAGCGCCTAAGGTAAGCCCGTCTGGGCCCGTCCGGGACAGATCGGGCCCAGGGGCCAGCCACCCTGCACCCATGGGGCAAGAAAAGCATGAGATTAGGTACAGTAGGGAGCAACTACTTAAACTAAGAGGAAGGGAGGACTCAAAATGTGTCCGATCAGACATTAACTTGAGGGACCTGAGGCCCTGTACTGGTTGCAAATATTTATTGGCACCAGAGGACCCCAGGGGCGAATTACTCAAAATGCGTCCGTTCTCATTGGCATTGCTCAATTGCCGGTCACTGCCTAAGCATGCAACCGAAATTTCCCTGCTTCTGGAGGAACGAGACCTGGATGTGCTCTTCCTGACGGAAACATGGACCAATGACAGTTCAGAGCCTGATATTGTTCGAGCTCTGCCCCCTAACTATGCAATACTGAGACAAGACCGGGTAGACGGTCGTGGGGGGGGCATCGCCATCCTGTATACAAATACCTTGGGTTGCAGAACGGAGAAGGTCGCCATCTCTGGTGCAGAGAGCATGATGTTTGCAATCACTCTGTCACCGACATGCACACTCTCAGGACTACTGCGGTACCGGCCCCCAGGGGCGTATGGCCAATTTTGCGACGATTTGCCCAATAGCGTAATAAATTGCTCCAGTAATGCCCCCAATTTCACTATTCTGGGGAACTTTAACATTCACTTAGATGAGCCAGACTCCCCGGCATGTAAAAATTTGAAGTCCGGTTTGGAGGTGCTCCATCTTAAGCAAATCGTCAAAAGGCCCACACATAAAGCAGGACACATGCTTGATCACTGCTACACCAACTTGGACACATTGAACTTTGTCAATTCTATGAGAGTTCCTTGGTCCGACCACACTCTCCTATTCTTTGCCCGGACAACCCAGGAACAGCTAGGACCTGCCAACATAACTAAGAAAGTTAGCCGCATTTGGTCCAAACTATCAACTGAAAAATGGATCTCTAACCTTAAGGAAACCATGCCCAAGGCTAGTACTGATCCGCTAGTAGCTAATGCCCGTTATAATCAATGGCTAGAATCATCACTGGACCTTACCCTCCCAAAAACTGAACTCTCCCATCGCAGTGGTGTGAACAAAAAATCTTGGTACACCCCTGAACTTAAAGCCCTTAAACTGATATGCAAGCAGAAGGAGAGGAAATGGGGGAAAGACTATACAGGTTCCAGCAAAGACAGCTATAGAATGGCACTGCACAACTATAAGCATGAAATTAAAGCTACCCAGTCCAACTATTTCCAGGATAAGATTATGTCAGCCTCTTGCGCTCCTAGGGAAATTTTTGAAATTTTTGAAATCCCTAGTCACTCCCCCCTGTGTTACCAGTGATCCTCTACTCGCTCATACTCGTTGTAGGGAACTAGCAAGTTTTTTTGCCTCGAAAGTGGCAGATATATATTCATCATTCCAGCAGACTGACACGGGGCCACTTCACCCTCAGCCGTGTGGTATGATCAGGCTTGTGGAATTCATTCTGCTCGATTGCCCGAGGGTTCAATCCCTCTTAGGTAACCTTAAATCAGGATCCCCGGTAGACGCGGCGCCTCCCACTATTCTGAATCTAGTCTCAGATACTGTGGCTCCAGTTATCCAGCTGGTGATTAATTCCTGATTGGCAGCTGGAGTAGTGCCACCCTCGTGGAAACAGGCGAGAGTAAGAGCACTATTAAAAAAAACTAATTTGAACCCAGAAGACTGGGCAAATTAACGCCCTATCTCCCTGCTACCCACCATTAGTAAACTTGCCGAAAAACATGTGAACTCCCTGCTAACTACCTTCCTTGAAAACAATAACTCCCTACACCCCACACAAACAGGGTTTAGGTGTAAACAGGGCACTGAAACCGCCCTCATCACAGTAGTCGAGGAAACCAGAAAAATCGTGGACATGGGAAGTTGTGCAGCCATACTGCTTCTAGATCTCAGCGCGGCCTTTGATACCGTCAACCATTCTATCTTGCTTCAAAGGCTGAGCAATATAGGATTCACTGGGACTGCATTAAGGTGGCTGCACTCCTTCCTTTCCGATAGGACTTTTACTGTGTTTGAGGATGATGTGGCTTCCCCCCAGATGCACCTCCAGTGTGGCGTCCCCCAAGGCTCATCCCTCAGACCCACCTTATTTAATATCTATATGAGGCCATTGGCTGAGGTGGTGCTTCGCTGGGGGGTGCAACTGGTGACTTACGCGGACGACACCCAATTGGTCATCACCCTCTCCGGGCAGGATTCAACCTACGACAACCTCTCCTCTTGTCTTAGCAAAATCCGTGAGTGGATGGACGAACCCTTCCGAAAACTTAATGGAGCAAAAAACAGAGGTCATTTTACTGGGATACAATGCACCCACCTCGGTGGAGGCATGGTGGCCGGGCAGCCTGGGCCAGGCCCCCCTTCCAAAGGGGCAAATTAAGAGTTTGGGAGTGTGGCTGGACCCAACTCTGAATTTCTTGGTGCAAGCCCGGAAGGTAGCAGCCACCTGCTATGCCTTGATCAGACTACTTAGGAAAATCCGTAGGCTCCTCCCGTTCGAGGCTAGGCGGATTCTAGTACAGGCCTTGATTCTGTCACGCCTTGACTATTCCAATGCGTTCTACCTAGGGGCCCCACAGGGGACATTCAAGATCCTATAGACAGTACAATATTGTGCGGCACGGATGTTACTGAACATCCCACGAAGGACCTCGGCCAAAACAGCGGTGCGCCAATTACACTGGTTGCCAGTACAACAGAGGATTGATTTCAAGGCTATGACCATTGTACATAAAGCTATGACTAAGGATGGTCCAGCCTTGATCCAACCTATGTTTTGTCCTTACCATACCTGCCGTACCCTAAGATCCAGTAATAGGAATCTACTGGCGACTCCTAGGATATAGAGAATCTGCAAGGGGGGCAGGCGTTTCTCACTACAGGCCGCAAATCTTTGGAACAAGCTTCCTGACATCATCCGACAGGAAGCGAATCATCTCAGGTTTAGGAAGTTGCTAAAAACCTTTTTGTTCTCTTAAACCATCGGAAATGAATGGGTCACTGAAGCGCTGGGATGCCTCCGGGTAGCCCTGCGCTATACAAATGTGTAGTCATTCATTCATTCATTCATTCATTCATAGCCCTTTGATGTTCAAGCACTCGCATTTTGACTGCATTGACTTACTGCCCACGTAGCGATAGCCACATGGGCATTCCAGACAGTACACTACATGTGTCGTGGTGCAAGTCATGAATTTTTAGATCTTTTTATGTGACTGGCACCCAGGGATCTGGTACGTCAGAATTCTCTTACTGGAACTACATGCTTTGCACTGCCCACATGGGAACAAACCATGAAGGTTCTGCAAGCCTGAGACTGTTGCAGGTTTAGAGAGGTGAATTTGTACCAAATGATCTTTTATGGATCTCGATTTCCTGAAAGATATTTTAGGATAGTCCGAAAGTTCTTTCCCCACCAGATTTTAATATTTTCCAGTTTTTTCTCAGTATAGTTCTTATTTTACTTGCTGCTGACGAATAACTAGTGATCAGTCTCAGATTCCCTGTATCTTCTCTTGCATTACATGTGTCTGTGTCTCTCAGTAGGGTATATCTTTCCTTTGTTTTGACTTTTTATCTAGCCAACTGCAGAGTTTTTTGCGAGTAGCCTCTCGATTTAAATCATTTTATACTGTCGCTAGCCGCATTCTCATAATCTGCTGTTTGTGAGCTGTTCCTTTTAATACGGAGTAATTCCCCATAGGGGATACTTCGTATAAGGGTTGCTGGATGGCTACTATGTCCATGTAAAACAGAGTTCCCTGCCGTGATCTTTCGGTACAAGGCTGTTTGGATAACACCAGAACTTACAAAAACCTTTAAGTCCAAAAAATTAACTTCATTAGTTCTCATCTCACTAGTGAATTTAAGATTCAGGTCGTTGTTATTGAGGGCGGAGATATATCGTACAGCTGATGTTTTTGACCCCCTCTAGATAATAAAGAGGACATCGATATATCTCCACCAACGAATTACTTTTTCCACCCACTCACTCTTGACATCGGGCCAGGTCACCTGCTTCTCCCACCAGCCCACGAACAATGTTCGCGTAACTGGGGGCGAAGCAGGTGCCCATACCTTGTATTTGCCGCTATCTCTGGCAATGGAAAATGAAAATGTTATTGTTCAGGCAAAATGAGATGAACTCTAACAACATCTCGCTGTGTTCCAAGTACCTAACCGGCCGGTGTCCCAAAAAGCTCTTTACTGCCTTCAGACCATCTTGATGTCTTATGCTTCAAAACGCATCGGGAATGGTAAATTTTACTTTGGACTGTGCAAGCTATGTTAATAAACTCGTGGTGAAAGCCACCCTGCAGCAGGCTTGTTCTCGCCTCAGGGCAACTTTTTGGATTTAAATGCGGCAGCCTGGCCGCAGAGAACTTGCCACTACTCGTGTTGTGGGGCCTGTCTACTGAAAGAATTTTCATGTTGGATTCAAGGCGCTGCAGGGCAGAAAGATGTAATTAGCAGCTAACTTGGCCTGGAGGCCCACTGGGGCATTGTATTTGAACTTTATGTGTCACAGATTAAAACGGAGCCCACAGAGGTAAAACAGTGCCCATTATCATAAACTACAAGCGCCAGCATGGAGCCCACCTGGGAACAATTTATCAGCGCACGCGTAGAAGTGCTTGGGGCAGTGATTCCATGTTTTCACTTGTGACTTTCCAAAGAAGAGGCTGTTATGCTTCGAAATGCATCAGGGATGGTGAATTTTACTCTGGACTGTGTAAGCTGTGTTAATAAACTTGTGGTGAAAGCCACCCTGCAGCAGACTTGTTCTCACCTCAGGGCAACTTTGTTTTTGGATATATATTTTATTTTTATTTATTTTATGGGATTTATTGAACGTGCAAATACCCGTAGGTGTCTCGGCGCTTAAGCATAGAGTGACTGTGTGGCAGGTGTATATTGATTGAAGAGCCAGGTTTTTAGCTGCTTACGGAAGGGTATTAAGGATGTACTGATTTTGATATGGTGCGGCAGGGTGTTCCAAAGTTTGGCGGTTATGATTATGAAAGATCTGTCACCCCAGGATACTTTCTTTGTTTTTGGAACCTCTAAGAGGCTTGCTGTGGAGGACCGTAGTGCTCGTGCCGGTCTGTAGGGACATAGAGATTGTTTCAGGAAAGCAGGTCCTGATGCATGAATAGTTTTAAAAGCTATACATAAGGCTTTGTATTTAGTTCTAAGTCTTACCGGTAGCCAATGGAGCTGTCTGATTGCTTTAGAGATTGGTTTGAACTTGGGTGTCCCTGTGATCATTCTGGCTGCCGCATTCTGCACCAGCTGCAGTTTATTCATTACTCTTTCTTGGGCATTAACAAGGAGTCTGTTACAATAGTCGATGCGTGCCATCACCAGAGTGCTGACTAGGGTTTTTATCATGCTAGTAGGAAGATAGGGGAAAGGTTTCCTGATCATTCTTATAGTGAAGAACGAGGAGGGGACCACCGCGTTAGCATGATGCATGAACGACAGTTTGCTGTCAATAATCACCCCTAAGGTTGTAACCTTGATGACTGGGGTGGGAGGATGTCCAAGATCTACTGGCCACCATGTGGGAGACCAGGCCGGAGAGAGATTGCCAAAAACCATTACCTCTGTTTTATCCGAGTTTAGTTTAAGGCAATTCTCGGTCATCCACTTACTTATTGCAAACATTGCAAGTTGGAAATTGCGGGACACTTTCTGTCCGTTGTTATTTACCACCAGGACAAGCTGAGTATTATCTGCGTATGATGTTAAAGCTAGATGATAAGCTTTAATGATCCTTGCCAAGTCAGACACATAGATGTTAAAAAGTGTCGGACTTAGCGAGGATCCCTGGGGAACACCACAAAGTAGAACAAATGGTGATGATGAAAAATTGCCAAACGATACGGACTGCTCCCGGTTAGTGGGGAAGGAGGAGAGAAGGGAAATAGCACTTTGTGATATTCCTGTTGCAATGACACGGTCAATCAAAGTACCATGATTGACTCTGGCGAGAGCCGCGGAGAGGTCAAGCAGTATGAGCACTGCAGCCCCCCCACCGTCTAAGATCATCCTGATATCATCGGAGGCTTTAATTAGGGCGGTTTCTGTGCCGTGTCCCCTCCTAAATCCAAATTAAGAGTCATCTAGATAGTGGTTATGATCAATATATTCTGAGATCTGTACATTCATGATCTTTTCCACAATTTTAGCTGAAAATGGGAGGCAGGCTATTGGCCTGTAGCTGGTGACATTGGTGGGGTCAAGAGTACTTTTTTGATTAGTGGTTTAAGAACAGTTTTTTTCCAAATTGAAAGGAAAACACCTGAATTAAACATGGCATTAAAAATTTCGGTGAGTTTGTGACCAATAATTTCAGGCGATAATTTGAATATGGATGGGGGGCCAGTATCAGTCGGGGAGCCTGAGTTGATGGTAGTAAGGAGGTGAGAAACCAATTCTGGGAATACCTGGCTGAAGTTCTGGAAAGTGGGGTTAGTTTTGGTATCAGCAGTAGAGCTTGCAGATTCATGAGTGTGTTTAGAGACTGGCGGTGATGAAATGAAGTCTGTAGGAGTGGGAGTATGTGTCTTAAAATTTGAGTAGATAGCACTGACTTTTTCTTGGGAGTAAGTTGCCAGGGAGTCACACATGATTTGAGTGGTATCTACAGAGACGGGTTTGTCTTGTCCTGATAGATGTGTGGCAACCTGATAGAGGCGTTTAACTGAGTCGTGTGCCGAATCAATTTGACTGCTGTAAAATTAGCTTTTTCTAGGACGACCACATTTTTGTATTTGGTTAGTTTTTGTTTATAGCATAATTTCTTAGCAGGATCATAGTGTTGTCTCCATTTACGTTCTTGCCGTCTGCAGTTTTGTTTTTCAAGCCTGAGGGTCTGGTTGAACCAGGGGGCAGAGCTTGAGATCCTGTTAGTGGATCTTTTCTTTGTGGGAACTGTTACATCAACTATATCCTGAAGCCAGTTAGTGTATTTAATGGCTGCCATCTCGGGATTAGAGATATCAATTATCTGTGAGTCATGTAATTTGGAGTTGAATTCGGCCACATCAATACTTTTCCATGCTTTGACATTTGTGGGGATAGGGGGTTAGTGAGTAGGGTGGAGCTAGTGGTGGTTTTAATATCAAAAAGGATCGCAGAATGATCCGTCCAAGTTAATGGGAGGGTATCTTCTAGGGAGAGTGAACTGTTTAGGGTGTGGCCCGCAGAGTGTATTGGGGATCGAACTAATTGTATAAGGCCTACCGCTTCGATTTCAGACAGAAGGGCCATAGTGTCGGGATTGTCAAGAGCCTCCAGGTGGAAATTAAAGTCTCCGAAAATGGTGAAATTGTTTTCCCCTGCTATAGGTTCTAGAAGGCAGCCCAAGGAGGACAGAAAAAAGGTTTGTGGACCTGGGGGGCGGTAGAGAAGAATGCCTCTGAATGAGTTGAGTGAGGGTTAGGAAGGTAAAATTGATTGCTTCACAAGAAGTGATGGATATGGATTCTGTCCGCAGTGTAAAATTGTTGCAATGAATAATGGCAATGCCTCCTCCTTTTTTAGAGGGTCTATCAAACCTAATCTTCGTGAAGCCCTCGGGAGATGCTGTGGTAAAGTCTGGTCCACATGAAGGATCCCCCCAAGTTTCCGTTAGAAAAAGGATATCTAAATTCCAACTTTCAATGATGTTAGCAATTTCATATTTATGTTTTGGTAGCGATATTCATTGATAACTTTATTTCGACCACAGTGGGCCATAAAAGTACATAATAAAATACAGAATGAACAATAAAATCCTTTTAGTAAATAAATTAAAACACATTTCATATATATACACATGATTTACATTAAAAATAATCATAGTTAAAAAGATAAGAATTAAACCAACTAAATAGTTATCAAGTGATTCAGAAGTATCTGTTAAAAGGCTTGAATCTAAAATTAATTCGTTATAAAATTTCTGCGCTTGATCCACATGCTATTTAAAAAACAGCAAAAACAACCGGTGGGTGGGTATCATATTTAAGTACTCTAAGCGCGTGTTCACATTCACGAAACCCCAAATTCCTGCAAATGGGTTTAATCCACCTCTTTCAAAACATCACATATGCTGGACAAAGAAAAATACATGGCTTTCGTTTTCTAGAGGATATTCACCCGCCGGGCACTCTGTACATTTGTTTACATCCCATTTACATGTCAGTGACCTTAGTAGCAAGCTATCCATAAATACAGCTTTCTTGCTTGAGCCGGACAGTTCTTGTCAAGGAATTCCTTCTTCTTGTATTCTGTTTTTACATTGAGGAATTCATTAGTCATTCTCCCTACTGCCGTGCTAGCATGCAGGGCCAGCAAGTTATTAGACCTAAACCTTCTTACCAGGTCAGTTCTGGCTATAGACAGAGAAACTGACTCGGGAGAATCCCATAGACCAGAAACACCAAGCCGTATGCACAGATCCTTGATATGCGATAGCCAAATAACTTTTTTTGACCTCAAAGCCACCCATACCTCCTTGAACTCTGCACGGTACGGGGCGAGTTCTTGGACAGACCAGAGCAATATTACATTGATGAGAGCTGAGCGAACGATTTTTGGTGATGTGTTTTTTCCATATGTGGTGAGGGTCCGAGAGTGGGGATGTTTCATTAAAAGGAGAGGGGAGGTAGGGTAGGTAAAGGAGGAGTATCTTAATGGGTTTAAATCAATAATCTTACATTTGTGAAGGGGTCTATTCATAGCTTTGAGTTGTTCCAGTTTATATGCTAGTGTGGAGGAGCAAGGGTCTTGTATGAAACCGGCAGGGGGGTGGCCCTTGGCCCGGTCCAGGCGCGGACGGGCGCAGACGGGCTTGCCTTTGGCACGCCTCCGGCGCCCCGCCGGCATGCCTGCTGCGCGCGGCCGCTGCACGTAATGGGTGAAATGGTGTTTAAGTACTGATGGAGCGGCAGACTAGCCTGCTAACCTTACTATGAGACCGGAAGTGTGTATGTATATATATATATATATATATATAGATATATATATAGATATATATATATATATATCTATATATATATCTATATCTATATATATATATATATATATATATCAAATGCTCCAAACACCAGCCGGTTGCACTCGTGAGCGGGTGCACGCCAAAACGGGGGTGTACCCGTTGTATTTATCACAGCTACAAACAATCCACGAATCCTTAATTCGTAAAGAAAGCAGCACTATATATATATATTTTATATATATCCATTTGCAACTGCTCAACACAATGAAGCGCCCCCTCGACATTGTAGCTTTCACCTTATTTAATCAGCAGGCAGCAGCGAAAACCAGCGTACAGTGTAAGCACAGTATCTTTCAGCCTTTCGCCGACGCATTTCTGGAACAGTTCATCCCTTCTTCAAAGGCAGGCTATGGGGGAAGTAACAGCTGCCTTGTGTTTCATGCTGTCTTTTGATGTTTATAGTCTGGTACATCTGTTTTCTTTGAAGTCATTTATGTAAGGGTTTTATTTATTGTACGAGAGTGCTGTTGTGAAATCGTCACTTACTGGACATCCTAAAAATCAATCCTGAATTGTTAGTGGATTTTTTCTCTGCTGATCAGGCTTAGCTCATGAGAAAAATATTCAGTTTTCTTATTGACAAGACTGGAGACAGACAACCTTATTGTGAGAGTGTAAAAACAAAAAGGTGCTAGAAGGAATGCTGAAATTATTCTCAGCCATTGGCAATCGCTCGAGCAGCATCCCAATCCATCCTTATTCCCCACTATGCTGCTTCAGATTGGACCCAGCCATACCAAGCAGTCTTGACCCTGCTCCAATGGGAATAGCCCAGTGCAAACTCCCAGATCAGGTCTTCCCTAAACTGGAACACAAGCATCCTAGGACTGGTTTTGCCATAGTTAAAGCTCTTCAGCCTGGTATAGCTTGGTTTCAGTGGCACAGTGGGCCCGGGACCCAAGTCTGGGTACACCCAGAGCACTTAGGGCATCAAATACAAATCCAACAACGTGATGGATGGAGTGCTTGAAGTAATCCTAGCCTCTGGCAATCACTCGGGCCGTATCCCAATCCATAGTTTTTTGTGTACCATGCCACCTCAGTTTGGACCCAGACATATGCAATGTGCTGCATAGCGCAGTATTGTTTTTGCACAAGAACGGACACCTTTCTGCACAAAAACAATCCTTAGAGTCATTTAACTTTTTCTATGTGCTGCATAATGCAGAACACAGAGAAAGAGGGAAGAATGAGAGGTTTTAGGCTTACGGCTAGAGCGGTCGCCCTCGAAGCTGGGGAGCCGGGTTCGACTCTTGGCAATGACGCTCAACATCCTGTGATTCTGGGCAAATCAATTAATCTGCCCGTGCCTAACAAAAATGAATGTGTCCTTCTGTAACTAAACTGGGTATCAGAGCGCTATGTAAAGCGATCTGATACCCGATGTCTTGGGTCTAGTTCGCGCTATATAAAACTCTGTAAAAAGTTAACAAAAAATTAGGAGAAATAAATATACTCCCCTCTTCACTCCATACGTAAGCACCACAGCTCTCAACACAGCCTATGTGCCTCACTTTCATTTTTTTAAAACATGTTGCACAGCAGCACTAGCTGCTATACAAAATGACTTAGAGTTTAAAAAATAATGCTATGACGTGGCCACCGTTGACCGCGTCATACGACTTTTTTTATCTTTAAACTATTCTGTGTAACATGTCTAACAAAACATTGACAAAACCTAATCTCCACGCTTTATATTTCCACCAGTTACTGCACAATATATTGCCTTTCTTACTAAACAAGTCATAACACTTTTATTACGTTTCAGTAACTTGTATAGCAAAACTGCTCACCAAGCTAAAATTTACATCTACAAAAACCGTATTATTAATCACATAGGGAGAAACCAATTTGTTAGAAATGGGGGTCTCTAGTTTGCTGGTTTGTGCCTCGTCAAAATGGAGACCCTTCATTCTGGTCAGGATGAGGGATTACACTTAAAAAATAACCCTTGTTCACCCCCTTGGTAGCTTGGCACAAGCAGTGAGGCTTATTTCAGAGGCAATGTGTAAATTATTTGCACATAACAAACAGTAATACAAGAAAAACACTACAAAAGGACACCACACCAGTTAAAAAAAAATACTCATTATTTATCTGTGTAAAACAAGACCAAAATGATACAAGTCCAACATACACTAATCAAGATATGAATTTTGCAAGAATAGAGTTAAAATACAGTTCCTTGAAGTCAATAGCTCTGTCTAGGGTTATCACAGCATCTTGAACAAACAAATCCAACAGTTAAGGTCAACCGCGAGGTCTTGGGCCAGCTACAGTGTTAGGAAGACTCACAAACAATACCTTGGAAATGTAGGGCATCGAGGACCTTACGATGAGATATGAAGATGCGGTGTTACAGGATTGGCTCCGGAGGTCGATGCAGGAGTCGTTGGGCCCTTGATGTCACAAGTGCTGAAGATCGAACTCAGTGAGGTTGAAGTCAAGCGCTCCAGCGGCGTTGGCGCTGTGGTGAAATGTTTAGGTGCAGCGTGTGGTGCTCTCAGGTCACGGTGCATGCAGCTACTCGATGATGGCATCCAGCAGCACCGGTAAGACTAGGGCAGTGGTGCAAAGAGATAGGTATTCACAGGTCACAGGGCAGGCAGCTGCATCATCACTGTAGAAGCACTGTCATGGGTAAACCCAAAACTGAGATGGGGCAATAGCGTGTGCGAGGCCCACAGGTTGCGGTGCAAGTTGTGGTGTTGGTTGACGATCTGGAATCGATGGCGCCGGTGTTGGTGGGCTAAGGCTACAGTGTTGGATGGGGCAGTGCATTGAGTAACATACGGGTGGTGCCCACAGGCCACAGTTCAGGCAGCGGCGTAGATGTACACATGGAGTGTCTTCATCAAGGAGACCAGGGCAGCAATGTGAAGTTAGGTGGTGCGAGGTGCTGTGCCCTCAGGTCACGGTGCAAGTAGCGGCTCAGAGGCGGCATCATGGGTCGTCGGTAAAACCAGGGTTGCTATGCGAAATGGGAAGATGCTCTCTGTGGTGCCCTCTAGTCATGGAGTCGGCAGCGGCTTCATTGATGGCATCATAGTGGGTTTTCGTCTGTTGCAGCACAAAACACACAGTTCCCGATGCTGGTAGCAGATGATCTTGAAGTCTTTGCTGGTCCTGAGACTTCTTGAACAGGAGATAAGCTCTACTTCAAGCCCTTGGTGAAATTCAGGAAATAAGTTGTAGAAAGTTCAGTCCTGTCCTTTCACTTCCCGAGACAGAAGCAGCAACCGCAGGCCAACCCAACAAAGCAACACACAGCAAAGGGGCTGTACTCCTCCTGGCAGCTTTTCCAGCTCTTCCTCTTGGCAGGCTCTTGGTCCAAAAGAGTTCTAAAATTTTGGAGTTTTAGGTCTAATGCTTAAACCCCTTTCTCTCTTTGTTAAGCAAGTCTCTCTGGTTTAACAAAACGAGTTCTACCCTCCTTGGTCCAGCCACACTACAGAGGCGGGAGACAGCATTGTGCAGAGCAGACACAGCCTATTCAGGTATCAGTGACAACTCCTCCCACCACTCTAGCACAGAATGGCCCATCACCATATGCTGGGCACACCTCAGCTCCCTCTGTGTGAGTGTCTGAAGTGAATGCACAACCCAGCACCCGTCAATCTAAAACCAGATGTTAATTCCACAGGCAGGCAGAGGCACAGGATGGTTAAGCAAGAAAATGCCCACTTTCTAAAAGTGGTACAAAAGGGGGTGGTGATGGACGGAGCATCAGAACCAATCAAACACTCACACCCAGTCAAAAGACCTGGGTTTGATCCATCACCATTCTTTAGCCCACTTTGCCACCCCAGTTCAGACATGGCTATATGCAAATCAGTCTGACCCTGTGCCTCATGGGAACAGTCCAGCCCGAACTGCCAAGCCATGCCTTCCCTGGACCGGAAACAAGCTTCCGAGGACCGGTTTCTGGCATTCCAGCCATCTTCAGCCCGGCTTGCTTGAATCCAGTGGCAAAGTGAGCAAGGGACTCACGTCTGAGCATACCCTGCCACACTTATGGCGGCCAAAGCGGCACAAAAGGGGGTGGTGATGGACGGAGCATCAGAACCAATCAAACACTCACACCCAGTCAAAAGCGGCATTTTCAAAAGACAATGTAAAAAACACCTTTACTAAAAGATACGTTTTTAAATTCTGATCTTAGGGAACCTAAACTCCATTTCTTTATCTTGTCCCAAATTAAAGTTACACTTGTAAAATGTTACATGGCATCTCCAATGATCACATTCTTTCCTTTTTACTTTCATTTTGCCTTTTCGATTTACTTTATTCTTTTTTACCTTCCTTCTTTCTTTTTTGCCGTCTTTCTTTTTTGTTTCCTTCTTTCTGTCTTCTTGCCTTCCTTCTTTATTTTTGTCTTCTTTCCTTTTTTCTTCCATTCTTGGCTTGCCTTCTTTCTTTCATTCTTTCCCTTTTTATTTTTCTTATTTTTTGCTTTTTTTTGCTTTCTTTGCTTTTTTCCTTCTTCCTCTCTTTTTTCCTTTTCTTTTCTTCCTCTTTTTGCCTTCTTTCTTCCTTTCTTTTCTCCCTCCTTCCTTTTTTTCTTCCTTTCTTCCATTCTTTCTTGACTTCTATGCGAGGCTAGCAGCCAATGCCAGACCAATGGCTTTTTTTAGGTCTGTGATAGCCAAGACCTTCTGATTTTAGTTAAAGTATGTACAACGAGGTTACTTATAGGGGCTTTCAGCCAGACTTCATCCTTCAGTCAGTGATTTTGTCAGTCACATTTTTCTTCCACCCACTCTAGCATGCATCAAGGCACAATTTTAGTTCATTTTAGCCATTGGCTGACTTCACTATGAGTCATGGCATGCTGCCCTTTCACAAGTGGTACAAAAGGGGGGCGGTGATAGACGGAGCATCTGAACCAATCAAACACTCACACCCAGTCAAAAGATCTAGGTTTGATCCATCACCGTTCTTTAGCCCACTCTGCCACCCCAGCTCAGACATGGCCATATGCAAATCAGTCTAACCCTGTGCCTCATGGGAACAGTCCAGCCCGAACTGCCAAGCCATGCCTTCCCTGGACCGGAAACAAGCTTCCGAGGACCGGTTTCTGGCATTCCAGCCGTCTTCAGCCCGGCTTGCTTGAATCCAGTGGCAAAGTGAGGAAGGGACTCACGTCTGAGCATACCCTGCCACACTTATGGCAGCCAAAGCGGTACAAAAGGGGGGTGGTAATGGACGGAGCATCTGAACCAATCAAACACTCACACCCAGTCAAAAGATCTAGGTTTTGTAGTTCTGAAAATTCTGGACTCGTGAATAAAACTTCGTCGTAGCATGACGATTTTTATATCAAAAGACCAAAAATGGCTAGTACAGTACACTATGTACAAGCATTTTCGTCATATTCGAGTGACGATTTCACCTCGAAATCATCATTTTCGTCTTGAACCCTTGGCTTCCATTTTGTGTACGGCAGCCATTTTGTGGGTTGCCCTGACATAGGCTTATAATACAGCTAAATTCGATATCAAAGGACACGTACACCTTGATTGACTTTTCTCTGACCTGGGCAAGCTGAAACCTTTGCCTCAGGACGAACCTGTTTGGTCAGTTCCTCTCCCAGTGGCCGAACAAGATAGCATCAAGGCACAACATGCCATAAACCCTTTTCATCGCACACACACCCCGCCAAATCTTGCTCACACCTGTCCCTGCTCTTTTCTCTCTCACTTGCTTTATGATGGGGAGGTGCCCGTTTTTATTGGGGGTCCACCGGTATCTGATGGAAATGCTGGGCCTTGCCGGGTAATTTGTTGTGGGCTGGACAAACTAAATGTGGGCTTGTCATCATGACTCTGCTTTTTCTTTGTAATGGGAACATGTGAATGGTATACTAAAATTCGAAGAATGTTTGCCTAAAGCACAATATTTTGTATAAAAAGAGAAGCCTGGCTTTGTAAGATTGAGCAGTCTCCTGAGAATATACATCCCGTGCTGTTGTACTTCTAGGACGCCTGTTACCTTGGTTGCAGCCAATAAAATCGATCCTTGACTTCACCTAGAAGACTCTGAGTTTCTGTGGTCTAAATCAGGAAAGTACTTGAGGTCTTTGGGTGTGTACCCTGACACCACTGGGTTACCGGTTCGGTACCGGTTCTGAAAAACCCAGTAACTCAGTTGGCGCCCAATGCGGGGCGATACCAGCGGTTCCGGTCCAGCCAGAGGTTCGTGAGGAGCTTCGTGTGAAAATTCTGGAGGAAGGCCAACCACTTCATCGACCCCTGCATGTCGACGTGGTCCGAAAGTCTTTGCTGCGAGGTTCCCCGCTTCCCGACGGCTACAAAGTACTGCTGCCCTGGCTATCGCCCTGATTTGGACCCTTGAAGTTTGGTAGAGCGAAACGATAGACGAGTCTTCTGGTGACGTCATCGATATCTCAGTTAAGTGTAAGTGGAGCGTCTCCCAGTCCTTAGTTGGTCTTAGTTTGGGTATCCCCTTTGGGATCACTTTGTTTGGAACTTGCAAGTGCCAAAGCCAAAGGACTTGTGTATTCACGAGAAATATCGTAATCGATAATCCTTTGAAGTTTGAAGCTAGACTAGAGAGCGAAGATGCCTGGTCTTAGCAGACTTGGAAATTTGTTTTGTCTTGGTTGTAATAATAGGGATTCCCGATTGGAGGACTCGTGTCCGGTTCCTCCAATTGGAACTCCAACTTATGAATTGTATGTGAAACATGGAGTAGGCCCCATCACATATAATGAAGTGTGGATCAAATACACCAGAAAAGATGGTGTTTTAAAATGGCCCCAATATGGTAGCTTTGACACGGAAATCTTAGACAATCTCGAAGTTAAACTTTTCAAGAAGAAAGCCCGGCCGGCGATGTTTGACTCTTTCCGCCTATGGCGTAAGGAAGCAAAACAGAAGGAAATTAAATTAGCGAAGAAAAATAAGAGAGAAAGGGGTATTTCGATAATGCAAGCTGCTATGCAGTTTAAAGACAATAAAGAAGAACAGATGAGTGAGCAGTTGCACAGGCAACGTAAAATGGTTATAGATAAATGCTATCCAGTTTTGCCGCCTCTTCAGCAAGATGCAGCAAAAGAGCTTGAAAAAGATCCGTTAATGGCGCATTTGTTAAGTTCGCCACCCCCCTATGCGCAAAATGCTACGGCACCTCCGCAACCTTTAGTTGCGCAACCTGTGATTGCATTTCCTCCTGCTCCTCTACAGCACCCACCAGCTACTCTTCAGCTGGCTCCTGCTCCTCCGGCGCAGCCTCCTCAAGGGCTACCGACTTTGACATCTGCTCTGCCTTTACCTCCTACAACTTTAACTATATCAACCACCACTCCTGGTACATCTCCTGACACTGCCTCTGCATCTGCCTCGTCTCACCCTGCTTTCCCTCTTGTCTTTTCATTGACTTCTCCTTCTGTTCATCAGAGAGTGGCTAGTACTGTCGCTAATTTTTTGCATCCTCTCTTTGGTGCAACGAGTGTAACTCCTGACACAGAGCGCAAACAGTTGCGTAGTCAACAGCCTGATTCTAGGGAGAAAGAAACGTTGAATTATTTGGTACATAAATGGGTTGCTGACCCGGAAAAATATGATTTAGAATGTGTTATGGATGTCTTCACCCAGTGGGAAGCATCAAAGCAGAGATACATTTTTGAGAAAATGTGTGTTTTTCTATGTGAAGATTTAGAAGAAAATGATTTGGACTCTAATCCGCCCGAGTTGAGCCATGTACATTTTGAGTTTTCAAAAGGCACAATTGTGGGTTCAGATGTTAAGAAATCAGTTGCGACGTTGTTGTCGCTTAGGACTGAAGGGGTTTCTATGTCATTGTTTGAATTTGATTCTTCTGGTAAAAAGAAGGGAAGACAGTATCCCATGAGAGAAGTTCCCCCACAATGGAGGGAAGGGGACGCGAATGCTATCCCACCTGTCCAGCCTCATTTTCAGCGTGTATGGGTACATGTTCCTTGGAAGCGAGCTGAAGTTTTGGCCCTTAAACAGACATTGCCTGATCCCCGTAAGAATCCTACAGGGTATTACAAGGAATTGTCACAGACTGCAGGTTCTTGCATTATGAATTTAGCTGACATAGACATGTTGTTTGGGAATGTTGTTCCCCAACCTTTATGGGGAAAGATTCGTCATGCAGATCATGATCAAGAGTTAGGTGACACATGGGCTAATATTACTGCTGCAGATGCCCGACAAGTTGGTGGTGCTGAACCCGAGCCTTTAGTAACAGAACTTCCTGGTAAGATAATTGATTACATGAAAACTATAATGCCTGCGATGCGTGTAAATTGGGATAAGTTGTCTGCATGTAAGCAGAAGAAAGATGAAACGGTCTCAGATTTCTTCACCAGGTTTGAAGAGACTTTTGTCGACCACAGTGGTCAAGATATGAGCACAGAAGGCGGTCAGCGACTGTTCGTCGATAAATTCGTGCACAATCTGCTTCCAGAGTTGTGTAAAAAGTTAAAAGACTCAGAGAGTTCTTGGGCAGTTTCCTCTTCAGCACAGATATTGGCTACTGCACAGTACTATGAAAATCGAGACAAAGACGAGAAAGATAGAGCAGAAAAGAAAACTAAAGAGTTGAAAACGAAGGTTCTGTTACAGCAAGCATACCCGCCACGTGGTGGTGGTGGCCAGAATAATGGTGGTCAGAATAACTATCAGAATAACTATCAGCAGCCTCAACAGTATCGGAGGAACTCGCAAAGAGTCGAGTATACCCAACCACGTGTCCCTGTAGGCCCCAATCAGTGTTCATATTGTAAGGAAGAGGGTCATTTCAAGTATAGTTGTCCTATTTTATTACAGCGTGCAAATGGTGCTTCTGGTGTAAGAGGTCAAGGTGTTCAACAAGCGTCTAGAGGTAGAGGACGTGGAAATTTCCCCCAGAACACACAGTCTCTTCCACCTCAAAATTCAATGAATAGGTTCGATCAGCAGAATAACGCATCTGGTAGGACAGCTCAGTACTATGCTGATGATTACTATGCAGAAGATGAGCATATGGAAGGTAATGATTGCTAGGACAGCCATAGACAAAGAGAGGGAGTTGTTTCAGTTCCAGTAGATCAGAGTGGACCTTACGTTGAGGTGATTACATCAGGTGTGTCAGAGCCTTTTCTGTTGGATACTGGTGCTACAAAGAGTTCTATTATGCACTCCAAACTCCCTGGCGCACCTTTGTCTGGCGAAATGAATGTTTCTGTAGGTTTTTCTGGCGCCCCAGTTAGAAATCCGATTTCTGACCCTTTGTCCCTTTCTGTTGGACCTTGTGAATTCGAAGCACCCCTTATTCTGACAACAGGTTGTGGTGAAAACTTGCTAGGATTAGATTTGCTGAAAAGATTGTATGCAACTTTGTACTGTTCTCCTTCTGGAGTACAACTTACACTGGGTAAGAAAGTGGTTTCTTCAATGTATTTGTCGAGGGATAAACTTCCAACAGAATTGTCATCTCTCCCTAATATTCTTTGGGCTACTGGTCCTAATGATGTGGGTCTTTTGGAAATACCACCATATGTTGTAACATTGAAAGCCAATGTTAAAATGCCACGAATTCCCCAATACAAAATCTCTAGTGAAGGTGAAAAAGCGTTGTTAGCGATCATTTACGATCTGATTGAAAAAGATGTGATTGAAGAGACAAGAGGCAACGTTTGCAATAGTCCTGTTCTGCCTGTTTTGAAGCGAACTGACCCTTCCCAGTCACCTGTTTACAGATTCGTGATTGATCTTAGAGAGGTGAATAAAATAGTTGTGCCACAGTTTCCAGTTGTTCCTGACATTACTGCCCTATTGACTATGATTCCAGCTTCTGCCACCTGGTTTTCGGTGATTGACTTGAAGAATGCTTTCTTCAGCATCCCGATTGCTGAGGAGAGTAGGGATATTTTTGGCTTCAGTTTAGGAGGACGAAGCTTCCGCTTTAAATGCTCTCCACAGGGCTACTGTGAAAGTCCATCAATATATAGTCAAGCTCTAAAGACACAGCTTGATACAATTGTTTTACCTGAAGGTGCTACCCTCATTCAGTATGTTGATGATTTGCTTGTTGCTGCAGATACTGAGGAAATCTGTAAAGAAGCCACGTTGTCTTTGTTGCGTCATTTGTGCGACTTGCATCACAAAGTGTCCCTTTCCAAATTGCAATATTGTCGACAAGAAGTGACCTACTTAGGTCATCTCTTATCGAAGGAGGGAAGGAAACTGACCCCAGAAAGAATTCAGGCAATTGCGAAATTGAGTGTGCCAAGAACACAGAGAGAAGTGCGTGCTTTCTTGGGCAATGGATACCAAATTTTTCGTTATTAGCCAAACCTTTGGTGGCATTAACGTGTAAAAGATACACCCAATCCTGTTCCTTGGTCTGAAGAGTGTCAGAAAAGTTTTTCTGAATTGCGCACAGCACTATGTTCGGCTCCTGTGTTGGGTACCCCCAACTACAGTAAGCCCTTTACATTGTATGTCCATGAGAAACAAGGTTGTGCATTGTCAGTTTTGACTCAGTTGTTTGGAGACAAGCAGCGTCCATGTGCATATTTTTCGTCGACTTTGGATCCGGTAGCTAAAGCATTGCCGAGTTGTTTAAGAGCAACAGCGGCGGCAGCTGTTTCTATTCGACAGTCTGCTGGTTTAGTAATGAATGACACGCTAGTTGTGATGGTTCCACATGCAGTGGACACGTTGTTAAACAGAACCAAGACAAAGCACTTAACTAGTGCTCGATTGTCAGGTTACGAATTAACCTTGTTAGCAAGTCATGTGCACATAAAAAGATGCAACACTCCCAACCCAGCTACGTTGTTGCCAAGTGTAGAGGAGTTAGATGATTCAGAACAGCATGATTGTTTTCTTAGAACAGAAGAAGAAACGAAAGGGAGAATAGATCTTAGGGACACTCCTCTTGCAAAGTGTGATGGTACCTTATGGGTGGATGGTTCATGCTTCAAGCTCCCGAATGGTGACACGACTGCAGCATATGCTGTCATGACTTTGCATACAATTGTTGAAGCTGCACGTATTCCACATAATTCAGCTCAAGCAGCAGAATTGATTGCACTTACAAGAGCATGTGTGTTGTCAAAAGGAATGAAAGTGACCATCTACACCAATAGTCAGTATGCATTTGGTGTGGCTCATAGTTTTGGACGATTGTGGAAAGAACGTGGGTTCCTGACTTCGCATGGAGCTAAGATTCAGCATGGTCAGTTTGTGAATGAGCTTCTTGAATCACTGACCTTGCCTCTGCAAGTGGCGATTGTGAAATGTAGTGCTCACAAGAAGGTGACTGATGATGTTGGTCGTGGAAATGCATTTGCTGACGAAATTGCGAAAGAAACTGCAAGGAATGTGAGCCGAATGTATGTTGCAGGCCCTGCAAGATGGGTTGGTGATGGTGGAATGTGTGAAGACACGATAAAGAGTGTGAAGTCGATTCAAGCTGAAGCTACAGAGAAAGAATTGAACATGTGGAGAGAAAGTACGGGTAAAATGGATGCAAATGGTTGTTGGGTTGAATTGTCACAGCATCAGAGATGGTTGTTACCCGATGCGTATGTGCTTGCAGTGGTTACAATGGCTCATGGAATGGCTCATATCAGCTTGAAAGGGATTTGCAAGTTGTTGGCTCCAGTATGGCAAAATTCAGGAATTCCCAAGTGTGCAGAGAATGTCGTCAAGAATTGCATGGTGTGTCTGAAACATAATCCTGGTAGAGGAACCCCAACTCCAGCTGGTCATTTTGCACCTCCTACGTATCCGTTCGAGGTTTTGCAGCTAGATTTCATCCACATGGAGAGGTGCAACAATTTAAAATACGTACTCGTTGTTGTTTGTGCCTTTTCAAGATGGGTGGAAGCCTACCCCCTAAAAGACAACGCTGCCTTATCCACAGCTAAAGCCCTTGTGAAAGAGTACTTCCCCAGATTCGGAATGCCTAGAATGGTCTGGAGTGACAATGGGAGTGAATTTGTGGGTCGTGTGATGAAGAGAGTATGTGAAGGGCTTGGCATTCAGCAAAAGTTCCACGCTGCAAATCACCCCCAATCAGCTGGACTAGTAGAATGTTATAATGGCACGCTTAAGTTAAAACTAGCCAAAATTCAAGCGAGCACTGGTCTTAAATGGCTTGATGCTCTACCCTTAGCACTCCTATCCACCAGAATGACTGTGCATTCGCGAGTGAAACTTAGTCTCTATGAAATTGTTTTTGGCCGCCCGGCCAACATATGGGGAGTGCCAAGGCCCACTAAGTTCAGTGAAATAGAACACACTGTTTTGCTTGATTATTTGTACGAATTGACGGCTAAATTGTGTGTTTTACACCAACAGGTCCATGACACCCTGCCTCCGGTCTCTGAAAATCCAGGTCATCAGATCGACCCTGGATCTTGGATTCTCGGGAAGAATTTCCAGCGAACCAAGAACGACCAGCCAAGGTGGACCGGACCGCACCTCGTTCTTCTTTCCACAAGATCCGCTGTTCGAGTGGAGGGGAAGAAAAACTGGATCCACGGGATCCACTGCAAGCGGATCCCTCTGCCTCTGCCATATGACCGGTGGGTCCAGGAGGGTGTCGCCGACTCAGAGACTGAAACCGTGCCACGTTTTCTGCCTTTCAGTGATGCACGTGTAAAAGGAACACTTACTGAACAAGAGAGTGATACAATTTTGCAACCAGCTGTATCACCGTCAATTCGATTGGACACTACAGAGCCTGAACTCCTGTTTCAGGACCAGACAGTACCTGGGAAAAAGTGCTATAATTTGAGGCTGAGACCCATGGACAATTAAATTCTTTTTTCCCTACTATTTTTGAAAAGTGCAGCTCTTCCATCTGAGAAACTTGCTGATTTTTGTTTTTCGAACCGCCATCCGGGTTCCGCTGCTAGGGCCGCGATTGCCCAAAGTCTTTGGGGTGCAGCTGACGATGTTAGGTCGACAGTTCTGGTTGGTCCAAGGGAGTTGCCCTAGACTGACAGAAGCATTCCTTAGCAGAAACAACCTCCCATCGCGGGCAGCACTTTAGAGAGGATGGAGTTTTTCGAGATGGAGAGATCTGCCAAAACTGTGAACTTTAAAAAACGAATACGTAAAATAATGACGAAGAAAAGCTTTTTGATATTGTGCATTTTCATGTTATTCAGTGTGATGATATTTTTAATAAGTTATGTTTTATTCTCTTTTCGAGTAACATTTGCACTCACTACATCGCCTATACCTCCTCCTTCCACTGTTTCCTCACATTCTTTTCAATCCCTTCCTGAACACGAATCAGCTAGGAGATTAGAGTTTATTAATAACTCCTTTGTTCAGCTTTTGCACCAACACCAACTAGTAATGAACACAACTAACTGTTGGGTGTGTGGTCTTATGCCTCACACAACGGATAAAGGTATCCCTTATCTGGTCCTGCCTTTCAGCTACAATGGTTCTGTGTGGGCATACAGAACAATGTTCATCTATGCACATGAAGTCTACCCCCTACGTTCTGTGGAAGACAATCCTAAGAATAGTGCTCTAGTCAAGGGTATAGTAGACATGATTAAGGAAGATATTTCCTACGAGACTATCCATAGAGATGAGACACTAGTATACATAGGATGGAACGTAACCGGATATGGAGCTACTCTGAGTGAGAAACAGCAAGCTAAGAGATCTTCCCCGATTTGGATTGTACCCCATCAGGGTCACCTGTGTCTGCAAGGTACTGGCAAGAATCCCAGAGCTCAGCTAGGGAAAAGCATCTGCACTGAAACATATGTTTTTGCATCTCAGACTTCCCCTCCGTTCTTAGCAGCTAAGGGTACCTATTTCATCTGCCATGATAGAGCCTATACATGGTTGCCCCCTGACTTTTCGGGCACATGTTTAGTTTCGTTCCTGCTGCCTCCAACCTACACAGCGGCGGCAGATTACCACAAGACAAGGATAGTTAGAGGTGTCTTCAGCGAAGAAGACACTGCAGGACAAGAATTTGGGGACTTCGTAAAGGGTTTTCTGCCGTTCTGGGGACCCATGGTTAACAGCAGGAACATAAGGCAATTGACAAGGGTGGTTGAAACTGCTGGTGCCCTTAGTAACTTGACTGCTGAGCTCCAGTCGGATCGTCTTATGACCCTTCAGAACAGGGTCGCATTAGATGTCATACTTGCAGACCGAGGTGGGGTATGTAGATTGATCCAATCGAGTTGCTGTGTTTTCATTCCAGATAACGCTCCAACAGTGTACCAGGCCATCTCTAAACTGCATAAGATTTCCGAATCTATTCATGTGGATAAAGGAGATTGGTCATTAATGGGATGGTTCTGGGAACTGATATCCGCCTGGGGAGGGAAAATTCTGATGGTCATTGGGATGGTCTTAGCCATTCTTTTCCTGTTCTGTCTGTGCGTGCAGTGTGCTCCTGCAATATGTGGCCTCTGTGCTACATCATGTGTAAGGAAACCTGTATCAAGAGACGAGCTAAGTACTAGAATGATGTTACAGCAACATCTCAATGACTTTAGGAATATAGACCTGGACTAAGATTAGCATGAGATTAGGTTAAATTGCCTATGTAAGGGCAAAAGGAGGGTTTGTAGTTCTGAAAATTCTGGACTCATGAATAAAACTTTGTCGTAGCATGACGATTTTTATATCAAAAGACCGAAAATGGCTAGTACACTATGTACAAGCATTTTCGTCATATTCGAGTGACGATTTCACCTCGAAATCGTCATTTTCGTCTTGAACCCTTGGCTTCCATTTTGTGTACGGCAGCCATTTTGTGGGTTGCCCTGACATAGGCTTATAATACAGCTAAATTGGATATCAAAGGACACGTACACCTTGATTGACTTTTCTCTGACCTGGGCAAGCTGAAACCTTTACCTCAGGCCGAACCTGTTTGGTCAGTTCCTCTCCCAGTGGCCGAACAAGATAGCATCAAGGCACAACAGGCCATACACCCTTTTCATCGCACACACACCCCGTCATCATGACTCTGCTTTTTCTTTGTAATGGGAACATGTGAATGGTATATTAAAATTCGAAGAATGTTTGCCTAAAGCACAATATTTTGTATAAAAAGAGAAGCCTGGCTTTGTAAGATTGAGCAGTCTCCTGAGAATATACATCCCGTGCTGTTGTACTTCTAGGACGCCTGTTACCTTGGTTGCAGCCAATAAAATCGATCCTTGACTTCACCTAAAAGACTCTGAGTTTCTGTGGTCTAAATCAGGAAAGTACTTGAGGTCTTTGGGTGTGTACCCTGACACCACTGGGTTACCGGTTCGGTACCGGTTCTGAAAAACCCAGTACCTCAGTTTGATACATCACTGTTCTTTAGCCCACTCTGCCACCCCAGCTCAGACATGGCCATATGCATATCAGTCTGACCCTGTGCCTCATGGGAACAGTCCAGCCCGAACTGCCAAGCCATGCCTTCCCTGGACCGGAAACAAGCTTCCGAGGACCGGTGTCTGGCATTCCAGCCGTCTTCAGCCCGGCTTGCTTGAATCCAGTGGCAAAGTGAGCAAGGGACTCACGTCTGAGCATACCCTGCCACACTTATGGCGGCCAAAGCGGTACAAAAGGGGGGTGGTGATGGACGGAGCATCTGAACCAATCAAACACTCACACCCAGTCAAAAGATCTAGGTTTGATCCATCACCGTTCTTTAGCCCACTCTGCCACCCCAGCTCAGACATGGCCATATGCAAATCAGTCTGACCCTGTGCCTCATGGGAACAGTCCAGCCCGAACTGCCAAGCCATGCCTTCCCTGGACCGGAAACAAGCTTCCGAGGACCGGTTTCTGGCATTTCAGCCGTCTTCAGCCCGGCTTGCTTGAATCCAGTGGCAAAGTGAGCAAGGGACTCACGTCTGAGCATACCCTGCCACACTTATGGCGGCCAAAGCGATACAAAAGGGGGGTGGTGATGGACGGAGCATCTGAACCAATCAAACACTCACACCCAGTCAAAGTCAAAGTCAAATATGTCTTTATTTCGACAATTAGTCATAAAAGACAACACAATAAAAACAATAAAAAACAACATTTCATACTTATTACATCCAATGTTCACGGTTTACAGGGAAAATTCATTAATTAATTTGTCCAATCGATGCTATGTACAGGGTGTTCCAACGCAACCATTTAAGAAAATAAATACTGTGTGAATATAATATCCATTAAAATTTAGTACCATTTTACTTATGATACATTTTTTAGGTTTAGGGGCCAGATTAAAATAATGCAGACTACAGTAATTTCAATTTATCCCTGCGTATTGACCACATCCTTTTTAAAAATGTTGCAAGTGCAATTACCATGCTATCAGTGCAATCTGTTTTAACAATTCTTAGTGCCGCAGTGCCACTTTGGATGCCTTTCTGTACGCAAATTGGTCTAATCCATTTATGGCGCGGGGCTTTATATGCTGGACATATAAACAAAACATGAACTAGACTTTCAGATTGGGCTACACAAAAAGGACATAGATGATGATCTTTGTTACTTGACCATTTGCTAGTAAATGTATTGATAGGAAGGGTTCCCACCCTGTATTGATGGAAAAGTTTCCTATCATTTGGGATGGTAATGAGGTCCCAATATCGCTCGTAAGCAGGAGTGTGTTTTTGTTCCAGAAAGGCCCTAGTGAGTGATGGATCAGTATGTTTCTGAAACTCCCTTTGGGTTATGTATGCCCAGTACAACTCTTTTAAGGTCTTTTGAGAGGGGAAGATATTTTCTGAAGGTTTTTCCCATAGTTCCATCATTCCTAAGGCTTTGAAAAGCGACTTGACCTGTCTAAACCATAGTATTTTACCCCCGGAATCCATATTTCTGGTTTCCAGAAGCGCTAAAGCATAATGGGAAAGTTCGGGTGTAACCCATAGCCTCCTCCAATATGCGATAGGTCTAAAGCTAGATATGTCCTGTATTTTCCGACATCCCAGATCCATGTACAGAGGTACCAGTGGTGTAGATTGCGGGAGCCTTGTTAGGCACCGCAAGAATTTGTTTTGTGCATTAGTCAAGGCTGTGACGTCGGAAAACCCCCACAGTTCAGCCCCATACAGCATTGAGGCCCTAACTTTTGTGTCGTATATTTTAAGGGCTGGGGCTATTGGTTGTGTGGCTGAGGATTTTAACTCAAAAACGAGACCCCAGTGTAATACCCAAATAGCTGAAACTATCTGTTTGTTCTAAAAGCTCGCCATTCATAAAAACTGTGCCCCTTACTTTCTTGTGTCTATGCATTACCATAAATTTTGTTTTCGACACATTAATGATTAGGCCATAATCATTGCAGAACATCTCAAAACAACCAATTGCTTTCTGAAGCCCTTCTTGCGTTTTGGAGATTATGAGGGTGTCGTCTGCAAACATTAATAGGGGAACTGGGATACCATTTTGTTTTGGTGCATCTGTGTGTACTTCCCTATAATATTCGATGACCCTGTTTATATATAACGTAAACAGTGTTGGTGCCAGGACGCACCCTTGTCTAACTCCCCTTTCTGTTGCAAATTTATCAGTAACCTGGCCCTGATTTCCCCACCTAACCTGAGCGTAATTATTTTCATGAAATTTGATCAGGAAGGCAAGGAGTTCATATGGCATACCTTGCTCATGAAGGACTCGCCACAGCCTAGTGCGTGGCACAAGATCAAAGGCCGATTTCAAATCGACAAAGGCTGCGTAAAGAGTGCCCCCTCCAAGGATAACCCATTTCCAATATATGGCAGAGAATCTAAAAACTTGATCCACAGTACTCGTAAATGGGCGAAAGCCTGCCTGAAGCGCGGACATGACCCCTAAGTCGTCTATCCAGTTCTGAATCCTAAGGAGCACGAGCCTGGCCACCACCTTCTGAATACATGCAATTAGGCTAATTGGCCTATAGTTCGCAGGATCGGCACGGTCCCCTTTTTTAAAAATTGGAATTATTTCAGCTCCCCTCCAAACTTCTGGTAAAGGCGAGCCCCTGGAAATGGCATTCGCCAACAGCTCTATATACGGCACCCAGACCTCTTTGCTATGAAGAAAAAGGTCTGCCAGAATCGTGTCCGGACCCGGGGCTCTTCCTCTCGGTATTGTGTTTAGAGCTTGTTCAATATCTCTCCGACTAAACACCAGCGGAGTAATAGCTGTGTAATTTATAGTAGGATCCAGACTTTCTACGCTTACCCCATCGGGGCGTGCAAACTGTAATTTAAAGTGCGATACCCAGCGTTCAGGAGGGACAGAATTTTCTGGCTGGGGCCTGTGGTTCCCTTTGCCCCATCTCACTAGATTACAGAAGCCTGTCATATTTCTGGACTTACTTGCCTCATATAATTCATCCCAGTATTTATTGTCCCAGGATTTTTTTGCTTCCTGCTGGGTCATTTTATAATGACGCCTAGCATCACATATTAAGAGCCTATCCGTTGATCGCACTGCTAGTGCTAGGGATTTGTAGGCAGTTCTACAGCTTTTGCCATACCAGGAGTCTGGCTTCCTTCTACCTTTACGGAGTGGATCATTTCTTGCCTTAATAAAAAATTTACTGAGATTTTAAAAAAGAGTTGTGTGAATTGGAACCACCCTGGTCACATAATCATCATCGGATGAGCAGCCCTGTAACTCAGAGATTGCACCCGATACCAATGCATCCATTTCTGTGATGCAGTGGCAATTACCTAAACATTCAGCCCATTTTAGTCGCCTTGTGTCGTTAGCAAGAACAATATCATTTGTTGTATCCCTGGCGACTTCTCCCTTGCCCATAAGGAGCTGAATCTCTAAACTGAGGGGATTATGGTCACTCTCAATTCTTTTAATAACGTTCATGTCCCGGATAGCTGACCAGAATTCCAGGTTGACTAGAATATAATCTATCCTACTTGAGCTATTGCCATTGTTAAATGTAGGACTTCCGTGCTTATCCCCATTTGTTCTTCCATTTACTGCTCTAAGTCCACACTCAAGATTTAAAGTTTTGAGTTGGAGAGCTGCTTGGGTCCATCTCTTTATAGGGGGTATGTTTAGTTGGGGGATTTGCCAGCTATCGTCTTCTGCCTCTGTAAGATCGATATCGAATTGGTCCAGGGGTTCAAAAGAGCAAATAATATCACCACATATCAATACATTTGCATTTCCAATTGGTCAACTGTCTCTGACAATTTTCCTCCCGGTTTCCCCCTTGCGTACACATTGAAGATTATTAAATCTTCAAACATAGGGGAGTTTAGTTTTACAATTAGAATATCCTTGGAGTCAAAAGATCTAGGTTTGATCCATCACCGTTCTTTAGCCCACTCTGCCACCCCAGCTCAGACATGGACATATGCAAATCAGTCTGACCCTGTGCCTCATGGGAACAGTCCAGCCCGAACTGCCAAGCCATGCCTTCCCTGGACCGGAAACAAGCTTCCGAGGACCGGTTTCTGGCATTCCAGCCGTCTTCAGCCCGGTTTGCTTGAATCCAGTGGCAACGTGAGCAAGGGACTCACGTCTGAGCATACCCTGCCACACTCATGGCGGCCAAAGCGGTACAAAAGGGGGGTGGTGATGGACGGAGCATCTGAACCAATCAAACACTCACACCCAGTCAAAAGATCTAGGTTTGATCCATCACCGTTCTTTAGCCCACTCTGCCACCCCAGCTCAGACATGGCCATATGCAAATCAGTCTGACCCTGTGCCTCATGGGAACAGTCCAGCCCGAACAGCCAAGCCATGCCTTCCCTGGACCGGACACAAGCTTCCGAGGACCGGTTTCTGGCATTCCAGCCGTCTTCAGCCCGGCTTGCTTGAATCCAGTGGCAAAGTGAGCAAGGGACTCACGTCTGAGCATACCCTGCCACACTTATGGCGGCCAAAGCGGTACAAAAGGGGGGTGGTGTTGGACGGAGCATCTGAACCAATCAAACACTCACACCCAGTCAAAAGATCTAGGTTTGATCCATCGCCGTTCTTTAGCCCACTCTGCCACCCCAGCTCAGACATGGCCATATGCAAATCAGTCTGACCCTGTTCCTCATGGGAACAGTCCAGCCCGAACTGCCAAGCCATGCCTTCCCTGGACCGGAAACAAGGTTCCGAGCTCTATCGCTTTGTTCGCCCTAAGTGTGGCAGGGTATTCTCAGACGTGAGTCCCTTGTTCACTTGGCCACTGGATTCAAGATAGCCTGGCTGGTGAGGATTATGAATCCGAAACCGGTCCCAGGATGCTTGTTTCCTGTCCAGGGAAGAGATGGCTTGGCAATTCGGGCTGGACTGTTACCATGAGGCACAGAGTCGGACTGATTTGCATATAGCCATGTCTGAACTGGAGTGGCTGAGTGAACTAAAGAATGGTGATGGATTAAACCCAGATCAGTTGACTGGGGGTGAGTGTTTGATTTGTTCAAACGCTCCGTCAATCATCCTCTTTTGTATCGCTTTGTTCGCCCTAAGTGTGGCAGGGTATGCTCAGACATGAGTCCCTTGTTCACTTGGCCACTGGATTCAAGATAGCCTGGCTGATGAGGATTATGAATCCGAAACCGGTCCCAGGATGCTTGTTTCCGGTCTAGGGAAGACATGGCTTGGCAGTTCGGGCTGGACTGTTCCCATGAGGCACAGGGTCAGACTGATTTGCATATAGCCATGTCTGAACTGGGGTGGCTGAGTGAACTAAAGAATGGTGATGGATTAAACCCAGATCAGTTGACTGGGGGTGAGTGTTTGATTTGTTCAAACGCTCCGTCCATCATCCTCTTTTGTATCGCTTTGTTCGCCCTAAGTGTGGCAGGGTATGCTCAGACATGAGTCCCTTGTTCACTTGGCCACTGGATTCAAGATAGCCTGGCTGATGAGGAGTATGAATCCGAAACCGGTCCCAAGATGCTTGTTTCCGGTCCAGGGAAGACATGGTTTGGCAGTTCGGGCTGGACTGTTCCCATGAGGCACAGGGTCAGACTGATTTGCATATAGCCATGTCTGAACTGGGGTGGCTGAGTGAACTAAAGAATGGTGATGGATTAAACCCAGATTAGTTGACTGGGGGTGAGTGTTTGATTTGTTCAAACGCTCCGTCAATCATCCTCTTTTGTATCGCTTTGTTCGCCCTAAGTGTGGCAGGGTATGCTCAGACGTGAGTCCCTTGTTCACTTGGCCACTGGATTCAAGATAGCCTGGCTGATGAGGATTATGAATCCGAAACCGGTCCCAGGATGCTTGTTTCCGGTCTAGGGAAAACATGGCTTGGCAGTTCGGGCTGGACTGTTCCCATGAGGCACAGGGTCAGACTGATTTGCATATAGCCATGTCTGAACTGGGGTGGCTGAGTGAACTAAAGAATGGTGATGGATTAAACCCAGATCAGTTGACTGGGGGTGAGTGTTTGATTTGTTCAAACGCTCCGTCCATCATCTCCTTTTGTATCGCTTTGTTCGCCCTAAGTGTGGCAGGGTAAGCTCAGACGTGAGTCCCTTGTTCACTTGGCCACTGGATTCAAGATAGCCTGGCTGATGAGGATTATGAATCCGAAACCGGTCCCAGGATGCTTGTTTCCGGTCCAGGGAAGACATGGCTTGGCAGTTCGGGCTGGACTGTTCCCATGAGGCACAGGGTCAGACTGATTTGCATATAGCCATGTCTGAACTGGGGTGGCTGAGTGAACTAAAGAATGGTGATGGATTAAACCCAGATCAGTTGACTGGGGGTGAGTGTTTGATTTGTTCAAACGCTCCGTCCATCATCCCCTTTTGTATCGCTTTGTTCGCCCTAAGTGTGGCAGGGTATGCTGCGACGTGAGTCCCTTGTTCACTTGGCCACTGGATTCAAGATAGCCTGGCTGATGAGGATTATGAATCCGAAACTGGTCCCAGGATGCTTGTTTCTGGTCCAGGGAAGACATGGCTTGGCAGTTCGGGCTGGACTGTTCCCATGAGGTACAGGGTCAGACTGATTTGCATATAGCCATGTCTGAACTGGGGTGGCTGAGTGAACTAAAGAATGGTGATGGATTAAACCCAGATCAGTTGACTGGGGGGTGAGTGTTTGATTTGTTCAAACGCTCCGTCCATCATCCCCTTTTGTATCGCCCTTTCACAAGTAGCAAGTAAACACACAAGGTAGTTTCCTTCAGTCCCGGGTGCACTACGCCTTCTGTTGCCAGTTTCTCTGCTTCTGCTGGGGGCTGATTTCACCTCTCTGTGCACCCTGGTGGGATTGCAATCCCAGCGTACAGCTTGACGCCAGCACCGCTTTTCCACCAGATGCCTGCTGTGCCCACAGGGGACTACAAGTCCCAGCATCCTCCGCTGCTCAGCCAGGTGCTGCTAAGGAGGGGGAGGCGCTGTCATCGCGCTTATAGCACTGCCTTTCTCCCCGCAGCACGGGACGCATTCTATTGCCAGTTTCTTTGCTTCTACTGGGGGCTGCTTCTGCCTTTTCGTGCACCCTGGTGGGATTGGGATTCCAGGGTCCATCTTCACACCAGCACTGCCTTTCCACCAGATGAATGCTGTGCCCACAGGGGACTACAAGTCCCAGCATCCTCCACTGCTCACCCAGGTGCTGCTAACGAGGGGAAGGTGCTGTCACCGCGCTTATAGCGCTGCCTCTCCCCCTGCAGCACTTGAAGCGCGCGGGCGGCGCCTGGACAAGCCCGGGCCAAGGGCTGGCCCGTCCCTGCCCGTCATTGCCAGTAAGAGGCAGGGCAGGGCCACCCCCCTTGAGTTTGGGCTTTGGGGCAAACAAAACTGGTAGGACTTTCTGGAAACCGTTTAACTTCATTGGGAGCAGCCGGTGGAGCTAGGGATATTGCAAACAAGTGATATGCCTGAAACAATTTGCGGATATTGTTTAACTCTTTTACCCAGCTGTCCACCAACAGGCTGGTTATTTGTTAACTCAACCCTTGGGACTGTATTTTTTTGGATCTTCTTGTACAATTTTTTACAATTGTGTGTCTTGGGGCTGCCTGATCTCCCTGGATCTACCCTCGGGTAATTTCGTATTGGTACTTTTTTTCCTTTGCTGTGGACATGGGGAAGCGTGGTTGTGTAGCTAAAAAACATCTTCTGGTGTTAATGCCTGCCCCACTTCCCCAAACTTCAATTGATAGGATGCTTCAGATAGCTATAGGGGTAGTCTAGACTGAAGTAGAGCTTACAGAGAGGCGATTATCCCTAACCTCAGACATATTTCTTCAGTCTTCTGAGCCTCCAATCTCTGAACTCTCTAGTCCCAGATCTACTTTTGGTCCACTAGAATCCTTGCCTGGTCCAAGTGAGACATTGCCACCACCTTTACAACATTCCCCAGTAAAGCCAACAACCAGTAAAGGTAGAACGACTACTGCTCTACCTAAGGATGGTAGGCGCAAAACGGGTAATGGGATAGGAACTAAGAAAAGGATTAGTCCAGAAATAATTTCCAGTGAGGATGAACCAGTCAGCCTTGGGGGAGTGGCAGAACCACCCTCCAACTCTTATAGAGATTCTGACTGCCCTTCATGGGTGAGGAACTTGATAGTGGAACTAGAGGCACAGATGAGAGCCATTGTCAAGGAAGAACTAGCGCTCCACCTTGGAAATATAGCCAGAAGCCATTTGTCTGATCCGAGCTAACAGGCCAATCCCACGGTTAATATTTTACCTGCTGTAGTGGAAAAGAAAGACTGTAATTCAAAGACGGATAGAGCAGGACAACTCCCTTTAGATAGATATGGCCCTTCTAGTGCTTCATCTTGTCCAGTTCTAACGAGTGCTGTCAAGGCAGTGGCACACAGCACTGTGCAAGAGGGAAACACTCACTCTCATTGTGAGGAACCTGGCATCTACCAGGCCCTAGTACGGAGGACTATTCATGGCCCAAGGAGACTCACCACTGAGAATGTGAGCGCCCAATCCTGCTCCTAATAATGAAGGCCCATGTAGAAGCAGATTTGCCCATTCTGAGCAGATGTTAGGTAGGGAAAGGCTTAATCCTGCAGAGAGTGAGAACTCAGGTCCAGTTTTATTGGCTACTCCAACAATAGATCTACCCCTAGACTCTCTCCCCTATGTTATAGTCCTAACTGGCGTACCTGAAATTAAACCAGGCCAGAGAGAAACTCAGTTGGAATTGAGGAATAAGTGCCTTTTTTGGCTCACCAGGCATGGGCAGTTTCCCTATGATAGGGCAGGTGAGATATTACTAGTTCGAAGAGTGGGTTGGGTTGGTAAGAACCCCAAATCAATTAAAAGAGACTGTATAGTTATTAATTTTAGTGAGCTACAGACAGTTCAAATCCTGGCCGACAAGTTCTCCCATTCTTATGCACCACTTACAGGGATTCAACCACACACCCTGGACTTCTTCTGTTCTTGTAATTATCCACCACCCTGGACCCCATGCACTAGAGTTCCAATACACTGGTTTCAACCCCATCCAACAATAGGCCGAACCCCTAGAATCCAGTACAATGTTGCAGTAGCAAATAGATTTGGGGGCCCTTGAGGAGGTGGATTTTATGTTACCACCTGATCTTACTCCTAGTCGTGCGTCTCGGGGGGCAAATAGAGAGTTTAAACCAAAAAACATTGGGACCCAGTCACAGAGTATTTTTGGCATTTTTGAAGATGCACCAGGGGGATCTCAACATGAACCTCATCAGGAACCTCAGGATTATGATGGTGTTAGTATAGATGTGTCAAACAATCTAGCCCTTCTTACCCCTGGTTTCATACCTCCAGGTATGGTTAGGAATATCTCCCTAAAGGAAGTGGGTGTATCAGACTTCGGGTCTGAGCCAAAGATTACACAAACTCCCAACCCCTCTGGCCATAAAGTATATGATGCCACTTTGAACTTAGGCCACAAACTGAGGGTCTTTTTCTTGGAACTTCGCTGGTATTAAAAGTAAACTCCAAAATCATGACTGGAGGTAATTTGTACAAGATTATGACATGTGTCTGTTCCAGGAGACTTGGGCAAGAGAGGACATTGTTATGAGGGGCTATGTAACTTTTAATGTGCTAGCCACTATGGGGGGTAGAGGCAGACCATCAGGGGGCTTAGGCATATGGGTTGCTACACATCTGGACTGTACTGTTGTACAGTTGAATACCTCATCTGATGACATCAAGTGTACCCTCCTTACTTTTTCTACCAGGATCAAAATTGCCTTTAATAATATCTATTCACAACCGGTAACTTTTGCACAGGAATCCCTGACCATAGATATGCTAACCACATTTATCGAACTAATTCCCCCGAATACTAGGATAGTTGTATGGGGGAGATTTCAATTGTCAATTTGAGCCTCTAGCTATTCCTACTGACTCTTGCCTTACTGATGAGGATTCCTTTTGAGTAATCCCCGAACCGCAAATTCCTCCGGTAAAGGCTTGGACTCCCTTGGTTCTTCAGATCAGTGCAGTAACACTGACTCATGCACTGAGGGCATGTAATGGTCGTACTACGTCAGACTAAGCCTACTTTTAATAGACCAGGGCAATCATCTTACTGGATTATATCCTAGTGGAAGCAAGCATATGGCACTGGGTTGTCGATTTTGCTGTCTTGCCGAGACACGGCAGTGACCATAATGCTCTGGTACTCGACCTCAAGCTCCTGGATCTTTACAGTCCCTCAACTACCAGCTCCTCCTCTGGCAGCAATCTAACAGTAGCCAATATTAGAAGGAGAATTAGATGGGAAGCCCTGAAGCAGTCACCAGGCAAGGCTGCTGCCCTTTATTCTTTAATTATTTCACCTTTAATGGCGATGGAGGAGGCTTCCCAGACACTCAATTCTCCTGATACCATCGCTCAACTCACGGCACACTCAATTCTCCTGATACCATCGCTCAACTCACGGCTTTACATGTGGATCTGACCACTAGCCTGACCAACATCTTAAAACCCTATGATGCACTCCAAGGATAAGAGGAGCCCTAAATCTACTTGGTTTAATAATTCTTGACGAATGGCAAATGGCGCGCTTATCAACGCTATAAAAACCAAAGACAGATCCCTGATAAAAACAAATAGGGCTCTATATAGTGATAGTATAAAGCTAGCCAAAAAGAACTGGGAGCTTGAAAGATGGGATGCAATCCAACAGGCACTTACTAGCAGGGATATGAAGGTGTTTTGGATCCTAGTTCATACAGAGAGCTCCACAGAGAACTCACCTATTGAGCCGAACATCGCTGTAGACGCCTGAAAATTTCATTTCCAATCGCTGTATTCCACAGGAAACCTTAGAGCTTATTGAGGGAACTTTGTCAACCTCAGAAGGGAATACCCTTGAAGATGTTGAGGGGTTCACTCTGACTGAAGTGTTGAGTGCAATTGGGAAGCTTCACCTTGGAAAGGCCCTGGGTTTAGATAAGATCCCTGGGGATTTATTTCGGGAACAATCCAATATCTCGGGCCCCTATCTTTGGGTAATATTTAAAGCCATTTTAAATGGCATGAAAATCCTGGATACCTGGTTAGGGGCTGAAATGTTTACAGTATATAAGAAGGGCTTACGCCTTCTGCCCACTAATTACAGGCCGAACAGCCTGATTGACGTCACTCAGAAGTTGTTTGCCAGGATTGTCCTGGAGCGTCTCCAGTCCTGGGTGGACGAGTGCGAAATTCTGAGTGCATACCAGGCTTGTTTTCGTAAAAACATTTCCACTATTGACCAAATCTTCAGGCTCCAATTATTATATTGGAAGACGGTGCCAATAGAGGGTGGGAGCTTCTATTTGATTTTCATTGACCCTAAATCAGCCTTTGAAACGGTACCTCGAGATAAACTGTAAGTGGTTCTTGGGCAAATGGTCTTTCCGCCCTACTTGCCTGCATACTGGAAATTTTGCCCAGGTGAGATACGAGAAATATGGAGAATTAACCCTCCCGTTTCCCAGTAAATAGAGGTGTATGGCAGGGGTATGTTCTGGCCCCTACACTGTTCTGTCTTTTTATTAACGCTCTGGTGGACCAATTAAATGAGGTCGCTAACAATGTTGCCCCAAAGCTGGTCTGTGACAAGGTGCCAGCAATGATGTTTGCGGATGACACTCTGTTACTATACAAGTCTCCCATGGGCATTCAAAGGATCCTTGACAGTTCTCTTTATTTTGTAAAGTCAGGGGGTTGGATATCAACACATCAAAAACCAAGTACATGGTTTGTAACCCAAGCAAAACATCTTGCCCAAATCCCTCTCTAAATGGCACCCAGCTACAGAGGGTAGCTGTCTTTGATTACCTTGGTGTTACGCTGTCAGAAACATTTGGATGGGGGCTGCAGCAAGAAAAGGCAGGCTCAAGGCTAGCACAGATGTCTGGGGGAATAGTAAAATCATTCAGGAAATCATCATATAGACTGCCGGGCCCGCTGCCCGAGATTTATAAAGTCCAAATCAGGAGTGCTATAATGTATGGGGCAGAACTTTGGGGTCATCTCCCTGCAGGTGGACTGGCAAAATCTGAGAATACATTTATGAAGCAGCTCTTGGATCTATCGCTAAGTACCCCTCTCATCCCCCTATGTATGGATCTTGGGATTAGACCCATAGAGGAGGAGATTGGACTGCGACCCTTGACTTTCTGGCGTAGACTGTGGGCGACCCCTGAATTAACAGTCTACCAGTCTGAACTTAAGGAGATTCTGGGATTCCCAGGGGTGGGAAAGCGATCCTGGTTTGTACACATAAGAGATATGTGCTTCAGATTAGGCCAGCCAAACCTATGCACCCACCCTGAGGAAGTGTCCCTGACAATATCGTGGATAGAACTAGTTAAAGCTTACATACTGCTTAGACTGGCTGAAACTCGGGGGAACACAAAACTAGGCTGTCTAACTTCTGACGTCCTTCATTTTAAAGACCAGTATCTATTTGAGTCTTTTCTTAATGTTGTTCAACCATCCATGGCAAGGAAGCTATATATACAGTTCAGATTGGGTTCCCTGCCGGTTCATGCATTTACAAACAAATGGTCAAAAGCTTCTCCCATTGGATGTCCTGCTTGTAACAGCCACGAAGAGTCAGCTATTCATGTTTTCTTCTTCTGTCCAGGCTATAATGAGGCCAGGAGGCATTGGCTCTTACCACTCTGCAAGAACTTAGGGTATAGGCAGTGTCGGGAGGCCTTTAGAGTTTTAAGAACGGACACCCATCCTCCGATTGTTTTTGCTGTGTCCCGTTTCCCCAATTTTATGTGGCATAGGCGCCGTACGTTTTTTAATTCCCACCGCATATGTTAAACGCCCTTTTTGTATTTTCTACTGTTTTAACACTATTCATTCATAAAATCGCTGTTTTAACTTCTTATTAAATTTTAACATCTTTTTAACTGTTATGAAACTTGATCAATTCATTTGCATTCTGGTTATATTTTATAATGTTTATGGATGTTTTTATTGCCCAAATCCAGTGATGTATGTATTATACTTTCTGCTTTTATGGTCTATAATGACCGAAATAAAGCTTGGAAATTGTAAAAAAAAAAATGGTAATGTGTACCAGAAAAACTCTTTTGCCTTTAGCCGTTTAGTGATGTCCTGGCACCTTCCCAATCAATAAAGTTTTCCAAAACCCATTGCACAACAAAACAAGAATTGGCAAAATGCTGTTGGCTAACAACAGACCTATTGACTTAGTCAATGCTTGTTATGTTTGGCTACAGACAAAGTTAGAAATCCGGAAAGACCTGTTGTCTCTCCACACATTGCAAGATATACAAACACACACACCATAAACAATATGCAAACAGTATTAAAACATATGCTCACAGAAAGGAACTTTGGAACAGCCCTCTTGAGCCATTGACTTGTCTTGGTGAGTGCCGCTAAGAATTGGTTGGATGGCCTATTCATGATATAATGGTTTCAGCCCACACCATTTTTTGATTTTTCCATTCACCACCATCATTAAAAAAGTAGTTCTTGTCTGTCACCATCATGAACATTGAAAAGTTGAGTACTCAACCAGTGCTACTGCTGCCTTCATGAGAGAGAATGAGTAGAAATGCTATGAGGAGCACTGCACTTTGCTAGTGTTGAGTGTTGCAAGGCATGATACAACCCACACATCTGAGTAAAGGAGCAGCACATGTGCCACCCTTCAGGGCCACATATCATCCTGCCTTTTCTTACATCATCATCCCATGGCTATAGATATGGGATCTGCATCCTTCTACTGCTTTTTTAATAATCATTTGAAAGTGTTCTTGTGACTGGTGGTTGACGGTGTGACCTCTCCTCCCTCACCAGGTAGCTCCTTATAAGAGCACCCAGCAGGTCTCTCGGATCCAAACATGTAGCTCCTCCTTCTGCATACTCCTTCCTCTCACTAATGTTGCAGCTGGTAACGGATAAACAAAAGGATGTGGACATAGTTGACTACTTGTCCTGCAGCTAGCATGGAGAGTAAATTGTTGAAACTTTGAATTTGATGCTGGGTATGAGATCCACTCCTATATGTATATCAACTGTTCAGAAATATAAATTCATGCAAGCTGTGCATTGAAACTAAGACATTTGAACATAATTGTGTGAAAGTTCACAAATTGCAATATATCTAATGTCAGATACGCAATATGGTGTTCACACAATTTGATCTATATTGGTCGGATTTTGCAAAAGGCAAAGATCCACATATTATACACCACAGCTGAATCTAAGCAGGACACAAGAACCTCTAGTTTTACACTTCAATGCTCTGCAACACATATTTGAAGACCTACGCTGGCAAGTAATTGGAAACATGTCCAGCAATCCTCGAGTTGGTGCCATTTCGTCTACTCACGATCCATGAGTATTAAAAGATTGACAAGGCCAAGTCTGTGGAACATGGACTAAATGAATATGAGTAATGGAGTTAGCTTGCCTGCAGTTAAGTATTTTAGGTCAGATATACTAAAATAGGATTCACAAAAAGGGGTCGCAATTTGCGTACTAACTTTTTGGGAATCCGCTGGTATTTTGCACACCAACCTATGTACGAATAGGTCGGTTCACAAAATACCAAATCACAGTGAGTCGCAATTTAAGATGTGATTTTGGGCTTTCAGTAACTTTTAGCCATGCTGAACAGCAGATATACTGCTAGACAACATGGCTGAAAGACAATCAGATTGACAAGACCAATAGCGCGGGCATTTCTGAGAACACTTGGATTTGCCAATGCTTGTTTCGAAGTGCAACAGCATGTCTCCTTGGCCACATAAATAGCTTATGCACATGTGCACTTACTTTCCAGAATTTCTTGAGTTTGATGCAGATAAGAGCAGATAGGCTTCTCACTCTTTGTTCCAGTTAATGACAGCACATCCATTTGGTACCAGGCTTCTACATCAGGTAGAGCACACGATTTGTTATATGATTTTTCCTCAGAACCTGACTTCCTGATTTCAATAAGACAGATGAGTAATCTGATATAATAGGGAGACTTCAGTTTTATTTTTCTTCCTCGTGTTTTAGAATGCACTTGATTTTAACTGAGTAGATGAGATTATCCTGTCTACCTTCTGAAGAGATTATCAGCCCATTAAGATAACAGTCATCCTCAAATTTTATGTTTCTGGTTAGGGTGGTACCATTTCTGGTCCTGAGGAAAACCCCATGGAAAATTGTAACCATAAAGAAGTTGAATTGTCGAGAGCATATAGGGTTTTTGGATTACAAAGTTAGTCATAAGTGGCGCACTTTGTAGTGTATTCTCCTTTCCCCAGTGATTAATTTTGACTGGGATTCCAAAACTGTTGACATTTGCCCGGTGTAATTCTATCAGTATTGTGGTGACTTGACCACCATCCCAGGGCACTAGGACCCTGTGGGCCACGGGGCAGCGTCCAGGTCACTGGACATGACTTCCTGTGGGCAGGCAGGAAGCGGACACTCACCATCAGGACGAGGAAGAGGACGGACGCAAGAGGCGCCCAGAGCACATGTAGAAATAAAGATATGTGAACCGGTACCTGGCTCCTGCATATTCATTGCCGCGCTGAGGCATCACTACACGACAACTGGCGACGAGGCGGTTTGGAAATCCACGCGTGTGCGTCCCTCGCAACAAAAGACAACAGGAATACAGGAGGCCACCCTGCATCGCTGTCTGGGGAAGAGGAGCTCATCACTGAAGCGGGAGCCCACCCCGACTGAAAAGGACTGCGGAAAAGACTGCCGGCTGGGACCCCCGTCTGATCGGGTAAGCGCTGCAGGAAAGAGCGCGAAGAAAAGAAAATAGGCGCGAGCTCTCGCGAGAGTCTCGGCGGCCATCTTGGGGTCAGGCGGCCAGGGCCAATAGAAACGCTGCACGGCGGAGCGGCCATTTTGAAGCCAGGCAACGTTGCAGCAAGCGAGAAAGATCGCGAGACTTGGCGGCCATCTTGAGATCAGGCGCCCGGGCCAATGGGAAGGCTAGAATAACGGGCGGCCATTTTAGAAACAGGCAAAACGCCGAAAACAGAGGAAAAGGAGTAGAAAAAGCTCCAAATTGAGTGGCAAAGCAGTCACAAAAGATAGGAAAAGAGGCAGAAGGACTACTGTTTAGGAAAAAGAAATTACAATACAATAGAAAAGGAGCAATTACAAGAGGAAGCCAAAGGCTGCCAGGTGAAAGGGAAAAGAGAAAAAGGAAAATATATAATAAAGGCATAACAGTACAAAGGCAACAGAAGGGCCAAAGAAAGAGAAAATGCCGGAAACAAAGCACAGTGCGCAGTATCGCACACCACTACCATTCAGTGTGTCAGAACCACAAGTGGGAATTCGATGTGAGAAGTGGATTGTGAAGTTTGAGCGCTATGTGGAGGCGACTGATGTGGTAGACGGAAAGAAACTAGGGCTATTCCTGAACCTTGCGGGGGATGAAGTGGAGGACCTCCTCATCACTCTGCCCCCGAGCGAAATAAAAACATATGACAAGCTGATCAAATGCTTTACGACTAAGTTTGATCCCCAAAGGAATGTCGATTTTGAAAGGTACAATTTCAACATGGCGTTTCAACAGCAGGACGAGTCAATGGATGATTTCGCAACAAGGCTGAGAAAACTGGTGGCTCATTGCGAATTTGAGAACTTTGACAATGAACAGGCCCTTCGCCTAAGATTGATAGAAGGCTGTCGCGACACAGAATTTCGCACAAGGCTACTTAAAGAACCGACGAGTGTAGAAAAGATTCTAGATTTGGCAAGAGCGGAGGCCAGGGCAATGGTGCAAGCCAGGCAGATGGACCGAAAGGGAGAACATCTACACCGGATGACAGACACCCGCAAGACGGGCAACTGGAAGAAAGGATCAAAGGAACAAGGAGCAAGAAAGGAGGGCTCGAAAGAAGGCTCTCAATGCTACAGGTGCGGTTTGGACTTCCCACACCGAGGAGCATGCCCGGCCTTTGGTCAGACATGCAGAAAATGCAACAAACCCGGCCATTTTGCCACCATGTGTCAAGGGGCACATTTCAGAAATGAAAGAGGAAAACAAAGAGTGACAACAACCAAACATGTACGGCACATGGAAGCGACCGAAAGGAGCTCGTCGGCGGGGTCGGAAGACGAAGATGAGGAACAAAGACTGGCAGGAAAGGTAGAACGCCTTTACCTCATGTCCACAGAGGAAGGGCAGGAGGAGGAGCACATCCGGTTAGTGGACAGGAAGTCTATAAAAAAGACGGATTGGGTGACCATCGACGTAGGGCCCCATCAAACAGAATTTGTGCTAGATAGCGGGGCCACATGTAACATCATGTGTGCCACAGAATATGATAAGATGAAAAAAAAACCTCCACTTAGACCGTCAAATGTCAAAGTATTCACATGGGGTGCACAGAATCCAGTAACAAACATGGGAAAATTCACGGAAACCATGACGCACAAGGGCAAGACCGTCACGGAAGACATACACGTGCTACGAGGAGACATTCCTGCACCATGCCTACTGAGCAATGTAACGGCCAAGATAATGGGCCTACTAAAAATGATGTACCACATGTCAGACAGAGAAAACATCCTACAAGAGTACCCGTCACTAACGAAAGGTCTTGGAAAATTAAAGGGAAGACAAATAACTTTACACATAAATGAATCGGTCAGGCCTATGGCCCAGCATCATAGAAGGGTGCCCATTCATCTACAACCTCAGGTAGAGGAAGAAATAAAGGCGCTACTGGAACAAGACATCATCGAGCCAGCAGAGGGGCCAACGCCATGGGTATCACCAATAGTGGCGGTGCCTAAAAAGGATGCTGCGCAGATAAGAATATGTGTGGACATGAGAATACCCAACACAGCCATAGAACGAGAACGACACCCAGGGCCGCACCTAGATGACATGATAAGTCGCCTGACCGGAATGAGGAAATTCTCCAAGCTCGACCTATGCAAGGGGTACCGCGAGCTGGAGTTGGACCAACAGTCCAGATACATCACAACCTTCTCCACGCACCTCGGATTATTTCGCTACAAGAGGCTAAGTTTCGGAATATCGTCAGCAGCAGAGATCTTCCAGGAAACAATAAGGCAAATAATAAGACCAATCAAAAACAGTCTGAACTATAGTGATGATATCCTGGTGTTTGGCAGATGTGATGACGAACATGATAAGGCGTTGAGAGAGGTGTGCTCACAGCTAGTAGAGGTGGGCCTGACCGTAAACGAAAAAAAATGCGAGCTAGGCAGGGAAGAACTGGTATTCTTCGGACACGTCTTCTCAAAGAGAGGAATGAGACCGGATCGGGGCAAGATAGACACCCTTGAAAAGGCAAAAGAACCAAAGGATGTCGCTGACGTGCGCTCATTCCTCGGTCTCGCCAGCTATTGCGCGAGATACATAAAAGACTTTGCGACAGTGAGTACGCCGCTGAGAGAACTAACGAAGCAGGGCCAAGCTTTTGACTGGACAACTGAGTGTCAAAGGGCGTTCGAAGAAATAAGGGCATCAGTAACGGCAGTGGACCACCTAGCGTACTTTGACCCGAGACTTTGCACCGAACTGACAGTGGATGCCAGCCCGGTAGGCCTTGGTGCGATATTAGCACAACACAAGCCAGGAAAAGACTCGCCGCGACAGATAGTGGCGTATGGAAGCAAGAGCTTGTCAGACATAGAAAGGGCATACTCTCAACCAGAAAAGGAGAGCTTGGCGGTTGTGTGGGCATGTGAGCACTATCACATGTTCATATACGGAAAACCGTTCACGATTGTAACAGATCATCAAGCGCTAGTGACAATCTATGGAAATCCAAAGGCAAAGATACCACCAAGAATTGAACGATGGGGAATAAGGTTGATGGACTACAACTTCACGATTGTCCACAAACCAGGGAAGGATCAAAATCCAGCAGACTACATGTCACGGCATCCGCTTCCCTATCAAAAAGGGGGCGACACGATGGCAGAGGAATATCTGAACTTCATCGTGAGACAGAGCACTCCGGTATCGATAACAAATGAAGAACTAGAACGAGAAACAAAAGGAGACCAGACATTGCAAGCCGTTGGAGTGGTGGTACGGCAGCAGAGGTGGAGACACATCAACAGCAACACCATCACGGCGGAAGGAGTCAATAAAGAGGAAATGCTGGCGTTCAAAAAGATAAGCGAAGAACTGTCAGAAACAGAGAAAGGAATATTAATGAGGGGCTCCAGAATTGTAATACCACGTCGGCTCAGAAAGAGAACAGTTGAACTAGCACATGAGTCGCATCGAGGCATTGTGGCGACAAAGAAGATGCTGAGAGAAAAAGTCTGGTTCCCGGGTCTGGACAACATGGTAGAGGAAGAGATAGCACACTGCCACACCTGTCAAGTAACAGGACCTCCCGCCAAACAGACACCACTAAAGATGTCGGAACTGCCACCGGCAGTATGGACAGAGCTGGCAACAGACTTCTATGGGCCGCTAGAGAATGGAAAATACCTACTAGTGGTCATTGACGAATTCTCGAGGTTTCCAATAGTAAGAGAAGTATCGTCGACGTCGGCAAGTGCTACGCTACCAGTGCTAGATGACATCTTTGCCGCGTGGGGCTCCCCGCAAACACTGAAAACGGACAACGGTCCTCCATTCTCGGGAGAGGAATTCCGCAGATTCCTGGACTACCTGGGGATAAAACATCGGAAGATAACTCCCCTGTGGCCACAGGCCAATGGAATGGCAGAACGATTCATGGGGACAATAAAGAAAGCCATCATGAGGGCGAAGTTGACGCAAATATCTATTGGACAAGCGCTATGTCAAGTACTCAGAGACTACAGGAACACTCCTCATAGCTCCACCGGCAAATGCCCGGCAGAGCTGGTGCTGGGGAGATCGAGCAGAACACGGTTACCTCAGATAGAGGTAACGGGAAACACGACCAGAAGTGACATTGCGGCCAGAGATCACAAAGCAAAACAAAAAATGAAAGAATATGCCGACAAAAGGAGAAATGCGACAGAACACCAGCTGGCTGAAGGGGATCTGGTGGTAGTGCGACAGAAACAACAAAGGAAGTCGGACAGTCCATTCTCAAGAGACCCGCTGGTTGTGACTGATGTGAAGGGGTCAATGGTGACTGCAGCTTCAGACAACAGGGAAATAACAAGGAACAGCTCCCACTTCAAGGAATTGAAAGTGGAGAAAGAAGAACGTGCAACAACAACTGAAAACAGTGAACAAGAACAAAGACCAAAAAGGGAGACGGCACTAGCAAAAGAGGAAAACGAAGGACCAGAACAGAGCAGAGGACAAAGACCAAAAAGGGAGTGCAAGAAGACGAGAAGGCTACTGGAAGAAATGTAGAGACTTGTCTCTCTCTCTCTCTCTCTCTCTCTCTCTCTCTCTCTCTCTCTCTCTCTCTATCTATCTCTCTCTCTCTCTCTCTCTCTCTCTCTCTCTCTCTCTCTTCCCCGAGGCCAAGGATTTGCACATGGGACAAAGACATTCCGTTTGCAACAAAGGGGGAGATGTGGTGACTTGACCACCATCCCAGGGCACTAGGACCCTGTGGGCCACGGGGCAGCATCCAGGTCACTGGACATGACTTCCTGTGGGCAGGCAGGAAGCGGACACTCACCATCAGGACGAGGAAGAGGACGGACGCAAGAGGCGCCCAGAGCACATGTAGAAATAAAGATATGTGAACCGGTACCTGGCTCCTGCATATTCATTGCCGCGCTGAGGCATCACTACACGACAAGTATTAAACTTGCTAGGGTCCCGCGGTTTACCGGATGGAACGAATTTTATTTAAATTTACTGATGGCAGCGGAATGATTGAGAAGGCCTTTTTTGCTTTCATCCTTTCTTAAAGATTCCCGTATATCAAAAACTGTTTTAGACAGTACATATATACTTTCCAGATATGTCTGAGAAGGACATAATTACACATACCAAGACATACTTAACCAAACTATTGAAAAGTCCGTCATTTTTTAGCCTAACCACAACACCAGTAGAGAGAAATTGGAAAAACTAAAGACGAAATGAATCAAGCCACAATTGCAAGGTCATTTAGTGACACAGCATTTGTAATCTAATATTGCTCAATGCCAGGGAAGTGATCAATAACCTTGAAAAATATATCAATGAGTTTAGGACTATCGCCCAGCACAAAAATCTGGACAAGAAAAAAGGTTAGATAGATTAAGAACAACCAATCGTATACTCACTCTTATTCATCTGAATATTACTATCACCAAGATGATCAGGGCCACTTAAGAAAGAGGGACTGCAATTCGAAAAGAAAATACATGACCTTTTCAGAATCTCCTGCATCAGCCGGTTCTGACTCTGAGGAAGCTCCCCCCACCCGGGCATCCGTGGTTCATCGGTCCCACCAGACACCAGGAACCCTCCAACCTTCGTTTCTCAGGAAGGGACAGAAGAGGCTAGGAGAGACAGGGGTAGGTACAGGAGGACAGGACGGACATTTCCCCCATTGTAACCCCATGGTGAGGGTCAGGCCTGTAGACAGCATTACTTCTGGTGAATAACACTGGTCATAACTCACCATGACATGGCCTCCACATTCACTCTTCCTAAGAACACTCTCTCCCCATCTGAACTTCCCATACCCATTAAAGGTTTCCCACTGAAGACCTGATTTATTCTGCACTAAAAATGGATTATATAAATTCTCTTTAACAAAAATTATTTCTAAGGAATCCATATCAGGGTTCAGGGGATGCCAGATTTGTGGGCCCTCCTACGTATATCTCTGCAGAAAATATGACCTTTAAGAAGATCATCTTGAGAAATGTTGATGTCTTAGGCTCTCAGAGCAGGTATTTTCAAATACAATATTACCAAGTTTGAACGAGATGCCAACCTTTCTTTAAGAAACAATCCAGAGATTGTCATTAAACCTGCTGATAAAGGGGGAGGTATCCCAGTCCAAGACACAAGTGGCCGTCAGACATTTTAGGACAGTAAGGTGTAATGGCACAATAGAAAAGGGTAAATTCTGATCATACCTACATTATTTGTTATCTATCAAGGAAGTGCCATTGGGTTTAGTTGAGTCTGGCTTCTTAATTAACAAAGATTGGCAAGGCCAATAGTTCTGGCTTTAATGTCTAGCACCCTTCTCGTACACAGGAACAGTGCATATCCTGTACATGAGAAGGGTGCATAGAGGCATAGTACTTACCCTGCACACACACAGGCACATTGCTCACTATGCACATACAGAAACACCTGCAGTAACACAGACACAGGCCTCATCTTTTCCTCACCCACGCAATTGGCTCACTCTGAATTTATATAAGCACACCTTGTCTGTACACCGCTCTCTCTTCACTCAGACAGGTGCTTTTGTCTTACTGTAATCACACAGAGACACCTCGTGCCCTGCACTCACATGGAGACCCCTCTCACCCTGCATTCAAACAGACTCTGGTAATCCTTCACTCAGGCACTAATTAATTACCCAGCACTTAGACTGAGACCTGCACTCACACAAAAGCCCAGCTCACTCTGCACTCAGGGATTCTGCTCACCCTGTACCTAGAAGCACCCTCACCCTACATTGACACAAACACACCGATCACCCTGCACTCACAGCGATACACCTCTCGCCCACCATTCACACTAACACACCACTCACCCTGCAATCACACTGACACACCACTCACCCTGCACTCACACTGACACACCACTCAACTTGCACTCACAGAAACACATCGCACCACACACTCACACAGAAACACCTCACCCTATATTCACACAGGCATATCCTGCAGTCATATTGAAACTCTCCTCACCCTGGAACCTTGCCCTCACAAGTGCACCACTCATCTTGCACTTACAATCACAACTCTAATCGTGTACTCACAGACACCCGCCACCCTGCACTCAGATATAACTCACCCTGCACTTCCACACCTCTCACTCTGCACTCAGTGACACCCCTCACCATGCAGTCAGACATTGCCTACCTTGCACTCTTAGATACCTTTGTCACACTGCATTCACAGACATAACTGTCACACTGTACTCACAAACACAAATGTTAACTTAACAGCCTCCCTGCACACAGACGCAACTGTTACAATACACCCACAAACACATTTCTCACCATGCTGTCACACAGACACACCTCCCAACCTGCATGTTAGGGGAACAACAAACTCTAGTATAACCTTTAGCTACAATAACTAAACAAAGCCTCCTTTTGAGAGGGGATTTGAGAAAGAGCAGACAATGCAGATCATCGCCCTACCAGTCCACAAAGCTCTACACGACCCCATCAAGGGCAGCAAGTGCTATATGAATGCTCATACCATACCATACCACGAACACGTGTGACACTCACCCTGTACCAATTAATATTTGCACCCAGGCACTGTCCACAGACACACCGACTCTGTCTGGTCTATCAATCAATTCTCTACTGTTGAAATCATATTTCGTCTGTGAATCAGTCCATGGTGTTGATACTATTCCGTGAATTGAGACCCCTAACCCACTGCATTGCGAGGCATCTTTAACTGTAATTTTATACGGGCAGATATTTTGATCAGTAAGTCTAATTCGTTATATAAAATTCAAAACGTCATATTAGCCTTTCACCCATATTTGTTTAAAAGCTTTGTTGCAATGCATGAAAATAGATCAAAGTAGAATTATTCAGCCAAGGACACAACATCCTTAATTAGAAAACTGAATCCGAAGGCTCATACTAAATAATAAAAAAAAATACAAACATCATCAGCAATTGTGATAAGAAGAAACTATCTTTTTTCCCTCCACATAGCTTACTTATCGATGTACAGAATATCGAAGATGCGGAAAGGGAGTGTCACTAGATACATGGCAGTGCTAAATGTCGGTTAATGAAGGCAACAAATATCCATTTGTTCATGGAATGCCCAGAAATCCAGATGGTTTGGGAAGGAGTGGGTAAGACCATTTCATGCATTATGGGTGTTAGATTTGGGGGTCTCTAGTTGGCAAAGGTAGGTACTTGTGACAAATAGGGACCCTCTCCTCTATTCAGGATAAGGGGATTACACACCCAAAATAACCCCTGCTCACCGTCTTGGAAGCTTGGCACGAGCAGAAGGGCTTTACTTCAGAGGCGTTTTAAGTTAAGCAGTTGTGACCACATACAGTAAACCAGTGACAACACTACAAATCGACACCACACAGGTTTTATATAAAAAATAAGCCGCCTTTATATAGAGTTACCACAAGACCATAACCGACAAAAATGCACACTATGATTACTTACAGATGGTAGATTTAAGCTTAGTTCAGTTCAGTTCTTATATGCGACACTCTGCGTCAATGTACCTTAAGATGCGTTACGCTTCCACGACAAGCAATGTTGCAGCGATGGAAAATGCGGCAAAGTTCAGATACAAAGAAATAAAGACGTGAAGATCTTCCAGATGCGGCACGCTTCTCGGGGATGCGAGAAGTCCTCAGTTCGATGCGTGGACTGCAGCGGCGACACCCTTACGATGCGACGACAACAGCTCCAGCGGCGCCGCTCTTCTCCCACGATGCATGAAGCTTCCGGTTGATGCAACAACTACAGCGGCGACATCCAAGATGCGACGGCAGCAGCTCCGACGGCGGTATGCGTCTGGGGAATGCGAGGTGCTCTTGGTCGATGCAGTGCAATGCGACAGTTCCAGCGGCGACACCCTCCTTTGGAGTTGCGACGGCAGGCACAGCGACACGCTCCGACCTCAGTGCGAGAATCTTCTCCTGATGTGGTGCAGTGCAACAACTACAGCGGCAACACCCTCCTTCGGAGTTGCGACGGCAGCAGCAGAGATGGCGACACGCTTCTCTCCGATGCGGTGCAGTGCGACAGTTCCAGCTGCGACACCCTCCTTCGAAGTTGCGACCGCAGGCCCAGCGACAGTGACACGCTTCTTCTAGTTCAGTCGTGCTTCCAGCTCCTTGCAACACGCAGTTCCTCAGAAGGCCCAAATCAGCAGCAGGCACTTCCAAAATAACTCTGGGGAGCTGGGGGGGTGAAGTCTGTTGTCCCTGAGACTTCAGTAGGAGGCAAGCTCTTTTCCAAGCCCTTGGAGATCCTTCACAAGTTGAAAGCAAAGTACACAAAGGTCCTTTCTCCTTCCTTTGGCAGTAAGGCAACCACTGCAGGTCAATCCCCCAAGCAGCACTTCAGCTTGGGAATATTCTCTACTCAGTTTCTTCAGGTTCCTCTCCTCAGTAAAGGTTTCTTCTTGCAGTCCAAAAGTGATCTCATTTCATGGCATCAGGGTCCCAATATTTATACCCCAAAATCCTTTGTTCTCTGAGGGGAGAGGGGCCTTTGCCTAGTCCAAACCAGTTCTGAAGCACTCTGTTTACCAGACTTCTCCTTTCCTTTCACAGTGTAGGGCAGAAACATCAGACGCCCCACAGGAGGTGGAGCCAGCATTGTAGAAGGCAAGTACAGTCCTGGAGCACTTTGTTTACAGGACTCCTTCTCTTCTTTCAGTGTGTAGGGCAGAGACATCAGCCGCTCCCCAGGGGGTGGAGCCAGCGTTGTGGAAGGCAGGCCCAACCCTATTCAAGGTTCAGGTGCAACTCCTCCCTCCCATCTAGATGCAGATCTCTCTATTCACCACTGGGTGACTCAGCCTGTCTCTTGGAATTCCCCAGCCTTGTCACTCACAAAACCAGACAAAGGAATACACAACCTAGCAGAGGCAGGTTTGAATGGTTAGACAAGCAAATACATACTTTCTAAAAGTGGTATTTGCAAACCCAGAATATTAAAATAAACTTTACTCAAAGATGTATTTTATTATTCTGAGTCCAGGCATACTTAACTTGAATTTCTACCATGATTATACAATGTATTAACTCTAACAGCCCATTCTGGCCTATGGAGAACAGGTATCCTTGCAATAGTGAAAAACGAAAATGGCTGTAATTCACCATTAGGACATGCCACACACATCAGGGCTTGTCCTACCTTATACTTACAATGCACCCTGCCCTTGGGCCTACCATAGGGGTGACTGATTTGAAGAAAAAGGAAGGTTTAGGGACTGGCAAGTGGGTGCACTTGCCCAGTCAGCATGACAGTACCAGACTGCACCCAGGCTCTGCAATGGCAGACCTTAGACACATTTTACAAGGCTGCTTCTGTGGGTGGCACAACCAGTGCTGCAGGCCCACCAGCAGCATTTGGATTTACATGCCCTGGGCACACTCAGTGCACTGTACTAGGGTCTGACAAGTAAACCAAATAGCCAAACATGGAATCACTAATCCATACATCAATTTACAATAGGGAGCACTTGCACTGTGGCACTGGAGAGTAGTGGCACAGTGCCCAAAGCATCTAACACCAGCAAAAACACATGAGGCAACAGCAAAAATGGAAGGGAGACCCACGCCAATGGTGCCAGGTCTAACAATGGGGATGAATATTAAGGTAAGCCTCTCTTTGATTATTTTTGGGATAGCAGAGGGGATGAGGAGCTGAGTGGGAATACAAGAAAGAAAGCTACTCCTCAATCTCATTGTGCTGACAAGAAGGGAACTTTCATAAATGGGTGGGTGATATGCCTCCCCTCCACTCAGAGTGGCTTGATGCACTTCTCTAAATATCAAAAATGGATGTGGCTGGGGGAGTCTATAAGGGTTAGAAATGTTGGCAGCCATTGATGAATTGGAAAGGGAGACAAGAGCATAAATGGGTCAGTAATACAAACCGTTGATATCATATTCTCTGTTTACACCTTTACAGCTCTCCCTGCTGCCTATAGTGCAGCTCCCAAAGTCGGGTTCTATGAGAGAGATGCAGCCTCGTCGGTCAAATGTCTTTCTCATCCAAGGGCACACATCGGAAAAGGTTGGGAATGAGGGCATTAAAATTAAAAAAAAACATAATCAGCATTTGTTGGCTGGAAGAACACACCTGTAAAGCAATACGATAATTAGATATATGCCCATAATTATATAACACTTATGCTGAGCATTGAACTGCTAGTTGACATTTAACAACTGGCACAAAATAAGCCCCTTGCTCGATTGTATGGCTTTTTGGTGTATTTCAAATCCCTGCTTTTGATTTGAAGGCTTGTATTCCTATTTTAATTTTGGCTCTAACCTGGAGCATGGCTTGTTTACCTCCTTCTGATTGGATGAGTTGTATCTTTCAACTACAGACTTGTGAAGCTACTTTTTTAATTTTTCTTTTAGCATGCAGCTTTCCTCTGTCACTCTCTCCTCCGTCTGCTCACAACTGCCCACCCCCTCTGGCCCATCACTCATCCATTACATTTTTGCTTCTCCCCAATCCTGCTTCATTTTTTTCTTCTTTTTTTAAATAAATATTTTGAATAATTGATGAATGAATGTCCAGGGGCCTAACAACAGTCACTGCTCTCGAGGTGCTTGCTTCTTTTGCTTTGTGTAGCATCGCATGCACACATTTTTCAAATTTACAGTTTTAAAATGGTTGGAGAATCATAACACATGCACACATTGGTTCCCATCTTGGAATCGTATTGGTCTATTAGAAAAACATTCCAAAATGCACAAGTTTTGTAACGCACAGTGATGGAGCGAGGTGAGAAACAACATTTTGTATACCCCTCGTGAAGTCACTTTCTCATAACGGTAATATGAACTAATTGTGTGGTTTGGATAAAACTAATCAACATAGAATAAAATGCACGCACAAATACATGTGGGATACTAAAATTGCCTGTGTTGCAACCATAATCGACTAACTGAGTGACAATGTGATGTGTGAAACTAATGCCAAAGCTATAACATAACTAAAAGCGGCATAAATGTGCTTACTGTTTGTCTATTTGTGGCAGAAACAGGAAGAGAGGTGAGAAATTCATGCATATATGTGGCTTTATTTGCTAGGTAATTACTAACAGGGATACCTTGAGAAGGGGGGAGGTACACAGAAGGGCTATAATTCACCAATTAACGTTAAAGTGTGTCTGTTTCTATAATAGTTGTCGTTATGGCCTGTGAGGCCTAGTAAAAGATGGAAGATTTTTAGGACTCCGAGATTAATGTGAACCACGCATGCGCTCGCTGAGTGGAGGTGCAGACCCGTACAACTGTGATGAATGGGATGGGTCAAGGACGAGATGCCCTGAAGCCCTGAATGACTGCCAGCAGAATGGACTTCATCATTGTGAACCCTGGGAAAGAATCCGAAACTAACAATTTAAAGGACATGTAGGAACCAGTTGACCCAAAGACAATAGCCAAATTCATTTAGCTGACTCGACGGAAGTAAAGTAATAAGATTATGAGGTTATGCTCATCCACCCCTTGGAACAGCCAATAAAAATCATTGGATACCCCAAAGGTTTCAAAATTTAGATTGTTTAACAAGGAGAAAAGGGTATAAAAGAATAGGTCCGGAGTTTAGAAAAAAGCTCTACTTTCGATTTCTATCTGTGTATCCTGACATGCTGCCGGAATGTTGAATTTCCTTGGAGCGTAAGGACTTTGACTTTTTGACTTTAAACTTTGTTTGAGTGAGTACGGAATCTTTATATGAGGGAAAATAGTTAGAGAGGATGAAGAAATGGACTTTGGGAACTATTTGTCTTTTCTAATATTTGTGTCTTATGAACATCAAATTCTGTATTAACTTTTCCTTAAATTAGAATTAAATGATAATAAATGTATGAGTTAAAATTTCCTTTCTTCCTTTATGACTGATTATAATAAAATTAATTTAAAGTGAATAAATATTGATTATGCTAGAAGAATTTTCTTTAAATGAAAATTAGATAAATAAAGAATTAAGCTGGTCTTGTTCATCCTTAGCATAATTTTTACTAGCAGATCTATCGCCAATAATGGTGGTGTGTTTAAATAATTTTCTCGTTGATAATAAACCATGGTAAATGAATTAACCCCTTCCATGCTCATGACGAGCTCAGCTCGTCATGCAGTACACTGCTCGTGTGCTCATGACGAGCTGAGCTCGTCATGAACAAAGGGATTAAATGAGTTCCAGCGCTGAAGGGGAATTGCTGTAGCATTGATGTGGTTAAACTGCAGATGTATATATTATAAATAGTTAGTACAATTTAGACACTCCGCTAATACAGCAACTCTCCTTTGATTCATACCGATCCATGAAATAGAAGAAAGTGTGTATGAGTGATTTACAGTGTTATGGACCCCACTGGTGAATAAGTGTATGATTGGCTATTTCAGGGAAAGGTAATGTTAGTTTTGGAAATTATTTCCGGAGATGCGCTGCAACAACAGAAGCATTCTGATAATATTTTTTCTCATATTGAAATAGTTCCAAGATGACCGCCCAGAAGTGTGCATGTATTGGAATGCAATGGCTGCCCTTTTATATTTCTTTTATTGATTTTGCCAACATAAAAAAGCATTGTCAAAACGAACAGCTAGGAAATCACCTTTTAAAGGAGAAACTTATTGCCATTGCTTGTTTTTAAAGGAAGATGCTTAAAATAGAAAAATGCTTAGCCTCAGATGTGAAGATCTAGGCCTGAGTTGAACGTGGCAACACAAGAGGTAATCTATGCTGGAAAGGGTCCGTTTTATACTGCATGGAGCCCCTAGGCTCTACACTGCATTAAGTCCAAGAGGAATGCTGCAATCCTTGCAGCTTGACTCCTGGCACACCACTGCCTTTGTTGGAACAGACACTATCCTCAGTCCTTGAAGCAAAAGTAACAACTTAGCATTTATGGACATACAGGGCCTTATTTACAAGGCCATTGCACCGCCGGTGCATCACTTTTTTTGATGTACCGGCAGCGCAATGTGCCTTCCGATATCTACAAGGCCACGGCCATTGCACCGCCGGTGCATCACTTTTTTTGATATACCGTCAGAGCAATGTGCCTTCCGATATCTACAAGGCCACATAAAATCTCGCTGTGTGACTTTCCATGGCCTTGTACATATGGGCCCCTTTTACACATTACTCTGTGTGAAAGGGGCATTTCATGGGTGTTGCCATGGGTATTACCACTCAACATCCATGGAACCTGACCATTCCTGAATTTACAAAGTTTTATAAAGCTGGGAATGCGTCAGAATCCAGCACCTCAGCAGGGAACACATCGGAGTGGTTCAACGAGGAGAAATACTTTTATTTCTCCTTGATTTTTCCTCTTTCTATGAGTGCTGCATCATGCACCAGCCAAGGGGGAAGCACAAGGATGTGTTGTATTGTTGTTAATAGGATGCATCCCAGTGCTTTTAAAATAACGCTGCTCAGTGCAGCAAAATGGGTTGCCGTGCTGGGTCATTTTTCTGTAAATGAGGCCCACAGTCTGATGGCGGCACGGCCAGATAATAGCCAATCATTAAATCATTAAATCATGCATTACCAGTTGCTGATCTAAAGAGAAGAATCCCACTCCAGATTTACTTTGTACAGTGCATTTAACATGACTGTGCTTCATCACATTTAAAATTGCTGCCACGCTAAGCAAGAGAACACCCATCTGCAGCCAATAAGAGTGTAATACAAGCCACCACTTCAGCAAGTTTGAGTGTAACTGCGATGTTTGTTGAGAGTAAGCCCTACACCAGCCAATAGGAGCACTGTTTCTGTGGAAGCACACATATTTGATGAATCAAACGCTGTACTTAAACAACATCTGGGCAGAGCCATAGTCCCTTTCTCTGTAAGGGTCCTGAAATCTCTATTTGTGTTGATAACATAAGATCTGCTGTGCTGTCAATCAGACCTAAAATGGATATTTACATTATAAACAAGAAGTAGCTTCATCGAATGAGTCAAATGGTAACAGACTTGTCTTGTAAGATATTATTTTTGAAAGTGCTCAATCAATGAATAAATCAGGATTTATAAAGCACAGTTAATCACCCGCGGTGGTATGCAGGTGCTGAGATCCACACTGCTCGGGTGTCATCAGTTGAATAGCACTGATGATTCCTTGGCACTTTACCGTTCCAGGAATTGATCGATACCAGAGGGCCTCTCCTTAGGGGTTGGTGGCCTTTTTGATGACCTTGGCTGGAAAGGGGAGGAGGGAGATTGGACTGAAGTTCTTGCGGTCTGTCGGGTGGACTGGTGTTTTCTTCAGCAGGGGGTTGATTTCAGGGTGTTTCCAGCCATCGGGGAAGTTGGCGGTTTTGATGGAGCAGTTGATAGTGCAGAAAAGCTCGGGATGATGGAGGCGGCTGCTCTATGGAAGATGTGATACGGGCCAGGATCCGATGGGGCTCTGAAGTGGATGCTCTTCATGGTCTTGAGTGTGTCGTCTGAGGTGAGTGGAGTACAATTGAGCACGATCTGTTCTGGTGGGGCGTGGTTGTGTGCGGTAGTGGCAGGAGTTGAGGCAGGGTCTTGGGTGTCAAAGCTGTCGCAGATCTACCCAATCTTGTAGTAGATAAAGTTGTAGAGTTTGTTGCAGAGTTCTTGGGAGGGTGTGGCATGTGTGGTCTCGCTGCTGGGCCTGGCAAACTCCTTGATGAGGCTAAATAATTATTTGCTGTTGTGTGTGTTGGTGGTGATTCTGTCTTAGAGGGCATTTTCTTTGAGGTTTTGAGGAGAAGGTGGTGTGTGCTGCCGTCAGTTTTGAAGGTTGCGTGGGTTTCCAGGGTTTTGTTGTTCCTCCATCTCTTCTTGAGTCATCTGCAGGTGTGTCTGGACTCTTGGAGGGCAGGACCTTCTGGATTTCTTGGAGTGTTGCTTGCCTGGTGTCTTCTGGAGGGGTGCCAGAGTATCAGAGCAGTTGGAGAGCCATTGGTGAAGGTTGCGTGTTGTGGTGTTGGCATCTGTTGGTGTTGGCAATGTGGTTGTGCTGAGTAAGTTGACAAGAAGTTCTTCGGTGGCCTTGTTCCAGCTAAGACAGGGGGACAGTGATGGAGGTGGTGAACGGTGGGAGTGGCAAAGGCAAAGTGCATGCAGTGTTGGTCAGTCCAGAGGAGTTTGGTGGTGTGACTGTAAGTGATGTTCCAGCTGCCAAAGAAGACGGGGTCGAGCGTGTGTCCGGCTGTGCGGGTCGTGCAGTAATTAGCTGTTTGAGTCCGATGTTGGTTGACATAATATTCCCTTCTCAAACTTAGAATAGGGATACTTGCTTTATGGAACACACTTCATGCATTTTAATATGATTTATTGATTGAATATTTTTTATTGTCGATTTCTAACAAAATTAATAGCTGAGATCAATAAAATCTAACTTGTGATCTTAATAAATATTATATACAAAAAAATGTAATAATTAAATTCTTTAACTCATAACAAACTCACATCATTGGCTGATATAGATAAAAATTGTAATCATTTAAATGTGATATGTAGCTCCTGGTTAATCTCCAACAACGGCAAAGATCGGCCTGAAAGAAAATAAGGCATCTGGGGTTTAGGCCTGATGATGGTAAACTGAAACTCTAATTGAAATAATCTCGCTGTAGCAGAAAAGATGTTAGCAGAAGGAAGGTTTACGTTATTTGTAGAGGAGCTATGATTGAATTACCCCCAAGTTAGGCTAATGCCTAAGTCCCATAGTACAACGCTCACATTTTGCAGACTGACAAGATGTGGTTCCAAAGGCAGCTGCAGTATTGGAGGTGTGTGTATTAAAAGGGCTATACATTGCTATTGTCTTTGTTGATTTGTCTTATTGTTATACGTGAGAATAAGTGGTGTGTAAGTGCTAATTGTTGATCAGTGGAAATTGGTATAAAGTTAGACATAGCCAAAGATCCAGGGATATTGAGATAAGTGTGGAATACACAGTATTGTTATTTGTCTGCAAAAGGTTCTGTGGTGCAGATCATGAGGTACTGTCAACAGCACAGTTGAGATAGGAACTTTCATAAGTTGTTGTGTATGTACTAATATTGATTGGTGTCAATGAAACATATTACACAAAGGTAAAGCTACATCGTTTAAGGTGATTTCCTGCTCCTGAAAATGTCATTTGTGTGTGTGTAAAAATCTTTCTGTGTCGAAAAAGTCAGAGGATGTCAAAACCTTAATATTCCGATTGTGGAGTTATCTTGGTTTTCCTCAGAGATGCAGACAAAGTATTCATTGTAATTTTTTGTTTGTTTTGAGTTGTGAAAATGTGGTGCAATTATAAAAGAGGTGAGCCGCTGCAAGGAGTAAAAAAAATAAGCCATTGAGTGCAGCTCAGATATTGGTTGGTTGGTGTACTGCTGCATTGCTATTGGTTGATGACGACGCAGTGTGCAGCGCATAGATCGATTATTGTGCAAGTGCCGCATTGTGATGGGTCATCAAATCTTCAAATACTAAAGCTAGAATAAGATTGGGGAAAGACAATTGATATATGCTAAATTACAAATTGAGTCAAGAAAGATTGAAGATTTGAATTGTTTTGTGAGAGATGTTATGATTTCAATAAGGGAGGGTGAAGAGGCACCACCCAAGGGTACACCAGCACATCACATGTAAACGAATGTGATGTTCCAGAAACGTTTATGGTCTGAGCAATGGTACAAGATCACTAAAAATGAGGGTCCACCTAAATTTCCTCAACATGGTACATTTAATTTAAGGGTCATTGAAGGGTCGTTGAAGGCTTGAGGGAGAAATTGAATGAGATTAAACTGCCTCCCAGACCCACACAGTATGAAGCATTAAACCTTTGGGAGAAAACAACACATGTTAAGGAGAGAGAGAAATACCAGAATATGACTAAAATAGCTATGCAGAATTAAGCGAACGCACAATGGGACGAAGGACATCAAACATGGAGAAAATGTGTGATTGAGGGAGCTAGAATGTATCCAGTTATGACTACAGAGAAGACTAAAAAAGATTAAGAAACAGGGAAACGATAATGAGGGAGCTGCAAAGAAATTTGAAACTGATAGTGATTTAGGTGATGTCATTTTGGATTCATTATTGGCTTCACCTCCACCACCATATGTGGCTCCTGTTACAAATACTGAGAGTGCTTCGACTTCTGGTTGTACAGAGGCTACAACCTCTGTTAATGCAGTTGTAATTCAAATTGAGAGACCAATACTTGTGACACAGCCTGTGGTACAATCAGTCATATCTAATATTGTGCCCTTACGAGTTGAGGCTGTTTCCACAGTGATACCTCTAAGTGCTACTGCTTCTATTGTGACATTACCAGCACCAGTTACTAGAGTATTAGCTGCTCAGCTCCTAGAGATTTGAATGACACTACATCTATTGTTAATGTCCTGAATAATGTGGTTCAAGAAGTGGGTAGGGGAGCACCTGAGATAGGGTACATCCCTACATCACAGAATTCATGAATTGTTTCCTGGACACAACCGCAAACAGTTCAATTATTGAGAGAAGGGGAAAGAATGGTCTTGATGACATTAATAGCACAAGTAGAGACAAACTATTTTGAAGATGGAATTTTTCCACCATGGTTTGAAGAACTCACAGAGAAGAAAAAGTCTGGGAGAGTAGAAAGTCATGTTACCCTAGAACCTAAAAGAGAGCGACCACTAAAGTTGAATGTTGAAATGGAAGAAATCATTAGTGGTTGTTCAGATATTGGACATGTGAACCAGTACCAAGAGAATTAACTGATTTATCTGAGTAAAGAGTTTAAAACGCATGCAGCAATTTCACATGATAAATTAGCTGATTTGGCATGGAAATATGAGGTTGATCTTTAAAAGAGTGTCCTGTTACAGAGGAGTTTCAGGGCACAGTTAGATAATGAAGCAATTGAAACAATGCAGTCTTCAGGAATGCAATTACACATTACTGAATTAGTCAAATGCACCTGTCAATGGAGCAAATTAGAGAAATTGGAGAGCAAATGGGCAAAGCAGGAAAAGAGAAAGAGATAATCAGATGCGGCTGAAGCAAATAGTAAGCCACCGTCAGGTCCCCTTAATGAAGAAGAAGCTTTGGCTTTCCCGATGACAGAGATATCAGGTGAAGGGTATGTACATGTATCATGGAGTAGAGGAGATCTTGCAACATTAACTAACAATTTTCCAAAGCTGAGAGAGAATCCTACACAGTAGTATACACAAGTTGACAGGTTTATGAAGATTTTGAAAGTGCTGTGAACTGATTTTAATACATTCTTTGATATTGCCCTACGAAGTAATGTGTGGGCTAAGTGTAAAAAATCTGTACATTGGCAAAGTGCTAAGTCACCGAGAGATGTGCATACTAGTGCACCATCTCCTATGGTGATGACAAAATATGAAGAGGCGATTACTTTCCACGAAGGAAAGTTTCCGGCCATAGATATTGATTCGTTGAAGATAAATCAAACTATGCAAGAGGCAAAAGAGTCAGTATACGCCTATTATGAGGTCCACAAGCTGGAGTTCAAGGTGCTGAAGGAGGAGTTGGTGTTTCACAGAGTAGAGGCAGATGTGTTCCCATTGATTTAAATTCTGGTGTGGAAGTTGCGGCATTGAAGAGGTCAACCCTTGTAGTTTTTCTAACAATATTGGGCATTTGATGAGGAAGTGTAGTCTAAATCCAAATAAAATAAGTGGAGAAGGCCAAGTCCAAGAAGGAAATCAGAGCAAATACAGAATGTACCCGTTCAGTAAATGAAAGTGCCAATGCAGACACAAGCTTCAATGGTGCAGGTTCCATAACCCCTGATGGTCCCAGAGAATATAGGAACCCCTAGATTTAATGTGCATTACATGCCGAGAGCAAATCCAGCTACATTTCAGTACCAAATTAAGAACCCATTTCAACAATACCCCATGCTGGATAGTAATAGTTTCAGCTCCGAGAAATTCCCAATGACGGTGTCCGAGGGGGGAAGAAGAGGACGTATGTGGCGCAGTCTTAGAGGTAGACCGGAGTGGACCATTTTTAGATGGAGGAGTTAATGGCAATCAAGTGTCATTTTTGGTTGACATTGGAGCTACTCGTTCCACTCTTCGAACAGTGGAAGTCCAAGACCTACCCCTCTCTGAAAAATACATCCAAGTTGTAAGAGTTACAAATAAACAGATAACCAACCCAGTTTCAGAAAAGGTCCTTGTAAAAATAGGTTGATTTGAGGAAAACTATCAATTTGTGTTTGTGATTCCAGTCATGTAAATTTAATAGAAAGAGATCTTTTGTGCAAATTAAGCTGCACTTTTAACTGCACACCGGATGGTATCAAATTTCAAACACATGATGAAGATGTGAAATTTAAAATGGCTCGACAAGGAAAAGTTGTAGGACTGTACCCAGTGAGAACAGTAGATGATTTACCTCCCAATTTAAAAGAGACCATGAACCAAAAAAATATAGGATTTTACATGGAAGGATATCAGACTCATTAAAGGTGTAGTACCGGTCCGAATCACTGTAAAGCCCAATGCTGTTTATCCAAGAACACCAAAATCAATTGCAGGAACAACAGTGATTGAAAACATGCTTAAACAAGGAATTTGAAAAGAAGTTGTCAGAAGCCCTTGCTACTCTGCGAATATGGGTTTGCAGAAGCCCAATGATAAATGCCAGATTGTGCAAGATCTTCAAAAGATTAACAGCATTTTTGTTCCATGTTTTTCGTTGGTACCAAATCCATCTACCATACTTTTTCAAATTCCATGCACAGCAGAATGGTTTACCATTGTGGATCTCTGTCAATCCCTCTTTTCTGTCCCATTGCATAAGGACAGCCAGTTCTTGTTCTCATTCATGTTCAGAGATAAAGTTTTGGTATGTTGCTGAGTTCCACAAGAGTATACAGAGGGTCCATTGATTTCCAAACAAATATTAAAAAAGAATCTTGAGTATCTGCAGATGCTGTACAGATCAGCTCTTGTACAATATATTGATGGCCTGCTTGTGGCATTGGATACATGAGAAGCTTGCAGACAGGATACAATTGCATTACCTGGCAGAGAATAGACATAAGATGTCTACAAGCAAACTGCAATACTGTTAGAAAGAAGTTCAGTACTTGGGACGTATCATTGAGAAGGGAACAAGAAAGGTGATACAAGAAAGGATGGAAACTATCCTTAAGATTTTATCCACAGAGGGTGATAGATAGCCAGGCTGCAAGATGGGTGCTATTTTGTGGCTCTGCAGGCTGGATTGAATATCAGTCATTTATCCGCCTTTCCAGGTGGCATCGGTAAAGACCAACTCGTGCAAGTGACCCTACTTCAGCTGGTTTGCAGGCGGTGCCTGTTATGAGTCGGTGTGAGTGAGGGAGCCAGTGAAGCAGAGCACGGCAGCCACCACAGCCTGCTGTGCTGGACGCAAAACCTGAGGCATATCCTGTCAGTGGCCGCATCAGAGGAAAGGAGAACCCTGGTGACCGATGCAGGAGGGCCCCGTGAGAGGAGCTGCCTTGTGCTGCAACCGTTGTTAGTGGAGGAGTTACGGATGTGCCTGGGGCGGCATCTGGTGTCTTGCCAAGAGAGTGCCACAGTGTGCTATCTGCTTGAAGGAAGCTGGGGCCGGCCGGTATGAAGGAGGCGTCTGCGGTGCGGGGTGAGGCCTGCAATACCCCTGCATTTTAGCAAAGGACAGTGAGCAGCCGGATACACCGCGCAGAGGTCAGTGTTACCTATCTGCACAGGAAAAGGGTGGATCGGCGTGTCGGTTTGGGCTGGAGAGGTGGAAGTCTGGGAGAGCGGTGCTCGAGCCCGGTACAGTACGGCCCTATGAGCAGAGCTCTTCCCGCCGCGGGACACAGATGAGCAGTGGTAATGTCGGGTAGCGGCACCATGGGTCCACCAAGTGTGTGACCGAGTGGTGAAGGTTAGTGGCGCCAGCAGTGCCACCTAGAAACAACCAGCAGGAAGGAGGAGACAGTGGACTGACCAAAGGAGGCATTGAGGCCTGCAGCTGGAGGTGGCAAGCTGCACCAGGGGATTGCAGGTTGCCTGCGCTCTTCAGTTGAGCAGGAGGAGTCAAAAATGGGAGCCAGCCCAGCCAGGTCAGAGGCGACGGAGGAGTGCAGGATTTGGGCTTCACGTGGCATCTGGTCCTTTTGAGAGGGGACTCAGCCTAAAGCAGTGGTGTGGAAGCCAGCGGGACTTGTTTACTGAGAGCAGGGTATCCTACACCTCAGCACTTTGAACAAATATTACGGGAACTGTAGGCACCAAAAGTGTGGCATTGCCCCCCTATTGCAGGCGCATAAAAAGCGAGATTCGTCTACAGGACTAGCTGCTTGAGACTGGGTGGCAGAGAAGCATAGGGGTATCCACAGGCTTGGTGGCTCATCATTCACTCACCCCTCACAAATCTTACATGGCAGTCACTGCAGAGAGTCTCCCTCACACTTTCTGGATTGACTCTGCTGGGTAAGGAGACCATATGCTCTGGGGGATCCCAGGTGTTCCCTGTTAACATAGGGGAAACTGACACCCGTCAATGCAAGCTGATCTTTGACAGTTGTAGGCCAGTCCGGGGAGCGGAACCCCACCTGAGAGTGGGCAAAAGGAGGGTGAGCCGGGTGGTGCAGCCTACTATTTTCTTTAGATAAAGGAAAAGTTCACAGACCTTACGCTGTCCCTCGTGGCCATCGATAGTAAAATCGACCCCCCAGCAGAAAGATTTGACCGCTTAAAAGAAAAGGTGTCTAGTCATGACTAAAGGCTGGGACAGTTGGAATAGCAAACTTTAGCAGTGGAAGATAAAGGAAAGACAACAAGGGAGAAGCTGCTCCGCATGGAAAAGTGTTTGAAGTAATCTGTCATAAAAACGAGCACTTGGAAGTCAGGTCAAAGAAGAAAAATAATATAATTGTGGGAATTATGGTGTCCACTGCCATGACCTGTGTCAAAGATTATGTGGAGGAAATGATACATGCCCTGTTTGAGGAGTCGCTGTCAAGCATCAACATAGTAGAGCGGGCGCATAGATCACTCGGGTGCAGCCTCTAGGCCCATCATTGCCTACATCCTAAATTATAGAGAGAGAGATATTGTGCTCAAGCTGGCGCGGGCCCAGCAAACAGTGTCCTATCAAGGGAACACTGTGTAATTTTACCCTGACTTCTCTTTAGCTGTACAGGTGACAAGGCACAACTTCCTGCCAGTGAAACAGTCTCTTCAAAAGACCGAGCCAAATACTCTCCACTTTATCCTGCGAAATTGAACATTTTCAATGCTGGCAAAACTTCTTATTTCACGACCCACAGGCCACTGCCAGGTTTGTAAGAGGCTGCCGACCAGCCAAGTTGGATGTTTGATTGGAGCAGAAAGCGGCTGAAAATAGCTGCACCAGCGACAATGATGAAGCTAGCTGAATGATGGTGGGGAGCTGGGCGAGGCTTTGTCATTGTGACCGGCCCAGCAGGAGATGTTGAAGTGGAGGACTGAGGGGACTATTTGTTGTTCGAGTTCATGAATATGTGATAGTGTGTCTCTCCTCCGCAGCTGGTCGGAACCTGCTGGCCGCAAATTTTTTTTCCAACCATCCAGCTTAATTTGAGCTGGGAGGAATGGGCTTCCTAATGGTTCACCTCAGGGATGATTCCGAAGCTTTCCTATGTTGTTGACTCTACAAGGCTCTGTTTGGGGTGAGGGTTTTTTACCCAGCCTGTTTGGGGGCTGTAGTGGGTGTGGGTTAGATGTTGATTAGGTTGTTGACCATGATGTAGTTTCTCTTCTTCTCTCTTTCAGTGACTCTGTTCTTTCTCTCATTTCTGACCACCTCCTCCTTTCTTGCAGTCACCAGGGGACTCTCAAATGAGAAAGGTGCCCTAGAGCCACGCACATGGTTTTATGAGTTCCAGCTATGGCAAAATTGAAAGTGATTACTTGGAATATTCGCAGCCTGAATGATAGGCATAAGGCAAGATTGGTAGCCGCTCATCTGAGTCGGCATGGCGCGGATGTCTGCTTTTTACAAGAATTGCATTTGACGGAACACACTAGCATACGCTTGCAAGTGGGGTCGATTGGAGAAAAACATGTGACGTGTTACTCGAATTATGAATGGGGGTTGCTATCCTTATTAAGAAGGTCTTGCCCTAGCACACACGAGTGGCCTTTTGTAATAAACAAGGAAGATATGCAATTTTGGTCGGCACGCTTGGGGGGCACCCGCTCAGGCTTGTCTCCATCTACAGGCCCAAAATGGATTACCCTGACTTTTTTGTAGAGATTTGGAGATTGATAGAGTCTCTGGAGCCTGGCGCACTTTTATGTGGAGGGGATTATAATGTGGTCCTTGACTCCTGGAGAGACAGATTCACTGATTATGAGATTCTGGCCGTTCTACGTGCTAGCTTTGCCTAATTTCTAGTAGCACCGCCCACATTGCAGACCCTGGAAAGCTTTCTGAAGAATTCTTCCCCCTTCAAATTGATAATGCAGCTGTACTCGGAAATGCAACTTACAGCTCCAGTTTGCTTTCCTAAGACATGAGTGGGAGCTCCGGCTGGGCATACTCCTATCAGAAGAACAGTGAAGGTTCTTCTGTGCCTAAGCCAGAGAACTGTTCGCTAGCTAGAGGCTGCACCTGATACAGTTTACATTTCTGTGTGGATTGTATCTCACATTGGAATGGTTGTTTAAAGCAGGCTTGATTGCGACTGCACGATGCGTCAGATGCAGGGCTCCCTGCGTGAATTTCTTACACCTATCATGGGAATGCCCCAACATTTGCCAATATTGAGGGCCGGTGTTGTATAGTGTTTTAGGACCCTAGTGTAATTTTCCGGATTCACGCTCATATATAGGTATAAATCACCATATCCTTATATTATTGTTATTGTTATTTTGGGCAAGAATAAAGATATGTGGGGCCCTCGGCATTGGCCCTGTGATATGGGTCCTTTGCCGAATCCAGCCCCCGTAGCCCGCAACCTCGGCTTCCTCATTGACGACAGGCTCTCTATGAGACAGCAGGTAACAAGGGTCGCTGCAATCTGTTTTTCCAACTTAAGATGGTTGCAGAAGATCCTATGGATGCTGCCTCGCTCTACTCAGAGAACTGTCGTCCAGGCTCTTGTGATCTCCCGCATCGACTATGGGAATGTGCTTTATCTTGGGGCCGATAAGGCCACTATAAATAAGCTTCAGGTGGTGCAAAACTCGTCAGCTCATTTATTGTGCAATGTACCCCGGAGATCTTCCGCAGCTCAGGCTTTGCGTGACCTTCATTGGCTTAAGGTCCCGAACCGTGTAAAATTCAAAACCTTATGCCTTCTCTTTAAAATCAGGCAGGGTTCTGCCCCTAAATACCTACAGAACCTGGTTCAAGTCTATAAGCCTGGTCGCACTTTAAGATCTTCCACTAGTGGCGATTTTTCTGTTCCCAGAATTAAACTGGCCAAAATGGGTGGCCGCTCGTTTTCTTATCTTGGCCCAAAGATGTGGAATGCTCTTCCGCCGGCCTTGAAAGCCGAGACTGATCTCCTCCCTTTTCGTAAAAAATTGAAGAGCCTTCTGTTTAATTAATCCCTCTGCACTGTTTGTTCTGTTTTGGGCCTTTTGCTTGTTTTTTCTTTCTTTTATCTATCCCTGGCGCCGGGAAACCCATTGAGGGTAGCTGTGCGCAATATAAGTTTAAATAAATAAAATAAATAAATAAATAAATATAGGCATAGAAATCTTAACCATATTAAGACATAGCTTACGTAGTCCTAATACGGCTTGTCTACTTCCACTAGTACTGAAAATCTACAATGATTTCTTGGAAAAACCCGCCTTCAGTAGTCAGGGACTTCCCCCTGCATGAATATTGATTTATCCAAGAACTCATGGAGTTTTCAAAGAACTAAGGCCCAGATGTAGGCAAATCTGATTTACCGACTCTAGAATACCGAATTTTACCGATTCGGTATTCTAGATTCGGTTAATCAGATGTAGGTAAGAAATCGGTAATTTATACCGAATCTGTATGATTCGGTATTTACCGATTCGGTAATTGCCATTGATTCCTATGGGCCTACAGGCTCATAGGAATCAATGGCAATTACCGAATCGGTAAATACTGATTCGGTAAAATTACCGATTTTGCAAGGGGAACAGGGTGTCACTTTGACACCCTGTTGCACCCCTGATTTTGGCTTGTGTGCCATGTGACACACATACATGCCCTTAGGGCATGTATGTGTGCCACATGGCACAGGTGTACATGCACAGATGTGCATGTACACAGGAATTCGTTATTTACCATGCAATTGTATTACTTGGTAAATAACGAATCGGTAATGGCCTGTGGCACTGTTTGAAGTGCCACCTACATCTGGATTTACCGATTCAGTAAATTTACCGAATCGGTATTTTACAGAATCTGTAAATTTACCAAATCGGTAAATATACCGATTCTGAAAATATAAGGCCCCCTACATGTCAAACAACAAATACCGGTCGGTAATTGCCGAAATCCGCCGTTACCGACCGGTATTTGGTGTCCTACATCTGGTCCCTAAGTCTTTGATGACGTTATTATGTCCAACCTTACGTCAAACTCGGCACCTTCAAGGTATAAATTTGCCCACACTTGCCCGAACAGACACATGGTGGTTTAGAGCAGTTCGACTATCTACTTGCCAGACGCCCTGCTACAGCAAGTGCCGAAGGAAGCCGACCCTCCAGCAGATGCACTAAGAGAGACGCTGTCTTTTCTCTTGCCGAGAAATCCGGCCCCAGAGTATCCAAGCTACCCTTGCGGGTTGTTGGGAATCGAGTCCTGAGAGAGAGATACCAGATCTCCTTCATTCTAAACCAAGGTACGGAGCTGATTAGACCCATAGAGAATTCTTGGAATAGATTCTTGGCAAAAGAATACTGAAACTAAGCTACACCTCACTTACTTCTTCCCTTCTACTAGACCTAGGTTAGGTACACCGGGGTAGGCGTATTTTAGAAGCACCAGTTGAGTACTTTTAGTCTTTATTTATGAATGTATTTTATGGCTTAGAAACCATATCATGCTTTTACAGTATTATTTTATAATACTCTTCGTACTGTACGCATTGTACTTGGCAACCAGTAGTACGATTGTAGCAGTTCATTTCCTCTGCATGAGAAAGAAGACTGTTCAATAAATACTCTTTTATTGAAAACGCCCGTCTCTCTATTATCTCTGCACCTCTGGTGAAACGAAGCATGCACAATTGACAGAGTGAAATAACTATCTATTGTTTCTGCGACTCTAGAGATAGATTTCTTATTTTTGGGAAACAAAGTTGTCATGTTTATGCGGTTATCAGAAACTAATCCCTTCTTGTGTATTCGAGAACGTTTCTAGTGATCTCTGAGCTAGCTAAAGGGGTAGGGAGTGCCTCCAAGGGAGTTTATTGCAAAAGTATTCTGGTCTTTTTTTCAAATGCAAATCTTGATATGCACCTATTGTCTTTGTTTATTGTTTTATGTCTAATGTATTTATATGTGAACATTTTTTGAGAATTTAATATTTCTGTTTGATCAAATTAATTTCCATTAGAACCATTGAATTGTCCTCCCCTAAACTTTTGAAAAATAGACAAGAATACTTTTGCAATAAACTCCCTTGGAGGCACTCCCTACCCCTTTATCTCTTTACCCAAGCCCTCAACGGTTTACTGGGTTGCTCACTGTATATACCTCTGAGCTAGCTGTCACTCACAATTAAGTCTAGTATATTCAGTAGAGACCTAGTCGACTTCAGTCCTACGTCAAATCTATAGGATATACTATTCCAATGCCCAGAGCCTATTGGGAATATAAGAACTACACTACATGGCGCCAACGTTTGATAAGGCGATAATTTGACGCTAGAAACTAAAGTAACTCAGTTGTCCTTTTCACACAGACCCCTTTTTCCCGTAAAATACTCTAATAGACGTCTGGAGTGGGTTAAAGGATAAAAAATCTGCCATAACTGAGTAGGACGAAAAATCCTATGTATTAGTTTTTGGTATGTTCAACGTTGAAGGATACAGTGTTCCAAAATATTGTGCACCTAATCTTTGTTTCCTTGAAACTTGCTCTGCAAACTTTCGGTCAACAAAATGACGGAGAGTGACGACGAAAGGGAGAGAGCTGCAGCAGCTGCTCAGGCAGTCTTAGACGACACAAATCTCCAATAAAATGACGCGGATGCTATACTCATCCCGGCAAATATAAGGAAAACAATCACCATAAAACTTATAGAAAATGTAGTATCATCGAGAGGTGGTAAAGTCATCTTTGTTATAGAGACACATGAATATCGGCTGACAGAGGTATTCTATTCATGGGTTTTGTTTCCTGCAGCAAATGCAGTAACACACGAGTTCCACTACTTCAAGGTAGAAGAACCTCCAGCGGAATACGTTCCTTTTCGAGGACGTTGACATTCCACTAACTTACCAAGAGCATCAGCTCTGGTTTAATGGCGCCCTACAACATCAAAATCACATTACCAGACTCGGTCCACTAGGTAGACCAGGAGCAACATGGCAGGTACTAGCCAGCTATACACCACATCCTGACATTGAAAGAATGACAGGCCCAGAATTATTAGCTCATCTAAAACAGCTAATTAAAACACATAGACAATTGGTTCAATATGTCATGCGGACTTTAACAGCCCAACCTACTATAAGGATTCCACAGCACACCCCTCATCAGGGGAACACAAACAAAATTACACCACAGACTATACCAAGAGATTCAGCTCTGGTTTAATGGCGCCCTACAACATCAAAATCACATTACCAGACTCGGTCCACTAGGTAGATCAGGAGCCATATGGCTGGTAATAGCCAGCTATACACCAAATCCTGACATTGAAAGAATGGCAGCTACTGAATTGTTAGCTCAGCTAAAACAGCTGAGTAAAATATATAGACAGTTGGTTCAATATGTCATGAGGGCTTTAACAGTCCAACCAGCTGTAAGAATTCCACAGCACATCCCTCACCAGGGGAACACAAACAAAATTCCACCACAGACTATACAGTCAGTCATTGGTAAATTGTCCGCAAAACGGGAACAAATTCCATTCTGGTTAGCCCAAAAAATTACTCAAATAGAGGCAGTATTCCCTGATAGTACACCTCATGAGAAACACAGGATTCTGACAATCTGTTTACCAATGGGGATTGCACCACACGTAGAGGACTGCGACACTTGGGGCACAGTCTTTGCTTCAATCTACACAAAAACACATGGTGTTCCATCTATGGCGGTAATACCAGACGTCCTAAGACAGATTCATAATGAATACGGACCAGAACCTGCTTTAAATCTTGGTATGAAGTTACTGAAAGATTTCAAACAGGTCTCGGCTATACTATTAGCCAACATTAAAGGTGAAGCAGCATCCATGGCGATCCGCCAAAAACTAAAAAAACAGATATTACTGAGCAACCATATGAGCTTGCCAGAATTATTGAAAAATCCTATGAAGAACTAGGAAGAGATAGTTTTGGTGGGAAACCAGTAAAACCCCAACTAACTGGAAATCCTGAAAAAGTTTGTATTAATAATAATCTCACTACTCTTAAGAAGAAGTGGGGAAACACTAAACAGACACTTCCTAGAGAGAAGCATTCCCAGTCCAGAGGAAGGTCTCCTCAACAGGAGCCCTCTGAAAAGAGATATAACCTTAGAAATAGGGATAATTTGAGAAAACCTGATAGACATCAAGATATTGATACACGTACCTCTCGTACCTTTCAGACTTCCTCGCAGAAATTCGAAAGAAGAGGACGATCAGAACAAAAAGAAGAACGCGTGAAGTCCAAAGACGAACAGCGCGTACCAAAAAATAAGAAAACTCAATTCACCAAGAAGAAGGTAGCAAGTCTAAAGATCAGACATGCCGAGGATCTTGAGGACACAACTCAAGAACGGGGAGTGGGCCCAGACAATGCTAGACAGCGCAGCAGAGGTCACCATAGCTCGCAAGATCCTGAAGGATCATCTGGAGACAGTGGACTTGAATGAATGCATTCAAGTTGAAACTGCCGACACCAGGGTTAGTGTACCCCATTAATTATATGAAATAACACTCCGGATGGAGGGGACTAGAAAAATAAAGGCACTCTTTTGGGAAAAGCTATCTAAGGATTATGACATTCTTCTAGCTGAACAAGACTGGCAACCTGAATTTGTCAGGGAGTGCCCACATGGCAAAGAGATAATTGTGCCAGCCTTCTCTAATCACATTCCAATTCATAAAAAAATACACCTATGCCAGGAAATGGGCTGTAGCCCAGGCCCCAGCATTATACAAAAATCATGTAGGATATGATGAGGATTCCCCTCACCATAAAATCCAGTTGAAAACTTAACCAACAATGCAAAGGCAATATCCTGTAAAACAGGAAGCTAAAAAAAGTCAGGGAGATTTTAAATCAACTTGAATACCAAGGGGTGATTGAAACATGCACCTCATCTATGAACAATCCTTTGTTTCCTGTCTCCAAACCAGACAATTCATATTGTCTAGTTTTAGACTACTGACATCTAATCTCTTGTTGCAAAACTTTTGCAGTACAAAATGCACACAGTGCAGCACTGATGAATAACATCGTGCGTAAAAAATATAAAACTACATTAGATATTTCTAATGGTTTCTTCTGTCAAAACATTGCACCAGCAAGTAGGTATTTGACCGCTTTCTCAATTATGGGGACACAGCGACAATTTTGCCGTCTCCCACAGGGATTCAAGAATAGTCTAGGTTTAATTTCAGCCAGAGTAACAGAGTTACTACAAACGTATGATGATGAGGCATTATCTTATGTCGATGACATCTATCTTACAGACGATGATTTGGACGTACACTTGAAAAGAGAACACCATAATACTTGGGTTCGCCTCTGAAGGGTACAAATTCAATTTTAAGAAATCACGAATTGCCCACCTCAACGTCCTATTCGTAGGATACGAATTATCAAGTGAAGGCAAAAGCCTGGCAGCCAACTTTCTAGAGAAATGTGCACTGCTTCAACCTCCAAAAACGCTGAAGAACTTACAGTCAATTGTAGGTTTCCTGAATTTTGGAAGAACTTATGTTCTGAATTACGCAGAAAGGGTTAGACCTCTCTACGAACTAATCAAACCTGATTTCAAACCAACTAACTGGACTCAAGAACACAAAGAAATTTTGCATTCAGTACAAACTGACATGTTAGCAAAAACACAGTTACAAACACGCGACAACGTGCGCAATCTTGTGATCCGAATCATCCCAGGGAGATGCAGATTCACATACCTAACCTTTAATGAAGTTGAAAAGGTACCAATAGCTTATAAATCACACTTGTACACACAAGCTGAAATGAAATTCACTTCAACAGAAAAAATTCTGACAGCGGTTCAGACTGCTGTAGCAAAAGAGAGAGCCCTCGCACAGGGTAAGCGCATTAAAATCGTTACACCTATACCTGCCTTAGGGGCGGTAACAAAGGCAAGTATTCCAAATGCAAAAGCTCTACATCCAAGATGGATACAATTGGTTAATTATCTTGCTGCAACAGACGTTGAATATGTTTTTGACCCCTATTTGAAAACACAAGAATTTCTACAATATGAAAAAGAATGTCATCTGCCGATTGAAATTCTGCCTCTAGAACATTACGGATGTATAATCTATACAGACGGATCAGCACAGCCCGCAATTGGGGTTAAACAAGCCTATAGTGCTGCGTGCGCGATTGTTAAAGGTCGCTGGTGCGAAGGTAAATTTAGACCGATGGTCACTAAAAGTCAATCACTCGGAGACTGTACAGCTCAGCGAGCTGAACTACAGGCTTTCAAGATGGCGCTGGAAAATACCGTTCGCGAATTCCCCACACTCATAGTGTGCGATTTGTATTACTGCGTCCAGTCTTACAATGAATATCTGCAGAACTGGGTTAAAAACGGTTTCAAATATGCAAAAGGTGGCACAATTAAGCATAAAATGCTTTGGGAACAAGTAGTTCTATTACAGAAAGAATTACAAAAGACTCATGTGATTCATACACTGAGTCATCAGCGTGATGGCGTTCACGTTGCAGGGAATTCATTGGCTGATTAGGCCTCTAAGGCATCTGTGCAAACGGCTTCCGTAGCTGCAATCACTCATTCAAAAACAAAAATAGACAGCGAAATAATGCAAGCTGTCACCGCTTTAGTAAAAGACAGTGGTAAGACACTCCCAAAAGGCTTTCCAGTAAAGTACTCATATATAACTGATGCAAATAATGTTCCCTTTGCTCGAATCCCTGGAGTGGGGGATGGGGCAATCCCAAACATGGAACATAGGTTAGGACTAATCTTAGCAGCACGTGAAGGACTAGCATCTGCACACGCAGGAGTTTCCGCCACAGTATCATTATTAAAACAGAGATATTGGTGGCCGCACATGAGGAAACAAGCTAGAAACTATGTGCTAGAATGTGAAATCTGCCAAAAAATGAAAGTTTCTACAGTGAAACGACCTACGCAGACTCCCCTTCCTATTTCAGATAAATCATTAGCGTGTGTTTACCTGGACCACTGTGGTCCCTTACAAAGGGATGGTAACTATAAATATATCATGGTCGCAGTGGATTCCTGCACAAGATTCATTTGGATATGGCCCCAGCGCTCGGCTGACGCCAGAACTGTTTTAAAAGACTTGTGAGTCTTTATCGGCACATACGCAATCGGCACGCTACATTCTGACCAGAGTCCTGTGTTTAGATCTCGAGCTTACAAGGAGGCCATGGCCAGCTTGGGCGTTGCATTGCGGTACTCAAGTCCATTCCATCCTGAGGGAAATGCGGTAGTGGAAAGAAAAAACCATGACATAAAGCAATCTATAACAGCTAGGGTATTAGGTTCGGGTGACGGGTGGGTCAAACATCTAATAAGTGTCCAACATAGTCTTAATAATATGCCAAGAAATTCTCTGGGGGGAATCACTCCATATGAATTACTATTTGGTACTAGAATGCTCATCCAGGATCTTGATTGTCAAACTTCAGTGGTGGAACAGAAACCCTTTGATATCAAAGACCGTTTGGCTGTTTTACAGGACTTAAATGAAACAAGAAGAAGTCTGAGTAACACAACACAAAAGCCAATGACCACTGAAGAAAAGCCACCTGTCCCAGCAAGGCCTGTCTGGATTCCAAAGATTGGGGATCTAGTCAGGGAAAAGATCGCGGTGAAGAAGGAATTTGGGCCTTCTTACAGAAAAGCAGTTCCTGTCTTAGCAATCCATGGAACAAGATCAATGTTACTGCTGCCCCTTGCTGGAAAAAGGGAGAACAGAATCGTGTCCATCGACCTGGTCAAACCACATCATGTGGCCAATAATAAGTAGCAGGCCCAGTGGACTCCCAAGAAGTAGCAGACAACCAAATCTGGCTACTATCCAAGAGGTTCAAACTGAAAGACTAATCACCTTTGATAAACCTGCAGTAAGTAAAGAAGGACTATGCAACACAGCCATGGAACTTGTACTTCTTGAGACCCAAATAACAGTTTGTCAAGAAACACCAGTCTACAATGATATAGCCTCTGACTATACTAATATGACAAAGGAAGAAACAGCTCCAGCGATTCCGAAAAATTAGGATGCAATCTCAACAATTGACAGAACTGCTATTTCATCAACTTTGATACATTTTCTGAGGATCCCAGTGAACCTGAAACTACGCCAGCAAATAAAACTTTCAAAGAAAAAATAACAGAACTCTTTCATCAACTTGAAAAAATATATCTGGGTTGAATTTTGGATTGTGTTAGGTGTACTTTTTCTCCTGCTCTGGCTCTTCTTGTTTTAAGTTTGGGAAAAATGATAAATGGAAAATACAGTACAATGGACACAGCAAGTAAGAACATCAACTTGCTCCTGCAACCTTACAAATCATCTCACCGTGAACGAAGAGACCTGACATCAGTGAACATCACAGCCGTTCCTATACCTGGTGGTATAGCATGGGGCTCAACTGATTATGACATTTATGGCCCGGTGGAGCTGTTGAAGATTCCACACCAGTTTAAGGTTTCTTTGAGTGACTTTGTCTCACCCAGCAAATTTTCTGATGATTGGGACTTTGAAACTGTTAATAATATGATGACAGATTTAGAAATGTCAGCTAAATTCACAAAATATGAATACTTAGAAGGTTCATCAGATTATGAACAAATGTATTGTTTAATCATTATGGTCACCATTACTTGCACAAATCTGCAAACCCTAAAAATGTTTTTTACTTATAATCAATGGGAACATTGTCCAACGCCGCCAAAGGGCAGCTCAAAAACATTTTATGAAAAGTTTCCATACTTCTCAGGTTTTAATGTCACAAATCCAGAAACGTTTTATTTTAAAAATGTGAATTAGACAGGAATGAAAAACATGCTGACCAATACTAAACAAATTTATTCTGCGAACTTTTATGCTCAGCTGTCTACATTAGGGTTTAACTTTTGGAAAGACAACATTGAGACAGAAACTGCTTGGGGCACAAAAGACTGGCAGGTGTAAGGTTTAGAAGCCTTATTCAGAGCCTGCATTATCCCAGAACAAATAATGTTTTAAATGACACTGTACAACAGACATCTTGTCTTGGCTTAGCTAAGATAAAAGATTTGAACAAACCGTCCAAACCTAAAGCCACACCTGACAGTAATGATACTGCAGATGAGGAGGTAAAAATGGTTAATCTGGCCCACACGAATAACTGTCAAGATAGATTCCTGAACAAAACACAAGGGTTCAAAATGAACAGGCCAGATCCAAGATATTCCCAGAAACAACATCCAGGGATAGTTACAACATACAGTGTAGGAAAACTATGCCTTGAGTGGCTACAGAAATCCACACTTCCAGAAATGAAACAACAGTTAACTTTACTTAAAGAAGGCGTTGACTTGCGAGACTTCTTACTAGGGCCTCGTAAACAACGTCAAAAACATTTCATATACGCCGGTATATATTCTGCTTACAATGAAGCATGGAAAATCACGCAAATGGAAACTGCAGAAAAAATACGAGAAATTGATCGTATTAATTTAGAGAAAGCTCTCTCTGTAGTGGACAATGGGTTAATGACTCTGTCCTCCAGAATCTATTCTTTGGACAGCATTGTATCATCTGCCATTGACATAATAGAGCAGGACTTGCTAATGTTACAACATGGCCAGTCTCAATTGCATTCTATAATGCTGCTAGGCTGGACGTTACAAAATCTGCGTTCAGGCTACGTGCCATGGCGTCTAATCAACACCACATCATTGTTTACTGTCTTTAACCTTACAGATAAACAAATCTCTTTGGCACAAAGAGGAGCAGACTATACGGTGCGGAGCATTGAAAAACTGGAAAGATTACCATTAACTGTTTCTGAGAAACCAGTCGTAGAATGGATAATACATGGCACCATCACGATACCAGTGACGATTTTCCAATTTCAGTATTGTCTACAGCATATACCAGCAGGCCTGTATGAAAGATTGGGTAAAGGATACATTAAGTCAACATGGAATTTACCATACACACACAAATGTTGGAGTGGGCGAAAGGAGGTATTTCTTAGTACTAAAAATTGAAAAACTCCCTAAGTGGTACACTTTTATGCGGAGGTATTAATCTACACGGAGCCTGCGAAGGTTCTTCAAATAACCTCTCTTGCCACCTGAAAGGTTCACCAGCAGCAGTGATAGAACCAATTTTCAGGCAGCTCTCCAATGGCAGCTATGTTATGCTCAATGAACACAGCTGTTGTGGCATGTTGCCAGGAAAAGCATATCTAGTTAGTATATCAGCCAGGGTCACTTGTTATATGCAAGTATTGTATCCAAAAAGCAAGACAGACAGGGAGTCGGCGTTATGGCCTTCACTGAATATCTCTTCTATACGAATTGATACTTTAAGCAGAATGAAAGCCATTCTTTTGCAAAAAACTGTGCCACTGACCTCGTCTAGAGAAACGTATGATCTGCAAGTTGCAAGGACTTCTGCCGAGATACATGCATTATTATCAACCAACTGCCCAGTACATTTTGCAGAAATGTTAGGTCAAATCTTAAACATGTCTGATACCAGTGGCATCGCACATGTATTTAAGACGATCTGTTCGGGACTGTTAGCACCCTTGGAAGCAGTCCTCTGCATTTTTTCAAATTTCGTGCACTCTGTGTTCGGCGACCTGCCTCTCATTTTGGGACTCGTAGCAGGAATTCTATTTTTGTTTATTCTGCTCCGATATGGAAAGTCCAGTCATCAACGATACCCAGACTACCATGGAACAAGCTCTCCTAGCCATGCGGTATCATGACAGGATTACACAGATTCTTGGCTTGGCTCGTTTAAGAGATCTGAATACCACTTGGTTTCTTTAGTTCAGACCAATCTGGCAAGATTGCATTTTACCGGTTTTACGATGCCTGCTTTGTGGAGAAGAATGCGTGTTAGATGTTTGTCTAACACTACCATCGGATGCAGAACCATTACTGGGTCCGGTAACGGCTCACGTGTTGTGTTGCCCCCAATGGCTACCAATCCTGAAGACGGCGTTCATTGAGATCTCACCAGCAAATCCAACTGGAAATGAGATACGAGGAACAACAGGCACACAGGTACCACCTGATATGAACATTGCTAACGCGGCAACTGATGCTGACGGTGATGCTTCTCATCTGTGCACAATTGGTCTGCTTGATGAAGTAGTTCCATTTTCACCTACTGTGGTAGACGATTTCTTTGCCAGCTTAGACGATTTGATGTTTTCTCCTGACACAGAGAATAACTTTTGAAATCTGCACACAGCGTTCTATGAACTCTGCAATTCGGCCTTCACTTTTCATAACAATCATTCCAAAGCATTGGAACTCTATTTTCTACAGCTGATTTTGACTTTTTCCAAAAGAACTTAAAAAAAGAATTATTTTTTTGGCACAAAGTAATCTGCTTAAAGTAAAACTATTCTTAGAGAACAAGAAATTCAATACTTCATTGAGACAGTATTTGACCTTGTCCTCTGAAAATAACAATAACAGTTTATATATATTCTGCTTTGGAATGGTCTCAACTTTTTTCTGTAAACTTACATGGTTCATTCAGTTAGCTTTGCCAACATCATACTTCATGTTTTGAATGACGCCTAGTGCTTTTAAATGCGTACTATACAAATACTCATTTTTTCATGTGCGACCTTATCAAATGCATTTTGTGTATTGTGGAGTATGATTGTGAACACATGCTTATGTTATGTTTTAGATGCTGACGGATTTAGTGATATTAGACATAATATGTGGAGTGGGTGTTGTATAGTGTTTTAGGACCCTAGTGTAATTTTCCTGATTCATGCCCATATATAGGTATAAATCACCCTATCCTTATATAGGCATAGAAATCATAACCATATTAAGACATAGCTTATGTAGTCCTAATACAGCTTGGCTAATTCCACTAGTTCCGAAAATCTACAACGATTTCTTGGAAAAACCCGCCTGCAGCAGTCAGGGACTTCCCCCTGCATGAATATTGATTTATCCAAGAACTCATTGAGTTTTCAATGAACTAAGTCTTTGATGACATTATTATGTCCAACCTTACGTCAAACTCGGCACCTTCAAGGTATAAATATGGCCACACTTGTCCAAACAGACACACAGTGGTTTGGAGCAGTTCGACTATCTACTTGCCCGACGCCCTGCTACAGCAAGTGCAGAAAGGAAGCCGACCTTCCAGCAGACACACTGAGAGAGACGCTGTCTATTCTCTTCCCGAGAAATCCAGCTCCAGTGTTTCCAAGCTACCCTTGCAGGCTGTTGGGAAATCGAGTCCTGAGAGAGAGATACCAGACCTCCTTCATTCTAAACCAAGGTACGTAGCTGATTAGACCCTTAGAGAATTCTCGGAATAGATTCTTGGCAAAAGAATACTGAAACTAAGCTACACCTCACATACTTCTTCCCTTGTACTAGACCTTGGTTAGGTACACCGCGGTAGGCGTATTTTAGAAGCACCAGTTGAGTACTTTTAGTCTTTATTTATTAATGTATGTATTCTGTGTATTTATGGCTTAGAAACCATATCATGCTTTTACAGTATTATTTTATAATACTCTTCGTACTGTACGCATTGTACTTGGCAACCAGTATTACGATTGTAGCAGTTCATTTCCTCTGCATGAGAAAGAAGACTGTTCAATAAATACTCTTTTATTGAAAACGCCCGTCTCTCTATTTTCTCTGTACCTCTGGTGAAACGAAGCATTCACGATTGACTGAGTGAAATATCTATCTATTGTTTCCACGACTCTAGAGATAGCTTTCTTATTCTTGGGAAACAAAGTTGTCATGTTTACGCGTTTATCAGAAACGTAGCCCTTCTTGTGTATTCGAGAAAGTTTCTAGTGATTTCTGAGCTAGCTGGCACTCACAATTAAGTCTAGTATATTCAGTAGAGACCTAGTCGACTTCAGTCCTACGTCAAATCTATAGGATATAATATTCCAATGCGCAGAGCCTATTGGGTATATAGGAACTATAGAGTAAATGTTGGACATGCGATTGGAGCCCCCCACCTTGGCTGCACTACTGGGGTATGTGAGGGGCGCCCCTTAGATAAGAGAAAATTACTCTTGCTACACATGCTGCTTGCTAAACACCAGGTGGCAATGTGCTGGAGCCACTGCTCGATCCCTCGATTGTAGGATTGGCTTCAGAGTGCAGCGTATTGCCAGGGCCAGCTGGCAGCATACTGGGATGTAATGCGTATTCAGGCGTGGCCCAGAGACATCTGGGGCCCTTTGCAGATCTACCTGAGGATGCAGGTACAGGATGGGACACAATCCTCACCCCCCCCATGTGCAATTACTTGCTGTCGAAGAGAGTGATGCTTGTCATTAATTTTGCTCTGTATACGAGTTGTATGTTGAGGAAATGTGTTCCCCCCTTCTCTCGCCACTTTCTCTCTGTCCCTCTATTACCCTAGTTTTAGAGTTATGGAGTTAAAAGACTTACCTTATAAATGCATCCTATGAGGATATAGTGTCTCAGCACTAGAAGATCCTATGTATGAAACGTATGGAGCTCATCCTTTTTTAATATTACTACAATGTATACTCTAAATTGTGTATTAAACTATATCTTCAATAAATAGAATAAAAAAAGATTAATCCACAAAGAACACAGAGAGAAATCAGGATGTTTGGGGGAATCGTTGGGTACTGTTGTGGATATCAAACTTTTCCCTAGTGACCAAGCCTTTAGTGAGGCGGACGCACAAGGATGTATCTGATACTCTTCAATGGGACAATGATTGAATTAAAGCTTTCCTAGGGTTGTGAGAAAGTCTCCATAATGCCCCAGCACTACGAATGACTCATTACAGTAAGATGTTCACACTGTTTTTCAGTGAGAGAGAAGACTGCACTCTCTTGGTGCTTACTCAGATGCATGTAGATTCACAAAGACCTGTGTCATATTTTTGACTGCCCTTAACTCTGTAGCTGCTGTCTTAAAGCGGACACCGCAGTTGGTGTCAGTATTGAGAGATGTGAAAATTGTGATAGGACATCCTTTAACTGTTATGGTCTTTCATTCAGTTGAGATATTGCTACCCAGAATGAAAATGCAGTATATGACAAACAGCAGACTCATGACATGTGAGCAACAGATACATAAAGTAGAAAATGTTGTACCAAAAAGGTGTCACATGTTGAATCCATTCACATTATTGCCTGTAAATGAAAATACAAATGATGATGAAGTTGAACATGATTGTCTAGATGTCACAGACTTATGCAGGAAGCCAAGGCCAATATAAAAGATGAACCTTTGAAAGAGCCTGATTATGTCATTTTTGTGGACGGCTCATGTCTGAGAAACAATGAAGATACCCCGTGAGCAGCCTATGCTGTCTGTACAAGCCAAGAAGTTGTGGAAGATTCATGGCTTCGATGTGTTACCTCAGCACAAGTAGCAGAATTGATTGCCCTGACAAGAGCTTGTAGCTTATCAGCACAATTGAGAGTGACTATATTTGCAGATAGTCAGTATGGCTTTGGTGTGGTCCATGGCTTTGGACAGTTATAGTCACAGAGAGGTTTTATTACCTCATCTGTTTCACATATATGGAATGGCGAACATGTAAAAAGACTGATTGATGCCTTACAAATGTCTTCAGAGGTTCTGTAGTTAAATGTGCTGCTCACAGAAGTTACAATGAATATGTTACAGTTGGGAAAAGATTTGCTGATGAAGTTGCACAATATTATATTATAGCTTGCACATTTAATTGACCTTAAACAAATTAATCTGAAGAGAACGTTGCTTTTTCAATGATGTTGTCAGTGGCTGATACGAAGGAAGAATTAAAGATATTTCAGGAAGACGTTTCAGAAGTAGAACAGCAGGTGTGGATTAGAGCAGGATCTGGCAAAAATGCAGATGACATTTGGATTTCACCAAATGGAGGACCAGTGTTGCGAGACAGTTTACTGTTTCTAATGACACAACACTTTCATGGTCCTACACATCTTGGGAGAGATGTAATGATGACATTATGCAGGCAAAATTGGTTTAACCACAGGCTTAGAATGCTTGCAGAGGAACTTTGGCATTAATGTGTGACATGTCAACAGATGAACGTAGAGAAAATAACATCAGTAATATTAAGTAACATAGGAAGATCAGGTGCTCTCTTTAAAAGAATGCAAATGGACTTCATGGTTTGTATTGGCTGCCTGGTTACAGTGTGTATTTTCTCTCAATGGATGGAAGACTCGCCAACACGGAGAAACAACAGTCTCACAGTAGCAAAATTGCTGTTATGAAAATGGTACTCAGGTTCAGATAACCAGTTTCTCTGGAGTCTGAATATAGGACTTATTTCAACAATGAAGTCCTTAAGATGCTTTGTGCAGCTCTACAGATGAAACAAAGATTACATTGTAGTTGTCGTCCAGAAGCCTCTGGAATTGTTGAACAGCTCAATGGAACAATAAAGTCAGTTCTGGTTGACAAAGGATTATGCCTCCCCAACACTTTAATAGCCAGACGCTTTGACTTTGGTGTTGATGAGCCTCCAAAGCACAGGAGAACAGGTTTATTGCTGTACGAAATCTTAATGGGGCATGCAATGAGACTGCCTTCTGTACTTGCAAATACACCCTTGAACATCACAGATGACAGAATACACGATTACTGCAAATGATTGGTTGATATGGTGTGTTCTGTCTTTCACCAGTTTAAAGCTGCTCCCTCAAATCTGAAACAGGCACAGTTCCATGACCTCACTCCTGGTGACTGGGTGTTGATAAAGAAGCATGTGCGAAAATCTGTTTGGAATCGAGATAGAAAGGTCCATTCCAGGTCATCCTAATCACGAAAAATGCTGTAAATGTGCTGGAGTACCGAATTGGTGCACACGTCACATACACAGACAGTTAGGTGTCCTTATGAAGAAATGTTGTTTTACGAGCCAGAACAAAGGGCACTTTTGCCAGCACAACTGTAAAGAGCACCACCGCAAAGAGCAGAGAGAGCTGAAGAATCTCAGGCTGTTGCACCAGTCCAAGTTATTGTGAACTGTGGGCCCCGTGGTCTGGAGTCAGCCACTCTGGCCGCTGTGCCACACCTCTCTTCTCTAACACAGAATTAGTGGGTGTTAGATCAATGGTTTTACAAAATTCCTTGGCATTAGACATTTTGCTCGCAGAAAAAGGTGGACTCTGCAAGTTGTTAAAAGCTCAGCACTGCTACTCTTACATTCTTAATGAGAGTAAGAAAGGTTTAGAATTCACCATGCATTTCTGACTTAAATCACGATTCCCATCAGACTGCCCAGCTTAATTCCTCCTTCCCTATGAGTCCTTGACTTGCGACCATGATGAAAAGCTGTGAGGATGCAGAGACATAAAGTGGTCAGTCAGGACTTTCCATCATTCCTGCAAGCGTCCAACACAAATGGGTTAGATTGGTTGACACATCATTCCCACAAGTTATCCTTGCTGAACGGGCTAGTGATTTTACTATGATTGGCATAGCTGGTTTGACTATTAACATGAGGTTCCTGATGAATCGGCTCCATAAGGACACTGTGAGGAATTGGGTTACTGGTTGAAGGAGGGGAAAAGCTTACTCAAGCAGGGACAACAATCTTTCTCAGGGTGAGGCACAAGCAAACCCCAAATGAATATACGCTTAATTCTCCGGTAGTTTTGCACAGAGCTTAACTTAGAGGTAATGTGCAAAATATTTATGCAGCACTTCAAACAGTAATAAAAGGAAAACAAAACACAGGGCATGGCTAGCTAGCCAAGATGGCAGAAGCAATCTGGCGTTGCTTCGCGTACATTCTCCTTAGTATCGTGTTTAATACTGTGCAACTGTGCATTTTGTTGATCACCGGAGGGTGTGGAATCCCTCCTGGTTCTCCCAATTCTGGGATCCATTGGGAGTCCTGACCACAATTTAGCTCCTGGTGAGAGGTCCGGGACTGAAGTAGGGACCCGACCCCTGAGTGATCGAGGCCTACGGGCAAGGCGGGGCTGCCACGTGAAACTTGCCACTGCCCCCCTGCGGTATACTTAGTGACTAAAAGCAGCCTCTTCGGCACACCTCAACGGAGGTGATAGGAGCTGCTGGGGTCGACAGAGGTGACTCCAGAGCAACGACCAGCCGAAACTGCCCGCGCTAGGGCCTTGCAGGTGGCGCTGGCCCTACATTTGCTGATGCGGCCTGTGGCGGCGTTGGGTTACGGGCATGGCCGCTGTTACTCCCGGGCCTAGCACAACGTGGAGGCAACACCCGAGGACGTGGCTGCGGACCGGCGCCCCCTCCGCAGCAGCAGCAGATGGAAGAGCTGCCAGTGCTGCGACCCGCTGGATGTGACAGAGCCGATCAGGAGGAGGCCATGCACTGTGACCCGGAGACTCCATCAAGGTGAGCCCTGCTGTGACTTCACTAGCTGGGATCAAGGGCTAACAGGTGGGGCTAGGTAGTCAGATGTGGCCTAGCACCCATCCCAAGGGTCCTTGGCTATGACTGTGACACTAATACAACACAAGGAACCCCCGCCTGCTCAACGGACCAGAGAGGAATCCGCCCAATTTGTTTACTGCTTCTCAGAGACACCTGCACATTCTACGGCGGGGGTCGGCCTGGTGAGCAGTGATACATCCAACATTGCGCAGCAACTCAGTCATGCTGGGGGTGGCCCGGAGGTCTGGTCCAGCCTCGGCTACCTACCATATTAGCCCGGATAGGGGAACTGTTACATGTTGGGAGTCATTACCCTACTACATGATACCAGCAGGGCCCCTGAAGCCTGGATTGCTCATGTGCTCCTATAACTCGGTGATGCACTATTGCACCTGTGACTGTAGACAGCTAGCAAAGTTCCTTGCTTAGTGGGCGCAGGCTTCACCTGCTCTCCACTCAGGTCAGGCTCAGGTGGCAACTAATCCTACCACACACCCTGGAGAATGGAAGAACCCAGAATAGTCACCAACTGCTGTCACAAACTGCACTAGAAGGGCATAGCTACAATTGGTGCTAACCATTTCTACTGTTGTGATACCCCCATGCCTGCCCTCAGCGCAGAAGCTCGCAATGGGCCTTCGCTCAAATAACCCACATACATGGGCCAAACCCGGTACAGATGAAACTACACAAGGAGAAGATGGCAGACCCGGGAGCCCGCATACTCGTCATTAGCCGCTAAATTGGACTCAGCCCTGGCAGCAGTAGAGAAGACTGGGACAACACTAGATCAAACAAGCACATCTCCCGAGCTCAATATTGACAAAGTCAGGTCTGATTCCACACTCCTGAGGGCTGATCACTACAAACTAGTGGAAAAGGTCCATGCAAACGAATGTCATTGACGGATTTGCAACCAATATCCCATTCCCACACAGCAACGTTACAAGATCTGCTAGACCGGGTGAATGTACAAGAAGACAAACTTGAAGATACAGAAGGGTGCTCTCATTGAAATAATTTGAGAGTGGTGGGTTTACCGGAGGTGTCAGAAGGTCAAGACCCAGTATTTGCTCCTTGACAGAGTGGTATTGCCCCACTTTGTGGTGGAGCAAGCTCACAGGATACCATCCCATAAGCCCTCACCTGGAGCTACCTCACAACCACTTTTACTCAGACTGCTGAAATATAGGGACAGAGACTCCATCCAATGGGAAGTCTGCAAGTTAGACGACATCAAAATCCAAAATGCTCAGGTCATGTTGGTCTCCAAAGCGGCGAGGCTCTTTCATGACTGTGAAGCGCCAACTCCACGAGTTAAATGTGCACTACTCCTTGCCGATTGCGAGTAGTGGCAAATGACACCACACAATTCTTTGATATGCTCTCAGATGTGTGGGACTGGTTGGAGAGTACTGGACTAGCCACTGGGCCTACATCATCTAAAGAAGCACTGGTGCCAGAACGAAATAAGAGAGGCTGGCGCAAGGGTAGAGGCGGGGGCACAGATCTCTGTGTCCTAGCATCAGCAGTGCTGACCTAGATCAAATGTTGACAGAGAGACATGAGGCACTTCACGAGGCGGCGGTGCTTCCAGCCATGACTCAGTGCTCCGATTAAGAGGCAGAATCCATTAGATCTAACAGCGAGGATGGCTCTACCCCTACCTGGACCGAAGTACCGGACTTCCGTCAACTTCTGGTTGTTACACCACAAACATCAGACAACATAATTTAAATGAGCCTTAGGCAGCAGCGATTTGAACTGCACCACACTTCTTGTTGCACACGAGAAGGACTGATCCCCGCCCAGATGCTCCATGCTATACATTGTTTGGCTACCACGCCACTCACCTGGGCGAGCCGGAATGAAGGAAGATGGGATGGAATGTATCCTTTCTGCTCAGCAATCCATGTGTTAATAACAGCCTAAGCGGAACACACTTGGTACCATAGAGTCAACTCAAAGGAGTACATTGATAACAACTTCTCCCAGCGCACTCCCCATAGCTAAAAACTGACATACGTTGTAGTTGCCAAGGTTAGGCAAGAGTATATGGGCAAACTCCTGTTGCGAGTTCGCTCTCATGAAGTTACACAGGTTACAATTCATCATCATCAAGTCAGCCTTTTTTCGACAAACCATGTCATAAAAACAATGTAATATATAAATATAAATATATATAGAAAAATCTGTAAAATATCATACAGTCATATACACATGAGACTGGAGCAATGGCTTAGCATAATTGAAAAAGATAAGATCCTCATCATCGCTCCATCAAAGAAGATGAGTCCATTGTGAATCGAGTATCATTCTCTTAATGTATCAGTAAGCAACACAATAATTTTGATTTTATTGAGCTACATCCATCTTAAAAACTTAGGCACAGGAATTGCATATTGTAGAGAAGGGTGTGAACACAGTACTCTAAAGGCAACACTGCTATCTCTGGTACCTAAATTCTTACAAGACTGTTTGAGCGATTTCCTATGTGGGCCTACATAGCAAATAGCACATTGGAATACATTTAAATTTGGTCAACACAGTTGGGGCATTTATTATCGTCAGTAGAAGACCATTTGGATGTAAAGGATTTTAATGGAAGTGAGCCCGCTCGGAACTGAAAATACAGTCTCCTGTCAAAGGGCTTCAATATTGCGTCCCAGTCGAGCTCATACCGTGAGCAAGGTTTAAATTTAAAAGATCTCCTAGCCAGTGAGGTGCTCTCACTTTTACTAATGATATTACGCCCTACCATTTCCCAGTAGCATTCTTCCCTTTTTTCTTTAGTGAGAAACTGAGTGCTATGAGTGTTTTCCCATTGATTCTGCATTCCCGTGTTGATCAAAACACCTTTGATGTCACGGAGCCAGCCAATTTTATATGAGCGGTCAGCCTCAATGACATCCCTAAGAGTGTCTGCATAGTTGGCCAGCTCAGGGGTAGACCAGATTCTATGCCAATATAAAATGGGACGAAGTCTTGCTGTGTCTTCCAGCGATTTTCGTATTGGATTATTAAGCATAAGTGTAAGAGGATCCAATTCAATTCCCAATTAGTTTTTTGCAAACCCAAGGAGCACCACCCAGTCACCTGGTCCCCCATACCACATACATGCCTTTGCACGAATACAGACACACCGATCCAAGGTTATGGAACAAACTAACATCATTACATGTAACATGAGCAGTAGACATATGCCTGCACGTAGATATTCCATATACTCCTATTTAGAGAGTAGATCCACCAGCATTTCCCTCCTGCAGGAGACCCACCTCACTGAAGTGAAAGCGGACCTTCTCTGCCGGCGCTGGCGAGGGCAAGTATATAGCACCAATTACTCCTCTGACATGCTAGGGAGGCTTTGATTTTGGTAAAGGCAGGGGTTCCCTATGTGGTAGAGGAAGTAAAAATAGATGCAGATGGCAGATGCATACTGACAAATGGCAGACTCAATGGCCAAAGCCTTCTCATTGGCTCTATCTATGCCCCCAACATGGAGCAATCCTCTTTCCTGCAAAGGCTGACTATGGTCCTAGCCCTCTGGAGGGGGATCCCTTGGTTACTTGGTGGGGACAACTTCAATTTGGTACTGGACATGACACTGGACCGGTCATTCCCACCCCTGACATGTACCTTGGCCACATCAAACGCGCAGACACTCGCAGCATGACTGACTCACTGGTCCTTGACCGGTGTGTGGTGTGTTCCCAACCCACTCCTTCTACTCCCCAGTCTATGACCTGCATGTTCGACTGGACCGCATAATAGGGTCTCCCTCACTACTCCCACTAGTAGGTGAGATTGAATACCTAGGGCGCACACACTCTGACCACAACCCTCAGCTCCTGTAGCTCAAATGGGAGATTGGTCCACCCCAATACCTACCTTGCGCCTCCGGCCGGTCGCATTGGAGGAACAGGCATTCGGGGTGTCCCTGGGGGTTGTGACGACTGTATATTTTGAGACGAACAGCGGTTTCAATAGGGACACACTTTTTGAATGTGACGCCTTCAAGGTGACGTTAGGGGGTATAGTCTGGGGCTTACCTGGAATATCCAGAAACAACTGAACAATTCCATTAGTAATATAGAACATCGACTCCTTCGACATGAAACAGACGTGGCGGCACATGTCGATGACACACAGCAACTGGATGTGCTGCATAGCAAACAAGCTGAACTATTGGAAAGGCTCCAGTGCCGCAATTATGCAGCACACTCTGCACGCACCCACGCTACATCCGATAGAGCAGGCGCAATGCTAGCATGGCTGCTGCTCCAGGAGCAGACTCACCAACCCATACATGTACTCCGTTACATAACAGGCCACACGTTATACATGCAGCATGAAACACATGCCGCAATAACAAGACACTAAGCAACACACCCAAGTCACCGGGTCGCTGAGACAACGCCCAGCTGAATGATTTTCTGAAATTAGTAAAACTCCCTCAGGTAACTCCCGAACCTCGCACAACACTTGATGAGCCGATTACCCCTGAAGAAATTGGAGATGGGATCATAGCCTTAGCAACGGGCAAGACCCCTGAACCAGAAGAACTAGACCCTGAGAAATACAAAAACATACACTGTGGCCCGCACCCCACATCTACACACTCTCTACAATATGGCTTAGAGGAATCAAAACTACCCCTATCAATGTGTGAGGTAAGCCTGGTCTCTTCATTGAAACCAGACAAGGACCCCACCGATTTGGACTCCTACAGGCTCTTAGCCATTCTAAACACTGACTACAAGATATTGGTGAAGATTCTAGTAGACCAGTAGGGGCACGTGGTCCCCGCCCTAGTTCATACTGATCAGAACTGATTCATACCCTCGGGAAGCACCTCCTTAAATCAGAGGCGCTTCTTCAGAATGGCTACATATGCACTGCACCACTGCCCACACTAGGGTTGTCTAATATTAGACTTGGAGAAATCCTTTAACTCCCTGGAGTGGGAATTCCTTTTTGCCACACTGACTAAGTATGGCCTCGGTGAACAATTTATCGGCATGGTTGAGTCACTGTACAGGAAGCCAACGGTGCGGGTGAGGACAATTCCTATATTTATGAGCCAATTAGGTGGGATGTGGAACCAGGCAAAGATGCCCATTGTCCCCCCTTCTCATCGCTTTTGCAAAAGAACCTCTGCAGAGACCACCCACGCTGGAATGGTTTGGAGTATCCCGCTCAGTGAAGGGGTGCACACAATCTCATTATACACGGATGATATCCAGGTACACATCAGGGACCTGCAATCGATCCCTCCATTGCTGGCATGCATCTTAAGAGATTTTGTGGCCCTATCGGGACTGAGGGTTAAGTCAGCAAGGTCCTGCTTATACCCCTTCACGAACATGGGCTGAGACCCGGCATATTTGCTCAACGGGATACACATGCAGTGGCACACTGATACCTTTTGCTACCTCTGCCATCTAGTAGGTCAGCCTGCTGCCGGTAAATACGTATGCAATCTAGGGAGAGCACTAGCCGCTATTCGCTCTCATGGGGTCTTTTTGGGTCTCGCTTCCATTTTCAGTGACAGGCCGTGTGGGCTTTACTAAAATGGTGATTCTACCACATTTCCTATACTACTTTGCAAATGTACCCTTATACATCCCCCCACCATTCTTTCACACTATTGAAAAGATAATCAGAGACCTCATCTGGGGTAACTCTCGACACCGAGTGGCTAACAGGAGCTTTATCTACCTACAGACCAGGGAGGTCTAGCGGCGCCAAATATGCAGCAATATCACCTGTAGGCACAGTTGCTATGGGTGGCCAGATTGCTAGCTGAACACCACATTTGTCACACAGCGACTGTATCACCTCCCTGGTCCCTAGCTGCCCTGACCGATCTATTTCACCCATGTGTTGAAACACAACCGTCTGAGCCTCTGCTACTCAACATAGCATATAGATGTTATCGCAGGTGCCAACATATCACTCGGTCCTCGACACCATACACACCCGCATTACCACTCCAAGGCACACCCAGGGGACACACCATAGCTTCTGCCTCCGAACTACACTAGCGCAATACTGGTAAAAGAAAACAGGTTACATCCGGGCCGTTTGTTGCTGCACCGGTCACTCTTGGCAGCTCTTACTGCTAAATGGGGGGACATAACCGATGAACTCCCAACACACCTCGAGATCCAGTATCTGCATGTGATGGGGCACGGCGTACACCTTACAAAATGGTTTGACGCTTCCCTTAGCCAACACACTGCAACCACGTTAGTGCTGCGGAGACTCCATTGAGAGGGAGATCTGACCTGTTCATTCTCAGACCCAGAGTGGACAGCTGTTTTAGAGGGTCTCACACACATCCCCCAAAACATGCACCTTCGCCAAATAGAATACTACAAGACACAGAGAGAATATGTCACACCAGCCAAGATCAACAGATACTTCCACCGAATAGATGCCGCATGCCCTCACTGACGCAGACCTGCTTTATATGCTGTGGGGGTGCTCCCACCTTTGGGTGTACTGGCGTGCTGTGGCAGACGGCCTCTCCCGTTGCACTGAACATGACATTCCCTGTTTCTGAGAGCCATATATCCCACACATCAATAAGACAAGCAAAAAACATAAAGTCACTTCCCGCTTCCTAGACTTAGGACTCACTGTAGCTAAGAGACTGATTATGAGATGATATAGGTCCCCTGAGCTCCCCCATGCACTAGCCTGGAAGCATTCTTTTTAGGCATGGGCCAGGATGGAAAGTATGGCACTACACCAGGAAGACATATTAGGGATCTGTAAGACCCTGCTTGCTTAAAGCTGGGACGCAACATTAACCGAGCTGCATAATATCCATACCACCGAGATAGACCCACCAATCCCAAGCAACAGCGACACTGCAGAATAGACACTTGGGGAGGTCTGAGGGACCCACAATGACCGCAGCCATGATACTATATCTGGAGGACACGCTCATGCAACATTTAGAGCAGGTCACAGAATATACACCGTAATAATCCAAAGCGTGCAACACATAGGAGGGACAAATATATGGGGGCCAGTGTGAGCTCCACTTTGACACAAAAGTCCCTGTTCATTATTACCCTCCTCCTCAGTTAGCGGACACCCACATAATGGACACTCACTGACTGGCACCACTTGGCAGGTTAGCACTCACAGATGGCAGAGTCCAGGTGCTGAGGTCAAGTTTGTCGAAGCCCTCGCTCCTTGAGGCTCTAATCAGGAGGCAAGCCAACTAGCCCTTGGAGCCACTCTGGTGGGATTGTGTTCTATAGATGGCACCAAGCAGCAGGTCAGCTCTGTGGCCAACAATCTTTCATAGAAGCAGACCGGCAGATTGGCAGTCCTTTTAGAAACACAGCAGCCCTTATCCTGGCAAAGTCCACATGAATAGAAATGTTCTGAAGAGTTGGAATATGAGCTCCAATATTTATACCTGGTGCCCACTCTGAAGTTGTCGAATCTTCTAGAGATTTCTACCCCCTGAGGTGTCAGGCATCCCCATCCTTCCTGCCCTGGACCTGGGGTCACGAACAACCAGTGATAACCCTTTTGTGAGAGTGCTTAGTCAGACCATTTGTGATGTACAAGGGTGGTAGGTGACAGATCCTTCCCCTGGCTAACTCAGAGCGGCCCATCCTGCCAATACCTAAGTTCCTTTTGTCTAATGTCTGGGAGGAATACACAAAGACCAACTGCCAGCTACACCTAGTCATACACCGCAGGAACAGGCTGCAGGCACCAGGTGCTTAGGACAAGAAAGTGGCACTTTCAGAATTGTGAATAAAAATCTGAATTTACTCTTAAAAAGGGCTTTTATTACATTTCTTTAGACAGCAAACTGGACTTGTGTACCTGTTCCCAATCGAAGGTGATAGCTTATTAAACATAATAAGGGAATGTTATCCTATGGGAGAGATAGGCCTTGCATATGAGAAAAATAACTTTAGGAATTTTCACAACAGGACATGTAACACTTAAAAGTGCATATCCTATTTTTTAAATATACTGCACCCGGCCCTCTGGGCTGTTCAGAGCCTGCCCTGGGAGTGACTTATATGCATTAAAAAGGAAGGTTTGGGCCTGGTAAAAGGTTTATTTTAAATAACCGATATCGTACCATGCCCTCAAAACGATGCAAATTAACAAAGCTCATCAAGATAAGTGTGCTACTACAGTAGCAGGGCCTGCCTGTTCGCATGAAAACACTGTAAAGTATCCAGTAACAAAACATTGGCTAGACGGAGCGCTACAACCATAAAGCCCGCTGAATACTCTACAATTTTTTTGAAAGTATCAACATTAATAAGTTACATCAATTACAGTTTAGACACGATTTCAGCATAACAAATCAATTCATTCATTGACGGTATTATAATGATGAAAATCCATTCTTGTAGATGTTCATGAACGTTGCGGATGTTGGAAGATCAAACACTTGGCCAGCAAAAAACCCAATGCATTTCGGTTATTCACACCCTTCGTCATGGGTAAATGCGAAACAACAGTGAAATAATACAATTCAAATACAGACTCCAAAAAGTTACATAAGTACATCAGAGGCAAAAGACTCAAGGGAATGTAGAAAAATGAAAATATGAGCAGAAAGCACAATGAGAGAACAAACTCGGACTGGCAGGTTGGCAGGATGAACCAAAGACATAAACGTCTACTCTAAGCAGCCCTTTCTCTACAGAAAGGATGAAATCACTCTGTGAATCCTAAAAAGTGAAAAGACGTGATAAGCCATGCAACATGTTTCTAAATTACCCTAAAATGCTTAACAGACAAACACCGAATGCACCATGTGTCATGCCAATGGTGAAGTGCTGCTTCATACTCCCTTAGATGCAACCAAAATTGTTCACTGTGGTTGACTAGATCAATCCACGCTGATCGAGGAATTAAAAAACAACGTATATCGGTGTTGTAGCAACAAGCAGCTAGTGAGAAAACGAGTAATGTTACTGGTGCAACTAAGGTGCTACCTGGATAACCAATGAAAACCAGTTCACAAAGGAATACATCGATATGTGAAATAGCACTTCAGGTTTACTATTGACCCAGATGTGTAAAGCATAAAGGTCTCTCTTTATCCAGGACCACTTGAGACATTGTAAACATGTTAGCTTCCTAGTGGCATCATGGTAGCATGGTTTCGTCAACTAGTCCTGGCTTCCTAGCCACTAACACTGTGCTGGCTTGGATTTTTTGAAGCTGTACTTAAAGTGTTGAATGAGAAACCATAAGCTACACAGTACTTCGTGTTGAGTAAACAGGCAGGATGGCGTTAAGTGTCACACATGACCTAAGGCCATCTGACAGCTGTTGAAAATACACAAATACAGAAACAAGAAAGTACACCGTAGGTAAAGGGAGAAAGTTGCGGGCCAGGAATAAGGAATAGCAGGACATCATAGAGGGCTCAAATGCTCCTGTAATTTCCTCTGGTTAATTCAAAGGAATTATGGTTGCTGGAGGAGTCCATGCCAACAAGGATGCAACGCTCCAGCTATGGACGTTTTTATTTTAATTTAACAGGCTATTATATTGCATTCTGGGAGTTGTAGACTTGATGGGGGGTACTTTCCAACGCTCCAGCTATGGACGTTTTTATTTTAATTTAACAGGCTATTATATTGCATTCTGGGAGTTGTAGACTTGATGGGGGGCACTTTCTCAGTAGCTACAACAACACAAGCATGGAATAAGCTCCGCATTGAGGTATTGTCCGAACCAAATTTGTTAGAATTCCATAAGGCATAAAAAAACACATTTATTGTAATTAATCTAGATAATCTGCTTACCCAGTGCCAGGATACCCTTGGATAATCACGCGCTTAGCATACTACTAATAATAATAATTATGGAAACCGGCTGGACTATTTTATTAAATACTCTGGTGGACCTCGAGTGTTGGTGGGAATGTGGGCCTGTAAAACACATGCATCAGCAACATACAGCAAGGTCCCAGTATTATTCACGGGCAGCAGCTGTGAAGAGTGCACTGCGTCTCTGATTCCGCGGGAGGGTCACAGCCCGGCTCAAACCTCAAAATCCCCCAGGAGCTAGCTGCATGGCAGCGCACTTCTAATTAATGGCAGCTCTTGGCCAATTAAAGTGCAGGTCAGAGGGGTGCTGCGGCGGGGGTGCAGGTTCTTTTGTGCAGGTCTCTATCCAAGCCATGGTCCCACCCAGAGTCTACCCACGCCTCGCGCAGCCGAACCAAACTGAGCCCAAACAGCAATAAGCAAGACTCGCACACATTTCAACCCAGCATCAGCCATTCCAAACTCGCCCAGTCCAAACACACTGTGATCCACCTCACCAAGGGTTGTCACGTGACCGATTCTTTTAGCGGCATGACCAGAATGTAAAGGCACAACAAGTACAAATATTAAGAAAATTGTCTAAAGCTGTTTTTTTTACTCCTCATCAGTGCATACTTAAATAATATATATAAGCAGCAAGCACTTCAAAAATGTGCTGTAGGGCTGGCTTAATGATCCCCAACTCGCATGGCAGAAGGGGGAGGCACGCGGGGCAGCAGGGGGAAAGAGGGGGGCTGCCCGATTCACTTGCGGGAGCGATAATCCCTACCATATGGCGGCGCTCGCTCCCGCAAGTGAATCTCCACACGTGCACGCGTTGCCATTGAAGGCAATGGAACGCGCGCACGTGCTTGGCTGAAAAGCCGAAGCGATAGCAATAGGTAATTTTGCCTATGCAGCGCATGCGCGCTGTGTAGGCGAGACCTTAAAAACGACACAAAAGAAAACTTACATAGAACATGACAAAGGCTGGAAAGTATGTGAGCGATCCAGCAAGGAGGATCCAATGACTTATGTGTGGCGCAAAGCACGACTAGGGATACTTGCAAATTAACACAACTTTAATGAGCCAACTGCCCCCTGAACATAGCAACCAAGCAAAACAGAAAGCAAGCAGGAATAGCAAAGCGAGTAAACTTACTAAATTAGGTGAATGGCGTTCATGCAGTTCTCCGTGTGCAACTACGATTTCAACTAGCTTATGGTGCAGCTATGTGCCTTTCAACGTGTTTAGGAACAAGTGAATGGCGCAACGTGCCATGATAAACATAGAAGATAGACCACAGAGGTCCGTGTATATCTGATGCATGTCAATATTAACTGAAACTGAGATTTAAAAAGGATTCTCCTCTACCCCAAACAATAAAATGAAATGGTACAAATAATACAATGATGAAAAAACATATTTGTTATTATACATATTGAAATGTACAAACTGTATTTTCTTGGTTAGGACTGAAAGACTAGATAGAATCATTATAATCACTGTCAGGTGGACGGACTGATGTTTGTACAGAATAACATAGTTGTACAACACTCCATGATACTGCACACAATGAACCAGTGAGCTAGTCACAAATAACACATAATTTCAAGTTTATCATTTAACCCCTGTGTCTGTAAACAATCAAGGTATTTTATCAAGAAAGTTCTCCTCTGTGCTACTGTATTTTGTATGTTGTTGTTGGAGTTAACTATCATTTTTTCAATCACTGTTGAGCGTATTTATAAAACATTGTGTTTGTTGTCTAGCCAGTAATCCACAAAATTTGAGCTGTGATTCTGTCTGTGTATCATGCTCTTATGCTCTGTAATTCGGAGCTTGACTTTTCTCCCAGTCGTGCCAACAAAAAGCCTGCAAAGGGCATTTGATGGCATATATATATGTTTCTCAGAGTTGCAGTCTGAGATGTGGTGTGGTTTGATTTGTTTCTCAGTGCAAGGACATGACAAGACTGAGCCCATCACTAAATTCTAACAGTGTGCACAATTTTGCCATTTACGTATGCCTTTATGATTTTGTTCCTCAAAGTTCTTTAGTGGATAATAATTTCTTCAAGTTTCTTGATCTAGAAAAACACGTAAAGTTGATTTTAAGAATAAACCTTTAAAATCAGGTTAAGCTTGAGGTAACTCCACCCACAGTTGACTATTCATTTGATATCTGCTGCTTTGGTTGAAAACTTTAGTACAAAGACTTCGATAGCCATGTTATCTTTAGGCAACTGTTGTAAAAGCTTATCGCATTTTATCAGATTATCCCATTATGTTGCTCAATCAAATGTGTTGGAGGGATATCCCCACTGGAAAAATTGCATACGATAATGCTGCATGGTTGCTCTACAAACATCCTCATTGGACGTGATCCTTTTAATACAAATACATTGAGAGACTGGCAAATGTTTCTTTAAAGATGGAGGGTGGAAACAAGGGAGATGCAAAATGTTGTTTCTATCGGTGGGTTTTTTGAAGACACTTGTAGATATTCTTTCAGGAGCCAGTTGTACATGTACATCCAGAAGATTTATCTCAGAATTACTGATAGCACGGGTGAATTGGATACGTGGATTATGTGTATTAAGTATCTTTATGTTTTGCTCCAGAGTTGTTCGATTCCCCTTCCAGATCAAAAATATGCTGCTGTTCAAACTTAATAGCAACAAGGGGTTTGGCCCTAGGCGGCTGGACGGAGCCATAGTGAACTAAATATAAAGGGGGGTGTCCTAGATATCACATCCAAATGCTGCCAAACCACTTTAAAAGACTAAAGGCCATCAATTTAATTGATATGGGCTTGACGCATTTATTTGCTACTTAGTTCTGTACACTATACTCCACCTTTAATCATGGGTCAGGTAAGTGCAGATACGTTTCAGTCAAGAGAAAATTATACATATTAAGGCAACAAATAAAACAAAGACATACATACTTTGTGATGAAGTAATGCGATGTAACAAACAATACATGAAGAGTGATAAATAACATAAATTATCTAAACATTATATCACCAGTCTTAGCTCACAAACGGAGCAGCTACTAGGACAACCTTTAGCATCCACATTGTGTAACAAATTCAAGAAGCTGCTACCCATGGGGAAAATAGACATTAGGCCCAATAGTGAGACAATTCAAATAACATTTCTACAGGGGGATACCTAATTAAAAGCAAAAGCCCCCTCGTTGTGTAATGCTGCCGCTTTTCAAATACAAAGGTGGTTTGTGGGATTCTCTTCAGGGCGTGGACTGGTTTATCTAAGAAACAAAAAGGCGGTATGAATTGTACACGAGGGGGGACTCTAAACTTCCAAATTACAGGAGTTATGTGGTGATTTCTCAAAAGTATCTGATTGTATAGAGAAATAAATGTGCATGTTGCAGGCGAGAAGAGGCAGGTTAAAATGTGGATGGCACGATGTAAAATGAGAACGGATCCACCATCAGTCATGCACATGGTTTGGTAAATGTAAATATTTTGTAACTGAAGGAACAAGAAAAGGCACTTACTTGCACCAGATGGGCAGTGCTTTTACAAAAGGCATAAGAATGCTTGCTGTCGGTTAAATGGAAACCTAGTCGTACTTTGATTTGACGACCTACAAACAGAAATAAGTGCTACATCAATAGAGTGTATAAATATATACATTGTAGCATTTGTGGGCTAAAGGCAACACTTACTTTCACTATGCCAGCAATGTTTTCTTTGATGCTTCCTTTCAGCTCTCAGCCGGTTCAATAGCTGAAGATATAGCTTGAACAGCGCCGCTCCGCTGCAAATTTCACAAAGTGGTAAAAAGAGTTGCTTCCTTTAAAGTTCGCACAGAAACGGACCACATCGCGTCTTTCTGTGTAAACAGAAAAGGACGTGTCAGCGTGTGTCTTATTCTATAAAAAGATTTTTAGCCGCCGGTGTAGTAAAGTTTGCATAGTCTTACTTGCAATCGGCTGTGAAGGTCATCTAATGGTGTCTCATTCCCAGTTTCTCTCTCGAAAATGCTTCCAGGTCACAGGAAGTTAAAGAGCACCCTGATCCCACTGCATTATGGTTAAGTGAGTTTGTGAAGCTATTGAAAATGAGCTGTGCTCTAAGTAAATCATAATCTAAGGGAAAGATAGAACATATATATCTTTTTTAAGGTTGGTGTGTACATTGGTATTAAAAAAATATACATGGTTCCAAAGATTATTTGATTTATGGTGCAAACTGGAAATGCAAAACCTGGACTGCAACTGTTTTAGCATTTATCCATTTCTGACATTTCATTCAGTCCTCTGGTGATGCTATTGAACCGAGCTTTCATGTAGGCTTCTTTTCTTAACAATGAAGCCTAAGTGTCACCCCCTCTTGGTGATGGTTTAATGACCGATAGCACAGTCCATTTAAACTCAAGTTTGTGTTGATTAGAGTCAATGAAGTGATTCACCATAGGTGCTGATGCAACTTTATTTTTTATCCTTGATCCGTGCTGTGCTGCGCTACGTGTTGATGAATCTCTTGCATAGTTATACCAATGTAAATTCTTGGGCAGGGACAAACAATTGCATGAATTACGTTTTTTGTCTTGCAGTTGGAAAATTGTTTCCTTGTCCACTTAATGTCATCATGTATGAAGTCAATCCCCACTATCGTGTTACTGCAATTCATAAAAGTACCACATTTATGGTGGCCCGTCAATGGCTTCATATTAAACACTGTTCTGAGGTCTTTCTTTGTACTGGAAGGGGGTAAGTCTGCTCTTACAATTCTTTGTCCAACGCTCATATTCTTCTTCATAGCGAAGAGAGGGACATCAATTTCAAGTTCAGAATTCTGTATAAGGTGGCAATTGTTCCGTATAATTGACCGGAAGGCATTTGTGTGTGGTCCATCTGTCGAGACATACACCAACTTCTCCATCTTGGGTTTGACTTTTTTGATAAGTAAAGACTCTCTTGTGTACACCATGGCCGTTTGAATGCATGTACTGTTCAAACGCAGCCATGAAGATGTTCTCATGTGCGGGGGTCCAGAAAAACCCAAAGATGTGCCTGTGCGCTGCAGAAAAAACTTGCCTTTCCATGTAAAATAGCTATGAAATAAACTGAAATGAAGAAGTTCCAACAAACACATTTTATTGGCTCAAGATACCTTCATGTCTCAACAACATCCATTCAACTGCCTCAAGGCATTCATCATGTGGGATGGATGTGCACAAGCTGTAACATCAACTATGCATAACAGATATGTGGAGGATTCTAGCAAGTTTAAATTGAAAATTTTGTCCAAGAAATCATTTGTGTCTTGAATGTAGGACTTCCAAGATTGCACCAGTGATTGAAAGAAAAAAATCTAGGTATTTACCAATTGGTTCATGTAATGATCCACAACCGGCCACAATCGGCCTGAAATGAGGATCTTGTAAATTCTTGGGTAACATGCAAAGATACAGTCTTTTGGGATAACCAGTAACTAAAAATTTCAAAGTACATTCGGTAATCCATCCCAATTCCAATGCTTTGTTCAGGATAATTGATAGGATCTTAACAAGGTTCACAGTAGGGTTGTGGCCAGGTTGTAAATAAGTGTCCTGATCCAATACATGCGCCGTCACTTTTGGCTCATGATAAATCCGATCAATCACAACTAGCGCACCACCCTTGTCTGCCAATTGAAAAACAATCTCTGTGTTTTTACTGAGTTGTGTCAGCACCTTCTGCTTTTGATGTAACAAATTTATATTGCGAGGGGAGGCAAAGCAGATCTTCTGTAAATCCTTCTTTAACAGTGTCTCAAGAGCAACTAACGTTTTGTGTGTGACAGGTGACATGAAAACGCTTTTAGGTTTGAACTCCTCATATTGCGGTATCTCAGATAAAGTGTCTGCGGATGGTAAACTATGGAAGAAATACCAAAGCTGTAATTTCTGCATGAATTTGAAAACTGCAATTTCACTCTCCAATGCATTGGTGGGATAAGTGTTTACAAACAATGTACCTTTGTTCAGTACAGCTAATTCTTGGGTGCTCAAATAGGTAGAGCATAGATTTATCACTAAGTTTTGTTTGGCTCCTGTGGGTGCGTTTCTCTGTTTCGGTCTGTTTTCCCTTGTCCTCTACGGGTCCTGTGTTTAGGGTTGCACTGTTTTCTGTCCCTTCAGGCAGTGGTTTGCAGTATGGCTGGTCAATAAAAAAGTCGCTTTTGATGGTCTGGAATCCTGCATTGAAGAAGACAGTTTCTTAGATATCTGGCTGATATGTGCGATCTGTAACACAGTAGACAAGGTTTCACTGTCAGCGACTACATTCTCATCAGATGAGGACATGTTAGGTCTAGCAAAGGTATTATGTTGTGCGTATTTTCAGCCCATGTATAAACCTCATTTAATTTATAGTCAACCGTGTCCTGGCTAAATTTGTGCATGTTCCTTGCATGAATCGCTTGAAATTTATATCCAATTTAAAGTTTAGGTCGTCCAATCTCTTTATCCACGTTTCTGTGCCTACTCTATTGTTTAATTGTGTTTTTAAAACTTCAATCTCTGAAGATAAATCTTTGAGTATTGACGACAAATCTTCTATAATTAGTAAAATAAGGTCCTATGGGAGAGATACGCTTTGCAGATGAGAAAAACGACTTTAGGAGTTTTTCACTAGCCGGACATGTAAAATGTAAAAGTACATATCCTACTTTCTAAATACACTGCACCCTTCCCTCTGGGCTGTTCAGAGCATACCCTAGGGGTGACTTATATGTATTAAAAAGGAAGGTTTGGGACTGAGAAAAGGGTTGTTTTGCCAGGTCAAAGTGGCAATTTAAAACTGCACACGCAGACTGCAATGATAGGCATGAGACATGTTTACCAATTAAGTGGGTGGCACAATAAATACTGCAGGCCCACTAGTAGCATTTAATTCACAGGCCCTAGGTACACGCAGTACCAATTTACTAGGGACTTACAAATAAATTAAATAGGCCAATTGGGTCTAAGGAGGGTTGAAGGCAAAATGTTAGGGGAAACCAATGCCAAGGATGCCAGGTCTAACAGACACCATCATTAGGAACATTTAGATCTACCAGACTGACGTGGGTGAAGTAGTATATGGGACATCAGTCACTTGAGGGGATTAGGTGCCAAATCTTTTTAGTAGAAGTGAATATCCAAAGGTTATGTAGGAGTTGAAAAACTCGTAATTTCCTCTATTGAGGGTTTGCCCACTGTCATGTATTTGTTATATTGTGGGTTGAGGTCTCCTGTTGTGGGACACAATATCACTGACATTTAATACATCTTCACATCCTGAAAGTACTTAAAAATGTATTTCAGGAGCTTCTCGGCAGCACTCAATATGCCAAAATTAGTCCTTTGTAGCACTGCAGGCCCAAGTGAGTGGAGAAGGTTTTAATATATCAAGATTCTAGAGTAAGGAACTGGTGATATTCCAAAACTAGTTCAATATTTGGAAACCAACCTGCACTGCTAACCTCCGCCCCTCTCCATCATCTTTTTTTTTTTGTTGAAACTTTTTATTAATTTTATAAATACAAACACAAACAATTTGCAAGGAAAAAGAGAAAGAGAAGGCAGCAATATAAACAACGTTGCATTACATGGTGTGAGAGCGGGAAGGTCAACCAATGAGCGTATGTTCTATCAAGAAAGAGTCTCGCATGGGGGGGGGCAGAAGGAACAAAATGTATCCAATATACAATAGTAAGTGGAGGAACCCTCGGGACTCTCCATCATCTTTGATGGCATGATGTGGCACTCCCTTGTGATGGTGAAATGTGGAATTACATATCAACATGTATGTAGATTTTAGTTGGGACATTTTGGTTTTTATATTAACCCTAAGTGAAGCCCCCAGTGGGCAGGACCTTTTACTTTTTCAATAATGTCATAGATTTTTAGTCTCTGTAGTTTTTCTTCTCTTTTAGGTGACTGATGAAAAGCTACTCACCTCAGTGCACTGCTAGTGGATTGTGTGGCCGAGTTTAGCTTGTTCTTCAAACACCTGATGTCTTGGAAGAGGGAATCAAAGTCAGTGAGCAGTGTTTTGAGGAAACAAACTTGGACACCCTAGAAAAACTTAAATGGGTTCTGTTCTGAAGTTTAGTGGCTGATGGGCCATCTGTCCTCCATAACAGAGTTTTCAATAAATCCATCATGCAGTCAGAGGTTCACCATTCGATTTCATATTCTAGAGGCGGGATAACCTCCGCCAGACTTGGATGTGTATCCGTCCATCTAACGGTTCTCCTCTGTAAAGGGAGTTCATTCAGCTGCTGTTGGATTCTACTCCATCAGCAGCAGACATGTAGTTCTACGCCTGCCAGATATATTTGCCCATCAGCCAAGCTGTGGTGAAGGGCTCTTGCAGCGGAACACTGGCATGGTAGACATGTTTACTGCTGACGTTTCCTTCCATCGGTATGACATATGCATGCTTTGAACACAGCTGAGCTTCATTAATTCAATACTGTGAATTTGGTTTCTACATAAAATCCTTTGCTTTTTTTCTGATGAAGCAGCAGGAGCCGCACACAGAAGCTACGTTTTTCCCATTCTTACTTGTATTTCTTTTCATGAATCATAATTTGTTAGTCTGTAGGTTATATACATATATATATATATATATATATATATATATATATATATATATATAAGCAAGCTGCTCTGAAACGCGTCAGGCCACAAGATTTATTGGGATGAAAAATGCCGGTTTTGGAAATTAAAAGTTCATGCTGAACACATCTACTGTGAGTGCGTCTTCAATTACGGGGCATCTTTGGAGAGATATTACACGGCAGCCAGGCTGTGGAAGACTGCACCTCCATCAAAAGAAATATGGGGCTGAGGCTTTGAACTTTTCATTGCGCAAGGAAGCACAGTGGATGTTTTGAAAAACAAACCGGATTTGATTCCTGAGGCCCACTGGAGGGCTAAAACACTTATTTTAATATGCTATCATTGAGGCAGAAATCACGGAACCCACTGGAGGGTAAGAATTATTTTACACATACTTCAAATCCCAGCATGCAGCACCAGCGCAAATCAACAGAGAAACCCACCTGAGGACTAACCCACCTGAGGGTAATGAACTATTCAAAATGCAGAGGGAAAGAGAGGGTGTGTAAAGCATTCGTGAACTGCCAGCATGCCTTTGAGAAAGGAGCAAGCTGCTCTGAAACGCGTCAGGCCACAAGATTTATTGGGATGAAAAATGCCGGTTTGGGAAATTAAAAGTTCCTGCTGAACACATCTACTGTGAGTGCGTCTTCAATTACGGGGCATCTTTGGAGAGATATTACACGGCAGCCAGGCTCTGGAAGACTGCACCTCCATCAAAAGAAATATGGGGCTGAGGCTTTGAACTTTTCATTGCGCAAGGAAGCACAGTGGATGTTTTGAAAAACAAACCGGATTTGATTCCTGAGGCCCACTGGAGGGCTAAAACACTTATTTTAATATGCTGTCATTGAGGCAGAAATCACGGAACCCACTGGAGGGTAAGAATTATTTTACACATACTTCAAATCCCAGCATGCAGCACCAGCGCAAATCAACAGAGAAACCCACCTGAGGACTAACCCACCTGAGGGTAATGAACTATTCAAAATGCAGAGGGAAAGAGAGGGTGTGTAAAGCATTCGTGAACTGCCAGCATGCCTTTGAGAAAGGAGCAAGCTGCTCTGAAACGCGTCAGGTAAGCATGGGCGGATCTAGCGGATCTCGCGTACGCGAACTTGCGGATTTACGGATTCGCAATCCGCGAAGATCCGCGAACTCTAGCGGATTTGCGGATTTTCCCGTTTTTTGTGTTGGCGCGCGTTCGCGCCGATTTTGGGACAAGTTCGCAATTGCGAACTTACTTTTCGGCTCGCAACGGCCGCGACTATGTTGTTTCTACGTCTGGTTTATCATCACAGGTTCACAGCACCCTCTGTTTCACCACTGCCACCCTCTGGGACACCCATGCCACCCTCTGGTACATCCTCACTGCCACCCATTAGGTTTATTTATCACTGTAGATTATGGTGGTTGAAAAAAGCAAGCACACCTGCCCTTCTTCAACTGCCATCAATTAATTTGTGGGTCATTAATGTGTCAGTAATTTTGAAACTTCCAGTCTGGCTGGCACCTGCTTCCTTCCTTATCTGTAATTTGCTTTTTGTTGCAGTGAAATTTTTTTTCACAGGACCTTTATGGTCTACTTGTAGCTATTCTATGAGCCTGCTGTTTGGGTCATAGCAGGGTCATAGAATAGTTGCAAACTCTGGAGGGGCCCCTCAGGAAGCACTACCTTGAATGTTACTAATGTTAAGTTTGAACGTTTGCACCTGCTCATTGCTTTCAGTTTAGCTAAAATCGTTTTTTTCTGCAATTTCGCGCGTTTTTTGGGGCTCGAATCCGTGCGAGATCGATTTCGGAAGCCGCGAATACGTGCAAATACAAAATTGTTTTTTGTGCGACGTGTATGTTCGCGTGATCTTGCACGTGTTCGCGAGCCGCTTCTAGCTATACGTTTGCCAAGTTACCCTATCGGTCGTACACGGGCGCGGCCATCTTGTTGGCGTGACGTAATTCCGTTTCCGGCCGCTATGTGTAATCTCGCAAAGTGTGCTGCTCGCTAGTACAATTTCGCGCGTACTCGCAAGGAAAATCTCGCGCGAACTTACCCACGCGGTCGTGAACGGGCGCGGCCATCTTGTTTCTCATTCATTGCTATGGTTCTGGGCATGCTTTCTCTATCCTCTCTCAATCTCTGCCATCCTTTGCTTGTTTGAAGTTTTTTTGATCTAATTTTACTTATTATCTATCCCTCTATTTTTCTAGCTCTATATTTTTGTGTTTTCTGCAGCTTTTAGTTACTTTTAAACTACTTTTTAAAACTCTTTTCTTTTCTTCTTCACTATTCTATTTCTTGTTTATCATTTAACTCTATTTCTGCCCAGACCATGGTAAAGGGAGCCGGGAAGCACCCTGAGAAGGGGAAGGGTCCCGCACCCCGTGCCCGGCTCCCGTGCGGGCGTTTAAGGGGGGAGCAAGTGGTCCCGAGGGAGATCTTCAGCGCGGAGGAAGTGGCGGCACTGATCTTCCACGTCCAGCGCCGCCTCCCCAAGACGATCCTGGGAGGCGGCAAGATCGCGACTGGCTATGGCATCCGGGAGCGTCGCAAGCGGTGGGAGAAGGTGTGCCGGGCCATGTACAAGATCTCTGGGGTCCGGCACACATATAACCAGGCCACCCACCGCTGGACCGATGTCATGGACCGGGAGCGGGACTTGCTGGACGCGCTCGGCGTAGAGGTCCCCGGGCTTGGTGAGTAGTAGTAGTAGTACATTTACTACTCTGTTTTATCCTGCTCTGTTATTTGCAAATCTTTGTTCTTTACCAAGAGCAATAATGCTGCCGATTACATTGAGGTAAATTATATTTCAAAATCTTCTATGCATTTCAGGTGCACTGCTCTCCTTCTCAGTAGCCTTGCTTGCTACTATGCTTCTTTGTTTTGTATGTTGTGTTCAGAAGCATTTCATTGGCCTGAGAAATTATGTATGAGTGTAGTGTAAAGATAAGAACTGCGTAATGCTAGACAGTAAGGGTCATATTTTCAATTACCGGCGCATCCCTGCAAAGTAGCAGGGATGCGGCAGTAATTGTGTGCCATGCCACCACCACCCATTGGCCCAAAACGTCACAGAAGCCTTACGCATCTGTGCCGTAAAGGCAGCGCATTGCTGGAGTTGCGTGCCAACGATGGCGCAGCTCCAGCAATGCTCTGGGGTACCCTATCTCCCCAATGCTGCATCAAGCCGTACGTCGGCTTCAAGCGCGCAGGGTTTGAGTCATGCATCATTGTCCTAAAAGTGACTGATTGACATCTTGTCGATTTCCCTCAGCCACTTTTAGGATTCGTTCCTGCGCAGGTACGCCCTCCCTTGCGCCGGAACGCCCCCTGATGGCGCAGGGCTTTACAACGTGATGCATCGCCCATATGCCCATATGTGTTTTTTTTTAATATATACGCCGCACCAACACCATGGCGAGTCTTTTGTTCTGCCGCTGCGTCACAAAAGGCACGCAACAATGGAGGAAAATGAGCCGCAACTTCCGCAAGGGACTTCTAAATCAGCCCCAACAGACTGAAGTCCAGTCCTTCCTTTAGACACATGGCTATAAGAAGAAATAGTGGCGGTGGTGGCGGGTGGATTGATAGTTTGAGTATTCACTGATCTGCAAGCAGGATGGACTTTGTCTGTCACTTCGCGTGCTGCGCACTGCTGCCTGCAGTGCCAGGCCTAGGCAAACCTCTTTAGTAGTCTGTTTATTGAGTTACATAGGAACTTTCTAAGTCAACGTTCCGCAAATCAGGCAATACGAATAACGTAGTATACCACATGAGATAGATCCCGTGGAATAGTTGTCTATCTATTTGCTATTTTTCCAAAATATTTTGTTATTGTTCTTTTGAAATGTTTGATTTGGTTGAAAAATCTCATTCATGTTTTCTGGTTTTTCTTTCTTTCATGTTGTACATCAGCTCCCCCCAAGGGCAAGAGGACACAGGAGGAGGGTGCTGAGGATGCAGGCCAGGATCGGGCAGGCGAGGGCTCCTTTGCTGGCCCCAGTAAGTTTACATTTTAATAAACAGTACCTATTTTTTCCTAGCGTTCCTCATTCGATTTTTTCTAAATCGTCTTTGATCTTCTTGTAGACTGGATATAAATTCTTATCCTGCCTCGAATATGACTCCCTGTGGTATTACTAGACTATTCTTATTAGTCTGTCTGTGTAGCTAACTAAGATTGGACATTTGGCAATTCCATTGGACTCCCATTATATTCAGCAATACCTCTATGCACTGTCTCCTTACTAACTAGATAGTGTGGCAGAGTCATTCAGCTCCCGAAGTCACCGATTATAGATCCCCAATGATCTCTAGATTATCGTACGCAGGACAAGAGAGTAGTACGGAGTCACAGCACAGTCAAGAAGTGTCAGAGGCACTCATGCTTGCAAAAATTCCAAAACCTTTAGCTCATCCACTCTAGTCTGGAGGAACAAAAACCACAGAGTCTATTTAAGTTTAAAAGCTTTATTAAAAGTAAACACATTTATTAAAATCTACTTTGTCATAAAACTATTTAACTGAAAATGGAAAAGTGGTTAGTGCTTACGATAAATTGGACACATTTCTTGTGGTCGAGCCGCGCTCTCACCTGGTTTGAACTTGATCCTGGTCGTGTTCTTAGGAGTCAAGCTTCTGTCTGTTAGGAGAAAAAGTGGTGCGTGTTAAAAATCAAAAGCAAGCATTCATCAGTTGTGCATAAAAGTGCAGCAAGACAACAGCCTTCCCTGGAAAATGGGACATTTTTACTATGGAGTAGACAGTCACAAATTATTACATTGTATTCTGTTTTTTTAACATTTCTCCTAGACCAAATATTATATAGTAGTGAGTGGTGTATTCTAACATTCTTAAATGTACTTCGTAGGTGTAACATCTGGTGACGGGGCCAGCGCGGAGGTGGCTGTGTTGGGCGAGGACTCGGAGGACTCTGGGGAGGAGGCGGTGCAAGAGCCGGCGGACGGTCCTGTGGGGGTTCAAACGGTGGTGGCGGAAACAGGTAAGCTATATATTCCTTACTTATTGAGATTGAAGACTGCATAGTGTGCTTTCTGCACGGGTGTATTACAATTACAAATCAACCAGGTAGTAGCCTCCTCGAAATGTACTTCGACTTAGCTGTGAAGTTTTTGGTGAGAAGAATCCCAATAAGTTCTTAGACGAACGTGATGGATGGGATGAACGAAAAGCGAAAGAAGGGTGTAAGTAAGTGGGACGCGAACTTGTATGATGGCTGGCAAAGAAGAACGATATGTGTTTGCTTGGCCCCCGAGGTGGCTGGGAAGGAAAGAATATGGTATGGTGCATGGCTGGGTCAATGATGAAGCAAGGATGGGTGGAAGGACAGCAGCCTGGGTGGGTGAAACAGAAACTGTATGTGTGCGTATACTTTGACTGAATGGATGCCCGGAGCATGGTATTCTCTGAGTCTTAGATAGCACATGTGTATCTAGAGAGAGTAGATGGTCGCCAGGTGAAGTAAGTGTTACCTTGAAGAGCATGTACCACCGCACCCGCACGTCCGTTCCAGTGCAGGGAAGGCAAGGAAAAGAAATTGTAAATGTGTCCAATACTACCATGAATAGTAGCAGTACTTTGTATTGCGTTTGCAATCACAGCATATATCTGGTTATTACGGTGGACACTCCGTACCTCTCTTAATAACTTTAGTTTACTTGTAGTACGTCATTCATGTGTGGGTGTATCACTGTTCACTCAATATTAAGCAAAGCACCTAAAGTCATCTCATATGTCATCAAATACGTCCCATGTGAAGTGATAGATAATCAAATTAGTTAGCTTCTTCATTTTCCTTTTCTAGTACTCATTTGCACTGTAGGGTGAAAGGTAAATTAATTAAGCAGTAGCCCTTGTAACAGAGTATTCTCAGTGCCACCCGTAATAGAAAAGTAATAGCTTCACCACCTGCATGTACTGGACCGGTACAGTAACGCAAGCCTGTCTCACTCATCATGGTGTGCAACTTTTTTTCTCGGGTGCAAGTTCACTGTGCTGTCCATGTCATTCTGCCGGCTTGCATAAGATAACGTAACAATTTCCCTAAACAAGAGAGAAGAAGAAGAATAAGACTGGTGTACTGTCATAGTCGACTGTAATGGAAGTCCATAGTGGTCGTAGAATTTGTTCATTAAACTACCACTAATGTTAGAGCAAGGATGCAGAAGTGGGAGGTTACATAGATACTGTCCTCAATAGTTATGTACTGTGCTTTCAATTTGCTACTTGTACTCTGTGACCCAACTTTCGGCTCAATCACTTTGTGTTATTAATAAGGAGCATTGGTTACAGACTATGTCTTTCTTTCTTCATATAGTTGCTCCTTCCAAATCAACAACAAGGAGGGAGCAGGCTAGATTGGCCCGGCAACGGAGGCTGGAGGCCACTGTCGCTGAATATCGGCGGCTGGTGGCCCTGGAGGAGGAGGAGGACACGCAGTCGAGCGGGGCAACAACGACATCCTCGACTGTGACCACTGCATCCTCCTCCTTGACTAAGCCAGCAGGACCGAGCCGGGCTAAGAAAGATGACCGCCACCGCCAAGCAACCGAAATACCAGCTGCCCCCCACAGGAGCTGCAAGGACCGCCAACGCCGCCTACGAGTCCGCATGTCCAACCTGGAGCAGGAGGTCCTGAAGTATAAGAACTTGGTTAAGGGCCTCCGCTCCGAGCTTGCCACCCTCCGCAAGGAGTATGATGCCCATGCCGCATCATGCACCAGCACCCTCCAGTAGTGGAGTGTCCCTTGCCCTTTTTTTATAGACTTTTGGGGGGTGGGATTTGGGAGTTGGGATCGTTTTGGGACGTTTCAGAGACAATCGTTGGGGTTAGGGTGGGTGAGGGAGATTATTTTGTTAGGGCTAAATAAATATATTTTTAAACTTTATCTGACCATACCTGTTTTTTACTGCTTTTCAGTCTGGTGGGTGGGGGGCGGGGGTGTAACAGTAACTTTGTTTTCCTGAACAGTCGTAGGACTTTAGTAGTACAACCGTCAATCTCTTGTCTACTCCGAAATAATACTCCATTATACTACCTCCCACCAAACGCTTATCTTACCTGTAATTTGTGTTAGAAATTAGGGCTAGGCCCAGGGCTGGCTCCAGGTGAAATGGGGATTAACGTTGTCAATCCTGGGCGGGTGACATTTCCTCATTGCGGTGGTACTAGTGGTGTGACACAGTGGAAGTTGCATGCCTATGGAAAAAAAGAAAACGAAACCTTGTTTGTCCTCCTTACTGTAGCATTACAACGGTTACGGTACGATCGAGAAAATAGCAGGTGACAGTACACTAGAACAGTGCCATAATGTAGCCTAACCAATGGTAAAGTATTTGCTTGCAAGTATAACTAGTACTTGCGTTGAATTTATTTGACATTGGCTACTACTACTAGAAGATATAGTACTGAAGCTGAGTAAGTCTAGAAGATATCCTCGTATTCCTTCACCAGCCTGTTGCTATGACCTTATCCTCCCCAGCAAGTGTGTGGAATTATTGATGTCATTTTAGTCAGACATCAAGCAAAACAACACAGCCCGGGGGAAGAGGGTTAGGGTTTGTAAAATGGATGGGAATGGGGGTTTCTTTTTGGGTAGGTTTTGTTGAGAGAAGAAAAAAAAGCAGAGCATGGACAAACAATAATTGAAGATACAGACAATCTTTGGTTACAAACTAAAGGTAAGCACATGCAGTCACACTCATAGAATAAAAGACAACAATGGATACTGTATCTGTATTGCGTATGTTGTTGGAGTTGTCCTGTTGAATTTGGTAAGTAAGTTGCATGCAGCAAACAATTCCTCTTATTGGCGGCACTCCTCCATTCCAGCTGACGCTTCGTCCATCAATGTGGTGACCACTGACAGAAGACACCCTGTCCACTGCCTGCCTGGCGGATGTTGACTGAAACCCGGCCTGTAATTATTGAACGGAAAACAGGAAGTGCTATTACAATACCACTGATAAATAAATAAAAGGTATGTACGCTGTGTGGTTCAAAAAGTGACACTTTGATTTCCCTAATAGACAGTACAATATTTTTGAAATTGCGTGCTCTGTCTGAGTCACCTTTTTAAGGATCAATAAGTATGGCCAAAATATTATAGCGGATCTTTCCCCTCAAGGTAGGTGTACTACTGTGTTTTAGAACAAAATTTGACCTTCCCAGCAATGCTCCCACCAAGACCCTTACTAAAGCCAGTCGCAAAAATGTAGAAGAACCCCAATCAGATCTCCAAAAACGATGCCTAGCAGAAAAATGGTTACAAAACGTACTTTGAAAGTAACAGTAGGCCCAAATACAGACCGTGGATTGTATTCAAACCACTTGCAAGCAAGCAAAAGTATCCATAGCCAGCATCGCTCCAACAGTGCTCTACAACAACAGTACTGCGTTGCAATAGAACCCCCCGAAACACATGCAATCCTGCTGCTAGGGCTAACCCTAACGAACCCTAACTTACAAAAAGTGCCAAAACTGGTGTTTCCTTATGGATTTTGTCCAACAAACTTCTATCCGGTATTAGACCTTCCCAGGAATGCCCCAGGCAAGACCCGCCAACCCACCCGCAAAAAAACACCCGACAACACCCCCAAACAGCGAAAAAGCTAAATCTCATACTTACAATGTCTCTCGGCCTTCGGTCCAAACGCGGCGCTGTGCAGCTAGGTCATCATCATCATCATCAATCATCATAACTCCTGTTTTCCACCACGGATTTCCTGAAAAGCAAATGCAATCAAGATTAGACTGTCGCAGCAGTGCTTCGACAGAGACCCCGGCCGCAACCCACCCACGAACAGCAGGAAGCCCCCCAAAACGCTACATTGAGCAAGATGTCAGAAGAAATAGCAAAAAAAAGGCTGTTCCTTATGGATTTTGTCCAAAACACTTCTATCCGGTATTAGACCTTCCCAGGAATGCCCCAGGCAAGACCCGCCAACCCACCCGCAAAAAAACACCCGACAACACCCCCAAACAGCGAAAAAGCTAAATCTCATGCTTACAATGTCTCTCGGCCTTCGGTCCAAACGCGGCGCTGTGCAGCTAGGTCATCATCATCATCATCAATCATCATAACTCCTGTTTTCCAGCACGGATTTCCTGAAAAGCAAAAGCAATCAAGATTAGACTGTCGCAGGCTCGCAGCAGTGCTTCGACAGACAACAAAAATTACCCACAAACACCCTGAACCCCGCCAAAGAGCACCTCAAAGTCAAGCAAGTCAGCAAAAACGGCAAGAAATTTCCACCTCATATTTGGTCCAAAACACTTTTGTCCATTATTAGAGCTTCACAGCAATGGGCCCAAATCCGTCAACTCACCCGCAAAGAAGTACAACACCCCCACAAGTGCTGAGTCTTTCTTCATTGGGCGTAATCCAGCACTCTGCTTGGAGGGAAATCGCAGTCTGGAGGAGGAGGATAGAGGAGCATGTTCTTCAGAACTTGTGAACCTGAGGAATGTAGACTGCGGCACCTTCAAATCAATAAGCAAACAAGTGAAGACAGTTCTGATGATGGTCTTGTTTTTGGGATTAGGTGATTAAAGTTTGAATTAAATTAACTGTGCAAAACAAAGAAAGAGAGACACAAAGCACACAGGAATAAAAGTGAATAAGGACGAAAAAGAAAGTTCTTGACTGATTGTCTCATTTTCAGGGCTCGGTGTCAGGGAATAAGAACAAGATTTCGTCATCATACTCTGCGAATTCAGGCTGGATGAGGTCAGTGCCACCGAACAGAGAAAAAATCCCCTCATCTACGTTGCCGTCCTCCTCGTCTTCAAGCGGCGTGCTTTCTCGTACTTTGTAATCTGGTGGTATGAGGTGCTGAGTCATCTTGATCATCGTCAGCCGCTCCACATTTTTGGGCGAGAGGCGGCTCCGTTTGGGAGTTACAATGCCACCAGCAGCACTGAAAACACGTTCAGAAGACACACTTGCGAGTGGGCAAGACAAATAGTTTATAGCCAGGTTGAAGAGCTGTGGCCACAATTGTTTTTTGCCATGCCAATACTGCAATGGCTCATCATTAAGGAAGACCTCTGTTGAGTCATTCAGATAGTCCTGCACCATCGACTCAAGGTCATCAACTGTTCCTCCACTTTGCTTACTTTTTGCTGTGCCTGTGACATTTTTTCGAGAACCATACCCCATCAAACTTAGCCAATCCTCCTGCGCAGCCACTGTTAGTGTTGTCATTGTGTGTGGTGCAGATGATCCAGTTGCCGGTGTCTTTAACGGCTGAGAGGTCACTTGTGCCCCAGCCACAGGTGCAGAAGTGGATTCTTGTGACTGGGGATGGCCTGCTGATGCTGATGCTGATGTACTGGCTTCTCCTTCAATAACCTGCCGTTCTTTTTCAAACCTCTTGGCTGACCAGGCTAACCAATGTTTGTATTTTTGAACATCTGCATCAGCAAAAGGAAAGAATGCTTCGCCTGCCAGCGCCTTTTTGTAGCGTGGATCCAGAATAGTAGCACAAATGTAATGCTGATCTGACTTGATCTTTTGAAGACGTTCATCACCACGTAGGCGCTCTAATAATTTCTCAGACAAAATAAAATGGTCTTTTTTTTTTCATCTTTTTCAAACTCAGAAGACACCGCCATCAGTTGGTGCTCCAGCATGCACAACAATGGGATAGCTTTTCCCAAATTACAGTCCTCCTGGCTGACTGCACGCGTGAAGAACTCAAAAGGACGAAGCATGTCTGTCAGGCTTTTAACTATGTCCCATTGCGCCGCACTCATCCGCAGGTCCTCCTTCTGAGATGTACCCTCTGTGAAGAAATAGTGATCGAGTACCGTATACTGCTCATACAGACGCTCAAGCATGTAGAAGGTTGAGTTCCAACGTGTTGCCACCTCCTGGATGAGTGCTTTCACTGGCATTCCACGTTGAAGTAGCAGTCTCCGCAGATGCTTCCGGGCCTTAAAAGAATGGCTGAAATGGTTGCACATTTTGCGGCAGGTGGCCATTACCTCGAACGCTGGACTCTGTTTATCACTCAAGAATTTTTGAACTACCAGGTTGATACAGTGCGCCAAACACGGCACTCTAACATGGTCACCCATGAACATGGCCTTAACTACATTGGCGCCATTATCCGTGGAAACATAACCAATCTTGCGTTTTAGGGGGGATAGCATTGTCAAGACCTTTTTGTTAAACTCTTCCAAAAGGTTTTCTGCTGTGTGACTTTTCTCCAAGCCAAACATGGCTAGTGTTGCATGTTTCCGAGCAGCTTTGAAAACTTTGTCCGGGTCAACACCTGCGTTTAGCTTTGCTTTAACACCTGAAAAAGAGACCCAGTGTGCAGTGATGCACATGTAATCAGTGCCTGGGCCACTGGTCCACATGTCTGTTGTCAGATGTATTGTGTGAACAGCACTCTTCTGCAAAGCTGCCACAATCGCCTGCAGCACATCTTCATGTAGTGCTGGAACCGCAACTCTGGCAAAATAGAACCGGCTCGGAACCTTCCATTTAGGGCAGAGCGTTGCCACTAATTCAAGAAAACCTACCGCTTCTACAAAAGAAAAAGGTAGAAGGTCCACAGCTAGCATTTTAGCCAGCTTAGTGTTATACAGACGCGTCAGTGGGTGGTTGCGTTCATATGGCACGTCTGAAGTAAGCATTGTTCTAATGTTGCCCTGGACCAAGCATTTACGGGCTGATAATGACTTCGTTGACCCAATTTTGCTCGCTGGTGAACTTTTGTGCGTTGGTGTCTCACTCGCTCCAACACTCTTAGTGTGCCTCACATTGGGTGTGCTGCTGACAGGGGTACTGGGTGTAAGGGAAGTGTTTGACACGTCTTCTTCCTCCTCGTCATCATCAGATGAAACATCAACGTTTCCTTGAATTTGCCCTTTCTTGATCGCATCTAGGTGCGCAAACCATCTGACAGTGTGCTTTCTCTCCAGATGACCTCTCTGGCCGCCGGTACCATAGTTGGTACCTGACTTACCACGACTAACTGCAAGCTTACAAAGGGTACAAATGGCAAACTTTGGATTTTTTGGACAAACAGTAAAGAAGTCCCAAACTGGGGACTTGAAGTGTCTGTGGGACCTGGAGGAGGCGGCGATACTGGTGGTGGTGGTCATGAAGCTAATGCCAGATGAAGTGGAGGATCTGGATTGCCCAACTTTTGTACGTTTTGCACTTTCACCGCCACTAATTAAGGTCGAGGTTGACGGAGGTCTCTTCTTGCCAGAAAGAAATATGGAAGCGGGACGAGTTGGTGTACTACTTAACTCCAATGATTGTGGTGTTTCCACTGCCTCCTCATCGACAACATCATCATCATCATCACGCTCAGCAGCTCTTCGGGCTAGGGTCAAAATGTCTGTTTGCTGCATGCCCGCTGGGGCTGCAGTGACCTTTATGATAACTGGGTCGTCGTTGGCAGAGTCTTCATCAGCAGCAGTATCCGCCACTTCTTGTTGAGCCTCATCACACTCCATAACTCTGAGACTTTGGACGAGCTTCCTTTTACGCTTAACTACCTTTGTTGGATCATGGTGTGCCTCACTCTCAGACGGCTGTGGTGCTGGTTCCCAAGTTTGATCCGTATCATCAGAAGGAGGTGTGCTTGAAGAGGATGTAGACACCACCCTTGATCTCTTCCTTGCTAGGGGTGTGGAAGACAATGAAGGATCATCAGGAGGAGTGGCTTCCTCAAATGATACCTCGCCTTGATTGTCGATTTCCTGATGTGCCCCTACTTCGGGAGGAACAACTATTGTGGGCACTTGTGACCCTCCATGCACCTCTGCTTGCGCATCTCCTTGCGCTGCCTCTCCTTCCACATGTACTTGGGCTTGTACTTGCACATGTGATTGTTGTTGCGGCTGTGGTTGTTCAACACTCGTCAGATGAGCTACAACAACCTGTGTTGATTGAGGGACATTGCTGCTGCTTTCTTGCGATGAGCCAACATCACTGGTCGATGGTGATTGAAGAACTATACTGGCTGCCTCTGCAGCACTCAAGGGCTTGGACTTAAGTTGGCGTGGTGGTGGTGGTGGCACTGAGCCCAATGGAGCGGGGGTGCTGCTGCCAGCTTGGTCCCCAGCAGATCCCGCTGCTGCTGCTGCAGGCATACTTTTTTTTTTACTCCCAAAAAAAGGGGCGGGCGGCACACCAGTGTCCTTGGTAACTTGCTTCTTCTGCTCCTTACTGGCACCTTTCTTGCTAGAGGAGCTACGGGTTACTTTTTTTGGGGCCATCTTCTTCAGAGCAGGTCAGCAGGCAGCAGTTGCACGAGTTGCAGAGGGTTCTGTGTCCAGACGTGACGTCGCGTGACGTTATGCTGCACACACCGCTGCAGGACTTCTTCCTGGCACTGGTGGTTCTCTTGAGTCTTCTTGTGCACCTAAAAGCAATGGAAGACAGAGGAACATCAGTTCAGTTATACACCCCAAAAAATCGACAAAACACAGAAAAATGAGCACAATCCCATGCCATCCATGATGTTTACATTGAAGACACCCCACAGAAAGACTAGGGACATGCAAGTATGCAACACTCACTACCCCTGGGCATAATGGATGAAAAGTAGGCAAAATAGGTGCAGGCCTCAGACACTGCCTCTCCTCAAAATGGCCCCTTACACCCCAAGCACATGTTGCCTGTACCAGCCAGCACTCAAGATGGCCACCACCACCACCCACATGGCCAGTCCACATCAACAGTACACCCCCAAAAAACAGAAAAACAGCCAGAAATCACCACAATCCAATGCCATCCATGATGTTTACATTAAAGAGAGTGAGACCACACCACAGGCACACTCAGTCCATGCACCACCACCCCTGGGCAAAAGGCCACACCAGCACCCCCCCAAAAACGACAAAAAACAATAAAATCAGCACAATCCCAGCCCATCCATGGCCTCAATTATGTTTAAATTCAAGAAGACACCCCACAGAAAGACTAGGCCCATGCAACACTCACCACCCCTGGGCATAATGGATGAAAAGTAGGCAAAATAAGTGCAGGCCTCAGACACTGCCTCTACTCAAAATGGCCCCTCCCTTACACCCCAAGCACATGTTGCCTGTACCAGCCAGCACTCAAGATGGCCACCGCCACCACCCACATGGCCAGTCCACATCAACAGTACACCCCCAAAAAACAGAAAAACAGCCAGAAATCACCACAATCCAATGCCATCCATGATGTTTACATTAAAGAGAGTGAGACCACACCACAGGCACGCTCAGTCCATGCACCACCACCCCTGGGCAAAAGGCCACACCAGCACCACCCCAAAAACGACAAAAAACAATAAAATCAGCACAATCCCAGCCCATTCATGGCCTCAATTATGTTTAAATTCAAGAAGACACCCCACAGAAAGACTAGGCCCATGCAACACTCACCACCCCTGGCCAAAGGGCCCCACCAGCAGGCCCAAAAAAACGACAAAAAACAATAAAATCAGCACAATCCCAGCCCATCCATGGCCTCAATGGTGTTTAAATTCAAGAAGACACCCCTCAGAAACACTAGGCCCATGCACACTCACTACCCCTGGGCATAATGGATGAAAAGTAGGCAAAATAAGTGCAGGCCTCAGACACTGCCTCTCCTCAAAATGGCCCCTCCCTTACACCCCAAGCACATGTTGCCTGTACCAGCCAGCACTCAAGATGGCCACCACCACCACCCACATGGCCAGTCCACATCAACAGTACACCCCCAAAAAACAGAAAAACAGCCAGAAATCACCACAATCCAATGCCATCCATGATGTTTACATTAAAGAGAGTGAGACCACACCACAGGCACACTCAGTCCATGCACCACCACCCCTGGGCAAAAGGCCACACCAGCACCCCCCCAAAAACGACAAAAAACAATAAAATCAGCACAATCCCAGCCCATCTATGGCCTCAATGGTGTTTAAATTCAAGAAGACACCCCTCAGAAACACTAGGCCCATGCACACTCACTACCCCTAGGCATAATGGATGAAAAGTAGGCAAAATAAGTGCAGGCCTCAGACACTGCCTCTCCTCAAAATGGCCCCTCCCTTACACCCCAAGCACATGTTGCCTGTACCAGCCAGCACTCAAGATGGCCACCACCACCACCCACATGGCCAGTCCACAACAACAGTACACCCCCAAAAAACAGAAAAACAGCCAGAAATCACCACAATCCAATGCCATCCATGATGTTTACATTAAAGAGAGTGAGACCACACCACAGGCACACTCAGTCCATGCACCACCACCCCTGGGCAAAAGGCCACACCAGCACCCCCCCAAAAACGACAAAAAACAATAAAATCAGCACAATCCCAGCCCATCCATGGCCTCAATGGTGTTTAAATTCAAGAAGACACCCCTCAGAAACACTAGGCCCATGCACACTCACTACCCCTGGGCATAATGGATGAAAAGTAGGCAAAATAAGTGCAGGCCTCAGACACTGCCTCTCCTCAAAATGGCCCCTCCCTTACACCCCAAGCACATGTTGCCTGTACCAGCCAGCACTCAAGATGGCCACCACCACCACCCACATGGCCAGTCCACATCAACAGTACACCCCCAAAAAACAGAAAAACAGCCAGAAATCACCACAATCCAATGCCATCCATGATGTTTACATTAAAGAGAGTGAGACCACACCACAGGCACACTCAGTCCATGCACCACCACCCCTGGGCAAAAGGCCACACCAGCACCCCCCCAAAAACGACAAAAAACAATAAAATCAGCACAATCCCAGCCCATCCATGGCCTCAATTATGTTTAAATTCAAGAAGACACCCCACAGAAAGACTAGGCCCATGCAACACTCACCACCCCTGGGCATAATGGATGAAAAGTAGGCAAAATAAGTGCAGGCCTCAGACACTGCCTCTCCTCAAAATGGCCCCTCCCTTACACCCCAAGCACATGTTGCCTGTACCAGCCAGCACTCAAGATGGCCACCACCACCACCCACATGGCCAGTCCACATCAACAGTACACCCCCAAAAAACAGAAAAACAGCCAGAAATCACCACAATCCAATGCCATCCATGATGTTTACATTAAAGAGAGTGAGACCACACCACAGGCACACTCAGTCCATGCACCACCACCCCTGGGCAAAAGGCCACACCAGCACCCCCCCAAAAACGACAAAAAACAATAAAATCAGCACAATCCCAGCCCATCCATGGCCTCAATTATGTTTAAATTCAAGAAGACACCCCACAGAAAGACTAGGCCCATGCAACACTCACCACCCCTGGCCAAAGGGCCCCACCAGCAGGCCCAAAAAAACGACAAAAAACAATAAAATCAGCACAATCCCAGCCCATCCATGGCCTCAATGGTGTTTAAATTCAAGAAGACACCCCTCAGAAACACTAGGCCCATGCACACTCACTACCCCTGGGCATAATGGATGAAAAGTAGGCAAAATAAGTGCAGGCCTCAGACACTGCCTCTCCTCAAAATAGCCCCTCCCTTACACCCCTAGCACATGTTGCCTGTACCAGCCAGCACTCAAGATGGCCACCACCACCACCCACATGGCCAGTCCACATCAACAGTACACCCCCAAAAAACAGAAAAACAGCCAGAAATCACCACAATCCAATGCCATCCAGGATGTTTATATTAAAGAGAGTGAGACCACACCACAGGCACACTCAGTCCATGCACCACCACCCCTGGGCAAAAGGCCACACCAGCACCCCCCCAAAAACGACAAAAAACAATAAAATCAGCACAATCCCAGCCCATCTATGGCCTCAATGGTGTTTAAATTCAAGAAGACACCCCTCAGAAACACTAGGCCCATGCACACTCACTACCCCTGGGCATAATGGATGAAAAGTAGGCAAAATAAGTGCAGGCCTCAGACACTGCCTCTCCTCAAAATGGCCCCTCCCTTACACCCCAAGCACATGTTGCCTGTACCAGCCAGCACTCAAGATGGCCACCACCACCACCCACATGGCCAGTCCACATCAACAGTACACCCCCAAAAAACAGAAAAACAGCCAGAAATCACCACAATCCAATGCCATCCATGATGTTTACATTAAAGAGAGTGAGACCACACCACAGGCACACTCAGTCCATGCACCACCACCCCTGGGCAAAAGGCCACACCAGCACCCCCCCAAAAATGACAAAAAACAATAAAATCAGCACAATCCCAGCCCATCCATGGCCTCAATGGTGTTTAAATTCAAGAAGACACCCCTCAGAAACACTAGGTCCATGCACACTCACTACCCCTGGGCATAATGGATGAAAAGTAGGCAAAATAAGTGCAGGCCTCAGACACTGCCTCTCCTCAAAATGGCCCCTCCCTTACACCCCAAGCACATGTTGCCTGTACCAGCCAGCACTCAAGATGGCCACCACCACCACCCACATGGCCAGTCCACATCAACAGTACACCCCCAAAAAACAGAAAAACAGCCAGAAATCACCACAATCCAATGCCATCCATGATGTTTACATTAAAGAGAGTGAGACCACACCACAGGCACACTCAGTCCATGCACCACCACCCCTGGGCAAAAGGCCACACCAGCACCCCCCCAAAAACGACAAAAAACAATAAAATCAGCACAATCCCAGCCCATCCATGGCCTCAATTATGTTTACATTCAAGAAGACACCCCACAGAAAGACTAGGCCCATGCAACACTCACCACCCCTGGGCATAATGGATGAAAAGTAGGCAAAATAAGTGCAGGCCTCAGACACTGCCTCTCCTCAAAATGGCCCCTCCCTTACACCCCAAGCACATGTTGCCTGTACCAGCCAGCACTCAAGATGGCCACCACCACCACCCACATGGCCAGTCCACATCAACAGTACACCCCCAAAAAACAGAAAAACAGCCAGAAATCACCACAATCCAATGCCATCCATGATGTTTACATTAAAGAGAGTGAGACCACACCACAGGCACACTCAGTCCATGCACCACCACCCCTGGGCAAAAGGCCACACCAGCACCCCCCCAAAAACGACAAAAAACAATAAAATCAGCACAATCCCAGCCCATCCATGGCCTCAATTATGTTTAAATTCAAGAAGACACCCCACAGAAAGACTAGGCCCATGCAACACTCACCACCCCTGGGCAAAGGGCCCCACCAGCAGGCCCAAAAAAACGACAAAAATCAGCACAATCCCAGCCCATCCATGGCCTCAATGGTGTTTAAATTCAACAAAACATTTGTATCATGCACCCCTAACCAACCCTGGTCCTACTGGATACTGTGGCTACCCACAATATAATTTATTTAATGTTCTGAAAAAGTTCCAAAATTTTACTTGCAGCAACTGTAATGCCCCAAACAAACTTACTTGTGAAAGTTGATTTCTAATCCAAAAGTGATCCAAAGACAGTCAAAAAGGCCTCAAATCCAAATATCCAGCAGCACCCACAAAAAGTAATCCTTCCAGCTCCAGATCCAAATGAAAGTGACCAGGAGATGGACAAAGCACTGGGAGGAGCCTGCTGGACAGGAACAGGAAGTTGGAGACTGTGGGGCACTTCCTTCCTCCCCCCCCCCAAAATGGACTCCTTGCAAAAAAAAAGGCCATGCAAATGTCAACCTGAGGAGTGATTCTGATAAAAATCATAATTTTCTGAAGGTTTATCCTGTTTGCTGGTGATTTTCTTGTGCGAAATTGCTAAATCTCTATTTCGCAAGTGCGAGATTGTTCCTACAATCTACGTGTTCGCAATTGCGAACTCTCGCGAGGTGTGGTGTGCAAGGTGGCAAGCCGCGAGTACGTATTCGCGGGCGCTAAACTCCCGCGGGAACACGCAGCAAGATCTAAAATGGCGCGTCACTCGCAAAGAAAAACAACTCGGCAAACGCTAAATGACGGAAAGTGAACGCCGTGCACCACGCCGCGCGCCGCAACCAAGCAAAAAATCCGCCGCGAGCGGATTCACGGATTTTCGACAAATTCGCGAGAGTTCGCGGATTGCGAATTTGCCGAAAATCCGAAAAATCCGCGAGCGGAGCGGATTTTACGCCCATGCTTAGCGTCAGGCCACAAGATTTATTGGGATGAAAAATGCCGGTTTTGGAAATTAAAAGTTCATGCTGAACACATCTACTGTGAGTGCGTCTTCAATTACGGGGCATCTTTGGAGAGATATTACATGGCAGCCAGGCTGTGGAAGACTGCACCTCCATCAAAAGAAATATGGGGCTGAGGCTTTGAACTTTTCATTGCGCAAGGAAGCACAGTGGATGTTTTGAAAAACAAACCGGATTTGATTCCTGAGGCCCACTGGAGGGCTAAAACACTTATTTTAATATGCTGTCATTGAGGCAGAAATCACGGAACCCACTGGAGGGTAAGAATTATTTTACACATACTTCAAATCCCAGCATGCAGCACCAGCGCAAATCAACAGATAAACCCACCTGAGGACTAACCCACCTGAGGGTAATGAACTATTCAAAATGCAGAGGGAAAGAGAGGGTGTGTAAAGCATTCGTGAACTGCCAGCATGCCTTTGAGAAAGGAGCAAGCTGCTCTGAAACGCGTCAGGCCACAAGATTTATTGGGATGAAAAATGCCGGTTTTGGAAATTAAAAGTTCATGCTGAACACATCTACTGTGAGTGCGTCTTCAATTACGGGGCATCTTTGGAGATATATATATATATATATATATATATATTACCTACTGGCGGTCGCCAGTAGGTATATATAGTTAGGATTTTTTCTCTATGGGTTTTTTGAAAATTCTATGTCTAATAACTTTGGCGTTTGTGGACGGAATTGGCTGAAACTTTCAGGAAAATGGAACATTTTGTTTCTGAGCAGCCCTTGAAAATTTGGGGGGGGTTCGTCAAGGGGGGGCTGAGAAAAAAGGGGGGTCCCAAAACGTGTTTTTAACATTGAGTTTTCCATAGGGCGGTTGGCCTCACTTTTAGCCCGAACGGGTGAATGGATTTGCACGAAACTTGGCAAAATTGTAGGGACTGGTAGCCCGATGTGCCTTTGTAGGTCTCAATATATGTGCTACAGTGGATTTTGAGAAATTAACGTTTAAAAAAAGATATATATCTGTAACAGCGGACCGGGCAGCGCTCCAGGACGCGTACTTTTCGCGCAACGGAGCTTTGTGAAGCGAAGCTGATTGGTTCTCCGGCGTCTGTCAACATTCCAAACAGTCCGTAGCGGCCGCCATCTTGTCTCTCGGTAGGATCGAGAGACAAGAGGAGGCCAAAGCGAAGGGGCAAATGACCATAAGGGGGAATAGTAGATCCTCGCTGACCCCCTACGTTTGATGTGGAGGTTTTAAAAGGGCTCCGCGGGGCAAAAAAAAAAAAATAATAATAATCGAACGGCTGAATGGATTTGCACGAAACTTGGCAAAATATTAGGGACTGGTAGCCCGATGTGCCTTTGCTAGGTCTCAATATATGTGCTCCAGTGGATTTTGAGAAATTAACGTTCAAAAAAAGATATATATCTGTAACAGCGCTCCGCTTCGCGTACTTTTCGCGTTACGGAGCTTTGCGAAGCTGATTGGTTCTCCGGCGTCTGTCAACATTCCAAACAGTCCGTAGCGGCCGCCATCTTGTCTCTCGGTAGGATTGAGAGACAAGAGGAGGCCAAAGCGAAGGGGGAAATGACCATAAGGGGGCATAGTAGATCCTTCCTGACCTCTTAGGTTTGATGTACCATTTTGTCAAGTTTGGTGTAATTCCGTTCAGCCATTCAGGCTGTAGACGTATGTAAATGTCCTATGGAAAATTGCATGGGGAAAACACATTTGAAAGTGTTGAAATTTAGAACCAATTAAAATGTTACTTTGGTTTTGTATTTGTGTGTGATGAAAGTTAATTGGTTATGTATATATGTCAAATGAGAGGAAACCACAGCCATTTTGTGATACTACTGTCTGAGGTACATTTGTGAGGAATTTTTGGTGGTGAATGTCTGGTGTTTGATTTACACAGTACTAACACTTCTGCTACTTTTAAAAAGGTGAGTTGTTAATTTGTAAGGGGAACTATGTTGTACACTTGAAGATAATTTGAAAAATGTTTTCTGTTATTTATTTGCAGTCCTTCTGTTATACTAAATACTTGATAAAGTTAGTTTTATATTATGTATTACTAAAAACGATAAATGAAAGTGATTATTTTTTTCTGCAATTTACAGCAAGCAATTTCAAAATAAAATGGCTCACAATGAAGAGACCGTGGCAATTTCTTTTGAATTGTCCACTACATTGATTGAAATTGAGAGCACCAATAATGAAATATTGTCACAAGGAGGACATGACTTGTATGATTCCATTAGATTGATTGAAATGGACAGCACCAAGAATGAAATATTGTCACAAGGAGATGACTTGAATGATTCCACTACATTGATTGAAATTGAGAGCACCAATAATGAAATATTGTCACAAGGAGGAGATGACTTGTATGATTCCATTAGATTGATTGAAATGGACAGCACCAATAATGAAATATTGTCACAAGGAGGAGATGACTTGAATGATTCCACTACATTGATTGAAATTGAGAGCACCAATAATGAAATATTGTCACGAGGAGATGACTTGAATGATTCCACTACATTGATTGAAATTGACAGCACCAATAATGAAATATTGTCAGAAGGAGGAGATGACTTGAATGATTTTTTTGATCAATCTCTTGATGGCGAATTTATCGAGTGTTTGGAGACCATAGAGTTACAAGAATCATCATTGGAGACTTTTAATGAGGACATTGCTGATGAGGACATGTTACTAGTTCTTTCAAATTTAGAAAATTCTGAAGAATAAATTTATATTTAGAAATCAAAAATTGTTTGAGACATTATTCATTTTTATTTTTAATTTATGAGGTTGTAGCGAAGTGATTGTAGTATAAAATGAGACTTATAGTATAGAGTGCAACATTTTTATGTTACATGGTAAGTTTACTCATATTTACTTCCCTTCTGCCACTATATTATCTCCAATGTGTATTTGACATCTCTTCTTCATCTCCGGCCTCCTTTCTCTCACTGTGTGTCTCCGATGCATCTTATCGCTGCTATTTTGTGTAATTACAGAAGAGAGTAAAATAAAATAGTTCGGAACGTGAAAAGGGGGCAAAGTAGAGTACTCCTCACCCCCTAGGCCTTTTTAGGCGGTCCCAAAAGGATCAGTTTCTGCTTTCCTGAGAGATTATGGTATGAGTTCCATATACCACAATAACTTGCATTACAACATGCAAGATATCTATCTCCTATTACCAACTTTTGGAGATATTCGCGCTAAGCGCGAATATCTCCAAAAAGTAACACCTGCCCTGAGCAGTTCTTAGCCATGTTATCCAATGGGAGGTGGATAACATGGCTAAGAGCATTAGCTCGGTAATGCATGAATATCGCTGAGTTTTTAGCGATATTCATGCATTGCGGCCGTTTATTATCGCATTTGCGATAAACCTTGATAATAGCAAGGTTTATCTTCGATAATTTCTGACGATGCTTAGTGGTAAAAAATTGGTTGGTAAGCATCGTTAGCGATAAATATCGCTTAACTTTGGTAATATGCCCCAACGTCTGTTAACGTTCGATTCGAAGGAAATGAGGAAGTGTTGAAAAACATTGTCTGCGCCATCTTGCCTTTTTTGAAATGCCACACTTTTGTCGTGCACGGCAGCCATTTTAGATGTCTTGACCAGACCCACTCTCTGCACGCTGTCGATTCGTAGCATGGCTCCTCACCCACGCAAGCATCTTCCCTAGGCACTGGTCACCACCGCTCTCTGTCTTATGCATGGGCAATAAACCTCCCCCCATCTGCGCTGCTCTTCCCTGAGAATCACACTCTGTGCCCGCCCGACACCTCCCTTTCGCTCTATTCACTACCGCACCCTCTGACACTCCTCTTTCTCTGTGTCCGATTGTCCAGGCTATCAGCTAGCCCTGCAGATGTAGTTTATGGCCCCAGCTGTAAAGAATCACCCCTCTTCAAAGGAGTTATAGTAGATCAAGGCCCACACCCGATGAGATCCGTCACACCACACGTGTTCCTACTATCTGAAAACCATCCTGTATTGTGATTGGGGAGGGGACCGAGCCTGAAGCGGAAGATTCCAGGAATGACTCTTTGTACATCAAAGTTTTTACAATTATGTGTCACATTAAAAATATATAGCACTCCAACAAAGTAGTAGGAATATAAAACTTTAATAACATATAAATATATACAAGAAAACAAAAACAGTAAAAACATTTAAACAACGAAGAGACCGTGGCAATTTCTTTTGAATTATCCAATAGATTTATTGAAATTGACAGCACCAATAATGAAATATTCTTGTCAGTAGCGGTCTGTTGTGCGAATAGTTCCAAGGCAGCAGAACGCGCTGAAATCTAGATGGCACGAAAGTGATGTCTAGTAAGTTGCCGCCCAGCAAAAAACGGCGTGGGGCGCCGCGGGGGTGAGTGAGTCCAGTAGGCACCACAGCTATTCTTACCGGCATTGCAGAATTACTGCTGGGGACAATGCCTGTGCTGTAGCAGGGTCACAGCAGAAACAAAAAGGATTCTTTTGAAGATGTTGTTGGTTTTCAATTTGAAAACAGTTCTGGTGTCAACTGCTATGCTAATGTAGTGGTTAATGTTTTGTTTTCTCTAGAAAATGGAAAAGAGGGGGAGGCAGTCCAAAGTTCCGTTAAAAGGGCAAAGGAAAGGATCGGTGGTTTGAACTATCAGTCAAAAAGGGGAGGGGGTGCAATAATTTTTCCTACCGGGTCACACTGTGCTTTCACCGGAAGTGAGGTCTGCAGGATTCTAGTAATTCAAAGTGAGGCTGGCGCCAGCATGGGAGCGCCGACGTCCCGCGGATACAGTTTCGTCACTCCACGGGCGATCATGGCAGTCATTCCCCATCGGGGGTCGGAGACTCCCGCGGCTCCTCTAGAATCTTCAAGGTCGTGGAGGACTACGGTGGTGGAGTCAACCAGTGACCGGGCCATTTCTTTATGCTGGGCCCGCTCTTGCCAGGTCGACCGCCATTTTGAGAGTTCGGCAGCTACCGGCGATCGCGGGGTCACATGAGCGGACGGGCTCCACCCTGCCGGGCGAGACGTTGCAGCATGGCCACAGTGGAAGAACCCTTTTCCGGGCGCCTGGAGCGCTGAGGGTGCAGCTGGGAAGCCTCCACCTGGGGAGGCGGGAGAGGCCTGTTCGCACCGTCTCTCCCTCCCAGTGCACCCCACGGCGTCTCGCTTGAGATTTGTTATGGCCGGACCAGGCGATGAGGACGAGGGGGGGGGGTCGGAGGCATGTGCAAGACATCCCCCCCCAGTGTTGTCGCAGCCATTATAAAAGAAAGAAGTGTCCCGTCCGTCTTCGGGCCGGGCTTCCGGTGGATGTCGGCCGGACGCCCCTGGCTCTGGCCCCATGAACGGGTTTCTTGGTTTATCGGCTGCAGCCGGATCCCGTCGGCCTCGGCCCCCCGACCGTTGGTGGCCGGACCGGAAGAGCATGTGGCGGGACTACCTGCAACTCTCAAGGGCCACCGCGGCCGGACTGGGAGAGAGAGGGGAGGGTCGAGGAGACATTCCCTCCCCCTGCAACTGTTCAGCGTTGTAAAGGCAATCCCCTGGTCGGGTCCCGCTGGCCTCGGCCTCTCCTCCGGCTACACCCTACGTTAGGATCTCCTGGCCGAGGCGTGGCAGCAGGACCTGCCTTATATGGGCTGCTCCCGGCTGGGCGTAGCCGGAACCCTGCCCCACCTTGGAAGTTTCCAGAGTGGGGGCGGATGTTCTACTGACTTGCATTTTCCCTAGTCTATCGATTTTTTTGGCGTGGCAGGCGGTGGGACAGCGAGGGGTGATTTGGTTTCTCTTACTGTTTTTCTGGTCTCTCACCACTGGCATATTTTAACGTTTTCTTGTTTCTAGGACATTAATAGGTTTTATCATTACGTTATGTTATCGTTTCTTTGTTCGTTGTTTAATAAAAGTTCATGTTCATCAGTGGCCTACTGATTTTCGTTTTCCTATTTTTTTCTATCCAGGTTGTTTCATGGTAAAGTTTCTGTTAACAGGATACAGTGATCACTTCGTTATTATTGCATATGTCCTTTTCACTAGGGGTGCTCTCTGGTCGGGCCAGATGACGTATCTCTAGTAAATGGTCCGGGTGAAAAAGGTGCATCAATCAGTGGGGAGTAGATAGGCATGACAGATTACAACGGGGGAGAAAGGTCCGCATTACGTACCCTTTCACTACTTGCAAAGATTTTCCTACGTTTATTTGCAAACAGGGAATACCTCCAAAAAGAACTAATTCCCAAACAGTCAATGTTCGGACAATCAATCAATCAATGAGGAATGAAATAGGTACGACGTGTTAAAGGCTTGCGTTACCTACCCTTCACTATCTGCAAAGGGAGAGAGAATATTCCTATTCTTCCTCGTTTGCAGGTAGAGAAGATCCTTAAGAGAATTAACTTCGAACAATTCAATGCTCGATTGAAACAATCAACAAGGGGTACTGTGAACACAAATGAACGCCGCTTATGTACATACGCATTGCTATTTTCAACAGGTTGTTTCTAATGTTTCTATTTTAGCGAGGTCAAAAAGAGATCCCATTAGTGGCCTACTGATTTTGCTCGATTCCTTTTGTTTTTTTACACGATTTTTCGCTATCTGCAAAGACTAAACAGAGTATTGCGACTCTGTGCTTGTTTGTAAATAGAGAATGAACCAAAGAGAACAATCAATCAAATGGAGAGAGAAGCAGGCACGACGGATTACAAAGGGGGCAAAGGGCTGCGTTAACTACCCTTCACTATCTGCAAAGAGAGAGTACTCCTAATAGAAATGAGGGGTGGGGGGCAGCATTCAAAGCAGATCAGTGTGCATAAACACGAAAATGTTTTTACTTACCACGTACTTGACATTCGACAGCTTATGATATTTGCTATTAAAAAACCATTGAAATTCACTGAAAAAACCATAGGTTATAGACCATATATAGTTAGGAATTAGCATTTACAAAACCTTGAAAATTCACTGAAAAAACCACAGGTTATAGACCATATATAGTTAGGAATTAGCATTTAGAAAACCTTATTTTACTCACACAAAACCATTGAAATTCCATATATAGTTAGTTGCACTAACTATATATCGTGCACCCGCAATCCACTGCTGATGATGTCACATATTACATCATTCATGACATGGTCAGTGACATCACTGATGACATCACTGATGACATCTCAAATGACATCACTGATGACATCACTGATGACATCTCATTTGACATCAATGACCACATCACTGATGATATCATTCATGTGACAATACAATGCATCTCCTCACATTTTAATATAACCTCTGTTTCACCCAGTGTTAAAAAGAGAGTATAATTTTTGAAACCATTGACACACCAATACTAGTTACTACATACGCACTCACTGATTGCTACGTCTACACACACCTTCACTCATTCACCCATACAATCATTCATACATACAATCACTCATCTTTACAACACTATCATATGCACTCATACACCTATACAGACACTCACAGTCTGCCACTCATCCATGGAGTTACTCACACACCTAGTCAGTCCTGTAAAGAATCAATGACACTTCCATTTTCTTGTCTATACAGTTAAACATAGAGCACCTTACATTTTCAAACATATACTAACACATACTTACCTTCTTATACAATCATTGATACAAGTACAGATTGATCTGCACAGAGTCACACACCTCCCAGCTAGCCACACACACACTCAGTCTCCCATACAAATACTTGGGCAATCAATCAATAACCCATATAGTTACTCATATAGCTACTGATCAACACATGCAGCAGTTTACAGAACAACAGACATAATGATGCACAAATTAAGACAGTTTAGTCACTAACCCATGCAGTCAGTGAGACACATTTAATCACTCACTCATACAGTCAGTCATGCACCTACTAAATCCTTCGTCCAGACACTTACACATCCACTCATTCTTCAATATGTAAGACATATTTAAACTTTATAGAAACAAAAAATCACTGGATGTTGTTATCAGTGATGTCATCAGTGATGTCATTTGAGATGTCATCAGTGATGTCATCAGTGATGTCACTGACCATGTCATGAATGATGTAATATGTGACATCATCAGCAGTGGATTGCGGGTGCACGATATATAGTTAGTGCAACTAACTATATATGGAATTTCAATGGTTTTGTGTGAGTAAAATAAGGTTTTCTAAATGCTAATTCCTAACTATATATGGTCTATAACCTGTGGTTTTTTCAGTGAATATATATATATATATATATATCCAAACCTCCGTCACTCGTCCTCGGGTAAGAAACAAACAGAATGGACCACAGTATTGTGCTCTCTGTTGTCTTTATTCAAATAGGGTGCAGAGTCTCGCCATTACGCGTTTCAGCCCGTTACAGGCCTTGATCATATATATATATATTACCTACTGGCGGTCGCCAGTAGGTATATATAGTTAGGATTTTTTCTCTATGGGTTTTTTGAAAATTCTATGTCTAATAACTTTGGCGTTTGTGGACGGAATTGGCTGAAATTTTCAGGAAAATGGCACATTTTGTTTCTGAGCAGCCCCTGAAAATTGGGGGGGGTTTCGTCCAGGGGGGGTCGAGAAAAAAGGGGGGTCCCAAAACGTGTTTTTAACATTGAGTTTTCCATAGGGCGGTTGGCCTCACTTTTAGCCCGAACGGCTGAATGGATTTGCACGAAACTTGGCAAAATTGTAGGGACTGGTAGCCCGATGTGCCTTTTGTAGGTCTCAATATATGTGCTCCAGTGGATTTTGAGAAATTAACGTTTAAAAAAAGATATATATCTGTAACAGCGGACTGGGCAGCGGCCCAGGACGCGTACTTTTCGCGCAACGGAGCTTTGTGAAGCGAAGCTGATTGGTTCTCCGGCGTCTGTCAACATTCCAAACAGTCCGTAGCGGCCGCCATCTTGTCTCTCGGTAGGATCGAGAGACAAGAGGAGGTCAAAACAAAGGGGGAAATAACTATAAGGGGGCATAGTAGATCCTCGCTGACCCCCTAGGTTTGATGTGGAGGTTTTAAAAGGGCCCCGCGGGGCAAAAAAAAATAATAATAATAATAATCGAACGGCTGAATGGATTTGCACGAAACTTGGCAAAATTGTAGGGACTGGTAGCCCGATGTGCCTTTGCTAGGTCTCAATATATGTGCTTCAGTGGATTTTGAGAAATTAACGTTCAAAAAAAGATATATATCTGTAACAGCGCACCGCTTCGCGTACTTTTCGCGTTACGGAGCTTTGCGAAGCGAAGCTGATTGGCTCTCCGGTGTCTGTAAACATTCCAAACAGTACGTAGCGGCCGCCATCTTGTCTCTCGGTAGGATCGAGAGACAAGAGGAGGCCAAAGCGAAGGGGCAAATGACCATAAGGGGGCATAGTAGATCCTCGCTGACCCCCTAGGTTTGATGTGGAGGTTTTAAAAGGGCCCCGCGGGGCAAAAAAAAATAATAATAATAATAATCGAACGGCTGAATGGATTTGCACGAAACTTGGTAAAATATTAGGGACTGGTAGCCCGATGTGCCTTTGCTATGTCTCAATATATGTGCTTCAGTGCATTTTGAGAAATTAACGTTCAAAAACAAGATATATATCTGTAACAGCGCTCCGCTTCGCGGAGATAAAATTATATGTGTATTACCTAGCTGTTGCTAACACCAGTTAGCGACGGCTAGTAGGAGATAGCGACCATCTTGGGTCCCACTTTGCATGTGAGTGATATTTATCACTAATGACATGCAAAGTGGGCATGCCAAGATGTTAGCGACTGGAAACAGTCGCTAACATCGCTATCTCCTATTATCAACTTTTGGAAATATTCGAGATAAGCGCGAATATCTCCAAAAAGTAACAGCTGCCCTGAGCAGTTCTTAGCCATGTTATCCAATGGGAGGTGGATAACATGGCTAAGAGCATTAGCTCGGTAATGCATGAATATCGCGGAGTTTTCAGCGACATTAATGCATTGCGCTCGTTTTTTATCGTATTTGCGATAAACCTTGATAATAGCAAGGTTTATCTGCGATAATTTCTGACGGTAAAAAAATCTTTGCAATGCATCGTTAGGGATAAATATCGCTTAACTTTGGTAATATGCCCCAACGTCTGTTAACGTTCGATTCGAAGGAAATCAGGAATTGTTGAAAAACATTGTGTGCGCCATCTTGTCTTTTTTCAAATGCCACACTTTTGTCGTGCACGGCAGCCATTTTAGATGCCTTGACCAGATCCACTCTGTGAACGCTGTCGATCCTTACCATGGCTCCCCACCCTCGCAAGCATCTCCCCCAGGCAGTGGTCACCCCCGCTCTCTGTTTTATGCATGGGTAATAAACCTCCCCCCATCTGCGCTGTTCTTCCCTGAGAATCACACCCTGTGCCCGCCCGACACCTCCCTTTCGCCCTATTCACTACCGCACCCTCTGACACTCCTTTTCCTCTGTGTCCGATTGTCCAGGCCGGTCCTAGGCTATCAGCTAGCCCTGCAGATGTAGTTTATGGCCACAGCTGTAAAGAATCACCCGTCTTCAAAGGAGTTATAGTAGATCAAGGCCCACACTCGATGAGATCCGTCACAGCAGAAGCGTTGCTATTATCTGAAAACCATCCTGTATTGTGATTGGGGAGGGGACCGAGCGTGAAGCGGAAGATTCCAGGGATGACTCTTTGTACATCAAAGTTTTTACAATTATGTGTCACATTAAAAATATATAGCACTCCGACAAAGTAGTAAGATTATAAAACTTTAATAATTTATAAATATATACAAGAAAACAAAAATAGTAATAACATATAAACATTTTTAGAGAAAAACAACGAAGTAGCGGTCGGCTGTGCGAATAGTCCCAACGCAGCACAACGTCCAGATTTCCGGCGTGGGGCGTCGCGGGGGGTGGGTGATCAGTAGCAAACTGTTGTGCGAATAGTTCCAAGGCAGCAGAACGCGCCGAAATCTAGATGACACAAAAGTGATGTCTAGTAAGTTGCCACCCAGCAAATAACGGCGTGGGGCGTCGCGGGGGGTGGGTCATCAGTAGCAAACTGTTGTGCGAATAGTTCCAAGGCAGCAGAACGATGGCACCAAGGTGATGTCCAGTAAGTTGCCGCACTGGTTTTGGTATCCTACAATGCTGCTCCGAATAACGGCGTGGGGCGCCCCGGGGGAGGCGGCGTGAACGGGCCTCTCCAGGTGGAGTGTCATCTGTTGTAGTGGGGCGCCCCTTTACCGTTTCAGTTGCCATTCCGTCCGCTTTTGGTCCACTGTGTCAAAATCCGCCATTCAGCTGAGTTGCGCCCACTCTTGCGGTGCAGCGATAGGCGGCTGCCACAGGACTCTCAAAATGGCGGCAGGCTGTTTCCTTTTTGGGCCTGGTCCACTGAAATGGCCCTGGGACACCTTGGAAATCGGACGCTTGTGTGCTAGGTCTTGGACCCCATTCTCGAAAGCGTCCCCTCCGCCTTGAGAATTCATCAAAAGTTTTGGGGGCCCCGACTCCTGCAGGCTTCTGGTGGGGAGCGGCTGCCATGATTGCTCGCGGAATGACCACGACGGAGCTACGAGATGGTGGTGCTCTCATGGTGACGCCAGCTTCAGTCTGAAACATCCAGAAACAAGGTGGGGCTTTCATCGTTTGGGGGGAAAAAAAAGTTTTCATCCAATGAAAAGTGTTGTTTTTAGGTCATATGATCAAGCCTTCCATCATTAGGAAACCAAAAGTAAAATGAACCAATGAAAAGTTTTATAAAGAAGTCACATGACCTGTTATGCGGCATAGGGTATAAAATGTGGAGAAAATACGTTGGCACGTGAGGCGGTGTCAGTAGCGGACCGATGTGCGAATAGGCCGAAGGCAACACAACGCGCCAAGATCCGGATGGCATCGAGGTGGTGTCATAGTTGAGAGTTCTGAGCAGCGGTTGTAACACTGTCTGAAGCTTATTTGCAGCTGCTGCAGCTTCACTACGCGCGAAGATCCGGATGGCACCGAGGTGGTGTGTAGGAAGTTGCCGCACTGGTGTGGCCATCCTACAATGCTGAAAGTCGGCGTGGGGCGCCCCGTTGGCCTGTGAGTTTGCGTCAGTAGCGGACCGATGTGCGAATAGGCCGAAGGCAGCACAACGCGCCAAGATCCGGATGGCACCGAGGTGGTGTCTAGTAAGTTGTCGCACTTCTGTGGCCATCCTACAATGTTGAAAGTCGGCGTGGGGCGCCCCGTTGGCCTGTGAGATGGTGTCAGTAGCGGACTGATGTGTGAATGGGGCTAAAGGCAGCGCAACAATATTTTCTACTATATTTCCGGTGTAGAAGAGACCACAAGGCGCTGAGATGCCAAGATCCGGATGGCACCGAGGTGGTGTCTTGCAAGTTGTGGTACTGGTGTGGCCATCCTACAATGCTGAAAGTCGGCGTGGGGCGCCCCGTTGGCCTGTGAGATGGCGTCAGTAGCGGACCGATGTGCGAATAGGCCGAAGGCAGCACAACAATATTTTCTGACTGACACCACAAGGCGCTGAGATGCCAAGATCCGGATGGCACCGAGGTGATGTCTAAGTTGCGGACTGGTGTGCGAATGGGGCCAAAGGCAGCGTAACAATATTTTTTGTATGGAAGATACCACTAGGCGTTGAGATGCCAAGATTCGGATGGCACTGAGGTGATGTCTAGCAAGTTGGTGTGGTCATCCTACAATGCTGAAACTCGGCGTGGGTCACCCCATTAGCCTGTGAGATGGCGTCAGTAGCGGACCGATGTGCGAATAGGCCGAAGGCAGCACAACGCGCCAAGATCCGGATGTCACCGTGGTGGTTTCATAGTTGAGAGGCACTTCATCTGCAGTGGGGCGCCGAGATCCGGATGGCACCGAGGTGATGTCTAGCAAGTTGCTGTACTTGTGTGGTCATCCTACAATGCTGAAACTCGGCGTGGGTCGCCCCATTAGCCTGTGAGATAGCAGTTCTTTGGATTTGCGAATAGGCCGAAGGCAGCACAACAATATTTTCTGACTGACACCACAAGGCGCTGAGATGCCAAGATCCGGATGGCACCGAGGTGATGTCTAAGTTGCGGACTGGTGTGCGAATGGGGCCAAAGGCAGCGTAACAATATTTTTTGTATGGAAGATACCACTAGGCGTTGAGATGCCAAGATTCGGATGGCACTGAGGTGATGTCTAGCAAGTTGCTGTGGTCATCCTACAATGCTGAAACTCGGCGTGGGTCACCCCATTAGCCTGTGAGATGGCGTCAGTAGCGGACCGATGTGCGAATAGGCCGAAGGCAGCACAACGCGCCAAGATCCGGATGTCACCGTGGTGGTTTCATAGTTGAGAGGCACTTCATCTGCAGTGGGGCGCCGAGATCCGGATGGCACCGAGGTGATGTCTAGCAAGTTGCTGTACTTGTGTGGTCATCCTACAATGCTGAAACTCGGCGTGGGTCGCCCCATTAGCCTGTGAGATAGCAGTTCTTTGGATTTGGGCCTGGCTCGTCTGCTGTAGTGGGGCGCCCCTTTACCGTTTCAGTTGCCATTCAGCTGAGTTTCGGCTGCTCTTGATGCTACAGCGACAGGCGGCTGCAACAGGACTCTCAAAATGGCGGCCTGTTCTTTGGATTTGGGCCTGGTCCACTAAAATGGCCCTGGGACACCTTAGAACTCGGACGCTCGATTTTTTTTTCCTTTCCTGTACATGCAAAAAAAGGTAAATGCCCGGTACGTTACACGCTTCATCTGCCACGATGAACTCTCTAGAGGAACCGAAAAAAAATATAGTTGTGGTAACTATACCATGCATCGTCATATGGAGAGGTGGCAACAATTAATTATAGTGCTGCATAAAAGAGAGATTTGGAGGAGAACCCCTGACCTGCTAGTACATTCATCAAAGAAGTGGCACTGAGAGCTTCAGAGGCAAGGGAAACGGTCCCAAATATTTAGAAGAACTTTGGAAAGATTAAAATGACATGTTTAGATTGTGGCAAATTTATTTCATGTGGACATCTGAGTGTTACTCTAATAAATACAGCATATGAACATCATCATAGTCGATGGTTGGTAGAGACATTTTGACTATATCCTGGACCTGCCCGTCCTCGCCCAAAATGGCGCCAGAATAAATGGGACTCGTAACTCCTTGTTGTGTACTGGTTGCAGAACCTTGAAATCACGAGATACGTATGCAGTTTTGAAGCACATGGCGGGCGGGGACGAGAATTGATTGAATATTTCGACATCCCTATTGATATTAAGTTCTGATGTGTTATTGATTACTGTACTGTTGAAAGTTCGAATTAACGTCACCCATGGTACTTGCCCGCAAATGTATATCTAGATAATTTTATTGTAACTGGCCCTGTCGTATTTTAATTATAAAATGTACGTCCACCGATTCCGTAACTGTTAGACACCTTAGTTCTTGCAACCTAATGGCCCGCCCGTTACGTTCCTCTACAGTGTAAATGTCTATTCATCATATACGATTACAGTTTGCTCCGTGGCCGGCCCACGTGGTTATAGGCTCGTATTTGTATAATGAAATTTTCACAATAAAGGTTTTTAAAAGAAAACATGGTAGTAGTATATACATTGGTAAAGTTTTTAATAATAGTCACTGTTTTAGAATCATTAAAAGGCAAGTGAAATAAAGCAGACCAATTACATGAAGGGTAAAAGGTATAATACGAAGGAACGCAGTAAAGATAAATGGTCAAGGGCTGTTGTGTTTTCTATTCCTGCAACATAAAGTGATCGATAAGAATCTCATATTCAGGCGTATCGGCGACTAAGACAGCAGGTCGACCCTCTTTTGCTCAACGGCTCCGTCATGGGACGAAGAAACGCTCTTTTTCTCGAAAAAAGAATATATTTTACTTGCAGGACAGTTGTAAAATTTCCGGGAAAGTACATTAGCCTGGAACATTATAACATATATTTAAGAAAAAATAATGTTCGGAAGTAATGAAAAGCGTAATTTTTAGGTCATATGATCAAGCCTTTCATCATTACAATAAGAAAAGTAAAATGAACCAATGAAAAGTTTTATTAACAAGTCACATGACTTGTTATGCTTACGTTACGCGCTGCGCGCCCCGGATGACTTCCGGATGCGCTAACGCGGCGCGTCATATGACGCATTACGCGACAACGCAGGTACAGAATATAGTCAAAATGTCTCCACCAACCAGCGGTCGGAACACAACCCCTTTCAGCAGGCTAAATAGTTCTGTTAAATGACAACAGAAGGGACAGGCAACAAGAACCATCAGTCAAAGAGGGGAGGGCTAGTTCTTCTCTACCGGGTTACATTGGGGCGCTACCGGAACTGATCGAATTGGTAGTCTACAGTGTTTCTGGATGTTTCAGACTGAAGCTGGGGTTAGCATGAGAGCAGCACCATTTCGTAGCTCCGTCGTGGTCATTCCGCAACCAATCATGGCAGCCGTTCTTTATCGTTATTTTGGGCGGGGTGGGTGGCGGAGCCGAGCTGTTTTGCAGCCATCATTGTGTGGAGTTCAGTTCATCTCACTAGTTTTGTATTTGTCATGAGGGGTTGTTCCTAATGTTTCTATTTTTGCGAGGTCAAAAAGAGATCCCATTAGTGGCCTACTGATTTTGCTCGATTCTTTTTCTTTTTTTTTACACGATTTTTCGTTATCTGCAAAGACTAAACAGAGTATTGCGACTCTGTGTTTGTTTGTAAATAGAGAATGAACCAAAGAGAACTAATTCTAAAACAGTAAATACTTGGATAACAATGAATCAAATGGAGAGAGAAGCAGGCACGACGGATTACAATGGGGGCAAAGACCTGCGTTAACTACCTTTCACTATCTGCAAAGAGAGAGTACTCCTAATAGAAATGAGGGGGGGGGGGCACCATTCAAAGCAGATCAGTGTGCATAAACACGAAAATGTTTTCACTTACCACGTACTTGACATTCGACAGCTTATGATATTTGCTATTAAAAAACCATTGAAATTCACTGAAAAAACCATAGGTTATAGACCATATATAGTTAGGAATTAGCATTTACAAAACCTTGAAAATTCACTGAAAAAACCATAGGTTATAGACCATATATAGTTAGGAATTAGCATTTAAAAAACCTTATTTTACTCACACAAAACCATTGAAATTCCATATATAGTTAGTTGCACTAACTATATATCGCGCACCTGCAATCCACTGCTGATGATGTCACATATTACATCATTCATGACATGGTCAGTGACATCACTGATGACATCACTGATGACATCTCAAATGACATCACTGATGACATCACTGATGACAACATCCAGTGACTGTATGTTTCTGTAAAGTTAAAATGTGTCTTACATATTGAAGAATGAGTGGAAGTATAAGTGTCTGGACAAAGGATTTAGTAGGTGCATGACTGAATGCATGAGTGAGTGATTAAATGTGTCTCACTGAGTGCATGGGTTAGTGACTAAAGTGTCTTAATTTGTGCATCATTATGTCTGTTGTTCTGTAAACTGCTGCATGTTTTGATCAGTAGCTATATGATTAACTATATGGGTTACTGATTGATTGTCCAAGTATTTGTATGGGAGACTGAGTGTGTGTGTGGCTGGCTGGGAGGTGTGTGACTCTGTGCAGATCAATGTGTACTTGTATCAATGATTGTATAACAAGGTAAGTATGTGTTAGTATATGTTTGAAAATGTAAGGTGCTCTATGTTTAACTGTATAGACAAGAAAATGGAAGTGTCATTGATTCTTTACAGGACTGACTAGGTGTGTGAGTAACTCCATGGATGAGTGGCAGACTGTGAGTGTCTGTATAGGTGTATGAGTGCATATGATAGTGTTGTAAAGATGAGTGATTGTATGTATGAATGATAGTATGGGTGAATGAGTGAAGGTGTGTGTAGACGTAGGAATCAGTGAGTGCGTATGTAGTAACTAGTATTGGTGTGTCAATGGTTTCAAAAATTATATTCTGTATTTAACACTGGGTGAAACAGAGGTTATATTAAAATGTGAGGAGATGCATTGTATTGTCACATGAATGATATCATCAGTGATGTGGTCATTGATGTCAAATGAGATGTCATCAGTGATGTCATCAGTGATGTCATTTGAGATGTCATCAGTGATGTCATCAGTGATGTCACTGACCATGTCATGAATGATGTAATATGTGACATCATCAGCAGTGGATTGCAGGTGCGCGATATATAGTTAGTGCAACTAACTATATATGGAATTTCAATGGTTTTGTGTGAGTAAAATAAGGTTTTTTAAATGCTAATTCCTAACTATATATGGTCTATAACCTATGGTTTTTTCAGTGAATTTTCAAGGTTTTGTAAATGCTAATTCCTAACTATATATGGTCTATAACCTATGGTTTTTTCAGTGAATATATATATATATATATATATATATATATATATTCATTTTTTTAAATTATTATTTCTTTCCCTTCACCATAGCAGGAAGAAGGAATCTTACATGTTCAGAAATTGAATTATCAGTTATTATAGATGAGACTCTTAGGGTGAAGCCACAATTGTTGGGGGGCCCAAATTCAGATTACCGCCATCTCATGAAAAAGGCAAATGTGGGATAGAATTGTTAACAAATCCAATGGTGTGTCTAACACCTGGCACTCACAGGAAGAAATCTGGCAGGTATGGAATGGTCTACGGGGTAGTGTGCACCCCGTGGCCTCCGAAGCTCATATTAAGGCCCAGCAGAATGGTGGTGAGTCTCTCAGGCCCCTCCATCTCTTGCCCCGAGAGGAGAAGCTCTTGGCAATTCTGCAAAAGGAAGGCTACTAGGAATTCCTAGTGGTGTTGAGACTGGTAACTTATATTTGCTTGTTTTATCATCCTAACTTTTGTTCATCCTCTGACTCCCTACATGTTGTATGTTTTTTAGGACTATAAAGCGGTTTGTGTTTGGTGCATTTGCTTCTGGAGGATTAGATTCACACTCCATTTTCTCATAATATCCTGCATAATTTCTCTCTGCTCGTACGCATGGGTGTATGGTTATGTGAACCTAAATGGACTTTTAATATTTTTTCATGCACTCTGATTGTCTTGTGTTCGTTGCCCATGCTAACTGTTTAGTTTGTTCTATTTAGCAAAATCCATGACAAACATTGTTTTTGCCAGAAGGGTAATTGAGGTAGAGTTGTGGTTTTGTGGCTCCAGTTCAGGTGTTTGTTGATGGGTCAAGTCCAAAACTGTCTGCCTTGTAAACCAGTATCTTCGAATGACATCTTGTTCCTGCATTTTAACCAGGTCTGGGAAATAACGGAAAACCCGTGGCTTCCATCTCCACCCTCTTACTTGCCCTGCATATCCATGTTGTTGCCTACATTGGTGAAAACAAAAACATAATAGAGCCATTGTGTATACTGTATATTTTTCATAGTAGTATGTTCGTACATTTCAATTTTTTTAGTTTTTATATTTATTCTGCGCAGTATTAAATGGGGTTTTTCAAACTGACACCTTATTTGTTCTCTTGAACCTCACCCATCACATCTCTGTACATCCCTGACGTGACCGTGGTGCGTTACTTGACACGCCTCCCTACTAAGATGGAGACCGAACATTCCATGACCAAATCGGTTGGTACTTTAGAGCATCTTTTGCCCTGTGCCTTGTCATCACCAGGCCCTGCCCTCACCCGCGAACCGGAGGCTTAACTGCAGCTTGATGGTTCCACAGTTACCTCTCGGTCCCGGCAGTGTTTGGGATAGGTACACCGACAGTTTGCGGTGAACGCACGTAAGTACCAACTGTGTGGGCTTATATTTTGGTTTCTGAGTTCCACATCTCCCTTGGAGTGTGGATACCTGATGCTACATTTCACAACGGCCGTTCGAGGGACCACTGTTTTGCATGTTGTCAGACCACCAACAGGTTCACCACTAACCTTCGAAGCCGGATACAGCGGGAGCGATGAACGATGCTGCGGAACCCTATCCCCAATAGGAAGTGACCTGTGAGTAAGTAAGTATTACCCAACAGACAACACCATGATAGGAGAAAGGGAAAAAAGGGACAAAGGAAACAATAAAGATGCGACTGCGAAATAACACAATGGGGAAGAAGCATAGAGTTCGTAGGCTTTACTCCTATTCTTGTCACTCCTGCTGTCTAGCCCCGTGTTCCCTGTAGCAAAACACAAGAACAACACATGTATATACACAGCAGCCGCAGCGTGCAGCGAGAGTAAGGTAATGAAGGTTATGTGTAAGCACTTACGTTTTATCTTGCCGCACTTGTACTAATGAAAAAGCACAAAATCCAAAAATAAACCATAAAAAGAATGAACCATGTCTTCAATTTAAAGATAGAGGGCCAGCACCTTATTCTGCAGATTAACAGCTTCCAGATAAGAAGGGGGGTACTTGGCTTTGAATTTCTCCTTCAGGGTATGAAAATGTGTCCTCTGCCTTATAATTCTAACCGTCCCATATATCCAATACAACCAACCTAGGCCCAGATGTAGGTAAATCTAATTTACCGACTCATAAATACAGAATTTTACAGATTCGGTATTTATGAATCGGTAAATAGGAAGGAGGCAGATGTAGGTAATTTTAAATTCACAATTACCGATTCTGTAAAATTCAGTATTTACCAATTCGGTAAATACCGAATCGGTACTCCCCATTGATTCCTATGGGCTTTGAAGCTCACAGGAATCAATTGAAAATACCGAATCCTGGCAGGGGGAACGGGGTGTCACTTTGACACCCTAAAGCACTCCAATTGCAGGCTATTGTGCCATGTGGCACACATACATGCCCTAAGGGCATGTCCGTGTGTCACATGGCATAGGTGTACATGCACAGATGTGCATGTACACTGGAATTCGGTATTTTACCACCCAATAGGATTGGGTGGTAAATACCGACTCCTAAAGGGCCTGTGGCACTCTTTGAAGTGCTAGCTACATCTAGAATTACAGAATCTGTATATTTTCCGATTCGGTAAATATACCGATTCTGTCATTTTAAGCCCCCTACATTGCAAAACCCAAATACCGGTCGGTAACGGCCGAAATCGGCCATTACCGACCGGTATTTGGGCTCCTACATCTGGCCCAAAGTTCTTACCACGCTGTTCCTGTGTTGAAAAAGTTGTCACAAAAAGAGATGTATCACAGTTAGTTGAGCTCCTTGACAGCTCTGAAACACGCTCCTGCACGTTTGATAAATATAACCCAGCAAGCACGAGTGATTAATGTGAAATGAATCAAATCCTTACGAATGCGGCCCCCAGGGGAAGTGAGGTCGACAGACCAGTCTTCTCCTGGGGTGTGTTCGCTCGATAGGGACAGGGTGTTTAGGCAGTGTAGGGGTGGGGATTAGGGGTAGGGTTTGAGGCGAAGCTTTAAAGGGGGCAGGAGAGGAAGTTCTTCCTCTTTCTGTCTCCAGCACCTCAGGGAATAGGGTTAGGAAAAGTTTTGAGGAGTTGTTAGGCAAGGATGGTAGCATGTTGGGGCACAGTTGGTCGACTGAGCGGGAGTGCGCGCCACTGGTGTGCAGAGGGCATTGTCTGCCTGCGGTGAAGGGGGCTCGGCGGCAGGTTTCAGGACGTCGGAAGAGGTGCCCCCTGTGGACGACGCACAATGGATGAGCCGGATGCGGCGGCGGTTTGCGCCGCATTGCTCGTGCTGGGCCGGGAGAGTGGATCTCCTAAGGCCCGGCGTGCTGGACCAGGCGTGGGTCTGGGTGACCCGCACGCCTAGGTCCATGTCTGCTGGTGTGGCTGCGGCAGTGGTGGCATGTCAAGAAGAGCCATCACCGCCCAGAGCAGGTACGGCGGGTCGCGGGCAGGGAAAAAAGCAGGTAGAGGGGAGCAAGCGTGGGGGCAGGTGTCAGAGCCACTCCGCGCGTCTGCAGCCTGTCGTGCTGCGCTGCAGCAGCCGGTTGTTATGGGAGCCGGAGCTAGTGTTGCTGCTGGTGATAATCAAGCGGTAGGGGTTGAGGCCGTGGGGGCAGTGCCTGAGTGATTACAGGCCCGGTAGCGGTGAGACAGGGACCTAGAGGCATGACTGGGGATTCTAATGAGGACAGTGGGGGGGAAGGGGAGGGAGAGAGCACGCCAGAGAAGCCTGCAGCCGAGGATTTTGTCCTTGTGCTGTCAGGGAGTGAGTCAGCTGGGTGGGAGGAGGCAGGGTGGGGGAGCAGCCTGTGGATTTGTCAGGTAAGGGGCTTGGGGGGAGCAAGATTCTTGAGGGCAAGGGGAAAGCCCCGTTGAAAGTTGTCAGGCCCCGGGGCTCTTCTGAGTTAGCAGGTGGCAGTGCCCCCGGCACTTCCCGGGGGGGCGAGATACAGGTTCTGTGGGCCCTGGGGGGTGGTCAGACAGGTGGAACGGCATGACCCTGGAAGAAAGGATATGCGACCAGCATCGCATTATTGAGGAGACGGAGATGAGATGGCAGGTACTGTGTACAGCCAGGGAGGTGGGCTGGGTGAGCGCGGCTCGGGGGGATTGGGCCCCCGGCTCACTGCCTTGACGCAGGGCCAGGGCAAGGACAGGATATAGGGACCCTGGGTCATGAGGCAGGTGGGTTTGGGCAGGTGAGGCAGGGACTGCCTTGGCGGTGCAGAGACCTGATGGCGGTTGGCCCCCCTCAGGCTTAGACGGTCTGGGGGAGTGCAAGCCAGCGGTGGAGGATGGCAGAGGCATGAGTTGTTTCATAGCGTTTTAGGACCCTAGTGTAATCTTCCCGATTCATGCCCTTATATAGGTTTAAAGTACTGTATCCTTATATAGGCATAGAAATCATAGCCATATTAAGACATAGCTCAAGTAGTCCTAATACGGCTTGGCTACTTCCACTAGTTCCGAAAATCTACAACGATTTCTTGGAAAAACCCGCCTTCAGCAGTCAGGGACTTCCCCCTGCATAAAAATTAATTTATCCAAGAACTCATAGAGTTTTCAGAGAATTAAGTCTCTAATGACGTTATTATGTCCAATCTTACGTCAAACTGGGCACCTTCAAGGTATAAATATGCCCACACTTGTCCAAACAAACACACAGTGGTTTGGAGCAGTTCGACTATCTACTTGCCCGACGCGCCCTGCTGCAGCAAGTGCCGAAGGAAGCCGACCCTCCAGCTGACGCACTGAAAGACGCTGTACTTTCTCCAGCCGAGAAATCCAGCTCCGGTGTTTACAGGCTACCCTTACGGGTTGCTGGGAAATCGAGTCCTGAGAGAGAGATACCAGACCTCCTACATTCTAAAACCAAGGTACGGAGCTGATGAGACCCTAGGAGAATTCTTGAATTAGATTCTTGGAAACAAATACTGATACTAAGCTACACCTCACTTACTTCTTCCCTTGTACTAGACCTAGGTTAGGTACACCGGGGTAGGCATATTTTAGAAGCACCAGTAGAGTACTTTTAGTCATTATTTATCAATGTATGTATTTTATGTACTATATGGGTTAGAAAACCATATCATGCTTTTAAAGTATTATTTTATAATACTCTTCATACTGTACGCATTGTACTTTACAACAAGTATTACGATTGTAGCAGTTTTTTTTTGTTTGGTTTTTTTTTGCAGAGTTTTATATAGCGCGAACTAGACCCGAACCGAATCAGGTATCAGAGCGCTTTACATAGCACCAGTTACGTTACATGAGGACACACTTTCATTTTAGGCACGGGGGGATTAAGTGATTTGCCCAGAATCACAGGAGGTTTTTCTTATGCTTGAGAAAGAAGACTGTTCAATAAATACCTTTTATTGAAAATGCCCGTCTCTCTATTTCTCTGCACCTCTGGTGAAACGAAGCATGCACGATTGACTGAGTGAAATAACTATCTATTGTTTCCGCGACTCTAGAGATATATTTTCTTATTCTTGGGGAACGAAGTTGTCATGTTTTACGCAGTTGTCAGAAACTAATCCCTTCTTGTTCATTCGAGAAAATTTCTAGTGACCTCTGAGCTAGCTGCCACATACACAATGAAGTCTAGTATATTCGGTACCTAGTCAACTTCAGTCCCACGTCTAAACTACAGGATATACTATTCCAATGCGCAGAGCCTATTAGGAATAATAGAACTACACTACATGGCGCCCAACGTTTGGTAAGGCGATAATTTAATGCTAGATACTAGAGTAACTCAGTCGTGCTTTTCACACAGACCCCTTTTTCCCGTAAAATACTCCAATAGACGTCTGGAGTAGGTTAAAGGATAAAATATCCGCTTTAAACTGAGTAGGATGAAGGAATCCTATGTATCAGTTTTTAGTTTGTTCAACGTTGAAGAATACAGTGTTCCAAAATATTGTGCATCTAATCTTTGTTTCCTTGAAACTTGTTCTGCAACACTTCCAGTCAACAAAAATGACGGATAGAGACGAAGAATTAGAAAGAGTTGCAGCAGCAGCTCAAGCAGTTTTAGATGACACAACTCTCCAACAAAATGACCCGGGTGCTATAATAATCCCGGTAAATGTAAGGAAAATAATTACTATAAAACTCATAGAAAATGGGATATCACCAAGAGGTGGTAAAGTAATATTTGTTATAGAGGCACATGAATATCGGCAGACAGGGGTATTCTATTCATGGATTCTGTTTCCTGCAGCAAATGCAGTAACACACAAGTTCTACTTCTATAAATTAGAGGAACCAACAGTGGAATACGTTCCTTTTGAGGACGTTGAAATTCCACTAACTTACCAAGAGAATCAGCTCTGGTTTAATGGCGCCCTACAACATCAAAATCACATTACCAGGCTCGGTCCACTAGGTAGATCAGGAGCCATATGGCTGGTAATAGCCAGCTATACACCAAATCCTGACATTGATAGAATGGCAGCTCCTGAATTGTTAGCTCAGCTAAAACAGCTGATTAAAATATATAGACAGTGGGTTCAATATGTCATGAGGACTTTAACAGTCCAACCAGCTGTAAGAATTCCACAGCACATCCCTCACCAGGGGAACACAAACAAAATTACACCACAGACTATACAGGCAGTCATTGGTAAATTGTCCGCAAAACGGGAACAAATTCCATTCTGGTTAGCTCAAAAAATGACTCAAATAGAGGCAGTATTTCCTGATAGTACACCTCATGAGAAACACAGGATTCTAACAATATGTTTACCAATGGGGATTGCACCACACGTAGAGGACTGCGATACTTGGTGTACAGTCTTTGCTTCAATCTACACAAATACACATGGTGTCCCGTCTATGGCGGTAATACCAGACATTCTGAGACAGATTCAAAATGAATATGGTCCAGAACTGGCCTTAAATCTGGGTATGAAATTACTGAAAGATTTCAAACAGGTCTCAACTATACTATTAGCCAACATCAAAGGAGAAGCAGCATCAGTGGCAATCCGCTAAAAACTAAAGGAAACAGATATAACAGAGCAACCTTTTGAACTTGCCAGAGTTATTGAAAAATTATATGAAGAACTAGGTAGAGATAGTTTGGGTGGGAAACCAGTAAATCCCCAACTAACTGACAATCCTGAAAAAGTTTTTATTAAAAATAATCTCACCACTACTAAAAAGAAGTGGGAAAATAGCAAACTCACTTCCTAGAGAGGAGAGTTTTCAGTCCAGAGGAAGGTCTCCTCAACATGAGCCCTCTGAAAAGAGGTGCCACGTCAGAAATAGGGATAATTTGAGAAAACCTGATAGATATCAAGATAATGATACACGTTCCTCTCGTACCTTTCAGACTTCCTCGCAGAAATCCGAAAGAAGAGGATGATCAGAACAAAAAGAAGAACGAGTAAAGTCCAAAGACGAACAACACGTTCCAAAAAATAAGAAAACTCAATTCACCAAAAAGAAGGTAGCAAGTCTAAAGATCAGACATGTCGAGGATCTTGAATACACAACTCAAGAACGGGGAGTGGGCCCAGACAATGCTAGACAGCGCAGCAGAGGTAACCATAGCTCGCAAGATCCTGACAGATCATCTGGAGACAGTGGACTTGAATTAGAGCATCCAAGTTGAAACTGCAGATACCAGGGTTAGTGTACCACATAAGTTATATGAAGTGACACTCCGGATGGAGGGGGACACACCAAGAAAAATTAGAGCACTCTTTTGGGAGAAGCTCTCTAAGGGTTATGACATCCTTCTAGCTGAACAAGACTGGCCACCTGAATTTGTCAGGGAGTGCCCACATGGCGAAGATATAATTATGCCAGCCATCTCAAATCACATTTCAATACATAAAAAATACACCTATGCCAGGAAATGGGCTGTATCCCAGGCCCCAGCACTATACAAACATCATGTAGGATATGATGAGGACTCCCCTCACCATAAAATCCAGTTGAAAACTCAACCAACAATGCAAAGGCAATATCCTGTAAAACAGGACGCTAAAAAACAGGTCATGGAGATCTAAAATCAACCACCAAGAGGTGATTGAAATATGGACCTCATCAATGAACAATCATTTGTTTCCTGTCTCCAAACCGGACAATTCCTATTGTCTAGTTTTGGATTACAGACATCCAAACTCTTGTTGCAAAACTTTTGCAGTACAAAACGCACATAGTGTAGCACTGATGAATAACATTGTGCACCAAAAATATAAAACTACATTAGATATCTCGAATGGTTTCTTTTGTCAAAACATTACACTGGAAAGCAGGTATTTGACCGCTTTCTCAATTATGGGGAGACAGGAACAATTTTGCCGTCTCCCCCAGGGATTCAAGAATAGTCCAGGGTTATTTTCAGCCAGAGTAACAGAGTTACCACAAACGTATGATGATGAGGCATTATACTATGTCGATGACATCTATCTTACAGATGATGATTTGGACGTACACTTGAAGATAGTGAACACCATCATACTGGGGTTCGCTTCTGAAGGGTATAAATTCAATTTTAAGAAATCACGAATTGCCCACCTCAACGTCCTATTTTTGGGGTATGTGTTATCAAGTGAAGGCAAAAGCCTGGCAGCAAACTTTTTAGAGAAATGTGCGCTGCTCCAACCTCAAAAAACGCTGAAAAACTTACAGTCAATTCCAGGTTTCCTAAATTTTGGAAGAACTTATGTTCTAAATTACGCAGAAAGGGTTAAACCTCTCTACGAACTAATAAAACCTGATTTCAAACCTACTAATTGGACACAAAAACACACAGAAATTTTGCGTTCAGTTCAAACAGACATGTTAGCAAAAACACAGTTACAAACACGCGACAGTGTGCGTAACCTAGTGATCAGAATCATCCCATGGAGATGCGGATTCACATACCTAACCTTTAAAGAAGGTGAGACGGTACCAATAGCAGACAAATCACATTTGTACACACAAGCTGAAATGAAATTCACTTCAACAGAAAACATTCTGACAGCGGTTCAGACTGCTGTAGCAAAAGAAAGAGCCCTCGCACAGGGTAAAACGCATTAAAATCGTTACATCTGTACCTGCCTTAGAGGCACTGACAAAGGCAAGCATTCCAAATGCTAAAGCTCTACATCCAAGATGGATACAATGGGTTAATTCTCTTGCTGCAACAGACGTTGAATACGTTTTTGACCCATATTTAAAAACACAAGAATTCCTACAATACGAATTAGAATGTCCTCTGCCGACTGAAATTCTGCCACATGTACATTACGACTGTATAATATATAGAGACGGCTCAGCACAACCCGAAATTGGGGGTAAACAGGCCTATAGTGCTGCGTGCGCGATTGTTAAAGGTCGCTGGCGCGAAAGTAAATTTAGACCTATGGTCACAAAAACTCAATCTCTCGGAGACTGTACAGCTCAGCGAGCTGAACTGCAGGCTTTCAAGATGGCGCTTGAAAATACCGATCGCGAATTCCCCACACTAATAGTGTGCGATTCGTATTACTGTGTCCAGTCTTACAACAAATACTTGCAGAACTGGGTTGAAAACAGTTTTAGAGACGCTAAAGGTGGCACAATTAAGCATAAACTGCTATGGGAACAAGTAGTTATTTTACAAAAAGAACTACAAAAGAATCACATGATTCATACACTGAGTCATCAGCGTGATGCGGTTCACGTTGAAGGGAATTCATTGGCTGATGAGGCCGCAAAGGAAGCTGTGCAAACGGCTTCCGTAGCTGCAATCACTCGTTCAAAAACTAAAATAGACGGTGAAACAATGCTGGCAGTCAACTACTCAATGAAAGGAAACTATGCAGCATTACCACTGAATTATCCACTCGGTAATACATACATAATTGATGCAAACTCAGTTCCATTTGCTCGAATCCCTGGAGTGGAGGACAGAGTAATTCCAAACAGGAACGAGAGAGGTACTTTGGTTCACGAGGCACATATGGGAGAGGGTCTGATACATCAAGGGATCCTAATGTCTCTAATAGAGTTAGAAAAGAGGTACTGGTGGCCAGGAATGAGCGTCCAAGTCTACGAATTTGGAATTAACTGCGATACCTGTCACGAGGACCATAGCTTTGAAAACAAACAGATTCCTGACCTCAGTGTTGCCAGTCCCGTACAGACACCATTGTTGGACAGCATTAGACAATCTATACGCAGACGTCATTATAGACGAATGCGGTCCCACAAATATAAAGACAAGATTCATTTGGATGTGACCCCAGCGCTTGGCTGACGCCAGAACTGTTATAAAAGATTTGCGAGTCTTTATCGGCACATACGCAATCGGCACGCTACATTCAGACCAGGGTCCTGTGTTTAGCTCTCGTGCATACAAGGAGGCCATGGCCAGCTTTGGCGTTGCATTGCAGTTTTCAAGTCCCTTCCATCCTGAGGGAAATGCGGTAGTGGAAAGAAAAAACCGTGACATAAAGCAATCTATAACAGCTAGGGTATTATGTTCGGGTGACGGGTGGGTCAAACATCTAAATAGTGTCCAACGTAGTCTTAATAATCTGCCAAGATATTTTCTGGGGGGAATCACTCCATATGAATTATTATTTGGTACTAGAATGCTCTTCCAGGATCTTGATTGTCAAACTTCAGTGTTGGAACAGAAACCCATTAATATCAAAGACCGTTTGACTGTTTTACAGGACTTAAATGAAACAAGAAGAAGTCTGAGTAACACAACACAAAGCCCAACGACCACTGAAGGAAAACCACCTGTCCCAGCAAGACCTGCCTGGATTCCAAAAATTGGGGATCTAGTCAGGGAAAAAATTGCGGTAAAGAAGGAATTTGGGCCTTCTTATAGAAAAGCAGTACCTGTCTTAGCAATCCTTGGAACAAGATCAGTGTTACTACCGCCGCTTGCTGGAAAAAGGGAGAACAGAACAGTATCAATTGACCTGGTAAAACCACAATCATGTGGCTGATAATAAGTAGTAGGCCCAGTGGACTCCCAAGAAGTAGCAGACGACCAAATCTGGCTACTATTCAAGAGGTTCAAACTGAAAGACTTATCACCTTTGATAAACCTGCAGTGAGAAAAGAAGGACTTTGCAACTCAGCCATGGAACTCTTCCCTCTTGATACCCAAATATCAGTTTGTCAAGAAACTCCTGTCTACAATGATGTACCATCTGACTATACAAACATGTCAAAGGAGGAAGCTACTCTAGTGATTTCAAAGAATCCAGATGCAATACCAACTATTGACAGAACTGCCTCTGGCTGTTTTATCAACTTCTATAACTTTTCTGAGGATCCCAGTGAACCAGAAATAACGCCAGCAAAAACACTTTTTAAAGATAAAATAACAGAACTCCTTCATCAACTTGAGAGAACATATATGGTTTCTCCATGGGTTGAATTTTGGATCGGATTAGGTATACTTTTTCTCCTGCTATGGCTCATTCTTGTTTTGAGTTTGGGACAAATGATAGATGGAAAATACAGCACAATGGGCACAGCAAGTAAGAACATCAACTTGCTCCTGCAACCTTACAAGTCATCTCATCGTGAGCGAACAGACCTATCATCAGTGAACATCACAGCCGTTCCTATACCTGGTGGTATAGCATGGGACACAACTGATTATGACATTTATGGTCCGGTGGAATTGTTGAAAATTCCACACCAGTTTAAGGATTCTTTAAGTGATTTTGTTTCATCAAGCACTTTTTCTGATGATTGGGTCTTTGAAACTGTTAATAATATGATGTCATAATTAGAAATGTCAGCAAAATTTCAAAAACATGAACACCTAGAAGGTTCAACAAGTTATGAAGAACTGTATTGTTATAATCATTTTGGTCACCATTATTTGCACAAATCTGTAAATCCTAGAAATGTTTTTATTTACAATCAATGAGAACATTGTCCAACGCCAACAAAAGGCAGCTCTAAAACATTTTATGAGAAATTTCCATACTTTACAGATTTTAATGTGACAAATCCAGAAACGTTTTATTTTAAAAATATAAATAAGACAGGAATGAAAAACATGTTGACCAATACTAAACAAATTTATTCTGCGAACTTTTATGCTCATCTGTCTACATTAGGGTTTAACTTTTGGAAAGACAATATTGAGACAAAAACTGTCTGGGGCACAAAAGAATGGCAGGTGCAATGTTTGGAAGCCTTGTTCAAAGCCTGCATCATCCCAGAACAAATAATATTTTTAAATGACACTGTTAAACAAACATCATGTCTTGGCCTAGCTAAGATAAAAGATTTAAACAAACCGTCCATACCTGAAGCCACACCTAACAGTAATGACACTACAGATGAGGAGGTAGACGTAAAACTGATTTTAAAACACAACAGAACCAATCCTGATTGGAAACAATGGTTAATCTGGCCCATAGACACGAACAACTGTCAAGATAGATTCATGAACAGAACACGAGGGTTCAAAATTAATAGGCCAGATCCGAGATATTCCCAGAGACAACATCTAGGGATAGTAACAGCATACAGTGTAGGAAAACTATGCCTTGACTAGCTACAGAAATCCACACTTCCAGAAATTAAACAACACTTGACTTTACTTAAAGAAGGCATTGACTTACGAGACTTCTTACTCGGGCCTCGTAAACAACGTCAAAAACGTTTCATATACGCCGGTATATATGCAGCGTACAACGAAGCTTGGAAAATAACACAAATGGAAACTGCAGAAAAATATGAGAAATTGACCGTATTAACTTAAAGAAAGCACTCTCTGTAGTGGACAATGGGTTAACGACTCTGTCGTCCAGAATGTATTCTTTGGACAGCATTGTATCATCTGCCATTGACATAATAGAACAGGATTTGCTAATGTTACAACATGGCCAGTCTCAATTACGTTCTATAATGCTGCTAGGCTGGACGTTATTGTTTACTGTCTTTAACCTTACAGATAAACAAATCTCTTTGGCACAAAGAGGAGCAGACTATATGGTGCTGAGCATTGAAAAACTGGAAAGATTACCATTAACAGCTTCTGAGAAGCCTGTCGTAGAATGGATAATACATGGCACCATCACGATACCAGTGACGATTTTCCAATTTCAGTATTGTCTACGGCATATACCAGAAGGCCTGTATGAAAGGTTGGGTAAAGGATACATTAAGTCAACCTGGAATTTACCATACACACACAAACGTTGGAGTGGGGGAAAGGAGGTATTTCTTAGTACAAGCGGTACACTTTTATGTGAAGGTATTAATTTACATGGAGCCTGCGAAGGTTCTCTAAATAACCTTTCTTGCCACATGCACGGTTCTCCAGCGGCTGTAATAGACCCGATTTTCAGGCAGCTTTATAATGGCAGCTACGTTATGCTCAACGATCGCAGCTGTTGTGGCTTGTTGCCAGGAAAAGCCTTTCTGGTTAGTGTGTCGGCCAGGGTCACTTGTTGTATGCAAGTATTGTATCCAAAAAGTAACACAGACAGGGAGACGGCGTTATGGCCTTCAATGAATATCTCTTCTATACAAATTGATACTTTAAGCAGAATGAAAGCCATTCTTTTACAAAAAACTGTGCCACTGACCTCGTCTAGAGAAACGTATGATCTGCAAGTTGCAAGGACTTCTACAGAGATACATGCATTATTATCAACAAACTGCGCAGTACATTTCGCAGAAATGTTAGGCCAAATCTTAAACATGTCTGATACCAGTTGCATCGTACATGTATTTAAGACGATATTTTCGGTACTGTTGGCACCATTCGTAGCAGTCCTCGGCATTTTTCCATATTTCGTACACTCTGTGGTTGGTGATCTGCCTCTCATTTTGGGACTCGTAGCAGGAATTCTATTTTTGTTCCTTCTGCTCTGATATGGCTAATCCAGTCAACAACGATACCCAGACTACAATGGAACGGGCTCTCCTGGCCATGCGGTATTGTGACAGAATTACACAGATTCTTGGCTTGCCTCGTTTAAGAGATCTGAATACCACTTGGTTCCTTTCATTCAGACCAATCTGGCAAGATTGCACCTTACCTGTTCTACGATGCCTGCTTTGCGGAGAAGAATGCGTGTTAGATATTTGTCTTACACTTCCATCATCACTGCCAACGGATGTTGACACTTGGTCTCGTAACGACTCATACATCGTGTTGCCCCCAGCGGCTGGCAATCCTGATGAAGGCATTCATTGAGATCTCACCGGCGAATCCAGCTATTGGTTTGGTATGTAGAACAACAGGCACACAGGTACCATCTACAGCGAACATTGCTAATGCGGATGGCGCTGACGGCGATGCTTCACATCTATGCGCACTTGATCTACTTGATGAAGTAGTTCCACTTTCACCAACTGCGGTAGACGGTTTCTTTGCCAGCTTAGATGATTTGATGTTATCTTCCGAGACCGAGAATACATTTTGAAAAGTGCACACAGGGTTCCATGAACTCTGAAATTCGGCCTTCGATTTTTCAAAACAAACCCTCTAACTTGGGAACTCTATGTTTCTACAATCTACATTTGAAAATATTTTCTCTCCATCCCAGAATAGAACTTTTTTCACTTGGCTCAAAGTTATCTGCTTAAAGTAGGACTATTCTTAGACAACAAGAAATTCATTTGATACTTCCTATAGACAATATTTGGCAATTTATATATTATGCTATGGAATGATCTAGACCTTTTTTTTCTTCTGTAAATTTAGAGCCATTTCATAAATGTCATTTCTTAATTCAATTAGATAGCATTCTTTAATGACAGCTATTGCTTATAAAATGTGTGCAAGACAAATACTCATGTATGTGTATAAACCATGTTTTGATGCATTTCATGTATTTTGGGTGGGATTATGAACACATGCTTCAGTTATGTTTTTTATGCTTATAGATTTAGTAATATTAGACATAATATGTGGAGTGTGTGTTGTATAGCGTTTTAGGACCCTAGTGTAATTTTCCCGATTCATGCACTTATATAGGTATAAAGTACTGTATCCTTATATAGGCATAGAAATCATAACCATATTAAGACACAGCTCAAGTATTCCTAATACGGCTTGGCTACTTCCACTAGTTCCGAAAATCTACAACGATTTCTTGGAAAAACCTGCCTTCAGCAGTCAGGGACTTCCCCCTGCATGAAAATTAATTTATCCAAGATTTCATAGAATTTTCAGAGAATTAAGTCTCTAATGACGTTATTATGTCCAATCTTACGTCAAACTCGGCACCTTCAAGGTATAAATATGCCCATACTTGTCCAAACAAACACACGGTGGTTTGGAGCAGTTCGACTATCTACTTGCCCGACGCGCCCTGCTGCAGCAAGTGCCGAAGGAAGCCGACCCTCCAGCTGACGCACTGAAAGACGCTGAAAGACGCTGTACTTTCTGCAGCCGAGAAATCCAGCTCTGGTGTTTCCAGGCTACCCTTGCGGGTTGCTGGGAAATCGAGTCCTGAGAGAGAGATACCGTCCTCCTACATTCTAAAACCAAGGTACGGAGCTGATTAGACCCTTGGAGAATTCTTGGATTAGATTATTGGCAAAGAATGCAGAAACTAAGCTACACTTCTTCCCTTGTACTAGACTTAGGTTAGGTACACCGGGGTAGGCATATTTTAGAAGCACCAGTTGAGTACTTTTAGTAATTATTTGTCAATGTATGTATTTTATGTACTATATGGCTTAGAAACCATATCATGCTTTTACATTATTATTTTATAATACTCTTCGTACTGTACGCATTGTACTTTACAACAAGTATTACGATTGTAGCAGTTTATTTCTTATGCTTGAGAAAGAAGACTGTTCAATAAATACCTTTTATTGAAAACGCCCTTCTCTCTATTTCTCTGCACCTCTGGTAAAATGAAGCATGCACGATTGACTGAGTGCAATAACTATCTATTGTTTCCGCAACTCTAGAGATATGTTTTCTTATTCTTGGGGAACAAAATTGTCATGTTTTAAGCGGTTGTCAGAAACTAATCCCTTCTTCTTCATTCGAGAAAGTTTCTAGTGACCTCTGAGCTAGCTGGCACATACACAATTAAGTCTAGTATATTCGGTAGAGACCTAGTCAACCTCAGTCCTACGTCTAAACTACAGGATATATTATTCCAATGCGCAGAGCCTATTGGGAATATAGGAATTACACCACAGGGTGGGCCTGCAGGGCGCAAGACGGCCTCCAAACGCCAGGGTGAAGCAGCAGGGGGGTCTGCGGTGGCCTGCCCTCCATCGAGGGAGCGGGCATCAGGATTGCGAGTTTGTGCCTGGTATGAAAGGGAAAAGTGCGAAGAGAGTGGTGAGTGAAGTGCAGAGGGCGCCAGTGGATTTGACGGATGAGGAACATTTGGACTATGATGCAGACAGTGAGGAGTTGGAAGAAAGTGAGGTGTGTGATGTTGTGGAGGGGGTGTGGGTCAAGGCAGCAACAGGGAGACTTGGTGTTTTACAGGCACCACAGGCCAGCACCAGAGGGACCAGGAAGGAGAGTCAGAAGACGGCAGACGCCAGAGGGAAAAACCGCGAGGGGCCCATGAAACTATCAGGTGAGGGTGCCTGGTGGGATGCTTGGGATGACGGCCCCAAAGGGGGGCAAAAGAAGGCCTGCAGGTTGGTGGGTGTGGGGGTTGGGTCGGTGAGGGACCCAGGGGTACCAGCAAAGGTGACAGTGATGACGACGGCGGGGGGGTAGCAATTGGTAGGAGCGAGCGTGCAGACTGACAAGATGGAGGACCAAGGTGGGAAGGAGGAAGCGGGGGACAAGCATCGCAAGAAATTGCCATACATGGGGTTGGCAATGCCGTTGGGGTCTCATTTGCCTGAGAAGTCGAGGTCTAGAATACGGAAGCATGAATACGTGGACATGATTAAGTTGTTATACAGGGAGATACAGGCCAAGGAGGGTTCGAAGAAGAAGGATTAGGAGTTGACTAGGCAGCCGAGGGTACCGGTACGTATGGAAAATTGGACATCAGAGTTTCTGATTTACGCAGGTATATATTGCGAGAAGCATCTGGACAGGGCGATAGCTTTACTTTAGTATATGGACATTATCAGGAAAGCCCAGATGCATTTTGGTGGATTTGCTTGGCTTAGTTATGACGAGGAGTTCAGGACCAGGATTAGCGTCAACCCAGAGAAGCCGTGGGGGGAGGTGGATCAAGAACTCTGGGTGCTGTGGATGTCCTACACGTAGTCGTCGGCGTCTACACACACAGCCAGCGGCCTACCGGTTTCGTACCGGCCATTTCAGTCATGTCCTGCCCAGTCTAGGGCGGGAGGGCAGGGAGTGTCCGCTGGATTAAGTAGTCAGACCGCTCCCACTGGGGCACCGGGTCAGTCGCCCAAACCCGCAGGGGCCAACACAGGGGCCTGCTGGAACTTTAATACAGGTTTCTGCAGGCGACACCCCTGCAAATTCAAGCATGAGTGCTCCAAATGTGGCGGACGCCACCCTGTCATGCAGTTTTTTACTCTGGCTACGCCCTCCGAGCAGTGGCGGATTGCTAAAGGACGAGGGCAGGCTGGGCCAAAGGGCCCTTATACCGGTTGACGTGGAGGCCATGGATCCAAGGCTCTCTCGGTACCCTGACAGAGAAGTGGCTTTGAAGATCCACTGGGGGTTCCCGGAGGGGTTTCGTGTGGGGTATCAGGGTCCCCGGGAGCGGAGATGGACGGAGAACTTAAAGTCAGCAAAGAAGTTGCCGGGGGTGGTGGCGGCTAAGTTGCAGAAGGAAGTGGGGGAAGGCAGAATTGTGGGCCCGTTTGAAACTTGGCCAGTCCCTGACATTATCTCACCGTTGGGGGTGGTGCCCAAGAAGCAGCAAGGGGAGTTTCGTCTTTGTCCTGGCCGGAAGGGATATCAGTGAATGATTTCATTGCGGAGGAGGATTCCAGGGTTTTGTATGCTTCTGTTGATGACGTCATCGGTTTGGTGCGGGTGTGTGGTCGGGGGCTGAACTGCCAAAATGTGACATCAAATCGGCCTTCTGCCTCCTTCCCATTCACCCGGCTGCTTTTTCCTTGCTGGGGATGCAGTTTTACGGGGCCATTTTTGTAGACCGGGTTCTGCGATTTCCTGCGATTTGTTCGAAACGTTCAGTTCATTCCTGCAGTGGGCCTTTACAGACAGGAGTGGGCATCGGCTGGTGTCTCACTATCTGGACAATTTACTGTTTGTCGGAAGGGCGCGGTCCGGGGAGTGCGGGCAGGCCCTCCACCAGTTTCAAGGTATGGCGCCGGATTTCGGGGTTCCTTTGGCACCTGAGAATACAGCTGGGCCCAGCTGTTGTTTGACGTTTCTAGGCATTGAGCTGGACTCGGTGGCCTGGTCTGCACTTTTACCAGAGCAGAAGGTGACAGAGATGCAGGCGTTTTTTATGCATATGATTGGGTAGAGGAAAATTGATCTGCGGGCGGTACAGCATCTCCTGGTGTTGTGGTACTTTGCATGCAGGGTTGTGCAAGCTGGGAGGACTTTCTGCAGATGCCTCGGCATGGCCATGTCTGGGGCAGTGCTCCCTCATCACAGGGTCAGGATTTCGATGGGGGTCCGGCCTGATTTGTGGGTGTGGCAGAGTTTCTTGGCGGACTTTAATGGTGTTTCACTGGACTTTGTTGACGACAAGATGGTTTGGAAGGTGCAGCTTTTTTCAGACGCCGCAGGTGCTGCTGGTTTTGGGATTTTCTGGGACAGGAGGTGGTACGCAGAACAGTGGCCATCACATTGTCTGAGACAGGGCAGGAGCATTGCTTTCCTCTAATTTTTCCCATCGCTTGTTGCGCTAGAAGTCTGGGGTCCGGAGTTTCAGAACAGGTCAGTCTTGTTTCATGTGGACAACAGGACAGTAGTGGACTTGGTGAACAATCAGAAAGCGAGGGACCTGCGAGTGCTGTGCTTATTTGGAACCTTCATGCTGCTATGTTTGCGTTTTAATGTGCTGTTTCGTGCACAACATGTTCCAGGTGCAAGCAATGACATTGCAAGTGCAGTGTCTCGTTCGCAGTGGCAGCATTTCAGAAGGCTGGCATCGGGAGCAGAAGCTTGCAAGACCAAGGTGCTGGAAGGTATCCGGGCCTGGTGGGAGTGAGAGTAGTGAGGTTGGTTATAAGTCCATTGCTGACTCTACCAGGCGCTCTTACAGGTTGGCATGGTCGGAATTCGGGGCTTTTCTCAGATGGTCCAGGGCGACATGGCAGGTGTCCAGACAGGGCTGTGAGCGGGTAGTCATTAAATTTGTCCTGGACTGCATTGATAAGGGATTGTCGCAGACTATGATAGCAGGGAAGCTGGCGGGGATCTCGTTTTATAGTTTGTTGTATTTTAGTTTTGATCCGGCCAGAAGCGAGTTACTGAGTAGAATGTTGAAAGGTTGGGGTCGGGAGAGAGGGGAGGGTGGGGGGGAGGCGCTTAGAGAGGCGATCACTTTTTACTTATTGCAAAGTTTGTTGGCAGTGTTGTTATGATGACCAAAAGGTGGCCTTATTCAGTTTGTGCACGATTTTAATGTTTTTTGGGGCTTTCTGGGTGTCAGAGTTGCTGGGGACGAGGGGCAAAGCCAGCAGGGTGTTCGAGGAGGTGCGGCTGGATGGGGCACGTTTGGGTATCTGGTTGGGATGTTCTAAAACGGACCAGCTAGGGAGGGGTAAGTGGGTGTGGTTGTATGAGAGTGGTTGTGCAGGAGCTTGTCCGGTGCGGGAGTGGAGAGAGTTTTTTCGGCGGTCGCAAAAAGCAGTGGGGGAAATATTTTGTCATGCCTCTCAGAAGCGGGTGACAGCTTTTCAGTTGCTTGCGGTGTTGTGGATGCCACTGAGGCGTGCGGGCAGGGATCCTGCTAGGTATGGGACGCATTCCTTCCGGATTGGCACGGCGACGGCAGCTACTGGGCTGGACTGGTCCTGGGACAAGATCAGGCGTGTTGGGCATTAGAGGTCCCGCTGCTGTGAACCCTATGTGCACAAGTGAAGGCAGGGGTGGCTGGTGGGATAGATCTCTTTTTCTTTCGTAGGTTGCGTTGGGGTCCAGGAGCCAAGACGGTTACCTGGACTCTCTTTTGTTCACTGGGCATCAAAATATGCAGATAGGCAGGTGTACGGTCGTAACCAGGTCCTACGAAGCAGCCACCATGACGTCCATTGGTGGGGTAAGAGCGGTATGCGATTGGGAGCCTTGTTGCCCTGGCTGACAAAAAAGGTGGCCCAGAGGGGCTGCCCAGACATGCTTGTTATCCACTTGGGGGGAAATTACTTGATCAGGCAATCCAGAGTGTCCCTGCTATATCTGATGCAACGGGATCTGGAGGCCATGAGGAGCAATCTGACTGGCATCCGTATTTTTTGGACTGAATATGTACCGGGACGCGTTTGATGGAGGGCACTGAAGCCCACGGCTGTTGATAGGGCGAGGCGAAAGTTGAATCGGACTATGACAGTCTGTTGTGGCAACAATGGAATCAAAGTAATCGCCCACGTGGGGCTGCGGCTCGAGGAGCCTCTACTGTTTTGTGATGATGGCGTGCACCTTTCGCACATGGGTAACACGTATTATATGACGGAGAGGATGTATGTTATCAGTAAGTTGTGGAAGTAGCCCATCTGGTGCCGATGGGTTTGAGGGCGAAAGGTGCACTGGAGTTGGGGTGGGGCAGGCAACCGCCCTCCTTGGGTTTCCTGGTTGGCAGTACTTGAGAGGGGTGGGGAGTCCATGACGGGCATACTCTCCCTTCCGGGGAGGGGGATACAGGTGCAGGATGGGGGTGAGGCAGGCAGGAGTGCGATGGCTGGAGATACTGGAAGAGGTTGAAATAGAAGTGAGGAAGCAAATGGTATAAGTGAAGAGGTTGCTGGGTGAATTGGGAGTGAGTAACTGGAGTGTGGGTGTGGATGATGGATGAAAGATATGAGGTTGGGGATTGTTAACTGTTTATTGGTGTTATGTTTAAATTTGATTATACAACTCTGTCCTAATAAATGGCCTTTTATGCTAGCTAACAGCCTGGAGTGGATTACGCGACGTCTTTGAGACGTGCTCCAGCGCGTTTGGTAAAGAAAGCCCTGCAAACACCAATGAATGTCATGAAAGGAATCCGAGCCTTTCAGGCGGCCCTGGGACACACTCCGCGCGTTCAACAGGAAATATTTCCACAAGCTAGTGAAACACACAAAATAGAATCCAAGTCCTTCAATACGGCTCCGAGACGCGCTCCAGCGCGTGCTAAATTTGCATACAAAGCGGGTAAAAGTAAACAGGGGAATAGATCAAAGCCAAGTAACAGCTCCAGGACGCGCTCCAGCGCATGTGGGTAAGAAATCAGGAAAACCCAGGTTCATCTGTTTTCGAAGCGAAGCTTTCTTCGCAGCTCAAGCCGAAAAATGCGGGCAAAGTTTAAGAAGGCAATTACCTTCTCACAGCTTGAGGAACACGACGTGTAGATCAGACATTCAAAATGCAGCTATCGTAGTGACAAGCACCAGTCAGCCTGTGGTCCATGCTTAAGTAGGGCTCATGTAAAAAGCCAGGTGGTGGTCCCCACAGGATTATGGGAGATGTAGTGCATACATACACACACATTCCATGTCTAAATGTATTCCCATCATACATCACTCATTTGACTTCCACCTCCTTTAGGACACTACATTTCTGAGTATCTGTACATGCCGGGAGTCGATGATACAAGCCAGCTACCCGAGTTGGGTGAGTTGACTCTCGCTCCAGCTACCACAGGAGTACGGGCTCCCTAAACCCGTTCTTAATTCTTCCTGCACTTTCTGTTCCATCGCCGTCTTTTCTGCACGAGTGGTTTACACGTGTGTGCACAGTACTTGTTGCAGTTTCTCAAATGGATGAAATTTATGCAACTACCTTACTCCCCTGCATAAATGTAGACGTATTTGTAAAGCGCACTGATACTCCTGAGTGTCCTGGCGCTGTACTCATACCGCTAGGGAACCCTTTCTGGTTTTTCCCTGTGAAATGTCCACTCCTGGGCATCCCCAGGGTGCAACCAGGCATCCCTAGCGCTGTTGGGGGCCGTTGTGGAGACTAAGCAAGCTATTGCCCAGAGTTGCAGCGTGGGACCCATGCTTAGAGTAGGCACCGAGGCGAGAAATCAGGTCCGAGGAATTATGAGCCCAAGATCCGTCGAGACCAGCTGAGGCCGGAATTGAACCCTGGTCTCGGGCTAGACCTCTGCATCAGGGTCTGCTACTCTAACCATTGAGCCACACTTCTCCATAACTATTGTGCTTTGTATTCCTAGGTTGTTCCATAAAAGGTTAAACCCAAAAATCACTGGGACCTGGGTATATGACAGTATATTAGTGGGTGGTCCCAGTAACAGCACATCAAACAGTGTATAGAAAATATATAACCACGTGTCCCAAACTGTGTGCGAGTTCACGATTGAAGGCAAAGAATTTGTGTTTAATAATGTTACCATCAGACTTAACTTTTTCTCCAACTGCAATACCTGCAATGTTATTTATTTGATTCAATGCCCCTGACAGCAGTTGTTTCTTGTTTTCTACTGTTTCAGATGTAAACTTTGAGAGGCAACCAAGGTTTATTGTTCTTTGATAAACGAATGATATGGATTGGACAGTAATGATTTGATTCAACTTTCAAGTAAGAGATTAATAGTTACTAATGTTTACAATATACTTAACCCTAACACATGTGAAGGGTTATTGATATGCACCATATTCCTGCAGGTGCTTTTCCGCTCTCCTCCACTTCGAGCCCCTGAGCCCTAGGGTTCTCACCAATTACCCATTGTGAGACCCCCTCATTTTTTTCACGGTAAATAATGGGGACTGATACCCTTATTATGTATACTTTTTTTGTCTAGCGGTTAGTTGTGTTAAAACTCTTTGTATTCAATCGCTAGGTGCCCCCCCCAAGCCTTCCTCCCATCACCACAGTCCTGAGGGAGACCACGTTTGTAAGGATTGCAAGGACCTACACTCAGTCTGGGGTCGAAACGTCGACACTTCATATGTTGCCAGTATAATCAACAGTACTTGCTTTACTGTGTTATGTTGCTTGGTATACATGGCTGTATGATACATTGTATTATTCATTATAACTGTGAAATCGTTCGGTTAAATGATATGCCAAGTAATTAGAATATTGTGATACGCACTATACTCTGACTTCACGTACCCCTCTACTCTCACCCAAATTACAGACTTTTCCGTATTCCTTTCCCTTTTTCCTCTGGGCACTTGCAGCTTTTTAATGTTTTCTCAATTAATATATATGTTCATTGTGATTAAATAACACTGTTGCAAAAATATATATATATATGGTTTCTTTGAGTTTGGGACACATAGTTATATATTTTCTATACACTATTTGATGTACCGTTACTGGGACCACCCACTATTGTACTGTTGTATTCCTAGGTTGACTGACCCGATTTTACAGGTACAACGCGTAGGGTACTCTTTGTGGTTTATCTGTTCTGTCCACCCAGACAACCACGATTAGTGTAGATCACACTGTCATATTTGGTCCTGAAGAATTGTCATACACCTTGACATGAGGGGAAGAAACATGTTGACCACTAGATAAACACGCATTACCTTGCAACTTGGAGGCAGGGGTGCGCTACATTTTCCTTTTTACTCAGGACAGGAGCCAGGTTCATTAAAACTGTTTTGAGTGGGCTCCTAGTTCCTGTTTTAACCTACACATAGTCTAGTGACCTACTTTACTCACATCTACACTTCTTCCTTGAGGCCCCTCACACCTACTGCTCAATACGGCATGGAATAAACAATCTCCGCCAAAGAGCCCTTCATAGGGTGCCCTTCAGGTATTGCAGCGCCGACCCGACGAGGAGCATGCCCTATGACGAAGATGACACCTAGCTGGCTGGGTGTGTGAGGGCACTTATTCCGAAAGGAGGGATTGCTCTTCCTCCCTACGTTCTGTGTACATGGTTTGACACTTTTATCAACCTAGGACCCCTTTACCTTGTTAGTAACTGTGTACTCATTTCGTTTCGATTGTTCGTGAGCATGTATGCTGGACCTAGTAACAAGCCATCAGTCCCCCCTTTTGATTACACCTTATTTGTTCAAACACCTTTTTTTCATATTCGTCGAAGGAGGTTTAAAATACACCATCCTCAATATATACACTACAAAGAGCAGTGGCAGCTGATGCTTAATCATTAGAGAACGATTCAGAAAAGGGGGTGGTGATGAACAGAGTGTCTGAATTAAGCAGAACACTCTTACCCAGTCCAAAGATCAGGGTTTGATCCATCACCGTTATTTAGCTCACTGCCCCATCCCAGCTCAGAACCTGGCTATATGCAAATTAGTCTGTCCCTGGCCCAGTGCATCATGGGAACAGGGCAGACCAAACTACCAAGCCAATTCTTCACCAGAAAGGAGACAAGCTACCGGGGACCGGTTTCTGGCATTTCAGCCTCGTCGGCCCGGCTTGCTTGAATCCTGATGAAGCAGTGAGCAAGGGACTCATGTCTGAGTATACCCTGCCACACCTATAGTGGCCAAAAACGATTCAGAAAAGGGGGTGGTGATGAACAGAGTGTCTGAATTAAGCAGACCACTCTTACCCAGTCCAAAGATCAGGGCTTGATCCATCACCGTTATTTAGCTCACTGCCCCATCCCAGCTCAGAACCTGGCTATATGCAAATTAGTCTGTCCCTGGCCCAGTGCATCATGGGAACAGGGCAGACCAAACTACCAAGCCAATTCTTCACCAGAAAGGAGACAAGCTACCGGGGACCGGTTTCTGGCATTTCAGCCTCGTCGGCCCGGCTTGCTTGAATCCTGATGGAGCAGTGAGCAAGGGACTCATGTCTGAGTATACCCTGCCACACCTATAGTGGCCACAAACGATTCAGAAAAGGGGATGGTGATGAACAGAGTGTCTGAATTAAGCAGACCACTCTTACCCAGTCCAAAGATCAGGGCTTGATCCATCACCGTTATTTAGCTCACTGCCCCATCCCAGCTCAGAACCTGGCTATATGCAAATTAGTCTGTCCCTGGCCCAGTGCATCATGGGAACAGGGCAGACCAAACTACCAAGCCAATTCTTCACCAGAAAGGAGACAAGCTACCGGGGACCGGTTTCTGGCATATCAGCCTCGTCGGCCCGGCTTGCTTGAATCCTGATGGAGCAGTGAGCAAGGGACTCATGTCTGAGTATACCCTGCCACACCTATAGTGGCCAAAAACGATTCAGAAAAGGGGGTGGTGATGAACAGAGTGTCTGAATTAAGCAGACCACTCTTACCCAGTCCAAAGATCAGGGCTTGATCCATCACCGTTATTTAGCTCACTGCCCCATCCCAGCTCAGAACCTGGCTATATGCAAATGAGTCTGTCCCTGGCCCAGTGCATCATGGGAACAGGGCAGACCAAACTACCAAGCCAATTCTTCACCAGAAAGGAGACAAGCTACCGGGGACCGGTTTCTGGCATTTCAGCCTCGTCGGCCCGGCTTGCTTGAATCCTGATGGAGCAGTGAGCAAGGGACTCATGTCTGAGTATACCCTGCCACACCTATAGTGGCCAAAAACGATTCAGAAAAGGGGGTGGTGATGAACAGAGTGTCTGAATTAAGCAGACCACTCTTACCCAGTCCAAAGATCAGGGCTTGATCCATCACCGTTATTTAGCTCACTGCCCCATCCCAGCTCAGAACCTGGCTATATGCAAATTAGTCTGTCCCTGGCCCAGTGCATCATGGGAACAGGGCAGACCAAACTACCAAGCCAATTCTTCACCAGAAAGAAGACAAGCTACCGGGGACCGGTTTCTGGCATTTCAGCCTCATCGGCCGGGCTTGCTTGAATCCTGATGGAGCAGTGAGCAAGGGACTCATGTCTGAGTATACCCTGCCACACCTATAGTGGCCAAAAACGATTCAGAAAAGGGGGTGGTGATGAACAGAGTGTCTGAATTAAGCAGACCACTCTTACCCAGTATAAGAATTGGCTTGGTAGTTTGGTTTGCCCTGTTCCCATCATGCACTGGGACAGGAACAGACTAATTTGCATATAGCCAAGTTCTGAGCTGGGATGGTGCAGTGAGCTAAAAAACGGTGATGGATCAAGCCCTGATCTTTGGACTGGGTAAGAGTGGTCTGCTTAATTCAGGCACTCTGTTCATCACCACCCCCTTTTCTGAATCATTTTGTCCACCATATGCGTGGAAGGGTATACTCAGATGTGAGTCCCTTGCTCATTGCACCATCAGGATTCAAGCAAGCCGGGCCGACGACGCCTGAAATGGCAGAAACCGGTCCCCGGAAGCTTGTTTCCTTCCCAGTATAAGAATTGGCTTGGTAGTTTGGTTTGCCCTGTTCCCATCATGCACTGGGACAGGAACAGACTAATTTGCATATAGCCAAGTTCTGAGCTGGGATGGTGCAGTGAGCTAAAAAACGGTGATGGATCAAGCCCTGATCTTTGGACTGGGTAAGAGTGGTCTGCTTAATTCAGGCACTCTGTTCATCACCACCCCCTTTTTTTGAATCATTTTGTCCACCATATGCGTGGAAGGGTATACTCAGATGTGAGTCCCTTGCTCATTGCACCATCAGGATTCAAGCAAGCCGGGCCGACGACGCCTGAAATGGCAGAAACCGGTCCCCGGAAGCTTGTTTCCTTCCCAGTATAAGAATTGGCTTGGTAGTTTGGTTTGCCCTGTTCCCATCATGCACTGGGACAGGAACAGACTAATTTGCATATAGCCAAGTTCTGAGCTGGGATGGTGCAGTGAGCTAAAAAACGGTGATGGCTCAAGCCCTGATCTTTGGACTGGGTAAGAGTGGTCTGCTTAATTCAGGCACTCTGTTCATCACCACCCCCTTTTCTGAATCATTTTGTCCACCATATGCGTGGAAGGGTATACTCAGATGTGAGTCCCTTGCTCATTGCACTATCAGGATTCAAGCAAGCCGGGCCGACGACGCCTGAAATGGCAGAAACCGGTCCCCGGAAGCTTGTTTCCTTCCCAGTATAAGAATTGGCTTGGTAGTTTGGTTTGCCCTGTTCCCATCATGCACTGGGACAGGAACAGACTAATTTGCATATAGCCAAGTTCTGAGCTGGGATGGTGCAGTGAGCTAAAAAACGGTGATGGATCAAGCCCTGATCTTTGGACTGGGTAAGAGTGGTCTGCTTAATTCAGGCACTCTGTTCATCACCACCCCCTTTTTTTGAATCATTTTGTCCACCATATGCGTGGAAGGGTATACTCAGATGTGAGTCCCTTGCTCATTGCACCATCAGGATTCAAGCAAGCCGGGCTGACGACGCCTGAAATGGCAGAAACCGTTCCCCGGAAGCTTGTTTCCTTCCCAGTATAAGAATTGGCTTGGTAGTTTGGTTTGCCCTGTTCCCATCATGCACTGGGACAGGAACAAACTAATTTGCATATAGCCAAGTTCTGAGCTGGGATGGTGCAGTGAGCTAAAAAACGGTGATGGCTCAAGCCCTGATCTTTGGACTGGGTAAGAGTGGTCTGCTTAATTCAGGCACTCTGTTCATCACCACCCCCTTTTCTGAATCATTTTGTCCACCATATGCGTGGAAGGGTATACTCAGATGTGAGTCCCTTGCTCATTGCACCATCAGGATTCAAGCAAGCCGGGCCGACGACGCCTGAAATGGCAGAAACCGGTCCCCGGAAGCTTGTTTCCTTTCCAGTATAAGAATTGGCTTGGTAGTTTGGTTTGCCCTGTTCCCATCATGCACTGGGACAGGAACAGACTAATTTGCATATAGCCAAGTTCTGAGCTGGGATGGTGCAGTGAGCTAAAAACGGTGATGGATCAAGCCCTGATCTTTGGACTGGGTAAGAGTGGTCTGCTTAATTACGGCACTCTGTTCATCACCACCCCCTTTTCTGAATCATTTTGTCCACCATATGCGTGGAAGGGTATACTCAGATGTGAGTCCCTTGCTCATTGCACCATCAGGATTCAAGCAAGCCGGGCCGACGACGCCTGAAATGGCAGAAACCGGTCCCCGGAAGCTTGTTTCCTTCCCAGTATAAGAATTGGCTTGGTAGTTTGGTTTGCCCTGTTCCCATCATGCACTGGGACAGGAACAGACTAATTTGCATATAGCCAAGTTCTGAGCTGGGATGGTGCAGTGAGCTAAAAAACGGTGATGGATCAAGCCCTGATCTTTGGACTGGGTAAGAGTGGTCTGCTTAATTCAGGCACTCTGTTCATCACCACCCCCTTTTCTGAATCATTTTGTCCACCATATGCGTGGAAGGGTATACTCAGATGTGAGTCCCTTGCTCATTGCACCATCAGGATTCAAGCAAGCCGGGCCGACGACGCCTGAAATGGCAGAAACCGGTCCCCGGAAGCTTGTTTCCTTCCCAGTATAAGAATTGGCTTGGTAGTTTGGTTTGCCCTGTTCCCATCATGCACTGGGACAGGAACAGACTAATTTGCATATAGCCAAGTTCTGAGCTGGGATGGTGCAGTGAGCTAAAAAACGGTGATGGATCAAGCCCTGATCTTTGGACTGGGTAAGAGTGGTCTGCTTAATTCAGGCACTCTGTTCATCACCACCCCTTTTCTGAATCATTTTGTCCACCATATGCGTGGAAGGGTATACTCAGATGTGAGTCCCTTGCTCATTGCACCATCAGGATTCAAGCAAGCCGGGCCGACGACGCCTGAAATGGCAGAAACCGGTCCCCGGAAGCTTGTTTCCTTCCCAGTATAAGAATTGGCTTGGTAGTTTGGTTTGCCCTGTTCCCATCATGCACTGGGACAGGAACAGACTAATTTGCATATAGCCAAGTTCTGAGCTGGGATGGTGCAGTGAGCTAAAAAACGGTGATGGATCAAGCCCTGATCTTTGGACTGGGTAAGAGTGGTATGCTTAATTCAGGCACTCTGTTCATCACCACCCCCTTTTCTGAATCATTAATCATTAGAGAACATCTCTGAAGGATGGTTCAAATCAAGTGCGGCATATATTTTAACAACTGCCATTTCAACAATCTCAGACAATTTTTCCTGATTTCAACATTTGGGATACCTAAAATGGTAGAAGACTGACTTGTCCATCACGCAAGACGGACATACTCTGTCATTTGGAACAGCCCTCTGTCTATAAAGTACACTGACGTTGTTTCACAATCTGTGATTGACTTCAAAACATGCAATATTCGATGAATGCGTACATCAATGTTCCATATATGCTTTGCAGAGACTGGATCACTTGTCATCTAACTTTTTGCCTCTGCTTACCTCCTCCAAAAATGGCTAGGACATGTGGAGACATGGCCCCCAACTTTACACCTGAAGAGCTGGAAATGCTTAAAGAAGAGACCCTGTCCCAGTACAGCCAGCTGTATGACTCTGCAGAGGCTCAGGTAAGGGACCCACATTTGCTTTTTTTAAATGTTCAAGCCACAATCTATACTAATATTATAAAGAGAGAGCCCTAACCTTTGAGGCGGGTAAACTCAGTAACCACAGCACCAATCACAACACCCAATACAGCATTGGAAAGGGCAGTTGCAGCAGAAGGACATAGGCTATACAGATGCCCACCATATACATTTGAAAGGTAAAAGAACCTTGCCAGCAAAGTAGTCCCTTGTGGGCGTGTGCGTGGGCGGGGCGCGGCATGACGACAAAAAAAAAGCGTTCCTTAAACGTGTGCGTTGTGCTGGGGACGTGTGCTGGGGCGCGACAAAGGCGTGTGCTAGGGGCGTGACAAAAATGGACGCCGCAATTGCGCAATTGCGCGAGAGCAAGGGGCAAGACAAACGACAATGGGCGCGGCAATTGCGGAATTGCACGGGAGCAAGGGGCGTGGCCAATGGGCGAGAAAATGCACGGGAGCAAGAGCGTTCAATCGGCGTCTGAGTTCAGCTGGAGGCGTGCCAATTGCGCAATTGCGCGGGAGCAAGGGCCGTGACAAACGACAATGGGCGCGCCAATTGTGGAATTGCACAGGAGCAAGGGCCGTGGACAATGGGCGCGGGAATCGGCCGCCAACAATCGCGCCACATTCATAAATTATGATGCCAATCGCGCACCTGGGCGCATGCGTTCAATGGGCGTCTGCGTTCAGCTGGAGGCGTGGTAACTAACCGTTCGCTCTACTCACTTGTGGGCCTGCACGTTGTGCTGGGGCATGGCACACATATTGGGGTCGAATGCAGTGTGTGCCTTGTGCTGGGTGCGTGTCAAACAGACTGGGGCCCAATGCCATCGGTGCTTTACTAAATTGCTGTTACGTTCCTGCCTTCACGCCATGTGGGTCCTAAAAAAATAATAATACCTGGAAATAACTTTCAAGGGTCACATAATTCGCATTGTAATACGGTCGCCGCTGGAACCGGGCCTCAAGCGGGGGCACACAACACTGAGCGTGCCTGCGGGAACAATAACTGCAGCGTCTCCTGAGCGCTGTCACTCAACTCTCTGCATAAACGAATTTACACACGGCGCACAACATCAACCAGGGCTGAAGCCGACCTCAAGCGGCGGCTGACGCGACTAAGCAGCCCTGCTGGCACACTAACCTTCAAACTGACTGCACTTTCCCACACGCGCAGTGTCTCTAGCGCGACCTGTCACCCACTCAACTCTTCATACCCGGACAACGTCGGGACGGGCTGCTAGTGGATACATACAGAGAGGAATTTCAACAAGATTTTTGATGCTCAAATGTGGTTTCTCTTCACCTACTCATTTTCATTTCATAAAACATTATTCGGTTTTACATCAAGTAAACCATAAAAGTCATAATAATAAAAAAAATATATATATGCACTCCTTGGATACATACATTGATACATACATTAAAAATATAAAATTCATGTTTTCCGAAACGTGAGTACAATGCTACAGATACAAAAGTTAAATATCAATATCTCTCCGGATAAACACATAAAACACATATGTATAATAAAAGATACTACTAAAAATGTATTGCAACAGAGCACATTGAATGCACCAATATGCTACCTATACAGGTTGGATGTGCATATTACAGGAAATGTTGGTACTAAATATAATTTCCGACATGGATGAAGGCAAAATATTGTCAGTCTCTTAGCATGGATCTGGAGCTTCCTAAGATATATGGACTTAAAATGTTCTTCTTTTGGTAATAGTTGCTGTGCTAGGACTTTAAATTACCTAAAAAACTAAAATATGATCAAGCTCTTGAAAATGCTCATTCTATACTGTAAACCCCAAACATACAAGAGCAGATGATGGCACTGATTCCTGTAACCTTGTAGATCAGGGAGTAGCTCCAGTGGTGCCTGAATCAGTCAAACCTGGACAAAGGTTACTTATTAAATATTCCTTCCGTTCTATCACAACCAATGCCAGCAAGAGGGTTTAGGGACCATTATTCAGGGATCGCAAGGCTCAAGAAAATTGGTTCCCTCATCAAGCGGACCGGTCTTCCATTTGGAGGGATATGACAGCCATCTTCGTGGCTCTTATTCATTTCTCCCTTTTCATAAGGTTACAAGAGGTTTGTATTCAGACAAGACAAGCAGGTTGTCAGGTCCTATGTGAACCGTCTCTGGGGAATGGGATCCCCAGGTCTAGCTCTTCTTTCACTTAAGATTTAACTTTTGGGTGGAAGAGGATCCCTTGTCTCTCTCCACAGCCTACCTTCCTGGAAATGAAAATGGGTCTGAGGATCTACTGAGTCGTCAGTTCCCATCCCCAGTGGCCCTGTCTTTGTCCTTTCCTGTTTCTCCAGATCTGTAAGCGGTTCAGCAAGCTGTGGTTGGACCTGTTTGCCGTGGAGGAGAATGCTCTCCTTCCATGCTTCTAGTTCCATCTCGGAGGGAATGGGCAACAGATGTGTGCTGGTTGATTTTCTTTATTGCTTTTTCCCATTCCAATTTATCCCAAGAGTAGAGAGGAATATCTATGAGGATAAGGCAGAGGTGCTTCTTGTGGTTCGGGGTGGTCCAGGAGACCCTGGTTTCCAATCCTCCTCCATATGTCGATCTAACCTCACTGGTAGCTCTGGCGTCTCCTCTGAAACATCCTTGCCTACCCCTAGAATTGGTCAAGCATCTGAATCTGTGAGTCTGACATTTGAAAGGTTAAGGTTTGTATCTCTGGGGTGCTCCAGGGAGGGCGCACAGACAATACAACAGTCAAGATGTCCCTCAACCCTAAAGTCTTATCGCAGAAATTGGAGAAACTTTGAATCATGTGGTTTCTTTAAGGAGTTTTCTCCTCACTCTTGTGACCATAACAGAATCTTAGATTTTTGTAAGTGATGCTTCTTACCGGGCTTAGTTTTCTCAAAAATTGGGAACCAATGGATAGTGATCCAGGCGACTGTGTTTTCTTTAGCTTTTCACCTTCTAAGAAACTTCTTTCTCCATCATTCTGTAGTTTACTCCCCAATTCCTAATGTGATCTCTCCCTAGTTCTTCAGAGCTTACAGGACCCTCCTTTGGAACCTCTCCTTACAGACCATAGGTTTTTGTCGGTCAAAGTCATATTCTTGGTAATCATCTGTTTGGGGAGATGAAGAGGTGAAATTGGGGTCTTCTTATGTTCTCCTCCATTCCTTAGTTTTTTCACAGATAAGGCTGTCTTACGGCAGAGTCCATAATTTCTTACCAAGATCCGAAATACGTTTCGCTGTTCAGAAGATTTTGGTCTTCCAGGTTTTTCTCAGACACCCCTGTAGAAGTGCAGGTTAGGCTCCTTACTCTTGATATCCATTGCCAAGATACCTTTCTAGAACATCCTCTTTCTCAAAGATGGATTCACTTTTCATGCCTGTTGGCCTGCGGGAAGAGATCCTCACCCTTACCCTGCTACACTTTCCAGTTGGCCAAATTGGCTATTTGAAATTCTTATGAGTCAGCCGATCAGGAGCTTCCTTCAGTAATCCAGGGTAGATCTATTACAGGAGTGTCTAACTAGTAGCTGACTTTCAAAGGGCTACTCTAAAAGACATATTCTGTGCAGCCGCAAGGTATTCGCTACAAACATTTGTGTCATATTATCATGGGAGGTTCCTCTTCTGCTGAGTTTGGTTCACAAGTTTTGTCTGTAGATCATAAAGATTAATGCTATTTGTTTATTTTCATTAAAACACGAGTGCAGCAGCATTATATATTTGGTTACAGTTTATTTGTTTTGATGAATCTGTAACAAAATTTCTTTTTTTGCATGTTCACCCACATTTCTTCGGACTGATGTTGCTGGTTGTTGGGCTCTGTGTGCTGGGACCATGCTAACCATGCCATAGTGCATGTGACCTGACCCTCAAAACATGTTGAAATTGGCTGTACTCCTAACTGTCATATTTAAATTACATATAAGCCCCTACAACAGTACAGTGTGCACACAGAGCCTGTAGGTTAAATGCCACTAATGGTCTGCAGTACTTGCTGTGCTAACACCAAATGTGACAATTCAAACATGACTGTAGGCCTGCCACCACTAACCCGGTTGTGAAGGTTTAAAAATAACCCCTTTTGACAGGCCTAAACATATCTTTTAAATATTATTAGGTTACTCCCAAGTAAGCCCTAATATCCAATAAGGCAGGCTACATGGAATTTAAAAGTAGGCCATGCAAAAGTTGAATGTAAAATGTGCTTAGAGTGGCAAGGCCCAAAAAGCTATTTTCACTGTAGCAGTTGAGCTGTTCCATAGGAAAGTATTGGGAGTTGATATGAAAATTAAATAATGTGATCCTTGCCTAGGTACCAGCTTAAAAGTTTATTCTTGTATTTTTTAAAATATTTATGATGAATACAATTTATTGGTAAAGTCGGATTTGAAGCAAATATTTTTAAAAGGTACTTTTAAAATGTCACCTTTTACCTGCATCCAGCATGTAGAAGCCCATTTGCCTGAGGTTTAAAGTGTCACCCAGGAGCTGAATAGCTCCATGTTGAGGTAAATATGCTTGCAGATTGGAGACAAAAGACTTGAGTGTGGGGAGGAGTTCTGTTCCTCTCACATGATGACTGTTAGAATTGGCATCTTTTGGCGTGTTTCCCCTGAGTTTTTGCTTTCTGACCTCCCGGTTTTTACTCTGTTTGTGCTAGCATAGTGTTTCTGCACACTTTTCTCACTGCTGATCAGTGGTAAAGTGCAAGTGCTCCTGTGGTATAATGTGTTATGGATTGGTGTTTCCATGATTGGCCTATTTAATGTATGTGTCAGTCCCTAGTAAAGTGCACTGCATGTGCCAGGGCCTGTAGACCAAATGTTGTTGGTGGGCTGCAGCACTGGATTGTGCCGCTCATCCAAACAGCCCGTAAATGTGACTCTGGCCTGCCATTGCAGAGCCTGTGCGCAGTCTGGTGCTGCCATGTCGACTTGGCAAATGCACCCACTTGCCAGGCCTTAACCTTTCCTTTTCTTACATGTCAGCCACCCCTAAGATAGGCCCAAGGTACCCTTGTGGGCAGGGTGCAGTGTATGTGAAAGGTAGGACATGCCCTGGTGTGTGTGGCATGTCCTGATAGTGAATTACTGCCAATTTCATTTTTCACTATTGCAAGGCTACCTGTTCCCCATAGGACAGAATGGGAAGTTTGTTTATAACATCTTATAAACATAACTGGCCCTTGGATCTAGGTAGGAAAATAACGTTTAGTATGCCTGAACGCAGAATCTAAAAGTGCATCGTTTAGTGAAGGTGATTGTTACATTCTGTGTTTGAAAATACCACTTTTAGAAAGTAGGTATTTTCTTGCTTGGTCATCCCGTGTGCCTCTGCTGGAATGTGGTTTGCCTGTTTGGGTTTTGGATGACATAAGGCTGGGGAGCAGGAGTGGCTCCAGATAGTCTAGGTGGGCCAGGAAAGGGCTGAATAGACCTAGGCTGCAATTGGGGAAGGGGGAGGAGATTTCCTTGCACTTCAAAGGGCCTGGTCTGCCTCTGACAATGCCGTCCACACCTCGTGCCAGGAAGTCACACCAGAGAAGGCAGAACTGGTTCTGGCTGGGCACAGTCACTCACTGCCTAAGAGATCAAAGGATTTTGGGATATAAATATTGGGGCCCAGACCCCTGAACTTTGGAACTCTTTTGGATCAAGAAGGCTGCCAAGAAGAAGAGCTAGAGAAGCTGTGAGGAGGAAGTACAACTTTGCTGTGTGCTTTGCTGTGTTAGCCTGCAGTGGCTGCTTCTGTCTTGGGCAGTGAAAAGACTGGACTGAACTTTCTGCACTCTACTTTTTGGAGTATCTCTAAGGTCTTGAGGTAGAGCTTGCCCCCTGTTCAAGAAGTCTCAGGAACAGCAAAGACTTTAAGCTCTGGGGCTGTGCGTTTTGTGCTCATCAGAGGAAAAAGCACCCCAACGCCATTTACATCGCCGCTGCTGACTCTGTGTCCTGAAAGCACCGCAGAGGGCAACGTCACAATGCCGCATCGCGACCCTGGTCTCACCGACGACGCCTGCTGACGTTGCCACCGAGTTGCTGCTCGCATCACGATCTGTGAGCACCGCACTCCGCAGCGCCTCGTTTCACGACGACGCCTTTTTTTCCCCGATGCCGCCGCTCCACACCAAAATCTACGCCGCTGCTTTCACCGTGGTTTGAGGGCACCGCTCGTAAAGTTACACAATGCACCGTCCTCATCCCACCACCGCAGCCTTGGCCTACCGACGCCGGCGCCATCGACTTCAGTTTGTCAGCCGACAATAGCGCTTCTGCAACGACGCCGCCGCTGCTTGCACCGCGACCTGCCATCACCGCGATAAGCCCTGCATTCACTTCGCACATCATCAGATGCCGCCACCGAGCCGCTGCTCACAACGCCACCTGAGGGCACCACACGCCACACTGCTGCACTTCGCACCACAGCACTCAATGCCTGCCGACGCCAGTGCTCCTGACTTCATCAGAGAGGAGTTCGATCTGCAACGCGTGTGACTTCAAGGGCCTGACGACTCCTGCACCGACCTCCGGAACCGACACCTGCAGATTCCATGCCTTCGGAAGCTCAACGAGAGGTCGCCAACGCCCTGCATTTTTAAAAGGTACTGTTTGCGGGGCTTCCTGACACCGCAGCTGGCCCGCAATGCTGCAGTTTGGATTTGTTTGTTCACTACGCGGCGATAGACCCAGATTGAGCAATTGACATCAAGGAACTGTGTTTCAAGCATATTTTGATAACTGAAAATTTTCAAGTAATGTATTGTGGATTTTTATCGCACTTGGTCTTGTCTTAAGTATATAAAAATATTGGATATTTTTGTAAACTGGTGTGGTGTCCTTTTGTAGTGCTTACACTGTATTACTGTTGGTTATGAGCAACTGCTTTACACACTGCCTCTAAGATAAGCCTGACTGGTCGTGTCAAGCTACCGAGGGGGTGAGCAGGGGTTATTTTAGTAGTGCAACTCCCTTATCCTGACTAGAGTGGTGGTTTCTGCCAGACTTTGGCACATGCCCTAGCCGACCAAAAATCCAATTTCTAACAATGACCATTTGAGCAGTGCCCAGGAACTTAATTACATTAATTACCTTCAAGGATGCCTACCCTGACCTGTGAAGAGTACCCTAATGGCTGGACCTTTAAACACAAGTGGTTGTTGCATGAGACGTGAGACGCAGTCTGAGGAGAGAAACATGGCGAAGCGGAGTGGAGCAAAGCGGAGCAGCGGGAGATCGCAGTGGATGTGCGGCAGGCGGTAGGCACGGTGAGTGTGGCAGGCAGGTCATAGGCAGACAGACTAGGTTCTCAGATCAATCCACTGTGAACAAAAGTGGACAGCATTATGCGGGTGCAGCTTGTTCTGCGGTTGGGCACCCCTCTTCTTCCTTGCTCATCTGATCCTTGCCCAATTTCATTCTAGCCTCCTCACACCAATGCATACCACCCTACACAGCCCAGCTCCTCTGCTCCTCAGCCCTGCCCGTAGGCCTTCCCGGAGGAGGTCTTGCAGGGAATCAAAGTAAATCAACAGAGCAGCAACCAGCAAGCACACAGAAGGCGCATCAAAGGGGAGCTGTCTTAGGAATCCAAGGACCTGGTGGCAGCCCGGTCAAGGGAGAGAGGAGGCACAGGCAAGCACATGCAGAGGGCTGTCTGACCCGCACTGCCAGTTGGAAAATTGATGGGCAACGAAGGAACAGACAAGTACATAAACAAACACAAACAAACATAAACAAATATTCCCGGTGAGGCTGGAGGATTGCTCAGGCCACAAGTAACTAACAAAAAAAGGAAAGAAAAAAAGGGGGCCTCCAACATCATTTAACCCCTCTAAGAGTCTCCCTTGAAGTCACGCTCGCCCGTCATCAGTGAGAAAGACAGGAGGAGCCAACACAGGCTCACAAAGGCCAACACACGTTTATAATAGCACAGGTGTTTCTACTGTGGTTACAAAGCCTCAATATTGGCTCTGAACAAAGGCTCTATTTCAACTCTAATTCACCTCAATCAATCCCAACCCAGTGTATCTAAGGGTCAGGAACGCAAGATGAGTTCCAGGAAACAGAGAACAACACCAAAACAGAGGAACAAATGGACAAAAACAAGCACCTGTGAGACCTGCGGGACGCGGGAACACTCCTGGGCTGTCCCCCCCGCCCACCCGCGGAGCTAGCGGGACTCCGGCATTCCGCCGCGGGGACGGGAACTAAGGAGCAGGCAGCACACACGCGATCCGCTGCCACCACCACGGGACCGGCTTCGTCCTGCACGGGCTGCCAGCGTTGCAACGCGGATCGGCCCGACTTTCCTGACAACCTGGCGCCATCTTGCCATCACTCCGGGGCTTGAGCGAGACCCTTGGGACCTGGCACTCTCGCCTTGCCTCCCCCCGAGTCGCCAGCCGGAGAACCTGATAAAACTGCGCAGAGTGGCGTGCACTGACGACACGCGGACCTCAGATACAGGGGTCTGAGGAGGGGAGGTGCGCACCGCGCTTTGGCGCCCTTTTTCACAGCGCTACAGCCCCGACTTTTGCCGTGCTCCCGACAGGTGAGACAAGCTCTGCAGTGGCCTGGACCCCGCCGCCTCTCCCCCGCTGCTGACTCTGTGGGCCTGGGGTCATACTTGCCTGAGAAGACGCCGGAGGCGCACGGACCCCACACTGCGTTAATACATCGCTTTGATAGCCTACACTGTCACTGCTAACTCTGGGACCTTTGCTACTTCCGCCTCTGCCTAGCACGTGGTGGTCCTTCCATAACCGATACCGGACACTCGGAGGGACTGCAGCGGACTGCTGCACCCACTACAGCGCCACCCTGCTAACGAGATCCATGGGCAAGAACAGGGACAAACCTCGGGCCCAGGGCGCTCAGACGGACGCGCAATCCACGGGCTCTGACGACCCGCTGGCCTCCTCCAGCATGGACATCATCCCGCCGACCGGTAAAGGGTCGCAAGACGCCAAGCTGGATCTGATCCTGAATGAAATACGCGCGACGCGAGAAGCGCTAGAATCGCGCATGGACACAATGGCGACTGGACTGTCCCTACTGAAAGCTGACCATAACAAGTTGGCGGAACGAGTGGCAGAGCATAAAATAGCGCTGGACGACCTAATCCCGCAGCAGACGGAACACTCCACGAAATTGGAAAACGTGGAGAAACAACTGAAGCGACTATGGGATAGAGTGGACGATGCTGAAGGACGTGTCCGCCGCAACAACGTCCGCATCCTGGGCATTCCGGAGAAAAGCGAGGGGAGGGACCCCACGCGGTTCGTAGAGGATTGGCTACGAAAGCTGGTGGGCCAGAGAGACCTCACCGCCCTCTACAGTGTGGAACGGGCCCACAGGGTGCCAGTGAAGCCCCCGCAACCAGGGGCACCTCCTCGCCCCCTGATCGCTCGTCTCCTCCACTTCCGAGACCGAGACACTGTCCTGCGGGCGGCCAGGGAGGAAGCACCGATACGCTTCGAGGATAAGAATGTATCGGTCTACCCTGACTTCACCCCCACTGTGCAGCGGGCCAGGTCCACCTTCCTGGGGGTGAAACGCAATTTGCGGGACAGGAACATGAAATATGCACTTTTGTTCCCTGCTCGGCTCAAAATCCTGCATAACAACAGGTCCCATTTTTTCGAGGCACCTGAGGAGGCAGCGGAGTGGATGGAGGTCACTCTGGCCCCGCCGGCGTCACAGGACCCATTCGCAGACCACCGCAGTGACACCCGCAGGAGCTCGCCGGACCGGCGGGACAACGCTCGCAGCCCCGGTCGCCATTCCTCCCACGGAGCATCGACGGTGGCGCATCCCCTTGGACACCGAGCAGTGGACCACTCGTCCACATCCCCGCAACAACGTCTTACTGAGGAAGCGCTGGCCGCCCACGACGCGGGAGCACCCGGAGACAGACTCACCGACACCACCGACACCCGCACTGAGGTATCTGGTTCAGTTGACAGCTTGCAGCTCTTCCCGAAGATCACGGCCCAGATGGCTGCGGAGTTTTGAGCCATGACACGATTGATCCTCTCCGGGTGGTAACGTATAGCTAATCCCCTCCTCCCCATATGGTGGGTTGTATGTGTGGGGGCCCATTGTACTGTGGGCTATCAAACCCACGCAGTCCGTTCAGTGACGTTCGACGGAGGCCTACCACCCCCGGTATGCACACGAACTTAACTGACTTGTGCCCACGTTGGGCACCATGGTTTGGCTCCTGGGTACGTTGGCTCAGGGACCCTTTTGTTCAGGGGTTACATGTTTACGAGACACTCTCATTTACTAGCACAGCAGGACATGTGGGGTCGCCCAGTAGTTTCACGTTGCCGCACCGCACAGATGGTAGTGGGACATCTTAACAATTACCAATTGTGCACCTGGAATGTGCGTGGCATGGGATCAGTGCACAAACGACACCGAATCCTTGCGCAACTCAACCGCAGGGGGACACAGATTGCTTGCTTGCAAGAGACACACTTGAACGCTGCTGAAGCGGTGAAACTGCGCAAGAAATGGAGGGGGCAGCTTTTCTCTACCTCATATTCTGCATTCTCAAGGGGGGCGGCGATTTGGCTCCGTGGCTCTCTTCCCTTTCAGATGCTGGAACAACGGATTGATCGGGAGGGTCGCTATGTGTTTGTACGGGGACTGTTGGATGGGGAGGCGGTTGTCATTGGATGTGTGTACTCACCTAACGTGAACCAGTCGGAATTTTTGTTAACTGTAAATGAAGTGCTTGCGGGTTGGGCTGATCTTCGCTGGATCATTGGGGGCGATTTCAATGCTGTACTTGATGTTAGACTAGATAGATCACATCCCCCCTTGCAGGCAACCGAGAGCAGGAAACAGGCAGATGCGCTTGCGAGTTGGGCTGAAGGCTGGGATTTGGCAGATGTGTGGCGCAGCGTGCACCCTCTGGAAAGGGAATACACCTTTTTCTCCCCCCCCCATCAGCTTCATACCAGAATTGACCATGTTTTCTGCTCCCGTTCCCTTATGGCACTGATTGTCCAGACCCAACACATGGGGAAAACCCTATCGGATCACAACCCTGTGGAGATTACTTGGCAGTGGGGTAGGAGGCTGGCTCCCATACTGACTTGGCGACTGTCTCCTGATCTCCTCGAGGATTCGGTCTTCCGGTCCTCCCTGTCCGACACTATTGACACCTACTTCTCCACGAATACAAACACGGCCAGCTCCCGGCAGATAGAATGGGACACTTTCAAGGTCTATCTTAGGGGGGCTGCTATGACCACTAGGGTGGGAAGGAAACGGGAGGTGATCAGCCAACTGAAGGAGGTGGAGGGCTCACTCGCGTCCCTAGAGAATGAAGCAGCGGGCACAAATGCTCCCTTTACACCGCTGCAAGAGGCACATATTAGACACGCGGAGCTACTGGAAGACCTGCGGCTTATAGACTATTGGGAATACACGAATAGGCAACATACACAGGCAGACCGAGCCGGTACACTACTAGCCCGCCTACTACGGGACTCCCCAAAAAGCCATCCCATTTTGAGGGTCCTGGACCAATCTGGCCGCTCGGCTACCACTCAAATAGGGATTAATACGGCATTCAAGGATTATTACACCACGCTATACGGTCCCCCACAGCCCTTATCAGAACCAGCACTTGCGGCCTTCATGGAGGGTCTGGATCTCCCGCAACTTACTGCCAGCCAGAACAAAGACTTGAAGCGTACTATTTTGGTGGCGGAAATTAGACAGGCGATACGAGCCCTTCCAAAGGGAAAGACCCCCGGCACGGATGGCCTGCCAGCTGAATTTTACGCGACATATATAGATGTCCTGGCACCACGGTTACACACGGTTTATCTAGAGGCCCTACGTACATCCTCTCTACCGCAATCATCCATGCAAGCATTGATCACGTCCCTCCTGAAACCGGCCAAGGATGGACTACAGATGGCTGATTACAGACCCCTGTCCCTTCTCAATACTGATTCTAAAATATTGAGCAAAGTGCTGGCGTCGAGGCTCGTTCAGTATGTGCCAAAGCTGGTCCACCCGGATCAGTGTGGTTTTGTACTAGGCCGTAATACAGCCATGAACCTTAGGCGCTTAGCCCAGCTCATGCTCGGAGATGATGTGGACACGGACTCCGAGGGCTGCATATCTCTGGACTTAAAACAAGCGTTCGATTCACTGAGGTGGGACTATATGTTCTCCACCCTGTCAAACTTCGGGCTACCGCCCGAATTTCTCGCTTGGGTCAGATTACTGTATACCATCCCCACGGCCAGGGTGCGTACCGCCCATCAAATTTCAGGTCCCATAGCCCTAGCAAGAGGCACCAGGTAGGGCTGCCCGCTCTCCCCTCTCCTTTTCGTCCTTGCCCTAGAACCGTTGCTCTGCAGGCTTCGGTCGCTGGCCCCCCACTATGGCATTCGACGGCATGGTACGGAACACATTGTATCTGCGTATGCAGATGATATTATATTATATCTTCGTGACCTGAGAGGCCACTTGAGTCCAGTTTCTAAGGTTTTTGAGGATTTCAGAGAGATCTCTAGCCTCACCATCAGTGAATCTAAGTCCTATGGGTTCACCTTTGCGACAACGGACGGGTCGGCCCCCCTGCTTTTTGCCCCTCATACATTCCAGATGGCGGAAACCACCTTCCGATACCTTGGGATACAGATATACAGAGAAGCGGACATGATGATAGACGGCAACCTAGGGAGGGCCATCAGAGCGCTGAAGTCGCAAATTGAGTTCTGGCTAACATTGCCGCTCTCAATACCAGGCAGGGTGGCGATATCCAAGATGGTGATGCTCCCCCGTCTCATCTACTACTTCACCAATCTGCCATTCCAGATCCCGGCGATGACATTTAAGACCCTCGACTCCCTCCTCACCGAACTTGTGTGGGGTCCTGGCCGCAGACGCATAGGTCTGGCCAAGTTACAGCTTCCCTCCGACTCCGGAGGCATGGGCTTGCCGGACTTCAGAGCATATAATTATGCGTGTCAGTTACAATGGCTAGCTTACTGGGTGGCGGGCCGTAATCTTCATGAGATTAATGTTTCGAAGGACGACCATGCTAAAGGGAGAGTGCACTCCTTGCTCCTGCCTGGCTCGGATCTACCTAGAAACGCCCCGCCGCTTCTCAAGCTGGCGGTAACATACTGGCGGAAGGCATTAAAGTACACGTCCCCTGGGACACCTTATGCCCCCACAGTCCCACTGTTGGGCATACCTCTGGGCTCGGGCACACTCACGGCGACCTTGCTGGAGCCTTGGCATGACGCAGGTGTGACACACGTGGGTGACCTGTTTGCGGAGGGGCACCTATTATCTTTCGAAGACTTCAGAACCAGGCAGGGCGTCCCCGGCGGCTCCTTTCTTCTGCACGCCGGACTCCGCCATTATATCGCACGCAAATGGTCGCCTGATGGGCGGGAGCCTGTTACGAACCCTCTCGTCACAATGCTCTACCTTATGGGAACGGGAGGCCATCTGACCAGGTGGCTCACGGCTAGCATCAAAACGGGGAGGGCACATACACTGTCACCACTGCGAACAGCATGGGAAGCAGATGTGGGAAGGCCACTGAGGGACACAGAGTGGAAGCGCATACTTCAGTTCCCCAAAAAAGTAGCTAGGAACCCCAAATACAAGTTCATACAGCTGATGTTACTACATAGAGCCTACCTGACACCACACCGCCTCCATGTGATGTTCCCTACAGCCAAGAGCAACTGCCCCCGATGCGATGCGGACGACGCATCACTGGTACATATGCTGTGGCAATGCCCTAAACTAGGGTATTTCTGGACCAATGTCCATGACTCCCTTGAGCAGGCTGGTACTCTGCACGGACCCCCTACACTGGAACATACACTACTTGGGCTGGGGACATCAACACGCACCAGGACCGTGGCGACGCGCTTCTCAGATATGGCCCTGTTGCTGGCGAAGCGCGCTATCACGATCAGATGGAAATCGTCTAAACCACCTAACCCTGACCTGTGGCGGGCGGAAGTAGTGCGCTGGGGCAAGGCGGAGGGTGAAGCACTACAGAGAGAGGAACGAAGGGGTCTCCGGAAAAATCCAATCTCGCTGGATTGGTTTACAATGTTGGGGGCATTTGAGGCTAGCAATGACGAGGATGACGGAGATACCAGTGAATAGCCCCTTATGGTAGCACTGGGCCCTGCTTCACTTTCTCATGCACGGACACGACCTGTGGTGCACTGCGATGGGGTACGGGGAACCCCGGCCCATCGATCATGCTACCACACCATACCTGTGCGTCCAATTTACATTGTGTATTCACACATTGGGAATGACCCACTTATCGATAATTCAATTATGTGCCTGTTGAGAGAGTGTCGGGTGGGATTTCTTAGGGGTGGAGGGTGGGACCGGGTGTGAACTGGGTTTGTTGGTTTGGTACAAAATGAAAAATCGAATTTGTTATGTTTCTTTATATGCTCTGAGCAAACGCATGCATGTATCATCTGGATTAATACTAAGATCGTATATGTGGAACTGTATGCATGTTACTGTTCTAAATACTTTGCTAATAAACAGATTTTTTTTTTTTTAAAACAAGCACCTGTGAACTCAACTAGTTCCTGTTAATCTCTCCATGGGCCACAGGCGACCAACCAAGGCTTACAGCTAAATTCAGTTACAGACAGATACCAGTGCAGTCATCTCCGCCCCCCTCCCACAAACCAATGGACTCCCAGTCCCACATACACCGACAATTCTTGGGCAGGTCAAAGATCAAATGATATGATGATAGGAATCATCTGCCAGGTGCTGGCAGCTCATTATAGCTTCTTGCGCAGCGTGGTGAGCGCGCTTCGTTTTTAAGTGCCCGTTTTGTATTTCTGTTCGTTTTATGTATTTTCCCCCTGATTTTAATCGGAAGTGCTTTCTGGGCTCTCCCCTTACCTGCACAATAATTTGTTGAACACCGCTGCTCGAGCGGGCCCGGTTCCGGGGTGGTCGGGGTCTCCCGAGTTTGCCAATCGGGCGCCATCTTGGGAAGGGCATTGACGCTCTTTCAGCGCCATATTGAGTGTCCTGGTGGTGCGCTTTGCTCCTCACCTGGAGGCACTACTTAAGGCGGTCCTTTCAGTGTTTGCACCTTGATAGGAATCATCTGCCAGGTGCTGTCAGCTCATTATAGCTTCTTGCGCAGCGTGGTGAGCGCGCTTCGTTTTTAAGTGCCCGTTTTGTATTTCTGTTCGTTTTATGTATTTTCCCCCTGATTTTAATCGGAAGTGCTTTCTGGGCTCTCCCCTTACCTGCACAATAATTTGTTGAACACCGCTGCTCGAGCGGGCCCTGTTCCGGGGTGGTCGGGGGTCTCCCGAGTTTGCCAATCGGGCGCCATCTTGGGAAGGGCATTGACGCTCTTTCAGCGCCATATTGAGTGTCCTGGTGGTGCGCTTTGCTCCTCACCTGGAGGCACTACTTAAACCAGTCCTCTGAGCGCAGCGGGATCGCGCAGTGGGTCGGTCTTGCCAGAGTCTTGCCAGAGTCTTGCCAGAGTCCTGCCCGTCTGCGCCCGTCAGCGTCTCGGAGGCGGCGGAGTGGCGGACGGGTCGGGTGTCCCAGGGTTCTCCGCAGGGGTTAGAAGGATGGTTCATTACTCATCGCAGGAACTTCGCTCCCTGCAAAATATGTCTGGTACTTGTCGTTCAGTTTTTCCTGGACGCTACAGGGGTAAGAGGTTCTGCCCTGGATGTGGCTGGATACCCGCCGGTGCGCCGGCCGCGCCGTCACAGAGGGATGGGGGCTGGAATCAAACATCTCTGCCCACTTCTCAACACCAGATCTGTGTGCAGACACGCTTTGGATATCTATGAACTCCTTGCGACGGAACAACCATTATGTCTGATGCTAACGGAAACATGGTTGGGTGAATCATCCAATCCGGATATCTTGACGGCTATTCCATCTCAGTATAACATCTTCCGTCAAGATAGACTGAAGGGGAGGGGAGGTGGGGTGGCTCTTGTTGTTAACAAGCGGGCTACCTGTTCCATCATTCCGATAGAACCAATCACAGGTTCTGAGTCCCTGGCATTCTCCATTACTCTAGCCCCCCATCAAGCTTTTAGTGGGCTGTTGGTCTACAGACCCCCTGGCCCGGCGGGATCTTTTTTTGACGATCTCCAAGCTGCCGTGGCAGGGTTAGCTTTGAGGGTGGAGCATTGTGTGTTGGCAGGAGACTTTAATTTGCATATGGATGAGGGCGAGGATCCAGATGTGACTAAGCTATCTGACATCACGGCTCCCCTTGGTCTGGTGCCTTTTCTATCTGGCCCCACATATGACAAGGGTCACACTCTGGATCAGGTCTTCTCCACTGCGCTGCTGGAGGATATAGAGCTTGTCCCGGTGCTCTGGTCCGACCACATGCTTGCCAGGTTCTGTATTCATGGTAGAGAGAAACTGTCTAGCACTACGTCCAGACCACAGGGGTCTGCCTCTAGGGCACTCCATCTCGTGACTCCCGAGACCTTAGATCAGGCTTTTCTTGAGCATCCGTGTCCCCTCACAGGTGACTTAGACCGGGCTGTGGACTCCTTGCAGCTGTGGCTGACTGATAGGCTGAACGACCTTGCTCCGGTGCGGGCGCCTAGGGCTATTTCTAAACGGGTCTCTGCTCCGTGGTTCACGGAAGCGCTTTTTCCGCCCGCCGCCAGTGCAAGGTGGCCGAGAGAGTTTGGCGCTCCCAGTATGACCCGGTGGCTAGACTTGCCTATAGGACTGTTATTAAAGCCTATCACCGTGATATCCTTCGCGAGAAAAAGGACTTTTTTGCAAGGAGGATTGAGGCAGCTTCTAATTCCTGCAAGGAGATCTTTACTGTGGTAAGGGAGTTCATAACCCCTAGATCCAATCTCCCTCAAACCTCTCCCTCTGAGTCTTGGGCCTGTGACCTTGCTCAGTTTTTCACTAATAAGATCAAATCGATCCAGGACTCCTTTTTGGGGAAGTCAGTGGAAGTTCATCCCAGCAGTGGGGTTGGGTTGGTTTCTGTGCCTACTCTTGACTCGGTCTTGCCAGTCTTCCCGCCTATTTCTCTTTCTACATCTTTGGCACTCTTAGTTAACCTTAAATCAGGGTCACCGTTAGACCCTTGCCCGGCCAAATTCTCGGCAAGGATGGCCGATGTGGTTAACCCATTGATCAACCCACTTCTGAACCGCTCTTTGAGAGAAGGGATGGTCCCGCAGGCCTGGAAGCGGGCTATGGTGATCCCCCTTCTCAAAAAGCCGGGGTTAGACCCTGAGGCGCCGGCCAATTATAGGCCTATATATCGCTGCTTCCAGCGTTGGCAAAAATTACGGAAAAGCACGTTCATAGTGTGCTCTCCGTCTTTCTGGAGTCTAACAATTTGCTGCACCCGTCTCAATCTGGCTTCCGGCCCAATTTGAGTACCGAGACGGCGTTGTTAGAAGTGTCTGAGGCTATTAGGGAGGTTCTTGATTCTGTGATGTATTTACTATGGGTACTGTATCGATCCCCTTATTTCTGACCCTTGTCTGGTTAATAATTAACTAGCAGCCATTCAACTGCACAAAAACCCGTTATCTGATTAGCCATACAACGGCACAGAAACCCGTTATCTGATTAGGTCATAGCGCATGCCATCTCATTAGGCAAGCACTATTTCTCCAGCCCCCTAATAGGCATACGGAGTTCTCAAAACAAATCAAACCTACAGCGACCTGGGAAATCCCCGCAGCCATTGTTTTGATTTAGCCGAGAACTTCAGTAAAGAATGTGCGAACGACCAGTTCGTATGACATCCTTATTGACGTATTTATGTCCATCCTTACGTCAATCTCGGCACCTTTCAGGTATAAATAATACCGACATTGCCTTAAGCAAACACACGAGGTGGTGACAAGATTGGAGCAGCGAGACTTGCCGAGGAGCCCAGCTGACAGCGAAGCCCACAGACGCTGCCCCTCCTTTCTGACGCGCTGAGAGAGAGACGCTGCCTTTTCTCCTGCCGAGAAATCCAGCTCCGGCGCTTCCAGCCGCCCTTGCAGGCAGCTGGGATATCAAGCCCTGAGATAGAGATACCAGCCCTCCAGCCTTCTAAATCCCAGGTACTGAACTGAATAACCCCTTGCAGAGAATTCTTGAAGCAGACCCTTGGCAAAGCAAACTTAACTTAAACTGCTACTTATCTACTCCCGCCCACGTATTAGGCTTAGGTCAGGTACATTGGGGTAGGCGTAGTTAGAAGCACCAGTTGAGTACGATTAGTCAATGTATATATGTATGTATCTATTTTATCCATTTTAAGTATCATATGGCTAAGAAACCATATCAATGCTTTTACAGTATTATTTTATCATTCTGTTATTACTGTATGCACTTTACTTAACTATAAGTATTGCAATAATAGCGATTCATTTCTCTTGTATGAGAAAAGAGACTGATCAATAAATAACATCTTTTTATTGAACACGCCCGATCCTTCCTTTTCTCTACAATCTGGTGAAACTAAGAATGCACTGAACTGACTGAGTAAAATAAGTTGTCTTTTGTTTTCACACGACTCTAGAGATACACTCTTGATTAGGGGAGAGCAAAGTTGTCATGTTCTATGGTTGTCAGAAACTAAATCCCTTCTTGTCTATCCAGGGAGGTTAAACTCCTCCTTGTCTATTCGAGAAAGTTTCTAGTGAACTCTGAGCTAGCTGGCAAACACTAAACTTTAAGTCTAATATCATCAGTAGAAGACCTAGTTAACCTCTGTCCTACGTCTATACTATTGAAGATATTATTCCAATGCGCAGAGCCTATTGGGATAATAGGAACTACACTACATGGCGCCCAACTGTTTGGATAGGCGATAAATCTAACGTAAGACATTAGAGTAACTCAGTCGTGCTTTTTCACACAGACCCCTTTTTCCCCATAATACTCCAAAGACGTCTGGAGTGGGTGAAAGGTTAAATCCACCAAACTTAGTAGGAGGAGACTCCTATGTATGGTTCTTGGTTTATTCAACGTTGAAGGATACACTGTTCCAAAATATTGTGCATCTAATCTTTGTTTCCATAGAAACCTGATCTGCAAATAAACAAAATAACTTTCTTGACAGTAGAATGTCAGAAGCTGAAGAAGAAAGGGAGACAGCTAGACTAGCAGCTCAACTCCTAGCGGATGACACAAGTCTCCTACAGCAAGACCCGGATGCAATACTCATCCCGGTCAACATAAGAAAATCTATAACTTTAAAACTTATAGAAAATGGGCTGACACCGAGAGGTGGTACAGTCATATTCGTAATCGAGGCACACGAATATCCGCAGACAGAGGTATTCTATTCATGGATAAACTTTCCAGCAGCAAACGCTGTAACAAAGGACTTCCACCATTACAAAATAGAGGAACCTCCTAATGAGTACACTCCTTTCGAGGAGGTGGAAATACCACTCAAATACCAAGAGCACCTGCTCTGGTTTAATGGCGCCCTAAAACATAATAATCACATCACCAGGCTCGGTCCACTAGGTAGACCAGGAGCAACGTGGCCGGTCCTAGCCGGATACACACCACATCCAGACATTGAAGAAATGTCTGCACCAGATCTTTTAGCACAGCTAAAACAACTAATTAAAATACACAGACAATTAGTCCAATATGTAATGCGGACTTCAACAGTCCAACCAGCTATTAAAATTCCACAGCTGATCCCTCACCAGGGGAACACAAATAAAATTACACCACAGAACATACAGTCCTGTCTAGGTAAAGTACCCGCAAAACGGGAACAAATTCCATTCTGGTTAGCACAAAAAATCACTCAAATAGAGGCGGTATTTCCAGATACCACCCCGGTTGAGAAACACAGGATTCTGACTATCTGTCTTCCAATGGGAATCGCACCACATGTGGAGGACTTTGACACTTGGGGTACAGTCTTTGCTTCCATTTACACAAAAACACATGGTGTTCCATCCATGTCAGTAATACCAGATGTGCTAAAACAAATTCAAGATGAATACGGTCCAGAACCTGCTTTAACTCTTGGTATGAAATTACTAAAAGACTTCAAGCAGGTCTCGGCAATATTATTAGCCAATATAAAGGGAGAAGCAGCAAATATGGCGATCCGCCAGAGGTTGAAAGAGACAGATATAGCAGACCAACCATTTGAACTTGCCAGAATCATAGAAAAATCCTATGAAGAACTAGGAAGAGATAGTTTGGGTGGGAAACCAGTGAAACCCCAACTAATAAAAAATCCTGAAAAGGTATTTATTAAAAATAATCTAAACACTTCAAAGAAGATCTGGGATGGAAATAAACAATCCACTCCAAAAGAAAAAAGATTCCAGTCCAGAGGAAGGTCTCCTCGGCGGAGAGAAAGATCTCCGGACCAAGGACACAAGTCTCCCCAGAGGGAGCCCTCTGAGAAAAAATACAACCTTAGAAATAGGGATAATCGGAAAAAACCTGATAGATATCAAGATATTGATACACGTCCCTCTCGATCTTTTCAGACTTCCTCGCAGAAATCGGAAAGAAGAGGACGGTCAGAACACAGGGAAGAGCACGTCAAGTCCAAAGACAAGGAACCTGCTCATCAAAATAAAAAATTACAGTTTTCAAAAAAGAAGGTAGCCAGTATTAAAGTAATCAACCATGCCGAGAATACTGAGGACACAGCTGAAAGACGGAGAATGGGCTCAGACAATGCTAGACAGCGCAGCAGAAGTGAGCATAGCTCGCAAGATCCTTATGAATCATCTGGAGACAGTGGACACGAATGAATACATTCAGGTGGAAACTGCAGATACCAGAGTTAGCAAACCTCATAAAATATATGAAATAACATTGCGTATAGAGGGGGATAAGACTAGGAAAATAAGGGGTCTCTTTTGGGATAATCTCTCCAAGGGCTATGACATCCTTCTAGCTGAAAGAGACTGGCCACCAGAGTTTGTCAGGGAGTGCCCTCATGGCGAAGAAATAATTATGCCTGCCTTCTCAAATCATATTCCAATTCATAAAAAATATACACTTGCAAGAAAGTGGGCAGTAGCGCAAGCTCCTGCATTATATAAAAACCATGTGGGATGGGATGAGGACTCTCCTCCTCACAAAATCCAGTTAAAATCACAACCTACTGCACAGAGGCAGTACCCAATTAAGCAAGAAGCTAAAAAACGGGTAAAAGAGATCCTAGATCAACTTGAATACCAGGGGGTGATTGAAACTTGCACCTCACAAATGAATAATCCTTTGTTTCCTGTCTCCAAACCAGACAATTCATATCGTCTTGTTTTGGACTACAGACACTTGAACTCATGTTGAAAAACTTTTGCAGTACAAAATTCGCATAGTGCTGCACTAATGAATAACATAGTGCGCAAAAAATACAAAACAACATTAGACATCTCTAATGGATTCTTCTGTCAAAATATAGCACCAGAGAGCAGATATTTGACCGCGTTCTCAATAAATGGCACGCAAAAGAATTTCTGTCGTTTGCCCCAGGGGTTCAAGAACAGCCCAGGATTATTCTCAGCAAGAGTAACAGAGTTACTACAAATATATGATGATGAGGCATTATCTTATGTCGATGACATCTATCTAACAGATGATGACTTGGATACTCACTTGAAGAGAGTGAACACCATAATACTTGGGTTCGCAGCAGAGGGTTACAAATTCAACTTTAAAAAATCAAGAATTGCCCATCTAACTGTCCTGTTTTTAGGATATGAACTATCAAGTGAAGGCAAAAGCCTGGCTGACAATTTCCTAGAGAAATGTGCTGTAATCCAAGCACCTAGAACACTAAAAAACTTACAATCAATTCTAGGTTTCCTAAATTTCGGAAGAACTTACATTATAAATTATGCAGAGAGAGTTAAACCTCTCTATGATCTTATAAAACCAGATTTTAAAAGAATCAATTTGACTCAAAAACACACAGAAATTTTGAGATCTTTACAAACAGATATGTTAGTTAAAACAAAATTACAAACACGTGATAACACACGCAACCTTGTGATTCGAGTCATCCCAGGAAGATGCGGATTCACGTACCTAACCTCTAATGAGGGAGAGAAGGTACCAATTGCATACAAATCACACTTGTACACAGAAGCTGAAAAAAGGTTTAGCATTAAGGAAAACATTGTTCATGCGGTTCAAACAGCTGTAGCAAAGGAAAAATACCAAGCCGACGGTAGACAGGTTACAGTCAGAACAGCAGAATCAGCTTTTGAGGCATTAACAACACCATGTAATTTACCCACAACTGCACTGAATCCAGAATGGATACAATGGGTAAATTCTGTTGCTACAGACAAAGTAAAATACTATTTTGACCCGGAAATGAAAGAATTAAAATATCTAGAATATGAGAGAGAATACCCTCTGCCAATCGACATTCTGCCTTTACGACAGTACGCCTGTGTAATATATACAGACGGTCATGCTCAACCCTCAGTTTGGGGAGAGCTGGCTTACAACGCCACATGCGAAATTGTAAAAGACGTGTGGCGCGGAGGTAAATTGAGACCTCTATTTACAAAAACACACTCAGTGGAAAATAATTCAGAACAACAAACTGAAATAATAGCGTTAAAAATGGCGCTAGATAATGCCGATCGGGATTTCCCGACACTTATAGTGTGCGATTCGTATTACTGCGTCAAATCATACAATAACGATTTACAGAAATGGATTCAAAACGGTTACAAAGATGACACAGGTGCAACAATAAAGCAAAAAGTGCTTTGGGAACAAGTAGTTCTTTTAAAGAAAGAACTACCAAAAACTCACGTGATACATTCACTGAGTCATCAGCGTGATGGCGTTCACGTTGCAGGGAAATCATTGGCTGAGACAGCCACAGCGGTAGCAACTAAATCGGCTTCCGTAGCTACAAAGAAGCGTGCAGTAAAATACATTGACGGTGAAACTGTGCTGGCAGTAAAAACGTCATCAAAAGGCGACTGCTCAGCGCTACCGATCAATTACCCACTCAATTATACATACATAATCGATGCAAACTCTGTTCCTTTTGCTCGAATCCCTGGAGTGGGGGATAGAGTGATTCCAAACATGAACAGGAGAGGCTTGTTAATAGCAGACGCACATATGGGTGAGGGTCTCAGACACCTTAAGCTAAAAGATTCTCTGGAAGAATTACAATCAGTGTACTGGTGGCCAGGCATGAGCCTGCATCATCACATTTTTGTAAAAAACTGCCCAGACTGCAACAGAGATCGCAGTGGCGAGAGAAACGGTTTAATACCATGGCGTTTCACTCCAGAATGTATCAAATCAACAAAAAAAATAAAAACCCAGTATGAATAATGCGTCATATTAACATGTAGAGACTATTTTCACTTATAATGTAGACCCCAACTTTCGGCTGACGTCGGAACTGTTATACAAAGATTTGCGAGTCTATAATGGCATATACGCTAGAAGCATGTTACGTTCTGACCAAAATCTTTCCTTTAGCTCTAAAACAGCTTATGGGGGGTGCCTGGCCAGAATGAACATTGCATTGCGGGACTCTTCTCTCTTCCTTCCTGAGGGAAACGGGATGGTGTAAAGAAAAAACCAAGGCATAAAGCAATCTATAACAGCGAAGATATTAGGTTCAGGAGCTGGGTGGGTCAAACATTTAATAAGTGTCCAACGTAGTCTAAATAACCTGCCAAGAAATTCTCTGAAAGGACTCCTTCCGTACGAACTATTGTTTGGGACTAGAATGTTAGTCCAGGACTTAGATAGTCAGACTTCAGTGGTTAAAGAAAAATGCTTTGATATCAAAGATCGCTTGGCTATTTTACAGGACTTAAATGAAACAAGAAAAGACCTGAGCAACATAAAGTTGAAACAGCAGCCAACAACCACTGAAGAAAAACCACCTGTCCCAGCAAGGCCTGTCTGGATTCCAAAAGTCGGGTATCTGGTCAGAGAGAAGATCGCGGTAAAGAAGGAATTTGGGCCTTCTTACAGAAAATCAGTTCCTGTCTTGTCTATCAACGGGACAAGATCAGTAGTACTACCGCCCCTTGCTGGTAAAAAGGAGAACCGAGTCATATCCATCGACCTGGTTAAACCACAATCATGTGGCCGACAACAAATAGTAGGCCAAGTGGACTCCCAAGAAGTAGCAGAACACCAAAGTTTGCTACCTCCACAGAGGTTCAAACTGAAAGACTGATCACATTTGAAAAATCTACAGTGAAACAACAAGGACTATGCAATAAAGCAATGGAACTTGAACCTCTTAAAACCCAAATAAAAGCTTTTCATCAAGAAACACCGACCTACGATGATGTAACTACAGACTTTTCTAATGAAACAAAGCAAAATCCAAAAGCAAAAAGTAATCCAGAAACAATTGGAACAATTGACAGAACGGCATCCGGCTACTTCATCAACTTCGATGATTTTTCTGAAGATCCAAGTGAACCAGAAGTACAGCCATCAACAAAAACTTTTAAAGACAAAGCAAAGGAACTTTTTCATCAACTAAAGGGAACCTATCTGACTTCTCCATGGATTGAAATTTGGGTGACATTAGGTGCATTTGTCCTCATACTTTGGCTCATCATGGTACTATGCTTGGGACATTTCATTGAGGGAAAATATGCTAAAATGGACACAGCAAGCCAGAAAATCAACTTGGTCCTTAAACCACACACATCTTCACATGTCGAGAAAAGAGAACTTTCTTCAGTGAACTTCACAGCCAATCCTATACCAGGCGGTGTAGCATGGGACAATACTGATTATGAAATCTATGGCCCGGTTGAAATCCTGAAGTATCCACATCAATTTAAGATCTCGTTAAGTGACTTTGTAAAACCAAGCACATTTGCTGATGATTGGGACTTTGAAAGTATTAATGATATGATGTCTGACCTAGTAATGTCTGCTAAATTTACAGAACATGATTATTTGCAGGGTTCGTCTAATTATGATCAAATGTTCTGCTACAACCACTATGGTAACCATTATCTCCATAAATCTGCACAACCTAGAAATGTTTTAAATTATAACCAATGGGAACATTGTGCTACTCCTCCATAGGGTAGTTCTAAAACATTTTATGATAAATATTCATATTTTTCAGGGTTTAACACAAGTAATGCAGAAACATTTTATTTCAAATTGTCGAATAAGACAGGTATGAAGACCATGCTTACAAACACGAAATTGATATATTCAGATTCATTTTTTGAGCAAATGAATACATTTGGTTTTGATTTCTGGAACAATAACATTGAAGCAAAAACTGTTTGGGGTACAAAAGATTGGCAAGTACAAGGTATAGAATCATTGTTCAGAGCCTGTATGATACCAGAACAAATTATATTTTTGAATGACACTATTCAACAAACTACCTGTCTTGGCTTAGCCAAAATCAAAGACTTAAACAAACCGTCTATTCCAAAGCCAACAACGAACAGTAATAGCTCTATAGATGTTGAGATAGACGTGAACCATATTTTAAACCAAAACAGAACACATCCTGATTGGAAACAATGGTTGATCTGGCCCACTGATACAAATAACTGTCAAGACAGATTCCTGAACAAAATACAGGGGTTCAAATTGACCAGGCCAGACCCTAGATATTCCCAAAGACAACATCCAGGGATAGTAACTACTTACAGTGTGGGCAAGCTCTGCCTTCAATGGCTACAAACATCCACACTGGCAGAAATTAAGCAACACCTAACTTTACTTCAAGAGGGTGCTGACTTGCGTGATTTCATTATGGGACCACGCAAACAGCGTCAAAAACGTTTCATAGCGGCCTCTATATATGCAGCTTACAATGAAGCCTGGAAAGTAACTCAAATTGAGACAGCAGAAAAAATACGGGAAATTGACCTTATTAATTTGGAAAAATCACTTTCTGTTGTGGACAATGGGTTAATGACTCTGTCCTCCAGAATATATTCACTGGACAGTATTGTGTCTTCAGCAATCGATATAATATCGCAAGACTTACTGATGTTACAACACGGTCAGTCCCAATTGCGTTCTATTGTACAACTTGGCTGGACGTTACAAAATCTGCGTTCAGGCTATGTGCCTTGGTGTTTAATCAACACAACGTCACTGTTTAATATCTTTAACCTTACTGATAAACAAATCAGTTTGGCACAGAAGGGTGCTGACTATACAATTCTGAGCATTGAAAAACTTGAGAGATTACCATTGACAATGTCAGAACGACCTGTCATTGAATGGATAATACATGGGATAATTAATATCCCGATAACAACTTTCCAGTTTCAATACTGCCAAAAATATATACAGGCAGGCCAGTATGAAAGGTTGGGTAAAGGGTACATTAAGTCAACATGGAACTTGCCCTATACACACACATGTGTATAGGGCAAGTTGTGTTTCTTAGTGGCAATAATTGTGCAAGGTCACTAAGCGGTACACTTCTGTGTCAGGGTATTAATTTGCATGGAGCCTGTGAAGGGACTACAAATAACCTTTCATGTCACCAGCTAGGCACACCTGCAACACAAATAGAACCATTCTTTAGGAGACTCTCGAACGGGAGTTACATTCTAATTGTAGATCGCAGATGTTGCAGTCTGCTGCCCGGAAAACCTTATCTCATAACCGTGACTACGAAGGTCATGTGCTGTGAACGAGTATTGTTCCCAAACGATGCTCGAGACAGGGAGGCAAGGTTATGGCCCAGTTTGAAAATTTCTTCTATTCGAATTGATACTTTAAGCAGAATGAAGACTGTGCTCCTACAGACGCCAACCCGGTTAACGTCATCAAAAGAAACATATGATCTCTAAGTTGCAAGGACAACTGCAGAGATTCATTCACTGTTATCAACCAATTCCCCCATACATTTCGCAGAAATACTGAGCGAAATCTTAAATATTTCTGATACAAGTGGAATCTCAAGTGTATTTAAGACAGTGTTTTCGGGAGCTTTAACCCCATTCAAAGCCATCCTGGGTATTTTTCCTGATTTTGTCCATTCCATCTTTGGCGGACTTCCTCTCCTTTTGGGACTAGTGGCAGGCATCCTATTTTTGATCCTGTTACTTCGCTATGGCAAACCACGTCACAGACAAGACACCAGCGACAATGGAAGAAACGATCCTAGCCATACGCTACAGGGACCGCATAACTAAAGTCCTTGGAATAGCCCGGCTTAGAGACCTGAACATGACTTGGTTTCTTTCATTTAGACCGATGTGGCAAAGTTGTGTTATGCCTGTATTAAGGTGCTTGCTATGCGGCGAAGAATGCGTGTTGGACACCTGTCTGACACTACAATCGGATGTGCCAATGGACGCAGAGACTTTGTTGGGTCCGGTAACGGCTCATGCATTGTACTGTCCCCAGCGGCTACCAATCCTGATGACGGCATTCGTGGAGACTTCACCACTACGATTGAAGAGTAGTGAAGTACAAGATGAAAGCAGCATCGATCAGGTACGACCTTCTGTCAGCTATGCTGATCGAAACATCAATGAAGGCAATCATGCTCATGAATGCATGTTAATTAATTTTTCCGAGTTAGTGGAACTTTCGCAAGAAGCAGTTGACAGTTTTTTCGAAAGTCTCAACAATATGATGTTTTCACCAGAGCAGAAAGAATGACTTTGAGCAAACTAGCACACGGCGTTCCCTACACCCTGAATTTGGCCTTCAACTTTGAAAATAAAGCAATAAGAAATTTTCTCACCAGTTTTTTACGGAGAGTGGGACATTTTTTTTCTTTCCATTTCCAAAAATATTTACGATTTTTTTGGGACACTTATCTTCTGCTTAAAGTAAAACTATTCTTAGAGAACAAAATTTCTATTTTTAGCTACTCTAGAGAAATTAGCTACCCTCTAGCATGTTCACAAGTATTTATGATTTCGTGATGAGATGGTCTCGAATTTTTTCTTCTGTATTAAGAGCCATTTCATGTGTAATTTTCGCATTTCGTTCATGCTGATTTCAAAATATGCGTATTAGATTTAGCATTATTATACTGCTTGAAGTGCATATAGTAACTATACTCATCTTTTCGTGTATTTCGCATTTCCAATTTTCAAAATGCATTTGATTGTATTTTGGGGTGGTTCGGTATACACATGCACTACTAGTTTTGTTTACTATGCCTAGATTTGTAAATATGGACATAGATTACGTGGAGTGGGTGTGATGTATTTACTATGGGTACTGTATCGATCCCCTTATTTCTGACCCTTGTCTGGTTAATAATTAACTAGCAGCCATTCAACTGCACAAAAACCCGTTATCTGATTAGCCATACAACGGCACAGAAACCCGTTATCTGATTAGGTCATAGCGCATGCCATCTCATTAGCCAAGCACTATTTCTCCAGCCCCCTAATAGGCATACGGAGTTCTCAAAACAAATCAAACCTACAGCGACCTGGGAAATCCCCGCAGCCATTGTTTTGATTTAGCCGAGAACTTCAGTAAAGAATGTGCGAACGACCAGTTCGTATGACATCCTTATTGACGTATTTATGTCCATCCTTACGTCAATCTCGGCACCTTTCAGGTATAAATAATACCGACATTGCCTTAAGCAAACACACGAGGTGGTGACAAGATTGGAGCAGCGAGACTTGCCGAGGAGCCCAGCTGACAGCGAAGCCCACAGACGCTGCCCCTCCTTTCTGACGCGCTGAGAGAGAGACGCTGCCTTTTCTCCTGCCGAGAAATCCAGCTCCGGCGCTTCCAGCCGCCCTTGCAGGCAGCTGGGATATCAAGCCCTGAGATAGAGATACCAGCCCTCCAGCCTTCTAAATCCCAGGTACTGAACTGAATAACCCCTTGCAGAGAATTCTTGAAGCAGACCCTTGGCAAAGCAAACTTAACTTGAACTGCTACTTATCTACTCCCGCCCACGTATTAGGCTTAGGTCAGGTACATTGGGGTAGGCGTAGTTAGAAGCACCAGTTGAGTACGATTAGTCAATGTATATATGTATGTATCTATTTTATCCATTTTAAGTATCATATGGCTAAGAAACCATATCAATGCTTTTACAGTATTATTTTATAATTCTGTTATTACTGTATGCACTTTACTTAACTATAAGTATTGCAATAATAGCGATTCATTTCTCTTGTATGAGAAAAGAGACTGGTCAATAAATAACATCTTTTTATTGAACACGCCCGTCTCTTCCTTTTCTCTACAATCTGGTGAAACTAAGAATGCACTGAACTGACTGAGTAAAATAAGTTGTCTTTTGTTTTCACACGACTCTAGAGATACACTCTTGATTAGGGGAGAGCAAAGTTGTCATGTTCTATGGTTGTCAGAAACTAAATCCCTTCTTGTCTATCCAGGGAGGTTAAACTCCTCCTTGTCTATTCGAGAAAGTTTCTAGTGAACTCTGAGCTAGCTGGCAAACACTAAACTTTAAGTCTAATATCATCAGTAGAAGACCTAGTTAACCTCTGTCCTACGTCTATACTATTGAAGATATTATTCCAATGCGCAGAGCCTATTGGGATAATAGGAACTATACTACAATTCTGGAGGCAAAGCCATGCTTGTCATGCTTGATCTGTCGGCGGCTTTCGACACCGTCCCCCATGAGGGGCTCCTCGCCAGACTATATAACATTGGTCTGAGGGGGTTTACATCATTCCTAGCTGGCCGTCGACAAACGGTCTGGGTTCCCCCGGGCTCTGCTGAGATGCCGCCACTGGGAGTCGGAGTTCCGCAGGGTTCTGTGTTGAGCCCGACTCTTTTTAACATCTTTATGACCCCCTTGGCGGCACTGGCGGAGTCTTACGGGGCCCAGATCGTTTCTTACGCCGATGACACACAGCTTCTCTTCACATGTAGGAAAGGGGAGGATTTTGATGAAGAGAGCATTCGGGATTGTCTCGGGGTGGTGTTCAACTGGTTCCAGCGGAGCGGCCTTAAATGTAACTCTGACAAGTCGGAGGTGCTGTTTTTTGGCTGTGCCGCGGATCCTGATTGGCAGGCATGGTGGCCGGCAGATATGTTTCCCCCAGCTCAGGCATCCCAGGTGGCCAAAAACCTGGGAGTTAAGATCGACAACAATCTGACTATGAGATCTCAGATTCTCGGCCTCACGGGCTCATGTTTTGGCATCCTTAGGATGCTCCGGAAGTTTCTTCCTCTGCTCTCTGAAGAGCACAGGAGGATAACGGTGCAAGCTCTGATTGGCTCCAGATTGGACTATGCCAACGTGCTTCATTTGGGTCTTCCGGATTATTTATTGCAGCGATTACAGGTCGTGCAGAATTCCGCGGCGCGTGCCATTTTTGGCCTTCACAGGCGAGCCAGAGCGTCCGGTCTCTTACAGTCACTCCATTGGCTGCCTATCCGTAAGCGGATAATTTTCAAGGCACTGACCCTGGCCCATAAAGCGCTCTTCGGTCTGGGAGCTAAATATCTCCAACGTAGGCTTGCTTTTTATCGTCCTGCCAGAGCACTGCGCTCTAATTCTCTGTCTCTTGCTGTGGTGCCTCGAGTCAGGAAGGCCCGGATTGGGGGGCGTTCCTTTGGTTTGAGGGCGCCCCAGCTCTGGAACACTCTGCCATTGGCCTTACGCTGCACCTCCAATCTGTTGTCTTTTAGGAGAGGCCTAAAAACTTGGCTTTTTACTCTCTAGTTGTGCTGTCTAGCTGTTCTCTGAATATCTGTGTTTGTTATGTTTTTTATGAGCTGCCACTGTAAAGCGCCGGGACACTCCGTTGGAGTAGCCGTGCGCTATATAAAATAAAGTTAACATAACATAACATAACATAACATATCACGGACTGGAGGTACCAACCAAGATCTCGGCCAAACTGCAAAACAGATCACAACAACCAGTGCTGGCAGAGGCATACTAGAACCAACAGGGAGTCTCCAAAGTTCACCTTGTCCACTCAGAACTAGCCTTAACTAAAATCCCAGGATGCAAGACAAGTCTAAATTTCAACAGCAAAGAATGGACCTTCACGGGGGCCGGCTACTCCAACCCAGCAGTGACAGCATCAGCTGACTGCCAAGTCATCACAAATATGCCGACACAATCACCATTGGGTGACCCAGGACCAAATCTACATAAAGCTCCCTCACAGTACCTCAGCCAGGGGCCAGAGAAGGGAGGCAGTCATGAACCCCTCAACCTAACACAATTTGAGCCAAGGAACAACTAAGGATTGAACAAGTCCAGTAATTAGCAAAATAGAAATGGGAGACAACAACTCTGACCAGGAAAACCAAGAACACCTTTGCATCAAGTCGGAAGCAGAAACAGATTATTCAAACCTAACACATGACTAATGGAATGCCCTTCTGACATGCTACACACCACACACCTATTGATCTGGAAACCAAAGTAATGGATGGTCTAGATGGAACAGCCTCTACACAGGGCAGCACACACCCCTCACTTGTTGAAAAACCAGCAGATCACTCAGACAAAAAAACAGCGCTCACTCAGATAACTGGACCTGGCCCTCACTGCTAAAAACCATTCAGTCAATGGTCAACGCACTAACATATCACTCAATGAAAATGGACATATAAATTGAAGTGCTCAACACCTTTGCAACCTATATGACCGGGATAGACCAGAAAATTGCCATCCTGAATAACCTGATCAAGAGAGCAGAAGATAACACACTTTAACTAAGTCAGAGGTGCATGCGCTCCTTTACCTAGAGCCCTTGGGGAGGTCCTTGAGGACTTAAAAGCATCTAACACCATAAAAACACTGAATACTACTACCATGGGGGGAGACTGCACACTACACTGCAGGGACACTGAGCTAAATTTGGAAATACATCTAAGAACAATGGGTATAGATGAGGCCCCCAAAGAAAACCAAATGCCTCATATAAAGAACACGCCTGCCCGTGAAGGTCTCGCAACAAAGCCCCAGCCTGACCAGTTGGTAGTCAAACAATGAGATCACAAGCAATACAACAATCCTCAGGCAAAATCAGTCATTTGAAAAGAGGACAATCAAAACCATGGTGACTATGGAAACAGAATAAAATCAAAAAGGAGTAAAAAAAGGAAATCTCGGAATAAACGTTTTCAAAAACGACATCGCTAATGGACTTTGTGTGCAGCACACAAACTAGAACAAGCACATGGGGCCCCAGCAGAAAAAATTTGCCTGAAGGATTTCCAGCGAGGTGGGTGCCTGCTTCACAAGACCACAACTGAAATATTAAGCTCAAGGGGAGTAAAGGAGCAAAAACTACACCAACCATAAATGAGGCTGAGTGCAGAGAAACTGAAAACACATCTGGGGTCAGGAGTCATAAAGGATCATCTTCTAGGTTCAACAGATTCCAAAGAAATCAACACCCAAGGAAGAATCAAAAACATCTGGATTGCTGCAAGGCAAGCTAAGCAAAACCTGTCTCAAACTTACCATTTCCTCTAGCAAGGATGAAAAGTAACATCAGGCCTTGGGTTGACCACCCTCAAGGGGCAGGGGACAAAAGGAGCCTCGCCAACTACACCCCAAGGACACACCGAAAGCATCAACAAGCGGACCACTTGGACTAACCAGGATGGTAATAAACAGCCACACATGGAATACCCCTCAACAGAGGACTCTGGACAGTGAATCATCTATCGTCATACACCAACCCAGCCATCAGAAATGCCAAATGTGGGCGATGGAAAGAGGGACTAGGAGTATAAATATCAAACACGCTCAAATTAATGTGCAAGAAAGAAACAACAGACCAAGATCATCTCCAGATATTGCATCTGTCAATCACAGTCAATGGAAAGCAACATCTAACGTTGATAAAACTCTATGTGCCACCTACAAAAAAAGTCACATGAAGCTATCAATTGTTCTAACTGACCACATTACCAGCCTTGAAGTGCAACATCCAGGCACTCCATTGATAATGAAGTCAAGTCAAGTCAAGTCAAGTCAGGAGATTTATATAGCGCGCTACATACCCATAGGGTCTCAAGGCGCTTGAGGAAGGGTGGAGAATTACTTGTCGAATATCCAAGTTTTAAGTTGCTTTCTGAATGCTAGGTGGTTCTGAGTAAGGTGAAGGTGAGTGGGAAGAGAGTTCCAAGTTCTAGCTGCCAGGTAGGAGAAGGATCTACCACCCATGGTGGTTTTGTTGATGCGAGGTACAGTGGCAAGGGCTTGGTTGGAGGATCGTAGCTGACGGGAGGGGGTGTAGAAGGACAGTCGTGTGTTGAGGCATTCGGGTCCGAGTTCGTAAAGTGCTTTGTGTGCGTGGGTTAGGAGGCGGAAAGTAATCCTCTTATTTACGGGGAGCCAATGGAGGTTTTTCAGGTGACCAGAGATGTGTTCTTTACGCGGGATGTCTAGTATGAGTCTGGCTGAAGCGTTCTGGATGCGTTGGAGTTTTTTCTGGAGTTTTGCGGTGGTACCGGCGTATAGGGTGTTTCCGTAGTCCAGGCGGCTCGTGACCAGTGCGTGGGTGACCGTTTTACGAGTTTCGGTGGGGATCCAGCGAAATGTTTTTTTGAGCATGCGAAGAATGTTGAAGCAAGATGATGAAACGGCGTTGACTTGTCTGTTCATCGAGAGTGAGGAGTCCAGGATGACGCCCAGGTTCCGTGCGTGGTCTGTCGGGGTGGGTGCTTTTCCAAGGGCCTCTGGCCACCAAGAGTCATCCCAGGCGGAGGGGGAGGTGCCTAAGATGAGGACTTCTGTTTTGTCTGAGTTCAGTTTCAGACGGCTGTGCTTCATCCACTCGGCTACTTCTTTCATTCCTTCATGTAAGTTGGTTTTGGCGGTGTTAGGGTCTTTGGTGAGTGAGAGGATCAGTTGAGTGTCGTCAGCGTAGGAGATGATGTTGAGGTTGTGTTGGCGAGCGATGGACGCAAGGGGGCTCATGTATACGTTGAAGAGAGTGGGGCTGAGAGAAGATCCTTGTGGCACGCCACAGATGACTCCAGTGGCCTCTGACTTGAATGGTGGGAGGCGGACTCTCTGGGTTCTTCCGGTGAGGAACGAGGTGATCCATTCCAGTGCTTTTCCTTGGATTCCGACGTTTCTGAGGCGTTGTAGAAGGGTGCTATGACAGACTGTGTCGAAGGCAGCGGAGAGGTCGAGGAGGATGAGGGCGGCTGTGTCTCCGTTGTCCAGTAGAGTTCGAATGTCGTCAGTTGCAGCGATGAGTGCGGTCTCAGTGCTGTGTTTGGCTCGGAATCCGGACTGTGAGGAGTCGAGGGATTTGTTGGTTTCGAGGAAGGCGGCGAGCTGGTTGTTGACAGCTTTCTCGATGACTTTGGCCGGAAATGGAAGAAGCGAGATGGGGCGGTAGTTTTTGAGTTCGGTGGGGTCAGCTGTGGGTTTTTTCAGAAGGGCGCTGAGTTCTGCATGTTTCCAGCTTTCCGGGAAGGTGGCGGAGTTGAGGGAGCAGTTGATGACATCTCGGAGGTGTGGTGCTATGATGGAGTCGGCTTTGTTGAAGATGTGGTGAGGGCATGGGTCAGTTGGGGATCCTGAGTGGATGGAGTTCATCAGGCGGATGGTGTCCTCAGTGGAGATTGTGTTCCAGTCTTTAAGGATGTTCAAGGGGGGTGAAGGTCCTGCAGCAGGTTGGGTGGGTTGGTCTCCGGGTCGGTTGTCGAAGCTGTTGTGGATGTCTGCGATTTTGTTGTGGAAGAAGGAAGCTAGGGAGTCGCAGAGGGCTTGGGAGGGGGTGATGTCGTTGGAGTTGGCTGATGGGTTGGTAAATTCTTTGACGATGTTGAATAATTCCTTGCTGTTGTGGGCGTTGTTGTCTAGTCGGTCTTTGAGAGCGGCTTTCTTGGCAGACCGGATTAGTTGGTGGTGTATGCGGGTGGCGTTTTTGAAGGCGTCCCTGGTGCTGGTGTTTGGGTCTTTTTTCCAGGTCTTCTCGAGGGAGCGACAGAGTTTCTTCGATTTCTTAAGATCATCGTTGAACCAGGAGGCGTTTTTGCTGCCTAGTTTGATTTGACGTTTTTTCAACGGTGCTAGTATGTCGGCGCTGTTGGATAGCCATTGGGTGAGGTTAATGGCTGCTTGGTCGGGGTTAGAGGAGTGGGCGGGGGGTTTAGAAGAAGCGATGAGGAGATCTGGTCGATGGTGATTTTGTTCCAATTTCTTCGCAGGGTGGGTTGAGGATGGTTGTGGATTGTGGTCTTATTGTAGATAAAGTGAACGCAGCTGTGGTCCGTCCAATGAAGAGCTGTGGTGTGACTGAATGAGACATGTTTGCTGGAGGTGAAGATAGGGTCGAGTGTGTGACCTGCAATGTGGGTGGGGGTAGTGACAAGTTGTTTGAGTCCGAGGTCGGCGAGATTGTCCAAAAGGGTGGTGGCGCTGCTGTCATTGCTCTTTTCCAGGTGAAAATTGAGGTCTCCCAATAGAATGTAGTCCTCGGAGGGGAGGGCGTGTGGGGTGATAAAGTCAATGATGTCGTCACTGAATTGTGTACGAGGTCCTGGGGGCCGGTAGAGGAGGGTGCCTCTGAGTGTGGTCTTGGGGTCGGTGTGGATCTGGAAGTGGAGGTGTTCGGCGCTGGCAAGGTTGACGTCTGAGCTGGTTGAGATGCGGATGGAGTTCTTATGGACGATAGCGATGCCTCCTCCTGTTTGCTTGATGTGGTCCTTACGGATGATCTTGTATCCTTCCGGGATGGCAATGGTGATGTCTGGAGCTGATGAGGCATTCATCCATGTTTCTGTTAGGAAGGCGACGTCCGGAGAGATGGTGTCTAGTAGATTCCAGAGGTCGATGGCGTGTCTGTGGACCGAGCGGGTGTTGAGCAGGATGCATTTTAGGTGGATGGTGTCAGGTCTCTGTTTGGTGTTGGTGGATGAGGAGTTGGTTTTGGTGCCGTCGAACTTGCAGGAGTTGCAAGAGAAGGGTCCATGGGTGTGTCCAGGAGCGGCTTGGGCGCAGTTGGGAGAGCGGCCGGGGTTAAGAGCTAGGAGGGTGGTGGCATCGTAAGTGATGCGAGTGTGCTGGGCATTGTGGGAACCAGGGGGTCTGGCGCTAGGCGCGGTCTCGGCGCGGACGGGCGTAGACGGGCTTACCTTTGGCGCACCTTCGGCGTGGCCGTAGCGCGTGGACGCTGCGCGTGGGACCATCTGCCATAAATGGAGAGTGGAGGGGGCGGAGCGTGGGAGGGGCAGCAGGGAGGCGGTAGTGTGGATGAGGGGCGGGCCAGGGGATACCAACAACAAAATGGAGGGTCAAAGGGAAAGGCAGACAGGGGCAGCAATTACAAATGCGTCGAGTGAGCAGTACAATCAAAACAAATGCACAGACACAAGAAAAATTAGCACAACAGCCTGAGCGAGGTCGCGCTAATTATGCCAAAGACTAACAACGGCGCTATGCGTGAAGAAGCGCTATAATGCTATGGAGCTCGGTAAACAAACAGTGCTGTAGTAATCACAAGAAACGATACCAGGGATGCGTTATCACGGAGCGTTTCAGCCAAATACTAACAGCGGCGCTATGCGTGAAAAAGCGCTATAATGCTATGGAGCTCAAGGGGACTTCAACATGATACTACTAGGTTAAACCATTACTAGCAAAACCATAGAAGTCCATGTACGGGAATGGGTGATGCCAATACAAACCCAGCTCAACACAATAAGAAAGGACCCGATGAGCCTGTCCCTGCTCAGGAAACTGGCACACCGGGGGTTATGTTTCCTCAACGGCCACACTAAGGGTGACATCCCCCAGCACTCTCATTTTACTCTCAAACAGGGAGTTCATTAATAGACTAAACGTAAAAAATGAGCCCAAGATCAGAGAGCGACCATCTTCCACAGGAGACAGACCTAGCCATGCATCTAATGGAAAACAAGACCACAGGCAAAGTAGCTGGGACAACTTACTCAACCAAACTCCAAAAGATTAAATGGTCTTCCGACACAATCAAGAATCTGGAACAGGAGGCCACCATATACCTGCACAAAGCCGAACAATCCCATGGCACACTAAAGGATAAATGGGTAGAATTTGAAACCACATTCACAAGGCAGTTCTCCGCAAAGGTAAAAACTTGGGTCCCGCAGCCTGGGCACATGAACCTGAGAGGTTACAGCCAATACAAGATAGCTAAACTCAAAACTCCAAAGTGGAAAGTCAACAAAGCCCTTCGAGCACTTCTATGGAACCCTTCCATTAAATCAAATGCAGCGACTTTGAGGGATGCAAAGCGGAACTTCAGATGCATTATTTCGGCAATCAAAAGGGAAAATAGTGAGACTTATAGGGATAAACTTATTTTAGATCTAAAAAAATAACAATGCAAGCGACTTCTGGAGCACGGTCAATGCCTTGAAAAAGCCCACCAATGGGGAGCTTGGCTCCAATGTCTCTGAAGCTGTCTAGGCCACCCCCCTGCAAGCCCACTTCAGCCAACTAGAGGGCTCTGACACAGATAGGCACAAAAAAGGGCTGCACAATCCAAGACCGGTCCTGGAGGTGGGATCTGATAAGTTTGGCATCAACACAATTATACCAGAGGAGATGCAGTGGCAGATAATCAAGGGATGGCTCACCAGAGCACCAGGACCAAATGGCATCCCACAGGTAATGTACAAAAGCAACCCAGCAAAGTAGGCGGAAGCACTAGCCCCACTCTTGAATTATAGTTTTGCAGGGCAACCAATCAAACCTTCCTGGAGAGGATCCATCATCTCCCCCATTTTCAAAGGAGGCAACAAACTTGAACCAGTGGACTGCAGGCTGATTGCCTTGACTGACACCGAGGCCAAATACTACACAGGGGTTCTCCTGAAGCAGCTCAGAGATTTGGGCAGAATCGAAGTCAATCATTCCCTATAATCAAACCGGGTTCACCAGAAACTCAGGTACGACAACAAATATAATGGCCCTATCTCTTTTACTTGACTCTTTCAAAATCTCAAAGCTCCAGCTTTATCTTTGCTACATTAGCTACCAGGACGCTTTCAACTGGGTAGATCAGTACAAGCTTTGGGAAAAATTGAAGAAATGGCAAATCGCACCACCTCTTTTGCAAGAGATAGAAACCTTATATTCCAACACTTGGGCCAGGATCAAACTAGGCAATGGTGGCAACCTCTCAAGGGCCATCACAACAAAAAGAGAGCTCAAACAACTTATTCCTAGCAGACTTTACATCTACACTTGCCTCCATTAACTCACATGCCCCCAAATTAGGGTCGACCCATCTATCCAATTTACCTTATGCTGATGACCCGGTGCTGTTCAGCAGAACACAAGTGGGGATGAAGTGCCTCATAAAGGTCACCAAGGGGCACGCTGATGCAAATGGGATGAAAATAAACAATAAAAAAAAATTAAGTCATGGTCTCAGCCACAAAGGCATTGAAGGGGAAGGTCAGCTGGGAATTAGGCAGGAGTCAGACAGATCGAGGAAACAAACAACTAAAAGATACCTTCCCCTTACACTCGAAAGCAATGGCTCCTTCAGAACACATAAAGAAGAAATCAAAAAGAAAGGTGTAGCCCTTATAGCTGGGCTGGGGGAGCTATAAACAAATCTAAACGGCTCATCACACCTCCAGATTCTCAAAATTACCAGAGCAAAGGTGGTGCCCACCCTGGCCTACGTCAGTGAGGCCCTCCGAGGGAGACGCACCTCGGTCCTTGAGAAAACAGTCACTCAAATATACAGGCAAATCTTTCAGCTCCCTCGTAGCACCTCCGCAGCTCAAAATAGGCTCGAGTTCAGACTAACAAAGCAGTCTTACACCAGAAGGGCACCCTTTGTCATCTTCGGCTATAAATTAAAAAAACAGGAGGCAAATTCCATCAATGGCTATGTATGGGAAGATATAACAAAGAAGCCACTCTCACCAGCTTGCAAACATCTGAAGGACACTGTTGAACAACTAAGCCTGGGGGAACTATGGTCAATAACTGATAGCTAAGATCAATTCATCAAAACAGTAACAAAATCCTCTAAAATCCTAGCATCAAATACAGACAGGGCTACTTCAGCTAAAAGGTCAAATGCATGAGTGGTGCTAAACAGTTACACAAACTTGAAACATCAGCAATACCTGGGGAAAGCACTAAACCCCAGGATAAATATTTTGACCTATCAAATGCGTGAACTTCCAATGTTACCACATAGCAAGCCTTGGTTGAGGACACCCGAGGAAATGACCTGGAGGCTATGCGGCAAGACTACAGAAATTTTGGTCCATTTCATCTTTCTTTGTGACAACATCCTGGGCATTCGGTGGAAACTTCTACGGCTGCAATGGAATCAGCAAGGTGTGTGTACTTGCAAGACGGACATCCTGTCCTGCTTCAACGCTTCAGACCAGGACTCAATTACCAGAACTGTCAAGTGCTTACAAGGGGTCGAGAAAGCCCTCAAAATGGCAGCGCAATAGAGTTGGGTTAAACACATCGACCTGTTGCTACAATCAATACTTACCTTGACTTTGCGCAGCCCCAATCTTTTCTCCGGGCTACCTGCTTTATCCTCTATTTGATGGGCAAAAACCCCTTAGACACTGGATCGCTCTACATAATGTGTTTATTCATTTTCGGCCATCTACTCCAGGAGACTTATGCACAAATACGTTTTAAATTATACTTCGCTTTCTGACTGTTTTAATCTTATTCCTGGCTATTTTTTCCAAGAAATTGCACCTGATTTTCCTTTTTCTTTTTTCTTTTTTTAATTGCTATCAATATAAGATCATTAGGATTGCTTTCATTGTAAACATTTTAAATAATCTAACAATAGGCTTACCTTTCACTAAGGGCTGCACCTGCTCCCACTTGTATCCAAGACAGAGAAGTGGACTCCAAGGGTCAGATGACTGATTTCCTGTTAAGCTACAGGGGGAAAAAGCTGTAATAAGCCCACATTCCTGGAACACCTTAGCGGACCAGGTTCAACTTGACCGGCCCAGGACCCTGCTGGTGACATCTATTGAAGTTTGTTTTGACCCTCAAGCAATGTTCCTGAGGAACTAGAACCTTTGACTGGTGTCAGAGTCCCAGTTTCTATGTTAGAACATAGAAACTTGATACAAACATTTGGTGGGCCTGACTGCTGTAGCTCCCTCTATGTTCTCCTCTCGACTTTGGAATCTGTCGATGTCGAAGTCGCTTTGAATCTATCCCGCAGCTCACTTGACACTGCCGATTGATGCCAAAGACCTCCAGTGAGCAGAAACCAAAAATTCTCTAGTTAGAGATTTTCCCGCCAAAATCACGTTTCGCCACAGCTCCATCCTGACGCTGGAGGGCTTCTATCTGCGCTAGCCCACAGACTGCTTTTTCTCCAGGTAACTTTTCAACCGGGATGAACCTGGCACTTGTATGTGACCCGCGCTCCAAGGTGGTCAACCTGAAAACTTACACTTGCCCCAGTCTAGGGCGACCAGTGTCCAGTGGTTGGCGCTTTGACTTTTTTGGTACTACTTTTAGTTAGAACTTTGACAATTCCCATCTCTGGTTCCGGTTATTGCATTTTTGTCATTTTGTTCATTAAAATATTCTATATTTTTATAACTTGGAGAAGGTTCTTTTTTGTGCTTTTGACTTTTTGACCATTTTGGTACTTTCAAATGCTTTACACATTTTCTTCAGCTAAGTTTTTTTATATTTATTTATTTATTTTGTGTTTTCTATAGCGCGAACATGACCGAGTGTAGGGTGTCAGAGCACTTTACAGTAGCGTTTCAACAGAACGAGAACATTAGAGGAAAAATCAGTCATTAATGTTTTACACTTCAGTATAGCATATAAACATATATACATTCAGTAGTAAATATTACCATGGCGCAGCTAAATAACAGGATAAACTTTTGTACCATCCCACGGTTAGCGGAGCAATGAATACAAAAGGGGGTGGTGATGGACAGAGTATCTGAATTAAACAGAACACTTGTACCCAGTCAAAAGATCAGGGCTTGATCCATCACCGTTTTTTAGCTCACTGCACCATCCCAGTTCAGAACCTGGCTACATGCAAATTAGTCTGACCCTGGCCCAGTGCATCATGGGAACAGGGCAGACCAAACTACCAAGCCAATTCTTTACTGGAAAGGAAACAAGCTTCCGGGGACCGGTTTGCATATAGCCAGGTTCTGAGCTGGGATGGTGCAGTGAGCTAAAAAACGGTGATGGATCACGCCCTGATCTTTTGACTGGGTACAAGTGTTCTGTTTAATTCAGATACTCTGTCCATCACCACCCCCACTTTTTGAATCCTTGTGACAATGAGGCATTTATGATTGTTGTCCAAAATGGAATTAACAGGTGGTTTAAGGTGGACCAGCACTTTGCTGGTAGGGGATTGTTATAGTGGCTGTTTGGTTTAGTGGTCGACATGATCTTTGAGATGTCTAATTCACTGACCGCTTTAAAATCTGACCATCTGGCATTGTTTTTAGGTTTCGTTAATTCTTGTTGAACCAGTTCTTCGTCCTCCGTATCCTTCCTACTTTCAATGTCTTCGGCTGCTTTTTTCAGTTCCCTCTCCAAAGAGTTAGCTTTATCTGTAAAGAAGACCGAGGAATCTTCACTATTTAGGCTATTTATGGTGATGGCTGGTGCTACTTTAGCTGATTTATTAGATTGTTCTTTAAGTAGATCAAAACTTTTCCTGGGTCTGTTTACTGAATTATCCAGTTCTTTCCTGAAAAAGTATTTTTTAGATTTAATAATGCTTTTATTTTAAGCCTTCCTCGATTGTCTCAGTAGGGTTAAATGGGGCGAGGAAGGGTGTTGTCGCCATTTGAGTTCTGAGAGTCTCATTAATCTTCTTTTTTCATTAAGGGCATCATTGAACCACAGGTTTTTGACTTTGTCAGTGACCCTTTTCAGTTTTAAAGGGACTATGTCCTCGAGAATACTTGACATTGTCTTGTTATAGTGCAAAGTGAGGTCATTGACGTCAACCATGCTCTTGGGTGCCTGCAAATCTAATGAACAGCGTGCGGCTATTTTTTCCATATTAGTTCCTCGAGTGTCCTTGATCCATTTTTTTGGTTTAACAGCTTGTGAAGACGATTTAGTTTTTTTTAAGGGAATTTCGAATGTGATTATATGGTGATCGGACCTGTCACATGGTGTGATTACAATGTTCTCTATCGCTTTCTCTTTAGCTATGTTCCAATCTAAGGTGGATCCTTGAGAGTGGGTGGGGAGATGACATCCTTGGACTAACGATTGCTCTACCAGGAAGGTTTTAAGGATGGTGATTTGATTATCTCCCTGATCTTCCCAATGAATATTAAAGTCTCCTAAGAAGATATTGTTAGACTGCGGGTTAGAGTTGGTGGTAATGATATCTATTAGCTGGTCTATGAATTTGGTCTTTGTATCGGGGGTGGTAGAGTGCATGGAGTTTACAGTTTTGGTTTTCAGCTGATCTAAGGGACATGCCCATATATTCATAAGACTCTAATGGGTCAGTGTGAATTTTTGTGATGGAAATGTCTGATCTGTGAATACAAGCGATACCTCAACCCCTTCCTTCATTTCTGTCCTGTCTCATAATCTGGTAGTTCGGTGGGACTAACAGGTCTAAGCATGGCGAGGATGAGTCTGATAGCCATGTTTCAGTTAAGATGGTAATGTCTTTTACATGGCTTAGTATGATGTCGTCTATGTCAGCCGCGTGTTTATTTGCTGAGCGACAGTTAAGTAGTATACACCGCATGTGTTCCTGATCATTGATCCTAGCCGAGACAGACTCTTCAGGAATTAATGGCACATTCTTAAGGTTGTTGGCATTAAGCCCTCTATCTTTGAACTGAGAAGTTCTGTCCCCATTCGTAATGATTGTTTTGATTTTTTGGATGTGATTTTCTCCTGTCTTATTATGAGGAGTAGGTTCATATGACTATAGAATGGATAATAGTTCACTATTTGTCAGATAGTTGAGTTGGAAACGAGGACGGTAAATTCTGTTTGATGCCGCCATGGGGGTGGACCTGTGCTTAACTTGTGTTTCCCTCGAGGTAACCTGAAGGACCTCCATTTTAGCAAGCCATTTTTCTGATAGATACTGCAGGTTTTTCATATCGTTAATAGCGGAGAGCATAGCTTTGTAAGTCTTGCTAGTTTGCGAGCTGAGATTTATAAAATTCCCATTTGTGTGTAGGGGTCTGGTTTTTCCCACGTCTGATCTGTGAGGTATACTAGTAGGTTGTTGTGTGGGTGCTCCTATCGGATGGCAAGTTTTGACTATCACTGCAGTATTTGTGTGTGTATTTTTAAGCCTGGAGCCGGATCCGCAACTCCCTGTGATGTAACCCTGTGTGTCCCTTCTGCTATCATGATCAACTAGCGATCGTTCCACCCACCTGACTGTTCCCATTTGAGGGTCAAGATCAGTGTTAGGGGTAGGATGAGAGCTAGACTGAGGGGAGAGTCGGAGGTTGAGGAGACTATTGAACGTTTTGTGTTGTTGTCCCTACCTTTAGCCTTGCTAGCTTCCTGATACAATTGTTGGCGCTCCTCTTCGGGTGACATGCCTTTTAATGATAAGGTAGTAACCAACTGTTGAGGTTCTAAAGTCTGTCTGCTCTGCGCCAAAGCTATCAGGGGTTGTCCTCAGGAATACATTATTGATACCTTTACTGGACCTAACAAGCACAGAGACATTATTACTTGTGGTGGGCCACCATCCACCCCAATTATCCAAGTTTTCACAACATCAAAATAATTTTTGTATTGCTTGGTGTAAGAACTGGAGGAGCAAGATAGACAAGAAAGTAATTGTCCTGGTTGCTTACTAGTACTCTTCATTACTCCGAGTTCAGATATTCCTTGTCACAGTCCTGAATCCTTTCCCTTCCTGACTCATATTAATTATGATTCGACAAATTCATGTGGTATAGTATCCTGGGAAGATAGGGCACCATATTGGGTGTATTTTTTTGGCTGTGCTAGGCAACCAATATCCGTAAGGAAAGATTAAGCACTGTTACATGGAAGACCTGTCCTCAGAGTAACGAAGATTACCGGTATGTAAATAGGACAATATGCATAGGTGAATGCACGTTTTTGACAGGCTCAGTTTAAAAATGCACAATACTGCATCTTACAGAGTGCTTATTCAATAATTGTTCCTCTGAAAACATTTTTACACGGCGCCTCTCTCGGAAACACCACGCGTTTACTCTGGGTACAGATGTAGCCTTTTAATGACTGTGTGTAGCATTGCTTGACTTCGCTTACTCCCTTGATTAGCACTTTGAGCAAGCAGCTGTGTGTATTGGTTGTGGGAAAATATTCACAGCGTGTGCCACAGTTATAAAACATCAAGGTCAAAATGTGAGTGAGTGAAATACGTTCTTTGCAAGTGGCTCGTAGCAGAAAACTCCGTTCAGATCAGAAGAGTGCATCGCCGCTTACACGCCAGTGCTCAACAAGCTTAGCAAAGTCCAGAAGGAAATCACTGTTCTAGGCGAGAAAAGGCTGGAATGTTAGGGACCGTTTACAAAAGCCGGAAGACTAAACATGAACATCTGTTTAAATTTCCTAGATTGCGAAAATGCCAGGAATGTCGACCCCATGGTGCTCATCACTAGGAACCCTCCTTAAATGTTTTCGAGCTGCACATGAATGTGAGTTTATTAAATACGTTTGTTATTAGCCAAAATCAAAGGACTTGCTAGTCATGAAAAACATACTCTATTCAGAAACCTCTTTGCAACGCCACTACGTCTGGACTGTGTTCTTTGTCATACTTGCTGTATGTTGCTGTATGATATGGTTGGATGTACAAACAGAAAACAAATATACAAAACCCCCATGTGCACACAGACAATACTCTAATGCATAAACGCAGAGACAACATATGTTTAGTCAAATGGCACTCATACCGGCACTTGCAGAATGAGGTGCTTGATGATAAGATGCCAGATGAACGGATGGATGAGGGTTGTCTACATGCCATCTTCACACTCCCCTCACAGTGTAGCTTGGAGCCCATCAGAAAATGCACTTTATCATCCCACAGGGGCATAAAGCATAATATAAATGCTACAATACTATACGCGGATAGTTTAATGTCTGTGGGTGCATACAGTGATAGGTTGGAGAGAAGCTGGATGGGTTTTGCTGCCTACCAGGGTGAATGCAAGTGTTAATTCTGGGAGGATGAGTTCTTGGTTGTTAGTAGATGGATGGATGAATAGGGTAGGTACATATATGCTTGAGTGAGGGTGTATGATGGCCGCATAGCGATGGGTGATTGGATACATAAGTGTAGATGTGTGAGGGTAAATGATTGTGGATGAAGGTTAACTAACCTGGGTACCATTGGTACTATATATCAGCGAATTAATAATAAGTAACTTAATACCAATTGGGTGTAGGCCAATCAGCTATATACTTTATAGGGTCAGAACACTGGCACAAAGGTCTGGTTAGCAGACCGCGGTGCACTCTCAGAGGCAAAAAAACAGCAGGACCAGTCCAAAACTTTGGGATATGTCATGCAAAAAGAGGCATTTCCTTACAATGCCTCAGAGGTCCTGGCATAGCATGGCATGTCAGAGGCTTGTGTGAGGCTAGCGTAAACATACTGGAGTAGGCCCAGTGTACTTTAAACAACAATGCCTTATAGACATGGAAACAGCTAACCCACCATTTGGCCCCATCCAATGACATCAGCTGTGTTAGCGGTCTTTATATTACTAAAGATGGCGGCTTTGCTCCAAAATCTATAAATGAATGTTTGTAGCACAAACACGGTTCCTCAAAAAGTTTGGGCCTGAGCTATAATGACCCATCTGTCTCCCCATATCTGACGGCCCTGGAGGTAGCACAGTTGTTCTTTCTTTTCCTTCCATAGAGCACCGCAGGTCAGCGTGGTGGAGCCTCAGCCCATGCTCTGCTCCTCACTCTGAGGGCTCTAGAGGGCTCTATAGGGACAGCAGAAACCCTCTCAGTTCATTGTGGGGCAAATACGCATACATTGCGCTTTACTTGCATGGCAGCCCTGAGACTTAAAGCCAACATTTTGCACTGCACCAGTTCATCTCTCCCCGACATTGAAGTGTGCTCTCCAGATAGACACAGCAGATCTCCTTCCATTGACCTTCCAGTCTAGACATGGTATCTCTGTTGCAACAGCCATCAGAGTGCTCAATAGCACCCTCTGCTGGGCTGAAGAAGATGGGCGCCATTCCTAAAAAAATGAATTATTCTTCCAGTTATCCAGACCAGCAGTCCTTAGCCTTTTGACTTCTGTGGATCCCCACTGAAACTTTACTGGAATTGGGGGACTTCCACTGAGTCATTATTAGAATCCGGTGACCCCCACCCTAGCAATCTCTATAACTTGAAACGCAAATCAATACACACAAATAAAAAGAAATATAACTATTGGTATATTTTTATACATTCACAATCAAATATAGAAAGGTGTTTAGATTTTTTCAGTTTTGCTTCTTTGTATTAACGCTATTGATTTAATTTACATTATTCTAATATCAGGTTATTTTGTCAAATCTTCCCAGACCTTCTGATTAGGCCTTGCAGATCCCCAACAGTTCTCGGACCACCGGTTAGGAACCACTCACCTAGACCATGAATTTCCTTTGAAAATCTGTCTGCCTTCTCATAGTTCTTGGGTCCGAGTCCCTTTCCAACATGCAAGTCCCTAGATGTAATTTACTTCAAGTCCAAATCCTTTCATGCCAACATTTTAGACTGTGGAAACTACCTGTGACTCGAATTCTTGCAACATTTAAAATTCTCTCGAGAATTGGAGGCCATCTTGGGTGCAGTAGCATAAAAACCGCACCCATCTAAGGCATCCTTTGCTTGGCGATTTCCCAGTTGAAGGATCTCCCGCTCTGGGTCCTAAAACTTACCTGCTTCGGCTCCAGCGAGATGTCCTCTTCAGCTCGTGTCTCCCCTAGTGCGACTTCACGGACATCATCTTCCTCAAGCGGCAATTTACCTGCTACATAGGATAGTGCGAAGGAAAGAACCTCTGAATACTCTGGAATAACACGTTTGCTCAAACAACCAGACTGTACAGAAAACTCGGGCAACTACTAGCTTTCTGAATTGTTTACTAACTAGTAAGTAATATTGGGCTCAGGATCTAAAGTTTATTTACATTTTTTTATTGACAATCAACACAAAAAAGTTTTTTTTAAATACATGCAAGGGAAATGTTATTCTTTCATAACCATGCATTGAGCATCACTACCGAATGTGAACATTGCAATAACAATTTACCGTGATCTCTTGCCTTCAGGACGGGTTTAGGCAGGGGAAAGGGGCACTTGACCAGTGCCTTAACCTTCACCTGATAAATGGTGAGTACACGGTGGCCAAAAATGGACAGAGCTACGCAAAATTGTTACGAATCACTTCGCTTTTATGGCTTGTCATCAGCCTTTGACCGTGTCAATCGAGCCAAACTATCATCCCTGCTAACTGATCTGGGGTTTGACCGTAACATTATTAATTTTCTACATGATCTTCACCAGGACCTCACATCAGCAGTCAGATATAACTTTTAACGGGTCCTTGACACCTCCAATAATGGTACATAAAGGGGACAGGAAAGGCTGCATTTTGGCACCCTGTTATTTATGCTATATATTAATAACCTAGGTCCATCTTTGTGTGCGGCCACCAAGGATATTCCACGGGTGGGGCCACAGGTCATTCCAGCACTTATACATGCTGATGATACTGTTTTGATAGCTAGAACAGCAGTGGACCTTCAGTTACTACTTAACTCTTTCGTTGAGCTTATGGTCTCCCTTGATATGAATACAAATTATTCTAAATCTCACACTATGGCTATTGGGGTCAGAAAAAAACCTCAGAAGAAAATTACCAGAGAAAATCAGGAAGTGACCAGATTTTCTTATCTGGGATTAATTTTTTATGAGAGGGTATTTTGGGTCAAACAATGCAGGGTTAGGGGAAATCTGTTGGCCAGATCTGTAGCCTCAGTTTTTGATTTTGCAAGGAGACTGACACAGGCAATGGTAACGGTTTATCAAGCAAAGTGTTAATATATTGCCAGGTATGGGAGTGTTTTTTTAGGGTTATAAGGACCGTAAATAGATACCGAGTGTGGAAAACAATTTCATAAGAAAATTGCTGTTAATTCCCCAGTCAGTAGCACATTTCTAATTCATGAAGAACTGGGGCTGGAATATATCTCCGATAGGCTGGTCTTTTCGCCCCGAGTTAGATGGTTTAAAATATTTTCAAGAACGGAGTATGAGTTCAATCATGCTTTCATGAGAGATTGTCCTTGTTTGGAGAAAGGCTACACCATCCTATGGCTATATAATATTAAAGACTCACTAGAGAAACAGCAGTGTCCTCCCCTATATGGGGCACAGAAAGGATCGCCAAGAAGGCCTTGCCCTGGATCAAAAGACAATATATGGCAAAAGCTAAAACCAAGCGATACAAAAGGGGATGATGGACGGAGCGTTTGAGCAAATCAAATACTCACCCACAGTCAACTGATCTGGGTTTAATCCATCACCATTCTTTAGCCCACTCAGCCACCCCAGTTCAGACATGGCCATATGCAAATCAGTCTGACCCTGTGCCTCATGGGAACAGTCCAGCCCGAACTGCCAAGCCATGTCTTCCCTGGACCGGAAACAAGCATCCTGGGACCGGTTTCGGATTCATAATCCTCATCAGCCAGGCTACCTTGAATCCAGTGGCCAAGTGAGCAAGGGACTCGCGTCTGAACATACCCTGCCACACTTAGGGCGAACAAAGCGATACAAAAGGGGATGATGGACGGAGCGCTTGAGCAAATCAAACACTCACCCCAGTCAACTGATCTGGGTTTAATCCATCACCATTCTTTAGCTCACTCGGCCACCCCAGTTCAGACATGGCTATATGCAAATCAGTCTGACCCTGTGCCTCATGGGAACAGTCCAGCCCGAACTGCCAAGCCATGTCTTCCCTGGACCGGAAACAAGCATCCTGGGACCGGTTTCGGATTCATAATCCTCATCCGCCAGGCTATCTTGAATCCAGTGGCCAAGTGAGCAAGGGACTCATGTCTGAGCATACCCTGCCACACTTAGGGCGAACAAAGCGATACAAAAGGGGATGATGGACGGAGCGCTTGAGCAAATCAAACACTCACCCCCAGTCAACTGATCTGGGTTTAATCCATCACCATTCTTTAGCTCACTTGGCCACCCCAGTTCAGACATGGCTATATGCAAATCAGTCTGACCCTGTGCCTCATGGGAACAGTCCCAAAAAACAACAAGTGATGGACTGAATGTGGATCAATGTCACACACTCCCCCAGTCAAAAGATCTGGGCCCAAATCCATCGTTTTTTTGCACTCCACACCACCCTGGGTCAGATAATGGCTTTATGCAAATCAGCTCTGACCCTGTTGCCCCATGGGAACAGTCCAGTCCGAACTACAACAGCCATATCTTTCCCAGACCGGAATCAAGCATCCGAGGACCGGACCGGTTTCGAGGTAACACCTCTCTTCAGCCCGGCTAGCTTGACTCCAAATCAAGCATCCTGGGACCGGTTTCGGATTCATAATCCTCATCAGCCAGGCTATCTTGAATCCAGTGGCCAAGTGAGCAAGGGACTCACGTCTGAGCATACTCTGCCACACTTAGGGCGAACAAAGCGATACAAAAGCTAAAACCAACAGAGAAACTCAAGAACTCTCAGAACCTACAGTTAGGGTCCATGTTCTCTTAAAATCAAATTTTTCTATGGAACCCTATCTGAGAGTTGTTGCGAATCCCCACCATTGATTCCTGTTAACATGCTTCAGATAGAATTGTTTGCACTGGCTCTTAGCTGGACCCCAGAGTCAACATGATCTGGAAGATCAAGGGATATTTTAATGTGACAACTTTTTGTGTCCAAGACACAATGCACTGTACTTTGAATACCTTGCGACATCTTACCCTGGCTTAAAGAGAGGAGATTTGGGCAAGCAAAACCCCCCTTATCTATCTCCAAATGCTGCAGTTCTTCTAGTTTGCATTAATGTGGTTAGCGTTGTGTCTGGTGTCCTTAGAAGTAGGAAAATACACTTAAATGGCTGAAGTCCATTGAGATCTTTACTTCTCTTTTTGTACTTAGCCACTGATATGTATTTTTATGAAGACATGAGATTTTCTTTTATTCTATTTATTGTCTTTTTATGTAATGTGCTTTTATGGTTTTTATTAACCTAATAAAGTATTTTGATTGATCGATAGAGGGCTAGTCTCAGGAGGATTGGTATATGGTCGGGTACCCCCTATGGCCCCTTCTCAATACTTTAACAGACCCCTGGCGCAAGGTTAGTCCCGCCCCGGTCTTCCTTCTCTTTCCCCAGGGATTGGACAACCAGAATAAGAGTTTGAAAGTTATTTGGATTAGGGGGAGAGACCCCCCCGGCCGTATTTATTAACAGTACAAACAAATATTTCAAACCATTAGTTTACAAAAAATTTAAAACGCAGAAAGTACAGTTTACATTGGTAGAAACATGTTGTTGACAGAGCTAACCTTAACACATGCTAATACAGAAGGCACTCCTACCATAAATCTAACAATGTACGATATGACTTTCTGCGTGTCCCTTTGAGCCTGACGGCAAAGTCAACGTCTGGCAAGCTTCTCTCCCCTCCCTCCTTCAGTCCTAAGGGTACTGCCACTATTATTCCTGGAGCAAGGTTGCGCAGGGGGTCCAGCTTATCGGACGGATCTTTTACCCCCGGGCCCCCCCTGCGCCTGGTCCTTGAACTCCATAAAAGGGGTGCAGACTGCTGCGCATGTGCGTACGGGGGTGGCCCCAGGCCCACTGGGAAGATGACTCCCCCGGCCCCCATACCCCGACAGCCTACTTACCGGCTGTCACTACCCCCGGAATTACATGGTACTGACCGCTAAGACCGCAGACTATGCTTACCAGTGTTGACCTTACCGCCTGACCAAGGGCACGTAAAATACGACAAATAGCTAAGCATGCAAATTACATATCAACTTTATTTACATTATCACAGCTCGAAGATCACAACCTGTGGAATAAAACAATTCTGTGGCCATAAATGAACTATATACAGCATGGATCGACACACAACTACCCAGAATCTTGCTTTTAGGGGATGGTAGGTGGGCAAACGATTAAAAGGACAGGGAGCGCGCGCGCAGATGCTAAGGGGGAGGCAGCCGGGAAAACCAAGAGGCTGTCTCCCTCGCAGGCTCCCCCTTTAAGGGTAGGCGAGCCTGAGGACTTCCGGGGTGAGATCTCTGGAACCTTGAAATGCTTCCGGTTCGCTGATGGAGTGCGGGGGCGCGATTGGCTACAAAAAGGGGAGGGGGGCGCGAGGGCAGCGCCATTGATTTCCTCACCCCCTCCCTCCTTGTGAATCGGGGCTAGGGGGGACCGCCATAATGGCGGCCCGTCCCATTCTGGTCCTGGCTCCTGCAAGGACACTCTTCGCTGCCACAAAAGTCCTGGGTTTCAGGTGAGAGGAATCTTTACAGATGCCCGTCATACTATGGTAATATAGCAGGCCAGTCCACAGTTTTCTTATTTTCAAAAGATCAACAGCCAAACAGTCTTTTTAAACAAAAAGTCAATGTCTCTGAAGCACTGAAAGTGTTCTTTTAGCACGTGGGGAAAATTGTTGTTTTCATTTCTCTCTAACCCCTTCGATGCTGATGACAAAGCCAGCTCGTCATCAACGTTACCTGCGGTGCGCGGATGACGAGCTGGCTTTGTCACGATCAAGCCATTTTTGAAATTCCTGCGTACAGCGGGAAAACGCGGTAGCGCGGTAGCGGTTAAGCTAATTCCATCCTGCCCATGGCAAACACAAACAGGAAAAAAATGGCACAACATTGGAGGGAGTACCCTTAATAGGGTTTACCTTTTACCCCATGTAAGCCAGCTGTTTCGTGCTGGTCAAACCGCCAACTCTTCATTGACAAGTTTTTGATAGCATATGTAAAGTTGGTATCATTGCTTGTGAATGACACATGAGAAGCCACTAAAAGAATGGGAGGTTTGCCAGAAGGCTGTCTATTGGTTGCAATTTTGTGATCATTTCTCCTCCTTTGAGGTACCTTTAATAGTACCATTGTACACCATTATTCAGCAAAAAGATAATTTAGAGGCAGTGAAATGGGTTCTCTCCCATAGTAAGTGCCTTAAATGAACTATACCAAAACCATTCTGGATATGGCTATATTTATTCCTGAACATAAATATTTACTCTTTAATGCAGGTCAGTTTTTAAAATTGCACAGTACACAAAAACCTTGTAAACATATTGATTGCACTACAGGTACACCTGTTTATTCAAAGGGGCGACCTCCTCCAATTTAATTTTGTTTGGCCATAAATGACATTTGAACACATCATAGAACGATACCAAATGTGGGTTGTTATTGGCTAAACAATTTTCTACCTTTCACACTGATCATGCCATCATTACGAATGACATTGAATCTAGATACAGGACCAGTGGGTGCAAAAAAACGGCCCCAGTGGACAAAGGTGCTTGTAGCACTCCACATGCAGCAGTTAATTAATCAGATTTGGGGTGCAATACCAATAATTGGCCATGTTTCCCATATGACCAAAGCAACTATAAACTAAATTGAGGAAGCGGAGGAAGCACGCCTGAGTTTAAGTTCTTATAATATATTAGTCCATCATAAGCGACAGTGCACCCAAATTGGTTTCCATATTTAGTTCCCGAATAACAATTGGGACAGTCTTCTCTTCTTTTGACTCTTTATTGAAGAAATGCATTTAAAATTCACTGGTCCGCCACACCAATGCATTTTATTCTGTCATCGGAACTTCATAAGGGCTGTAAAAACATGTATATGGAAATATAAACATGCATACATATTTACATTGGCCAAAAACATGCACATCCAATTTAAACAAGCATTTGCAATGCAATCGGTCTCGCCTTTGGGACCTTATATGTATTTATCTATGCAGCACATTAGCCTGGGTGCTGAAACATCTACTGTTCCTTTACAAGGAGGGAAAGCAAGCACCAAACTGAGTGACATGCCAGGTATGGGAACAAATGGAGAGAAATATTGCCTTTCAGCAGTAAGTGGTATAGTCCAAAGTTCGGTTTTAATATAAAATCAGGGCCTTCAGTGGTCATACCACTGAAACTATCCAGAAAGGCAAATAGAGGCAGTTGCCAGTAAAATAAAAAAAAGAAAGTCCCTCAGCAGAAAGCAATTCTGGTATGTTGCTGACCTCTACTGGCCGTTTTCTATTAAGACAGTTAAATAGAGGCAGTTGAATAGAAAAAAGTCCCTAAGCGGTAGCAGACAAGTACTCGGAATGATCACCAGAGCCCACAAAGTACATACATATATAAGTATAAACTAAAGTATATACAAGAGGTCTTGAATGCTCGACCTAAAAACATTTTTTTCATTAAATTAACATAAAGTTACACAAATAATCTTTATGTAGCCACATCAATATACATTGACATGAACAATACTTATAAAAGAAACTTTTCACCAAGTCATGCCTCAATTTCATCAAAACGGACATGTACTAACTTTAAATGCAAACATATTTACACACAACTATCAACAATACTTGCATTAATATCTTACCACAACAGCATCTTGTCTCAAATGTTATTTTGATTTTTGTGATCCAATTTTATTAACACATTCATAAGAATAAATATCTACTTTTCATCCCCACAAGGGGACCTTAGGAAACTGAATATTATTTTTATCTGCCTAAGTAAAGACATGTCAGCAGGCATTCGCTCTATCTGTTAACTTGTAAAGAATAATGCATGCCTATTGTATTTCTGCCTTTCTGCGCAACAGATGTTTGTAAATAATTTCTAGAATTATCCATTGTAGACAAGAAGGGGCGCCGGCCCCCAATGGAATACCACCTGCGCTTCACAAACAAGATGCAGATTATTTGGCAAAAGCACTTAGCCCTCTGTTCATGGAAATAAGGTAGACAGGCCTACTTCCTCTATCCTGGCGGGCTTCAATAATTTCGCCAATTTTTAAGTCAGGAGACAATACTCTGCCTAGGAACTAGCGCTTAGTTGCTCTTTTGGACAATGAGGCAAAACATTTTGCAGGCACTCTGCTGGACAAACTGCAACTTTGGGCCGAAGACAATTTGATTATTCCCCTAAACCAAACTTTCTTCTTCAAATCTGTTGGAACTGTAACAAACATAACAGCCATGGCTCTGTTTTTAGATAAGGCAGAGACTACAAAAATGCTGCTATACTTGTGCTTTATCGATTACCAGACTGCTTTTGATCGTGTAAATCGCAACAGACTTTGGTTAAAATTGGCCGGCTGGGGCATAATACAGGCATTGCTAAATCTGCTTATCAATATGCATACTTAGACCTGGATTCAAGTAAAGCTGGGGGACGGGTCAAATCTATCAAGAAAGATAACAACAACGAAAGGACTCAAGCAAGGCTGTCTGCTGGCCCAGCCCTATTTAATCTGTTTCTTGCAAACCTTATGCCGCTACTAAATGCCAGCAATTCACATTCTCCAAAAGTCGGGAAACTAGTATTACCATGTCTACTTTATGCTGATGGTCTAGTTCTGATTAGTCAAACGAAGGTGGGTTTGCAGCATCTTCTTAACACTACATTTGATTACTCTGAGGCAAATAATCTGAATATTAACTTGGAGAAAACCAAAACTATGTCAATCAAAAAGAATTCTAAGAAAACACCTGTCTGGTTTTGGGTCAAGACCCGCAAGGGTGATCATCGACAAAGGTGGGCATTTTGCCGCCCCAAGGGACACAATCAAAAGGAAGGGAACAGTCCTAGCAGTCTCAATGAGAAATCTAAACTCTAAACTGAGCGGGCCCTCACTGCCCCATTGGTTGAAGCAATACGGGCAAAACTCCTGCCTACAATAAACTATGGGAGCGAGGCACCGAGGGGAAGGGACTCCAAGCTCTTGGATAGTGTGGTCGCAAAAGTGTATAGAATAATCTTTTGTCTACCAACAAGAATCTCTACAGCACAGATTAGGCTTGAGTTTGGTGTTCAAAAACAGACCCTGGCAAGACAAGGTGCGACAGTCATCTTTTGAGACAAACTAAGAAAATCAACACCAGGAACCCTAAATTTGCATTTGTGGTCAGACCTACAACAGAAAAAATCATCACCAGCGGCAAAATACTAACTAGCAGGTTTGACCACCTTGGGCCTCGTTGAGCTTTGGGAAACACCTATAAGTCACTGCCTTTTTAAATAAATAACAAAGAAAACAGTAAAGAGTCAGATTCAAATTCAGAAAATGCTTTATTCAATTTTAGAAAATTGATAAAACCATAAAAGCAGAGAATACAAAAGACAGTTCATGTAAAATATACAATTAAAAAATACATTAAATTAGAAGAAAATCTAACAATTTATGCTTTTCTTTTTCCTCAGTATACTTTTTAAAAATCCAGTCATGATTCCAATGTAATACACATTATTCAACAAATGTAAAAATAAGAAAACCGGACTTAAAAATTGTGCTACTGCCAAAACTCCTCTGTCCCTTTAATAATATTCCCATCCAACCGCCTATGGCAGTGTTCTGTAGAATCTCCACTATGACACTACGTCTGATATGGGCAGGTAAACAGGCCCGTATTGAATTGCGTACATTAACAATACCCTACTCGCGAGGCGGATTCGAAGTCCCTGACTTCCTATTATATTACCTATGCGCGCAAGCACAGTATGCTCATTTCTGGTATCACACAATCCCTTACCTCACTCATGTTGCAATTGAGGAGGGGGATGCACTACCGATACCGCTGAATGCAATCATAACGCATCGCAGGCCCCCGCTTCATAATAGAGATATAAACACCATTGACACAACGAACAAGGCTTGGCAAATGATGGGCCGCAAGACAAATAAACTACCCCTGTATGCACCTGCGCTGCTGCTCCATCATCAGCCCTACTTATCAGTGACACAAGAAGAGGTGGGAATGGGGCTACTTCGACAAGTAGGTATTGACACCATGGGCGACCTGCACTGTAATGGGGAATTCAAAACACTGGAGGACCTGTCATTTGTTAGCAATCAAAAACTTTTATTCAAATTTACTTATCACAGATTACAAGGGGCTATAAGGAAACTATACCCTTCTTACCCGGTAGAACCGCAGCAATTGTCGACACTGCAGCTTTTGCTCACTACCTCCGCCCCTAGACACATGGTGTCCAAACTATATATCCAATTACAGGAAGATATAGCGGACACTGCGCAAAAAGCACTTGGGATACTCCCATGTCAGAACAGGAATGGGCCATAACTGGAACCCTGACAAGTTTATTAACACCTAACGAGAACTTGCGTATATTGCATATTAAATATCTGCATCAAACTTACTACACGCCTGCGGCTTTGTAGGCGTGGTCTATGGGCGGACTCCCGGTGTCAACGCTGTAATGCTGAAAATGCAGATTTTATACACCTTGCATGGTACTGTGCCGGGGTAGCGGATTATTGGTTAAAGGTGACACCAATATTGAGCACTATGGTGGACACAAATATTGAATGCACTATTCGCACGTTTATTAGGATTGCTTCCAGAAGTCCGCGCTCTGAAACGCAAGTTTTGTGCAATTGCTGTACTCATGGCTAAATGCAGGGTGTCGCTGGGCTGGAGTAGTAAAAAGTACCACGGATCAAACACTGGCTTCAAGATTTAGTTTATTGTAAGGACACTCTGAAGACTTATGAAGAAGAATTGCCAGCGGGGTCAAGACCTCGAGACTATTGGACATTTCTCATAGAATATTTGAATGCAACCAATGTTGATGTATAGTACGTACCAGCTACAGTATGTTCACATATTGATATGTAAGTTGCTGTATACTCACATATGGACGAGGGATGTTGTAGTGCAGTGGTCTGTATGTTCATTTTCTTTTGATGTTTGACATATGATGTCTATTTTTTTGAAATGCCAATAAAAACAAAAAATAAATAAATAAATAAGAAAGCCGGACGACATTGCCGCCATGCTCCCGGCTTTAAAAAGGGGATGATCCACCTGGCACGTTCATTTGCATAAAATTTACATAAAAGAATCACGTGCAGTGTTGTTTGAGTAGCTAGGTTATTGCATGGACATAAACAGAGCTGTCTAGAACAGTCATTTGTAGTTGGAAATGAAACCAGCTGATGGAAACAATCAAACCTGAACCTGGTCAGGATGTATCTATCATAACCCCTTAAGCACCACACTAGATAAAGTTGAATAGAGGTACAGGCCACGGTCAGTTGATGCTGGATTAAAGTGTTTTTATTGAATTCCACCCCTATTCTAAGAGACTCATAGTGATTCAGACATAAAACTTTAAGCTCTTTTCTAGATATTGTATGCATTGGATCCGAGTTAACATAAAACTCAGGTCTACTCAAATCGTTTGACAGTTTTCTTATATAGTTCAACCAGGGAATTTTACTAGCATGTTCCAAGCCCATCGAATCTTTAATAATATCTCGATTTAACCCTAGATTTGGTGAGGACCAGGCTCTGTGCCAAAGTAGCATTGGTTGCATTTTAATGACATCAGTGATGTGAGAAATCCCCAGTTCACTGTGACAGTTAAAAACAGATGAACTCTGAGGTACTGCTAATATGAACCTTAAAAAAGCATTTTCTACCACCTGTATAGGGGAAACGTCGTAAAACCACCCCTGCCCCATATGTGGCGATACTTATACACTTGGCCTGGTAAATTTTTAATAGGATCTCTGGCGGCCTTCTGCCCATTTTATTCGAAAATATCATCACTACCGCCGTCGTCCTTTTAAATAAAAGGGCTCTACTCTTAACTGCTGACCCCCCAGGAACCTGTGTCCTCAAAAAAGATGCCAAGATAAGAGAACGTTTTCATCGGTTCAATGTTACCGTTCCCTGCTACAAGGGAACAACGTTTATTCTTTCCCTTAACACATGCCATCATAAATGTTTTCTTTACATTGAGCTTCAGTCCCCTGTTGTCCACAAAATCAATGTAAGTATTAAGGGCCCTCTGTAGGCCGAGCTGGGTTCTGGCCATTAAAACCGCGTCATCCGCCTAAACGAGGGAGACAATCCGCTTGTTGTTAACTTGCGGAGAGTCTCTCGCCCTGGCCACCAGTTCCTCCTCCAAAGCGTTAGTATATAATGAGAAGAGGAACGGGTCAGTATGCAGCCTTGCCTCACACCCCTCTCCACGCGGAAAGGCTTGGTACACTGTCCCTTAAGTCCATACCTCACCCTAGCTGAGGCCCCCACATATAATTGCCTCAGAAATAACACCAGTGAGGACTCAACCTTCAGTCCCTCTAAAATTTGCCATAACCTGCTATGGTCAACACAATCAAAAGCAGCGGTAAGATCTTCGAATACCACAAATAAGTTCCCTGCCTTGGCTTGGAGGTATTTTCCATATAGGATAGAGACATTTAAAACCTGCTCGACGGTACCCCTCCCCTCCCTAAAACCGTATTGTACCGGACTCAGAATGTTATTGTCTTCGGCCCACAGTTGGAGTCTATTCAGAATAACCCTGCCTGCAATTTTCATAAATGAATCTAAAAGGGATATGGGTCAATAACAAGCAGGGGTTTCCCAGTCCCCTTTTTTAAAGATGGGTATTATTACGGACTCCGACCAGGATTTAATAAAACCACAGTGCGCTTACAGGTATCCGATTTCTGATTTTTCCTATTTGTTGAGAAAAGTCCTGCCAGACTTAACCCTAGACCCAAACGACAAAAATCCACAATACAGTATTAAGAAAATGACTTTAAGATGGTAGAAATAACTCAGTTCACTTTAGATGGTAAATGCAACACGTTTCTCACAAAGTACCTTTTGATGCGTCACGCAAGATAAACAAAAGGTTCGCAGGGAGAACGATGCGTCGGTTCCTTGCTTCAGGGGAGGCGATGGGTCTATTCCTCAGTGCTTTCGCAAAGTAGGCGATGCATCGGTTCCTTCCCTGAGAGGAGGTGATGTGACAATCTCGTAGTGCATCCCGGTTGCGATGCGACAAGATGGCGCCTTGATGCAATGCAATGATCCGGTGCGATGCAAGAAGATGGCACCCATGATGTGATGCGACAAAGTGAAGACGATACGTGCACTCCCCCCTGCCTTGCGGCGACTCTGTAACTTTGGAGCCGCGACAGGCCCTGCAACACGCTTCTCCGGTGATGCGACGGTGACCCTTGCGCTGGCGACACGCTTCTCCAGGGATGCGACGGCGACCCTTGCGGTGGCGACACGCTTCTCCAGGGATGCGACGTCCAACAGCTGCAACGGAGACACGCTTCTCTGGTGATGCGATAGCGGCCCTTGCGGTGGCGACACCCTTCTCTGAAGATGCGACTGCAACAGCTGCGGATGCGACACACTTCTTCTCGTTGAGTCGCGCTTCCAGCTCCCAACAACACGCAGACTTCTGCAGACAGAATTCCCAGAAAGGAAATTCAGGGGATCAGCTGGTGGTGAAGTCTTGTATCCTTGAGACTTCAGCAGGAGGCAAGCACAGTTCAAGCCCTTGGAGATTCTTATTCAAGATGATGAAAATTGCAAATAAAAGTCTTTCTCCTTAACCTTGGCAATAAAAAAACACTGCTGGGCAACCCCAGCAATTACACACTGGCACAGGGGCAGTCAAAAACTCCTGCAGATTCTCTGGTTCTTCTCCTTGGCAAAAGGTCTGTCTTGATTTCCAGTAGTGATCTAAAGTTCTGGGGTCTGGGTCCCCCTTTCTATACACACAAGTCCTTTGTTTCTGAATGCAGAGAGTGTCTGTACCTAGTCCAAACCAGTTCTGGGTGCATTCTGCCAGTGCACAACTTCTTCCTTTGTCAGTGTGGGCCAGGGTCATCAGACGCCCCACAGGAGGTGGAACCAGCATTGTGGAAGGTAGACACAGCCCTACTCAGGCCCAGGGGCTACTCTTCCCACCACTCCCAATGCAGATAGGTCTATTCAGCCTAGTGCTGACTCACTCTGCCTCCTGGAGCCACCCCAGCCCCTGTCACTCACAAACCAGACATGCAATACACAACCTAGCAGAGGCATGCGGGATGGTTAGGCAGGAAAATACCTACTTTCTAAAAGTGGTATTTTCAAACACAGAATGTAAAAATCACCCACACTAAAAGATGTATTTTAACATTCTGAGTTCAGGCATACTAAACTTTATTTTCCTATCTTGTTCCTAGGGTCAGTTAGGATTATAAGATGTTATAATCAGACAGCATATTCTGGCCTATGGGAACAGATAGCCTTGCAATTGTGTAAAACGAAATTGGCTGTAATTCACTATCAGGACATGCCACACACACCAGAGCATGTCCTACCTTTCACATCCAATGCACCCTGCCCGAGGACCTACCTTAGTGGTGACTAACCTGTAGAAAAGGGGAAAGTTTAAGGACTAGCAAGTGGGTGCACTTGCAAAGTCGACAAGGCAGTCCCAGACTGCACAAAGGCTTTGCAATGGCAGGCCTGAGCCATACTTTACAAGCTACTTCTGTGGATGGCACAACCAGTGCTGCAAGCCCACCAGCAGAATTTGATTTACAGGCCCTGGACACACATGTTGCACTGTACTAGGGTCTGACAAGTAAATCAAATAAGCCTATTATGGAGTCACTGATCTAATACATCAATTTACAATAGGGAGCACTTGCACTTGGGCCCTGAATAGCAGTGGCAAAGTGCCCAAAGTATCTATACCATCAAAAACATCGGAGGTAGCAGTGAAAAAATGGAAGGGAGACCCACGCCAATGGTGCCAGGTCATACACGTGTCCCATCCAGCTGAAATGTGAGGAGAACTACCCACCCTAGGCCGACATGTCTCTTCGGCAACGCAACGGCGAACAGCTTCGGCGGTGACACGCTTCCTCGGCGATGCGATGGCAACTGCTGCGGCAGCGACACACTTCTTCCTCGTTGCGTCACGCTTTGAGCTCCCAGCGACATGCAGTGTTCAGAGGGCACAAAACAACAGCTGGCACCTCACTGCAGGTAGAATTCCCAGCAAGGAAAATCAGGGGGAGCTGGTGGTGAAGTCTTTGTGTCCCTGAGACTTCAGAACAGGAGACAAGCTCACTTCAAGCCCTTGGAGATTTTCCTCAAGATAGTAAAAGTTCACACAAAGTTCCTTTTCTCATTTCCTATATCTCCTTTATAAAGTAACCACTGCAGGCCAACCCCAAACAGCAACAGCACAGGGGCAGTAATCTTTCTTCAGCTTCTCCGTTTCCTCTCCTTGGCAAAGGGTTTGTCTTGATTTCCAGAAGTGATCTAAAGTTCTGGGGTCTGGGCCCCAATATTTATACTGCAAAATCTGTTGTTCTCTGAAGGCAGAGAGTGTCTGTGCCCAGCCAAAACCACGTTCTGTCCTCCCTGGTGAAGCTTCCTGGCAGGAGGTGGAGACAGAATTGTTGAAAGCAGACCTGACCCAGGTAGCTGAAAGGAAAACTCCTCCCCCTACTCTCTATTCCATTGAAGGCTAAGATCAGTGACAGGAAATCTCCTCCCCCTACTCTCTATTCAATGCAGGTCCTATTCAGCCCAGCCCTGACCCATCAGACTGCTGGAGCCAAGGCCTTCTCCAGCCCCCTGTCACTCACAAACCAGACATGGAATACACAAATGGCAGAGGCATGCTGGATGGTTATGCAAGAAAATACCTACCTTTATAAAATTGGTATTTTCAAACATCAGAATGTAAAAATCACCCACACTAAAAGATGTATTTTAACATTCTGAGATCAGGTATACTAAACTTTGTTTTCCTATCTTGTTCATAGGGTCAGTTAGCATTATAAGATGTTATAATCAAACTGCCCATTCTGGCCCATGGGAACAGATAGCTTTGCAATAGTGGAAAAACATAATTGGCTGTAATTCACTATCAGGACATGCCACACACACCAGGGCACGTCCTACCTTTCACATACAATGCACTCTGCCCTTTGGCCTACCTTAGGGGTGACTAACATGTAGAAAAGGGGAAGCTTTAGGGACTGGCAAGTGGGTGCACTTGCCAAGTCGACATGGTAGTCCCAGACTGCACACAGGCTCTGCAATGACAAGCCTGAGCCATACTTTACAAGCTGCTTCTGTGAGTTGCACAACCAGTGCTACAAGCCCACCAGCAGAATTTGATTTACAGGCCCTGGGCCCACATGGTGCACTGTACTAGGGTCTGACAACTAAATCAAGAAAGCCAATCATTGAGTCACTAATCTAATACATCAATTTACAATAGGGAGCGCATGCACTTTGGCACTGAATAGCAGTGGCAACGTGCCCAAAGCATCTAGAGCAGCAAAAGCATAGCAAAAACATAGAAGGCAACAGTAAAAAAATGGAAGGGAGACCCACGACAATGGTGCCAGGTCTAACAAGTCCTTTTTGGCAAAGGGATGCTGACTAGTTCTTTCTGAGCAACAACATATGGTAGATGGCAGGAGTGAGGGGTAATTTCGAAATTTAACTTGTTAAAGGCAAAAAAAAATCCATGGTGGCCTGGCTTTTTATATGTGTCTGATGCCTCTTTCAAAAAGGATAATGTTAGCTAGGTACGAGATTTCATGCTTCATTGTGTCCTTGTTTTGGTTTCTTTTGCTTGGAGACAACACCCTTGCTACTGCTGTGAGAGCCATCACAGCATAAAAGCTGTGTTTGAGGTACAGGCAGAAAATAACATATGATGGAGAATCACCCCAAATCAATGCTGAAACCTTAGACAGTAGATGCATATCTCCTGTAACGAAAATGTGTATAAAAGTAGAACTGTGAAATGATTGATCCATAGGGCAATATATGGAGGTTACAGAAAGTCTCTGTTTAGTCACATTGCATTATTTCCTACAATATAATAAAGTCAGTTCGTGAATAAAATATCTCTGCCTGTTTCTTTTGTTCTATGTCTTTCATGTTTATTTGTCTTTCTGTGATTTACTGAGGATATTCCTTCATATTGCAATAACATTCCGTTCATTTAATTATAGTCCCATTTATTGCTAGTAAAGAAGACAATATCCATGAGTTGACCGTGTGAGGGGGGGGGGGGGGGGGGGAGTAGTTGACTCCTCCAGACCATCCCTCCATAATCTTGCTAAGGAAAGCCTTACCTGTTCTAAGAGAAAGAAGAGGCAATGGCCATCTCTGGGCTTCTGAAAAGGTGGTTTACTTGTGGATGGCTGTGGTCCACTATGTCATCCCTTGTGTGGGCCGGAATAAATTCAGAGCTGCCTTCCTCTCAATGTTTCAGACACTGCCGTCCCATCCATGGTTGTTGACCAGAACAATCCAGTTCTGGGTTGTTAAACTAAAACTGCTGGTGGTGTCTGCTCTTGGGTTCCACTGTAAAACTGCTGTCTGTGTGCAATGCCTCGCCCCGTTGTTGCCTTTACAAGGTAGGACTTGTATTGGGCAGGACCTGCTTTGACACTTGTTAGAGGGACCCAAACTACTCCACTTTGTTCAAGTTTCAGGTTCTTCATGGCCAAAGAAGTTGAGTACTCTGAAGAGTGCTTGAGAAGCTGTTGTGTAATCAGGGCAGGGATCTGCATGACAGCCATTCTCCTAGAGGCAGATGAATATCACCTGAGCCTGCACTTCTTGCTGATGAGCTGATGGATTGTTTACTAGAAAGAAACATGTCTGCCCGCCTACTCAGAATGGGAAGGCGATTGCCTGGCCCTGTACTAAGAGCGATTGTCCGGGGGAGAAGTCCAGCACGCTCCTGGCTTGAGAAGCAGCCAGACGAGAATTAAGGCAGGAGTCGACCCATATTGTGAATAGTCTCCTGGTTTCCTTGAATGGGTCACATAGTGAACTGAATCAAAACATTCAACTAAAGGGCAACATTGTTTAGTCTGGCATCCATGCCATGTGATAGGATATTTGTGTACCGCTGCAAGACTCTAGGGCTCCCATGGAAGGAGTGTCATTGTCAACATCACAGCAAAAGACCTGCTCAGTCTTCGGAGGCCGCAATTGCTGAAGATGGACATTTGCTGGAGATCCAGCCTGGGAGCTAAAGCTGCTGAAAAAAAGCACCATCTGCAACCAGTCTGAAAGGCTGAACCTGCTAAAGACACGCATTTTCTATAAAGGCCTACCATGTTAACCCAGCCCAGGAGCCCCTGCGCTGAGTAAAACTGCCTTTGTGGTCCCACATCATCGAAGTCACTAATGGAGGAGCAGGGTGGCAGAATAGCACTGCCAATGGCACAAGAGCTAGTTCTTCATTCAGATGGTAAAACGTGGTCTAGCAAGAAAACCAAGAGATTGAACACAGAGGCAAATCTGCCGATAAAAACTGCAGACTTTACCTGTGTGAACTTGTAGCGGCACAGACTGTTTAACTGGTCTATGCATTAGCCAGAAATTCAATGGCCATGCCCAGAATTCATAGGAGGGACTATAGAAATTAGGAGAACTCCTAGAGCTGGGAGAGGGCACCGTAGGGTTATAAAACTTCATTCAGACGTCTATACGAGATTACAACCCAGTAACTTTATTCCTGTTTGAACTGTGCAGTATTTCATTTTGCTGTTAGATTAAAGTGCATTTGGTTTATTAAAGCAAGCTCAGGTCTGGACCATATGTTACTGTTTCTGTTGGTTGATTTTTGAATTCTAAACGATTGTGCTCTGAGAGTTTTCTCTCACAAATAACTACAATGTTTAATGTCTGTGAAATTTCAATAAGAACTTGCTTTTAAATGTGAAGATATTTTCTTTAGATTCCTATACGTTGCAAATGTCCAATGTGTTTGTGATTACAGTATTAATAATCACAACAAAAATATTAATATATTTTAATCTGTGGGTTTCTACTTTTGAAGAACATCTGCTTATGACGTGGTGATGTTATATCTAAATATATGAATGCCTCATGAACTATTTTGATGCTTCCAATGTCCTCACACAAGAAGTCAAGTTGAATAAGCTATACAATTAGGATAAAACTTGGACAGCAGTCACTATATTTTCAACCTTTGTTTATAAATTGGTTTCAATGTTTTTATTACCTAATATTGACAGTCATTTTAAGGGAAAAGTAACTGGGAACCCAGGTAGAATCTACGTCTGTAATAATAAAATATGCAGGCAAAGTAATTGGTTTAGGACCAGTCTTCCTTGCCACCCACCTAATTCTTTGTATGTCCCTACTATGCCTCGGAGATGGAGAGGGAACTGTCCCTTGCAAGCCACCATCCATGTAATTACAGCCAATCGCATTGCCACATTCCTAATGAATACTAATTAGGCATGTCGTTCTGCAACTCTAGTGATTCAGTATTTTGAGAACTGACCTAACAGTACATCAATCAACGATTTGTAGAGTGCTGCTTATCACCCGTGAGGGTATCCAGACACTGGAGGGACTGCTGCTGGAGTTGTCAGTCGTACATCCAGGTTTTTAGGCAATCTCTAAACTTCTGTAGGGTGGGTGCAGTCCGGAGGTGGAGTAGAAGGCCATTCCAGGTCTTGGTGGACAGGTAGGAGAAGGTGCGGTAACCACTTCTGCTTTTGTGGAAGCGGGCATGTGGTCAAGGGAGAGGGAGGTGGAGCGTAATTACCTGCCAGGTTGGTGGAAGTTCAGTCTGTGGTTGAGGTAGGCTGGTCCTTTGTTGTACAGGGCTTTGTAGGCGAGGGTCAGTAGTTTGAACTGGTACCTTTTTTGGACGTGGAGCCAGTGGAGCTCTCTGAGTTGGGGGGTGATGTGGGCTCTTCTCAGTAGGTTGAGGATGAGCATAGGTCCTTAGGTCGGTTTGCAAAATACTATTTCTTTCGCAAAAAACTATGTATGCAATTTTTGACCACTTTTTGTAAATTGAGTAGTAATACATTTGGACACTAACTTGCATAGGTAGATTGATGCCAATTGTGGTCACTCCTTATTTGCAGCTCTACCTGGTGGTAAGGGATTGTTGAAATATGAATAAAGAATAATAATATAAAATGTAAGATGTTCAGACAACAGCTGGGTAAATAGTGAAGTTTCTCTGCTATTTGGATAGCTACTGGCCAAGTTGTGCATACCATCTGCTATTTAGTTACCCGCCAGGTCAATATTGAAGCTTCTTTTGTATTTGATGGCTGTTGTACAAAGAGTATATAATTTCTGCTATTTAGTCTTTGGCTAGATATAAATAACGATGTAACTTTGCTATTTGCAAGGTCACCGGACAGATAATACATTATTTCTGATGTTTAACCAGCAACCTGGTAAATATTTGCTATTTATATGGCTACTGGCAGAATTGTACATAACGCTGTTTTTTTGTGCCAGGAACCGAGTAAAGAGTGAAATGTATTTGCTATTTGTTTGACTACTGGTCACATGTGGCCGATGAAGGGTGATGCCCTGAAACTGGTCCCAGGATGCTTGCTTCCGTTCCAGGGAGGGCATTGCTTGGCAGTTCGGGCTGGACTGTTCCCAAAAGGAACAGGGTCAAGACTGATTTGCATATGGCTGGGCCCAAACTGGGGTGGTGTGGTGAGCAAAAGAACAATGGATTAAACCCAGATCCTTGTGACTGGGGGTGAAAGATTGCATTGTCCAGCATTCCGTTCATCAATTGTTTCTTTTACTGGTCACACAGGACCAGTAAAGTTAGTTAGCCAAAGGCCAAGTAAACTGTAAAGTTACTTTGCTATTTGGATGGATGAGTAATAGAACATCTATGCTATGTAGCCAGTGGCCGGGTCAACAGTGACGTTTCCTTGTTATTAGGAAAGCTGCAGGCCAAACAGTGCAGACACTTTAGCGAGCAGCCAGGGAAATAGTGAAGTTTCTCTGCTATTTGTAAAGCCGCTAACCAAATAGTACATCATTTCATTTTAGCCAGTAAATAGCTTCCAGTTCCACCTGAGGCTATCGCCTAGTGTTCTGTAGCAGAAGTTGTACAAACTAGTCTGTCTCCTAATAATAAGAAAACGCCGCTATTACAGTTGCTCTGTGGCCCTGTTAAATAAACCGTCTATACAAAGCTTTAGTAAAAGACAGGGCGGGGCAGCTCATTTCGGTAATATTCTCCAGCAGAGGGGCGGCTTGCCACAAAGCGCGATTTCAATGCTCGCATTAAAGGAGTGGGGTTGTGCCTTGGCAAACACTTGAGACAGCATCAGTTCATTGCTTTAAAAAAACATAACCCTCGCTGTGCAGCTGTCTGGAAGCCAGAGCCCCTCCTCCTCACAGGGGAAATGACATGGGCGCTGTTTACTCTCCCTGTTGTAAGGGGAGAGGGAGGCAGACAAGAGCGGCTGTACAACAGCCAAGGAGGACCCAGGCCGTGTGCGGCCCATAACCTACGCAGCGTTTCCCGCCCGGGCCGGCAACTGGCCACCAGAGAACAGCATACGGCCGATCGGAAACAAGCATGGCCTCGACAAACGGCAGCGACGTGGAAACGATCCCACGTGAGTTGTGCACTACTTACTGACAGGCGCAGGCGGGGCCAACCAAGTCCCACTCAGAAAACCACCCGCTCAAGGCTTGCGAAAGCACCTGGTACTTTAGCTTTGAAAAACAGTAGCCCTTTAGCTTGTTAATAAAAACCTCTACTGTACTTAAAAAGGCAATTTTGTTTACAAAGTGCTCTTAACGTGTTTTTTTTAATTTTTTTTATTTCGATTGAATTTACAATCATAAAAGTTCATTGTAGTAAAATTTTCCAACAATTAAAAGAGAAAAGAGAAAAAAGAAACACTTATTAATTGCTATATACAAAGGTATAAAATTAGTATTTCCTAACATCGTCTATACGTGTTTATGTATTAATGTTATATATTTCAAGTCAATTTATTTATGATTTGAGACACTGGAAGGGCAAACGGATATCTGCTTTTTGTGTCGAGACAGCTGTGGTTTAGAATGAGACTTCTATAGACTTAAATTCCTATTTGAAAGCTTTTTGTTTTAAAGGTGAACAATAATTGTCGTTTTAGTTGCTTTTCACAATAACAGTTAGTTAACAATATCGACCAGCTCAGTGGAATACAAGTTAAGTCATTTCAGCTTTATTTGTATTACTCATACCTTGAGTTGAGACAGCCCAGAGCGCTTTGGAATGTTTTACGCACGCAGAGAAAAAAAAAAGTATAGATTCTGAACTTTAGGTGGGATGAAAAAAATGGGGTAGTGGTGTCTCTCAAAGGGGCGTGGCCGATGTAATTAGGGGTGTGGCTTAAAACACATAAGCCAAAAATCTGTGTTTAGCAGAGTGTGTCAATGGACTGCTTCTGTCATTGCATCCAGATATATACTATAACTAGTAACATTACACCTACAACAAGCCAGGACTATTGGCTTTGTCAATGGATATTAGTTGTATAGGATAAATAATCACCAACTGTAACGAGTCTTTGCTGCAGAGTTAAGACTTTTTTTTCACCCTTATAGTGAGGGCAAAAATTGAGAGCCCGATAGGGACCCGTCACAGCACCTGCTTGGACCCGGCCCACTTAAAGCCCTTTACAGAATCATTAAGAAACTGCACATTGATGGCAAACCCCACTGACTATTCACTCCCCCACTGAAGCATTTGCTCATTGCGTTTAATCACTAAGTGACCGTAACACCCAAGGAGGCATGGCATGTGTACCCCTCCTTTTGTGAACGTGAGTTCCCTTCATTCGCGGGGGTGGGGGTCTCGGGGGCTGCAAGAGCTGACATTGGTGACACTCACTCATTACCTGCAGAGCAGTTATTTATTTATCTGTTGCCTGCACGGGTGAGTTTGTGTCGCCTGTTTTTAATAATCTGCCAGGCCATTACTACTGGGTTCTTCGCTCCACCCATGTGGGACATAGATGTCTCCTGGAGATTTGCACTATGTGTAGCAGGGTGCGTGTGGAGTGTGTGCGTTTATGTTATCGTTAAAGCCAAGGGATCCATTTTGGATTAACTGTGTATGAGTGGTACACAATTTATAGGTTGTGTGGAGCCTTCCAGACAGTAATGTGAATAACAGGACTCCTTTTCTGGCATGGTCTAGACACTATGGTGTAGAGGACTGGTTAGAGAGGACCCATTTGAAATGTAGATACGTTCTTTGCCCCCTTCCATTCTTCCTCAGAAGTGTTAACCTCAAGAGTTTATGAGTTACCTAAGTGAGGAAGGAATCTTCTCCCTCCTTTGCATCTTTGTTTTGGGTTTCCCAGACATGCAGTTCCAAGGCCCACCCATCGGTCCCTCTGACACCAGAGGATAACAACTGTAGCTTGACGAGTCTTGGAGCAATAGGCAAAAAGCAAGATCTGCATGAAAGCAGTCCCCTACCTGGACCTCTGGGACCCAAATCTTTTTCTCCTAATGGAGTATAAACATGGTGCAAGAGAGGCAGGAGAGTCGAGAAGCTGTGCTTGAGGAATTGAAGGTAGTCAGCTGTAGCCACCAGAAGGAACTGCACCTCCAGGCCGTAAGATTATGCCTTGTGACCCTGGTTCCCTGTGCTGTATGCTTCAAGGGTAATAATCTACTCCTGAATCTGTGCTTGCTTATGGGTTCTTAGAGGTTTTCACTTGATGGTCTGTGGAGAACTGCCGAAGGTTACTGACTGTTGACATTGTCTGTGATTCTGAAGGAAAGATCAGCTGAGACAGTGTCTCCCACTGTTGTTGTTAAAAATAATCTTTGTTTTTAGTGATAAGATCTTTATTGCTTGATTAATAAACATCTTCACTTCACACAATATTTAAAATCTGTACCATAAATATTATTACAAATGTACCAATACATTCATAATTATGTCACAAACCCAGACCAATTCACCATACATTGTGCATATGATTTTTTTTAAATAAAATCTATTAAACATGGGTTACCTCAAGACAGCAAAGTGCCTTGGAAGGTTTGCAGCTAAGTATGATCCCAACAAACTTTGATGATGTCATGTCTACCACCACCAAGATCACCGTTACTCCCCCAGGGATGAGCTCTTCATTTTGTTTCAGTGGTAGGGTTGAGTTTAGGCCCTAGGAAGATCCACAAAACAAACTTTTTCATCCACTCCCAGACAGTGGAGTCGGATCTTCCCTTACCTCGGTCTACAGAGTTCTGTCCAATCAGATTCGAAGTTGCATGCTAATGTGCAATTTGCATTTTTTTTTTATAAAGTGTGAACTTGACCCAAAGGTATTAGGGCACTTTAGTTGAGCACCAGTTATATTACACAGGGCCACTTTTATCTTTAGTCACTGGATGATTAAGTGATTTTCCCAGAGTCAGAGGAAGTTGAGTCGATGCAAAGACCCAAACCTGGTTCCCTCGTTGCGAAGTGGGCAGCTCTGACCGTAACGCCACATCCTCTTCCCAGTGACGTGGACTGGAGACATTGCAGCGATGACAGAGCAGGAGCAGAGTCATTGCAGTCTCCCTCTGTGCTAGGTGCGCAGACGCCACCCGCAGGAACAGATCAAAGCCTCTGTTCCACCATATAGGGAAAGCCCATGTTGGGCTTCCTAATGGGTACAGTACCTAATTAAGACATTTCGGGGCCACAAAAGACACTTGCACAACTGTGACTGTAATTTCTACATAATCTTTCCATAGCCACATCGGTGGGTTTACAATAGTCCTAGAGAAGTGTTAATTTTGTGGAGTAGCATCTAGAGTATAAGTACTGACTGGACAATGCGTTTTTAACTTTTATTATTTTCATGATTGAGTTCTGAGTCTTTACCCTACACAAGAGTAAGCCTTGGAGAACTCTGGCTCCATACCCTTATAGGTGCTTAAGGGTTGTTATTTGTGTTTTGCTTGTGTCTAACAGCTGGATAAGCCTCAGGACCATAAGGGTAAAAGGCCTTCATTGTTACAGTTTGACCCCGATTGCCCGGGGATTCCTGAAAAAGTTCCATCAGGGTTCCACATATGAGAGCCCGACCTAAAATTTCAGACCAAATTTCCTTATTTGTTTGAATGGGAGAACTGCCAAAGCCTTACATCCCCTGTAGTGGTATAGAACAACACCCCATAAGTTGGACCCCAAAAGATTGTCTGACTCGGGCACCCTTCGGGGTATGTGGACCTGGGTTGAGCACGGCCCTTGAACCATCCCTCTTTGCTGCAGAGGCCTAATTTATGCCTCTGATTCACAGATCTCAGACTGTGCCAGAAGCAAACATATTAGATTGTCTCTTTAATAATTTCTAGGATTAAGATTTGTTATATTTGCACCCATGGTATTTTTTCACAGTGACAGTTACTCCAGTGATAGCGGTGCACAAGTCCATATTTGGGAGGGTGAAAATTAAACTTGGTGCTTGCTCTCATGCAACTCAGTTTTACATGTGCAGTGATTCTGGGGTGAATCCCTCTATACAATTTTGGGGAGAAGTGGAAGACGTGTATGGTTGCAAATATTCCTGCTTATATCTTCTTTTCACACAACAAAATATCAAAAGATGTCTTCCCACGTTTAACCTCCTTATAACTGAACGTGTGTATGTCCTATAATGGTGTTTTTTTTAATAACGCTTATGCTGCCATAAAGCTTCAGAGCGTATGGAAGGCCATGTTAAACGCAGAAGATATGGAAGTGCAGCTGCTTAGTTGTTTTATGTTTACATTCAGAAAATTCTATTTAAATTTGGGGACGGTAATACATTTATGTCACTAATAGGATGAACGTGGTATTATTGTGAATGATGGTATTAAAAAAGCTGCTGGTTCCATTTTTAAATGTGCAGCATATACAGATAGTGACCGATTATTGCATGTTAAAATGTAGTTGTCAACGTATGGCACTGGGGAATGTGCAGCATGGTTATTGACTTGTTTTTCAAAAACAACACAGTCCAAATTCTTATATAAGATTTTACACAGAAGACCATCCACAGGCAACGTTGTATCAGATGTACAACGTATGGGGATGTCAGCTTGCTACAGCAGCATTCTCCCATTACCATCACCCCGGCCCATCAGACAAACGTGCACAGCTAACAAAACGAACCCCATGACCCCTACCCAGGTGACCCCATGCTTGGGTATCAGGGCTCCAGGCAGGGCAGGACCAATGAATCACGCATGCGAAGCTGCTGGGCTCCGCGCCAGCCAAATAACCTAGACAGCTCTTTGGCCGGACCTCCGCCCATATCCAACAGCCGTATAACGTACCTAATTATCTAACAAAGCATTCATTTCCTTGTTGTTTCTGTGAAAAACCTCCGGACCCAGATGGTCAACCCCCCACCCCCTCTGCACTCTTTCTAGTGTTTCGATGACATCCGCAGGGACATCGAGGCAGCTTCCTGACGCTTCTCGTGACTCATCAATAAAAGTCACGGAAATAAAATACTAGAGTCTCGGAAAGGGGGTCTGGCATTCACATCCGTTGATAGAATTAGACGTGAAAAAAGCCTGTTCTGTAGACAGGATGAAAGAAAACGCGCCTTCTCAAAGCTGTTGTGCTGTGAGTGACGTAAGCAACCAGAGACGCGGACGCTGTGCAATATGAGACCAATGCTCGGGGGGCTGGCGGAGGGAGGGAAGGCGCAGGCCGCGAGGTGGGGGCAGGCTGCAAGTCTGTTCTGAAAACCGCAATACCAGACGCGCTTTTCAACTGCTCATAATAAAGCAAACAATGGCTAGCTTCAGGGAACCCAGCGCGCTAAAGTGTGAACCTGCGCTCAATATCCCACTGAAACCTTTGTTAGTCACCTTAAGTCGCAAGTTATTGTAGCTTGAAAAGATCTGCAATTGAGCACTATGAGAATATCAAGGATGCAGCAGATCTGTGTGTTGCAAGTGGCTTTTAGTGCCTTTCTTTTAATTAAACACTGAAATCGGTAGACCATCAGATCTATTGTTTGAGGGCTAGGATCCTTAACTGTTCGTGCATTTTCTGTTTGCTGCCAATTGACTAAACGCTCCGTCTCTTGTGTAATAATTCCTTTGTTTAGATATAAAACATATCTTTAAAGAGTCGCACAAATCACATTGTATACAGTTTTATAAAAATAATTTAAAAAATGATTAAAAGAGAAGCAAACAATAAAATGTGGCCGAAAGCATGGCAGTTAAAACATTACAATTTGTGGATTTGCCCTCCTGGTCTTTGCAAGTTCTATTATAATGCATATTCAGACTTAGCGATGAGCAGAGACCTCAGCAGTATCCATATTTTCTAGGTTGCGGTACGCTTGCTGAATAAATTTGGCCAAATTTATACTTAAATTAATATTATCCGGAGACAAAGCAGCAATGATGGCATGCCTACAGGACCGAACCCCCAGCCTGTTCCATTCTGGCTTGAGCAGATGCCTGCGTTGAGAGTTAAATGTAGGGCAGATGCAGAGCACGTGAAAAATTGTTTCAGTTGCTAACCCGCATCCTCTACATATTGTGGCCTCCTTTTTGCGGCGCCAGGTGGGTAGATTTTGAAGAAAGCGCCAATCTCCCATTCTTAGGGCAATCAGACAGCGCTTTAGATGAAGTGAAAATGTCGTGGAGAGGTAGGCAGCAGGTGTTAGTCGTTTGTAGGAATTAACTACTGCCCAGGAATGGCTACGCTTTGTGACAAGAGCTTTGTCTGCAGCCAGAGATTTCATTCTTACACATTTTTTGATTATATTTTTAAAAACAGTCTGACTGGGGTTAAGAGCCCATAGTTCGGCAACTGACATTTGGTGGATATAGTTGTTCAAAAGGCGGCCGAATGTTCCCCCTGGGTTGGTCTCATTGATTTCTTTCCAGGTTAGAGATTCTAGTGTACCTGGTTCGGCCTGTCTTAGTTTGTGACACAGCTTAAGATAGGTGCCGACATTAGAGGCTTCATAGTTAGTTAGTCCCAGCTCTAATCTAATCTGGGCCGGGGAAGCGGTGCTCGGCAAGTGAAGTGCCTTTCTATAGATTTTAGTAGTGTGTTTATTTAGGGCAGAGTTCATTTTACCTTTAAAGATCTCTATGCCATATGAGAGTGTTGGCCAGATCTTTGCTCTAAGTACTTCTAGTAAGGGGGCAAGGGTTGGGCCTGAAAGTTTCTTTGATAGTTTGGCCAAGGATACCACTAGAGCCGTGGTTTTGGCTGCAATCACACTGCTTTGCTTTGTGAAACTGCCCCTGGAGTCCAAGTGGACGCCTAAATATTTATACGATTGGTCAATCATAAGACTTGTTTTATTTATTGACCAGCCACCGCCACTGTAGCGTTTCTTACCAAAAGGGACTATCAGGGTTTTCTCCATATTAATTTCTAGTTGGTTGTCAAGCGCGTATTGCGATAGTGCATCAAGAAGCCTTTGTAACCCTACTCTAGTAAGACTAAACAGGGCCAGGTCATCGGCATATAAAAGGTTGCATAATGCCACACCTCCTATTTTGGGTGGATGGCTGTTTACCCTGTCTAGGGTGCTTGACAGGTCTGCTATGAATAGGTTAAAGAGAAGGGGGGCCAGTACGCATCCCTGTTTGACACCACGTGAGGTCATGATTTTTCGCGAGAGATGCGAGCCGGACCCTAACTTCACTCGAACCCAGGTGTCAGAGTAGAGTTGAATGATTGGGTTCAGTATCTTGTTTGGAATACCCCACTGTGTCAGTTTTTTCCAAAGGGCCTCCCTGGGTACTCTATCAAATGCTGCCTTGAAATCGACAAAGCAGCAAAAGGCCAACCTGCGTGTTAATAAAGCATTGTCAATGATAGTGGAAACTGCCAATAAGTTTGTTGTGGTACCTGAATTGGCAACAAACCCTGTTTGATTCAGAGGAATCAAATCGTTATCCTTTGTCCATTGCCTTATCCTCCAGAATTAGTCCCGCAAAATGTTTTTCCTCTATGTCCAGTAGGGCGATTAATCTATAGTTGTTCGGAATGGCTCGAGATCCAGCTTTGTGAATGGGGTGAATTATTGCACCCCTCCATGAGTCCGGGATTGTCGATGTCCTCAGGGTGTAATTAAAGAGATTTAATAGGACCGTGGACCAGAAGGGGATGTCTGATTTATATAGCCGCTGAGGTCCAGTTTGGAGGTGAGTCACTTGTTGACCTGCCATTCACTACCAAGTAGCCTGCGTTGTAAAATCTCGTCACAGTGAGCTCACCTAGTATATTTGGGGCTTGCTTCAGGGGTTTAGATTGAGTCATGGCCTCGATGATATTAATAGGGTCCGGCCCTTCCATGTCTGCAACGTTCCCCTGAAAAAGATTTGTGTTAAAATCTCCCGTGATTATGCGATCCGAGTTGGGATGTTCAGCGGCCATGTCATCCATGATCTCGCACTGTCGGGCCAGATGGTCTTTTTTTGTACAGGTGCTGGGATTGATGTACACATTGACGAGGAGGAGTGAGCGCTGCCTCCTCCATGGGTTAATTTTGACCCCAAGTAACCAATCTTCTTCAAAATGGAGTTGGTTGAAGGCTCTTTTTAAGTTGTTTGAGATATATATGAACAGTCCGCCTTTGGGGTGACCAAATCGGCTGTCCCTGAGTGCTGGTTTTCGGAATTCAATGTATCCTTCTATGGGGTGGTCCCCCATTGCCCAGGTTTCCTGTAGAGCGATTGCTGCATGTTTACACAAGAAAGCCATAGTATCCTCATTTGAGGTTTTTTGGAGAAATCCGCTGATGTTCCATGAACACAATAAAAATGGAGGCCGCCCTTGGTTGATGTCTCCTTTGTACTGTCTGTCCGCCGCTGAGAGAGGTTTCTTAAAGGGATTATGTATTTCTGCAAGCATTTCACCGGCTGGCGGTCAGTTTGGGTGTTTTGATGACAGGATAGATGGCAGCCACCCCCAGCTATAGTTAGATTCTGAATTGTCTCCGGCTTGCTCGGGGCCTTTTGATTCAACATCTGACCCTGAGGCGTTTTTTAAGACCGAATAGGGTCTCATACGTCTTGTTTTGTTAGTTATTGCCGGGTGACTGGGTGAAGTCGATCTTGTTAGCAGGGAGGTGGGATATCCAGGGGTGAAGTAGGGGTATACTCTAATTCCCCAATTCCGCAGGATAGGCTTCTGTTCAAGAAAGGCTCCTATCCAACTGGCCGAGGAGAAAGTCACCACAGTGACCTCAGAGGGTTGGTTTCCTGGGGGGAGAGAAATTCGATGGATTCTATGTTGTTCGAGGTCAGGCCAGCTAGTCCCGGGATTCCTTCGGCTAGTTTTAACAGATTAGATCTGTTAAGAATGTCGTGCCGCCCTTTAGATTTATATTCAGGAGCCAGAAGGATCTGATGGCGCAGTGGATCATTATTGATTGACTCCGGAACACTTATGGGCTTAATATTGGAATTTTCCGCTATCGTATCCGGTTTGGTTTCGTATAACTGTTGTGACAGTCGTTGCGAAGCCTTCTTCAAATGTAGACTATGACTGATCTGAGCTACATTGCAGATGGTTTTGGAGTAATTAAGTCTTACCCTTGTGTTTTCTTTTCCCGGGGAAGTGAGAGCCATTGATGGCCTAGATTTTTCTGGTGTCGTTGTGCTTGCCGTCACTGGGCTCTCCCTAGTGATTTCTGTGGGGGCACTGCCCTTAGTTGTTTCCGGGGCCGTAGTTTGTTTGCTTTGGTCCTGTGGGCTCATCACCGATTCTTGTGTGAGTTTTTCCAAGGTAACTCCCTTGAGGATAGTCCTTTGCTCTACGGCATTGTTTTTGACGGGGGATTATTTGTTTTCGGGTTTTTTGAAGATAGGATAGAGATCCTGATGGACCATTTTGGAGTTTGCCCTAAGTTTGTTTCTGGCTTTTCGCTGACGCTTGCGCTCTCTCTTGCTGCATGGTAGCACTGGCCCTGGGGGGGCACCCGCTGTTGATTCGCTTTGAGAAGCGGGACTGTTTGTTTGCACAGGCTCAAGTTGGTCATGCCTAGTTGTTTGTCCGGTTGGTGACGAAGGGGGGCCGTTTTCAGCCGTCAGGATTGATTGTGGTTGCGCGCTCTGGGGATGGCCATTCAGCTTCGTTGAGTCAGTAGTTGTTCCTGTGATTGGCGCCTCTCCTTCATTTGTATTTATGTTCTGCTTGGCAGGAGCCTCAGTGGGTTTTAGATGTTCTTGTTGTGTAGAGGATAGCGGTTTGATGAATACGTTTCCTCCCCTCAACAACTTCACTTCCCTTATAACAGTGGTTAAGCATTCTGGGAGCAGAGAAAGAGAGTCTATAATTGGGGAGCAACAGCAGGGTGGTTGGGCAAGCTTCGTAGAGGCTTGCGCCCGTAAAATTAAGGAATTAAGTTTGTCTAGTTTGCTGTCGATCCCAGATGTAAATAGCGCCAGAGTGTTTAATAAGTCAACCTGCACCTCAAGTTTTAACGAGTGGTAATTGAGTGCGTTAACTGTTTGCTGCAGGGTCTGTAGTAGTTGTGGCCAAGCACTGGTCCCGGAGTTTTCTTCAGTGTTTTGTTTTTCGTTGGGGGTCGGGCTGGACCTTGGGGAACTTTGAGAAGTTTTGAAGAAAAGGGACAGGTCCGTCATGAGCTGATCGTTGTGGACAGACCGTGTTGGCTGGCTTTGCAGTGAGGCCTTTGTTTGGCCAGTTGGCGAAAATAACATGTACGGGGGGCTCAAAGCCGGTGGTGCTGTTGGTAGTGCTGTTGTGGTGGTTATTGTTTGTGGGGTTAAAGATAATTGACTGCTATTAGAGTGCTCGGGGCTGGCTTGCCCGTGAATTTGTGCTGTCGTTGTTTGGTGAAAAGAGGCCGCACGAGGGTTGAGCGAGGTCGCTACACAGGTTGCAATAGTTTGGGGCGACATTAGTTGGACCTCTGTTGGGGATATAGTGATCTCCGACTGGTTTTGAGGAGTTTGATAAGGCCAGTGGTCCTCTGCTGGGGAAGCTGGGGACTTATCCGATAAGAGGAGGGTTGGTTGAGCGTTTTTATTGTTGTGGTCGATGCAGGGGGATCCAAAAATATAGACCTCTGATGGCTCAGTTGCCCTCGTTGTTGCAGGTGCCCAATGTTGCGCCGAGACCAGATTAAACATCCCTGGTTGGGCCAACGGAGTGATAGTAGTTGTTGCCTCCGGAGGTTGCGCTTGTAGTTGTGGTGATTCCGCGGGCTTTGATAACGTTTTTTTAAAGAAGTCCCGTATGCTTGGGGGTTTTTGTATTTTTGGGCTCTGGTTGGCGTTGGCCGAGGCCTCTGCGGTGTCAGGTCGTGTAGCTGTCCTTCTTTTGGGCGCTGTATACTTCCTCACTTTTCCTGATCTCATTGTTTCCCAAAGGCCTGAGGACTTCTAGTTGCTCACAAGTCCAGCACCGGTGGGACTTTGTTTTGCAGCTCTTTTACAGCAATGAGCTTTTCAGAGTTTTCTGAGTTCTGGAGCTGTTCGAATTGTACTGAACTGTGCATAGGCTGTGCGTTGTATGACTGTCTTCAGGTGTAGCACCCCCCTGCTCACCCCGTCCCTTCTGCACTAGAACCCCCTGCCCCACCACCACCCGCTGACTCCACCACCTCTCCACTACCACCGGGGTCCGAGGCAGCTTGGGCAGTGTACTGGGTGAAGCAGAGCCAGCAGGGTCTGGGCGGGACTGTCAGGGCCTGGGCTGAGTTCCGGGTCGGGGGGCAGGGGGAGCAGCCCCAGAGCTGGTGGGTTCCCGTGGCCAGCCAGATAGTGAACAGGGAGTGAGGGGTGACCAAGGGGCGTGGGAAGGCTGGGGCGCCGGCCAGAGCCCCAGGGAGAGCAACAGGGGCACCGCAGCCGTAAGGCACGAAGGCTTCCGGAGCAGGCAGAGTGGTGAACCGAGAGAGAGACTCAGGAGCTCCAGAGCTCTCCGTGCTTGTGCAAGCTCAAACGCCAAGCAAACACCGGGCTGTCAGCGCGTCGGGGGAGGCGGGAGAGACGTGAGAGAGGCCGGCTGCTCACCAGAGTGAACAGCAGTGAAGGTGCGGAATGTTGCCTCTCTGTCGTCAGACCCGTCAATCCTGCGCGCTCCGGGTGTCTTACCTTGAGTCTCACGCGGATCTCTCCGGTCAGCCTCACCGCCTCTGCCTCACTGCGACCCTCGCCTTTGGCCTTTCGCCAAGCCGCAGCTTGTTCCCAGCTTCTCGCCGGCTCACAGCACGGCAACCCCCGCACACCGAGCCGCCACCGCCGACGGCCTCTCCCTCACTACGTCGCCACGCCTACCCGAAAGGCCTGGTAGCCACGCTAGGGGGGTGCGGCCACTCTGCAATCCTTACGGCAGCCCTGTCAGCAAAAGCGTGTCTGCTTGCCTTCAAGGGTCCGACTTTGTTTCTTGTTCTGCAGGGTAGAGTGGTAACTGAGTTACCGTACATGGCGAGAGGATGTGGCCTTATGCCTACCAAAAATTAAGATGTTCGCCTGTAACATAACCGGTGCCCATATAAAGCGCTCCAATGCCATCAAGTGTCGAGTTAGCTGTATATAAATCTGCAAAAATAAATACCAGACACGGAAGCCTTTGGCCAAGCCTTGACCTGGGTGGATTGAGTGGGGGATTGTGGGTGTGGGGGGAGGGGTAATAGGATGGGGAAGGCTGCAGAAGTATTGTATTGTAATTGCATTTATCGCTCACTTGTTGACGCATGCTATTCAGGGAGCCTATAAAGGATTAGTGGTGAATTAATATGGTGAAATATGAGGTAATTTCAGTGGTGGATATTAGTCTGTTACTTGGAGTGAGAAGGATAGCGGATGGATAAAAGGGGAAGAAAGATTTGCATTCATATAGCACTTGTTATCCCTGATGGGTGTTGAAGCGCTTTTCTGGCGAGTAGCACGCCACTCCGGAACCCATAAAGGATTAGTGTTGAAAATTAGTATAGTAAAAAAATATGAAGTAATTTGAGAAGTGGATATGTTATTCAGTTATTTGGGCAGTATATTAGTATAGTTGAATATGGAATATGGAATTTGAGAAGTGAACATGTTAGTCTGTTAATTTTGATTGAAAAAGGATAGTGGAGGGATAAAAGAGTGAAGGATTTTTATTTTTAAGTCTTAGCAGTAGGAAGAGCCTTTTGGATGAGTAAAAAGGAGTTTTGGAGGCAAGGAGTCAGAGGGGAGAGTTAAAGAAATGTATATGTTTCATGCACTTGATTTGGTTGTGTAGTATTGTTTGTGAGAGGAGGTTGTGACGTAGAGGGGGTGGTGATGTGTTTATGTGTAAAGTGTATGTTGTGTGTAGGAGGGAATGAAGTAGAGGTGAGAATGTTTATCTTAGACTGGTTTGTTTCAAGAGTTACAAAGTGTGGTGGTGTGCAGTGTGGATGTATGACGTTACAACGCACACTTTTACAACGCACACCTTTACAACGCATTTTTTACAATGCAACATCCATTACAACGCATGCAATTACAACGAAATTTTAAAAACTACATTTACAACACATTCCATTACAACGCATACTACATTTACAACGCATACCATTACAACGCGTTACATTACATTGCATGTTTGGTAAGTATTGGATAGTGTAGGGGTAACATTTACTATTCTAACTCCAGGGGGTGCAACAGTAGGGTAAGTGTTGGATAGTGTAGGGGTAAAAATTACTATTCTAACTCCATGGGGTGCAACAGTAGGGTAAGTGTTGGATAGTGTAGGGGTAAAAATTACTATTCTAACTCCAGGGGGTGCAACAGTAGGGTAAGTGTTGGATGGTAATGTTATGCGTTGTAATGGTATGCATTGTAATGACTGAGTTGTAATGACATGCGTTGTAGTGTCATGCGTTGTAATGGTTGCGTTGTAAATGCATGCGTTGTAATGGATGTTGCGTTGTAAACGTTTCGTTGTAATGGTAGTGCGTTGTAAAAATTGCTTTGTAAAGGTTGTTTCCCGTGCAGTGTGTGTGTTGTGTGGTATGGTAGAAGGGAGAGGAGGGTGTTTGTTGGACAACTGATGAAAGGATCATTATATATTTGTTAGTGATAAAAGGTGGACTGTTAGGTTTAATTACAGCAGGGAGAGTGTGTCTGACTGGGATGTAGTTATGTATGGTGTTGATTGGCGTTGTGTTAGTAATGAGTGTATTGGTTAGTGGTATAGGATAGAGTTGTGTACTGTTTGTGGGTGATGGTGGATATGTGTGGTAGTTGGGATAGTAGGGTGTGTAGATGTGGTTTGGTTGGGTTGGTGGTGCATGCTGGTACATTAATCTGTGCATAGTGTTGTGCGTGGTGTATATTTGGCGTGAGTGTGTTGCTCTGTTTGTGGTTGTGGATGGTGTGGGCTGGGTATTGTTAAATGAGAAAAAGGGCAGCATTTCTGGCCCTAGTACTGACCAGTCTCGAACAGGCTCAAACAGGCAACTACCCTTGTCTTCTCCGCCCTTAACAGGCTCAAACAGGCAACTACCCATGTCCTCTCCGCCCTTAACAGGCTCAAACAGGCAACTACCCTTGTCCTCTCCGCCCTTCGCTGAGACGCCCTAAACCTGGCCTTTTTTGTAGCCCTAGTAATCAGGTGACCCCTTCAGCCAATGGGAACCCTAGCCCTAACACTATCCAATCACAACACTAGCCCTAACATCTAGAACCAATAGGAGACCAGGACCTTGCAGCCAATCTTAACCATAGTCCAAGCACCCAATCAGTTCAAAAACCCTGATCTCTACGTCCAAATAAAGGCCTTAGCCCTACCACTAGTCCCAACCCAAGTCCAAGCAGCCAATGGTACTGGTAGCCCTAGTCCCTACTTCCAATAGAAAGCCTAACCCTACTTTTAGTCCCACAACTCGTCCAACAACCAATCACACCAGAAGCCCTAAATAGCTACTTCCAATTAAAGGTCTAACCCTAGCCCTAGTCCCACCCTACTCCCAACAACCAATAACATAGGAAGCCCTAGTCCCTACTTCCAATAGAAATCCTAACCCTAGCCCTAGTCCCAACCCTGCAATGATTGAATCACAGACCGAGAAGCCAATCAGAACCCTCAAATACCCAACCAATGAGGACAATTATCCTAACCCAATAGAAACACCAGATACAACCACCAATCAGTGTACACATTTGCCAACCACTAGCACACCATATAAGGTCCCAGCAACCTCAGACAAGGTTTGCTGGCCAGGGAGTTGGAAGCTGCTTGCTCCTGTTCAGAATCTCCTAGGAGACAAACAGGCAAGAGTGTATTTTAAGATTAATTTTTGGTAAGAAATTAATATTGAGCTTGAGCTCTGCACCAATTAACTTTATGAGCGCCTTCATTTTGAAATCCATCTTGCAGCAAAAGTGTAAAAATATGATAGTCTCTTCAAAATTCAAAAAGTGTATTTAATTATCAAGCAGGACCTTTTCACTTTAGTACATCCGATTATATCAGTGCATTGGTAAGTATTATTTTAAAAGTGTTAGTTTTCAAACAAGCTTTAGAAACATTAATTCTTCCCTCCACTCTGACAACAATGCCCATGGTGACGTAATAAGGGAAGTTAGTTGTTATGTGACTCTTTGGGTGAACTGGGTTCCTACAAGTAAAACATTATAGTTTATTAAATCAAACACATGAGAATGTTTTGTACAGTGATAATGAGAAAAGGAAGGAAAGTGAAATAAAACTTTTGGCTAGGATTACACAGTTTGGTAAAGTGGAGAACCCGAGGATTAATTCCATGCTTTCTGGTTTCACATTGTGCAATGCTTTGCTTCCCCTCTACCGCCTTAGCTTCAATGAGCCCCACCCCACGCAAGGCTGCACCCCGCTGGCATCAAAGTGGCCCTTGGTCACATCAAGGCCACACTTTTTTGCTCCGTGGAAAATATTTGCGAGTACCCATGCTTTGACACATCAACGGGCCTCAAACTGTGGGTTCCAAACTTGAGAGAAATGTGTCGTTTGGGGTTCTGGAAGGGCAAGGAACTGGTATTCAAATAACAGGTTGTGTAAAATCTTCTGTATTCTTTTAACGCAGCAATGTGGCCTCTGTTTGCTTTAAAAACATTCAGGGATAGTCTAGAGAGCATAAATATTATTTCAAATTTTTATTTTATCTGGTATTTTTTGCTTTCAGGTTACATTGGTAAGGGGAAAAATACCGGATTTTAATGATTTTCCTCAGATTTTACGAGCCTCGGTATATAAATATCAGCCAGGCTGCTAAAATACTGTACAAGAGTCAGTCCCCCCTCAAACACTTATACTGGTGGCAGCTGAGAGCCACAGAGAAAATTTCCATTCAGAAGTAAGGCACCCTTACAGCTGCAGACTTTAAACATTCATACCAGTGGAAGCAGAAATGTCTCAGGGATGGATCACACTTCGAAGGTCTAGTGACATCATTAGGAGATCTCAAAGTAGACTTCTCACATACACAATCAAACGCTCATAACGTGCAATTCACCAGCACCCACCTGTCTCAAGACCACTCCCACACTATTATCACTCACCTCCTCTTTGCAGAAATAACAGAGAGAGGGGGGTTGGTAAAATGTAGCCAAGCAGATGTAGCTTGCTTTAATTGTAAAAAAGGATTTAAAAAGGTGGCACACAATTCCAAACCACAGAGCACCTGTAAATTACTTGGATGTTGATGGACACAAGGCTCATTTTTCAAAATATTTTCAAAAGTAAAATACATTGCAAACATAGTTATAGTGGTGATAACAGTTAACACAAATTCCTATTTACATCCCCTGCACCACCGCACGGCCGCCGAGGGGGGAGACTACAGCTCCCAGCTCTCCCTACTGACACATCCACACCCACTTCCGCCCACATCCGCGCCCGGAGACGCTTAAACGAGAGAGGCTCCTTCGGTGGAGCGGGGGCTTTTGCTGGTCACAATTTGCGGGCTGCCTTTCTACCACCTACCTGCCCTGACGCTTTGCTTGTACCGGGGGCTGCCTGCTGTTGGTCTCCCTCGCCGCTGCTGCTTGGTCCACCGCACGGCCGCCGAGGGGGGAGACTAGAGCTCCCAGCTCTCCCTGCTGACACATCCACGCCCACTTCCGCCCACATCCGCGCCCGGAGGCGTTTAAAGGAGAGAGGCTCCTTCCGCGTCGCGGGACGCGCGCAGGCGACGCCGGGAGAAGCCCGGGACAAGAGCGTGACCGTCTTAGGCCGCCAGAGGTAGGATAAGGCAGGGCTGGGCCCCCTCCCTTTCATTGGAACATTAGACTTAATTCTTATGGACTTTGCTCACGTGGTCAGTGACTCTAACATTTCATTGCTTGCTATTTTTGCCTATTGCCTCATTGTTGAATAATGAGTACTCGTAATGGGGCTGGGGGTAACGAGGCTGTGGGTACCCTTGATGCTTTTTTTATCCGGGCAGAATCATTTTTAAACAAAGAGATCAAATCCACGTAAAAAAGATTATCAATGGAGACACACTGTGCCCCCATTGAAACATCCATAGGTGGTCCCTCCTCTAACCCACCACAACAAGCTGAATGCAGCCTAATTAGTATTCATCATCCAGCCACTGGGCCTTCTGAGACCGAGACGGCTGCCATAGAACTACCTATCATAACTATAGGTTTGTCCCCTTCGCCCCTTTCACCCCCTCCTCAAATCGTTACACGATCTACACGTCGGCTACAGGGTGAGGAAAATACAGCTTTAAATATGACACAGAAAAGGAAGGCGAGGGATTTACCTGTTACAACCCAACAAACTAACAAAGCAGCCAAAACAAAAGGCTTTGCCCGTGGGAAGACGGGCCCACTTGATGAGGTAACCGTCATCACCCCCCCCCCCCCAGACTTAAGTACTTCTGGATGTCACTGCCCCTGTAAGCAGCCCCAAATCGATTTAGGAGATGTGTTATTATCCAAGCTAGTAGACAAATTTGCGGTATTGTTAAACCCACTGCTAAATAAACTTGCCGATATTAATATAAGACTAAACACTATCGAGCAAAAACTAACGACCCAGCCTAGCCAGTTATCAAATGGATCTTTGGCAGCATCAGGGGGGTCTAATGCATGTTTGGCACCGTCCCCGATCAGCCATCAATTGTAAATAACGACCCTATCAGAACGGGCACACACTCCCCCACATCATGTACTATTGGCGCAAATTTGACATCATGCAATTCTAAACAAAGGGGGGGACATCAAGTGAGGGGAACAATAGGGGCTTGAATGGGGACAGTTCAATTATTGCACAAACTGCTTATAGTAAGGATTATTTTAATTTACCCCCCGAATGTTAACCCTATGTTATTGCCCTCTCCAACGTACCGCCCTTAGCTCCCAACATAGTGGAACATTGGAGTTCTTTAAGAAATAGGGCACTTCACCTATTGGACACTAAGACGGGACTGGGCATCTGTTTGTTTCAGGACTTTAAAATGGCCAGAAGGGTTCCATGGATAGGTAGATCTATCAAATCTAGCAGAGGCGACTGCATAATACTGAATTTTGGTTCAATAAAGTTAGTACAAAACATCTTGGAGAGAGCAGGGACAAGTCAGTTGGGTAGGGAAGGAATACATATTCTACCCCAAGGTTTCTTCTACCGGACCCCCCCTCTTCTACCTACGTACAGATGCCAACCACTTACTTGCGCTCACAATCAGGGGAGGTATGAGTACAATGTGCCAACATTTAACCGGTTTGATCTAGCTTTCTCCAAACTAGATGCACAAGACTGACAGCTAGATAGGATGGCAAATTACAACATATCAAGGGATCCTCTATGTATCGATTGATCTGCAATTACTAAGGAACAGGAACCCCTGGAAACACGTAACACGCAGTCATTAATTTTCACTGATTATCAGGAGCAGGTAGAGGATGGTATTAGCCATGTCAAAACCGGTGGTAGGTCAACAGTTAAGGTTACTAGGAATAATATTAGAAGTAATAATGACTCTGACCTTAGATTCTTAAGCTGGAACGTAGCCGGTCTCAAGCCAAGACTCGCCGATACAGAATGGCTACATATATTATCCTCTCAGGATATAATAATGTTTCAAGAAACATGGGCCACTCACGATTTGCATATTGAAGAATTTCACTGCTTTAGTGTAGTGACGCCCAAGCCAAATTTCGTCCGTGCAGCAGGGGGCTTATTCATCGGGATCAGCATAGCAGCTGGTGGGAGTTTCAAGATAATAAACACTAATAATCCTAATATACAAGCAATAGAATATAAGTGTTGAGTCCCTTTCTATTTAATACATTTCTATAATAATGATTTTTATTCTACTCCGAATAAAAATTTCATTGCGCTTTTTAAATTTATTTCTAAATTAGAGGAAATTCAGGGCTTAGGTGAGGGCTTGGGGATCCTTTGGGGGGGGGGGAGGGTTTAACGCCAAGCTCCCAACAGATACCTGTAATACAGGCATAGGACAGGCGGAGCCAGCTGTGTGGAGGGGATTAGAACTAAACTCTTTTCTTAGTGAACATATTCTTAGTAATGCAATGGATTTATGTTCACCCCCTACAACCGAACTGGTGCCAACATATAGAGGCAGGGATAGTGCTTCAACTATTGATTTCATTTTTGTCTCTCCCTGCCTGGCGGACCACCTATCGAGGGTAAATATGAGAGGTACCCCTTAACTGAACATCAAGGGAAATAGGGTTGTCTAACCAGTGAACTAGAAATATTCCCCTGAGTGAGACCACCTATCGGCCAAAGAGGTTCTTGTAACAGAGTTCGGGATCATAACCCTCTGACAGTGGCCCTAAGATTAGCTTTAAGGCCCGTGTGTCACGATTCACTCCCTATGTTCTCGTGTCCACCACCAGGGGGCTGAACTGTGGGACTCTCCAGTGTTCTAATATGCTTCCTGACACTCCCCTGCATGCATATCTTGACTTCCAGCCATTTGGACACTATTTGGGAATTGACATCCATTCCCAATCCATGCCGGGTTTTGTGAAAGCCAGCCTGCTTAGACTTAAAGCCAGCCTACTCATGCCTGAAACTCCATTACCCAGAATTCCCTGCTCACTGCTTTGTCTCCACCCCTGCAGGCCAAGAATGGGAGGAGGAATTCAGCTCACCTGTGGCTGGCTGCTGCTAGCCTGCTCACACCAGCTGCATGTGATTACTGTGAGCTCTTTTAAGCCCCAGCTCCCTTCAGGCAAAGGTTGGTCATTGTAGCTGTTTACCGGTGAGACCAATCCTTGGTTCCAGAGTTCCCTGAGCTTTTGCTATTCTGGTTTCCAGTGTTTCCTGAGCTTTAATTATGATTATGCCTTGTTCCTGACCTGCTGCTGTTTACCCTGTTCCTGAATTAGCACTGCCTGCAGTGCTACTCTGACCCCATAGCCTTAGTATTCCTTGTTCCTGAACTGCAGCAGTTTCTCTTCTCCTGAATTAGCACTGCTTGCAGTGCTACCTTGTTTCCTGAGTTCCTGAGCTATAGCTATTCCCTGTACCTGAATTAGCACTGCCTGCCGTGCTACCTTGTTTCCGGAGTCGCTGAGCTATAGTTATTCTTTGTTCCTGGGCTTAGCTATTTCTTGTTCCTGATTTGTACTGCTTGCAGTGCTCTGTTGACTCCTTGTTTCCTGAGCTGTAGCTATGTCCTGTGTCCTTGAACCAGTATTGCCTGCAGTGCTACCTTGACTTCTAAGCTCTAGTAATTTCGCTGTTCCTGAACTAGCACTGCCTGCAGTGCTACCTTGACTCCTGAAGCTTTGGTAGTTCCCTGTTCCTGAACCAGCACTGTCTGCAGTGCTGCCTTGACTCCTGAGCCTTAACTCACTTCTTGTTCCTGCCCCAGCACTGTCTTCTCTGCTACTTTGTTTTCTTGATTCCTTAACCTGCACTATTCTAGTATACCCTTGTAGCCTCCTCTTTTGTATATCCGTTTCCAGTCCCTGCCTTACTTCCCATTTCCTTGGTTTCAGTTCTAGTTTGCTGTCTTTCTATTCTGCTGTCTTACTTCTGTTACCTTGTATGTTTGTTACCTGCTTTCTGCCAAGTGTGCCTGGTTATTTCCTTCCTTTCCTGTTAAGCACTCCTCCTTGCTAGCTCCTTGTCTATTGTGCTTGTGTTTAGTTCTACCCCTTTGCTGTTACTGCCTTGCGTGTTCCTGTTTGATCGCCAGGGTCCATGGGCACAGCTGACTACCTAGGTGGTGTTTCTTGTTCAATGTTAGTATTGTCTTTGATTTACATGTATAACATCACCATAGGTATAAGCTCCACAGACCCTGCCTTTGTATCCATATCCTACATGTGGGTATTTGTAGTCAGTATCTGTCATAGCAATTGTGGGTAAGAAACTTACTGAGCTTCAGTCTTCCCGTGTGGAGCTCCTGAGTGCTTTACCCCACACCCCCTTTATTGTTAATGTTGTTTCATATATATGTCTTGCACATTCATCCTGGGTGAAGTTATTCTGAATGCTAAATTGCTTTGTGAGTGCCCTTCCTTTCTAAGTCTTACCCATCTTGTTCACTTGTACAGGCTTCCCCTTTGGATCCCTTTTTCTCCTCTGACTCCTGTATGATCCTGGGCAGCGCTGTACTCCTTTTCCTGTGTAAGTTTTCTACCCAGTTCCCAGTCCTTGCCAAAGTCCCTGACTGTGTTCCCCACATAGTCCCGGACAGTCCCTGACACCGTGTATGCTATTGCTCAAGGGGGAAAGGATATAACCCCTTCAACAGATAAATTAAGACTAAAGTGGAAGAGGATAGACAGCGGGGAAATAACTGAGTCCCTATTAACAGGGCATCAGACTCTAATCAATTCTTGTCTATCGACGACAGCTCCATGTAATTCAAGATTTTATTAAAATATGCTCTGTGATTAGATCCCTCCTATCAGTGCAATTCTCCCAGGGCCCAAAAGACCCAAGATGGTTTGACCACAACTGCTGTGAGGCCAATAAGAAACTGCGTAAGGCCCTAGCAGCTAAACCAAGATGCAGGGCAGATGTTAGTGCAGCTAGGAAAGTCTATAAAACCACAATAAATGAGCGGAAGGGCATCCTTCTGGGTGAGCGATGGGAAGCCATTGCAGAAACAGCAGGGGGGAAGACTGGTAACTTATTTTGGCCCGCAGTAAGAGACTTGCGTAATATGGGCCAACAGTTAACACCTGTTAGTTGCACTATTACTAGCAGTTCTTGGGAAAACCACTTTTTTAAAATCTATGCCTTGCCATCACACAGCTCGGACCATTATGTGCAGTGCCATCTTGGCAACTTACAGATAACACTGGTGGAGGTGGAAGAGGCGATTACACAGAGCCTTGGAAACAAGGCTCCAGGACCCGATGGGTTACCTATAGATATTATAAAATGTAAACCGGAACTATGGGCCCCAGTCCTTGTGAATATTTTTAATAGTTTACCCCAAGCACCCATGCCTGATACATGGGCAACAAGTGTAATCGTCCCAATATACAGAAAGGGTGACAGATCGAATCCTGTTAATTACAGACTGATCTCTTTACTCGACAACACCCTAAAGATTTTGGGCTGCGTCATTTACAACAGGATTTTAGATTGGACAAAGGAAAGCGGCATTTTATCCTCGTGTCAATTGGGTTTTAGAAGTAGGGTTGGGACAGTTGAACAATGTTTAAATCTTAATTTGGTTATCAATAAATATAACATTGCTCACTCCGCCCCCATTTATTTAGCATTTATGGACCTGTCATCCGCTTTTGATTTAGTTAACAGGCCCAAACTTTGGTCTATTTTATTGAGTTATGGTTTGGACCATTTATTGGTCGTTTTTTTTAGCATTTTTACACACTGACCTTAAGGCGCGAATAAGGATAGGAATGGGAGGGGAATTATCAGGAACAATAAAGGTAGGAAGGGGAGTAAGACGGGTGCGTTTTAGCACCCCTGCTTTTTATTATTTATATTAATGGATTGAATAACCATCTGGAACAGTCTACTACAACTGTCCCTATAATTAATGGCAAATTGTTGCCTGTACTTCTCTACGCTGACAATGCGGTCCTAATGGGCCGCACACCAAACTCCCTGTGCACCCTAGTCAAACATTTTACAGAATACATGGATGGACTGGATTTACGGGTGAACTTTAAAAAGTCATTTATCATGTCATGTGGACCAGGGAAATGTCAGCTCAACTCTATATTGGTAGGGAAAGACAGACTTACTTCCACTCACAATTTCCCATACCTGGGGATGGTCTTTGCTGCAAATGGCTCGTGGACTGGTCATCTGGCCCACTCCACGAGCAAATTCTCAAAGGCCATCAACACCATTTTAAGTATCCCCCGACCTAAGAAAACAGACACCATTGAAGCAATTGTAAAGATTTTTAAACTACAATGTGTCCCTGTAGCTACCAATGGGGCAGCGGTATGGGGTCTGGCGAAGAACCAGTGTATCCAGCAGGAAGAAAATCGGTTTTGTAGAAAGCTGCTGGGAGCGCCGATTTCCACCTCCCAATACATCTGCCACAAGGAACTAAATTTACCTTTTATATCTGATTTTATTAGTGCTCGCCCCACGTTATTTTGGCATTCTGTCTGGAGGAATAAATCAGCTACCCTGACCCAAGAAATTATAACTGACTAAAATGCGAAAGAGGTATGAAGATTCCTTGGCTCTCTGGTGATTATAAAAGTTTGTGTAGTATTGACAAAGGTAGCATCTTCATTGACCCAAGCAAAGTTAATTTGACACATAAGAATGACTTGAAGAAAGCACTCTACGCACTTTATAATACAGACAGACTCCGGGAAGAATCTAAGAAAACTACAGTCCTTACTTACATGGGCAGGGAATCATACAGACACCCTTTGTTATTATATCTAACTCTGCCAATGATAAATTGGGAAAGATGTCTTCTTTTTCAACTGAGGGCTGGAACTGTAAGATTCTTGCTAAATTTTCCTCTGGGCTACTGGCCAATTTCCGATAACATAAAATGTCCTTGTTAGCACACAAAGCGATTTGCACTTTTTCTTTTTCTGTAAATTTTATCTAAAATATGTAAAATGGTTTTTTACTCCCTTTTTAAAAAAACATAGACCAATTACTCTGGGGGAATCCTATCAACTGCTGCTCTCCTTGTATAATGAAGAATTAATTTGTCGCACTAGCACTTTCTTGAGAATTGCCGTCCGAGCCCGCAAAATGATGGACAATGCCTGAGTTTTTCTCTGAATATTACTTCGTAAATCTTTCTGGTGTTTCTATGGCTTAATTGACCTTATTTGGATTTTATAATAATTGTGTAAATTGTGTATGTGCTTTTATGAATTCTTGGAGTTCGAATAAAGATTTATGAACTGAACATCCCCTGCATGGGTAGATGCATGATGGCAATAATTAACATCCCCCACTCTGTGAGAGAAGCTGCATTACACCATCAGAGATCTGCCTATGCCTCTCAAGTTTCCACAGTGTGATAGGATAAGTGCTTAAATTTGAGTAGCAGAATAGGACGCAATCACCAGGGAAATGTATAACACATTGTCCCTGCCAAGGCTTCAGAGGCGTAACTAGTCAGCCACAAAATATTACCAATACTGATACCACAGGCAACCTAGAGGTAGAGACAGAAGGTGCAGGACAATCCATAGGTCAGTCCCCCCTCCAGCAGCTAGCCTCATGTCCAGTGAATCACCTATCCATATAGAAAACAACCAGTAAAATGGCTAAAATGCCTAGAGTATTTTTATTATCTTTTTGGAAATTACCGCCATAGGGTGAAGAGGTCACCGGCGAACTCTGCCTCTCCCGAACAGGACTGTCCTTGTAATAGGGGAATGGCATTTTGAATGAACAGTTTTTGACATATGTCAGATAGGAGCATGTGGTCGCTGGCACATAGGTGTTAGAACTGGGGGTCTCTAGCTGGCTGAGGTATGTACCTCAGTCCAAATTGGGACCCTTGCTTCTAAGTCAGGGAAAGGAAGGGCACTTTCTCAGATAGCCCCATCTCACCCCTTCGGTAGCTTGGCACGAGCTGCCAGGCTTATCTCCAAGGCAAATGTGTGAAGTATTTGCATCCACACTCTCAGTAACCCAGTGATAACACCACAAATGGACTCCACACAAGTTTCATAAAAACAATTATATGTTTATGAAAAAGATATACGATGAGACCACACATTTTTAATATTTCACAGTACTGGTTATTAGGCCAGCAAGCCCTTGTAGGTTCTTGCAGTATTAATGAGCAATTCTCGATGATCCAATGCAGTCCTAATGCACTGCTATGCAGCTCGTAATGCAACAATCAGGCAGTTCGTAATGCAAAAAATAATGCAATTCGTAAAACAATAATTAGGCAGTTCATAATGCAAAAATATTGCAATTCATAATGCAACAATCAGGCAGTTTGTAATGCAAAAATAATGCAATTCGTAAAGCAACAATCCGGCAGTTTTCAATGCAAAAATACTGCAATTCGTAATGCAACAATCAGGGAGTTTGTAATGCAAAAAATAATGCAATTCGTAATGCAACAATCTGGCAGTTTGTAATGCCATAATAATGCAATTGGTGATGCAGCAATCAGGCAGTTCGTAATGCCAAAATAATGCAATTCGTAATGCAACAATCAGGCAGTTCGTAATGCAGAAATAATGTACTCTGGCACCGATCGCCGTGCTCTGGACGGCCTCTATGCCACTCTTTACTAATTCGCGGTCAGCTACCTGCAAAATATGCCCCCAACACTGTTATGATGGAAAAAAAAGTGTAGCTCCCCACTCTGTCCCTGGTACTGCCACTCCTCGGCAAGTACGGGCTGCGATACGGACTTGAGCGGAGGCTCGCGCTGCAAAGATGGGAAAGGCCAAGAGCGTTTCTCTTGTACTCCGCACCCCATCCCAGGCGGCAACACACTCACGCTTGCTGAGCGTTACCTGGGGGATACGATCTCACTGTCCTCTCCTCGCGGCTTGGGCCTCTGATGCGACTTCGTTGATCTTGGGCAGTGGAACTCAGACCCCCGACGGTGATGGTTTGAGGTCTCTCCTTGGCTAAGGCAAACTCGGGCTGGCGGCGGGGAATTCTCACAGCTCCTCTGGGGATGCTGGTCTGGGCCGATAGCAATGACGATAGCAGCACTTCTGGTCACACTGTCGATCGAAGTAGAGAGCAAGACTGCTCCTGGACACACAGTCACAGGGCAATTCCCACGATTGTCTCAGGCTGCAACAGGACACATGCACACAGCTTCACTGAGACTTATTGGAGCTCCGGGTGCACACGATCACAGGGCAATCCTCACGAAGGTCTCTGGCTGCACAAAGCACACGCACACAGCGTCGCTGAGACTAACTTGAGCTCTGGGTGCACACCTTCTCAGGGAAATCCTCACAAAGGTCTCAGGCAGCACGAAGCACATGTACACAGCGTCACTGAGACTCACTTGGACTCCGGATGCACACGATCACGGGGCAATCCTCACGAAGATCTCAGGCTGCACGAAGCACACGCACACAGCGTCGCTGAGACTCACCTGGACTCCGGGTGCCCACGATCACAGGGCAATCCTCATGAAGATCTCAGGCTGCACGAAGCACACGGACACAGCGTCGCTGAGACTAACTAGGACATTTTTATGTTCCTGAGTTTCCACAACAGGCAGCCAGCTCTCCTCGGGCCCTTGGGGACAAGTTACTTCAGGACACAGCACACAGCAAAGTCCTTTCAAGCAGTGGGACACAGCATACAGCAAAGTCCCTTAGCCTCTCCTTGGTTAAACCAGCAAACTGCAGGCCAGCCCCAGAACGCACAGCAAGGGTCAGTCCTTTTCTTCAGTCTCTTCAGCTGTTTCTTCCTTTGGAGAGGTTCCTCTTGACCATGAAGTAGTTTCAATCCTTTTCAGGATTGATCAGTCCAAAGTCCAGGGGTTTCAGCTCTCATAGTTATACCCCTCAAAGTCTTTGAAGTCTTTGCGTTCAGGGGGCACTGACCCCTGTCCTAACCAGTTCTGGGTGTTTCCCTGCCAGTGACACCTTCTTCCTTTGATAGTGGGGGTCTGAATCATCAATCACTCAGCAGGAGATGGAGCCATTGTTTTATGGCAGCAGCCCAGGCCTCTTCACCTTCAGGGGCTTTTCCTTCCCCCTACACTCCAGATGAAGGTCAGCCTGTTGCTGTCTCACCTCCTCCTCTGGGAGAAGACATTGCCCAGTTCCTATCACTTTCAAATCCAGACAGTCAACCCACAACCAGGCAGATACAGACAGAATTGTTAGAACACAAAAAAACAGCCACTTCTAAACATGTGGTTTCAAAACACACAATGCAGAAACCACCTTCCCAAAAAGATGTTATTGAATTGTGAGTTCAGGCCCACTAAACTTCACCTCTCCATCTTAAGCCTTTGGGGAAGATAGGTTGGAAACATATTACACAGCCTTCCCCATTCTGTCCTATGGGCGAAGATGGCCTTGCAACAGTGGAAAACGAAATGGAGAGTATTTCACTGTCAGGACATGGTATACACATTAGTACATGTCCTACCTTTCACAGACACTGCACCCTCCCTAGGGGGGGGTACCCTGGTCCTACCATTGGGGTGTCTGATGCGCATGGAAAGGGAAGGGTAAGGTCTGGCAAGTGGATGCACTTGTCAGGACAACATGGCAGTTAGCAAACTGTGCAAAGGCACTGCAGTGGTAGGCCTGAGTTCTCTCTTTAGGGCTACTTGTGTGGGTGGCACAATTAGTGCTGCATTTGCATTACCAGCCCTGGCATACATAGTGCACTTTCCTAGGGACTTTACTAGTAAGGAAAACATACCAATTATGGACAACCAATTACCATAGCACTTTATACCGGGAGCACTTGCACTTTGAACACTGATCAGCAGTGGCAAAGTGCCCAAAGCATCTAAGTTGAGAAAACCAGGTCAGAAAAATCGTCTAGGCGAAGGCAAAAAGTTTAGGGAACTTTAGCCAAAAAGGGCCAAGTCCAACAATAGGCAATGTTTCTAAGCTGGACTTAGCTATGCCTAAAGATACCCATTTATGAGCCTGAAAATAGTTTGTGCATCAAGTCATATAACATTTTCGCTTATTCATTTAGCGTTCTGTGAATAGAGGTATTCGGCCAGACTGACCTAGCCATGATCTCAGACCAGAAAATTGAAACTTCCTAGAAAATATCATTTTGGATAATGTGGTTATTAGCAAGTCTCAAGATTCCCACCTTCGAAAAAAAAGTTCATATAGTTACCATCTGTATGAATGACTAAGCCATCAGGGGCTGGGTTTTCTCCCAAATGAAAGTCCTGTTGAAGATGTCTTAACAGATATACAAAAGACACACAATTGCTGGACGGAATGCAGAACAAATCAAAACATTCACCCCCAGTCAAAAGATCTGGGTTAAATCCGTCACTCTTTTGCTCAACATGCCACGTGGGTCTCGTGCTCTCCGTGCCACTGGAGTCAAGCTATCACGGCTGATGAGGGCTGAAAGCCCGAAACCGGTCCTGGGATGCTTGTTTCTAGTCCAGGGAGGACCTGGCCTGGCAGTTCGGGCTGGACTGTTCCCATGGGGCACAGAGTCAAGACTGATTTGCATATGGCTGGGTCCAAACTGGAATGGTATGTTGAGCAAAAAAAACGATGGATTTAGGCCCCAATCTCTGCACTGGGGCGAATGTATGACATCTGCATTCTGTCCATCAATTGTTCTTTTTGCATTTGTCACCCCGAGTGGAACAGGTTGCCCAGACGTGGGTCCCGTGCTCTCCCATGCCACTGGAGTCAAGCTATCCTGGCTGATGAGGGCTGAAAGCCTGAAACCGGTCCTGGGATGCTTGTTTCCAGTCCAGGGCGGACCTGGCCTGTCAGTTCGGGCTGGACTGTTCCCATGGGGCATAGGGTTAAGACTGATTTGCATATGGCTGGGTCCAAACTGGAATGGCATGGTGAGCAAAAAAACAACGGATTTAGGCCCAGATCTCTGTACTGGGGTATGACCTTATTCTGCATTCTGTCCATCAATTGTTCTTTTTGCTTTTAACAGTTATACATGCTTGAGCTGTCCAACATCCAACTAGCGGTTAGGAACTGTTGTGGTGTATGTCACTGCATTCCAATTCTTTCCAAAGCACAGGTGCTCCACTACCTGAGTTGACCGTTCCAAAGAAAACCCTTCTCTCAAATGAACAAAAACAATGGGAGAAGCACTCAGTAGGTAATACCACAACGTTTAAACTTTTCAGAGCGAGATCACAATATATCTTATAAGTGGAACAGATTAATTTGTCTAATATCCAATGGACAAATGCTCATGTATGGTTAACATTGTATTCTTTATTCTCATTTTGACAAATACAAGTAGGACATAGACACAGCAAACACACTTTGTCCTAAAGACAGTGAGACTTCTTCAGGGCATATGATTTTAACCCAAAAGTGTAAGTCTAAAGCTCCTCAGTTTGCATCCGCGATTTTTAGCTGCTGCAAGAGTCCCCTTGTATTTCAAAGCAAAACATTTGATTGTGGTCACACAACTAATTTAACTTATAGGCGATATTATGGATCAAGCTCTGAAAAGTTTGAATGTTTTGGTGTTACTGAGTGTTTCTCCCATTGTTTGTGTTCAACCAACCAGTATTGCTTGACCACTGTGGCTAACTGATCCATTTCCAGACCAGATCCCTAGAAACTTTCACCTTCTCTGTGTAGAAACAAATGGTTTCACAAACAGACATTTGGTGATCTCTGGGTGAGGCTGCTGGAAGAAATTGATACAGAGAGAATATCAATATCACAAACCTGTGAACATGTAGAGCTGATGGGTTCAAGTAATTGGTGTAATGTGCGGAGGAGTGCAGGACAGGCTGGAAAACTCAGGCTAGGTGGAATGTGACATAACGTACAAAGCAGCTAGGATTCAACCTGACTTGCCTTATAAGCCTGTGGGGGCAGACGTACTGTGGCTGCTGTGGTCCCTGCTCCTATTCCAAGAGAATGGAATGTGAATCTCTCTGTGTTCACATCTAACAGGGACAGGGTTTGCATACTCAATCAAGTAAACTCAAAAATATGTTAGCCGTGCACCTGCCTTGTGCACCGATTAATTGTGATGTCCATCTTGTGGCCTGAGTGTTTACACTCTAGCAAGGGCACTGAACAGCACAGCATCATGAAACCCGTGGCATGATGCATCTTTGCCTGCAGGATAGTCTTTTACCTCTTGATTCTCAGCTTAGGGGTATGACTTGATTGTTTCCCACTCCAGTTCAGATGTCTTTAAAGTCCAGAAAAATGCAGGGGAATAGGCTTAGAGAGTGGGCAGACAAGATGAAACCCATTTCCCCAAGCTTTCTAGCAAAGCTCTACCTTTTGCAGGGTGTTCTTGAGGAATTTCCCACTTCTTTTAAGGGGAATTCCCTTGTTGCGTAAACTACGACTCTGATATAGTTCTACAAGGTTGGCTTTCCCATCCTCGGGTGACATAGGTGAACTTGTTTTAATGCACCAGTGCTGAATGTAAAAGACAGGTTATTGTAGCTCCACAGAACCCCAGCCAATACATTGTTGAAGTAGAATCATTGCTTTTGGGTTATTAACAATTCCTAAACCGGGATATGGGGCACCGTGGGTCCCTAAACAAACCTAATTCACTCTTAACAATATTATACACACAAGTGGTATTAGAAGAACATACACAATTAACTCAAAGCATTTATTGCAACAGGGTGAACCTGTTTCTCAGCACACCTAAAACAACCACACAGAATATTAAAAAAACAGAAATAGGCACATTGCAAACAACAAGAATAAAATTAACATTTCTAAGGTGGTTCACATCCTAAGACCTACATCTATGTGCTATACTAAGAGAGCATGGAGAGTAGAACTTGCAATCTAGACTTTCTTAAGGAGAAGCAACACACTGCATACCTTGTTGACTGCAACATTGTGGTTATCAGTGATGTGTGAAGTCAGGGATCCCTGTGAAAGAAAAACACACCCTGGAGTAGCGTCCTATCTCCTGGACTCGGCTCGTTATCTGCATAAAATGTGATGTAGCATCTTATTGGTGTGCTGGCAGCAGTCAAGATCGTCTAAGTCAGTATTGTGTGTGATAATCTGGGCGCAGGACCTCTCCAGACAAGGGGTCCAATGTCAGCCCTTTTATACTATCCCTTATCGAGGGGTGGAATTTCTGACATAAGCTCCAGAATTTCTGACAAAGATTATGTTCATGAAGGTGTATGTCCCAGATGTATCCTTATGAACAGTTAAGACAAATAAATGTCAAATCAGACTACACTATTTTGACCATATGTCTGTTTTTGCTTTTATTTAACCGTGTCATTTTGATAATTAGATATGTGTCCTAGGCTAAAGTCGCATCAGGTATTCTATCTTTGTCGTCGGAATGACGTGAAACCTTAATAGTTTTTAGAATGATAAGGTCAGACAGCATCTGTGTCAATGGCAGGCATGACAATGAATCTGCATACATTGAGGAAAATGGTGACTCCTGTCGCTTAAAATTGAGAAAAATGGTGAAGTTGGGCCTTTTTAAAATGGAGTCGGATCCAAGGGGCTTTATGTCACTCTCATGGTCAGTCGTGCCTCCAATGAATCTAGCATTTCGGAGTAGGCTTCCCCTCTTGACCAAGTAGACAAGAAAGTGGACGGAACAATTAGGTACTATTCAGCTGCCAATTTTGTCATTAGAGGTGGTGCATATGACACATGTGCACTGTGCAGTCCTATCTCTGTAACAGGATTTGAATGCATTAGCAGAGGAATTTGATCAGGGCAAAGAAATTGATTTCATGTTTTTTGTGATGGAACAACAAGTCAGGATCCTCTCTGATATCACATTTGACTCTTAGGCAGCTGCTTTAACTGGTTGTTCCTTCGCAGCCAGACATTGTACTTGGATGAAGTCCTGGAAAGTAGACGATGCTCAGGGGGTCCTTTTAAGTCACTTACCATTTTTGGAGGCAAATTATTTGGTCCCCAATTGGAGGAGCTTATTTAGAAGTTGACAGAGGAGTGTAAATTGTTGGCATCTTCCAACCTTTGTCTAAAGGCGGGATGGCTTGTTTACTGCAGGGCTTTTCAACAATTCTTATTGACGTAGGAAGATAATCAGCCATTTCAAAACAGGAGTCATAGCTGGGGTGGTCCCTTCTCTGAGAAATCCCTGCAACCTCTCCAACCACCCCTTCAACTTCATAGTCCTGCCTGTTTAATATCGGTCGATGAAAGGATTCAAGCGTTTTCTTCAACCTCTTACAAGGACATTTCAGCTGCCTAGTCCAGAATTTGTTGGAATATGGCTGCATGATGGAGTTCTCAACTACTCCAGCTTTTGTTCTTACCCCAACTCCTACAAAATTGTCTGAAGCTGCCAGGACTAAGCAATGAAATCTGGTGATTGCTGGAGAAATTATCTATTCCCTGTTCCTCAAAATGAAAGAGGCAAGGGCTGTTACTTCCCCATGTTCCTGGTACAAAAGAGTTCAGGGGAGTTTCACCTTGTCCTAGTCCTAAATCCTAAGGGTCTTCATACATTACTACAGGAAGTTTGCCTTTTCTACATGGTCACCCCAGATTTTTCACCTTTTTCTGGACGCTATATTTTGCTAGCTTTGGAATGCTAGTAACTTTACCCCCTGTTAACCAGTAATAAAGTGTCTGTACTCCCCCTTTTATCATGGTTAAATTAGCAGACTCCTAATTGGTATATTTAACTTGCCTATTAGTCCCTAGTATATGGTACAACATGTGCACAACATCTGCACAGGACCTGGATGTTAAATGCCACTAGTGGACTGCTGCGTTTATTGTGTTATCCACTACAGTGGCAGTGCAAAGATGGCTTCAGGCTGCCCATTGTAGCTTGATAGTAACAGTGCAATACATGCACTGTGACCCTTCAAAGTGGACCTGTTTTGACACGTAAAAGGCTTCTTTTTAAATATGAATATGTCATCCCTATTTCGGCCTTGAAGCCCACAAAGCAGGGTGTATGGTATTTCATTTTTTTTAAATTTAAGGTTATCATGTCCTTACATTGACAAGCCCCCAAAAGCTTTTTTCACCACCTGAATATTGACTGGCCCACGGAAAAACACTGGGAAGCAATACTAAATAGTAATACTGTATGTCAAAAATTGGGCCAGCAATAAAATACTGAAACAACTATTTTAAATAGTTATTCAAAATCCAATTCAAAGGCGAAGTTGGATTGTCAGTAAATATTATACGTTGTAATATCTTTATTCGGCAATTTTTCACCATAAAAGAATACAAATACATAAAACATTTCACTTCAGTAAAAGATTATAAAATACAGTAAAAACAATGACACATCATTCAACAGTTTACTGGCAGTAAAATCGCCCTTAGCTAATGGGACTTCCAATTTGAAGTTTCAGCAAACGGCAACGTGTCATCCACGCACTTCCTAAAAACTTGGCCACCCCACAGATCATACTGGCAGATGAAGAGTCTGAAGAAAGGACACGTAATGCCTGGCTATGGCACCTCAGCCCTAGTTCCCTACAGACGGGTTTCAACCAGAATTTCCTAGCCCCTTTGTAAGCTGGGCAGGCGAAGAACAAGTGGGCCACCGATTCCTTAGGGGCCGCACAACCCGGGCAACCACGCGAGCAAGCATCTGTATTCTTCCATCTACCCGTAAACTCACACACCGGGAGCGTCCCATATCGCAATTTTAGGTACAGTGCTCGATCCAATGGTTTGGTTATTAAATCTAGAAAGGGTTCCATTTTACGCATACACTTAATAGACAAAAATTGGTCAGTGAGTGAACCCAATTTCCTAGACCTCATAACATTATTCTGTACCCAGTCCCAGTATAGTTTTTTTATGACATCTTTCGGTGGTGGTGACTGCAACTCCCATGCCTCTCTGAGACCCAGCGTGAAAACCAATTCCTTCAGGTTATTTAGCCATGCTATTTTTTTACAGGTGTCCAGTAATAGCAGTTCATCTAGCCCTTCTGCATACTTTGCCAGCTCTTCAGTTCTTCGTAATCGGGACCAGAATAACAACGGGCGAAGCCTCACCAAGTCCTTAACTGATTTTCTACCCAGATCTAATCTTAAAGGGATCATTGGGGTGGAAGTGGGAAGAGCTACCACTTTCCTAAAAAAGTTGTTTTCCGCTCTCATCAAGTCAGAAATCCCTTCAAACCCCCACAGCTCAGAGCCGTAAAGTGCTGCGGGTAGGATCTGGCCCTCATAGATGGTCATAGCTGGGGAGACCGGTTTGCTGGTTGACTCACGGATCTCCTTCAGCGTCACCCCGGATACTCTTTGATGGTTTAATAGCATTTTTGACAAATGATCCTTCCAGGTCATGTGGCTGTTAATTCGGACACCAAGATAGTCAAAAGACTCGACCAGTTCAAGGGGGGCGTTGTTGAGCACAAAATTATTTTTAAATCTTTTCGAGGGAGCAAAGGCCATCAGTTTGGTTTTCGATGTGTTGATGGTTAAGCCTCTGTTGGTGCAGAAGGAGCTAAACCGATTCAAAAGTTTTTGCAAGCCCATCGGGGATTTAGAAATTAATAGGGTGTCGTCAGCGAAGAGAAGTGTGGGGATTCTCTCCCCCGCCAGGGATGGAGCATCCGACTCCTCCCCCATTAGATGATCCACCACTCCATTTACGAATAGGGAGAAGAGGGTCGGAGCCATGACACATCCCTGACGCACTCCTCTACGCACAGGGATCCTATCTGTAAGTTGACCCTGGGATCCCCATCTCACCCTTGCATAGTTCCCCTCGTGTAGCTTAACGATTAGGCTCAGAAGACCACTGGGAATACCCATCTCTCTTAGAATTCCCCATAGTTTTGTGCGAGGGACCAGGTCGAATGCGGTTTTAAGATCGATAAACGCCATATACAAACTACCCTTCATAATAGTAACCGCCTTCCAATATATGGCGAATAGTCGAAAGACCTGATCCATCGTACCTACCCTCCTTCTGAACCCCGCTTGTAAATGGGAGAGGATACTAGCCTCCTCTATCCAGTCGCCTACTCTTGAAATGATGACCCTGCCGACCACTTTCTGAATTATGTCTATCAGACTAATGGGTCTGTAGTTTGCAGGGTCATCTCTAGCCCCCTTCTTGTATACAGTGACTACCTCAGCCCCTTTCCAGGAGTCTGGAACCTGGTGTCCCCTCGTGATCAGATTCATTATAATCGCGATTAGTTTAGCCCAGGCCTCCGGATCCGCCAACAATAGATCCCCAGGGATCCCATCCTGCCCAGCGGCTTTTTTTGGGGTTAGGTGTCTAATCGCCAAAACTACCTCACCCGTTGAGAACAAAAGGTCGTTTTTATCCCCAGGGTCCCCTTCACCCTGGCTATTCACCCCTGGACTAGTTATTTCTTCCGAGTCTCCATAAAGAGATGAAAAATGTGTAAACCATTGCTGGCAAGTTATGTGATCAGCCAATGGTTGCGATCTTCTCTGCCTTGTTCTATTGACCAGTTCCCAAAAGAGGTTTGGGTTCCTGCCACTCACTGCATTGGAAAGATCCAGCCAATGCTGTTCCTCCCACTCCCGTTTGGCCAATGATAATGCTTTCAGGTAATCCTTCCTGGCCGCTCTAACCAGTGGAGGGTCCCCTGAAAGCAGAGCTTCTGTCAATTTTTTCCTTTTGCTTTTACAAAGGTCATTATACCATACTTTGCTAAGAGTAGAGGGTATAGCAGGAGCCCTATTACCTTTCCTCTTAGTGATAAAGAATTGGCCAACTTGATCTATTGTGGTTTTATAGGCAGAGTCAAGGGAGGGGTATTGGGGATTGACGGTCCGATTTTCACCAACCCATATATCTAAGGTAGAAGACAAGTCCTCAACCATTGCTTTAATACTTCCTATATCGCCCTCATTGAGCTTGGCCTTATCCCATTTCAGCCTACGATTGTTATTAAATGGGATAACTTCTTTAGTTGTTTTTAGGGTGACCACCCCTCGCCTGTCATTCAGCACACCCCAGTGAAACTTGCAACACAGGGGATTGTGGTCACTATCCTGGCTTGGGACGACCTCCATATCAATCAGGTCCGGCCAGAATCCAACATCCATTAGGATGTAATCGATTCTGGACGGGCCCGAAAGTCTATTAAAGGTCCATGCCCCCGACTGGTCGGATATAGTCCTACCATTCAGGGCTCTTAATTTATGGTCCCTTGTCAGTGCATTAATTTGTATGGCTCTAGGCGACCACTTCCTAACAGGGGGCAGAGAGAGAGATGGAATAGACCATTTTGAATCCTCCTCTTCGATTCCTAAAGGGTCGTCTCCGAGAAGGGGTTCAAATGTACAATTAAAATCGCCCCCCACCAGAATTTTAGCTGAGCAGGGGCAATTGGCTAAGGTCAAGTCCAAGGATGTTAGGGTCAAAGAGGGAGAGTCACCCTGTGTCCCTCTTGCATAAACATTAAAAAGGTCTAGCCTGGCAACATCCTCCCCTCCTTTTGCCGAAAGGTGGAGTATATCATTACACTCCACACTATGTCTTGTAACCACCCAGTCCAAATCTATTTTTATCCAGACTATTAGACCGCCCGAAGGTCTGCCCTTTCCCTTACTTACAGCGGGCACGCAGTGGGTGGTATACCCTGATTTATGTAGCGGCACAAAACTCCATGTCTCCTGAAACAGGCAGACATCGAACTGCTCAATTTGTGTGTGCCACTCCGGGATATCTAACTTCCTCTTTAGCCCAGCAATGTTCCAGGAGAGGAGGTTTATTTCCCTCCTTCCACTTGGCCTAGAAGTGTAGCCCACCTTGGGCAACCTCTCATTAACCACCCTGGTCGGGGGGCGCCCCCCCTCCTGGGTTGGTGTAGTGAGGGTTGCAGAACAACCTGAATATTGACTGGCCCACGGAAAAACACTGGGAAGCAATACTAAATAGTAATACTGTATGTCAAAAATTGGGCCAGCAATAAAATACTGAAACAACTATTTTAAATAGTTATTCAAAATCCAATTCAAAGGCGAAGTTGGATTGTCAGTAAATATTATGGAAAACAAACTGTTCCCTTTTCCCTGACTGAAGCTCTTGTAGCCTAATTTGCATTGGCTCTCTACTCTAGCTTCTCCCAGCCAATGATTCGCCTTGAACAGTGGCCACTGGACCTGGACTGGGCCAGACCTTGCTGTTGGCCTCTGCATGACACCATGTGAGTCACTAAGTGCATCCCCTGAGGTCTTGGGGGGGGGGCGGAGCTTTAGAAGCGTTCTACTCTGGTGGAGGGGGACTTAAAACACCAAGGGCCAAATTTATAATCTGGCGGAATTCCCATTTCTCCGCCAGGGCGTTGGAGTAATTTACTCCATCACCGGGACGAAGAGGCTGTCCACCAGATTTTGACATGACTGCCAAGCCATTGAGGATGGTCTAGAGAGGATCTAGGCCTCCAAAGATATTTGTAGTATGCCCTCCAGCCACCCAACACCTTCTTGAACTTCCAGAGGAAGCCCCTTGCCTCAGTCACCAGTCTGTGCTCCTCTTTATGGGCTGTCATTCAGGTTTTCAGCAGGTCCTTGTTTGGGGATTGATGGCTCACCCATCACACACTAAATCTTGTTTCATCAGCACGAATCCCAGTATATATAACAACAGTTGTAACCTAGGCAGATCTACCTCACTGGCAATACATATTAGGATAAACTGGGGGGTATGTGGATCTCCAGACACTGCCCCCAGTGTTGCTGTTATTCCAGATATTATAAATCACCAACATCTCTGTATTTAGGGGCAGCACCGGATCATGTGGAGGAAAGTGCCCTCTGTCCAGTTCTAATGTCAGACATTGGGGATACTGCACTCTGCTAATCTTAAATAGTCTACTTTTATTGTAATACACCCGGTGCGCAGCAATGATTACCTTAGTATCAGTGTTGAACTACGTTATACCTAGCGGGGTGCATTAGGGCTGCTTCCTAATCTATGACTTCCAATTGTCCAACATCCGCCTCTCACTTCAATCTGAGTTTATGCATATTATCTGGTCCGTTGTCAACGAGAGTGCAACATGTAAGGGAGATCACTTTACTCGTCAACTTTTCCTCTAGGATCCTGCCCTACACTGGGCTACTCCTCCCCTCTACCACTACTGGTAGCTCCATCTAATCTATTAACTCTGCAACTAACTCATGCCACATCTGTAAATATTTGTAATTCTGGGTGTGGGCTATCATATTCAAATTGTTCCTGTGCATCTTAAAACAGTATCATCTCATCCCCCTTTAACCATACCCCCCAAATTTGCAATTCCTATTAAACCCCATTTGGTGAAGATGGTAAGTTTCCACTCCTCTCCCAGCCACAAGGAAGAGGCTCGGGACAGCCTGTTCTGCCAACCCACATATCTGCTGGCTTTGTCCCATGCAACCAATGCAGCTTTTATCGGTTTCAAAAGGGTATCCCTGTACTGCTTCCCATATATGTAGTGCATGTACGAGTTTGCCTCAATCAGGAACTTCGCGACCCTCTTTGCCAGTTCGTCTTTGGGGGAAATCTTTATTCATTAATTGTCTGAAGCTGCGAAGAGGAGTAATGTGCTTCATTGACCAAGAGTAAAATAGCCCCATTATATATTGATTGTTGAAGCGTCTTGTGCAGTTCTTGGAGTTTCTCCGTCCCAAACCAGTGTGTCTAGGGTTCCATCGATTTTATCAAAGAAAGTGTCAGGCATGTACCACAAGCATTCTGAAGCACTTAGAGGAACTTGGGTATAATAATTATTTTAAAGAGGGCAGGTGTACTCATCAATGAGAGGGGAAGTCGTCACCACCTGTTTTAAATGCCTTTAGACCATTTCCAGATTCTTCTACAGAAATGGCGACCAGCACTGCGCTATCTCGCTATCCAAATATGGAAATCCGTCCATCTAGACCTTTATGTTAGGAAGTATGGGCCTCCTACTAACACACTTCCCAATCTTGTAAAGTAGGTTCCCAAACTTTTTAGAACCACAACCCACTTTTGAGAACAACAAAGTTTTGCGACCTACCTTTAATGGATATGAGGCCGGGCGATTGTTGAATGTAACGGAAGTATTGTGTGGTAGTGCATTGTCCTTTACTGACAGGACATTTGCCATTGAAATGGCCACTAAATTTGCACAGACCTACCGTGTTACTGATACATATGTATAACACCAAAATGATATTGTGTGGAAATCGTGTTTCAGTGAATATCATTTGTACATCACCAAGTAAGTGTCGTAATTTGTTTTGGTCCTATGAACATCTCTGTCCTATATTTCCACTTTACTAAACGGTGGATGCATACTGCTTATTTAAAGGAATTTACATTTTGTTGTGTATTGCAAAAAGCAACATCCTACATTACCACATAATTCACTTTAAAAGATCCTCTCTCTTTGCAGTCAGATAAAGACAAGTAAACATGAATCCCCATTAAAAGAAATAAACAGCCTGACATTTGACCTCTGACTTTGAATCAAGGAAACTGTTATAAGTTAAACACAGAATATAAAGACATCTTTATTTATTGCTCTGACTTTCAGGAGTCACTAAAAATCAGCTTGCGACGCACCAGAGGGTCAAGCCTCACTGTTTGAGAGACACTGTTGTAGAGTATCAATTTGACTGTCCCAATTAAAAGGTTTGAAAATTACTGAACACCCACAAAACGGCAGGCAACGAGATCTCAGTGTCTAAAAGGTACAGTAGAATATCAGTGGCGTATAGTGACATCTTCTCTGACTCACCCGTCATTTGTGTAAGCTCACCACATCACCTTTAATTGTAAACAAGAACGCTAATGGTTCCATACAGAAAGCAAACGGGGAACAGCGGACACCCCTGCCTTGTTCCACTTTGCAGCATAAAAGCTTGTGACAATGATCTGTTTGCTTTCACCATGGCATTCCTATATAGGATGTCCACCCAACTGTAGCAAACCGGTTCAGACCCGAATTACATCAGAACCTGAGAAGAATCGCCCTATAAAATTTGTCTGGACTATATGTTTCAAGGGAGAAATGCCTCTCACTAGATGGACTTCCAAGATCTTCACAAGTATTTTGATCTCCATAATCAGCAGAGATAGTGACCTGATTGAGGCACTTAAGTTACCGGGTTTCTCTTCTTTAGGGATCACTACTATCATAGCATGACATAGGTCGTGGGGTTGTTAGCCCAATTCCCGAGCCCCATATAAAATAGCCAGGAGACGTCGCCCTAGGACCGACAGAATACGCCTATAACATTCCACCTACAACCCTTTGGGTCTCGGTGTCTTACCCAGTTAAATTAATCTCACTGCTTGTAACCATTCAGTGAGAGAGAGTTCCTGATTTGAGTATTTTCTACTACCATCATCTAGGCTCTGGACAGAGTTCCCCCTGAAGCACCTCAGTGTCTTGAGCTGTATGATTATACCTGGCATCATAAAGGATTTTGTAATAGCGGGAGAATGCTGTTGCAATATTGCTAACCGTTGTGGACTGTGAGCCATCTTAGCTCAACATTTCTCCAAACCACCTTGTCCCTTCCTCTTTCTTACTTAGCCAAATCACAAATCAACCCACCTTATCCCCAACTTCATAGAGGTTCCTTTCTGTGACTAAAAGTTGCTTAGTGTGAGTCAATGCTAAGTAAACTTTACTCATGTCTCCCAACTGATAACATATTGTGTATTTGTAAAGCGCACGTTCACCCTTGGATATCTTAGCTCTGAATAACAGATGTTTATTGTTACTCTACTCATTGGCACTCATTTTATTGACCTCAGATGGATGAAAGGCTGAGTGGACCCACCAGGATTTGAACCTGTGACCATGAGGTCGAAGACAGGCTCCTGCAGTGGACGCACAAGCCTACTGAGCCACTAGACCCAGTGGAGTTTGGCTTGCTTCCCTGTATTTGTATAGCTTTCCTCCGCTTCTTTAATCTCTTTCCAGTAATATGATTTATTCTTTTTATGTTTGTTTGGGGCTGTGATGTTCCGTGCATTATTTTGAATCATTGACTTATGTCTCCCACAGCTCTATCAATGATGATTCTAAGTTCTTATTTTCCGCAAAATAACTGGAACAATCTAAACGGAGTGTGATTGCAACCGCTCTATCCTCAAGTTCCCAGTTATTTATTTTATTTAAAAGATTTTATATAGCTTTGACAAGACCAGATGGTACAGGAGTGCTTTACATCAGTATATGTTTACATCAAGATAACGAGTCTAATCAAATCAAGAACGTTATATCAAGTCCAAACAGTGTATGCGCATAGCGTAGGAGAAAGAGTAAGGGGGTGTCCAGGGAGAGCAGAGAGTGGGCAAATAACGATCCACTAGTTGAGATGTCTGTGAGGAGAGGAGCCTTTAACTGATTCTTGAAGCATGAGAAGGAGGAGTTGATTCTGATGTGTATTGGTAAGGAAGTCCAGATTTTAGGGGCGTGGATGAGAAAGAGGGAAAAATAGTTTTTTTATTGTGAACTTTGGGTGGGATAATGAGGTTTCTGGTCTGTCCTGCCCTTTTGAGCTTAGAGGCAAGGTAGCTTGGTTTTCCCATGTGCAGGGCCTTGTGGGAGAGACATGCTGCAATGAGCTTCAATCGGGAGCCACTTCAGTTCTTTCAGGGTTGGGTAGATGTGGTCATATTTTTTGATTCCCGTGACCATTCTGGTTGCTGCGTTGAGTTTGTCTCTGATGGGTGCAAGGTGGGCTTTGGACGTGCCTGTGAGGGTGGCCTTCCTGTAGTCCAGTCTAGACAGCGCCATTGCTTGTGTGGCAGATTTGAGATCTTCCTGCAGAAGTTTGATTTTGTTCAGTAGTTTAAGGTTGTGGAAGGCACTCTTTGCACTATTCTTTATATGATCTTTCATGGTTAGTTTGCAGTCCACACTGCTGCCTAGAGATTTGACGGGGTTGGCTAGTGATAGAGTGCAGTTAGGAGCGCCTATGGAGTTTATCCATTCTAGCATCGGGGAAGGGGAGGGAGCTGCTCAGCCTTTAAAATTAGTTGAATCTTGGATGAGCTTTAGGTGGTTGTGAGCAGTTGCGGCCAGCATGGTTCACGGGTTGGGGGGGCGGGAGCGGGTTGCGTGGAGGGGATGGGCGAGTGGTCGAGAGGGAAAGGGGATGGGCGAGTGGTCGCGAGGGAAGGGGGCTCGTGGGGGGTGGGGGTTAAATATTAAAAACAAAAATAAATTAAACTTACCTTTCCTGGGTCCCGCGCTTTCTCAGATCTGGCTCCTGCTTTCCTGCCTCCGCAAGAACAGGAAGCAGGCAGCCTCCCTCACCTCCCCTGAGCCAATCACAATGCTACAATGGCAGCGTTGTGATTGCTTGGGACGCCGACCACACAGGCATCTATAGGGAGGCCATTTTCTCTAAGGGAGAGTTCGCATGACTTGTTTGGCCGGCCCCAGAGGGCCGACCAAACAGTCAGGGCCCACAGCATTGGCTAAGCACTCCTCCCCTGCCCTCGAGCAGACCCACCCGCCCTTCCACCCACCCCCAACCAAACCCTTCTGCTTTCTTCCAGTGCGAGGAGCAGAAACATAAAATGGTAGTTATAGTAATAATAATCTACCCACTTACTTAATTAACTGCCTCAAATGGTCAAGATTTTGTTAGTGTAGTTAAATAATTTATTCCCGTGCCTTTTTAAAAGTGGCTTGGCAACTTTTTTTTTTGGAAGTGTTAAATCACCCTTCTCCCATTTGTGTTTCTGCAGGAGACAGAGCAGACATCAGTGCCTGTACCTTTTTATATGCCTTTTTTGGTGCATACGTTTGGATAATTGATTTACTTTAATCGGCAATTGATAAAATTATTATGTATATTGATGTTGGCTCAACCATATATTTATGCAGTATTGTATTGTTAGCTCTGTGATAGAAATAATTGGTCTGTGTTTACCATCCTGTAATCTAGGTGACAGAGCTTAAACATGTGAATGAATTATGAATTACATGAACACAGATTGGGTGGGTCCCTCCAATGGACATGTTGCATACGTCTATACATCGTAGCAGCATATTTGAAAGGAAAGTAAAGAGAGAAAGAATGATCATAATGAAAAACAACAACAAAATAAGCCATAGGCTTTCCATAATACAAAACGTTGTCAAGCGTTTTATTCTTTTTATTTGCCGATCCAAATTGGATCAGCTATAAAAAAAGAGAAAAGTGACTGTGTCATTTTGTAAAACAAACACCAATATGGAAACCCGGTAATGATATCTGTAGCAATATATAAAAAGTCCCCTGAAGGAGAATACTTTTCAATGTGGCAGTAACACATGTATCTGCTAACTTAATTACATACAGTTGACAATTTAATTAGAATATGAGGCATACTTTTTTTGTAAATCAATATTACATATGATTTATTATATCCAAAAACATAAAATAATAACACAAGGCTCAAACATATGTGCAACAACTTTTAAATATACATGATAAATTCATTTTCCTCATAATACTTTGTTTAAACTGGAAGATAGCATTGTTGTTGAGTGATTAACGTTATACCTTGGAGTGTCATTTCTGTGTATTGTAAAATATCCGAGTGTTATCATGAAGAAGTACAATTTAATTGCAATGCATTTTTAAACCCTGTGTTGTTATTATTTTGTGTTTTTGGGAGTATAGTCATATGTAATATTGATTTACAAAAAAAGTACGCCTCATATTCTAATTAAATTGTCAATTGTATTACTGCAACTATGAAAAGTATTCTCCTTCAAGGGGCTTTTGTATTTTGTCATCTGTTAGGTGCAAGCATGCGAGGTGCACATTCCTAAAAACTGACGCAATATAATTTTTCTATTTTTATTTAGCCATGCTGTACAACATTTGGGATGCTGTTCAGGATAGCTAGTACAAATTTACAAAGCAATAGGTGCAAAGGGAAGACTTGACTCTCAAGGTAGATGCTGTGCTTAGTGCGGCCATGCTAATTAGAAAGAGATGGCCCCCCTAAAGATAAGAAAGTGCTTTACAACAGCCGTGAAGCAGAAGATCCTGTCCGGATGGGCCGAACGAAGGGGGTAAATAGCGGCAACAAAAAAACCTACACTACCCTGCATACTGAGACCCGTGCGTGCGAGCGTGCCTCTCCACCGCCGAGTGTAAAAATACAAAATAAGCGCCTTTGACAGCATCAGTCTGGCCATACTTTGGAGCTCGTCACGCTCCAACGCTGCTCTCGTTCCTTTTTTATTAAACACTCCTTTTCATCGGACTCAAGACCTTTCTAGTTAATGTTTGGTGCACGTAGAGGGCTTGTGGCATGCAGAAGCCACATGAAAGCTCTGCTCATTTTTGGCCCGACAGTCCAAGACTGAAGTGCTGAGCCGCAGCCAGGGATCTGGTTTGAGACTGCCTTGAGCCTTCAGTAGCTTGCCCACCGCTACAGACACACACATGTGAACACATGATTAAAATAGATGTTTTTTGCACATTTATATTTTTAAAAAGCTCACTCTAAAATACTGAAGTAAACGGGAGAGGGCTGTCCCCGTTGCACTGTGATGCTCTCTCCAGTGTCTGTCTGCCTCGGTCTCTGTTAACTGGCGCGCCCCATAGTGTGGGTTACACGTGACCACATATACAAACATACACATATCATACATTCCAATATGCGCTATATAAATGCAATTACAATACAATATATACACATTTAGCTCGATGTGCACACTCCGTTCACCCCTCTGATCTCAGACAGGCAGGTCCCGGCCCTATACCTGCTGCTGCTCACCTGTGTACTCCGCTGGGTCCCTAGACTGGGGTGGGGGCTGTGGGCGGGGTCTTGGCAATCCGCAGAGGTGAAAGGTTTAGTCCAGGAAAGGATCAAACCTCCCCCTCCCCCACAGTTGGGAATGGGCAGACATCCTGCAGTGCAGGAGGGGTTGACTGACTGCACCTCGTCTTCAGTGTGATACACGGCGAGACACCGCAGACCGCAGCACTCCTCACAGAGCGTGAGTCAGTACAATGCTGCCATGGCATAAGGCGCTATACAGCGAGAGGCGCCTCATTATTGGGAGCTATTGGATACAGTTGGCCCATGTGACATGGCCCTTTGGCTCCTGTGTACAGTACCTCGGTACCTCACGCTACCGGTGTCTTTGCCTCAACACGTCTCTCAGGCAGTACTCCTGCCGGCACAATAGTGTGATGGTGTAAACAGCGTCTAAGTGATGTGTTCCAGGGAGACTAGAAAATGTGTAGCAGGCCGGGAAATGAATTACTGAACACATGCTCCTGTGTGGGGGCACAGGCAGGAAGCACGCCGCCCTTATTTTCCCTTAGGAGTCTGCATCATTTTGAGGGGTGCCTGCCTATCACTTTCGGTATGTTTACCTGTCCATCGCTTTGGGCTCTGCATCTTTTTGGGCGTTCCAGTCCATCGTTTTGGGCTCTGCGTCGCTTTGGGGGGTCTGCGTTGCTTTGGGAGTCTCTATCCATTGCTTTAGGGGTTTGCTCAAAAGCAATAAAGATAAATACATAAATACATTTTTGCACATGTACGTTTATTGAAATAATTTTATACAACATAAACACAAGTAAATATCCTAACAATGCCAGCACCCCCCCCCCCCCCCCCCACAGGGAAGCCATTGCATCAACTTAGAATCAGTACAAACTAAATAGGTATATTATTACAATGGAATAGATCCTGCATTTACACCACTTTCAGCCATACATTGTACATGACAATGCCTTTTATTTTTGTTTACAGTTTTAAAACATAAAAAAAGACATTTCCAATGCTAATAGCTGCAACTCTCATACACCAAACATGTAAGTATTCTGGATATATCTGCACTAATATTCATACACCTATATCTGCAAAAATAATAATCACAAGTACATCTGCAGTAATAATAATCTTGCACCTATATCTGAAGTCATAATAATCACATACCTATAACGCACTAATAGTCATCTCAAAACTAGATCTGGAGTAATAATAATGTCACACCTATATCTGCAGTGATATTAATCACACGCCTACATCTACAGTAATAATAATCTCACACCTATAGCTGCCATGATACTACTCTCACACCAATATATGCAGTACAATAGTATCACACCAATATATGCAGTATTGTCATAACACATAAATCTGAAAACACACTGATCCACACATATATAGCTACAGTAATAGTGATCTTACACCTACAGTACTAGTATCATACATATATCTGCAGTAACAATAATCTAAAACATATGTCTGCAATAATAGTGATTACTATTATTGAAGTTAATTGTGTGAGATTACTGTCACTGCAGCCATATGTGTGATGTTACCATTACTGTTGGATAGGTGTGAGATCATTATCACTGCAGATATAAGTGTGAGATCACTCTTACATCACATGTGGGTGTGAGATCAGTATTAATGCAGATATAGGTATGCAATCCTGATTAGTTGAGATAGATGTGAGGTTACTATCACTGTAGATACAGGTGTAACATAACCATTATTGCATATATACGTCTGAGGTTATGTTAGTGCAGGTATAGGTGTAAATTACTATGACTTCATATAAGTGTGACATTATCACTGTAAATATAGGGGTGAAATTAATATTGCTGTTGATATAGGTTGTCATTTGTATTACTGTAGATATTGATGTGAGATTATTATTACTATAGATATTGGTGTGATATTACAATCACAGCACTTATACGTATGAGATCACTGTCCCTCTGTATATAGGTGTGAGATTAGTATAACTGCACATGTAGGTGTAAGGGACTGAAGAAAGTTGTGAATGCACTATGTGTCTGGATTTAGGTGTGATATTATGTTTAATGTGTGATTAGTAATATCCACTCACAGTCCTTACTCCAAAATAAGTGGGTATTAACCTTAATTTTGCATTAAATTAATATAATACACAAACAACTCCTAACTAAAAGACAGTACCGTTTACTTTTTTTTTTTCCAAACAAATTTTATTGAAAACCACAGTTTAGTTGCATTATGTCAAAACAAGTACTTTTGGTATTTTTGTTTTTGTTGTTTGTCATCCGATCCTTGCCAACAACAGCCGTAAACAGACTTTAAAACACAATACATCCTGTAGTATACCATAATACAGTTTTTAGGATTTTATCATAAACTGAGCCAACCCCCCTCCCCTCCCTCCCTCCCTCCCTCCACCCTCTTCCTGGTCTGCCTACCTCCCGCCTACTGTTTAGCCTAGTACGGCTAATGCCTTATCTTTTCCTGTCCGTTGCTGCTGGTATGCGCAAAAACCAGTTGATAGAATCCATTTGGGCCTGGACTATTAATGGGGTAGGATTGACGTGTGTAGGTATTAGATCAAGCTGTTTGATTTTTTCTAACTTGATATCCCATTCCATTGAAATGGGGTGCTTTCTTCTGAGTGCCGCGCTTTCGGGTGCTTTCGTCTGAGTGCCGCGCTTTCGGCGCTACCCCACTGAGCTACCTCATCCCGTTATGTTTGTGGTGAGGGGCACCTAGGGGATTTCCACCGCATGGTAATTGCTCTAATGGCCAGGATAAATGCGAGGTCCAAGAAGTATAATTGGACCTTCTGGGCTCTAGTACGCTTGCGTAAGACAGTACCATTTACAATAAAGAAACTCACACCAGTACAAATGCAATACACTACATTATAAAATAACAACAACAGAAGCTATTGTCATTGGGCATTACACCATTTGATTAATGCTTCTCAAAAGGATAACAAAAACAAAAAAAATTACAATGCCAACTGCTCAAAATAATGTCAGTGCGAGACCTATTGCATTGTAAATGCTTGTTCTGTGAAGCCTGTGTCCCTGCTTCAAGTGGGACACCAGAGATTTGCATAAAGGGTCCATGATTGCCACTAACAGCCCTGATGGACTTGGCCAGTCCCCTGCCTGCCAATTTATTCCTGCTGGCGGGGTAGCTGACTTTTGTTTTTTCTTCCTGCCCATGTGTGTGTGGTGCTCATCTTGTCTGGGTAGTGCTCATCTATGCAGGCTGGAGCAACCTTGCATCCTGCTTTCCTGTTCCCATCGAGCACAGGAAGTGGAGGTCAACCCTGGAGCTGGGATGGGGTGTCTTTTCAGTTTTTCATGGTGCCACTGGCCTTCCTCGGCAGATATGAAGAATACCAAGGGCACTGTCCCCACACAGGGTTAAGCAAAGAGTCAAGACAAAGGCATCCCCAATTGTAGGGAATCATCTGCGGCCTTAGCCCTTCCTGGGGTAATTTAGAATGTCCCGGCAGGAACCAGATGGTTTCATGCCTTTGTTTGTGCATTGGACACTGAGAGAATTAAAATTTTATGAACTGCTTGGCACCATACATCACGTCTTATAGTGTCAATATCAGCAACTCACTCCCAATCATACATATAGCAATCTCTTGATGAAATGAACAGACAGGACACCTTTTTTCTTGGACAAAATTGCTGCAGGTTTATTTGCATGACAACATGGTGGGTTAGCTTACGGGCGATCCAAGGGCAGGCAGCCCCTGCGCCGCCTTCTCACCTGATGAGCCAAATTGCACCGTGGCCCTTGTCAATCGGTGCTTACCAATTTTGGGGGAGGGGTTACCCCCTCCCACCGGTGGACTGCCAGTCCACCCCTCTACTTACGCCTCTGAGGGGGCGTGAAGGGTAGCGGCCAAAAGAGGATGCTAGGTAGGAGGGAGAGGTACTTATACCTATCTCCCCGCCCACCCGTGCTCGGAAATGATGCAGGGAGCGCAGACCCACAGGGGGTCCCTCAACACTAGGTTGTATCGTGTGCCCTCATGTGGCACTAGGGCGGCTGACCTCTTATGAGGACCGCGGGCAGCCACATAATTGGCAGCTCTGGGAACTCGACGGGCAGCTCTCCCATGAGGGAAAACACACATCTATATATCTCTGGCTTTGTTTGGCCTTTTTCTATGTGGTTTCTTTTCCAGGAGAAGACGTAGTCCCCTCTAAATTGGCCATTTTTCAGGGTGAGACTCTGATATACCTAATGGCAAGCTGTGTAGTTACCATAGACCAGCAGGGTTACTCAAAGCCTGAATCTCATTAAGGGCTGACTCAAGATAGTGTATGAGGAAGAGCACATATGGTCAAATTAATATTTTATTTGGTCTCAGGACCTTTTTAAGCATTGGAATATTTTTTCGTTGTTGGGTCAATGCAAAGTTAATATTTTGGTGCAGCATTCACGTAAAGTGTGAATATAGTTACAACATCACAGACTTATAGTAAAACACTCTTGATTTACACTTTAGTCAGAAAGAAATAGGGCTGTTTCTTTTTGAAAGCCCAATTAAAGGCCTGCACAGACGGTTACACATTTACTTAAATTCCTATCTGTTACATGTTACCTGTACACAGATACAGGCCTGAGTGTGACAGTTTGCTCATTACTGAGTTAGACAGTTCCGCTCGCTCCGCCTTCACATATGTACATGTGTGTGCACATGTGATTAGATATAACCTGTGCAGAGTCTTTTATCCTAGCTGCTCAGCAGTGGACCGTGCTTTAAAGGGTGGGCACTGGGCATACTTTGAAAGAGGGACACTGGTAGTTAGCATTCAATTCCATTTTACAGGAGCTTACGGTATACGAGTCCCAATTAGTTAGACCACGGGTACTCATAGTACGGCCCGCGGGCCGCCAGCGGCCCGGAAAGCCTTCCTCGGCGGCCCGCGAACCTTTCAGACATCGTACCCGTGTTTTAAAAAATAATAATAATAGTGTCTTTAAACACTGCCGGTTGCAGCAGCGCAATTCTAAGAGACTCTGCTGCTCTGTGGGGGCCCGGCGACCAGTGATAGACAAAGTGGAGCTCCAGGGGTGAATAGGTGAAATACAGCAAAGCCTCATTAGCATGCAAATGGTCTTTTAAAGACCTGTGAAGTGCTTGGTGCGGCTATGTGTGTGTGTGCCCTGGAAGCCGTCTCAGCCCGGGCATACACAGGCAGGGTGAGATGACAGAGGGTGACAGAGGGAGAGAGAAAGAGGGAGGGAAAGGGAGGGATACAGAGGGAGAGGGAGGGAGGGAAATGGAGGGAGACAGAGGGAGAGGGAGGGAGGGAAAGGGAGGGAGACAGAGGGTGGGAGGGAAATGGAGGGAGAGGGAGGGAGGGAAAGGGATGGAGACAGATGGAAGGATGGAAATGGAGGGAGACAGAGGGAGGGAGGGAAAGGGAGGGAGGCAGAGGGAGAGGGATGGAGGGAAAGGGAGGGAGACAGAGGGAGGGAGGGAGGGAAATGGAGGGACACAGAGGGAGGGAGAGAAAGGGGGAGGGAGAGGAAGGGCGGGAAATGGAGGGAGACGGAGGGAAAGGGAGGGAGGGAGACAGAGGGAGGGAGAGAAAGGGGGGAGGGAGAGGGAGGGCGGGAAATGGAGGGAGACGGAGGGAAAGGGAGGGAGGGAGACAGAGGGAGGGAGGGAAATGGAGGGAGACAGAGGGAGAGGGAGTGAGGGAAAGGGAGGGAGACAGAGGGAGGGAGGAAAATGGAAGGTGGGAGAGGGAGGAGGTAAAGGGAGGGAGAGCGAGAGAGGTAAATGGAGGGAGACAGAGGGAGGGAGGGAGGGAAATGGAGGGAGATAGAGGGAGGGACAGAAAGGGAGGGAGAGGGAGGGAGGGAAAGGGAGGAAGACAGAGGGAGGGAAAGGGAGGGAGGGAAAGGGAGGGAGACAGAGATAGGGAGACAAAAAGGGAGAGGGAGGGAGACAGAGGGACAAGGGAGACAGGGGGTGACAGACAGAGGGAGGAGGGAGGCAGAGGGAGGAGAAAGACAGAGGGAGGAGGGAGACAGATGGAGAGGGAGGGAGGGAGAGAGAGACAGATAGAGGGAGGAGGGAGACAGAGGGAGGAGGGAGACAGACAGAGTGGGAGGGAGGGAGAGGGAGAGAGAGACAGACAGAGGGAGACAGACAGAGGGAGACAGACAGAGGGAGACAGACAGAGGGAGACAGACAGAGGGAGGAGGGAGACAGACAGAGAGGGAGGGGGAGACAGACAACGTGAGAGGGAGAGGGAGACAGACAGAGGGAGGAGGGAGACAGACAGAGAGGGAGGAGGGAGACAGACAGAGAGGGAGGAGGGAGACAGACAGAGGGAGGAGGGAGACATAGAGGGAGGAGGGAGACAGAGAGGGAAGAGGGAGACAGACAGACAGAGAGGGAGGAGGGAGACAGACAGAGGGAGGAGGTAGACAGACAGAGGGAGGAGGGAGGAAGACAGAGAGGGAGGAGGGAGACAGAGAGGGAGTAGGGAGACAGACAGAGGGAGGAGGGAGGGACGAAGACAGAGAGGGAGGAGGGAGACAGACAGTGGGAGGAGGGAGAGAGGAAGACAGAGAGGGAGGAGGGAAACAGACAAAGGGAGGAGGGAGGGAGGAAGACAGAGAAGGAGGAGGGAGACAGAAAGAATGAGGAGGGAGGGAGGAAGACCGAGAGGGAGGAGGGAGACAGACAGAGGGAGGAGGGAGACAGACAGGAGGGAGGGAGGAGGGAGACAGACTGAGGGAGACAGAGAAAGGGAGAGGGAGACCGAGAGATTGAGCGAGAGGGAAGGAGACAGAGGGAGGTAGGGAGGAGGGAGACAGAGTGAGGGAGACTGAGAAAGGGGGATGGAGCGAGAGGGAAGGAGACAGAGGGAGAGAGGGAGGAGGGAGACAGAGTGAGGAAGACAGAAAGGGAGAGGGAGCGAGAGGGAAGGAGAGGGAGGGAGTGAGAGGGAATGAGACAGAGGGAGACAGAGAGGGAGGGAGAGAGAGGGAGGGAGACAGAGAGAGAGAGATAGAGAGAGAAAGAGAGAGAGAGAGATGTGTGTATGCCGGGTCTGGTGGCTCAGTGGACGAAGGCGCCCGCTGCAGGGACCTGTGTTCAACCTCATGGACACAGTTTTTTTTTTGCTGCTCTAGCCCCACCCCCTCCCCCACTGACCCCGCCCCACCGGTCCGGCCCTCGGACACAAACCACACTGTAAATTTGGCCCCGAGAGAAAGTTTGTGAGTACCCATGAGTTAGACTCACTCATAATAGAGATCCAAAAATCAGGCGGTCCAAAATCAAAACAAAAATTCTGTGGCTTTAAGTTGACCAGAGCCCACTCGCGCATATAGATTCTTCATAAAAGGAAAATAACGCATAATTAATTTGCGGGCAGTTCTCTTAGAAATAGTTAGGTAAACCACAAAATTACAAATTCAATATAAACTTGAAAAAAGCTGACACTCTTACTATCATGTATAGGTTTAACTTTATTGTAGGGCCAACAGGTTTGGGTACATTCACCGGAGCAAGTGGATTTACTAACAGGTGAACTTACACTAACACAATCAAATGAGTCTAGAGTCAGTAGGTAAGGACAGTTCTGACAGTGGTCAAAGATATATAAGGCAAAGAGGCTATGAACAAAAGGAAGTGCAGATTTAGGGAAAATTGATGAAAGAAGAATGCCGTAATAATGCTATTATATATTGTGCTCCTCTTCACAAAGAAACATAAGAATATAAACCAGGAACAAACGATAAATAATTATTGACTAATAATATCTATTTTTTTTTTTAAAAAAGCGTTTTGATAATTGTATTATAGCTTTATAGCCAGACTTACCAAGCTATATCGGCCATTAAATGCCTGTCATCACCGTTTACTATGGAATTGCACATAACAACCACTAAGCACGCATGACAAGAATGACTTCTGGTTAATCCCAGCTAATGGGAATGATGGAAAAAGAAATTTTGTGATCCTATTGCTGTGGTGCTGCACTGGATAGTGAAAGTGAAGGGGTATTGACTTCTCTGGGATTGGAAGGATGTTAAGACTGCGAAACAAAAAGGTGAATGTATTTCCCCTATTACATCAGCAGGGATGCTAAAAATGTTTACAGTGTAGAATGCAATAACTCAGTGGGGCTAGATTCCCAGTATAGATTTAGTTGAGGTAGATGACTAGTTCTTATTTTTTAATGTTAATGTGCAATGCTGATTTGAAGACCGAGAGCCCCTCTCACCTCTCCACGTCATTAACTTGGGCTATAATATTACCAATCATTAATTAAAGGGGCCATCCTGTGAAGAAATGAAAAACTGTTATCTTGACCAACTCCTGCACAACTATCAAGTGGTTCTTAACCTGTGGTCTGGGGACGGATGGGGGACCGCAAAGCTTACTTACTTGCTTAGAAAATTAAATATTATTAACAAATCACTAAAGTATATTTAAATAAAGAAGCAAAATGTAAAATTGAGCTTTTAAAATCGTTCTGTAAAGGTTTAGCAATTTGAAATTGGAGGCAAAAAATTAAGTTTGTATCCTCAGATTGGTTTGCGGGAGCAGTGCAAGTTCATCAAACAGAATACAGTATGGACAATGAGTGGCCTCAATTAAATTTAGAAATGCTCCAACCTTCCTATTCGAATTATTATTTTTACCTGTGAATTTCATAAAATATTTCATCATTTATGTTTTTGTTTGAGGAATGCTTGTTTCTATATTTTTGTGTTTTGTTTTGAGATTCAAATCACCAGAAATGACTCAGTCGGGGTCTCTGGATTCCAATAATGATTCAGTGTGGTTTGACAGGTTATAGTAATGATTAAGTGAGGGTCCTCACAAGTCAAAAGGTTTAAGACCCACTGTTCTAGAATTTTGCTTTGTGTGATGATGTCTTCTTGGGTTTTGAGATGCAATGTGACATTTCCAGGATGACCCCTTTAAATATGGTGGATTGGCAAAACAAACAAATCTGCCATTTATGCACTAATCTGTAACACAAGCTGTTATTAAATGTCCCAGTTGAGTCAGCAGCACCAGGGTGTAAACCTACATGCTGGTACTAGACGTCCCTCTAGAATCGTCAGCACAGTAGTATAAGCAGTTACTAGATTTCCTTGTTGAGGCAATTAATACAACTGGCTGCTATTAAATATCCATTTGGAGTTTCAGCTCCTTTTCTTGAACAACTGTAAAATGGAAGCAGGTTGCAATTTATTATTAATTACATTTCAGAGGCAAAGGAACCGTACCGCTTACTTCTAAGGAGAACTGTGAAGTAATACTGCATTACTGGACCTGCAGTGGGGCACCTCCACATTGATGGATATGTATTGGCTGTGAGGTTGCCTACACCCAGCTTGTACCCGGATGGTGGAGCCTCTGCACCCTCATGACCATAAACTCCCCAACACTAGTCATTCCTGGTGAAGATTTGTCTGAGTTGTCCCAACATCCGCTACAGAAGAAAGCAGCTTTGTTGCATCAGGCTCGAAGAGGAAGAACTGCTAATTATTTTGGCTTGGTTCAGTACAAGGACATTACAGAAGAATATTGACTGTTTTCTGAATCCCAGGTAAATGCAGGAGGGTCAATACCCTTCTTCACTTTGCAAATAGCACTGCATTGTCTACAAGCCCACATCAAGAAGGAGTGAGGTGCCCCTGAGCAGGACTGGTTTCTTAATATTTTTTTCTTGGATCCCCTATCGGTTTTCAAACTATTCACGCCATTACTACTGCTGTGTGGTTTCCTACAAATGTGGGTTTCCTGCTGTAAAAACGCAGTCCTTAAATTAGGTAGTAAGCAAATAGCTAGGGAAAGAATTTCAGACACTACAGTAACACATACCGCTGCAAATAATGTAACTGTCATAACATACTAGGAAAATAATGTTGTTGAAAATTCAACTAGAGGGGGAATGTCAATATCTGTGAAAGTGATGTCAATTTAGACCATGATATATACATGCACAACTGCAGCAATACCAAAAGATATAGTCAATGCATGCCATAAACTGTGCACAAATAACATTGTCAACTCCCCTACTGAAGAAATCGGGCCTTGAAATCTACGATCTAGCAAACTATCGGCCAATCTCTCAATTACCATATTTGTCCAAGGTCATGGAGAGAATGGTCAATAGACAACTTACCACTTTCATTGAAACTAATAACTTACTAGACCCCTTACAAACTGGCTTTAGGGCCAAAAACAGCACTGAGGCCACCTTACTTGCTGTGTCTGACAATATCAGATCACTAGTTGAACAAGGTAGAGCCGTAGCACTGATCCTTTCTGACCTTTCTGCGGCTTTCAACACTGTATCTCACAATAACCTACTACGAATCGTCCACGAAAAAGGGCTCTGCTTAAAATCCCTATCATGGTTCGCATCTTTCCTGAAAGATCGAACCCAAACAATCCAAATGGTGTCTTGCACCTCCACTGCAAAAAGGATGTATGATTAAACAACTACTACTCAAATACCGAATGCCTTAACCACAAAGCCTAAATCACGAACACAGCCAAACCGCTACATTCTTTACAACGACTTCCTTAACCACGAAAAATAATCTTTTACTACATTACCCAAATATACAACTATGTACTTTTAAAAATGCATGTTTCAAACCCCTGAAAAAAAGGTGATTATTTTAAACATGTCTTTAATCATAAACAATTTAAAGAACATGGGTGGTGAACGTAATCTACGGAGCTTTGCAAAGATCCTGAATATTAAAAACACACCCTTTTCAAACTTCAGCAATGTTAAAAAAATTAAATAAATGGCATGTGTAGCAGTCAATCTACTGGTCTCGGAGACCTTTGAGAACAGTAGTGCTTCAGATGAAAACTGACACCCAGAGTGTCTTCCCTGAAATAGTTTTTGTGAGTTAGTTCAAATACCTTGAGGCTTATTATTTGATGCAAAGGAAACCACTGCAGCCTCCTAACCATGATGCAGCAAAACGAAGATGCATAACTTAGGTAGGTACCTTACTCGTGCCCTTCCTAAATCTTTGTTTACAGTGCCATCTATTGGCCAGTTTTATGAGGAGGTTGTTGTTCGTGTAGGTCGTGGTTTAGGAAGTCGTGGTTCATTAAAAGGTCGTTGTTTAAGAATCGTTGTTTACAACACTTGTTGTTAAAGATTCGTTATTAAGGCTGTTTCTCCTGCAAAAAGCATTAAATATGGAGTTCCACAGGGAGCTACTCTGAGCCCCACTCTTTTTAATGTATACGTCTCCTCCCTGGCGGACATCAGCAGGAAATAGGGTTTTGACATCTACTCATACGCCGATGATACACAATTAATGATCCCCCTGTCTGACAGGCTGACCAATTCTGATACTAGAAGCAACCTAATCAACTGCCTCACTGAAATTGAAAGCTGGATGTCCGGGCACTGTCTAAAATTGAATGCCAGAAAATCTGAGATCTTGCTTTTCGATGGTGCACATGGGACAGTAGCTGGTGGCCCCAGGCGTTAGGCACCGCCCCTGAACCAAAGCGGGCTGCAGAGAATTTGGGCATCATCTTCGATGATACCTTATCCATGCAGGATCAAGTACGCACACTGTGTGGAAAAGGTTTCGCCACACTGAAACTCTTTAGAAGACTCTTTACCTGGATCCCTTTGAATTGCAGAAAAACAGTGACACAGGCACTTTTTCTGAGCAGGTTGGACTATGGCAATGTACTTTATGTTGGCATGGCCGATTATCTTTTCACTCGACTCCAGGTGGTCCAAAACATAGCTGCTAAATTGATCTGTAATAAAAGTAAATATAGCCCAGCATCATGAATGAGCTACCCTGGCTACCAGTACGCCAAAGAGCCAGTTTCAAGCTCATGTGCTACGCACACAGAACCTTACATAAGAAAGGTCCAAATAGCATTCCATGTCCCATCGCGCAACCTGAGATCGCGTAATCAGGCCTTGGCAACAGTCAAACACACGATCAAAGTCAGGATGGGTGACCGATCCTTCTCTAAATTAGCGGCTGTCCTCTGGAACAACTTCCCGCTCGACCTATGACTGACAAATGACTATCTGTTGTTCAGAAAGAAGTTGAAAACCTTCCTGTTCCCTAGATACTGACCCTACCAAATATTAATCTTAGAATAACCTGCACTGCATTTCTTTCGCTCCTAGCGCTGTGATGTCCCTCTGGATGAATGTCGCGCTCTACAAATACCCAAAAATACAAATACAAAACACCAGTAAAAGCAATGCCGATATATGCTATGACATTTGTACGCATAATAATGAGAATGTCGGAAAATATTATATCAGTGGCCGCTGTACTCTATGTACATACAATAACGAACTTGTATTGTTGCTATTGAATTAACCCAAGATAGCCTCCCCATCAACCCTGAACCACAGATACACTGTCAGACAGGCCCTGCTTCCCAAACCCAGGCTACCGATTGATAGGTCTCAGCCCAAAGAAAAACGCCCAACCAGGGAAAACCCTGATCGATCCCACAGATAGGCAGTTACACAACAAACAGATCTGAGGAAACTGGCCCCAATAAAACCAATTGGCCAAATGCACATGTTCCCAAAATACCACAAAGTTAAATACCACACGTAGTCAAGAACACTAAGCAAATTAGGACAAGGGGTGATTAGATGTTCCCCATGCTGAACATGTGGACGCATACACACTGGCCCAAGCTAGCTTTCCCCGGGGTTGAGAGCCACCTGTGTCAAATGGTTGTATTTATGATATATGACTAGTTCCGGACCCACATTCTTTCTAAGTATGTGAAATCGTTTTATTGTACCTCATGAACTGTATAAATGATTGCCCAAATTTTCTGTACATTGAGACTGTCTTGAGACATGACTGTCGATCCTCTCCTGGGTGCTGCGTATAATTTAACCAACCTGTTCCTAATTTGCCAAACACCTCTTGTCTTTTATTTTTTCTAAGTCAATTCAGTGTTTAATTTGAGCCGGTGCTTTCCGGTGCTCAGCAACAGCACTTAATTGGTTTCTGGTGCTTTGCACCAGCATCTTATTGTCAACACCATACTTGAAACAGTTCACCACATGGTGGCGCTGCTCACTTAATTTAGAGATGAGCAGAACAATGATAGTTTAGGAATACAATATACATTAAAATTGCTAATACCTGCCTCCCCAGCCATTTCTTTAGCTTTGGGGACCTGGAATAATCTGAACGGTCACATTTACATGCAAGAGAGATGGTTAGCAGTTGTTTTGGCAGCGATGACAAGGGAGATGGGTGGTCCAAGCTACAGTGGCACTTAATATTTTACAAATTAAGCACTGGCGTAAATTCATATCCGAGCAACATATGTGTCCTCTTTGAAAATTAGTAGAACAGAATGCTCTTTTATAGATGTCTGATGGCTCTAAAGGCAAGTGAAATGTTTTCATCTCATCTGACTTTTTTCATAAGACTCCCAGTCGGCTGAAGAAAGAGGGAAATTTAATGATGTGTCTTCCTGGCAGCTGTTGTGTACACAGAAATCACATGAACTGCCGCGGGCGACAATGCCTGGTGAATAAATGCCTCAGGATGAATTATATTCCAGGGCCTTTGCGTCTGCTGATAAAACCAGTCAGAACCAGATGCTGGCGTGTTTCATTGGCCTCTGTTCCACAGCACAGGATGCGGTAGACCACTCTTGGTAATGCGACTATTCAAGCAGGAAGTGAATCCGGTGTTTGTCTTCTCCTCTGGCTTGATATTCAAGCACGAAGAGACGTTCTGCCAGTTGCTGGATTTTCAGAAAGACTTTTGTGAAACGAATACGAGACATCTGACTCATTGCAATTCACGGAATATACAGGTGCATCGTGGCACACAGTATATAGCATAAGGAACCACTGGTAAAATAATGCATGCCTCACATCCTTCATGTGCCTAGGATCAAACACCAATATACGAGCACAAACGCAATCTTTCTTGTGTCCTTATGTATAATCTTCGTATATCCTAACCCACAGACTTCACTGTGTTGTAATGCGCGGCTATGTTAGGCGTTATTGCCTGGCACATTTTGTCCCCTAATGTCACGCACTCTGATGCCGAGCATGGATGTATGGCATTACAACGCAGGCTATTACAACGCCTGCCTTTACAACGCGGTTTTTACATCGCAATCTATTACAACGCATAGTGCTTTTGGGTGTTGGATAGTGAATAGTTTACTTTACTATTCCAACTCCAGTCCCCGTGGACACTAGGGAAGGTGTTGGATAGTAAATTAAACTTATTCCCTATCCTAGAGCGCCCCCAGCGCAATGCGTTGTAATGGTTTGCGTTGTAAAAGGTTCGTTGTAAAGGTTGTTTACCACCGAGCATACACTGTGCCCTAATGCCACTAACACCTTACACCCTGAGACCCCATTTGTGTACTCGTATGCCCCTCTGGTGCAAAAGAAAGCTCCTGACAACCTGGCCTTTCTAACAATTAATTCTAATCTATAGATCTGTCAGTTGCGCTCAAGCTGTGCTAGCGCCAAGACACCCCAGGTTCGACTTTATACATTATTTAGCATAAGATAACAGTGTGACACGTTACCTTGAGATAAACGCACTAACAGTTACTAATGTGACATGCTTTGTCAAAGGCAATACGTGGGATGTATTTCAGGTGACTGTTTTCTCTGTTTTATTACACTGTAATGACTACATTTTATGATGTGAGGGCCCAAACGCTTTATGTAGACACACAGACAATATGCATAGAGGCACATATGCACACATACAACAATTACAAGCAGACATGCAGGTTAGCAACACTCTGTGGGCACACATGCAGACACAAGTGGGTACTGTAAGTGAGGTTATGCAGAAGTAATAGTCTTATGCCAAAGACTGCAAATTATCTATACGACAGAGCAACACTGGGTGGCCCAAGACAGCAGAACTATATTGCATTGGATGATCTAACTTTCTTATTAACTCAGTCATCACGTGGCACAGCAATCTTCAATTTATGTTGAGATTTCAGATTGAAACCATCGCGTACCCATTGCATCTCATGTCCCACAAACCTCCCAGTTCGAAGACACACGCGTCAGCCGTCTGGCAGCACAGAGGTTAGAAGTCTGACCCAGACCGAGTGATGATTCAAGCATGAGAAGGGCTGAATCCTAGTTTGGAGCATTGAATTATGTTGCAGATAGTGATGCGGGTGAAGGGTCAGTGTGAATGAGTGAGGTCTGAGAATCTTATTGGGAGTGAGAGACGTAAAAGAGTCTTGGTTAGTGATTTTTGGGTCTCGCCTAGCGTTACAGCGCGCGCATGCACTGCTCGCTCTGCGAGGCATATTGTGGTAGGGTAGCTTTTAGAAGTGCAGTGGAAGCTCCGCCCATATTTTTCATTGGCTGGCATCGTCGTCCATGGTAAATGCTGGCTTCCCATTGATAATGAGGCTTCTTAGTCCCTCCTTGTTACCCCCTGTCTCCTTTTGGGACTGCCCATAGGGACTGGACCATTTACTTTGCTGGTTACACGAGATGCTTTAATAGTGCGCGAGCACTTTTTTCTTTAGTAAATAATGTGGTACAGTGGCGGCGCTTGAATTTGCAGCATGCCCCCACAGATCTGTCCATGAGGGGGTGCCACGTCTCTCTCCCTGCAGCCGCTATTAGCGCACGGGGTCCTCTTGAGGGCCAGCCCAAGGCCTATAAAATGTGTACACAACATTAACAGTGTCACACGTGATACCAGTCTCAAGCACCGCTGTGTCTCCTGCCTGGCTTGATAGCATGAGAAATTCACGACACCTTCCAGGCGCTGCGTTTGAAGCTTGCAGCACCACCCACGCGGTGCATGTGAAACTCAAAGCACTTCCAAAGCGCTGCATGAGAAGCTCACACCTCCTTCTCGGCGCTCCGCGTGAAGTTTACAGCTTCTTCTAGGCGCTGCATGTGAAACCCACAGCCACTAGCAGACCCTGTTTAAAGGCAAAGGCAATTTGTGAAGTGTTTCGTGGATGCATGCGGATTACGGCATTGGTAATAATATATCTGACTTAGAAGTATGAGCCATGAAATTGTCCTTGAAAGGGTAGCTGCATGCACATAATCACAGGGATCGTGTTATTCATGTTTATCTATTCGCTGGCGTCTGCCCAGGACATTTCACGAATAATGCAAATCGTTCTTTTGTAAAACATCAAACCTGCTCTCGGAAGGACAAAAGACACACAGCCTCATAGTCACTTACAAAGACTGTACGAGCCCAAACTGGAACACGTACACACATACATGCAGATCTATATATACGAACAGAATGAAAGACATACATGTAACAATATCGACACCAAGCCAATTACACGCAGTAATACTGATGCATAAACATTTTTACACTCAGATGCCCAGGGAGACAGGTACAAATAGGAGGAAGACGAAAATCTTCACAGTACATCTCATTTAAACCACACGCCATGTAAAGGAGGTGTCCACTAGCACACACTTGCGAGTAGGCACACCGACACACACACACATTCACATTGTAGTGGCTAACGTGTGTAACTGTGCATACTTGTCTTCAAAGCGCCTCATAATAATGCCAGTCTTCTGGAGGCTGAGGGGCCCAGCAGCCCTCAAACCCCAGTCCCCACACTGGAAGCTCCTAAACACCCACCCTGCCCCCTAAGGACCCGGCTACCAGACTGACAACCCTGGTGCCAGCATCCCTAGTCACAAGAGCATTCCCAGGAGCATGCCCTCGCCTCGCCTCGCACCCACCAGGCTAGGACGGCCTCTGCGCACTGTCTGTAACTGCCAGTACTGGAGAGACACGAGGAGGACAGGCAGTGTGAAAGAGGACAGGCAGTGTGAAAGGGTACAGGAACTGGGTGGGCATGGGGGGGGTAGTACACCGGGGTTGGGGTAGTGCCAGATTGGTGGGCGAATGGGTGGAAGGGCGGAACCTGCACCCCAACTCCTAGAGGTAGCCTTCGAGTTGAATGGAGCTGAGAAAAGAAGGTTTAAAGCGGTGAACTTGTTGTTAGGGTGAGCAGGGTTAATGTCCTAGATGTATCCAGAGTCGGTGTGATGTCATCATGGCCTGTTTTTGCCAGGTATCACACCTTCCTTAAAACGCGGGCAGTCTTCTTACAGAGGTTTAATGCCACTTCTGCCCCTTTGTGCTTGTTTCACTCCTTGCAGTGGGTTAGTTAATAATTTAAGAAAACACATTGTGGCTCTAGATTGTAGCACTGTGGCTGTTTGTAGCCCAGCCCGTTCTACATTCCTGTCCACTCCTGGGGTTGTAGTTACCTTTGTGTCCCACCGGACATTCCCGGGGGCTGTAGCGCCTCAAGTTCGGGGTGAAGGTCCTGGGAGGCTCCTGGTGCCTCTGCCACCCAGCTTATTGCAGCAGGGAGGGGGAGGACTTCAAGAGAATGAGGGTGGATGGAAAGAGATTGCACGGGGAGAAAAGGTAGCGCCCGAGGCTGGGGTGAAGGTCCTGGGAGGCTCCTGGTGCCTTTGCCCCATAGGTTATTGCACCAGGGAGGGGGCAATTACGGAGGGAGAGGGTGGATGGAAAGAGATTGCATGGGAAGAGAAAGTATTGTCTCGAGGTGGAGGTCCTCGGCGGCTCCTGGTGCCTCTACCCCAAGGTTATTGCACCAGGAAGGGAGGTGGGTGCTTCAAGAGAGGCGGAGACAAGGCGATCATAGAGGAGGGGGAGTGGATGGGTTAGGCATTCTTGCCAGGGCTGCGGGTGTGCCCCCTCCCCGGTCTGGCCCTTGCTCCGCCCAATGCGGGGGCCACCTTCAAATTACAAACCGTTTCTGGTAGCCCGTATACAAGGATCAACACCCCTACCCTCTAGGGGTTCGAAGTCATGTCATGTATGATAACAACAAACCAGCTGTTGAGTTCATTAAACAAGCATTTGCAATGCAATAGGTCTTGCATTTACGCAATTTTAAGCTATTGGCATTGCAAATGACAATTCTTTTTATTTGTGTTTTAAATACGAAAACAAAAATAAAAGACATTGTTATTTGCAATGTCAATAGCTCAAACTCACGAAAATGCGAGACCTATTGCATTGTGAATGCTTGTTTGGGTAGCAATTGGCTATGTTATGTGTGGGTGCTGAGGTGAGCATGTGGGTGACTGGTGTTAGTCAACATATATTGCCACATTCTGAAATTGTAGCCTTTGAACGCTTCAAATGAAGAGTCATTTATTTGAAAAGTTTTATAAAGCGCAAACAAGACCCAGGCGGATATCAGAATGCTGTACAAAGAGGAAAAGTTTCATTGACATGAAGAAACAGTAACCGTACAATACAAAAAGGCAGCATAAGAGGAACCTGAGACATAAAAGAAAATGTGGGTGCTAGGGGAGGACGTGGTAGGAGGTGGAGAAACAGGTAAAAGCCCTACTAAACAGGGCTGTGCAGTTTAGGCAGCGCTCAAAGTCCAACCAATGACAAAATACATTTCAAATCCAAAATAAAAGTGATTGTCAAGTACATAGTTCAAAACCTAAAGAAAAAAAGATTGTCAGGCATACATTTCAACACACAAGGTAAAAATGATTGTCAAGCACTAGAGGGAAGTGACTATCACATGACACAGAAGCTACTGCTGCTGAAGTTCTTCCAGAAATAGCCATTTGACCTGTTTCTTGAATGAACCAGTTGAGGGGTTGGCTCTGCTCTCCATCAGTAGGGCATTTCAGATTATTGGAGCCAGCCCTAAAAAGGTGCGATAGTAGGTGCTTCTCTTTTTTAATTTAGGTGGTTTCAGGAGTAAATTATTGGAGCTTTTTAAGTTTCGACTGGAACCAGAGAGCTCGAGTTTCTTTGCCAGGTAAGACAGGCTATCTTGAAGCGGATCCTTGCTTCAATGGGAAGCCTGTTAAGTTGAATTAAGTCAGGTGTAATATGATCATGCTTTCTGAAGTCTGTGATTAGTCTGGCAGAGGCATTCAGAGTAGCTCTTAGCGGAGCTAACCTAGATTTGAGAAGCCCAGCTAGGGTCACCAAGCCATATTTTACTCGCGAGATAACAAGCGATTGGACTACCTTCTGGATGTTCTCAGGAGGTAGGAAAGTTTGATTTTCCTAAGAGTGTTGAGCTGATGATTGGCACTGTTAATGGTGGAACTGATGTGTCCTTGCATGTTTAGAAATGTGTCCAGGGTGACACCTAAAGAACAAGCGGAGTCCACCATATGCGGGGTGCAGTTGAATGCAGAGATTTGTTTGATCCAGTTTTGTGTTGGGGTCTCTTGGTTGCGGGGGGTAATCAGGAGAAATTCTGTTTTGAGGGAATTTAGTAATAGATGGTTATGTGTTATCAATTTTTGTGTTTTATGGAGCTCTCCATTAAGAGTTTTAATGTCATCTGGAGAGAAGATATTCAAATACAGTTGAGTATCGTCCACGTACATATGGTACTGAATGTTTGACCCGTTCAGAATAACAGTTAGCGGTTCCATGAAGAGATTGAAGACCGTTGATGAGAGTACAGATCCTTGAGGTACCCCAATAGTGACCGTGGTGCTAGCAGCCAAAGATTGGTTGACTGTGATTCTTTGTGTTCGGTTATGCAGGAAGGAGGAGAACCAATTTCAGACAGGGCCAGATAACCCCATCCTGTATTGCATAAGGTTAATTAAGTTATCATGTTTGATAGTGTCAAAAGCAGAGGACAGGTCCAGAAGAATTAGAAGACAAGGTGTATCTTGGTCAATAGCTCTCAAGGCGTCATCAACAATGTGAGTTAGTGCTGTTTTTGTACTATGACCTGATCTAAAGCCTGACCGATGTCCGTCTAGAAGCTGAAATTTCTCGATGTGGTCGCAGAGCTGTGTGCGAACACATTTCTCAAGTAACTTCACTAAAGACATGATGCTGGTTATCGGCCGGTAGTTATTGGGGTCTGTTAGGTCTGCATTGGACTTCTTGGTGATGGGTGTGACTTGCCCGATTTTGAGGCAGTCTGGAATCCTCCCCTGTAAGAGAGATTGTTGGATGATCTTGGACCAGAGAGGCAGAACAGCCAGGTTAAGGTCTTTGAGCAACTTAGCAGGGAGTGGATCACTGAAATGGTTGGATGGTTTAAGAGATGCCAAGGAATGTGATAACTCCTCCAAGTGCGGGTGTAGTAAGTTATTCCAGCTGGAACTGTTTTTGGGCATGTACTCTGTGGGGTAAGGTGCAGCACTCACTGCTGCAAGTTCTGTCGAACCAGAGGAGTTCACCGACAACAGGTTAGCAGCAGCACGTTGCAAGTCCCGATCAGTCAGTCAGTCAGTCAAAATTCTTTATTCGGCTGTATGCCAGCCATAAAAGAAAACATCTTAAAAACATTTCACATGATGAAAATACAAATAAATCAATAGCAATAACGGTTAGAGGTAGCCCGATGTCAATCTCTTGTAGCGAACTGGTCTATAATAAGTGTATAGCCAAAACATATCAGCATTTTAGTTTGATTAATACCGGGCACAGGGTTGAACATCTATCAACAAAAAACATAAAAAATGTTGACATCAATTTCCCAAGGTGAGCAATATCATATTATATTTTCACATAAAAAGTCTTAAGTCTGTAGGCATGGGTCTATAAGCAAAGGTGCACAGTGATCATTTCCCAACAATGTTCCGATGCCTAATAGCCGAGGAAATGTAGTTATACACCATAAGACAAATGAATTCATCATTTAAAAGTTGTAAATGATGTAATGCAGCCCGACAATTTCGAATATTTAAAAATCGTAAAAGCGGTTTTAAAAAGGCACGTCTTAATTTCATATAAAGTTTGCATAAAAACATAAAATGCAACGTGCTCTGAACTGACTTTGAGTCACAAGGGCACACATCCAAGTTAGCATCACAGTACGCATTACGTGGATATGACACTAATAAGTGGGAGGTGCCCATCCTAAATCTTATCAGGTAAAACATTTTAGCATGACTGAAGTAGAAAGAGAGATAGGGCGCAAAACCTGAGGTATAGACTGACAGAGAATGATCAACAACCCTTATTTTTTCTCCCTCGAGGTTATCTCTAGCCTGATATAAATGGGTTAAAAAATATTTTTTCAGCCTTATTTTAGATATTTTGGCTATATTTCCAGGGCTTTTAAGACAGTCTGGAAATCCCAAGTTCTCAAGCTGGTCACTGATGTAAGAAATCCAGGGGATTTTTTTGAAATGATCAAGTTTCAAACAGTTTAAGATAAGTGCACGATTTAAAGCCGCTTCCTCTTTTTCCCAGATGTTATACCAAAGCAATAACGGAGCTAGTTGTATGCGAAATGACAGTGGAGTCACACCAAGTTCATTATGGCAAATTGTCGCAGCTGTACTTTGGGTACTGTCAAAATACGATTCATGAACGTATTTTCTGACCTCTGCAGTCCCTTAATATTACTAGAGCCGCAGACTCCGGCCCCATACAGAGTAACAGCACAAGTGCGGGCTTTATAAATGTTGATAATGGCTTTGATGGGCCTAGAGCCTAACTTTTTGGTAAATCTAAAGATGGCCTCCACATTTTGATCAAAGCCCCTAATCTTAGCCTCCTAAATGGCACCAAGAAGTTTTTTGAGCAAACCAAATCCCTAAGTAGGTAAATGTCGGCACGTACGACAATTTTTCATTTTTTATATAGAAGGTCTTTAAGGTCTTCGGTGATTTGCCCACCACCATAATATGTGATTTCGCGACATTAGTTTTTAGGCCAAGATCGTTCATGAAATCATTAAAACTAGTCAAAAGCCTCTGAAACCCCACTCCAGTTCTGGACATCAGTACACAATCGTCCGCGTATAAGAGCGCTGGTAGTGACCAATGGCCTACCAGTGGAGCATCCACATTCCCTTTTTTTATTTGAATTTCTGAGTCATTTATATATAAACAAAATAAAGAGGGAGTGGATGACTGAAATGGTTGGATGGTTTAAGAGATGCCAAGGAATGTGATAACTCCTCCAAGTCCGGGAGTAGGAAGGCATTCCAGCCGGAACTGTTTTTGGGTGCGTACTCTGTGGGGTAAGGCGCAGCACTCACTGCTGCAGGTACTGTCGAACCAGAGGAACTCATTGACAACCGGTTAGCAGTGGCACGTTGCAGCTCCCTATCAATACTCCTAGACTTTTCAGAAAAGTGCACTGAGAAGTCCTCCTCACTGGGACCAGCAGTTTTGATTGCTGGAGTCGGATTAGCCTGTTGTTTGATGATATCAAACAGTTTTTTGGGGCGGTTTTAAGCGCTGTCAAGCTGATCTCTGAAATGATCTGATTTAGCAATGCGAATGTGATTGTTATAAGAGCTTCTCATCTTCCTTAACTGTTTGAGACTAGAGGTGGAGGGGCATTTCTCCAACGTCTCTCAGAGAGCCTTAGATTGCATTGTTTATAATTAAGGGAACCATTGAAGCAAGGTTTGGATTGTTTGCAAGGAATCCTTTCAAGTTGCTTCAGGGCTGCAGAGTTGAGAATGTTTGACATGGCGTTGAAGTAGTGATCCGTCAACTGTTCCAAATTATTCATGTTAGTGGGAGGTTCTAGAAGATTGTTGCTCAAGTTGGAGAGGTTAGGGAGGTGATGTCTCTCAGATTACAAGTCAGTTGCCTATTTTTGAGTGGTTGACCCTGTCTGAGCTGTACCTTTTCTTGAATGTGAAAGGACATTTGGTGAAGACCAATCAATTCAATTTCAAAGCTTTATTAGATTATTTTATAACAATCATAAAAGCATACAATGTTAGAAATACAGAATAAAAAACATAACGAGCGGCATAAATTACGGTAAATGAAGCAGCTCAGTTGGAAACAAATATTCGACCGCACAGTCAAATATTAACAAGTTAAACAGACTTAAAACGCCAGACTTTTCCTGTGGGACACAGCTTTTAGAATAAAGGTATCAGTAAAAAAACAGATATCCAAAGTATCAAGTGCAAATAGTAATTTCATGGCTTGGTCAATAGTGGACACAGAGTATTTCTTAAAAACAGGTTTAAGATAATGTAAACGGATGTGCAAGTATAAAGGACATATAAGCATAAAGTGCAATGTGCTTTGCTTGGTTGTGCCATCACATGGGCATGGGTTTGGGCTATAAATTTTCATCTGTGGGAAAGCCACCAGGTTATGGCCAATGCCTAATCTCAACCTAGTGAGAACAAACTGGTGAGATTGTTTGGTAATGACTTTTAAATACATAGGCATGCCCAGAACAACATTCATGTTAGAATGGTAAAAAACATGGGTTGAAAAGTGGCTACATTGGACACTACGCAAGTTCGATTTGGTCCCCAGATAAACATTTTTAAACTCCTGTTTGGGTACAATAACGGCGCTTAAAGGGTCATCAAAAATATCCAGGTTAAAAATTTCATTGTAGGATGTTAGAACATATTTTAACCAGGGGATCTTGCGAGCATTGTCCAACCGGAGACAGTCTAAAATAATTCGCCTGGTGAATCCTGTCTCGTCCTTTGCCCAAATCGACCTCCAAACCATTAGGGGTCTCAAGCCCATTAGGTCTGAGAGATAGTCCAGCCCCACCTCCCTATGACTCAGTTCGGTGGAAGCCGAAGAGGGTAGGCACAGGAGTCTTTTGAGGAACTGGTTCTCTATAACTTGCAGATCCCCATGGTTGCAGTAGCCCCATACACCTGAGCCGTATAGGGCAATAGATGCACATCTATGCCTATAGATGTTTAACATATCAGGGATGCGACGGCTGCCCAGTTTTGTTGCAAAGCGAAATACTCCCGAGGAGCTTTTACCCATCTTGGCCTTCACGTTTGAGATCTCAGTTGCCCATGACCCTCTACTATTAAAAGTTATGGCAAGATAAAAAAATGTGTCCACTACCTCTATTCTGTGTTCGTTAAAATGGAATGGTTTAAAAAAATGTCATCTGTTTCCCACAAGCCATAATAAAAGTCTTAGAGTTATTAATTTTTAATTTTCTCCCCTGAATAGAAGTAATTCATGAGGTTTTGGAGTCCATTCGGGGTTCTCGAGAGGAGGACCGTGTCATCTGCATAAAGCAGCACCGGGACGGGGTGGCCATCAATCTGTGGGGTATCTGCTTGAACCCTCTTCAATTCTGACTCCATAGAATTTATAAACAGGGAGAAAAGTAACGGGGCCAACACACAGCCTTGCCTTATACCTGATTTAACCCTTATTTTCTTGGTACATTCCCCGGCCTGACCAAAGCGGATCTGGGCTGAAAGTTTATTATATAATCTGGCCAGGAAGTATATAATTGCTGGCGGGGCTCCCATTTCCAGTAGAATGGACCATAACAAGGTATGATCCACCAGATCAAAAGCACTTGAGAGGTCGGCGAAACAGAGAAATAATGAGCCCTGTTTCGCTTTGGTGTATTTCCCTATGATGAGGTCCAGATTGCTAAACTGCTCTATTGTCCAAGGCCCTTGCGGAAGCCAAATTGAGATTCTGCTAATATTTTATTGTCCTCCGCCCATTCCTCCAAACGCACTAATAGGACCCTGCTCATGATCTTAAGAGAGGAATCCAGATGGGAGATAGGGCGGTAGTTCTTAGCCTCGCCTCTATCTCCCTTCTTGTAGATCGGAAGGATTATGGATTCGCTCCAGGTGGATGGTGTACTACCACTGACTGATGCATTAAACACCTGAGTCAGGAGCGGGCTCCAAAGTGCCTGGTTGGATTTATACAGGTCAACCGGGACCCCATCCGGTCCCGGTGCCTTCCCCCCTTTGCTCTTACTAATGGCAATTTCTACTTCTTAGAGGGTAATCCCCAGGGGTAGCTTGGGTTCAAAAGGAGCGGCAGAAAAGCTAGCACAGTCCTCCCTGGCTGGGTCAAAGATTTCTGTAAAATATAGTACCCAGTTTTCCTCAATAACTTGGGCTGATAATATAGGGAAATCTTCCTTTAAGAGAAAGGGACTATTGACCGTGCTCCAAAAGAGCTTACTGTCACGCAGTTCTGCTGCTTTAGTCAGATTATGCCAAGCAAGCTCCCTTAGCTCTTGTTTTCTACAGGTGAGATGTTTTTTATATGTCAACCTGAGGTGTATGATGGCCTCCCTGTCTCTGGGTTGTTTAGAAAGAGCCCGCTTAAGTTCTTGAAGGGATTTAGTGCAAGCACTATCAAACCAACCCAAGGCTGCCTTCTTCGATATGCCTTTGGTGATGGTAAGGGATCTTTTTATAATGGTGCCCAATTCCTCAAAATCGGCAATAATGCACTGAGGGGAAGCATCAAAGTCTAAACATTTATGTATCACTTCAGAACCCGCTCCCACAATTTTACGCAGCAGCTTCTCCGAGTTATCCCCACACCATTTGATGCGGATACCATTCTGCCTACAGGGGATTAAATCTTCTACTATCCTGCGCTGAGCATTGGCCGGGAACCCCCAGATAGATGTCAACATAGTGATGGCATTATGGTCGCTACTACCAAAATCTACAACAATCGGGACCGAACAGAGTGGGGCAGTATGTACAGATACCAGTAGATGGTCAATAACAGAGGCCGTGTTCGTACCTACAAAAGTTGGTACAATGTTACCCTCATTATCTGTGGCCGGGTATTTAATCAGTAGATCAAGGTTGAGCATAAGGGAATTGAGAGAATCGCCATAAGGTGTATATATAAAATGTGCCCGGTATTCCCCATTATCCCCGTCAAACCCACATACTTTTGTAAAGGAGTGGGGGCAAGTACGAATGTTGAAGTCCCCACCCCAAATAATATCAAAGGACTTATGGGTGTCTTTACAGATATTCCTCACTGCTAGATCAAGCTCATCCACAACTGAGGTATTTGTAGCATCAAACATGTTATTATAATGGTTGATCAACAAGGTTCCATGACCCCTTTTGTGTTCCAAGCTTAAAATTTGTGAATGAAAGCCAGATGCGATTTCACACAGACAGGAAAATTCACAGAAAGTAAGGTTACAAGCCCACCTTTAGCCCTGCCCATGTTGGACCTTTGTGCCGCGTTGTTATATGACACAAAACCATCGAAAATGATGTCAGTTGTTACCCAGGTCTCTTCTAAACATAAAACGTCAAACTGGGAGAGGGATTCCCTCCAACCCAAGGATGACATTTGCCGACTCCAGCCAGCAATATTCCAGCTGGCAAATTTGAAGCCAGGGATACATGATGTAGGTTCAGTAGGCTCAGTGACACTAGTGAATCCTATTGACGGCAGGGTTTCAACAGGGGTGGCCATAGATACTGGTGGGTGGTATGTGACATGGGGGTCTACGCACCCAGATATTAAATGAGTAGGGGTAAGAGGCATTATGGGTACTGAGTCCTTAGGTATACCTTTGCCCTTAGCATCACGTAAACTATTACTATTACCAGTATCAGGGGGGGGGAGGGTTATGACATGAGTCGTAGATAGTCAGTCGACTCCATCTAAACCGTTGAGACAACTAAATCGGTTGAAGTCACAAAAAGGGGTCTCCGGGGGCAACAGAACCGGTCTTGCTTCAAACCTTCGATGTCTGCTCCTCCGCTCAACCCTAGTCCAATTGTCTCTGCCATGATCAAGGTTCATGGGGTTGGGGGGAAAGAAAAAAGACACTGGTAGCGTCTGAATGGTGGAATCGAAGGATCTATTAAAACCTGCACAAATGTGCGAGACCGTTCTAGGGTCTCTGAAACTGACCGTTATACAGTCCCCATTTATAGACTTTCTAGTTTTGCCCAGCCAGGGCACCCTTCTAACCATGATAATTTCGTTATGAAGGTGGGCCGGGAGAGGTCTATTCCAGTTCAGCCATCTGACAACTTTACTTTTAAGGGATTGAAAATTCTCGGCTTCCCCAGCTTCCAGTAGAGGGGCTACCGTGAAGCGGTTAGCTTCTGCTGGCAAGTCAGGCCTGTGCGGTCTAGGGGCAATCTGGTCGGGTGCTGGGGAAACTATTTGGCCGTCAGTTGTAGCCCCATTAGTAGTGGCCATAGATTGGGCTGGTCCTACAGAAAGCAGAGGGGGAATATTAATGTTGCTATGAGTAGTAGGGGCTAAATGGCCTGTTGGGGGACATAGAGAGTTAGCGGCGTCATTCACTAAGGGGGGGCCTGGGACAGTGGGAATGATTTGAGAGTTACACAGAGTGTTGGGCTTGGGGGATCTAGCTAATATAGCAGCTGTGGTTTTCTCGATGTTAGTAAGACGGAGTTCAATCCGTTCCATTTTAGACTCTAAGGGAAATAAAAGTGATTTAAAAAGAGCTCCCAGGTTTTCTAAAGTTAGGTCCATGCTAGGTAGAGGATGGGATGAACCTGGTGTGGGGTTTGGGGTATCATGTTTGAGCTTGGCTGACTTGGATTTTCCACCCGATTTCATGTTATATGGCCTTTTACGTTTAGTTGCGGCCCCGTCTTTAACCTCATTTGACATATTGTCACCGGTAACAACGGGGTCAGAGGAGGTAGACACATTATTATCAAGAACCATATCGATTTCTGTGTGGATTTCGTTGACCAGAATGTCCAAGTCCAAATCAGGGGCCCCCGGGTTAGTCTCCGTAGATGTTAAAGTTAGGCCAATCGCAGCATTATTAATAGACTCTGTGGGCCGCTCAGGGGTTTTGGCGTTGGCTAATGTTCAAAGGGAGGATCTCTTAAAAGCCAATAGTTCCTTAGATAAGCGTTTTTCAAGGACATTTATTTCTGTGTCAATTAGGGTATTAGCTCTAATCAAAAATGTCTCCATTCCTCCGGCAATGGCCCCACCAGCTATGGTAGATTTGCTCCTGGTTTCGCGACAGGACATCTCCCCACACTGAGAATAGCAAGGGGTAGCAGTAGAAGCAAGAGGGGGGCCCCGGACCGGTCAAGTCCGGTCACGAACGGGCACAAACGGGCCCTCCCTTGGCCCGGGCTTCGCCCGGCGTCGACCCGCGCGCGTCCCGCGATGCGCGGATCACTACTTAGCTATATAGTTGATGAAGGGGGCCGGAAGAGGAACCAGGTGCGGCCGGTGTGCTCCCGCACAGGCTGCTGGTCCTCGCAGTCCCGCTCCCACGGCGATTTTGCAGGCAATCCTCCGGTCCTCAGTCCCTCAATCGGCAGTGGTCCGGGATAAATAAATTAAAAGACAGAGTCCCAAATGAACGAGCTGGCAAAGAGAACAGTTCAAAAAGGGGGTGGTGATGGACAGAGTATCTGAATTAAGCAGAACACTCCTACCCAGTCAAAAGATCAGGGCTTGATCCATCACCGTTTTTTTGCTCACTGCACCATCCCAGTTCAGAACCTGGCTACATGCAAATTAGTCTGTCCCTGGCCCAGTGCATCATGGGAACAGATACTGTGATCTTCCGAGCACTCAATCATATATCAAAGAGTCTTTATATAGTTTTCACTATATCTTTTAATGTCCAATCTTCTTTCCAATTTAATCCAATTATCTTCAAATGATATTCGCAGCCAACGCACGTTTCGTCAAGTCCGTTTAGGACTAGTGACTTCCTCAGGGCTGCAACCCAAATACACACAATCAGTTTTAAATTACACTCATTAAAGGTAACAAAACAAAATACTATCTACATTTTCCAACATAAATTCACTATTAATCATTCTTAATAGTACCTCCGACCTTAACTTAGGTCCAATACGTATTTACAAGTATTAACACACTGGTTATATAAAGAAGACCCAACTTTACCAAAACCGTGTTGATCACATCATTAAATGCAAATCATATACATTACAAAACATCACAAACTATACTTGCATATGGGTCATATGCGAAATACTTTTGTATAGGGTAAAAGGTTTTGGTCCCTGATAACACCCTTAGCTTACAGGTTCTCTAATATATCTCCACAAATCACCTGTCTAAATCTTACCTATTTCCAGTTATGTGTCCACACTTAATTTGTCCACATGTAGTAAACCCGATAGTTGTCAAGTATATATCTCCCCATCTGTAAATGAAATTGACAGATACTGCTGTCAAGTGCTAAACATAATGTTGAACTAATCAGGTAATAGCCAGTAGGTCCAATGTGGGCAATGTAGTTGTAGGTAAACCACTGTGGCACTCACCAGATTATAATAAAATTGTTTATCAAGTAGTCTAGACTCCAACATCCGAGTAGATTGTAATCCAAAATGTTTTTCAATCAAGTGACTTAGTCACTACCTAAAGTAAAGTAACAGCGCAATCAGTACTCTTAATTTAACATCTAACGATTTGAGCAAAGTTGCATCAAACTGCATATGTCTGTTCCATGTCTCTCACCTTGTACTTCTATATCGGCGTATCCCCTCTATTATATATATCTTCCAGTCTCTCATGTATTCTCACATAATTTGCCCACGTGTTCGTGTCTAGTAAGATAAAATAACAGGATATACTTGTAGACCCCAAAACCACTATAGTAAGTAGTTACAAAGTAATACTCATGTCGCGTGCTTACCATCAGTCAGTCCGAAGTATTCCGACTTTGGCGTTCAGCACGAGTGCCATCCTGGACTCTGTGCTGTGCGCTCTTGTAAGCCGTTACCAATATTTTTTCTGTATTTGTGGTGTTAGAGCTGCCGCTGAGGTTATACAATGAATAGAGATAAGGAAGCCGAGACGTTGTTTGGGAATTTGGCTGCAGGAGGTACCATTAGGAAAGCTATTGGACCTCCGGCAGGTACCAAGAAAGAAGGCCTTAGAGCCAAATTCGTGAAACTCGAACTATTAAAACGCACCGAGCTAAGTAAATGGTGGGATGCTGCCACTTTAAAACAATATTTGACATTAAATAGGATTCCACGGGGTTTGAGATCACACACGATACCGACCTATGAGGATTTGGAACCGGATCTATATGATATTTGGGAAAAGGAATTAAACAATAGCTCACGAAATCTTATACAGATCCTTATCGATAACGCAGAAAGGAAGATAGCAAAATTACTGGTGGAGATTAGTAAAATTGAAGAAGAGATAAAGGAGATGAACCTGCCAGAACCTACCGTTAAGAATTATCTGGTTCTAGATGAGAAACTAAATACCTTACAAATGGAGATTAAGCAAAGGAAGGCACAAAAACTAAAGAGGGACGAGAGAGATTATAATACAGGACGGGTTTATACCTTTGCAAAGAGATTTGACTATCTAGTAAAAAAAGATTCCTCTAACGTAACAAGTAGTGGCACCCCTGTGATGAGTGATACTGATGCATCTTCAGTGATATCCAGTAGTGAGAATGGAGATGCTCCAGAGCTAGTCCCGACTACTGAGAATACCAATTTTTTTGGGGAGGTTCAAAGACTAAGGAAGGGCAATCGGGACTTAGAATTGAGAAACCGAGATATACAATCAAAAAGACAAGGAGAGGCAGTAGGGGGGGCAGGAGATCCAGGGGCAAGAATCAGGAGCCTGAGATCGTGGAAACAATGACAACTAATAATGAGCCCATTGCATGTGACATAGAAGTGATCAATCTATCGTCTTGTGAATTGTCTGATAATATGGTGACTGTTCTTAAAAAAGGTTTAGGTTTTTGTCCAGCTACGAATTTAGATTGGTGTATGCTTAAAATAGATCTTTTTAAATTTGTAAGAAATCTGAAAATTAAGAAACACTTTGCAAATGTACCAGTGAAAGACAAACAGTCATCTAATAAAGTTCTTAGTGAAATTACGATACAAGAATTGAAAGACACCCAACTTCTTTTATCACTTACTGAGAGGGAAGATGATCCAGTAACCATGCAGACACTTATCGAGGACCTTGAGATATCAAGATTTCAGAGGGAAGAGAGTGGATTAAGAGTAAAGTCTAAATGGACGCCACAGCTTATACCAGGGAACACCATCGATACATTCTTTAAGTTGGTTTGTACAGATATCGATAAGGTAATGGATAGGTCAAGACTAGGGAGTTCTAGAATACCTCGAGATAACCTTACATTTGGAGAGAGAGAGGCCTTACATGAGCTTATTAACAACAAAGCAATAACAATACGTACTGCAGACAAGGGTGGAAACATAGTTGTGTTGAATACTACTGATTATAATAATGAGATCCACTCCCAACTCAATGAAATCTTGTATTATGAGAAATTGACTACCAATCCTATTCCAGACCTAACTGTTAGGATTAATGGCGAAATCAAACAATGGTATGACCAAACATTGTTAGATCATGACGAATATCTTTACCTTATGTTAAGTACGCCTAGATCACCTTGCCTATACACTCTCCCAAAAGTCCACAAATGCCGGGACAAACCGCCAGGTCGGCCTATTGTCTCCGGCATTGGTGGCCCAACTGAGCGACTATCTGAGTTTATTGATTGCTTCTTGAGACAATACGTGTACAATCTACCGTCTTTTATTGAAGACACTAAGCACATACTGAATTTACTTGAGGACATTGTATGGGAGGAAGGCATGGTATTAGTTACACTGGATGTGGTATCCCTTTATACCATCATTGATCATGATATGGGTATACGTGCATTGGACCATTTCCTTAGTGCAAGACCGGCAGAATTGTTTGACCATACCCAAATGATTTTGCGGATGACTCAATTGGTATTGGAGAATAATGTGTTTTTATTTGAGGGTCAGTGGTACAGGCAACGCTTGGGTACTGCGATGGGTTCTAGATTTGCTCCGTCTTTCGCCAACCTGTTCATGGGTTGGTTCGAGGCGGAGCGAATCTGGGGCCCTGAGGGAATTGAGTGGACCCCATATATACACTACTGGGGTCGTTTCATTGATGACTGCTTGATGATATGGACTGGCACAGTCGAAAAACTTAAAGGTTTCTTCGACTACTTAAATGAAAATACATGTAATCTGAGATTTACCACTTCCTATGATATGCAGAGGATTACCTTCTTGGATGTGGAGTTGTATGTGGAAGGGGCCAAGATACAAAGTCGGATGTTTCGCAAACCTACAAGTTGTAATTCGATTTTGCATGCTGAGAGCTGCCATCCCAATTATCAGAAGAGAGCTATACCTTATGGTGAACTAATTAGAGCCAGACGCAATTGTTCATCTGATATTGAATTTGAACGGAATATAGTAGATATGTCGTCAAGATTTTGTAATCGAGGTTACAGACAGAATGTAGTTACTAAAGCTGTATCAAGAGTGAAAAAAGTGAAAAGAGAGACTACACTGATCAGAGGAAACAAAGCGGGCAGACCAGCAGATCAGAAGGTCAGATTAATAACCAACTATGGGATGGACAGTCCTAAGTTATTTACTATCTTGAACAAATATTGGCACCTACTTTGTATAGATAATGACTTGAAACCGTTTATTTATGAAAGACCCAGTGTGACATTTAGAAGAGGGACAACGCTGAAGAATTTGTTGAGTCCTAGCTACCCGACTAAACATAATAAAGCAGATTGGTTGAGCAGCTTCAAAGGCTTCTACAAATGTGGAAGATGTATATCATGTAGATGGGCGATGAAAAAGATGCTGTTTTTTGAATATAACAACTCTGGTAAATATACTATTGGCATGTTTATAAATTGTGACACAGCCTATGTGGTATATGTGATTTCATGCAAGTGTGGCAAAATCTATGTAGGGAGTACCAAGAGGAGGCTCAGGGAGAGAATTGCTGAACACTTTAGGGCCCTAAAGAATGGAGATACAAGATACCCAATTGCGTCACACATTGTTCAGAATTTTGAGAATAAGGACCAACATGTCTTTAGCTATCATGGGATTGACCACATCAAACCAGACCCACGAGGGGGCAATAGATTGTTGACTTTGAGGAAGCGTGAGGTACTCTGGTTGATTAGACTCAAAGCGGTTGAGTGTGGTCTTAATGTTGACCATGAGTATGAGTTCTACTTAGGAAGCTGAGAGTATAGGGATAACAGTAGAAAAATATAAGTTGTATGTTTGGCTGCGAATATCATTTGAAGATAATTGGGTGCCATTTGTTCTCTATTTTCTATGTATATAAATGTCTCCCAACACTGACAACTCTATATGATGAGAAAGTATAATGACCCACAGAGTTAGTATATACTGACGTATTGACCTATGGGGGTCGAGTACTGAATTGATTCTGATTTTTTTTAAACCTACTATCTCTCGGAATTGTCTTTTCTTGATGAACACTTAAATTTGATGGATGCTATGTAAAGATGACTATGGGGAAAGGTGGTGGTGTACCTGAGGACCCCTGTGGCTTGCAGGTTGTAGAGAGTGTTAGCAAGGAATAGTTGCTACAATAATTTATATAATACTGTGGGAACGATAATCAAATCCTAACTTCTCTTGTAACTTGTCCAAATATTTGGATAATATTAATGATGACGAAGAACTACAATATGACATAATAATTATGGTCCAAAACAGTAGTGAGATAACTAAAACGGGATATTGGCTTTATTGTGAATCCGTTGGGTTCACGTTAATTAGTACCCATCATATATAAATAATACTTGAAGTTGGTACTCGCGTTGAATACTATAGTTGGATATTACAACGTTAATCAAAACCCACTATAAGATGGCGCCCATATGCACTAGTTAATAATGACACTCCAAGATGGCACCCGCGCTAAAGACTAAAATTGGACACTACAAGATGGCGCCCGTGTTACTTACTATAAATTGCCACTCCAAGATGGCACTCGTGCTGAACGCCAAAGTCGGAATACTTCGGACTGACTGATGGTAAGCACGCGACATGAGTATTACTTTGTAACTACTTACTATAGTGGTTTTGGGGTCTACAAGTATATCCTGTTATTTTATCTTACTAGACACGAACACGTGGGCAAATTATGTGAGAATACATGAGAGACTGGAAGATATATATAATAGAGGGGATACGCCGATATAGAAGTACAAGGTGAGAGACATGGAACAGACATATGCAGTTTGATGCAACTTTGCTCAAATCGTTAGATGTTAAATTAAGAGTACTGATTGCGCTGTTACTTTACTTTAGGTAGTGACTAAGTCACTTGATTGAAAAACATTTTGGATTACAATCTACTCGGATGTTGGAGTCTAGACTACTTGATAAACAATTTTATTATAATCTGGTGAGTGCCACAGTGGTTTACCTACAACTACATTGCCCACATTGGACCTACTGGCTATTACCTGATTAGTTCAACATTATGTTTAGCACTTGACAGCAGTATCTGTCAATTTCATTTACAGATGGGGAGATATATACTTGACAACTATTGGGTTTACTACATGTGGACAAATTAAGTGTGGACACATAACTGGAAATAGGTAAGATTTAGACAGGTGATTTGTGGAGATATATTAGAGAACCTGTAAGCTAAGGGTGTTATCAGGGACCAAAACCTTTTACCCTATACAAAAGTATTTCGCATATGACCCATATGCAAGTATAGTTTGTGATGTTTTGTAATGTATATGATTTGCATTTAATGATGTGATCAACACGGTTTTGGTAAAGTTGGGTCTTCTTTATATAACCAGTGTGTTAATACTTGTAAATACGTATTGGACCTAAGTTAAGGTCGGAGGTACTATTAAGAATGATTAATAGTGAATTTATGTTGGAAAATGTAGATAGTATTTTGTTTTGTTACCTTTAATGAGTGTAATTTAAAACTGATTGTGTGTATTTGGGTTGCAGCCCTGAGGAAGTCACTAGTCCTAAACGGACTTGACGAAACGTGCGTTGGCTGCGAATATCATTTGAAGATAATTGGATTAAATTGGAAAGAAGATTGGACATTAAAAGATATAGTGAAAACTATATAAAGACTCTTTGATATATGATTGAGTGCTCGGAAGATCACAGTATTTGTCTGGACCATTGGTTTGTCTTGGAGACTGTGGTAACCAGTCCCCCCCCTCTTCCAGAGCACCTAATAGATTTATTGCCTTATTACTTATACCTGGACTCTGTGCTGTGCGCTCTTGTAAGCCGTTACCAATATTTTTTCATCATGGGAACAGGGCAGACCAAACTACCAAGCCAATTCTTTACTGGAAAGGAAACAAGCTTCCGGGGACCGGTTTCTGGCATTACAGCCGTCTTCGGCCCGGCCTGCTTGAATCCTGATGGTGCAGTGAGCAAGGGACTCACATCTGAGCATACCCTTCCACACTTATGGTGGCCAAAACGATTAAAAAAGGGGGTGGTGATGGACAGAGTATCTGAATTAAGCAGAACACTCCTACCCAGTCAAAAGATCAGGGCTTGATCCATCACCGTTTTTTAGCTCACTGCACCATCCCAGTTCAGAACCTGGCTACATGCAAATTAGTCTGTCCCTGGCCCAGTGCATCATGGGAACAGGGCAGACCAAACTACCAAGCCAATTCTTTACTGGAAAGGAAACAAGCTTCCGGGGACCGGTTTCTGGCATTACAGCCGTCTTCGGCCCGGCTTGCTTGAATCCTGATGGTGCAGTGAGCAAGGGACTCACATCTGAGCATACCCTTCCACACTTATGGTGGCCAAAACGATTCAAAAAGGGGGTGGTGATGGACAGAGTATCTGAATTAAGCAGAACACTCCTACCCAGTCAAAAGATCAGGGCTTGATCCATCACCGTTTTTTAGCTCACTGCACCATCCCAGTTCAGAACCTGGCTACATGCAAATTAGTCTGTCCCTGGCCCAGTGCATCATGGGAACAGGGCAGACCAAACTACCAAGCCAATTCTTTACTGGAAAGGAAACAAGCTTCCGGGGACCGGTTTCTGGCATTACAGCCGTCTTCGGCCCGGCTTACTTGAATCCTGATGGTGCAGTGAGCAAGAGACTCACATCTGAGCATACCCTTCCACACTTATGGTGGCCAAAACGATTCAAAAAGGGGGTGGTGATGGGCAGAGTATCTGAATTAAGCAGAACACTCCTACCCAGTCAAAAGATCAGGGCTTGATCCATCACCGTGTTTTAGCTCACTGCACCATCCCAGTTCAGAACCTGGCTACATGCAAATTAGTCTGTCCCTGGCCCAGTGCATCATGGGAACAGGGCAGACCAAACTACCAAGCCAATTCTTTACTGGAAAGGAAACAAGCTTCCGGGGACCGGTTTCTGGCATTACAGCCGTCTTCGGCCCGGCTTGCTTGAATCCTGATGGTGCAGTGAGCAAGGGACTCACATCTGAGCATACCCTTCCACACTTATGGTGGCCAAAACGATTCAAAAAGGGGGTGGTGATGGACAGAGTATCTGAATTAAGCAGAACACTCCTACCCAGTCAAAAGATCAGGGCTTGATCCATCACCGTTTTTTAGCTCACTGCACCATCCCAGTTCAGAACCTGGCTACATGCAAATTAGTCTGTCCCTGGCCCAGTGCATCATGGGAACAGGGCAGACCAAACTACCAAGCCAATACTTTACTGGAAAGGAAACAAGCTTCCGGGGACCGGTTTCTGGCATTACAGCCGTCTTCGGCCCGGCTTGCTTGAATCCTGATGGTGCAGTGAGCAAGGGACTCACATCTGAGCATACCCTTCCACACTTATGGTGGCCAAAACGATTCAAAAAGGGGGTGGTGATGGACAGAGTATCTGAATTAAGCAGAACACTCCTACCCAGTCAAAAGATCAGGGCTTGATCCATCACCGTTTTTTAGCTCACTGCACCATCCCAGTTCAGAACCTGGCTACATGCAAATTAGTCTGTCCCTGGCCCAGTGCATCATGGGAACAGGGCAGACCAAACTACCAAGCCAATTCTTTACTGGAAAGGAAACAAGCTTCCGGGGACCGGTTTCTGGCATTACAGCCGTCTTCGGCCCGGCTTGCTTGAATCCTGATGGTGCAGTGAGCAAGGGACTCACATCTGAGCATACCCTTCCACACTTATGGTGGCCAAAACGATTCAAAAAGGGGGTGGTGATGGACAGAGTATCTGAATTAAGCAGAACACTCCTACCCAGTCAAAAGATCAGGGCTTGATCCATCACCGTTTTTTAGCTCACTGCACCATCTCAGTTCAGAACCTGGCTACATGCAAATTAGTCTGTCCCTGGGCCAGTGCATCATGGGAACAGGGCAGACCAAACTACCAAGCCAATTCTTTACTGGAAAGGAAACAAGCTTCCGGGGACCGGTTTCTGGCATTACAGCCGTCTTCGGCCCGGCTTGCTTGAATCCTGATGGTGCAGTGAGCAAGGGACTCACATCTGAGCATACCCTTCCACACTTATGGTGGCCAAAACGATTCAAAAAGGAATGCCAGAAACCGGTCCCCGGTAGCTTGTCTCCTTTCTGGTGAAGAATTGGCTTGGTAGTTTGGTCTGCCCTGTTCCCATGATGCACTGGGCCAGGGACAGACTAATTTGCACATAGCCAGGTTCTGAGCTGGGATGGGGCAGTGAGCTAAATAACGGTGATGGATCAAGCCCTGATCTTTGGACTGGGTAAGAGTGGTCTGCTTAATTCAGACACTTTGTTCATCACCACCCCTTTTCTGAATCGTTTTTGGCCACTATAGGTGTGGCAGGGTATACTCAGACATGAGTCCCTTGCTCACTGCTCCATCAGGATTCAAGCAAGCCGGGCCGACGAGGCTGAAATGCCAGAAACCGGTCCCCGGTAGCTTGTCTCCTTTCTGGTGAAGAATTGGCTTGGTAGTTTGGTCTGCCCTGTTCCCATGATGCACTGGGCCAGGGACAGACTAATTTGCATATAGCCAGGTTCTGAGCTGGGATGGGGCAGTGAGCTAAATAACGGTGATGGATCAAGCCCTGATCTTTGGACTGGGTAAGAGTGGTCTGCTTAATTCAGACACTTTGTTCATCACCACCCCTTTTCTGAATCGTTTTTGGCCACTATAGGTGTGGCAGGGTATACTCAGACATGAGTCCCTTGCTCACTGCTCCATCAGGATTCAAGCAAGCCGGGCCGACGAGGCTGAAATGCCAGAAACCGGTCCCCGGTAGCTTGTCTCCTTTCTGGTGAAGAATTGGCTTGGTAGTTTGGTCTGCCCTGTTCCCATGATGCACTGGGCCAGGGACAGACTAATTTGCATATAGCCAGGTTCTGAGCTGGGATGGGGCAGTGAGCTAATTAACGGTGATGGATCAAGCCTTGATCTTTGGACTGGGTAAGAGTGGTCTGCTTAATTCAGACACTTTGTTCATCACCACCCCTTTTCTGAATCGTTTTTGGCCACTATAGGTGTGGCAGGGTATACTCAGACATGAGTCCCTTGCTCACTGCTCCATCAGGATTCAAGCAAGCCGGGCCGACGAGGCTGAAATGCCGGAAACCGGTCCCCGGTAGCTTGTCTCCTTTCTGGTGAAGAATTGGCTTGGTAGTTTGGTCTGCCCTGTTCCCATGATGCACTAGGCCAGGGGCAGACTAATTTGCATATAGCCAGGTTCTGAGCTGGGATGGGGCAGTGAGCTAAATAACGGTGATGGATCAAGCCCTGATCTTTGGACTGGGTAAGAGTGGTCTGCTTAATTCAGACACTTTGTTCATCACCACCCCTTTTCTGAATCGTTTTTGGCCACTATAGGTGTGGCAGGGTATGCTCAGACATGAGTCCCTTGCTCACTGCTCCATCAGGATTCAAGCAAGCCGGGCCGACGAGGCTGAAATGCCAGAAACCGGTCCCCGGTAGCTTGTCTCCTTTCTGGTGAAGAATTGGCTTGGTAGTTTGGTCTGCCCTGTTCCCATGATGCACTGGGCCAGGGACAGACTAATTTGCATATAGCCAGGTTCTGAGCTGGGATGGGGCAGTGAGCTAAATAACGGTGATGGATCAAGCCCTGATCTTTGGACTGGGTAAGAGTGGTCTGCTTAATTCAGACACTTTGTTCATCACCACCCCTTTTCTGAATCGTTTTTGGCCACTATAGGTGTGGCAGGGTATACTCAGACATGAGTCCCTTGCTCACTGCTCCATCAGGATTCAAGCAAGCCGGGCCGACGAGGCTGAAATGCCAGAAACCGGTCCCCGGTAGCTTGTCTCCTTTCTGGTGAAGAATTGGCTTGGTAGTTTGGTCTGCCCTGTTCCCATGATGCACTGGGCCAGGGACAGACTAATTTGCATATAGTCAGGTTCTGAGCTGGGATGGGGCAGTGAGCTAAATAACGGTGATGGATCAAGCCCTGATCTTTGGACTGGGTAAGAGTGGTCTGCTTAATTCAGACACTTTGTTCATCACCACCCCTTTTCTGAATCGTTTTTGGCCACTATAGGTGTGGCAGGGTATACTCAGACATGAGTCCCTTGCTCACTGCTCCATCAGGATTCAAGCAAGCCGGGCCGACGAGGCTGAAATGCCAGAAACCGGTCCCCGGTAGCTTGTCTCCTTTCTGGTGAAGAATTGGCTTGGTAGTTTGGTCTGCCCTGTTCCCATGATGCACTGGGCCAGGGACAGACTAATTTGCATATAGCCAGGTTCTGAGCTGGGATGGGGCAGTGAGCTAAATAACGGTGATGGATCAAGCCCTGATCTTTGGACTGGGTAAGAGTGGTCTGCTTAATTCAGACACTTTGTTCATCACCACCCCTTTTCTGAATCGTTTTTGGCCACTATAGGTGTGGCAGGGTATACTCAGACATGAGTCCCTTGCTCACTGCTCCATCAGGATTCAAGCAAGCCGGGCCGACGAGGCTGAAATGCCAGAAACCGGTCCCCGGTAGCTTGTCTCCTTTCTGGTGAAGAATTGGCTTGGTAGTTTGGTCTGCCCTGTTCCCATGATGCACTGGGCCAGGGACAGACTAATTTGCATATAGCCAGGTTCTGAGCTGGGATGGGGCAGTGAGCTAAATAACGGTGATGGATCAAGCCCTGATCTTTGGACTGGGTAAGAGTGGTCTGCTTAATTCAGACACTTTGTTCATCACCACCCCTTTTCTGAATCGTTTTTGGCCACTATAGGTGTGGCAGGGTATACTCAGACATGAGTCCCTTGCTCACTGCTCCATCAGGATTCAAGCAAGCCGGGCCGACGAGGCTGAAATGCCAGAAACCGGTCCCCGGTAGCTTGTCTCCTTTCTGGTGAAGAATTGGCTTGGTAGTTTGGTCTGCCCTGTTCCCATGATGCACTGGGCCAGGGACAGACTAATTTGCATATAGCCAGGTTCTGAGCTGGGATGGGGCAGTGAGCTAATTAACGGTGATGGATCAAGCCTTGATCTTTGGACTGGGTAAGAGTGGTCTGCTTAATTCAGACACTTTGTTCATCACCACCCCTTTTCTGAATCGTTTTTGGCCACTATAGGTGTGGCAGGGTATACTCAGACATGAGTCCCTTGCTCACTGCTCCATCAGGATTCAAGCAAGCCGGGCCGACGAGGCTGAAATGCCGGAAACCGGTCCCCGGTAGCTTGTCTCCTTTCTGGTGAAGAATTGGCTTGGTAGTTTGGTCTGCCCTGTTCCCATGATGCACTAGGCCAGGGGCAGACTAATTTGCATATAGCCAGGTTCTGAGCTGGGATGGGGCAGTGAGCTAAATAACGGTGATGGATCAAGCCCTGATCTTTGGACTGGGTAAGAGTGGTCTGCTTAATTCAGACACTTTGTTCATCACCACCCCTTTTCTGAATCGTTTTTGGCCACTATAGGTGTGGCAGGGTATGCTCAGACATGAGTCCCTTGCTCACTGCTCCATCAGGATTCAAGCAAGCCGGGCCGACGAGGCTGAAATGCCAGAAACCGGTCCCCGGTAGCTTGTCTCCTTTCTGGTGAAGAATTGGCTTGGTAGTTTGGTCTGCCCTGTTCCCATGATGCACTGGGCCAGGGACAGACTAATTTGCATATAGCCAGGTTCTGAGCTGGGATGGGGCAGTGAGCTAAATAACGGTGATGGATCAAGCCCTGATCTTTGGACTGGGTAAGAGTGGTCTGCTTAATTCAGACACTTTGTTCATCACCACCCCTTTTCTGAATCGTTTTTGGCCACTATAGGTGTGGCAGGGTATACTCAGACATGAGTCCCTTGCTCACTGCTCCATCAGGATTCAAGCAAGCCGGGCCGACGAGGCTGAAATGCCAGAAACCGGTCCCCGGTAGCTTGTCTCCTTTCTGGTGAAGAATTGGCTTGGTAGTTTGGTCTGCCCTGTTCCCATGATGCACTGGGCCAGGGACAGACTAATTTGCATATAGTCAGGTTCTGAGCTGGGATGGGGCAGTGAGCTAAATAACGGTGATGGATCAAGCCCTGATCTTTGGACTGGGTAAGAGTGGTCTGCTTAATTCAGACACTTTGTTCATCACCACCCCTTTTCTGAATCGTTTTTGGCCACTATAGGTGTGGCAGGGTATACTCAGACATGAGTCCCTTGCTCACTGCTCCATCAGGATTCAAGCAAGCCGGGCCGACGAGGCTGAAATGCCAGAAACCGGTCCCCGGTAGCTTGTCTCCTTTCTGGTGAAGAATTGGCTTGGTAGTTTGGTCTGCCCTGTTCCCATGATGCACTGGGCCAGGGACAGACTAATTTGCATATAGCCAGGTTCTGAGCTGGGATGGGGCAGTGAGCTAAATAACGGTGATGGATCAAGCCCTGATCTTTGGACTGGGTAAGAGTGGTCTGCTTAATTCAGACACTTTGTTCATCACCACCCCTTTTCTGAATCGTTTTTGGCCACTATAGGCGTGGCAGGGTATACTCAGACATGAGTCCCTTGCTCACTGCTCCATCAGGATTCAAGCAAGCCGGGCCGACGAGGCTGAAATGCCAGAAACCGGTCCCCGGTAGCTTGTCTCCTTTCTGGTGAAGAATTGGCTTGGTAGTTTGGTCTGCCCTGTTCCCATGATGCACTGGGCCAGGGACAGACTAATTTGCATATAGCCAGGTTCTGATCTGGGATGGGGAAGTGAGCTAAATAACGGTGATGGATCAAGCCCTGATCTTTGGACTGGGTAAGAGTGGTCTGCTTAATTCAGACACTTTGTTCATCACCACCCCTTTTCTGAATCGTTTTTGGCCACTATAGGTGTGGCAGGGTATACTCAGACATGAGTCCCTTGCTCACTGCTCCATCAGGATTCAAGCAAGCCGGGCCGACGAGGCTGAAATGCCAGAAACCGGTCCCCGGTAGCTTGTCTCCTTTCTGGTGAAGAATTGGCTTGGTAGTTTGGTCTGCCCTGTTCCCATGATGCACTGGGCCAGGGACAGACTAATTTGCATATAGCCAGGTTCTGAGCTGGGATGGGGCAGTGAGCTAAATAACGGTGATGGATCAAGCCCTGATCTTTGGACTGGGTAAGAGTGGTCTGCTTAATTCAGACACTTTGTTCATCACCACCCCTTTTCTGAATGGCAAAGAGAACAGGGTCACAATCCACCTTAGACCCACGGCTGCGACCAATCACATAGTACTATGTCATCCAGTTGAATGAAGTGATCTCTAGCTATGAAAAGGTCAAGAGTAGGGCCCTTGGAGTGTGTGGGTACATTTCAGGCCTGTATATAGTTGAGGTTGGAGAGGAACGTCTTAAAAGAGCAAACTAGTGGATCATTAGTGTTATTCCAGTGAAGGTTGAAGTCACCAAGGAAGATATGGTTAGGGTGGAGGGCTGAGCTGGCAGAGATGGATTCCATCAGCTGCTCTAATAAATTTAAGTTATCCCCAGGGGGTTGATAGATCGAGTTAAGCACACAGACAATCTTGCCCTTGTTCCAAATGTCAGTGACTAAGAGCTCATAGGTGGACATCAGATACTTATGGGTCTGCTTCAGAATGAGGCTAGAACGATGGATGCAGGCGATGCCCCCCCCCAGATTTAATAGGTCTGTCGCATCTGATAATGTCAAAGCCATGAGGAATTAGGATGACAAGTATAGGGCAGGAGGAGTCATTAAGCCACATTTCTGTAACAATCAGTAGATCCAGTTCTTGTGATATGATGAGTTTGGAGATATCCGCTGCGTGTTTCACTGCTGATCTGCAGTTGAGAAGCATTGATTTCATATGAGAGATTATAGTTGCTTCCACTCGGTATGACGTGGCGATCTGAAGTAAGTTATCCTTACTCAAGGATCTAAAGTTAACGCTAGGTTCTCTATCCAGATCAGAAGGGATAGTGGGAATGATGTTAGTAGAGACTGCATAGTCATCATACGATAGTAGGAGTGTGAGCGTGTCCTCAGAATCTGAGGCTGGAATCTCAGGGGCCTAGCCTTGAGGTTGGGAAGAGGTTGAGAGGGCCAGCATGGGTTACTAGGGTAAGTATCAAAGGACCTTTCTATTCACCACTTAAAGTAGTTGTTAGGGGCTTATGGAGATCGGACCCCGGGGGAGGTTGGGGTTTGCACACCTTCTCATTTTTCAATGAGCAGTGTCTGCAGGTTATCCTTTACAGTAAGGAGATCTAACTTCAGTTCAGCTAGTTTTTCCTCAATTCGGCGAAGGCTGTCACAATCATATACCCGCCCAGAATATAAAGAACGGAGATACCCTTTCTCCTCACAGTGCTTGCACGGGGAGAAGGACCCATGCTTGGGTTCATTTACGAGCTCTAAATGTGGGGTGGGATTGGCAAATATGGTGTTAGGGATCTGAGCAGGAAGTTGGGGAAAACACCTATGAGTATGCAAGTGGGGGGGGAGTGGACTTATCCTCTGCCATGTAGCGCTAGAAGAAGCTGAAGGTCAAGGGGGGTTCATAGGAGAAGGGGGCCCTGATGTTGTGTCCAGTGCAATAGGTGAAGAGGTAGAGGAGGAAGGAGGACTTGAAGAGGTAAAGTAGGAGGTAGGACTTAAAGGGTACAAAGGAAGGGAGCTGGGGGTTAAAGTTGTGTGCGGGGAAGGAGGAGCAATCAGATTGGCGTTATTGGTACTAGGAGATGCAGTTAGATTAGGGTTACTGGGACTAGGAGATGGGAACCATGTAGTGTCAGGGTTGGTATTGAAAATGTTAAACTCCAACAACATGTTGCTGGCGGTATCAGAGCAGAACATCATGAGAGAAGTGGAGTTGGGGGGTGTGCCCCCGGGATGTGAGGTAGCCAGTGGTTCAGTGGTAATGGGGAAGCTAGAATATTTTAGTCTGGTAAGTCTTGGGTTGTTGTACCGGATATTTGGAGGGGAGATAGAAGGGGAGGGCGTGGAAGGTGTTGCCGAGCTGGTGAGATTGGGATGACCTAAATTGGCAGAATTAGGGTTATTAAGTGAATTTTTAATCTTATTAAAAATACTGTCAAACCGATTCAAGTACAAGTCAGAGGCTTGAATAAGGATGTTGTTATTGTAGAGAGAGATGGTCAGTTCCGCATTGAGGAAACGAGACGGAGTTATGTTAATACGGAAATCGTGAGGGGTTTTACATAGAGCTTTGTAACAAAGCGTATCAGTAAAAACTCTTCTCCATTGGGCTCTTCTGGTTGTGTAGAAGATAAGGTCTGTCACCACAATGCCCTTGGATGCACATAGGTAGATATCAGAGATGAGGGTTTCAGAGCACTGTTTGAGTAGATTGTGTTTAAAAGACTTAGCTGCCTTCTTCAAGAGGTTGGGAGGGTAAATAATCCTGCAAGCATTAGTGCCTACCCGTGTCAAGCCCTGAGAGGAACGAGTAGAAGGTTGCGCCATGGTAGCTAGTTGAGATGATAAATCCAACAAAAGCTTAGAACCTTGGTTCGGCCAGGTAGATTGCAATCAGGTTGTGTCCAAGTGTGCCTGGGGGGACATACCAACCTTTCTAACACAATCAGGACTGGAAGTAGCCAAACTGTGTCTTAGTGCGTCTTGACTAACATTATAGAGAACTATCATTTTCTAAAGAAAAAACTAAGATTGCATATATAGTGAACACAAATACAGAGCGCACAGTTGCTGCCCTTTACATATTCACCCAGTCTAGTACCCTCACAGACTTCTCCAGATGAATGATCGTTTCTTGATGCGGGTCACATGACCTTGAACTGTTGTACATGGAAAGCTATGCTCGGGGCACTTGGTCCCTTGATGTTTTTCCTGTCCACAACTCTCTCCTCTCCGCAGTGGCCTAGAATGATGCGAAAACAATATAAACAAGCATTGGCAAAGCCAATCATCTCAGCAATGCGAGAGCTATTGGCTTTGTTAATATCGATATGATTCAGCAATGATGTTAAGTGCTGATGGACAGTTACTCCTGTGTGTTATCGTGGCAGCGACCATGCAAGGCCCTGAGGGCTGTCGGTCCAGAACGCCGCAGCCAGATTCATACACGGGACACGCGTCACGAACACATGACCCAACGCCTACGAAACCTCCACTGGCTCCCCGTCGAGAAGAAGGTCAACTTCAAACTCCTCACCGACACCTACAAATCCCTCAACAACATCCAACCCAAATACCTCAACGAGAGAGTTTCCTTCAACGTACCCAAGCAGAACCTTCGCTCTGCCGACCTTGCCCTGGCAGAGGTCCCCCACATCCGTAGAACCAGAACAGGCGGAAGAGCCTTCTCCTACATCGCGGCCAAGACCTGGAACGAGCTCCAGGTGAACATCAGACTCTGCCTGATGCTGCACACGTTCAGGAAGGACCTCAAGACCTGGCTCTTTGACTGATCCGGAGCTAATCCCCCCCCTCCCCCCCCCATCGCCTTGAGACCCTCGCGGGTGAGTAGCGCGCTTTATAAACCCCTGATTGATTGATTGATTGATTGTACCTGCTCCAGCCAAGGTCATCACTGTAACAAGCCCTGCAAGTTGTTTTAGGGCTGCAATGGGTGCAGAGGGGAGACAGGCCCGTGCCCCCCGAATGAAGGGGACCGCATCACTCCAGAACAACAATAATTCACATTACACAACAAACAGTGCTGGGCAACCATTAAACATGATGCCGGGATTTGTGCCTCCCCGAATGAAGGGGACCGCATCACTCCAGAACAACAATAATTCACATTACACAACAAACAGTGCTGGGCAACCATTAAACATGATGCCGGGATTTGTGCGTGCAGAAAGAGGGGAGGAAACAAGAGGGATTGCATTCAGGGCCCCCAGAAATCCCGACCATCTGCAGCATCTCTGGCTGAAGCCCTTCTTTAAAGCACACTTAAAGCACAGCTCTGTAGCACACCCACTTATGTACTGCGCCACTGGAGTCATTAGAAGGGCTGCAGGGCAGAAATGGAAATACTGCTGCTACACAGTGGAATAGGGAAGAGAGACACAGGAGTAGAGAAAGAGGGCGGGAGCCGATGACGTGTGCAGGAGTATGTTATCTAGCTCCCATGTTTTAAGACAAGACCGAACTTGCATTCTTGAACCCAACTCAGTATCTTTCTAGAATACATGTACACACTGGGCTAACAAGTATAAGTTGCGGGGGTGGGGAGTATCCTGGCTGCAAACTGACCCCAAACAAGGCACAACTAGACGGTGTCTGTTCCGGGGGGGGGGTAAATGTCTTCAGATCCACAGTTCCAGCCCTTTGTTCCAGACGTCACCTGTTCTCAGCAGAGGCGTTGCAGGTGTTCACCTCTCTGCTGTGTTTTTAGGGGTAGGGGCAGCTGGAACGAAGTTCCAAGGAGCAGTGCTTATATCGATTGTGGAAACTGTGGGCGAGGGACAGGGCCGGGCAGTGAGCAAGCCATATATTCCAGACCTCACCCATTCTTAGAGAGCTGTTACAGGTGTTTTCCGTAGGTGGCAGGGTTTAAACAGAGCCGCACACAGGGGAGAGACAGTAACAGAGGCATAACGGAGCGAATGTAAACAATAGTACTTGTGAAAAGTGCTGTTAACCAATGAAAACAATTGTACCGAAATCATTAACTAAAATGGCCGCTGTGTATGGAGATGTGTGATTGGCCAGTGCTCTCGAGGGGGCTCAACACAGGAAGAGGTATGACGCGTGCATGCAGTGGATGAATGTAGATGAAGAATTGGAGAGTGAGATGATACCTGCAAATGCGAAGCCTATGCGCGAGCAGGCTGGAAGACCACTAAGCCGATACAGAATGTCTCGGTTCCAGACAGCGCATGCGCGCCACCTAGAGCCAAGACCTAAAAAGGGTCACAATAGAAACCTCTATTAATATGTTCTCACTATGACAGCACACTGTGTCAGAGGATCAGCAGCAGGCAACTGGGCTTAGACGAAGGCAAACAGCAGCTTACTTGGCCACAGTATTTGCCAGTAGGGTGTCACTTCCTTTTCCTTCCTTTTCTTTTACATCAAGCCCACACCCATGAAGTGGATATTAGTTCTAGCTGTCTAGATTTAGTTGTCCTAAAACTGCCTCCTAATTGTACTTAAATTTCCCAAGAAGGAAAGGTTGCTCAAGAAGGAATCATCGGTGGAATTTTTTTTTTTAAATCGCGAGGTGTGCGCACCCTTTAGCCACCATTTTGTGTATGAGGCAGAAGAGAGTGAAAAACAAAAGTCGAGAACGTGAAAAGGGGGCAGGGTAGAGTCTCCCTGACCCCCTAGGCCTTCTCATGGGGTCCCTAAAGGACCCCGAAGGGCAAAAGAAATATATATATTTTTTTTTAAAGAAAATTGTGAGGTGCGCGCATGGTGCGCTCACGTCGACAGAAGACCCCCCCAAAAAATACAGTTAAATAAAAAGTTTGAGTGTTTAGATGTTGGTTGGCTCTAAAAAGAGCCGTTGTGTACATTGAGTGTTTTTGGTACCTACAAGTAAGTACCGATGCAGAGTCTAAAGTTTAAAAGGAAGACTCTGTTCCCGTCATCTGTGAAATGTACACCATCTCTCCTATAGATGCCTTGCATGTTGTAACGCAAGTTGTTGTGGTATATAGAACCCTTACCATAGTCTCTGAGGAAAGCAGAAACAGACTTATTCACATGTTTCCTTGCTTTCGCAATCTGCGGACAATATTGGTTGGACCAGTTCCATTTTTGCCTTTGGCATATATTAGAATATAACAAGGCAGTTTGTGGAAAGGGTGACATCAATTGCCCAAAGGTGTCCTTTAAAAGCATTTCCAGACCTACCCCAGTCAAAGTGCCTAGGTCATTTCCACCACAGTGCACAATTATGAGGTCAGGGTGTGGGAGATGCAAAAAGGATTTTACCAATATACAAAGGCAGTTTGTTGAAAAATAAATTTATAATTACATAATGATTTACAAATTAGCATTTTAAAAATAAAGAAAAATCACTAGAAAATTATAGCTTTCACACACATCATAGTTAAGATTTAGCATTTAAAAAACCTTTGAAATTCACTGAAAAAAACCATAGGTTTGACACATGTTATAGTTAGCTGGACATTTCACTCATACAAAACCATAAAAATTCCCCCGTTATAGTTAGTTCAGCTAACTATAACTCGCGCGCCCGCAATACACTGCTGATGACGTCACATATTACATCACTCATGACATGGTCAGTGACATCACTCATGACATCACTCATGACATTTCAAATGACATCACTAATTACATCATGCTTGTGAAAGAGTGGCAGACCTCCTCTCAGCGTTATATAACATTTGAAACACACATTCAAAAATAGAAACTAAAATTTTCAAAAAAATGGAGATACCAATACCATTTACAACATTCTATTCAGTATTTCCACCATCTACATTCACATCCACTCATTCACCACCAGTTCTATATAGTCACTCATACATGCACTCACTCATCATATGTACTTATACACCCATACATCCTGTTACACACCAACACTCATCCATAGAGTTACACACACATATACTTACACATGCAAATAAACTATCGAACATCCATTTATTTGCATATACAGCTATACACACACCACTACACTTACTTTTATAGAAACGTACACATACTTACTCTCTTAAACAATCACTTATAGAAACACATACTTATTTTTACAGGAACTGTTCTCAACTCTCACTCTCGCATATACTCACTTACATACATCAATACTCACATATACTAGTTTAAAACATATGTAGTCATAAAGACACTATTGAGACAGTCATTCACTCACTAACACACCCATACTCAGACTCATTCACCCATACAGTCCTGCACACATGCTGTGTTCAAAACACATACAAACAGTGAGTCACTCATTCATGCATCTGTGCGCTAAGTAATATCCCCTTCTCCCTTTCCATCTCTTACTTACCTTCTCTGTCTCTGTTCCATGCTCCCCTTTTCTCACTTCCCCTCCCTCATTTCAGTCATTCATTTATACACTACACATTCATTCAAAAAATGAATGACACAGTGTGTAAGAAATACAGCTCTTTTTGGAGAAGTGAGTAAGTTCTGAAAATAACTTTTTTGTTTTGTTTTATATATTTTTTTTCTTTTTTGAAAGTTTTATATATTTTTTTTCAAACAGGAACAGGAAACTGGAACGGCAAAACTGTTTAACAGGAACAAAGTAAATGAAAAATAAAAAAAAATCATCTCCTCTGGGAGCATTGGTGGTCTCGAATTCTACATTCAATCAGATTGAGGCTCTGCTCCCCGTAGACGATTATTTTATTGCACATGTTGCAACTCATGTGCACGGAACTCAGGAATGGCCTTAGATCCACTTGAGAGGTGGATGGTGAGGCATATGGTGGTGCTGTCGATGTGCTGGCCACAGCAGGTGGAATTTGCGATGCAAGGGCTCTTGTTGAAGCCTGTGCAAACTGCACAGGGTGCACATTCTTGACGTGCCATATCTTGTGTGGATTGAGAATGAATATTTCTTTTGAGGGTTTCCCCTCGAGAGGACAGATCCACAAATGTTGCATTCACTTTTGGGGCATTAACTTTTTTCTGCCCTTTAGGAAAAGTAAAAAATTGCCAAATAAACAATTCCTTCACCTTCTTAGCAGGTACCTGATGTTCTTGGTTATCTGATTCTGAAGAGGAATCCTGTCTTTGTGCCATGTTATCAAATCTCTGTGGAAAGCTGTAAAGATTCTTCTCCCAAGAGAGTGAAGCAGATAGTGAGGGAAGTGGGTGGGGTTTTTGAAGATTCTAGAACAGAAACTACTATGAACCAATGAAAAGTGTTTTTTTCGAGTCACATGACTAGACGTGCGCGCACGCATCAAAATGGTGTTTTACCCGATTTTCATAAAAGTTTCTAAACGTGAAAAGGAGGCAAGAAAGAGACTCCCTAACCCCCTAGGCCTTCTCAGGGGGTCCCTGAAGAACCACGACAAGCAAAAAAAAACAACATTTTTTTTTAATAAATTGCGAGGTGCACGCACCCCCGATGCAAAAGTGACTCAAAAACAATAGTGGACAACGTGAAAATGAGGCAGGTAAGAGACTCTCTGACCCCCTAGACCTTGTCAGGGGGTCCCTAAAAAACCCCGAAGGGCAAAAAAAAAAGTTTACTAGTGTATGAAAAGGTGTATGTGATTGTCACGTGGATGATGTCATCAGTGATGTCATTTGAGATATCATCAGTGATGTCACTGACCCTGTAATGAATGATGTAATATGTGACATCATCAGCAGTGGATTGTGGGTGCGCGAAATATAGTTAGTACAACTAACTATATAGGAGCAATTTCAATGGTTTTGTATGAGTGAAATGTCCAGCTAACTATAACACCCCTAAAACGTATAGGGCCAGATGTAGGACACCAAATACCGGTCGGTAACGGCCGATTTCGGCCGTTACCGACCGGTATTTGGTTTGTGAGATGTAGGGGGCCCAAATGTTAACGATTCGGTAAATTTACCGATTCGGTAAAATACCGAATCGGTACATTTACCGAATCGGTAAATCTAGATGTAGGTGGCACTTAAAATAGTGCCACAGGCCCTTAAGAATTAGTTATTTACCATGACATACTATGTCATGGTAAATAACGAATTCCTGTGTACATGCACATCTGTGCATGTACACCTGTGCCATGTGACACACAGACATGCCCTTAGGGCATGTCTGTGTGTCACATGGCACACAAGCCAGATTCAGGGGTGCAACAGGGTGTCAAAGTGACACCCTGTCCCCCTTGCAAAATCGGTAATTTTACCGAATCGGTATTTACCGATTCGGTAATTGATATTGATTCCTGTGGGCCTCAAGCCCATAGGATTCAATGGCAATTACGGAATCGGTAAATACCGATTCGGTGATTACCGAATCATACAGATTCGGTAAAAATTACCGATTTTTTTCCTACATCTGATTTACCGAATCTAGAATACCGAATCGGTAAAATTCGGTATTCTAGAGTCGGTAAATCAGATTTACCTACATCGGGCCCATAGTTTTTAGAGTGAATTTCAAAGGTTTTTTAAATGCTAATTCCTAACTATATATATTCCTGAAACCTATGGTTTTTTCAGTGAATATATATATATATATATATATATTACCTACTGGCGGTCGCCAGTAGGTATATATAGTTAGGATTTTTTCTCTATGGGATTTTTGAAAATTCTATGTCTAATAACTTTGGCGTTTGTGGACGGAATTGGCTGAAATTTTCAGGAAAATTGAACATTTTGTTTCTGAGCAGCCCCTGAAAATTTGGGGGGGGTTCGTCAAGGGGGGGCCGAGAAAAAAGGGTGGTCCCAAAACGTGTTTTTAACATTGAGTTTTCCATAGGGCGGTTGGCCTCACTTTTAGCCCGAACGGCTGAATGGATTTGCACGAAACTTGGCAAAATTGTAGGGACTGGTAGCCCGATGTGCCTTTGCTAGGTCTCAATATATGTGCTCCAGTGGATTTTGAGAAATTAACGTTCAAAAAAAGATATATATCTGTAACAGCGGACCAGGCAGCGCTCCGGTTCGCGGACTTTACGCGTTACGGAGCTTTGTGAAGCGAAGCTGATTGGTTCTCCGGCGTCTGTAAACATTCCAAACAGTCCGTAGCGGCCGCCATCTTGTCTCTCGGTAGGATCGAGAGACAAGAGGAGGCCAAAGCGAAGGGGCAAATGACCATAAGGGGGCATAGTAGATCCTCCCTGACCCTCTAGGTTTGATGTGGAGGTTTTAAAAGGGCCCCGCGGGGCAAAAAAAAAAATAATAATAATAATCGAACGGCTGAATGGATTTGCACGAAACTTGGCAAAATTGTAGGGACTGGTAGCCCGATGTGCCTTTGCTAGGTCTCAATATATGTGCTCCAGTGGATTTTGAGAAATTAACGTTCAAAAAAAGATATATATCTGTAACAGCGCTCCGCTTCGCGTACTTTTCGCGTAACGGAGCTTTGCGAAGCTGATTGGTTCTCCGGCGTCTGTAAACATTCCAAACAGTCCGTAGCGGCCGCCATCTTGTCTCTCGGTAGGATCGAGAGACAAGAGGAGGCCAAAGCGAAGGGGCAAATGACCATAAGGGGGCATAGTAGATCCTCCCTGACCCCCTAGGTTTGATGTGGAGGTTTTAAAAGGGCACCGCGGGGCAAAAAAAAAATATATAATAATAATCGAACGGCTGAATGGATTTGCACGAAACTTGGCAAAATTGTAGGGACTGGTAGCTCGATGTGCCTTTGCTAGGTCTCAATATATGTGCTTCAGTGGATTTTGAGAAATTAACGTTCAAAAAAAGATATATATCTGTAACAGCGCTCCGCTTCGCGGAGATAAAATTATCTCTGTATTACCTAGCTGTTGCTAACACCAGTTAGCGACCGCTAGTAGGAGATAGTGACCATCTTGGGCCCCACTTTGCATGTCAGTGATATTTATCACTAATGACATGCAAAGTGGGCATGCCAAGATGTTAGCGACTGGAAACAGTCGCTAACATCGCTATCTCCTATTACCAACTTTTGGAGATATTCGCGCTAAGCGCGAATATCTCCAAAAGCTACCACCTGCCCTGAGCAGTTCTTAGCCATGTTATCCAATGGGAGGTGGATAACATGGCTAAGAGCATTAGCTCGGTAATGCATGAATATCGCTGAGTTTTCAGCGATATTAATGCATTGCGGTCGTTTTTTATGGCATTTGCGATAAACCTTGATAATAGCAAGGTTTATCTGCGATAATTTCTGACGATGCTTAGCGGTAAAAAATTCGTTGCTAAGCATCGTTAGGGATAAATATCGCCTAACTTTGGTAATATGCCCCAACGTCTGTTAACGTTTGATTCGAAGGAAATCAGGAAGTGTTGAAAAACATTGTCTGCGCCATCTTGCCTTTTTTCAAATGACACACTTTTGTCGTGCACGGCAGTCATTTTAGATGCCTTGACCAGACCCACTCTCTGCACGCTGTCGATCCTTAGCATGGCTCCCCACCCTCGCAAACATCTCCCCCAGGCACTGGTCACCCTCGTTCTCTGTCTTATGCATGGGTAATAAACCTCCCCCCATCTGCGCTGCTCTTCCCTGAGAATCACACCCTGTGCCCGCCCGACACCTCCCTTTCGCCCTATTCACTACCGCACCCTCTGACACTCCTTTTCCTCTGTGTCCGATTGTCCAGGCCGGTCCTAGGCTATCAGCTAGCCCTGCAGATGTAGTTTATGGCCCCAGCTGTAAAGAATCACCCCTCTTCAAAGGAGTTATAGTAGATCAAGGCCCACACTCGATGAGATCCGTCACAGCACACGCGTTCCTACTATCTGAAAACCATCCTGTATTGTGATTGGGGAGGGGACCGAGCCTGAAGCGGAAGATTCCAGGGATGACTCTTTGTACATCAAAGTTTTTACAATTATGTGTCACATTAAAAATATATAGCACTCCAACAAAGTAGTAAGATTATAAAACTTTAATAACTTATAAATATATACAACAAAACAAAAACAGTAAAAACATATAAACATTTTTAGGGAAAAACAACGAAGTAGCGGTCGGCTGTGCGAATAGTCCCAACGCAGCACAACGTCCAGATTTCTGGACGGCACCCAGGTGATGTTGCCTGGGTGCCGCACTGATTTCGACATCCGGCGTGGGGTGGGTCATCAGTAGCAAACTGTTGTGCGAATAGTTCCAAGGCAGCAGAACGATGGCACCAAGGTGATGTCCAGTAAGTTGCCGCACTGGTTTTGGTATCCTACAATGCTGCTCCGAATAACGGCGTGGGGCGCCCCGGGGGGGGGGGAGGCGGCGTGAACGGGCCTCTCCAGGTGGAGTCTCGTCTGTTGTAGTGGGGCGCCCCTTTACCGTTTCAGTTGCCATTCCGTCCGCTTTTGGTCCACTGTGTCAAAAGCCGCAATTCAGCTGAGTTGCGCCCACTCTTGCGGTGCAGCGATAGGCGGCTGCCACAGGACTCTCAAAATGGCGGCAGGCTCTTTTCTTTTTGGGCCTGGTCCACTGAAATGGCCCTGGGACACCTTGGAAATCGGACGCTTGTCTGCTAGGTCTTGGACCCCATTCTCGAAAGCGTCCCCTCCGCCTTGAGGATTCAACAAAAGTTTTGGGGGCCCCCGACTCCTGCAGGCTTCTGGTGGGGAGCGGCTGCCATGATTGCTCGCAGAATGACCACGACGGAGCCACGAGATGGTGGTGCTTTCATGGTGACGCCAGCTTCAGTGTGAAACATCCAGAAACAAGGTGGGGCTTTCATCGTTTGGGAAAAAAAAAAGTTTTCATCCAATGAAACGTGTTATTTTTAGGTCATATGATCAAGCCTTCCATCATTAGGAAACCAAAAGTAAAATGAACCAATGAAAAGTTTTATAAACAAGTCACATGACCTGTTATGCGGCATAGGGTATAAAAAGCGTAGAAAATCCGTTGGCACGTGAGGCGGCGTCAGTAGCGGACCGATGTGCGAATAGGCCGAAGGCAACACAACGCGCCAAGATCCGGATGGCACCGAGGTGGTGTCCAGCAAGTTGCAGCACTGGTGTGGCCATCCTACAATGCTGAAAGTCGGCGTGGGGCGCCCCGTTGGCCTGTGAGTTCGCGTCAGTAGCGGACCGATGTGCGAATAGGCCGAAGGCAGCACAACGCGCCAAGATCCGGATGGCACCGAGGTGGTGTCTAGTAAGTTGCCGCACTGGTGTGGCCATCCTACAATGTTGAAAGTCGGCGTGGGGCGCCCCGTTGGCCTGTGAGATGGCGTCAGTAGCGGACCGATGTGCGAATGGGGCCAAAGGCAGCGCAACAATATTTTCGGAATAGAAGACACCACAAGGCGCTGAGATGCCAAGATCCGGAGGGCACCGAGGTGGTGTCTAGCAAGTTGTGGCACTGGTGTGGCCATCCTACAATGGTAAAAGTCGGCGTGGGGCGCCCTGTTGGCCTGTGAGATGGTGTCAGTAGCGGACCGATGTGCGAATGGGGCCAAAGGCAGCGCAACAATATTTTCTGACTAGAAGACACCACAAGGCGCTGAGATGCCAAGATCCGGATGGCACCGAGGTGATGTCTAGCAAGTTGCTGTACTGGTGTGGCCATCCTACAATGCTGAAACTCGGCGTGGGGCGCCCCATTAGCCTGTGAGATGGCGTCAGTAGCGGACCGATGTGCGAATGGGGCCAAAGGCAGCGCAACAATATTTTCTGAATAGAAGACACCACAAGGCGCTGAGATGCCAAGATCCGGATGGCACCGAGGTGGTGTCTAGTAAGGTGCACTGGTGTGGCCATCCTACAATGCTGAAAGTCGGCGTGGGGCGCCCCGTTGGCCTGTGAGATGGCGGCAGTAGCGGACCGATGTGCGAATGGGGCCAAAGGCAGCGCAACAATATTTTTGGAATAGAAGACACCACAAGGCGCTGAGATTCGGTTAGCACCGAGGTGGTGTCTAGCAAGCTATGCAGCTGAGTTGCGTGCGCACTTGCGGCGAATAGGTCGAAGGCAGCACAACAATGTTTTCTGAATAGAAGACACCACAAGGCGCTGAGATTCGGTTACCACCGAGGTGGTGTCTAGCAAGTTGCTGCACTGGTGTGGCCATCCTACAATACTGCTCCGAATAAAGGCGTGGGGTGCCCGAAGGGGGGGGGGGAGGCGGCGTGAACGGGCCTTCCTAGGTGGAGGCTCGTCTGCTGTAGTGGGGCGCCCCTTTACCGTTTCAGTTGGCAGTAGCGGACCGATGTGCGAATGGGGCCAAAGGCAGCGCAACAATATTTTTGGAATAGAAGACACCACAAGGCGCTGAGATTCGGTTAGCACCGAGGTGGTGTCTAGCAAGCTATGCAGCTGAGTTGCGTGCGCACTTGCGGCGAATAGGTCGAAGGCAGCACAACAATGTTTTCTGAATAGAAGACACCACAAGGCGCTGAGATTCGGTTACCACCGAGGTGGTGTCTAGCAAGTTGCTGCACTGGTGTGGCCATCCTACAATACTGCTCCGAATAACGGCGTGGGGTGCCCGAAGGGGGGAGGGGGGGGGGAGGCGGCGTGAACGGGCCTTCCTAGGTGGAGGCTCGTCTGCTGTAGTGGGGCGCCCCTTTACCGTTTCAGTTGCCATTCAGCTGAGTTTTGGCCGCTCTTGATGCTACAGCGACAGGCGGCTGCAACAGGACTCTCAAAATGGCGGCCTGTTCTTTGGATTTGGGCCTGGTCCACTAAAATGGCCCTGGGACACCTTAGAACTCGGACGCTCGATTTTTTTTTCCTTTCCTCTACATGCAAAAAAAGGTAAATGCCCGGTACGTTATACGCTTCATCTGCCACGATGTACTCTCCAGAGGAACCGAAAAAAAATATAGTTATGGTAACTATACCATGCATCGTCATATGGAGAGGTGGCACCAATTAATTATAGTGCTGCATAAAAGAGAGATTTGGAGGAGAACCCCCGACCTGCCAGTACATTCATCAAAGAAGTGGCACTGACAGCATCAGAGGCAAGGGAAACGGTCCCAAATATTTAGAAGAACTTTGGAAAGATTAAAATGACATGTTTAGATTGTGGCAAATTAATTTCATGTGGACAGATGAGTGTTACTCTATAAATACAGAATATGAACATCATCATAGTCGATGGTTGGTAGAGACATTTTGACCATATCCTGGACCTGCCCGTCCTCGCCCAAAATGGCGCCGGAATAAATGGGACTCGTAACTCCTTGTTGTGTACTGGTTGCAGAACCTTGAAATCACGAGATACGTATGCAGTTTTGAAGCACATGGCGGGCGGGGACGAGAATTGATTGAGTATTTCGACATCCCTATTGATATTAAGTTCTGATGTGTTATTGATTACTGTACTATTGAAAGTTCGAATTAACGTCACGCATGGTACTTGCCCGCTAATGTATATCTAGATAATTTTATTGTAACTGGCCCTGTCGTATTTCAATTATAAAATGTACGTCCACTGATTCCGCAACTGTTAGACACCTTAGTTCTTGCAACCTAATGGCCCGCCCGTTACGTTCCTCTACAGTGTAAATGTCTACTCATCATATACGATTACAGTTTGCTCCGTGGCCGGCCCACGTGGTTATAGGCTCGTATTTGTATAATGAAATTTTCACAATAAAGGTTTTTAAAAGAAAACATGGTAGTAGTATATACATTGGTAAAGTTTTTAATAATAGTCACTGTTTTAGAATCATTAAAAGGCAAGTGAAATAAAGCAGACCAATTACATGAAGAGTAAAAGGTATAATACGCAGGAACGCAGTAAAGATAAATGGTCAAGGGCTGTTGTGTTTTCTACTCCTGCAACATAAAGTGATCGATAAGAATCTCATATTCAGGCGTATCGGCGACTAAGACAGCAGGTCGACCCTCTTTTGCTCAACGGCTCCGTCATGGGACGAAGAAACGCCCTTTTTCTCGAAAAAAGAATATATTTTACTACTTGCAGGACAGTTGTAAATTTTCCGGGAAAGTACATTAGCCTGGAACATTATAACATATATTTAAGAAAAAATAATGTTCGGAAGTAATAAAAAGCGTAATTTTTAGGTCATATGACCAAGCCTTTCATCATTAGAATAAGAAAAGTAAAATGAACCAATGAAAAGTTTTATTAACAAGTCACATGACCTGTTATGCTTACGTTACGCGCTGCGCGTCGCGCCCCGGATGACTTCCGGATGCGCTAACGCGGCGCGTCATATGACGCATTACGCGACAACGCAGGTCCAGAATATAGTCAAAATGTCTCCACCAACCAGCGGTCGGAACACAACCCCTTTCAGCAGGCTAAATAGTTCTGTTAAATGACAACAGAAGGGACAGGCAACAAGAACCATCAGTCAAAGAGGGGAGGGGTAGTTCTTCTCTACCGGGTTACATTGGGGCGCTACCGGAACTGATCGAATTGGTAGTCTACAGTGTTTCTGGATGTTTCAGACTGAAGCTGGCGTTAGCATGAGAGCACCACCATTTCGTAGCTCCGTCGTGGCCATTCCGCGAGCAATCATGGCAGCCGCTCTTTATCGTTATTTTGGGCGGGGTGGGTGGCGGAGCCGAGCTGTATTGCAGCCATCATGGTGTGGAGTTCAGTTCATCTCACTAGTTTCGTATTTGTCATGAGGGGTTGTTCTTAATGTTTCTATTTTAGCGAGGTCAAAAAGAGATCCCATTAGTGGCCTACTGATTTTGCTCGATTCCTTTTGTTTTTTTACACGATTTTTCGTTATCTGCAAAGACTAAACAGAGTATTGTGACTCTGTGTTTGTTTGTAAATAGAGAATGAACCAAAGAGAACCAATTCTAAAACAGTAAATGCTTGGATAACAATCAATCAAATGGAGAGAGAAGCAGGCACGACGTATTACAACGGGGGCAAAGGCCTGCGTTAACTACCTTTCACTATCTGCAAAGAGAGAGTACTCCTAATAGAAATGAGGGGGGGGGCAGCATTCAAAGCAGATCAGTGTGCATAAACACGAAAATGTTTTTACTTACCACGTACTTGACATTCGACAGCTTATGATATTTGCTATTAAAAAACCATTGAAATTCACTGAAAAAACCATAGTTTATAGACCATATATAGTTAGGAATTAGCATTTACAAAACCTTGAAAATTCACTGAAAAAACCATAGGTTATAGACCATATATAGTTAGGAATTAGCATTTACAAAACCTTGAAAATTCACTGAAAAAACCATAGGTTATAGACCATATATCGTTAGGAATTAGCATTTAAAAAACCTTATTTTACCCACACAAAACCATTGAAATTCCATATATAGTTAGTTGCACTAACTATATATCGCGCACCCGCAATCCACTGCTGATGTATCACATATTACATCATTCATGACATGGTCAGTGACATCACTGATGACATCACTGATGACATCTCAAATGACATCACTGATGACATCACTGATGACATCTCATTTGACATCAATGACCACATCACTGATGATATCATTCATGTGACAATACAATGCATCTCCTCACATTTTAATATAACCTCTGTTTCACCCAGTGTTAAATACAGAGTATAATTTTTGAAACCATTGACACACCAATACTAGTTACTACATACGCACTCACTGATTCCTACGTCTACACACACCTTCACTCATTCACCCATACAATCATTCATACATACAATCACTCATCTTTACAACACTATCATATGCACTCATACACCTATACAGACACTCACAGTCTGCCACTCATCCATGGAGTTACTCACACACCTAGTCAGTCCTGTAAAGAATCAATGACACTTCCATTTTCTTGTCTATACAGTTAAACATAGAGCACCTTACATTTTCAAACATATACTAACACATACTTACCTTCTTATACAATCATTGATACAAGTACACATTGATCTGCACAGAGTCATACACCTCCCAGCCAGCCACACACACACTCAGTCTCCCATACAAATACTTGGGCAATCAATCAATGACCCATATAGTTACTCATATAGCTGCTGATCAACACATGCAGCAGTTTATAGAACAACAGACATAATGATGCACAAATTAAGACAGTTTAGTCACTAACCCATGCACTCAGTGAGACACATTTAATCACTCAGTCATACAGTCAGTCATGCACCTACTAAATCCTTCGTCCAGACACTTACACATCCACTCATTCTTCAATATGTAAGACATATTTAAACTTTACAGAAACAACAAATCACTGGATGTTGTTATCAGTCATGTCATCAGTGATGTTATTTGAGATGTCATCAGTGATGTCATCAGTGATGTCACTGACCATGTCATGAATGATGTAATATGTGACATCATCAGCAGTGGATTGCGGGTGCGCGATATATAGTTAGTGCAACTAACTATATATGGAATTTCAATGGTTTTGTGTGGGTAAAATAAGGTTTTTTAAATGCTAATTCCTAACGATATATGGTCTATAACCTATGGTTTTTTCAGTGAATTTTCAAGGTTTTGTAAATGCTAATTCCTAACTATATATGGTCTATAACCTATGGTTTTTTCAGTGAATTTTCAAGGTTTTGTAAATGCTAATTCCTAACTATATATGGTCTATAACCTATGGTTTTTTCAGTGAATATATATATACATATATATTTACTTTAAAACAAATAATAAATATTATTTTTCATTTATTTTATAATTTTCAAATTATTTAAAAATGTACATATATCAATAACATAACATTTAAACATTAAAAAAATATTCTATTATACATTAAAACATTAAACTCTGTAAAAATCTTTAAATGTAAATTAACCACTCCAGTTAGTGCAACAGTAGGGAAAGTGTTGGATAGCGAAGAGGTAAAAATTACTGTTCCAACTCCAGTGAGTGCAACAGTAGGGAGAGTGTTGGATGACGGAGTGGTAAAAATTACTATTCCCACTCCAATGAGTGCAACAGTAGGGAAAGGTTTGTATAGCAGAGGGGTGAAAATAACTATTCCCACTCCAATAATTGTAACCGTAGGGAAAGGGGAGAGAAAAAAATAGTATTCCCACTCCAATGAGTGCAACAGTAGGGAAAGTGTTGGATAGTGGAGGGAAATATTACTATTCCTACTATAATGAGTGCCACGGTAGGAAAAGTGTTGGATAGCAGAGGAGTAAAAAATTCTATTCCCACGCCAGTGAGTTCAACAGTAGAGAAAGTATTGGATAGTGGCAGGATAAAATGTACTATTCCCACTCCAATCAATGCAACAGTATCGATATAAGGGTAACAATAAATATTCTCGCTGCAGTCAGTTCAAATTAAAAACAAACAAAATATTAACAAACAAAATATTTAAAAAACAAAACAAATATATAAATATGTTAACAATTAAAATACAAATATATTTAATATTAAACATTTAAATAAACAAATTATAATGTTAAATACATATGAGAAATACCTACAAATATAATATTAAATAAAATAAAAAATAACTTTCAAACAAATATATATGTTTAATTAGAAATTATTTAGAAACCAAAAACATTACGTATGACATCAAATTACTTTTTTATATTTCCTACCCTGTAACACCACACAATTCACATCCCACATCTAAACTTAAAAACTATGTACTACCATACTTAACAAAATTGATTAGCCGGGTCCTGGTTTTTCCCGGGGTGCGTACCCTTCTCATTTATTTGTGGCAGAGCCTCAGAGGATAGGGTTCCGGTGTCAAAATTGGCATGGGGAGAGGGGCCGTTCAGCCCCCCTCCCCCATGAATTGAGGCTGGGGCAGGGATCCCCATATCTGAAATCAGCCTGGGGGACCGTGCAGTCCCCCTCCCACTTTAAAGGAAGTATATGGCCCCACGGGGTGGTGGTCCCAGGGGCCAAGGGGTTCTGCACAGCCACCGCATAATTGTTAAGTTATGTAAATATAGTGATATCTGAGAGGTTATTCCAGTGGGAGAACCAGAGTACTACTGTAGCAGTGAATATTTAAAGAAAATAGAACATTCTAATTGACTGAGAGGGCTTTATTTTCCCCATTGGCCATCTTTTTTTTAAAAAACATTTTTATTGTTTTGCAGCAAAGAAACGTCATATTCAACAGACATGTCAGCATCAAGCAACAACTCCACGTCCCCAACCCCTTATCCCACCCTCCTCCCTCTTGGTCTAGAACCGCATTGTCCCCCATCAAGTGTACCATCCATATAGTTCCCAGAGTCGCTGGCTGCAAGAACATGTGGCCCTCGGTTGTCACCCCTTTTATGCCAACCCTGAAGCAGAGTGTTTGTGCCCCTTTAGAGACCCCCATCCATCCCATGATAGATTCGCCATTTTCCCCACACTCTTTGGAATTTCTTCGGGCACCCTCGTGCTTTGTATGTAACCCTTTCGGCCACCATGTAGAGGTCCATTCCCCTCCTCCATTCCTCTAGTTGTGGTATGTCTGGTGCCCCCCATTTCCTGGCTATGTCTCTCTTGGCCACCACCAGGGCTAGCACTAGAAAGATCAGCTGTGGCCTAGGTACATCCACATCGTTGGTCATTCCCAGGAGTACAAGTCTTGGGTCTGGCGGTATGTCTACCCCTAGCACCTCTCCCAGTTCAGCAAGAACCTCTCCCCAGTATATTTGAATGTTTGGGCATGACCAGACCGTGTGTAAAAAGTCTCCCCTGTCATGACCACATCTCAGGCAACAGGGGTCAGGTATTCTCCCCATTTTACATAGTCTTACTCTATCAAAGTAAACCCTGTGCAAGATTTTAAACTGGATCAAACGGAGACGCGACTTAATCGCCACCTCCCTGGGGTGCATCAGCACCACACCCCAGTCTACGTCATCCATGTCTCCCACCTCCTGTTCCCATGTGGTTCGGAGCTCCTCCAACCTGTTAGATCTATTGTTCATAATAGTCTTATACGTGAGGGATACTGCCTTGCCAGGGATCTTGTCCTGTAACAGGCGGCCCTCCAGGGGCGCGTATTCAGGGAGTGCCTCCAACAATGCCCCTTCCGCTCTCCACGCATGTCTTAGTTGCATGTACTTAAAAAACTGGGACCGATGGAGCCCAAAGTCCGCTTGTAGCGATGGGAATGATTGCAGAGCCCCTTTTTTGACTACGTCACCTAAAGTAGAGATGCCTATGGCGTCCCAACCCTGGAACCCTTTTAACTTGCTGATTTCCTTTAGCCATGCGCAGTCCCATAGTGGCGTCTGTTTTGTTGGTTTATGGTCCCACTTAATAGCTTTCGTCGCCCTTTTCCATGCCCCTAGTGTGATTTTAGTTGCCAGCAGTAGCCTGGCCTGATCTTTTCCTTCGTAAATGTAGTAGAGACATGTGTGGGTGCCCATGGTGTGTCTTTCCAGCGCGTAAGTGGGGTGTGTGGCCGGTGCGTGTATCCATTCATTTATGGGGACCAGGTGTTCCGCCCAATAGTAGGCTTCTAGATCTGGCAGTGAAATACCCCCATCGTATTGGTGTCTCTGTAATGTTGCCAGCGCCACCCTAGGGTGCTTACCCAGCCAGAGGTACGACCTCAGGTCCGCGTGTATGTCTCGAAAGACTGTATTCTTCATGGGGAAATATTCGTTCTGGAAGGCGTACAGAAATCTCGGCAATGAAATCATTTTAAACATGGCTGCCCGCCCAAGAATCGTCAGGGGGAGCGTCTGCCCCCTGCTAGCATCTGTTTTGAAGTTAAGTTGGACCCGAGCAATGTTACGGTCGTAGGAAAGGTCTCAGTTCGTTGTAATAAATATCCCTAAGTACATGAATCCCTCTCCAGTTGTCTGCAGTCTCTCAGGCATGGCGGGCCAGCTGTCTCTACCCCGAGGGTCGTAAAGAGTCGACTTATGCCAGTTGATCTGGTAGCCAGACATAGCGCCATATCGATCCAATTCCGTGATTCCAAGATCGTGGTTTCCGGTCGCGTGATATACATTAGGACATCGTCCGCGTATAGGGACAGCTTTTCCTCCTGTGCTCATGCGGCCCTTGTCCGGAGTCCCGTATTTCCCACATTCTGCCTGACCGCGCACGCCATCACTTCAATAGAGAGGGCGAACAACAGGGGGGAGAGGGGGCATCCCTGTCTTGTACCCCTTTGTATAGGGAAGGCCTCCGACAGCGTCCCATTGATTCTAAACCTAGCACTTGGGTGCGTGTATAGTAGTTTGATCTTGCGTCTGTATTTAGGACCAAATCCAATGCGTTCCAGTACTCCCTCCCGGAAAGGCCAGTGGACCGTATCAAATGCCTTTTCGGCATCTAGAGACAGGAACCAGTGAGGTTCTCCTCCCTATCCCCCACTTCTCTAAGCCAATTGTGGGTCCTTCGCAAGTTATATCTAGTTGCCCTTTCCGGGATAAACCCCGTTTGGTCAAGATGGACCAGTCTCGGTATGACCCGCCGGAGGCGGAGAGCCAGGATTGTTGCATACAGCTTCACCTCCACATTCAGGAGGGAGATAGGGCGGTAGGACGAGCAGTCCTCTGCAGGCTTCCTGGGTTTGTGGATTGGGACAATAGTGGCCTTTCTAAGGTCGAGCGGGAATTGCCCCTCCTCTTCAGCGTCCCGAAAGAGGCCCAGCAGGTTGCCTGTCAGAAGGTCCACCATTTTCTTGAAGAACTCCGCGGGGAACCCGTTCGGGCCAGGCGCCTTCCCTGCACGAAGCTTGGTCAATGCGATTCTAACTTCCTCTTCGGATATGTCTCCCTCTAGGTCTAAGCGATCCGCTTCTTCTAGAGTCGGGATATCAATAAGCGCCATATATTGCAGTGCCTCCTCTTTTGACCCCAGGTCACGTGCTTGGTAGAAGGTGCTATAGCTCTCGGCAAATGCATTAGCTATCTTGCTGTCCGTGTGTGCCCATTCCCCTTGACCATCTCGCACCTTTTCCACCCATCTATCGTCTCTCTCTTCTGCTTAGCCACGCCAACAACCTGCCAGATTTATCTCTTACATCATACACATGGTGTAGGGTCGCCAGTGCCTGCGACCTTGCCTCCCCTGTCACTAAGTGTCTATATTGAGTCTGTAGGTCTACAAGGCGTCTAAGGTTCCCTGGGTCCCTCGTAAGTAAGTGTTTTCCTTCCACCTTCAGTATGCGCGCTTCCAGTCCCTGTGTCTCATTCTGGACTTTTCTCCTATCTTCTGCCAGCCTACACTGTGCCCTATCCCTTAGTACCACTTTAAGTCCCACTTTAAGGCACTTTAGTCCCAATCACCACCAAACCCACTCACAGCCTTCCACCCCAAGCACCCTCTCGCCCGTGGCACAAACTAGACACGGATGCATGGACCAGCCAGCTGACAGCCTCCACTCCCACCTTGGATCCGGACCCCTCACTAGCAGACACCCAAATTCGAACCTGGATAGAAACATCCCTAGACTCGGTCCTCCCCGTCAAACACCTCCCCAGTAAAAGGGGATCATTCAAGTCACCTTGGTTTACTCCTGAACTGCGTGAACTACGGAAAAAATGTAAAAAACCTGAACGTCTCGGGAGGAAAGATTGGGCCTCAAACAGCAAAAAAACATATAAATCATCCATGAAACAGTATAAATTCCTTATAAAAAAGACACAAGCTGCCTATTTCGAAGGGAAAATTCTAGCTGCAGCCAACTCTTCCAAGGAGACCTACCGTATAGTAGGGTCACTTATGAAAGTCCCCGAACCTCAGCCTGTCGCTGACCCCACAGGCGCCAGATGCACCCAACTCGCCAAGTTCTTCTCATCTAAAATTCTCAAAATCCTAAAGACCTTCCCCCAGCTCCACCCCCCGACAGATCCACCAGCCGGGCCCACCAACCAAGACACCCCCTCCCTGGATGCCTTCACCCCGTATCCATCGAGAGGTTGGTGGCCACCCTCAATCAAGTGAAGAGTGGGTCCCCAGACGATCCAGCGCCCATGAGCAAGCTGAAATTAGTTGCTACCACAATATCCCCCCCATCTAACTAGGCTGATAAATGCCTCCTTCTCCCGAGGGACAGTTCCCGCCAACTGGAAAAGTGCGATAGTGCGCGCACTCCTCAAGAAACCCCACCTAGACCCCACGGATCCCTCAAACTTTAGACCTATCTCCCTTCTTCCAGGCATCAGCAAAGTGGCAGAAAAAATCGTGAATGAACAGCTATCAACCTTTCTAGAGACCAACAACCTCCTTCGCCACTCCCAGACAGGGTTTAGACCAGGACCGGGGACCGACACCGCCCTCCTGGCCGTGACAGAGGAGACTAGATCCATCTTGGACGCAGGGGGATCAGTGGCAGTGATCCTCCTGGACCTGAGCGCCGCCTTTGACACGGTGGACCATACCATCCTCCTCCACCGTCTCCACAAAACTGGAATCACAGGGACCGCCCTGGCCTGGTTAAAATCGTTTTTGGAGCATAGGACCTTCCAAGTGGCCGATAGTCACGGCCACTCCAAAGCTCTTCCCCTTCAATGTGGGGTTCCCCAGGGATCGCCCCTGAGCCCCACACTTTTTAGCGTTTACATGGCCCCCTTAGACGACATAGCCTCACCATTCGGCGTAAAGGTGGTCATGTACGCCGACGACACCCAACTTGTCGTCTCCATCAATCAGGCCGACCAGTCCATGGAGAATCTGGCCTCTTGCCTGCATAATATATCCAAATGGATGGGCGACTCCCGACTAAAACTCAACGGTGAGAAATCGGAGATTATGCTCCTAGGCGACCCACACAAACTCCCCAAGTCCCTTGCCTGGCCACCCAGCATGGGCTCCCCCCCTACACCAAAAAATGAAATCAAGAGCTTAGGCTTTTGGCTCGACCAGATTCTCAGCTTCAGATGCCAAGCGAGAAAAACAGCCGGTACATGCTTTGGGCTCATGCGAACGGCCCGGAAGATCCTCCCTCTTATCCCCCCCCAGTCTAGAAAAATACTTATCCATGGCCTTATTATCTCTAGACTGGATTATGGAAACGCCTTGTACCTGGGCGCCCCAGTAGCTGTCATCAAAAAACCTCAGCACGCTCAGAATGCCGCGGCAAGACTCCTCACGGGGAAGAAATCCAGATGCTCGGCTAAACCCTCCCTCAAAGCTCTTCACTGGCTCCCCATTCAGGAGCGCATCGCCTTTAAAACCCTATGCATCTCTCACAAAATCTTACAGGGTAAAGGCCCTCCCATACTAAAACCACTCATCAAACCCCATAAATCCACCAGACAGCTCAGGTCAGACTCCCTTTTTCTTGCCAGCATCCCCAGAATAAGAAGAGCGCGCACGGGTGGGCGCCGCTTCGCATACAACGCCCCTAAGCTCTGGAATAGCCTCCCCCTTAGCATCCGTAAAGAAACCAACCTGCTGTCATTCCGCAGGCTACTGAAGACCTGGCTCTTCCCCCAATAATTCCCCCCCAGGAGCACTTCAAGCTGATACTATAGCGCTGGGACGCCCTTGGGTAGCCACACGCTCTACAAATCCAAAATCAAATCAAATCAAAAATCAAGTGCCTCCCAGAGGACTACCCGGGAGTCCACTGAGTCCACGTTTTCGGCCAAATACACTTTCACGTCTGCCCGTAGTCCCTTCAGGATTTCCGGGTTTTGTAGGTCCCATGCCGACAGTCGAAGTATTTTGGGCCCTTCCCTCGGTCTCCCTCCTATCTTCAGGAGCAATGGCGAGTGGTCTGACACCCCCCCGGGCACAGTACTCCGCTGAATCCGATACCTGCAATGCCTGCCGTGCAAAGAAGACATAGTCCAGGCGGGAGTACACTTTGTGTGCTCCAGAGAAGAAGAAGAAGGCCCTGGCTTCTGGGTGAAGCCATCGCCAGACATCAAGGAGACCAAGCTCATTCATGGTTTTGGCCAATGGTGTCACCATCTGTGATCTATCGTGGTCGCCTGTTCTGTCTATCTCGAGGTTCATTACGTCGTTAAAGTCTCCCCCGAGTATTTGGATCGTGTCAGATGTATTAAGGATGATGTCTGATACTCCCTTCAGGGTGCCTGCCTGCAATTTAGGTGGGGCGTAGGTCGAAATGAAAGTGTATTCCCACCTTCCCCACATGTCACGTACTCCTACATATGTGCCCTGTTGATCAGTCCATGTCTGCGTCACTCTCATAGGTTGTTCCTTTTTAATCAGGATGGCCACCCCACGTGAGCCTGTAGTAAACCCTGCGTGTGCTAGGACTCTATATTATCCTCTCGCCAGGAATGCACATTTCGTGCCCTGCAGGTGTGTCTCCCGGAGGAGCACCACATCGGCCCCTGACCTCTTCACATAGTTGTTGACCAGGCCCCTCTTTATCTTACATCCTAGACCGTTGACATTCCAGGTCAAGACCTTAAACCCCCCTCTGTGTACGGGATCTTGTTCTGGGCTACCCATAGGCGCAATCTTGAAATGGTAACTGCTGGGCCCTTGCTCTTGGGGGGATTTGCCGTGTTGCGCGTGTGTGTGCCTGATATGACATGATAAAAAACAGTGGTATTCCCCCACTAAAACATCGTAAACATGCCCAACTGTCCCTCGCTCCCTTCTCCCTACCTTCCTCCCCCTCCGGTCCCACCATCTACCCCCTTCTGCGGCAGGATTTATCGGCAGGAAAAGGTCTGTCGCCCTCCCCTGGTCTCCTCCCCTTTCCCTGACCTACCCCAACTTGATGAACAAAACGCGGTCAGTAAGGATGGTGTACCACTGTACCCACAGTTCTATGTGACAGTTCTATATCAAAGGTGATTAGGTACAAAAATAACCAAATTCTAAATAGAAAATAACATTTAGGAGGCGTGTAAGCCACTTGCGTGTCTCCTATCAGTCCAACCGATATCTCTTCCACCCAGTCGCCTTCTCTCTCAGGTGTTAAGGACTATGCCTTCGCCCTGCACAGGGGTGCTGTTCGTATCATGTTCCTTTTCCAGTTCAATAATTGCGGCCACCAACGGATGAAGTGACTGGTCTTCATCCTCCTCGCTCTCTGACGTAGCCTTTCCCGCGTCGTCCTCTTCCTCCGGGTGCTCCTCGGGCGCCAGGGCGCGGAATCTGGAGCCAGCCTGGGTGTTCTGGCGTGAAGTTGCAGAGTCATGGGTCCCCCTGGGGGTCCTATGCTGCAGTGGGTAAGGTGTCGTTTGCGGCGTCCTCGCCCCCCTCATTCTGCGTCTGCGTTGCGGTTTCACCATCTCCCATAGGTTACCATTGGAAGGTGTGTATCACTTACAACGCAACTTTTACGTCGTAATGCTGTTACAACGCAGCTATTACAACGCAGGATCCATTACATCGGATGCCATTACAACGCATGGCATTACATCGCAGATGCTATTACAACGCATACCATTACATCGTAAGTATTGGTAAGTATATAATTTTTTTTAATTTTATTTAATATTATATAATTGATTTAATTAATATTAATTATAAATAAAAATAAATAAAAATATTTATTTATGTTTTTAAATATTATAAATTAAATTTATTAATTTAAGTAATTTTTTAAATAAGTATGAGTATAGGAGTATATGTTTTGGTGTACTGAGGTTTTAGGGCAGGGTTTGGGTTTTGGGGTACAGGGGTGTTTTTAGGTTTCAGGGCTAGGTTTGGGTTTTGGGGTACAGGGGTGTTTTTAGGTTTCAGGGTAGGGTTTGGGTTTTGGGGTACAGGGGTGTTTTTAGGTTTCAGGGTAGGGTTTGGGTTTTGGGGTACAGGGGTGTTTTTAGGTTTTAGGGTAGGGTTTGGGTTTTGGGGTACAGGGGTGTTTTTAGGTTTCAGGGTAGGGTTTGGGTTTTGGGGTACAGGGGTGTTTTTAGGTTTCAGGGTAGGGTTTGGGTTTTGGGGTACAGGGGTGTTTTTAGGTTTCAGAGTAGGGTTTGGGTTTTGGGGTACAGGGGTGTTTTTAGGTTTCAGGGTAGGGTTTGGGTTTTGGGGTACAGGGGTGTTTTTAGGTTTCAGGGTAGGGTTTGGGTTTTGGGGTACAGGGGTGTTTTTAGGTTTTAGGGTAGGGTTTGGGTTTTGAGGTACAGGGGTGTTTTTAGGTTTCAGGGTAGGGTTTGGGTTTTGGGGTACAGGAGTGTTTTTAGGGTTCCGGGTTGGGTTTGTGCTTAGGGCTAATTAAATTATATTTACCATTTATAAATTAATTAAAATATATTTATTAAATTAAATTAATTATATTATATTAATTACATTTTTAATTAAATTAATTAAATTAAATAAATTATTTTAATTAATTTAATTTCATTACAATTTTAAACATATTTAAATTAAAATAATTTCATTATATTAATTAATTAAAATTAATTACAATTTTTATTAAAATTAAATTAAATAAATAGATTTAAATTTATTAAATTAAATTAATTACTATTTTAAAATGTATTTTAATTAAATTAAATAAATTAAATTAACTAAATTAACTTAATTACATTTTTTTTTAAAAGTATACTTACCTATACTTACGATGTAATGCCATGCGTTGTAATAGCATCTGCGATGTAATGCCATGCGTTGTAATGGCATCCGATGTAATGGATCCTGCGTTGTAAAAATTACGATGTAAAGGAATGCGTTGTGAAAATCTGCGTTATAGTGACACCAATCCCCATTGGAAGGGCCTTCCGACCCCGTGTTCCTCCCGTCCTCCTCTCACCTCTGCGTAGGTGGACGTTCCTCCAGCCACTGCCAAGCATGTTCCGGGTGAGTGAAGAAGTGCGTCTTTTCCTTGTATATTACTTTAAGCTTGGCCGGGAAGAGGAGCATATACTGTATCTTGAAGTCTCTAAGTTTGGCTTTCACCGTATCAAAGGATCGTCTCACCCTCTGCACCTCCTGACTATAGTCCGGAAAGATCATTATCTGAGAGTTCTCGACTCGTATCTCGCCCCTCTTCCTGGCTTCTCGTAATATCATATCTCTGTCGGCGAAATTGAGGAACCTCGCTATTATCGGCCGAGGCCTACCTCCCGCCAGTGGTTTGGCCATGAGTGCTCTGTGCGCTCTTTCAATGATAAATCAGTTGGAAAATGACGCTTGGGGCAGGATTTCGATCAACCATGAGCGCAGAAACTCCGCCACACTGGACCCTTCGATTCCTTCCCTAAATCCCACAAAGCGGAGGTTGTTGCGTCTCGCCCTGTTTTCCACATCATCGACTTTCCATTGGAGTTGCTTATGAGAGGCCATCAGGTATTTGGCATCCTTCTGCAGGGCATGGATAACGTCTTCCGCTTTGCCGAGCCTTGTTTCGGCTGTGGTAACTCTCTCCGTGAGGTTTCGGAAGTCCTGCCGCAGTAAGTTGACCTCTACTCCCACTTCGCCAATTTTCACCTCCAGGGCAGCCCGTGTGGCCTGAATGTCTTCCCTGGATGCCTGGATCGCCCCCATCAGTAGGGCCGTGTCTGAGCTCGCTCCGACTCCTTCCCTAGCGTTGGACGTCGACGCAGTCGCGAATTTATCAATGGGGCCTTGCTTCTGGGCCTTAGCGGCCGCGTCTTTCTTTCCCATTCCTGTACGGTCCCGCAGCCTGTGAGGAGAGAGTGCAGGGTCTATATTCCTTTCGGCGGCTCGGTCACTACTTCGGCCCTCCACCTCGTCGCCCCCACGGGATCTCCTTACAATGTCCAGCAGGTCGTCCCTATCTGCTTTCCTGCGCAGCCCCGGGCGGCTAGCACTACACCCTGAATGGGTGCTTTCTTCAGTATCAGGCTTCTTGCTGCGTCCTGAGCACACAATACATTGCATCCATCCCGTCAGCAGGGCACCACCAGTCAATGAGGGGGAAAGTGCTGCCCCGTCTGCCCCTTGCCTCCGAGCCCGTATCGCCGGGGGTGCCGCTCTCTCTCGGGCAGGTGTGGTTGCAGGCAGGCTAATGTAGGTCCACTTGCAGTGCGCCGTACTCTGGTCCTCATGGGCCTACCCCATTCATGTGAAGCGGCGTGACTCCTGCAATCGTCCCCAGGGAGGAGGCCCCCAACTCCAGGCCTGCCCCTCACTCACCAGGGAAGCGGGCGACTTATTGTCGGTTCTGCGGTCCTCCAGTCGCGGCCTCCGCCGGAGCGCTCAGGCGCCCCCTTGTGTCCTGTCCCCCTGCGCCTCTTGCTGGCACTTTGGCCGTGGGGGGGGGGGGCGAGTACCTTCAGGGATCCGTCCGCGGCCTTCCTCCCGTTTATTTGTCCCACTAGGGACTCACAGCGTCCTTCTTAACTGCCGACAGGCAGGCGATCTTTTCCTGTGTTACTCCCCACACGGCGTCTCCAGCCCGTTAGGCAGCCCTCTCCGTTGTCGGGCGCTGGGAGAGGGGTGTCCGCGTTACTGCTGTGCGGCCGATGTAGCACTTTCTATGCGTCCTCCCGCGGTGCGCTCCTGGGGTCTCCGGGGCTCATTCCCTCATATCTGCGGGCTGGGGCACTTTCTCGGCGGTCCCTTCCTTACCCCACAGGGTCTCCGGCGCTCAGGTTTACAACGCCGGGCTCATTCCCTCATGTCTGCGGGCTGGGGCACTTTCTCGGCGGTCCCTTCCTTACCCCCACAGGGTCTCGGGCGCTCCGGTTTACAACGCCGGTCTAGGCCACAATGGGCGCCGCCATCTTGGGTCCGGCTCCGGATTTGCACGCCGCGAATCGTTCCGTCCGTTTTCCCGGACCTGGTCACTTCCGAGGGCCGTACTGGGTAGTCTCCAGGGGTCTGTGCACCTTCCGCCACCTTTCTGGAGCATTTAGGGGCTGTTGGGTTAATGAAATGTCGTCGGATCGATGTCGGCTGGACGGAGCTCCTGCCAAGTGAGGACTTCGTCCCCATATCCTGAAACCACGAAAATGTTATGATATAAGAGGGTACATTAGTGGTACCCTGACCCCTTTATAGTTATTGGGGCCACCTAGAGGAATTCCCTGCACATCCCCAAAATGCTTTTTTCATTTTTTTGCTGGCTCTTTGGTCCCATGCGACCCAGCGTGGATCCCCATGTGGTCCTGGGGGACGCTCACAAGATCACTCGGGGTCCCGCAGGAGTAGTGTGAGACCTCTGAATTTGTTTTAAAAAAAACAGTTTCCTGTGGGGGCACCACTCACAGAGAGCACACTCCAGCTAGACACTCAAGTCCCCATTTCTGGCCAAGCCCCTAATATGCATTGCATTCGCCTTGCACACAACTCTTTAGGGACAACTCATTCTCTGTAGACACCCAAACTCCATTATGTGGCCAAGTCCTTGCTATGTAGAGTGTTCGACCTGTACCAAACTCTTACCGGATGGCTAACCACTTGTGGGCAACCAACCTCAAACAGGTAGCTACTTCTACTGTGTACAGTTTTCTCCCTGTGCACTAACTCCTTACAGAGAGCTCACCCTCCAGACACGCAAGCTCTGTTAGGTGGTAAAGCCCCAACTACACACAGCCTTTGCTCTACACAGATAGTTTATCTCTCACAAGCTATGAATCACATGGATGTACAAGTACCTGCTGTGCCCGATGATCACCCTGTGTACAAACACTTATGGGGAGCACATTTTCCCTATGCACCCAAGCCCAGTTAGATGGCCAAGCCCTCTAGACACAGCCTTTGCCCTGTACCAAATCCTTTGCGGGGTAGTTGACCTCTTGTGGGCAGCAAACCACACATAGGTGGGCAAGTACCTGCTGCACCCAGTCTTTGCCCTGTGTACAACCCTTCACAGAGAATCCACTCCCCCTAGAAACACAAGCCCTATTAAGTGGGTAAGCCCCTACTATGCTCAGACTTCACCCTATACCTAATATTACGTGTATGTTTGAACTTTTGCGGGTTACGATCACACGAGTGGCCTCATGACTATTGTGCATGGTCTTAGTCTTAACTGTTGGACATTTTAACAGCTCTTTCTGTGTGTTTGTGTGCTAGTAACTAACACACACACAGCAAATCCTTGGACAGCTACTCAAACTTCACAGGAGCAAGCGTCTGTAAAGTTCCTGTATGTTCCTGGAGTCTGCTTTGTTGTCTGTTAAAACATTTTGCATTTATAGAGTGGAATGTTGTAATATTTTATATGCTGTTGTGGTAGCACCTAATAGACATTAAAGTCGTCTCTCTTTTTGTAAGCCCTCAGTTTTCACTTTGGTTAATTACTTTAGAGTGGGCCTTTAATGGTTAGTATATGCTACAATGGTAGAATGTAAACATAGAAAAGTACATTCTGTTATTGAGCAGAATATTCTTATATATTTATAGTTTTTATAGCATGCCATTGTAATTTTTAAAGTTTAGTTCTATTGTTATAAGTGTTTGCTTTTTCTTTACATTTACAACAGTAGACATACCTTTTATTGGTATATATAAACTGCTGTATCAGACCATGAAGATATACTGACATAGACAGACATGACAAACAGCATTAAATTAAACTTTCATATTTTTAAAACAGTAAAAGTGATTTTAAAAATAACCTTTTTGTGCTTTTTAAACTTTTAATATTCTTTTGTTATTTGTCTATGTTTTTTACGGAATTTATTTAAGAATAATGAGGGCATCTTAGCTTGTTGGCATAGGCTCCTTGTTCCCCCAACGCAGACCACCTTGGAGCACTTGCTGTGGTAGATAGCCCAGTTCTGATAAGCACAGTTCACATTATTCTACCCTTGCAGCACTTGTGGTGGTACAATGTCTCCAAGCTGAAGAGATGTTCCAGCAGATGATGTAGAGGCCTCCTCTTCATAATATGTTTGTTCAGCATGAGCTAGGAGTCTGGGATGCCATACCTTCATGTGCATTTTTATGCCAGAAGTACCCAATGAGTTCTTCTTATCTACACCCCAGAACACATTTGTGTGGCAGAGATTGCACATCACAATCTTTGCTGACACGTTCTTCTCTCCTGAAGGGAGGCAGAAAAACTACCTCACAATGTACTATTTTAGTTCCTTGGTTCTCCTGCTGCTTCTCTTCCAGCTCCTAGGGTCTCTCCTCACCAGATGACACTTCATTTGGAAGTTAAAATCCCCCCACAAATTGGAAGTGTCCAAAAAGAGCAGGAGGCAGCAGAAGATGTGGACACCCTCAAGTGCTAATCCCAAATTAGATAGAAAGGGATCTTGTAAATAGAGCAAGACAATGATTTCTAACAATCAGATGTCTTTCCTTTGTGTCATTGATACTGCTGAATCATATTCAGGTACAGCCACATCCAGAAACAAAAAAAGTTCACAAAGATAATTGCGCCTATTAGAAAAGCACTAGGCTCAAAGTTAAATTAAATTAAATCAAAATCACTCTTACATACCAAAAACAAGTTTTATTTAATTGTTATGGGTTTTGCGGTGCCATTCTAGGAAGTAAACCCCACACGGGACACCAGCTATACCAATACTGTTCCACTGGTTCTGTCAGTCTCACTGGAGTGAGTACTGTTGTACTCTGGAAAGCAAAAAATATATAAAACGTATATCAGCCTTTTAGTTGAGAATTTACAACAAACCACTGAAAATTCAGTGGGAAATCCTAACACAAGAGAGACTTTGCACTTAGGTTTTCTAATAAAATCTTACTTTACATAAAAAAAAACTCAGAATTCACTAAAATAATGAAAGGTTTAAGTGACATTATAGTTAGGCATGGTAATAACAAATGTATGTAGGAAAAAAGTACTTAAAAAAGGTTAAAGTGGTGTTTTAGTAAATCTTACTTTAAAAAAACCTAGAAATTCACTGAAAAAATAAAGATTAAAAAGACATTATTCTTAGGTGACAATGTCAGCCATAACGTAACATTTTAAACTCAAAAAGCCACTGAAAAGCCACTGAAATTCACCAGTTATAATTCAGCAAGATAACTCTAAATTGCGGGGCTTGCTTATGACCTTTCATATTACATCACTCATGACATTTTAAAAGACATCATTGATGACAGCACTGGTGACATCTCATATTACATCGTTGGTGACATCACTGATGGCATCCCCTGACACCATCACCATCACCAGTGAATGTGAGAGTTTGAAATACATACTGGTAGGTATTTGCAGTCCCAAATTTCTATAGCCTCTGTACTGTTAATGGGGGTAAGCTTGCACAATTTGCTTAGCCTCCTAAAGAATCTTGAAAGGCTGAAGGGAATGTGCTCTCCATGAATGGTTATGCACAAGGTGAAGAAAATAACTTTGCTGAGGGTGCCTTGGGTGTAACCAGGGCACACATAAATGAAATTAGTTGCAGTCTCACCGTTTCTGTATTGGAGCGATGAGATGCTCATTAAATATGCACTGCTCCCTCCTAGAGCGCCTCATAATGGCCTCTGTGGGATTGGTCGATGTCACTGTAGTTGTGTGCTGCCTGAAAGAGATAACAAAAACTGCAAGTCTCCTAGGTAATCGAATGCATAGCCTTAGGAGAGTGTTGTGACTTAGTTTAACCCCTTGCATACTCATGACGGCCCCCGGCCGTCATGCGTCACGGTAGACGTGTGCTGAGGAAGGCTGGGGGCCATCTGAATCCCACCCACTATGTAAATCGCCCGCACAGTGCGAAAATTCGCTGTGCATGCAAGGGGTTAAACTGGTGTATTCCATTGATTCATCAATATGTACTTAGAATGGCACAATGTCATTATTGGCGTAGGCAACTAGAACTTTACCTAGGTCAATGATGACCACATAAAGCTCTAATGCGAACATCTAGAGGACTGTGCTGCCAGTTCGGATTTGTGGTCTATGAACTGTACTACGAATAAACATCTTGTGAATCATCAAAAAGGCTTGCATTACTTTCTGGAACTAAACTTAACAGAGAGCCTATCGTCAATTTTTGAATACTCCGAGTTAAGAACTGCATGTTCTTCAGCTGGAGTGTGTGGACCCCTTGTGGTTGTCCCATGGCTGCATTTTTTTGGTGTGACGAGTTTAAAAAAAAAACCTCAAACACATATTTTTTGCTGTTGGGAATAAAAATGCTATATTTTAAATAGTATAGTGGACATTATTGTTTGACCAATGCCATGTGTGTATTAATAAGGAAAGCATTTGGTTATTAATATTGATAAATTATAATGGTGACTTTTTGACAAAACCATTAGATCTGCATTATATATGTTGATATGCTGGCAGAGCCCCTAATAAAGTAAATAGACCCGTATTTTTATATTTTGGTGTTCACACCCTTTTGGGAAGTCAGTAGGTCTGCCTTACTTAAAATGACATTCCTTTATATTGTTAATTTATAGTAAAAGAAAATATACTCAATACAATTTAAAGGTTAAAGTGATGTTATAGTTAGCTGAGAATGTCAGTTAAAATGTAACATTTAAACTCGAATATTCACTGAAATGCATCAGCTATAGTTAACTGAATTAACTATAACTCACACCGTCACCATGCACTGCTTATGACCTTACGTATTACATCACTTATGACATGTTCTATGACATCGTTGATAATAACATCACTTATGACATCTGAAATTTATTGAACACAACGCTCTGCATGGCGGGGATGTGAGTTAAAGATAACTGTAACTGGCAAATTTCAGTGGTTTTACCAGACAAACGTGTACCTACTTGTGTGCAAATCTCTTCCACCAGGTTTGTGAATTGCATTTTGTAGTGTGGTTATTAGTAGGACTTCTGTGCGTACCACGAAATGCAATTTCGGAATCACATCATTAATGTGAATTCCATGATGCTATCTCCCTGTTTTTTTCATGGATAGTGAATCCATATATAGAGAGATTTTATCAATCTCAGGCCATTAGGATAGATAATACTGGATCTACCACTACACCTTCCTTCTAAGGTAAATGCTGGCCCAAGAAGGAGTCACAAGACATGGAAGCAAACATAGTGCCTACAGAGTAGTTAGTCAAGTGCATCCTTACCTGGCATTTTAAGAGCCATAACAAGGTGGTTTGCTACCATAGAATGTGTTCCTAGAAAGATGTGGACTATACAAGGTTATTAGATAAGTTGATACCTAGAAACAAGCATTGAAAATGCAATAGGTCTCGCCTTTGATTAAGTTAAAGCCATTTGCTTTGCTAATGGTATTGTATAGCAAAGCAAATGGCTTTCACTTAATGAAAGGTGAGACCTATTGCATTTTTAATGTTTGTTTTAAATGGTCTCTGATTTATTCTGAAATGTGTTTCATTTATTGCCTCTGTGAGTACAACAAATACTTAGCAATACCCTCTGATAAGCCTGAACTGTTCACCCATACCATCACAAGAGAGAGCGTTTATATTTGTTATTTGTGCCTCTATGAACCCATAAGGGTTGCCTGGACTCTGCACAGTATACCTCGTTTGAGTGAACTATATAGAGAGCCAGCTTCCTACAAAACTTTATCCAGATGCCAAAGTGAAACCATTAAGCATACAGCATCAAAAAAGTTATTTCTGAACAATTAAAGGTCTTGTCTTGCGTGAAAGCCGAAGAACACCAATGTATCATATGCTTTACCCACGAGATGAGGAATGGAAAGAAAAGACATTCTCCTTACATAAAACAAAAGGGCACCTCTTATTCTGTATATCCAAGTGCTGCTAGATAGAACCAAGGGCCTGGTTCGTTCGACATGCAAACTGTAGGATTTCCAAAGGACAGCAGGCGCACAGAAAGCTTTTGTTTCATCATGTTCTTATTAAGCAAGCAACTCATTAGAGACCTTAGTGCTTTCTAAGATTCACACACCAGACACTGAAAAACAAATGTAAGACATTCGGGTCTCTTCTATACGCAGAACGCGCTTCTTGAATAACAATGTTTTAATAACACTAATGTGAACACAGATTGGCATCATAATTCTTCCCCCTGAACAAAATGTCAACAACACGATCTGTTTTTACATAGTACACAAAACGCCCCAAGCCAATCTTCACTTCGGTGAAACAATCCCTTCTGTAATGCCCACAAGCAAAAGTCTACAAGCCAAGGACAAGCAGGCAATTAGCGCCCAGGTCCAGGAGCTGCCTTGCATCCCACATGCCGCTCTTGAGGTCACATTTTGTTCCACTTCCAATGGCTCTCAGGTCACTGACAAGTGCAGGATGCAGGACAGTACAGAGAAGAGTGCAGGGTTACATCAGGGAGCGGCCTCAAGCACAAGCAACAGCCGAAATATCTCCCATAGCAGTGCAAAGTGAATATGGAGCCATGGCTTGAACTCCTCCAGACCCATCCCCATTGAGATCAAAAGGTGAGGTGACCCCACGTGGAAAGCTGGTCTACGGAGCCTTTACTTTACATACACAGACAAGTGCTGCAGACAATGTTCATACAAATCGGCAAAGGGCCCGACTGGGCACTCATCTAACAAAGTAAAATAGCAGAAGCACAAGCTATTTCTACTCCAGCAGAACAAGCCCATGTTTTCTTAGTCTTTATGCTGCAAAAGTAAAGCAAATATCAGAAAGGCTTTCTTGCTCAAAGGGGCTGACTGGGAAAATGAAACCCACTGAACATAGTAGATGTATCTGCACAGGGCTCCCCCTGTTTTGAGGAGATAAGCAGCAAAATAACCAAAACAAAAGATATACGGGCCAACACAAGGTCCCCAAGTGCTCCTGATGGGGAAGCAGGACACAAGACCCCGGGGTTTTGTTGACATAGTGACATGGCGACTAAAGCGAACATGGGAAAAAGCGCACAAATAAAACAAGCGAAAGCGCCGTCAGTGGGAAAAATAGTGTGTCCGTCTCACGCCGCGAGTAAAGCATCCAGTCCTCGCGTGCACATCTTCTGTCTGTCCGTGTGCACATCTGGAATCCGTATTGATTCCAAAAGGCCCTCACATGGCGAGAGCAGAGCATGTGCACTGCTAACGCCAGGCGAGACCTAAAAAGGAGGCTCATTCTGGAAATTTCAAACACTTTTGGGAGGATTCAGCAAACCAAAGTATGTTTAAATAACAAACATTAGTTGTTTCTATCTAAAAGTGAAGCAGAAACTCAAGCAAAGCAAATGCCGTAACAATCTGAAGAACCTCTCAGGACCCAAAATACAACTCAATCCCCAGGAATGGACATCCTTCACCAGTTAGGAACTTGATCTACAATGTGTGGCAGTATTCTGGGGTTAATTCGCATGATGAACGCAGGTGCTGTGTAGGCATAGTCCTCCAGGAACAAATTAATCAGCTGGGCTGGTAATTGAATGTGTCAGGCAGTTGACCATGTGATTTAAAAAGCATTGAAAACTGGTTCACTTTCAAAGGTGTGATGGTACATGACCTTAAAATGAATCCAAGAGTGGGTTCATGGGTAGTCTTCTTGGGAGCAGTTTCTTACAATGCCGAAATTCGGATCTGGGGGCTTTAACGTTCCACAAGGCCCTGACAAGTGGGTTGCCAGTTCTAAAGGCAAATGCTGAACTAGGTCCTCACTTCTGGTATCACAGACTCAGTGAATGGCTAATGTGTGGGACTGTGGTGCGCTGTGGTGCACCAGCAGGTGAGGAACCCTGTGTGCTCTGGACTTTCAACATGAGAGATGCAGGTTATTGAATCCAAAGAGGTCTTGTTTGCTTGGGATACTTCTTAGTTGCCTCGCAGTAGCAGACAGTGAACACTAAATGGATAGACAGATGTGACTGAAGCAATGATTCCTCCTCCAACTTTGCTTCACTGTGACTTCAATCCCCTGGCATGACTGCCAGCCTTAACAGCCAGCTCAAGTAAAGGCGCGCCCTCCTCTACTCAATGAGGGCTAAGATAACCCAGCTAAATGTTGTTTTCAGGAGGTAGGTTGTGAGAAGTTGGCCTGGTATATGATATTCACTATTCTGGTGAGCACCTTGCACCAGTCCAAACAACCTTATGGTGATGGTTGTAAAGTCAACCTTATAGACCAGCTATCCTAGAGGTAGCATGGACAAAGCAGTCTTAGGCTAAAACTTCAGAGAGCATGTGAAGCAAGCTGTTTTACCATATGTAACCCTTTGAATACCACATGAAAGGACACCACACAGGTTATATATAAAATATATATGTATTTATTATAAACACAACCCCTCTGAACTCTTTATGAGGTCAGAGGACAAAGCACATAACAAGTTACTTAATTATCATACAATAAGTTGCACAATATACAGTAGAGCCCTAGTGGCACGTAAAACCATATACTAAAATAGTGGTATAAGAACCACGTCACAAACACAGGATAGGCCTAGGGAATCGCTGGGGCTATGCTGAGCTAACAAGAGTAAGGGAGCAGGAGGCCCGCGGGATGCGTTTGCAGTGTCTATTCACACACGCGAGTTACCATAGGGAAATAATGGGAACGTAAGAGTTAGAAACTAGTTCTTTTAGGACACTTCCGGATGTACTAGGAGAAAGCCACTGAAAACTAGGACACTAGGATAGTCAATACCTACAGGAGCACCGGAGTGCCCGCGTTACCTCACCCACAGGAGCCAGGTGCATAGATGTCAAGTTGTGTCGGGTTTTGTCGCTGATTCCTATGGAGACCTGTAAAAAGATGCTGCAGGCGACCAGGAGAGAAGTGTCTGGTTGGATCCAAGGGCGGATCGAGGATGAAGAGTACCTGAAAGCAGAGGTGACAGAGTCTGGGTCACTAGCCAGTGACCAGGAAGGAACCAGGTGATGTCGCGAAGCAATCAGGTGATGTCGTGAAGCTTGACTCTGCAGCCACGTGGACCAGGAGGCGTCGACGACGACCAGGAGCTGGATACGGACTGTCCCACGAAGGCTCTCGCTGTTGGAGGTGTCGGCTTCCGGATTGGAGTCAACAAGCCTTGGCAAATGCAACCCACGCAGGACTCGAATATTCGCTTCGGGTTATACCAGCAAGGTCTAGGGGGCTTCTCCTTTGCAGGGAAGCAGGGGCCCACCTGGAGCAACCAGGCAGGCAGTTCAGATTCAAAGGTTCGTCGTCACAGGCCACTAGCCAACAGGCAAGTAACCGGACAGACGCGTCGAGCACAAAAACACCAGCAGGCCCCACGTGGCACTCGTGGAGTGTGGAGGGCTGTGCGTCGGTGCAGAAGGTGCTCGGGGCTGGGGCTTCTCAATCCCCAATGCACAACTTGGAGGATGCCTCAGAAGCTGCACAAGTAGCAAAGAGAAGGTCATTCAAGATGACCAGTCCCACGTCTCTCGTCGCCTCCAGGGGTCTCAGCTTTGCTGTGGCTGTGGATCGGGGTCAAAGAAGTCTGGAAGTCTGGTTCTCGTCGGACTCTGTGCTCGGGCTCCGGCAGGAGCGTCGCCAAAGTAAATCGCAGATCGCTGGATGGTGCCTGTTTGCACGGGGTGGTCACTCCTTGACCACAAGGGAGATTCTTCAGTCTTCTAGTTGCAGTAGAATGTCGAAGGTCCAGAGTTTCATTTCAGGTTTCAGTTCAGGATAAATCTAAAGTCTCTTGACTCAGCTCCTACCTATATACTAATCTGAGGGGCTGGATTACCTGCTAGGTCCCTCCTATGGGTGGGACCAGGGAAGGGGGTGGCTACACCCCTTTCCCTTTGTCCAGTTTCGCACCAGAGCTGGGGCTGGAGTGCCCCAGCAACTGGTTTGAACCGGGCTATGCATGGTACACCTTGTGTGCCCCAGGCAATGTCTCATTTCATTCAGCCCTCCCTGCCCCAATACACTATGGCCTGTCTGGGGTGGTGCTAGCACCTCCCAAGACAGGAAACCTATTGTCCAAGCCTCCCTCGCTGGAAGGACTCCCAGCAGCAGGATGTCTGACTTGTGTCTGTGGCAGCAGCATCCATTTTGTGATGCTGAGGCTCTGGTTAACTTTAACTGGGATTAACAGGAACAACAATTCTTCTCCCTCTAGAAGGGTGGAATGCTACCCCCGTCGCCAGAACTGGCGAGGGGGTAGTATTCCAAAGCGTATGACACCTTACACGACATGTTTTGATAAAGCCAAACCAGAGTTAGCATTTAACCGCGTGGATTATAATGCACTTAAGAGTATATGGTATGGCTATATCATAGAACAGCTATAAGGACATGGTTCAGAAAGCTGAAGACAGGCTCAGCTCATGCTAGAGCCTCATCTCACATAAAACCAAGCACTCTGCCTTCAGGATTGTTAAGGCCTGCCATAGGAGTGACTTATAGGTATATATGTGTCTATATATAATGGTAGGTATAGGAATACTATACCTAAGCAAGAGGTGATTACACGACCTTGCCCCAGCTGAGTGATCAGCCAGTTGTGTCAGTTTGGATGGCCAGCAAGGGGTGGCATAATACATGCTGCAGCCCCTGGTTAGCCTTGGATGCACCTATGCCCTGGGTACCCATGGTACATTATACAGGGGCTCATAAGGTGACCCAATATCCAATTGGAGATGTACCTAAGGTACATGGAGTCCATTTTACAGTGAGAGCAGATAGTCTGGGGCCCTGAATAGCAGGATCCCAGGCCAACTAAGTCGAAAACCAGCTAAACACTAGGCAAAAAGTTGGGGGAACCATAGTCAGATATCCATCCTCCTACAGAGGTGTCACCACAGAGGCCATAAAAACATTTAAGGTAACCTACAGCATCCTAGTAAGAAGATACTCTCTGACCTGTTGCAACCATTTTGGAGCTACCCTTAAAGATGTCAAATTTTTTATAGTACTGTACCTGATGTATCAGTTAGGGGCCACTCTTAAAGATATCAACATTTTTATAGTACAGTATCTGATGTATCATACTGGCACATTGAGAAATCTGTGGGCTGCCTGTGAGCCACGAGCTGAAAGGTTTTAGTAGAATGTTGAAGGAAGCTCTTGAAGAGCAATAGTTGGTACAAGGGAAAAGTCCAACTAGGGTGTTCAAAGAAGCACTGTCTTAATAAACCCGTTCCCTGCCTAATGTGGTGCATTGGTACTTGACACTGGCGACAGAGGATGGGATCCGATCGAAGGGAGAGAGGAACACCCCAAAGGATAAAGTAGCTATGATGGTTGGTAGCCACTATATGTTAGAGACCTGCAGGTGAGAAGATTGTGGGGACTATTTGAGGAAGGAACCTCCGTGTAAAGCAAACATTAAGTGGGGCTAAATAAGAATTTGCTTACTGTAACTTCCTTCGAGGTTGGATCGGGTGATTTTACAGGAATAATCCAGCGGTACCACACTGTCTTGTACTGCCATTTAGATTGGTGTTTAGGGTATATTTTGGCTCAAGGGCGGTTTGGACAGCTTGCTCATGTCTTCGCCTAATTTTTGAACTGGGCATGCAGAAAAGTTTAGAGAATGTCTCTCTTGCTTCCTCATCAACTGTAGATTCTGTTGCGTAGTCGAAAAGTTCAGTTCCTTTTAATGGAGTAGGGTCTCTTTTCAAAGCGATATAGGGGGGTTTTCCATCAGAAAAAGACTGCTCCGCTGTGCTTACTTGGTTCCTCATCACGTGTAGAATGCCGTCGCCCAGTTGAAAGGTCCAGTTTGTTTTAGTGGAGTAGCGTCTCTTTTCAAAGTTGTATAGGGGCTATTTCCATCGGAAAAAGACAGCTCCGCTGCATTTAGCTTTGAATTAAATTAAAGCTGCAGCCCCGATTCAACGTGTGAGCAGTAGATTGTGTTGATGGCAGTGTAATTAAGAATCACAGTAGAAAACAGCTTTTTTGTTTGCCTGTGAGTCCTGTTAAAAACGGTGACAGGCACACCATTGTTGTATAAAAGTGAAAGAAGTTCTTCTTTGGATGCCTATGAGCCCTGATAAAGACAGTGATACACACACCATTTCTGTGTTGTACAACAGTGTTGATGCCTTTGAAATCTGACAAAGACAGTGAAAGGCACACTATTTTGTATAGAAGCTGTATTAACACACTTACTGCATCGTCAGTGATAGGCTCACTTTATTATTGATTCTTTGCCTGTCACTTGAAGATTGGAGGGTAAACAGTGAGAGGCTCACCAGCCAAATAAAGAGTTAGAGGATTTGCTGGCACAACTTTGCCTGTCATAAGAGTGTAAATGGTGATAGGCGCACCTGACAATACAGAATGTAACGCTGGCCCAATTGTCTTTCGTGTAGCCCTGGCGAACTTGTGGTGGAGCAAGTGAAAGAAAATGTGTGGGAATATGCAAGGGTGTGCGGCACAAATCTTAGTGCAGAATGGAAGAATGCACTTTTGTTGCACTGTCTTAGCGGTGAGGGTCAGTAAATACTTGAGGAACTTACCAGATTTGTCTTCTGAAGAGGAATGTAATTTAAACGAATGTGAAATAAATATGTTAGAACTTGATAAGCCTTATCTTCCTAAAACAAGAACTATAATGGAGAGATAATATTTTAGTCTGAGGGCTCAGGTCACGAAAAAATGGTGAAGGAATATTCGCACTTGTTTAAGAAAACTAGCCTCCACTTGCAAATATGGAGTGGCATTGGAGGAAAAGATTAGAGACCAGTTCTTGATTAAAATGTAGCAGTGACAAAATTTGTGAGGAACTATGTTTCAAAGATGAGCCTCCTCTTGAGAAGAGTATTAATGTATCGAAAAGGGTGGAGCACATTGTAAAATACGTTGAAGAATTGATGGAGCAAGACAAGGAGAAACTAGATAGTGAATGAAGTTAGTGTAATTGAAAGGGAAAAGAAAGATAGCTGAGATATTACCAAATGATTCTCTGGAGAATGTTTTAGAGGTGGTTGGATAAGACACAGTGCCAATTCTGTTAGCTGCTAAGCTTTGCGTGTGATTTCTATCACATGCAAGAAGAAAGGACATTTCTGTAAATGTGGCAATAGTAAAAATGTAAGACGAATGGTAGCAAAAGAGGTGAATGAGGTTACATAGGAAGTGATATTTCAGGTAGGAGAGATAAAGATGGGAAACAAGAGCCATCATCCCAGTGAAATGGTGAAAATTGGTGAGTCTGTAGTACAAATGTGATTTGATTCATGTTTGCAATTGACAATAGTATCAAAATCAATATTTGCAAGAGAGTTTTAAGGGAAAGTAACATTACTTGATATGGATATAACTACCGGGGGTATGGTGGAATTCCCATTGATATGTTGGGTTATTTTGAAATGACATTGAAATAAGGAAATTGCATGACTACAGGAAAAGAGTATGTATCACTTAAACGAGATGAATTAATAGAGTGACCAACGACAATTCGGTGTTAAATTGAACCCAAATGCAGATCCGCTAGTGCAAATTCAATCCATCTCTCATAAGAATTTGAATATGAACAACGTTTCAGTAAATTGTTCAGGAATTCCCTAGGTTGTTTAGCTGGGTACAAACATCATATAACGTTGAAAAGAAGAGCAATTCCGGTAATGGCAAAAGTAAGACGTATCCCAGTATGCATACAGGAGAGTGTTGTAAAGGAGTTGAAAGACTTGGAGAAAAATGGACTGATTGAGCCGGTGGAAGCCACAGTGTGGTTGGTTCTTATTTTGGTTGCGAAAAAAGTGAGTGGGGCCATAACGTTATGTGTGGATCTAAGGGCATTAAATTATGATGTGGTGGTTGATAAGTGTCTGTTACCAAACATTGATGAGATGATCATGACACTTGAGGGGGTTAAGTATTTTACAACATTAGACCTAGCGTTTGCATACCATCAAGTGGAGCTAGACGAGGCTTCCCAAACTTGACGGCCTTTATAACACCATTTGGTGCATTCAAGTACAAGGGAATGCTTTTCTATTTATATTGGCCCCAGAGAGTGTAGGGTAAGGTACTTGAAGAGGTTGTTGGTGTGCATTGATATCAAGATGACTTGTTGATTTTTGGGACTAGTAAGGAAGAGCATGATGGTGAAGTTTTTGAAGTGTTAAATCAGTTGGCGGAGGCAGGATTAACATTGAAGAATGATAAATGCCAGTTTGGATTATCAGAGTGTAATTACATTGGACATAGGGTTTGATATCGCCTACGAAAAAATTTGTTGATACCATTTTTAATTTGCAAGAACCAAGTAACAAGGATGAGTTCATTTCCTTTATAGGAATAGTACATTATAGCAAATTTATCAAAACATTTTCAGAAAAATCAGTTTAGTTAAGAAAGCTTACAAACAGACTTTTTATGGACTGAAGAATGAGCACAGGAATTTCAATCCATCAAGAAGGATTTGGTTAAGGCACCTGTTTTGTAGACTTGTATCTGGAAATAAAATATTTGTGACTACTTATGTAAGCACAAAGGGTATAGGAGATATGTTAGTTCAGAGGAGAGAAGGCAAGGAACAATAAATCATGTGTATTTCCAGGAGTTTAAGGGATTCTGAATAAAAAACAATTCAGACATCAAGAGAGAAGCCATAGCGATTTACTGTGCTTTAAACAAACTTGGTGTGGGGAATGTCAGTCACCTTGCAAATGGATCGTAAACCACTAAGATCTTTTCAAGATTAAAGAGATGGATAGTTTCTCTACAGGATTTTGATTGTATACTGGAATATGTTCCTGGTATCACAAATCAGTCTGCAGACTACCTGACCAGACTAGTTGAACCAGTCAATGGGGGCGATAGAAGATGGTGGGGAACTAGAGTTAGAATTTGAAGATGAATTGAAGCTATGTGGGTGTGACTGATGAAGTGATTACAGAAGAAGAATGGAAATTGGCACTTGTGGATGAAGAAGTGTTAAGTGCAGTCATTAAAGAACTTAAAACGAAAAGTAATTGGTGTACATTAGGAAAGATCTGGGAATCAAGGAAAGATGAACTAACAGTAAATAAAGAAATAAAAGAAATTTTATTAAGAGGGACACAATTTATTCCTCCAAGTTCTCTTAGAGACAGAGTAATTGAGTTGGCTCATGTAGGGCATCTGGGTATAGCAGAGATAAAGGAAAGGTTTAGATCCTACTTATGGTGGCCTGGTATTGATGTGGCAGTGGAAAGGGTTGTTTGGGAGTGTGTAGAATGTAATCTGAGCAACAAGATACTTAGGACCAATACCATATCAACGGTAGTGAGGGAGTTACCAAAACATCCATGGGATGAAATTTCATTTAATAGGACTTTTGTATGGTGAGCAAAGTACACAGTGTTTTATTGTGTTGCTTGATTTATAATCAAGGTAGGTAGAAGTTAAGTGTGTTTTCGATATTACAACTAGGAGTATCTTACGTTTTCTGAATGACATTTTTAAAAGCGATGGTTTCCACAGCTCGATTTTAATAGATAATGGCCCTCAGTTTTGCTCAAATACATTTGAGAGATTTTTGGAGGAGGTACACAAGAAATGTGCAGTATATCAGCCTTTTTTTTTTTTTTTGAGCTTGTAAAGCACACTGCTACCCGTCCATAGGTTTCCTGGCGCTGTATAACTCTGGTGAACCCGTCCTGGCTTTCCCTGTGGGATGGTCCCTTGCTGGGAGTCCCCAAGGTGGAGCCAGGCATCCCCGGAATTGGTGGGGCCGTTGCGGAGATTAGGCAAGCTAATGCCCAGAGTTGCCGAGTGGAACCCCTGATTAGAGTAAGCACCGAAGCGAGAATTATCGAGTCCGCTGACCAAGGCCCACGACCCTGCCACGACGGTAATTGAACCCTGGTCCCGGGCCGACTTCTGCTCTCGGGCCTGCCGCCTCTAAGCAGTGAGCCACACTACTCCACTGTGACTTAGTGTGCCATTGAGAGAGTTATTAAAACTCTAAAAGAAAGTATTCAGTTAGCTAAAGCTAATGGATTAGATTGGAAACAAACTTTACAGGAAAGAATCACAGCTTATTGGATGACTCCTCATTCATCAACAGGGAAGATTCTTTTTGGATAATTTAAAGGTAGGACACCTAGTACTGTTTTGTGTCCCAGTTTGATGCTATGGAATAAGGGTGTAAAAGATTTAATTATTGGTGATTGGAGAAATGGTTAAATAGTGAAACAGGAGTAGAGAAAGCAGAGGTATGATGAGCAAATGAATGTAAAGAATATGGTGGCTAAGGTGGGTGATTGTGTGAGAATAAAAGCAGCAGTAGGTTGTGCACCTTGGTCACAGTTTACAAATGTATACAAAGTCATCAAACTGTAAAAATACTCTGAACATTGATGATGAAAGGGTGTGGAATTTAAATTGTGTTGTTATGGTCAATTCCACTGGAAATTGGTATACATATGAGAGAGAGAGAGATATATTTCAAGACACATGTACAATTTGATAAAGGAAGGGTTGATGAATGTGTTGCTCAAAGTGAACAAAATGCACAAAGGAGAAGTGTGTGGATATAGAAACCTCCTGTTTATCTAGAGGACTTTGTTAATTCATTTGTCATACTTTGTTACTAAAAGGTATGCTCGGAACTTGTTTGTTGCTGCATTTTCTAATATATTTGAATATGTTGTTTTGTTGCATTTGCCTATGTTGCTATTTAGGACTTTATCTGTAGAAATCTGACAATCATTGTTAACAGAGGGAGAAGTGTGATGTGTCATACTGGCATGTTGAGCTTGTGACATCTGCGGGCTGTCCGTGAGTCACGAGCTGTCCACGAGCTCAAAGGTTCTAGTAGAATGTTCAAGTGAGCTCTTGAAGAGCGACAGTTCGTGCAAGCGAAAAGTCCAGCTGGGTGTTCAGTGAAACACTCTCTTAATATACTGTTTCCCTGCTTAGTGTGGTTAATTGGTGCTTGACAGTAGAAAAATACCTTGGAGGGCTGCCTTTTTAGCTACTAAACAGCAGACTGTATTGCACAAGATCTAAAAATTTTAATTGGCGTCACTCTCTCCAGTTCTACTGTTGGCATAGTGAAAAAGATTTAGTGGCCGCAGATCTCCCACAACTTTCCCTTCTAAATCGAATTGCCCACATTATCCTTCCATAATCCTTTCGAGTGCATTGGGTGAGATTCTCCATTTTGAAAACTCTGGAGTTGCTTCACCAGATCAACCTCAGTTTCGATATTGAACAATATGATCAAAATAGCCTGTGTGGGAGTCTGGAAGTAAGCTTAATTATCCACCATAAATTAGGAGGGTGCTTGCCATCTAACCTTTATATAAATAAAGGAGATTAAGGGCCTGAATTTGAGTTTGGCGAATGGGATATTCCTCAACAAGCGAACTGGATATCCCATATGTCTTTTACCAAGTGCCATTGAATTAAATGCATTTGTAATACGGCGGATGGGATGTCTGTCACGTTTATGACGAAGTATCCCATCCACCAAACTCTAAATCAGGCCCATTAGCTTATTAATCTTTAATTCTATATTTTTTAACTTAAAGTAGCCTGTACCAGACCTAAACTAAAGCAGTTTACAACTTCGCCAAATTCTACAATAACGCAGTCATCTCTAGAAGAGTGGCTTGGATTCTTCAGGATTCAAAGATCACAAGTTAGTTCAATAATATCTTACATGGTTCAGTTTCCAATCAATCATCAAAACTGCAGACGAGTATCTCGAGTTCCTCAACTTTTCAAGGCTAAAATAAAAAACATGAAAACACAATATCAAATATTTAATATTCAAAATAAATGCACAAGTGACCCCTGAGATATATTTACATTCCCCTACCTCTGTTTCTCTGTCAACTAACTTGACCAGAAATATCCTCAGGCTTACTGGAAACATAGTTAATTGTCACCAGAAACGATGGAATACTTGTGTGCATAACTGGAAAACTTCCCAACGAAATCTGAAGCCCTGGATACGAGGGGAATATTATACAAATCACCTTTTCGTTTAGACACTTCTGATAAGTATGTTTCTGACTGATGTCTCGTATGTGAGTGCAGAGTTAGATCTGGCATCTTATTTGTGGTTTCTTTCTTATTCAATAAACCTTTTGAAAGTTATGGCGCATGGTTTCATTTTTATGAACTTAATAATATAATATAGAAATAGGATTTTGAACCCATTTACCCTTTAGAACAGTGAGACTTGGTGTATGCCTTTAAATGCAAGGACAGTTACATAGACGTGTACAGGCACAATAAAGGTGCTCATTGGTTACACTGAACATTTGACTTGGTGCACCCTCAACGGTTAGTGAATACCCATGATCTAAGTGCTTCCTAAGCAGTTGCTATTAACATATCGCCCACCCCTACACTTTCTTTGTCCATGGCATTAAGTTTGTATGAAATTCAAAGTACTCTTTTGATGCCGATATTCAGAAAAAAATAGAATATCAAATATGTTAAGTCTTTGCTTATATATACATATTCCAAAATGAACGAAAACTAATACATCACAATTTGCTATACTTGATCTTTTTCCTGCCTCTTGTAATCATATTAACATGTGTGTTTTTTTTGTCTGTTTGTAGCTGATGCCAACAATGCTGACAGGGGTGATGCAGCGGTCATTGGAGGTACGTATTTTGTTTCATTTTCTTATGTAGAGCATGTACCAACATATTTTATAGGGCCCAAGAAACAGAATTAATTGGCAAGTTGAGGGATGGGAGGTAAGCAGTAGGAAGTACTATTACCATTAATCAAGATTTTAAGGAAAATGTGTATAGGGGTATCATATGCAGACATACCTGTCAAGTGGACCCACTCGGAATGAGTGACTGTAACATAGCATTGAACAGCTTCCTAAAGTCCTATGGCTAGAAAACAATCAGATAAGCTATAAGTGAAAGGTGAAGTAACACTTCCTTGAGCTACAGACATAAATCCCAAAGGTTGACTAGTAAAGGTAGACTAACAGTGGCTTTTTTTCCAACTCTTTATTTCCCTCTTTTTTCTATGTGTTCCTATAGTTTATTTACCTCATTATGAATGTTTTTCTCGTCATTATGTCAACTCACTTACTTTCCCGATAATCAATGCCATTTCCTATGAGTATACCTCGGTTTTGTAATTCGATCTGATTACTCTCTGCATGTCATAAAGTTTGTCATCTTGAAACGAGTCTTATGTTATGTTATTTAATTATTTATTAAGTGAAGAAGTGTGGCTCAGTGGTTAGAGGCGGCAGACCGGGAAACTGAGATCGGCGGTGGACCAGGGTTCGATTCCCGCCTCGGCGGGTCTCGGGCTCTAAAATTCTCGCTCCTGTGCCTACTCGACTCACGGGGTCACACTCTGCGACTCTGGGCAATAGCTTGCTTAATCTCCACTACGGCCCCTCGCGGCGGGATGCCTGGCTTTCACCTTGTGGATACCCTGCCGGGGTATCTCACAGGGGAATACCAGGACGGGTTCCCTAAGCAAGCGCTTAGATACCGTGTCGGTGATTTGCGCTATATAAATACATGTACATTTACATTTACATAAAGCGCACAGCTACTCAATAGAGTGTCCCGGCGTTAAGCTGAGCGTGCAAAAAACATTTCACGGCAGACTCTCTAGATAGATTGATCAAGGAATAACCATGTTTTAAGTTGTTTCCTGAAGAGCCCTAAATCTTCCAATTGTCTAAGTGTAGTGGGCAGCCCATTCCAGAGACGAGCCGCGAGCGGAAAAACCTAGGCACCATCATCAGTCGAAGATGAGAAGATCTTAATTTTCTGCTAGGAGTATAGAAAGATGCCCACTTCCTGATGTATGGCACTGGTTCTGCATTATAAAAAAACAGACTGTATCGGTAAGTATTAGAAACCCAGCCGTCAAGTTGGGTTTTGCAGGATCGTCCATAATTCTTATTGACACCAAAGCATACACACATGGGAACAGTTTTCCATCATTGACATTCAGACAACACCGAAATTTGATGCACAACGTGCAAGGCAGTAGGGACAGTCAAATGTGCATACACTACGAACAGGTACACATTAATGAAGATTTATATGTAATGGTTAGGGGCAGGACATGCATACAGTTAAAGACAATACACAGAAAGCAAAAATGTAGATAAAAGTTGGTACAAGTAAAATGCAGGGGAAGATATTAAAAAAAAAATAGTTGAGATGAAATGGAGTGGGGGTAGCAAGCATACAGACATGGAGGTAGTTGAGAATAGATGAACTACAGTTCAAAACAGCATGTTGTTAATGCATTCTAGCAGCTTATGCTGCACAAATACCAGAAGGTAGATAATGGAAAGTTAGGAATTATGCCCAATCGGCAATAATACAAGGATGGACCAGTAAACACCTTGAAGCAAATACATGGCTGCACACACCAAAGAAAAGTTAACCATACTTGTGTCAGTTAGGTAAAGCTCAACAGATTGTGCAATGATGAAGCATAGCTTTTCAGAAAATGCATTATAGCAAGTCGATCATACACCTACCACCAACAGTCACATATTTCAAGATAAAAAATTAAACACTGCTCCTAAAATTAATGCATGTTAAATACACAAAGTTGCATTTTTTTAAATCACATAATACCATGAGGCAAAACCGATGGACAACCTATAGTCCCTCAGAATCTTGATGAAGGCAAATAAACAACAGAAACCACCCAAAATGTGTCAGCAGTAACCATGGGCGTAGGACAACGCTACGCTTGCATAGTTTGCGTAGTTTGCGCAACTACGCGCTACGCAAATTGCACGTAGCACAGTGCAAAAACGCGTAGCGGGCATTTTTTGCTTGCTCGCGGCCCTCAACATCAAGTTGGCGACCGCGATCGAGCAAAATAACATCCCGGCGAGACTTTTTCCTCGTTCGCGATCAGCAACATCAAGTTGCCGATGGCGAGCGTGGAAAATAAACCTCCTGGCGAGATTCTCAACGCGAGAGGTCAGGTTTCTCATTGCGAGTGGTCGCGTATGCTTGTGACCGCTTGCGATGTGAAACTACCAGTCCGCGTTGAGAAAGCTGCTGCTCGAGTACAAATCTACTCTCGAGCGGCAGAAAACGACCGCTTGCACTGTGCAAGATGCGGTTTGCAACGATTGCACAGCGCGGACAAGCATCCAGCACTGTGCAATCAATGCGGATAGCATTTTGCACAGTGCACTACGCAGTTCGCGTACCTGCGCATAGCTTGCCTAGTGCGAAGTGCACTTCGCGTAGCTACATGTAGCGCTACTTCCCGTACTACGCCCAGGGTTAGTCAGCAGCCAACTACCTGATGCAATAGAGGAACAAACATTGGCAAAGCCAATAGGTCTCACCTATAGGCGAGCTATTAGCTTTGGCTGTCCAGTGGGGATAGTATATGGGAAGTGGGTTGAGGTGGCGAATGCAAGGGCATGCTCATTAGTGGCGCTCAGGATGGTAAAAAAAAATATGAAGCAGCCAGCACCGGCCACATCATAATGTTTTTTTTTTTTGTCTGTTGGGAGAGGGGAGAATAAATGGATGTTGTGGATTTGGGGAGGAGAAGAAACAGTGGGTGGCGGGTGAGGCTAGTAGAAACAGGTTCAGGGCAGATGGGGACGAATAAACAAGAACGGCATTAGATGGGAAGAGAAGAAACAGGGACTTCATTTATTTCCTACGCATTGGGCGTTTCACAAGAATGCCCAGATGCCGTCACTGTCATAACGAATACAACAGACATTCCACTGCTACTTACACCAAATCCTGCACAGAAACCCCCACTGAGGAGCAAAACTGATGAAGCTAACATGGCATCAGTGCTCACTATCCACCAGGAGAAGGCAACTGTACTATGGGTCTGTAACAGTGTGCATGAGACTGCCTCTATTCACAGTTTTTTGTGTGCAGCTGTGAGCCACCATCTAGCAGAACTTGCAGAAATCAGCCTCCTCCACTAAAACTAGGACCGTGGGCAAAAGCTGTTCCTGAAATGCTGGCCAACTATATGCCTTGCACATAGATCTCACTTTCTGAACACAAAAAAAATGTTCATGCATGGTACTGTTACAATAATAATGAGTGAGAGGTCAGCAGGAATAGAGTACAAGTAGTCCCACCACTGCCTGCAACCGTGACATGTCTTGCACACATCAGGATGGCTTAGTGAGCTAATTACTACTCACAGCAGGATGGGACAGTGAGCTATTCGCAATCATTGATGTACACGGTTTCAGGCAGGTTGTGAGTCTAATTCCTTGAAAGATAGATTCAACCTTCCATCCACTGTTGGCCCTCGCAGAGCAGCACTGCAGAAACCCTGAACTGAATAACGCGAAAAACTAAACTTAAGATGTTAAAAGAATCATCATCATCAACATCAGTGAGTTGTTGTTTTTTCAGAAAAATGCCCTTAAAACAGGCATACAAATTATTTTAAAATGTTCCTCGTTAAAACGTGTTTTAAAAGCAGCATGTCAGAATCATTTAAAATCCTTCATTTCAATCCGGACAGAGATAAGCTCTGTATACATTTTGGGCGGGGGGTGGTCTGGTTTGAGGGGATTGGTGAGAACTGGCAAGTCTATTTTATCACAGTTGGAATTATGTTGCTGACCGAAGGGTATCTCCAAAATATCCCAACGGTTTTGACCTGCATGGCCAAGGCACCCCCACCTTACAAAGTCTTATGTACCAGGCATATATGTTGCTGTATCAGGAGTGATTAAGCCAAACTTCGGGCCTTTCCTTACTATCCAAGTTCAGCTATGACGGTCTTTTATTTGTCTGCGGAAAGTTGTTGAGGGGAAGAAACACATTACATTTATACTTATATTGTAGTCATGCTGTAAAGACCACTAACTCTGAATTTCATTTATGGATTTTTATTATAAGGCCAAAAATAACTGGATTTAGACACACCGCAAAATCAGTGAATATAGGTACAGGAAATTTAATACAGAGCCAAATCTACACATATAATTGATTCGGAAAAGAGACACAAAACAATGAACTCCAAGAATAATACACAACCCAATATCGAGGCGGAATCCAAATCCCCTTTCATCAGGAAAGGAAGCATAATTGATGGTTCTAGCTGGTTCCCCCATTTTAGTTTTCAAAGGTGTCAGCACGTGTAGACTTCCTTAGAAGTACTCAGGTCAAATGGGTCAAATAGCTTAAATCTATGGAGCTCGCTCTTAAGATGCTCCTCCTCCGAAAATCTAGAAGTCTGATTTTTCTGTCCCTGCGTACAATACAAAAAGGACTAATTCAGTCCCCTCCTAAATGGATCACGTGACAAATTATTCCACTTTTCCAGCATACCGGTGATTTTCCATGACTTCTCCAATCAAATCTTTGCTTCTTTGTGACCTTGGAGTGCAGATAGGCCAGGCACAGACGATATCCTCCCTTATTGCTTCTCAGACTGTCCAAAGACATTCCAGTTGAACGTCTGACAAAATATAGAAAGACAAAATATCAACCTACAAGAATATTGGAGCAAAAATATCGATGTCAACAATATCGACATCCTATCTACAACATGGTAAGTACAAAAATATCGAAAAAAAATATATTGATGTTAAAAATATCGTTTTTTTAAAAATATCGTTTTTTTGAATTAACAAAAATATGTAAATTGAAGTAAATAATACTTACAATATATAATAAACATAGTTAAAAATATTTTATAATATTTAAAATGAATAAGTAATATACACAATGTAATAAAAAATGTATTAAACATATACATATATGTAATATAGATACTTAATAATCAATTATAATAATTATTTTAATATCTTATAAATAATTATAAATATTATAAATTACAAATTCATCTATACACATAAAATAATAACAAATAAAAATTAAATAATTATGCAAAACAAATTAAAAAAATAAATTTAGTTTTAACATTTTTAAAATGAATTAAATACTACATTAACTAAAACAATACAAAAAATATTAAAAACGGAGGGAATACAACTCCAAAAAAAACAACAGTAAGGAAAATGTTGGATAGTGTAAGGGTAAAAATTACTATTCCCACTCCAAAGAGTGCAACAGTAGAGAAAGTGTTGGATAGCGTAGGGGTAAAAACTACTATTCCAACTCCAGAGAGTGCAACAGTAGGGAAAGTGTTGGATAGCGTAGGGGTAAAAATTACTATTCCAACTCCAGAGAGTGCAACAGTAGGGAAAGTGTTGGATAGCGTAGGGGTAAAAATTACTATTCCAACTCCAGAGAGTGCAACAGTAGGGAAAGTGTTGGATAGCGTAGGGGTAAACATTACAATTCCAACTCCAGAGAGTGCAACAGTAGGGAAAGTGTTATATAGCGTAGAAGTTAAAAATAGCATACTTTTAAATCAATTAACATTTAAAAATATTTAATAAATTAATTATTAAATAAATCTAAACTATTTACAAATACCAATAAATACCATAGGATGACGACAGCTTGAGTGCCTTCCATCGGTTTCCTGACTCCTCCTCCTGACGTCATTGAGCCTCCAAACGCAATGTGGATTCCTCCCTGCAAATGCACACCTGCAAAGGAGAAAAAACTGAAAAAAGAATTACAGCCTTCTAGAGGCTGGAGGGGCAGGCCGAGGAGCACCGAGTCAAAGAGGCAGACTCCCGCGCTCCCTGGCCTTTTAACCCCTTTCCTGCCAAGCCGGTTCTAACCGGCCTGGCCTTTGCTCCCCAGTGACCCGGAAGTGATTCAATCACTTCGAGGTCACTAGGGGACCCGGGGTCCAATCAGTGCTTAAGGCGCGCTCACACCGTCATTGTGAAGCGACGGTGCGCCCCCCATACTTGCGGCAGGGCCGATGCCAGCCCCGCCTTTCTCTACTATCGATGCCCAGAAACGAAGAATGGCTGTATTCTAGGACGATTGCGCTCCCTAACTCAAGTGCAGGTAAACAAAGAACCGCTTCTGTAGAACACTGAAAGCATTTCAAAATCCACAAAGTACAATGAATGTTAGGCTCGCAAAGTATCAAATAACCCCCTCCCCCAAAAAAATACATAAATAAATTATGTTCACATGCCACACCAGCAACACGCAATACTTGCTTAAACAATAAAATGATTACATGAAACTACCTTCAATTACAAACAAAGCCTCTTTCTGCAATCGTGATATCCTCCTTCACCCAACTTCATTTGACTGGCAGCGCTATGTAAATCCATTAAACGAGTCTAAAATCAGCAGAAAGGACGTCTGTAGAAAGGCTCCCTAAGTTTCCAAAATACATGATTTGCTGTCTGAAGTGTTCCAATAGACCGGATTTGCTGCCTGTGCAAATTGCACTTGCGAGAAAGATGTAATATGTATTGTACCTTGAAATAGTGGTTAGGGCTTCTTCTTGAGCCATCCTTGTCGCCGTAAATTATGTAGGGTTCTTACAAACGAGGCTGAGACTTGCATAATTTAGATGATTTATTCTTACACGAGAAGCCTCGCACCTCCACCGCTGTCTATCTCCAGTCTGCCTCGCAGCTGTCAGTCCATAGAACACTCCACCGCTACATTCTCCAATCTAGTCACTGTGATCTTGTGCCAATGAAGTCACTGAGGCAGGCTGTAGTAACAACAAAGTGCAGCACAAATACCAATAACCATACAGACAAATTATATGTATATTACCTACTGGCGGTCGCCAGTAGGTAGTTATAGTTAGGATTGATTTCCATAGGGAAATCGCAACATTCTATTGGGAATAACTTTGGCGCCGGTTGAGGAATCTGCCTGAATTTTTCAGCAACTTTGCCTCGCGGCGCTCCGGTCCTTCCCTGAAAGTTTGGGGGGATTCATCAAGCGGGGCCGAGATAAAAGGGGGGTCCCAAAACGTGTTTTCCCCATGTTAATTTCCATAGGGCGGTCTGTCGCACTTTTAGCTCGAATGGCTGAATGGATTTTCACCAAACTTGGCAAAATTGTAGGGACTGGTAGCCCGATGTGCCTTTGCTATGTCTCAAGATATGTGCTCCAGAGGATTTTGAGTAATTTAGGTTCAAAAAATTTTATATATCTGTAAGTGCGCCCCGGTACGCGCACCGGGGAGCGCTCCGGGCGCGCCACGCGACTTGCGCACGGAAAGCTGATTGGCTTTCGGGTGTCTGTAAACATTCGAAACAGTCCGCAGCGGCCGCCAACTTGTGTCTCGGTAGGATCGAGACACAAGAGGTGGTGAAAAACAAAGGGGAAAATGACCAAAAGGGGGCAGGGTACACCTCCCCTGACCCCCTAGGTTTGATGTGGGGGCCATAAAAGGGTCCCTCGGGTAAAAAAAAAAAAGAAAAAAATGCAATTTTCGCAGGGGGAGCGCCCAGTACGCGCACCGGGGAGCGTACCAGGGAGCGTACTTTGGTGAAAAATAGTGAAAATAGTAGTGTAAAATAATCATTTTGAGTGATTAGAGGTAGGGTAGCTCTGAAAAGAGCTTTTAGGTTCTGTGGCTGATTTAGGTACCTACAAGTACGTCCCACGCACACCCACACAACCCCACACCCCCACACCCACACACTCCCCACACACACCTCACACACGCACACCTCCACCCACACCCAAACACCCCACACTCCCACACCGACACCTTACACATCCACACCCACACATCCCACACACCTACACTCACACACACACCTCACCCCCCAACACACACACGCACACACAGATACCTCACAGACACACCCCACACATCCCACACACACACCTCCCCCCCACACACACACACACCTCACCGACACACCCACACATCCCACACATACACACATATCCTACACACATACCCCCCACACCCACACACCTCACACACACACCCACACCTCCACCTACACTCAAACACCCCACACACCCACACACACACCCACACCCCCACCAATACCCACATACCCCATACACCTACATACACCTATACACCTCACCCCCCCAGACACATACACACACACACCTCACAGACACACCCCACCATCCCCCACACACACTCCCCCCCCCACACATGGGGAAAACTCAGTGAAACAGTAAAATGATAATTTAAAGTGCTTAGAGGTAGGGTAGCTCGGAATAGAGTTGATGTGTTGTGTGGGTGATTTAAGTACCAACATGTAGGTACCAATGTAGAGTTTTAAATTCAATGTACACCGTCTCCTCTGTAGATAATTTGCATGTTGTTACAGAAGTTATTGTGGTATATGGAATCCAGATCATAGTCTGTCAGGAAAGCAGAAACAGATCCTTTAAGTACTCCCTGAGAAGACATACGGGATCATGGGTAGTCTACCCTGCTCCCTTATGATGTTTTAAACTTGCACAGTATATTGTAGGTTTCACTTTATACTATAATATAAACATAATTATTTTGGTAGTACTTCATGAATTAGATATAAAAATGAATAATGTCTCAAACAATTTTTAATTATTAAATAAAAATTTATTGGTCAGAATTTTCATAGTTCAATAAAACTTCCAGCATTACATCATCTGGAATCTCCTCAAACATGCATGTTTATATGTCTTGTAAACATACGATAAATTGTTCATCCAAAGACTGATCCATAAAATCTTCATCCAAAAAATCTTCATTTAGAATCTCCTCAGATGTAATCTCGAAGGAAATATTGATATTTTCTTGCTTCCCTTCCATTTTTTTGCTGTAAATTGCATAAAAAATAACTATATCAGTAGATTTAGGGCAGTGTTGTGTTTAAGTTCAGACAGGTAGTTCTGTTTTTTTAACAGTTAAGTTAACTTTGGGTAGTGTATGGTAACAGGCAGGAAGTAGAAATAAAAAAAAGTGCCTGTGAAGAAGCGTAAGTAAATTCATATTTATAGCAGAGAAGCCTAAGTCAATCAATAAATATAACAGAGGAGCCTATCTCTATCTATAACTATAGCAGAGGGACAGTAAATAATTATCAGAAAACGTTTTTACAAATTAACTTAAAGTGCCCCTTACAAATTATCAACTTACTTTAGAGAGAGGTGGAGAAGAAAAAATGTGAAAATCCTTTCAAGATGTACCTCAGGTAGTTGTAGTCAAAATGGCCGTGTTTCCCTCTCATTTTTCATTTATATTCATGTACATAACCAATCAAATGTCAGGGAAAAAAAGTAGAAAATGAAAGTAACATTTTAATTGGTTGTAAATCCTAACACTTCAGATGTGTTTTTGTCATGTAATTTACCTCAGGATATTTAGACAGTGCTACAGCTCAAATGGCTCAATGGAATTCCACCAAATTTGGGAAAATGGTAGGGACTGGTATGTAGTATGGCCTTGTTAGAAACGGAACCCCCGGCCGGCCAAGGCTCATGCCAAAGTCAGTCAGGGATCACCATTTCTAAGTCAGGGCAAGGGAGTTACACACCAAGATAACCCCTGCTCACACTCTAGGTAACGTGACTCGAGCAGCAAGGCTAATCTCAGAGGCGATGTGTAAAGTGTTTGCGCGCGCACCCCAGCGACAACACCCTAGGCCCACCACAAAGGAAACTCCACACAAGGTTATATCAAAAATAGCCTTTGTATTATAATAATAAAAACACATTAGATAACACACACACTTTACAATGTGCCAACAGGCACGGGCAAGATTTACAAGGGATTATGTACAAGACAGGGCCACCTGGACCACTGTCAGGGGAATGCACTTTTAGAAATAGCACTTGTAGGTATAACACTTAGCACATAAACATATAATGACTGTAACACAGAAATAGTAAATGTAGCATACAACCAGTAACTACTGGTAAAGGGTAAATACCTCCTACGCCACCCTAAACACTGTAGGGAAATCACGCAGGGAACTAGGACCTTATCATCAGGACCTATGGAAGGAAAACCATCACCTAAGCAAGTCACATTTAGCAAAGGGAAGGAAACCTAAAATAATCACCTAAGCAAGTCACATTTAGCAAAGGGAAATAAAAGCATAAGGAATCACCTAAGCAGGTCACTTTTAGCAAAGGTAATAACATAAACAATCCTCTAAGCAGGTCACTTTTAGCAAAGGGGATAAAACATAAACAATTACCTAAGCAGGTCACTTTTAGCAAAGGTAACAACAAACATTCCTCTAAGCAGGTCACTTTTAGCAAAGGGGAATAAAACATAAAGAATCACCTAAGCAGGTCACTTTTAGCAAAGGTAATAACATAGACAATTGCACATGAAACATTAAAACACATTCAGAGGTGCAGGTAGAACTTTTGCGCAGAAATCACATAAGCAGTAAATCATAAATTGCGCAGGGTGCACGTAGCACAACACTAGAATTGTCCCCCAGGCCAACTGGCCTCGCAAGGGGCTGAAATGCCCTGAGTCTCAATGTCAGGGAAGGCTGCGCAGGCAGCCAAGAACACAAAGCCTAAACGTAGCAACTGTCCACTAAGTGCTGGACAGTTGTAAATAATGCTGGGCAACGTTGGAGCCTTGTGGGCTCAAGAACCACCACTGTGGCACTGGTGAGCCTCTCTGGGCTCTAGAACAAGAACTCTGCCTCACTAGGCAAGGGGGGTCCCTCACGGGGGACCCAGGGACAACTGGAGAGCCTCTTGGGGCTCAAAAGAACGATAGGGCCGGGTCTGAGCCTCGCAGGCTCCAAGAACGATGACCTGGCCCCTCGAGTCTCTCGGGACTCGTCAGCCCAATGGCAGGCACGATGGAGTACCTCACGGGGGACCCAGAGCAAGAGCAAATGCCCCCAAGAGCCTCACAGGCTCACGAACAAAGCACTGGCCTCGAGCCTCTCAGGGCTCGCGAAACAGGGGTGCCGGCAATCGAGCCTCGCAAGGCTCGTAAACAGGAAATGCCCCCTTTGAAGCCCTCGTGGCTTCACTCTAGAAACTAGCGCGAACTCGCGCTACCGGGCAGAGGGGGGGGGGGCGGACACCGACAATGTGTCCCGGCGCCCCTCCCTTCCTGACACTCACCGGCTGTCTGGGGCTGCAGGACGGCTCCTCTCGCGCTGCTCCTCTCTGGGCGGCGCTGCAGGGGCCGCGGGCGGGGCTCCCCTTCACTCGGGAGCCTCGCAGAGACGCTACAGGCTGCTTCTTGCGTCTCCCGCCTGACTTCGTCTCGCTGCCCTCCGCCTGACTTCCGCTGGGGCCGCCAATGGCAGCGCGGCCCTGGGGGTCAGGAGGCGGGACTTCCGGGTCGCAGTAGGCAGCGGCCCGGCAACAGTTTTCACGGCTCCGGGGCTTGCGGCGGTGATCATGGGGCAATGCCGGGTGGGCACCGGCTCGTAAATATCAAAACACCATGGGGCAATGCCGGGTAGGCACCGGCCTTTAAATTAAATATAAAGCGAGGTAGGCACTCGCTATGCTGAAAATCGGCAAAATAAAACGGGCAGATGCCGGGTGGGCACCGGCTGCACAAAAAGCGCTCCCCAGCGCTTCAGGGACAAAATAAAGCGCTCACAGCGCTAGAAATATAAGCAAAGCGCTCCCAGCGCTGAGGGGAGGAATAAAGCGCTTCTAGGCGCTCTGGCCAAAAGCAAAGCTCCAGCAGGGTCTGGAGGCAGGCAGGGGGGCAAGGCAGGGCCAGAGCCAGCACACTGGGTCTCCAGGCAGGGAGACAAGCCAAGTGGCGGTCCTCCTGGCCCCAGCAGCAACAACAGCCCCCTCTGGCAAGGATCCAAAAGTAGAACAACTTCTGTGGGGACACAGCTCCATTTTTATACAGAGAAATCCTTTGTTTCAGGGTGCAGGGTGGGGGGAAACCAGTTGCAGCTGGCTTGGGAGTACCCTTGATGGCCCAACCACCCCTTTCATTCACTGGGGAGGCTTGGGTCGTTAGACAAACCACAGGGGGGCGGAGCCAGCATTGTGTGGGGAAAAACCCAGCCCATCCAGGACCCAGGTGCACTCCTCCCACACATCACTCATGCTGATCTCACACTCACCACCGGGCAGACCCATCCAGACTTCCTGGAGCTTGGCATGCCAGCCAGCTCCAGCCAATCACGCTCCAGCACCCTCACTGCACACATACATCAATGTCCAGAAGTAGCACTTCCCTTCTAGACACATACAAGCCGCACATACCATTGCGCAGCATTCATTCTCACGAGTTCACACATCAGGAACTAACATGGACACACACATTCCCCATGCATTCCTATGGGAGGGCAGGCCAGCCATACTACACGCACGCACTTTACTCTGGGGCACAGGGAAAAAGTGCGCCAAGACCCAAAAATCACTAACACTGGGTCACAAATAAAAGCAAAAAGATTAGGGGTGAACCTGCCCTAAGGGCCAAGTCCAACAGGCCTATTCTATATTTGGTGAAAGTGTCTCCATTGGTTTTTATGTAAATTAACTTTTGAAATTTTGGGAGCGCTTCCCGGTGCGCGCTCCGGTACGCGTACCGGCAGCGCAACGGGAGTCCTCCATTTTGTGTTTCGGTACATTTGAGTCAGAAAATGGAGGACAAACAACGTTGGGAATGGGTATAAGGGGGCACGGTAGGCACTCCCTGACCCTCTAGGTTTTCTGAGGGGGTGTTAGGAGGCCCATATAGGCCAAAAAAAAAGAAAATTATTTTTAAATTTTCACGGGGGGAGCGCCCGGTACGCGCACCGGGGAGCGTACCGGGAAGCGTACTTTAGTGAAAAATAGTGAAAAAAGTTAGAAAAAGATAATTATTTTGAGTGATCAGAGGTAGGGTAGCTCTGAAAAGAGCTTTTGGGTTCTGTGGCTGATTTAGGTACCTACAAGTAGGTACCAATGCACAGTCTTAAATTCAGAAGGAATATTCTATTCCCCTCATCTGAGAAGTGCACACCATCTCCTCTGTAGATATCTTGCATGTTGTAACGCAAGTTGTTGTTGTATATTGAACCCATTCCATAGTCTCTCATGTAAGCAGAAACAGATTTATTCACATGTTTCCGTGCTTTCTCAAATTGTGGACAAAATTGGTTGGACCACTTCCATTTCTGCCTTTGGCATATATTGGAAAATACCAAGGCAGTTTGAGGAAAAAGTGCCATCAATTGCCCAAAGGTGTCCTTTAAAAGCATTTCCAGACCTACCCCAGTCAAAGTGCCTAAGTCATTTCCACCACAGTGCAAAATTATGAGGTTAGGGTGTGGCAAATGCAAAAAGGTTTTCACCAATGGAATCAATTGGTGACCTCTTAATCCTCTCTGGCCAATCCATTTAATGTTCACATTTTGTAAATCAAGGTTGTGAAAATTTCTGGTAGCTGCATACCTTTGAGCCCAGTGGATATAGCTATGCCCAATAATCCAGACAGAATACATGGTGAGAGGAGATTCTGGTGCAGTCAGATGAAGTGTGGGAAAGAAATGGCAGTTGGAACAATAGGAGTTTGCAACAAAAAAAACTGTAGACTTTCAGTGCTCTTGAATCACAAGCAATGATTGGTAGATTGAGATAGTTGAAAACTGAAAGTTAGGGTGCATGGTTGTGTTCTGTGTAAGAAGTAATTTGAATGGTTAAAAAAAAGTCATTTAAAGAAACATTGCACCAGATAAGCTGGTGTATTCGCAGGTCAAACATCCTTGCTGAGGTGATTTGCAACATTGTAGAATAAACTTTTAAACCTGAGAGCTCAGTGAGGAGGGAGTTGCTATGGTAACAGGTAGAAAGGGCTGAGGGGGGGAAGGGTGATGGTTTGAAAATATAGAGGGAAGAGTTTTGATTGGTTACCATGAGCAATATGTGTGTAGAATTAGAGGTTTTCTGTGCCATTAAGGTTTGCAGTGCCTGGAGAACATACCTTTTGCTCTGCTAAAGAAATATTGGTGTGTGTATCTGACACTGTTGTGAATCTCCTAAAGCATTTGTAAAGGTGAGTTATGATTCATTTAATATACATAGAGACTTGTATACTCTATGGAGAAGATTTGGAAGCAAATTGTGGTTTTTCAATGTTGCTTTGTGTCATGCTTTTTGATAATGCTTGGTAAAAAGTTTTTACTGCATAGAGGAATTGTATTTTGTAAAATTGTGAAGTTTTAGTAGTAACATGGAATGCTTGTACATAAGACCTGTGCTGTGTTTCCTAAATGTGATATCAAAAACGATTTTGAGGAAAATGAATGGCTTTTACATTTTTGAGTATAATGTGGCGCAGAGGTTTAAAAAGTGACGCATCTACCTACATGCGTTACTTTTTAAATATGGCGCAAAAAGGTACATGTTTTGGCTTTCCTGGGGAGCGTAGGTGGTGAGGCTTGTGTCTAAGAGTGCAGTGGACTAGGCTTCATGAAGCCTATGCTTGTACATAGGACCTGTGCTGTGTTTCCTAAATGTGATGTCAAAAAAGATTTTGAGGAAAATGAATGGCTTTTACATTTTTGAGGATAATGTGGCGCAGAGGTTTAAAAAGTGACGCATCTACCTACATGCGTCATTTTTAAAATATGGCGAAAAAAGGTACATGTTTTATGCCGCCGATGCGTCACAAAAAGTGACACATCAGCAGTGCAAAACTGACGCAGGGCCTCACAAATGAGATTCTTTTTTTTTGCACACTACTCCAGTTTAGTCCTGTCCACTGCACTCTTGGACACAAGCCTCACCTTTTGTGCTCCCCTGGACAGTCTTCATCTCATCTGCACTCCTTCTTAGGTGTCAGAATCCTATCACATGGGCAAAGCTCCATGTGAAAGCGTTTGCCTCAGTCTTATCCCTGCTGTGAGGCAGATGCTTGTACATAGGACCTGTGTTGTGTTTCCTAAATGTGATGTCATAAACGATTTTGGGGAAAATAAAAAAAAATAGATGCGTCTCTTTTTAAACCTCTGCGCCACATTATACTCAAAAATTTAAAAGCCATTCATTTTCCCCAAAATCGTTTTTGACATCACATTTAGGAAACACAGCACAGGTCCTATGTACAAGCATAGGCTTCATGAAGCCTAGTCCACTGCACTCTTAGACACAAGCCTCACCACCTACGCTCCCCAGGAAAGCCCAAACATGTACCTTTTTGCGCCATATTTAAAAAGTGACGCATGTAGGTAGATGCGTCACTTTTTAAACCTGTGCGCCACATTATACTCAAAAATGTAAAAACCATTCATTTTCCCCAAAATCGTTTTTGACATCACATTTAGGAAACACAGCACAGGTCCTATGTACAAGCATTCCATGTCATTACTGAAACCTCACTATTTTACAAAATACAATTCCTCTATGCAAACAAACTGAATATGGTTCCTACACTGAGTTAACACAGGTAACATCATTGTAAAGAGTCAAATTGACGCCTGTGTCTAAGAGTGCAGTCAGGGATAGGCTTCATGAAGCCTAGTCCACTGCACTCTTAGACACAAGCTTCACCACCTACGCTCCCCAGGAAAGCCCAAACATGTACCTTTTTGCGCTATTTTTAAAAAGTGACGCATGTAGGTAGATGCGTCACTTTTTAAACCTCTGCGCCACATTATACTCAAAAATGTAAAAGCTATTAATTTTCCCCAAAATCGTTTTAGACATCACATTTAGGAAACACAGCACAGGTCCTATGTACAAACATGTGCCTCACAGCAGGGATAAGACTGAGGCAAACGCTTTCACATGAAGCTTTCCCCATATGATAGGATTCTGACACCTAAGAAGGAGTGCAGATGAGATGAAGACTGTCCAGGGGAGCACAAAAGGTGAGGCTTGTGTCCAAGAGTGCAGTGGACAGGACTAAACTGGAATAGTGTGCAAAAAAAAAAGAATCTCATTTATGAGGCCCTGTGTCAGTTTTGCACTGCTGATGCGTCACTTTTTGTGACGCATCGGCGGCATAAAACATGTACCTTTTTGCGCCATATTTAAAAAATGACGCATGTAGGTAGATGCGTCACTTTTTAAACCTCTGCGCCACATTATACTCAAAAATGTAAAAGCCATTCATTTTCCTCACAATCGTGTTTGACATCACATTTAGGAAACACAGCACAGGTCCTATGTACAAGCATTCCATGTCATTACTGAAACCTCACTATTTTACAAAATACAATTCCTCTATGCAAACAAACTCAATATGCTCCCTACACTGAGTTAACACAGGTAACATCATTGTAAAGTACATAACACTTGACAGAGGTATAATGTGGCGCAGAGGTTTAAAAAGTGACGCATCTACCTACATGCGTCACTTTTTAAATATGGTGCAACAAGGCACATGTTTTATGCCGCCAATGCGTCACAAAAAGTGACGCATCAGTAGCGCAAAACTGACGCATGGCTTTATAAATGAGGCTCATCTTTTTCTTGCACACTACTCCAGTTTAGTCCTGTCCACTGCACTCTTGGACACAAGCCTCCCATTTTGTGCTCCCCTGGAGAGTCTTCATCTCATCTGCACTCCTGCTTAGGTGTGAGAATCGTATCACATGGGCAAAGCCCCATGTGAAAGCGTTTGCCTCAGTCTTATCCCTACTGTGAGGCAGGTGCAAGATTTTGACATAACAGTTTCCTAAAAGTGACGCAGTGACATTTTATAGATTTCACTGTGTCATTATTACGAGGCTTTTTGCAGAGAAATGACCCCTCTCTGTACATTACACTTGACAGAGGTATAATGTGGTGCAAAAGGTTTTAAAAATGACGCATCTACCTACATGCGTCACTTTTTAAATATGGTGCAACAAGGCACATGTTTTATGATGCCAATGCGTCACAAAAAGTGACGATTCAGTAGCGCAAAACTGACGCATGGCTTTATAAATGAGGATCAATTATGTCGTCTGTGTTACCTGAGATTAGGAAGTAGATTGTGCAGATGAGGTGAGACATGTCCAGAGGGACAGAGGAGGTGAGGTTTATGATCAAGACTGTAGTGGGAGAGAGGGCTTTCCCGGGAAGCATAGGTGGTGAAGCCTGTGTATAAGAGTGCAGCGGACTTAGACACAGGTCTCATCTTCTTTGTACCTGTGGACAGAGCTGTCTTCCACTATACTCTTCAATACAGGCCTCACCTTTTGTGTACCCCTGGAGAATCCTCACCTGATCTGTAACCCTGAATAGATCGTTTGCTTTTTGTCATTGCTTTGTTGTTTGGTAATAGTGGTCTATAATGTGCTATTTTTTTCTTTAACACAGATTGAAATCAAGATTTCAAGAGTAAGCAAACATGCCCACAAGGGAAAGGACAAGAAAACAACATAACCGAGAAAAATCAAAAACAGCAACGGAATTACAGTACTCTTCCACAACAAATACTTCAAAAAACAGGAACCAAGCTCCTGGTAAGACAACTAAGTCTTTTATTCGAAACATATGTACTTTAAAACAAAATGATGGACAGCATGTAGGAAAAGAAAATGAGAGAGTAAATTTGAAAAGGAAGGAGAGAACCTCAAAGAATCCTACAACCGGAGCAGGAGAGAAAAATATGTATAGGAATAGAAGGCAGAATCAGTTTAGAGACATTCATAGACGAATGTTTCGCAATAGGGTGGTTTTAAATTTGTTAAAAAACATTAGGAAAGGTAAACAGAAAATATTATTATAAGAAAATGAAAAGTGTAGAGAAGATTGTTGATCAGGCTTTTGAAGTTAAGAAAAAATTATTTATTTTAATAATCAATAGAATTAGGACACTTAACAAGACAATTGATGTTTTCAAATCAAACAGTAGATGGAAAAGAGTAATTAATCGGACTAATTTTTGTAAAGTTTTTTCTGGAGAATGGATGCACAGTTCAAGTTGTGAGCCATTTTTTAATGAGGAGAGTTACTTCCAGGAGAATGATTTAGTGCATGCAGTTGACACCAGTGGTCGAGCGTATGAAATGAAAGACGGTTGTCCGATTGAAAAAGAGAAACTTGTGCCTAGAGAACCAGAAGAGGTGTTAACTGATGAAGTTTTAGGGAGACGTACTAAGGGTCCAGTGTACACTTGGAAGTGTAGTCGTATTTGTAGTGTGCGACAGGAATCAATTGATTTGTTTTGTAATTTCTTACGTACATATAGTAAGGAAAGTCTAAAGCAGAAAGTGAAGTTGTTGCAAGACTTAGATCCTTGCAGAGTGAGAGAAAAGACAGGTTTGCAAGGCCATTCACTGGCTTGTCTTTCTAGAAAAGTCTGCCAGAGTGTTTTTCATCATTTTAGGATGTTAGCAGTGCATCATACCAAAATGAGGAAATTAGTGAGAATGTTGTATTATGCAAAAAGTCCAGCACTTAAGCTTAAACAATTAAACAGTGCTCTTTTGCACGGAACTGAATTAGATGTGAAGAAGATTTGTGAAGAAATTGAGATTTGTTATTTTGATAAAAAAGAGGATAGTGTAGAAATTGACACAGCAATTCAAGGTAATGTGGAAGACAATGTACAGATTTCAAGTACAGAAAAGTTTGAGCAGGAAATTACCAGGTTTAAGGTGAAATCAAGTGAAAGGCCGAAATTTACTTGTGTGTGTTGTCGACGAAGTCATTATAAGCATCAAACTAGATTAGTTGATTTATACGTAAAAAGTGAAAAGATGAATAATTATGAGTGGAAGGATTTTGCAACTTATTTGTGGGTGGAGAATTGTTTTGATTTGAGTTCTGATCAGCGTATTTGTAAATATTGTTATGATAAATTAAATCAAAACAGAATGCCTGCTAGAGCTGTTCATAATAATCTGGAGTTGGTAGACATTCCCCCTGAATTGATGGATTTAAATACATATGAGTCTATTTTGATTCAATGTGTCCACCCTTTTCAGGCAATTGTTCGCATGGAGCCTAAGATAGGGAAATTGCCTCCTACAGATTTGCAGAGAGGATTAAAGGGAAGAGTTGTTTATTTGCCTCTAGATTTCAAAAAAAATATTGATACAATTGGTATAGAAAAAGTAGAAGAGGAACCTTTAGTTATTCTAGTTAATGGGGTTCCGACAAAGAGTAAAAAAATCTGGCAAGATTTAGTGGATGTTAGGAAAGTCAAAAAGGCAACGTTGTATTTAGTCAAAAACAATGAGTATTATAAACATGTATGTGTTGCAGCAGAGGAAACAGCTGCAGATAAAGACAGTGATTGTTCAGTCGGCCAAATTGAAAAAGTTGATGTCTCTAGAAGTGAAGAAATATATGAACATTATACTGTTCATCCTTTGCATTCCAAAGAAGTAATGGGGAATGCAATTGAATTGTTTCAAATGAAAGCAGCAAAAGGAAGTCCCGTTAGTGTATGGGAAGAAAGTTTGGAAGCTCGTTGTTTTCCACAGCTATTTCCAACAGGTCGAGGTGGACGATATGACGATCGACCACTTCAAATTCCTGCATCTGAATATCGAACTGTAAGATTATATGCTGAAGATCCAAGGTTTCGCCAATGCATTCCCTATTTGTTTCATCTACTGTATGAAAGTGACTTGTCTGGGCTTTCTTATGCAGTAAACCATATACTGAAAAGTGGAGCACATCTGCAAAATGTTTCGGCGAGGGACTTTATGGAGAAAGTGAATCTGCAAGATAATATTTTGGAATCTCATCTAATCAATCTCATGGCATGTCAGCGTGGTACAAACGAGTATTGGTACCGTCGTCATGGGGAATTGAAATGTATGCTAAGAAACTTAGGAACTCCTACATGGTTCCTCACTCTTAGCTGTGCCGAGTATGCATGGGATGACTTACTTCAATTTCTACGAGAGGCAAATGCAAATATACAAAATATAAAATTCAAAACACCTGGAGAACTGTGTTCTTTGGATCCAGTAAATGTATGCAGATATTTCAATCATAGATTTGAAGCTATGATGTCTTTTATTACCAACAAAAAAAATCCTCCCCTTGGAGAGGTTTTGGATTTCTTTTGGAGAAAGGAGTATCAAGCGAGAGGTGCTCCTCACATACATATGTTGTTGTGGATTAAAGATGCACCCAAATTTGGAACAGATTCGGATGAGACAGTGATGAGCTTTATTGAAGAGTATTCAACATGTGCTGTTCCGAAAACTACCGAAGAAAACAGTTTAAGGCAACAAGTTTTACGCTTTCAATCCCATCGTTGTGGAAAGTACTGTCGTCGAAAATTCAGAAACAAGGACAAGTTCTACACAAAATGTCGTTTCGCCTTTCCACGACCAGTGATTTTTAAAGGAAGAGTAAATAATTTGATGTCTTCTCTGCGACATACTGTGACGAGGAAATCACCAAAAAATACATACAATTTAAAAAGAAACGAAGAGTCCAAGTACATCAACGACTACAACCCAGTGATTTTGTCCATGTGGAATGCTAACATGGATATTCAATTCGTTGCTGACAACTCTATTGCTGTGGCTCGATATGTGACATCTTACATCACAAAAAAGAAAAGACAGAACTGAAGGAAATGTGGGAGGACATTTCACATGAAAAGAGTCTAAGCAAGAAATTATACAGTTACAGTCTGAAGATGTTGTCGCATCGAGAAATTGGAGCATATGAATGTTCTGATCGATTGTCATCAGCAAGTCTATATGCCAAATCTAGAACCATCATTTGGGTGAGTCTAGGTCTTGCTACAACACGAAATCGAGTTTTGAAATCTGTACAAAAAATAGAGTATTTGGCGGAGAAAGAACCAGAAAGTACAGATATTTTGAAGACCAACATGTTGGATACATACTATCCAAATAGAAGTAGTCATCTTGAGAACGTTTGTTTGTATGAAGTTCTGCCAAACTATATTTATAAGAGAACCATCAGAGAAGATATTAACAATGGAATATATGCTATCATTGGGTGTGAAGGATGTCTAGTGAGACAGAAAAAAGGCCATTTGATTAATCATCGAAAATTGAGTTGCGAAAATCCAGAGAAAAGGGAATTTTACTATTTAGCTCTTTTGCAACTCTTTAAGCCATGGCGTACAGAAGAGGAACTACTTGGAGATTTTCTCTGTTACGAAGATTCTTTTAATGCAACCAAGGATACCATAGAATGTCCTGTTTTTCCAAATTATCTGCAAATGTTGAACGAAGAAATAGAGCAAGAAGCTACAATTGCTGCAGAGATTGCTAGAGACAGTTCTCAAGACTGTCAGAGTTCTGCTTCATTGAGTCAGGATCCACTTGGAGGACCAATTATCCAAAATGAAGCTGCCACTGCCATGGATGAGGTGGAAAGAGCTATGGAACAAGCTCAAGATGATGAAGTTAACTTAGAAGATTTGGTGAAACAACTAAACCTTGAGCAGAAACAGATATATGACGAAGTCACAGAACAGATTGAACATGGATTCAGTCATAAGAAAAAAGAGTGCTCATGTACATCATTTAAGCCTGTCCAACTGTACGTGAGTGGAGAAGCGGGAACTGGAAAAAGTTTTCTGATTAAACAATTACAACTTATCTGCAGAAAAGGACTGAATCATCACTGTCTTGTGTTGTTACCGCTCCAACTGGGCTGGCAGCACATAACATTAAAGGGATTACTTTACATCGTTTACTGATGCTGCCAGTGGAGCATGATAACAAATTGGAGTATCACAAGCTATCTGGAGATGCGTGTTCCGAAGTTTCGAGAGTCCTGAAGAAAATGAAACTTCTTATCATTGATGAAGTAAGCATGGTGTCAAATATAATGCTTGCTTTTGTGCATTTGAGAATGCAAGAAATTCTTAGAACAGACTATGATGTCTTATTTGGAGGAAAACATATTATTGTTTTTGGAGATCTTCTGCAGTTGACTCCAGTGAAAGGACAACCTGTGTTCAAAATGCTCACGCATGAAGATACCAGGAAGTGCTTAGGGAGCATTGGAAACGTTAATATATGGTTAAACTTCAAATATGCAGAACTGCTTCAAAATATGCGGCAGGCAAAGGATGAAGATTATAAAAATATTTTACAAGATGTAAGAATCGGAAAACTAAGTGAGCAGGGGAAAGAAGCTTTACATGGACGATTAATTTCAAATTTGTACCCAAATGAAAACATTCTTCCAGAGAATATTTTTAAGAAAATTAACGAGAAGAAATCTGGCATATGTTTGATGCCAACTCTGAAAGAATGTTCCATGTTCAATAACAAAATGTTACAGTTAGAAAATGAAGAGATAGTGAAACTGGAAGCTACAGATAAAATAGAGCATATGGGAGCAACAATTATTTTGTCTGAAAATTTGAAATCAAAATTGGATTCATTAGAGAAGACTATATCTAAAACTGCTGGTTTTGAAAAGACTCTGAATGTGTGTTTAAATTGTCGTATCATTTTGAGAAGGAATTTAAATGTTGAAAGAGGTCTGGTAAATGGAGCAATGGGTCATGTTGGTTTTGTGAATTACAAAAATAGAGATGGAATTGAAATTTTAAAAATTAAATTTGATGGCATTGATGAAATAGAACAAATTTGTCGTTGTTCAGCTAGAGTTTTTGCTTGTGAAAGACTTATATGTTCGCCGAAAACAGTTTCCTATTTGTTTGGCATATGCGGTGACAATTCATAAGTCTCAAGGTTTAAGTATAGATAGCGCTTTGGTGAACATTGGAAGTTCTGTGTTTAAAGAGGGTATGGCATATGTGGCATTATCACGAGTCAGAACTTTATCAGTATTGTACTTGATTGAGTGTGATGAAACAAAGATTTGTGCAGATCTACATTGTGTTAAAGAATACAATAGGTTAAGAAGAGAGTATGCTCCACATTTGCCTCAATATCCTCTGATTGAAAAACGTGTGGTAGGCCGAAAAAGAAGAAATGAGAGTAATTGCAGTGAGGTATCAGAAAAAAGGCATAAAGTAGATAAAAGTGTAATTGTAAAGAGAAAGAAAAAGGATTCTGTTGAAGATGTTGTTGGATTTCAGTTTGAAAACAGTTCTGGTGTCAACTGCTATGCTAATGTAGTAGTTAATGTTGTTTTTGTTCTTCAAAATTTACAAAAACAGATTGTCGAAAATCGGGAACAAACATTGTGCTGTTTATTGAATTCTGTGTTAGAGAAATGTAGTAGTGATAGAGCAAAAATAGAAAGTGTTTCAGAAATTAGAAATCTTCTAGACATATGTTCAGGTCAAAATCAATTTTCACAGAATATTCAGCAGGATTGTCAGGAATTTTTAATGTATATGTTTGATGTATTGCAAGATGAAGGAGTAGATATAAAAAATCGTTTTAACCTTTCTTATCAATGGCAACATGACTGTGATAACTGTGCTTCATCAAGTACTACTAGAATAGACTCTGAAAGATTTATATATTTGACTTTACCAGACTGCAAATCAGTGCCTTTTAATAATCTAGTTAAAGCAGCGGATCACAATATGGTGTGTACCCAATGTAAGTTTGCAATGCTGTCCACATTATTTCTACAAAATTATGGTCACTATGTCATTTTAATGTTCCAACGATGTAGACCTGATGGAACGAAATTGACAACTTCTATTAAAAATTTCGTGGCTTCTCAGTTATCGATATCAGGAAGAACCTTTACAACTGTAGCTATTATTTTTCATGACGGTCCTTCTACAACATCAGGGCATTACACATGCTATTTAAAAACTTCTAAAGGTTGGACCCAATGTAACGACACTCATTTGACTTTCAAAAAACGTTTGCCTTTTGGCTTTATAAATTCATACCTAGTGTTTTTACAGCCAAAATTTAGGTAAAGGTAATTGGCCTATGAAGACGGGAGGAGTACTCATATATACTCATACATCTGACACTATTTGGCCAAATGGAAAGGTGCAGGAATGAGTAAAGAGTCATGACTGAAAAAAAGGAGTATATGAAAATAATGAAAATATTTCAGATGTTCTTGGAGCTTTTCTTATAGAAAGTCGATGAAATGGATTTTTAAGTGAACAGCAAAGTACTTTGCAACGAGAAAAGGACCTCCATGATATACTATTTGGCCTCAAGGAAAAGTAAGTCAATCCAAGATTAGTGTACATTTGTCATTTGTCAGTATCTAAGGTTTTTTTTAAAACACAATCTTTTAGATTGTGGGTTTTTTTCCCGCTGTCATATGATGAGTAGTTTGAACTCACTGTTTTAACTGAAATTCAATATATTCTGAGAACAGCAAAAATAAACTATGTAACATGTTGTACAAGTTATTGTATACTTTGGATTGTGTAAATTAAATTGTATTCCCATTCTCTGACACTCACTTTTCTTTTTCCGTCCTCTTTCAGCTCTTTTTACTCACTTATAATGTCTTTCTCTCACTCTCTGTAACCCCCGTTCCTTTACTCCACTTCTTTGACAACCCCTCATTCTCATTTCAACTGTGTGCATCCCCTCTCTCCCTTGCATAACTTTTCAGCTTTCAGTCTCTCTGCTTTACTTCCCTTTTCCGTATTTTACTCCTTTGCTCTTTTAGTAATTCCTCTTTACTCACTCAGCAGTATTGTCGCACTCTATCACTATAAATCACCCACTCTTCCTCTCTTATCTTTGTTTAATCCTTACTTTTGACCTCTTCTCTCTATTTTACGTTCACTACTTCTATGTCCTCAGTGCCTCACTCTCCTTGTCTTATGTTCACTTGTGTTTATCTACCTTCTATCATTTCTTTTAGAACAACTTCACTGCTCTTCTCTCATCGTTCTTCATCCCATTTATTTTACTCTGATTCATATTACTATCCCTGATTTTCTTTCTTTCAATGTCCTTCTCTTTACTTTCATCACCAAATTATTTTCTCTCAGTACCACTGTTTTAGTCGTCTTCTCCTCTCTTTCCTTTTTTTGCTCCCTTACTCATTTCCTTTTCTCACTCATTGTACTCCACCTCACTCAGATTTTCTCTTAGTGTGTCTGCCTACTAACTTCCTCAGTCCATTTCCCTCAATCGTTGTATATTATCCTCTCTCCCTTCATCCTTTCACTCTATGACTGTTCTTCACTTACTCTCAGTTATCTTCTATTCCTCATTCTTCTAAATGCATCCTTAATTAGACTGTTTTCTGTCTCAGTCATTATCTTTTTACTTACTACTGTTTCCTGATTTAGTTTTGCTAACTCACATTGTTTTAGTATCTTTCTTCCCTTCAGTTAATTTCTCTGTACTTCTCCTCCTCTGTGTCAGTGAATCTATATGCCTTACTCTTAGTAATTTGCTCTCATCCTATTTCTTTTTTTCTCTTTTTATCCTTCTACCTTACTTTATTTCCCTTTCTGTGTCCTTCACTCTTACTTTATTTCTAAATACAGTGTTTTGATTTTTAACCTCTTCATTTGTATATTTTAATTTAAAATATACATTTTACTAATTATAACTTATTTTTTCTTCTCTCTTTCACAGATACAAAGTGTAGTAAAAAAAGAATAATTAAAGTTACATTTATTATATGGTAAGTATGACTAAAAAAATGTAGTTTGTCATCACCCTTTGCTTAAAGCTTACTAATATTTTCTCAACCAACCTCACTCCTGTGTCTTTACTCTGCTTCCTTCACTTATTCTTATTCTCCATGTTTACTCCAATTTCCCTATTTCTCCTCTCATATTCAACTTCTTTCAATCCCTATTCTTTACTTCACTTACTGTCTGTTCCCTTGCATTGCTTTTTCATTCATTTTGTTTTTCTTAATTTTTTACCTTACTCCTACACACACATCTCATCCCCCTCTCAACACATACACACACCTCTAACATATACCCCACACATACACAGCACACACACACCTCATACACACAAAAAATCTCCCCCCACACACTCTTCACATATACACACAAATTCCATACACACACATACATCACACACATATACACCCCATATCCATACACTCCTCAGACATACTTCACACACCCCCACCTCCACCCACACCAAAACACCCCACACAGCCACAACCACAGAAACACCTTACACATCCACACCCCGACCTACACCCACTGACTCCCTATAACTCACACAAACTGCATTACTTATCTTTGTTTGCTATTTCACTTAAACCCATTCAGATACTGTTACCTTTATTTTCTTTGTCGTTTGTCTTTGTCACTCCCCATCTCTTATCCTAATTCAATTTTTCACTCTCTATCACCCCTCTTTACTTATACTAACTGGTCTTTTCTTACCCTCCCTCACCGTTCTTCATTTATCCCAGTTACGCCACTACCGTTCATTCTGAATTTTTTTCTGTCCTATCTTTTTCTTTCAACACCCACTCACATTCTCCCACTATCTCTAGTTTAGTGTTCTTCCTCTCTCTTCCCTTCTTTCGCTCCTTTAGTGATTTTACTTTTCTCACTTTCACCCTATTACACTTTCTCTGTTTTTAACTATGTAGTAAACAATCCCTCTGTGTTTCTCCCTCTAGCTCTCTTTCTCTTAACATTACTCTCTTTGTGTTCTTCCCTCATGCTAACTCCTTCATTCATTTTTTTTTCTTTTTTTTTTTGGTGCGCTCTCCGGTACGCGCTCCGGGGAGCGACCCGGTATGCGTACCCTGCAGAAAAAAAATTGACACAGATTCTTTAAAAATATAGGTTTATTTTTATAAAGTAAAGGTAGTTCTAAAAAGAACTGTTTTTTTTTCTTCTTTTTGTTGTTTTATATTTTTTTATGTTTTTTTGAACATTTTGTACTTTTTTTGGCTTTTCTGAACACTTTTATATTTTTTTGTATTTTTTATGGGGAGAAACAAACAACAGGGAATTGTAAATGGCTCAACTGGAGCATGAAAAAAATCTGGAAAAATTAGGGTTTTTTTGGACACTTATGGTTATCACCAGAAACCATGATAAGTTCAATGCTTTGCTCACCATAAGCAAGTAACTTGTTACAATATTTGCATAAAATTTTGTAATCATTAAACTTTGGTTGGATAGTAGCCAATGTGTCTCTTGCCCCCGAACCCGATGGAGTGGGTTGTTTTGATGTTGAGCGTTGAGCCGATGATGGGGGTAGTTTACTGCAGAGGTCCCTTAAATCTGCATTAGAGTAGTTGTTTGGATGCGCACGCATCATGTGGCGAATCATCGTGTGATTCCCGAAGGAATACTTTTTGTTAGGGTTCCCCCTGGATAGCTCAGCACCACAAATTAAGCAAGTCACCTTTGCTGCGTTGACTTTTTTAAAACCCCTTGGGAGTTTGTAGAACTGCCATACAAAGTGCTCTTTGGGTTTGTAGGGCTGTTTATCTTCAGGCAGGAACTCCCTTCTTGGTGCCTCCTCTTCCTCATCCTCCTCCTCTTCCTGTTCACCACCAACGTAATCTTCAGGTGGTCTTTTAGATGGTGGTGGTGGTGGGCCAGATGCTCCAGCTGCTGATACTACTGTAGCCATTTTCTGAGATAGAACTCGAGACAGGTCTTCCTCAGTCAAAGGACAAAGTCAGAATAAGGAAAAAAGGAGGGGGCTTTCATCATTTGGAAAACAAAAGTTTTCTGGACCAATAAAAAGTGTTATTTTCAAGTCACATGATCCAAGCTTTCATCATTTGGAAACCAAAACTGATCTGCACCAATGAAAAGTGTTATTTTCAGATCACATGACCCGACGCGCTTATGCTACGCGCCCCGGGGCGCGCCGCGTAAGCAAGTCGAGACGTTGCTCGATCGTATGCGATCGCGTGCTTACGGGTGTGCTTACGCAGTGCGTCATATGACGCATCACGCGACTACGCGAAACGTCATGATGTTGTTTTCGTTCGCGGGAATAGTGCTCTCGGGACGCTCCCCGGTACGCGCCCTGGGGCGCTCCTTAGCATTGCGCTCACCCGTACGTTCACCGGTACGCGCCCCAAGTTGCGTACCGGGGCAAACAATAAAAAAAATATATATATTTACACAATTTAAAATTTGTTATAAAAATTATTACTTTCATACCTATAGATATTTGCTATTAAAAAAACCTATGAAATTCACTGAAAAAACCATAGGTTTCACACCAGTTATAGTTAGGAATTAGCATTTAAAAAACCTATTAAATTCACTGAAAAAAACATAGGTTTCACACCAGTTATAGTTAGCTGGAAACTTTACTCTCATAAAACCATTGAAATTCCCACGTTATAGTTAGTTGGACTCACTATAACTTGCGCGTGCAAAGCACTGCTGATGACGTCACATATTACATCACTCATGACATGGTCAGTGACATCACTCATGACATCAATTACACCAAACTTGGCAAAATGGTAGGGCCTGGTATGCAGATGTGCCTTTGCTATGTTTGGTGAAAATCCCTCCAGTAGTTCTTGAGAAAATTGAATTTGAAATTTTTCAAATGGCATTTTCTATGGGACCTTTAGACACGGCTACAGCCCGTCCGGCTGAACGGAATTACACCAAACTTGGCAAAATGGTAGGGACAGGTATGCAGTAGTGCTGTTTCTATATTTGTTGAAAATCCCTCCAGTAGTTGTTGAGAAAATTGAATTTGAGCAAATTATATATCTATATGCGCTCACCGTACGCGCACCGTACGCGTACGGTACGCGTATCGTACGCGTACGTGCGCGTACCCTTACGTGCACAAGCGAGTTTCTGATTGGCTGGCAGTCGACTGTCAACATTCCAAACTGAACAAAAACAAAAGGAGGTGTGCCCCTTGGAGGCGAGGCAGAGAAAGTCTCTGCGCCTAAAGCTTAAGGCTTAATTAAGCACTTGTGCCCAACCTTGATAGAAGACATAACATGTCTTTTTTTGAAGACCCCTCACTCACCAACCTAGTTGGTGACATGCTTCATCATCGGGGTCCCACCCCGAAGGCCGAGTGCCAATAGGGTGTGCTACGACACCTGATTACAGTGGAGCAGGTATTTTCTCTTTTTATATGTGCAGTGATAAAAGAGGGGTACGTGTTTTAAATGGGGCCAGATCTACTCACTTCAAGACTTTATTCCTGAGTGACTGGACACCTGGTTAAAAAACTGTGACACCTTTGTCTAATTAGGTAGACTTCGGTGTCTAAGACGTGTTGTGTTGTAAAAATAGCGACGTGTGCTATGTGATTAAAATATAGGTCTTAGGTCTACATGTTTCAACCTCGTATGATTGTGGGTTTTCATCAGGACCAAAAGGAAAAAGAGAAGGACCTGGGTGGTCCGCCCACGCTAAGGAGCGCCCTGCCCTAGATCCGTGAAAGATGGGTACACAAAAATTGTGTCCCTGCAAAATGTAGTCTTCTCCCCACTCTGGAAGAAAAACCTGCAAAGAAAATATCAGGAAAGGGTAGTTGGGAACACACATTACAAGACAAACATTGCTTGTACATATAACATATAAATTGTTTCTTTTGTGATCAGTAGATAAAGCTGGTCGATTAGCCATACATATATCTACTCCATTCAAAGAATATGCTGCCAATGAGCTCATCTGTATGTGGCTCTGATATTGCTGCTGTTCTCACAAAGGCAATTGCGCTATATATGCCTTTTGTGTGGGAGAGTTTTTTGGCTAAACAAGCCTTCAGATCAGTAAAAATTGGTTAGCGGTAAACAATGTGCAATTTAAGCATATCATGGTGGATTAACGGCTTCTTTTTGGGAGGTGGTAATGTCTCACGAAATACCAATGCATGCCACATACAATTATCCCAGTTATAGGATCTGATCGTAACTTTTTGATGTAGCAAAATCACGCACGGATAGTGGTAAAACATTCAGCTTACTCATAAAGCGGTAGAAATCCGCCTCATGGGCGTTCGTGGTCCAAGGGTGATGCTCGCGTAATCTAAGGAGTAACGGACAAAACACGATCGAGAAAATGCAATGAGTGACTGGTCGTCATCTCGTGCGTAAAAATGGAATCCGAGGAGATCGTGTGAGGCCTGACTTACTTGCGGCTTCTGTTCCTCAGATTGGTAACCTACTTGGTTCCATCACCGATACGCCCCGTAGTGATCCCCTGCCTTCAGTGCGGGGGCATTATATATATATATATTTTTTTTTTAATTTTTTTTTTTTTTGAAGTTTTGTATAGCGCTAGCCAGACCGCAAGGTATCGGAGCGCTTCACATAAGTACAGGCGGTGCAAAAGAAAGCCAACATAGCATACCAAAGCATAGCAAAGTACAATACAGTGCAAAGAGACATTTGAGGTGCACTCCAGGGTGAACCTATCTGATAGTTAAGGAACGATCGAGGAACAGGGTTTTGAGCTGACTCTTGAATTTAGGGAAAGAAGGAATAGTTCTGATGTCAGGGGGTATAGAGTTCCAAATCGTGGGTGCATTCCCGGCAAAGGACCGATCCTTGGTTTTTTGTTTTCGAGTTTTAAGTGGGATCAGGAGTAGGGTGTTAGAGCTTCTGAGGTTCCTGTTCTGACCCGCTTTTTTAAGTTTGGATGCCAGATATTCAGGTTTGCCAGTGTGAAGGGCTTTGTGGGTGAGGCAGGCTGTTCTAAAGTTCGCCCGCAATTCTATTGGTAACCATTTGAGTTCTTTTAGTGCCGGAGAGATGTGGTCAAATTTCTTAGTTCCAGTGACCATTCTGGCAGCCGCGTTGAGGGTTGTTTTCAGAGGAGCCAGATGTATTTTGGGTATTCCAGAGAGGATTGCAATCCCATAGTCAAGCCTTGATAGTACCAGTGCTTGGGTGGCTTGTTTGAGATCACTGGGTGGAATGAAAGGTTTTATTTTGCTTAGTAGCTTCAGATTGAGGAAGGCGCTCTTCGCCGAGATCTTGATGTGTTTGGTTAGATCTAGTTTGGAGTCAAGTGTGATGCCAAGTGATTTGACAGAGTCCGCTAGGGAGAGATTCTTATTTAGCGCGTCAATATCTTTTAGCCATTCGATCATTTGTGGGTTCTCTTCTTTGTTCGAGATGAGGAGTAATTCAGTTTTGTCAGGGTTCAGCTTTAGATGGTTGCTAGACAGCCAGCATTGGACTTCCTTTAGTGTTTCGTTGAGTCTGTGAATGTCTTGCGCCGAGGAGATTTCCAGATAGATTTGGGTATCATCTGCGTAAAGGTGGAAGGGGATGTTAGCTTTCCTAAGTAAGGTGGAGAGGGGTTCCATGTAGATGTTGAAGAGTTGAGGGGAGAGCACTGAACCTTGTGGAACTCCTCTAATGACTGGATGAAGGTCGGATTCAAAGCTTCTCATTTTGATTCTTTGTGAGCGATTATGCAGGAAAGAGGAGAACCAATTAAGTACCATATCATCTAGTCCAGCCCTTTCTTCGAGGGCTTTGAGGAGAAGAGTATGGTCAACTGTGTCAAATGCTGCAGATAGATCGAGGAGAATGAGGAGGCAGCATTGGTCTTGGTCCAGTGATTTGTGTATGTCGTCAATTATGTTAAGGATTGCAGTTTCCGTGCTACACCCTTTCCTGAATCCTGACTGATGTGAGTCAAGGAGGTTGGTATTTGTCAAGTGCTGTGTTAGTTGTTGGAGAACACACCTTTCTAGTATTTTGGAAAGGAGAGGAAGATTGGAGACGGGTCTGAAGTTATTTAAGTCGTTTGTATCAAGGCCAGGTTTCTTTAGCAATGGAGTGACTTGTCCTACTTTCAGGCAATCTGGGACATTTCCGGTTTGTAAGGAGCTATTAATGATCCTGCACCACAGTGGGGCTAGGGAGAGTTTCAGTTTTTTAGTTAGCAGAGCAGGAAGGGGGTCAAGGGTGTGAGATGAAGGTTTCGAGGTGGAGATAAGTTTGACTATTTCCTCTTCTAGAATGGGCTGGAAGAGTGACCATGATTTAGAGTTTGGTGGTGGAGCGCAACCAAGCACCCTCCCCCGGCTGCTATGGGGTTGTGGAGCGCAGTTGATGACCAGAGAGCGCTCGATTTTGGAGACCTTGTCATTAAAGAAGTTGGCGAAGTTGTCGCATTGTTCTTTGGAGGCCTGTCCAAGGGAGGAATCCGGCTTGGAGGTTTGTTGTTTAATAATACTGAAGAGCTCCTTGGGTCTGTTCTTTGCGTTGTCTAGAGCTTGTTGTACTTCTTCCGGATGGATCTAAGTTTGTCTCTGTGGGAGATAGTAGGTACACTTCTCCATTGTCTTTCTGCAGCTCTTAATTGAATTATAATAGTATGCGCTCTGCTTCCTGGAAAGGGCGTTGTCCGGCTGATCACGTGGATCGCTCAGCCAATCGGCGGATAGATGTTTGAAACTGAGGCTTGGAACTCAGTTTCTATGGTAACCGAGGGCGCTTCGAGGAATGTTCGGAGGCGCACTTGGAAGGTTACAGTTATGACGCGGGTTTTTGGCGTTTTATTCATAAAAACAGGAGGATTAAAAGACAGAGCATTCAAAAGCAAAGGAACATGGTCTAGCCATAATATTAATGCTTCACTTGAATAGTGAATCAAATTGTGCCACATCATTTCCCAAGATGGTTATTTCACAATTGTAAACCTAAGACCTATATTTTAATCACATAGCACACGTCGCTATTTTTACAACACAACACGTCATAGACACCGAAGTCTACCTAATTAGACAAAGGTGTCACAGTTTTTTAACCAGGTGTCCAGTCACTCAGGAATAAAGTCTTGAAGTGAGTAGATCTGGCCCCTTTTAAAACACTTACCCCTCTTTTATCACTGCACATATAAAAAGAGAAAATACCTGCTCCACTGTAATCAGGTGTCGTAGCACACCCTGTTGGCACTCGGCCTTCGGGGTGGGACCCCGATGATGAAGCATGTCACCAACTAGGTTGGTGAGTGAGGGGTCTTCAAAAAAAGACATGTTATGTCTTCTATCAAGGTTGGGCACAAGTGCTTAATTAAGCCTTAATCTTTAGGCGCAGAGACTTTCTCTGCCTCGCCTCCAGGGGGCACTCCTCCTTTTGTTTTTGTTCATATATTTACTGGGGACCAGGAGTTCTCACCTCACTTTTGAGTGAAAATACCCTCACTCTCCTTTTTGTTTTCCCTAAACATTCCAAACTGTCCAAACCAGGAAGTGTTGGCCACCATCTTGTTTTTCAGGAGAACTGAGGCACAAGAGAGCCCAAAACAAGAGTGGAAAACACAAAAAGGGGGCAGGGTAGAGACCCCCAAATCCTCTATCCCTTCTCAGGGGGTCCCAAAAGGACCCCCAAGGGCAAAAAAAAAAAAATCAAAAAAATCGCGGGGTACGCGTACGGTACGCCTACCGTGCGCGTACCCCACGATTTCTTCTGGGACCCCTTGAGAGGGGGTCAGGGGGTCTCAACCCTGCCCCCTTTTCACGTTTTCCACTCTTGTTTTGTGCTCTCCTGTGCCTCACTTCTCCTGAGAAACAAGATGGCTGCTCAGGTGGTCCCAGAAGGATAATAACATATATAAACGTTATCGGCTAATAGAATTAGCATTTACAAAACCTTTGAAATTTATTGAAAAAAAATATAGGTTTGACGCCTGATATAGTTAGGAATTAGCATTTAAAAAACCTTGCAAATTCACTGAAAAAACCATAGGTTTCAAGCCTTATATAGTTAGGAATTAGCATTTAAAAAACCTTGCAAATTTACTTAAAAAACCATAGATTTCAGGCCTTATATAGTTAGGAATTAGCATTTAAAAAAACTTGCAAATTCACTTAAAAAACCATAGGTTTCAGGCCTAATATAGTTAGGAATTAGCATTTACAATGCACCTCCTCACACTCTAATATAACCTTTGATACACCCAGTGTTAAATACAGACTACCATTCTTGAAACCATTGACACACCAATACCAGCTACTACATACGCACTCACTGATTCCTAGGTCTACACACACATTCACTCATTCACCCATAGAATCACTCATACATACAGTCACTCATCAATACAACACTATCATATGCACTCATACACCTATACAGACACTCACACACTGCCACTCATCCATGGAGTTACTCACACACCTAGTCAGTCATGCAAAGAATCAATCACACTTCCATTTCCTCAACTATACAGTTATACACACAACACCTTACTTATTCAAACATATACTAACACATACTTACTCTCTTGTACAATCACTGATACAAGTACACAATGATCCATACAGCCACTCGCACATTCACTGGCTCTCATGTATAGTCATTTATATATGCCAACTCTCACATGCACTGTGTTTTACATATGGACTTACTTAGACATGTAGCACTGAGATATCCATTCACTCACCAACCCACCCATGCACACAGTCAACCGCCCATATAGCTGTTCCCACATGCACTCTTGAACTCATACACCTAGTGAATCAACTGCTCACACATCTATGCACAGAGTCACACACCTCCCAGCCACCCACACACACACTCAGTCTCCCATTCAAATACTTGGGCAACCAATCAATAACCCATATAGCCACTCATATAGCTACTGATCAACACATGCAGCAGCTTACACAACAACAGACATACTGATGCACACATTCAGACAGTTTAGTCACTAACCCATGAATTTAGTAAGACACATTTAATCACTCACTCATACAGTCAGTCACGCACCTACTAAATCCTTCATCCAGACACTTATACATCCACTCATTCTTCAATATGTAAAACATATTTAAACTTTACAGAAACACACAGTCACTGGATGATGTCATCAGTGATGTCAAATGAGATGTCATCCGTGATGTCATCAGTGATGTCATTTGAGATGTCATCAGTGATGTCACTGACCATGTCATGAATGATGTAATATGTGACATCATCAGTAGTGGATTGCGGGTGCGCGAAATATAGTTAGTACAACTAACTATATAGGAGCAATTTCAATGGTTTTTTAAATGCTAATTCCTAACTATATAAGGCCTGAAACCTATGGTTTTTTAAGTGAATATATATATATATATATATATATATATATATATATATATATATATATATATATATATATATTCACTTAAAAAATATATATATCTTAACCTACAACAATTTTGTAGTGGAATAAATGAGAACGCAATTCCCAGAAAAGGTTTATCTAATGCAGGGAGATTCCTATATTGCATATCTTGGCTGTGATGAGGTCACCCAGTCACAGTGATAGTCTGCTAAATAAAGTGAAGGAGTAATGGGTAAGTGTGCATGAGGTAATAAGGAATTAAAATGTCACGATCAGTGCATCTCATGGACTCTGATTCATACAAATAGCGTCTTCTAATGGACTGGGTGAGAAGGAACAGCGATCTCAGCTCACGGTACCAGTATGCTATCCTCCATCCCTAACCTCTCCACTAGCACTCCAGTGAGTTGCCCACTGAGACAGCAGCTGGTTCGCAGGACACACAACTCGCAGACAGCTAAGAAGTAGTGCAACAGAGCATGGTCCCAGCCACAGGCTTCAGGCTCGGGGACAGCACTTTAGTGAGATACACTCTGACCCCTAACTCCAACTAAACCAACTTGTTTGATGTATGTGCATGGTCTCTCAGCTTCTTGACATGCAGGTATGTGGAGGAACCAACACCACAATTATGTTCTGCTTGTGATATGCACAAGTAGGACAGCACTAATGCGGTGAAGTTATGGCATGTGTTGAAAGTGTGCATGGCATGCTACAATTGGTCCTAGTATGGTGATGAAGATGGTGAGAAGTTGATTTGATAATCAAGGTTATATGATCCATTCAGCCATTTCTATTATTAAAATCCACAATTGTGCTCGGATTAATTAGTGTGTTTATTTCTCAGTGATTATGTAAATTGGCGGATGGCAATCTTAAAATGGTTAAAAAATATTTTTAAGATGGCTGCCTGTCGATACAGCAGTGGGTGGTTCTTACAACACCTGCAGGCTTAGGAGGAGGGGTAAAATGGCACAGAGGGGAGATCATTTTATTGAAAGGGTAGAGCAGGACAGGAGAGGGAGCAGTGAGGGATAGGAAGAAAAAAGAGTGGCTCAAATGCATTGCAGTGCAAAGTCAAACGTTGGCAGTTGGACGATACATGCCACCCAATCAAAACTCGGTGAGACCGTCATGATCCTGGGCAGGACATACACAAGAATGGGGAGGAATGCTATCAAATCAGTATAAAGGGTCAAAGATAGACAAGGAAACCATCCAATAAAAAGGAACTAACCAAACACCCACCCTATGTATTGTTTTGTTCATAGTAGGCCTTCGACAACAGTCCTAAAAATCCGCTAGAAAAGGCTTGCCTCTTTTCTTGATTTAACACAGTGCCTTCTTACATCATTCTCGTTTTTTTCTGTGAGTAGGATAATATAAGAGTACCCCGTGGCCTTTTTGAAAGAGAAATTTTGAATGCGTTTTAGGTAGTGCATGCCATTGCAATTTGTTGTTCATTAACAGTGTATTGAAACCTTTGGCCCACAAGGCACACACAGAAGCAAATATTAATCCCAAGGAATTGCCTTCCAAACATTTTTGGGGGAGTGATAGTGTGGCTTTCAAACCAAATTCTGATAGGGTTACCACTTTACAATACTTTCATGGACCTGTTAACTTTGGTGTGTGTATTCCAATCACAGTTTTGGAAACAATTGGTTGCTATTGCAACCACATTCAGCCTTCAGACTCTTCCCAACATATGTATCCCCCATGTTGGGGACAAACATTCCCTAATAGATGCAAGTTTAGAGGCACCATGAGTGGGATAGAAAACTAAAGACTGTGTTGTGCTGGTGACATGCTGGCTCCCAGAATCCAAAGTCTTTATATCTGCATTGTGCCTCCAGATGCCGACTCTGCTGTGCTCCACCAGATGTGCAATGCCAAACCAATCCATCCACCTCCAGTAGATAAATACCAGGGTTCAAATGCTGTCATGCTTAACAAGGTCAACCTTAAGCACCTGCGAAGTGAAGCTTCACAAGAAACTCCATGCTGGTTTAGCACAGCCATGACAAATGAGCCCTATTACCTCACAAGTCCCAGTATCTTGCAAAATACCATTCAGAAAAGAATCAATCAATTAAGTTACCGAACTAGCAGCGATAAACACACTTACATGTAGTACACATGGAGGATTGGCTCTTGACTTTCCTTAGCTAGAAAAAAACGGATGTATGTGCAACTAGCCTATTGTTTTCAGAATATCATCTGACATAAATGTGGTGTACTAAATATTGTTAACAAATATATATCGCCCTACTGGAGTTAATAGAAATTCTACATCCAATGAGACGATATTGTAGTAAGCAATATTAAGAGATGTTTTCACAGTTGATATTTCGAGGCTATGATATTCTGATATACAAAGAAAACATTTCACTTTTTTCCTTATTAAACAAAGACCTGTGAGTTGCAAGTCACTGCATTTAAAAAACAAGTTGGTAAGAAAAAACAGAGCTGAAAAAGAGCATATTGGCGGTACCTTTAAGAGTGGGGCATACATGGAGTGCGGGCCATGTGTTCCTGAAGTGTGTAGGACAACCTAATGAGCCATTTAATCAATCCATACGTTTCCCTCCCCACAGGTGTCATTGCCGCCATGATTGTGGTCCTGGTCTGCTTGCTGGTAGTGGTTGCACGTTACATGTACCGGCACAAGGGCACCTACCAAACCAATGAAGACAAGGGCACAGAGTACGCAGAGAGTGCTGATGATCCCTCACTCCTTGAAGATGTGGATGATAGCAAAAAGGAATACTTTATCTGAAAGAATTGGCAAAAGGATGTGTTTTTACTTGTTACAGCGCTGCACCGAAAGGTTAAAATGATTAGAGGTTGGGTTGGAATTTTGTTTACCAGGAAGACACCTAATAAAATCAAACTTTGATTAAGATGGTTGAGTTAAAAGTTTAAATAACCTCCAGGTAAAAAGATTTGTTGGAGCCTACAGAAAATCTCCATCTCACATGATCTGTGAAAGACTTTAATGTTCCTGGGGATACCTTAAGCTAATGATGGAACGTTTCAACACACTAAAGATCGTCGAATCGCATTGCATTAGAAGCAGTATGTTAAGTTTGTTTTTTATGTTCTTCACAAGATTACTTTTTACAAATGGTTGTTTTGGTTGTTTTCTTCCAAACAAGTAAAAAACTAAGATTGATTTCTAAAATACTGCTCTACAAGGAGTGTTGATTGTGTAGATTTTCCAATATGTATTATGAGTAACTGTGGGAACAAAGTTAAAATCTATTGTGTGCATGAAGTGATACCCACACTCGAATGATTGTAACCTAAACATTCAAGCCATCTAACCTGGGCTAACTATGCCTAAATATGTTGAATTGTAGCTGGACATCTGTCAAAGAAGAGGTTGATTTTCATCGCGTGGTTCCCAGTGACTGAGAGTGAAGATTGATTTATCTATGATTTCTTGCAGGACCGTTGGAGGGAAAATGTTTACCTTGCTGAGTGTAACTTCTCTAGAATTCCACTTTTTGTTTCAGTCCCATATGTGGTGTTGGTAAATCTTCTAATAAAGTGAGCTGTTTTTATTTTCATTTCTAGAAATTCTAACCTTTCAAATGTGTTAAGACTTCAGTATTTTTTGTTTACGTTGTTCATAATTATTTTTATTTACTTTCTTGCAGTGTACAGTTGGTGTTTGACAATGGAAATGTCTTTGTGTTTCTTTGTTAATAGCACCATGATATTTACTTGCTGTTATGTCTGATCCAATGTGGAAAATGTGAACTTTCTTTGGTGAAGACTTCTTTGCTTTTGAAAAGCAGGGCAGATTTAGTGGGTTTACTTTGACACTGGTATGTAAAGCAGTGAAAAATGTGGTGTATTACTTTTGTGACATCTCAGCAGTGAACACTAGATTTTAACAAGTGTACATTTGACATTGACCATTGACAATAATCATTGAACCCATATTTAACATTGAGATAATGTTTAAATGGCCAGCTTTATCAGTGGTTGTGCCAGAGTATTACCAGTTAGTGCCTTAATTTCGTAATGTTGGTCTAGAGATTTAATTATGCAGTCTTTTTCTTTGCTTACCTTTTCTTGTGCATATGTTGAATGTTAAAGATGCTATTTGCATATTCTCTGATTGCTTTTCATGCAAAACAAAGAAGGTAGAGTTTAACGTAGCATTCGTAAACCAAGCAAGGGATTGTGGTAATATTAATGGAAATTGCAATTAAAGTACTTAATTGAGTTTGACCATAACGATTTCTAAGCCTCAATTGACTAAACCATTGAGAGAACAGTTTATACACACTGCTATGCTGAATAAAGTGCCGAACCCTACATTTCCAAGTGCTGTATACCTAACATAGCTACCAAGTGAATGGCTAAGCACGTATGATGCTGTGTTTTCTAAAATAATGAGCTACGAGAATCTGATCTATGAAACATGCAAGTGATGATTTTCCTTACATGAGACCAGACATTTTAGAATAATTATTTTTGAGAAATGAAATTGAGAATTAAAAATACTGGCAGAAGAACTTAAAGTGACATATCGTTTTATGGAAACAAGGTGATAATGCCTGCTGAGATGTCCAGTCACCATTCATAGACATATACAGTCAGACACACTAATAGACCATCATTATTTCTATCACATGCACAATGTGCACCAAGAGCTTACCTTGAATGCACACATTCTATAAATGAAATGACATTGAATCACCAGCATGCAGAAGGATTCCAGTTCACGGACTGCGTCCACTTCTCTATCATTGCTCTTTCAACATGAATTAGCTGATGCAGAGACCTATGGCAAAGGGTCTAGGGACACAATTATATGGGGAGTATTGAAGCTTAATTTGTAGTAATATCCTTCACACTGGATAAGAGTTAAACCAAGTAATTTTATTGAAGATCATTGCAGGAATGGCTCTTGACGCGGTGATCCCTGCACAAAGCAGCAACCAACTGCCAGAACGCCTCACCGAGGCCTGTCATAAAGGCTATAGAATACTCGGGGGCACACGCGAGGGAGGGCCTCACGAGCCCCAACATAGATTACAGCACATTCCCTCCCTTTACAGATTAGGCAATAACCAGGGTTACATTGCAAAACACTATACCATTATTAATGCTCCATAAACTGACAAAGTGTAACACAATGGATTTTGAGTTTATGTGCCTAAGAAAGTTACCTAAAAACAAATAATATGTACTACATTAAAAAAACATTCCTTCTGAGGCATTGTTTTCTCTTTTTCTCGGCAGCCTGACATTTACACAGCAACGCCATCGACAGACAGTACATCACCTTGTATAGGCTCCATCTTTACCTCCTTGTCTGCAGCCCGATATTCGCATACCGGACCGCCATCACCAGACAACATATCACCTTGCACATGCCACACCTTTCCGCCCTGATTGCAGTTCACTGCTATCCCGGGGAACAGGGCCCCTCTGGTTCGCCCTGCTTTCACCTCACCGGTGACCCAGATGACCAGCAGTAGGTCCCTCCATGTTCTGTCTTGGAATGCCACTACACTGTGAAACACAATACAGCTTGTAAACAGCCGCTCCGTATTTCACTTAATGTGCTGCCTCCATGGCAGGCTTGGTTTCACGGCTGCTCTGAGGGCAGTGCAATAATTGTAATAGGGTGCACTATCCCTGGTTGCACCCAGCACTCTAGGTTAAAGGTGTGCTGTGGTGCACACAAGGACAGTGTACCAGATTTGTAATAAGGCCAGTGGTCTGGAATTCTCTTCTTACCGGTGAGACTTACTCTGACTTTGGTTCTTGGATGTCATTCCAGCACTTGGGTGTGACTCAGTATAAAAGCGTCACCACGTCTAGATATCTCTGCTTGAGTTTGAGACTTCTGAACAAGAGGCAGCAGCATATCTTCAGGCTCCAGCACTTCTGACTGCAATCTAACTGATCTCAGCACTTCATCGTAATGCATAATATAATGCATAAAGGTAAAGGGAATTCCAGAACCTTCCACCATGAGTGTATACTGGTGTAGGTGAGTTGTTTCTCTTACCATATTGTTAACATTACTCCAGAAGAAGTCTCCGCGGACGAAGATCCGATCGAAGATATCTCCGAAGACGAGGCTCCACTCGTCGCCGAGGAAGACTCGCCTGATCTCCAGATCATATCAGGGGCAGAGGACTCGGACGATTCGATTCCATCTCGACAACCCGTGAGTACCTCTGCCCTTGCACAACACACACTACCCAAACAAAAGGCAACGGTCGGCACTCCCCCATGGGGCCCAGTCGAGACCGAAATGTACCCTCTAACGCCCCGCCTTCGGGCTCGGCTCCGAGGAAACAGACTATGCCTTCCGGTGCCTCCGCACCGAAAAAAAATCACATGTGCCAATTCCACCTCCTCCATTGGCACCGAAAAATCCTTCGACACCGAATGACTCGTCGACACCGAAGCCAAAACGTCCCTCGGTGCCCACAGACAAAGACCCTTCGGCACCCGTACAAAAAGACACATCGGTACCGGAGCCGAAAGCTTCTACTCGGAAACATTCCGGTTCCAAAAACAAAGAAGGGAAGCCAGATTCCGGCGCCGCAGGCCCAGCAAAACCTGTTTCCATGCCGAAACCACCAATATCGGTACCAAAGACTACAGACAAACCTAGGACACCTTCGGCACCGAAAAAATTGCCACAGGACTCGATGACTCCTTCTAAGGCAAAAAACATTAAGCAACCTCTATCAGCACCGAAAAAATCAACGCCGAAGAAGATTATACAGGAGGAAGATCTGTTTACACCAGATCCTAGACAGAAAAAAGTCCATATTAACCCTAAAACTGGACATGTGGAAGCAATTCCTTACAAAAAAAGGCCAGCAGACACACCACTTACACCTGTGGTTCCTGCCAAAAAGGATTGTGCAACTTCTCCAATGCACCCTTCCTCTCCTTCACCTTCTTCCTCTCCTATTAATCCATATATTGAACCTATAACTTTTCCTATCCAATCTCCTGCATCATCACACCACACTGACGAGGAGTATGATTTGGGTGGGGGGGATGATGTACCAGAGACACATACATACCCCTTAGATGAGGATATCAACCCAGAATATCCCAAGGAAGACGATGCATATAATTTTGCACCAAACAATGCACCAGACATCCCTGATCCTCAGTACTACCCAACAAAACCCTCCCCTCCAGAGGATAGTATTGGGTTTAATCAGTTCAGTTCAGTTCATGAAGCTTTATTCGGTCATTAAGAATAGTAACCATAAAAGCAGAACAACATGCAACAAGATAAAAATACAAGCAATAATTCAAAGATCATACTTTTCCTAAAAGTCATGGATTTACAAATAAAACTGACAATATAAAAACATATGTCGGGCGGTCCAAGTTGTACAACAAACACATTGCATCCTCCACATTAAAAACACCATACTTGAGAAATATTGGTTTTAAAAAGGATATCCTAACGTTCTTGAACAGGGTGCAAATGAGCATAAAGTGCACTGTGCTTTGTTTCGAATGCCCATCGCAGGGGCAGGGGCCAACCGGATGCTTTTTTGGATGTGGGAAAGCCACCAGTACATGAGCAGTTCCAACTCTTAGTCTAGTCAGTACAAATCTATGTGCAGGCCTAGTTACCATGCTCAGGTAATTCTGGAATCCCTCAGTAACAATATATTTATTATAAGTTTTAACAGTAACGAGAGAATTACTCACAGCTGAGCGTTTATGGGTTCTGTAAGACTTAAAAGAGTTTTTCATGTCTTGTTTGGCAAGACCTCTAGGGGGACAGTGATCTAGCAACAGATTAATACCAAAGATGCTTTTGTAACAATCTATAACATATTTAAGCCATGGTATCTGCAAACAATTGTCTAGTCCAAGGCAGTCCCTAATTACAAGTTGATTGAACTCAGTCTCTTCCTTGAGCCAAATGGCTCGGTAAAGCAACAAAGGCCTAAGTGAAGCAAGTTCACTCAGGTAAGAGACCCCATCCTCTTTGTGAATCAACTTTGTAGGGGCAGATTTAGGGAGGCACAATAATTTCTTAAGGAAGTTATTTTCTTCTGTCTGCAAACGCTCAATATTGCAGTAACCCCAGAGCCCCGCCCCATAAAGGGCAATGGATATACTACGTGCCTTGTAGATTTCCATCATATCCTTGATTCGCCTATCCCCCAGCTTAGACGCGAATTTAAAAATGCCATAAGAACTTTTACTCATTTTAGTTCGAACATTCGTTAGTTCTTGCCCCCAGCTGCCATCACTAGTGAAATTTACCCCCAGGTAGCAGAAACTATTCACATGCTGAATTTTATCCCCATCCCTTATCCTCAGTACTACCCAACAAAACCCTCCCCTCCAGAGGATAGTATTGGGTTTAATCATTTACTAAACAGAGCTGCACTTTACCATGGGGTTCCTATGGACTCTGATGCCATTGAGGAGGACTTCTTATTAGACACTTTTGAACAGTCACAAAGGTCTATTCAAATATTACCCATGATCAAAGGAGTCATTAAACATGCTCCGGACATTTTTAAAGATCCAGTAAGGTGTAGAGTGTTAAATCCCAGAATAGAGAAAAAGTACAGGCCCGCACCAGCTGATACAGTATACATTAAGGGACATCTGCCATTAGACTCTTTGGTAGTGTCAAATGCACGTTAAAGGGCCAATTCTCAAACTTCTGGTGACACACCTCCGCCTGACAAAGAATCCAAGATTATTGATGTGTCAGGGAAAAGAATTGCTGCACAAGCAACAAGCATATGGCGCATAGCAAACACACAAGCCTTACTCTCACGATACAACAGGGCTCATTACGATCAATTAGAAAAGTTAATGGAATACCTACCAGATCAATACAAGGATCAGACAGCAGAGCTCCTACAAGAAGGCAAATTCATATCTAATGCCTCCATTAAATGCGCACTAGATGTAGCTGACACAGCATCCAGAGCAGTTAACACTAGTGTTATTCTCAGACGTCATGCATGGTTACGCATTTCAGGTTTCAAACCAGAAGTTCAAACTACCATATTAAACCAGCCCCTCAATCAGAACCAACTGTTCGGGCCGGAAGTAGATAATACACTGGAAAAGATGAAAAAGGACACCGACACTGCTAAGTCTATGGGTGCATTACAATCCACCCAAACCTTTTATAGAGGAGGTTCCAAGCAAACCGGCGCAGATACCACATCATCTTTTAAAACACACACACAGACCTCCTCTAATAAAGGCTACTTTAGAGCAGGCTACAGAGGCAATAACAACAAGGGAAGAGGTAGAGGCAATAACAACAACCGCTCCTCTTCCACTCACAAACAGTGACTTCCCTCTGCCTCCCCTACAGCATTCCACTCCTGTGGGGGGCAGACTATCACAATTCCTACCTGTCTGGAATTCCATCACAACAGACAAGTTGGTAAGACAGATTATCCAACATGGCTACTGCCTAGAACTCACAGCAACCCCCCCAAACATACCACCCAGGCAGCGTCCAATGTCCACAGAACACATAACTCTGCTTCAACAGGAAGTTCTAGCACTCCTAGAAAAAGATGCTATTCAATTAGTTCCTCTACAAGAACAAGGAACAGGAGTCTACTCACTGTACTTCTTAATCCCCAAAAAGGACGGGACACTGAGACCAATTCTCGACCTCAGACCCCTCAACCATTATATACAATCAGATCATTTTCACATGATCACTTTACAACAAGTACTCCCATTGCTAGAACAGGGAGATTTTCTTTCAACACTAGACCTAAAGGACGCCTGCTTTCATGTGCCTATACATCCTGCGCACAGGAACTATCTAAGATTTGTCATACAAGGACAACACTATCAGTTCAAAGTCCTTCCATTCGGGGTCACAACAGCATCACGAGTGTTTACAAAGTGCTTAGCAGTAGTAGCAGCACATCTCAGAAGACAAGAGATACATGTCTTCCCTTACCTAGACGACTGGCTCATAAAGGCAAGATCGTTCAACCAGTGTGTACAACACACAAAACAAACGATTCAAACATTACACGACTTAGGGTTCACAATAAACTACACCAAGTCGCACCTAGAGCCTTTGCACGTTCATCAATATCTAGGAGCTACCATAAACACATCAGTAGCTCTAGCGTATCCCAGTCAAGCCAGGATTCAAAGCATTCAGAACTTAGTTTCCCTTTTTCAATGCCAACACTCTCTTCCAGCCAGAGTGTTCATGAAACTAATAGGCATGATGGCATCTTGCATCTTCATAGTCCCTCACGCAAGACTGCAAATGCGCCCGCTACAAGAATGTCTAGCACAGCAGTGGAATCAGGCTCAAGGTCAGCTCACAGACCTGGTGTTGGTGGACAGCCGTACATATCGCTCTCTGCAATGGTGGAACACCAAAAACTTGACAAAGGGACGGCCGTTCCTAGACCCTATTCCACAAATAGTGCTCACGACAGATGCATCCCTCACAGGATGGGGGGCCCATCTCTTGCATTATACCACACAGGGCCAATGGAACAATCAACAGAAACAGTTACACATCAATCAATTAGAGCTGCTAGCAATTTTCATAGCACTCAAAACCTTTTAAGTAAAAGTACAAAACAAAGCTGTTCTAATCCGGACGGACAATATGACAGCCATGTATTATGTACAAAAACAGGGGGGGACGCCCTCTCTGCAACTGTCCCAACTTGCACAGACCATTTGGAGATGGGCCATCCCTCAAAACATACACCTGACAGTAGAACACCTGCCAGGATTTCACAATCAAATAGCAGATCTGTTGAGTCGTCAGTCACAACAGATTCACGAATGGGAGCTGCACACACAAGTTCTCCAACCATTCTTCCAAAGGTGGGGGCATCCACAGATAGATCTGTTTGCCACACACGAAAATGCGAAATGCCCAAGCTTCGCCGCCATATTTCCACACCCACAATCGGAAGGAAATGTGATATGGATGAACTGGTCAGGCAGATTTGCGTACGCTTTTCCGCCTCTCCCACTCATTCCACTAGTAGTACGCAAGCTCAGAACAGTCTCTCAAACTGATACTAGTGGCCCCCACATGGGCACGTCAGCCGTGGTTCACCACACTGCTGGACCTCTCTCTGGTTCCACATCAAAAGTTACGGCTCACGCCATCCCTGTTAACACAGAACCATGGAGAAATAAGACACCCAGACCCAAACCAACTGAATTTGGCGATCTGGCTCCTGAGGTCTTAGAGTTCGGTTACTTAAACCTACCACAAGACTGTATGAACCTAATTAAAGAAGCTAGAAGACCCACTACCAGAGCATGTTATGCGGCCAAGTGGAAAAGATTTGCAATATACTGTACCAACAAAAATATTGATCCATTGGATGTTTCCATCCAAGATATCATCTGCTACCTTCTACACCTACAAAAGTCCAACTTGGCTTATTCTTCCATAAGCCTGCATTTAGCAGCAATTGCAGCCTATTTACAAAATAGACAGCATCTATCTCTCTTTAGAGTACCTGCGATTAAAGCATTTATGGAAGGATTAAAAAGAATAATCCCACCTAGATTACCACCTGCACCAGTATGGAACCTAAACGTGGTCCTTACAAGACTTATGGGTCCCCCTTTTGAGCCTTTACACAAGTGCGAACTGCAATTCCTAACATGGAAAACTGCCTTCCTTGTTGCCATTACCTCTCTCAGAAGAGTGAGTGAGCATTCACAATAAAAGAACCATTTTTTCAAATACTCCCGAACAAAGTGGTTCTTAGACCCAATCCAAAATTCCTGCCAAAAGTGATTACTCCTTTTCACCTCAACCAATCAGTAGAGTTGCCAGTGTTTTTTCAAAAAACGGACTCTATTGCAGAAAGAGCTCTACATACCCTAGATGTAAGAAGAGCTCTACTATACTACACAAACAGGACAAAATCATTCAGAAAAACAAAACAACTATTTGTATCTCTCCACCACACAAAGGCAATCCCATCTCTAAAGGAGGAATTGCCAGATGGATTGTAAAGTGTATTCAAATATGCTATCAAAAAGCAAAACGTACACTAACAGTTCCTCCTAGAGCGCACTCCACTCACAAACTAGGAGCCTCTATGGCCTTCTTAGGAAACATATCATTAGAGGACATATGCAAAGCAGCAACATGGTCTACAATACACACCTTCACTAAACACGATTGTGTTGATGTGCAAGCCAAGCAGCAAGCTGCAGTAGGCCAAGCTGTACTCAAAACACTATTTCAGTATGCTGCAACGGATACAAGCGACCACCGCTAGGGGAGACACTGCTGCACAATCGTTGCTAAATGTACAATCTGCAGCTCATATGCCTCGAACGGAATATGCTACTTACCAGTATGCTTCTGTTCTTGGCATGTAGAGCTGCAGAGTTGTACATGCCCTCCCGCCTCCCCGGGACTTGTATCTGTTCCAGTACTCATCTTACTTAGATGCACACGCATGGACATCCTTTTCTCTTTTCTTCTACTAACTCCATCATTTTCCCATCATGGCGAAAAACAATCTGAGGATGGAGTCGATGACCATGCGCAGTATTGTCCAAGGGAGGAGTCACCTATCTCGTGACTACAAAGACTTCTTCCAAGAAGACAACAATCTGCAATCATCCGAGCCCAACACCAGGTGGCGATCTATTGCTAAATGTACAACTCTGCAGCTCTACATGCCAAGAACAGATGCATACTGGAAAGTAGCATATTCCTAACATTGTTTTCATTAAATTCACTGAGAAATCAAATATTTGATATTTGATATTCGAAGGGGTATTTATATAGCGCAACGTTCGCTCCGGAGGGAGCATCATGGCGCTGAGATTCCTGAAGCCCAGTGTAAGAGGTAGTCGGAGGCTAGATGGCAGCTTTAGTCCAGTCATCGGGTAGGGTAAAGATCCATGTTTTTAGGAGATGTCTGAAGGGTTTCTCCAGGGTTTGTTGTCTCAGGCGTTTGGGCATGTTATTCCAGGCTTTGATGGCCAGGAAGCTTAACATTTTTCCACCTTTCGTCTTCAAGTTGTACCTTGCAGGGGACATGAGGTTGTCATGTGCAGAACGGAGGGGACGAGTCGGAATGTAGTGGTGGAAACGTCTGATTAGATATTTCGGGCCAGAGGTGTTAAACGACCGGAAGGCGATAATAAGCATTTTAAAAAGTATTCTTTTATGCAGGGGGAGCCAATGCAGGGATCTGAGGGCTGCAGAGGCAGAAGATTTACGGGGTAATTTTAAAACCAGTCGGGCAGCAGTATGAAGGATGCTCTGAAGTTTGATCAGTGTGGATTTTTTCGTTCCTGCCAGGAGGCCGTTACAGTAGTCCAGGCGCGAGAGTATGAGGGCTACTGTAACTGTTTTCCTGGCGGCCAGAGGTAAAAAGTCAAAAAACTTTTTTAGGGATTTTATTATCCCAAAGCATCTGCCGGCGACATTCCTGGCGTGCTGGTCAAATGAGAGATCCGAGTCAAACAATACGCCAAGGTTTCTGGCTGTTGTTACGGTCTGGGGAGGGGCAACAGAGTTATCTGGCCACCACAGGGCTGGACAGAAGGAAATGAAATGAAATGAAATGAAAAAGAAACTTAATTAAGCGCACTGTGGCCGAGCGGCTTCCTGGCGCTGGGGGGGAAAAAACGGATTCTACACTGCAACCGGAGGGACTAACCGGGGAAGGCCTGGAGAAAAAGAAAAGTTTTTATTGCCTTTCGGAAAGCTGGGTAGGAGGGGATCGATCGAATGGATAATGGAAGACTATTCCAGAACTGAGGGGCCAGAACCGAGAAACGGGTGCCACCGGTGCGGGCTTTACGGTAGCGGGGGACTTGAAGAAGAAGTTGAGAAGACGAGCGAAGGGTGCGAGAGGGAGTGTAGGGAGTGATCAGAGAAACGATAAAAAGAGGGGCGGAACGAGTGAAGGCTAAAAAAGCTAGGCAGGCTAATTTAAAGGAGGAACGAAAGCGTACAGGAAGCCAGTGAAGGGACTTGAGAACGGGCGTGACGTGGGAGAATTTGAGGAGGTGAAAAATAAGCCGGGCGGCCTGATTTTGGATGGCCTGAAGCCGGCGCATCTCAAAAGCGGGGATGCCAGAATAGAGGGCATTCCCGTAGTCGAGGCGAGAGGTGATAAGGGCTGTAATGATAGATTTGAGGGCATCGGTGGAAAAAAAACGGGAGATTTTGCGAATGAGACGGAGGGATAGAAAACAAGATGAGATTACAGAACTAACTTGGGAGTGCATGGAGAGGTCATTACTGACCTTGATGCCTAAAGTGCGAGCAGAAGGGACTGGAAGAGGGGGGGTACCGAGAGAGAGGGGCCAGTAAGCAGGGGACCAGGGATTGGAGGAACCACCAGTGAGGACAAGCTCCGTCTTATCAGGGTTTAGTTTGAGGTGGTTCGTGATCATCCAATCTGAAATAAAAACTAAGGTGGAACTGAAGAAAGAAGAAGAATCGGGAGTAGAGAGATCGAAGATGAGCTGGAGGTCATCAGCGTAGTTGTACACGGAGACCCCCAGCTCACGGAGGGAAAAAATAAGGGGGTAAATATAAAGATTAAAGAGAAGAGGGGAAAGGGAGGAACCTTGGGGGACCCCACACACAAGAGGGCGGGGAGGAGCGGAGAACCCAGCGAGCTGGACTGCCTGGGACCTATCCAGAAGGAAGGACTTCACCCAGGAGAGTGCTGCCCCCCTGATGCCGGCTGCGTTGACACGGTCGAGAAGAATGGCATGGTCTACCGTGTCAAACGCAGCCGACAAGTCGAGGAGCACCAACGCCTGGGGGAGATTGGAATCGGCCCTTCCCTTAAGCTCGTCCAAGACAGCGATGACAACAGTCTCGGTAGAGTGACCCGGGCGGAAACCCGCCTGGTGGGAAGCCAGGAGGCCATGCTTCTCAATGTGTGAGGACAGGCAGGAGGTGACATGGCTTTCCACGATCTTCCCCAAATAGGGAAGAAGGGAGATGGGCCTGAAATTAGAGGGTGAGGAAGGGTCCAGGCCAGGTTTTTTTATTATTGGGAGAACAGTGGCAGCTTTGTTCTTTCCAATGGGGAGGATCTCTGTTTTGTTAGAGTTACATCTAAGATGATTAGAGTCCATCCAGTGGAAGACAGCTGTTAAACAGTTTTTAAGATTGAGCTCAGCTGAGGTTGAGTTGTCCTGTAGGGGTACAATCAGCTGTGTATCATCGGCATACGAGGTTACCGGTATGCCGAATGATTCTATCAGGGATAGAAGAGGGATGAGGTAGACATTAAAAAGAAGGGGACTAAGGATGGAGCCCTGGGGTACTCCTGAGGAGACCTTTTTCTCTTTGGATTGAAAGGGGCCAAGAGCAACGGTTTGGCATCTGTCAGTAAGGAATGATTTAATCCATGCTAGGGCAGTGTCTGAAATCCCTATGTCCTTCAATCTGTTGATCAGGATGGAGTGGGATATGGTGTCGAAAGCTGCTGTGAGGTCAAGAAGAATGAGAATAGCCTTCTTCCTCTGATCCTGCAGCAGCTTAATTGTGTCTGATAATTCGATTAGAGCTGTTTCGGTCGAGTGTTTAGGACGAAAACCCGATTGTTGCGGGTGGAGTATATTGTGAGCGTCCAGATAGGTTTTAAGTTCTCTATGGACCAACTGTTCTGTTATTTTTCCCAAAGCCGGGAGAAGAGTGATCGGGCGGAGATTGGTCAGGTCCATCGGCGATTTATTAGCCTTCTTCATGAGGGGTTTCACTATTCCCATTTTCCAAATGCGGGGGACAGATCCGGTACTGAGAGATGAGTTGACTATGTCGTTAATGATGGGATTCACCACCTCTATGAGTTGGTGGAGAATCTTGGGGGGGCAGGGGTCAGCGGGGGAACCGGATTTACAAGATAGAATTGCTTCTCTGGTTTGCACAAGGGTGACAGGGGTGACGTTTTTGAGTCCGTCAACTGAGGAATCCAGTTGGACAGGACTAGAAGGCCCTGGAGACGTAGATGGGGGGGGAAGTCATTTTGAATGGAGGCAATTTTTTTTTCGAAAAAGTCTGATATCTTGTCACAAAAATCTTGGGAAGGGGGGATTTCAGGTTGAAGTGCTTTTGGCTGGGTGAATGATTTGACTATTGAAAACAAGGTTTTTTGTTTATGACTAGCTTGGTTGATGGCATTAACGTAAAAGATTTTTTTTGCTGATTTGATATCGGAAAAGTAGTTTTTTCTTTGTTGAATAAAAGAAAGGCGGTCGTCGGTGTCATAAGTTCTGCGCCATTTACGCTCGGCTTTCCTGCAAAGTAGATGGGCGGTGGCTAAAGCAGGGGTAAACCAAGGGGCGTTAATTTTGGTTATTTTATGGATTCTACAGGGGTGGTTGGTGGGGTCCCGAGTTTTGATTTCTTGTGAAATCCAATTATTAAAGAGTTTTGCGTCTAGTTCGGTGTTACCAGATAAGACGGGGGATTGGGTTTGAGGGATGGGATTAAGAGTAAAGTTTTTCTGTACTGTTTTCCAGTTGACGGAATCGACGCGAAGTGGCTTAATTCTGTTGGTGGTTTGGGGGTGTACCTTAGTGATATGGAAGGGGATTAAACTGTGGTCTGTCCATATCATGGGGAGAGGGGGTGAGGTGATGAGTGAAGGGAGATTGGAGCATACACCATCAAGGGTGTGTCCTAGTGAATGGGCTGGCAAAGTGACACTTTGTTGAAGATTAAAGACTTCAAGGGTCTGCAGGAAGCTATTAGTTTGAGAGTCCGATGAGGACTCAAGGTGTAAATTAAAATCCCCAAGGAGAGTGAAATGTGGGTAACGGAGAAAGAAGTGGCCCAGAGAGTCGCTCAGGGAGTCTAGGAATTTGGAAGCATTTCCGGGAGGACGGTAGATCAAACCACCTGAGAAGGAGGAGGATTGACTGATTTTAATTGAAAAGCCTAAACCTTCAGTGTTGGTTAGGGGGTCTAAATTAAACGTGTGACAGGTGTAGGTATTTTTCAATATGATTGCGACGCCTCCCCCTCTTCCTTTCGGCCTGTCTTGTCTAAAAAAGGAGTATCCCTGGGGTAGGGTGTTGGCTATGTCTGGGTTGCAGTCCTCCGTTAGCCAGGTTTCGGTGATCAGAAGACAGTCAAGGTCAGAGTCAACAATGAGGTCATGAATGTCTTGACTATGCTTGCACATTGACCGAGGGTTTATCAAACCGCCGGTGAAGGGTGGAAGGGAAGCTTTAGGAAGGGGTGGGGGGAGAGGGAGTGGGTTGGGTTTGAGGTAAGGGACCAGCGGCAGTATTTGCAGCTGGTTGAGCCAGAGACAATGGATAGGTCAATTTTGCATGAGCAGTAGTTCTTACCTCGCAGTAGGTGGAGGGCGCTGGGCGGTACCTGATGTATGTGGTAGATTGGGCAGAGTTTCCTGCGCCTGTCGCGGTCTTGGCGCGGATGGGCGCAGACAGGCTTCCCTTAGGCGCGCCTTCGGCGCGCAAACGGCGCTCCCGCTGCGCTCGTCCGCTGCGCTTCCTGTGCATGCACATTTGTATAAGAGAAGGGGGTGTGGCCTGTAGGGGGCGTGGTCAGCGCGCACGCCTGTGCTGATGGCGGCCGCTCAAGAAATGTCAAGCGCGAGCAGCGTTAAGATCGGCTGTGCGCTGAAGAGGAGGTTAAATTGTGGCGCTTTTAAACACAGAATACAAGTAAGTGACACCACACAATGTTAAAAAGAAGCAGTTATTTTAAAATCAATGGACAAAGTCCTCGTACCACCAGCTCCCGGCTTTTCGCCTCAGGACTGGGAAAGCAATCTGCCAAGCGCTAGTGATTCAGCGCTTATGTAGGAAGGATTTAGGGGGCGTGGCCTGTAGGGGGCGTGGTCAGCGCGCACGCCTGTGCTGATGGCGGCCGCTCAAGAAATGTCAAGCGCGAGCAGCGTTAAGATCGGCTGTGCGCTGAAGAGGAGGTTAAATTGTGGCGCTTTTAAACATAAAATACAAGTAAGTGACACCACACAATGTTAAAAAGAAGCAGTTATTTTAAAATCAATGGACAAAGTCCTCGTACCACCAGCTCCCGGCTTTTCGCCTCAGGACTGGGAAAGCAATCTGCCAAGCGCTAGTGATTCAGCGCTTATGTAGGAAGGATTTAGGGGGCGTGGCCTGTAGGGGGCGTGGTCAGCGCGCACGCCTGTGCTGATGGCGGCCGCTCAAGAAATGTCAAGCGCGAGCAGCGTTAAGATCGGCTGTGCGCTGAAGAGGAGGTTAAATTGTGGCGCTTTTAAACATAGAATACAAGTAAGTGACACCACACAATGTTAAAAAGAAGCAGTTATTTTAAAATCAATGGACAAAGTCCTCGTACCACCAGCTCCCAGCTTTTTGCCTCAGGACTGGGAAAGCAATCTGCCAAGCGCTAGTGATTCAGCGCTTATGTAGGAAGGATTTAGGGGCGTGGCCTGTAGGGGGCGTGGTCAGCACGCACGCCTGTACTGATGGCGGCCGCTCAAGAAATGTCAAGCGCGAGCAGCGTTAAGATCGGCTGTGCGCTGAAGAGGAGGTTAAATTGTGGCGCTTTTAAACATAGAATACAAGTAAGTGACACCACACAATGTTAAAAAGAAGCAGTTATTTTAAAATCAATGGACAAAGTCCTCGTACCACCAGCTCCCGGCTTTTCGCCTCAGGACTGGGAAAGCAATCTGCCAAGCGCTAGTGATTCAGCGCTTATGTAGGAAGGATTTAGGGGGCGTGGCCTGTAGGGGGCGTGGTCAGCGCGCATGCCTGTGCTGATGGCGGCCGCTCAAGAAATGTCAAGCGCGAGCAGCGTTAAGATCGGCTGTGCGCTGAAGAGGAGGTTAAATTGTGGCGCTTTTAAACATAGAATACAAGTAAGTGACACCACACAATGTTAAAAAGAAGCAGTTATTTTAAAATCCATGGACAAAGTCCTCGTACCACCAGCTCCCGGCTTTTCGCCTCAGGACTGGGAAAGCAATCTGCCAAGCGCTAGTGATTCAGCGCTTATGTAGGAAGGATTTAGGGGGCGTGGCCTGTAGGGGGCGTGGTCAGCACGCACGCCTGTACTGATGGCGGCCGCTCAAGAAATGTCAAGCGCGAGCAGCGTTAAGATCGGCTGTGCGCTGAAGAGGAGGTTAAATTGTGGCGCTTTTAAACATAGAATACAAGTAAGTGACACCACACAATGTTAAAAAGAAGCAGTTATTTTAAAATCAATGGACAAAGTCCTCGTACCACCAGCTCCCGGCTTTTCGCCTCAGGACTGGGAAAGCAATCTGCCAAGCGCTAGTGATTCAGCGCTTATGTAGGAAGGATTTAGGGGGCGTGGCCTGTAGGGGGGGTGGTCAGCGCGCATGCCTGTGCTGATGGCGGCCGCTCAAGAAATGTCAAGCGCGAGCAGCGTTAAGATCGGCTGTGCGCTGAAGAGGAGGTTAAATTGTGGCGCTTTTAAACATAGAATACAAGTAAGTGACACCACACAATGTTAAAAAGAAGCAGTTATTTTAAAATCCATGGACAAAGTCCTCGTACCACCAGCTCCCGGCTTTTCGCCTCAGGACTGGGAAAGCAATCTGCCAAGCGCTAGTGATTCAGCGCTTATGTAGGAAGGATTTAGGGGGCGTGGCCTGTAGGGGGCGTGGTCAGCGCGCACGCCTGTGCTGATGGCGGCCGCTCAAGAAATGTCAAGCGCGAGCAGCGTTAAGATCGGCTGTGCGCTGAAGAGGAGGTTAAATTGTGGCGCTTTTAAACATAGAATACAAGTAAGTGACACCACACAATGTTAAAAAGAAGCAGTTATTTTAAAATCAATGGACAAAGTCCTCGTACCACCAGCTCCCGGCTTTTCGCCTCAGGACTGGGAAAGCAATCTGCCAAGCGCTAGTGATTCAGCGCTTATGTAGGAAGGATTTAGGGGGCGTGGCCTGTAGGGGGCGTGGTCAGCGCGCACGCCTGTGCTGATGGCGGCCGCTCAAGAAATGTCAAGCGCGAGCAGCGTTAAGATCGGCTGTGCGCTGAAGAGGAGGTTAAATTGTGGCGCTTTTAAACATAGAATACAAGTAAGTGACACCACACAATGTTAAAAAGAAGCAGTTATTTTAAAATCAATGGACAAAGTCCTCGTACCACCAGCTCCCGGCTTTTCGCCACAGGACTGGGAAAGCAATCTCAAATATTGATAGACAACTTGTAGTGTACACCCTCCTTTACAAAGAGGGCAGAACTAACCTCTCTAGCAGGTACATAACCAGATGGGGAATTCCAATGTAGATTATGTATTCAGATTGCGCTGCCCTTGACCCTTGGCGGCTCTAGTAAAAGTGGGCCGTCATCTTAAATCCCTTACACTTTAATGCTCATGCTCTAGACTTGCTGACTATAAAAGCAGAAGGCTGGTGTGGCTGTGCCGCTGGCGCACCATACGCAAATCCGTCTGCGCCCGTCAGCACCTCGACAACACCAAGGGCTAGGCATGCTGCTGGTTTTGGGCAAGATTCGGTGCAATACACAGCAGGTGAGTTATGGTCTCTGAACACTGAGATCACTACCACATGCCCCCATTCTGTAAATGTGGGCATAGATCAGATTGCATGTCTCGAGTGCTCTTTTGTGCTGTCCACAAAGCTTCCAGAAGGGTGGGTGGGCACTAACTGCTATAGCAACCCGCTGACTGTACATTGTTTTTTTCTTGAACTGTCTGTCCCTTCCCAAACATAAAATTGAAATTGCTGACCTTATAGTGAACCATCAACCGATCGCCTTTTTTCTGGTGGAAACCTGGCTACATTCTGAGTCTGCTCCTGATATTTTGGAGTCTATTCCCACGTGCTATGTTACGTTAAGACTGGACAGGTCAAAGGGGAGGGCAGGTGGTCTGGTGGTGATATATAAACAGATTCTGAGCTGCAGTTTCCCTGAAGTGCAGATCAGTGGATCTGAAGCAGCCTTCTTTTCACTTTCACTAACGGCCCACTGCTCGCTTAGTGGCCTGTTGATTTATAGGCCGCTCGGGCCTCCCTCCTCTTTTATTATGTCTCTATTGGACTTAATTCCTGCATATGCTCTGCAGCATTCTAAATTTCTAATCTTAGGAGATTTTAATCTTCATTTTGATGAGCTGACTTCCCATCCAGTGATAAGCTTGACGGAGGATTTAAAGACTTTTCGCTCTCAACAGCCGGTGCAGGGACCCACTCACACTCAGGGGCAAATGCCTTGATCTTATTTTTGCCAACTCTGCCTTAGTCAACATTGCTCTCCCGGTTCCCATTGCGTGGTCCGATCACTTTCTTATTCCCTTTCTGATTCTTGAGACGTCTCCTTTGCTGAAACCTCCTCCTGCCCACTCTGTTATATTTCGGAATTGGACATTAATTACTCAAGAGGCTTTTACATCTGCTTCGAACAGCTGGCCTATATGCTTAGAGTTCGGTCCCCAGGTTGCTAATCAACAGGCTTGGGCCTAGATTGACGAGGCCCTAGACTTTGTAGCCCCATGGAAATCTAAGTACCTTTCTCGCTCCTGACTGTCTGTCTCCTGGTTTACGGCGGACCTCCATCTGATATAAAAGTCATGCAAACACCTAAAACGTAATGGCAAAATATTATTGTATTGTAGAAAAAGATATTTACCTGCAAGCCCTGAAGGAATATCTTAAGGAAATCAGACTAGCCCAGTCTAGTTTTTGCACAGAGAATAGATGAGCAAAGAACTCTTCTCTCGAGATTTTTAGAATAATAAAATCCTTCACGTCCTTGGACACTGTGTCCTCGGTCAGAGCTCCTACCACCAGTAGCTGCAAACAGATTGCTCATTTCTTCTCAGATGAAATATCGTCTCTCTGTGCCTCCTTCCCAGAAAGCGCTAGAACTTATAGACACTCTCCGTCAAAAAGGATTCCTTCTCCTTTATCAGAAAGTTATTTTACTTTAGAGAACATTTCAGTGGACAAAATGTGCCTCCTAGCGGCCCAATTCAAATCTGGCTCTCCTCTTGACCCTGGGCCACAGGATATTCTTGCCCTGGGGCTTTCTGTCCTTGCTCCTACACTATGCACTCTGTTCAGTTTATCTTTTGAAGCATGTCAACTTCCTGTGGAATGGAAGCCTAGGCTCTACCCTCTGTGTCTGAGTTCTCTGTGTAGTTAGCGCCATGAAGCCTATGGGCGTACGTGCGCTTTATAAAATTATATTAACATAACATAACATAACATAACATGGTTGTTCCTCTTTTGAAGAAGCCGTTCTTGGACTCCTCAAAATCAGAGACCTTTCGGCCTATCTCTTTACCTCCATTCCTTGCAAAAATTGCTGAAAAGCATGTAAATTCCCAACTCATGAAGTTCATTTATGAGAATGGCCTTCTTCATGAGACACAATCTGGCTTCAGGTCACAACACAGCACGGAATTGGCACTCCTAGCTTCTGAGTCGCTGCGAAGAGTGGCTGATATAGGGCAAACTGCTGCACTTGTCATGTTAGACCTAAGTGCAGCATTTGACATTGTACCGCATGGTTTGTTGCTAGACCGGTTGTGGCCACAGGGCATAAGAGGAAGAGCTTATTAATGGCTTGTTGAATTTTAACTTAGGTGCTCTTTTCAGATGTTTCGGAAACCCTTCACCTCTGAGACTATCCCCCACCAGCAGGTAGTACCTTAAGGATCCGCTCTGAGCCCTACCTTGTTTAACCTGTTTCTTCGCCCTCTGGCAGACATAATCGAACGATGCAGTGAGGATCGTGTCATATGCCGATGACACTCAGTTAATCATCACTCTGGCACAGAATGATGGCAGGGCAGCAGCGAACTTCAAATCTTGCCTGGTAGATTCTGCAGTTTGGATGAATACTAATTGTCTGAAGTTATACTCAGACAAGACAGAGGTCCTGGGGATTGGGAAACGGTCTTCAATATGGTCCTCCGTGTGGTGGCCGAAAGAATTGGGCCCCATTCCAAATCCTAAACCAAAGGTAAACAATCTAGATATCCTTTTTGATGCAAAGCTATCTTTTGAGAGACAGATCAAGGTCATGACTGGCATATGTTTTGGAGTGTTAAAGTTGCTAAGTAACATCTTAGGGCTTCTGCCAGTCCCGGCAAAAAAAGACGGTAATTCAAGCGCTATTAGTGTCCCAGCTTGATTCATTTACTGTACTCTATCTGGGAGTCTCTAAGGGCAGGCTGGGTATGCTTCAGAGAATTCAGAATGCAGCTGCCTGGATGCTGTTAACAAGCATTTGCAATGCAATAGGTCTCGCAGTAACGCAAGTTTGAGCTATTGACATTGCAAATGACAATGCCTTTTATTTTTGTTTTCATTTTTAAAACATAAAAAAAGGCATGGTCATTTACAATGCCAATAGCTTAAACTCACGTAAATGTGAGACCTATTGCATTGCAAATGCTTGTTTATAGATGTTGCATGGTGTTAAAAAACAAACGCAACATGTCTCTACAAAATGTAATACACTCCCACCTGTTACCTGTATTAAAAACAAATTCAAGGAAAATGGTATTTAGAATAATGTATGTTTGCAAATTATTCAAGGTCATCAGGGCACGACTGTGTGGAGATAAGATCCAAATCTATCAGGGGGCCCCCTGAAAGGCTGGGGCCCTGGGCCAGAGCCAATGCGCCTGTGCCTTAAAACATCTGTGCCCAATGGTCCCTCTGCAAGTCCTGCTGCTGTACTTGGCCCTATTCGGGGCGCTGCTGGTGTTGCTCTTACTCCTGCTCTTCGCCGTCATCAAGCAGCTGAAAAACATGGTGGTGTCCAGCGCTGCCCTGCAGCCCGGCCGCGCCGCTCGGACCTCCGCGAGCCCTGGGACCTCTGGCTGGAGCAGGCTATGTAAAGCGCACCCTTCATCCTGCACCCACCCGGCAGATGAGGGACCCCAGCACGGACCAAAGGAAACACGAGTGGAGCTCTCGACATGTTACACACGGTGCAAGTGGCACTCACTGGCTGCGAGTCTCACTCCTCAGAACACAGATTCATACCCGGAGTGGTTCTAACACCCGTGACGAGTCTCGTAGCCGGAGAGCTGCTTCACGCGTGGGAATGCAATCTGATACCAGGCGAACTATGGCATATCTCAGAGTGCAATCTCACACCTTGGAGTGCAGTCTCACACCATGCAACTAGGGTGCTAACTCTCATCGGATAGTACAGTCTCATGGCCGAGTGGCTCCCCGCATTTCAGAATATAGTCTGACGCCAGTAAACGTAGTGTCACGCCTGGAGTGCTGTCATACTAACTCGCTTGCAGTGCTGTCTCACCCCAGGGATTCAAGTGTCACTTCTGACTTCTTTCTAACATATGGGAGTACAATCTCAGCCTGGAGTGCTGTCTCACACTTGGAGTGCCGTTTGCCATTTGGTAGTGCAGTCTCAAAGCACGAGTGCTCTCTCTCACGCTTATAAATGCAGTCTCACAGAAGGAGTGCTTTCTCACACCTGGAAGTGGCGTCGCCCATTTGGGAGCGTGGGCTCGGTTCTTGGGTGCATTCTCACACCTGGGGGGGGGGGGAGTTGTATGTGATGGGCCATTGAGTAAAAGGTGATTCGAACTCCTGCTTCCTTGGAATTTCCAATGAGATACAACGCATTCGAAGTAGAATTTCGAGGGCCACAGGAGAGGACATTGGTAATGCCTTTTAATGTGAGGAAGGAAATGCAAAAAGGTTTCTTAATTTCCAAAACGACAGGTCTTCCTCCCAGGATAGAGGCAGCTAAGCGGGAAACTGCTACACACCCCGCCCCTCTCCCCCCATGTTTACGCAGAAGAGAACAAACAGGTTCCAGCGAGTGTGAGCCTCTGCCCAACCTCCCTTGCCCACTGGTTGCCTGTTACTCGCACCCTCCCGCCTCACAGTCCCTGGGGGTGTATGGGAATCTCGGGGGAGAGGGGGGGGGCGCACCTGTTCAAGGCCATTGCCCTCCATGCATAAGGAGGGACTCATCTGCCCTTTCAATGAAAAGTATTTATAAATACAACATTTTTTATCCATCCTTTCTCCCCAATGCATTGTAAAAGTTTAGAAAAGGAGAGCGGTGTGCCGGGCTCCGAATTAAAGTAAAAAAAAAAATAAACAAATAGATCACGGTGTCCCTGAAGGGGCGCCGCGCTCAGCATGCACATACAACAACGAAACAAACATTTGCAATACAATAGGTACAATTGTATTGCAAATCGTTACGTTTAAGAGCTGTGGCAGTACATGGGGGCCACCCTTCGCCTTCCTCTGTGCAGAGACAACATTAACATTAAGTGTGCCACGCGCTGCCTATCTGAGCTGCCAGGGTTCGTTTGCTCTTGTAAAAACTCCACAAAATAAAACCAGCATTTCCCTGTAGCAGCCGCAGGCGGTGTGAGGCACCGAGGCACTCCTCGCAGCTGCCAACCGGCTGAACAGGAACTAAAAAAACAAGTTGCTCGGACTGAAACCGAAACCTTCCATGGGGCGGGACTTCCGTCTTCGGAAGCCCGCGCACGCGCCCACGGAGAGAAGCAGTGCTGGTGACGCGGGGCTCCCATGCCAGAGGGAGAGCCCCGCGGAGGCTGCAAGACTGACTTTAGAATGGCGGTAAGTGGCGCTGGGGGGGCTTGTATGTTTGCGGCGGCGGTGGCGGCGCCTCTGTATGTGTGTGTGCGTGAGTGTGTGTAGGTGCGCTCCTGTGTGTGTGCGGCGGGGGGGTGCCGGTGAGTAGGGGGGGTGCGCGCGTGTGTGTGTGTGTGTGTGTGCGCCTTCCTGCCTGCGTGTGCATGTGTGTGTTCAGGGAATCTGTGGCAGGGGACGTGCACGGCGCCGGGCTGGGCGTGCGCGCCCACGAGGTCAAATCTCCGGCAGGAGAAGCACGTGACAGTCTGCTGTCCACATTCCCCCAAAAGTGACAACATAAGTTGTCTCGCCCTAGACAGCAAAAGCTTCGCTTTTGCTTTCGTCTAGGCGAGACCTAAAAAGGCCAAAACGGATGACCATTAGTCCAGGTCTTGCGGAACTCCACTGGCTCCCAATTAAGCATGGAGTCTCTTTTAAGGCACTATGTTTTACTCATAGGATACTGCAGCCTATCTACACTTTCCTTATTACAGGTGAATTGGGCTACCTCTAGTTGTCTGTAATAAAGAAATGGCTCCCTTCTCCCTACTCAATTTTACAAATACTTACAACTTTGTCACGCCCTTACTACACATGTCACATCTGGCACCTCACTCCCTGAATTCATCCCTTGGAGCTCAGGTCATGATGGGCAATTCGGGTAAAGGGGGAGTATCACAAATATACCGCACTCTAGTGGCAAGTCCCACATGATCCCATCTGTCTCCTACTAGGGGTGTTTGATAGCCTAGACGGCTCCCGAGCTGATAAGTGTTTCTTGGGCACGGCATTAGCGGTGGCCAAGCGGGACATATTGGCGGCCTGGTCGCAGGTAGGGCCTCCCACTGTGCATAAGTGGCGCAAGGGGGTGGACTGGTGTGCGGCCCAGGAAGAACCTCTCTGAGGTCCGGGGCTGTCCTGAGAAATTTGAGAAGGTTTGGGGCAAATGGCTAAACATATTGGGTTGACCTCTACGATAATGTCTAACCTGCTTTGTGATTTTCTTTTTCATCCATGAGATTTGCCACAAGGGCCTTGTATTTCGTTTGGGCCCTCTTATTACCTGCTGATGATGGATACTGGTGTATTGTGCACTGTTTTTCTGTCCTCGTTTGTTTTTGTTCGCATAAAAGCTAATAAAATGTGATTATCAAAAATAAAAAAATAAAGAAATGGCATAGCTGCTCAAGTGTAATAACATATTACACTTGAGTTCTGACATTACAATGCCTGTTACAATTGCCAGCACCCAAGGGCAGAGGCAGGACAGGGCACATAATTACAGCTGCAATTTAAATGAAACCTACCTTTTCCTTCTTCTGCTCTATTGTTCTAGATGAACAGTGATGCACAGAACAGAGATATTTATGGCCACAAGTTTACTTTTGCAGGCTTTAAGTCATTATGGGAAAAATAGAATCTCTCTGCATGTTTCTACACAGCTTTTTTTAAATCGCTCTTCTGTTAAACTGACACTGATTTCTTTTTTAAACCCATATCTAACTGCTTTCTGGGGAGTTTAGTTTTACATTGCAGATTATGCTTGTATCCTATGTGTCAGCAAACATCCTTTCTCTTTCATGTGAAATAGCAAAACACCAATGATTAAGGCAGTTTGTGTGAAGTGTGATGGTGTGACCATGTATTATAAGCAAGAAAGTAACCCCTACCATACAGTATAAGTATAAGGATAATGCAAGCCATCTCAAAGTTCCATGACTTATAAAGGTTGAAAAAGAAAAGGGTGGCTGCCTACCACCTGCTTGACAGACAGACATCAATTCCGACAATCAGCCTTGGGAGTTATCAGAGCTTTTTATTTTTTCCCCAATAGTAGAGTGAATACTGCAATTGAATACTGTATTCTTCCTTATTATCTTTTTACAACATTTTGTATCGAAATGAATGTGTTTATCAAATTTTATCATTGTTATTACATTTTATATCATTATGATTATTGGTTAAACCTTTTTTCTTTTACTTGTGTTTATAATGTCACACTAAGTTGTTGCCAGTTGTCTATACCGTTATTGCCTGGATGTGAATTTTTTGCTATCAATTGCTTTGCCCTGATCCAGGAATCTGATTCTATTCAGGGGGTCCCTGTTTAACGCTACAATTATTTTTCATTGCTCCCAGTGTTTGTGGGTGGGGCTGATGCCGACTGGCAGGGAGTGGTGCTCACTTCACCAGTTTACACTGCACAAGTAACTTTGTCCAGCCGTCTTGCAACGGCCAGCGTGACTCGCGCAGTGTAAACGTCTCCACCTAGCTGTCTCAGACAGCTGGGTGGAGAGCAGGCACAGGCCACCTAAAGTGATGGTACTAAATAGTTCTGATTGACTGCATTCTAGGTACGTTGCTGGGGAGATAAATAAGCATGTAGTAGTGGTATTTCTTTGTGTTGAGTGTGATTTGTGAAATTGGTGATGATGGTTTTTTCATGCATGCTGCCAAGTTTTAATAGAAGTTAATCATTCTGACTTGAGCTGTAGGCCAAAAACTGCGGGTGGGAATTATTAGGGGTTAATACACTCTGTATACTGGGCAAGACATCTCCTGAAACTGTGAATGGTTCAGATTAAGAATCTAAGTGTTATTGGTATTTCTAACCCTGTATTGAGACACTCACCCTACGTGGTACTTTCATATTCAGATTAGAGTGGGGCGAAAAGGAACAAGTGAAAAATTCCCTTTGAATTAGGGAGCCTGTCATAATGTATAGGTGCATATTACTATGTAGAGGGGTTGAGTTAGGATACAATCTTGTTGGGACAGTCAGCATGTGATGTTGAATGAGAGCAAACTTAATGGAACATTCTCAACTTTTCCAATGTTACATTCCTTTTCACAAAATGACAATGTTGCACTCTCCCTCTCATCTCATCCAAGGGTGATCTGGGAGCAATGAGCCATGAACAAGTACACTGATGAGATGGATTGGGGTGACCCAGGGACGGCTTTAGGGCTGCTGGCTGCCAGTGCAACAATGTATGTTGGTGCCCCCAATGACCTCCTTCTCCACAAATTCCCTTACTACCACCCTTTAACAGTGCCCATCAAGATTTACAGCAACATTCATACCAGTGTAAGGTGTCAGAGCACTTAATAGCATATACACATTACACAGAGGCAATGAATCATAAGTGTGTAAATCAGTCTATATGAAATGATAGGTCAGACAGAGGACTTCACAAGTCACGCCTACTACTTGGCATATAGTTTAATAGGGCTTAATCTAGAGAATCACAAACTCAGAATTTAAAATGTAACACCATAGTTTGGGGGTTGGCTTTACTAATGAGAATAGATTTTCACCCAAGTGCACCCTTTTTGCAACATTGAGATAATTAAAAACTGAGGAGGAAATCATAAACTCTAATCTATACCTTGCAGTTTGCATGCAGCTGTTTGATCATAGTTAATAGCTTACTGTTCAATATTAGGATTTAAACTTGTGAACTGAAAGTAACAGAAGGGGCTCTCTGACAGAAGCAGTAACGCACTGACCTATTTACATTATAAGAACATTGTTATCTGCATTGGATACATGCCTTGCAGAAGGCATTTTAACCTCCAGCGCTACTTTCTAATGAGTTAAAACTTCCCCTAGACAAAACTCTGAACTCTTTTCACATTTTTATGGTTGTCTGAAAATTGCTGGAGGCAAGTAACGTGGCAGCAGGTGCTTTTAAAACCATACTGTACTCGAAAAAGCAGCGCTCCCCCAAGTCAGTGCCCGGTTGGTGCCATCAATCGCACCACTCTAGAGCCAGCCCTGGGGTGACCAAGGGAAGTGTATACTCGTGTCACAAAAGCCCCATAGTTTCTGTCATACCGAGTCCAAGTAACACCAGGGGCCGTATTACACATAGTTTCCCAGGAGCACCCACTTAGTATGCTCTGGGGCACAATGGTATTACAGAAGGGGCAGCAGACTCTTATGCAGCCTCTTCTTTAATACTGATAGTGCCAGCATACGTGTAGCACTAGTGCTATCTTCAGAAGGTGTTCCATCATTTGCTTGGTTTCGTGGCACCATGCCAATGAGGAGATCACTTTGCCTCTGCCCCTGTGCCATAATTGAGACGTGGGTGCAGAGGCAAACAGGCCCTTAGGCGGTGTACTTACAGTGCACAAGAAAAAGGTATGCCCTGTCATTGTGACTCCCTAAGCCAGGCCTCCTGAAATTTTGAAGGGAGTCTCATGCCCCCGACACACTCCTGCAGGCAGATGCAGTCATTCACTGCACCTGAATGCTATGGGATCTCTTTCCCTCTTTAAAGTGCAGATGGCATGCCACTACACTGTGAAACACAGTACAGCTTGTAAACAACCACTCCGTATTTCACTTAATGTGCTGCAGGCATGGTTTCACGGCTGCCCTGAGGGCAGTGCAATAATTGTAATAGGGTGCACTGTCCCTCATTGCACCCGGCGCTCTAGGTTAAAAGTGTGCTGTGCACACAAGGACAGTGCACCAGATCTGTAATATGGCAGTGGTTTGGAATCCTCTTCTTACCGGTGAGACTTACTCTGACTTTGGTTCGTGGATGTCATTCCAGCACTTGGATGTGACTCAGTATAAAAGCGACTTCACGTCTAGATCTCTCTGCTTGAGTTTGAGACTTCTGAACAAGAGGCAGCAGCATATCTTCAGGCTCCAGCACCTCTGACTCCAATCTACCTGATCTCGGCTCTTCATCGTAATGCATAATTGTCACGAGGGGGGCCAGTTCGGAAGCGAGAAGAGAAATGTTATGAAGACGAGAGCTATACCAGTCTCACCTCTCTCCCCACAGCAACCTGAAAATTGGAACTGGGCAGAAACAACGCTCTTCCGCCCGGACGACGAAGCCGGTCCCTGTTTCTTTAACTGGGCCGAATTAGCAGAGGGACCCGCCCCCGGGGACGTCACAGAGTCACACCTGCCAAAACCCAGAAGCGATGACGGAGAGGTGTGTCTTACACCCTAAGGAGGAAGCAAGCGTGGAGAAGTTGCCGAGCTGGACGAGAGGAGACCGCTGGAGGAGGCAACGAGCGGAGAAGTTCCCTGTCGACGTGCGACGAAGCCAAGAGGCCAACGGTACAGCGCATCGCCCAGCCACACGTCAGGAGACGCGTGGCTCAACCAGGTACGGGCACGCATCTCGGGTTGGGCTGGGAGGAAGGGTTTTAAACTCCCGTAATCACACCGGCGATAACCCCAGTCACTCCACTTTCCAGAGCACTACCGGCACGTAGCATCGACCTGCTTGTGTACATTTAGTTTGATATTGGGCACCGTGTGACTCCTCACTACCCTTCCCTACCGCTATATATAGTGGGAACCCTGACTGAAACCAAGTCTGTTGTCTTTTTTTTTTTTTTTTATCCGGACCGGTGACTGGCCCCGGGAGCACCCTGGAGTGGAAGAGGAGAGGAAAACAACTTCTGAGAGGGCGCCTATCCCCCGACAAGGACCAAAAAGCGTCTCTACCTTTTTACACCCAGTCCTAGGCGAAAGAGACTGTCAAAACCAATAAAAACTGGGTTAAAACCACTTAAAGTTTCCGAGAGTTCCTCTAGCCCGCTCACAATAATGTAATGCGTAAAGGGAATTCCAGAATCTTCCACCATGAGTGTATAGTGGTGTAGGTGAGTTGTTTCTCTATACCATGTTGTTAACATTACTTCAGTAGTATCTCAAACAGAATTATGTTAACATTGTTTTTATTACATTCACTGAGAAATCAAATATCGATAGACAACTTGTATTGTACACCCTACTTCACAAAGAGGGCAGAACAAGCCTCCCTGGCTTGTACATAACCAGATGGGGAATTCCAATGTAGATTATGTATTCAGATTGCGCTGCCCTTGACTCTTGGCGGCTCCAGTAAAAGCGGCCTGCCATCTTAAATCCCTTACACTTTAAGCTCACGCCTAGACTTGCTGACTATAAAAGCAGAAGACTGGTGTGGCTGTGCCGCTGGTGCACCATTAGCAAATCCGTCTGCGCCCGTCCGCACCTCTACGACGCCAGGGGCTAGGCATGTTGCTGGTTTTGGGCCAGATTCAGTGCACTACACAGCAGATGAGTTACGGCCTCTGAACACTGAGATCACTACCACATGCCCCCATTCTGTAAATGTGGGCATAGGTCAGATTGCATGTCTCGAGTGTACTTTTGTGCTGCTTTGCAGAAGGGTGGGAGGGCACTAACTACTATAGCAACCAGCTGACTGTACATTGTTTTTTGCTGAACTGTCTGTCTCTACCCAAACATAAAATTGAAATTGACGACCTTATAGTGAACCATCAACCGATCACCTTTTTTATGGTGGAAACCTGGCTACATTCTGAGTCTGCTCCTGATCTTTTAGAGGCTATTCCCACTTGCTATGTTATGTTAAGACTAGACAAACCAAAGGGGAGGGGAGGTGGTCTGGCGGTGATATATAAACAGATTCTGAGCTGCAGTTAGTTTCTCTGAAGTGCAGATCAATGGATCTGAAGCAGCCTTCTTTTCACTTTCACTAACGGCCCGCTGCTCGCTTAGCGGCCTGTTGATTTATAGCCCCCCCCAGGCCTCCCTCCTCTTCTATCATTTCTCTATTGGACTTAATTCCTGCATATACTCTGCAGCATTCTAAATTTCTAATTTTAGAAGCTTTTAATCTCCATTTTGATGAGGTGACTTCCCATCCAGTTATAAGCCTGACGGAGGATTTAAAGACTTTTCGCTCTCAATAGCCGGTGCAGGGACCCACTCACACTCGGGGGCAAATCCCGTGATCATATTTTTGCCAACTCTGCCATAGTCAAAATTGCTCTCCCGGTTCCCATTGCGTGGTCCGATAACTTTCTTTTTCCCTTTCAGATTCTTGAGACTTCTCCTTTGCTGAAACCTCCTCCTGCCCACTCTGTTATATTTCGCAATTGGACATTAATTACTCAAGAGGCTTTTACATCTGCTTTGAACAGCTGGCCTATTTGCTTAAAGTTCTGTCCCCAGGTTGCTAATTAACCGGCCTCGGCCTAGATTGATGAGGCCTTAGACCCTGTAGCCCCATGGAAATCTCAGACCATTTCTCGCTCCCGACTGTCTGTCTCCTGGTTTACAGCAGACCTCCATCTGATATAAAAGTCATGCAAATGCCTAGAACGTAAATGGCAAAATAATATTGTATTGTAGAAAAATAGATTTACCTACAATCTCTGAAGGAATATCATAAGGAGATCAGACTAGCCCAGTCTCGTTTTTTTGCACAGAGAATAGATGAGAAAAGAACTCTTCTCTTGAGATTTTTAGAATAATCAAATTCTTCACGTACTTGAATGCTATGTCCTCGGTCAGAGCTCCTACCACCAGCAGCTGCAAACAGATTGCTAATTTCTTCTCTGATGAAATATCGTCTCTCTGTGCCTCCTTCCCAGAAAGCGCTAGGACTCTCTGTCAAAGTGGATTCCTTCATCTTTATCAGAAAGTTATTTTACTTTAGAGAACATTTCAGTGGACAAAATGTGCCTCCTAGCGGCCCAAATCACATCTGGCTCTCCTCTTGACCCTGGGCCACAGGTTATTCTTGCCCTGGGGCTTACTGTCCTTGCTCCTAAACTATGCACTCTGCTCTGTTTATCTTTTGCAGCATGTCAACTTCCTGTGGAATGGAAGCATGCCATGGTTGTCCCTCTTTTGAAGAAGCCGTTCTTGGACTCCTCAAAATCAGAGAGCTTTCGGCCTATCTCTTTGCTTGCATTCCTTGCAAACATTGCTGAAAAGCATGTAAATTCCCAACTTATGAAGTTCATTGATGAGAATGGCCTTCTTCATAAGACACAATGTAAATGTAAATGTCGGAATTTGTAAAGCGCACAGCTACCTCCACCGGAGGTGTCCCGGCGCTGTCTGGCTTCAGGCCACAATACAGCACGGAATCAGCACTCCTTCTAGCTTCTGAGTCGCTGCGAAGAGTGGCTGATAAAGGGCAATCTGCTGCTCTTTTCATGTTAGACCTGAGCGCAGCATTTGACATGGTATCGCATGGTTTGTTGCTAGACTGGCTGTGGTCATAGGGCATAAGAGGAAGAGCTTATTAATGGCTTGCTGATTTTTTACTTGGGTGCTCTTTTCAGATGTTTCGGAAACCCTTCACCTCTGAGACTATCCCCCTCCAGCAGGGAGTATCTTAAGGATCCGCTCTGAGCCCTACCTTGTTTAACCTGTTTCTTTGTTCTTTGGCAGACATAATCGAACGGGATGCGGTGAGGATCGTGTCATATGCTGATGACACTCATTTAATCATCACTCTGGCACAGAATGATGGGAGGGCCGCAGCGCACTTCAAATCCAGCCTGGTAGATTCTGCAGCTTGGATGAATACTAGTTGTCTGAAGTTATACTCAGACAAGACAGAGGTCCTGGGGATTGGGAAACGGCCTTCAATATGGTCCTCCGCGTGGTGGCCGAAACAATTGGCCCCATTCCAAATCCTAAACCAAAAGTAAAAAATCTGGATATCCTTTTTGATGCAAAGCTATCTTTTGAGAGGCAGATCAAGGTCACGATTGGTATATGTTTTGGAGTGTTAAAGTTGCTAAGTAAGATCTTAGGGCTCCTGCCAGACTCGGTAAAAAAAACGGTAATTCAAGAGCTATTAGTGTCCCGGCTTGATTAATTTACTGTACTCTATCTGGGAGTCTCTATGGGCAGGCTGGGTATGCTTCAGAGAATTCAGAATGCAGCTGCCCAGATGCTGTTAAAAAGACCAAAATGGATGACCATTAGTCTGGGTCTTGCGGAACTCCACTGGCTTCTAGTTAAGCATGGAGTCTCTTTTAAGGCACTATGTTTTACGCATAGGATACTGAATCGGAGGGTCCAAGCTATTTGTCTCCTCTGATTCAAACCTATAACCCCTCTAGACACCTTCAATCTGGTGAAGCGGCACTGACTGTACTTCTAGAGGGCGTAGAATGCATCAGGGGGCAGTTCCTTTAGATTTTTTGCAGCTAAACTCAGGAACTCAATGCCATTGGCTCTGCGACTCAATCCTCTAGAAGCAAGTTTCCGTAAAAATGTCAAGACCTGGCTGTATAGGCAGAGCAAGGAGAGCCTCTGGGTCTTTGACATCTTCACCTCTATTTGACTGTGGATTGGTGCTTCCTTAAGCGTGAGGACACTCTTTGGAGTAACCAGGCACTCTACAAATCCTTTAAACATAACATAATGTAACAAATGCAGACTTATCCATAGTGAAGTACTGATGGCTGGATAAGCTGCTGCCTTTTCCACCATAGCTTAGGACATCATGCCCAGCACAGGGGACATGAGAAGCTTGTGGACGCATACCTACTCGAGGAGTATTGACCAGGCAGGACAATGGACGTGTTCTCTTTCAATGTGCCCCATTCGCCTTTGTCCCACTCAGGTGTGTTGCTCACGGTTTGATATTTCATTTCAGTGGTTGCAAGTGAGTGAGGGAGTAGTGGCTGCATGTTGCTCCTGCAAGACCAACGACGGCACCATATAGGCTAGTGCATTGCTTGCCCAAACTACATCAGTATTTTGTGCATCCTTGAATGCTCATTGACAAAATTGTATGGGGATGCTGGAGTGACATCAAACTTTTGATCACCTTATGAAATTAGGGGGGGTCCATCTAATGTCATATCCTTAACCCACCAAAATTCTCCAGTTTAGTGCTGTAGGCTGTGGTGAGTTTGAAGAGTAGAACAAATAGACAAGACACCGACAAAATTCTTTACTTTCTGTCCTGCTGCTTCCTTCATGTCGCATGATGCCCATGTAAGCAAGGACACTGCCAAGTGCACCAAAGGGGCAAGTTAGCATGGTCTTGGACTGCCGGCCACCTCCCCCCTTGAACACCGACTGAATTACCCAATTCAACCAGTCAACACATGGGGGTCTTTGGAAGTCAAGGGGGGGGTACGGGGCCCCCCCCCCTGGCCGTATTTATTAAAATATAAAAACAAATCAAAAATTTTAATCAAATAAACATTTCTGACAATTATTAAAATGCACACTTTTCAGAATATTAGATTGACATCCATTTCGACATGGTATGATGGGCTAACCTTAACAAATAGCTAATACAGCGTGTCTCCTAACGTAATCTAGTCATCCTGAAAATTAAACTGCATTCTAATAATTCCATTACTTTTTAATAACTTTTATTAACTTTTTATTAACTTTAATAAAGGCCTACGGCAAGGTCGCCAACCGGTGTCAGATCCTTTTACAGCTGCGCTCTCGCGTTGAAGATGCGCATGCGCAACCCAGGGCACGTTACACCCACGTGCGCTCCCCGAACTCCATTTAACCATAACAGGAGGGCCCAGACACTCGCGCACCTTAATGACGTCATAGTGTTGTGAGGGGTGGCTACCAGCCTGAGGAAAGCGTAGACTCCCTCCCCCGCACCCTTTAAATTAATGGAGACCATCTCCTGCCCCTGAAGTTCTGAGAGAGACCAAATGGCCCCTCCCGCGGGCGGCCCCTTTCGTGAATGGGTCCGCCCCCCCCGTAAGGACCTTAAAATGCTGCTCACCGATTAATGACCTTACCGCCAGACACACATAATAAATACGACAATGCTATTCTAAAAGGAAAAAAGGCCTAAGGAAAAATTGTTAACACATAGCAAAGCATAAACATCCACATATATAGTTACTCCTGTAAGCGGGAAAAAGGCCTAAGGAAAGAACTGGTTAAAATCACGGCACTGCACCCACGTTCAACTTCTGTACTTCCTTCAAGTAAACAGGAAATTCAAGGCCTACTGGATCAAGTCCCCCTTATAACTATGTACCGGCACATTGACAAAACCTGATACTCACCATTTGCCAAGCCCCAAGGTCTGCTAATAAGGGATGGAGGGTGGGGAAAATTAAACGGCCCCACGGTGGGGCGAGGAGCGAGCCTGGGGAGCGCGGGCACAAAGAGGCCGCTTCCCGCGCTCCCCAGGCTCTTAACCCCTTCGCCGCCGCGACCCCGCCCCCCCGCCCCGGAAGCACACCAGTACTTCCGGGGCGAGGGGGCGGGGAACGCGGCCCCGAAGGGGACGGGTTATGGGAGGGACCGGGCCCCGCCATGCTTGCGTGGGGGCCTATTGGCCCCCCCTTGTATCATGGTCTTGGACTGCCGGCCACCTCCCCCCTTGAACACCGACTGAATTACCCAATTCAACCAGTCAACACATGGGGGTCTTTGGAAGTCAAGGGGGGGGTACGGGGCCCCCCCCCCTGGCCGTATTTATTAAAATATAAAAACAAATCAAAAATTTTAATCAAATAAACATTTCTGACAATTATTAAAATGCACACTTTTCAGAATATTAGATTGACATCCATTTCGACATGGTATGATGGGCTAACCTTAACAAATAGCTAATACAGCGTGTCTCCTAACGTAATCTAGTCATCCTGAAAATTAAACTGCATTCTAATAATTCCATTACTTTTTAATAACTTTTATTAACTTTTTATTAACTTTAATAAAGGCCTACGGCAAGGTCGCCAACCGGTGTCAGATCCTTTTACAGCTGCGCTCTCGCGTTGAAGATGCGCATGCGCAACCCAGGGCACGTTACACCCACGTGCGCTCCCCGAACTCCATTTAACCATAACAGGAGGGCCCAGACACTCGCGCACCTTAATGACGTCATAGTGTTGTGAGGGGTGGCTACCAGCCTGAGGAAAGCGTAGACTCCCTCCCCCGCACCCTTTAAATTAATGGAGACCATCTCCTGCCCCTGAAGTTCTGAGAGAGACCAAATGGCCCCTCCCGCGGGCGGCCCCTTTCGTGAATGGGTCCGCCCCCCCCGTAAGGACCTTAAAATGCTGCTCACCGATTAATGACCTTACCGCCACAGGCCAGATAGTTAACCGACTATCTGGCCCCCCCCCAGAACTCCCCCCATCTAGAAAGGTCATACTCCTCCTGCAAAATTTTCCACCCATGCCAGGATGTTTTTTATAAAAAGGGCATTCCCTTCCTCTGTTAAATGCACCCCATCCCGCAAGTAGAAGTGGTCCCCCCAAATGCAACCGTGAGGGATGGTCTGTAAGACCGGAGTCCTAAATAACCTGCCCAGCTTGTTGTTGACCCTCTTTAACGAGCTGTTCAACGCGCTGACTGAGTTTCCCCCCCCTCCATTGCATCCTTGGTATCAGTTGTGACCATACTACAACACTACCTGGTAACCGCTTTGCTAGCCAACCTGCTGCAGATATAATTTCTTCCAGGAGGACCCTTCTGCCCAGACCTGCCAGATCATTCCCCCCTAAGTGAAGTATTACCGCCGAGGGTGGTGTAGTATGTCGCGCTAATAAGTCCGACATATAGTCCCTGAACTGATTGAGGCGGAGCCCCCCCCGGCCATGGAAGGAGACCCTGCACCCCCTACTTTCCACCCTTTGTTTGCCTGAACCTGCAAGAAAAAGTTTGTTAGCACGTTTGACATATGAATGCCCCACTACCCAAATGACTACGGTCTTCTGTCTGTCCTCCTGGTCCCTCCATGCTGTAGTAAAGTTGCCTTGATGCTCCATGGGTAGTTTCCGTCCTGCGTCACAGGCCCGTGAAACTGTAAATAACCAGAAAAACAGCAGGTATTAGCAATACTCCACATGGCGGCAGCTCTCACAACATGTGCAACCGCACGTAGCGTTTATAAGCGCTTGAGGACCATCTCCCAATTCTTTGCACACTCTTTGTGGTCAAACCCCTAGCTGTTGCTTCTGTGGCTGCCCCTATCCGGAAGGAGTGTGTCCCAAACTCTTTGTGATTATAACCCGCTTTTGCCATGCTCATGGATAGTACCCTCTGGAACTGGAACCTGGTAAGAGGAGTCCCATCCCCATGCATCAGTAGTGACCCCACACACTCCTGAGCCCGCTGTCTTATTAGTTCCTCCACATGCGTCACCGGGCAGCAGGGATTGTTCCTTGCCCGATGTAACGCCAAACTTTGGCCCCTAGCGTCCTGATCAGTTTTAGATTTCCTGATGCTGATCCACATAGTGTCGCCCCTTATGTTGACATCCCGCAGCTGAAGGCCGCCTACCCTATCACCTTTGTTGGCCGCCACGAGTTCACCTACCCTGAATGCCCCATAGAAGGCTAAAGAGAAAGCAGCTTTAAATAGGCCCACCTCAGATGTAGAGCTACATGTGTCCGGCAGCGCGAGGAGAACAGCTGATAGACGTTCAAAACCTATGGGTTTCCTAGTATCTATGGAGGGTGGCTGCATGCGCCGCCATCCTTTTAATGCCCTCTGGGCCTGGAAGCTGTGTGTAGGGTCCCTGCCCCCTCGTGCCCGTGCGAAAAAGGAGATAGCGGCCTTGTGCCTGTTGGCTGTTGCCACCGTGCGCCCTTCCTTGTGTAGGCTGCCTAAGTACCCATTGAAACTAGCCTCCATAGTCCAACTACTCTCCCAGCCCTGTCCCAGAAAGTGACAGTAAGACCTGAACGCCCCTTCGTATGCCGTCCTGGTCTTGGGTGCTAGGCTGGCTGCCACGAGGTCATGTAGTTGGGGGCACCAATTTGCCAAAGAATCGCCGGGAATTGAGCTGGCGCTGTCTCTGCCTCCGGCAAGTGATCCCTGAACACCTGCATCTTAAAGCGAGAAAGGGCATCAGCTGCATTGTTTAACACCCCTGGGACATGTTTTGCTCTGAAAAGTATATTCCTTGTCATGCAACACAGCACAATCTCTTTGATCAAGCGTAAAATGAGTGGACACCTTGCAGCTTGTTGGTTGATGCATTCCACCACTGACATATTGTCTGACCAGAATATTACCGATCTGTTGGCCAGCTCCTCGGGCCAGACTTTCAGTGCCACCCAGATTGGGAAGAGCTCGAGGAAACCAATGTTCACCGTCAGCCCGCTCTCCTCCCACCAGGCGGGCCACTTCTGCGCCACCCATTTCTTGCCAAGGATGGCACCAAACCCAACACTGCCCGCCGCATCGGTCCATAAACCAATGTCCTCCGAAGACACCGTGGGTGCACCCCACAGCACTCTTCCATTGAAATCCGCCAGGAATGCCATCCATATCCGCATGTCCTGGCGCACCTCAGCAGACAGCCGTGTCCGGTGATGTTTTTCACGAAGACCCCTCATGGCCTGTGCAATTGAGCGTGAAAATGGGCGAGCCATAGGAATTACCCTCAACGCAAAATTCAACTGTCCCACTGTCTGCTGCAACAGCCCTAAATTCACTTTCTTTGCTTGTAAGCACAGTCCCAGAGTCTGTTTGAATTTTTGGATCTTTTCTGCTGGTAATCTAAAACAACCCTCAACAGAATCCAGTTCAATGCCTAAAAATTCCAGGCATGTCACTGGTCCAACTGTCTTCCCCTGTGCCAACGGGACCCCGAAAGAGCGCATGAGCACGCAAAATTCCTGCAATGCTGACGCACACTCCCGTGAACCCGCCGGGCCCAGAAAAAGAAAGTCATCCAGGTAGTGCATCACCCACCGGTGACCCGTATGTTGTCTTAATGCCCATTCCAAAAAGGAGCTAAACTGTTCAAAATAAGCACATGATATTGAGCAACCCATGGGCATACACTTATCCATGTAGTACTTCCCCTTAAAGGAGAAACCCAGCAGGTGCTGGTCCTCTGGGTGAACCGGGAGTAGTCTAAAGGCTGACTCAATGTCTGACTTAGCCATCAGTGTACCCGCGCCCAGACTCCTCAGCATGCCCGCAGCCTGATCAAAGGACGCATACCTCACAGAGCAAATTGTATCATCAATAGCATCATTCAATGATGTCCCCCTTGGTGCGGACAAGTTGTGGATGAGCCTAAATTCCCCTTGTTCTTTCTTAGGCACCACCCCCAGAGGAGAGCACACAAAATTCTGCGTGGGAATAACGTGAAATGGTCCCGCTACCCTCCCCAAACGCACTTCTTTAGCTATTTTTGTTGACACCACTGTTGGATTGGCAAGGACTGATAGCTGATTCTTACACTGTGGTCTCCCGACATACCCCCCAGCAGGAATTCGAAAACCATGTGTGAAACCCTCTTGCAATAATCTAGCCGATGTGTGATTCGGGTACCTGTTCAACCAGGGGATCAATGCTGACAAGTGAATGGGTGAATGTGCAATTAGAGGGTGGATCTTACTATTCAGGTTTCCTCCTACCCCTGTGTCCTGCACCACTATTTTTATTTCGGCATGTTGTTTCGGGGTGGGACGGGTGACCACATACGCTGCATGCGTGCCTGAACTTACAGGTACCTGGTGCCCTGTTGCATGTCCGCCTATTAAAATCCCAACATACCCCCTTAGCCCCTCCATTTGCTCTCTGCTTTTGGGCCGTCTCCCCTCCCGGCGCTGATCGAAAGGGCTGTTGAAACGGCTGCTGCTGTCTTGGGAAATAACCTCTACCCGCATTTGTGCTTGTGCTCGCCCCCTGACCCTTCTCGAATTGATTGTGCCATGAGATAGAATCCACCTTGTCCCATGATAAAGTTTTATCAAATTCTTTGGACTTTCTGAAAGCGACATCATATTCCTTCCATACATCCCCTGCATGATTCTCATGGAACATTGTTATCCTACTTTGATAGCAGTTCATGGCTGGTTGCATTCCCTTAAAACGTTCGCCCATTACTGCGCCGAACACTGCAAAAGCCCTCAGCCAGTTGATGAGGTTTTCTTCTACCCTAAACTTGTACAACTTCGCTCTCCATTCACTGGGCAACAACATTTCCTTCTGTGATTTTGCATATTCCCATTCCCTGTTATCTATCAGCAATGAAAACATGTTCACATACTTGTCAGCCCATATCATTTCCTTTACGCTCTGTGACACATGCTGTGCTAAGCACTCACCCCTAGAGGGCAATGATCCTTCGCCCAGCAAAGGAAGGGCAATTTCCTTACCATTCCCATTGTCGTTGGGTAGAGTTGCCTCCGCGGTCTTGGCACCGCCTCCATCATTCGCTGGACCTGTTTGGGGAGAAACCGGTGCAGGCGGCGTTGCTCCCCTACCACTAGCCAACAATATCTGAGTCACCAACGCTTGTTGCTCCGTTGTCAGGGCAGTATTGACCGGCAACGCACCCCCCCCTAACCAGGGGAGAATAGCCGCCACCTGAGCTGCTAGGTCTATTGGCACCGGCCCTGGCGGAGGAATGGGAGTAGGGCCCGCACCTAGGGGCACCGGAGCCTGTGGTGGCGCGACGGGTGGCACCGGTGCCGCCGCCGGTATCACTGGCCCATTTGGGACTGCCACTGGCAACTGGGGCACCGGGGCTGGAACGGGCACCGGGACCTGAGGTGGCGGGAGTGGGGCAGCAGGGGGTACCTGTGGTGGCAGAATTGGCGCAGCAGGAGGTAGAATGGGAGCAATACTCTGTGGCTGCCCCCCCACCCTCTTATTCCTTGCCCGCCTGGGTGGTGTCACAAAGACGCCCCTTGGTTTGGGCGGTACAATCGTTCGCTTGGGTCTTCCAGATGGACCGGCCTGGGCATCTACTTTGGCCCCCAGGTCCGCTAAAGCCTTACCCATTTTATCAACCTTCCCCAGCCTCTTATCCATTGCAGACATTCTGCGCATCATTTTTTGTAAAATTACCCCCACATTTGGATTGACACGCCCCCTTCTTTGAGACATATTTATGAGCACACCGTGCTCCGTACCTGACCCAGTTGGCGCTGCACGACCTGCAATACCTGACCTGATCCAAAAGCGCCTGTGCTGATGTATGGCGACCAGAACCTAGTCTCGCAGTCCTGAAAAACAAAGAGCGTTACCTTCCAACTAGTGACCATGAACTAGAGAAACCTTGTACTGGTAAAACAATATTAGTAAATTCCAGTTAGCTTCCTCACCAATTCGCATAGACACACAAAACCCTAACCGGCAGAAATGCAAATTCCTCTGCTGCCCTGGAGGTCCTTCCCCTCTCAGGATATTTAAACTGCTTGGTCGTCAATACTTCAATTTCAAGATCTTGACTAAACTTGTCAGCATAAAGAAATTATCACAGCCTAAAGATGCACTGCTAAACCCCCCTCAGCACGATCAAGCCCAGTGCCCCCACCAACCGAATTATGCGTTTTTGAAAATCACACGTATTGCCCAGACAGAGAACACACTTAATTTCAGATCGTTCTGCCCCTTATACCAATGATGATGCGAGGAACAGGCCCCCTGCCCCCGCAGTCCCTGCTTAACTGTACTGTAATACACGTATTGCACAGAGAGATAAAACACTTACTTTCAAAAATGTTCTGTCCCTATCGGTCTATGCTAATATTGCCGCGAGGAACAGGCAGGAAAAACACGCAACACCGACCAGACTGCAATCACTGGAAGACGCTCCGCCTTCCCGAAATACTGGCAGTAAAGTGACCCACTTATCGTTAATGACACTCGCACCTCTTATTGTACGCGAAACAGGCAGGCAAATCAGACCAAGGACTTAAATACGCTCCGCTTCCGTAATTATTGGCGGGAACCTGACTCAGGTGCCGTTTAATGGTACCACCGCTGTTTGGGGCAATTTGGCTCAGGCTTTTCGCACGTCCGCCCCGCCTTCTTGCCGCAGCCCACCCGCCCCGAAAAATACCTCGTGTCCTGCTGCTCAGTCCAACCGCTAAGCGCTGTACGCCGTGTGGGCTCTTCTCGCTCTATGTCCCGCCGCTTTGTCCCAACGCCTCTCCGCTGCAACCGCTCTCCCGGTTCCGCGACCGCCCGACACGTTCTCCAGCTCCTTCCCACTAGCTCCGCTCGTGATCCTGGAAAATTCGACAACTCCGATGCAATTGCGAAATCCTCCGGCGACACAGATCGACTCGGGAACCTGTAAAAGAAAAGAGAAAATTAAACGGCCCCACGGTGGGGCGAGGAGCGAGCCTGGGGAGCGCGGGCACAAAGAGGCCGCTTCCCGCGCTCCCCAGGCTCTTAACCCCTTCGCCGCCGCGACCCCGCCCCCCCGCCCCGGAAGCACACCAGTACTTCCGGGGCGAGGGGGCGGGGAACGCGGCCCCGAAGGGGACGGGTTATGGGAGGGACCGGGCCCCGCCATGCTTGCGTGGGGGCCTATTGGCCCCCCCTTGTATGGTAGCACGTCTACCATTAACTTTTCTCATTAGAATCCATGTGTACCCCCATACATGCAATTTCTCACTACACAGATTCTCCATATGGATACTTTTCCAGGTTAAGCGTTTCTTAACTTCGTAGCTTGGGATTCTGAGCACCTACTCCTTCAAATGGAATCGTCGAGGCTTGTGTTTAACTCCTCGACATTGTGTAAATAGGGCATAATTTCAGGAGCGGAATACTGACAGATAGGGCATGGACCAGGTCATAGCTAAGAGCATAGCTTGGCTCAGATCAGTTGTGAGGGGAGAGTTGTTGTGGGTGGAGTCCTGTTCCAAGAAGAAAGGGAATTAATTACTTATGAGTGTTACAAGTTATGCACCTCGTCTCTGCACTGCACGTCAGGCGCACCGGTTTTAAGCAAATATATCAATGCATTCAATGCTAGCAATTTCAGAACATTGTGTTGTCTTTTCTTGCTCAGAACCTAGCACTGAAAACCTACTTCTTTCCTCCTCTGTTTTTCCACTGTGGCATCATAGGGGCACGAACTCATTGTGTGAGACAGCGATTGCACTTTTGTGGGGGAGAATACTTTGCATTCTGGAGATAGAAATTTACAAAATAGATATGCTGCACATCCACATAAGTCATTTTCTACCAGTGTTTAAAGATGTTTAGAACCTTCAGACATCTGGTTGAAACTGCAGCAATTGCTACTTCCCTGTAAATATCAAAGAAATATAACATTTCGGAGTGGTGGAGAAATGCTTTTGTTTTTTTATGTTTTATTTTATCTTTCTTAGCATATGTCTACTCATTGAATTACGCTCGACTAAGATGATGCATGAAACAATATTTTCACATAATACTGTGAAATGGAGCGTGCTGATACCTTCCGGCAGTCATTCTTTAGTACAATTATGCTTTAGCATGATTATATCTGTTAGCCAATGGTCCCACTAGGGCCAATTTACTATTTCATGAGCTCCAGGGAAGAGAGAGAAAGGCTGCATACTTCTCCGAACATTCTTTTCCCTCGTGTATTTTAATGTTAAGCGTGGTAAAAATGTTAATCTGCCTGCACGTGTCCATTGCTTGGGTTTACTCTAACTAGGAATTACCATGCTGCTGATTTTTAAAAGTTACATTATTTTAACATATCCATATGGTCATTTAGATCCAGGAGATTACAACAGGTAGCTGTTTTTTTCCACATGGCTTATATTGGTGGTAAGTAATGGGGAATAACACGAGGGGATGCTTTGCACTAGGTATTGACCCTTGTGCAGTAAGCTGGTGTTAACTGCCTCTTGCAGAACCAGGACAAGTGCAGCTTGCACTCATCTCCTGGTGGAAGGACGCACGCTCTTAATTGGCTGACATAGCAATCATTAATGCAAGCAGTACAGTGGTACTGGGGCACTGGGATATAAGGGGTACTGGGGCACAGGGATATATAAGGGGTACTGGGGCACAGGGATATAAGGGGTACTGGGGCACAGGGATATAAGAGGTACTGGGGCATAGGGATATAAGGGGTACTGGGGCACAGGGATATATAATGGGTACTGGGGCACAGGGATATAAGTGGCATTGGGGCACTGGGATATTAGGGGTACTGGGGCACAGGGATATAAGAGGTACTGGGGCACAGGGATATAAGGGGTACTGGGGCACAGGGATATAAGGGGTACTGGGGCACAGGGATATATAATGGGTACTGGGGCACAGGGATATAAGGGGTACTGGGGCACAGGGATATACGGGGTACTGGGGCACAGGGATATAAGTGGCATTGGGGCACTGGGATATTAGGGGTACTGGGGCACAGGGATATAAGAGGTACTGGGGCACAGGGATATAAGGGGTACTGGGGCACAGGGATATAAGAGGTACTGGGGCACAGGGATATAAGGGGTCCCCTGCAACCCCATACTGTCGGTTTTTACCACTCAAACTGGGGCAAAGAAGCTCATTTTCCTTGCATTGTGGCTAAATACACTGCTACAATGCCAATGCTAATGGGACACAATGCTATTTATTATCACATTACATCTACCATGGGGTCTTAGTGAGGTCTGGACACATCCATCCTTTGAGCCCTCTCTACAAGTGTTGGTGTAGAGTTTCTAGTTTGGATACTTACAGGTGAGCAAATAGCAATCAGACTTTTCAAAAAAGTTGCATGCACTCTCACTTGGGAGACACTATTGTTCACAATATAAGGCTTGGATCCCACCCATAGCTTATCATTCGTTCGTTTGAGTGTCAATCTTCTTTGCTGCCTCCTAATTAGCCACGGCATGCCAAAGTCACTTCAATTCCTGTCTGTGGCGCGTGGCCCAAGCACAGATTGATTCAACTTAATTAGTGTCCGTCCAATGTGATTCAGGTGCTATTTGTTCTTCGCCTTCATACTTCCCCTTGTGCCTTTCACCCCTCCTGTTGTTGCTGCTCCCACCCTCCTCCCCTGTGTCTCCCTGGTGTCCCCCCTCATGCTGTGTGTGCACCATATGCTGCTGTGTACCACCGTGTACACATTTCTCATGTGTGCTATTAAACATTCAAAGCTATTTATTGGCTCTGGCAATGCTACTTTAAGAAAGTTTGCGGGAGCATAGTGTGCTACGTGATTTATTGCAATAATTACGTTGTTTTATTTAAGTTTCCAATTTGCTTTCTGTCTCCTTCTCTTTCCAGTGTATGTGCGAGGGCTGGACTCATTCTTACTTTATGTGTTGATGCTGTGACAAGTTCTGGAAGGAGTAATAAAACATTGGGAGAGTGGATTTGAAGCTCGTGCAGAGGGATCAGTAGGGTCAGAGTACGGTAGAGGGCTCCGAGAGAAATGCAGGCGAGGGGTTAAAATTGCCTGGTAGATTAAACAAGATTTCCATTACGTGCATTTTATTGGATTCCATTATTAACACGCATTGGAAAATCCAAGAAGTCTTGCCTATGCAAGGGCCATTGGCTCTGTCAATCGTTTACTAGCTATGTTGCACAACAGAGCAGTCACTGGGCAGCAAGGCTGAAAGTAAAGAAAATGAAAGAGTTATTAGTAGTCAATACTAGCATAGGCACGATCGATTGGCTTTGCCAATGCTTGTTTACCGTGGAGAAGGTAGTGTTATACAGCCAAGAGAAGCCAACCCCATATTTGTACTTTAGCGCAAGTCATTAGTTCAGTGGTGGCCACATATGCTACAGCATGTCAGTGTTTACTTTGGGCTGAAGGATTCCTGCCGGTGTCGGTAGGTGCACTTTCATTGCACGTCTACCTCCCATTTATTTGGGCTATCTATCCCACTGGTTCTACCTCGGATAGAGGGGAGGCTCCACTCCTTGTTTGTGAGAGGATGAATGGCAGGATGATTTGTAATATAATGGAGCCAGAGTTGTGGCTGATCAGTACACTGTTGTCAGTACTGGTCGTCTGTGTATCCTTTGACCCACCCTGACAGCATGGCCAATGGTTCTTTACTATGCCTTAACGAGTTCCGAGCAAAGTGCAAAACTGACTAAGAAAGATACTGTTAGACCTGGCACCATTGGCGTGGGTCTCCCTTCCATTTTTGCTGTTGCCTCATGTGTTTTTTCTGGTGTTAGATGCTTTGGGCACTGTGCCACTGCTGTCCAGTTCCACAGTGCGAGTGCTCCCTACTGTAAATTGATGTGTTGATTAGTGGTTCCATGATTGGATATTTGGTTTACTTGTCGTCAGTCCCTAGTACAGCAGTGCACTAAGTGTGCCCAGGGTGTGTAAATCCAAATGCTGCTAGTGGACTTTCAGCACTGGTTGTGGCACCCACAGAAGCGGCCTTGTAAAACGTGTCTAAGGTCTGCCATTGCAGAGCCTGCGTGCAGTCTGGTACTGTCATGCTGACTGGGCAAGTGCACCCACTTGCCAGTCCCTAAACCTTCCCTTGACTTCATATTAGTCACCCCTATGCTAGGCCCACGGGCAGGGTGCATTGGAAGTATAAGGTAGGACCAGCCCTGATGTGTGTGGCATGTCCTAATAGTGAATTACAGCCATTTTCGTTTTTCACTATTGCAAGGCTACCTGTTCTCCATAGGCCAAAATGGGCTGCTGGATTGTTACAGGTTTATAATCCTAGCAGACTCGGAGAACATAAAAGAATTTCGAGTTTAGTATGCCTGGACTCAGAATAATAAAGTACATCTTTTAGTAAAGTTTATTTTAATATTATGTGTTTGCTAATACCACTTTTAGAAAGGAGGTATTTGCTTGCCTAACGATTTGAGCCCGCCACCGCTAGGTTGTGTATTCCTTGTCTGGGTTTGTGTGTGACAGGACTGGGGAATTCCAGGAGACAGGCTGGGGCAGCCCAGTGGTGAACAGGGAGATCTGCATCCAGATGGGAGGGAGGAGTTGCACCTGGGACCTGAATAGGGCTGGGCCTTCCCTCTACAATGCCGGCTCCACCCCCTGTGGTGCGTCTGATGTCTCTGCCCTGCACACTGAAAGAAGAGAAGGAAGACTGTCAACAAAGTGCTCCAGGACTATACTTGCCTTCCACAATGCTGGCTCCACCTCCTATGGGGCGTCTGATGTGCCTGTGCTACGCTGTGCAAGGAAAGGAGAAGTCTGGTAAACAGAGTGCTTCAGAACTGGCTCGAACTGGGCACAGGCCCCTCTCCCCTCAGAGAACAAAGGATTTGGGGGTATAAATATTGGGACCCTGATCTCATGAAATTAGATCACTCCTGGAACTGACAAGACGAAAACCTGTGCTGAGGAGAACAAACCTGAAGAAACTGAGGAGAGACTATTTCCAAGCTGAAGTGCTGCTTGGGGGATTGGCCTGCAGTGGTTGCCTTGCTGCCAAAGGGAGGAGAAAGTATTTTATGGACTTTCTTTTCAACTTGTGCAAAGATCTCCAAGGGCTTGGAAGAGAGCTTGCCCCCTGACCGAAGTCCCAGGACCAGTGGACTTCACCAGCCTTTGTGAATTGCTGCTGGAAACAAGTGGCTACAGAGGCAGGGGGCTGTGACCGACTCTCACGACTGGCCCGGTGTCCGTAGCCTGCACCCTGACAGGAAGGACATCGTGACGTGCAACGCCTCGCTACACTGAACCGAACTGGTCTGACCAACGCGGTCACTGCTGCTGATTTTGAGTCCTGTGACCGCACCGGAGTTGGGCACCGCTTTGCACGTTTTGCGACACACCGCCCGACTCGCACCGCTGTCCGGACTGATCGATGCCAGCTCCCGAACTCTGGCTCTGTCGCCGCACCGTAAAGCTGGAAGCACCGCAACGAGCAACGTCCACCTCAAATAACGCAAGCTCTGAGATCACCGACTCCGTCTCGATGCTGTCAACGAGTCGTAGACTGCACCGCGACTGGAAGGACACCGTGACCTGCAACGCTTTCTTTTTCTACACTGCGACGAACCCCGGAACCGGCTCGCACATCCGTGCCGGCCACCTCAAGGAAAAGGTACTGTGACTGAGTCTGTCGACATTTGAGTGGGCCCGGACCACCGCGGTCTACTGGATTTGTTAGACTCTGTGTTCCTTTCAGCAACGCTGTAACCGGACGAGGCTACCAACTCGCACAGAACCTTGAATTGAGCCTTTTTAAACCTAAACTCTTGAAACTTAATAGTACTGTGGATTCTTTTTGTCGTTTATTGGTCTTGTGATAAACTCTATATGAAGTATACTTATTTTTTATATAAAACCTGTGTGGTGTCCATTTGTAGTGTTGTCACTGGGTTACTGTATTTGGTCACAACTGCTTAACTTACATCGCCTCTAAAATAAGCCTTGACTGCTCGCGCCACCCCGCCTAGAGGGTGAGCAGGGGTTATTTGGAGAGAGTAATTCCCTAGCCCTGACTAAAGGAGAGGGTCCCTGCTTGTCACAAGTACCTACCTGTGCCAACCAGAGACCCCCAATTCTAACATTGGAAGTCAAGCGGAAAGGATTCCGAATTTGCAGTTGTGACTCATGTGCAGTGATTGGTGAACACTACCTAGTGAGTGCAGACCATAACGCAGCCACATACTTCTGATACTTGTTTTGGCAAGAGATCTCCATTTTTTTACCTGAAAAGTCATGCCTGGTTCAGTCAGAATGGAAAAGGCAGCATCAATTGCATCTGTTGACTGTGATTGGGAGGAAGAGAAACTAGAAAGCTACACCAACACCCAGCTCAAGAGCTTCTGCAAAAAGTTTAAAATTTCAGTAGCTGGAATCACCAAAAAGGAGCAATACCACAAGGCGCTGAGGGTCTGGGTGGAAGCAAGGAATGCCCCTGGTGAGTTACTTAATTATGAGGATACAGAGGAGCAGCTTGGTGGGCCACTGGGTCCTGAGAGGAGGAGTGCGCCCTCCCCACTGGGTAGCAGTGTTTCTGCCCAAGGTCTGTCCCCAGAAGAGTTGGCAGACAGAAAAGAAAACAGGATGCATGAAATGGAAATGGCCAAGCCCAACTTGAATGGGCAACTGGAGCTAGAAAGCAAGAAGATGGCTCTAGAGGAAAAGAGATTGCAATTGGAGCATGACAACGTTTTGAGGGAGTTGGATCTGAAATCCAGGAGCCTAGAGATTTCTCCCTCTGGAAGCAGCACACCGTCAGCATCTGGGGAAGGTAGAGTGTACATCCCCAAAGATGTGGTAAAGGAGTTTTTTAAGAATGATGATATTGGGCAGTGGTTCAGAGCTATGAGGTAGCCATATCTTCCCACTAGGTCCCTGAGAGAGATTGGGGAGCGGGGTTGTGGGGAAGGTTCCTTAGTGAGGGGCGGGACACACTGTTGGACTTGCCTTCTGAAGTCCATAATTCCTATAGCCACATGAAAGAGGCACTCATGACTAGGTATGGGTTGACCCCTGAACTCTACAGGCAGAGGTTCAGGAAGTGCAACAAGATAGAAAACAGTACCTGAGTAGAGTATGTCACTTTCTTTTGCAGAGCATTGGACGGTTGGGTAAAGGGCAGCAAAGTTAATTATTTACAAGGTCTCTTGGATTTGCTTGCATGGGAGCACTTGTCTGAAAATTGTTTTCCAGAGCTGCGCCAGCACCTGATTGATAGCAAGCTGACTAAACCTAGGAAGATTGCTGAGGAGACGGACCGCTGGGTCAGTACCAGGGTCCACAAGGGTCACGTGAGAGGCTCAACCAAAGGTGGGCAGGGTCCCCAGAAGAAGAGTGGGGGGGACAGGGGTAAACAGAGGGAGTTCCGCAGAGGGCCCCAAAGTAATTCCCAAGGGAAAGGTTCCAAGCCTCCCCCTGAGAAAAAGCCAGTGGTCCAGACAGGTAATCCTGTTCCACAGGCACCCCTAAAATGTTACGAATGTGGGGACATGGGTCATAGGGCGAATGATACCAGGTGCCGCCTGTTTGGTAAACCAGCGCTCACTGGTGCTCCGCCCCGGCAGATGGCTAGAGTAGCCTTTGGGGAGGAGGTGGAAGTCCAAGGTGGGTGGGGTACCGCAGAGATGTCCCTTGTCTCTTTAGGAGACTGTGAGGTGGTCCCAGAGAACCAACTGTCCAACAACACAGAAATATGGGCAGTGGGTGACCATTAATGGCCAAAAGGTGGAGGCTCTTAGAGACACAGGAGCCAGTGTGACATCTGTCAGGTGTCACCTGGTGTCTCAAGAGCAGGTTATTCCACATGCATTCTGCTGAGTTGTTAACACCGACAACACAGAGAGTCATTGTCCAATGGCTCAGGTTCACTTTGAGTGGGGGGGGGGGAGTCTCTGGTACTCTTCAGGTAGCTGTGAGGCCGGCCATGCCTGTTGACTGTTTGTTGGGGAACGATTTGGAGAGCTCACCTTGGGAGAAGGTGGAGAAGAGTACTCACCTGAGGATGGTGGGTCTGCCTGACTGGGCGTGCGTGACCACCCAGTCAATGGCAGCCAGTAGGGGTGCTCCAGAGGAACTGGAGCCTGAGAAGGAGGCCCATGAACCTGCCTTAGAGAGAAGTGGCGGGGGCACGGGAAACCGGCCCTGAAGTTCCCACGGCCCAGGAGGAGGTAGACCTTGAGGGGGATGCCCTGGAGCCTACCGGGGAACAGGTAGCTGAACTGGCGGACCTGCCTGAGCTGACCCATTAGCAGCAAGAAGGAGGCCCCTCCAGGGAAGAATTCTGCCGGTAGCAGAGAGAATGCCCTTCTCTTGAGGGCTTGTGGCAGCAGGCTACAAGCCAGGCAGCAGGTGATCAGTCTGGGTCACATTGGATCTACTGGGAGAATGGTCTCCTGTATAGTGAGCCTAAGGTTGCTTAGCCTGGATCAGCCCGTGTGCTGGTGGTACCCCAGCGCTTCAGAGCCTTCCTACTGGGGCTGGCTCATGATATGCCATTGGCAGGACATTTGGGGCAGGACAAGACCTTTGACCCCAAATGCGCAAGAGTTCAGACACTCATTGCAGGACCTGTCAGACTTGCCAGGCAATTGGAACGAGTGGGAGGAAGCAGAAGGCTCCTCTCCAGCCATTCCCTGTGGTCAGTACCCCCTTTGAGCGGGTGGGGATTGACATTGTGGGGCCACTGGACCCCAAGACAGCCATGCGCAACAGGTTCATCCTGGTCTTGGTGGGCCATGCCACCCGGTACCCGGAAGCCATACCTCTGAGGACAGTGATGGCCCCCGTGGTGGGACGAGCACTAATGGGAATTTTCTCATGAGTAGGATTCCCTCGAGAAGTGGTGTCTGACTGGGAGACCAACTTCATTTCCAAGTATATGAAGTCCCTGTGGCAGGAGTGTGGGGTAACTTACAAGTTCACCACTCCTTACCACCCCCAACGAAATGGGTTGGTTGAAAGGTACAACCGAACCCTGAAGGGCATGATTATGGGTCTTGAGGAACCCATGAGGCGTAAGTGGGACGTCCTCTTACCATGCCTGTTGTTTGCATACCGGTAGGTGCCACAGAAATCTCTAAGGTTCAGTTCCTTTGAGCTTCTCTATGGGCACCCGGTCAGAGGACCTCTGAGTCTGGTCAAGGAAGGCTGGGAGCAATCTCCCAGGAAACCTCCCCAGGATGTATATAGCTACATGCTGGCCTTCAGGAACCAGACTAGGCATTTCAGGCAACTCGCTGAGGCGAATCTGGAAGCCAGCCAGGAGGAGATGAAGCGGTGGTACGACCAGAATGCCACTCTGGTAGAGCTTCAACCTGGTCAGAAAGTGTGGGTTATGGCCCCAGTGGAGGCCTGTGTGCTCCACGATAAGTGGACCAGACCATTTGAGGTTGTGGAGCGCAAGAGTCCAGTTACCTACTTGGTGGACTTGTGGTCTCCCAGGAACCCCTTGAGGGTCCTGCATGTCAACCGCCTTAATCCCCACTTAGAGAGGTCTGAAGTAGGCATGCTCTTGGCGAAAGATGCTGGAATGGAAGAGGAGACTGAGCATCTTCCTGACCTCCTGTTGGCCACAGAGCAAGATGGGTCAGTGGATGGTGTTATCCTCTCTTCCACCCTGACCCATGAGCACAGAATGACTGCCGCCAGTTGCTGGGGCAGTTTTCTGATCTGTTCTCCCTGGTTCCTAGTATCACAGATTGGTGCGTCCATGATGCGGATACCAGAGACAGCTTACCTGTGAAGCACACGTCTTACAGGGTAACTGACATTTGGGTACTGTGGCCTGAGACGTCTCTTGTCTCTTGTGTTACACGGCAGCCTTATCTCCTAAAGAACTACAAGTCCCAGCGCTCTTGCACTGTACACGGGACTACAAAGGGAGATGGCCACTTCTCCGCGCAGCGGACACGTGCAGCGGGCGCGCCGAAGTCACGCCTAAGTCCAGCCCGTCTGCGCCCGTCCGCGCAAGGCTGGGCCCTGGGGCCACTAATTCTACTCAAAAAGGTCATCAAGGTACGACTATTACATACACTGCGGGGGAATTAAATTTTTTCAGACATCTGCCATGTACATACTGCTCAACCTGCACCTTTCCCATTCATGGTTTTAACTGTAACAATTGTGGATATTCGTTAGGAAGGATGAGCAGGTGTAAACAGTGGAAACGTCCGCATAAATATGGCAAATCGAATGTTGCTAGACCCTCTTCTACTATTTCCAAACTTCAGTTTTGGAGCATAAATTGTAGGTCTCTTCCAAAGCACAAAAATCACATTTATGACTTTATAGTCGATGAAAAACCTGATGCCATGTTCCTGACGGAAACTTGGCTCCATGCCAGCTCTGGACCTGACATTGCTTTTGCAATTCCTCCTGGCTATGTCATGGTCAAGAGAGATAGAGATACTGGTAAGGAAGGTGGTATTGCTATAGTTTTTAAATCCAGTTACAGTTGTAAGTTTGAAGCCTTTCCCCTTCAGGGTTGTGAGGCTGCTCAATTCAAACTAGCAATTAGTGCTCAGATGACTTTATCTGGTCTATTGATATATCGTCCTCCCGGTAATTCAAATGTGTGGGCAACATCCTTCTCTGAAACTATTGCTCCATTGATCCTGAAGGCTGCCAACTTCACCATCTTGGCGGACCTGAATTTACATTTGGAAGACCCCCAATGCATGACTAGCAAAACCTTTTTAGCTGATTTAGACGTTCTTAATATTCTATTGTGCAATTCAGGACCTATGCATTCCGCGGGACATTTGTTGGATCCTGTTCTCTCGAACCTTTCATATGACTGTGAACCGGCCGCTCGTCCTTTGGAATGGTCGGATCATATGGCAGTTAAATTCTCTCTCTCATGTACTAAGATCACAGCATCTGATGATGCTGTTACAGGAGAAAGGTTAAGTTGTTGGAGCAAGGTAAATATCACTGACTTTAACTTGCATCTGTCTAATACCTCACCGAATGTTAATTCATCTCTTTTGGTGTTGGAGGCGGCAGTCTCCAAATGGTTGACTACTGCTGTTGACAAATTTGTTCCTCTTGCGTCCATGCATTCTCTGCCCCACCGTCACCCTGCGGCATGTTTTTCAGAGAATTTAATAACTATAAAATCCCAATGTAAGGTACTTGAGAGGCAATGGAGGCGTTCCTACTCTCCCTCTCGTAAGGTGACATATAGGGTGGCTCTTAGAGATTATCATAAACAATGTAAAATAGCTAGAGCTACTTACATTGCCAATACTGTAACACACGCTCAGAATTGTCCCCGCAAACTTTTTTCTGTAGTAAGAAAACTGACAGGTGCAGACTCTACTCCCGCCCCTCCTGTTCTGAATGAGGCACAATGTAACTCTATTGCTGACTTTTTTGTCACCAAGGTGGAAGGTATTTATGACTCTTTGAGTCTTCTACCTTTAAGCAAAGAATTATCATCTATGCCTGTGCCTGTTCAAAACAGTCAGTCTCCCCTAACAGTCAAACTTACTGAGTGGCCGCTTTTTGATGATGTTTCTTTTGCACACTGCCTCGCGAGCATCAAATCCGGTTCTCCCCATGACCCTTTGCCGGCTAAAATCTTTAAACAACTTGATTTGAACCCTCGTCGTGTGGTGATGAAGCTCCTCAATCTTTCGCTGATAGAATCCTGTGTTCCACAGAAGTGGAAGCATGCGATGGTTATCCCTCTGCAAAAAATGGCTGGAGCGGATGTCTCCAATTTATCCAACTTTAGGCCTATCTCGTTGCTGCCTATCTTTTCTAAAATCTTGGAAAGGCACATTAATTCACAGCTGACTCTCTTGGTAGAGAGTTCAGGCTTTTTGCACCCATCGCAATCCGGTTTCAGAGCTCACCATTCCACAGAGACCACACTTTTGGGAGTTACTGAGAATTTACGGCATGGTATCGATCGCGGGGATACATCCGCACTTATCCTTCTGGACTTAAGTGCGGCATTCAATACCCATCCATTCCATTCTTCTCACATCTCTCAAATCTCTGGGAGTTGGGGGTTCAGCTCTGGCTTGGATAGCCTCTTTTTTATGTGATCGTACCTTCCAGGTTTTTTCAGCCAAAGCATCCTCGAAAATATGTGCATCGGCGTACGGCGTTCCCCAGGGGTCTATTCTTAGTCCATTACTATTTAACATCTATGTTAGACCCCTGGCAACTATTGTGGAGGAAGCCGGTTTGACTTTATTCTCTTACGCCGATGACACACAAATCATCTTCTCCCTCTCTAACAGGGAAGGTAATAACATCTCGGCTATTAAACAGGGTCTGACTCGAGTGGCAGAGTGGATGCAGGAGAATTTCATCAAGTTAAATGGGGATAAGACCGAGGTTGTGATCCTGGGCAAGGGCAAAGATCTATGGGGCCCTAAACATTGTCCCGAGAGCATGGGTCCTACCCCTCAACCAGTTGCTCAGGTTCGCAATCTCGGATTCCTCATTGACGAAAAGCTCACAATGCGGCAACAGGCCGTCAGGGTGGCTTCTATTTGTTTTGCCACCTTAAGATGGCTGCAAAAAATCTTATGGATGCTTCCCGCCTCTACATAGAGGACTGTGGTCCAGGCTTTGGTAATATCTCGCCTGGACTACGGGAATGTCCTTTATCTTGGTGCCGATTTAACAACTGTGAGTAAACTTCAGGTCGTCCAAAATGCGGCCGCACGGCTGTTACGCAATGTTCCTCGGAGAACATCTGCCTCTCAAGCCCTTCGTGATCTGCATTTGCTGAGAATAGCGAGTAGAATTAAATTCAAGGCCTTATGTTATATCTTTAAGATAAAACAGGGCTCTGCCCGAGGTACCTACAGAATCTCATTCATGCGTATAAGCCCAGTCGCAGTCTGAGATCCTCAGGAAAAGGCGATTTTATCGTCCCTAGATTTAGGTTAGTGAAGATGGGCAGCTGCTCCTTTTCTCACCTAGGCACTAAATCTTGGAATGCCCTGCCAGTGACCCTGAAGTTGGAGACAAATCTTCTTCGCTTCCGTAAGGGATTAAAAACTTGGCTCTTTCAGCAGTAATTTGTACAGTCTTCTTCAGTAGCTTCATTGATGGATGCTTGGCAGTGCATTCTTCTTTAGTCTATCCCTTGGCGCCGGGAAACCCATTGCGGGTAGCCGCGCGCCTTATAAGTTTAAATAAATAAATAAATAAATAAGGGCTTGCATCAAAGAGGAGGTCTCAAAAATCCTTGCATTAGGGGTGATTGAGTCCTCCAGCAGTCCTTTGGCCAGCCCAGTGGTCTTGGTCCCGAAGGCTGCAGCGCTGAGTGCCACACCCGAACTCCGGTTCTGTGTGGACAACCGAGGGCTCAATTCGGTCACGAAGACCGACGCGCACCCCATCCCCAGAGCTGATGAGCTCGTTGATCGGTTAGGGGCTGCACGGTACCTCAGCATGTTTGACTTGACGTCTGGGTACTGGCAGATCGCCTTGACTGATGAGGCAAAGGAGAGGTCAGCATTCTCCACACCAGATGGGCATTTCCAGTTCCATGTTATGCCCTTCCAGAGGTTGGTCAACCAGGTGTTGGTTGGACTGGATGAGTTCAGTGCCGCCTATCTGGATGACATCGCAGTGTTCAGTGTCACTTGGGAGGAACACCTGCGCCACCTCTGGGAAGTGTTGTTGGCGCTGCGGAAGGCAGGCCTCACGATCAAGGCAAGTACGTGCCAGATCGGGCAGGGTTCTGTGGTGTACTTGGGACACCAAGTTGGGAGCAGCCAGGTGGCGCCCCCTACAATCCAAGATTGAAACCATCCTGGCTTGGGAACCCCCCAAAACCCAGACAGAGGTGAGGGCCTTCTTAGGACTCACCGGGTACTACAGGAGGTTTGTCAAGGGGTATGGCAACATGGTTGTACCCTTGACAGAGCTGACTTCCAAGAAGCAGCCGAAGAAAGTGATTTGGACTGACACCTGTCAGAAAGCTTTTGAGGCCCTGAAAGCTGCCATGTGCCCAGCGCCCGTGCTCCTGGCACCCAACTTCTCCAAAGAGTTCATCGTTCAAACAGACCCTTCAGAGCATGGTGTGGGGGCTGTTTTGTCACAGATGAATGAAGAGGGCCTAGATCAACCTGTAGCCTTCATCAGTAGGAGGTTACTTCCACAGGAACAGAGGTGGAGTGCTATTGAGTGTGAGGCATTTGCTGTGGTCTGGGCGCTGAAAAAGCTGAGACCATACCTGTTTGGGACTCACTTCCGGGTTCAGACAGACCACAGGCTCCTCAGATGGTTGATGCAGATGAGGGGTGAGAATTCAAAGCTGTTGAGGTGGTCCATTTCCCTATGGGGTATGGACTTTACGGTGGAACACCGCCCTGGTACAGAACACGCCAACGCTGATGGTCTGTCCAGAATTTTCCGCCTTAGTGATGAGAACTCCCAGGAGGTAGGGTAGTTCTCCCAACTTTTCAGCTGGAGGGGCACGTGTTAGACCTGGCACCATTGGCGTGGGTCTCCCTTCCATTTTTGCTGTTGCCTCATGTGTTTTTGCTGGTGTTAGATGCTTTGGGCACTGTGCCACTGCTGTCCAGTGCCACAGTGTGAGTGCTCCCTACTGTAAATTGATGTGTTGATTAGTGGTTCCATGATTGGATATTTGGTTTACTTGTCAGTCCCTAGTACAGTGCACTAAGTGTGCCCAGGGTGTGTAAATCCAAATGCTGCTAGTGGGCTTGCAGCACTGGTTGTGCCACCCACTGAAGCGGCCTTGTAAAACGTGTCTAAGGTCTTCCATTGCAGAGCCTGCATGCAGTCTGGTACTGTCATGCTGACTGGGCAAGTACACCCACTTGCCAGTCCCTAAACCTTCCCTTGACTTCATATTAGTCACCCCTATGGTAGGCCCACGGGCAGGGTGAATTGTAAGTATAAGGTAGGACAAGCCCTGATGTGTGTGGCATGTCCTAATGGTGAATTACAGCCATTTTCGTTTTTCACTATTGCAAGGCTACCTGTTCTCCATAGGCCAAAATGGGCTGCTGGATTGTTACATGTTTATAATACTAGCAGACTCAGAGAACATGCTAGAATTTTGAGTTTAGTATGCCTGGACTCAGAATAATAAAATACATCTTTTAGTAAAGTTTATTTTAATATTCTGTGTTTACAAATACCACTTTTAGAAAGGAGGTATTTGCTTGCCTAACCATTTGAGCCCGCCTCCGCTAGGTTGTGTATTCCTTGTCTGGGTTTGTGTGTGACAGGACTGGGGAATTCCAGGAGACAGGCTGGGGCAGCCCAGTGGTGAATAGGGAGATCTGCATCCAGACTGGAGGGAGGAGAGTTACACCTGGGACCTGAATAGGGCTGGGCCTTCCCTCTACAATACCAGCTCCACCCCCTGTGGTGCATCTGATGTCTCTGCCCTGCACACTGAAAGAAGAGAAGGAAGACTGTCAGCAAAGTGCTCCAGGACTGTACTTGCCTTCCACAATGCTGGCTCCACCTCCTGTGGGGCATCTGATGTGCCTGCCCTACGCTGTGTAAGGAAAGGAGAAGTCTGGTAAACAGAGTGCTTCAGAACTGGCTCAAACTGGGCACAGGCCCCTCTCCCCTCAAAGAACAAAGGATTTGGGGGTATAAATATTGGGACCCTAATCCCATGAAACTAGATCACTCCTGGAACTGACAAGAAGAAAACCTCTGCTGAGGAGAAGGAACCTGAAGAAACTGAGGAGAGACTATTGCCAAGCTGAAGTGCTGCTTGGGGGATTAGCCTTCAGTGGTTGCCTTGCTGCCAAAGGGAGGAGAAAGACTTTGTAGACTTTTCTTTTCAACTTTTGCAAAGATCTCCAAGGGCTTGGAAGAGAGCTTGCCCCCTGACTGATGTTCCAGGACCAGTGGACTTCACCAGCCTTTGCGAATTGCTGCTGGAGCTGTGACCGACTCTCACGACCGGCCCGTTGTCCTGTAGGCACCGCACCAAGCAACATCTGCCTCGAACAACACAAGCTCTGCCCTCACCGACTCTGTCCACGAGCCGTAGCCTGCACCGTGACAGGAAGGACACCGCGACGTTCAACGCCTCGCTACACCGAACCGAACTGGTCTGACTGACGCGGTCACTGCTGCTGACTTCGAGTCCTGTGACCGCACCGGAGTTGGGCACCGCCTCGCACGCTTTGCGACGCACTGCCCGACTCGCACCGCTGTCCGGAGTGATCGACGTCAGCTCCCGAACTCCGGCTCTGTCGCCGCACCGTAAAGCTGGAAGCACCGCAACGAGCAACGTCCGCCTCGAACAACGCAAGCTCTGAGCTCACCGACTCATCTCGACGCAGTCAACGAGCCATAGCCTGCACCGCGACTGGAAGGACAGCGTGACCTGCAACACTTTCTTTTTCTACACCACGACGAACCCCGGAACTGGCTCGCACATCCGTGCCGGCCACCTCAAGGAAAAGGTACTGTGTCTGAGTCTGTCGACATTTGAGTGGGCCCGGACCACCGCGGTCCGCTGGATTTGTTAGACTCTGTGTTCTTTTCAGCAACGCTGTAACCGGACGAGGCTACCAACACACACAGAACCTTGAATTAAGCATGTTTAAACCTAAACTCTTGAAACTTAATTGTACTGTGTATTCTTTTTGTCGTTTATTGGCCTTGTGATAAACTCTATATTAAGTATACTTATTTTTTATATAAAACCTGTGTGGTGTCCATTTGTAGTGTTGTCACTGGGTTACTGTATGTGGTCACAACTGCTTAACTTACATCGCCTCTGAAATAAGCCTTGACTGCTCGCGACACGCCGTCTAGAGGATGAGCAGGAGTAATTTGGAGAGAGTAATTCCCTTGCCCTGACTCTAGGAGAGGGTCCCTGCTTGTCAGAAGTACCTACCTGTGCCAATCAGAGACCCCCAATTCTAACAGATACCTTCTTGCCTTGCAGGATAACATCCTGGATACTATATTTGCCCACACTGGGGATTAAAAGGGTTCAGCGTTCCGATAGTGCCGCAAATGTGTTATGTTTGGGCTAAACTGCTAACATAATTTTACATCTTGTTTCTGATAGGGCCCAACAGGGTGGAGAAGAAATGTACCTAGAAAACTGGATCGTGGCAGTTGTCTGGGCTCCCTGGGCAAGTGAAAAAGTGCATTCAACAATATTTCTCATGTATACAACAATCAATTGCTAAGTAGCTAGTTCAAACCTTAGAAATACTGAAATGCACAAAAAAAGAACTGTGTTAGGAAGGTCAGTATTCCTTCCAAAACTTTCTGTCATAGTGGTCGATTGAGGGGCTTAAACTCACAACCCACAACAACCCACATCAAACACTCCCCAGAGCCCCAGATAATTACATTCATTCTAAGCATCATTTCTCCCAAATTGGGGAAAAACCTTGCTTCCTTACGGATAAAAACTGAAAATCAATCTATGTTTCTCACGCAAGGTAATCCAATAAAATCTTTGTTCCAAAAGCAAAGCCAAATCCAGGAGAGACTTAATTTGCAATCAACCATCCGAGCTTTCTGTTTTTCAGCAAATTATTTACATCTGCTGTTCCATTTTCCCCACTTTGAGAAGTCCTCAGATTCTGGACATTTTCATCATTATTCTTCGTCCCTAACCTAACTTTATTAAAATTCATTAGTTTTCATGTTAATGTTTCTGTTTGAATTTTCTATAATTCATCGTAACTCTGTTTAACTTATGCTCACCTACCACTCTTCTAAGTGACTGTTTGATGCCAACCTATGATAGTAGATGAGATACGGATGGTATTTGCACCACACGTACTTGACGCAAACTTTGATCTTCGCTGAGTTCACCAACAGGGGTTTTTGTCTCGAACTGAGGCTGCAATCACAAAGGAATTAAAAATGTCATTGACGATGAAGCAGATTTTTCCAGACAGTTACAACAGAGATGATTAGATTGAAAAGCATTTGGTTTATTCCCAGATTAGTAAAGTTACAATCTTCAATCAAATCAGTTAGGCATAAATCGAGAGCCACCTAGATACAGCATACATGAATATAATCCAAGCAATTTAATTAGTAATGTGAATCATTCCATTATGAAAGGCAACACAGAAAACACTAATTTCCATAAAGAAAATTCCCTAATTCTAAACCAAGTTTGTAGGCAGGTGAAGGAAATTCAGAAGTTCCTGCTGTCAGCAAATACAGAATCGGGAAAGCGACCAGAACAAGCATCCAGTGAGAATGAGAAGAAATATACTTGCCTTCGAGAGTATCTCTATGAGCAGAAAAACAAGGAGCATTGGTTTCATGAGATGAGAAATAATGTCGGCCTGCTAAGGTGGACAGGGGCAAGTGATCTAACCAACTATCTAGCTTCACACTATTATAATTCTACATTCCTTCCAAATTATATAATCTTCAGGTTTCCCACTAGGCAATGAGCAATCAAAGCCCAGTGTTCTCTCTATACTTGATCTCATCCTGCTTCTCACAGATAATACAATGTCAACTTCCTCTCCCACCGCAACCTTCATGATATCACACAAAGGAGCAGTCACCCCCTCTGTTTTCTCATCGCCTGCAGGTGTTAAAGTTTCGGTCCAACCCAACTAATTGCTACACTATGACTTTCAAAATATAAGCTAGCATGGAATAACATTTCAAATAAGCAAACAGTGATTCAGGTATCTTCTGAAACAGAAAGGTATCCTACACAATAAGCAGGAACACAACATTTATTTCAAGATGGAGTGAAGCACCTAGGCCCATTCATGTCAAGTTCAAAATGTACTTTTTCTAACTATAGTTAATCAAATATACGGCTCATTCTCTTAATCTATACATAAATAAACAATATGAAAAATAATGTGACATGATATGAGTACATTATGAATAACTCATATGTAAATCAAGTAAGCTTTAATTAATGTGGGTTACATATTATCATATTATTTAAGCGCAAATAAATAAAAATGACACTGCCATAATTCCCCTCCTTTGATGGTTCTGGGAGCCATCATACAAAAAAAAGAACCTTTTTCTCTTATGACACTTTCAGAAACTGTTTGCTGTCTGCTGCTTCAGATTGTCATAGAGATGATACTGCATTGCATCCATCTCTTGTTCTTCCCTCTTTCTTTTCACTCCCTTGCTCTCAGCTGATCTCCTTTCCTCGTTGTCTCTTGAATTTTTATCTCTTTTCAATAATATACATTTCTTCACCATCAGAAACAAGTTATACACATTGCAATAATACGTGTAGGTCTTAATATTGCTTCTAAAAGCCCACTACCAAGTTCACTAAATCATTTGACCACAGCAGACAATCCCCTCCAAATTACCTCTCAAGCACCTGCCTCCTCCAATTTCTTAAAATCTTTCGACACCTCTGTGTGATTCCTCACTTACTTGATACTATCCTTGCTCTGATCTGGCACATACGAGCAACAGTTTTGAATGTGTAGCATATTGCAAACGCTGCCATTCTTTGTGAGTTAAATATCTAAAGTGAGCCTTTACTGAAGAACCATTGCTCTAATAGCAAATCGTTTTGTGTGAATAGGCAAAAGGGCACCTGAAATGCTGGTTGCCCGTTTATCCACTAAGATAGATGGCTTCCTGATCTTCACATCGTTCAAAACTGCACCTAAAGAAGGATCATAACTCTAAATATATCTCTCACTATTTATGAAGCACTACGCCTAACTCCCCCACGAAAAACAATTTTCTATTTTCTCTAAGAGATACACCCCAGGGAATACTAAACCTAAAAAGCAGCTCCCCCACTAATTTGCAGGAAGCTTAAAATAAGCATACTTTCCCCAGATATAATAAACTGCAGGAATAACAGTGCACTTTTCCAGCTAATACATGCTCAGAAAAATTTAAAAGCTCAAGTAATGAGGACATTCACTTAACCCCATCATCATCCGACTGGGAATAATTCCTTTCTTTCTTGTAACACTTTCTCCCAATCTAAACTAAACTAAACCTTGGTTGCATCCCTGTGTCTCTATAACGTCCTTAGTCCAAAATTGCTATGATTGTTCACCTCCTTTCTTTGCCTATGATTCGATCTCAACCGTCCTGTCTTCTAAATCATCAATAATTCTTTTTTCAACCCGACTCAATTTAGAAGTGAGATCTTGTCTGTCAGCTAAAGAGGCGTCAAAATTATTTATGAGTTTGAAGAAATGGACAACAGTGTCCATAAAATGAGTGTTAGTGTGAGGATTTACATGTTTATACATGGGCACCTCTGAAAAGACCACATCACAAATTGACAATGGATACTCAAATCGACCTGTATAACATAATAGGCTCATAATTATATTTCAGGTAATACTGTATGTATGTGGGATATGACGATGTCATTTTCTCCAACACAGATGAAGGCAGATGTGTGCACAAATAGCAGTTCTTTTGCATGGAATGCAAAAGTGTTCACATGCAAAAGGAATTAACAAACTTTGCTTAAGAATTTCCTGTAAAAGAGTTTGCTTGGCTACGGTGGTAAGGTAGGCTTTGCTGTAGGGGTAACTTGCTCTGCAGCAGAACTTAAACCTATTAATAAACATATCATTAGAATAACAGAAATGATTGATACAGTGACCAACACTGTTCTACGCTTATTTGGTGAAAAGGCTACCATGGTTTCTCTTGAATTAGAAAAATATGAATCAAAATAATTTAAAAAAAAGACAATTGTGGAAAACAATATCACTTCCTGAAAGACTTCATGAAGGGGAACCACACAGTAGTTTTATAAAAAAATATGTATTTATTAATATAACACTCTCTACTATCTTCTACATGAGGATAGAACATAAAGCACACAATACGATATCAATAGAACAGTTGTAAGTAGCACAATACACAGTGGAGTCCAGGGGGAGACCAAACCATATACTAAAATAGTGGTATAACAGTCACGACTGAGATCAAGACAAGGTCTGGAGCACGTAGAATCGCTGGGACCCCAAGGTACCACCCAAGGTGAGTAGACCGGGACCCCCACGGATGCCGGGTGCAGTGAGGGAACATGACCATGGGCTCCGTACAATTCTATGGGGAAGTCCTGGTTACACTTTTAAAGTTTAAGGACCCTTCTAGAAGGAATTCAAGCGAACCCCTTGGAACTTAAGAGTTTGCAGAGCCACCCAACCCATGGATACTGAGGTACCCAAGTTACCAATCCCAGAGGAGCCGGGTGCATAGGTCTGAAGTGGCGTCGGAAACTGCTGTCGTTCTCAAAGGAGGTCTGCAAAGAAGTTCTGCTGCTGTGAAGGTGAAAAGGGTCCGGTGAAATCCAAGCCTGGATTCTGGATGGAAGGAACCAGAAAGCAGAGGGTACAGAGTCTGGGTCACTTCAGAGTGACCAGGGGCTCGGTAGACGAATGCCCAGCGATGTCGGGTGCTTCAGGTGTGAAGAAGGGATGCTTGACTCTGCAGCCACGAGGACCAGGAAATGTCAAAGATGACCAGGAGCCGGATACGAGCTGTCCCCCAAATTATGTCAAGTGCTGAGGGGTCGGTGTCCGGCTGGAGCACCAATAAGTCTTGGCAAAAGCAACCCACGCAGTAAGGTCAAACTGGTTACAGTGTGGACCAGCAAGGTCCAGGGGACTCACCAATCAATGGGGAGTCAGGGCACGTCTGGAGCAACCGGAAAAGCCCAAGAGTAATCAAGATGGCCCTCAGGAGGACCCACAGGCCAAATGACCAGGAGTTACGAGGGGACCTCAAGCAAAATTGCAAAGCACCAGCCCATGAAGCACTCAGTACGAAGAGGCTAATTTCCAACCGTTCACTTTAACTAACACACTATTCATACTCCAATGGCCTGCATGGTTTAAGCAGACCACTTCAATGACACACCAATCACACGTTTAATTCAGGACTGTCATACACACTGCAGCACTAGCTAATAGGTATCTTCCACTAACTCTTTTAGCACTTATTATTGGTCTTCTTGTGTATTAAGACACATTTATTCATTCACAGATTCATGTTCCCTGACAAAGGGTGGAGTACACGAAATGCATTGATAGGAACCATAACATGTTGGGAGTGAACTAATTCTCTGTATGAAAAAAACGTATATAACTGTTCATATGAAGTAAATAAATATGAAGATGTAAATACAGAGTTTAACATTGGAGTCTAGACTCCTATTTGAAACCTTTACAACCCCAGAGGGGACATCGTCTTGCCAAGGGGGCGTTCCCCATTGAAGGGCACGCATCTTCACATTCCATATGAGAAAATTGGCATTTTCCTGTCCTAAGCCCTTTGTGCCTGCAGTCTTTCTTGGGTCACATAACTGAGTGTAGCTGACAGTTAGACTTTATGAATTCCCCTCAGACAGACACACAATAGGGTTGTTAGGTGTGTCACAATGGACCATCTGCTGGCACAATGAGGGATGGAGCCCAACTTGCAACTGAATAGGGTGTGCTCTGCCTCAACACAAATGCCCTCATGACCTCATGTCACTGCAGCTAGCTTGGATCCAGGGTAGGGGAGTCTGGAAATTCCATGGACTTCAAAGAACCACCTAGAACCTTTTACCACCTTTCAAAACCAGGGCCTCAGGGTATAAAAGTAGAACCTCAGAGACAAAGCAGCTTATTTCCAAGCCCTGTGGGCTGCCAGAACGTCACTTTTTTGATTTTCTAGTGACGCTCAGGGCTTAGCTATATCAACAAGGCCACGGAAAACACCCTGCAAGGTTTTACATAACATCGTGGATATAGCGTGAGGCAACACAGCGCAAGTTACTGCATTGCCTCACACAACCTCCGGGAGGTGTGCCATGGGTATTACGGTGGGGACTCCCACATAACACCCATGGCATTTGACACATTTCAAGATTTACAACATGCTATGAACCTGGTAATGCGTCAAAAGCCTGCTCCTCCTCAGGGTTGGTGTAAGGGTTGTTTTTGTGAAGGAAGGTGTCTCTTCCTGCTCAAATACTACCTGATTTCAATAGAGGCACCCACCCATGGACCACAATGCAAGGGTTGGCGCTAGGCATCCATCTGAAAGGCAGTGCAGTAGAAGTGGACATGAATGTGCTGTATCTCATGGATACAGCACATTCCTGCCCTTTTCTTTTGAATTAGGGCTGCACAGCAGCAAGGCTTGTGGTGCTGCTCTATGCCAAAACTTGTAAATGAGGCCCAAAGCCTTTAGCACATTCCTGGACCTATAGATACTCTGCCAAGAGGAGGACTGCTGTGCTACTGAAATCACAGCGACTCTGCTGGACTTCTGAAATGCTGCCTCCTTACTGAGTTGCTGTCTTTCTGCCAAACTGCACTCTTGCCTTGGGATGTAGAACTGGACTTGCAATTACATCTTTAACCCAGGACTCCCTGAGTAACTCTATGGACTAGTGTGCTGACCTCCTGATCTGAGCCTCGGCACAAAAAAGGCTCCTAAACGTCCTGCACCAGGACACATCTGAAGTGAATTCCTGACCAGCAAATGGTGCACCTCAGATCCTGAACCCTTGGTGTGGCTCAGAGAGATGCATTCAAGTTTTTGGTCTCTTTGCGACTGAAGATGGGCCCAATCACACTGAGACCTCGCTGCTCGTACCACAACTCAACCCAAAGCTACGTCAGCCCGACCCTTCTCACTACAGCATCGACTGCCAATGAGAAGCTACGCCCGTCCATGATTCCTAATCTGCTCTTCCCACTACTCCAGCAATCTCCCATGATTCTTTCCCTGTTCCTTGCAGCTTCCTTCACCGCAAACAGGTCTCTTGGTTCTGATTTGACAAGGTAAACTCTCAGCAGGACTAATCTGATGACTGTAGTTGACCTGTGCTCCATCGCAGTCGGCTTGAATTTGTGACTTTGACCCGGCGTTATCCCCAACCAAATATCCTCACTTGGAGCTATGAGGCTTTTTAGTGCTATTTTTGCTATAATCTTTAAAAATGAATAACTCCCCCTCTGCTGGTTAGATTTTTTGCTGTTTTGGTGTCAAATAATTTATAAACATTTACTGTATGGTGCTGAATTGGTTTGGAACTTTTCTTGTGTTGTTTTATCACCTTATTACTGTTTGTGTGCTGAATAAATAATTTACACATTGCCTCTAAGTTAAGCCTGACTGCTTTTTGTGCCAAGCTACCCAGAGTTCAGCAGAGGTTAATTTAGTGACTTTTTCTGGTTCACCCTGACATGTATGGTGGCTGTTCCTTGACCAGGGCCCACACTCCGGTCAACCAGCAACCTGATTTCTCACATTCGCACTGTTGAATGCTGATACCAACTGCGGAAACTACCTTTGGTCATCCTGGTAGTGCATAAGGGTGCCTGAAAAAAAGGCTACCTGGTGTTTCAAGATTTTATGCATGTGAGTCAGTACTGACTGGGAGCACCCTTACCTCTCAGAACAATAAAGAGTAAAAGGCTTTTCATTGTCTAGCATTTGTTGAGAGGGGCGTGGCAGAGCCTGTTACTCAGCTCGAGGAAAGTTTGTTCACAATCATTGTCCCATGGTACCGGATCTGACACATTTTTGTGTGTAAGCCTCTATAAGGGCTTGGCCACTAGGGAAAGATTGGGAAGCCACTGGTGACCGTAGCCCACTATTCCCAGAAACACCTTTACTTATCTCTAAGTTTTTGAAAAACTCTGCAATGGGGCAGAAATTCTCTTCTGAGACACTTTTATTGCTCCTTTTTTATTATGATTCCTAAGTACAGGAATTTTTCCCCCAGTACTGCAGCTTGGCCAGGGATACCTTGTGGCCATTTTCAGTCAGATGATTCAGCAGGGCTATGGTATCTTGCCTGTATTCTTCTAAATTTGTCAAAACCACCAACAGGTTATCAATATAATGAAGTTGGACAGTTACAGAGCAACTTTAGGATCTCCAGATTCCTATTCAAGATATAGTTAAAGATCGATGGGCTTTCTATATACCCTCGAGAAACTCAGCACCATGCCAGAACTCTGCTTTGAAACAGAAAGCAAAGAGGAACTGGCTGTCTTCATGAAGAGGAATCGAAATATGCTTAGCATAAGTCGATTACAGTGAACAACTCGGCATCACAAGGGATCTGAAATAATATCATAGCTGGAGTTGGTACCACAGGAAAATATGGGAAAACAATATTATTGATATTTAGCAGGTCCTGAATGACCCGCTACTTTTTTAGTAGATTATGTATCTCCATGATCAGGGAATTACACAGATTTCCTAGGATCTCTTTTAAAATACAATGCTCTAATACAGATCCATTTACTGGATAATTCCAGCCAATGCCTCTGGAGATAGGGTGTATTGGGACATTCAAGGAAACTTAGCATCCTGCCTAAGGGTTATTTTCACAGGTTCAACACCTTCAATCAGGCCAATATCTTTGCCAGTATAATCCCAGACTCCCCCGCCCCCACCCCGATGCAAAAAAAACCTTGATGGACAGAATGATGAACAAATCAAACACTCACCCCAGTCACAGATCTGGGTTTAGTCCATCATTTGTTTGCTCACCACGCCACCCCATTTTGGACCCAGCCATATTCAAATTAGTCTTGATCCTGCTCCCCCTGGTAACAGCCCGGCCCAAACTGCCACACCAAGTTCTCCCTGAAGAGGTAACAAGCCTTCTGGGACCGGTTTTGGGGTATTACCCCTCATTAGCCAGGCTAGCTTGAATCCAGCCAGGCTGGCTTGAGCTCAGGCACTTGCATTCACATCAATCCTCATGACATTCAAGTTAAGCTGGATCAAGGAATCTTGAGGAATATTAGGATTTTAGGGTCTTGGAATTTACACAGTTTGAGCTAGCATAGCATTCATAATAGTCCCTTGCCATCAAATTGTACTGGATTTGGATTTGACCGGCACTCACATTACCAGTGCCCAGACTAGGTACAATAATGACATGGCATTGACATCTTCAATGTGGTAATGTCCATTACCGAATTCGGATCAACAGGCATTCCTCGTCCAAGTAGGACACCATTCCAACTTTGCATCATCTCACCACTGCCTTGGTAACCATCTCCCTTCATTTCAGCAGCAAAGGCAGAATTGCAACCATAATTCCCCATGTACGATCCATTCTCAAATCCCTTCTGTGCTAACCTTTGTCTGTGCCAACATGGACTTTTTCTGTTTTTTCTCTATTTCATCACTGCCATACTTCTATTTTATCCAAATGCTTAGCTTGCCAACAGAAAACATTCAGCTGAATATGTGAACTAATCTCTGGGCACAATCGAAAAACAAACTGAGACCCAAAATTACTAAGGTTTCGTCTGTAAGGATTTTCAACACCACTATGCTGGCGGAACACCTGCTACAAACATGCATAATAGCAATGCACTGCCTCTCTGGCCTTCTGATTGATTCGGGTTATTCTCAACCAATCAAACTCTTTCTGGAGGATTTTAGTTTTTAAAAAGGCAATCTCTTGGTCATATTTCTGCAGGACAAGAGGAGATGTGGCATTCATCCTTGCTACTCTCTGGGGCTCGGAATCTGCCCACTGTACCACCACTTTGCACTCAGACTATAAATAATTGGCAACGACAATATTGAAGAACTTATGCAGGTCTACCCACAAGATTTTCAAAATCTTTACAAACTGCTCAACCTGAGTGTACCACAAATCAGGACTCTCTCAGTTTTGGAAACTGATTGGTAAATGTAGCAAGATCACTACGACTCCAAGGTACATGGACATACCGTCCTCCCCGTACGTCTCTCAATGTGTAAGCACTCACTTCAGGGTCTCCTTTGTTCCCCTGCTTTCCTAGTCCTCTTGAATCCTCCTTACTCTTCTATTTCCTTTCCCTATGAGCCCACTTATCCTTGATTTTCTCGATATGACTGCAACTATGTATACTGTCTACCAAATCCCTCAATTGTATCTCTAGCCCAGGAGTACTCATGCTATTAAGCATATCTTCTCTAACATGTATCCTAAAATTATTTTGCAAGGCCTGACTCTTAAGTAGGGTCAATTTCAAACTAATCAGCTGCTCCCTCTCTCACTGCATATGCCTCAAAAGCACACCGGATGACTTGACTTCTTGATATATGAACAGGAGTTTCCTCTGCATCAATCAATCAATCAATCAATGACACTTATAGAGCGCGCTACATACCCGTAGGGTCTCAAGGCGCTGGGGGAGGGGGGGTGCCGCTACTGCTCGAACAGCCAGGTCTTCAGCTTCTTCCTGAAGGAGAGGTGGTCCCGGGTCAGGCGTAGGTCGGACGGGAGGGAGTTCCAGGTCTTGGCGGCCAGGTAGGAGAAGGACCTTCCTCCTGTAGTCGCTCTTCGGATGCGGGGGACGGCGGCGAGGGCGTGGTTGGCTGATCGGAGGTGGCGTTTGGGAGCGTAGAAGTTGATCCGGCTGTTGAGGTAGCTCGGGCCTTGGTCGTGTAGGGCTTTGTGTGCGTGGGTGAGGAGGCGGAAGGTGATTCTTTTGTTGACGGGGAGCCAGTGAAGGTCTCTCAGATGTCCGGAGATGTGGCTGGTTCGTGGGATGTCGAGGATGAGTCTGGCTGAGGTGTTCTGGATCCGCTGGAGTCTCTTCTGGAGCTTGGCGGTGGTACCGGCGTAGAGGGCGTTGCCGTAGTCCAGTCGGCTAGTGACGAGGGCCTGGGTGACGGTCTTCCTGGTCTCGGTGGGGATCCACCAGAAGATCTTCCGTAGCATGCGTAGGATGTTGAAGCAAGCCGAGGAGACGCTGTTGACTTGCCTGGTCATGGAGAGGGAGGAGTCCAGGATGAAGCCCAGGTTGCGTGCATGGTCTGTCGGTTTGGGTGCGGTGCCCAGGGCGGGAGGCCACCAGGAGTCGTCCCAGGCGGAGGGTGAAGAGCCCAGGATGAGGACCTCCGTCTTGTCAGAGTTCAGTTTCAGGCGGCTGGTCGTCATCCACTCGGCTACCTCTTTCATCCCTTCGTGCAGGTTGGCTCTGGCGGCGGCGGGGTCGTTGGTCAGGGAGAGGATCAGCTGGGTGTCGTCGGCGTAGGAGATTATGCTGAGGTTGTGTTGGCGTGCGATGGCCGCGAGGGGGCTCATGTAGACGTTGAAGAGGGTGGGGCTCAGCGAGGATCCTTGAGGGGCGCCGCAGATGACTTCGGAGGCCTCTGACTTGTACGGTGGTAGGCGGACTCTCTGTGTTCTACCGTCGAGGAAGGAGATGATCCATTCCAGCGCCTTGTCCTGGATTCCGACGTTGCTGAGGCGCTGTACTAGGGTGCGGTGGCAGACAGTGTCGAATGCTGCGGAGAGGTCTAGGAGGATGAGGGCCGCTGTTTCTCCGTTGTCCATCAGGGCTCGGATGTCATCGGTGGCGGCGAGGAGGGCGGTCTCGGTGCTGTGATTGGCTCGGAAGCCGGACTGTGAGGGGTCGAGGGATCCATTCGTCTCGAGGAAGGCGGCCATCTGCTTGTTGACGGTCTTCTCGATGACTTTGGCTGGAAACGAGAGGAGCGAGATGGGGCGGTAATTCTTGAGTTCGGTGGGGTCCGCTGTGGGTTTCTTGAGTAGAGCGCTGAGTTCGGCGTGCTTCCAGCTCTCAGGGAAGGTGGCGGTGTCGAAGGATGTGTTGATGATGTCTCGCAGGTGGGGTGCGATGACGGCGTCGGCCTTGTTGAAGACGTGGTGAGGGCAGGGGTCGGTCGGTGATCCGGAGTGGATGGAGTTCATCGTGCGGATGGTGTCTTCGGTGCTGATCGGGGTCCAGGCGTGGAGGGTGGTGGTGGGGGGTGGTTGTTCGGTCTTGGTGTGCGTTGGTTGGTTGTTGAAGCTGTTGTGTATGTCCGTGATCTTGTTGTGGAAGTATGAAGCGAGGGAGTTGCAGAGGTCTTGCGATGGGGTGATGTCGTTGTTTCCTGCGCTGGGGTTGGATAGCTCTTTCACGATGTTGAAGAGTTCCTTGCAGTTGTGTGCGTTGTTGTCCAGCCGGTCCTTGAATGCAGTTTTCTTGGCGGCGCGGATCAGCTGGTGGTGCTTCCGGGTGGCCAGCTTGAAGGTGGTCCTGTTGTCCGGTGTAGGATCCCTTCTCCAGACTTTCTCGAGGGCTCGGCAGTTCTTCTTGGAGCTCTTGAGTTCGTCGGTGAACCACGGGGCTTTCTTGCTGCCGGGTCTGCTGGGCGGGGTCCTCATCGGGGCGAGCTCGTCCGCGCAGTTGCTGATCCACTTCGTGAGGTTGTCGGCGGCCTGGCTGGGGTTTGCTGAGCTGGCAGGAGGGTGCTGGCTCAGGGAGGTGGCGAGCTGGTCTGCTGTGATCTTGTTCCAGCTTCTGCGGGCGGCCTGTTGCTGGTGGTGGTGGGTCGTCGTTCTCTTGAAGGTGAAGTGGACGCAGCTGTGGTCCGTCCATTGCAGCTCTGTGGCGTGGCTGAAGTCGATGTCTGTGCTGGAGGAGAAGACTGCGTCGAGTGTGTGTCCGGCGAGGTGGGTGGGGGTGGACACCAGCTGCTTGAGTCCAAGATTGGCGAGGTTGTCGAGCAGGGTGCTGGTGTTGCGGTCGTTGTTGTTCTCCAGGTGGAAGTTGAGGTCCCCGAGGAGGATGTAGTCGGCGGAGGGGAGGGCATGCGGGCTGACGAAGTCGGCGATGTCCTCGCTGAATTGTGTGCGTGGTCCCGGGGGTCGGTAGATCAGGGTGCCTCTGAGGGTGGTGTTCGGGTCGGTGTGCATGGTATCCATCCACATATTTAGCGTCACGATTACCTTTGATCATTTTATTCAACTGTATATTTAGTCTAGTAACATCGAGAGGTCTCAGGCGGATTGTGCTATCACCAACCTCGTCTGTTGGGACACTCCCACTTGGAGTCCCCTCTGACTGGGGCCAGGCTCCCAAATCCTAAAGCCCAACAGCACCTGGTGTACCAGGCACTGAAACCACCACTGACGTGTCATGTGTGTGTGTACTCCTGGATGTAGTTTGGAGCCCATGCAATTGCATGAGGACTCAGGGATCCGGCAACAGGTCCTACCACAAGAATTAGAAAAATGGGAGGTAATCCCCTGCGTATGGTTCAAGCTAGTGACCTCAATTTAAAAATGTTTTGCTCTTCAGCAAATCACAACTGAATATGCAGCAATACTAACATCCAATCCCAGCGCGACACCATGGATTTGTCCACTCACAGCACACCACTCTCTGATGTAACTACCAATTCCAGCGTGGCACACACACACCGACTGACTAATACCATCACTACACCCTATGACCCACAAACAGCACCTCACAGGAACTCTCACTCAGCAGTGATTCAGCTTTACAGTATCAGATTATTGAAAACGAAAAACTAAATAAACGTTTGTCTTTCCTAATTAAGAAAATTCAAAGTACACTATAACTCTAAAGGAGTCAGGGAACAACACTTGGAAAACATTATTACACTCAATATGAAATCTCAACTAGTGGGAAATCACCCTGACTAGTTCAGTCTACTCCTCTGCTTGAAAAAACTAACCAAACACCGGTCTCATTTAGCACAATCTCACAACATAAGTCAAAGTCCCTATTTCATTGCGTGGCCGAAAGCACTTCACGGTCTACATCACAGTCTTAACAGACAAGTTGCAACATAATATACTTAATATCCATCTTGGGATCTTAGACTTTGATGAGTCCAATAACCAAAACTTTAACTTTTGCAGCAATCATATTTATCTTCATCAGCACAAGTGAAATCCATCACCATCACCACAAATCCTACAGCAACACAGAGGTTTCCTGTATTAAAAAATGTACACCATACCGCATAACACACTAACTCATAAAAGCCCAGAAACACCACAATGTTCAACAACACATTCATAAATGCCTAACTCTACCATACTCACACTCCTAGAACTGTTCAGAAATGCAGGAACACTGCCACTTCTCCAAGCTGGACCATTGGAAACTCGGGGACCTGGATTAGGTTAGGATAAATTCAGACAGATTTTGGGTTGAATTCTAACTCCCTACTCCTCAGTGAGAACCATCCTCTGCTACTAGATGTGATAACTGATAAGAGAAGAATGGTATCTGACCAAAAAAAATCAGGTCTCCACTAAGTCCACCCAGAGGGCTCTCTTTCTGAAACTGAGGCTGAAATCTTAAATGTATTAACATTCCATTAACAGTGTAGCAGATTTTGCCCCACAGTAATGATTAGATTGCAAACCCAAAAAGGTTTTTTAAAGGATTAATACATTTACAATCTTCGGTCAAATCAGTTAAACATAAATTGATATTCAACTGGATACAGCATACATGAATATAATCCAAGCAATTCAATTAGTATTGCATGTATTGTATTAGGGAAGGCTACATATGCAAATAAAAGTAAAGGCTTGTTTCCTTAGAGAAAACTCCCTAATTTTAAGCTAAGGTTGTGGGAAGGTCAGGGAAATTCAGAATTGTTGGATGTTAGCAAATATAGAATCGAAAGAGGAACCTGAAAAACGATCTAATTAAAATGAGAAGAAATATATTTGCTTTTGAGAGAACCCTTACCCTGACGGCGAGTTGGTCGCTGGTCTTTGGACCCCATTGGTAAATCGTCTTTGCACTGCTTCCTGAGGATCCCCTGCCCCCGAGGTCGCTGCAGCTGCAAGTGCTGTAAGCGCGGATTTTTGAAAACTACCTCGCCGGACCGGCTCCGCGCGTCCCGCAGCGCCGTGTGGCTGAAGGCGCTTGACTGTGTGGGCCTGACATCACCATCGAGGAGGAGCGGGCAGGGCAGAGTGTCGGCGGGGCTGCGAGCAGGCAGGGACTCCAGTGTCCAGGAGCCCCTGCGCGCCCATTGATCACACCTGGGCTGCTCACCCCGCTGGACACGCCCCCCGCCTGTTTGTTTGAAAAGCCGGCTTCCACAGTTTAACATTGGAACCCTTACCCTGATGGCGAGTTGGTCGCTGGTCTTTGGACCCCATTGGTAAATCGTCTTTGCACTGCTTCCTGAGGATCCCCTGCCCCCGAGGTCGCTGCAGCTGCAAGTGCTGTAAGCGCGGATTTTTGAAAACTACCTCGCCGGACCCGCTCCGCGGGTCCCGCAGCGCCGTGTGGCTGAAGGCGCTTGACTGTGTGGGCCTGACATCACCATCGAGGAGGAGCGGGCAGGGCAGAGTGTCGGCGGGGCTGCGAGCAGGCAGGGACTCCAGTGTCCAGGAGCCCCTGCACGCCCATTGATCACACCTGGGCTGCTCTCCCCGCTGGACACACCCCCCTGTCCTCCATCCTATTGGCTAGCCGCACTAGAAGTATAAAATTGTCTTTACTACCCGCTAAGCGGGAGCGTGCGGGAGCGCGCCGGGAGAAGCCCGGGACAAGGGCGGGACCGTCCAAGGCCGTCATAGGCCGGAGTTGGCCGGGCTGGGCCTACCCTCTTTGGTCGTGTATTCGACCCCTGGTCCTATTCACTGTTACAGCCTCCTGCCGAATATAACCCATCACTTATTATTATGCCGTCCCCGGCAAAGGAGAGTACCCCATTGAAGCCGGGAGGAGTTAGAAGCAGGACCCTAGAGAATTATTTCTCCCGGGCGGTGGGGGAGGGGGACAAAGAGTGCAACCTGTCCCGGTTAAGGGCAGAACGGAGACGCTCAATAGATAACTTGAAAAACACCCCCCTTGGAGATCAACCCACCATGCCCAGGGAGGAGTTGTCCCTAATAGATGATGTCCCACTCCTGCTGAGGGATTGTACGAACACTTCACCAGTTGCAGCCATGAGTATAGCTCCAGCTACCAGTCCAAGCCCTACTAGGGTGACCATTGATTTAGTCTCCCAACCCTCCTCAGCCCCTAAGGCTAGGAAAGCTAAACCCAAGCCAGCCACCGCGCAAGGAGTACTTGGGCCCCCTTCTAATAAACGTAGGAGGAAATCGAAGGGAGCCCAGGGAAGGAGCAAACCCAAAATCTCTCATTTGGCTTTTGGGAAGTCCCCAAAACCCCCCGTATTAGTAGCGAAATTACCGGCTGAATCACACCCCAAACCTATTGCCCAGGAGGATCTAGCTCCCGCCCCGATAATAGATACAGGAACTAATATCGCTAATGTCCCCCTCTCTGTCGTTCCGCTTGGAAACCTGGAATTCTTGCTAAGGTCTCTATTACTACTGATTAGCGAGAGTATAAAAAAGATTGAGATCAGACTAACCATTTTGGAGGCCACACTAGGTAGTCTGAAAAATCCGGCTGGTCGTCAGGGAAGGCTTTTAGAATCTACTTCCATCACATTAGCCCCTCAACAGCCTGCAAATAGTGCAGCAAACAAAGTCCCTCCACAAGCTGCAATTGCGGCAGTCTCGCAACTTCTCTTAAGGACCAAGCCCGCACCAACTAAGTCCCTTAACTCTAACATGCCCATTCCTCCTTCAGGCCCCGTTCATCCGGCACAGCCGGTAGATAGTACCACACTGATCCCTCTAATGAAGCTTCCCCCGAGACCACGTAGGCCTAACCTACCCCCTGAGACTAACGATCTCACTGTAGTCATGGCGGGTGTTCCCCCACTCGAAGTAGGTGAAACTGAGGATTTTTGTGCCCTGAAAAGTAGGGTAATTAAGTGGTTAAACATAAATAGACCCCTCCCGACACACCTTAATAATGAAATCATAATGGTAAGAAGGGTGCCATGGGTGGGGAGAACACACAAATCCATTATAGGGGACTGTATATTGGTGAGTTTTAGGGACACAGAAACGGTGTCCTATATATGCCAAGGGAAAAACAGATCCAGGGAATCCACCATCCAAACCCTTCGTGTGTCTTTCTTTTTTCCCATTACTCCAGTCCCATTGCAGCCGCCACAAATTCATAACAACTGGGAGAGGGTTGGCAGGAGGGGGAGACACCAGGACTTTAACCCTAGGCCATTATTTGGCCGACCAGAACTACCCTTTCATACCTATAACCGGTTTAATTGCCTGAACGGTCTAGAGGGGGTAGACTGACAAACGGATAATGCCCCCCAGGGTTATATGGAAAAGGGCGTTTTGGCAGAGGTGTTGGTGGAGCAAAGCTTTCAGGTTCAGCAAACTCTACCGAGTGGTGTTGGGATATTCGTGCATGCTGAACCTAAGGCTACAGCCACAGAATGTATAGTAGGGGGACATGGGCTGGCCACGCAAGGGTCAATACAGGAGATACCATCAAGGCCACAGGGGGGTTCAGAACGGAGGGGGGAGGGAGCGAGATTGATCTCCTGGAACGTAGCAGGTATAGCGGGTAAATTTAACAATAAGGAATGGGTTGATTTCATTAGAAAATTTCATGTTATATGTGTACAGGAGACATGGGCCTCGGTGAACAATTATCATCTACAGGGGTACAAGTGTTTTTTTGTTCCCGCTCGAAAATCGAGATCAGGGAGAGCAATGGGCGGTTTGTCCATTTACGTAGATTTAGACCTCCCAGGCACCTGGTCTTCCCCAGATTGGATTTCACATGGGATACAGGTAGTTCGGTTCCTCGGAAAGGGGCTAAGATTTTCTGTTTTTAACATCTATAACACTGAGATAGCAAACAACCATATCCCGCTACTAGCTGAACTAGACCATAGGCTGGGACAAGAAACAACATTCCAAAATAAGGGGCAGTCTCATGGGCTGCTTTTAATGGGAGATTTTAACTGCCATCTCTGTCCGGCACTGGTCAAAGTAAACACAGATTGGTCACAATGCCCAATGGAGAAGGGGCCGCATTTTTCTCATACGCCTACTGGGTCGGCCCTCAGTTTGCTTCGGCTTAAGTACGACTTAGAGCATACCATTAATATGATAGACCCACAGTCGGATGGCACACTTCCACCAACTTTTAAGGGCAGGGGTTGCTCATCTATTATAGATTATATTCTGGCTTCGAGATCCCTGATAAATAAAATAATCAGTGTAGGGATAGAATGGAGCAGCTTCAGCGACCACAACCCTCTTGTTTTGGTGCTCTCGTACAGGGTGGGTGCTGGAACCAGAGTCCATCTCACAATTGAGGGGAGGGTCACAGACCAAGGCAGGAGACTGAAATGGTCCAAAATAGACGGGGTAAAGTTTTATAAAACTTTGGGTGACAAGGGCCTACTGGCCATTAATGACTGTCTAGACCTAGAAGTCCAGGGATCAAGGTTACTGGAAGCATTCGACCAGATCGCTAACCTGATCGACGGCCTACTTAAGACCAGTGCGCCCACACGTAACCTGGTAAATCCCCGGTGGTTTGATAAAGACTGCTCTAAGGCACTGAGGGAGTTGAAATGCTGCCTTAAGCTAAAACCAAGGGACCCCCAAAAAATCAAGGTGTGTAGAGAAAAATATAAAAAAGAGACCAAAAGGAGGAAACTTGCCCTGCAGGCAGAAGCATGGGCAGATTTAAGAGAGGCAGGGGAAAGAAAGGATCTTGCGGGTTTTTGGAGAATCATTAATAAACCGACCTTTCAAGAAAATGATTCCCCGGACATAGGGGCTAACATCCTCCCGGAGCAGTGGGTCACACACTTTAGGGGTTTATATAACCATGAGTCCGGTATCCCTGTAGAGTCACCGGTAACCCCAAGTCAGGTTTCCCCGGTAGTATTCACTCTTAAGGAGATTACCGCAGGGATGGAGGGTCTGACTAAAAATAAAGCCCCGGGTCCGGATGGGATTCCCCCTGACCTGTTTCTTAGCAATATAGAACTATGGCCCCCTCTGATGACCAGGGTCATAAATACTGCTACCTCCTGTGGCCTGCCACCATCCTGGTCTAAAGCGATTATTGTGCCAATTTTCAAAAAGGGCAATAGGGACGACCCCAAGTGCTGTCGGCCTATTTCCCTTATTGACGTATCGGCCAAACTTTTGGGTAGGGCAATCCTTAACCGACTGTCCGAGTGGACCGAAGAGAATAACACCTTCTCAGACACTCAATACGGGTTCAGGACAGGGAGGTCCAATAGTGACCAATGCCTGAACCTTTATATGCTGACTGCCAAATATACTCTGGCCAGTGATGAACCCATTTATATGGGATTCATGGATTTGGCAGCAGCATTTGATCACGTCAATAGAGGAAAGCTGTGGGACATGATGTCAAGCATGGGGATTGAGAGTGGTTTAATTACCATATTAAGGGAATTGCACAGCGACACCACGGCCAAGGTTCGATTTAATAGGGAGGGAGGATTGTCTGACTCTTTTCCATGTAAGAGCGGAGTCAGACAAGGTTGCATTCTTGCCCCTTTTTTGTTTTATCTTTATATTAACAAGTTGGAGCAGTTTCTTTTGGGTTTAAAGGCAGATTCCCCTAGGGTCGGGCCGCGGCATATTCCTGTTCTGCTTTACGCAGATGACGCGGTCTTGCTCGCACGTACACCCCGAAGCTTACAAATCCTGATAGATGGGTTTGTTAAGTTCATGAGTACCCTGGATCTATCTGTCAACCTGGGTAAATCTTATGTGCTCCTGGCTGGCAAAAAACCTTCCTCTAAATGTATTTATACAATAGGCACCCATATTTTAGAGGAGGTCAAAACGTTCGCTTATCTTGGAGTAACCTTTGATGGCGCTCTGCAGTTTAACTCCTTGGTGGCGGAACGTTGTAGCAAACTGATTGCCTCTAATGGGGCAATAGCTGGATATGGCAGGAGGCTAGGTAGATGGAGCCTGGAACAGGTGATGAATTTGTATCGCTCCGTATCATGCTCCAAAGTAATCTATGGGGCAGAAGTATGGGGATTCGTGAACACCACTAGAATCCAACAGGAAGAAAACAAATATTTGAAATCTATCCTGAGGGTACCACCCAGTACCGCTGGAATCATAGCTCATAGGGAGCTAGGGAGGCCATACTTGGATGACCTGTTAAAACTTAGGCCAATTGTGGCCTGGCTAAAAATATGGGTTAATCCAGATGCGCATCTAAGCAGAGACATTTTATTGGACTGCTTAGATAGGACTAATTGTATGCGCATCCCCTGGCTTAAATACGTGAAAAACACCCTTGAGGATTTAGGTTTTGGAAACCTCTTCACGAACCCTACAACTATTTCAGCCCAGCACAAGAAACAAGTAGGGGAAATTTTCCTAGAGCGGAAAATCCAATGCAGAGCTGAGGCTGAAGGAGTTAAAAAGACTGTGAGGGCTCATAATCTGGTGAAGAGTGTGGAGGGTATGGAGCCTTACCTGTACCTCGTGCATAATGCACAGGATAGATTTCTTATGTGCCGTTTTAGACTGAATTTACTTCCTTTTATGTTGGCTTCACCAGCAGGTTTCACCACGTCAATTGAGCAGAAGGGACCCTGCGGCTGCGACAACAGGTCTCCGCAGGATTCCCTCCATTTTGTTTTGCTTTGTCCCTATTTTTCTATGCCCAGGCGCAGATTTCTTGTAAATATTTTAAAAAAAGCCCAACAGGAACATGCCAGGGATGCATTAGTTTTTTTGCAAAAAGCCTCTGATCCCCTAACCTTGTGTTGTATTACGAATTTTATTAAGGTTGCGGTCCGTTTAAGGATGACCAGGGGATAGGAATGAAAGATTTTGGATTCTCTATTTTAAATTTATGGACCTGTATGTCAGTATTTCTATTTGTATTAACCTTGTATAAGGATCTTCATTAATGTTTAATGACCTTTTATCTATGTATATATATATGTGCTTTTATGGTGTTTTTTTAATCACCGAATAAAGATTCTTAATGAAAAAAAAAATAATGAGAGTATCTCAATGATCAGAAATGTAAGGAGTATTGGTTTCAGGATGTAAAATAGGATGTCTGCCTGCAAAGGTGGACAGGCGGAAAGTGATCGAACTAACTAAAAAGATTCATTCAGCTAAAGCATAACATTCCGTCCAAATGATCCAATCTTCAGGTTTTCCCACCAACCAAATACCAATCAGCACAAAGTGTTCTCTCCATACTTAAGGGGTCATTAGGATGAGGGGCGGACTTAGTCTGCCCGCCATCCTATCGGAATTCGGGACCACCCGCCATAAGGGTATTAGGATGCTCCGGCCACAGTGGCGGGCGCATCCTGTATTTTTAACATTGTGGCGGGTGGTGCTCTCAGCACCGCCCGCAACAATGCTAAAAATGAATGTATGCATTTGCATACACAAAGCGGCAGGCACCACACGGTGCCTGCCGCATTGTGTATGCAAATGCTGGGGGGTACCACAGGTACCCCTCATGTGCACCCCCCACCTCGCCTTCACTTCGGGGGCCCGCAGGGGACACCCAAAGTGAAGACCGCATGCCTTTCTGTGGCGGCATCGCCGCCACGGAAAGGCATTGTTCTAAGCCTATCCTAATATGGCTGACGGTGTCTGATAGACATCACCACCATATAAAGCCGACACCGCCACCATATAAACCCTTTTCCGCTCCGGTTGCCTAGCGTTTTTCCATCCGCCGCGGTCCCCCCGCCATAGTAATATGGTGGGGGGGAAATGGGTGGCGGGCGGGTGTGGATGTCGGGCGGATCGCCACCGCCACCATGGCGGTGGCGCTCTGCCCGACATCATAATGGGCCCCTTAGTGTCAGCCTCATTCTCACGGATAATACAATGCCAACTTCTTCTCCCACTGAGCGACCTATGACCCTGCTCACAGGCAGGTCGCTCCCCACGCTGCTGCACGGCTCTGCCTGCATTGTTTTTGCCTAATCTTGTATTTTTCCACTATGCCTAACTTGCTTTCTTGCCCAGACTTGTTTTTATTCCCCTGTGCCTGTACTTGCTTTCTTGCCCAGACTTGTTTATATTCCCCTATGCCTGTACTTGCTTTCTTGCCTAGACTTCTTTTTATTCCCCTGTGCCTGTACTTGCTTTCTTGCCCAGACTTGTTTTTATTCCCCTGTGCCTAACTTGCTTTCTTGCCGAGACTTGTTTTTGTTCCTCTGTGCCTGTACTTGTTTTCTTGCCTAAACTTGTTTATCCTTCCTGTGCCCAGTTCTCCCGTGGCCCCCGCCCGTTTTTCCCACCGCTGCGTCCCTGCGGCCCCGCCCACCTGCAATCCAATTCGCCTCCCCGCTCTCGCCTCCCAGCTGCTCCTCCCTCCCACATCCCCTCATATGGAAGCCGCTACTAAGGCAAGCCCGTCTGTCCCCATCCGTGCCTGGGCCGCGCCCAGCGCCAGGATCCCTGGACACCACAAATGCCATGACGCCAGACACCGCTACGATGCCAGAACCCTCCACGCACTCAACACCGGATGATCACACACCTGCTTCCTGGCCACCGCGAAGCGCACCCACGGAGCTTTCACCTGCCGGAACTGCAGCTTCACAAGCATCCGCCCCACCATGCTGCCGACCAGGAAAGAACCCAACCACCTCAGATGCATCCTTCTCAACACCCGCTCCGCCCGAAAACATGCCGTTGAACTCTGGGGCCTACTCGACTCAAACTCCCCAGACATCGTCTTCCTGACGGAAACCTGGCTGAACTCCACCTCAGCACCCGACATAGCCATAGCCGTCCAGGAAGGCTACAAGATCACCCGCAAGGACCGCACCAACAGAGCGGGAGGAGGAATCGCCATCGCCCACAGGAACACTCTCAGAGTCTCGACCAACACCGACGACACCCTCAGCACCGCCGAACACCTGCACTTCCAGATCCACACCGACCCCAACACCACCCTCAGAGGAACTCTCATCTACAGACCGCCCGGACCCCAACCACAATTCAGCGACTCCATCGCCGACTTCGTCAGCACACACGCCCTCGCCTCCACGGACTACATCCTCCTCGGGGACCTGAACTTCCACCTCGAAAACAATGACGACACCAACTCCACCACCCTGATCGACAACCTAGCCAACCTCGGACTCAGACAACTCGTCACAACACCCACCCACTCCGCCGGTCACACGCTTGACCCCATCTTCTCCGCAAGCCCCCACGTCTCCTTCAACCATACCACCGAACTCCACTGGACCGACCACCGCTGCATCCACTTCACCTTCAAGAAACCCACCACGCACCACCGCACCCAACAGGTGCCTCACCGCTGCTGGAGCAAAGTCACCGAAGACCAGCTAACCACCACCCTCACCCAGAGTCCACCCACCGACCATACCGACCCGGCACCGCCGCCCGCAACCTCAGACAGTGGATCAACGACTGCGCCAACACCCTCGCCCTGATTAAGAAACCCTCCAACAATCATACCAACAAGAAAGCCAGCTGGTTCACTGAAGACCTCCGGGCCTCCAAGCAACCCTGCCGAAAGCTGGAGAAGATCTGGCTCCGTGAACGAACACCGGACAGCCACGCCGCCCACAAGAATGCCACCCGCAGACATCATCACCTCATCAGATCTGCCAAAAGGGCCTCCTTCAAATACCGCCTAGACAACAACGCGCACAACAGAAAAGAGCTCTTCAACATCGTGAAGGAACTCTCCAACCCCAGCTCCAACACCAATGACGTCCCACCCTCGCAAGACCTGTGCGACTCGCTGGCCACCTTCTTCCACTGCAAGATCACAGACATCCACAACACTTTCAATGCCACGACCTCCCTGACAACCACTGAGACCTCCGCCCCACGACCACCATCCGCACCAACCGCCTGCTCTACTGGACCAACATCAACGACGAGGACACCATCAAGATCATGAACTCCGTATCTCCGTCAGGTCCATGCCCGCGCCACATCTTCAAATAATTCAGAAAAGGGGGTGGTGATGAACAGAGTGCCTGAATTAAGCAGACCACTCTTACCCAGTCCAAAGATCAGGGCTTGATCCATCACCGTTTTTTAGCTCACTGCACCATCCCAGCTCAGAACTTGGCTATATGCAAATTAGTCTGTTCCTGACCCAGTGCATGATGGGAACAGGGCAAACCAAACTACCAAGCCAATTCTTATACTGGGAAGGAAACAAGCTTCCGGGGACCGGTTTCTGCCATTTCAGGCGTCGTCGGCCCGGCTTGCTTGAATCCTGATGGTGCAATGAGCAAGGGACTCACATCTGAGTATACCCTTCCACGCTTATGGTGGACAAAATGATTCAGAAAAGGGGGTGGTGATGAACAGAGTGCCTGAATTAAGCAGACCACTCTTACCCAGTCCAAAGATCAGGGCTTGATCCATCACCGTTTTTTAGCTCACTGCACCATCCCAGCTCAGAACTTGGCTATATGCAAATTAGTCTGTTCCTGTCCTAGTGCATGATGGGAACAGGGCAAACCAAACTACCAAGCCAATTCTTATACTGGGAAGGAAACAAGCTTCCGGGGATCGGTTTCTGCCATTTCAGGCGTCGTCCGCCCGGCTTGCTTGAATCCTGATGGTGCAATGAGCAAGGGACTCACATCTGAGTATACCCTTCCACGCTTATGGTGGACAAAATGATTCAGAAAAGGGGGTGGTGATGAACAGAGTGCCTGAATTAAGCAGACCACTCTTACCCAGTCCAAAGATCAGGGCTTGATCCATCACCGTTTTTTAGCTCACTGCACCATCCCAGCTCAGAACTTGGCTATATGCAAATTAGTCTGTTCCTGTCCCAGTGCATGATGGGAACAGGGCAAACCAAACTACCAAGCCAATTCTTATACTGGGAAGGAAACAATCTTCCGGGGATCGGTTTCTGCCATTTCAGGCGTCGTCGGCCCGGCTTGCTTGAATCCTGATGGTGCAATGAGCAAGGGACTCACATCTGAGTATACCCTTCCACGCTTATGGTGGATAAAATGATTCAGAAAAGGGGGTGGTGATAAACAGAGTGCCTGAATTAAGCAGACCACTCTTACCCAGTCCAAAGATCATCACCACCCCCTTTTCTGAATCATTTTGTCCACCATAAGCGTGGAAGGGTATACTCAGACATGAGTCCCTTGCTCACTGCTCCATCAGGATTCAAGCAAGCCGGGCCGACGACGCCTGAAATGGCAGAAACCGTTCCCCGGAAGCTTGTCTCCTTTCTGGTGAAGAATTGGCTTGGTAGTTTGGTCTGCCCTGTTCCCATGATGCACTGGGCCAGGGACAGACTAATTTGCATATAGCCAGGTTCTGAGCTGGGATGGGGCAGTGAGCTAAATAACGGTGATGGATCAAGCCCTGATCTTTGGACTGGGTAAGAGTGGTCTGGTTAATTCAGACACTCTGTTCATCACCACCCCCTTTTCTGAAACATCTTCAAATAAGCCAGCACATCCATTGCACCCTATAGCCGGAAAGTCATCAACACCTCCTTGAGACAGCAACCTTCCCGGAGAGCTGGAAGCACGCCGAGATCAACGCCTTACTCAAGAAACCCAAGGCGGACCCCAAGGACCTTAAGAACTTCCGGCCCATCTCCCTGCTCCCGTTCCTGGCAAAGGTCATCGAGAAGACCGTCAACGAACAACTGACCGCTACCTCGAGGAGAACAACATCCTGGACCCTTCCCAGTCCGGGTTCCGCAGCAACCACAGCACAGAGACTGCCCTCATCGCCGCCACCGATGACATCAAGTCCCTGCTGGACAACGGAGAAATGGCGGCCCTCATCCTCCTGGACCTGTCAGCCGCCTTCCACATGGTCTGTCACCACACACTACAAAACACGCCTCCACAACGCTGGGATCCATGAGAAGGCCCTTGACTGGACCACCTCCTTCCTCTCTGGCAGAACACAGAGCATCTGCCTTCCCCCCTTCCGCTCCGAAGCCACCGAGATCATCTGTGGCGTACCCCAGGGCTCATCCCTCAGCCCAACTCTGTTTAACATCTACATGGCACCGCTCGCCCATTTCGTCCGTCGGCACGACCTCAACATCCTCTCCTATGCCGATGACACCCAGCTGATACTCTCCCTCACCAAGGACCCCCACACCGCCAAAACCAACCTTCACAAAGGAATGAAGGCCGTTGTTGAATGGATGAGGAACAGCCGACTGAAGCTGAACTCGGACAAGACTGAGGTCCTCATCCTTGGATCCAACCCTTCGGCCTGGGACGACTCCTGGCGGCCGACCGCACTGGGAACCGCTCAAACACCTACCGACCAAGCACGCAACCTAGGGGTCATCCTCGACTCCACCCTCTCCATGACTAAACGAGTCAACACCGTCTCCTCCTACTGCTTCAACACCCTCCGCATGCTCCGTAGGATCTACAAGTGGATTTCCACTGAAATGGGAAGAACGTCACCCAGGCCCTTGTCAGCAGCAGGTCGGACTATGGAAACGCCCTCTATGCAGGAGCCTCGGCCAAACTCCTGAGACGGCTCCAACGCATCCAGAACAACTCTGGACGCCTGATCCTCGACATCCCTCGCCACAGCCACATCACACCCCACCTGAGAGACCTGCACTGGCTCCCGGTCAACAAGAGGATAACCTTCAAGCTCATCACCCACGCACACAAGGCACTCCACAACACCGGACCAACGTACCTCAACAGACGACTCAGCTTCTACACCCCCACCCGTCAGCTCCGCTCCGCCGACCTCGCCCTCGCTACAGTCCCCCGCTTCCGAAGACCGACCTCAGGCAGCAGATTGTTCTCCCACCTCGCCGCCAAGACCTGGAACACCCCCCATCCACCTACAGCAGACCCAAGACCTGCTGACCTTCAGATAACTCCTCAAGACCTGGCTTTTCGAGCAGTAGCAGTATTCCCCACCCCAGCGCCTTGAGACCCTCACAGGTGAGTAGTGTGCTTTACAAATGATATGATTGATTGATTGATTGATTGATTGATTGATGTTAATGATATCACATAGAGGAGTATTTGCCTCCTCAGTTTTTACATCTGCTGCAGGTATTGAAGTTTCGATCCAACAGAACTAATTACTACACTCCGACCGTCAAAATATAAGCTAGCAAAAAATAATTTTTAAATGAGCACACAGTAACTCTTGTATCTGAAACAGAAAGTTATTATGCATAGCAAGCAGGAACACAAGGTTTATTTCAAGATGAAGCAAGGCACCTAGCCCCACTCATGTCAACTTTAAATGTAATTTGGCCAAAAAATGTATGTTTACTATTGAAAATAGATACATGTAGGCCTGCCAGGAATACTCAAAAGGAATCCTGGCAATCGTAAAGGGTTTTACTCCTGTGTATTTCTAAGCCACAAGTGCATAGAAATCGAGTAAAGGGTGGAAGTGGGCGAAAAAAGGCATGACAATCGTTGTAAATGTGTAATGTCCCATAAACCTGTACATTTGTGGTTATTCATAAACTGAAATCTAACCCTTTCCCTCCACGGATATTGTGAGAAATTTAGTCCAGCCAGATTTAATCCTGGATGGGAAGGGAATAGACCACCCCTAAATTGTTGTGGATGTAAGAGAAAGACTTTCCCAACAAGGAAAAAAAAACTTGCATATTCAGCTACCCTTCCTACAGAGCGTAATTTGAGTCAGTGGTTGCTGTTGTGGGCCGCTGGCACTCATTTTTGGGGACAGGCAGTTATTTCTCAGCACCAGACATTTCCAAAGAGCAAGAGAGGGAAAAAACATGCACAGGAGTCTGAAGAAGGAAGAGAAAGACAGAAAAACTATCACAAATAGGGAAAGCAGGAACCTGCAAGAGTGAGATAAAGGGCAAAGGAATATCTGTTAGTGAATTAAAGAGGCATCAGGTGGTTTAGGGCTACGGAACCTTGGCATTGGGTTTACCAACACTTAAAAGCACTGGCTGGCCTGCTGACTTCTGAGGAGAGCTTTAGGCAATATAACTCATTCTTTTACAAATTAACCACTGTCTTTCCACTGTACAGAATTGTAAACTATGTACAAATCCTCAGTTGAGGAAATAGAGAGCCCAAGTAAGTCACACAAAAAGCACTTAAGAACTCCTGGAAATGTGCACCAGGCGTGACTTATTAAGCATACTATTATCCCTGTTTTATGATATGGAAAAGTTTAAATATACATTCAGGCAGAGTCGTAAAACTCCACCTGTACTTTTACAGTTTTCTTTGTGAAACGGGCCCATTGAATGCAGACAAGTGAGTAAGGGACTTCCTCTCCAAAAGAATAATCAAATCAGGCTTCATATTTTAGACCCACATTGTTTGCGGACAGTTATAAAGGAGATAAAAGAAAAAAATCGCAACTGCGCATTGCCAACTGTTGTGTCTTGTGTTACTGAAATACATTCTTCCCCAGTGCTCTGTTCCTTGCTGCTTAGCCAGGGTGAGTGTGATGTCATGGAATGCTGGTGTGTGCCTGATTGAGTGAGTGTCAGTTGGTGAGAGTGGGCATAGCAGCAGGAAGGCTTTCCTGGAGGTGTATGTTTTCAGTCTTACCAGTTACTTCGAACAAACTGTAACTGTGTCTTACTAAACCTTTCTCATAACCTACTCTACTGCCAACTGGATTATCTACATTCAAGGATGTTAATTCCATTATAAAACTGGCAATCATCTAGGAAAAGTAACCATGCATGCAGGAATGTTATGGAGATTTGAGTAGAAACAGAAGAAGAAAAACAAGAGTTATACAAATTACAGATAAAGCAAGAGTGCAGAAAGTAAAGAAACCTGAAAGGAATAGTATATACAGAGAAACAAAGAGTAAAAAGAAATTGAAACCTGTGAGATTCACTGTGCCCTGGACACAGTCCCTCTAGTGTCTTATTTCAGCGGACAGCCTGCTGTACAGGGCAATTCAACCGTCTAACGTATAATGTACAGTAGAGGAGTGCTGTAATTGTGTTTACAGTTTGCTATGAACACAGTGGTCCCTCACAAAATGAATGAGAGAGAAGTAATTAATATAGAAATACAATTAGATCTATATTGTGCTGTCCAGCCGGACAAGAATCTTTTAATGTAACAAAAATTTTTAAGGACAAAACAATGAAGTTGGAAAAAGTATTGCGTCGAGTGAGACACAAACAAAACAGAAAAGGCTCAGGCAAAGCTTGGTGCTTGCAATAATTTCAACAATTCAAGAAGCACAAATGAAGGAAGACACCAATACACATTGGGAAATAATAAGTATCATTGTGTTAGGGTGTCAAGGAATCGATGACGTTTAAGATCCATATATAGAATTGAGTTTCATCATCTTCAGGACATTAAGTTACATGCCTGAGTGATTGCCTGTTGAAAAATGGTGAAAGAATAGAAGGGAGAAAAGGGAGAGAAGAGATGTAGAGTTAGAGTAGGAATAACCACTAACTAACAAGCATGCATTTCTAAGGAGTGAGTGATAGTTGATAATAAAGCCATTTTGCCAGTTCCACCAAACTCAATTCCATTTGAAATGCGAGTTCCATATAATTTTTCTAGAACGCCTGCACGTGTGATCGGATTCCGCCACTCCTCGTGGATCCCAGCATGTCGATGCGGATCGCCCCCTTACTTCCGGCAAGCGCCCCCTTCCACTCACTCCCAAGAACACGACCAGAATACCTGGATAAAATTCCGTTTCACTATATCAGCTTTTCCTAATTTAGGCGTACGAGAATATTTACACAATTGGACATCCGATTTCACCGCACTGCAGACCATCCCTTCCGTGCACTGGGCAAGTTGACGCTCGCGGTTGACCCTTCTTCACGAGAGGTATAGACAAGCTAGTCGTGGTTACCAATAAGCAATTCACCTCCACGCCCCGAGTATTAGATCACTCCATAACCGGTTGCTATTATCAAGCTTGTCATTGTGATCTTCAAACGTTTTCACCGGCACTCACAAGAGTACCTGATAACTCCAGCAATTCTTTTCACCGCAGGCCAATACCCACGGTAATAATAGTATGTTGCTGCTAACCCTCGTCACCGTTTCTGGTAGTATCTTTACCGCCACTCACTCTCCGGTAATCATTACTGGTTTATTAATCACCGCTATTCACCTTGAGCAAGTGATAACTCTAGGTTTTCATCAACTATCACTCACTCCTTAGAAACGCATGGTTGTCAGTTAATGGTTATTCCTACTCTAACTCTATGTTGAGATTCGTACTCATTAGCACCTACATGAAGTGCACCCTCTTGTGGGACTACCTCTCCCAGAATGCTGTGAGTGAGAGGGGAGGAGTATGCAATAAAGCTGTCAGGCACACACCGACCGGCATGCATAATTCTGAAGTTTCTGGGTACTCCTCTCGGCCGAGCGAGTTCATTTGTACTTGAAAATCCTCCTGCGATCCTCGTTGTGGGCTAACTGGAGTTTCCTGCTGTGTGGCTGCTTGAGCCATACCACATCTGGTGATGGAGTTCAGAACCATTTAGACGTCTTTTGTTGTTTTGTTACGGAAAGCCTTCTGCGGTGAGGGCGGCAAGCTTCTTCACTCTATTCCTATTCTGTTTTTGTACCATTGTTCTGCACCTTTCTCTTTTGTTTGTGCCTCCTTTCAAGTTCGCGGTAAGGATGTATTACCATTTCAACTCCTGAGCTACCAGAGGGTAATCATCGCTTCCAGGTAGTGTAGTGTAGTTCCTATATTCCCAATAGGCTCTGCGCATTGGAATAATATATTCAGCAGTGTAGACGTAGGACTGAAGTCAACTAGGTCTCTACTGACTATATTAGACTTAAGTTTTGCCAGCAAGCTCAGAGGAGTTTAACCTCCCTGGATAGACAAGAAGGGATTAGCTTCTGACAACCATATAACATGACAACTTTGCTCCCTCAGAATAAGAGTGTATCTCTAGAGTCGTGTGAAAACAATAGACAGCTATTTCACTCAGTCAAGTGTGCATACTTAGTTTCACCAGAGTGCAGAGAAAAGAAAGACGGGCGTTTTCAATAAAAGGTTGTTATTTATTGAGCAGTCTTCTTTCTCATACAAGAGAAATGAATTGCCACAATTGCAATACTCATAGTAAAGTAAAGTGTGTACAGTAAAAGGAGGATTAAGAAATAATACTGTAAAAGCATTGATATGGTTTCTTAGCCATAAGATACTTTAAAATAGATAAAATATATACATACTTATATACATTGACTAATGTACTCAAATGGTGCTTCTAAATACGCCTACCCCGGTGTACCTGACCTAAGCCTAATACGTGGGAAGGAGTAAGTAAGTAGCAGTTTAAGTTAAGTTGGTTTTGCCAAGAATCTGACTCAAGAATTCTCTCTAAGGTTTTAGTCAGCTCCGTACCTGGGTAATAGAAAGCAGGAGGTCTTGTATCTCTCTCTCAGGACTGGATATCGCAGTAACCCGCGAAGGTATCTGGAAACACCGGAGCTGGATTTCTCGCAGGAGAAAAGACAGCGTCTCTCTCAGTGCGTCAAAAGAGGAGGGGCAGCGTCCGTGGGCTCTCACATCAGCTGGGCTCTCGGGCAAGTAAATAGCTGCTCTGCTCCAAAACCACCATCGTGTGTTTGCTTAAGGCAACGTTGGTATATTTATACCTGAAAGGTGCCGGGTTTGACGTAAGGTTGGACATAAGACGTCAATAAAGATGTCACTAAGAACTGGCCGTTCTTACAGTGCTTTACAGGAGTTCTAGGATGAAATCAAAACAAAAGCAAGGGGGATTTCCCAGGTTGCTGGAGGTTTGGATTGTTTAGAGAACTCATTGTGCTTTCTAGGGGGCCGGGGAAGTAGCCTTGCTTAATGTGACAGCATGTGCTACGACTGAATATGGATATGAATATTATGCCGTTATAGGGATATTATTGATTATAACCGAACAAGGGCATAAAATAGTAATATCGATTTAGGCTCCTGGATAAAAACACAATAGAAGGGAGTCTCCTCTTTGACCATTCAAGCACTTTGGGCTCATTTAGTAAAAGGATCTTTCTCCCTCATTTCCTCCTGGTAAAAGCCTTTTGTCTCCTATCTGCTGAACTATATAAATACGTTCTTATCCTCGCTGATTTTAGAAACATGGTCTTGATACAGTGAATACTCAAAGGCACTGAGGGGAGGGGGTGCCGCTACTGCTTGAAGAGCCAGGTCTTGAGGAGGTTTCTGAAGGCGAGTAGGTCTTGGGTCTTCCGTAGGTGGGTAGGGAGGGTGTTCCAGGTCTTGGTGGCGAGGTAGGAGAAGGATCTGCCGCCGGAGGTTGTTTGTTGGATGCGTTAGACAGCGGTGAGGGCGAGGCTGGTGGAGCGGAGCTGGTGGGTGGGGGTGTAGAAGCTGAGTCTGCTGTTCAGGTAGGCTAGTCCGGCGTTGGGGAGTGCTTTGTGTGCCTGGGTAAGGAGCTTGAAGGTGATCCTCTTGTCGACGGGGAGCCAGTGTAGGTCTCTCAGGTGGGGGGTGATGTGGCTGCGGCCAGGGACGTTGACGATCAGTCGGGCGGAGGCTTTTTGGATGCGTTGTAGTCGTCATAGGTGTTTGGCTGGGATTCCTGCATAGAGTGTGTTGTCGTAGTCCAGTCTGCTGCTGACGAGGGCCTATGTCACTGTTCTTCTTGTTTCGGTCGGGATCCACTTGTAGATCCTGCGCAGCATACAGAGGGTGTTGTAGCAGGAGGAGGAGACGGAGTTGACCTGTTTGGACATGGAGAGGGAGGAGTCGAGGATGAATCCTAGGTTGCGTGCATGGTCGGTGGGTGTCGGTGCTGCTGCCAGTGTGGTCGGCCACCAGGAGTCATCCCAGGCTGAGGGGTGGGTCAGAGGATGAGGACCTCCGTCTTGTCCGAGTTCAGCTTCAGACGGCTGTTCCTCATCCAGTCAGCGATGGCCTTCATTCCCTCATGGAGGTTGGCTTTGGTGGTGTGCGGGTCCTTGGTGAGGGAGGGTATGAGCTGGGTGTCGTCAGCGTAGGAGATGATGTTGAGATCGTGTTGGCGGGCCACTTGTGCGAGAGGGGCCATGCAGACGTTAAACAGCATCGGGCTGAGGGATGAGCCCTGGGGGATGCCGCAGATGATGTTGGTGGCCTCGGATCAGAAGGGCGGGAGGCGGACTCTCTGGGTTCTGCCAGAAAGTAAGGACGTAGTCCAGTCAAGGGCCTTCTCTTGGATTACGGCTTCTAGGTGGCGTGTCTTTAGAGATAGCTAGCAGACCGTGTCGAAGGCAGCTGACAGGTACAGGAGGATGAGGGCTGATATTTCACCGCTGTCTAGTTGGCGCCTGATGTCGTCTGTGGCGGCGATGAGAGCTGTCTCGGTGCTGTGGTTTCATCTGGACCCGGACTGGGACGGGTCCAAGATGTTGTTGTCTTCCAGGTGGCAGGCCAGTTGCATGTTGACGATTTTCTCTAAGACCTTCGCCGGGAACGGGAGCAGGGAGACGGGCCGGACGTTCTTGAGGTCCTTGGGGTCCGCCTTGGGCTTCTTGAGAAGGGTGTTGATTTCGGCGTGTTTCCAGCTTTCCGGGAATGTTGCTGTTTCGAAGAAGATGTTGATGACCTTCCCTAGTTGGGGTGCGATGGTAGAGTCTGCTTTGTTGAATATGTGGTGTGGGCATGGGTCTGACGGAGAGCCTGGTGGGTTGTAATTTTCATCTTACCAGTTACTTGGAACTAACTGTAACTGTGTCTTAAACTTTTTTCATAGCCTACTCTACTTCCTACTAGATTATTTACATACAGGGATTCCATTTCCATTCCAACACCAATGCCTTATAGAGGTTTTGTTTACTGTTGTCTCAAACTAACACCTAACTATTGGCTGCTTATGAGGCAAGTCCACTTTTTCATTGTGTGAGTAAAGTCTCACATAAATTTCAATCACATATGAAGATATGTCCCTATAATACATAGGATCCTGTCATTTCTGTTAAACCATGTCCCCAATTTCTTTATTACAGATTATTTGTGACATACCTAGTCGCCTATAATAAAGAAATACCATTGCTGCTCCATTGTAGTAACTTTTTACAGTTGAGTTCTGACATCACATGCCTCTCGCCAGAGCCTGCAGCCAAGGTGAAAAGCAGGATACTGAGTATTGTTAAAGCTAAGCCAATAATCTTGCCTTAGGACACTATTGGCATTGCCAATGCTTTTTGGCAATCCTGTTGAAGATTGGTTAAAAGTACAATGCTTTTGCCAATGCTGTTTAGAGTTGTCAAAAAACAGAAGCAATGTGTTTTGGGAAAGAACATTTTTGGAGCTCAATAATGTAGCCAATTGCAGCTTAAGAAAGGTATGGAGCTGTCTTCAGCCCAAAACTCCTAATCAGAGTTTCTTCCATTCACTCACACACAGGCATCCTTCCAACAACGGCTGTCCATTCCAATGGCATGTGGCTCGTTAAGGCACATGCCTTAGACGGATCACTGACATAATATCGACAACCATAATATCGTCTGAACAAAATATCGTCGTCATAATATCGACTACAGTAATATCGACTACCAATACTTATTTAAATAAACACAAAAATACAGAAAACACAATATGGTCTATTGCAAATATCAGACACCACAATATCGAACTATCCAATATCATTAAATTAAATATCGATTAATTTTAAAACACATAAAAAATAGCCAAAATATCGAATACTAAAATATAGACATCAATATTATCGTTTTTTTTAACAATATCGACTATTTAAAAACAGGTAAATTAAATATATCTTTACCACCAAATATAGGTTTACATTATAAAACAATACTAAACACTTAAATAACATAAAAAATCAAACTACATCAAACAATAAAACTTAAACTTTTCGGAAAACTAACACTAATAATTATATTTAAACTTTAAAATTATAATGCTTGCATCATGTTACATTCAAAGCAATATATAACACATTTGAAAAAAAACGGAAAATAATCACTTCCTACTAACAAGTTCTTAATTAGCGTTTCCCATTTAAGGAAACAAACTGCCAAAACAATAAAAACAATTAACTGGAACGAATGTAATGCTCACATTTTACAATACACCAATGAAATAAAACAAGCAATTGAATAACCACTAAATAAGCATGGAAATGTTTGCATTTCTTTTCCATTTCTAACCTGCAATAAAGAAGAAGGTGAAACTCTGTCCGACTGTTTCCTGAAAGAAAATTTTCATTACCGAAGAAATCTTTGGAACTGCACTAAGGGGCCGATTCCGATCTGGGTCCGAAAGCACTCCGACCGAGCCGGATCCGGGGTGTTTTCCGAATGATCTGAGCGAGTACGATGCAGCCGTATGCTGTCGTACTCGGTTTGGTCGGACTCTCATAGAAGTCAATGGGAGACGGTCGTACGACGCGTACATGGGCTCCCATTGACTGAATGGGTACGTCGCGGACAAGGGTACCCCCTACAGTGGGTACGCATCGGTGCCATCCGCACCCTACATGCCTGTGTTGGGGAGACCCATGGGTCTCCCCCTGTGTCCGAGTCGTAAGGCTGCGGGTAACAGGGGGTTCGACGCGGACCCCCGAAGTCCAACTCAGGGAGCTATTGTGAGCCGGACGCTCCAACTCAATCCGGCTGTCCAAATCGAGCATCGTACTAGCTTGGTCATGAAACGTCTCAATTGCGCACCACGGTTTGCTTGTGACCGAGTCGTATGGAGCGGTTCGGACCCGGAAACGATTCGGACGGAGATTTCGCGCTTGTGCTCATCGTACTTCGACGTCCGGACCCGTGTACGACTCGGACGGAAATCCAGCCTCCGAATCGGATCCGCTAATGCCGAACCCGATTCGGTGCCCTTCTGACCGAGATCGGAATCGGCCCCTAAGTAAGTAAAACGGCTTTAAAAATATGAAAATAGTAGTAGTGTTCAACCTAAATTATCTATTACACATAAGTTATCTAACCTTTCATTTCTTACATTTATATCTCCTCTACAGATATCTTCTAAAGCAAGAAAAATATTTTCAACTATCTCACCTATAAAATATAAAATCAATGTTAGAATATTATATTTTTTCCTGTCCACCTAAAAATAATTTTGAAACATAATTAATGTAAATTTCATTTGTTATCTATCTCCTCTACAGATAACTGCAAAAACATCCCAAATCATTTTCAAAACACTCACCAACTGAATAGGAACAAAAAGTGACTATATAATTTTCATTTATTGAACACCCTAAAAAACCGAGCCAAATATCCCTTTTCCCCTAAATTCCCTATCAACTACAAACAATTTTAATACATTATTTAAACAATTTTTTCTCTTACCAACAGAAAAATATCAAGAAAATAGAAAACAAAGCTTGAAATAATTTCCTGGACTTTTTTTAATATATCAAATAAACATTGTAAGTATATTCACTGAAATGTATGTGTATTAAATACAAATGTATCATTTATTATATTAAGTCAATTTTATTTTAATTTCCCCTAGCATAAAACAGAACAACATGACTGAAGGCGCAGAATTTGTAATGTCGCAAAAAATAAATTATTACTATGTTATATGGGTTATGTGTATACTCAGGAGAAACAAAGTGGTCTAAAAGTGTTCTGGAAATGCAGCAAATATTACTCTAATAAATGCTATGGAAGAGCTATTACCAGTGAAACTACTGTTCTTTCTGTAAAAGAGCATAATCACCCCCCAAAAATAACAGAGATTGAAGTTAGGGATGCTCTTGAAAGTATTAAGGAAGCAAGCACTAGTACAGATAGACCCCCCAAACAAATCCTCAAAGAGCAATTATTAAAGGTACCTCAACATGCATCAGGCCAATTACCCTCCATAGACTCTCTTAAAAGAACTATAGCCAGACAGAAAAAAGCAACCACAAGTAGCATACCTGCCCCTAAAACGTTTGAAGTAGTTATTCCACCTGAATTAAGCATTACTCACACTAAAGAACCATTTCTTTTTTACAACAAATGCCCTGAGAAAAGAATAATTATGCTTGCTACTGCAAACAATTTAGTTAAATTACAGGAATGTAAGACGTGGACATTGGATGTAACTTTCAAAGTCTGTCCAAAACCATTTTACCAGCTGTACACGGTGCATGGATTATATCAAAATTCAAACATTCCATTCATCTATGCTCTATAACCAAATAAACAGAAAATTACCTACATAGATATACTCACTAAAATAAAACAATAAAGCAATAATTTTTTCCACAAAAAATAATTATTGATTTAGAAATAGCCATGATAAATGCTATGCTGAAAAATTACCCACACACAGCAATCCAGGGTTGCTATTATCATTTTAACCAGAGTCTCTGGAGACATCTGCAAAATTCAACCCTATGGGCATCATTAGGATGGTTCGTAGGAAGGGACCGCCCGCCATTAGTGCGGCGGTCCCGTGGGGTTCATTAGGATGCGCCCGCCACACTGGCGGGCGCATCCTGCATTCTTGACATTGCTGAAAGCACTGCCCACCGCAATGCCAAAAATGCATGTCATACATTTTCATGCACAATGTGGTAGGCACCGCGCAGTGCCTGCCATGTTGTGCATGAAACTGGTACCCCTCGTGTACCCCCCGAACACCCTGGGGGCCCGCAACGGGCCCCCAAAGCCAAAACCACCTGCCTTTCCATGGCGGAGTCTCCGCCATGGAAAGGCAGTTTACCGCCACGATGATAATATGGTTGGCGGTGCCTGCAAAACACCTCCACCATATTCCTGGGCTTTTCCGCCTGGTAGGCAATCGGGCGGATTGCCTAACGGCGGAAAACCGGCGGACGGTCTTCCCGTCCTCCGGGGTCCCCCCACCATCGTAATGTGGCGGGGTAAAAGACATGCAGGCGGAGGAGGTTAGCGGGCGGCTAGCCACCGCCTTACGGGCAGTGGCGATCCGCCCGCTATCCTAATGACCCCCTAAGTGTACAATATGCTACAGACAGTACTTTCGTCTACCAAATTAAAAAGCTAGTAGCACTAGCATATATACATGCAACTGATGTAGCTGAGCACTACAATATCCTAATAGAGAGCTCCTACTACGAAAGGAACGAAGACAAGTTAACCCCACTCCTAGATTACTTTGAGGACACCTGGGTGGGAAGACTGCATAGGTCGGGGCATAGAATACAACCTAATTTCACATTCCTTGGAATGTGGACCTAAGTACCTTAAACAAAGAAGCAAAAACAAATAATAGTGTTGAAGGATGGCATAATGCCTTTCAATCAACAACAGGCAGAGGAACACCTACCCTACACAAGCTACTCCAATCTATACAAAAAGAGAAAAACTATCAAGAATTACGAATGGAACAATCTGTAAGTCAAATAGTGCCAAAATTAACTAAGCAAACTAAAAAAAAAATTGAACTACTCAGAAGTCAGGTTACCCTATACCCATCAACAAGAGGCCTCGAGTACCTGTCCCTAATAGCTAAAAGCATATTATAAGCTACATTTTGACATTAATTAGAAATATTTTCGCTCACAAAACAAATACTTTACACACATGTTAATATTCTATTTTGTTAAATAATATTAAATTGTCATATATATTTTTTTCTTAATAAAAATATATATTTACAATTAAATCTTATTTATCGAAATATACTATATATCACAATTAATTTAAACAACATTTCCCACCTAGATTAATAACAAAAAAGGTACTTACAGTTTGTCGCTGTAGACAATGTATTCCAACCAGTAATTATCCTTCAATCTGTCTGTTAATCCATGTTATTGTCAAAAATTGCCCCCAAAAAAAAGCAAAAATCAAATAGGTCCAATATAAATCCATCCTTGATAAATCCAAGTAGTTGAAACCATAAAAAACCCGAAAAATATAAAAATAGCTCCAGGAAATCCCGAAAAATTAAAAGAAAGTGTGATAACAATATTAGTTAAACAAACTAAAACACACTTCTTTTTAAAAAAATGCGTCTTTCTATCCAATGCAATGTCGAAAAAAATAACCTGCAAAAAATGTAGAAAACATAGCCACCCACACAAATACACCCAAATAAACTAATAATAATTTATAATCACAAAATAACACATATTTAGACATATTATAATCTAGCTACACTAGGCCTCAAACACTAACTCACAGCATCTCACTGAAATATAACTAACACCTACAACACACCAAAAACGCAACGACTCAACAGTAAATACACTTTCTAGATCCTAACTAAACTTAAACATAAGTAATAAGTAAGTTAAATTAAATTAAATTCCCCTTACCTTGCTCGACGTGACGCAGCTCCCACCCGCGAGCTTCTCCAGTCCTGAATGACCCAAAATAACATAACGCGGTTACAAAATAGTCCCTGTGAAACAAAAATGTCTGCTTAAATAAAAAAATAAAAAAAATTATGTTAATAACATTCAATGCACTAATGTTTAAACGTTACATATATTTTTGTTATAATGTACAATATTGTATTTATATTTAAAAATAACTTTTTGTTTTTCTACTTTATAAAGTGATAGTAATAATTCATATAAAATATATTTTTTTTTATTATTATAATTATATATGTATTATTATTTGTAATGAATATCAAAAATACATACTAAGGGGCCCATTAGGATCTCGGGTGGATCGTCATTGCCCGCATGGCGGTGGCAATCCGCCCGAGATCCATCCCCACCTGCCACCCATTTCCCCTGCCATATTACTATGGTGGGGGGACCGCAGCGGACGGAAAGACCGTCCGCCGCTTTTCCGCCCGGTCAGCAAGTCGACCGGGCGGAAAAGAGTTTAATAAAGTGGCGGTGTCTGGTAGACACCGCCAGCCATATTATCATGGGGCGGAAACATGCCTTTCCGTGGTGCCAAGGAATTGCTTGTGGGGGCCCATTGCGGGCCCCATGGACTCTGAGGGGTGGGGGGTGCACATGGGGGGCAACATGGCAGGCACCGCGCAGTGCCTGTCATGTTGTGCATGGAAGTGCAGGACATGGCTCCCTGGCGGAGAAGTGTGGCTCAGTGGTTAGAGCGGCAGACCCTGATGCAGAGGTCTAGCCCGGGACCAGGGTTCAATTCCTCGCCTCGGCGGGTCTTGGGCTCAAAAATTCCACGGACCTGATAATTCTCGCCTCGGTGCCTATTCCAATCATGGAGTCCCACTCAGCAACTCTGGGCAATAGCTTGCTTAATCTCCACAACGGCCCCCATAACGCTAAGGATGCCTGGCCTCCACCTTGGGGGTGCCCAGGAGTGGACACCTCACAGGGAAAGCCAGGATGGGTTCCACAGCGGTATTTGTACAAGCGCCTTGAGACCCTTGCGGGTGAGTAGTGCGCTATACAAGTATCAATTTACATTTGCATTGTGGCGGGCGGTGCTGAGCGCACCGCCCGCCACAATGTCAGGTATGCAGGATGTGACCGCTACTGTGGCGGGCGCATTTTAAAGAAAACAAGGAAACCCACTAGGTAAATAAAGACCCTGGTCCTTAAAAGACATTTAGAGCAAAATATTAAATATAGACCAAGATTAGTGCTATATTTCAGGATGTCCAGTCGGACACACAATTTAATAAGTCAAAGGAATGTTAAACATATTCAAGAGCAAGCAACAATAGAGTGGGACACAGTCCTGCATCCTACACATAAAACAAAAGACAATTACATTTGAACATTTAGGGTTTTCAGGCAAAAGACGGCGGAGGCTTAAAGTCAGTAATAATAAATGACGAGCTTTCCAAAAACACTATTTGCACTGGTTTTAACGCAATTGTTTACCGTGTGAATATGTTTCATAGGTCAACGACGTTTCGATCCCTTTCAGAAGGATAATGGGATCATCATCAGGACGGTATGATTCCATGTCTGAGTATGACAAACTGCCTTTGAGGGAAAGAGGGGAAACAAAAGACAGAGAGAACTGTTATACGAAAAGAGTACGCTATTAATAGGGGGGGTAGTACTAGGCTTAAAGCTACTGGAAGTACTAGCACCATGCAAGGATGTGCTGGTGGGACTGCGGCAGAAGGCTCTTTGCTGTGAACCATGCGTGTTGGCATGGAAGGGTGAAGTAGCAATATTCCTGGAGGTATGTAAACTCCAGGAGAAGTGAGCTGTTGGTGAGAAAGACTAAAGAAAGGATCCAGTATAGTGAGAAAAGTAGAGAATTGAGCAGTCAAAAATTAGCAAGTGAATATGTGATGGAAGTGGACGGTATGAATAAGCCGGAGGTAGCGTCTGTGAGTGATGCGGAACGGCAGAATAACCGCATTGCTGGTGTCTACAAAATTACAGCGAACCTAGATGGCCAAGAGTGGAAACTAAGTTTGCCGGCTTATGTCAGTGTTGAGATACCAAGTGTCCGTTCTGCATGGGACGTGCAAAAGGAGACCGCTGGTCCTACATAAGAAAGGTGCTTGTGGATGGAGCATGGCCACTGACCTTAGGTCTAAAGACAAAGCCTGACAGTCTTGGGTTCCATTGGGAAATAAAGCCAGCAGAGCAAGGGCAAGGATACTGTGGTAAAAAAGGGGGGAAGGGGTGTTACAATACGAAAGTGTAAACGTACAGACCGCGGTTAGGTAGTGAAAGCAGACAAGAGTTTACCTGTGCTGCTCGGCTCGCAGGCGGCCGTATATAAACGAGAGGGCGACAATGCGGTCCTCTGGAGGGCGTACGGGGGAGCCGTTATGGGGAAATATACACTGGGCGGCCATGTGGTCCTGCGATATAAAAATTGCACTATAGAAGGGAAATGGCATTTAAGAGGCAAGCACAATGGGCTCTACAGCCAGGGCGCACTATGGGGGGTGCGCTTACCAGTTAAATGGGTGAAGGTCTCCGGATTACGGGAGTTCAAGTGCTCAATGGCAGTGATGCTTGAGAGTCAGATCGTGAGTGCTCATTATAACACACATGCAATGCACTTGACACTTGACTCCGGCTACACTCGGCGGCCATGTTGGGTGAGGGAAACAAAGGATATAGTAGACGGACTGGGTGGGGAATAAGAGTAGGTGGGAGGGGATGTAAGGTGTCCGCATAAATTATGGTGAAAGAGTAGACTGATGCTTCTCAGTCATATGGAGGATTCTTCAACTTAAAGTACCTTAGTGTTCGAGCTACAGCTGCATATGAACAAAGAATAAAGTGTACTTGAGTTTCAAGGCGGTGAACATGTATAAAAGTACAATTGTTGAGTGATAAACGCATTACAAAAAATGAAGGTGGTAAAGATATACAAATTATCTACAAATAAAGAATTGCAGAGGGCAACAAGGGTCAATAATTCGCATGTGGGGTACATTGCTAGAGAGTAAGACCATGCGCGCCGGGATCAGAAAAGTTCAGTGGTAAGAATTCACAGTGATGAGGTCCAGTCTTCGGTCCTGTTCAGACCGTTCCTGATACTGTCCATACGTTTTATCATTTTCAATTCTTCCTTGTTTATTAGTAGGGCCATATCTTCACCTCTTTGAGGGAGTTTCAGTGCATTCAAAACTGTCCATTTGATGCCCTCTTCACTGGGTCCAAACAGATTGAAATGTTCAACTAGCGGTTCATTGGGTGTTTTACATCTCACTCTGCTTCGGTGTTGGCCAATCCGGGTCTTTATCTTCTGTGTGGTTTGTCCAATGTAGATTTTTGGACAGGGACATTGGATAAGGTAAATAACATTGCATGTATTGCAATTGGAAAAAGTACAACATTTCACCACAGTATTATTAAATTTGCATGATTTGCCTTCTATTGTAAAATCACAAACATTGCAATTACCACATTTAGAGTGACCAATCAGTGGCTCCAAACCCCCATGTCCATCAAGAGTAGAGTGTGGTGTGGGACTGGGAAGTGCTGCTCTTACCAAGTGATCCTTCAAATTACAGCTTTTATGGAAAGCAAATACTGGGCGTTCGATATTTAGATTACCCTCATTCAATATGGACCAGTGTTAAAGAACGGATATACGGACAGGGTTGGATACATGGGAGAATGTCGTAACACACACTATTCTGTTCGTATTGCTTTTCACTTTGGGGCTCAGCAGGACTTCCCTGGGACAATACCAAGCCCGTTTCTATGCATTGCACACCAATCTCTTTGGATAACCACGGTCTCTTAATTTCGTGGAAAGTTTAGCTGCCTCTAAGAAAATAGTCTTCTTTCGCATAGCAATTGCGCCTTATGCGCAAAAATTGGGATTATGGAAGGGAGTCTCCGAGTGCTCTCGGGTGGTTGCTACTATAACACAGAAGTGTGTTACGCTCAGTTGTTTTTCTATAGAGTTTTGTCAGTAGTTCCCCTTCAGAGTGGTAGATGGTAAGATCTAGAAATGAGATGGCAGATTTGTCAATGGTAAGAGTAAAAGTTAAGCCTAAACAATTGTTGTTCAGCCAATGCAGAAATTGATGTAGTGTGTCTTCATTGTTATGCCAGATAAGAAAATTGTCATCTATATATCTGCACCATAACGTGATTCCTGAGAAGAATGGGTTGGAAGGTGACAGAATGGCCGTCATTTCAAGATGATCCATAAACCGTATTACCAGGTTGGGGGCAAAAACGGCCCCCATAGAAGTTCCCTTCACTTGTTGATAAAGCTGGTTGTCAAAGGTAAAAAAGTTCCTGGTTAGACATAGTTCTAAAAGTTGAAGAATGAACAATGTGGGTACAGCATGTGGGCGAGGCCTAGAATCAAGGACTGTCGGAATGACCAACATGGTCATTGTCAGGGGAATATTGGTGTACAAGGATTCAACAGCCATTGTACATAATAAGTCTAAGTCTGTGTTGAATGGATGGCGCCCTCCATCCTAATGACTCCCCTAATACGTACAAATGTTAAATGCAAACTTATCTGATTTAAAAAAAATATTTGATGCAATACAACAATGAAATAAATATTATTAATATGCTATATATTAATAATAATAATTAATAGTATTATTACATATAATAAACTTACTATTTTCTCAAAATGTAAAGTATGTTCACTACATCATTATAATGTTACAATATTAAATAAATATAAAATATAGAACCCTTTATGTTATACATAATTTGTCAAAAAATGTTTATATTAATTGTATAAATATATTATTATGTTCCACAAACTGGTGTAAAATAATAAAAAAATATGTTTTGTATCTGAAAATAAAAATACCTGGGTTATAAAACTTGACAATGTTACACAATTTTATTTTCTTTAAAATATTCTGTTAACTAATAAATGTATGTAAAATAGTTTATGTTCCTTAAATAAATATGTACATATTATGCAGTCCATTAGGATGTCGGGTGTTCGCACCACCCCGGTGCCGGCGGTGCGGAAAAATGTATGTTTCTGCCCGCTAGCAGCGGTACTCACGTCCGCCATATTAGTATGGCCAAATATAGCCCATTTCCACTTCGCTGCTGTGCGACGTGGACCACCGTCAAAGTGCGCCCGCCACCGCGGCGGTGGGAGCCATTGGAGACTCACCGCCGTGCGGAATGACGTCCGCCCCGCTCCACAAATTAGGATGCCCCAAACAAGCAAATGCAGCGGAGAAACCGGCCAACCAGAGACGGCGGAAGCACGACAGCGGAGCGCAAAACCAGAGTCCCGGTCAGCACCACCCGGTCATGACCACCATTGAGCCAGCTCTACACGTATTTCCGGTGCTGTACCTGCTACATCACCAGCAACTCATGGACGCAATAACACAAACACAACACACAACACATGGGCTGACTCAGGGTCCAAATCCACATCAGACACCCTGCTGGGAACAGGAACAGATCCAAAGGGCACCCACACATGACCCACCTGCCACCAAGTGACCCCTCCGCATCCTGGATACACATCATCCGCGATCATGCAGCAATGTCCCGGTCATGTCCCCGTAGCGGGGAAGGCAAGGGAATACATGCGCACAATGCAGAAGGCAGGGCCAGCGCCAGGCAAGGGCACAAAGACCACCGGGCCACACCTACTCCCACCCCACATAAGCACACCCCATGAGGGGACATGCCATGTGCCCCTCCTGTGCACCCCCATGCACAACAACAAGACAGGTCAATCCACACCCTACACCACACAACAAACAACCGGGGAGCCAGCCACTGCAGGAGTGGCTGCACAGGTACACAACACCCAGCACAATAGCACAGGGAAACACATACAGCACAACAACACCACACTCAGGGAAACAAAAATGAGTACGAGCACCAAATGAACACATACAAGGAGCAAACATCAAAATGGACACACAGCCTGCATAGCCACACACACATACCACCAACTGACACACAGACACATACACACCCCACATGCCAACAGCAATGGAGCACAACAAATCAGAAAGCCAAAGTGGGCCACATACAAATGGAAGGCCATGAAGACACACAATACAAATGTGTACATCACATGCAAGACAAGGAACAGAGAACAACTCACTCAGACCATCAAAGCACACTTGGCCTGTACAGTCAGTGAAGTCAAACCACAGACATCACGGTGCAACAATGCAGGGAGACAGCAAGGCAAACCATGTATAGGCACAAGGACGAAAGGAAGGTCCTGAAGTCAAACTGTGAACAGCCACACATGTATACAACTACTTCACAGGAGTACACCAGCAGCACAACACACAGAGCCCATTGACACACTCCATGACTGCCAAACACCAGTAGGAATGTACACACATACCCTCCCTCACACCAGCAGCACACAACACCAGTGTCAAACACACAGAAGGCCGGTAATACTTGCCAGTCTATGCACACACAAACAATCACACACCCTGAGGGTAGCCACAAACATCACACAGGGATGCCAGAACAAATGTCTGCACAAAAACAACAGACAAAAACATAACCCAACAGAACCACACACAGAACTACAACAACAACAGACATGCCCCGTGCAGCAAAAGTGTGTAAAGGCAATGGGAGCACAGACACAACAGGAGTGCACAACCTCATCAGTCAGGAACAATGCACAGAAAACATACCACAACACACACAAGATGTGCACCATCACAGAACAACACAGCCACATTAAACAAACAACTGATGCACTGGCAAATGAATCACATAGCAAACACAGCAGGACAAAATGGGATGCACACCAGGCAATGACAAGGCAACATACACACACAGCTCTGCATGCACAACAAGCAGTGTGTGCACACCAAGCACACCAGCCACACACAGCCATGAGTGACAGAACAGCAACCCACACAACAACAATTAGCACAGCACACCGAGGAAGTGAAACAATGCCACAGCCAACACACATAGGGGCACATGCATCATTGTAGGATTTCGCATTTCCTAAATTGCGAAAATGAAGGAATCTCAATTTAGGAATTGCAAAATCCTATGCATCAACAAATCCTAAAATATTTTAGGATTTCTTAATTTTCGGAATTTGCGATTCCTCAATTGTGATTCGCAATTAAGGAATGGCATTACATTGATTCCTATGGGCCTAGAGGCCCATAGGAATCAATGCCATTTTGCATTTTTTTTTGCAATTCGCAATTTGTTGATGCATTGCAAGGGTGCAGAGGGGGGTCCAAAGGACCCCCCCCGTACCCCTGAAATGTATTTTAAAGTGCATGTTTCACACACACATGTCCTAAGGACATGTGTGTCTGTAACATGAAAGTTTAAAAAATGCATTTTTGAGCATTTCCATAACTTTTCGCAAATTACCACGAGGTTCAACCTCGTGGTAAATTGCACCCCCTAATTGCTAATTCGCAATTTGAAAAACAATCATGCATTGCTTTTAAGGAATCGCATATTTGCGATTCATTAAAAGCAATCGCATTTTTAGAAATCACTAAAAATAGCGATTTTCACAAAAAAGTATGATGCATCCCAAAAACTTATTTAGGAAGTGCAAACGGCCGAATTTACCGATTCGCACCGTTTGCACTTCCTAAGTAGGTTGATGCATGTGCCCCATACATACAACACAGCACCAACAGATGCACAAGTCTGGGACACAAAGCTGGAAACAACTTGACCAGATGATTGGGCAGCACACACAGTTGAACTGCAGATGAGCAACCATGACTGCCAAACAGCACAAGACCATCACATACAACCCATAGGGGCAATGCCTTGAGTGACACATTGATCCTGGCCAAAGAACTGTACTACAAAGCACAGTGACACAAATGAAGTGATGGGGAGGCATACACACAAGGAAACCAAGGGGACAGTGAAGTGTACTGCATGTCAGTACCGGGCATGGCAGGGGTGTACCATACACAAATGGAGGGATTGCAGAGCCACAATGGTTAGGCACCTGAAGTACAGATAGGGGATGGTATGACACCACACACAACATGCCACACTGGATTCAAGAAGGCACAATGTGACAGCAATGCATGAGAAAACACAACCACAATGGCAGTGTGGAGCAATAGGTCTGCACAGTCACCACAAACTCGAACCAGACACATGGATGAGTAACAAAACACAACACTGACTTTCCAGTCAGAAACTCTGCATACTCACAAGTGTAAAAAATAACAAGTAGGAGTAAGACAGAACTACAAGGACACACCAACACACTGCACAGTGCACAACCTATAACTCACACATAGGCACACAACCACATCCACAGGGCTGAACAATCAAATCAACAGGCATACAACACCTGGGTGACACGTGTGTACTTGATAATGCAGGGGCAAGCACACATCAACACTACCGACAAACTCACCCCCTGTACACTGCACACTTCCTGTCCATCCAAGAGCACACATAGAAAGTAAGCCATGGGACTAGCATGACTGGTCATCACAAGAAGACAACACACATGCACCACTGGGCACACATGAAGGAAGAACACACATACATGATGACCCTGGCCAGCCTGCCTGCAATGCTGTGGATAGAATTCCACTCGGTGCTGGCAGTGCACCCCAACCTGACATGTGTACAACATAGCCAACATGAACAAAGTAAGAAAATGAGAACTGCTTTCCATTAGAAATTTACATTATTGCCCCCACAAGTATTTGGGTCAGGAAGCACTGAAGTCAGTGTTACCCCTGCAAAAATAGAGTAAGTGAGCCAAAACAGAGACTGTTGAAGTGCCACACAGACCATGTGGCACAGTAAAATACATACACAGAGAAAATAACTTAATTCAGTAAGGACACTGACAAAATAGACAAGAGAGGAAACTCTCTTTATTCACATATTTCACAGACAGGCACCATGAGAAGAGAAGAACAAGGCACAAAATGCAGAGTATGTCCATGAGAATCTGCACAGGCAAGGGCAAAACAGCAAGGCCAGTGTCCAGGGCAAAGCGCAGAGGGAGTACATGAGAATCTGCACAGGCAAGGGCAAAACAGCAAGGTCAGTGTCCAGGGCAACGTGCAGAGTGAGTACATGAGAATCTGCACAGGAAAGGGCAAAAACAGCAAGTCCAGTGTCCAGGGCAAAGTGCAGAGCATGTCCATGAGAAGCTTCACAGGCAAGCACAAAACAGCAAGGCCAGTGTACAGGGCAAAGTGCAGAGAGAGTACATGAGAATCTGCACAGGCAAGGGCAAAACAGCAAGGCCAGTGTCCAGGGCAAAATGCTAAGCATGTCCATGTGAATCTGCACAAGGAATGTGTGCGACTGTGTGCGACTGTACCTTTACATGATCAGCAACGCAGTCAGGGGGTAACAATGGGCAGAACAGGCCCACCTGTGTGAGAGACAGGTGTTTGAGGGTGACTAACACCCAGACTTTGCTGGAAGGCGGACTGGGAGCTGGCTGTGTGCCGGGGACAGCTGAAGCACTTGACCGGGGAGAAAGCGGCCCAGCTGAGGTAGAGCTATCAGTGGCTTGGCAAGCCGGAGGGCTGCCTGGACCTGGTGGTGTAGTGGCACGTGGAGGTGGAGTCATGCTGTCTTGGGATTAATGGAAAGCAGTGTGGACACAACAGGCACACTCTCCAACAAAGCTGCATCAGGTGCAGATGCTGACACTCCCTCTGGGGACGTGCTGGATCCAGCAGACCGCTTCGCCTGGCTTCGACTTTGCCCCTCCATCAACTCTTTAACAGGTGTGACCCCTACAGTGCCCTCCTTCCCCTGCTTCACTGGCTTGGAATGGGAGTCGAGATGGTGGGTGAAACTGCCTTGGAGCCCTTCTGAGGTCTACCCTTGCCATGCACCACCTCCTCAGTGGGCACAGAAACTGCATGCCTCTCTTTGCGAGATGCTTTAGGGACAGGAGAGTCCTTCACTGGGGATGCCTCTGAGGCATGTGAGCCTGAGTTCTGCTTCTTTGCTTTTTGATGTTGCATGATGGGCTTTTGTCTTGGCTCTCTGGGGTGGCTTTGGTCTTCTGTGGGGATGGTGTCTGAGGCCAGGCCCGCTTGGGTTGTTGTTGCTGTATGCTTCGTGTGCTGTATCGTGACTTTGAGGTCTGTGGACCGTGGTCACTATCGTCAGACGTGGCCACTGCCAGGGGGGTGGACAAAGGCCCCGTAGCTGGACTGGGAGTATGTTCCTATTGAAGGGCAGACGTCACTGTGGAGGACAAAGCCTGGACAGTCCGGTGAAGCCCACCCATGTCTGAATGTATGCCCTCCATGAAAGCAACCACCTGGGCCAATTTTTTGTCATGGTCAATGAAGGCATTGAGGAGAGCTGTCTGGCCTACACATTGCTGGTGCAAAAGATCAACAGACACAGCACTGATGGCAGCAGGGGGGACAGGGGACGGGGCAGCAGTGCAAGGTGTGAAGGTAACTCATCCCCTCTTACTGACCCAGACACAGGCAGCACCAGAGAATGTGGCTGGGAGGGTGGGCACTGGCCGCTGTGTGGTTGAAGATGATACAGAGTCGTTGTTTCTTAGTAGGAAGGGGGAGTAGGAAAAGTATGTGATCCTTTCAGCTTCCTTGGTTATAGGGTACAAAAAATCAATGGGGGAAGGGATCACTTGTCCTGAGTAACCAGGGTTTTAGTTCTCTTATTCGGTTTCGGTGCCGATTGAAAAACCCTCATTCACGTACCAAGGCTCGATAGCCGGTATATCTTGGTTCTCCGCCTTGTTGTTTTAGCCCCCTGGGCAACCTATGGCTGAAACATGTCTACCTTTTTATGGACACAACTCAGAGCGGAAGCCCGATAACTCAGCTTCCTACACACGCCATTTCTTTTAATCAGGCTTTCCTTTCCAACACCGATTAACCTCACCTAACTATTTAAGAAGCCTTTTTAATCTCATACCTTTTTATCACTGATTCACTACTGTACTAACCAGTGGTTTACCTCCGGGTGGAGGAAGCATACAATTAAACCCGATGATGATGCTGCCACTTTGCTAAAACAACAAGGCGGAGAACCAAGATATAACGCCTATCGAGCCTTGGTACGTGAATGAGAGTTTTTCAATCGGCACCGAAACCGAATAATAGAACTAAAACCCTGGTTACTCAGTACAAGTGATCCCTTCCCCTATTGATTTTATGTGATGATACAGAGTCCCCATTCCCTGTGCCCGCCAACATGGATGCATCCCCCCTGGCATCAGATGATGTGGTACTTTGCGTCTCAGGCTGGGATTCTTCCTGCAGACTTCAGTCCCCCTCTGAGGCGCTGGTGACATCTGTGTCACTGGGCTTCTGTGCAGCTGTTGTGCTAGTTTCACCCCCACTGGTGTCCGGCTCCTGTCCGTCCATGACCACAGGAGATTCTGCTTGATAGAGAGATGTAGGATCAGATCAGTGGCAGCAACAGAACAAACCTATGCAAGCAATGCATTACAAAAGATGTCCAAATCTACATGTTGCACACCACTCTCTGCAATCACATCGAGGCAACTCACATTATAGACTCAAACAGTGCTTGGAACTCAAATTTTCAGGCATGATTGAACCATGTGGTGGCCACACAGCACAACACCCTGCTTGTGGCTCTGTTCAACCAAACACACAACTAGCTCGACGCACACCTAGGGACATGATGGGGGCACACCACTTGTTGCCACAGACAGATCTGGATGGAACAGGAGGGGACTACACAGACTACAACATGACAGTCCACAATGGCGATGAGCCAATGCCACCCACCATGTTGTACTTTGGGGCCAAAAGACTGTTGCACATTGTTGTGTAAACACTAGAAGAGGGGGTGACGGGGAGCATAAATATGAAAAGGGAAAGTAAAAAAGTGAGGTACAGTACCCTTGCTCCCAAGGTCAAATATGTTAAACACTAATAGGGTAAAAAGTTCCTCAATTTTTTTTTTTATTATACCATATGTAGTAAACCCAAAATGTGGTTTACTCGTTATGACTCGACAGAAGGAGACAGAAACGGAACAGATTGTTCACTGGGTAGCTCTCAGGTGGGTTGGGGAAGAGAATCGTTTTTATATCGTGTAGGTGCTTCTCCTTGGTAACCTAGTGCCCTCAGACAACCTTACGAGTGCCCTAAATCATCATCGGGCGTTGCTCATCGTGTGGGTGGCGCTGCAGTCCCTCACGGGCCCCTCATGGGGGCTCTTTAGCAGAGTTCTTTTTTGGAGATGCCGCAGTTGTGAATGTGGGTCTGGGGGCCTAGCTGGAATGGTGAGTGTGGGGAAATTAAAATGGCCACTCAGTACCCTCAAACCAATTTTATTCAGGGGTCTGGGTAGTCAATTAAAATGGGGTGGACCCTGGAGTGTGATAAGTTCTGTGAGTGGATCAATACCCTTGACCCATTCCTTACTTTCACGAGTACCAGATCACGCAAGGAGATCGCATTTTTGGATCTTATGATCTCCTTGGAAAATTGAGTCCTCCATACTACCAACTACAAAAAACCGACAGACAGGAATAGTCTCTTAATCTACGAAAGCCATCACCCCAAGGCATTGAGGGATAATTTACCGCTAGGCCAGTTCTTACGTCTTCGTAGGAACTGTGACACGACAAGCAAATTTGATAATCAAGCTGCGATCTTGACGACCAATCTGAGGAAGCGACATTATCCGAACAAGATTATACGTCAAGCGCACAAAAGGGCCAGAAACAATTCCCGCCAAGCCCTACTGGAAGTGAATGTCAAACCAGCAACAGATACCATAACGTGTGTTACTACATTCACATCCAGGTCTAACGCTATACAAAAAATAGTGAGAAAACATTGGGATATCTTAAAAACCGGTACCTTCGAGCCTGGACCACCTCCTCTGTTTGCCTTCAAGCGAACACAAAACCTAAAAGATTACTTGATCCACACACGACCCAAACCCGCCGCACAGAAGAGACCTACATTATGGAGACTACCTCCAGTGAAGGGACATTATCCTTGTGGCTCATGCTCCTCATGCCCCGAGACACGGGCAACCAAAGAGATAGACCTGGGATTAACAACACCATGGCGCCAAACACAACACACCAATTGTAACACCAATAATTGTATCTATATGATCTGGTGTCCATGTGGACTAAGGTACATTGGTATGATGACACGCCAGGTTAAGGTACGAATTGGGGAGCACAAAAGCTGGATACGCACAGGAAAAACAAACACCAAGATGCTGGCCCACTTTGCAAAAAAGAAACATCCAGCCACGAGCATCAAATGGACAGTGATTGATTCCAATCCATCCTGGTCCAACAAGTGCCTGTTCAGGTACGAACAAAGATGGGTCTACCGGTTGAAGTGTGACAAGGACGGCCTGAATGAAGAAATACCCTGGGTGGAATTATTCTAATCCTAATTGACTGCCATTAGTCACATACATATTCAACCCAGGACACACAGAGCTTTGCATGCGTCCAGTAGTATATTTCAGCACCCCTTTCTTGAAAGTAATTTTACCACCTTGATAGGGCAGAAGGGAGGACTTCATACCACCTGCAATGCACAGCACCACGGACCAGAGAAGGTACACTAGATTGTGGAATCCCCTACATCATTTACCCCCTGTAATAGTGTTTACATCATTGGTTTTTTGTAACTAGAGTGCACTATAACCAACCTCCCTTCCTTCCTTTTTCATATCGATCAGAACATGGGTTGTCTCGCAATTATCTTAGAATAACCTACATTGTATGAAATTGGATAGAAGCATAATCCACAACATGCCATATGTTCCCATTCACATACCGTGGGGCCTGGTTACCCGTTTGACATACTCCATCACAAGATGGCCACCAGGTGTTTGTCCAGCATAGCATTAGTCATAGCTGCAATAATCCAGCACAACTAAGCTGTCTCCTCCTTTAATTGACCACTTTTTACTGGCAGTGAGCGAGAATTTTTCGACTTGATAGAGTTAGGTGTCCTGGGAGCTATACTCAATATAGTCATTCACAATCTATTCCAAGATGGCCGCCATGTTCGCTGCCAGGGTGACATCATTTGTTGTGACCATTTCAACTCAGTGCTGTTCTCCAAACCCGAGTCACCGGTCGTTCATCCAGTTCTCGGACGAGATTGCTACAAATTCGTAAGAGAGGGCATCTCCTTTCTGACAGAGTACGAGCAGAGGGTAGGTCACAGTCGAGACCGAAGAGGGAGAGAAATGTAAGTAGATTCCCCCGCTTCATACTTTAACGTGTTTAATGTTACACGCACCGGCCTCCCATTTGGAGCTGGTGGAACTGCGCAAAGTAATGTGGATCATGCGGCAAGACTTCACAGTTGCCGTCTCTTTTCCCTCAACAGCGCTTCCTCCGTTCACCTGCTAACTGCTGTCGAAGGGGCCCAGTCCTTGAACTTACGGGGTAGGCTCTGTTTACAGCGTTATGTGTGTTTCCACAGTAAACATGTCATTATTTTACCAACGAAAACTGAGTTTCTATGGGAGCACTCGACCACGTCTGGTATATATGTCATATACATATATTGCAATAGTGAGATAGGTACAAAGGGACACTATACAATAGAGCTCTGATCCCTCACCGATATCTCATACCTCACAGCATGCCAACTCAGATAACCATTTATCTCCCGCACTGGCGGGCATGATTATATTTAACATGTGTTTTTACTACATAATCATCGAGTCCTTAGCTGCACATTTATGTTATGTTGTGTCATAAGCAACCAGTCCTGACTACATCCGAGCTCTGTGGGGTGTAGTATGTGGGGAGCTGCGTTCGCTCCTATGCCGATGCAATTCTCACACACTGGATGAATATGGACGATAGTGAGGAATACGTAGATATAACCACAGAAACTCGGCCATCATACCAGAATGTTCCATTAGCATGGTGATGTTATTTGGTGACAGTAATGTTCTTTCGATTGTTTGCTTTCTCTCAGTCTATAATAAATATATATTTCTTTGTTCATAGGTGGGCTAGGGTACTGATACAAAGAGTACCTGACAACGTAGTGACGTTGCACACCTTGAAGACTAAGGTACAGCAGGTTCACGGGCTGCATACCCGGCACCTGCTATAACAAACTGAATTTGTTTATTATTCACATTATTTTTGTTTGGTCCTGAAGAAGCACGATTGGATCCGTTAGGGACCACTAGACGCACGAAACATGTCGACCTAAGTTATTTTTCACTTGAGCACTTACCCTGATAGTAGCGGCTAGTCACACAACCGCCCCCTTTTTCATTAAATTTCTTTAGGGACACTCCAGGGTCCACCCCATTTTAATTGACTACCCAGACCCCTGAATAAAATTGGTTTGAGGGTACTGAGTGGCCATTTTAATTTCCCCACACTCACCATTCCAGCTAGGCCCCCAGACCCACATTCACAACTGCGGCATCTCCAAAAAAGAACTCCGCTAAAGAGCCCCCATGAGGGGCCCATGAGGGACTGCAGCGCCACCCACACGAGGAGCAACGCCCGATGATGATTTAGGGCACTCGTAAGGTTGTCTGAGGGCACTAGGTTACCAAGGAGAAGCACCTACGCGATATAAAAACGGTTCTCTTCCCCAACCCACCTGAGAGCTACCCAGTGAACAATCTGTTCCGTTTCTGTCTCCTTCTGTCGAGTCATAACGAATAAACCACATTTTGGGTTTACTACATATAGTATTATTAAAAAAAAATTTGAGGAACTTTTTACCCTATTAGTGTTTAACATGTTGCACATTGTTGTCAGATGTCTAGGCCTCCACAATCTGGGTGCATGCAATGGACGCATTGATGAAGTCACATTCAGATTAGGAACACTGCTGTCCCCTCCCAATGTGATTGCCCAGACTACCCCAATGCAGAAGAAACCTAAAGAGCACAACTCAGCCTGCAATGGAAATGCACAACATGGAAAATGACCTTTGTAAGTACAGGTAGGGCAAATGCATGACACTGGCACCCCGCCCAGCAGCCACTTACATGCCATTGCATCACACCACCAACATCACATAGGCCAGCGCCGGCACAGGCTCTGTACATATGCAGCCACTTCCAGCCAAAGTCACCCTCCCCAAATACTCACCCCTGGCTTGCTGCTGATGCTCCTTCAGACGTGCATCCAGCTCAGGATGAGTCACCGCCAAGATGCAGCCCATTAGTGGTGTCATGCTGCGTCATGTTAATGTACAATACTTCATGTGAAATTCCTGCACCTTACTTCCTCCAACCGCGGCTCCGATGGACTTTCATCGGAGAGTCCGGACGAGGTATTGTACATTAACATACATAATACCTCAAAATCACCCCTTTTTAACGGTACCAGCACGGAGACCCATTAAAGTTTTTCTAGACCTCAAGTGCCAGGTACCTTTTTAATGTCACTTTATCACTCTTCGGAACCCACTACTCACTTATACACATATAAAACCTCACATGCACCACATATAGCCAAGTAATAAAAGCGCTTCCAAGTAGTCGTTGGTTAGCAGCACGCCGCATCCCATAGAGGGGTGCGAAGATTCCAAAGATGAAGCATGACACCAAGATTCCTTTTGGTGTGTGAGGGGTATTTAAAGAACACTGTGTGCTCCCCACCATTTTAGGGATCGCTCTAATAACACCTTGCTGTGGATTCTTTTTGTTTAACTATATATGTAAAGGGAGAACCAATCCAGTATTTCTCTTCTCTCCCCTATTGCTATATTTGTGGTGAAGAGTGTTGCCATCAAGGCTGGCTCGGTGGCTGGTGTGTGGCTGGTGCTTTGTCTCCAGATACTCCCAGGGTCTTCTTAGGACAGCCCCTTCATCGCTTGGGAAGGGGGGCCTGCTGCAGGGCCAGTGGGGTCTGAGGACTCACCCCTCTCTGTGGGTGCAGGGGAGGATGGTGAACTGTCATCTGTGGTCCACCAGAGGGAGGTGGAGGTGTTGTTTGTGGCGCAGGGCTGTCCCTCAGTGCCACCACGTGCGGGCCCAAGAGGTCTACAATTCGTCCCATGCGGGTGTCGATGGACCTCATCAGCAGGATGACCTCGCGTAACAGATCGTCCGACTGGCGCGTTTGTCCCTGGGCCTGTTTATAAGCGCCAAGGACTCTGGTGATGTGGTCCAGGGATTGGGACAGCCACTTGGTGTTTGTGGGTGACCCTGACCCTCCCACTTACCCTGCTGCCACAGACCTGTTGCCCCACCACTGTGGGCCCCCGCATTCTCTCCCTGCCGCCCTCAGTCGCTGTTGTGGGGTGGTCATCCTCTGGGACAGGGAAGATGTTGCAGGCAGCACTGGTGGTGGTGGTGGTGGTAGTGATGGACGCACAGGCTGTAACAACAGGGGTCTGCAGTAAATGTATTATTTCTGCAGAGGTGGTGGGGCGTACAATGGGATCCTGGGACCTATTGCTCCCTGGCACACCAGATGGGCTGGCTTCAAGCTCATCATCCAGAGGATCCTGGGAGTCAACATCCGAGAGTCCGTGTACCAGGGAGGAGACTGGCTCTGCAGGTTGCTGGTGTTGTCCTCTGTAGTGAGTTCTTGGTCACCTGTGGATCAGATGGTAAATGGTCATTGTAGTGCCCCACGCATGCTTTGTGTTAGCTCTGTGTCATTCACTGTTTGTACACTACACATTTGACTGTTCATCACATTGTTTTCTATGAACACTACTCTGCCTCCTGACATGATGCAGTGGGACATGCATTACTTGTCCATGGTGTGAGGTGTCATTGCATACCATGCAACCCTTGCATGATTCATGATTACACGAACCTGTTGCCATCTAGGGACTGCCACAACATATTTTTCATTGAGGACTCTTGGTTGATTTGCTGACCTGGCAGACATCACATCTGGCCATAGACTGGCCATTGTCATCTCTTGCATACCTTTGTCCTGTCATGTGCATATCTTGATTTTACCACCACACATGCTTTCTTATTTTTGGAATGATCCTTGTTGCTCTGGCCCCATGGCAATGCACATATCAATAGGTGCAGTGCATGATTGTGCCCAGACTTTCTTCTTCATGTGCATTGGTGTGTCACACTTTGGTAGCTGTGTCAGTTTCCTTTGCTTACCTGTGTGCACACTGTGTGTGGCAATAGGTTCTGTGTGCATATTTGTGCAATGAGAGGGCTGGTGTTGTCATATGGCACCGTTCTTTTTGTGACGAATGGCTAGGTGCACCTACTGGCTACTTACCTGTTATGTTTTTGCATTTGGCTTTGTTATGTGACACATCTGTGTGTGCATGGTGGAGGCTTACATCCTGCTCAGTGGTGGCACAAGACAGAATAACATGTCTACCTACCTGCTAGTTTGTTTGTAGTGATCCATTAGATGCCACATGCATCTGGGTGGTTTAGAGAGCTCCATCTTTCTGTCCTGCGGAACAAGGGTGCATGGTGGGAGTTGTAGAGCAGGCCACCCAGGGAAGATGGCTACCTACCTGTTAGCTGGGGGTGGTCCATGCAATGGCTGCCAACTGCTCCTGGGTGGGGGAGTGTTCCATCCTGCTCAGGTGTGGAACAGGGGGCATTGTTGGAGTTGTAGTGCAGGCCTCCCTCTCCCCCCAAGGCAAGATGGCTACCTACCTGTTAGTTTGTTGGGTGTTCTGCAATGACTTCCAATTGCTCCTGGGTGGGGGAGTGCTCTATCCTGATAAGGTGTGGTACAAGGGGCATGGTGGAAGTTGTAGCACAGGCCTCCCTCCCCCACACAGCCCTCCAAGGCAGGATGGCTACCTACCTAATAGTTTGTGGGGTATACTGCAATGGCTTCCAACTGCTTCTGGGTGGGGGAGTGCTCCATCCTACTCAGGTGTGAATAGGGGGCCTGGTGGGAGTTATAGTTCAGGCCTTCCTCCCACACACAGCCGTCTAAGGCAAGAAGGCTACCTACCTGTTAGTTTGTTGGGTGTACTGCAATGGCTTCCAACTGCTTCTGGGTGGGGTAGGGCTCCATCCTGCTCAAGTGTGGAACAGGGGGCATGGTGGAAGTTGTAGAGCAGGCCTCCCTCCCCCACACAGCGCTACAAGGCAAGATGGCTACATACCTCTTAGTTTGTTGGATATACTGCAATGGCTTCCAACTGCTCCTGGGTGGGGTAGTGCTCCATCCTGCTCAGGTGTGGGGCAGGGGGCATGGAAGTGGTAGTGCTGGCCTCACACCCATAAACAGTACAACCTTGGTAACTGGCTACCTTCCTGTAAGTCTGTTTGGTGTACTGCAATGGCTTCTAACTGCTTCTGGGTGGGGGAGTGCTCCATCCTGCTCATGTGTGGAACAGGGGGCATGGTGGGAGTTGTAGTACAGGCCTCGCTCCCCCACACAGCCCTCCAAGGTAAGATGGCTACCTACCTGTTTGTTTGTTGGGTGTACTGCAATGGCTTCCAACTGCTCCTGGTTGGGGGAGTGCTCCATCCTGCTCAGGTGTGGGACAGGGGGAATGGTGGGAGTAGTAGTGCAGGCCTCCCACCCACAAACAGTGCAACCTTGGTAACTGGCGACATACCTGTAAGTCTGCTTGGTGTACTGCAATGGCTTGCAACTGCTTCTGGGTGGGGGAGTGCTCCATCCTGCTTAGGTGTGGAACAGGGAGCATGGTGGGAGTTGTAGTGCAGGCCTCCCTCTCACACACAGCCCTCCAAGGCAAGATGGCTACCTACCTGTTGGTTTGATGTGTGTTGTGTAATGGCTGACACATGCTTCTGGGTGGGGTGGGAGAGGGCTCCATCTTGCTGATGCTGTGGGACAAGGGGGCTTGGTGTGAGTTGTGGTACAGGCCTCCCACCCACAGACACCCTCCCAGGGAAGATGGCCACCTACCTGTTAGTTTGATATGGGTTGTGTAATGGCTGCCACATGCTTTTGGATGGGGTGGGGGAGGGTACCATCTTGCTGATGCTGTGGGACAAGGGGGCCTGGTGGGAGTTGTAGTGCTGGCTGCCTGTACACATGCCCCCATGGTGATGTTGGTAGCTACATTTGGGGTGAATGGGAGTGGGTGAATGTTGGATCTGTGAGACATGTTTTTGTGAGTATGTGGTGCAGATGAATGGTATTTGCCCTAGGTGGTGTAGCTTTGTAGTTGTGCAAGGCAGTACATATCAGTGTGTGTGGTCATTTGTTTGTACTTACCAGCCTCCACTCCCCTGGGTACTCCTGTGAGACTCTCAGGATGCAGTATGGCAAGCACCTTCTCCTCCCATGGAGTGAATGGTTTTGGTGGAATGGGAGTGCCACCGCCAGTCCTGTCAGCCAGCTCCCGGTTCTTGCTTCTCCTCTCTTTGACAAACCTCTTTAGATCATGCCACCGCTTCATGATCTCCTTTATGGATTGCGGGGTGGTCCCTACTGCATTGACCCGTTGGACTATCCTTGCCCACATTTGTGTCCTTGTGGCTAATGGTGTCCGTTGGACCAGGCTACCAAACAGTTGTGGCTCCACTCTGACTATCTCATTTACCATAACTGTCAACTCACTCTCTGTGAATGTGGGCATTTTCTGTGCTGCCATGGTGTGTGGTGTGCAAAGTGGTTGTGGGAGCATGGGTGTGAGTAGTGGGTGTGGTTGTGATGTGTGTGGTGTGTGATGTGCAGGGGGGTTAGTGGTGCAGGTGTGGAAGTGGTGGTGGTGGGACTGTGTGTGGTGAGTAGTGCTAGTGTGTTGCGTTTCCTATCTTTTGTTGTGAGGGTTTGTGGCCTTCAGTCATGGAATGTTGCAAAGGATTGTGGTCAGGGAAAGGGCTTGTTTTATACTCAGCTATGTGGGCTTGTCCAAATGGGGTGTTGCTGTCAGGTGTGTTGTGTGTGTGATCCTGAGAATTGGATTTTTCTTTGAGCCATGTGTTTGTGTCTTTGGGGTGTGTGTTGTGTATTTGGGGGGCATTTATAGTTTGCTGTGTGCACTTTTTGGACTTCTTGTGGGTTTTTTGCTTTGTCCGCCATATTTTCCACGGATCGTCCGCAGCGGTGGCTATGCTGCAGCTCTTCCGCTGGCTCTCCCATTTATTCCAGTGAGTGACCGCGGGGGTCAGAACCAGCGGAATGTACCGCGGGACCATTGGGGATATCTTAATTTCCTGTGCGGTTTCTCCACTATGCTTGTGGTTGGTTGGTGTTTTTCCGCAGCGTATACGACCGCCACGGACAGATTTTGACCATCACCATCCAATACGGGCAGTTTTTCTTAGCCCAGTTCCACCACGGTCTGTGGTTTTTGGCGGATCATCCTAATTTGGCTCCGGTTTTTCCACGGTACCGGCGGGCGGTTGTTTTCCGCTTCCGTGGCGGTCGCGGTGGGTTTCAGACCGCATTCGTAACCGGCCCCTATGTGTGTATTTGCTAATGTGTAATCCATCCTCTAAATAAAAAATGATTTTTTTATCTTTCTATCTACTTATCCAAAAATAAAGCTTGTTTGAAAAATAAAAATGTCTAATTATTTTTATATGTATGTATTATTACTTAATATTTTATTTAAATGTCTGTTTTTGAGCAATGTACAATTTTAAATTGATATTTATAAACATATTTTATTTTCTAATTATCAAAATGAAACATATAGATTGATGCCCAATACAAAGACATTATCACTACACATAATAACAATATCTTATATTTGCAGACATATAAAAACACAAAGTATAATTCCTACAGTAATTTCTGTTAAATTAGTAAATACACTACAAATAACATACAAGTAATTTAATAATCTTAGGTCAATTACAAATACAGAAAGTTTTTTTATCATAAACATATATAATTTACTATTCCCACTGCACTTAAATGATAGTCATGGAAGGTGCTGGACATTAAACAGATATAATTTACTATTCCCACTCCAGTCAGTATTAAGTCAGGGAAGGTGCTGGACACTAAACATATATAATGTACTATTCCCACTCCAGTTAGGATTAAGTCAGGGAAGGTGCTGGACATTAAAGATATATAAATTACTATTCTCACTCCAGTCAGTAATAAGTCAGGGAAGGTGCTGGACACTAAACATATATATTGTACTATTCCCACTCCAGTTAGGATTAAGTCAGGGAAGGTGCTGGACATTAAAGATATATAAATTACTATTCCCACTCCAGTCAGTAATAAGTCAGGGATGGTGCTGGACACTAACCATATATAATTTACTATTCCCACTCCAGTTAGAATTAAGTCAGGGAAGGTGCTGGACACTAACCATATATACTATACTATTTCTATTCTCACTCCTGTTAGTGTTAAGTAAAGAAAGGTGCTGGACACTAACCATATATAATTTACTATTCCTACTCCACCCAATTTTAAGTCCAAGAAGGTGCTGGACACTAAACATATATAAATTACTATTCCCACTCAAGTCAGTATTGAGTCAGGGAAGGTGCTGGACACTAACCATATATTATTTACTATTCCCACTCCAGTTAGGATTAAGTCAGGGAAGGTGCTGGACACTAACCATATATACATTACTATTCCCACTCCAGTCAGTATTAAGTCTAAGCATGGGCTGAAAATTCATTCCGCTCGTGAAATTTGCGGATTTTGGGCAATTTTGCGATCCGCGAATCACGCGAAATTGCCAAACAATCCGCAATTCGCAAGTTCGCGAATTTGTTTGCTTGTTCGCGCTTCTAAAATACAATTTCGGGCCCGCTGCATTAACTTACCTTGATTCTGAATTTGCCGAGTTGTTTTCCTCCCGCGAACAAGATGGCCACGCCCAAAAACAACCGCATGGGTAAGTTCGCAGTAGCCGTGCTGAAAAAAAACCCCGCAAACACGCCAAAATAAAAAAATTCGCAAGTTCGCACAAATTCGCGGTTTTCGTGGACCGCAAATTCGCTTTTGCGCAAATTCGCGGACCGCGAATTCGCTAATTTCGCCCATACTTAATTAAGCCATGGAAGGTGCTGGACACTAACCATATATAATGTAATATGCCCACTCCAGTTAGAATTAAGTCAGGGAAGGTGCTGGACATTAACCATATATAAATTACTATTTCCATTCCTGTCAGTATTAAGTCTGGAAATGTGCATGAACACTAACCATATATAATTTACTATTCCCACTCCAGTTAGAATTAATTCAGGGAAGGTACTGGACATTAAGCATATATAAATTACTATTCGCACTCCAGTCAGTATTAAGTCAGGGAAGGTGTTGGACACTAACCATATATAATTTAATATTCCCACTCCAGTTAGGATTAAGTCAGGGAAGTTGCTGGACAGTAACCATATATAAATTGCTATTCCCACTCCGGTCAGTATTAAGTCAGGGCAAATGCTGGACACTCAACATATATAAATTACTATTCCTACTCCAGTCAGTATTAAGTCAAGAAAAGCCCTGGACACTAAACATATATAAATAACTATTCAAACTCCAGTAATCATTGAGTCAGGGAAAGTGTTGAACACCTAGGGGGTCATTAGGATGCCGGGTGGACTTTGTCCGCCCGCCATCCTCCCGTGGAATGGGACCATCTGCCATCGGTGCGGGGGGTCCCGTTGCATACATTAGGATGCGCCCGCCAAACATGTGGGCGCATCCTGCATTCCTGACATTGAAGGGCGGTGCACTCAGCACCGCCCGCCACAATGCCAGGAAGGCATGACATGCAGTTCCATGCACAACATGGCAGGCACCGTGCAGTGCCTGCCATGTTGTGCATGGAACTGCAGAGGGGTACCATAGGTACCCCCATGTGCACCCCTGAGCCCCTCCCCGGAGTTCCTGAGGGTCTGCAACGGGCACCGCAAGCAGACACCGCATTCCGTTCTGTGGCGGCAATGCCGCCACAGAAAGGCATGTTCCAGCCCACATCCAAATATGTCTGGCGGTGTCTAACAGACACTGCCACCATATTGAACCCTTTTCTGCCCGGTCGACTTGTCGACCAGGCGGAAAAGCGGCAGACGGTCTTTCCGTCCGCTACGGGCCCCCCAGCCATAATAATATGGCGGGGGTGTTTGCTGGAAGGATGGCGGGCGGATCGCCCCCGCCGAGTCGGCGATGGCAACCGCCGGCCCGGCGGGGGCGATCCGCAAGTCCATCCTAATGGGGCCCTCAACATTTATTAATTACAATTTTAACCACCTCACCATTTTCCGATAATTACACAACATACCACTCCTAAAAATAAAATACTTTTTTGTATTTTTAAATGTATTAATGCAAATTAATCTTTCTAATAAAATCACCACTCTTATCCCTTAATGACCCAACATCCCACTCATAAAACTACATTTTCTATTTCTTACATTTTTTCTTAATTAAATGTATTTAAAAAATGTGAATTAATATTTTTAAAACATCCCCCACTCTTATCCCCTAAAAACCCAACATGCCTCTACTAAACCAAATTTTAAATTTCAAATGTTACTTTAAATATGACATTTTAATTTAATTTTAATTTTTCTATTTTTTTAAAATGTGTAATTTTATAATGTTATTTTTAAAACACTCCCCACCCTTATTCCTTAATTACCCATCATCCCACTACTAAAACAAAAATATTTCTAATTTAAATTTCTAATTGTAAATTTTTTTCAAATGTCTACATTTTATTTTGATGTGTAATATTATGGTAATATGTTTAAAACACTTCCCACCCTTATCCCCTAATAACCCAACATCCCGCTCCTAAAACTAAAATATAATTTCTAATTTAAAATTAAATTTCAAATTTTTAAATAATTTCAATTTTGTAATTTTTATTTAAATATGTAATTTTATGGTAATATTTTTAAAACACTTGCCACCCTTATTCCTAATAACCCAACATCCCGCTCCTGAAGTGAAACTATAATTTTGTTAAATTTACATTTCTTAATATAAATTTGTTTCAAATTTCAAATTTTTTATTTAATGTGTAATGTAATACTAATTTTTTTAAACACTCCTCACCCTTATCCCCTAATAACCCAACATCCCGCTCCTAAAACAACCATATAATTTTGAATTTTAAATTTTAATTTCCTATTTTAAAATAATTACAAATTTCAAAATTTTAATTTAATGTGTATTTTTATACTAATATTTTTAAAACACTCCCCACCCTTATCCCCTAATACACCCAACTTCCCGCTCCTAAAATATGTTACAAGAATTATTTTATTACAATTTCATACAAAAGTTAATACAATAAAACAAATAATAAATTAATATCAATAAAAACTATTTCGATAGTTACAAAAAATGATATTTTACAAATTCTTTTCTTTTTTTCGATATTTTTTACAACACTGAAAAACAATATTTTCCAGTAACTATATTTTTAACTCGATATTTTATACTTCGATAATTTAACAACAGCAAAAAAACTGTATTTTTAACATTGATATTATTTAATTCGATATAATGGTAATATTGATATTAAATATTCAATATTACTGCAATTCGATATAAAAAAATCGATTTTATGTCCAAATACAGCCGTAGACACCTTATTCAAGGCATGTGCCTTACAGGCGACCTCAAAGCTCACAAACCATTCCAAGATATCCTACCCCTTCTACATATGTGTGTACAAGCTTTCTTGGCCTCTTGGCCACACCCTAGTCTGAACTAGAGGTAGAGTCACTTATCCCAGACTGAGGTATCACTTCTGTGATCCTAAGCTTTTTTCTCTCAAGTACTATCCTTCCCCCTATCCAGCTCTCTTTATCTTTCCTTTTCTGTTTTCTCCCATTTTCTCTGTGTCTCTTCCCATTCTCTCAACTTATCTTCCCTTTCTCTTAATTTCTCATGACGGGCCTATTCTTCATGTCACTCCCTCTTCCTCTCCTTTTTTCTTCAGGTAAGCTAGCCTCAACGTCTCCCTTTCCAAACTACTTGGTGTTCTCCTCATGCTCAGCTTTAGGTTTCTGGAGGTCTAACTACAAGTTCAGGGCTTCTGCTAGACTCAACCCACCAAAGGTTGTACTCCTAGAATTAGTGTAAGTTGTACCCTAGAAATTGAAGGTGGTTTACATTCCTGGGGAATTCTGTAAACTAATAGGTGGGAGTGTATTGTGAAAACTCTGGACCGTACATTAAAGAGCACATTTGGCATGTGTCTGAGATATATCTGTTCTAAGAGGACTCGAGAGCCTGACTCCACCGAGCAATCTTCCTGGGTTCCTCTCATGATTCCCCTCCCGAGAGTCTATTGCATCCTCATTCCTTTCAATCAGTTGCTCAAATTGACCCCTAATAACATTAAGGACTTCCCTGTCCCTGCTTCTGGGAGTCCAACACCCACTGTTGCTACATAGAGCCTGCAGCTGATTAATAGACATGGCGCTAAGGTCTACGGCCAACTATGCATTTTCCATTATTTACATGTTCAGACGTGTGTAAAAACTGGTCATAATGTGTTACTGGAATAAATAGGTATACTTGCACCTTGTGTTCCTAATTGTTAGGCCAACACCGCTTGCCGTCAATTGTCAGAAACCCTGTGAGAGTGCCACAGAACAAGCATGAGCTACAGACCCCAACCGTGGGAGTTGTGGCCTACTCCTGTTGTCATGCCCTGCTATGGGTCCTGAGTAACTGGGCAACGTACTACTGCTTCAGAAACCCATCCTCTTCAGGATCGTCAAAAAAGGCATTGACAGAACCCATAGGTTTCAAAGGCGAGATTAGTCACTTTGCCAATGCTTGTCCAAACTTCCGCTTTAGTTATGCTCCATATCTTGCCTTTCACTTTGGCACTGGCTCGGTCAACAGGCATTGTGCCTTCAGAACTCATCGGTAAAAAGCTTTTACCATTCACCAATACGGCATTTTTTTTTATTACAAGCGAGTAGGTGTGTCACAAGACGCGTGTAATAAGGAAATTAGGGACATGTTTTTATACAAGAATTACAGGATCCCATTTATTTTAGAGACATATCTTTATATGTATACTTCACATAACAAAGCTATTGGGCGCCTAACGCTGCTACAGAGCTGCCTCCCAGAGGTCAATGCTACAAGTTCTCCTGTCTCTCAATTATCAGCGAAGGTGCAATTTGCCACCTCGAAAACTGCAATATAAGGATACAGATTCTCTATGTGAGCATATGCATTGGCTTACGTAAGAATGGGCCATGTGATTCTCAATGAGCAGCGTCAGTGACTGACTCTTTGTGCACAATCCCATCGTTCTGCTTCTTAGTCAAGCAAGATGCCTAGGAGGAGCCCTACAGTCACCTTGGAGAAGCCCTACAGGTACAGACCGCTGAGTGTAGTTTTAAAGTGCGTGAGCGGGCTGATATTAGTATTCAATACCTTGGCAAACAAAACGGACCAGGGTACACTAAATGAAATTATAAAGCAGCTGAGCTTGGAATTGCTTCTTATTTTCCTTGCTATCGCTTAATTATTATGAATAATATTACTGGTTCGAGGCGCGGAGGCGAGAGTCAGGCTGACCTTTCTGTCAACAGAGAAGAAGGACTACTACATTAGTGGGAACTCATTCTCTGCCAAAAGCGCGCTTTTATTTAATAGATAATCTCAACAGTGTTCTAGGATTTGTTTTGGAGAAGACTGGAATGGAGCAGGCAGGCGGGAAAGACAGGGTGGGTGACTGGAAGGTAGCAGCACGTCAGTGCGAGGCAGAGGTTACGTTTTCAATATGATTGTGAAGATAGTGGAAAGGGCCAGATGCTAAACAAACAGTCGCTTCATGCATTTAGAACACTGTAAGAGAAATGGAAGCACTGCCAGTGCTGGGCAACCGCACCCGATTAAGCAGCAAAATAGTGCCACTCGCTGCAATATCTGGGCTGTCCAAAACAGAAATAGGCCTCTTTAAAATCGGAAAATGTCGTTTTAAAGATGCATAGTAGTAAAACCCAGAGAATGTATTTATTCATTTTAGACCCCAAATAATTTACGGCTGACAATCAAACGCCAATGGATTAGCACTTTCCAGAAAAACGAGCAACACAGCAAAATAATAAAACAAGAAATTCACTGTGCACCTCTTTGACTTTTCCCGGCTTCTCAGGTCCACTGATTGTGGACCATATCTCTTTGTTAGCGCCACATGGGTACACGCATCTCCTGCTGGATTGTGAGTAAGGGAACAAAAACACCCGCCAAGGTAGAGCTTGGCTGTTGCTTCTCATCAGGCTCTGGCGATAGGTGACAGTTGTGTGTCAGTGCGCATTTCTTGGATCTGTGCCCCTGAAAGAAGTGCCAGTCAAACATCCCTGGAAAATCAAACCTTCCTATCCTGGACTCTTCCCTTCAAACCAACCGCTAGTGCATGCTGTGCATGAAAAGCATCTAAAGGGGACCCAGGGGGACCGTGGCACGAGCCGGTATCCCCCTGGGAAGTTTTGCGCGATGGAACAATCCACCTTAGCGCGATTGGCCAGTTAGGTAGGAAAGGGAGCGGTACTTAGTTAAGGATTAGGAAGTGGCGGGGCGGGATTGTGCTTCACTGACAAGGCGTGAGGTGGATGACGCAGTTCGTTTGTGCGGCGCGCCCCCCTGTCAGCTGAAGAATCTTTCCAGTCAGAGTATTTCAGAAGCAGTCAGAAGAGCGTCGACGTTGCCTTGGCGGAGGACGACCCTGTGAGGAAGGCAGTGCGCACACTGGTGGAAGCGGGGAGGAGTGACCTTCTCCGGCCGGGCGCCCCCTTGGAGGACGAAGGAGGCGCGAAGCGTCCGAGACGTGTGGCAGCGAGAGTGGTGAGTGGAGCAGTTGCGGCGTGTATGCCGCTTGCGGGGCGCGCTTCCTCGACTCCCCCTAATGCTCCTGGCTTGGCGATGCCGGCGCTTCGAGCTCGCTCCTCAGGAAGGAGTGTGCGTAGTAAAGTGATGCAGCCACGCTCTTCTTCAACGCCGGCTTTAGGCAAGAGTCAGCAGAGTGTGTTTGTGGCCCACAGTTCTTGAGGGCAAACATTAAAGGGTGTAGGTTGGGCGCTGGGGGTTTGAACAGCGCACAGGACATTTCAGATATAGTTGGGAATGCAAATAGTGACTGCCAGGCAGGGGAGCTACATTTTGGCATGTCAAATGACGCTTTATTATTACAAAAGGAGGCAGCATTTGCAGGCATTGCCCCCCCTCAAGTATATGCTTTTCCTAGAATGGCTGCTGGCATTAATATAGCTCCTAAGGTATTGGGGGGGGTCTCATAGCGTCGCTCTAGTGGACTACCCCACAGACAGTGAAGGAGATGAGGAGGAGCGCGTTGAGATGGGAGAGGATTTTAGGTCTCAACACGTGGAACCTGTTTTTTTGGACAGGGGGAGAACCAAGGTAGTGGGACAAGCATACAGACTATATTGACCCCCATACCCAGAGGCCTCCCCAGGGCCAAGGACATCGGCAAGCATCCACAATTTTATGCCAATACTGAATTGAGTTCCACAGACAATATTACAGAGGAGGATGTTCTGTTAGACCAAGGTATAGTATGGTGGTCTCAAAGGGAACACAACCAAATGCAGGTAATGGATTGCGGTCAGGAGGCGGAGGTTGTGGCTATATTTCCAGAATCCCACCGCCCACCTTGCCACCCTCCGGTGGATTTTGACTCTGGGTTTGGTCCACAATTTGGACAATGGGTGTGGGTTGAACATGCTGATATATCAAATGCAGAAACATCTGGTGGCAGCAGGGAGTTCGTGATGGGTAAGTCTTCGGCAATTTCTGGGCGGAGCGGTAAGAAATTGTTGGCGGACCCTGCCTATAGGTCGGGTTTTAAGAGTTCATTTTCAACTGTTACGAAGCATAGTGCAGCTTTTGGTAGGGCGAGGCATTCACGAAGCGTATCTAGTGCGGATTTTGGGACAACGGCCAGGCTCTCTCCGCGGAGACCTGTGACCTCTTGGGTGGATTATGATGGTGGAATTGGTGATGGTGAGCTGCCAAGCACAAGTGATAATATGAGACATGTTTATTTAAGTCAAAGTGATACATTTTATGGGAATGATAATGAAAAGGAAAATAATGTTGTGGTTTTGGTTCAAAAGGCGACTCCTTCAGTGGTCACTGAGGAGTTGAGTGCGGGGGATTGGGGTAATTTCACGTCTGCTAGTATGTTTCAGAGATCAAGAGTGGATTTATCAGCGGACCGAATTCGGCGCGTCGGACATCGTGGGCGCGATGATCCCCAGGAATTTCAGAAGCGTGCTACACAGCTAACGTCAGGTAAGCCTAACTGGTGGGCTGCGTGGTCACGGCCTTTGACGAGCGGCACTAATGTTGTTCTGGGGGCAGAAAATACCGGGAATGTTTCTGGTACATTGGTTTCAGAGGTCTCACAGGTAACACCGGTGTCAGGTACAGTACAACAGGTGAAGGATTTGTGTGACGTCAATTCAGGGAATGTTAAGAATGTTATTAGTAATACACAGGTCTTAGGTACTGGTACGAGTAGGACGAAATTACCCTATATGGGTTTAGCCATGCCTTTGGGTATGCATCTATCTGATAAAACCAGGCAAAAGATTTGGAACCATGACTTTGTAGATGTTTTTTGATTATTGCACAGAGACATTCAGGCCAGGGAGGGTTCAAAGGAAGAAGAATGGGAACTGGCTTGTCGCCCTAGAGTACCCAAGAACATTGAGAACTGCACGGCTGCATTTCTCATCTATGCTAGCGTGTACTGTGAGAGGCATCCTGAAAGGCCAGTTGCAATGTTTAAATATATAGACATTATTAGGAAAGCACATTTACAGGTGGGTGGTTATGCTTGGCTCAATTATGATGAGGAATTTCGGGCCAGAATCAGCATTTTCAACGACAAACCTTGGGGGAAAGTTGACCAAGAGCTTTGGTTGCAGTGGATGTCTTCCAATCAGACATCGTCCACCAAACATACTGCTAGTGGTCTGCCTATAACTTACTGGCCCTTTCTGCAGCGTCCCGCCCCAATGGGGGCAGGTGGGATTTTTAAAGCACAATTGCCTGCTGCAGGAGCATGTTAGAATTTTAACCGCGGCACCTGCGTCAGGCAATTCTGCAAATTCAAGCATGAGTGCTCGCAATGTGGTGGTAGGCATCCCATCACACAGTGTTTCCCCAACCAAACGTTTAGTGACAATGGGAGGGTGCAGAGAGGAAGAGGGACCATTACACCTGTTGTTCCAAAAGGCTCATACCCCAGTTAGGTTACAGGCTATGTTGGTATGGTTAGACTCATATCCTGATACAGATGCGGCCGCTAAATTATTCTGGGGCTTTAAGCTGAGTTTTAGGTTAGGTTATCAAGGGACTCGTTATCATCGTTGGGCGGATAACTTGAAGTCTGCTAAGGATTTGCCCCATATTGTGCGATTGAAACTGGACAAAGAACTCCAAGCTGGAAGAATAGTTGGGCCCTTTAGTCACTGTCCTTTGCAGAATTTGATGGTATCCCCTTTGGGAGTGATCCATAAGAAGGCAGTGGGTGAATTTAGGCTAATTCATCATTTATCATGGCCTGAGGGCCAATCGGTCAATGATTTCATCTCGCCAGAGGATGCTAATGTTTCCTATACATCTGTGGATGACGCTTTGCGATTGGTGCGTTTGGCGGGCGCTGGTGCAGAGCTGGCTAAATGTGATGTGCAGTCTGCGTTTCGTTTATTGCCTATTCACCCATTGGATTTTGAGCTGTTGGGAATGTTTTTTGAGGAGGCGTACTAGGTTGACAGAGTGTTACCTTTGGGTTGTTCCGTTTCTTGCGCATTGTTTGAAACATTTAGCACATTTATACAATGGTGCTTGGTGCAGAAATGCGGACATACCTCTGTCTGTCATTACTTGGATGATTTTTTATTCATTGGACAAGCACAGCTTAATCAATGCAGTAGAGTGCTAGATTGTTTTCAGGAGCTGGCGAGAGATTTTGGTGTACCTTTAGCTCAAGAAAAGACAGAGGGTCCATCTACCAGGTTGACATTCTTGGGTATAGAGATTGACACGGAGAGTATGATGGCTCGTTTACCGGCTGACAAAGTGGTGGAAATTAGTTCCTTTCTGCGGGAAGTGCTGGGCAGGCAGAAGATTGAGCTTAGACAAGTGCAGCGATTGCTTGGCTATTTGAATTTCGCTTGCAGAGTGGTGAGGGCAGGCAGGACTTTTTGCAGAAGGTTGCGTTTCACCATGTCCGGTGCCTCTTTTCCACATCATCGGATAAGACTTACTAGGGCTGTGAAAGATGACTTGAGGATTTGGCTACAATTTTTGGAGGAATTTAATGGTGTTTCTATCCTTTTTGTGGAGGATGACACTATATGGCAAATTCAAATATTTTCAGACGCCTCCGGGGCGCATGGCTTTGGACTATTCTGGGAAGGACGATGGTGTGCAGAACGGTGGCCTCAACTGTGGGTTCAACAAGGCCGCAGTATAGCCTTCCTTGAATCTTTTGCCCTACTAGTAGCATTACAGGTTTGGGGTGAGGATTTCAGGGACAGGTGTGTCTTATTTCACATTGACAATATGTCGGTAGTGGAACTGGTCAATAAGCAACGTGCAAAGGATGTACGGGTTTTGCATCGGTTGACATCATTCATGCTGCAGAGTCTAAAATTGAATATTGTTTTTAAAGCAAAACACATCCCAGGTGTTAATAATACAATCGCAGATGCTTTATCTCGTTCCAATTGGCAGACATTTCGTTCATTGGCACCGGGGGCGGATACCTGCAAAACTGCGATCCCAGCAGACATTAGGGTATTGAGGGATTGAGGATCATCGACCTGGTTGAACGTTCCATTGCTCTATCCACCAAACACAGCTATCGGCAGGCATGGTCTGACTTTTTAAGCTAGGCTGCCTCACAGAATCAGTGCGGTTTATCGGTTGGTAACGAACAGTTCATTTTTCAATTAGTTTTGTCATTGATGGACAAAGGTTTGTCACATACTACCATTGCTGGCAAGCTTTTGGGGATTTCCTTTTATATACAGTTGTTGTTTGGGATAGAGTTGAAGGGTGGTGTAATATTGCGTAGGATGTTAAAAGGTTTTAGTAAAATGAGGGCTCATCAGTTGCCTTTGCGGGAGCCAATTACTTTTGATTTGTTACAGCAGCTTTTAGTGTATTTGCCCATTTGCTGTTTTGATGGGTGGGAAGTTATTCGTTTTCGACTTTGTATGATATGGATGTTCTTTGGGGCATTTAGAGTATCGGAATTGCTAGGTTTATGGGGTCAGACAGGCATACAAACTACTGACATACAGGTTCAAAATGGTTGTTTGAGGATTTGGTTGAGACAGTCAAAAACAGATCAAATGGGAAAAGGGACATGGATTCAATTGCGTGGGAGTGGCATGGTGGGTTGTTGTCCACTGAGCGAATGGGAATCCTTTTAGACACGGGGTGGTTTTCAGTCGTTCTAATGGGTAGGCTATTACCTGTTTCCAATTACTTGCTGTGTTAAGGAAGGTTTTGATTTTAGCAGGAAAGAACCCACGGTTATTTGGGACCCATTCCTTTACAATTGGAGCTGCTACTGAGGCGTCAAGGTTGGGATGGGGTTGGGAAGAGATACAAAAAATAGGTAGATGGAAATCTGATTGTTGCGCTCGTTATATTCGACAATGAATGCAGTTATTTTGGTAGGTATCCTAGATTAATGTTCTCTTTCTCACCTTAGGTCGAGTTTTGCCTTTTCCACGAAAAATGAGGACCTGGATTATAGGACATTCTTTTGTAAAATGGTCGGCCACCTTTGCGGAACAACAAATCTGTGGCAGAGCCTTTGGATTACACAGCAAGGGTCATGAAGTATTTTGGAAAGGGTTGGGTGGGATGAAATGGGGAGATTTATTTCCGTTGCTTTCAAAATTATCAAGGGAGAGGGGATTTCCAGATTTATTGATTATTCATTTGGGAGAGAATGATTTGGTTGAGCTATCAGGTTTAACGCTAATAAAGAGAATTAAACTGGGTTTAGCTGTTTTGAAAAGCAATTGGTCAGGTACATCTGTAGTATGGACGGAATTCATTTATCGTCATCAATGGAGGGGGGCTCGGAATCATACAGCAGTGGAGAAAGCTCGCAGGAAGTTAAATAGAGCAATGAAAACTTTTTGCGCAGCAATGGGGATTAGAATTTTGGCTCATGAAAATATTACAGGTATTGAACAACACCTTTTCCGTGAAGATGGGGTACACCTCTTCCAGATGGGACAAGCCTATTATCTGATGGTGTGATAGCAATCTCAAATGATTTTCATTTCATTTTCACATTTGGTTGGGGCCAGGAAAACTCTTTGGTTTTCCAGGGTGGCGCTCTGTGGGGGGTCGGGATAGTCTAGAGCGGGCTTATCCTTGCCCTCTGGGGGTGGGGGGAGGGTAGGTGAAAAAATGGTGATGAAACATAATGAGGAGAAAAAACAATGTTGGGGATTGTACAGTATTTGGGGGTATTGATTGATAAGTTGTGGGAAATGTTTTTGGTTGCAATTTTATTATGGAAATGTTTGGTGGAAAAATGTAGTAAGGGGTGATCTTTCTATCGTAACAAATGCAAAGAATTGGATATCTGTTTTTGACTGTCTTAGATAAAAGTGACCTTTTTTGCTATAAATATATAGTGTGGATTGTTCTTATTGCGCGATAATTCAATGGGGCCCACGGAGGATAAAATGGTGGAGAGGAAGACTGAATTGCACTTCAATGGGAGATGCACCTTTGATCTGATTCCTTTGCTGCAACACACACTTAGCTCACATTGTCCTGTACAACAAAATAATTTTGACTTCCAAATCAGCCCTTCTTCCCGACCTACCCACAATAGCTCCAAGCTCTTTGGTATGCCTGCTTTACGACGTCATAATAAATATCCTGCCAAGCTGTGGTTGCGCCTTACTCTCTTCAGTGAAAGAAGCGCGTGAAAATGCTTGCAAAGTGTTCAATGCTCTGGTTCGGTGAGGTAATGGTTTCTTAAGATGACAACGCATGGTTGGGTCCTGGCTTACCCATCAAGGCTCCATGTTTACATTGACTTTACTGTTAGCTACGCAGCAGCACAATGTGTCAAGAGAGATACTTCATGTTACTACTCCCCCCGGACCCCTAAGAAGAAGAAGCTTGAATCCACATGCAGACACCCTATATGCTGTACTCAGCTTGGATGAAAAGAGAAGCTTCTCTGCCAGAAATGGAATAGAACATCCTTTGGCATATAAGACCATTTGTGGTGCAAATGAACATTTAACAACTCTAAGAGAGAGGCTGCCTAGAAGGCATAGGGATCTGCATACCAGCTAACCCAGACTGGGCCTAAGCATCTGTGAAACATTTCCATTGCAAGAGTGTCAAAGACACTGAATCACTGATGAGTCTTGGCCTGTCATCTCCTTCTGTTTCCTAGACACCTGATCTAACAGCACATAAGAGGCACTTGGGCCTGTAATCCAATAGTGCACAGGTTTGTGTTTTGCGATACTCATCCCTGCACTAAAGAAGACATTTTGGGGGACCTACTTTCAACTCCAGCACCTTGGGGTGAATACTGATGAATAGCATTGGTCCTTCTTACACCTCTAAATAACTACAAATGGTGAATTTCAGCGGTTTGTGAGTTTAAAACTGTATATATTAACAGACATTTTCCCTTACTATAACGTGCAGTTAACCTTTATTTTTTTCAGTGAAAAAAACAAATACATAAAAAAATATGTCTGTGTGTGTATATATATACATTTTCACTGGAATAAAATAAAAGTTACAAGGACGTTATAATTAGGAAATAGAATTTTAAAAACCTTAGAAATTTACTGAAAAAAACCCAAAGGTTATAGGGACATTATAGTTAGGTTGACATTTTACACACAAAAAACCAAGGAGATCAGCAGTTATAGTTAGAGCTATCTGAAGAAACTATAACTCATGTCCTAAGGTAACTATAACTCGTGTCCCTGCCATACACAGTTTTCTCATCAATAATTTCACAGCAAATGTTGCAGTGATATTATCAATGATGTCATAGAAGATGTGATGAATGATGTAATATGTGGGGTAATTAGCAGTGCACGGCGACGGCACAAGTTTGAGTTACCCTAGGGCATGAGTTATAGTTTCTTCAGATAACTCTATACCTGCTGAATTTCTATGGTTTTGTGTGTGTAAAATGTGAACTTACTTTTAGGTCCCTGTTATACTTGGCACCATTGGCATGGGTTTCCCTTCCATTTTTTGCTGTTGCCTCCTGTGATTTTGCTGGTCTAGATGCTTTGAGCACCTTGCCACTCCTGTTCAGTGCCATTGTGCAAGTGCTCCCTTTTGTAAATTGTTGTGATGGATTAGTGACTCCATGATTGGCTGATCTGATTTACTTGTCAGACCCTAATACAGAGCATCATGTGTGCCCAGGGCCTGTAAATCAAAAGCTGCTGGGGGGCTTGCAGCACTGATTGTGCCACCTACAGAAGCAGCTTGTAAAATGTGACTCAGGCCTGCCATTGCAGAGCCTGTGTGCAGTCTGGGACTGCCATGCCGACTTGGCAAGTGCACCCACTTGCCAGTCCCTAATCTTCCCTTTTCTTACATGTCAGGCACCTCTAAGGTAGGCCCAAGGTAACCCTGTGGGCAGGGTACAATGTACGTGAAAGGTAGGACATGCCCTGATGTTTGTGGTATGTCCTGATAGTGAATTACTGCCAATTTTGTTTTTCACTATTGCAAGGCTATCTGTTCCCATAGGCCAGAATGGGAAGTTAGTTTATAACATCTTATAAACATAACTGACCCTAGGAACAAGATAGGAAAATAAAGTTTAGTATGCCTGAACTCAGAATGTTAATGTGCATCTTTTAGTGAGGTTGATTTTTACATTCTGTGTTTGAAAATACCACTTTTAGAAAGTGGGTATTTTCTTGCCTAACCATCCAGTGTGCCTCCGCTAGGTTTGTGTATTGCATGTCTGGCTTTTGGATGACAGGGGGGCTGGAGAGGGCTGTGGCTCCAGAAGTCTGATGAGTCAGGGCTGGGCTGAATAGACTTGGGTTGCATTTGGAATAGGGGGAGTAGATTTCCTTTTCACCTGAATGAGCCTGGTCTGCCTTCAACAATGCTGTCTCCACCACCTGCCAGGAAGCTGCACTAGTGAAGACAGAACTGGTTTTGGCTTGGTACAGACACTCTCTGCCTTCTGAGAACAAAGAAGTTGTGTGTATAAAAAGAGGTGCCCATACCACAGACTTTTAGATAAATTCTGGGAAATCAAGAGGAAACCTTTGCCAAGGAGAAGAGCTGGAGAAGCTGAGGAGGAATACAACCCCTGTGCTGTTTGCTGTCTGGGGTTGGCCTGCAGTGGCTGCTTGCTGCCAAGGAAAAGAGAAAAATGACTTTGCTGTTTTGCTTTGTCACCTGCTTGACGAAAGATCTCCAAGGGCTTGAAACTGAGTTTGCCTCCTTCTCTGAAGTCTCAGGAACACAAAGACTTCACCCCTACTGTCTTCCTGCATCTAGAACTACTGTTTTAGCTGCTACAGAAGGAAATTGCAACACCGGCGCTGGTGAGCGACGCCATACCCTGCACCGAAGCCGTGAGCGCTACTCCGACTTGCTACATAGGCCCAACGCCAGCTGGCGTGCCACATCGACGCCAGCAAGCGACGACGTAACCTGTCCTAAGCCGTGAGCGCTGCTCCGACTTGTGAAGTGGGCCCGACGCTTGCTGCGGTGTTGCATTGACAGAGAAGCCGACTTCATCATCGCGGAGCCGATCCTCGACGTGGGTGACTCCCCGAATCCATCGAAATCGCACCATCGTAAGGAACAGTGGTTTTGACGCCATCATGACGTCATCTCCCCGACGCAGTGAGGAACCGTCGTCTCGCCTCCCCTACGCTGCAGTAAGGAACAGAGGCTGCACCTCCCCTGGGGTCGTAAGGAGCCAACGCCGCGCAGCGCCTACGTAGCCGCATCCCCCCAATCCATGAAACATCTTTGCTTTCATAAATTCCAAGCTATTGTTCTTTGCGGGTCTGCTTGACTCTGGGCCCAACACCGCACACCTCGCGGTCAGCGCCGTACTTTGGGATTTCCACCGGTCACACCGTCATTATAACTCCAAGTGGACTTATTTGTTGCTACAAGCTTTATTTTTGTGAATAACCTATTTTTAAGGATATCTTGATAACTTCTTGTGGATTTTTGTTGTTTGGTCTTGTTTTGGTTTAGATAAAGATTACTTATTTTTCTAAACTGGTGTGGTGTCCATTTTTAGTGTTTTCACTGCGTTACTGTATGTGTTCACATATGTTTTACACACTGCCTCTGAGATGAGCCTGCCTGCTCATGCTAAGCTACCAAGGGGGTGAGCAGGGGTTATGTTAGGAGTGTATCCACCTTACCCTGACTAGAAGCAAGGGCTCCTATTTGGACACAGGTATCTACCTCTGCCAACTAGAGACCTCCATTTCTAACATTGGTGGTCAGTGGTGAGGATCCTGGACTTGCATTTGTGATTTACATACAGTGATTGCTGTACACTACTAGTGAGTGCAGACCATTATGCAACCACATATATTGTGGTAGAGTTTTTCCTTGGAATTGTTTTGCATCTTGAGAACTGCCAATTTTCACCATGAGTAAACAAGGATCCATTGCATCTGTGGATATTGAATTTGAAGAGGAGGGGGTTGATACCTACTCTGTGCCACAACTTAAAACCATGTGCAAAAAAGTAAAAATCTCAGTGAGAGGCCTCACCAGGAAGGAGGAGTTCCAAAAGGCGCTGAAGGCCTGGTTGGAAGCAAGGAATGGCAGTGGACAGTTGAGGATCCTATGGTGGAGGGGGAGAATTTAGAAGAGCAGCAGGATGGGCTAGTGGGCCTAACTGGAGGGTGAGTGCTTCCCAGGGAAAGCAGCAGTGTGTCTTCAAGGGGCCTGTCTCCAGAAAAGTTAGAGGACAGGGAGAAAAGCAGAGTGCATGAAAAGGAGCTCACTAAGCTCAAACTGGGGAGCCAGGGTGACTTCAAGAATAAGAGGTTGGAGTTGGAGAGCAAGAAATTGGCCATGGAGGAACAGAAGATGCTTTTAGAGCACGAGAGAGTGTTGAGGGAGCTGGAGCTAAAAGCGAAGAGCTTAGAGATCACTCCCTCTGGTGGCAGCACACTATCAGTGCCTGTATAAGGAAAGGTGTATATTCCCAAGGATGTTATCAAGGATTTCATGAAGCATGAGGACATTGGGCAGTGGTTTAAGGCCTATGAGGTAGCAAGGAAGTCCCACCGGGGCTGCTTTATGGGTAAAGGAAGGGGAACCTTACTAGCTCTGCCCACTGAGGATCCAATGCCCTATGCCCCCATGAAGGAAGCCCTAGTAGCCAGGTATGAGTTGACCCCATAGCTTTACAGGCAGAAATTTAGAAATTGCAAGAATCTCGAGTCTAGTACCTGGGCGGAGTATGTGTCTTTTTTTTTGCAGAGCATTGGATGGTTAGGTGAAGGGTAGAAAGGTAAAGGATTTTCAGGCGCTCTATCATTTGGTTGCATGGGAGCATTTGTCCAGTAGTTGTTTTCCAGAGCTAGTCCAGCACCTGATTGACAGTAAGATGACTGAAGCTTGATGTGGAGTCAGACCGCTGGGTCAGTACCAGGGTCCACAAGGGTCATGTGGGAGACTCCATCAAAGGTGGGCAGGGTCCCCAGGAGAAGAGTAGGGGGACAAGGGTAAACAAAATGAGTTCCAAAAAGGCCCAAAAGTAAACTCCAAGGGAACCAAGGTAAGGGTTCCCAGCCTCCACCTGAAAATATACCATGGGTCCAGCCAGGTAAGCCTGTGCAGAAGGGTCCCAAGACCTGTTTTAGCTGTGGTCAGGTGAGTCACTTCCATAGAAGTCCCAAGTGTCCAAACACAGTGACAGTGTACTGCCCTGGGAAATGGCTAGTGTAGCCTTGGGGGAGGAGATGGGTGCCCAAGGTGGGTGGGGTCCTGCAGCGATGTCCCTGGTCTCTTTAGGAGACAGTAAGATGGTCCCTAGGGCCCAGCTGCCTGATAACACTAAAAAGTACAGGCAGTGGGTGACCATCAATGGCCATAGTGTGGAGGCTCTGAGAGACACCGGAGGCAGTGTGACAGCTGTCAGTTGTTAATTTACAACAAGGGGTGGTGATGGACAGAGTCTCTGAATTAAGCAGAGTACTCTCACCCAGTCAAGAGATCAGGGCTAGATCCAACACCGTTTTTTAGCTCATTGCACCATCCCAGTTTCAGAACCTGGCTGCATGCAAATTAGTCTGTCCCTGGCCCAGTGCATCATGGGAACAGGGCAGACCAGACTACAAAAGCCAATTCTTACACTGGGAAGGAAACAAGCTTCCGGGGACCGGTTTCTGCCATTTCAGGCGTCTTCAGCCCGGCTTGCTTGAATCCTGATGGTGCAATGAGCAAGGGACTCACATCTGAGTATACCCTTCCACGCTTAGGGTGGACAAAATAATTTACAACAAGGGGTGGTGATGGACAGAGTCTCTGAATTAAGCAGAGTACTCTCACCCAGTCAAGAGATCAGGGCTAGATCCAACACCGTTTTTTAGCTCATTGCACCATCCCAGTTTCAGAACCTGGCTGTATGCAAATTAGTCTGTCCCTGGCCCAGTGCATCATGGGAACAGGCCAGACCAGACTACAAAAGCCAATTCTTACACTGGGAAGGAAACAAGCTTCCGGGGACCGGTTTCTGCCATTTCAGGCGTCTTCGGCCCGGCTTGCTTGAATCCTGATGGTGCAATGAGCAAGGGACTCACATCTGAGTATACCCTTCCACGCTTAGGGTGGACAAAATAATTTACAACAAGGGGTGGTGATGGACAGAGTCTCTGAATTAAGCAGAGTACTCTCACCCAGTCAAGAGATCAGGGCTAGATCCAACACCGTTTTTTAGCTCATTGCACCATCCCAGTTTCAGAACCTGGCTGTATGCAAATTAGTCTGTCCCTGGCCCTGTGCATCATGGGAACAGGGCAGACCAGACTACAAAAGCCAATTCTTACACTGGGAAGGAAACAAGCTTCCGGGGACCGGTTTCTGCCATTTCAGGCGTCTTCGGCCCGGCTTGCTTGAATCCTGATGGTGCAATGAGCAAGGGACTCACATCTGAGTATACCCTTCCACGCTTAGGGTGGACAAAATAATTTACAACAAGGGGTGGTGATGGACAGAGTCTCTGAATTAAGCAGAGTACTCTCACCCAGTCAAGAGATCAGGGCTAGATCCAACACCGTTTTTTAGCTCATTGCACCATCCCAGTTTCAGAACCTGGCTGTATGCAAATTAGTCTGTCCCTGGCCCAGTGCATCATGGGAACAGGGCAGACCAGACTACAAAAGCCAATTCTTACACTGGGAAGGAAACAAGCTTCCGGGGACCGGTTTCTGCCATTTCAGGCGTCTTCAGCCCGGCTTGCTTGAATCCTGATGGTGCAATGAGCAAGGGACTCACATCTGAGTATACCCTTCCACGCTTAGGGTGGACAAAATAATTTACAACAAGGGGTGGTGATGGACAGAGTCTCTGAATTAAGCAGAGTACTCTCACCCAGTCAAGAGATCAGGGCTAGATCCAACACCGTTTTTTAGCTCATTGCACCATCCCAGTTTCAGAACCTGGCTGTATGCAAATTAGTCTGTCCCTGGCCCAGTGCATCATGGGAACAGGGCAGACCAGACTACAAAAGCCAATTCTTACACTGGGAAGGAAACAAGCTTCCGGGGACCGGTTTCTGCCATTTCAGGCGTCTTCGGCCCGGCTTGCTTGAATCCTGATGGTGCAATGAGCAAGGGACTCACATCTGAGTATACCTTTCCACGCTTAGGGTGGACAAAATAATTTACAACAAGGGGTGGTGATGGACAGAGTCTCTGAATTAAGCAGAGTACTCTCACCCAGTCAAGAGATCAGGGTTAGATCCAACACCGTTTTTTAGCTCATTGCACCATCCCAGTTTCAGAACCTGGCTGTATGCAAATTAGTCTGTCCCTGGCCCAGTGCATCATGGGAACAGGGCAGACCAGACTACAAAAGCCAATTCTTACACTGGGAAGGAAACAAGCTTCCGGGGACCGGTTTCTGCCATTTCAGGCGTCTTCGGCCCGGCTTGCTTGAATCCTGATGGTGCAATGAGCAAGGGACTCACATCTGAGTATACCCTTCCACGCTTAGGGTGGACAAAATAATTTACAACAAGGGGTGGTGATGGACAGAGTCTCTGAATTAAGCAGAGTACTCTCACCCAGTGAAGAGATCAGGGCTAGATCCAACACCGTTTTTTAGCTCATTGCACCATCCCAGTTTCAGAACCTGGCTGTATGCAAATTAGTCTGTCCCTGGCCCAGTGCATCATGGGAACAGGGCAGACCAGACTACAAAAGCCAATTCTTACACTGGGAAGGAAACAAGCTTCCGGGGACCGGTTTCTGCCATTTCAGGCGTCTTCGGCCCGGCTTGCTTGAATCCTGATGGTGCAATGAGCAAGGGACTCACATCTGAGTATACCCTTCCACGCTTAGGGTGGACAAAATAATTTACAACAAGGGGTGGTGATGGACAGAGTCTCTGAATTAAGCAGAGTACTCTCACCCAGTCAAGAGATCAGGGCTAGATCCAACACCGTTTTTTAGCTCATTGCACCATCCCAGTTTCAGAACCTGGCTGTATGCAAATTAGTCTGTCCCTGGCCCAGTGCATCATGGGAACAGGGCAGACCAGACTACAAAAGCCAATTCTTACACTGGGAAGGAAACAAGCTTCCGGGGACCAGTTTCTGCCATTTCAGGCGTCTTCGGCCCGGCTTGCTTGAATCCTGATGGTGCAATGAGCAAGGGACTCACATCTGAGTATACCCTTCCACGCTTAGGGTGGACAAAATAATTTACAACAAGGGGTGGTGATGGACAGAGTCTCTGAATTAAGCAGAGTACTCTCACCCAGTCAAGAGATCAGGGCTAGATCCAACACCGTTTTTTTAGCTCATTGCACCATCCCAGTTTCAGAACCTGGCTGTATGCAAATTAGTCTGTCCCTGGCCCAGTGCATCATGGGAACAGGGCAGACCAGACTACAAAAGCCAATTCTTACACTGGGAAGGAAACAAGCTTCCGGGGACCGGTTTCTGCCATTTCAGGCGTCTTCGGCCCGGTTTGCTTGAATCCTGATGGTGCAATGAGCAAGGGACTCACATCTGAGTATACCCTTCCACGCTTAGGGTGGACAAAATAATTTACAACAAGGGGTGGTGATGGACAGAGTCTCTGAATTAAGCAGAGTACTCTCACCCAGTCAAGAGATCAGGGCTAGATCCAACACCGTTTTTTAGCTCATTGCACCATCCCAGTTTCAGAACCTGGCTGTATGCAAATTAGTCTGTCCCTGGCCCAGTGCATCATGGGAACAGGGCAGACCAGACTACAAAAGCCAATTCTTACACTGGGAAGGAAACAAGCTTCTGGGGACCGGTTTCTGCCATTTCAGGCGTCTTCGGCCCGGCTTGCTTGAATCCTGATGGTGCAATGAGCAAGGGACTCACATCTGAGTATACCCTTCCACGCTTAGGGTGGACAAAATAATTTACAACAAGGGGTGGTGATGGACAGAGTCTCTGAATTAAGCAGAGTACTCTCACCCAGTCAAGAGATCAGGGCTAGATCCAACACCGTTTTTTAGCTCATTGCACCATCCCAGTTTCAGAACCTGGCTGTATGCAAATTAGTCTGTCCCTGGCCCAGTGCATCATGGGAACAGGGCAGACCAGACTACAAAAGCCAATTCTTACACTGGGAAGGAAACAAGCTTCCGGGGACCGGTTTCTGCCATTTCAGGCGTCTTCGGCCCGGCTTGCTTGAATCCTGATGGTGCAATGAGCAAGGGACTCACATCTGAGTATACCCTTCCACGCTTAGGGTGGACAAAATAATTTACAACAAGGGGTGGTGATGGATAGAGTCTCTGAATTAAGCAGAGTACTCTCACCCAGTCAAGAGATCAGGGCTAGATCCAACACCGTTTTTAGCTCATTGCACCATCCCAGTTTCAGAAACTGGCTGTATGCAAATTAGTCTGTCCCTGGCCCAGTGCATCATGGGAACAGGGCAGACCAGACTACAAAAGCCAATTCTTACACTGGGAAGGAAACAAGCTTCCGGGGACCGGTTTCTGCCATTTCAGGCGTCTTCGGCCCGGCTTGCTTGAATCCTGATGGTGCAATGAGCAAGGGACTCACATCTGAGTATACCCTTCCACGCTTAGGGTGGACAAAATAATTTACAACAAGGGGTGGTGATGGACAGAGTCTCTGAATTAAGCAGAGTACTCTCACCCAGTCAAGAGATCAGGGCTAGATCCAACACCGTTTTTTAGCTCATTGCACCATCCCAGTTTCAGAACCTGGCTGTATGCAAATTAGTCTGTCCCTGGCCCAGTGCATCATGGGAACAGGGCAGACCAGACTACAAAAGCCAATTCTTACACTGGGAAGGAAACAAGCTTCCGGGGACCGGTTTCTGCCATTTCAGGCGTCTTCGGCCCGGCTTGCTTGAATCCTGATGGTGCAATGAGCAAGGGACTCACATCTGAGTATACCCTTCCACGCTTAGGGTGGACAAAATAATTTACAACAAGGGGTGGTGATGGACAGAGTCTCTGAATTAAGCAGTGTACCCTCACCCAGTCAAGAGATCAGGGCTAGATCCAACACCGTTTTTTAGCTCATTGCACCATCCCAGTTTCAGAACCTGGCTGTATGCAAATTAGTCTGTCCCTGGCCCAGTGCATCATGGGAACAGGGCAGACCAGACTACAAAAGCCAATTCTTACACTGGGAAGGAAACAAGCTTCCGGGGACCGGTTTCTGCCATTTCAGGCGTCTTCGGCCCGGCTTGCTTGAATCCTGATGGTGCAATGAGCAAGGGACTCACATCTGAGTATACCCTTCCACGCTTAGGGTGGACAAAATAATTTACAACAAGGGGTGGTGATGGACAGAGTCTCTGAATTAAGCAGAGTACTCTCACCCAGTCAAGAGATCAGGGCTAGATCCAACACCGTTTTTTAGCTCATTGCACCATCCCAGTTTCAGAACCTGGCTGTATGCAAATTAGTCTGTCCCTGGCCCAGTGCATCATGGGAACAGGGCAGACCAGACTACAAAAGCCAATTCTTACACTGGGAAGGAAACAAGCTTCCGGGGACCGGTTTCTGCCATTTCAGGCGTCTTCGGCCCGGCTTGCTTGAATCCTGATGGTGCAATGAGCAAGGGACTCACATCTGAGTATACCCTTCCACGCTTAGGGTGGACAAAATAATTTACAACAAGGGGTGGTGATGGACAGAGTCTCTGAATTAAGCAGAGTACTCTCACCCAGTCAAGAGATCAGGGCTAGATCCAACAGCGTTTTTTAGCTCATTGCACCATCCAAGTTTCAGAACCTGGCTGTATGCAAATTAGTCTGTCCCTGGCCCAGTGCATCATGGGAACAGGGCAGACCAGACTTCAAAAGCCAATTCTTACACTGGGAAGGAAACAAGCTTCCGGGGACCGGTTTCTGCCATTTCAGGCGTCTTCGGCCCGGCTTGCTTGAATCCTGATGGTGCAATGAGCAAGGGACTCACATCTGAGTATACCCTTCCACGCTTAGGGTGGACAAAATAATTTACAACAAGGGGTGGTGATGGACAGAGTCTCTGAATTAAGCAGAGTACTCTCACCCAGTCAAGAAATCAGGGCTAGATCCAACACCGTTTTTTAGCTCATTGCACAATCCCAGTTTCAGAACCTGGCTGTATGCAAATTAGTCTGTCCCTGGCCCAGTGCATCATGGGAACAGGGCAGACCAGACTACAAAAGCCAATTCTTACACTGGGAAGGAAACAAGCTTCCGGGGACCGGTTTCTGCCATTTCAGGCGTCTTCGGCCCGGCTTGCTTGAATCCTGATGGTGCAATGAGCAAGGGACTCACATCTGAGTATACCCTTCCACGCTTAGGGTGGACAAAATAATTTACAACAAGGGGTGGTGATGGACAGAGTCTCTGAATTAAGCAGAGTACTCTCACCCAGTCAAGAGATCAGGGCTAGATCCAACACCGTTTTTTAGCTCATTGCACCATCCCAGTTTCAGAACCTGGCTGTATGCAAATTAGTCTGTCCCTGGCCCAGTGCATCATGGGAACAGGGCAGACCAGACTACAAAAGCCAATTCTTACACTGGGAAGGAAACAAGCTTCTGGGGACCGGTTTCTGCCATTTCAGGCGTCTTCGGCCCGGCTTGCTTGAATCCTGATGGTGCAATGAGCAAGGGACTCACATCTGAGTATACCCTTCCACGCTTAGGGTGGACAAAATAATTTACAACAAGGGGTGGTGATGGACAGAGTCTCTGAATTAAGCAGAGTACTCTCACCCAGTCAAGAGATCAGGGCTAGATCCAACACCGTTTTTTAGCTCATTGCACCATCCCAGTTTCAGAACTGTCAGTTGTTGGCTGGTGTCTGAAGAGCAGTTGGTCCCCGACATAGACTACCCAGTAGTTGCCGCTGACAATTCAGTGTGCCTCTGTAAAGTGGCACAGGTTCCCTCTGAGGGGGGGGATCTTGGGTACCTTGAAAGTAGCAGTGAGGCCAGCCATGTCTGTTGACTGTCTGCTAGGCAATAATTTGGAGAGCTCCCCTTGGGCGAAGGTAGAGCGGAGGTCTCATTTAGAGATGTTGGGTCTGCCTGAGTGGGCATGCCTGACCACTCGGTCAATGGCAGCCAGTGAGGGCATTCAAGAGGACGGGAGCCTGAAAGAGTGGCCCAGGTACCTTCCTTAAAGAGAAGAGGCATGGGGCACAGGAAACCGGCCCCCGAAGTTCCCATGGTCCAGGAGGAGGCAAACCTTGAGGGGGATTCCCTAGAACCTACAGGGGAACAAGTGGCTGAAGTGGGGGACCTGCCTGAGCTGACCTATTGGCAGCAGGAAGGGTTATGTGAGGAGCAGAAGAAGTGCCCTTCTCTTGTTGGTTTGCGGCAACAGGCTGCAAACCAGGCAGCCGGTGATCAGTCTGGATCACATTGGATTTACTGGGAGAATGGTTTCCTGTATAGTGAGCCTAAGGTTGCTGAGCCTGGGTCAGCACATGTGCGGGTGGTACCCCAGCGCTTCGGAGCCTTCCTACTGGGTCTGGCTCTTGATGTGCCTTTAGCCGGATATTTGGGGCAAGACAAGACCTTTGAAAGGCTTGTCACCCACTTTTACTGGCCCCAAATGCGCAAGAGTTCAGATACTCACTGCAGGACTTTTCAGACTTGCCAGGTAAGTGGTAAGAGTGGGAGGAAGCACAATGCTCCTCTCTAACCTTTCCCTGTGATCAGCACCCCCTTTTAATGGGTGGGCATTGACATTGTGGGGCTTCTGGATCACAAGACAGCCATAGTCAACAGGTTCATCCTGTTCTTGGTGGACCTTGCCTCCCAGTACCCGGAAGCCATCCCTTTCCGGACAGTGACGGCCCCTGTGGTGGGTCATGCATTGATGGGGATTTTTTCCCGTGTGGGATTCCCCAGAGAGTTGGGGTCAGACTGTGGTACCAACTTCTTATCCAAGTATATGAAGTCCCTGTGGCAGGAGTATGGTGTAACCTATAAGTTCACCACTCCTTACCAACCCCCAAGGTAATGGGCTGGTTGAGAGATTCAACCGGACCCTGAAGGGCATGATTATGGGTCTTGAGGAACCCATGAGGCATAAGTGGGACGTCATCTTGCCATGCCTTCTGTTTGCTTACAGAGAGGTGCCACAGAAGTCCCTAGGGTTCAGTCCCTTTGAACTGCTGTACTGCCATCCTGTGAGAGGACCTCTGAGTTTCGTGAAAAAAGACTAGGAGAAAGCTCCCAGTAAACCTCCCAGGATGAATATATCGCTACATGCTGGCTTCAAGAAACCAGAATAGGTGCTTCAGACAACTCGCTCAGCCGAATCTGGAAGCCAGCCAAGAGGAGATGAAATGTTGGTATGATCAGAATGCCACTCTGATCGAGTTTCAGCCTGGACAAAAAGTGTGGAACCTGGTGCGCTCCAGGATAATTGAACCGGACCCTTTGAGGTGGTGGAGCGCAAGAGTGACTTCACCTATTTGGTGGACTTGCAGTTTCCTAGGCACCGTTTGTGGGTCCTGCATGTGAACCACCTGAAGCCCCAATTGGAGAGGTCCAAAGTGGGCATGCGCCTAGCAACAGATGCTGAGATGGAAGAGGAGACTGAGCCTCTTCCTGACCCCCTGTCTGCAAAGGAACAAGATGGGTCAGTGGACGGTGTGAACCTTTCACCCGCCCTGACCCTTGAGCAACAGAATGACTGCCGCCAACTGTTGGGACCGTTTTCTGATATATTCTCCCTGACTCCCGGTGTCACTCAGTGGTGCGTCCATGTTGTGGACACTTGGGATAGTCCTCCAGTAAAATATAAGACTTACAGAGTGAATGACAGTGTCAGAGCTTGCATCAAGGATGAGGTCTCCAAGATGTTAGCACTAGGGGTGATTTAGTCCTCAAACAGCCCTTGGGCCAGCCCAGTGGTCTTGGTCCCAAAGGCTGCCGCACCCGGTGCCACACCAGAACTCTGTTCTGTGTGGACTACTGAGTTCAGTAAGCTAAAAACCTTAGATATAACACACCTTCCCTCTTTATAAAATGCACAAAGCAAAAGTGAATATAAGTAGAGACATCACAGTAATACAAAAGAAACTTGCACAAGGAAGAATTGCAATTGCAAAGTAATTTTGCAAAAACATGCAAAAATAAGCAATGTGGAAATATGATACTAAAGAGAAACAATTAAGGAAAAGAGAACATGTAGCAAAATACACAAATGTAAACAGCATTGCAATAAGTAAAACACGAAAATAGAATTGTAGAATGCATAAACCAGATAAGACACTCATCATTTTCTTAACAGAGCTAATATGAAACAAATATTTTTTTCAAACAGAAGGAAATTGTCCAAAAACGCAAAAGAAGGGAAAACCTACATAAATAAGAAAGAAGTATACCACGAAAACAAACAAGGAGAGAGTGCTTAAAATTACCACCACAACCACACCAGCTGGCCAGACTGGCAAAGAAAATGGGAAACAAGGAACAAGCAAAGAAAGAAAAAAAGACAAAGACGTATAACCAAACAAAAGTAAGCAACAGTGGCTAGCACCTAACAGAAAGAAAGTAAGGGGTGAATAGCACTCAACAGGATGAGTATACACCCAACCAGAAAGCAAGCAAAGGGTGACATACCTCCAACCAGAAAGTAAGCACGGGGTGACTAACACCCAAACAGAAAGCAATCATAAATAAGCAACTGGTGACATACACCCAAGCAGAAAGCAAGCAATGGGTAGAATCACCCATCCAAAAAGCGAATACGGGTGGCGTACACCCAACACATCATCCCACAGGAAGGACATCTAGTGAAAAGTATAGAAAAGGTGAATAACATCAAATTGTGAAACTCCAAACAGTAAGTGCAAAGAAGATGTGCTCTGGGTAAACTGCACCACACAGAATATGAATAGATCAATCACTCCTCAAATAAGACCACTCTTGAATAACAACGCAAAGGGGATACACGCGCAAAAACCTGGGCACAATAGAAGATACACTGTAAAAGAAAATAATATAATGAAGCAAAGGTTAGCGAAGAAAAAACGATTCATGTCAGATTACAAAGAGAAAAAAATTATAAAAACTTGAATACGATGAAAGAAATACATTAACAGCACAGTCAAATGTAAGTATAAAATGGTAAACAGTGCATCTATACTACTATAATAAAGGAAGAACTTTCAGCCTTTGAGGCGGGTAAACTCGGGAACCACAGCGCCAATCCACACACCCGATACACCGTTGGAATCGTCAGGGTGTGTAGATGGTTATAGGCTATATAAATAAAAAAACAAAAGGTGATTTAAAAAATTTACAGTAAAAAAAAGTAGTCCCTCCGAAGTAGCGCCGGCCGCGACGTGCGTGCTCACGTCAGGAGCACGGGGAGGAGCGGCGTCCAGGAGCGCAACGAGGAGCGGCAGACATGGCGCGGGGGAGGAGCGTTAACGTGAGGAGCAGCGGACAGGCCAGCGGCGGTGCGAGCAGCGGACAGGCTGGAGGTGCGGCGGCTGAGGTAAGGGAGCGGCAGACATGGCGCGGTGGAGGGGTGGTGACGTGAGGGGCAGTGGACAGGCCAGTGGCGGTGCGAGCAGCGGACAGGCGAGAGGAGCGGCGGCTCAGGTAAGGGGACCCATGTCGGGGCAGGCGGGGGTCGGGGTAGGCGGGGGTCAGGGCAGGCGGGGGACGGGCTGGGCGGGGCCCCGGGCTGCTGTACAATGTCGGGGCGGGCGGGGGTCGGGGAAGCCTGTTGCACCCGGACAAGGTCGGGACGGGCTGCTAGTATATAAATAAATAAAAGCAGTAGTATAATAACGATCAAATGCAAGACATCAGAAATATAATAGCAGAGCTACACGAAACAAGTAAGCATTAACACCTTCCCTAAATAGAGAAACGTTAAAGTACTTATGTGACAAGGCAAGAGTGAAATAGAACAACATTGCAGGTACCAAGAGAAGCAGCAAATCAAATAAAACTAATGGTTAGAACTCTGCGAATATGGGACCCAAGATGAAATAGTAAAGGACCTTTGCTTGAGTTACCAAGCATGATCTGAAGTTCCACATTAGAGGAGAAGAAAAATCAGCAAAATCTTTAGGTATAACCCTGGACTCCAATCTCAATATGCAACAACATATCAGCAATGCAACGAAGGGAGCCAATTTCCAAATCAACACCTTGAGGAAGCTGAAACCCTTCCTCCCAGCCAACGACTTCCGAACTGCGGTCCAAGCGCTAGTTATCCCTCGGATCGATTATGGAAGCACCACACTCTGCGGCCTCCCCCTATCTACAACCGCACCACTAAGAGCCTCTATCAATGCTGCAGCTAGACTCATCACGGGATCAAAAAGACGCTCACACATCTCCCCGACTTAAAATCTCTGAACTGGTTACCCTATGAAGCCAGAATACACCTGAAAATTGCGTGCATGACTCATAAGGCCTTACACCACAATTCGCCTAGCTACATCGCACAGAAATTGACAATCTCAGGAGGCTCAAGAACAACAAGAAGCGCACAAACTCTCCTTCTGAAACCACAAAAATTCCACAAGACAAAAACTTACAAACGATCCTTCTCAGGGATTTGGAATGCCCTCCCTCCAGAAATAAGACTTATCTCATCCACTGCATCCTTCAAAAAGGAAGTCAAATTGATCCTTCTGGCTAAACTCACGTGAACCTAAACTGTGTAAATACTATTTAACTTTTTCTCTTTCCCCTATATTACATTGTTCTTGTCTTCTCATTCCATGTAAAGCGCTCTGATATCTGTAAAGATCTTGTTGGCGCTATATAAAACCTTGAAAATAAATAAATAAATAAAGAAGCTGTGTTGAAACCTGGAAAGCGTCTCTGTTCAGACAGCGGTAGAGCTGTGAGCAAGAAAATAATATCACCCAAAGTACAGAGGGCTAACTATAATGTGCCTGAACCTATGGATTTTTCAGTGAATTTCCAAGGTTTTTTAAATGCTAATTTCTAACTATAACGTACCTGAAACCTATGATTTTGTCAGTGAATTTCAATGGTTTTTAAATGCTAATTTCTAACTATAACATCCCTGAAACCTATGTTTTTTTTCAGTGAATATATATATATATATATATATATATATATATATATATACATATATATATATATATATATATTCACTGAAAAAACCATAGGTTATACACCATATATAGTTAGGAATTAGCATTTAAAAAACCTTATTTTACTCACACAAAACCAATGAAATTCCATATATAGTTAGTTGTACTAACTATATAACGCGCACCCGCAATCCACTGCTGATCATGTCACATATTACATCATTCATGACATGGTCAGTGACATCACTGATGACATCACTGATGACATCTCAAATGACATCACTGATGACATCTCAAATGACATCACTGATGACATCACTGATGACATCTCATTTGACATTACTGATCACATCACTGATGACATCATTCATGTGATAATACGATGAACCTCTTCAGACTCTAATATAACCTTAGATACACTCAGTGTAAACAGACACTCACAGACTGTCACTCATCCATGGAGTTACTTACACACCTAGTCAGTCATGCAAAGAATCAATCACACCTCCATTTTCACAACTATACAGTTATACACACCTTACTTATTCAAACATATACTAAAACATATTTACTCACTTATACAATCCTGGATACAAGTGCACAATGATCCATACAGCCTCTCACACATTCACTGGCTCTTATGCACAGTTATTAATATATGTCAACTCTCACATGTACTGTATTTTACATATGTACTTACTTTGACATGTAGCACTGAGATATCTATTTACTCACCAATACAGTCATGCACACAGTCAACCGCCCATACAGCTGTTTCCACATGCACTTTTGAACCCATACATCTATGCACAGAGTCATACACCTCCCAGCCACCCACACACACACTCAGTCTCCCATACAAATGCTTGGGCAACCAATCAATAACCCATATAGTTACTCATATAGCTACTGATCAACACATGCAGCAGTTTACAGAACAGACATAATGATGCACAAATTAAGACAGTTTAGTCACTAAACCATGCACTCAGTGAGACACATTTAACCACTCACTCATACAGTCAGTCATGCACCTACTAAATCCTTCATCCAGACACTTATACATCTACTCATTCTTAAATATGTAAGACATATTTTAACTTTACAGAAAAATACAGTCACTGGATGTTGTCATCAGTGATGTCATCAGTGATGTCATTTGAGATGTCATCAGTGATGTCATCAGTGATGTCATTTGAGATGTCATCAGTGATGTCATCAGTGATGTCACTGACCATGTCATGAATGATGTAATATGTGACATGATCAGCAGTGGATTGCGGGTGCGCGATATATAGTCAGTACAACTAACTATATATGGAATTTCATTGGTTTTGTGTGAGTAAAATAAGGTTTTTTAAATGCTAATTCCTAACTATATATGGTGTATAACCTATGGTTTTTTCAGTGAATTTTCAAGGTTTTGTAAATGCTAATTCCTAACTATATATGGTCTATAACCTATGGTTTTTTCAGTGAATTTCATTGGTTTTTTAAAAGCTAATATCTATAGCTGTAAAATGTATTCTTCTTTAAATCCAAAAATATATTTTATATGTTTATTAATAATTTTTTTTAAATATTTTTTTTGTTTCGCTCCCGGTCCGCGAACCGGAAAGCTTTCCGTTAGCTCAAATTGATGCCGCGACCCGGTCCGCGAACCGGTAAGAAATCAACATAGTGACGGTATCGCGTTGCCGCGTAATGCGTCTTATGACGTTCTGCGTTAGCGTACCCGGAAGTGCCCCGGGGCGCGGACCGAGGCGCGAAACGCAGCTCCCCGGAAGCGATCTGCGGCGCATCGCGAAAGCGCGACGTATCGCATTGCCGCGTAATGCGTCTTGTGACGTATCGCGTTAGCGCACCCGGAAGTGCCCCGGGGCGCGGACCGAGGCGCGAAGCGCAGCGACCCGGAAGCTAACCGGGGCGCGTTCCGCAGCGCGTAACATGAGCGTGAGAGGTCATGTGACTTGTTAATAAAACTTTTCATTGGTTCATTTCATTTTTGGTTTCATAATGATGTAAGGCTAGGTCAGGTGACCTAAAAATAACACTTTTCATTGGTTGAGAAGTATTGTTTTTCCCAAATGATGAAAACCCCTCCTTCTTTCCTCACTCTGACTTTCATCATTGTGAGAGGAAGACCTTTATTACTATATCAGAAATGGCTTCAGTAGTTGCTTCAGCTGGTGCACCACCACCACCACCTCCACCTCCTCATGGGAAGAGAGGACCACCTCCCCAGGTCATGACCAACACTGAGGAGGAAGAGGAAGAAATGGATGAAGAGGAGGGAGAAGAACCACAGTTCTTAGAAGAGGTGCCCCGGGTTTCCCATAAGAAAGCCAGTTTCATCTGGCAGTTTTATTCGATCCCTCCTGGCCAAAAAAAAGTCAATGCGAGGTATGTCACCTGCCTCATCTGCAAAGAACAATTATCCAGAGGGACGGATAAGAAATATAGTTATGGGAACCATACTATGCACAGGCACATGACCAGGAAGCATCCACTCAATTATAGCCGGGCGGAAATACGGGATTTGCAGGAAAATCCAAGATCAACTCCTGTGGCCAGATCAAGAATACCAATTTCATTGACACCAGCAGAGGCACGGGAAACTGTGCCAAACATACAAGAAAATGTTGGCCACATTGTGGAAAAGTAAATTTTGCCATGTTCTGTGTCCCTACGTGTCCTCCATCTTATGTTATGTGTGCATGATTAATATGCATATGTATTCCCCATGTTCGATTAAAGACGCAATTACAGTTGTGTCCATCCCTAGTATGCCAGTTTCCAGTTCTCGTGAAAGCTACGAATATCAGGCCTATGTAAAGTTACGTTGCCACGTTTCTCAGTGTGCACGTTATTTCATTGTAAAGTCCCCGTTTTCTAGGCCTCAAATGGGCCCGGACACCAGATTCAGCTTCTGTCTCCTGAACCTTTGCTGAGGAGCGATACAGCCCCCACCTGTATCCTTGACCCTTCACTTACTTCCTGCCTCACAGTGCCCGGCTCGGCCTGGCTCTGCCTACGAGTCTGCCAAGAGTATGTTATGATTCTAGTTATCAGTCCAGCCCTCCTTCTCTGCATTCCTAAGCTACTGAATCGCATCAATAGTTTCCGTCATTGTCTAGCCTTTACGTCTCCATGTAAGAGAAATACTGCATTTAATGGTCATTTCATATTCTTCATCACGCACTACATGTAGAATAATGCATGCTCCAGTCTTAGAGTCCGTTAGCCTCTCCCCTCCTGACTCTTAGTTTATATCATCATGTCCTCTAAACATCAGATACTAGATAGGGTTTAGGTACATGTCGCCATGACTCTCCAGACTTCAGTCTCTACTCCTAGCACAGAGTTCATAGCCCCCAGCTTCTCCTAGTAACACGTCATTGTCAGTTTGCGCGCACCATTAGGTTGGAGATCCCGGCTCCTTAGGTAGCCCCCTCCATGTTTCCGCCCCATTTATGACATATTCTGTTACGTTTACATCACATGTCTATGTACACGCCTCTTGTTACACCTACTTTCACCCTTATCTTTCGCGACTGCTATTGACCACACCCACTGCTCCGCCTACTGTATTCATTGTAATGCAACTATTTTAATATATATATATGCTTGTGTACTGTTATTAAATGTTACGCCGATCCTGATCCAGCCCCCGGCAGCGCTGCCATCCCATTCCTGTGCAGGTTGTCCTGTTCCTGTCCTTTATGCTGTATTAAACCTGCAAACTCCTACTACCTCGAATCTTGACTCTTATTTATTGAGCTATCTGTTATTACTATGTCCAGTAAAACCTAGATCCGGTATTATTTATTTACATACCACATAATGGCGCCCGAACAGGGACTTGCCCTTTCCCCACGCGCCGGTGAAGCCACGCCGGCCCCCTGACCCTCTGCAGCCGTGACGGAACCATACCGTGCACGTGCAGATATTTCTGCTTCAAGTATCCCTCAGGCCCACGGAGGAGACGGAGGTGGCGGTCCAGCATCCAGACGAGGCGGTGGAGGAACGCGGCGAGTCCCGACCAGAGCCCAAGCCGAGAGTCCAAGGTCCGAGGTATCCGGAGGCCCACCCGTAACAGAAGTCCGAAGTTCGTCCGTCCGGCGTCGAAGCAGTCCAGTCTAGTCCGAGGCCTTCCGTTCTTGCTGCCCGGTGAGTACCATTGCTGGGGTAGTATCTAGACAGGGTCAATCTAAATTGACTCTGGTCCGTGGGTTGGTGGTACACAGACCCAAAAACGAAGTGTCCACTTTGGTGGATGCGGGTCCTGACGTGTCTCTTTATGAGACCGGTAAGTTTCGTACTGTTTCAGCAGTGCATCTAGTTTCTGTTCTAGTCAGTTCTGTTCTCGAGAAATTCATGTATTCTGTTTTCAGTATTCCAGGTAGTATTCTGTTCGAACTGATATTTTAAATGTTCTTCATGTATTTTAATGTCGTGGTATGAATGTGGAGTAATTATCGTGTTCATTGTGTATTGTATTGTGTCTAGATTACAGTTCAGTCATGCCGTTATTTTCCAGACTACGTCAGTTAAGAACTAGAAAAGGTCTGTTAGAAGAAGCAGTTCCTGTCCCGCCTAGGGACAGTCCAGGTCATTTTATGTATCAGAAGCATGGCATAAGTGCCATATTGTATCTAGATTTATGGGTAGAATATACCAAACAGTTAGAAGAAAAGTATAGATGGCCCGTATCGGGTACATGGGATGCCGAGTGCATCATGCGAGTAGAAGAAGCATTATGGAAAAAGAAAGCCAGACAGTCACAGAAAGATGCCATCGAGTTATGGCGCAAAGAATCTCATAAAAGAACCGAAAAAGAAATCAGAAGGTCAGAATTAAGTAGAGAATCCTTAGAACGAGCCCAAGAAAGGGAACTAATCGAGATAGGTGAACGAGTCAAAACTGAACAGTCAGATAGACAGAGGCATGCCCTCATTAAGGGTATGTATCCTCTTTTTGCCGAGGGCTTGCCAAAAGCGACCCCGGAGGCATCCAGTAATTTTCCGCCACCATTAGTTCCGACCAAGCTACGTCACAAACCGACCGCAGCTGATATTTTTATTTCGTCCTACTTGGACGACACGGTTCCAGAATATGCAAATCCTGTTCCGCCAGTCCCTGTAAATAATGTAAATCCTGCTCCTCCAGACACCGGAGTACCTGCCACGGTACCCCCGGTTCAGCCTACATTACAATTTCCCACTCTGCCAGCACGAAGAGTATCAGTCGACGATTCCAGCATAGGGGCCGCAGGAGGAGGTCCTCCTGGTACCCCGCCACCACACCAACGTAGAACGTTGGCCGAGTTACATGAATGTGCGTTACAACGTACGCCCAAATTTAAGTCCGTTGCAGATATCCGACGAGCTCTTACTGAATGCCGCTATGATCCAGTTGCAGGTGATGATAGTACAGTTATATATTCCATCCGTGTAAGACGGGTGACCGGGTATTTGGACACCCTACCAGATATGAAAGAAGATCTAGACAGAATATATCGTTTCATCCGTACAGGGGATGATCCAGAAAGTATTGGTGAAGCCATGTCTCAAAGGAAAGCTGAGATCCAGCTCATGATATTAAAGTTTCTGATTAATTGTCTAATAAGAGAACAAGACTACCCGACTAAAGATCCGGCCGAAATGAGAATCCTGACAAGGTGGAGTGATAATATAGCCGAGGGTAAGCACAAGACTATCAGTAGTATAGAGAGTATGTACAAGAGAATTCGTAAAGAAATAATAAAGTTACATGAACAACGTAAAGCAGCACAAGTAAGCGAGAAAGAGAATGACTCTTCTACTGAAGAGGTAGAGGACGAGAATCCCGCCAGAATAGCGTATGTAGGAAAATCTAGATTTCCAGACCGCCATTTACGCCTAGAACACAAGTCAGTTTTTCCTCATCCAGCACCAGAACAAGGTTCTCTAGAACAAGTATTTCAAGCTACCGATCATATTCTGAAGTCACGAATCGGTTATAGTGAGTTAAGTACTATGCATGAACAAGAACTAGTCCGATCAGCAGTCCGATGGATTACTGATTCTACCACTTTTCCAGACGAAATAGTGGCACAAATGTTTCTGAAATTGCCCCCAGCCGAGCAACGACTGGTGGGTATGTATATGATCCAACACCTCATTACTCTGTATGAGGGTCAACATTCTGATCCAGGTCCGTTACATGATGTCCTGAACGAGTTACTCCAGTATAGATGGAAAGGTCTAGGTACCGATTTAATTAGTGTTATTCTAGAACAGCGCCACAAATATAGAACGTTCTTGAACCCGCATTTTGTTCATGTCTCACCCCCAGAAAGTAAACCGTTTTACATAGATAGACAGAATCCGTTACGAGAAGTACACCCAGTCAGGACAACAGATGGTGAAATGCAACGAGTGTTTGTTTACACTCCGATTACCAAGATGGAACTCTTAGAGATGAAGAAATTAATTCCCTGTCACGACAAAGATCCAGCAGGGTTCCACCGAGAATTAAAGGACATGCTCCGTATGGGAGAATACACGTATCCAGATATAATTAAAATGCTAAAAGTCCTGTTGCCCGCAGGGGTATATGAAAAACTCAAGGAAAAAGAATGGGAGGTGGGAGAGAAAAAGATCGATTGGGCAGTTCTAGAAGCTGAAGATAAGATACGAGTACCAGGTACCGGTCTTGGAGAGAAATGTAAAGAATTACCTGAATTGTTAATACAAGTTTTGCCCAGATTATTAGCCACTAAAAAGGAAGACTGGGATGCAATCTCAGCCTGTAAACAGAAACAAGACGAAGACACTAGTGATTTTTATTCTAGATTTGAAAAATGTTTTATTATAAACAGTGGCCTCAAGACAAGTAGCGAGTCATACCCTCATCTTTTTGTTACTAAATTAGTCGAGAATTCGAGTCCACAAGTTAAGAATCGAGTTTTGAAAGTTGAAAGTACATGGCAAGCTAGTACCCCGTCCCAGATGTTACAGATGCTTCAGTATCACCAGAATAGAATCAGAGAAGAGCAAGATCATGAAAGAAAACGTATGAAAGACACGAAAATGAAAGTACTAGTTGCACAATCTGTTCCTCAAGACAGTCAGAAGAGGGGTACGAATCAAGCGAGTCATCCTACAGTTCCCGTTAAAGGGACATGCAATTATTGTAAACAGCCAGGTCATTTTATAAACGAGTGTGCAGTTCTGAAACACAATATAGCTACTGGTAAGACTAAAGAAAGACCACGTCCGCCTAGACAAGAACAAGTTTCACAGACTTCTCAGCCACAGAATGCACAACAGACAGTTCCAGCACCGCAGCCTATTGCTGCAACACAGCATGTTACACAGCAGATGTACCAGTATGCACAATCCGAGTATCCAGAGTATCAGCCATATTCATAAAACAGCCTAGAGAGGGAGGTAGGCTTGCCTCTCATCGAGATTCCTGTAGATCAAGAAGGTCCCTATGTTCATAGTCAAGTACTAGGGAAAGACAGAAAGTTTCTGATTGATACAGGGGCAAGTAGGACCACCATTAGTCACGCCGAAGTTCCAGGGGCTCCGCTCTCAGGCTCTAGAAATGTTTCCCTTGGATTTTCAGGAAAGCCTATTGTAAACGAGATATCTAAGCCAGTTACTCTAGAAGTAGGTCCATTGTCCCGCACTACTGATCTGTTACTTACGAAGTCATGTCCAGAAAATCTGTTAGGCATTAAAACACTGAAAGAATTAGGTGCAGTTATTTGCTGCTCCCCAGAGGGAATACGCCTGTTCTTACGTGACTTCAAGGGTCACTATGTATTACGAGATTTTGATCCGAGATTGTCTAATGTTCCGCAGCATCTATGGGCGCAAGGTCCAACTGATGTAGGTTATATGCAAATCACACCCCATCGTGTGACTCTCAAGCCAGGTGTAGTGTTACCACGAATCAGACAGTACAGACTGCCACCTGAGGCTGTAGCAGCCTTATCCAAAATTATTGACGAGCTCATCGCTCAAGGAGTAGTTGTAGAAACTGACTCCAATGTATGTAATTCTCCGATCATTCCAGTCATGAAACGTACTGATCCAAATGCACCCCCAGTATATCGATTAGTGATTGACCTACGAGAACTCAATAAATGTATTATTCCCCAGTACCCAGTTGTCCCAGATATCTCTTCCCTATTGACAGCCATTGATTCCGAAGCCTCATTTTTTACAGTCATAGACCTCAAGAACGCGTTTTTCAGTGTCCCCATTCATCCAGACAGCCAGTTTCTTTTCGGATTTTGTTTAAATGGAAGGAGCTATATGTTCACACGAGCTCCTCAAGGTTTCACAGAAAGTCCTAGTATTTACAGTCAAGCACTTAAGAGACAACTAGACAACATTCACATGCCAACTGACACTGCCCTGCTCCAGTATGTCGATGATCTACTGATCACAGCCCGTTCTGAACGTGCTTGCGAGCGAGCATCACTTACAGTCTTGTATTTCCTTGCCGAGATGGGGCACAAGGTGTCCCCTTCGAAGCTTCAATTCTGTGCCCAGCAAGTGATCTACTTAGGCCACTTATTGTCCAAGTGGGGTAGGCAGTTGACACCCGACCGTATCCAGTTAATAGCGAGTCTTCCTCAGCCCAAGACCCAGAAGGAGGTACGTGCTTTTATCGGCCTTACTTCTTACTGCAGACAATGGATTCCTCAGTATGCATTTCTAGCTAAGCCACTGATACAGTTAACGACACAGGAGGCAGCCCTATCGACTGTCCTCCCTTGGACATCTGTACATACACTTAGTTTCAATGAGTTAAAGAAAGCTTTATGCCAAGCTCCAGTTCTAGCTACACCGAACTACAGTAAGCCTTTTACACTTTTCGTCACTGAACGCGAAGGTACACCATTATCTGTTCTCACACAAGATCAAGCAGGACAATACAAGCCCTGTGCTTATTTTTCGAGCACATTAGATCCTGTAGCCCAGGCTCTGCCTGCGTGCCTCAAGTCAGTTGCAGCCACAGCACTAGCTATCAGACAAAGTGATTCCATAGTATTAGGACATTCCTTGACAGTACAAGTTCCACACTCCGTGGAAGTTCTTTTAAACCGAACACAAACTCAGCACTTGACAATTGCACGTTTAACAGGTTATGAATTGACACTGTTCCAGCCACACATAGAAATCAGACGCTGCAACGTTCTAAATCCTGCTACACTGTTACCATCAGTTAATTCGAATCCTGCCACACACGACTGTGTGGAAGTAGTTAACATTATGACAAAGCCAAGACAAGATCTGACAGATATTCCATTACCAGATCCCGACCTGACACTTTATGTGGATGGTTCATGTATGAGAACGAGTACAGGAGAACTAGTAGCCGCGTATGCAGTGACTACTGACACTGAAGTTATTGAAACACACCGTATTGACACCCTTTCTGCTCAAGCAGCAGAGCTAGTTGCTCTGACACAAGCCTGCATACACGCTAAGAACCTGAAAGTTAATGTTTACACAGATTCACGCTACGCATTTGGAGTTGTACACGACTTTGGAGTACTCTGGCAGGAGAGAGGTTTCATGACTTCTCATGGAACCAAGATTCAGCATGGTCTCCTTATTCAGGCTCTGTTAGATGCCATACGTTTACCGACATCTATTGCTATCATGAAGTGCAAAGCACATACGAAAGTTACTGACATTATTTCTCAAGGTAATGATCTAGCAGATCGCACAGCCAAGCTTACAGCACAGACTCCAGACATTCCAGTTAATCCGACACAGACACCTACTCCAGATCCGACTACCTGTATGACAGTTAAGGACCCTACTCAAGATGTCATAGATATCCAGTTACATGCTACTCCCGATGAAATCAAGAAATGGTCCGAACAAGGAGGGGTCCAGACAGATCAGGGATGGGTAACGAAGGGTAAAGCCACATGGTTTCTCCCCGACTCCATGGTTCAAGTCATTATCAATACCGCACATAGTCCAGCACATTTAGGAGAAAAAGCTATGTTAGACAGTATCCAGAACCTTTGGTTCAACAAGCATTTACGAGCTGCAGCCAAGCAGAAAGTCCGTACCTGTATGATATGTTGCCAGTTTAATCCAGGTAAAAGTGTCCCGGTGGAACAAGGTGGATTCCAGCCCCCTGACCACCCTTTTGAGGTCCTCCAAATGGATTATATTCAGATGGAGCGATGTCGAGGTTTCAAGTATGTCCTTGTAGTTGTATGCGCTTTGTCCAGGTGGACAGAGGCATATCCAGTCCCAGATTACACAGCCGCGACCACTGCCAAACAGTTGGTTCGTGAGTTCTTCCCCCGTTATGGACTCCCTAGAGTCGTATATTCTGATAACGGCCAGCCATTCTCATCCGAGCTTATGAAACACATTTCCCTGTTGTTAGGGTACCAGTGGAAGTTCCATTGTGTACGCCATCCTGAAGCAGCTGGTCTAGTAGAGAGACATAATCAGACCCTGAAAATCCGTATTGCCAAGATTTGTAAGGAGAAAGGTGTGGACTGGCTAGTAGCTCTGCCAGTCGCTTTATTTTATATGCGCATGGTCGCACACTCCAGATCAGGTCTGTCCCCGTATGAAGTCGTATTCGGCCGCCCCCCTAACATGTGGGGTACACCTAGACCTCGAAGTATTACCGATGTTTCAAGTAATATGCTGACAGATTACCTAGCTTCCTTGATGTCTGCCCTCAACTCTTGTCGTTCACAGGTTGCTGCCGCATTTCCAGACAATACCGAGGTGGCACCGCATGACATCGTTCCCGGATGCATGGTTCTTGTCCGGAACTTTGATCGTTCAAGTCCGCTGGAGCCCCGCTGGAAGGAACCCCGACAGGTCCTCCTGGCCACCCGTACTGCCGTCAAGCTGGAAGGCAGGAAGGGCTGGGTCCACCTGTCACATGTGAAAAGATTTTTTGGATTGAAGCCTGTTTCAAAGAACATTTCCGAGGATCTTAAGGACTGCCAAAGCACTATTCTTAAGGACTGTCCCGCAAAAGACAATGATATTAAACCCTCCCCGTTAGAGAAAACTCCGCAACAGGAGTATAAGCTCAAATTAAGGTCTAGTAAAATAAGTCAGCCAGTTTGATTGTCTAAGTCCTCCCCTAGGTGAAACGGTTAGACCGGTTTCTGACATGTATATAATAGACCCCCATAGTGAGAGAGTTAGTCAAAACTCGATCCGATGTATCGTTTTTCTAAGTTTCATATTGTTTTTCAGCCTTATGATTACCTGCACAGGTTATGCATTTTATTTGTATTTTCCAGTTTCTCATGTAAATAAGTCTGCTAATGCTACAGTAGAGCACACGTTTAGTGATCTGCCTCCTCATGAACTCTCTTATCGTCTCGCTATGCGAAATAATTCTTTTATCCGCATGTTACATTATTCACACCAGACCAGCAATGCCACTAATTGTTGGGTGTGTGGTCGACTCCCCCCATTCCAGACACCGAAGGGAGTTCTGCCACTCTTTCCTTATCCATTTTCACATAATGGTTCGTGTGGAGCATGGTCCACGTTAACGTCATCCTCAACAGATATGTCTTTTCTTAACAGTACATGTTTTCCAGACAAGCAAGGTCTTCCCCACAGAACAGGGTTAGATCTAGAAAATGAAGTTTATAATGTAGGTAATTATTCTTCGAATTTCATGGTCCTGAATGTTCAGTCTGATACTACTCCAGACTTACCTGCTATGTCAGTACTACCAGTTAAAGGCGAATTATGTGTCCGAAAGAATGGTTCCGTACATGTAGGCCATAGTGATTGTACTACTATCGTCAAGTATAGTGACAGTGGGAAATCTATTTTCAAAGCTTCACGTCATTCTTATTTTGTTTGTGGTCAGAGCGCATATGTTCGTCTGCCCCTCGATTGGGAGGGAACCTGTTACATTGCCTTCCTACTGCCACCAGTTTTTCTAGCCCCACCTGACTACCATAGGAATTCCCACCTAGTACATACTAGACACAAGAGAAACCTCCCGATTGTCGATTATACTGAAACTGCTCTAGAACAATACATAGATATCAATAAAGGTGTCTTCCCCTATTTAGGTACTGTCGTGAATAGTAAACTGATACGTAGATTAACCAGAACCCTTGAAGCAGTAGTGATTGAGACTACTTCTGCTCTAAGTAACTTAACCGAAGAGCAATCCTTTATGAGAATTGTCGTGCTCCAGAATCGTCTCGTCCTTGACGTCATACTGGCCGATAGGGGCGGGGCCTGTAGAGTCATCGGATCTAGTTGCTGCATTTTCATTCCTAATAACGCGCCGTCTGTTTATTCAGCTATAACCAGACTCCATAAAATTGCCCATATGTTACACCAAGATCCAGGCACCTGGACATGGTCCGGTTGGTTCTGGAATATAATTTCCGTCTGGGGATGGAAAGTATTGTCCTTTCTAGGTATTGCAGTAGCGATCATATTCAGTTGCTGCCTCTGTATACAATGTGGCCCTGCGATTTGTGGCATTTGTGCTACCTCTTGTATTCCTAGTCCCAAGTCCCGTTCTAAATCCCGTTCCAAGAAAATTCGAGACGAGCAAATGATACTGTATGAAATGATAGATGGTATCATGAATATTGATGTTTCCTGATGGAAACGTAGTGACAAGGAGGGAATGTGGAAAAGTAAATTTTGCCATGTTCTGTGTCCCTACGTGTCCTCCATCTTATGTTATGTGTGCATGATTAATATGCATATGTATTCCCCATGTTCGATTAAAGACGCAATTACAGTTGTGTCCATCCCTAGTATGCCAGTTTCCAGTTCTCGTGAAAGCTACGAATATCAGGCCTATGTAAAGTTACGTTGCCACGTTTCTCAGTGTGCACGTTATTTCATTGTAAAGTCCCCGTTTTCTAGGCCTCAAATGGGCCCGGACACCAGATTCAGCTTCTGTCTCCTGAACCCTCGCTGAGGAGCGATACAGCCCCCACCTGTATCCTTGACCCTTCACTTACTTCCTGCCTCACAGTGCCCGGCTCGGCCTGGCTCTGCCTACGAGTCTGCCAAGAGTATGTTATGATTCTAGTTATCAGTCCAGCCCTCCTTCTCTGCATTCCTAAGCTACTGAATCGCATCAATAGTTTCCGTCATTGTCTAGCCTTTACGTCTCCATGTAAGAGAAATACTGCATTTAATGGTCATTTCATATTCTTCATCACGCACTACATGTAGAATAATGCATGCTCCAGTCTTAGAGTCCGTTAGCCTCTCCCCTCCTGACTCTTAGTTTATATCATCATGTCCTCTAAACATCAGATACTAGATAGGGTTTAGGTACATGTCGCCCTGACTCTCCAGACTTCAGTCTCTACTCCTAGCACAGAGTTCATAGCCCCCAGCTTCTCCTAGTAACACGTCATTGTCAGTTTGCGCGCACCATTAGGTTGGAGATCCCGGCTCCTTAGGTAGCCCCCTCCATGTTTCCGCCCCATTTATGACATATTCTGTTACGTTTACATCACATGTCTATGTACACGCCTCTTGTTACACCTACTTTCACCCTTATCTTTCGCGACTGCTATTGACCACACCCACTGCTCCGCCTACTGTATTCATTGTAATGCAACTATTTTAATATATATATATGCTTGTGTACTGTTATTAAATGTTACGCCGATCCTGATCCAGCCCCCGGCAGCGCTGCCATCCCATTCCTGTGCAGGTTGTCCTGTTCCTGTCCTTTATGCTGTATTAAACCTGCAAACTCCTACTACCTCGAATCTTGACTCTTATTTATTGAGCTATCTGTTATTACTATGTCCAGTAAAACCTAGATCCGGTATTATTTATTTATATACCACAACATGATACACACTTGTATGCACTGTCGTGCGTTGTTAGCATGTGGCAATATGAGCATAAATGCTATCAACCTGGCTTATGAACATCATAATTGCCCTAACCGCCCCCAGTAATTTTGTTTTTGCTCCTGTTGAGCCCTTTTCAATGCCTGTTTTTTGTTGTTTCCCCCCCCCCAAAAAAAACCAAAAAATATATAAAATCGTTCAAAAAATACAAAAAACCAAAAAATGTTCAAAAAATAAAAAAAATATATAAAACAACAAAAATATTTAAAAAAAAGTTCTTTTCAGAACTACCTTCCCTTTCAAAAAAAATTGCTAGAATGTTTAGCACTCTGGCAAGCTCTATTTCTTTTGGTTCGCTTCCCGGTTAGCTTCCCGGTACGCGGACCGGGAGCTAACCAAAAAAAAAAAAAAAGAGTAAGTATAAGGAAAGTAAACAGAGAGTGATGTTAAAAGAAAGACAGCTATAGGGAGTAAAGAAGAGATACTGTTTAATAGATCTATTTACTGAAGAAAAGACGGAAGAGGGTATAATTGTGAAAAACAAAATAGATAACGAAGTGAAAGAAAAAAAAGAGAGTATAACATTAACAAAGAAGAGTTTCTTGGAGAATGTGAGTGAATGTTCAAAATAAGATTAAAACATGAGGAATAACAGAGAGAAAAAATAGAAAACAGAAAACAAAAAATAACAGAAAAAGATTAATTGAAACAGCAAAGAAATGTAAGTAACATAGAGCCATATCATCAACATAGGCAATAAAAGTTTTGCAGCTTTTATTGGCAGAAATGTGTCGCTAAAGCTGCTTTTGCGGCAGAAAACTGCCGCTAAAACCACTTTTGCACCAGTTTTCTGCCAATAAAAAGAGCAATAATTTTATTGGCTGTGTTCATAATATGCCCCTTAGTGTGCTTCAACTACACAGAGAAAGCATTATGAACAAATAGTGATACAGTGATCAGTCAAAGACACTAAGAGTAATAGAGACGGAGTGAGTGAACAAGAGTGAGGAACTATGAGAAGAGAGGGACTGACAAAAAGAGTGGAAGGAGTTGAGTAAGTAGGTAATAGAGAAAGGAATGAGGGAAGTAGCAAAGGCAGGAAACTGAGGGTTAAAGAAATGAAGCAGTGGAACTAATAGTAGGTGAATGTGATAGAAATGTAACGAAAAGAGTACAAAACATTTACCTTATAAATGTCGTTAAATTACTCACTTTTTGTTTTTATACTTTCAATCTGTGAAAGAGAGAACAAACATTTGAAAAATATTAAAACATGTATTTAAAAATTACAAAAGACAAGGGAAAAGATTGAAGGACAAACAGTTTTTCAACAACTTTGACACTTACAGAAGCTTCTGCTTCTCCAGGCCCCCTACACAGTCCTAAAGATATACATTTTAAACTAACAGTATCTTGATGCAGATGAAGTGAGGCCTATCTTAAAACATGGTGCATCTTTTGCATTGCTGTTGTCTCAGAAAAGTGTCGCAAGACACTAAAATTTTAAATAATTGCTTCAGGATGCCAATAAGATGTCTCCTATCCAGAGGTTTGTTTGAGGTGAGGCCTACTCAGGGTTGCAGATGAAATTTCGAGTTGTTGAAGAGAATAGAGGACATAATATATGTGAAGGTCTACCAATGAAGTGAGTCATGTCCACTGCACTCTTGAACAAAGTCCAAACCTCCTATGTTTCCCTGGACAGACCTAAACTTGATCTGCACAATGTGATTCGTAATGATAGGAAACACAGGTGATGTAAATGAAATACGTGCAATTTATTTTGCTCATTTCACAATCACATCACTTGTGTTTCCTTTGCTTAGGTATCTCATTGTGCAGATGTAGTCTAGCATATGAAAGAATACGCAGAAGCGCAGCACTGCATGCAACAACTTTGACACTTACAGAAGCCTCACCTTCTCCATGCCTCCTACACAGTTCTACATATACATCATAAATGCAAACAGTACAGAATTAATTATACATGTTAAATGGTTTATTTTTGCTGTTCTCAGAATGTATCAAAATTCACTAAAAACAGTGACTTGAAGGTATTCATCATATAACAGCGGGGGAAAAAAAACACAATCAAAATGATTGTGTTTAAAAAACCCATACAACATAACAAATCAGAATTCAGAACTCCTTAAAGTTAACTTACTTTCCATGACGTCAAAGGATGTCCTATGAACAGCTTACACTCTGTTGTGCTGTTATTACTTTCAGCCCGCCACTTTCTGAAAGAAAATCTCCATCGTTTTTAAAAACATGTTACATGCAATAAATGACTTCTTGCTCTCTACCACAAGTTTCCACAAGGCCAAATCTTGTCAGAGCCATTTATAACTCTTGGATTTCTTGTAAGCCAATCCCGTCATTTGGCATTTCTGCAACTTTCAGAATTAAAATGTTGAAGATCATTTTCACAATCCAGGAATAGTAATATCTTCCCCTTCTTGCTCAGTCATGTTCTACATTTCCTATGACACTGATACTGCTTACTATGAAGCAGACTTACACTAACTCTATGACTACTACAATTATTTAATTCTCTACATCACTTTCAATCACAAAGCAATGTAAAACAGTAGACAGCATTGCAGACTTACATTCCCTCTACTCTATGTTTTGATTGGCTGCTTCAATTAGCTTATAAAAAGAAATAGTTTTTCTGAACTCATTCAAAGTGCACTTATTTCTCCATGACGTCCAGTCTTATGGTTAGAAGTTATGTCTCTGAACTACACTTATCCTCAAGGCCAAATTGTGTAGGAGCCATTAGAACTTCTTGAAATTCCACAGAGCACATCCCGAGATTATTTCCCTAAAATTTTGGTTTTAAAAACACCAGGTAAGAGTTTTTAAGGTCATACGGCAATTTTTTTTTGAAAATTAAAACAGAATCGTTGCAGAATGACCAGCCATTTCTAGACTTTAAATAAGCTGTGTAATGTCCTGATGTTATTGAAGGGCCGTCATGATATATAATTGCTGCAGTTACAAAAGTCCTTCCTGATATTGACAACTGCGAAGCTACAAAATTTTTAATTAAAGTTGTCAATTTTGTTCCATCAGGCCTACATCGTTGGAACATTAAAATTACATACTGTCCATATGTTCGTATAAATAATGTGGACATCATTTCAGATTTACATTGGCTACACTCCATGTTGTGATCAGCTGCTTTTACTAGCTTATTAAAGGAGACTGATTTACTGTCTGGCAAAGTTAAATATATAAATCTTTCTGAGTCTACACTAGTAGTACTTGATACCATACAGTTCTCGCAATCATGCTGCCATTGATAAGAAAGCCCAAACAGCTGATCTACATCTACACCTTCAGCATGCAATACATCAAGCATATACATTAAAAACTCCTGACAATCTTGCTGAATATTTTGAGAGAATTGTGTTTGGCCTGAACATCTGTCTAACAGATTTCGAATTTCAGACACACTTTCTATGTTTGTTCTATCAGTGCTACATTTCTCTAACACAGAATTTAACAAACTGCAAAATCTTTGATCAGAATTGACCACAATCTCTTCTTTTACATTTTCTAGAGAAAACAAAACATTAACCACTACATTAGCATAGCAGTTGACACCAGAACTGTTTTCAAATTGAAAACCAACAACATCTTCAACAGAATCCTTTTTGTTTCTGCTTGTAATTTTAGGTTCATCGACTTTTCGTCTTTTTGCTACAACCTCCCCAGTATTGGTCACATTTCTTCGTTTCCGGCCTACCACACGTTTCTCAAACAAAGGATACTGAGGCAAATGTGGCGCATACTCTCTTCTTAACCTATTGTATTCCTTAACACAATCTAGATCCGCACAAATGTTTGTGACATCACACTCAATCAAGTACAATCCCGATAAAGTTCTAACTCGTGACAATGCCACATATGCCATACCCTCCTTGAACACAGAACTGCCAATATTCACCAATGCACAGTCTACACTTAAACCTTGCGATTTATGGATTGTCACCGCATATGCCAAGCAAACAGGAAACTGCTTACGGCGAACATATAAGTCTTTTACAAGCAAAAATCTAGCAGAGCAACGACCAATTAGCTGTACTTCCTCAATGCCATCAAATTTAATTTTTAAAAATTCAATTCCATCTCTATTTCTGTATTTTACAAAATCAACAACATTACCCATTGATCCATTTACCAGACCTCTTTCAACATGTAAATTCCTTCTTAAAATTATACGGCAGTTCAAGCACACATTCAGAGTCTTTTCAAAACCTGCAGTTTTAGATATACTCTTCTCTAATGAATCCAATTTTGTTTTCAGATTCTCAGACAAAATAATTGTTGATCCCATATGCTCTACTCTGTCAATAGCTTCCAGTTTCACAATCTCTTGCTTTTCTAAATGCAACATTTTGTTGTTGAATTTGGCACATTCTGCAAGAGTTGGCATCAAACATATTCCAGATTTCTTATCAGTAATTTTCTGAAAAATATTCTCAGGCACAACATCTTGTTCTGGATATAAATTTGACAGTAATCGTGCATGTAAAGCTTCTTTCCCATGCTCGGTCACTTTTCCAATTCTAACATCTTGTAGAATAGTCTTGTAAACTTCATCCTTCGCCTGACGCATATTTTCATGCAGTTCAGCATAATTGAAGTTTAACCATATATTGACGTTGCCAATGCTGCCCAGGCACTTCCTGGTATCTTCATGCGTGAGCATTTTGAACACAGTTTGCCCTTTCACTGGTGTCAGCTGCAAAAGATCTCCAAAAACAATGATGTGTTTGCCACCAAATAACACATCATACTCTGTTTTGAGAACTTCTTGCATTCTCAAATGCACAAAGGCAAGCATGACATTGGAAACCATGCTTACTTCGTCAATGATAAGAAGTTTCATTTTCCTCAAGATTCTTGAAACTTCAAAACAAGCATCTCCAGATAGCTTGTGATATTGTAATTTGTTGTCATGCTCCACTGGCAGCATCAGTAAACGATGTAAAGTAATCCCTTTAATGTTATGTGCTGCCAGTCCAGTTGGAGCGGTGACAACACAAGACAGCGATGACTCTGTCCTTTCCTGCAAATAGCATGAAATTGCTTTAATGAGGAAACTTTTTCCAGTTCCCGCTTCTCCACTCACATACAGTCGGACAGGCTTCAACGACGTACATGAGCACTCTTTCTTGTCATGACTTAATCCATGATCAATTTGCATGGTAACTTCGTCATATATTTTCCTCTGCTCAACGTTGAGTTGTCTTTCCAACTCTTCTAAGTTAACCGCATCCTCCTGAGCATGTGCCATGGCTCTTTCCACTTCATTCATGGCAGTGGCAGCTTCATTTCCGATAACAGGTCCTCCTAGTGGATCCTGACTCAATGAAGCAGAACTCTGACTGTCCTGAGAACTGTCTCTGGCAATCTCGGCTGCAATCGTTGCTTCCTGCTCAATTTCCGCATTCAACATTTCTACATATTTGGGAAAAGCAGGACATTCTATGGTCTCCTTGGCGGCATTGAAAGAGTCTTCGTAACAGAGGAAATCTCCAAGCAGTTCCTCTTCTGCACGCCAAGGCTTGAAAAGTTGCAAAAGTGCTAAATAGAAAAACTCCTTTTTTTCAGGAGATTCGCCACTCAATTTTCGATGGTTTACCAAGTGGCATTTTCTTTGCTTGACCAGACATCCCTCACTTCCTATTACAGCATACACTCCTTTCTCAGTATCTTCTTTGATGTTCCTCTTGAATATGTAATTTTGAAGAACCTCATACAGACAAACATTGTCGAGGTGACTGCTTCTATTTGGATAATATGTATCCAACATGTTGGTCTTCAAAATGTCGGTACTGTTTGGCTCCTTTTCCGCCAAATACTCAATTTCCCGCACAGGTTTCAGAACTCGATTACGCGTTGCAGCAAGACCAAGACTCGCCCAAACGATACTCCTGGACTTGGCATAGAGATTTGCTGAAGACAACCGGTCAGAGCATTCGTAAGCTCCAATTTCTCGATGCGACAACATCTTCAGACTGAAACTGTACAACTTCTTGCTGAGGCTCTTTTCATGGGAAATGTCCTCCCACATATCCTTCAATCCTGTCTTCTCTTTTTTGGTGATGTAAGACGTCACATACCGAGCCACAGCCATACAGTTATCAGCCACAAACTGTATATCCATGTTAGCATTCCACATGGACAAAATCACCGGGTTGTAGTCGTTGATGTACTTGGACTCTTCGTTCCTCTTCAAATTGTATGTGTTTTTAGGTGATTTCTTCATGACATTATGTCGCAGCGAAGACATCAAACTGTTTACTCTTCCTTTAGAAATCACCGGTCGTGGAAAGCCGAAACGACATTTGGTGTAGAACTTGTCCTTATTTCGGAATTTACGACGGCAGTACTTTCCACATCGATGGCTTTGGAAACGCAGAACTTTTTCTCTTAGGCTTTTCTTCTCCTTTGCGTTTGGAACAGCACACGTAGAATACTGTTGGATGAAACTCATCACTGAGTCTTCTGGATCCGTTCCAAATTTAGGTGCATCCTTGATCCACAGCAACATATGTATATGAGGAGCACCTCTTGCTTGGTACTCCTTTCTCCAGAAGAAATCCAACACCTCTCCAAGAGGTGGATTCTTCTTATTCATGATGAAAGACATCATAGCTTCAAATCTATGATTGAAGTACCTACATACATTGACTGGATCCAAAGAGCACAGTTCTCCGGGTGTCTTGAATTCGATGTTATCTACGTTAGCATTTGCCTCTCGTAGAAATTCAAGTAAGTCTTCCCAGCCATACTCGGCACAGCTCAGAGTGAGGAACCATGTGGGAGTACCTAAGTTCCTCAGCATACATTTTAAATCACCATGACGACGGTACCAGTACTCATTAGTACCACGCTGACACGCCATGAGATTAATCAGGTGAGAATCCAAAATACTGTCTTGGACATTGACTTTATCCATAAAGTCACTTGCCGAGATGTTTTGCATGTGTATACCACTTTTCAAGATGTGGTTCACTGCATATGACAGTCCAGACAGATCGCTTTCAAACAGGAGATGAAACAAATAAGGAATGCATTGTCGAAACCTAGCATCTCCTGCATACAATCGCAAAGTCCGGTATTCAGAAGCAGGAATTTGATGAGGTCGCTCATCATATCTTCCTCCCTGACCTGTTGGAAAAAGCTGTGGGAAACACCGAGCTTCCAAACTTTCCTCCCAAACACTAATGGGACTCCCTTTGGCTTGTTTCATTTGAAACAACTCAATAGCATTCCCCATGACTTCCTTGGAATGCAAAGGATGAACACTATAATGTTCATATATTTCTTCACTAGTAGAGGGTTCTACTTTCTCAATTTGACCAGCACACAAATCGCTATCCTCTTCCTCACTTACTTCCTCTTCTGCAACATATACATTCTTATAGTATTTATTATTTTTTTTCAAATACAATGTTGCCTTTTTAACTTTCCTAACATCTACTAAATCTTGCCATATTTTCTTATTCTTTGTCGGAACCCCATTAACTAAGATAACCAGAGGTTCCTCTTCCACTTTTTCTACTCCAATTGTGTTAATGTTTTTCTTCGAATCTAGAGGCAAATAAACAACTCTTCCCTTTAATCCTCTCTGTAAATCTGATGGAGGCAATTTCCCTGTCTTTGGCTCCATTCTTACAATAGCCTGAAAGGGATGGATACTTTGAATCAAAATAGATTCATAAGTATTTAAATCCTTCAATTCAGAAGGAATCTCAACCAATTCCAGATTATTATGAACTGCTCTAGCAGGCATCTGGTTTTGATTTAATTTGCAACAACAATAAGTACACACACGTTGATCCAATCCCAAATCAAAACAATTTTCTACCATCAAATATGTTGTGAAATCCTTCCATTCACTATTATTTTCCCTTTCACTTTTTGCATATAAATCCACTAACTTAGGGGTCGATCAGGATGGCGGACGGAAGAGCCACCGCGGCCCGTGAGTAGGCGGAAAAAGCCTTTTCCGTGTCCGCCTGCCGCGGATACTCCGTCCGCCATATCAGGATAGGAAAACGTGTCAAATTTCCGTCCGCGACGGAAAAGCACGCTCCGCCGGCCAACTACACACGACCACGCGGCGGACGGAACACATCCGGACGCTCCGCCGTACGCACTGACGTCTAAGACCGTCCCCCAAATCAAGATGGCGGAAAACACACATAAAACCGCAGCGGAAAAACAACCTGTCTTAACACGGCGGAATCCCCACAGCGAACATAGGTGACACAGCCGAGATACCCACCGCAAGCTGACCACCACCATGGACCCGGCGCTACATGCTTTCCCGATGCTCTTCGCGATCCACCACGTCCTAGTCATGGCCTACTATGGACGACGACGCAGGTAAGGTACAAACCATTGGCTGTTTGGAGGGGAATACCAGCAAGGGACGTGACGTAGGGAGGGGGAGTGTCATGTTACCGAAACCACTGATGAGAAGCATATACGAATACACATTTGCAGTACGCAAGCAGGAATGACAACGACAGACCACGAGACTTGATAGACTACCTTTATTGTCCAAAATAGGGGTCAAATCACAGTGTATGCGTGAGCATGGGCAAAGTGGGCACCAGAGCAGGTACAACATAGCAGGTAACGAGAGGGCAGCATGCAGTATCAGAGCATCAACAAGGCATTGTGCAGTACAGAGCAGGTACATCACAGCAGGTAACGAGAGGGCAGCATGCAGTATCAGAGCATCAACAGGGCATTGTGCAGTACAGAGCAGGTACATCACAGCAGGTAACGAGAGGGCAGCATGCAGTATCAGAGCATCAACAGGGCATTGTGCAGTACAGAGCAGGTACATCACAGCAGGTAACGAGAGGGCAGCATGCAGTATCAGAGCATCAACAGGGCATTGTGCAGTACAGAGCAGGTACATCACAGCAGGTAACGAGAGGGCAGCATGCAGTATCAGAGCATCAACAGGGCATTGTGCAGTACAGAGCAGGTACATCACAGCAGGTAACGAGAGGGCAGCATGCAGTATCAGAGCATCAACAGGGCATTGTGCAGTACAGAGCAGGTACATCACAGCAGGTAACGAGAGGGCAGCATGCAGTATCAGAGCATCAACAGGGCATTGTGCAGTACAGAGCAGGTACATCACAGCAGGTAACGAGAGGGCAGTATGCAGTATCAGAGCATCAACAGGGCATTGTGCAGTACAGAGCAGGTACATCAGAGGCAGCACGTGAGAGGGGCAAAGTGCATCAACAGTCCATTGCACAGAACAGGCCCATCAGAGGCAGCACGTGAGAGGGGCAAAGTGCATCAACAGTCCATTGCACAGAACAGGCCCATCAGAGGCAGCACGTGAGAGGGGCAAAGTGCATCAACAGTCCATTGCACAGAACAGGCCCATCAGAGGCAGCACGTGAGAGGGGCAAAGTGCATCAACAGTCCATTGCACAGAACAGGTCCATCAGAGGCAGCACGTGAGAGGGGCAGTATGCAGTATCAGAGCATCAACAGGGCATTGTGCAGTACAGAGCAGGTACATCAGAGGCAGCACGTGAGAGGGGCAAAGTGCATCAACAGTCCATTGCACAGAACAGGCCCATCAGAGGCAGCACGTGAGAGGGGCAAAGTGCATCAACAGTCCATTGCACAGAACAGGCCCATCAGAGGCAGCACGTGAGAGGGGCAAAGTGCATCAACAGTCCATTGCACAGAACAGGCCCATCAGAGGCAGCACGTGAGAGGGGCAAAGTGCATCAACAGTCCATTGCACAGAACAGGCCCATCAGAGGCAGCACGTGAGAGGGGCAAAGTGCATCAACAGTCCATTGCACAGAACAGGTCCATCAGAGGCAGCACGTGAGAGGGGCAGTATGCAGTATCAGAGCATCAACAGGGCATTGTGCAGTACAGAGCAGGTACATCAGAGCAGGTAACGAGAGGGCAGCATGCAGTATCAGAGCATCAACAGGGCATTGTGCAGTACAGAGCAGGTACATCACAGCAGGTAACGAGAGGGCAGCATGCAGTATCAGAGCATCAACAGGGCATTGTGCAGTACAGAGCAGGTACATCAGAGGCAGCACAACTACGTGTCCCTACCAACCCGTCACAGGGACCACAAGAGTGCCACGCAGTTCTCAATGGACACACCATGTGAAGTAACATTTGAGTGAAGTGTACAGCACCTCACATCACAGAATCAGGGGGACTGCGTGAACTACCTGCCTCGGACACACTGGCAGCACCAGCAACAGGAGTGTGAGACACAGCCACAGCCCGAGTGACACACACATGGGCCACGGACCCAGACACACTGGCAGCACCAGCAACAGGAGTGTGAGACACAGCCACAGCCCGAGTGACACACACATGGGCCACGGACCCAGACACACTGGCAGCACCAGCAACAGGAGTGTGAGACACAGCCACAGCCCGAGTGACACACACATGGGCCACGGACCCAGACACACTGGCAGCACCAGCAACAGGAGTGTGAGACACAGCCACAGCCCGAGTGACACACACATGGGCCACGGACCCAGACACACTGGCAGCACCAGCAACAGGAGTGTGAGACACAGCCACAGATGTAGTCACTGACACGTGAGCCACTGACCCAGACAGACTGCCAGCACCAGAAACAGGAGTGTGCAACACAGCCACAGATCTCCTAACTGACACGTGAGCCATAGACCCACATACCCTGCCAGGATCTGCAACAGGAGAGGGCACAACTGACACTGTGCCACCATCTGATACATGAGAGTCAACTGCACCAGCGCCACTGGGACAACTGAAATGATGAGCCACAGGGCTGTATGGGCCAGGAGGCAGGGTGGGCCTGGGAGCTGGGGATAGCTCACCTAGAGCCAAATCGGGGTTGGCAGGTGTCAATGGTGTGTGTCTGCGTTTCTTAGGGAGGTGTGAGTGCACCCTGGACAGGACAGGACAGGACTGCCAAGTGGTGGGGACTCCAAAGAATCACCACCCAGCATAGGTGGAGCAACTGCTGCCGGGGATCTGGTTTCGGGGGACGTGCTGGAGCCTGCTTGTCGTTTGCTCTGTGCCTGCCGCCTGGACTCGGAATGATGTGTAATGGGGGATGCAACAACAGGGGACACCCTCCTCTGCTTCTGACTGGCCTGGATGGGAGTGGAGGTATGGGGGGACTCCGCCGCGGAGACATCAGTTTGGCGTTTAGTAGAAAACATCAGCCTCAGTGCAGCCAGGGGTGAAGTATGCCTGTCCTTGATAGCGCCATTGTCCATGCTAGATGCCTTGTCCGTAGGATGTGCCTTATCCTTAGGTGGAGTGTTGTCTCTGGATGTAGCCTGTGCCCTGCTCGCCGCCCTGTTCCTGCCAGCAGACTTGTCGTCTGTGGTGCACCTGCCTCCAGCAGACACCTGCTCCCTGTGTGTGTCCCTGCCCTTGGGAGTGTTCCTATCCACTGCTGTGGGCCTGCTCTTGGGAGTCTCCCTGCTCTTAGTAGGTGCCTTAGTCTTCTCACTGTCCTTGGGAGTGTTCCTATCCACTGCTGTGGGCCTGCTCTTGGGAGTCTCCCTGCTCTTAGTAGGTGCCTTAGTCTTCTCACTGTCCTTGGGAGTGTTCCTATCCACTGCTGTGGGCCTGCTCTTGGGAGTCTCCCTGCTCTTAGTAGGTGCCTTAGTCTTCTCACTGTCCTTGGGAGTGTCCCTTACCTGTGCTGTGGGCCTGCTCTTGGGAGTCTCCCTGCTCTCAGTAGGTGCCTTAGTCTTCTCACTGTCCTTGGGAGTGTCCCTTACCTCTGCTGTGGGCCAGCTCTTGGGAGTCTCCCTGCTCTCAGTAGGTGCCTTAGTCTTCTCACTGTCCTTGGGAGTGTCCCTTACCTCTGCTGTGGGCCTGCTCTTGGGAGTCTCCCTGCTCTTAGTAGGTGCCTTTGTCTTCTGACTGGCCTTGTCCAAGGAACAGTCCATGGACATGTGAGTATCCCTTGCCTTGGGAGTACCTTTCGTGTTGAATGCCTGTGTAGCTCCGGAAGGCATGTCCCCCAACAACACTTGTGGATCCTGTGTGTGTACTCCAGTGCATCTGACGTCGTCTACGTGAACAGATTTAGCTGATCTAGGGGATGGGGTCTGTGCCCTGCGTGCCCTGACGTGCTGTCTGACGCTGCTTCTAGTGCAATAACCTGTATTTGAGTCCTGCTCTGAATAATCACTACCCCCTGAGACATCCAGCGGTGTAGATGGGGAAACAGAAGTAGCACCCTGTTCATTCGACTGTACTATTGCAGACGACACACTGCTTGCCAATGACTGCACTGTCCTGTGTAGACCTGCAAGATCGCCATGCATCCCTTCCATGAATGCCACCACCTGCCCCAACTTCCTATCATGGTCCTGGAAAGCATTTGTCATATTGGTCTGCCCCACACACAGCTGTCGCAGCAGATCAACGGCCTCAGCACACAGTGCATTTTGGCTCACCGTGGCAGGGGCAGCGGTGCCTGCACCGAACGCCACTCTGCTCCCCCTACTCCTCGGGCCACGAACAATACATGGTGCAGTTGGCGGAAGTGTGGGCCCTGTGTGCTGTCTTCCGACAGAAGGTGATGAGTGCCCACTCCCAGTCTGTGACAACAGTGCAGGCTCACCAAGAGTGTCCGACGAGGAGGACGATGGTGTCTCCACATGCGAGTCCTCAGGGACGGTCCTGTCCCCCTCTCCGGCGCTGGCCTCCTCCGTGTCAGTCTGCGTGTGTGCGAAGTCTGAGCCGGACTCATTTCCTCGGCTACTCTCCACCGTCTGTGGCTGAGTGTCCTCTGTCAAAGCTGAAATGCACAGAAAAGATGTGTGAGTCATGGGCACACTCACGTACAGAAGGAACAGGATAGCCAAATCACATAGCAGACAAAGGTTTAGGAGCCCTCATCCTGCACATGGCCCACCCCTACCAGTCATCCTCACATTTTCTGCCATGGGGCCATGGACCACATGGGGATGTGCTTTAACACTCAACTACTAAGCAAGTGGCGTGTCAACATGGCGGACCTGGATGTCAAATGAGTACCACCCAATGGGACCAAAATGGCATCACAGGCATACATACGCAACACGGAACTCAATAGTGTGTCTGTGCACCAATACATGCATAGCACTCACAAGTTTCCTACACAGACAGTATGCTCACCGCTAGTTTGCTGTTGATCGGCACTCAGACGTTCGGCCAGTTCAGGATGCGTCACTGCAATGATACGGTGCATGAGAGGGGTCATGGAGCGTCGGGCCAGACGGGGCGTCCTTGGAATCAGGCCCAGTGTTACTTCCGCTACATTCTTGCTCAGCCTGGAAATGTCGTCCCAGCGTTTGTGGCAGTGTGTATGTCGTCTGTTGCACACCCCCAATGCCCGTACTTCCCGTGCTATGGTCCTCCACAGGTCCTTGCGAAGGTGCAGCTTGACCTACCATGATGGGAGACAAAAGGGTTTAAGTCAGTGGACAGGTGGCCTGTCACACACATAGGGGCAAGACGTTACTGTCAGCAGCCATGCACAATCAGGAACATATGTCTAGCCCACACTACACAGCTAAGATAGAAATAGGCCTGATCATTTGGCCCCCTCATGCACACCAACATGTCCCACACTGCACTTACCACCCGTCCCGGTGCGCCGTAGAGGCGTCCATAGTTGCGGAGTACACCGTCCACGAGGACATCAAGCTCCGCGGCGGTGAAGGGTCGAGACCGGATCTCTTTGCCACTCGACATGGCAAGATCACGGAGTATGGCACTAGAGCAGCAGTCGGTGGTCAGCTCAGCAGCAGCAGCAGCAGGTCGAGGTGATGCTCACAGGCAGCAGTCGGTGGTCAGCTCAGCAGCAGCAGCAGCAGGTCGAGGTGATGGTCACAGGCAGCAGTCGGTGGTCAGCTCAGCAGCAGCAGCAGCAGGTCGAGGTGATGGTCACAGGCAGCACTGGTCCCCAGGGTAGGAAGTTTCATTTTGGCCAAGACACATATATAGGGCCCTCAGCACGTGTCAGTGGCATACGTCGCCAGCAATTGGTCAGCCCTGGAAGCGTGATCGTGAAATGGGCCAATGACTGGCCCTGTTGTTGCGGTGCACAGCTTCCGCTACTTGCGATTGGCCGTATGCGGCCAGCGTCCCTCTTCCCATTGGCTGCATGTGCAGGGACCGTCACGGGCACACATCGGCAACCGCACGTGCAAGCCTCAGGCACGGATGCTTCAGTTGCAACATTGTACTATCACTGGCGCCTCCATGGTGGTGCACGTACACAGTGGGGGAGGTGCAGGCCTATACACCCTGCAGATGTACTCAATGGACATGCCAGTTCATGACCCCCCTTACAGTCACCTTGCATCATCCACCGTACACCGGCCGGAGCGGCCGGCCCATGAACAACCGCCGTGCCCGGCCATGAACACAACCGCCATGGCCGGGCACGGCGGTTGTTCATGGCCGGGACCGGCGGTTGTTCATGGCCGGGCACGGCGGTTGTTCATGGCCGGGACCGGCGGTTGTTCATGGCCGGGCACGGCGGTTGTTCATGGCCGGGACCGGCGGTTGTTCATGGCCGGGCACGGCGGTTGTTCATGGCCGGGACCGGCGGTTGTTCATGGCCGGGCACGGCGGTTGTTCATGGCCGGGCACGGCGGTTGTTCATGGCCGGGACCGGCGGTTGTTCATGGCCGGGACCGGCGGTTGTTCATGGCCGGGCACGGCGGTTGTTCATGGCCGGGCACGGCGGTTGTTCATGGCCGGGACCGGCGGTTGTTCATGGCCGGGACCGGCGGTTGTTCATGGCCGGGACCGGCGGTTGTTCATGGCCGGGACCGGCGGTTGTTCATGGCCGGGACCGGCGGTTGTTCATGGCCGGGACCGGCGGTTGTTCATGGCCGGGACCGGCGGTTGTTCATGGGCCGGCCGCTCCGGCCGGTGTACGGTAGATGATGCAAGGTGACTGTAAGGGGGGTCATGAACTGGCATGTCCATTGAGTACATCTGCAGGGTGTATAGGCCTGCACCTCCCCCGCTGTGTACGTGCACCGCCATGGAGGCGCCAGTGATAGTACAATGTTGCAACTGAAGCATCCGTGCCTGAGGCTTGCACGTGCGGTTGCCGATGTGTGCCCGTGACGGTCCCTGCACATGCAGCCAATGGGAAGAGGGACGCAGGCCGCATATGGCCTTTGGGAAGTAGCGGAAGTTGAGCACCGCCATGGCGGCGCCAAATATGTGATCTTGTCAGACGCTGCACCGTGATGTGTTGTGTGCAGTTGCGTCATGAGGGATGTGAGCGTGATTGTGAAAGGTCATATGTCATACAATATAGCATGTGTGTCCATACAATGGACATCGGTCGGCACACAATGGGCAACAGATGTGCATTTGTACGTGTTGACGTCGGGTTTGACCCTACAGACGTTGTTACATCTTCACAACTACACAGTACATCACGGCTGTGTGGCCAATGAATGCATCTGTTGTCAGTTTCTTGTTGTGTCGAGGTGACTACAGTGGTGGTGGTACACATGCATTCCGTGTATGTGATTTCTACGTTGTGTCACCATGCATGTCATTACCGTATGCACATCATTATTGGTGGTGGCATTTGTGCTTGATGACATGGCGTGTGTAAACTTATCGTTTGTGTGCATGCAGTTGCATGAGTGTCTGTGATGTGTCTACGATACATTAGGGTGACGACTGAAGTTTTGTCAGTAAGGTACACATGTGATGGAGTTGTACAATTATGCGTCGTTTGTAAGTTGACCTAAGTTACATCTCTCTCCCACACAGGAGGGCTCCAAATGTGCATCGCCCATACACTCTGCTGGAGGATATGGTAGACGAGGAGGTGATTCGGAAATTCAGGCTGGATCGACGTCGGTTGCTGGAGCTTGTGGCTCAATTGTCTCCTCATCTGCAGCCACGTAGAACGTATCCTGGCTCGTTTACACCCACTGCAAAGGTCATGGCGGTACTACATTTCTTCGCTACTGGCACATTTCAGTATACAGTTGGAGGTGCCGGGGGGATGTCACAGGCCATGTTCAGCACGGTTCTTCGGGATGTGTTAACAGCTATGATGCTGTACAAGGATGAGTACATACATTTCCCACGTCCGGAAGAGTTGCCAGCTGTCAAAGCTGGTTTCTATGCACTGGGCCACATACCTCACGTTGTGGGCTCAATTGATGGCACGCACATCGCGCTCATTCCACCACGGGCACGCGAACAAGTGTTCAGGAATCGCAAACACTTTCATTCGCTGAACGTGCAGGTGGTGTGCCTGGCGAGCAACATCATCTCCCATGTGTGTGCAAGATTTCCTGGATCCGCACATGACGCCCACATCATGCGGACCAGCAATGTCCCACGACTCATGGCAAATCTGCCACCCGGTCAAGCGTGGCTTGTTGGTGAGTGTGCAGTGGGGACTCTTGTGATCTCTGTGTTGCATGGGGTACCCACCATATCTTGTTCTGATGTTTGTCTCTGTCATCCCCCTACATAGGCGACTCGGCTTACCCAAACCGGCCCTGGCTCCTCAGTCCCCTACGTAATCCGAGGACGGCGGGTGAAATGCGGTACAATGAGGCACATGGAAGGACACGGAGAGTCATCGAACGTACCTTTGGACTGCTCAAGTCTAGGTTTCGGTGCCTCGATAAGACCGGAGGGGCCCTGCCTTACTCACCAGGAAAAGTATGCAAGATCGTGATTGCCTGCTGCATGCTCCACAACCTGGCAGTACGCAATGACATTGAACTGCTGTTGGACCCTGAAGACGAAGGAGTTCCTCGGCCTCCCATCCCACCCATGTCGACTGATGAGGATAGTGGTGAGGAGGAAGGTGTGGACCAGAGGCGCCAGCTCATTGATCGCTACTTCCCTTGAATGTGAGTATCTACCTCTAGTGGCGGTTGACAATGCCTCATGTATGTTTTCTGGTGTTGTGTGGATATGGGGTTAATCAGCTGGGTGTGGTTTGTGATGGTTGCACATGTGTGTCTTCATGTCTTTGGACATAGGAGTGTCCATGATGTGTGTGCTCCCATCCCATGCTTGTGTGATGGTTGTCGTTTGTGTAATGTTGCTGTGCATTGTGTTGTGATGTGTGTGAATCTCTTTACTGACGTGTGTTTGCTGTCTCTGGTTTTCTCTAGGTCACTCCCGCAGCGCCATGATCATGTGCGACTATGATCCCTGTACCTGTTTACGTCTGTATCTGATGGCAATCATGTGAATAAACATGGAGGCAAAACATCATTGTGTGAGTAAATGCAATTTATTGACAGGTTGTGCTTTTGTGCTGGTGAATATTTACAAGTAAGTGGGGGGGAGGGAGTTGGAGTTGAAGGTAATGGCAGATGAAATGTCCGTGCTGACACCACATTGGGGGGTGTCAGGCTAGTCCAGCAGACCAGTGGCAATGATTGTCTATGTGGGACAGGATGCTTTGCAGGGTGAATGTCTGGCACAGGCAGTGGCATTGTCAAGGTCGTCCCCTCTTGGAGCGTGTGCCTGGCGCTCCAACACTGCTCTCAGCCACTTCCTGCCTCGGCCGCCCCCTCCGTCTCGGAGGTGGTACAGAGTCAGCTGGGAGGGCAGGTTGGTGATGGGCCACATCCGTCGCCAGGGGCTCAGGTGGTGGTGGCGGCGGTGGAGGCGGAGGCGGAGGTGGCGGGGGAGGCGGAGGTGACGGGGGAGGCGGAGGTGACGGTGGCGGTGGCGCTGACACACTTGGTGGAGGGGGGGGGGGTTGTTCCGGCCAACCCATTCCCTCCACATCGTTGCCTGCTGGCCCATGATCAGCAACATCTGGCCAAGGATGCCAGAGATTTCGCGCAGGATGTTGGTGTTGTCCACTGAGTCCTGGTGAACACGATCAGCGTTTGCCTGGGACCGGTCGTATGAGGCCTGGCACCTGGCAAGAGCTTGTAGGGACTGTGCCACTGGCTCGGGTAGCTGTCCTTCCTCTGCACGGCGGTGTGTGGCTCGCCTGATTGGCTGTTGTCCCGTTGCCTGTGTTTGTGGCCCACTCACCCTGCTTGTGTGTGGGGCCGTTGGACCAGCGTTGCGCGCTGGGTTATGCTGGGTGGCACCGGCAGGAGTCGTGGTGCTGGTGGTAGTGGTGGTACTGGTGGTACTGGTGGTACTGGTGGTACTGGTGGTGGTGGGGACTGTGCAGATCACAGAGACAGGTGCTGCGGGAGTCACACATGCGACGTTGGTCGGTCCCGGGAGTCCCTGTGAGCCAGATGGCCCTGGCTGCGTGCTTGGTCCCGCTCCATCCTCCGCCCCGGAGCTGCCTGTGTCGTCGTCAGCAGAGAGTCCTGTAGGTGTGGGAGGCGAGGCTGGCGGCCGGGTACTGCTTTCCCCAGTCAGTTGACGATCACCTGAGGGACAAGATCGAGCTGGTCAGTAATGTGGACAGTACATGGTTACATTGATTTGTAGACATTTCTGTTTCCTGTCGCACACACCCCACCCTCCACCACCACCACCCTCCCCGTGAACATGGGGGCCTGTTGGGAGTTGTAGTTTGGGCCTCTCACACACCCCACCCTCCACCACCACCCTCCCCGTGAACATGGGGGCCTGTTGGGAGTTGTAGTTTGGGCCTCTCACACACCCCACCCTCCACCACCACCACCACCACCACCCTCCCCGTGAACATGGGGGCCTGTTGGGAGTTGTAGTTTGGGCCTCTCACACACCCCACCCTCCACCACCACCCTCCCCGTGAACATGGGGGCCTGTTGGGAGTTGTAGTTTGGGCCTCTCACACACCCCACCCTCCACCACCACCACCACCACCACCCTCCCCGTGAACATGGGGGCCTGTTGGGAGTTGTAGTTTGGGCCTCTCACACACCCCACCCTCCACCACCACCCTCCCCGTGAACATGGGGGCCTGTTGGGAGTTGTAGTTTGGGCCTCTCACACACCCCACCCTCCACCACCACCACCACCACCACCACCCTCCCCGTGAACATGGGGGCCTGTTGGGAGTTGTAGTTTGGGCCTCTCACACACCCCACCCTCCACCACCACCCTCCCCGTGAACATGGGGGCCTGTTGGGAGTTGTAGTTTGGGCCTCTCACACACCCCACCCTCCACCACCACCACCACCACCACCCTCCCCGTGAACATGGGGGCCTGTTGGGAGTTGTAGTTTGGGCCTCTCACACACCCCACCCTCCACCACCACCCTCCCCGTAAACATGGGGGCCTGTTGGGAGTTGTAGTTTGGGCCTCTCACACACCCCACCCTCCACCACCACCACCACCACCACCCTCCCCGTGAACATGGGGGCCTGTTGGGAGTTGTAGTTTGGGCCTCTCACACACCCCACCCTCCACCACCACCCTCCCCGTGAACATGGGGGCCTGTTGGGAGTTGTAGTTTGGGCCTCTCACACACCCCACCCTCCACCACCACCACCACCACCACCCTCCCCGTGAACATGGGGGCCTGTTGGGAGTTGTAGTTTGGGCCTCTCACACACCCCACCCTCCACCACCACCCTCCCCGTGAACATGGGGGCCTGTTGGGAGCCATGGACATGTTAGTGTGTTGGTGTCCGACGTGCATGGGTTGGGGCGTGGGGGATGTTTCTTCTCAGTTGTGTGAGCCTGACCATGTCGTGCTGATCGTGGTGCTTGGTTTGTACTCACCAGTCTCTTCTCCTTCGTCAAGGCCGTCTAGGCTCTCTGGGTGTAGTATCACCAGCACCTTCTCCTCCCAATCGGTGTAGGGTATGGGCTCCGGGGGTGTGCCACCGCCAGTAAGATTGGCTCTGGCGTGGTTTTTCGCTCGGATGCCCTTGACCCTGGTCTTCAGGTCATGCCACCGCCTCTGAATGTCGTGCTTCGTCCTCGGCACAGTCCCCGACGCATTCACCCGAGTGACGATCCTGTCCCACATGTGGTTCTTTTGCGCCACGGTCGTCTGCTGGACTTGGGCCCCGAAGATGTTGGGCTCCACACGGATTATTTCATCTACCATTACCCGCAACTCTGTCTCCGTGAATTTCGGGGTTTTTTTGGGTGCCATGGTGTGTGGTGCTCAGTGTGTGAGTTGAGTGAGTTGGGAGGTGCAGGTGTGTGGTGTGTGATGTGTAGGATTTGTGTGGTGGGTGTTTGTGTGGTGGGTGTGGTAGGGTGGTGGGTGGGTGTCTTCTATGTGATTTTATGTGAGTTAGCAGTGTCTCGAATGGCCCTCTTGCTGGCAGCAATGCTGTGGTGCAAGGGATTGTGGTTGTGTGTGGGTGTCTTTTTGTAGTCGTGTCTCAATGGTTGTTGCGAGTCAGGTGGTAGGTGGGCGTGTTGACTTGTGTGCATTATTGGATAATTGGGACGTGTCATGGTGGCTTGTGCTTGGTGGGGGCCTTGTCAATGTTCGTATGTTTGCTTAGGACTTGCGGTGCACTTTCATACATTTGTTAGGCGCTAGGGATGTTGTGCGTGTTGGCCTTCCGCAGTGATGCTGTGGTTCTCGTAGCATTGTTTCCGCCGCGGACGTGGATGGCTGTGAGTTCCGTGGTACGGGCGGATTTATCCTAATTGCGGCCACGGAGTATTCTCAGGTAAGGCGGTACATGTTATATTTTCCGCGGTCATTTCCGTCCGCGGCAGTGGTTGCTCATTGGACTCCGTCCGCCGCGGACGGACTTGGTTGTGTTCCGTCCACCGCGGACGGTGTTGGTTGTGATCCGTCCGCCGCGGTCGGAGTTTCGTGACATGAATATCCTAATCCCAACCGCGGTTTCTCCGCGGCGCAGCCGGGAGTAAAATTTCCCCCACCATGGCGGACAGTACCCATTTCCGTCCGCCATCCTAATCGGCCCCTTAGTCTGATTCTTATAATAAGTGCGTCGACAACACACACAAGTGAAATTTGGCCTCTCACTTGATTTGACCTGAAATGTGACAATTTCCCTCTGGAAATTATCTGTACTGGAAACCTGTGCACTATCTTCCACATTACCCGCTTCTTATTGGTCAATTTCAACATTCTCCTCTTTACTTCCAAAGTAACAAAACTCAATTTCTTCACATATATTCTTCACATCTATTTCAGAACCATGCAAAAGAGCAGCGCATAATTGTTTAAGCATAATTGCTGGACTCTTAGCATAATACAACATTCCAACTAATTTCCTCACTTTATTATGATGCACTGCTAGCATCCTGAAATGATGAAAAACACTCTGGCATACTCTCCTGGAAAGACAAGCCAGTGAATGACCATGCAAACCTGTCACTTCTCTCACTCTGCAAGGATCTAATTCTTGCAACAACCTTATTTTCTGCTTCAAACTTTTCTTATTAAATGACCGTACAAAATCACAAAGCAAATTGATGGAATCCTGTCGCACACTACAAATACTACTACACTTCCAGGTGTACACAGGACCCTTAGCACGTCTTCCTAAAACCTCATTACCTAACACCTCTTCTGCCTCTGTTGTCACAAGTTTTTCTTTTTCAACTGGACAACCATCTTTCACTTCATAAGCACGACCACTGGTGTCAACTGCATGCACCAAATCATTATCCTGGAAATAACTCTCCTCATTAAAAAATGCCTCACAGCTTGAACTATGAATCCATTCTCCAGAAAAAACTTCACAAAAATTACTACGATTAACTATTCTCTTCCATCTACTATTTCTTTTGAAATCATAAATTGCCTTGTTTAGCTTCCTAATTCTATTGATTATCAAAATAAATAACTTACGTTTAATTTCAAATGCCTGATCAATAACTTTCTCAACTTTTTTTTTTTCTCTTATAAAAAAACACTTTCTGTTGACCTTTCTTAATATTTTTTAACAAATTGCCAATTATCCTGTTGCGGAACATTCGTTTACGAATGTCCCTAAACTGTTGTTTCCTTCTACTATCATGCACAGAGTTATCTCTTGCTCTAGCAGTAACATTTTTGATTGGCCTTTCCTTTCCATTTGAATTGCTTCTCTTTTTATGGACTGAAACATTTTCTGTAGTAATATTTTTTTTACTACACATATTTCTTATGAATGTTTTTGTACTCTTACCCGGTGCTTTCTTCGTGACTTGACAAATCTTTTTGTTAGAGGACTGCTGCTTCTTTTGATTCACCTGCTGTCTTTGACGTTTTGCAGCCTTTCTCTCTCTTTCTTTCATTGGCATGGTGAAATGTTGAAATGATCTGCAGTTGAATCTGTGGTGAAATATATTAAAAAATGTTATTAACCACTATTACCAAACAGTAAATCAATAACAGTGATCAAAAACTTAACACACTACTTGACATTTTAAATAGAAGATTTTTTAGTCCTTGGCAAATTTACAATACAGAAATAGCAGAAAAGAAATGGAATTTATATTCATGTTACCTGTGCTATTTTATATGTGAATCTGATCTAATTTTATGAGCATATTTTAATATTTTATTGAAGACACTACACATAACCTGTTTTTGAAGGTGTCTTTATTTTTAAATTAAACGGTTTACACTTTTACTTTTTATTTATTATAAATTTTAAAAATAAATGTTTATAGTTCCATAGGCTCAAGCAGGTCAGCTTCCCACCCTATGTCATATAATTCGGACAAATCTGCATCCTCATCACGCTCTTCTTCATCCTCAGGATTTAAATCATCCAAGGGATCAACATCCACTGATGTTTCAATTACAAGTTCAATGATGAGGTCAAAATCAACTGATTGCAGATTGTCGCTCATGTTGATGTTGTCTTTATCTTTAAAGAAAGATAACAACAATGAGATGTTGCAGAGTAAGAGACAAATCTCAGAGATTATAATAGTAAAATTGTTTAACAAGAGTAACATTTTGCAGCTATTATTTAGCCATGTCCAGCGATGCTGAGCAGGTGAAGCCTATGTCTACTTTTTCAGTGAACAGGACTCATCTCTTCTTAACCTTGGATAAGCCTCACCAACTCTGTGTCCCCTGCACATACTTAAATGTAAAGGGGCAGATTTATGTTAAATGGCACATCCCCAGGCATGCACCAGTTAACGTGCACCGCTGCTCTGCCACCCATGGTGTGCCGTATTTACAATCAGATAGGAGAAAGCTGTGTCAAAACCCTGCGCCTGCTTTAAGCAGGCATAGGTCTTGACGCAACATTGTGGAGATGAGGCACCCCTGAGCCTTGCTTGAGCTGCATCGCACTTGCGATACAACTCCAGCAATCACTACCTTTACAGCACAGATACGTCACGCATCTGTGCCATTTTTGCCCCATGATGCCCCTCATTGTAAATGCAGCACACCATGGGTGGCGGAACAGCGGCGCAGGATGACTGGCACATCCCTGGTGATGCGCCAGTCATCATAAATCTATCCCTAAGCTTCTTATCTTGTTACAGATGAACCGCCATATGTACCATCAAACTATTTTGCATTTCCTAAATAGCGAATTTTAAGGAATAAATAGCAATTCTTTACCAATCCTAATTTGCAATGAGCAAATTGCTAATTGCAAATTACCCATTCATTTCCATGGGCTAGGAGGCTCATAGGAATGAAGGTACAATTTGCGATTAGCAATTAGCTCATCGCAAATTAGGAATTTTTCCAAGGGTGCAGGGGTGTCTCAAGAACACCCTGCTGCACCCCTGAAAAAGAAATTTGGGGGCATATGGCGCACATACATGCCCTAAGGGCATGTATTGGCGTCATATGGCACCTTTTGTTTTTTTTAAAAAAATGCTTTTTGAAAAGAATTCGCAAATTACCACCAACTAGAAGTTGGTGGTAGTTTCCAAATCCTTAATGTCATTTTTTACATATTTTTAGTTTGATACATTGCATTTAAGGAATCGCAAAATTTGCAAATCCTTCAGTGCAATCGCAAAATAAGGAATAGCAAATTTTGCTATTCCTTATTTTGCATCAAACTTGTTTGATACATACCATTTGTCTAATTAGCATTCGCAAAGGCTGAAATTTGCAGAATTTTGATCTTTGCGAATGGTAATTAGCTTGATACATATGACCCCAAGTTGGCCTGTCTTGCAACATGGTGCATCTTTTGCATCACTGCTGCATCGGTTTCATGTGGCACGTTTTTTTTACAACATGACACATCTGCCTAAATGCATCAATTTGTAATTTTCTCGCCTCATAGCAAATCTTTTGCACTGCCACTGCATCATAAAAGTGACGCACAGTGGCGCAAAAGAGACATACACCTATCATAAATCTGTCTCTACCATTTTAAATGATTAATCCAGGATGACGATAAGGTGTGGCCTATCCAGAGGTTTGTTTATGGTGAGGCCTACTCACGATTGCAGATTAAAGTTACGCTTGATAAAGAATACAGAGGAGATAATACATGTAAAGGCCTACCAATGAAGTAAGTAATGTCCACTTTATTGCGCCAGTCATCATAAATGTATCCCTAAGCTTCTTATCTTGTTACAGATGAACCGCCATATGTACCATCAAACTATTTTACATTTCCTAAATAGCGAATTTTAAGGAATAAATAGCAATTCTTTACCATTCCTAATTTGCAATGAGCAAATTGCTAATTGCAAATTACCCATTCATTTCCATGGGCTAGGAGGCTCATAGGAATGAAGGTGCAATTTGCGATTAGCAATTAGCTCATCGCAAATTAGGAATTTTTTCAAGGGTGCAGGGGTATCTCAAGAACACCCTGCTGCACCCCTGAAAAAGAAATTTGGGGGCATATGGCGCACATACATGCCCTAAGGACATGTATTGGCGTCATATGGCACCTTTTGTTTTTTGGAAAAAATGCTTTTTGAAAAGAATTCGGAAATTACCACATACTAGAAGTTGGTGGTAGTTTCCAAATCCTTAATGTTATTTTTTACATATTTTTTGTTTGATACATTGCATTTAAGGAATCGCAAAATTTGCAAATCCTTCAGTGCAATCGCAAAATAAAGAATAGCAAATTTTGAATTAAGGACATTTTAAGTCATTTCCACATGTGCAGTGTTTTCAAATTATGATTTGAAAATCGTTTTTGGGGAAAAGGAATGGTTTGCAAAATTATGACAAGGACATAATGTTGTATGCTTCTCTATAAGGCATTTCACTGTCTCTGATGTCATTTTTCCCATATTACATTATAAGACCTTTCCCCATGGAGCACATTCCTTGTAAATATGCTCCCACCTGTGCATGGTGAATTTAGATTTTGACTGTTTGAGTCACATAGCCATGTTAAAAGTGACCCAAAAAAATTGCAAACGCTTTAAAAAAACACATTCATGTGTCTTAAGGACATTTTAAGTCATTTGCCCGTGGACAGTGTTTTGTAAGTGGCGCAAAAGAGGCATACACCTATCATAAATCTGTCTCTACCATTTTAAATGATTAATCAAGGAAAACGATAGGATGTGGCCTATCCAGAGGTTTGTTTATGGTGAGGCCTACTCACGATTGCAGATTAAAGTTACGCTTGATAAAGATTACAGAGGAGATAATACATGTAAAGGCCTACCAATGAAGTAAGTAATGTCCACTTTATTGCGCCAGTCATCATAAATGTATCCCTAAGCTTCTTATCTTGTTACAGATGAACCGCCATATGTACCATCAAACTATTTTACATTTCCTAAATAGCGAATTTTAAGGAATAAATAGCAATTCTTTACCATTCCTAATTTGCAATGAGCAAATTGCTAATTGCAAATTACCCATTCATTTCCATGGGCTAGGAGGCTCATAGGAATGAAGGTGCAATTTGCGATTAGCAATTAGCTCATCGCAAATTAGGAATTTTTTCAAGGGTGCAGGGGTATCTCAAGAACACCCTGCTGCACCCCTGAAAAAGAAATTTGGGGGCATATGGCGCACATACATGCCCTAAGGACATGTATTGGCGTCATATGGCACCTTTTGTTTTTTGGAAAAAAATGCTTTTTGAAAAGACTTCGGAAATTACCACAAACTAGAAGTTGGTGGTAGTTTCCAAATCCTTAATGTCATTTTTAACATATTTTTAGTTTGATACATTGCATTTAAGGAATCGCAAAATTTGCAAATCCTTCAGTGCAATCGCAAAATAAAGAATAGCAAATTTTGAATTAAGGACATTTTAAGTCATTTCCACATGTGCAGTGTTTTCAAATTATGATTTGAAAATCGTTTTTTGGGAAAAGGAATGGTATGCAAAATTATGACAAGGACATAATGGTGTATGCTTCTCTATAAGGCATTTCACTGTCTCTGATGTCATTTTTCCCATATTACATTATAAGAACTTTCCCCATGGAGCACATTCCTTGTAAATATGCTCCCACCTGTGCATGGTGAATTTAGATTTTGACTGTTTGAGTCACATAGCCATGTTAAAAGTGACCCAAAAAAATTGCAAACGCTTTAAAAAAACACATTCATGTGTCTTAAGGACATTTTAAGTCATTTCCCCGTGGACAGTGTTTTGTAAGTGGCGCAAAAGAGGCATACACCTATCATAAATCTGTCCCTAGCATTTTAAATGATTAATTCATGATGACGATAAGGTGTGGCCTATCCAGAGGTTTGTTTAAGGTGAGGCCTACTCAGGATTGCAGATTAAAGTTACGCTTGATGAAGAATACAGAGGACATAATACATGTAAAGCTCTACCAATGAAGTAAGTAATGTCCACTTCATTGCGCCAGTCATCATAAATGTATCCCTAAGCTTCTTATCTTGTTAGACATCAACCGCCATATGTACCATCAAACTATTTTGCATTTCATAAATAGCGAATTTTAAGGAATAAATAGCGATTCTTTACCATTCCAAATTTGCGATGAGCAAATTGCTAATTGCAAATTACCCATTCATTTCCATGGGCCAGTATACCCATATGAATGAAGGTGCAATTTGCGATTAGCAATTAGCTCATCGCAAATTAGGAATTTTTCCAAAGGTGCAGGGGTGTCTCAAGAACACCCTGCTGCACCCCTGAAAAAGAAATTTGGGGGCATATGGCGCACATAAATTTTAACAACATTCCTTTACCTCAAAAACGATTTTCAATTCATAATTTGAAAACACTGCCCACAGGGAAATTACTTAAAATGTCCTTAAGACACATGAAAGTGTTTTTTGATTGCCTTTCCAGCATGGTTGGGTCACTTTTAACATGGCTATGTAACACAAACATTCAAAATCTAAATTTGCCATGCACAGGTGGGAGCATATTTACAAGCAATTTGCGCCACAGAGAAAGGTCTTACATTAAAATGGGAAAAATAACATCAGGGACAGTCAATTGCCTTATAAAGAAGCATACACCATTATGTCCTTGTCATAAATTTAAAAACAATTCCTTTTCCCCAAAAACGATTTTCAAATCATAATTTCAAAACACTGCACATGGGAAAATTACTTAAAATGTCCTTAAGACACATAAAAGCGTTTTTTGATTGCCTTTGCAGCATGTTTGTATCACTTTTAACATGGCTATGTAACACAAACATTCAAAATCTAAATTTTCCATGCACAGGTGGGAGCATATTTACAAGCAATTTGCGCCACATAATTCATAATTTTCTCCTTAAAGCACACTATTCTCTATCTAAATTAAAGAAATATTTTCTCACCTTAGCAAATACTTTGAGTTTGAAAACAGTCTCAGAAACACACCAATTTGTCTTCAGCAGAGCAAAAGGTATGCACTCCAGAGTCTGCAGCTATCAAAAGCACAGAAATGCTGTAATTCTTCACACATATCTCTCATGTCACCCAATCAAAACTCTTCCCTCACTTTTTTTCAAATGAAAACCCTTCCCCCCTCTGCCATTTCATGCCTTTTCTGCATGGCAACCACCTCTTGGAAGACGTCTGGTGTTTGCAAGTTCACACAACAATGTTGCAATTGAACTCTGAACTCTCAGTGCACCTGCATATCCAGTGCATTCTTTCATTTAATGATTTTTTATTGACCATTCAAAATACATCTTTCAAATAACTCATCCATGCACCCTAACTTTCTGTTTTCAGCAATCAAAATCCACCAATCACTGTTACTGCTTCATGAACACAGAAACTCCACAGTTTTTTTCATTTTAAACTCTCATTTTTTCAACTGCCATTTCATTGCCACACTTCATCTGACTGCAGGAGAACCTTCTCTCACCATGTTTTCTGTCTGGATTGTTGGACATAGTTATATCCACCGGGCTCACAGGTATGCTGAGAACAGAAAATTACCTAACCTCAATTTACAAGATGTGGAAATTAAGTGGTTTGGCCACAGAGGATTAAAATGTCACCAATTGATACCATTGGTGAAAACCTTTATGCATTTGCCCAAACCTGACCTGTTAATTGTGCACTGTGGAGGTAATGATTTGGGCACTTTGACTGGGGTAGGTCTGGAAATGCTTTTAAAGGACACCTTTGAGCAATTGATGGCACTTTTTCCTCAAACTGCCTTGGTATATTCAAATATATGCCAAAGACAGAAATGGAGGTGGTCAAACCAATTTTGTCCACAAATTGAGAAGTCGAGGAAGCATGTAAACAAATCTGTTTCAGCTTACATGAGAGACCATGGAATGGGCTCCCTGTACAACAATAACTTGCGTTACTACATGCAAGATATCTACAGAGGAGATGGAGTTCACTTCTCAGATGAGGGCAACAGAATTTTCACTCTGAATTTAAGACTGTGCATTGGTACCTACTTATAAGTACCTAAATGTACCATAAACCCAAAAGCTCTTCTCAGAGCTACCCTACATCTGATCACTCACAATTATTATTTTACTCTAACTTTTTTCATTAATTTTCAACAAAGTACGCTCCCCGGGGCGCTACCCGGTACGCGAACCGGGAGCTAACCTCGCGAATTTTTTTTAAAAAATGGTTTTTTTTCGCACATATAAGCCTCCTCAGCCACCCTCACAAAACCTAGGGGGTCAAGATAAGTCTACCGTGCCCCCTTCTACCCATTCTGAACATTATTTGCCCTCCATTTTGTATCTTAATTCGACCGAAACACAAAATGGTGAACTCCCGTAACGCTTAAGGTTCGCGAACCGGGGCGCTCAACGGTTCGCGTACCGGGTCGCTCCCTGGGAAGCGCACCATCAAAAAAGGTAGGAAAGTAGTTTACAGAAAAGCGACTGGAGACAATTTCACCAAATATAGATTAGCTCATACTACATACCAATCCCTACCATTTTCACAAATTTGATTGAAATTCCATTTAACCATTTAGCCTGTAGACCTCTCTAAATACCCTGAGGTAAATTACTTCACAAAACACATCTGAAGTGTTGGAATTGACAACCAATTAAAATGTTACTTTCATTTTCTATTTTTTTTACCTGACATTTGATTGGTTATGTACCTGAATATATATAAAGGAAGAGAGAGAAACACAACCATTTTGACTACTACTTCCTGAACTACATTGCAAGATCATTTTCACTCACAACTTAAACTTGTTTTTAGAAGGTGAGATATTATTTTATAAATTTGAAAACATTTTCAGATAGTTATATACTATCCCTCTGTAAGAGTTAGACATTGAGAAAGGCTTCTTTATTGTAATTATGGATTGATTTAGGTTTCTGTGGTATAATTATGAATTTACTTAGACTTCTTCACAGACACTTTTTTATATTCCTACTTCCACTCTGATACTATACACTGCCCAAAGATACATTCTCTGTTAAAAAATGCCTATCTAAAATTAATCCCAACAGTGCCCTATCTCTACTAATATATATTTTTTTTATCCAAATTTCAGGCAACATGGAAGGCGAACAGAAAGTTTCATTTCAAATTGTCCTGCAACAGAGCAGCCAAGAATTAATTGATCCAAATTATATAGAATTTATGGATGAAACTTGGGACCAAGAACTACTGCAATGTGTGCAAGCAGTGGATGACCTCCTTCAAAATGAGGACATTTTACACCCTCATATATTACAAGCTATGTTCAATGAAAATGACGACATTTCAGACAGTGAAATGTTAGAAATGTTATTAAATTTTGAAACACAATCACAATAATAAATAATTGCTTGAAAAATAAAAAAAAATAAAAAATAATCAACAAAACCAACAATCAATTAACATACAGTATTTGAAAAGTCTATCATTCATTTTTCATTGCAGTACGCTGCCCAGAACGCTTCCCGGTTCGCGGACAGGGCGCTACCCACGCAAAAAAAACAAAAAAAATTTTTTTTTTTTTTTGCCCCGCGGGGCCCTTTTAAAACCTCCACATTAAACCTAGGGGGTCAGGGAGGATCTAGTATGCCCCCTTATGGTTATTTCCCCCTTTGTTTTGGCCTCCTCTTGTCTCTCAATCCTACCGAGAGACAAGATGGCGGCCGCTCCGGACTGTTTAGAATGTTGACAGACACCGGAGAACCAATCAGCTTCGCTACGCGAAGTTCCGGTACGCGTAAGGTCCGCGAACCGGGGCGCTGCCCGGAGCGCGCTTACAGATATATATCTTATTTTAAACGTTAATTTCTCAAAATCCACTGGAGCACATATATTGAGACCTACAAAAGGCACATCGGGCTACCAGTCCCTACAATTTTGCCAAGTTTCGTGCAAATCCATTCAGCCGTTCGGGCTAAAAGTGAGGCCAACCGCCCTATGGAAAACTCAATGTTAAAAACATGTTTTGGGACCCCCCTTTTTTCTCGACCCCCCCTGGACGAACCCCCCCCAAATTTCCAGGGGCTGCTCAGAAACAAAATGTTCCATTTTCCAGAAAATTTCAGCCAATTCCGTCCACAAACGCCAAAGTTATTAGACATAGAATTTTCAAAAATCCCATAGAGAAAAAATCCTAACTATATATACCTACTGGCGACCGCCAGTAGGTAATATATATATACACATCAACGCTCCCATTGTACCATAAGCTGAACGGGTGCTTACATGTGGCGTTACCTTCCACATTAAATTACAGCTCGCATTCCGACAATAAAGTAGGAGAATAAGCATTCACGGGCAACATTCCACTGGCTCTTTTATTCAACCAAACAGGCGTGTTTTGGCGTGCAGCCTTCCTCGGTGCACACCAAAACAGACGTGTTTATATATATATTCACTGAAAAAACCATAGGTTTCACACCAGTTATAGTTAGGAATTAGCATTTAAAAAACCTATTAAATTCACTGAAAAAACCATAGGTTTCACACCAGTTATAGTTAGCTGGAAATTTTACTGGCATAAAACCAATGAAATTCCCACGTTATAGTTAGTTGGACTCACGATTACTTGCGCGTGCAATGCACTGCTGATGACGTCACATATTACATCACTCATGACATGGTCAGTGACATCACTCATGACATCACTGATGACACCATCCAGTGAATGTGTGTCTTTCTGAAAAATAAATATTAGTGAGTAATGTTTAAATATTTAAATATATGTATTAATGTTTCACTTTGTGTATAAGTGGCTGCATGGGTTGGTGAGTAGCTACATGTGTAGGTATATGGGTTATTAGATGTTTTTCTTAGTATCAGTATAAGTGTTTGTATGGTTTGGTGGGGGTATTACTTAGCACATAGATGCATGAATGACTGACTCTCTGTATGTGTTTTGAATACAGCACATGTGCAGGACTGTATGGGTGGATGAGTGTGTATATGTGTATGTTAGTGAGTGAATGACTGTCTCACTAGTGTCTTTATCAGTAACTACATATGTTTTAATGTAGTATATGTGAATTTTGATGTATATAAGTGACTATATGTGAGAGTAAGGGATTGTAAGAGTTCCTGTTTAAATAAGTATGTGTTTCTATAAGTGATTGTTTAAGAGAGTAAGTATGTGTAAGGTTCCTTAGAAGTAAGGTGGTAGTGTGTGTATAGCTGTATATGCAAATAAATGGATGTTCAATAGTTTTTTTGCATGTGAGAGTATGTGTGAGAGTATCTTTTGGATGACTGTCGGTGTGTAACAGGATGTATAGGTGTATCACTACATATGATGAGTGAGTATATGTATGAGTGACTACATAGAACTGTTGGTGAATGAGTGGATGTGTATATAGATGGTGGAATTACTGAATTGGTTGTTGTAACTGGTATGGGTATCTCCATTTTTTTGAAAATTTTAGTTTCTATTTTTGAATATGTGTTTCAAGGGTTACATTACAGTAAAAGGAGGTCTGTCACTCTGTCACAAGGATGGTGTTATCAGTGATGTCATGAGTGATGTCACTGACCATGTCATGAGTGATGTAATATGTGACGTCATCAGCAGTGCATTGCACGCGCAAGTTATAGTGAGTCCAACTAACTATAACGTGGGAATTTCATTGGTTTTATGCCAGTAAAATTTCCAGCTAACTATAACTGGTGTGAAACCTATGGTTTTTTCAGTGAATTTAATAGGTTTTTTAAATGCTAATTCCTAACTATAACTGGTGTGAAACCTATGGTTTTTTCAGTGAATTTCATAGGTTTTTTAATAGCAAATCTCTATAGGTATGAAAAGTAATATTTTTTATAATGAATTTTATATTGTATAATTATGTAAAAATGTATTTATTTTTTTTGCTCGGGGCGCTCCCGGGGCGCGTACCGGAGAGCGCCCCGGTCAGCGCAATGTTGCGGCACGCCCCGGGGCGCGTACCGGGGAGCGTCCCGTTAGCGCTATTTTCGCGAACGAAAACAACATCGTGACGTTTGGCGTAGACGCGTGATGCGTCATATGACGCACAGCGTAAGCGCACCCGGAAGCACGCGAGCGCATACGATCGCGCAACGTATTGACGCGTTTACACTACGCGCCCGCGGGCGCGCCCTGGAGCGCGACTACGGGCGCGCCCCGGGGCACGTAGCGTAAGCGCGTCGGGTCTTGTGACCTGAAAATAACACTTTCTATTGGTGCAGAACAGTTTTGGTTTCCAAATGAGTAAAGCCCGGGTCATATGACCTGAAAATAACACTTCTCATTGGTTCAGGACACTTTGTTTTTTGCAAATGATGAAAGACCCCACCTTCTTTCCTTATTCTGACTTTGTCCTTTGACTGAGGAAGACCTGTTTCAGCAATAGAGAGAGAACTATTTTGTACTGTCAAATGGTTACTGTAGCTGCAACAGCTGGAGCACCACCACCACCACCACCACCACCACCACCAAGAGGACCACCACAACAGTACATTGGTGGTCAAGAAGAGGAGGAGGAGGAGGAAGAGGAAGAGGAGGAGGGGAGAACATGGCTGCCTGAACAAAATACCCCATACAAGCCCAGGTCACACATTGTATGGGAGTTTTTTTCAATCCCAGAGGGCAAGAAAAAAGTGAATGCGGCCAAGGTAACTTGCCTAATCTGTGGCGAACAACTCTCAAGGGGCAACCCAAACAAAAAATATTCCTTTGGTAATAATACCATGATTCGACATATGATCCGGAAGCATCCTAACAACTATTCTCGTGCAGAGCTCAGGGAACTGGCCAATAACCTCCCCCAGTCTTCAAGGACCACCTCCAAAAGAACACAACCCACTCCATCGGGACCAGAAACAACGGAGATGATGCCTTGTATACAACCACTATTTGCAGATTTTAGAATCACATGTATTCAATGTGGCAAGCTCATCGCCTATGGTGAAAAGAGCATGAAGCTCGTCGTCCTTGCTGGTGACAATCACAAATGCCCCAAAAAACAGTAATTTTTTCCGTTTTTTGTTTTTTGCTCCTGTTGAGCCATTTACAATTCCCTGTTTTTTGTTTCTCCCCATAAAAAATACAAAAAAATATAAAACTGTTTTGAAAAGCCAAAAAAAGTACAAAATGTTCGAAAAAACATTAAAAGAATTATAAAACAACAAAAAGAAGAAAAAAACCAGTTCTTTTTAGAACTACCTTTCATTTATAAAAATAAACCTATATTTTTAATGAATCTCTGTCAATTTTTTTTTCTTAGGGTACGCGTACCGGGGCGCGCCCCCCCCAAAAAATAGAAAAAAAAATTTAATGAAGGAGTTAGCATGAGGGAAGAACACAAAGAGAGTAATGTTAAGAGAAAGAGAGCTACAGGATGAACACAGAGGGATTGTTTATTACATAGTAAAAAACAGAGAAGGTGTAATAGGGTGAAAGTGAGAAAAGTAAAATGACTAAAGGAGCGAAAGAAGGGAAGAGAGAGGAAGAAGACTAAAGTAGAGATAGTGGGAGCATGTGAGTGGGTGTTGAAAGAAAAAGAATGGACAGTAAAAAATTGAGAATGAAGGGTAGTGGCGTAACCGGGATAAATGAAGAACGGTGAGTGAGGGTAAGAAAAAAACAGTTAGTGTAAGTAAAGAGGGGTGAAAGAGGGTGAAAAATTGAATTAGGATAAGACATGGGGAGTGACAAAGAGAAAGGACAAAGAGAGTAAAGAAAACAGTACCTGAATGGGTTTGAGTGAAACAGCAAAGAAAGATAAGTAATGCAGTGTGTGTGACTTATAGGGAGTCAGTGGGTGTAGGTCGGGGTGTGGGTGTGTAAGGTGTGTCTGTGGGTGTGGCTGTGTGGGGTGTTTTGGTGTGGGTGGAGGTGAGGGTGTGTGAAGTATGTGTGAGGAGTGTATGGGTGTGGGGTGTATATGTGTGTGATGTATGTGTGTGTATGGAATGTGTGTGTGTAAGTGAAGAATGTGTGTGGGGGGATTTTTTTGTGTGTATGAGGTGTGTGTGTGTGGTGTGTGTGGGGTGTATGTTAGAGATGTGTGTATGTGTTGAGAGGAGGATGAGGTGTGTGTGTACGAATAAGATAAATAATTAAGAAAAACAAAAAGAGTGAAGAAGCAAAGGAAGGGAACAGAGGGTAAGTGAAGTAAAGAATAGGGATTGAAAGAAGTTGAATATGAGAGGGGAAATAGGGAAATTGGAGTAAACATGGAGAATAAGAATAAGTGAGGGAAGCAGAATAAAGACACAGGAGTGAGGTTGGTTGAGAAAATATTAGTGAGCTTAAAGCAAAGGGTGATGACAAAATACATTTTTATAGTCATACTTACCATATAATAAATGTAACTTTAATTAATTTTTTTACTACACTTTGTATCTGTGAAAGAGAGAAGAAAAAATAAGTTATAATTAGTAAAATGTGTATTTTAAATTAAAATATAAAAATGTAGAGGTTAACAATCATAACAGTGTATTTAGAAATAAAGTAAGAGTGAAGGACACAGAAAGGGAAATAAAGTAAGGTAGAAGGATAAAAAGAGAAAAAAAGAAATAGAATGAGAGCAAATTACTAAGAGTAAGGCATATAGATTCACTGACACAGAGGAAGAGAAGAACAGAGAAATGAACTGAAGGTAAGAAAGATACTAAAACAATGTGAGTTAGCAAAACTAAGTCAGGAAACAGTAGTAAGTAAAAAGATAATAACAGAGACGGAAAAGAGTCTAATTAAGGATGCATTTAGAAGATTGAGAAATAGAAGATAACTGAGAGTAAGTGAAGAACAGTCAAAGTGAAGGGATGAAGGGAGAGAGGATAATATACAACGATTGAGGGAAATGGAGTCAGGAAGTTAGTAGACCGACACACTAAGAGAAAAACTGAGTGAGGTGGAGTACAATGAGTGACAAAAGGAAATGAGTAAGGAGCAAAAAAGGAAAGAGAGGAGAAGACGACTAAAAGAGTGGTACTGAGAGAAAATAATTTGGTGATAAAAGTAAAGAGAAGGACATTGAAAGAAAGGAATTGAGGGATAGTAATGGAACCAGAGTAAAAGAAATGGGATGAAGAACGATGAGAGAGGAGCAGTGAAGTTGTTGTAAAAGAAATGATAGAAGGTAGATAAACACAAGTGAACATAACACAAGGAGAGTGAGGCACTGAGGACATAGAGGTAGTGAACGAAAAATAGAGAAAAGAGGTCAAAAGAAAGGAGCAAACAAAGATAAGCAAGGGAGAGTGGGTAAGTTATAGTGATAGAGTGCGACAATACTGCTCAGTGAGTAAAGAGGAATTAGTAAAAGAGCAAAGGAGGAAAAGGGAAGTAAAGCAGAGAGACTGAAAGCTGAAAAGTGGTGCAAGGGAGAGAGGGGATGCAGACAGTTGAAATGAGAATGAGGGGTTGTGAAAGAAGTGCAGTAAACAAATGGGTGTGAAACAGAGTGAGAGAAAGGCAGTGTGAGTGAGTAAAGAGAGCTGAAAGAGAGAGGAAAAAGGAAAATGAGTGTCAGAGAATGGGAATACAATTTAATTTACACAATCCAAATTATTGTATAACTTGTACAACATGTTACATAGTTTATTTTTGCTGTTCTCAGAATATATTGAATTTCACTTAAAACAGTGAGTTCAAATTACTCATCATATGACAGCGGGAAAAAACACAATCTAAAAGATTGTGTTTTTAAAAAAACCTTAGATACTGACAAATGACAAATGTACACTAATCTTTGATTGACTTACTTTTCCTTGAGGCCAAATAGTATATCATGGAGGTCCTTTTCTCGTTGCAAAGTACTCTGCTGTTCACTAAAAAATCCATTTCATTGACTTTCTAGAAGAAAAGCTCCAAGAACATCTGAAATATTTTCATTATTTTCATATACTCCTTTTTTTCAGTCATGACTCTTTACTCATTCCTGTACCTTTCCTTTTGGCCAAATAGTGTCAGATGTATGAGTATATTTTCAAATTAACTCTAAGAAACTCTGAAATTACCTTTTTTCCCGACATTCTGAAAGAAAGGCTCATACAACATTTTCACAATATTTAAGTATTTGTAAAACCATCTCTGACTCACTCATGTTCATCATTTTAGATAATACTAATATCACATACTATGAGATCCACTTACAGTACCTATATGACAAGTCAATTTTTTATATTACCTGGATCACTTTTACTCAGAATATATTTTTAAACAGCAAAATAACCTTTATTAACTGCTCCCGCCTTCAAAGGCCAATTACCTTTACTTAATTTTTGGTTGTAAAAACACTAGGTATGAATTTTTTAAGCCAAAAGGCAAACGTTGTTTGAAAGTCAAATGAATGTCGTTACAGTGGGTCCAAGCTTTACAACTTTTTAAATAGCATGTGTAATGCCCTGATGTTGTAGAAGGACCGTCATGAAAAATAATAGCTACAGTTGCAAAGGTTCTTCCTGATATTGATAACTGAGAACCAACAACATTTTTAATAGAAGTTGTCAATTTAGTTCCATCAGGTCTACATCGTTGGAACATTAAAATGACATACTGACCATAATTTTGGAGAAATAATGTGGACAGCATAGAAGACTTACATTGGGTACACACCATATTGTGATCCGCTGCTTTAACTAGATTATTAAAAGGCACTGATTTGCAGTCTGCTAAAGTCAAATATATAAATCTTTCAGTGTCTATTCTAGTAGTACTTGATAAAGTACAGTTGTCGCAGTCATGCTGCCATTGATAAGAAAGGCTAAAAAGATTTTTTATATCTACACCTTCATCTTCCAATACATCAAACATATACATTAAAAATTCCTGACAATCCTGCTGAATATTCTGTGAAAATGATTTTGACCAGAACATATGTCTAGAAGATTTCGAATTTCTGAAACACTTTCTATTTTTGCTCTATCACTGCTACATTTCTCTAACACGGAATTCAACAAACAACAGAATCTTTGATCCCGATTTTCAACAATCTGTTCTTGTATATTTTAAAGAAAAAAAACAACATTAACCACTATATTAGCATAGCAGTTGACACCAGAACTGTTTTCAAACTGAAATCCAACAACATCTTCAACAGATTCCTTTTTCTTTCTACTTACAATTACAGTTTCATCTACTTTTTGTCTTTTTGCTACTACCTCACTGCAATTATTCTCATTTCTTCTTTTTCGGCCTAACACACGTTTTTCAAACAGAGGATATTGAGGCAAATGTGGAGCATACTCTCTTCTTAACCTATTGTATTCTTTAACACAATGTAGATCTGCACAAATCTTTGTTTCATCACACTCAATCAAGTACAATACTGATAAAGTTCTGACTCGTGATAATGCCACATATGCCATACCCTCTTAAAACACAGAACTTCCAATGTTCACCAAAGCGCTATCTACACTTAAACCTTGAGATTTATGAATTGTCACCGCATATGCCAAACAAATAGGAAACTGTTTTCGGCGAACATATAAGTCTTTCACAAGCAAAAATCTAGCTGAACAACGACAAATTTGTTCTATTTCCTCAATGCCATCAAATTTAATTTTTAAAATTTCAATTCCATCTCTATTTTTGTAATTCACAAAACCAACAACATGACCCATTGCTCCATTTACCAGACCTCTTTCAACATTTAAATTCCTTCTCAAAATGATACGACAATTTAAACACACATTCAGAGTCTTTTCAAAACCAGTAGTTTTAGATATAGTCTTCTCTAATGAATTCAATTTTGATTTCAAATTTTCAGACAAAATAATTGTTGCTCCTATATGTTCAATTTTATCTATAGCTTCCAGTTTCACTATCTCTTCATTTTCTAACTTTAACATTTTGTTGTTGAACATGGAACATTCTTTCAGAGTTGGCATCAAACATATGCCAGATTTCTTCTCATTAATTTTCTTAAAAATATACTCTGGAAGAATGTTTTCATTTGGGTACAAATTTGAAATTAATCGTCCATGTAAAGCTTCTTTCCCTTGCTGACTTACTTTTCCGATTCTTACATCTTGTAGAATATTTTTATAATCTTCATCCTTTGCCTGCCGCATATTTTGAAGCAGTTCTGCATATTTGAAGTTTAACCATATATTAACGTTTCCAATGCTTCCTAGGCACTTCCTGGTATCTTCATGCGTGAGCATTTTGAACACAGGTTGTCCTTTCACTGGAGTCAACTGCAGTAGATCTCCAAAAACAATAATATGTTTTCCTCCAAATAAGACATCATAGTCTGTTCTAAGAATTTCTTGCATTCTCAAATGCACAAAAGCAAGCATTATATTTGACACCATGCTTACTTCATCAATGATAAGAAGTTTCATTTTCTTCAGGACTCTCGAAACTTCGGAACACGCATCTCCAGATAGCTTGTGATATTGCAATTTGTTATCATGCTCCACTGGCAGCATCAGTAAACGATGTAAAGTAATCCCTTTAATGTTATGTGCTGCCAGCCCAGTTGGAGCAGTAACAACACAAGATAGCGGTGATTCAGTCCTTTTCTGCAGATAAGTTGCAATTGCTTTAATCAGAAAACTTTTTCCAGTTCCCGCTTCTCCACTTACGTACAGTTGGACTGGTTTAAATGATGTACATGAGCACTTTTTTTTCTCATGAGTGAATCCATGTTCAATCTGATCTGTGACTTCGTCATATATCTGTTTCTGCTCAAGGTTTAGTTGTTTCACCAAATCTTCTAAGTTAACTACATCATCTTGAGCTTGTTCCATAGCTCTTTCCACCTCATCCATGGCAGTGGCAGCTTCATTTTGAATAATTGGTCCTCCAAGTGGATCCTGACTCAATGAAGCAGAACTCTGACTGTCTTGAGAACTGTCTCTAGCAATCTCTGCAGCAATTGTGGCTTCTTGCTCTATTTCTTCGTTCAACATTTGCAGATAATTTGGAAAAACAGGACATTCTATGGTATCCTTGGTTGCATTAAAAGAATCTTCGTAACAGAGAAAATCTCCAAGTAGTTCCTCTTCTGTAAGCCATGGCTTAAAGAGTTTCAAAAGAGCTAAATAGTAAAATTCCCTTTTGTCTGGATTTTCACAACTCAATTTTCGATGATTAATCAAATGGCCTTTTTTCTGTTTCACTAGACATCCTTCACATCCAATGACAGCAGACAGCATATATTCCATTATTGATATCTTCTCTGATGTTCCTCTTATAAATATAGCTTTGAAGAACTTCATAGAGACAAGCGTTCTGGTGAGGACTTCTATTTGGATAGTATGTATTCCACATGTTTGTCTTCAAAATATCTGTACTTTCTGGTTCTTTCTCCGCCAAATACTCTATCTCTTGTACATATTTCAAAACTCGATTTCGTGTTGCAGCAAGACCTAGACTCACCCAAATGATGGTTCTAGATTTGGCATAGAAACTTGCTGATGACAATCGATCAGAACATTCATATGCTCCAATTTCTCGATGCGACAACATCGTCAGACTGTAACTGTATAATTTCTTGCTTAGACTCTTTTCATGTGAAATGTCCTCCCACATTTCCTTCAGTTCTGTTTTTTCTTTTTTTGTGATGTAAGACGTCACATATCGAGCCACAGCAATAGAGTTGTCAGCAACGAATTGAATATCCATGTTAGCATTCCACATGGACAAAATCACTGGGTTGTAGTCGTTGATGTACTTGGACTCTTCGTTTCTTTTTAAATTGTATGTATTTTTTGGTGACTTCCTTGTCACAGTATGTCGCAGAGAAGACATCAAATTATTTACTCTTCCTTTAGAAATCACTGGTCGTGGAAAGCTGAAACGACATTTTGTGTAGAACTTGTCCTTGTTTCTGAATTTTCTACGACAGTACTTTCCACAACGATGCGATTGAAAGCGTAAAACTTGTTGCCTTAAACTGTTTTCTTCGGTAGTTTTCGGAACAGCACATGTTGAATACTCTTCAATGAAGCTCATCACTGTCTCATCCGAATCTGTTCCAAATTTGGGTGCATCTTTAATCCACAACAACCTATGTATGTGAGGAGCACCTCTCGCTTGATACTCCTTTCTCCAAAAGAAATCCAAAACCTCTCCGAGGGGAGGATTTTTTTTGTTGGTAATAAAAGACATCATAGCTTCAAATCTATGATTGAAATATCTGCATACATTCACTGGATCCAAAGAACACAGTTCTCCAGATGTTTTGAATTCTATATTTTGTATATTTGCATTTGCCTCGCGTAGAAATTGAAGTAAGTCGTCCCATGCATACTCGGCACAGCTAAGAGTGAGGAACTATGTAGGAGTTCCTAAGTTTCTTAGCATACATTTCAATTCCCCATGACGACGGTACCAATACTAGTTTGTACCACGCTGACATACCATGAGATTGATTAAATGAGATTCCAAAATATTATCTTGCAGATTCACTTTCTCCATAAAGTCCCTCGCCGAAAATTTTTGCAGGTGTGCTCCACTTTTCAGTATATGGTTTACTGCATAAGAAAGCCCAGACAAGTCACTTTCATACAGTAAATGAAACAAATAGGGAATGCATTGACGAAACGTTGGATCTTCAGCATACAATCTTACAGTTCGATATTCAGATGCAGGAATTTGAAGTGGTCGACCGTCATATCGTCCACCTCGACCTGTTGGAAATAGCTGTGGAAAACAACGAGCTTCCAAACTTTCTTCCCATACACTAATGGGACTTCCTTTTGCTGCTTTCATTTGAAACAATTCAATTGCATTCCCCATTATTTCTTTGGAATGCAAAGGATGAACAGTATAATGTTCATATATTTCTTCACTTCTAGACACATCAACTTTTTCAATTTGGCCGCCTGAACAATCACTGTCTTCATCTGCATCTGTTTCCTCTGCTGCAACACATACATCTTTGTAATACTCATTGTTTTTGACTAAATACAACGTTGCCTTTTTGACTTTCCTAACATCCACTAAATCTTGCCAGATTTTCTTACTCTTTGTCGGAACCCCATTAACTAGAATAACTAAAGGTTGCTCTTCTACTTTTTCTATACCAATTGTATCAATATTTTTTTTTTAAATCTAGAGGCAAATAAACAACTCTTCCCTTTAATCCTCTCTGCAAATCTGTAGGAGGCAATTTCCCTATCTTAGGCTCCATGCGAACAATTGCCTGAAAAGGATGGACACATTGAATCAAAATAGACTCATATGTATTTAAATCCATCAATTCACGGGGAATGTCTACCAACTCCAGATTATTATGAACAGCTCTAGCAGGCATTCTATTTTGATTTAACTTATCATAACAATATTTACAAATACGCTGATTACAACTCAAATCAAAACAATTCTCCACCCCCAAATAATTGCAAAATCCTTCCACTCATAATTATTCATCTTTTCACTTTTTACGTATAAATCAACTAATCTAGTTTGATGTTTATAATGACTTCGTCGATAACACACAAAAGTAAAATTCGGCCTTTCACTTGATTTCACCTTAAACCTGGTAATTTCCTGCTCAAACTCTGTACTTGAAATCTGTACATTCTCTTCCACATTACCTTGAATTGCTGTGTCAATTTCTACACTGTCCTCTTTTTCACCAAAATAACAAATCTCAATTTCTTCACAAATCTTCTTCACATCTAATTCAGTTCCATGCAAAAGAGCACTGTTTAATTGTTTAAGCTTAAGTGCTGGACTTTTTGCATAATACAACATTCTCACTAATTTCCTCATTTTGGTATGATGCACTGCTAACATCCTAAAATGATGAAAAACACTCTGACAGACTTTTCTAGAAAGACAAGGCAGTGAATGCCCTTGCAAACCTGTGTTTTCTCTCACTCTGCAAGGATCTAAGTCTTGCAACAACTTCACTTTCTGCTTTAGACTTTTCTTACTATATGTACGTAAGAAATTACAAAACAAATCAATGGATTCCTGTCGCACACTACAAATACTACTACACTTCCAAGTGTACACTGGACCCTTAGTACGTCTCCCCAAAAACTTCATCAGTTAACACCTCTTCTGGTTCTCTAGGCACAAGTTTCTCTTTTTCAATCGGACAACCGTCTTTCACTTCATACGCTCGACCACTGGTGTCAACTGCATGCACTAAATCGTTCTCCTGGAAGTAACTCTCCTCATTAAAAAATGGCTCACAACTTGAACTATGCATCCATTCTCCTGAAAAAACTTTACAAAAATTAGTCCGATTAATTACTCTTTTCCATCTACTGTTTGATTTGAAAACATCAATTGTCTTGTTAAGTGTCCTAATTCTATTGATTATTAAAATAAATAATTTTTTCTTAACTTCAAAAGCCTGATCAACAATCTTCTCTACACTTTTCTTTTTCTTATAAAAAGCAGCTCTGTTTACCTTCCCTAATGTTTTTTAACAAATTTAAAACCACCCTATTGCGAAACATTCGTTTACGAATGTCTCTAAACTGATTCTGCCTTCCATTCCTATACATATTATTATCTCCTGCTCCAGTTGTAGGATTCTTTGAGGTTCTCTCCTTCCTTTTCAAATTTACTCTCTCATTCTCTTTTTCTACATGCTGTCCAACATTTTTTTTTATCTACATATGTTCCGTAAGAAAGACTTAGTTGTCTTACCAGGAGCTTTGTTCCTGTTTTTTGAAGTATTTGTTGTTGAAGAGTGCTGTAATTCCGTTGCTGTTTTTGTTTGTAACCGTATTTCATTTTTCCTTCTTCTTTGCCTTGAGGGCATCTTTCCTTACTCTTGAAATCTTGATTTCAATCTGTGTTAAAAAAAAAAGCACATTAAAGACCACTATTATCAAACAACAAAGCAATGACAAAAAGCAAACGGTCTATTCAGGGTTACAGATCAAGTGAGGATTCTCCAAGGGTGCAGAAGAGGTGAGACCTGTATTGAAGAGTGTAGTGGAAGAGAGGTATGTCCACAGGTACAAAGAAAGTGAGACCTGTGTCTAAGAGTGCAGTAGGAGATAAGATTCATGAAGTCTAGTCCACTGCACTCTTACACACAGGCTTCACCACCTATGTTCTCCAGGAAAGGCCTCTCTCCCACTACAATCTTGAACACAGGCCTCACCTCGTCTGTCCCTCTGGACATGCCTCACCTCATCTACACAATCTACACAATGCAGATGAGGTGACGCATGTCCAATGGTGTAAATAAGCTGAAGCCTGTCTAAGCATGCCAATTAGTTGAAGTCTATTCAGGGTTGCAGATGAGGTAAGGATTGTCTAGGGGTGCACAAGAGGTATGGCCTCTATTGAACAGTGTAGTAGAAGAGAGGTCTGTCCACGGGTGCAAAGAACTTGAGACCTGTGTCTAAGAGTGCAGTGGGGAATAGGCTTCATGAAGCCTAGTCTACTGCACTCTTAGACACAGGTCTCACCACCTACGCTCTCCAAGAAAAGCCTCTCTCCCACTACAGTCTTGAACACAGGCCTCACCTCCTCTGTCCCTCTGGACATGCCTCACCTCATCTGCACAATCTACTTCCTAATGTGAGGTAACACAGGTGACATGATTGTGAAAAGGTCACATTTTTTATGTAATCATGCACACACTATTATTCTTTCTCAAAAATGTAAAAGACATTAATTTGCCCCAAAAATGTTTCAGTAGTGCAATGAAAAGCTTATACATATGACCTTTTCTCTGTTTTTCAAATTTTATTCTAAAAAAAGATTATGAGGCCTAAGCAAGAGTGCAGATGTGATGAAGCCTGTCCAGAGGAGCACAAAAGGTGAGGCTTATGTCTAAGAGTGCAGTGGACAGTACTAAACTGCAGTAGTGTACAAAAAAAAGATGAGCCTCATTTATAAAACCCTGCGTCAGTTTTGAGCTACTGATGCGTCACTTTTTGTGACACATCGGCGGCATAAAACATGTGCCTTGTTGCGCCATATTTAAAAAGTGACGCATGTAGGTAGATGCGTCACTTTTTAAACCTCTGCGCCACATTATATCTCTTTCAGGTGTAATGTACACAGAGAAGTCATTTCTCCGCAAAAAGCCTCGTAATAGTGACACAGTGAAATCTATGAGATTTCACTGCGTCACTTTTAGGACACTTCCTCTCTCTTGCAAACAATCCTACCAAGCATTACCAAAAAAATAACACAAACCAACAGCAAAGAAGCTCAGTGTGCTTCCTAATGTGAGGTAACACAGGTGACATGATTGTGAAAAGGTCACATTTTTTATGTAATCATGCACACACTATTATTCTTTCTCAAAAATGTAAAAGACATTAATTTGCCCCAAAAATGTTTCAGTAGTGCAATGAAAAGCTTATACATATGACCTTTTCTCTGTTTTTCAAATTTTATTCTAAAAAAAGATTATGAGGCCTAAGCAAGAGTGCAGATGTGATGAAGCCTGTCCAGAGGAGCACAAAAGGTGAGGCTTATGTCTAAGAGTGCAGTGGACAGTACTAAACTGCAGTAGTGTACAAAAAAAAGATGAGCCTCATTTATAAAACCCTGCGTCAGTTTTGAGCTACTGATGCGTCACTTTTTGTGACACATCGGCGGCATAAAACATGTGCCTTGTTGCGCCATATTTAAAAAGTGACGCATGTAGGTAGATGCGTCACTTTTTAAACCTCTGCGCCACATTATATCTCTTTCAGGTGTAATGTACACAGAGAAGTCATTTCTCCGCAAAAAGCCTCGTAATAGTGACACAGTGAAATCTATGAGATTTCACTGCGTCACTTTTAGGACACTTCCTCTCTCTTGCAAACAATCCTACCAAGCATTACCAAAAAAATAACACAAACCAACAGCAAAGAAGCTCAGTGTGCTTCCTAATCTGAGGTAACACAGGTGACATGATTGTGAAAGCTTCAAATTATTTTATTTAATCATGCACACACTTTTTATTCTTTCTCAAAAATGTAAAAGACATTAATTTGCCCCAAAAATGTTTCAGTAGTGCAATGAAAAGCTTATACATATGACCTTTTCTCTGTTTTTCAAATTTTATTCTAAAAAAAGATTATTAGGCCTAAGCAGGAGTGCAGATGTGATGAAGCCAGTCCAGGGGAGCACAAAAGGTGAGGCTTGTGTCCAAGAGTGCAGTGGACAAGACTAAACTGGAGTAGTGTGCAAATAAATACATGAGCCTCATTTATAAAACCCTGCGTCAGTTTTGCGCTACTGATGCGTCACTTTTTGTGACGCATCGGCGGCATAAAACATGTGCCTTGTTGCGCCATATTTAAAAAGTGACGCATGTAGGTAGATGCGTCACTTTTTAAACCTCTGCGCCACATTATACCTCTGTCAGGTGTAATGTACACAGAGGGATCATTTCTCCGCAGAAAGCCTCGTAATAGTGACGCAGTGAAATCTATCAGATTTCACTGCGTCACTTTTAAGACACTGTTACGTCAAAATCTTGCGCCTGCCTCACAGCAGACATAAGACTGAGGCAAACGCTTTCACATGGAGCTTTCCCCATGTGAAAGGATGCATTGCTGGAGTACAAGCATTCCATTTCAGTACTGAAAACTCACTATTTTACAAAATACATTTCCTCTCTCTTGCAAACAATCCTACCAAGCATTACCAAAAAAATGACACAAACCAACAGCAAAGAAGCTCAGTGTGCTTCCTAATCTGAGGTTACACAGGTGACATGATTGTGAAAAGTTCAAATTTTTTTATGTAATCCAGCACACACTATTTATTCTTTCTCAAAAATGTAAAACTCATTGATTTGCCACAAAAATGTTTTAGTAGTGTAATGAAAAGCTTATACATATGACCTTTTCTCTGTTTTTCAAATGTTATTCTAAAAAAAGATTATTAGGCCTAAGCAGGAGTGCAGATGTGATGAAGCCTGTCCAGGGGAGCACAAAAGGTGAGGCTTGTGTCCAAGAGTGCAGTGTACAAGACTAAACTGGAGTAGTGTGCAAAAAAATACATGAGCCTCATTTATAAAACCCTGCGTCAGTTTTGCGCTACTGATGCGTCACTTTTTGTGACGCATCGGCGGCATAAAACATGTGCCTTGTTGCACCATATTTAAAAAGTGACGCATGTAGGTAGATGAGTCACTTTTTTAACCTCTGCGCCACATTATACCTCTTTCAGGTGTAATGTACACAGAGAAGTCATTTCTCCACAAAAAGCCTCGTAATAGTGACACAGTGAAATCTATGAGATTTCACTGTGTCACTTTTAGGACACTTCCTCTCTCTTGCAAACAATCCTACCAAGCATTACCAAAAAAATAACACAAACCAACAGCAAAGAATCTCAGTGTGCTTCCTAATCTGAGGTAACACAGGTGAAATGATTGTGAAAGCTTCAAATTATTTTATTTAATCATGCACACACTTTTTATTCTTTCTCAAAAATGTAAAAGACATTAATTTGCCCCAAAATCGATTTTTCAATAACATTTTAGAAACACAGTGCAGGTCCTATGTACAATCATTCCATTTCAGTACTGAAAAGTCACTATTTTACAAAATACATTTCCCATCTCTTGCAAACATTCCTACCAAGCATTACCCAAAAAATGAAACAAACCAACAGCAAAGAAACTCACTCTGCTTCGCAATCTGAGGTAAAACAGGTAACATGTTTGTAAAACAATCAAATATTTTTATAAAATTATGCACACACTATTTATTCTTTCTTAAAAATGTTAAAGCCATGGATTTGCACTAAAATCGTTTTTCAATTACCATTTTAGGAACAGAACATAGGTCCTATGTACAAGCATTCATGTTCACTACTGAAAGCCATTGATTTCCCCAAAATCGTTTTTTGAATAACATTTTAGAAACAAAGCGCAGGTCATATGTACAAGCATTCCAGGTCACTACTGAAACTTCACATTTTTACAAACTACAATTCCTCTTTCCAGCAACAACTTTTTATCAAGCATGTTCAAAAAACATTAAGAAAGTCACATTAAAAAACACATTTTGCTTCCAAATCTTCTCCATAGAGTATACAAGTCTCTATCTATATTAAATTAATCATAACTCACCTTTACAAATGCTTTAGGAGATTCAGAACAGTGTCAGATACACACACCAATATTTCTTTAGCAGATCAAAAGGTATGTTCTCCAGGCACTGCTTCCATTAATGGCACAGAAAACCTCTAATTCTACACACATATTCCTCATGGTAACCAATCAAAACTCTTCCCTCTCTATTTTCAAATCAACACCCTTACCTCAGCCCTTTCTACCTGTTACCATAGCAACTCCCTCCTCACTGAGCTCCCAGGGTTAAAAGTTTATTCTACAATGTTGCAAATCAAATCAGCAAGCATGTTTGACCTCTCAATACACCAGCTTATCCACTGCAATCTTTCTTTAAATAACTTTTTCTTAACCATTCAAACTACTTCTTTCACATAACAGAACCATGCACCCTAACTTTCAGTTTTCAACTATCTGAATCCACCAATCATTGTTTGTGATTGAAGAGCACTGAAACTCCACAGTTTTTTTTTTTGCAAACTCCTACTGTTCCAACTGCCATTTCATTCCTACACTTCATCTGACTGCACCAGAACCTCCTCTCACCATGTACTCTGTCTGGATTATTGGACATAGCTACATTCACTGGGCTCAAAGGTATGCAGCTACCAGAAATTTTCACAACCTTGATTTACCAAATGTGCACATAAAATGGATTGGCCAAAGAGGATTGAGATGTCATCAATTGATACCATTGGTGAAAACCTTTCACCATCTGCCACACCCTGACCTTATAATTTTGCACTGTGGTGGAAATGACCTAGGCACTTTGACTGGGGTAAGTCTGGAAATGGTTTTAAAGGACACCTTTGGGCAATTGATGACACTTTTTCCACAAACTGCCTTGGTATATTCCAATATATGCCAAAGGCAGAAATGGAAGTGGTCCAACCAATTTTGTCCACAGATTGAGAAAGCAAGGAAACATGTGAATAAATCTGTTTCTGCTTACATGAGAGACTTTGCAATGGGTTCAATATACAACAACAACTTGCGTTACAACATGCAAGATATCTACAGAGGAGATGGTGTGCACTTCTCAGATGAGGGGAATAGAATATTCCTCCTGAATTTAAGATTGTGCATTGGAACCTACTTGTAGGTACCTAATTCAGCCCCAGAACCCAAAAGCTCTTTTCGGGGCTACCCTACATCTGATCACTCACAATGATTATTTTACTCTAACTTTTTTCACTAATTTTCACCAAAGTACGCTCCCCGGTATGCTTACCGGTGCGCGTACCGGGCGCCCCCCCCCCGCGAAAAATTATTAATATTTTTTTTTTCACCTATATGGGCCTCCTAAGACCCCCTCAGAAAACCTAGAGGGTAAGGGAGTGCCTACCATGCCCCCTTATACCCATTCCCAACGTTGTTTGTCCTCCATTTTCTGTCTCAAATCTACCGAAACATAAAATGGAGGACTCCCGTAGCGCTGCCGGTACGCGTACCGGGGCGCGCACCGGGAAGCGCTCCCAAAAATTTTAAAAGTTAATTTACATAAAAACCACTGGAGACACTTTCACCAAATATAGAATAGGCCATACTACATACCAGTCCCTAGCATTTTCCCAAATTTGGTGGAATTCCATTGAGCCATTTGGCCTGTAGCCCTCTTTAAATATCCTGAGGTGAATTACTTGACAAAAACACATCTGAAGTGTTAACATTTACAACGAATTAAAATGTTACTTTCATTTTCTACTACTATTTCATGACATTTGATTGGTTATGTACACGAATATATATAAAGAAAGAGAGGGAAAGACAGCCATTTTGATTACTACTTCCTGAAGTACATTTGAAAAGGATTTTCACTGAGAACTTCAACTGCTTTCACAAAGGTAAGTTGTTATTTTGGAAAGTGAAGTATGTTGTGCACTTTAAGTTAATTTGGGAAAACATTTTCTGATAGTTATATACTATCCCTCTGTAATAGTTATAGATTGAGATAGGCTTCTCTGTTATACTTATGGATTGACTTAGACTTCTCTTGTATAATTATGAATTTACTTAGGCTTTATCACATACACTTTTTTTATATTTCTAATTCCAGCCTGATACCATACACTGCCCAAAGATAACTTCACTGTTAAAAAATCAAAAATACCTATCTCTACTGATATATTTATTTTTTATGCAATTTACAGCAAGAAAATGGAAGGAGAACAGAATAAAATGAATATTTCTTTTGAAATTGTTATTGAAAACAACCCTGAAGAAAATATTGCTGAGAATGATGACTTTGACTTTATGGATGAGTCTCTGGACCATGAATTACTTGAGTGTGTGGAAGCAATAGAATCACAGAATGAGGACATTCCAGACAATATATTGTTAGAAGTGTTATTAAATTTTGAAAAAGAATCAGAAAAATAAATTTATATTTAATAATCAAAAATTGTTCGAGACATTATTCATTTTTATATGTAATTCATAAAGTAGTACCAAAATGATTATAATATAAAGTGAGACTTATAGTATACTGTGCAACTTTTTTGTGTTACATAGTAATTTTGCTCATAGTTACTTCCTTTCTCCCACTTTATTATCTCCAATGTGTATTTGACATCTCTTTTTCATCTCCTGCCTCCATGTTGTATCTGCTTTCCTGACAGACTATAGTATAGATTCCATATACCACAATAACTTCTGTAACAACATGCAAATTATCTACAGAGGAGACGGTGTACATTGAATTTAAGACTCAGCATTGGTACCTACATGTTGGTACTTAAATCCCCCACACAACACAACAACTCTATTCAGAGCTACCCTACCTCTAAGCACTTTAAATTATTATTTTAGTGTTTCACTGAGTTTTCCCCATGTGTGGGGGGAGGTGTGTGTGGGGGATGTGTGGGGTGTGTCTGTGAGGTGTGTATGTGTGTGTGTGTGTGTGTGTGTCTGGGGGGGATGAGGTGTATAGGTGTGTGTAGCTGTGTGGGGTATGTGGGTGTGGGTGGGGATGTGGGTGTGTAAGGTGTGTGTGTGGGTGTGTGGGGTGTTTGGGTGTAGGTGGGGGTGTGGGGGTGTGAGGTGTGTGTGTGGGGTGTGTAGGTGTGGGGGGTATGTGTGTAGAATGTGTGTGTATGTGTGGGATGTGTGGATGTGTCTGTGAGGTGTGTGTGTGTGTGGGGGGGGAGGTGTGTGGGGGGATGTGTGGGGTGTGTCTGTGAGGTATCTGTGTGTGTGTGTGTGTGTGTTGGGGGGGTGAGATGTGTCTGTGAGTGTGGGTGTGTGGGATGTGGGTGTGGGTGTGGATGTGTAAGGTGTCGGTGTGGGGGTGTGGGGTTTTGGGTGTGGTGGAGGTGTGCATGTGTGAGTGGGGAGTGTGTGGGTGTGGGGGTGTGGGGTTGTGTGTGTGTGTGGGTGTGTGTGGGACATACTTGTAGGTACCTAAAACAGCCACAGAACCCAAAAGCTCTTTTCAGAGCTACCCTACCTGTAATCACTCAAAATGATTATTTTCCACTATTTTTTTCCACTATTTTCCCCCATGGTACGCTCCCCGGTACGCTCCCCGGTGCGCGTACCGGGCGCTCCCACTGCAAAAATAAAAAAAAAATGTTTTTTTCACCCGCGGGACCCTTTTATGGCCCCCACATCAAACCTACGGGGTCAGGGGGGGTCTACCCTGCTACCTTATGGTCATTTCCCACTTTGTTTTTGCCACCTCTTGTGTCTTGATCCTACCGAGACACAAGATGGCGGCCACTGCGGACTGTTTCGAATGTTTACAGACACCCGAGAGCCAATCAGCTTTCCGTGCGCAAGTCGCGTGGCGGGCCCGGAGCGCTCCCCGGTGCGCGTACCGGGGCGCGGCTATAGATATATAAATTTTTTGGAACCTAAATTACTCAAAATCCTCTGGAGCACATATCTTGAGACATAGCAAAGGCACATCGGGCTACCAGTCCCTACAATTTTGCCAAGATTTGTGAAAATCCATTCAGCCGTTCGAGCTGAAAGTGAGTTCGACCGCCCTATGGAAATTAACATGGGGAAAACACGTTTTGGGACCCCCCTTTTATCTCGGCCCCCGCTTGACAAATGCCCCCCAAACTTTCAGGGAAGGAGCGGAGCGCTGCGAGGCAAAGTTGAGGAAAATTTCAGGCAGATTCCTCCACCGGCGCCAAAGTTATTCCCAATAGAATGTTACGATTTCCCTATGGAAATCAATCCTAACTATAACTACCTACTGGCGACCGCCAGTAGGTAATATATGCCTGAAATTTTCCTCAACTTTGCCTCGCAGCGCTCCGCTCCTTCCCTGAAAGTTTGGGGGGCATTTGTCAAGCGGGGGCCGAGATAAAAGGGGGGTCCCAAAACGTGTTTTCCCCATGTTAATTTCCATAGGGCGGTCGAACTCACTTTCAGCTCGAACGGCTGAATGGATTTTCACAAATCTTGGCAAAATTGTAGGGACTGGTATACAGTAGGTAGTTATAGTTAGGACCTAGTTTCCATAGGAAATCCGCAACATTCTATTTGGAATACTTTAGCGCCGGTGGACGAATCTTTGCGAATTTCTCCAAGAAAAAGGCTTGCTCCGCTCCGCTCCTTCCCTGAAAGTTTGGGGGTGATTCGTGAAGCAGGGGCCAATAAAAAAGGGGGGTCCCAAAACGTGTTTTGATTTGGGGGATTAAGTCTCTTTGAATCCTGAGGGTCCCTGGGGGCCAACTAGCCCACCAGGTACCTCCAGTAAGCGCCACAGAGCTGCTTTGCAGAGAGGTGTAAAAAGGGGCATGGCCTCGGACCACCTCTCAGCAACGCAGCCCTGTGGCGCTTACTATAGGTACCTGGTGGCCTAGTTGGCCCCCCCGGGACCCTCAGGATTGTAGGGGAATTAATTCCCCAACTTAAAACGCAACACAGGACAGGTTTGCATAGTGTTGCTGGGATATATATATGTACAGAAAAACAGCTTCATTGGGTGACCTTCTTACACATAGTCGTCTGGCAACTTGCAAACCGATAAATGAGAAAGGAAATACAACATGGCTAACAACTCCTGGCTTTTGAAAATGTTCTAAATGTAAAGCCTGTGAACATGGATGTAACACGCAATCATATCAACTACAAAACGGAAGAAGGGAAAGGATTGTTGAGCATATAACTTGTGAATCTAAATATGTGGTATACGTTTCACAATGCCCATGCCAAAAACTTTATGTTGGTAGCACCATCAACAAATTGAAATTACGCATATTACAGCATTTGAGAGCAATAAAAAATAAAGATCTCCCCTACCCGATGGCAAAGCATTTCTCAGAGAAACATTCAGGTAACAATCAAGAATTAAAGTATTTCGGTGCTAAATTGGTAAAACAGAATGAAAGAGGAGGGGATAGAACTCTGGACCTAAGAAGACCTGAATTGAGGTTCATTTTAGCACTTGGAACGGAAAATCCCTTCGGGCATAACTTGGATGCTGAATTGCATGTTCATCTGTAAGACCGAAAAAAGCAAATAAAGATTATATGGATAAGAGATGGAAAACAAATAAGAACATTTGCTGACGGCTCCCCGTGGATTCACTTATTGGATATAAATACCACCATGAGAACATGAACAGTGGAGTAAATGTAAATGTATGTAAATGTATTGCGACTTATATAGCGCACATATCACCCGAAGGCATCAAGGCGCTTGCTTAGGGAACCCGTCCTGGTATTCCCCTGTGAGATACCCCGGCAGGGTATCCACAAGGTGAAAGCCAGGCATCCCGCCGCAAGGGGTCGTAGTGGAGATTAAGCAAGCTAGTGCCCAGAGTCGCAGAGTGTGACCCCGTGAGTCGAGTAGGCACCGGAGCGAGAATTGTCGAGTCCGTGGAATTTTTGAGCCCGAGTCCCGCCGAGGCGGGGAATCGAACCCTGGTCCACGGCCGATCTCAGCTTCCGGGTCTGCCGCCTCTAACCACTGAGCCACGCTTCTACACAGAGTGGGAAGACCAAGTAGATGCAGATTGGGATATAGGTGATGAGAGGAGATTCAAGAAAGAGATAATACATGGGAGGAGGGAGATAAAGAAAATGGCCAACAATAAGAACAACATGTAAATGGGGAGAATAGAGTAAATAGAACATCTTTATAGACCCCCGAAATGGAGAAGAAATGAACTGGTACTAATTGGACCTATTCTACCTCAGAAGATGCATTATCCTGGGAGAGGAATATTGAACATTTGCACAATGCACTTGTCACTTTATATCCCTATTTGAAATCTACTTTAGATGAACCAAAATCTAAAAACATTGAAATATTCAGATTTTACTCTCATATGATTTTAAAATCCTCAATATTCAAAGTCTTCAACTTGATTTTAGATGGCCATGATTAAGATTCAAGAATGTATTTTATGAAATTATTTACATTCCTTCTCCTCCCCCTCAACATGTATGTGTCTCCCTCTCTTTCTCCTTTTTCTCCTTTAATCTTTCTTCTTTTTCACCTTCTTGATGTACCTCTTACTCAATTCCATGATCTCTCACCTCCCCCTCTCTCTGTCGCACTTCCGTTTTACATAGTTGTTTTTAATCAGGCAATCATTGTTAGAACAAATCTTTCTATGGTACTTCACCAGCAATGTTTTTACAATAGTAAAAATGGTAAACACTAAAAGCCACTGTTAAAGAATGAGAAAAAACGGGTTAACAGCCTAGTCTATTTTATAGAAACAAACAAGGGATTCATGCACTGTGTCACTTTAAATAGACAGTTTAGACGGCAGGACTCTATGGTCCAGTTGAAGGCATCCGCCGAAACGCGTTGACCGTCCTTACACGTTTTGCACTGATGGTGTTGTCAAAATAAAGTACCTCTAAAAAAGAATAAATCGTCATGGACTCTGTCAATGCTGTGGAGAATCTGGTTCACCGACGGGAACCTTGTAGGGTTCTTTTATTGAAAAAAAAAAAAAATATATATATATATATATATATATATATATATATATATATATATATATATATATATATATATATATATATATATATATATATATATATATATATATATTATCCAGTGGCGCTTGCCACCGGGTAGTTGTAGTTAGGTTAGCTTTTCCATAGACATGGCATGTTTTGTTTTGCTAATAACAAGTTTGGCGCAGTTTGACGAATCTTCAAGAAACTATTACAAGAAAGCAAATTCACTTCAGCTCCTTTCTGGAATGTTTCAGGGAGATCTGTCAAGAGGGGGCGGCGAAAAAATGGGGGTCCCAAAAGTAAATTTAGAGAGTAGTGCGTGGCCCCCCTCCCCAAGCAGTACTATGCCCTGGAAAGCTTATCCCTCCAGCCCAATGCCTTTAATAAGGGGTGGAGGGTGCATCCTCCCTACCTGAGGTGTATTTGGCCCAGGGACCCCACCCCCTGGGGCCCAATTGTTTTTCTAAACAGGAGGGGGGCTCACAGTCCCCTTCTCCAATCCTTTAAATGGCCCTGGGGGCCCATCCACCAGGGCTGTGACTTAAAAAAAAAGATGAGCGCTGCCCAGACCAGATGTGGGCAGGGAAATACAACAGATTGCTCCCGCCTGAGGGAAGTAGCTTAAATAGGTGCTCCCTCCGGGCAGGAGCAATGCTGTTCCCATAGCATACAGGGAGCCAGCTGGGGCTTCTGGTGCCTTAGGGCTCCCCTGTGGCCCCTATTGTGTGCTTGGTGGGTGCCCCGAGTAGGCAATGGGACACCCACCATTAAATGATGCAGGCCTTAGGTGATGGGGTCTCCGGGGCTAAAATAGGCTCAGGAAGGGGGGATACGCGGCCACCACCCCTTTTTAAAATAAATATGGACTGGGAGATGGGGTCCCCAAGTCCCTAGAAGGCCAGGAGAGGACGGCAACATGGCCCCCTCCTCTTTAATGCACATTCTGGGCCCTGTGGTATGGGCTATTAAGATTCTATAATATCTCTGGAATGGGGCCATATGTCCCTTCCCCTTATTAAATAGATTGGACAACAGGTGGTGGGGTACCTGAGGCCGAAAATGGCTCAGGGGCCATGCGCCACCCACCCCTTAAATGTACCCAGGACCCTGAATGGGTGGGGGCCCTATTAATGCCCCCTCCCCATTTATATTTTATAGAATGGCAGCCGCCATTTTGTTTTTCCCCAAAAAAAGGTACAGTCCAGGGGGATGGAGTTCCAAGGGCCTAAAAAGGCTTGGTGAGTGGGGGGGGGCTGCATGGCCCTCTCCTTTTTTATTTACAGTTCAACCCTAGGGCATGGGGTATTTAGGGTCTAATTATACATAGGGAAGGGGACTTCGCGCTCCCCCTTACTTTAATAACCTAGCGTGGGTAATGTGTTCCCTGGGCCTGATAAAGCTCGGGGAGGTGCTGCATGCTCCCTCCTCCTTTTATTAAACAATACTCGGAGTGTCCCTGGGTACTAAGAAGGCTCGGGGAGCGGGCTGTAATACCCCTTTTTATTATATTTGGCCCAGGGAATGGGTTTTCTGGGGTCTAATAAGACTTGGTAGGAGGGGCTGCATGCCATGCAGCCCCATCACCTTTTGTCATTACATTTGTCCACTGGGGATGTGGCCCCAGGGCCTATTAAGGCTCGAGTAGGTGGGCTGCAGGGCCCCATTACTTTAATATGTATGTTTTGGCACCAGGGTATGGAATTCCTGGGCCTCGAACACCAGACCCACGCAGCACACGTACAGACTGTGCATGGTGTGGGCTTGGCAGCCTGCTGGGGGTTTGGCCACAGGGCCTGACAGCAGGCCCTGTAACCAACCCCCTGCTGCGCACAGCCAAAGGCTGTGTGCAGCTTTAGGATGGCTGCCTACAGGGAGTTGGAAGCAGGGCCTGGCTGCAACACAGGCCCTGGAATTAACCCCACGCCATGCATGGCCAAAGGCTGTATGCGGCATGGGGATGGCTTCCTTTGGGTAGCTGTCTGCAGTGAGTTGGACGAATGGTCTGATTGTCAGCCCGGGTCTACAGCCAACACCATGCTGTGTGTGATAAAACATCATATGCAGCATGGGTTTGGCTGTCTATGGGGGTGTCAGCTGCCTGTGAGTGAGTTTGTCACAGGACCTGTCTGCAGGCCAGGCCCCTTTGCCAACTTCCTGCTGCGAACCGCCGAAGGCCATTCGCAGCATGGAGTTGGCTGCCTGTGGGGGCTTCGCCGCAGGACCTTGGCGACAGCCAAGCCATTCGTACAACTCACTAGAGACAGCCACCCAAAGGAAGCCAACCCCATGCAGCACACATCCCTTGGCCAAGGCTGTGCGCAGGGGGGTATAGGCTGTACATACGGTAAAAAAACATGACTTTTCTTTAAGGATATAAAACTAGAAATTCATAAAAAACAAAGGTTAGAGAAACTTTATAGTTAGGTGTGATTAAAAAACTATTTTTTTATAAATACATTAGCAATTCACTAAAAAACAAAGGTTAAAGTAATGTTATAGTTAGGTGAATATATCAGTGACTACATTAAGGTTTTGAACTAAAAAAAACACAGAAATTTACCAGTTATGATTAGCAGAGCTAACTATAACTTTCCCTTCTACCATGCACTGATTATGACCTCACGTTACGTCACTCATGATATGTTCTATGACATCGTCTATGACATCACTAATGACATCTCAAATGACATCATTTATGACATCACTGATGGAATCATCCAATGAGTGTGTTAGTTTGTTTTTATAATTTACATAGTAACATAGTGAGGCTGTCTACAGGGAAAGCACATCCTCTGTTTCTGTCACACTGAAGCCAGACAGTCAATCCACAAACAGGCAGAGGCACAGAGGATGGTTGCACAAGAAAATAGCCACTTTCTAAAAGTGCTATTTTCAAACACACAATTTAAAACCTTCTTTACTAAAATACGTGTTATTTAATTCTAAGTTCAGGGATACCAAACTCCATTTTTGGTATGGATGGTCGAGGCACTCGTCGTTCAATTGTAAGTACTGCTCCCACACCATGCTCTGAAGCATCTGTCTGCACGACAAATTCTTTGGAGAAGTCAGGTGCCTTAAGCACGGGCGACGTACACATGGCAGATTTCATGGCATCAAAGGCAGTCTGGCAGGCATCAGCCCAGATCACAGTCCTGGGCTGCTTCCTTGAAGTCAGCTCTGTCGAGGGGGCAAAAATGGTGCCATACCCCTTGACAAATTGTCAGTAGTACCTGATGAAACCTAAAAAGGTTCTCACCTCTTTCTGAGTCTTGGGGGCTCCCAAGTCAGAATGGTGTCAATTTTTCCTTGTAGGAGCGCTACCTGGCTGCTTCCTACCTGGTGTCCCAGGTACACCACAGACCCCTGCCCTATCTGGCCCTTAACTAGCCTTGATAGTGAACCCTGCCCTTTGCAGAGACTTCAACGCTTTATAGAGGTGTTGCAAATGTTCCTCCCACCTGGAGCTGAACACAGCAATGTCATCCAGGTAAGCAGCGCTCAATTCCTCTGTCCCGGACACTACCCGGTTGACCAGTCTCTGGAAGGTGGCGGGGCGTTCTTCTACCCAAAGGGCATAACCCCTTCTGGCATTGAGAACCCAGACCTCTCCTTGATCCCATTGGTTAAGGCAATATTCCAGTACCCAGACGTGAAATCAAATGTACTGAGGTACCGGGAAGCTCCTAACCGATCAACGAGCTCATCAGCTCTGGGGATGGGGTGCCCGTCAGTCTTGGTGACCGTGTTGAGCCCACGGTAGTCCACACAGACTCGGAGTTCTGGAGTGGCCCCAAGCATAGTAGCCTTTGGCACTAAGACCACGGGCTAGCCGTAGCGCCAATATCTGGGAAACCTCTTCCTTGCTGCTGGCCCTGACATTGTCAGCTACCCTGTAAAATTTCCGTTTCACAGGTAGATTGTCTCCAGTGTCCACATCATGGACGTACTAATTGGAGACTCCTGGTGTCAGGGAGAACAGGGAGGTGAACTGTCCCACCACCTGGCGACAGTCCCTCTGCGGCCATGGGGTCAGGGTAAGAGAGAGGTTCACCCCATCCACTGACATATCATGTTCCTTCTCTGACAGGAGGTTAGGAAGAGGCTCACTCTTCTCCTACATTCCATCATCTGTTGCGAGGAGCATTGTTACCTCAGACCTCTCAAAGTGCGGCTTGAGGTGGTTTACATGCAGGACCCTAAAGGGTTCCTGAGAGTCTGTAAGTCAACTATATATATATATATATATATATATAGGTCACCTCACTCTTGCACTCCACCACCTCATAGAGACTGTCCACTTATCTTGGAGCACACAAGGCTCAACCTGTGCCATCAACCACACTTTCTGACATTCGACCAGAGTGGTATTCTGGTCATACCATCTTTTCATTTCTTCCTGGTTAGCTTCCAGGTTAGCCTGCGCGAGTTTCCTGAAGCGTTGAGTCTGGTTTCTGGAGGCAGCAGATAGCTGAACACATCTTGTGGAGTCTTACCAGGAGGTATCTCCCAACCATCCGTCACCAGACTCAGAAGTCCTTTCACAGAGTGACCATACAGTAGTTCAAAGGGACTGAACCCCAAGGACTTCTGCGGTACCTCCTTGTATGCAAACTACAGGTATGGCAAAAAGACGACCCACTTCCGTCTCATGGGTTCTGTAAGACCCTTTATCATGCCTTTCAGGGTTCGGTTGAATCTCTCAACCAACCCATTCCCTTGAAGATGGTAAGGGTGGTATGCCACACTGCACTGCTCCCACAAAGATGTCATGTACTTCGAAATTAAGTTTGTATCGCAGTCTGAGACACCATTTCCCTGGGGAACCCCACAAAGGAAAAGATTCCCATCAGTGCACGACCCTCCACAGGGGCTGTGATTGTCTGGAGAGGGAGCGCTTCTGGGTACCGGGTGGCATGGTCCACCGAGACCAAGATGAACTTGTTGCCTAAAGCTGTCTTGGGTTCCAGTGGCCCCACAATGTCAATGCCCACGTGCTTGAAAGGGGTGCTCACCACAGGAAACGGTTGGAGGGGAACCTTACACTTCCCTCCACTCTTGCCACTTGCCCGGCAAGTTGGGCAGGCCTACAGTGTGTACCAATGTGCCTTCTCATTTAGGGCCAGTTGAAGTGGGTGACAAGCCTCTGAAAGGTCTTGTTGCGCCCAAATGTCCTGCTAGAGGCCCGTCATGAGTCAGACCCAGTAGGAAGGTCCTGAAGCGCTCGGGTACCACCAGCACACAGGCTGCACCGTGCTCAGCGACCTTAGGCTCACTATACAACAATCCATATTCCCAGTAAATCAGATGTGATCCAGACTGATCACCTGCTGCCTGGTTTGCAGCCTGTTGCCACAGACCAATAAGAGTAGGGCACTCCCTCTGCACTCTGCAGAACTCCTCCATGGAGGGACCTCCTTGCTGCCGCCAATGGGTCAGCTCAGGCAGACCTCCCAGTTTGGCCACTTGTTTACCTATAGGTTCCAGGGCATTCCCCTCAGGTTCTGCCTCCTCCTGGACACTGGGAGCTTCTGGGGATGGTTTCCCGTGCCCCCTGCCCTTCACCTTCCTGGCAGGCACCTGGGCCACTGTTTCAGACTTCAAGTCCTCCTGATGATTACCCCTACTGGTTGCCATTGACTGAGTGGTCACAAAGACCCACTCGGGCACACCCAACATTTCCAAATGAGCCTGGCATTCCACCTCCTTCCAAGGGTCTCTCTCCAGGTCACAGTCAAGCAGACAGTCTACAGGCATGGACAAACTAACAACGTCCTTCAAGGAACCTGAGATCCCCCCCACTCAAAGGGAACAAGTGTCAACTTACACAGGCGCTCAGCATTGTCTGCTGCAACTACAGGGTGAAGTGCATTGGAAGTAACCTGCTCCTCAGACACCCATTGACACCTGACAAATGTCACACTGGCTCCTGTATCTCAGAGCCTTCACCCTCTTTCCATTGATGGTCACCCACTGCCTGTACTTACTTCTTAGTGTTCTCAGGTGGATAAAATCCCTGAACCATCTCCCGGTCTCCTAATGAGACAAGGGTTATAACTGCTGGCTCCCCACCTTCACTAGGGACCAACTCCTCTGGCAGCGCTATACTCACTAACCCCGGTGACGGTGCACCAGTGGGTGCTGGGATTGCCTTAGGGCACTTGGGGTCCTGCACTATGGGGCCCTCCTGACCACAGTTGTAGCACTGGCGTGAACCCCAGTTGTTGTGCTTGCCATTAGGGGGCGAGTACACTTTAGGCTTAGGGGGCTGGGATTCCTTACCCTGGGAACTGTTTTGGGGCCCTTTAGAAAACTCCTTTTAGTTACCCTTGTCCCCACTTTTCTGCTGGGGACCTTGCCCACCCTTGACTGGATTACCCACAAACCCCTTGTGGACCTGGGTGCTAGTCCAGCGGTCTGCCTCCTTAGCAAGCTCCCTGGGATCAGTGTGCTTACTATCTAATAGATGCATGCACAGCTCTGGAACACACAGACTACTCAAGTGCTCCCAACCAATCAAGTTGTACAAGCCGTGGTAATCAGTTACCTTGCTGCCTTTTATCCAACCATCTAGTGCAAAGCATTATACCCAAGTATGAGAATCAAGCTTCTTGAAGTTCCTGAACTTCTCCCTGTACTGCTCAGGTGTGAGTCCATACCTGAGGCATAAAGCCTCCTTCATGTGGGGGATAGGTCAGGTTACCCGCCTCCTACAAAGGTGTCAGGGTATTCTTCCCAGTGGCCTCAAAGTGTCTCCACAGACCTGCTTCCCAATGCTTCCCAGGTACCTCATTAATTTGCAGTGCTGCCTCATAAGATGCAAAGCATGCATAGACATCCACACTCTTCTGGTAATTCTGTACTATGTCCTTGGGTATATAAACCTTACCCCCTTACCCTGGCTGTACGCTACCACCATTTAAACTGGACTCCACTTGCTTGGCCAGTTCCCTCATGCTCAATTTATGAGCCAAAAGCAATTTATTTTCCTCCAAAGTGTGAGAGTTTTTGATCTCCTCTGCCATCTTTTCCCTTTCCATGGCAGCCTTTTGGTTCTCCATTTCCAATTGCTTCATCTTAAACTTTAAGATCTCTATTTCGTGGTCTCTGACCCTTTGGTTTTCCTCCAGCTCCTCTGGGAAAGACTTCTAGCAGAATTGATGATGCCAGCCCAAAAGGCTACTCTTGACACGGGCAGATCCTGTGACTTGAAACCAACCATTTTTGCATCCTCACCCACCTCTCCCTCACCCATCTCATCAGCTTACCTAGCCTCCCACCAGGCCCCTAAGGCCTTCTGTAGCTCCTCTTTTTAGATTGGGTCTTCATGGGAACTCCAAAGCTCTAGCAGAATTGCGTGATTTGCTCTACTTTGTAATTACTTAGCATTTTAATGTCAAATTCCAATTCTGCTTACCCACTTGCTGATGTACTCTTCCGAGACAATGCGTGGGTAATTCAAGGGTCAGATGAAAAATAGAACCAAAAGGAAAATAGTACCCTTATGTGGTTGCGTAGTAGTCTAGGTGCAATAATGAATCACTGTGGTAGTGCAGAAACGCAAATCCTATCCTCACCGCTGACAACCAATGTTAGAAATTATATTTCTGGTTGGGTAGGGCATGCGCTTAAGCCAGGCAGAAACCACCACTCTAGTCAGGGCAAGGGAGCTACACGTGGAAAATAACCCCTGCTCACCACCTTGGTAGCTTGGCATGAGCAGTCAGACTTATCTCAGAGGCAATGTGTAAAGCATTTGCACACCACACACTCACGCATGCACGAATGTCACCTTTAGACCCACTACAAAGGACACTCCACACTGAGGTACGTATATATATATATATATATATATATCCTTTACGTTGCTTTTAAAAAGAATGCAGTAGTTTCATAAATCACATTTATCAAAGACCTGTTCCTTGAACCCGGGGCCAGGATGTAACAACTTTCCTGGGTCACCTAAGTAAGGGCAAGCTTTGGGTGTCAGGTAGCCAGAATGCAGTCCTGGTCTTGAATCCCATGGGGCACAAATGTCCTGATATCCTCAAAAAGATATTATTTGCCCCTGAGTAGTTAGGTCTTGTCCCACCAAAGTTTTAGGCTCCACTATTCCAGTCCCCAAAGAGACATGCCCCCGGCGATCCCGATCTTATTATTCATTTAGACAAGTCAAACAGACCCTCATACGATGTCACTGGAGCCAGGTGCTTATTAAAACAAATAAGACAGGACCCATGCGACGTTGATGAAGACAGTATGCTCCAACAAGTGTCACAGTATGAAAAAGGAGGAACAGGGTGTCGGGGCTCAGCCCGCTGAGCAGAGCATTGCCTGTGGTTCAGGCGCGCACCTCCGTTTCTCCTCATGCTCGGCGGGGGTTCCACTCATGACCGCTAGTGCCCCAGTTGTCACTCCGGCAGTGGAGAAGGCTGAAACTGCTCCGGAGATGGAAGGAAATGCGCTGGCCCAAGGCTCCCTCAATCCTGGGGCAGGGCTGTGTAGGTCCCTCATGGCAGTCAGTCGCAGTCGGCGGCGATGGCAGCACGGTACCTCCTTCTGGCATGGAGTGCACTCTCGTGACCCGGTGGCTCAGCTTGGTGGCTTTTCAGCGCTGGGGACTGTTGCCAGGCAGTGCCTCGCAACCGGCCGTGCCACTTTCTCAGCACACTAGGGGAGCTGGAATCTCGGACTCGGGCCGAAGGTGATGATCGGGCTGAACCCTTCAGACGGGCTCTTCCTCACAGGGAGCATGATCAGGCACCTACAGTGCAGGAGGGGGAGATAACTTGGAAACTTTGATGTCCCTGAGTGTCCTACAACAGGAGGCCAGCACGCACAGACCCTTGGAGAGACTTCTCAAGCAGGGGTGGACACAGCACACAGCAACGTCCTCTTCCTTTCCTTGGCAGAATCAGCTACTGCAGGACAACCCTAGACAGCACACAGCAAATGAAGTAGTCATGAAGTAGTCTAATTTACTGGGGGTTTAGGGCACATACTTATACCCCAACATGTATTTGATGTCTTTGTAGCAAGGGTCTCTGAACCCAGTTGAAACCAGTTCTGAATTCACTGGTGCTGCATGACCACAGGAGGTGGAGATAGCATTGTGCAAGGGAGACAGGCTCCATTCAGGTACAAGGTAAATCTCCTGCCAACACTCTATATGCAGCCAGGGTCTATTCTGCTCAGGGCTGGATCCTCTAGGAAGGGCCAGGCACACCTCAACCCTCCCAAAGGCTGTCTACAGGGAATGCACATCCTCTGTCTTTGTCGCACTGAAACCAGACAGTCAATCCACAAACGGGCAGAGGCACCGAGGATGGTTGGACAAGAAAATAGTCACTCTCTAAAATTGCTATTTTCAAACACACAATTAAAAACCGTCTTTAATAAAAGATGTGTTATTAAATTCAGTTCAGGGATACCAAACTCCATTTTTCTATCTTGTACCTATGGGAAGACATGTTTGTCAGATCTCACAAAGCATTCCACATTCTGTCCTTTGGGGCAAGACAGCCTTTTAATAGTGAAAAAACTAAATTGGCATTATTTTGCTATCAAGCATGTCCACTCCCCAGTACATGTCCTACCTTTCACATACACTGCACCCTGCCCGGGGGATATCTTGGGCCTACCATAGGGGTGTCATATGTGCACTAGAAGGTAAGGGTAGGGCCTGGCAAGGGGGTGCACTTGCCAAGTTGACATTGCCGTTAACAAACTGCGCACAGACACGGTGGTGGTAGGTCTGAGATATCTTTTCAGGGCTACTCATGTGGGTGGCACAATCAGTGCTGCAGGCCCAATAGTAGCAATTGATTTACCAGCCGTGGCACACTCAGTGCATTTTTCTAAGGACCTATTGGTAAAACAAATATGCAAATCAAGGAGAACTAATCACCATACCAATTTATACAGGGAGCACTTGCACTTTGACAGTGATCAACAGTGGCAAAGTGCACAAAGCATCTAAGCCAGCAAAAACTAAATCCAGCACAGCATCAAAAACACAGGTGGTAGAGGCAAAAAGTCTGGGGAAACTTTGCCAAGGATGCCCGGTCTAACACGTTAACTTCATTTTTCAATATAAGCTTGGTGACTGTTTTAACTAACATTTTCACCTAACCGTTGGGCACAGGATCTGGTACCCAAAACCCCATGGGTGCACACAGCGGACAATGTGATGTTACAATATAAAGGGCGTCATTTTAAATAAGGCAGACTTACTGACTTTGTTAGGTGGTCAGAATAACAAAATATAAAAATTGGGCCCACAGGCTTTATGAAGGGGTGTGCATATCAACATAAATAGCAGACCTATTGTCTTTGTAAGCACAATCTTCAATCATTTTAATCAAGTGTATATTTCAATAGTCACACAGCACAATGTTTAGTATAAGTAATTATCATAAAAAGTCATATTTAATAATAACATTTTATTAAAAGAAAGTCAACATGTCTGACTTTTTCTTTTAAAATGTTTGTCCCATAAAATGCAGCCATCAAAACAGCAACAATAGGACCTATCACTCCAGATAAGAGTGCTTTAAAAAAATATAGTAAGTCCTACTAGGGCCATGGATTTACTGACCCAGTCGACTTTCTGTAATGTAATGTTCCTGCTAGGACCCCCACACTATATCTAGGGGGGAGGGTATCCCTACCCTGCTCCCTTATTTGCTTTGTTTTACTTTGTTACAGGACAGGGTACTGAGTCCATGTGTCCTAAAATGGCTGACATCACGTCTTTGTTGATGTGGTGACAGCCAATCATCTTTATATCTACAACCCTGCTGATCCTCTCCAGCATGAAATATCTATATTTGTACTTTTAATTTCTCTGGAACTACTAAACAGAAATAATCCAGAATACATGCAGCACATTTTCTGGACCAAGATCTTGTTTTCTGCCAAATTTGGTGTAATTTTGCTATGTCTAATTTTCCTATTGAATAGTAAAAGAAGAAGACGCATTCTGGGACCTCCTTGTTCTGACCTCCCGCTTGACGGATCACTCCAAATGTTTCCAGGAAGGAGCTGAGGTGAAGTTAATTTTTTGGCGAAAGTTTCAGGAAGATCAATCAAACAGCACCAAAGTTAAAAGCAAACCAAAACATGTTTTTCCTATAGAAACATGGTCCTAACTATAACTACCCAGTGGTGTGTAATATTATTAATTATTAATAATGTATATATCATACCCAGTGCCTGGGGTAAAAAACATATATCGTTTTTAAATGGTACTGCAGATTCATGGAGTATCCACGGTACCATTAAAAAATAAAAGGCAGGCCCTTGACCTCTTTATTTGAATTGCCCTGTGGTGGGCCAGGGCCCAGGTTGTGTCACTGAAATGTATTTTAAAAGGGGAGGAGGTTGTGTGCTCCCCATCCCGAGCCATCCATTCAAAGGCCAGGGGACCACATCACCTGAAGCTGAAGTTATTATTTTGGGAAGGGGAGCTTAGGGCCCCTCCCTGAGCCATTAATTGGCCCCTCAGACACCATTTCCTGGGGCTCAATGTGCAATTTTGGTAGGTGGTGTGGGGCTCCACTACCTGAGTCATAAGATGGTCCCAGGGACCCCATCCCTAGGGACTACTTAACAGCCCAGGGGAGTGCAGGCAGGGAAATTATATCTAATTCACTGCCCTCAATCTCCAGGGAAGGGAACAGAAGTTTGCTCCCAACCGGCAGGAGCAGAACCAAAAGCTGCTCATCAGGATGGAGCAAACCAGTGGAGCTAGCATGGATAGGTTGTGCAAGTGGAGCTAGCGAGACTGTTGGGGCCATGGTCCTTCCCCCGCAAGCTTCAATGACTAAAAAAGTTACAGGTGCCCGGGTGAGACCAGGACACATGTTCACAAAAAACAAAGAAAAATAAACGGGTGGTTGGTTCTCCTCAAGGTCCAAACAGAAAAATAAGCTGTGTGTGTCACCCACCCAAAATACCCATGAAAGAGTAATAATGTGTGGCCGGAGATGCTCATTTATTATTCACTGCTCCTGGGAAGGGGCGGCATATAATGCCCTTCATGGACTAACTCACAAATATTTAGGTTCATGGTGGTGCCCCAGTCTGGCCAGGGGCACCACTAGCATATTATGCAAATGTTCTGGGGGGCTGCAGGGAGTGCAGCAGCTCTCAGAAAATACCTACAAAATTAATCATATGTTTCTGTGGTCTATATAGTATTGTCCCAGGAAAAGTTGATCAAATTATTGTGCATTCCCAAAGCTTGAGCTTTTGCTCTTCATCTTGAGAACGCAGGGACTCCTTTAGTTGGTTGCACGGCTGCATTATGTGGCCTGAGAAGTGTAAATGATAAACTCCAAATTTTGTTTTGACTACAATTGCTTTATTACACTTGTATTGACAGATTTGACTCCTTAGCAAAGTCAATAGACTTGTTCTCTATATTGATGTAGTTATGCCTTGACAAAGTCAATAGGCCCGCCATTTCTATATTGAGGGTACTTTACATTAAAAAAATGTAGAAATTCACAAAAAACTAAGGTTTAAGGGACAGTTATAGTTAGATATAGTAAAAAAAAAAAAAAAACTTCGAAATTCACTGAAAACAATAAAGCTCAAAGTTACATTATAGTTAAGGCTTCCGGTTCTACATTTTTACAGACAAACACAGACAGAAAACAATATGTTTCCTGTCCATATTTATTTTTAAATGTGGAAAAATGCAGAAAATGGTGCTTCTTTTGATAGACTCTCCATGTTGTCTATCATGAATTCCAGACAACAGCTGAGCAGATAGAGAGCATGGAGAGTTAAAAAACAGGATGAGATTTCCTTGGAGGCATATGCTAACACATATTTGTAGTTAATGCTAATATGCACCTGTGAGTGTAGTCTTTTGTTATAAGTGGCAGCTTAATTTGTTAAACATGGCAGGCATCCACGTATGAGTGCACGTCCAAGAGTTAAATAAACGTGTAAATATACCATTTTAGAGCTCTATTTAATCTCAAAAATCAAAATAAATATGGGTATATATCAAAGAGTTGTCAAGAAAATAAATATGGAAACTGAACTGTTAAAAAAATAAATACCATATAACCAGGAGCCCTAATTATAGTTAAAGAAATGTAGTTAACTGAAGAAAACCATAACTCCCCCATGCAGTTACTACACTTAACCAAGTGTGAACGTTATTGTTCCTTCAGTTAACTATAACTGGTGAATTTCATTGGGTTTTTGAGCTACAAATGATATTTTTACCTTACAAGTTATAGTTATTTTAAGGCATGAGTTATAACTAAAACGGGTGAATATCAGTGGTTTTGTTAATTTAAAATGATATGTTGTCATTGACAATTTCACCCTTTTTTGTCCCATTAACTTTGTTTTTCTTCACAGAATTTCTATTTTTTTAATGTAAAGTAAGATGTCCATTGCTGTTCCAAAGACCATGCGCAGCATGAGGTTGAGTGCAGGCACTGGACTGTGGCCAGCCCCTACACTCAATCCCCCGCTGGTGCCCAACCCCTGCTGCATGGTATTTGGCAGTGTTTGGTATGGGGTTGGGCACCCTAGCCCCCACAGCACACGGCTTTTGACTGTGGGTGGTGTGGGGTTGGCTGTACCTAACCTCCACTAGAGTACACATCTGACTAAGTGATGTTACAATGTAAAGGGTGTCATATTAGTTAGGGCAGACCTATTAAATCTGGCAGAGGATTAGGACACCAACATTTTAAGAATTGACCTTTCAAGGAGTCAGCACATCAACAAACATAAAGCAGGCCTATTGTCTCTGTCAAAAAATAACTAATAATTATAATCAAATGTATATTCTATAACTTCACACATTGCAATATTTAATAAAAGTGGTTGTCATAAATAATTTTTAATAACATTTCTAAGTGTTTCTTTTAACATTTTTCAGGCCACAAAGTGTAGCCATAGAAACCACCACAAGAGGTCCCTGCACTCCATCTGAAGAGCATACAGATCCAGCTTTAAAAATATGGTACGCTCACCTGGAACTTTATTACATAAATTGCCCAGGAGGTGCAACAGACGTTTGCGCCCGCTTTGCGTGCCTCTGGGGCACTTTGGAATTACAGAAGGCACCCTTCTGTGATACCAATAGCACTTGTGCACATAAAGTGCCACTGCTATTTTCAAGAGAGTGGCGTGCAAATGAGTGAATCCCTTTGCGTCTGCGCTCGCGCCATATTACTGATGTGGGCGCAGAGGCAAAGAAGCCCTCAGGAGGAACACTGAGAGTGTACCATTTAAAAGGTGGTGCACTATAAGTGCACCCCCTAATGGCAGCCTTATAAAGCAGGGAATAGGGTCCCATGGAATGCACCCGCCTGCAAGGGGATCTCTAAGCCCCTTCAAAAGTACAGGCGGGTTGCCGCCTGTACTGTGAAAACACGGATCGGCTGTAAAGCAGCTGCTCCGTTTTTCACAGGAATGCGCTGTCCCCAGGGCAGAACGAGTTTACAGCTGCTCTGGGGGCATTGCATTCATGGTAATAGGGTGCATTTTCACTGTTTGCGCCCTGCGCACCTTTTTAAAGGTGCGCCCGGTGAAAACAATGAAATGGCGCAATTACCATAATACATAATATATGAATTCAATGACCCAGGAAACTTGAGCCCATATTACGAAGCTTCTGTGTTGTCCTTGTGTTAAGCAAGGCGACTCAAGGACACCCAAAGACTTCCGTAATATTTACAAAGCCACGCAAGGCCTGATTTGCATGGCCTTGGGTGGCTTTATAATGAAATGTAATGAAGGGTATCTGCTTTTGCTGTATTATGTTACATTTCAACTTGGGAGGTGTTCCATGGGTGAAGCATGGGCATTCCCATGCATCCACCCATGGAGTTTGGCTCATTTCTAGATTTACAAAGACTGAGTATGCATCAAAATGCTACGCCTTCCCAAGTATTGTGTAACAAAGAGAAATGTAATTATTTCTCTGTGTTATTTCCTCTTTCCATGTGTGCTGCATTCTTTAGCATACATAGAAAGAGGAAAAGGCCTCTAAGCATTGTGTTTATTGAAATATTCAAGTTGAATTGTTTGATGTATTTGTGAATAGGGCTGATCTCATAGTACGTAAAATTGTTGTTATGAAGTTCCTTCTAATCCATAAAATCTGCGTGTTTGTTGGACAAGATAAACTTTGGGTGAGGTGCCTAGTCTGATTCCGGGCAGATTTTCCTTCCCACCGCAGATGTCTATGGTTTGGAGGTGAGTAGGGCTCTCTGAGAAAAGCATGACTGTAGTACGCAAATAGACTGTTTAAGAGTATAACCAATGTTGGGCTCCTTATCATGTAGTTCCTAATAATCTGTTGGATCTGCACGTTTGTTGGACAAAATAAACTTTGGGTGTGGTGCCTACTCTGATTCTGGGTCCCTTCGTTGGATATGTTGCCTAGAGACTAGCTAGCTCACAGGGGCACCATAAGTCCCACTAACCTTACAAGAGAGCTTATAGTTTCGGGCAACTGGATATACAATGGGGCACGTCCACGCTGATGGATTAATCCTGGCAATGCAGTGAGTTGGCCTATACTCCGCTCATCTACCGATGACGCGGACTCTTTTCCCTGGTCACCATACACCCCCCAACCCAGGTCATTCCTGGAGAAGAACTATTAGACTTAATACCGGTTAAGGAAGAAGACAAACTTGCAGCACCGGGCTCGTGAGAAGAGAAATGCGAACTATTTCGGCTGGTACCACGACATTCCAGAAGAATTCAGACTGTTTACTGATGCACAGGTGTCGGCAGGAGGGGCTATGCCTTTCTTCACCCTGCAGACAAAAGCCAATTCCCACTGGTTACAAATAACCTGGAGGAAAATGCTCAAAATTATGTACCTCACTGAGCTCGGCCTCATTTCAATCAAGGAAGAACAGCGAGCAAGTCATCCCATGGTAATGCAGCACTGATATGTATCAGACTTAATTACCACGATGGATGGAGGGGTGTGCTGCAAGATCGGTGCAGCCCGCTGCACCTTTAGTCCAGGGAATGATATGGACAACGGGACATTGACACTTGCCATCCAAGAATTGCAAAACTTGATAAGAGACATGTATGAAGAGAGGAGGCATAGTTTTTGAATTGGTACTCCTGGCTCCCCCGGTGGATCTCAGGTTTGTGAAAATCGCTGTTGCCAGTTTCCATTGTGTTTCTATTTGGGTGCAGGTATGTACAATTGGGGATCACCTATTGTAAAAATGAAGTCCTCATAATGAGAAAAATACAAGTTACCAGTTGGGAAGGGTCCACACCAGCCATTGCCTTGCGATGGAATTGTCATTACTCTCCTGTAACATGCTAGGTACAACATTAGCGGAACCCCCCACGTATGCAATGCTTTGCCACCATCTGCATTCCTCTGGCCCCAGGGGCTCATCCATTTCACCTTCTTCAAGACTCATATTATCATAGTCCAGCTGTTGATGAGTTTAAAAGTCATCAACGGACCTTGTGGGTACCATGACCTTTATATCGGACATACATGCATCAGTTTTATTAAGCACCGTTCCACCACCGGAGGCACCTTTCCACCACCTGAGGGTCACCAAGGGGCCATAATACACCCTCCCATCTGTGTCCTAGCCTGCTGTAGCTCCATGTGGCTGCCTCTGTCCTGGGGGCCATAGCGACCCGTTCGGGTTTCTGTACTGCCCAGGCCACACTAGACCTTCTTATGGTAGCGTTGTCACTGTCCCACATTGACATCCGGATGGCCACATTAGACCCTACCATCTCTTCCTACTGGGGCCAAGACACCACATAAAGCTCTCCCGAGTCTACAAAACCATTGTGCCGATGAGCCTGGAAGAGGGGTACCAGGGTTACTGTCCCGGCCTGCCTGCTCAGTGCCCTGATCTGGAAGTGAGAGCCAGCACCTCCTGCCATCCTGTCCCTGGTACCCCATGACCTCTTCACTGACCTGACCAGCCAAATGCTGTGTGCAGAGCTCGGCTGCACCTCCCCCGTTTAGTACCCTCCATGCTACTCCCAGTGCCAGGCCTCAATCCTGACCCTTGCGTCAATATACCATGCGGTGGATTCTGACCACCCATTTCTGAAGTGCCCCATCGTCTCCCCTCACCCTTCTCATGGCTCCACTCCAACATGGACACCACCAATGCCACCATGGGCCGAACATTGTCACTGACCCTCCCACAAGGCTCTCTGCCCTGCCGCAGTGGTGAACTTGGTTCACCCGCCTGCCTCCACCAATCCTTCTGCAACCAGCACGACAGCAGTCCCCATGATGCACTCTCTAATCACCCCCTTTTGACAATGACTCTGGGGGCAACTGCTGCACAATCTTGGCCTTGCCAGCTGATCTGCTCTTTCCCATACTGCACCATCCACGCTTGCGCTCAGAGGCTTCCTCCTCCTCCATGAGGGCCCGCCTCTTTCAACCCCCCATGTGCCACGTGCAGTGCTCCTGGTGCACCACCAGCATCCCTCCAGTGCCCCCAAGTTTCCTTCATTTCCCGCAGACCACTGTCACCTTCTTTTTGCCCTGCCCCCTTGGCTGCTGCCACGCTGTTCTCCCTGCACCTCGTCATGGGAGGAGGCAGTCTGCCATGCAGCCCCCTCCACATGCTCATACTGGGCCCCAGCCATTGCCGTATCCCCTCCCCCTTTGTAACTATAAATTCCAGCACGGGTCGCCATGCGGTGCCTCTCATACTGTGCGTGTCACGCACTGACCAAGGGTCCGTTCTCCTTGCTCTTGAGCAGCCCTTGGTGCTCACTTTCCCAAACTTCTAGTTGGAGCACATGAACACCAGTGCAGCCACTCTGCCCGCTGCATGACTAACCGGGGGTGCCACTAAACGCATACTCGGCGTGATCAGATACATTCGTCCTGCCTCCTCTCAAAAGAAATGTTCTCTTTGAAAAATGCTCGCTACACGCCAGCCACTGTGTCACTTTCCCAAAATAGTGGCTGGAGCAGCGAAATGGCCGGTTATATTTTGGGTTACCAGTCCAACAACAATCAGCCCAAAAATGGCCCACATGTTGTCTGGGCTGTCTTTTTGCCAATACGCCCAGAGGGCATACCTCCCAAGGTCAGCTGCCTCTCAAAGCTTAAGGCCAGAGCAGCTGCCCTCACTACAGTCTGCACCATTGATAGTTAAAGTAAATGATCTCAATCCTCCAAGGCCAAGATCGGCTTGCCTGTCTACCTACAATCAGCACAGTCACGTACCATGTTGCCTGGTGGCCTTCATACACTCAAAGATTCAAAAGCTCTGTCTGCTTGCGCATCTTGCCAATTAATCAAGGTTAGGACAGTCGAGTCCAGCAGACAGTCCACAAACTTATAAGTGCTATGGGTGAGGTCATTGACTGTTGTGGTTTATTTGGTGACTATTTGTGTTGGTCTTCACCGTGAGTTGATTCAAATAATGTGAAATAACGGCACATTCCTTAAAACCAAAGATAAATACGCATGTTAAAGTACTGTGTAGAAAATGCTATTTCTTTACATTTTGCAACCTGTATGTGTATGTATGTGTGTCTAGAGAGAAAATGAATTGAAACACTAATTGGCCCAGGTAGTTTAATGACTTGTGTATTTTAAAATTATATTTCACACATTATTTGATACTTACGTTCCATTTTAGGTGCAGTTTTCAGCCCTTTTTAGATCTTTGTATTGCGCATAAGGAACACATTTTTAATATTGATCTCATTACATGACATTAAATGCTTACTTTTACTCATGATAAAATGTCACGCAAAATATCACAAATTTGACATTGAAATGTCATTCCTATGGACACTGAAATCATGAAAATGTCATACATAAGCATTGTGAAACCTTGGCAGCTTTGTTTTTTCTTTTATTGACTTTAAGGATGGCCTCGCCCCATTTCTTGAAGTGTGTGTTAGCCCCCCCCCCCCCCCCCAGAGGTCGGCTCTAGTTGTGCCACTGACACTAACAATACTGCTGGCCATGCAACACCCACCCCCACCACTGTGCTGGAGCATGGGCCCACTTACACATTTATCTCCACGCTAGTAATTCTCCCTGACTATGGCACAGCTGGATTCTTGCACCACCTTTCCCACATCGATAAGTTGCAACCTCATTCGTCCTTGCCCATTCTTCTCCTCCACCATGAGAACTCTCCTCCGTGCTCGTTACCGCGATTCTCCTTACCAATTTTGTCTTCTCATGCCTTGCTATCTAATGAAAACAAAACCCTTCCACGCTAACTAATGAGGCTCCGTCCATACCTACAGTGAAACAAAAATACAATGCACTCTGCATTGAGGGTTAAATACGATTTACAGGCTAGACTTGAAACATGAGCTTGAAATAAATGGGTTTCTCGATGCCCACTCTGGTCAACTTTGTATTATGAAGATGTCATTCTAAATGCACCTGTATGAAATTAATCCTTGTTACAAGAATAATTGTTTAAACATTAGTCTATACATACACATTTCTAATTTATTAATCTCACAATGAGACACATTTTACGTTAACTTCTCCTGTCACATTAATATGTAAATGCTGCATAGACCTTTATTAGTCCTGTTCTATATACAAATTCTTCTCATGGAGTACTTTAAATATGCAATACTCCAATTTCCTCAGTAACCTTAACCACACAGAATATATTTGAGTACTTACTACTCCTGACCATGTTCTGAGCTTGTTCCTTATGGCTACTCAGGCACTGGACCCGTCACAACATGGTTTTAGAGCCAGCCATAGCACAGAATCAGCGCTAATTAAAACAACCTAGGAGATCAGAGCAGTGACCGATGCTGGGGGCAGAGCAGCGCTGGTACTGTTGGACCTTTCTGCGGCCTTTGATACGGTCCACCAATTGATATTGTGGACCCGTTTGAAGGCATGTGGCATACAAGGGAAAGCGTTTAAAATCTGGAAGGCTTTCCTCTCCAACAGAGTTCAGAGTGTGGCGCTGGGCAAGTATGAATCTAAACCTTTCGTTTTGCCCTGTGGGGTTCCTCAGGGCTCGTCCCTGAGCCCCACTCTGTTCAATATATACATCAGCTCACTGGCCCAAGTAATTCGGGCATTTGGCTTTGAACTTACCTCATGCGCTGACCACACTCAGATTGTGGTGCCACTGCTACCAGGTTAGGAGGAAGGAGTAGCCAAACAGTTTCAGGATTGCATGCTGGCGGTGGGAAACTGGATGGCCGTAAACTGTCTTAAACTGAACTCGGCTAAAACGGAAGTTATAGTGTTTGGCTCAAATGTTAATTTCTGGAGTCCAAAATGGTGGCCTGAGGGGATGGGTAAGGTTCCCACCCCTGTGTCTAAAGTTAAGAACTTAGGAGTGCTGATCGATGATCAGCTTACCTTGCAACCTCAGGTCAATGCGCTGTCCTCTTCTATTTCCTTCCTGCTAAAAACAATTCGAAAGATTCTGCCATTTATCCCAGTAAGTGGTAAAAAAAACAGTAGTTACTACGCTGGTATTATCGCGGCTGGATTATTGTAACAGTCTGTTTCTTAATGCCCAACAGGGCATATTGAACAAAATGCAGGTTTTGCAAAATGCTGCAGCGCGGCTTATTATGGGCATCCCTAAATACGCCCCCATTTCCCAGGAGCTAGTTAAACTTCACTGGCTCCCGGATCTCATTCAAAGCCCTTTGCCTGGTATTTAAGGCCTTGCGAGGCCTAGGGCCATCCTTCCTTCGGCAGTACTTTCATTGGTATCTTCTGACAAGGCACCTTAGATCCGCTGACGCAGGGCTGATTGTAGTACCTCGCATCAGGAAAGCGCGCTGGGGAGGCAGAAGCTTTGTTCTGGGAGCAGCCAAGGCCTGGAATGCCCTGCCCCTGGCTCTTAGAAAGTTGACGACCTTATGGCCTTTAGGAGAGGTCTTAAGACCTGGTTGTTTACAAATTAATCACTACACGGCCTTTGCTTATGGAGTCTTACAGAGCGCCAGGACACCTACGGGTAACAGTGCGCTGTACAAATGTCAAAAATAAATGTTGCACTCCTACGGTATCACAGATGGAATTAAAATGATATTTCTCCAATCCCCCCTCGGATGGTGAATCAAGCAATCACAGAATCTCTTACTCTTATCAGATTTAACCATGTTAACACTTGTTGTGGCAATTGTTGTATGCTTGAGCTCCTTCAAATGCTTAATTTCATTGAAATATTCATTCTGTTTCCTTTCTAAATTTAAGTCCTCTCTTTATCGAGCGACTTCTTTCTTTACCTTGTATCTCCTGTACACCTTTGAACCCACAATCAAAATTACTGCACAAACGGCAATACTCAACAATGGTCTCAAAATGGAACCGACTACACCACTTTCCAAATCTGCAAAATGTCTACCTACAGCACTAAATCCATGTCCAACTGAATACCAAACATCTTCTGCTGCCAATCTATTCACTTCATTATGTAGGTCAATAATATTATTTATAAACTTCTGTAGGTCCTTGTTGGACCTTTGGCATCCGGCAGACTCCACCCTCTTTTGTAGGCAGAATGTATAACGCAAGACAGTTCTGTAAAACAATAGTTCTAATAGCAACCATCCTATTATTTACAAGCAATAAAGCTGCAGCTGTATGAGTAGATTATCAACTACAATAGAAAGTGTTCTAATCTTGATGTCATTCAATATCACCCCTACATTTGGAATTAATGTGCCAAAAATATCTCCCACAATCTCTCCAGCAGTGGCACCTCATTTGGACCTAGATTTTTCCTCCCAAACAGGATCATCAAAATGTTCTACATATAAATCTTCAGAAACACTACTCCTACATAACATGTTCAATGCCATTTGTTCGACAACTGAAAAAAAGCATTACTGTCAGAAATTAAAAAAACTCCTGGATTCACAGGATCTGTTCGATCTAGCAATAACTTCCAAGATCCTCATACTTCAAAAGTATGATCACACTCCCTTTCCCATACAGAATAGTATCATATTCATTCTTATCATTGTGCATGCACAATTTTCCTTAGGGTTGCCAATCTAATGTCAATGCTCCAGTGTTCCCTGCAGCTCTTTCTGTAACCAACTCGTAAAGCGAATTCCTTTGGCTGCATTAGTCTTTACTGCTCTATAAGTATCTTCTACTTGTTCTAGGAATTTCTTTTTTATGTCAGTAAGAACACATGTCAAATTATACCTATGTGCATAGGTGGTATAGATCGTTTTAATTAGTGCAAAATATCTACTTACAATTTCAGCAACTTTATTTTATTATTTATTTTATTATTTTTATTTTTTTTTATTGAACTTGTATTGCGCACAGCTACCCGCAGTGGGTTTCCCGGCGCCAGGGACAGACTAGAGAAGAAAAACAAGCAACTGCAAAGAGGGAAGACACAAAACCGAAAGATTTAGAACAGAAGAGTTTTCAGTTTTTTGCGGAAAGCGAGAAGACTAGTTTCTGTTTTTAGCGCCAACGGGAGAGCATTCCACATCTTGGGTCCTAGATATGCAAATGAACGGCCTCCCATTTTTGCCAATCGGATTCTAGGAATCGCAAGATTGCCACTGTTAGAAGACCTCAGAAGGCGGCCAGGCTGATATGGCTGGGCAAGATTATGCAAGTAAATAGGAGCAGAACCTTGACGAATCTTAAATAGAAGGCACAAAGTTTTAAAGGCCACACAATCCGAAATTTTTAACCAATGAAGGTCGCGTAGAGCTTGCATTGCAGACATTCTCCGAGGAACATTGCGCAGCAGACGGGCAGCTGAGTTCTGTACAACCTGGAGTTTATTGATTGTGGCTTTATCTGCTCCTAGATAAAGCACATTGCCGTAGTCGCAACGAGACATCACAAGGGCCTGTACGACAGTTCTACGAGTGGACTCAGGCAACATCCATATGATCTTCTGCAGCCAACGAAGAGTGTTAAAGCAGATTGCAGCGACCTTAGTTGCCTGCTGCCTCATCGAGAGTTTGTCGTCGATCAGGACACCGAGGTTACGAGCAACAGGCACAGGGGTAGGCAGTGGACCCATATCACTGGGCCAATGTCTTGAACCCCATAGATCTTTTTGTTTGCCTAGGATGATCACCTCGGTCTTATCTCCGTTGAGCTTTAACAGATGCATTTGCAACCAAGCTGCAACACGAGAAAGGCCGATTTTAAGGGCAGAAGTGTCCTGAACCCTGCTGCTAGACAAAGAGAACACAATCTGCGTGTCGTCTGCATATGAGTATATAGACAAACCGGCGTCCTCTACGATAGAAGCAAGTGGTCTGATGTAAATATTGAACAACAGAGGGCTCAATATAGACCCTTGAGGGACGCCGTAGGCAGAGGAATGAATCGCAGATTCAGCTTTGTTTGAGAAAACTTGAAAGGTGCGCTCATTAAGAAATGAGGCCACCCAGGCAAGCGCTGATCCAACAACTCCAAGGGAACGGAGAGACTCTAATAGGATGGAATGGGACACGGTATCGAAAGCAGCGCTTAAATCAAGAAGAATAAGCGCAAAGGTCTCACCGCCATCGATACCGTGTCGGAGTCGTTCAGTTACCCCAAGGAGTGCGGATTCGGTGGAATAATTAGCACGAAAGCCTGATTGGGATGGATGGAGATATCCCACGTTTTCAACAAACTCATTAAGCTGGGTGTTAACATGACGCTCTAAGATTTTAGAACAAGCTGGTAGCAGATATAGGCCTGAAGTTGGCAAAATTTGTGATGTCAGCACCAGATTTTTTAAGCAGGGGAACGACCATGGCATGTTTCCAATCCTGTTCCACCCGAGATTCAGTGAGAGAGATGTTTAATAACCTCATTAGGAATCTCCGTGGTTCAAGGTCAAGTTGTTTGAGTATCTTCATAGGGACTGGGTCCCGCGGAGAACCTGACCTGATGCTTTTTAACCCCTTCGACGCTCATGACGAGCTGGGCTCGTCATGCAGTAGCCTCCTGCTACGCTCATGACGAGCCCAGCTCGTCATGAATAATGGTGATCATGATTTTCCAGCACAGGGGAAAAATCCCCATAGCATTCAAAAGGTTAAGCAGGATAGGAAAGAGGAGTCATCAAATGGTATCCAGTTGTGAATGAACTCAGTAGGGGAGGTGGAGGCATTGTAGGAAGGGCCAGGTTTTAGAATAGGAATGTTGGTTTACATGTTTGAACAGCAGGACTTCTGAAAAGACCAAATCAAAATTAGAATAATAATACTGAAAATGACTCTCAGTATAGACGATGCTCAACAATATACTACATGTAATGCCTATGTCAATGGTATGTGGTGGTATGTAATGCAGTCAGCATTATAGATGGTAACTGCATGCAAACACAACAGTTCCTTGCTTCCATGGTATTACCCTACTCATGAAGCAAAGTAGTGTAAGCATTTAATGTGTGATCCCCTCTAGATAAATCAGCATGCAGATTCTGCCCTTCCAATGAATATAACTCTCCATCTACTTTGTGTGATGGTTTATGTGCTGATGTATGTTTCTCCTCTTTGATATTTGTTGAACTCAAACTTAATTCTACAATAAGCGCTATCAAGCCTAACACTATAATGATTAACCCCTTCCACGCTCATGACGAGCTGGGCTCGTCATGCAGTAGCCTCCTCGCACGCTCATGACGAGCCCAGCTCGTCATAAACCAATGAGGATCACGAAATCCCAGCACAGCAGGGGAATTCCCATAGCATCCAAGAGGTTAATATTTGTACCTATGTCTATGACTTGTATTATTCGTTTCCATACTATCTAAACTCGGACCAAGTGGGTGGAGAAATAGCAGCAACAGAATCTTATCTGACGGTCTCCTCCTGTGCAAATAGCAAAACAGTCTTTATTTGTACTCAACATTATTTAAAAACATGTACAATCTTTGTGAGGCTTCCCTTGCCCTCTTCCGTGTTCTTCTAAATATCAACCGTAATTTTATTCTTCTTCCATGCAGACCTAGGTACTCTTTTTTTAAGCAACTCAACAACGTTTTTTTATTATCTCAGATAGGATGAGGACCAAGTTAATTAATAAGCATTGCTAATATAATAATTCTCAGTCCATCAACAAGCACAGTAGACTCTTCTCGATTCGGATAGGGAAATTCAGTCTCATTCAGTACTAAGTTCCTCAAAGCAATTAGTCTTGTAGGGCAAGGAAGTGCAAATGTAAGGAGATTGTTCAAATCAAGTCCGTAAAGTTTCAGATGAATTTCCACTATTATTCCAGAATGTCCTAAAGTTTAACCTTCTCCTCTCTTTATTCTTTGGCCATCTTTCTTCTATCACTACTCCTGATCCCACACTAGTTCCTTCTTTGGGGTCAGAATCTGATTAATTAACCAGCCCAGCAGCAGCTTCGAGTTCAGATTCAGCTTCAGATTCATTATGACCATCCTTAGATCATTTAAGTGCTGCCTCTGGCTCAGTCAGGTCCCCTACAGCTTGGCTGACCTCTTCCAGTGGCTTTTAAACCACTGCTGGCTTCTCTTCTGGGAGAAGTACTGTTACTTGTTCAAGGGGACACAGGACTCTACACGTGTCGGATGCATGCACCTAATTAGCAAAACCACCACACTTCACAGCAGTTGTAGTGACCAACATCACCTGGAAGGACCACGCCAAAGAGGCTCATGACAGTTCTTTCTGACATGTTTCTTCACCATGACCCAGTCACCAGGTCTTAGGGGTAAACATCACTTACAACGAAACTTTTACAACGCACTACCATTACAACGCGGGCATTACAACGCAAACCATTACAACGCATTGCGCTGGGGGGCGCTCTGGAATTGGGAATAGATTTAATTTACTATCCAACACCTTCCCTACTATCTACGGGGACTGGAGTTGGAATAGTAAATTAAACTATTCACTATCCAGCACCCAAAAGCGCTATGCGTTGTAATGGTATGCGATGTAAAAACCGCGTTGTAAAGGCAGGCGTTGTAATAGCCTGCGTTGTAACATCATACATCCGGTCTTAGGTCATGGCACTGCTCCTAATGTGGCGGTGCTGTTGCCACTTCAATCTGGTGAGACACAGACTGATGGAATAGTACACAGAATGAACCATATCAGTCAATCCTCCACAGTAATCAAGCACCAAATCATCTGTGATGTTTACTGGCACATTTGCTGGCAGAACAGACAACCGCATAGCCCCCCCACCCCATGATTATCTCATGGGGCAACAGTCATGTTCTTTGATCTGGGACACTGGAAAGACTCATCAGCACAAAAGACAAAGCATCAGGCCATTCAGAGATGTTGAAGCACACAATTTAGCCCTCCTGGATTTCAAAGTGCTGTTTATTTGTTCCACAATACCTGAAGCTTCTGGATGATAACTGCAATGCAATCTCTGTTCCACGTGTAAAGCTGCACATAGCATTCTCAGAATCTCATTATTAAAATGAGTTCCTCGGTCTGACTCCAAAGTTGTCGGAAATCTGAATCTTGGAATGAGTTCCCTCAATAGCAGCTTAGCTACAGTGAGGCTCTCACAACTCCTAGTCGAATAGGCTTCTATCCAACGGTAAAAGATGCACACCACTACTGGAATGTACCTCAATCCTTTGCATGCTGGCATTTCAACAAAATCCAGCTGCATTCTTTTGAAAGGATGTCCAGATCGCCATATGTGACTCAGTGTAACCACTGTTTGCTTTCCCACATTGATTTGCTGGCAAATCACACACCGGTAACACAAGACCTCAGCCATCGCTTGAAACTTCAGTTTAAACTAAGTCTGCCTAAACAACCTCACCATGGCATCACTTCCTATATGCATTGATCCATGATAGTACCTCGTCATCAGTGGCAACAAACCATTAGGCGGTACTGGGCTTCCATCTAGTAAAACCCAAATGCCATTTTCTCGTTTCACACATCCTGCTCTGATTCAACCTTTCTGTTCCTCCTGTTGTAAACGTATCTAGGACCCTAATTAAATATTTCCGATTCATGCCCTTATGTGGTTATAACATATAATATCCTTATAAATCACATCCATATTTAGTCATAGCCAATGCAGTCCAAATACGGCAAGGCTACTCCCATAGACTCCTAGAAAGTACAAAGCGTTCTTTAAACAAACCAAGCCTCCAGCAGCCCAGGAATTCCCCCTGCTTTTGTTTTGATTTGTGCAAGAACTCCTGAAGTCCTGAAAGAACTTTCAGTTCTTAGTGACGTCTTATGTCCAACCTTACGTCAAACTCGGTAACTTTCAGGTATAAATATACCAGCATTTGCCTTAAGCAAACACACGGTGGTTTGGAGCAGAGCGGCTATCTACTTGCCCGAAGCCCAGCTGATGCAAGTGCTGAAGGAAGCCGACCCTCCCATTTGACGCACTGAGAGAGACGCTGTCTTTTCTCCTGCCGAGAAATCCAGCTCCAGTGTTTCCAGTCACCCTTGCGGGTTTCTGGGAGATCGAGTCCTGAGAACGAGATACAAGACCTCCTTCATTCTATAACCAAGGTACGGAGCTGATTAGATCCTCAGAGAATTCTTGATTCAGATTCTTGGCAAAACTATCTTAACTCACTTACTCCTTCCCACGTATTAGGCTTAGGTCAGGTACACCGGGGTAGGCGTATTTTAGAAACACCAGTTGAGCACGTTTAGTCAACTTTTATCATTGTATGTATTTTATCCGTTTTAAGTATCATATGGCTCAGAAACCATATAAATGCTTTTACAGTATTATTTCATAATACTCCTTTTACTGTACGCACTTTACTTTATGACAGGTATTGCAATTGTGGCAATTCACTTCTCTTGCACGAGAAAGAGGACTGCTCAATAAATAACAACTTTTATTGAAAACGCCTGTCTCTCTATTTCTCTGCACTCTGGTGAAACTAAGCATGCACGATTGACTGAGTGAAATAGCTGTCTATTGTTTTCACACGACTCTGGAGATATAATCCTTATTCTGGAGGGAGCAAAGTTGTCATGTTAATGCGGTTGCCAGAAGCTAATCCCTTCTTGTCTATTCAGGAAAGTGAACTCCTTCCTGTTTACTCGAGAAAGTTTCTAGTGACCTCCGAGCTAGCTGGCATTCATAATTAAGTCTAACATATTCAATAGAGACCTAGTCGACCTCAGTCCTACGTCTAAACTATCATTTATGTTATTCCAATGCGCAGAGCCTATTGGGAATATAGGAACTACACTACATGGCGCCCAACGTTTGGTAAGGCGATAATCTAACGCTAGATACTAGAGTAACTCAGTCGTGCTTTTCACACAGACCCCTTTTTCCCGTAAAAACTCCAATAGACGTCTAGAGTGAGTGAAAGTTAAATATCCGCCGAAACTTAGTAGGATGAGAATCCTATGTATTAGTTTTTGGTTTAGTCAACGTTGAAGGATACAGTGTTCCAAAATATTGTGCACCTAATCTTTGTTTCCTTGAAACTTGCTCTGCAAACAAAACTTTCTGTCAGAAAAATGGGGGAAAGTGAGGATGAAAGAGAGAGCTAGAATAGCAGCTCAACTTTTAGCGGATGACACAAGTCTCCAAAACGAAGACCCGAATGTTATAATCATTCCGGTAAACGTAAGAAGAACTATAACTCTTAAACCTATAGAAAGTGGACTATCACCAAGAGGTGGTACAGTCATATTTGTGGTAGAGACCCATGAATATCGGCAGACAGAGGTATTCTATTCATGGATACATTTTCCAGCAGCTCACGCTGTGACACAAGATTTCCACTATTACAAAATAGAGGAACCTCCAACGGAATACGCTCCTTTCGAGGACGTTGAAATTCCACAAACACACCAAGAGCACCTGCGCTGGTTTAATGGCGCCCTAAAACATCAAAATCACATCACCAGGCTTGGTCCACTAGGTAGACCAGGCCGGTACTAGCCAGCTACACATCACATCCCGACATTGAAAAAATGTCAGACCGGGAACTTTTAGCTCAACTAAAACAACTCATTAAAATATATAGACAATTTGTCCAATATGTCATGCGGACTTCAACAGTCCAACCAGCAATAAAAATTCCACAGACCACCCCTCACCAGGGGAACACAAATAAAATCACACCACATACAATCAGCCATTGGCAGACTAACCGCAAAACGGGAACAAATTCCATTCTGGTTAGCTCAAAAAATAACTCAAATAGAGGCAGTATTTCCTGATACTAAACCTCAGTACAAACACAGAATTCTGACTATCTGTCTTCCAATGGGGATCGCACCACATGTGGAGGACTGTGACACTTGGGGCACAGTCTTTGCTTCAATTTACACAAAAACACATGGTGTTCCGTCCATGACGGTTATAGCAGACGTACTAAGACAGATTCAAAATGAATACAGTCCAGAACCTGCTTTAACTTTAGGTATGAAATTACTGAAAGACTTTAAACAGGTCTCAGCCATGTTACTAGCAAACATAAAAGGAGAAGCAGCATCTGTGACGATCCGCCAAAAATTGAAAGAAACAGATATAGCAGAACAACCTTTTGAACTTGCCAGAATAATTGAAAAATCCTACGAAGAATTAGGTAGAGATAGTTTGGGTGGAAAACCACTAAAACCACAACTAACTGAAAATCCTGAAAAAACATTTATCAAAAATAATCTCAATACTTCAAAAAAGAAGTGGGAAGGTAATAAACAAACCACTCCCAGAGAAAAACCGTTTCAGTCCAGAGGAAGGTCTCCTCAACGGAGAGATAGATCTCCAGAACGGAAAGGCAGGTCTCCACAACGGGAGCCCTCTGAGAAAAGATACAACCTTAGAGATAGGGATAAATTAAGAAAACCTGACAGATATCAAGATATTGATACACGTCCCTCTCGATCTTTTCAGACTTCCTCACAGAAATCGGAAAGAAGAGGACGGTCAGAACACAAGGAAGAGCACGTCAAGTCCAAAGACAAGGAACCTGCTCATTAAAGTAAAAAATTACAATTTCCAAAGAAGAAGGTAGCTAGTATTAAAATAAAACATGCCGAGGATTCTGAGGACACAACTGAAAAACAGAGAATGGGCCCAGACAATACTAGACAGCGCAGCAGAAGTGACCATAGCTCGCAAGATCCTGATGAATCTTCTGGAGACAGTGGACACGAATTAATACATTCAAGTAGAAACTGCAGACACCAGAGTTAGCATACCCCATAAATTATATGAAATAACATTACGTATAGAGGGGGACAAAACTAGGAAAATAAAGGGTCTCTCTTGGGATAACCTTTCGAAAGGCTATGATATCCTTCTAGCAGAAAAAGACTGGCCACCAGAGTTTGTCAGGGAGAGCCCACATGGTGAAGAAATGATTATGCCTGCCTTCTCAAATCAAATTCCAATTCATAAAAAATACACATTTGCAAGAAAATGGGCAGTGGCCCAAGCCCCTGCATTATATAAAAATCATGTAGGATGGGATGAGGATTCTCCTCACCATAAAATTTAGTTAAAAAATCAACCTACTGCACAAAGGCAGTATCCTGTTAAGCAAGAAGCTAAAAAACAAGTCAGGGAGATCCTAGATCAACTTGAATATCAGGGGGTGATTGAAACATGCACCTCACAAATGAACAATCCTTTGTTTCCTGTCTCCAAGCCAGACGATACATATCGTCTAGTTTTGGACTACAGACACTTAAACTCTTGTTGCAAAACCTTTGCAGTACAAAACTCACACAGTGCAGCACTAATAAATAACATTGTGTGCAAAAAATATAAAACAACATTAGATATCTCAAATGGTTTCTTTTGTCAAAACATTGCACTGGAAAGCAGGTATTTGACCGCTTTCTCCTGTATGGGGGCCCAAAAACAATTCTGTCGACTCCCACACGGATTCAAGAACAGCCCAGAATTAATCTCTGCAAGGGTAACAGAGTTACTACAAATGTATGATGATGAGGCATTATCTTATGTCGATGACATCTCTCTTACAGACAACGACCTGGAGACACACTTGAAAAGAGTGAACACCATCATACTTGGGTTCGCATCTGAAGGGTATAAATTTGACTTTAAAAAGTCACGAATTGCCCACCTAACTGTCCTGTTTTTAGGATATGAATTATCAAGTGAAGGCAAACGCTTAGCAGACAACTTCTTAGAGAAGTGTGCAGTACTCCAAGCTCCAAAAACGCTGAAGAACTTACAATCAATTCTAGGTTTCCTGAATTTTGGAAGAACATACATTCTAAATTATGCAGAGAGGGTTAAACCTCTCTACGAATTAATAAAACCTGATTTCAAACCAATCAATTGGACTCTGAAACATACAGAAATTTTACGAACATTACAAACAGACATGTTAACTAAAACAAAAATGCAAACACGCGCAAATGTACGCAACCTTGTAATCCGAGTCATCCCAGGAAGATGCGGATTCACGTACATGACCTCTAATGAGGGAGAAACGGTACCAATAGCTTATAAATCACACTTGTACACACAAGCTGAAATGAAATTCAGTTCTACTGAAAAAATTCTAACTGCGGTTCAAACTGCTGTAGCAAAAGAAAGAGCCCTAGCCCAAGGCAACAGCATATCTGTTTTAACAGCAGTATCAGCTCTTGAGGCAGTAACAAGACTAAGCATTCCGAATGCTATGGCATTAGATCCAAAATGGATACAATGGGAAAATTCTCTTGCTGCAACAGACTTGAAACACGCATTTGATCACAAAATGAAAAAACTAGAAGATCTAGAATACAAAAGTGAATGTCCTCTGCCAATCGAAATTCTGCCTCTCGAACAATACACCTGTGTAATCTACACAGACAGATTTGCCCACCACTACGTTGTGGATAAACAAATTTATAATGCAGCGTGCGCGATTGTTAAAGGTCGCTGGCGCTTAGGTAAATTTAGACCGATGGTCACTAAAACTGAATCGCTCAGAAACTGTACAGCTCAGCGAGATGAAATAAGATCTTTAAAGATGGCGCTTGAAAATGCCGATCGCGAATTCCCCACACTAATAGTGTGCGATTCGCATTATTGCGTCCAGTCTTACAATAATGACATGCAGACTTGGGTCAAAAACGGTTACTAAGATGAGACAGGTGCCACAATAAAGCATAAAAAACTTTGGGAACAAGTAGTTCTTCTGCAGAAAGAACTACAAAATATTCACGTGATACATACACTGAGTCATCAACGTGATGGCGTTCACGTTGCAGGGAATTCATTGGCTAACAGAGCCACAGCGGCAGCTGTCAAACCAGCTTCCGTCGTCACAAAAAAGCGTTCTAAAAAACAGATAGACGGTGAAACGCTACTAGCAGTAAAAGCCTCAATGGAAGGCAACTATGCGGCGTTACCTCTAAATTATCCACTCGGAAATACATACATAATTGATGCAAACTCCGCTCCGTTTGCTCGAATCCCTGGAGTGGGGGATAGAGTAATTCCAAACACGAACCGGAGGGCTTACTTGATTCAAGAAGCACACATGGGAATGGGTCTGAGGCACCAAGAGATCTTGAAATCTCTAATAGAATTACAATCACAATACTGATGGCCGGGGATGAACGTGCAAATTTACAACTTTGCAATGAATTGTCAGGACTGCAATAGAGATCGCAGTTGTGAACCGGACGAGACACCAGCCCAGATACCTTTATTAGAAAGCTTTAGGCTATCTATACGCAAACATCCAGATGGAAAAAGGCGATCCCATAATTATTAAGATGAGATTCATTTAGATGAGGCCCCAGCGCTCGGCTGACGCCAGAACTGTTATAAAAGATTTGCGAGTCTTTCTCGGCACATACGCAATTGGCATGCTACATTCTGACCAGGGTCCTGCGTTTAGCTCTCGAGCTTACAAGGAGGCCATGGCCAGCATGGGCATTGCATTGCGGTACTCTAGTCCATTCCATCCCGAGGGAAATGCGGTAGTGGAGAGAAAAAAACGGGACATAAAGCAATCTATAACAGCGAGGGTATTAGGTTTGGGTGACGGGTGGGTCAAACATCTAACAAGTGTCCAATGTAGTGTTAATAATCTGCCAAGAAATTCTCTAGGAGGTATCACTCCCTACGAACTTTTGTTTGGTACCAGAATGATCATTCATGACCTTGATCGTCAGACTTCAGTGGTGAAACAAAAAACCTTTGATATCAAAGATCGTTTGGCTGCTTTACAGGACATAAATGAAACAAGAAGAAGTCTAAGTAAAATAAAGCTAAAGCCAAAGGCCACTGAAGAAAAACCACCTGTCCCAGCAAGACCTGTCTGGATTCCAAAGATTGGGGATCTGGTCAGAGAAAAGATCACGGTGAAGAAGGAATTTGGGCCTTCTTACAGAAAAGCAGTACCTGTCTTAGCTGTCAGCGGAACAAGATCAGTAGTACTACCGCCCCTTGCTGGTAAAAAGGATAACAGAGTTGTATCAATCGACCTGGTAAAACCACAATCATGTGGCCAATAATAAGTAGTAGGCCCAGTGGACTCCCAAGAAGTAGCAGAAGACCAAACCTTGCTACAATCCAAGAGGTTCAAACTGAGAGACTAATCACATTTGATAAACTTGCAGTGAATAAAAAAGGACTATGCAATAAAGCCATGCAACTTGTGCATCTTGAAACCCAAATTACAACAGTTCGTCAAGAAACACCGGTCTACAATGATGTAGCATCTGAACATACATATCCAAAGATAAATGAAAATCCCGAAGCAATTCCAACAATTGACAGAACTGCATCTGGCTACTTCATCAATTTCAATGACTTTTCTGATGGTCCTAGTGAACATGAAGAAACGCCAGCGACTAAAACTTTCAAAGAATAAATGACTGAACTCTTTCATCAACTCAAAGAAACATATCTGATTTCACCATGGATTGAATTATGGATTGTGTTAGGTGTACTTTTCCTCATACTCATTTTGGTTTTAATTTTGGGAAAATTCATTGATGGAAAATATAGTACAATGGACTCAGCAAGTCAGAACATCCTAAAAAGTCCTAAAAAGTCACAGATCTCACATTGAAAAAAGAGAACTTTCATCAGTAAACATCACAGCCATTCCTATACCTGGTGGTGTAGCATGGGACACAACTGATTACGAAATCTATGGCCCGGTTGAACTCTTGAAATATCTACATCAGTTCAAGGTTTCATTAAGTGACTTTATATCACCAAGTACTTTCTCTGATGATTGGGACTTTGAAAATATTAATAATATGATGTCAGATTTAGAAATGTCAGCAAAATTTACAGAACATGATTATTTACAAGGTTCATCAAATTATGAAGAAATGTACTGTTATAATCATTATGGTCATCACTATTTGCATAAATCTGCTAATCCTAGAAGTGTTTTTAATTATAATCAATGGGAACATTGTCCAACACCACCAAAAGGCAGCTCGAAAACATTTTATGAGAAATTCCAATACTTCTCAGGGTTTAATACAACTGATCCAGAAACGTTTTTTTTTCAAAATGTTAAATAAGACAGGAATGAAAAACATGTTGACAAATACTAAATTAATTTATTCTGAAAAGTTTTATGAAAAAATGTCTACATTTGGTTTTGAATTTTGGAAAACCAATATTGAGGCAAAAACCATCTGGGGTACAAAAGACTAGCAGGTACAAGGTCTAGAATCATTATTTAGAGCCTGCATGATCCCAGAACATATAATATTCCTGAATGACACTATTCAACAAACAACCTGTCTTGGCTTAGCCAAGATAAAAGATTTAAACAAACCGTCTATTCCAAAGCCCATACCAGATAGTAATAGCACTACAGATGTGGAGATAGACGTATCCCATATTTTACACCAAAACAGAACAAATCCTGATTGGAAAAAATGGTTTATCTGGCCCACAGACACTAATAACTGTCAAGATAGATTCCTGAACAAAACACAGGGGTTCAAACAGACCAGGCCAGACCCAAGATATTCCCAGAGACAACATCCAGGGATAGTTACAACATACAGTGTAGGAAAGCTATGCCTTGAATGGCTACAGAGATCCACACTGCAGGAAATTAAGCAACACTTAACTTTACTTAAAGAATGTGCTGACTTGCGAGATTTCATATTGGGACCTCGCAAACAGCGTCAAAAACGTTTCATATACGCCGCTATATACGCTGCTTACAACGAAGCTTGGAAAGTAATGCAAATTGAAACTGCTGAAAAATATGAGAAATTGATCGTATTAATTTAGAGTGGACAATGGGTTAACGACTCTGTCCTCCAGAAATTATTCACTGGACAGCATTGTATCATCTGCTATTGATATAATAGAGCAGGATTTGCAAATGTTACAACATGGCCAGTCCCAATTGCGTTCTATTGTACAGTTAGGCTGGACGTTACAAAATCTGCGATCAGGCTACGTTTCATGGCGTCTAATCAACAAAACGTCATTATTTTCCATCTTTAACCTTACAGATAAACAAATCAGTTTGGCACAAAAAGGAGCAGACTATGCGATTCTGAGCATTGAAAAACTTGAGAGATTACCATTGACAATGTCAGAGAGACCTGTCATTGAATGGATAATACATGGTACAATTACAATTCCGATAACAACTTTTCAGTTTCAATATTGCCAAAAGTATATACCAGCAGGCCTGTATGAAAGGTTGGGTAAAGGATACATCAAGTCAACCTGGAAATTACCTTACACACATAGATGTTATAGTGAAGGGAAAAAAGAGGTATTTCTTAGTGGCAACAACTGTAAAAATTCACTAAGCGGTACACTTCTGTGTCAAAGTATTAACTTGCATGGAGCCTGCGAAGGTTCATCAAACAACCTTTCATGTCACCTGCACGGCACCCCTGCAACACAGATAGAGCCTTTTTTCAGACAGCTTTCCAACGGCAGCTACGTTGTAATAAATGACCGCAGCTGTTGTGGCATGGTGCCAGGGTTAGCCTATCTCGTGAGCGTTACTTCCAGGGTCATTTGCTGTATGCAAGTATTGTATCCAAACAGCAAACCAGACATGGAGGCAGCAATATGGCCTTCTCTGAATATCTCTTCTATTCGAATTGATACTTTAAGCAGAATGAAGTCTATTCTTTTACAGACAACTGTGCCTTTAACCTCGTCCAAAGAGACGTATAAGCTGCAAGTTGCAAGGACAGCGGCAGAGATACATACACTATTATCGACAAATTGCCCCGTACATTTCGTAGAAATGTTAGGTCAAATCTTAAACATGTCTGATACCAGTGGCATTGCACATGTATTTAAGACAATTTTTTCGGGACTATTAGCACCCTTTGAAGCAGTCCTGAAGATCTTCCCGAATTTTGTGCACTCTGTGTTCGGCGGCCTGCCTCTTCTTTTGGGACTCGTAGCAGGAATTTTATTTTTGTTCCTTCTGCTCCAATATGGCAAGTCAAGTCACAGACAAAACCCAGGCAACAATGGAAGAAACGATCGTAGCGATAAGATACAGAGAAAGGATTACTAAAGTCCTCGGCTTGGCGAAGCTTAGAGATCTGAATACTACCTGGCTTCTTTCATTCAGACCAATCTGGCAAGTTTGCATCTTGCCTGTGCTTCGATGCCTGCTATGCAGAGAAGAATGCGTGTTGGACGTCTGTCTTACACTACCATCAGCAGTACCTATGGATATCGATACTTTGCTTGGTTCAGTAACGGCTCATGCAACGTGTTGTCCCCAGCGGCTACCTATTCTGATGACGGCATTCGTTGAGACCTCACCATTACGACTAGATGACGGTGAGGTACGAGATGAAAGCGGCACACAGGTACAACCTTCAGTGAGCATTGCTGATCCAGACATCGATGATGGCAATGATTCTCACATATGCACTATTTCAGGTTTTTCGAACTTAGTCTAACTCTCACCTACTGTTGTAGACCAATTTTTCGCCAGCCTGTCTGATTTTATGTTCTCTCCTAACAACGAGAATAACTTTTGAAAACACGAGCACACAGCGTTCCCTGAACTCTGAATTTGGCCTTCAGTTTTTGATAAACAACACTACATGAAACAATTGGAACTATTTTTTTCCCCTGAAAGCGAAATTATTTTTCCATTTCCAAAATATTTACCTTTTTTTTGGCACATGGTACTCTGCTTAAAGTAGAACTATTCTTAGAGAACAAGATTTCTATTTTGAAACTCTAGAGACAATATTTTGATTCAGCCTCTAGCACATATACAGTATTGTATAAATATGTGATGAAATGGTCTCGACCTTCTATTCTGTAATAAGAGCCATTTCATAAATGTAATTTTCGCACTTCATTCAGCCGATATTTACTTATGCATTATCTGAATGATACCAATGCTTGAGAAACGTACAGTATTAATACTCATTTTTCGTGTATATACCATATACCATTTCAAATGCATTTTATGTGTTTTGGGGTGGTTGGAAAGCACATGCATCATTATATGTTTAGTATTGCTTAGTATTTTTAGTAATGATTGACATAATACGTGGAGTGGGTGTTGTAAACGTATCTAGGACCCTAATTAAATATTCCCGATTCGTGCCCTTATGTGGTTATAACATATAATATCCTTATAAAGGCATAAGAATCACATCCATATTTAGTCATAGCCAATGCAATCCAAATACGACAAGGCTACTCCCATAGACTCCTAGAAAGTACACCGCGTTCTTTAAACAAACCAAGCCTCCAGCAGCCCGGGAATTCCCCCTGCTTTTGTTTTGATTTTTGCAAGAACTCCTGGAGTCCTGAAAGAACTGTCAGTTCTTAGTGAAGTCTTATGTCCAACCTTACGCCAAATTCGGCACCTTTCAGGTATAAATATACCAGCATTTGCCTTAAGCAAACACACGGTGGTTTGGAGCAGAGCGGCTATCTACTTGCCCGAAGCCCAGCTGATGCGAGTGCTGAAGGAAGCCGACCCTCCCATTTGACCCACTGAGAGAGACGCTGTCTTTTCTCCTGCCGAGAAACCCAGCTCCAGTGTTTCCAGTCACCCTTGCGGGTTTCTGGGAGATCGAGTCCTGAGACCGAGATACAAGACCTCCTTCATTCTATAACCAAGGTACAGAGCTGATTAGATCCTCAGAGAATTCTTGATTCAGATTCTTGGCAAAACTATCTTAACTCACTTACTCCTTCCCACGTATTAGGCTTAGGTCAGGTACACCGGGGTAGGTGTATTTTAGAAACACCAGTTGAGCACGTTTAGTCAACTTTTATCATTGTATGTATTTTATCCGTTTTAAGTATCATATGGCTCAGAAACCATATAAATGCTTTTACAGTATTATTTCATAATACTCCTTTTACTGTACGCACTTTACTTTATGACAAGTATTGCAATTGTGGCAATTCACTTCTCTTGCACGAGAAGGAGGACTGCTCAATAAATAACAACTTTTATTGAAAAAGCCCGTCTCTCTATTTCTCTGCACTCTGGTGAAACTAAGCATGCACGATTGACTGAGTGAAATAGCTGTCTATTGTTTTCACACGACTCTGGAGATATACTCCTTATTTTGGAGGGAGCAAAGTTGTCATGTTAATGCGGTTGTCAGAAGCTAATCCCTTCTTGTCTATTCAGGAAAGTTAACTCCTTCCTGTTTACTCAAGAAAGTTTCTAGTGACCTCTGAGCTAACTGGCATTCATAGTTAAGTCTAACATATTCAATAGAGACCTAGTCGAACTCAGTCCTACGTCTAAACTATTGTTTATGTTATTCCAATGCACAGAGCCTTTTGGGAATATAGGAACTACACTACACTCCGCAGTAACTCCCTCTTGGAACCTCTTCACTTCCTCCCATGTGTCAGCAATTGTCATCAAAAAGCTGAAATTGGTTTCACAAGTACTCTCATTTATATATTCACTATTTAAACAACAAACTTTCAGTGCACCATAACGTGCAACTTTGTTGGCATAGCGATTCCAAACTGTCACAAAATCATTTCCTTTACAATGGGCAGAGCATTCAGGACAGCAACTTGTGCTGACATCTGCAGGGCCTCTAACAATTTTTTCACTTTTTCTCCACTGCGGATTGGCGACCCTGATGAGTTGATGAATCACCTTTGAGGCTATAACTGTCCAAAGTTGTGAACGACACCGAACCCTTACTGGCTATCAGTGAATATTGTCACTTTTAGCTAGTCTGAAACACAGCATTCTCTGGTAAGAGTAATCAGTTCTGCCACCTGCACAGAGAATACTCCATGAAGCTTCCACCACTCCTGTAATAGTGCAAGTAGCATAAGCAGCCTTCAGGTTTCCCTCATTGTCCCTTAGACAAGAGCCATCCACAAACAGGGTGTAATCAGATTCAGGCAATTGCTTATAAAAAATGTCAGGACAGGGTGTGTCGCATGGTTAGTGACATCAAGACAGTAATGCTCTACTTCGATCTCATCTGCATTACAATCAGTTAATGGAAGTAAGGTAGCAGGGTTTAGAACTGAACATCTTTTCAAGGTAACATTCTCAGCGCTCAAAATAGTCTGCTCATACCTTGTGAGCCTACTATTGGTTGGTGCTGTGAACAAGTTTGAGTTAACAATAGTTCAACTGAATGGGATATGCAGACAGTCAAAGGGGGACCCATTACGATGCCGATTCATCTTTCTATGCTGACACCTGTTGCAGCAATGGATTGCAACCGGGCAACGCTGATGTTACTAGATCAAGAGTAGCAGAAAAATAGGCAACTTCCATGATTCTGTGCCAATACAGAGAGAGCACAACATTCTCGTTTACTAGAAACAAGCTAAAGCACTTTGTTGTAATGCAGGGGCGAGACAAAGGCTTTCTCAAAGCTCCAGGAATGCATTCAATCAATCATTGTCCTAGGGCACAGGATCCGACACATCTTTGTGTGTCAACCTAAGTAGTGGCTACGCCATTAGGGAAGGGCTGGATATCAACTGGCGACAGTAGCCCATCATTCCCAGAAACATCCTGATTTCCTTCTGTGTGCAAGGTGGATTCATTTGCGTGATCACTGAGATTCTTTCTTGTGACAACTTTCTTGCACCCTTCACAAAGTGATGTCCTAAGTAGAAGACTTTCATCATGCAGTACTGTAATTTGCTTGGAGACACTTTGGGGGATATTAGGATGACGGGCAGACTTTGTCCGCCCGCCATTCTATCGGACAACGGGACCGCCCGCCATAAGGGCGGGGGTCCTGTGGGGAGAATTAGGATGCGCCCGCCACAGTGGCGGGCGCATCCTGCATTTTTAACATTTTGGTGGGTGGTGCTCTCAGCACCGCCCACCGCAATGCTAAAAATGCACGCCTGTCTTGTTGTACATTGAAATGCTGGGGGGTACCATAGGTACCATAGGTACCCCCCATGTGTACCCCCTACCCCCCCGAGTCACTGGGCGCTCGCAAAGGGCCCCCGCAGGGAGACTCTGCATTGCCGCCACGGAAAGGCATTGTTTACAGCCAATTGTAATATGGCTGGCGGTGTATGATAGACACCGCCACCATATACAACCCTTTTCCGCCCCGGTCGCAAGGTGACCGGGGCAGAAAAGCAGCGGACAGTCTTTCCGTCCGCCGTGGACCCCCCAGCCATCTTAATATGGTGGGGGGTCTCGCCAGGCCGGCGGTGGCTAACGCCAGCCTGGCGGGGGCGATCCGTCTGCCATCCTAATGATGGGCCCCTTTATGTCCAATCTCAACCAAATTTTTCAGCAGGGCAATTGTATCAGTTTTACATGCTTCTTGAGTATTTGAAGCAACTAAAAGGTGATCGATATACTGGACCAGGATATAAGTACAAGGCACGACCAGAGACTCCAGATTCTTCTTCAAGATCTGGTTAAAGATGGAAAGACTCTCTGCATACCCTTGTGGGACATGACACCATATCAAAACACGATTCCCCAGCCAGAAAGCATACAATAATTGGCTTTCCTCATGGAGGTGAACGGAAAAGAAGGCCTGACAAAGATCAATGACAGTGAACCATTCAGTCTCACATGGAATTTTGTAACAATATCAATATCACAGATTGATTCAGTACCACAAGACAACAAGGAACAACAAATTATTTTTCCCTGAGATCCTTCACTAAGTGGTACTTACCGCTCGGCTTCTGCAAGCCCATAATGGGAGAAGTACATGGACTACCCAGGATCTCTTTCAAAATGCTTTGCTCAATCAAAGTGTTAATCACAGGTGTAACTCCAGCAATTGTCTCGGGCGACAAGTTATACTGTGGTGTTCTCGGGTACTCTGCATTTGACATAACTTGAATACAGACTGACTCAACCCCTCAGATGAGTCTGATGTGATTTCCAGAAAAATCGCAGACTCGGTCTCTCACTATATCTCTGATATCAAATGGTAAGTCTTCTACTGTCAACACGGGGAACAATGAAACACACAAGTTCGGGTTTATGAATTTGAAGGCAATGTCCTCATCATTTGTCTGAAGCTCGATATCCTTTGGTGTGCAATAGATGGTGTAATTTAACTAGCATAGCAAACCACATCCTAACATGCACCCAGGATTAGAATAACACACATAAATTGATGATTATCTTCAAATGTCCCTATCTTCACAGACACTTCCTCAGTAAGGGGGTTTGATAATCTTTTATTTGCAACTCCTTCAGCTTGGATTGTTTTTCCTAAGAGGGGTAGGTTTGGAACCTCTGCTGTTCTCACAGTGGAGTGGGTAGCACCAGTGTTGATCAGGAAAGTGAAATTGTGGCCATCTACATCAGCATCAATGTATGGTCCATCCTGGTCTACCTCTAAGACTGTGCCAAGCGTACAGTCTTCCTTCTCCCTCAGGCACTGTCATAAGGACTGACAAGAGCTGCACTCACTAGATGCATAAAATATGGGAACTGTTGGTACGAGCCATTATGATGGGACATGTTCTGATTCCCATGCATGTCTGCGTTTTTATTAAATTGGGCACAATTTACAGTTTGATGTGACATCAGGGCTGTGGTACTTTCGTCATAGGGCCTTAGGAACCAGCCGAACTTTGGGATCCTCGATCTGGGAACATTCTGGTGTTGCATAACATTACCATGGAGTTGACTAAACCCTCCATTCTGTTCTTGATTTGTAGGATTAAAGCAACATTCACACTTCCAATGCCCTAAATTGTTACAATAATGACACAGATTTGATTTATTTAACGTAGCAACTCCAGTGTTGGGATCTATAGGAACACTCCTTCCTTTTCCCTAAAATGCTCCACCTAGACTGGTAGACTCCCTGCATAGGGCCAGCATTCCCTACATCTGGCCGTCCCTCACCTCTTTGAGTAGTATTCATCTGCACTACCATCAACTTCTCCTCTAATTTCTTTTGCTTCACCTCAATTTCATCAAAACAATACTTGGTGTAACGCATAATTTTTTCAACAGACTTATTCTGCCAACAAGTCAGATGATGAATGATCATACTAATTTCAGGTCTCAGCCCCTTAAAAAATCGGGACACAAACTGTCTCATATCCCTGGGTTCTAGGGTGTACATCCCACTATATTGTTTGAAATCCTGCAACAGCCTTTCATAAAATGCATGCATCGTCTCCTTAGCTTCTTGAGTCGTCCTATCAATCTTTACCCAATCAATATCCTGCGGTGGTACTTTAGCTTTGAACTAAGTAATCACCTACTCGTATTTCTTTATCACTACTGGTGATGGACCATGTGTCGCTCAGGCTCACTTTCGGGTCAATCTATAGCTATTTTACATGCTGACCACAAATCACTGGAAACTACAATTTCAAACAATGTATTCAGATCGAGCCACGACACCTTAAAACATTTTCACAAATCAGTCGACCTGTTAGTACCAATCTACAGGCTTTTCTCTCAACCCTGGGAAATCATTAGTAAATGCTGCCAGGTCACCTCTACTCCAAGGTACCTGCACATAAACTCCTTTCGGTACGTTCTACAAGGGGAAAGCCTTGACATCCATTCAAGTTCCCCCCAAAGAAGGAGGTTCTACCGTTGTTCTTTTGGAGCCCTTTATTTTTGCTCATCTTTCTTCCCATGTATCCAATGTGCTCCAAATCCGAATGTTTAGAATTCATTCTCAAATTTGGGTCTTCAAGCCTGGTAATCTCATATTCTTTAAGTCCTGATCGCTAAATGCAAGTCTAGTCTATGGTTTTTCTGTAAAGCCTTTGTTCATTTAATAACTACATCATATCTCTGAGCTAAATCAAACTATTTTTTCTCATGAGCCTGTCTTGCTCTCGTAGTGACATATTTACTCATGAATAACAATTCATTCTGCAGGTGAGTATCTAATCAATTAAGGCCAAGCTCCCAGTTATCATTTGTCACTTCAGTTTTTTATTTAACCACATCTATCAAATCTACCCTTACAGCTGAATTTAGCCCCATGGCTCACCACTGTATTCTGATTTTCATTTGAATTATTATTATTATGTTCCTTCAACCATTGCTCCATATCTTAGATGTTCTTTTTTGAGTGATACTGTCTTGGGTCATACTATTGCATACATTTGGGAGAGTTTCCCATGAGAGTGAATCCATACCTGCCTAATCCAGGAAAAGACCTTATAGATCTAAATCAATTCTGTAATACAGAAGAGTCTACACCCGCTGCACACAGTGAGCTCATATTCATTGAAACCAACAGGATAAATTGCATTCTCTGATTATCTGCTCCTCTTTCTGATACCTTTGCTTCTGTAGAAGCAGGCACTCTATGATTTTCATTCCCAGCAGGACTAGGATCGTACATAGGGTCTATATTTCTAATAGTAACTGGTACTGTAAGAACATACAGAAGTTTCAAAACCAAATTAGTGTTACAATTTCTTAAAGAGCCAAGGACACATGCTCCTATATTTCCTTCTGCTATAGTCTGTGGCGTGCCAGTTGATATAACCCCGACAACACCAGGACTAGAGGCAACAGGTGCTGAATCACTTTCAGAACTACCAGTAACACCAGTGGCGGTGCATCCATTGGGGCATTGGGGCGTTGCCCCATTGGCCATGGACGACCGTTACGCTGAGGCAGGATTAAAAATGTAAATATTATAAATCTGAGCGCGCACTCGCAAACTTCTCTGTGGCAACCCTAGCTCAGTTTACCAGGACATGGCCAACATCACGGAAGGTGTGGGGGCGGGGCTGCGGCAGTGAGTGACAGCGCAGCACAGCAGTCTGCAAAAACAGCGCAGCTGCAGTCTGCGCATGTCAATGTTTGGCTACTTATTTTTTGGACTTGCCAGCGCATGTGCACATGGTACTGTACCTTCCCCTCCCTCCCCAACAGCGACTCAGAGTGCGAGGGACCCGGGCCCCCTGGGTCTCATAAGGGCAGGCACTAACCCTGCTCTTAGGAAATCCTGGTGCAGTGGTGCTGCTGACGCAGCGCCAGGATTGGCTGAGACTCCACCGCGCAGCCTGGTGCATTTCAAACAACTGATGGAACACTCGAGTCTCTGAGGCAGTTGCGCGGCGTGTGATTCGGTCCGGGGTGTGGAGAAGGAGCCGAGGTCCGGAGGAAGGTAAGTTTTCTTTATTTTATTATCCTCGCCGTCCCCCGCGCAACACTTCCATCCCCCCCTCACCCGCCCGTCTTGCCGGCCGCAACTGCACAGATTTATGTTGCTAATGCGGACATTAACTTGCTCAAAAACTAATTTGACACACCGCTATATCACAGCAATAGCGCTATGAAGTTACCAAAGCACTGTATTAAACACTCCATGGCAGTGTGAGTTGAAAAGTGTGCACACTCACCTGTTGAGCGAGCGTTTGGGGACTGGGGTGTTGTCGAGCACTAAGTTGTCTTTCAAACCGTGGTGCTGAGAGAGCGGGAGCACAAAGCAGGCTCGCAGTGTGGTGGGCATTGCACTATAGTGAGTGGACCCAAAACCACTGGCGCTGCGAGTTTGTATCACAGTGAAAAGTGAAGGGTGGCAGCATGTGCACAACCACGGAATATGCTTGTTTTATTTCCTGCTCAGTCCGTGCTATGGAAGAGGCGTTTCAGTGTCTGTTTAAGGACATTAATACCCGATGTGTTGTGACATTAATCGCTTGCTGTGTTGTTTGTTGTTCAATGACATTCATTAATCTCATGCTCGTTGTTTTTGTTTAATGGCATTAATCTTGCGCTGTGTTGGTTTCCAGGAGTTTAAGACTTGAGAACTTTGAGTGTTTTACATCAGCTGTGAGATTGCAGCCGCTGTTTGCAGAGTCCACAGTTACCACTAGTGCAGTTTGTGCTCTCACTGCTGGTCTGTTAAAGGGAGGGCTGGAGGCCGCTTGTAGCTTTAGTTACCAGAAGGGACTTCTAGCCCTCTGTCCCCGCCTCCCACCTGCCCACATAAACAGACTTCGTGTGCTATTCAGGCAGCCCGGCGGTCTGTTTCAGAATACTTTTGCTTTAAAATTCGCCATTTGCCAATCCTTTTCCAATGTTCTCTTGAGAGGAGGACCCAACCTGTACCCACTTTTGTTAGTTTCACTTGCTCACTTTGCTTGCAGTCATGCCCAACTTTTACGCCCCACTGCTTTCAAATGTCACCAGCCGCCACTGAGTAACACTTGTATCTCCCCCACTTCCCATGTGTGTTTGATTATATGGGGTGGACGTTTGGCTAACAGTCCATCCAAAAGGCTGTCACTTGTATCACTGTCACTGTCTATATGTCCTTTGCTCTACTTTTTATTTTCCATTCTCCTTTTCTCAACATCATTTTCATTGCTTGTTATTGCAGGGTACAATCTCACGTCCTCCATCATGTCTAATCTCCATCTCTTTTGTTGGTTATCCCATCTCACACCTGCATTGCACGCATTGCTTCCTTTACCCTCCCTTGATATTTGTCTCTTTGTATAGCATGCGCTGCATTTTCCCTTGCATTAAGCGCTTCAAACTGTGTGGATCTAGGCAGGGTTTTGTTGCAAACAATATTCCTCTCAAATGATCAATTATTCTCAAATTAAAACTACCTTAGGATGGAAATATTAATGCACCTTCTTTCTCTGTGACCTTGTGTCAATTCTTGAGTCAAATATTAGTAAGGACCCTACATTTGTCACCATATAATAAGCTGGTGTATCCGATAGTGGCGTTTCCTTGCCAATTCTAGTAGGCACAACTACATCTCCTCATATCATATCTCTTATTGTCTTAAAACATCTCTTTTTTCTATCATTAATTTCAAGAATTTCAACTCAAATCCAAATTAAATGAATTTCAATTTCCGCAGCAATACAGTCATTAATTACACTACAGCATCCAGGGGACAATAGCAACCAATCCCAGCATGGTGGTCCACCAAACGACCTATCCCAGTGTAGCACTACATTTCAGCATAAAGTATCAATTGCATTATAGATAATACCACGTGACTCTTAGCTATTAATTAACCAGGACTCCGACACAAGTGGATACTCGCACCACCTTTCCCACATTGATAAGTTACAATTTCATTCACCCTTGGCCATTTCTCTCGTCCTCCATGAGAAATCTCCTCTTTGCTCATTACCGTACTTCTCCTTATCAATTTGTCTTCTCATACCTTGCTATCTAATGAAAACAAACCTTTCCATGCTAATTAATGAGGCTTTGTTCAAACCTGCATTGAAACAAAAATACAAGCAAATGCATTCTATGTTGAAGGTTAGAAACGAATTACAGTCTAGGCTTTAAATGCGAGCTTGAACTTAACAAGTTTCTAGAGGCCCACTCTAGTCTACTTTAGCAGTGCAAGTGGTTACAGAATATGTGCACATTTCTACACACATAATGAATGCAACTTCTTAAAACATTAATAAATTATAAAGGATTACGAAGATGTCATTCTAAATGCACCTGCATGAAATTAATCCTTGTTACTCGTATAAGTGACATATACATTTCTAATTTATTAATGTCACAATGAGACACATTTTACGGTAACTTCTCACGTCACATTAATATGTATATGATGCATAGACCTTTCTTAGTTCCGTTCTATACACACATTTTTCACGTGGAGTACTTTAAATATGCAATACTCCTATTTCCTTAGTAACGTTAACCACACACAATATGTTTGACTGCTATATAGTCACGATTATGATGCACTCCAATGGTATCTCAGATGGGATTAAAATTACACTTCTCAAACTGCACCATTTCCTACAGTGGTTACAGTTCCCACCCATGCAACAGTTTAAACAGCTCTGGAACACTCCTGTCCAGTTCTTTTTTGTGTTCAGAAAAGTTTTTTACATTTGTAGTTAATAGATAGACAATTGAAAATATATTACAAAAAAAGTACCAAATAAGAAGATATGACGATTATTAACATCAATAAAGTTATAACCTGTACAATATAATATAATTTATTATTTAAAAAAAATTAAAAAGGGAGGTGGAAGAAACAATTATACAAACGCTATTAATAATCATAAGATAGAACTTCTAATAATAGAAACTGTGCAAAAATATCGATAAAAACTTAACATTTAGACAAATACATTTTAAGAAGATAAAAAGTTATCAATAGGTTTCCAGAATTAATGAAAAGAATTACAATTATGAATAACACCATTCAAGGATAAATGACCTCTTCTTCTAGTAAAAATGACCCATGACCACCAAACATGAACAGATAATAATGAGACATCTTTCCAACATGAGTTAATGAATTTTAAAACTACCGATAATAAGAAATTAAAAAATGTACCTTATAAGCCAATTAATTTATGATAAAGAACGACAGATTTACAAATGAGCAAATTAAATGATAAATCATCATAAATATTAAGTATTTTTTTATAACATCCCAAACTTCAGTCCAAAATTTAAAAATCGAAGGACATTGAAAAAGCATATGTTTTAACGATCCAGTATGTAAATAACAATGCCAACAATTTGAAGTCGGAAGGAGGTTGGTATTAAAGAATTTCAGTGGAGACCATAAACAATTATATAAATATAGGAGTTTGTTTGATAAAGCGAAACATGCTGAAATGCTATTAAGCCAAATAGTTTTCCAAGTTTTGTAAGATAAAGAACGCTTATTATTCCAATATGTTATAAGCATGTTAATATTGTCACCTTTAAATGTAATCATTTTGTATATAGAATTGAAACACCATGAGGCTGAGTAGAAAAAGTTTGAATATAAATTGATAAATCAGATTCAGCACTAGAAGGTATAACATTATTAAATTAATCTAAAATAGAATTGCATAAAAGTTCATATTTGAGTAAATCAGAGGAAGATAAATTAAATGTTTCCTTAAGAAGATCAAAAGAGATAAAAGCATTGTTATAGTAAATATCTTTGAGACAAAAGATATCAGCCTTAATACATGAATGCCAATAGCGAACATTTTAGTAAGTTTTATATTTGAATTATACCATAACGACATATCTTCAGTAATGGACATAAGTTATTGAAAAACTAAATCGAAATCATGTAATATTAGCTTAGTGGATTTCAAAATAGCGGATTTATTTAAAAAAAAGATTTATTAGGCATAGTTACCAAAGATGGTAGGGGAAACTGATCTATTAAACTCTTTTCTATCGAAAGCTATGTAGGATGATTAATCAAATGAGAATGTTTAAGCCAAGGAGAACTTTGCTTTAATATAAAGGCTTTGTGATAAAAAAAATCTGGTATACCAAATCCTCCATTACATTTAGGAAATTTTAATTTGTTATAACTAATACGAGGTGCTTTATTGCTCCAAAGAAATTTAGTTAGAAGCCAATCTATATCTTTATAAAACTTCATAAGAAATTGGGTAGGGATCATGGCAAGGGAGTAAAAAAAATGTGGTGCTATAGTCAATTTTATGGAGTCCATTCTCCCCCACTACGAAAGATGAAGTGAAGACCATTTAGATATGTTATCCTTAATATAACTTAAAATAGACTCACAATTTAATGATATTGTAGCTTTCATGGAAGATGAAAACAAAATGCCTAGGTATTTAAGTTCTTCTCTTTGCCAAATTATATCTTTCATGGGTAACATATCTGGGTTACAATGAATATTTATAGGAAGGAATTCAGTTTTATTAGTATTTAACATATAACCAGAAAGTATGGAATAAGATGAAATAGTCTCAAATAAAGGAGGAAGTGAGGAAATAGTATTACTAATAAATAAAAGCACATCATCTGCATATGCTAACATTTTAACATTAACCTCCTTCATTTTAACACCATTAATATCATTTAATTTCCTAATTGAAACAAGCAAAGGTTCAATTACAAGAAGAAATAGGAGCGAGAGAGAGGGCAACCCTGTCTGGTACCTCTGAAAAGAGAAAATTGGTTTGAAGTTTGGCCATTAATGAAAAAACGAGCTGTAGAAGTAGAGTAAAGAGCAGATATCATACGAATAAATATGTCACCAAAATTAAATGCAAATAAAGTACGAAATAAAAACTGCCAAAGGCTTTTTCAGCATCCAATGCTAACACTCCTGATGGTAAAGGTAAATTGGACCCTTGTTCTATAACATGTAATAACATTCTTGTATTATTAGCAGAATATCTATTTCTCATAAACCCAGATTGGTCTGGATGAATGATAGAATCTAAAACAGAGGTTAACCTAGTTGCAAGTATTTTGGCATAGAGCTTAAAATCTTGATTTAATAAGGAAATAGGACGGTAATTTGAAACAAGTGTAGGGTCCTTATTAGGTTTAGGTAACACAACAATTAACGCTACAGTAAACGAACCTGAAGTAGTCCCTGTGGAGCAAAAAAAAGGTAAATAATTCAAATAAATGAGGAATAAGTTGTATTTGAAATTCCTTATAAAATTCTGCTGGAACGCCATCTGGTCCTGGAGATTTTTGTTTTGTTTTTTGTTTTATGTTTTTTTGTTTAAGAGATGTAATAGCTAATCGAATTTCATCTTCAGTAATGGGTAGATTTAATTTATTTATAGTTAAAGGGGAAATTTTGGGTAATCCACATGTAGATACAAAGGAATCAATTAAAGAAGAATCATCAAAGTTAGGTTTATTATATAAAATACTGAAATTCATTAACAATATCATTTTGCGATATGGCAATTTTCCCACTGGGACCATGAATCGAATTTATTTGGGATTTATCTTTTTTAATACGTAGGTAGTTAGCTAAAAGCCGTCCAGATCTGTTAGCACTAAAACAAAACTTGGCTTTAGATTTGGAGAGTTGAATACCAGCTCTTCTACTAAGAATGGAATTAAATTCATATCTATGTTTTTGTAATTTCAACCTATACTGAGGGCCATTAGAAGTAATAAACAGCCTTTCAAATTTTGCAATTTGTTTTTCAATTCTTCAATTCTTACATTAAAAGTTTTATTTTCATGTGCCATGAGAGAAATGGAAGCACCTCCAATATAAGCATTAAAAGCGTCCCATCTATTCACCAGGGATGTAGAACCTTCTGGGTTAATATGAAAGTAATCCTGAATAGCATCAAAAAAGTTCAATAGATTTTTTTCATTAAGAACAATTTCACTATTCATTCTCCATCTAGATTGTGATTTGAAATTTAAATTAAATTGCAAAACAAAAGAAATTAAAGCATGATCCGATATGTCAATATTACCAATTGTAAGAGTAATCGCAGGATTAGTTAATTGTCTGGAAATTAGTAAATAATCAAGTCTCGAATGTGAATTATGTGGATTAGAGAAAAAGGTTAACATTTTTTCCGTAGGAAAATGTAATCGCCAAATATCATTTAATTTAGTAGTTTTAAGGAAAGCTTTAAAAGTAAAAAAAGCTTTGAGAGGCAAAATGTAGTGAAAGATGTTCTATCCAATAAAGGATCAGAAATAAGGTTGAAGTCTCCTCCAACTATAAGAGGAACGTTACCTAACTTGAGTACTTCAATAGTTAAACTAGACCACATCAAAGGATCATCAGCAATTGGACCACAAACCTTAATTAAAAACATAACAGAATCATACATTTAATTTTAACTATGACATATCTACCTTCTGAATCTGATGATTTACTTAAAATTTGGCAATGAAGTCTTTTAGCAAAAAGAATAGCAACACCATTTTCCTACCTTTAGCAGGAGAAGAGACAATAGTATCAACCCACTTTTTTCATATAGTCTAATATTTTATCTTCAATGTGTGTTTCCTGAATAAAACAAATATCAGCTTTACAACTTCCTAAATAATCCAAAATCTTAGTACGAACATTTAAAGAGGTAATTGTAACATTATGAACATTAGCCATAATGAAATAGAGAGAAAAAAGAAAGATTTAGAAAGAGGAGAAAAAGTTGGAGAAAAATATAGAATATAGTAGTTCTAGTACAATGTGTGAGGAAAAGAAGGGAAAGGAAAAAAGACAAACAAACATAAAAAGACAACCACAAAAAAAATTAATAACAAACATGAAACGCACACATGCTTTACAAGCATGACCGACCCGTTGGAGCCCAGCGTGAAGAAATTAGTCAGAAACACATGCTAGAATACTATTCAAGTAGCAGAGTCATTCATATCCATAGAGTGCTGTGAATGCTGTGAATGCTGCTCCAGGAACAATTTTAAATCTTCCGGACGTTGGAAGGACTTAGAAAAATTATCTTTCCAGATTCGCATTGTTGAAGGATCAATAGGCCATATTTAAAACCAAGACTTCTCAGTTGAGAACGCATCTCAGTGAATTCTTAATGAATCTTAATAGTCTCTTTGGCAAAGTCATGGTGCATAAAGATTTTATTGCCATTAACCATTAAGGATGGAATTTCTCGTGCCGCTTTCCTTATTAAAACCAAATGATGGTGACGTAGGACCTTAAAAATCATTTGTCTTGCTTAGTATGCTGAGGACTGCGATGGGATGGAATCCTATGCGCTTTATCTATTTCAAATTTCTCTAGAAATTAAATATTTAAAAGACCAGGAATCAAATTCTCCAGATATAGTCTGCAATTAGAGCCTTCAACATCCTCTGGTAAATTAAAAATACGTAGAATGTATTGCCTGTTGCGATATTCCATATCCAGCTGATGAGCAGACATAGGATTTTTTTTGCCACTAGTGGTGTAAAGCAAAACCAAAGGGGATGATGGACGGAGTGTTGAACATTGCAAGCACTCACCCCAGTCAACTGATATGGGTTTAATCCATTATCATTATTTAGCTCACTCTGCCACCCCAGTTCAGACATGGCTATATGCAAATCAGTCTGACCCTGTGCCTCATGGGACTAGTCCAGCCCGAACTGCCAAGCCATGTCTTCCCTGGACCGGAAACAAGCATCCTGGGACCAGTTTCGGGCTCACAGCCCTCATCAGCCAAGCTATCTTGAATCCAGTGGCAAAGTGAGAAAGGGACCCACATCTGGGCGTACCCTGGTCCGCTTATTATTGGGGTTTGAGCAATTTTATTCTCCATTTTCGTATTATAAAAACGAAGGAGTAAATAAATGCAAAGTACAGTGATAAGAGATAAATGTGGAAAAATGCAGCAAAGGGAAAGCTGGTGTAGCAGCTAAAACAGACTGTGGGAGTGGTTAGGCCAAAGCCAGGCCCTTTTCTGAATACTTGCTCCGCCCTCCTGACAGGACGTCTGGGCAATACCTTAGGTAGATCCCCGAGCTGACTCAGAAGGAAGAAAAACACCACTACCGATGTTCTCAGCACCAGAAGAAAACACCACAGCAGCAGGTAAGGCTTCACAGGGCTGCTAGTACATTTTCCAGTAGATTGTGACTGGAATTCAGGAATTTGTCGATAAAAACAGGCCCCTTCAACACGAGCTTACAGGGCGGCGGCCATGTTGTTTTTGCACTCTCGTCTGAATCCGCTCCTGTCCAGTTCTGCACCAATGCTGAAATATTAACTTTTCTTGGTCTTAGAGCACACCCCAGCGGCGTAGTTATCAATCGGGCACCAGGACTCAGACCTATGATGAGACCACTGTATCTAAATTATAGTTGTTTTTTGCTCTCAAATTTAGGAATCGGGGCACTTTCCTTGCTTGCATTAAGGCCACCGGAATCTTGCCACTCCTCGGAACACACCTTGTAACTTTGTACTAAGTCTGACGTCATAGAACCCGACCCGACATTTGTGTTATCAGGGACATCTTGAGGATTTTGTGGGTCCTGGGCCAAACCTAATTTGGAGGCCCCTGTTAGGAACATCTTTTGATTCATTGCCCAATTTCAGCTCTTTCATGCTCTCTTTGGTCACTGACAGTGCACAGTCCCACTGGTCCAAATTCTAAATGTGTGTACCATTCGCGCCCGGCATGACTCGCGGGTGGGGTTGGATTTAATAAGAAAAAAAGTTAACTTACATTCACCCGCTCGGTACGGGCCCGCATCGTTTCTGCTCCTCAAAGGAAGCAGCCCAGGCAGCCTCCCTCCCCTCCCCTAAGCCAAACGCAACTCTGCAATGGCAGCGTTGTGATTGGCTGGGGTGCCGACCACACAGGCATCCATGGGGAGGCCATTTTCTCCAAAAATGCAGAGTGCCTATGACTCGTTTGACCAAACAGTCAGCGTCCTCAGAGTGGGCAAGCCCTCGAGCAGGACTGCCCACCCACCAGCCCCCAACCAAACCCTTCTGATTTCTCGCAGAGCGAGAAGCAGAAACATTAAATTGTATTTAAAATACAATTTTATGTTTCTGCTTCTCGCACTGTGAGAAAGCAGTGGGGTGACGCTCCTCCGCCCACATGGAGGAGCCACCCCCTGGTGTGTGCATCTAATACTCAAGGATAATGGTTTTTTAAATACTGAAATATACTGCAGCAGCTCACTAATATTATTACAAATATTCTTCGTAAACTTCACCCATATGTGAGGTCCTGTTTTGATCTAAAAGAGTATCTGTTATTGATTTTACATTAAAGAAACACGGTGTTTAAGACGATCGGTTTAAGAATTATTGAAGGTCATCAGGGCAAGACTCACTGCAAACAGAGCTGACTGCATCAGGAGGCCCATGAAAGGCTGGGGCCCTGGGCCAGGGCCCACTTTGCCCATGCCTTACAACGTCTCTGTGTGTTATCGTTAAATTGTTATATAGTGTGCTTTTCAATTCATATGCGTTAGAAACAAATCTTCAGACAGTACATGCTTCAGAGCAACCGCACTGAGCTTCACAGAAGAACAGCTTGATGTTGGTTGATAAACTATCGTGGCTGACTGAAAACCTGCATTGACTCAGCTATGCAGCTAAGAGGAAATTGCTCAATCCGCATAACAACACTGCCATCTAGTGGAAATATGCAAAATGGCAGTACAGTCCGCGCCCTAAATCGGAACATCGCCTTTTTGCCTACTGACCTTTGTGCAGGTTATAGATTTGAATAACAGGAATTGGTTCTGACTGACTCCACTCTCCTATTTACTCAGACAATTCCCACCTTAACTGTACAGCGGCTCAAAGGAGCATTGCCATGAAAGACCCTGCAACAAGACGAGTTTAAAAAATAACCATTTTCTCTCGCCAAATTAGCATTCTATAACTATGTGTTATTGTAGTAGTGCTGGATAAAATTTAACAAGTCCTGACGTCTTCAACATCCTGAGATGGGAACGTCTTAATTATAAATAGCACACTCTTTAGTAGTTATACACACATGAAAATGTGTTTACAGTGCTTTTAGCAGATATTTCCCAGTTTAAAAACAGAAAAATGTTGGCTGCAGAGGCCAGGGAGCTAAGAATCTATTTCCCTGTCCTGATGACATATGTATGCATGAATAGTGGACCGCATTTAGGGGTCGTCAGTGGTCGAAGCTGCAACCCCCGGCTTGCCCCTGCGACCACTGGCTCAGCTTTGCTACCTCTGGCCCAATTAGTGGAAAAATCAGCCCAAGGGACACTGGGGCACTCTTCATTCCTTATGGTCTGCCTGTTACTCATTATGCTAATTGTGAATAATATTATATTATTTATTGCTAGTGTAATAAAAAATGGAGCACACTTGGGACCTGTGGTGGACGCTGTGCTAAGTAAAAATAGTTTTAAATGTAGGTTATATGCATGCTCATGGGAGAGAGCGTGTGTATGTGAGAGAATGTGTGCATGTGTAAGAAAATGTTTCTGTATGTGTATGCAGGCGCGCAACGCCCATTGGACTCATAGGGCTTCAGCCCCCACGTCGTGCATGTCAGCCCGGGATGAGACAGCTTCCTGGGCACACACACAGCCGCTCCCGAGCACTTCACAGGTCTTTTAAAGACCTTTTGCTTGTTAATGAGGCTTTGATGCCCCCCTGCTTAGAGCCCCTGCAGCTCCACTCTGCCTTTTGCTTGAAGAATCAGCCCCCCCCCCCCGAAATTTTTTCTTAGCCCCCACCCTCCGAAATTTGACTCTAGTTGCGCCTCTGTGTTTATGCATGTGTGCATGAGTGGTAGGGACAAGCAGTGAGTGAGACTGTGGCCCAGATTTAGTATTCTTTGACACAAGGCAATGCTGCACCAAAGTTACAATTATCTTTTTCTCCCAGTACTCTTTCTTTTCGCAGCCATGTGTCAATGCACATACCCTTGGGCCAGTGTGCATGCTGTGTGCATTCTCTGAAGCATAGGTTTTTTTCCTAGAAGGGGTTCTTTCCATTACAAAAGCTATGATGTAAGGCATTGTCCATTTTGTATGTGTGTTGTGCAGCAGAGCACCTATGTAAAAATAGAAATCACGAAGAAATGAAAAAGTTCTCCTCATTATGCCTGCCTCGGGAAGGCTGAAAAGTTTGGTGCACATTCTTTTTAACCAATGTTTGTAGATAGGTATATGTGTCAAAACCCATGGGCGGTTGCATGCGCATAGCGCAACTTTGCATTACTTTGTTATATTATCCAATCAAATCCTCAATTGTTGTGAAGTTAGGTCATGTGACATGCCTTCCTGAAAAAAAAATCAGAGTAAAGGGTCATATGACATCACTTCCTGTGGTAAGAGCGAGGTCAAAGAGTATGTGATATCACTTCCGCTCCCCCTGGCATTTGGTGCATCGACGCAACAATGGAGAGAGAGAGGGAAAATAATAATGCTAGGCACTATGTGAGGTGGGAACTCCTGGTCCCCCAATTAATATGAAAAAAACAATAAAGGAGTAACCCCTCGTGGGTAGAGAGAAAATAACTCTCTGACAATGAGCACAAGTGCTCTGGTTAGCACATTTTGCCCCAACCTGTTACTGGATAAAGCATATCCTTATAGAAGACCCCTCACTCACCAACCTGGTTGGTGACATGCTTCATCATCGGGGTCCCACCCCATAGGCCGAGTGCCTACAGGGTGTGCTGCGACACCTGATTACAGTGGAGCTGGTTTCGTTTTTATGTGTTCAAGACTATCAAAATTGTGTATTAAAAAGGGCCAACACTACTCACTTCAAGTATTTATTCTTGAGTGCTTGAACCCTTAGTAAAATTAAAGTATGGCACCTTTGCCTAATTAGGAAGGCTTTGGTGTCAAAAAGTCGTATTAAAATATATAAAAATAGCGAAAGTGTGCTATGTGAATGTGAATGTACAAAACTATTGTTTAAAAAGGTCTACATGTTTCAACCCATACATGGATTCAAGGGTTTTCGTCAGGACCGTAGGTGATTTGAACTGGGTGGTCCGCCCGCGCTAAGGAGCGTCCTGCCCTAGTTCAATTTAGAGATCGTAAATAGGGATCTCGTGCAAAAGGTGCGTTTTTCTCTTTTGAAAAAACGCTTGGAAGCGAAACTCTCGCTTCATGGGCACCAGCGTTACCAAGTTGACAGGATTCCGTCTCTTGTCGCTTCTGTTCATCAGACCGATTAACCTACTTGGTTCTTGCTCGGCGTGCCCCGTGGAGTCACTCCACGGGGCACGCCGAGCAAGAACCAAGTAGGTTAATCGGTCGCCGAGCAAGAACCTACTTGGTTCTTGCTCGGCGTGCCCCGTGGAGTCACTCCACGGGGCACGCCGAGCAAGAACCAAGTAGGTTAATCGGTCTGATGAACAGAAGCGACAAGAGACGGAATCCTGTCAACTTGGTAACGCTGGTGCCCATGAAGCGAGAGTTTCGCTTCCAAGCGTTTTTTCAAAAGAGAAAAACGCACCTTTTGCACGAGATCCCTATTTACGATCTCTAAATTGAACTAGGGCAGGACGCTCCTTAGCGCGGGCGGACCACCCAGTTCAAATCACCTACGGTCCTGACGAAAACCCTTGAATCCATGTATGGGTTGAAACATGTAGACCTTTTTAAACAATAGTTTTGTACATTCACATAGCACACTTTCGCTATTTTTATATATTTTAATACGACTTTTTGACACCAAAGCCTTCCTAATTAGGCAAAGGTGCCACACTTTAATTTTACTAAGGGTTCAAGCACTCAAGAATAAATACTTGAAGTGAGTAGTGTTGGCCCTTTTTAATACACAATTTTGATAGTCTTGAACACATAAAAACGAAACCAGCTCCACTGTAATCAGGTGTCGCAGCACACCCTGTAGGCACTCGGCCTATGGGGTGGGACCCCGATGATGAAGCATGTCACCAACCAGGTTGGTGAGTGAGGGGTCTTCTATAAGGATATGCTTTATCCAGTAACAGGTTGGGGCAAAATGTGCTAACCAGAGCACTTGTGCTCATTGTCAGAGAGTTATTTTCTCTCTACCCACGAGGGGTTACTCCTTTATTGTTTTTTTCATTTGGTGCATCGACCCTCATAGCCTTCAGGTTTGCCTGTGATGCCTGGGGTCGACTCATGACTCTAAAGCTAGCAATATTCAGAGTTTAGCACTGAAAGCTCAATAAATACAATGACGTTACTAACTGTACGTTGCCTTTTAAGGGTTAGGGTTGTTAAATTTTAATGTATTTGAGTTGTATGGGTGCATCCCACTTTAAGTGATATTACCATGCATCTGGACACTACATTTATCATATTGTTCATAGTCTAGTTGTCCTGCCATTCATGAACAATTTGTTATACCTCTTAGCTGAATCAGCTGGATGAAAAAACTTCATAAATGTAGGGACAAAATGTTTTTGTGGTTAGTTCGTTTTTGGTTCATAGATAGTTTTGCTCATACCAGAAGCACCTGCTGTTCATTAGACATGCAGGATCATGCAGGGTGTAGTTTAATATTCCATGTATTCACAAATACCCAGTTCGCTGCAAAAATATTTATTTGTAGTCAACATTTGTTGTCAACATTTGTAGTCAACATGGCTTGTGAAAGGAAGTCTAGTTCTTGTCATTTACAAGTTCCTATTATTTGTTTGTAAGGCCAGTTTTGATTCCTTCGACAGTGGTTGACTAAGCCATTGAGCCATATCTGGCGTGCTGTCTGTCTGTCCTTTTACTGGATGAAACTGGAAGATATTTGACTCTCATTATCTGTGTTGGCTATTTTTGCTGGTGCTGGCTAGTCTTGATGTAGTATAGCGTTATCAGTCTGTCATTTCCATTTAGAATAGTGTTGTAAAGTGTCGGGCATTTATCACTGTGCTGAATTCCATGTGGGTATCCATGGCTTTCATCCTTGAAGGAAGTAAGTTCCATAAATTGCCCTGTTGCACCAATGATCTTTTTCCGTTAAGGTCGCATGATTATTTGGGGTGCTAATCAGGCTTTTGGGGCCAAATTTACTAACTTTTCACGCAACGCAGTGTAGCGAGGCTACTTGCTGTACTGCGCTGTGTGAAAGTGATCAAGGAGAAATGTGCCATATCTTCTAAGATATGGCACACTTCTTCTCTCTCATACTGCTGGGACACTTCAGGAAGCCTAGCGCCAATGCAGGGACCCTTGCACTATGGTGCAACTATGTCTGCGTTATAAGGAGATTTGTTTTTGTGCAGGAAGGAATTCTTTCCAACACAAAACAATCTCTTGAGGCATTTTCCTATGTAGATTACAGCACACATAGAAAGAAGAAATAACGAGGAGGAGGATACATTTTTTTCTCATTATGACATCTCTGGGCGTGTCAGCCTGACGCTCTTCAACGTCTACATCATCAGTACATAAGGACTCAACATCGTGTCATACACAGATGACACCCAACTCATCCTCTCCCTCTCCAACGAGCCCAACACAGCCAGCCACACCTTTCAAGAAGGTATGGAAGCTGTCGCCAAATGGATGAAAAACAGCTGCCTACAACTAAACACCAACAAAACAGAAGTACTCATCATGGGCCCAAACCCCGATGCCTGGAGCGACACCTGGTGGCCCCCGCCCTCGGAAACCGGCCAACCCCCATGGACCACGCACACAACCTGGGAATCATCCTGGACTATGAGATCAAAATGGACCGCCAAATCAACTCCGTCTCATCTTCCTGCTTCCACACACTCCGCCTCCTTCGTAAGACCTTCAAATGGATCCCCCTCGAACACCGAAAGACCGGTATTCATGCCCTGGTCACTAGCAGACTCGACTACGGCAACGCACTCTATGCCAGAATAAACAAAAACCTCACCGTAGGCTACAGAACATCCAGAATGCCGCAGCAAGACTAGTCCTAAACCTGCCAAAACACTGCCCATCTCCCAGCATCTGCGCACACTCAACTGGCTCCCCATCGAGGCGAGAATCACTTTCAAGATTCTCACCCACGCACACAAGGCCCTCCATGGCACCGGACCAGCATACCTGAACAGCCGACTCAAATTCCACGCACCAGAAAGAACCCTACGATCAGCCAAGCTCTCCCACGCCGTGGTCCCCCACAGCAGAAAGACCAGATTGGGAGGCCGCTCTTTCTCCTTCCTCGCTGCCAAAGCATGGAACGCCCTTCTGCTCCACCTCAGACAGACATCACTCCCCATCTTCGCAAGAAACCTCAATACTTGTCTCTTCGACAGACCCCCTCCTTGATGGAATGGCACCTGCAACCCCTCCTACCCCTAGCGCCTTGAGATCCTTACGGGTGAGTAGTAGCGCTTTAATAAATCCCTGATTGATCGATTGATGCAATCACATGTTTACAGACCAGTGTACATCTAGAATTGAGTAAAATCCATCGGTGGATGCCTGGGAACACCCATGTTCCACCCATGGAACGCCTCTCAGAATGATATGTAAAGTAATGCAGTGCAAGCCACTGAGTTGAGTAACATTTTTTTAGCAAAGTTGCGGAAGGCGTCACAAATTGCCCCTTGTGTGACTTTGTAAAAATATCTACTAGCATTGTGTGCAATAGGTGCGCCACAAAATTGGTGCAGCCATGACGCAAAATGGTAGTAAACCTTGCCCATAGGGCCCATTTCTGAGTGTATGTCTTAAGCTTCACCTGTAGAGAAATTGATCAGCTTCCATGTATTTCCTTGTCTGCAAATGTATCTTGAAAGTAGATCTTCTAACTGCAGGGATCCAGTGAAAAACATTTAAGAAGGTGGTGGTGCGGGCTTGTAGATTTACATGTAGACGTTTTCTTGCTGCTGCATTTCGAATTCTTCGAAGGTGTCACATAACTAAAATTGAGACTCCCTGATACAAGCCATTTCCAGAATTGGTAGATGCCTGGAACAGCTGAGTAGTCAACTAAGGATATAAATGCTGCTATGTTTGCACAGTATGACATGTAGATTGATTTAGTTGGTTAACTTGAAGATCCATTGGGCTTGGGGTACTCCTGACTTTATGTTGTAAGGTGTAGAGTAGAAAGGAGGTACTGAAATAAGGCCTGATAGGTTGCTGAGGTAGGAGGAAATGCAGTTAGGGATATTTCCTTCAATACTCATTGCTTCTAATTTGAGTATCAAAGTGCCATGGTGTGCTGTCAAAGACAGTCAATTCAATTCAATATAGACTTTATTTCGGTTTGATTGGACTATAAAAGTACACAAATCATAAAATACATTTGTTTAAAAAAAGACATAATCGTCATTGGTAAAGTGCAAGTACAGTGATATAATACCCTGTATACATTAATTCATGGTGGTCTGATACATTACAGTAACATTCATTGATCCAGGCAATTTCGCAGTCTAAGAGACAATTTTTTTAAAAATTCTGTCACTTGAAGAATATTGTTGGTATACAATAATTGTAAGTATAACAAGGCTGGACGAATCTGTTTAAAATTAAGTTTCTTTAAAAGGACAATCAGGTAGCGTTTTCACGGGTATTCATAAAAACCACATAAAAACCTAAAATGCAGCATATCCTGTGGAGACTTTCCGTCGCAGCCACAGGGTGCTGGGGTTTTACTAAAAGAATCTTTCTTAGGTCTGATTAGCAGATGCTGAAACAGGTTTAACCTAAACCTTGTTAACAGGAACTTCTCATGAGTGCTCAATGTGCCAAGTAAGTAGGGCTCCATTGTTAAACAAGTTTTAACCATGACATATTTTCTTACACTTGTTTTCTGTAACTCTACCCCTTCCCTCTGGGTCTTCCTGTCCAAGAGGAAAGCTCGTTTAATTAGCTCAACATCCCCCTTAACTATTCTGTTTGGGTATTCAGATAAGTCTGGGCGGCCCAACCCAGAAAAGCATGATTTCAAATATTTTAACCAGGGAGTGCCCATTGCATTATCTTGAGACAGAAAATCATTTACAATCAGGTGTGTCAACTGATATCTTGATTCAGCCACAGTTTTAACCAGCAGGTCAGCGGGCGTAAGGAGAAGATATCGCTCAAATATTCTGCCCCCAACTCCTCGTGAACTGCAAAGTTAGACGTGCCGGCCGGGACACACAGGAGGCGCTTCATAAAGGCATTTTCTGCGATCTGGAGTTGTTCGCCAGCCACATACCCCCATAATTCACTGCCATAGGCTGCAGTTGCCACTGATTTTGCATCATAAAGTTTCATCATGGCATGGGTGGGTTTTTTCCCCAGTTTTGAAGCAAAGTTAAAGATAGAGGCATTGACCCTGGTCACGTCACATCTCTTTTTGGCAAGTTGGGGTCCCCAAGTTAGTTTGGAGTCAAAGAGAATACCTAAATATGAAAATTTATTTGACAATGGAATCACTACATTGTCTAATTTAAATGTGTAATTCCTTTTTGGGCGATTACCCACTTGCATAATAAATGATTTAGAATTATTGACCAGTAGGTCTCTATCTGTCATAAACAATTTAAAAGCGTTAAGCAAGGCTTGGAGACCTAACTCAGTTCTAGAAATTAAAACCGCATCATCTGCGTATAAAAGTACAGGAATACTCCGCCTGCCGACTCTGGGACAGTCAGCCTTCACATCCTGCAGAACGCTGTCTAATTCATTTATATAAAAATTAAAAAGAAAGGGTGCCAAGATACAGCCTTGGCGGACTCCCTTGCCTATAGTAAAATTATCAGTTGTGCACAGATCTTGCGAATACCTTACATTGGCACTAGTGCTACTATGTAGATCCACCAAAAAATTAACAATCCCACTGTCTACACCCTTCTCCCTCATGGACTGCCAGAGCTTTCCTCTGTTCACAGAGTCAAAAGCAGAGGATAAGTCCATGAAGGCAAGATGGACAGTACCTTTTTGGGCAATGGTGTATTTGTTAAGGATTAAAAAGAGATTAATACACTGCGTTATAGTTGATCTACCACTACAGAAACCATACTGAGAGATGGACATGATGTTATTGTCCAATACCCATTCTGAAAGTCTCTGTAGTATAATTCTCCCCACTATTTTGACCATGGAATCAATTAAAGAGATGGGCCTATAGCAGAGTGGACTATCCCTATCCCCCTTCTTAAAAAACGGGACGACGGTAGAGACCCCCCAAGATGGTGGGCAGCCAGCTGTAGCAGCCGCATTAATAACCGCCTCAAGAATCGGTGCACAAAAGTTCGGGTCAGATTTATATAAGTCAGGGGGAATCCCGTCAGGTCCGGGCGCTTTCCCAGCTGTAAGCCCCTCTATCCCGACAGTAACCTCGCCTCTGTCAAACCTTATGGATCCTCCCCCGTTGTCGGGGAGGGGATTCCTAGTGTTATTCAGCGTACAGCAATATAGTTGCTTGAAGTGAGCTTCCCACTCCTCCTTTGTTATAACGCTCTCCAGCCCATCTCCTGGGTCCTGGACCAATAAAGGTTTCTTAACTACCGCCCAAAATCTGGAACTATTACTTAACGTATGAGGGTCCAGAATCTCATTCCAGGCTTCATTTCTTAAAAAGTCTTTGCGGGTGGCAGTGATTAATTTATACTCTTTACGACACCCTTGGACTGTCTCCTTAATTCTAGGTCTAGCTGCCAAGGCAGTTCTTAAATTGCGCGCAGCTTTGGAACAGTCCTGGTTGAACGACCTAGGTCCTCCTCTCCCACTCTTCTTAGCTGGTGCTGTCAACAGATTAGAAACTTTATCTGATAGGCATTGAAAGGCGGTTAGGACCTGGATTGGATCAGAGCCCTCATCAATGCAACTCTTAATTTCGTCACTACAGGTGTCTTTGATGTTTTTATATAAGAGATCAGGGGTACACATGGACCATTTGAGGCGACATCTCCCGTCCGTTGCGCGTACTGTACCCACACTAAAATTACAACTTTCTTTGGCCACCCATTGTCCCCCGAGATGGACGGTGAGCGGATTGTGATCGCTGAATTCATTGTTTTCAATAACAAAGGAATCCACAAAAGCCTGCATAGGCAAAGTGAGCAGTACATAATCAAAAACGTTCCTCTCCCATGGCCCTTAAAAGTTGGAATTACAAAACGCTTTTTTGGATCATACAGAGCCATTGTCAGGGTTAGATCATGATCACTTAACAAGTCATTAAAAATTTCTCCCTCCACTGTGTGTTCCAAGTGCAGACCCTCATACCGATCACAATGCATTTCCAACAAATTTTTCATCAGAGGGTCACCACAGGGGTGAATGTTGAAATCACCCATGATCATTAAATTAAGTAAACATTCCTTCATTGAAATACTAATAAAGTCATTTAAAACTTTAAGTTGACTTGGAGCTGTGCATACATTTGCGAAATTATAAAAATTAACCAAACCAGCTAAACAGTTTTCTCCAGCTAAGACTAAACCTAGAATGCCAGAATTACCTGTTACAACTCTGCGCACTGTACAAGACAAGGCTACAGAAATAAACGTGACCATACCCCCCTTTGGTCTACCCCTACTGGCTGCTGTTGCAGGTACATAAAAAGCCTTATACCCTTCAATAAAAAAATCGCACTCCACCAACCAAGTCTCTTGTAGACAGATGATCTGGAATTGTTTAATATACTCGATCCAGTTACCATCCAACATCTTGGTAGCCAGACCCGCGATGTTCCAACAAATGACACTGTTTTTGTATGTTTTGGGCTGGGTTACCTCTGTGTGACCCACCACAGGTATGCATACATTACTTTGGCCCCCGGACTCCTCACGTCAGTCACACGCCTCCAAGCCCGAGAACGCTTCATATCTATTCTGTGTTGGGACGTTAAACCCATTCGTACCCTTGCTCACCGCATAGCTGTTCTGAGCATCCATATTGAAACCTTTCAAACCATGACTGGCAGTATTATACATGTATGGGGCAGCTAATGCAGGTGCCTTAATTTGAGACCCTAGTCTGAATCTCCTGGCGTCTTGAGAGACATTTAACACAGGTGCATAAAAATAGCCTAGTGGGCGCACACAGACACTATTAGAATTGTACACTACCGAAGATGCTCTTAATAGGACTGTTGCAACGTGCTGGGGATGTTTGAAATTAATAACAATACAGTCCCCACTCGTTGTCTTACGTGATGGACCAACCCAGTCAACCCTTTCTGTCGAAATGATCTGGTCATAATACTGAAAAGGGAATCCGCAGTTTTTGTTTAACCAAGCCACTGTTTTATTTTTTAATGATTCTTGGGACTCCCCATAAGGTAGAGTGGAATGCTCTACAAGAGGTGGCACATTCGTCAGAACTGCCACATAAGGTACGCAGTCAGGAGGAAGAGTAATATGCCTATTTTTACTTGGTGGATTAGAGGCAGACCTGCAACCAGGTGCTGCAGGGGGCTGTTTATTCTGTTGAGTTACTGGTGCTACTGGAGGCTGTTTATTGTGTTGAATTGCTGGTGGAGGTCTAGAGACAAAATTAACACCAGCAGAGCCTTGACGACAAGGTTGCTGTGCATTCACAACTCTGCCTTCCTTACCCTTTTCAGTGTTATTGGAGTTGGTAGCCGGAGCAGAGGCAGAGGCCAGATGTGCCGACAACAGTCCACCCAGCCGATCTACTTCAGAGGCCACTGCGTCCAATCTGGTTAACAGAGGATTAACTAGTTCTGTGATTTTCTCCTCCATCTTACTCACTATAGTGCTAATCAATAGTTCAAATTGCTTGATGTTTAAGATTGGGCCTCCCTCATTGATGCCCTCAGAGTTACCTTCGCCTATAGCAGAGCTATTGACATTCGACTGGGTGGTTTTTGCTCTTTTTTTACTAGATTTTCCCCCTCCTTTAACCTGCATCTTTCTGCACATTCTCACTGGTCTCGGTGTTGGTGAGGCCTGAACTATTTCTTCGGTAGAGGTATTAGGTAAATCTACATGCGTTTCCGCGTGGACCTGTGCCACAGCAACAAGCACACCCTCATTACTTGAGTTTGGATTACCTTCTGTTGCTACCTCTGTTACTTCTGTCACTAAGATAGACATATTTTCAGGTAGTAGAGGAGGGTTACAGAGGCCTCAAGAGGCCCAACGTTCATTATTAATTTGATTCACCTTTTTGACCAGAAAATTGTCCATGGTGACCAACCCAGAAGTTGACCTGTCTCGATTCGCTCTGGACATGACACAAGGGTCTATACTCAGCTAAGTTAGCAATATGAAATAGTAGTACAGACTACCAGCCATTACAGCACTTTATGACAGTGAATCAGATATAATGTAAAATACTTATTAAACTTTATACAGAATGCAAAGTCTCACGTGAATCTAATGTTCATAAGGCAGAGCCAAAGTCCATAGCCTGGCCTCTTCTGGCTACTGGGGGCCAAAGAGGGCCCGCCCTTTACCCGGGCTTAGCCCATCTGGTCCCGCACGCGTCCCGCGACGCAAAGGGAGCGTCTGCGCTTTAGTAGCGCCTCCGGGCGCGATGAGGGCCGAAAACCGGAAGTGCCCGCAAAGCTCGCTGGGAGCTGTAGTCTCCGGCCGCGGGATGGTGCAGGATAGCGGCATGGAGGCTTACAGCATGTGGGGCCCAGGAGCTACTATCAGGTCTGCAGGGGCAGCAGGTATGTCCACGTTCCAGCAAAGACAGTCAATAGGTCAAGAAGCAGAAGAGTGACAACCCAGTTTCTATCTACAATGGTTTTCAGATCAACCCACAAATAGTTAAGAAAATATTTATCTGTCCTCCATGGGCAGAAGCCCATTTATTATAAAATTGGCATCAGCAAAAGTTTTGATGTGCCAGGATTACCATCTTCCCAGCTTTCAGGAACAAGCAGAGTTGTAAAACAAAACCAATATTTTTTCCACCTTATCACAGTTTTTGTTTTTTTATAACTGGTAGTCCATGTTTCCTATGTTTTGCGGTTTCAGCCTGCTTGCAGATAGTGGTGGGAACAGGTGTGAGGCCCATGGGTGAACCCAGAAAGCTATACATTTATGAAATTCAGTATGGGCCATTGTGTGGATTACTCATGGTTTTCCAAAAGATACTACTAATTGCTAAAATAGAACGCAATGAAAAAAGCAGAAAAAATAGCAATTGGTGACATTCGCTTTTGTTAGTTTTTTTGCCCTGATAGCAGATTTACAGAAGTAACATACATAGGTAATATGCTGTTATGTCGTCAGACCTTCTCTGGTCGCAGGGGTATATAGTGTTTGTTGGATGTCCAAAATCATGGGATATACAGAGCCAACTACTGAGCTACAGCTTGTAATGATTTTTCAAGTGTATGCCAAACATGAAGTAAGTAACATGCATTTTTTAAATGTGTCCCAGACACTGACATTAAGAATAGTGGGTATTTGTACACCTCTGAATGAAACATACCAATGTATGATTCAGAGGGCGTTTTGCAAAATGTGATTCTTTATTGTGCACAGGGTTACATTTGGAAAATCGAAAATGGAGAAAAACTCTATTGGTCATACCAAATGGTCTACTATTCTGTGTCCCACACTTCTGATGAAACCAGAATCCCACTTGCTTGGCTGGGCCTAGCACCGGCGACACATAAGGCCCAAGATGTGACATGGAGTTAACATTCATGGAAACCTTCAAACCCAAGCATTTCTGCAAAAGAGGCACCCAGAGACGTCCAGGGTGGTGTGACTTGTGTAAATCCCACTAGGTTTTCTGACCCACAGAGCTCTGCAAACCCAGACAGAATTTCCAAAAGTCTCCCAATAAAGCTATACACCATTTGTGTCATGGGACCTAGGACCTGCTACAGTAAAGCCCTGAAAATGCAACGTGGAGGCATAACATTTCTGGCATAAAACACAATCCTTTTGAGCCATGTGGGGAGCTGTGGAATCTGGTCCTGGCTCATCCACCATCAAGGTAAACTTCCAAACCTAGACATTTTAAAAAACTAGATATCCAACAAAGTCCATGATGGTGTGGCTTGCATGGATTCCGCTGTGTTTTCTTACCCACCAAGCCCTGCAAACCTCACACTTGGATAAAATCACACACTTTACATACATTTTGCGAGGAAACATTCCAGAAACTGTGGGAAGCCACAACATTCTTATCTTCAAGCATATCCACACTTTGCCTACTAAAAACAGAACTCCTCTTGTGCTGCTAGGGCTAGTTCGCAACATGCAAGAACCAAAAACATGATGTGGAGACATCAAATTTCTGCCATGAAAACCAACCTTTTCTGGCAAGGTGGGTAGTTGTGATTTTTGGGCCTGTGCTCGGCCACTACCCATGGGAAATTCCAAACCAAGATATTTCTGAAAAGGGAGTCATTCTGCTGAGATTGCTGACGCTGGGACCCTTTGTGACTGCTAGAGATTGAGGCTACCTGGACTTTTCACCATCTGCTTTTCTGCCCTCCCGCCTCCCGCTGCCGGACTCCAAAACCATCTAGGAGTCGGGCTGCCGAGCGGAGCGCGGTGCAGGGTTGAAACTACTGTGCCCAGCAGCCTCAGCGGCGCTAGCCGCGTCAATCGCGCGCCAGGAGGCGCTTAAATTTGCAGTAACCCCGGTCGAGGGGGGGAGTCATTCTGCTGAGATTGCTGACGCTGGGACCCTTTGTGACTGCTAGAGATTGAGGCTACCTGGACTTTTCACCATCTGCTTTTCTGCCCTCCCGCCTCCCGCTGCCGGACTCCAAAACCATCTAGGAGTCGGGCTGCCGAGCGGAGCGCGGTGCAGGGTTGAAACTACTGTGCCCAGCAGCCTCAGCGGCGCTAGCCGCGTCAATTGCGCGCCAGGAGGCGCTTAAATTTGCAGTAACCCCCGTCTCGCGGGACGCCGGGCGAAGCCCGGGCAAAGGGCGGGCCGTCTGAGGCCGTCCGAGGTCGGACAAGGTTGGGTTGGGCCAGGGATTCTGCCCTTTTTTCCTAATGTCCATCATTGGATAAAGTGCTCCAGGCCCGCTGAATACCAGGTAAACGTACATCTTATGGATCTTGTGAGCTACAACATTTTGCTTCAAGTTTATCTTTGCTCGTGCAAATGCCTGGTAAAAAGCTAACCCCTGTTACAAACACAATGGAGAACTATCTCGTCCAAGTTGTGACAAAAATCAATAGCGATAGAAGGACTTCTTTGGGATTAGAATCACCTATACAATCCCCATTGGCAGACAATGAGACAGAGGACTCATTCGCTCTACTAAATAACAGTCTCTTGGGTGAGGCACACGACTCTCTCCAGGATACAAATACCATTCAGCCCAGTGGCATAGTAGCCAGCACTGAAGAAAACAGTGACATTGAAGCTGTGACTGTGCTCTCTACAAACAGTGAGTTTATTACCTCCACTGCTCCCCCTATTCCTGCACCGAGGGTTTCAGGGGGTAAAAGAAAAGCCATTCAAAAACGTGGAGGCCTAAGATCAGCCAAAAACAAAGTTGCAACGCCACCAAGGAAAACAACCGACGAAGACGAGGAAGATCTGACTGGGGAAACTTTTGTGACCCTTTCTGATGACTTACTCCAGAAACTTTGCTGCCTGATGGACACAAAAATTAAAGGGATGGTAAAACCCCTGATTAGTAAAATAGATAAATTAACTGCCGAGGTAAGCAAACTGGAAGGTCTATTAGGAAAAACCCTGGGGGAAGTGGGAAAACTCCCAGAAGTTATTACATCGAGTATCCAGCCATTGATGAGTGAAATCCAATCCTGCAAATCTAACGGACCAACTCCTGCTGTTGCACGAAACCCCCCGTCGACTCTACTGACAAATCCATCTGATAGGCCCTCCGGAGATGTGTCCACTGCTCCGCTCTATGGGGAACCTAATACCTCGAAAGGGTCATCTGAGCTTGTAGTGGAAGCTTCGCCATTAGTCCTCGTTCTTGCAAATGTACCCCCATTAGCTCCAGGTGATGTTGAATCAACTTCATCACTATTAAATAAATCTCTATCATGGCTAACTAACAATATGGCCATATCCTCCTGGGGCAAACAGCAATTATCCGAAGAGCTGGTAAATGCAAGAAGGGTTGAGTTGATTGGGAACAGGGTAAAAAAATTCAAGGGGGACTGTGCCGTGCTTAACTTCTCTGACCCCGAGGTTTTGCCAAACATCTTGCCTAATCTCCATCCACCGCAGAAAAGATCTACTCCAATCGTTCCATTGACCCTAGATTTCTTCTATCCTCGGAAAGGCAGAGGCCCCAACTGCAGTACACTAAGAACAAAATGGAATGTCGTAACAAAGAGGGGCAGTAAGAACTCTGATTTTGCTGAGTGGGGCCTAGGACTGGAAAATAGATTTTCTACTCTCTCCAACCTAGATGCATGTGATTGACAACCATCCAACCCAATCACCTTGTTGCAAATTCCTACGGCTGCATGTTCAGTAGAGGTGTCTAGTTGTTCAACAGTTATACAAAACGCGACACACAATCTTGTAGCCAGAGCAGGACTAATTACAGCAAATATAAATGACAATGGTATTGATGATTCAATGCTGAATGGGTCAGTCCACAGTAGTTATCCATTAATGGTAAATGCCACCGGGAACTTATTGTCTTGGAATATTGCTGGGCTTTGTTCCAAAATGGATTGTGGAGAATGGTTTGGGTTTGTCAGCCTGTATGATGTTTGTATTTTTCAAGAGACCTGGGCCTGTGATCCTGTTTTTGCGTTGGGCTACTTGAACTTTCACGTTCCGGCCACCAAGGGCCCAAAAGGGCGTCCGCTGGGGGGACTCACCATATGGGTCCGCCAGTCTCTTATGATTGATGTGAGATATATTGAGCTCCACCAAAAAGACATTCAGCTCATTCGACTAAAGGGTAACACATCGACCTCCATTGATATTTACAATGTATATGCTAGAGGGGGGAGTGTAGGAAAATCTGAGGTCCTTTTGTCTTTGTATAATTTGTTAGAAACTCACTCATCTGGGAAAAACATATTAATAGCAGGCGACCTAAATCGCACTTTTGAACCACTAGACACTGGCGAGGCACACCTAGGCACGGAGGAAGACAAGATCTGGGATATCCCCGCACTTAATACAATCCCAATAATGCGCTGGTCTGAGGATATCCTTGGTCTAAACGCTATGTGCCTCGAACATGGGTTAAGGGCCTTGAATGGTCGGACAAAGTCTGACAGAGCACCAGCTATGACATTTAATAACGGGAGAAACAAGAGCCGCATTGACTACGTCATATGTAGCATGGCCCTATGGCCAACTGTCACTGATATGGTTGTTTTGGAAAGGCTCGAGAGTGACCATAACCCTTTATGTGTTGTCCATAAATGGTGGCTGTCTGATGTCATTGTCCCAAGTATTCGTGTCGAATCCCTTCCACCGTCTATTGTACCTACCAATGACTTGCGCAGGCTGAGGTGGTCAAGCGTTAGAACAGACCCGCTGGTTTTAGAAAAAATAAGCATGGCAACTGATAAGGCTATATTGGCCCTTGAGGGAGAGGCTGGGTATTCTCTTAACCAAAATAACATTACCAAGGTCCACGAAGATCTTTTTAAAGAAATTAAATGCCATTTCTTAAAACCGGCAAACAAAAAGAAGACTGGGGCCTATAGGCCTGCTAAATGGTATAACCAGGACTGTAAGGGGGCCAGGGCCTCCTTGGGTGCTGCAATCAAGAATAAAAATTTGGAGGCTATTAGGATAGCTAGGAATCAATATAAACACTCCATAGCTAAAGCGAAAAAAGACTGGGATGAAGCCCATTGGAACAAGCTAAAGAGTGCTAGCGACCAAAATCACTCCAGGTTATTTTGGCATATAGTCAAATGGGGTCACGATAGGCTCGAAGATGCCAGTACTAACAATGTCCCCCAGGATACCTGGGTAAAATTCTTTAGTGTACAATATGCCTCCAGAGACCAGTCTGTAGACAGTACATGCCTACCCTCTTCTCTGGCAGAAGATGACATTTTTACGCAGTGTGAAATATTGACTGCCCTCAAAACTGTTCAAAGTGGTCGTGCCCCAGGCATTGACGGGGTTCCAGCAAACGTTTTTTTAAACGATACTGTAAGATGGTGCAAATACATTCACCTGTTAATAAATTATATTGCCAGAGGTGCAGACATCCCAGTAACATGGCGGGGTGCTGTCATCATCCCGGTATATAAGAAAGGAGATCGCGCTCAGCCTAGTAATTACCGCCCTATTAGTTTGATCGACACTATTCAAAAATTAGTGGGGCGAGTAATTGTTAACAGGTTGCTTGATTGGGCTGAGGATAACAACATTTTATCCCCCTATCAGGCTGGTTTTCGTAGGGCAACCAGCACTGTGGATCAAGTCTTCCGTCTCCAACTGATCCAGTGGAAGACCGTGGTGTTAGGCGGAGGCAGCCTGTATGCAGCATTTGTTGATTTGCGGGCTGCCTTCGACCTGGTACCAAGGGCAAAACTGTGGGAAGTCCTTGTGACTCTTGGGGTCCCCGGGGACCTGTTGTCCTTAATCATGCGACTGCACGAGGGCAATTATGCTAAAATTCGTTGGGGTGGGTACGGAAATGACACCGCCGAATTTCCAGTTGAGCGTGGGGTTCGGCAGGGTTGTTCAATGGCCCCTACTCTGTTCACCCTTTTTATTAACGGTGTCGTTTCTTGCATGCAATCCCAGGCAGTGGATGCTCCCTCTCTTGCAGGTGAAAAAGTTCCAATTTTAATGTTCGCCGATGATACCTTAATTTTATCTAAAACACCAGCTGGTTTGCAAAAAGCATTGGCAATATTTGATGAATTCTGTGTAGTTCACGGATTGGAGGTGAATGGGTCTAAAACAAAACTCATGGCTTTCAACCCACACAGAAATTTTAAATCCAAAATTTCCTTGAGCGGTCGTATCCTGGAGGTTGTAAAATCCTTTACTTACCTAGGGATCCTTATCTCAAACGACAACAGGTGGCAGCAACATCTTAATATTGCTACTTTAAGGCACAAGCAACTAGCTGGCACCATCATTAAGGAGCACAGGAAATCGCTCACCAAGCCCATCAAACCACCACTGATAATTTATGAGGCAAAAGCAATTGGGTCTGCTTTGTATGGTGCGGAGTTATGGGGGCACGAAAATCTTCAGGAACTCCAAACTTCAGAAAATAAAATTTTAAGGACATTGATAGGTGCCCCTCAGAGCAGTCCGCTATTGCCCCTACGATATGAATTAGGTAGACGAGAGATTTCTGATAAGGCCAAACTGCACCCGATTCTATACTGGCGCAGGCTTTGGACCACGCCGGAGCTCTCCCACTACGCGAATGGGTTCAAAGATGTTGTCAAAGCTGATTGCTATAATAAAATCAAATGGTTTAAATCATTAAAGATTGCTTTGTTCGAATTAGGACTTAATGCTCTATGGACTGATCCAGCTGGGGCTTTATTTCCTTCCAAGTCCACTTTAAAAAACATTTTTTGGGAACATGTTGTTAATAAGAGCACGCTTAGCTCAAATAGTGGGTCTATGACCACTAGCTACTTAGAGACCAAGTTGTACCCAATTTATGAAAGGTATTGGGACTACATATCAAACCCCATGGACAGGAAACTGCTTTTTCAATTGAGGGTAGGTTCCCTCCCCCTCCGTAATTTAACATCTAAATGGAAAGCAGGAGGTGTCTCAATCTGCCCAGTCTGTGGGGTAGGAGATGAGACTCTTGGTCACTTTCTGTTCTCTTGCCCAATGTATTCTGCACCAAGGCGAGCTTGGTTGGCTCCTATGTGCAGGAACCTAGGCACAAAAAGTAGCATGGTAGCGCTGCGGATTGTAAGATCTACTTCTGTAAACTGGATTATAATTGCTACTGCAAAGTACCTGGGGTGGGCGTGGATTATAAGGCAGAGATTGTTGGTAGGTTAACTACTCATCATTTAGTTGACCAGTAACTGTTAGACACATGTCTATTCTCTGTAATAATCTAATAATAATACAGAGACTGCTAGACTATTGTTTATTCTCTGTAAATGTCGATTTAGTTGATCAGAGACTGCTAGACTAGTGTCTATTCTTTTTAATGTAAAATACTCATTTAACGTATCATCGGTATGAAATTCTATGACATGAATTCTTTTTATATTTGCCTTTTGTGATTACCATTTTGGCATTTTTATTTATAATGAACTTGCACCTGCTATTTTAAATGCGCAATAGTTTTTAAAATTTGTTTCATGTGCTTATGTCTAATGACTATGTAAATTTAATTGTTTTTTATTACATGTTTGTATGTCTGCTTTTATGAGTAACACTCGAATAAAGCACTTTTGAACTGGGAGTCATGTGTGGTGTGACATGTGTGAACCCCACTATGGTTTCTTAGCCACAATGCTCCCCAAATGCAAAATATTGGCTAAAAGCATACACTTTTTTCATATTTCTTTGAGGAAAAGTTCCAAAATCTGTGGAGATCAATAAGATTCCTACTATCCAGTGCTCCCATCCTTTTCTAGATATACCGAACTTGTGTGGCTAGGCTTTGAACTCCTGACACAAAAGGTTTCAAAATATGACATGTAAGCATCAAATTTCTAGCACGAAAAATGTACCTTTTTGGTGTTGTTTGTAGCTGTGGAATTTCGTCCTGGGCTTGACTGCCTTCCTCAGAAACCTATAAAACCCAAACATTTACGAGAAATAGACACACAGAGGAGTCCAGGGTAGTCTAACTTGCATGAATCTTGCTATGGTTTTTTGACCCCAAGTCCCACAAATACCCAAATGTTTGCTAAAATTATAACTTTCCTCATTATTGAGAGAGAAAGTTTCAGAATCTATGGGGTTACATAGAATTCATACCACCCAACGTTCCCACACTTCTCCAGATAAACCAATGCCCCACTTGTGTGCCTGGGCCTCGAGCCCGTGAACCGAATGGCACCAAAATGCCACATGGAGACATAGAATTTCTGGCACAAAAAAGATAACCTTTTTGGTGATGTACGTAGCTGTGGAATTGGAGCCCCGGCTTGGCTGCCATCCACAAAACCCTACAAAATCCAGACATTTCTGAGAAATAGATAGCCAGGAGAGTCTGGGGTGGTGTGACTTGTATAGATGCCTTGTATCCCTCTAGGTTACTTATCCAAAATATCCTAAAAAAACCAAAATTTAGCAAAAATTACACATTTCTTAAGATTTCAGTAAGGGAATGCACTGCAGTCTACAGGGATCCACAACATGAATACTACCAAGGGTTCCCACTCTTCTCCTAATAAAGACAATACCCCACTTGTGTGGTTAGGCCAAGAGGCTGCGACAGGAAAGCCTCAAAATGTGACATGGTGACATCAAATTTCTTGCAGGAAAAATACTCCTTTTTGACCAAGTGTGCAGCTGTGGAGGTTTAACCCGGGCTCTGTGGCCACTATGGGAAAACTACCAAACCAAGAACTTGCTTGAAACTAGATACCGAGGGGAGTTCAGGGAGGTATGACTTGCATGGATTCCACTGTATTTTCTTACCCACAAAGTCTGCAAACCCCAACTTTGGCTAAAATCACATTTCTGAGAGTAAAAGTTACGAAATCTGCAGGGATTAAAAAAGTTCTTACCACCCAGTGTCTCACACTTCTACCAATAAAAACATTACCCCACTTGAGTGGCCTAGCGTCTGCAACTAGAAAGGTCCTGAAACACAACTTGAAGACATCAAATTTCAGCCATACAAAACCACCCTTTTCAATGATGTAAATAGCTCCTGACTTTTGCCTTGGGCTCGACCGTAACCTATGTAATCTACCAAGCCCAGACATTTTTCATAGCTAAACGACTAGGGTAGTCCGTGGTCTTGTGACTTGTGTGGATCCCATAACATTTCCTTACCCAAGATGCCCCTCTGATGCTCAAACTTTGGCTAAAATCACACACTTTCCTCATATTTCTGAGGGAAAGTTCCTGAATCTGCAGGGATCCACCAAACTCCTACCACCAAGCATTTCTGCACTCCTCCCATTAAAACTGATACACCACTTGTGTTGCTGAGCTTAGCGCCTGTGACAGAGAAAACCCCCAAATGAGACACTTAGGCATCACATTTCTGTCATGAAAAACAACCCTTTTTGGTGGTGTGAGTAGCTGTGGAATTTTGGCCATGATTCAGCTACCATCCATGGATAACTTCAAACCCCAAAAAACACTTTTTGTCTATGCCAAGTGCCTGTGACAGGAAAGGCTTCAAACACATTGTGGAGATTGCCAGAACCCTAATTCGGAGGATCTTGGGGCAATCAGAAGCTATTGAGTCAAACTGTAGTGGTCAAGGTCTTTACTCCTTATGTCCCGGGAACTGTCCTACAATAGGTTCTGAGCAACTGGGCCAAGTACCCCTTCAACACATGACTCTTGGTGATGGCACAGGTTGAGCAATCCAAGGCTTCTCTAGGTGGAGATAAGTGCAGGGTGAACAGAGACTCACAACTCAAAATACATCCAGCAACCCCAATAAATGATTGTTCATTCAAATACTTTCTTTTAGGTAAAGGGTAGTATTTATTTACGAACATAAATTATAATATGGCACAGCACAAATAATATACAGTCTTCATAAAGCAGGCACACTAGTGTTATCCTGGTCATCTCTTGAGTCCCACTTCCCTGTCAAATGACCATGGTTATTCCCCATTCACACGAGAAGACATCCAAGAAAGTTGCCAACACTAAGCTCAAGTCTTAGCAGTTCCAGAATGGCTTTGTGAAAGTCAAAGTGTCCCCATGCAGTAGTGTATTAGTCAATGCAAGTTACACCAGTTCTTCTTCTGCGGATCACAACCCACTTCTTTAAAGCTGCAAAGAAAACATCTGTCCACTTCACAACACACCCATCCTGTAAGACAGGGGATCGGTAACAGTGGCCCACAAGGTGACATCCCCTTCAGGTCACCGCAATGGGGAAACAACCTTTACAATGCAGTCATTACAACACACTACCTTTACAACGCAGTCATTACAACGCAACATCCTTTAAATCACATGACATTACAACACAGCAATTACAACGCATGTCACTACAACGCATGCCACTACAACGCATGCCACTACAACGCATGTCATTACAATGCATACCATTACAATGCATAGTTTTAATCCCTACACTATCCAACACTTACCCTACTGTTGCACTCACTGGAGTGGGAATAGTAATTTTAATCCCTACACTATCCAACACTTACGCTACTGTTACCGCCCAAAATTATGCGATGTAATCGTATGCATTGTAAAGGCATGTGTAGTAAAAACATGAGTTGTAATGGATGTTGCGATGCAAAACTGTGTTGTAAAGGCATGCATTGTAACGTCATACATTCCCGAAATGCCCTGCTTTCATTACATTGATGCCCCATGGTGACGGCCATCAATCTTCATTGTGGCCCCCATCTGGCATACAGGGGTAATAAAGAGGGCACACGGATAAATGAACCCATCGGTGCAGTGGTCCCAACAGACCAGAATCTCACACTCCACTCACGGGATCCACTTAGCAGGTTTCTCACTGGACCTTGTCGCTCGAGCTAATGACCTCCTCACAGGGTTCTGTGGTTTACGTCAGGCAGAAGCTGGTTCTCCGAGCTCCAGGGTAAGTATCCTTGATTCTCTTGAGTGATGTTCCTTCACCCAGCAGGGAAACTGGCAGACTCTCAAGCCCCATTCCTGGTCAGAAGAGGCAGATGTCATTCTGAACTTCTCCATACTGATGTACAGCTTCAGTTTGACAATTCAGAAGCCTTAAACTCCCCTTTTTATATAATCTGTTTCCAGAAACAAATGTGACTTAGTGTCTCAGTCTTTAAAATTAGTGTTATAGGTGTTTTTCCTTTGAAAGTGCCCCCCCATCTTGTTCTTTGTCCAGGAAGCAGTTTATAACAGTAGAAGCCACTCCACATATGATAGTGATCACACCACTGTGTTGGCAGGCCCCTTTGACCGGTGCCCTCTAGACTCAATGAGCCCCTTTGAAGTGCACAAAGGGCCTGGCTCTCCCTTCCTCCACTGTGTTTGACCCACCCAGCTCTCAGGGATGTAGCAATCCACAAATCTGCCTGGGGGGCTCCTCTATGTCCACAGTCCTTCTCCAGCAGACCCTGGGGTTCTCAGTATGGAATCCACAGGTCTCCATACACTGTACTACTCACAGGTACTCATGCATCTTCAGGAGATGAACACCGACACACATTTAGCCTCCCTTGTATGGCAGCCAATACTTACATACATATCACCATGCTGTATACCAACATGCGCTCAGGCTGCAAGCACTGCAGAACTGGCACACATAAATACCAGTGCAATGAACTCAAACTTCCATATGCTGCCAGTGCTACCTCCATCCTGATGTAGACCATTGGTGAGCTAAGCACAGCAGCCGACCTTTACTCGAGTGGGCCAGTGAGCCCCACTTTCATGACAAGAGAAAAGTGGCTGGTTAGAATACTGATTCTATATTCATCGTCCTCATTATAATCGATCACAGAGATCTTAAAAGTACATCTCAAACAATACATACATTCAATGATAATAGTAAAATCCCCAAAATACATCATTTTATAAAAAAGAAACACTTAAATTCCCATGTTAGAATACAGATCATGTAAGACAATACATATCATTAGTATAAAAATAATAATTAATATATACTATAAACTAACTATATTGCACAGGACACTTTGGGCGTCTAATCCATAAAGCCAACAGGACTTTGGCTAAGCAAAATACCACAACTCTACTAGTATCTGTGCTAAGTGTTCTAAACACCCTTAAATAATGGCCAAGTCCAATAAGCCTACACAAGGGATTCCTTATTACAAAGTGGCATGTTGCCATTAATATGTTCATGCTACTTAGCTCTTGGTAAGGGCGGCGGTCTTTCACCACTTCCAGCCTAACTAGACCGCAATCCGTAAGAGAGGCCTAGGTCATGGCGCAAATACATGATCAATGTTCACCAATAACCAACATTGTTACCAAACATCCAGATATCACTGCACCTGGGCACTCAGGGCAAGTCTTCATTCCTAATCCCATGTAAGGGGCTTTTCCGCCACGAATGGAGACATCAAATTTGTGCCATGAAAAAATACTTTTTTTGGCAACATGAGTAGCTATGGAATTTACATACAGCCACCCATGGAAACCTACACAACGTAGACATTTCTTAAGACAACACACCCAGGGCAGTCCAGGGTGATGAGACTTCCATGGACCACACACATTTTTCTTAAACACAATGTTCTGCACACTTCAAACCTTGGCAAAAATCTCTCACTTTCCTTACATTTCTTTGAGAGAAAGTTCATAAATCCGAAGGATCTATTGAATTCCTTCGTAGGCTACGTTCCAGCATTCCCACACTTCTCCAAAAAGAAATTGTATCCCACTTGGGGGATTTGACCTGGTGCCTTCCTTAGGATGCAATTAAACCGGGACCATGTCAAGTCAACACGATCTTCACAAGCTCTCTGGTTTGATTTGTCCTTGTTAGGCGTGCTAGGGGGTCAGATTGCATATAAACCTTCCCATTCCACCACCAGGGAGGCAGAGAGACATTTGCGTCTGTTCTGGGTTAGCACTCGGCACAATCCCCCAGATTCATCAATGTCCCGTTTTGCGAGTCCTTAATAGCGATTTTTATGGAATCGCTATTAAAGACTCGCAAAATGGGATGCATGTAGAAATTGCAATATTTTTTGCGATTTCTACTGCTTCCTTATTTGCGATTCGGTAATTGCTAATCGCAATAAGGAATGGCTTTCCCATTCATTCCTAAAGGCCCATAGGAATGAATGGGGAGTCATTCCTTATTTGTGATTCGCAATTAGCGAATCGCAAATAAGGAAGAGTTTTCAAGGGTGCTAGGGTGTCCAAAGGACACCCTGTAGCACCCCTGAAATGGTCATGTACACTGGTGTTGCGCACACACATGTCCAAAGGACGTGTGTGTGTAACATACAACTTAGAAAAATGCACTAAAGTGCATTTTTCTAAGTTTTCGCTATTTACCACGAAGTTAGACTTCGCGATAAATAGTGGCCCCAGATTGCAAATTAGCAATTTTCAAATGGTTCATGAATTGCATTTAAGGAATCGCAAATTGAGATTCCTTAAATGCAATTAATCGCAATTTAGCGATTTCTAGATTTGCGATTTTTGCATTTGGGATGATGAATCCCAAATGCAAAAATAGCGCTCGCAAAGGGCCAGATTCTCAGAATCTGTCCCTTTGCGAGCCGATTTTACTTTGATGAATCTGGCTGAATGTCTCAATGAGCCGTCCTCACGCCTTTTTGGCATCTGGTGGGGTTTCTGCCCCAGTGAGGTGAGTGATTGGGGGTAAACCTATGCAATTGTCCCCAGATGTGCAGAAAGGCTGATTTATATTTTTCTGGGGGCAGCAGTGCATAGTCCTGCTCAGGGGGCCACTCGCTCATCCCTAGGGTCTGGTGTGTCTATCCCTGCTCGGGGATTACCCTCCTGCAGACATCCAGGAGCAGCGATATAGGGAAGGATACCAATGGAAGAGGGAGATTTCCCCCTTCCCAATGACTCCTCTCCCATCAAAATTGGTGCTTGGGGACCAGATGTGTCGAAGAGCAATGATGCCCCGAGCAAAAAAATTAACCAATCATCTCATTTTACTTCCACTTTCAACCTAATTACATCACTGCCCTTGGGCTGCTATGAAAGCTCTTCTTCCGCTGGCCCATCCTTGGATTGCCCTGCCCTGGGTGCTTTGACGTAACTTCCATGTCAACAGCGCCTTGCAAGTTGCAAGGTCATTTTAGCTCCATAATGTATACGAGAAGTGCTTTGTTCTCCAATAGCTGTCAAAACTATTCTTGTGGCACAAGTATAGCTTTTGATAGTTATAGAAAAGCGTGAGTAAGCACATTTTATTGACCGTTCGATTAATTAAAATCTTTACATTAACATAGGCATAAAAGTTGGAGCAACTCCCCCCCCCCCCGCCCCCCTCGAACTCTTAAGTCTCATAGCAGCATGGATCCCACTGTTCATACGATCTCAAAGTTTGTTATTAGTCCATACCTTCCAGTGAACAGGGTATTTTATGTTATGTAGCATTTCATAAAAAACAATTGAAAATATGTGATTTCAGAGCCCTTGTAAATAAACGCAGGAAGCCTAAAAGGAATGTGTTAGTGGGCGTCATTGGCAATAAAAAAAACTTTCCAGGTTAGGGGAATGTGTCGCCACCCTTTGAATGCTCGAGTGCAAAAAGTCAAAGATGGAAAGCCATGTCCTCGCACCTCGTTGCTGTTGTGGTGCCTCGACAGCCCATGTTTGCCGGGAGGGCTGGAGTTTGAAGGGGCGATCTCCTTTCGTATGCTGTGTGCTGCGATGACACTTATTGATGGCTTTTGTTGCCGAGATCTGTCTATTTGAGTCTGAGCTCGGATTGCGGAGTGCCCAGGCTGTTTTCCTTATTATTATTGTGACCTATCAAAGGGCTAAGGAGACTGTGGCGGGTCTACCAGTGCCTGTCTGATAAAGTGCGTGAACTTCGCCACTCTATCAAGGATGCAGGTCTTTATATCGGAAAAACACCAGTCTGAAGTCTCATTGCCATTTTATCACATATCAGTGATAACATGGGTTTTCAGGATGAGGAGTTGGCCAGCACATCCAAGGACTCAGTGTTGCCCCAGTTTCGTAAACAGGCTACAAAAGCTCTACCTATTCACCCCTTTGTGATGGGTGTACTTTTGAAAGAATTGAGGGATGCTGACCACATTATGATGCCTCGATCCATGTCCAAATTCAACCTCTTGCAGGATATGGAGGATATAATTCCTGAGCCTGTTCATGTGGACTCCATTGTAGGCAGCTTGGTGGGACGTCCTTCCATGGCTGAAGACAATGTCCTGAAGGATGGTGTCAATAAGAAAATTGACTCCGCTGTGAAGAAGGCCTATGCAGGGTTGCATCTCACCATCCGTTCTGGGATTTATGGGGCTTATGTCGCTCAGTCCTTATTATCGGACTTTAAGGCTTTGTTCTCCACTATGCAGGGCAGTGGCAGTTGTGCTGATTTACTGCGGTCCATGGAGCGTCAGGCTAAGTTTCTTTCTGACATTGCCTTTAATTCTGTTCAGGCTTTGGCCATGTCTTGTGGTGCTTTCATTGCCTCCAGGAGAAACTTGTTGTTGAAGGGTTGAAAAACTGATGCTGCTCAGTTTTCCATGGCGTTACGTTTGCCTTTTACAGGCCTCAACTTTTTGGGAAAGTTGCATTAAGTGTTTAGGGAGAGGAAGCATTCCTTGTCCTTTCGACATCAACAACATCGTAAGGAATCCTCCTTTTCTAATGAGAGGTAATTTCCGCAGCCTTCTCACCTGCAGAAGAACTCTTTCTGTAACCAGAGGGGTCCTCTGAAGACTTTCCGATGACGCATCCTGAAGAAACCTCCTCCTAATGCTGGTCCTGGTAATCAGCATTCCTGACTATGCCTCCGCCCTGCTTGTTTCATCTGGGGTACTGCCAGAGGTTGGTGGGAGACTACACCATTGCCTGGCTGATTCGCAGATCTTGACAACAGACCAGTGGGTCCTGGATATCCTGGAACAGGGTTACTGGATCAAATTCCTGTCTCTGCCTCCTCTATCGTGCAGGGTGAGGACGCCAGTGCCGATGGATATGTCACGTCGTGGAGCTTTGTTGGAAGGGGTGCAGACCCTGTTTCGGGAGAAGCCGACTGTTCCAGGCCCCAGGTCAGAATGGGCTCAGAGGAAGTACTCTCGCATTTTCCTTGTTCCAAAAGTTACAGGGTGCATTTGTCTCGTGATCAATTCCGGCCTCTGAATCTATTTATCCGGAAGATTCCTTTCAAGATGGAGACCCTGCAACGGGTGATTCCATTGATTCAGGCCGGCCGGGTGATGACTACACTGGATCTTCAGGATGCTTATCTTCATGTCCCTGTGGCCCGAGAGTACCAACAGTATCTGAGATTTTGCCTGTGGGGTCCTTATTGGCAATTTTGCGTTCTCCCTTTCGGCCTGCGATCCTCTACCAGGGTCTTCACCAAGGTGATGGCTCCCTTGGTGGCTCATCTTCGCCTTCTGGGCATCTCTGTGTTTCCCTACCTTCATGACTGGCTCCTGCAGGGCCCCTTTGCCCTGGTGATGTCTCGTCATCTGGACTTGACCATTCATATGCTTGAAAGCCACAGTTTCCTCCTGAACCTCCCAAAGTGTCATCTTCTTCCAGACACCCAGACATCCTTTATCGGAGCCGACTTTGATTCTGTTCTGGACAAAGTGTTCCTTTCTCCTTCCCGGATCCATTATCTTCTGTCGCTGAGGAAGTCATTGTCTCAGACTTTGGCACTCCTGCTACAGTGGTTAGAGGTACAGGGTCACATAGCTGTGTCAGTGTTCACTGTTCCATGGACCAGATTGCATCTTCATCTCTTTCTGTAGCACCTTCACTACTGTGTTCCTTTCCCTGTTCAGGATTTCTCCGTGGTGGTTCCAGTTTGCCCGGAGGTGGTGTCCAATCTGCAGCGGTGGATGTTCACTGCGAATCTCTCCAGGGGTATGTGGGTGCTCTCTGATCCTCCTGTGGTTTTGACGACGGATGCCAGTGCTTTGGGTTGGGGGCCACTTAGGATCAGTTGACAGTGCCACCTAGTTGGCTGGTTTGGAGGCCCGCAGATCCTCCAACTGGACGGAACTGTCGGCTGTGGAGAGGGCCCTCCGGTTCTTCCAGGGTCCTCTTCTGGGTTTCAATGTTATGGTGCGCTCTGACAACACTGTTGCTGTGGCCTACATCAGTCACCAAGGTTGTATGCACAGTCAATCCTTGAATCAGGTCGCCTGTGCGATAGCCAGTTGGGTGGAACTTCATCTCCAGGTGATCTCGGCTCAACACATCCAGGGTGTGGACAATGTGGTGGCGGATGCTCTGAGCCGCATGTTTCCATCCTCCCTGACTTTGTGTCTTTCCCCGAGGGTGTTTCAGTTGCTTTGCCAGAGGTTCAGGACTCCTGTGATGGATTTTGTTTGCTTCCAGGGACAATACTCTGCTTCCCCTTTTTTGTTCCCGGATTCCTGAACAGGGTGCGTGGAGAGAGGAGGCCTTGTCTCTCCCGTGGCCCCCTTGGTTCCTGTATGCCTTCCCTCCCTTTCCTCTAATCCTGGCCTTTCTGCTGAAGGTTCGGAGGGTGGGGGCTCAGGTGGTGGGGGTGTTGCCTCACTGGCCCGGGAGGTCTTGGTTCCTTTTAATTACTCAGACTGGCGGTGGGTCCTCCTTGGATCTTGCAGCGCTACCCAGCTCCTCTCCTGCCGTCTTCCCCCCTCTTTTGCTACCTCTCACCTTAGCAGTCTGGAAGTTGAACAGCTGTCTTTAGGGGACAGGGGTTTACCTGACCATATCATTACTGTGATGCAGGCCTCCCGTTGGAGATTTATGTTGTCCTCTTATTCTAAGCAATGGACTTTCTTCACCTCTTGGTGTTCTGAGCTTGGTCTGTATTCTGTTTCCTGTCCTGTTTCTGATGTTCTTCAGTTCTTTTTGGACGGGTTCCACAAGCGGTATGCTTTGTCTACTCTGAGGGGTCAATGGGCTGCTATTTGGGCTTTCCGTGATCGCGGGTCCTTGCCTGCTTCTATTGGGCTATTGGTCTCCTCTTTCTTTCGCAGTTTGTCTCTCTCTTCCCCTGTTGTTCATCCTTCTGTGCCTCCCTGAGATGTTCCTCTGGTCCTGAGGGTGCTTCAAGCCTCTCCTTTTGAATCTTTGGAGCCTGTTGACCCTAAGCACTTGTCCTTTAAGGTGGTCTTACTGGTGGCACGTACCTCGGCTCGTAGGTTGGGTGACCTCACTGCTTTGCGTTGTTCCCCTCCTGTTTTACGTTGTATGGAAAAAGCTGTGATCCTCTGTTTGGATACTGGGTTCCTGCCTAAGATGCATTCTCATTTTCATACTTCACAAGAGTTGGTCTTGCCTTCTGTTTTTTCCTTCTCCTTCTTCTCCTGCTGAGCTGTTGTTGCACACCCTGGAAGGTCAGGCGTGCTTTGTCTGTCTATGTGGACAAGTCTGCTGTTTTTCGGAATTCAGACATTCTGTTTGTCACTTTTGCACCCACTTGCCAGGCCCTAATCTTTCCTTTTCTTTCATAGAAGTAGCCCCAAGGTAGGCCCAAAGAACCCCTGTTGGCGGGGTGCTGTGTATGTTGAAGGTAGGACATGTACTGGTGTGTCTGACACGTCCTGGTAGTGAATTACAGTGCATTTCATTTTTCACTATTGAAAGGCTATCTGTCCCGTAGGATAGAATGGGAGTTTTACTTATAACATCTTATAATCAAACTTCCCCTTGGTACAAGATATGGAAAATTAGTTTAGTTACCTGGACTCAGGAAGTAAAATTGCATCTTTTAGTAAAGATGATTTTTATGTTCTGTGTTTAAAAAATACCACTTTTGTAAAGTAGGTATTTCCTTGCTTAGCCATCCTGTGTGCCTCTCCTGGGTTTGTGGATTGACTGGTTTTGGAGTGACAGGGGCCAGGGATGGCATTATCTTCAGACTGCTCCTGGAGGGAGAAGGGGGGGGGGGGTGATGTGTGTCCTGCCTTTCCCGAATTAGTCAGGACTGGGCTGAATAGATCTGGGCTGCATTCAGAGTAGTGGGTGGGAGGAGTTTTCACTAGCACCTGTATAGGCCTGGTCTGCATTTACAGTTGTGGGCGGACATTTCCCTTGCACCTGAATAGGCCCTGTCTGCCTTGGACAATGCGGTCTCCACCTCCTGCCGGGAAGTTGGATCAGAGAGGACAAAACTGGTTTTGGCTGAGCACAGAGCCTATCTGCACCAAGAGGACAAGAGACACAGGATATAAATATTGGGGCCCAGACCCCAGTATTTTAGAATACTGTTGAACTTAGGAACTTGCCAGGAAGAAGGGCTGAAATAGCTATCAGAAGTAACTGCCACTGTGCTGCATGCTTTGCTGTGTTGGCCTGCTGCTTGCTACTTTTATCCTGGTACTGGAGTGTACTTTTATCATCCTGTTAGAGTTTTCTCCAAGGGCTTGAAGTAGAGCTTACCTCCCATTGGGAGTCTCAGGGACAGAAAAGACTTCAGAGAGAACTCACTGGAATCAAGGACCCTGCCAAGAAGAGCTGCCAGGAGGAGTACTGTCCCTTTGCTGTGTTTTTGCTTTGTTGGTCTGGCCTGCAGTTGCTGCTTCTGCCTTGGCCAGTGAAAGGACTGGACTGAACTTTCTTTACTTGTGCTGAGTATCACCAAGGGCTTGAAGTAGAGCTTGCCTCCTGTTCTAAAGTCTCAGGGACTGCAAAGACTTCACCAACCTCTGGGTACCGCTTCTGGAATTGTCGTTTCAGTTGCCACAGTGAAGGGAAAAGCAACCGACTATCGCAAACTCTGTTTCTGGATCAAGGTCCTGAAGGCACTACAGAGGGCACCACCACATCTTGCACCGCAACCCTGGTCTCACCGATGACAACGACCAGCACCGCCACCGAGCCACTGTTTGCAATGTGACCTGTGGGCATCACACTCCGCACTGCGTTGCCTACGCCATAGCTGCCTGCTCACTTCGACACCTGTCACCGCATTGTGGCTGGGTGTACTGCTTGTAAGTTTCACGACATACCGCCTCATCCCACACTGAAGTCTGGCCCGACCGACACCAGCTCCTGCTAATCCACTCTATTGCTTGTATGGTGAAATGCCAGCAGAGCAACGAGCAACACTGCATCTTAGCACTGGTCTCACCGACGCCGCTGGATGATCATTACGAGCCGCTGCCAGCACCACGTCTTGAGTACACCGCACGCTGCACCGCTTTACTTCACATCGCAACCAAGACGGTTGCAACGACCAGCCCGCACTGTGTTGGCTGCAACGCAAAAGGTACTGTTTACGAGTCTACCGACACCCCTGGCCGACACGGTCAGACAGAACTGTTGGATTCTGCTGTTTTCAGTATCGCGGTAGCCTCGGACTGAGCTACCGACTCAGAAGAACTGTGGTTTGAGATATTTCTGCAATTTTAAAGGTTATCTTGCAGAGTCCATATTTGTAAGTACTGTATGTTGGATTCTTATCGTTTTGGTCTTGTTTTCGACATATAAAAATATTGGCTATTATTCCAAACTGGTGTGCTGTCCTTTTGTGGTGTTTTCACTGTATTATTGTTGGTTATGTGCAAATGCTTTACATACTGCCTCTGAGATAAGCCTGACTGCTCGTGCCAAGCTACCAAGGGGTGCGCAGGGGTTATTTAGGAGGCTAACTCCCTTATCCTGACTAAGAATGAAGGGTCCCTACTTGGACAATAGTGCAAACCATTGCCAACTAGAGACCCCCATTTCTAACAAACACCAATACATTAAATAAGTAAGACACAACACACAATAAAAATCAAACTCCAATATCTAACAATAGGTTATATTTTTATGAACAGATAGACACTAAAACTACAAAAATCCAGTGGAGGCAACAGGAGATATGAATTTCTAAAAAATAAACACTTTCTAGTGCTTGACCACCTATAGCACCAAATTGGGACATCTTGTCTTGCTTGTCAAAGTTTGAGGCCAACCATGATGTAGTCCTGGTCAGATACACTAAGGTCAAAATCTTACCTTCGCACTTAGTTGTTTTTCTGGAGCGTTTTCTTTCGATGTCGAGGGAGGATCCTTTTCAGGCCGGGTTCGCATCGATGGCTTGGTTTTATGCAAGGCCTTTGCGAAATCCTGGAAGTCTGAAGCTTTAGCGCTTTCAGCAAGATGAACCTGAAATCCAGGCCATGCCATGATGCTCTCGACGTCAAGCCGGTCACCTTATGGAGCTTTTTACCAAGAAGTTCACTAACATTACCAAACATCTGGATCTTCGTCCAGAGGATCTCCCTGAGGGGTCAAATAGTCCACAACACCAATCCAGGGGTTTAAAATCTCTGAGATGGTCCTTGGGATGTTGGAACTAGATTTCCTACAATGCCATTGGCCAAATCGTTTAAAGGCTACTGGACGCACTCCAGGATTGGGACTTCTTGGTGGAGATGATGCAGGTGAGCTCTGTTGACCTGAAGCGTGCCGGGAGTCTACTCCTCAATCCTTTTAGAAGCAGGCAAAGTCCTTTTAGCTGTAGTCCCAGAATGTGCAAGCAAGTGCAGTCCTTCAGGGTGCAGGCCTTTGGGGTGCAGATCAGGTTTCGAAGAGAGAAGTCCTTCTTCTCTTTGTAGTTTCAAGCAGAAGATCAGAGTTGTGTGGCAACTCTTCTATATTTATTCAGTGTTCCTGGGCATCAAGCAGGGGGGCACCCCCTGCTGAAAAGGATACAGGTTGCCACCCATGTGTATAACAAGTTCCTCCAAAGTGTGGCATATTCTTGCCCCAGAAAACATTATTCTTCCAAAATCCAAGATGGAGAAAATTTCTCCTGTAAGGTTAGATCAGGCTAAGCCATCCCACTAGTGTGACTCAGTGTTCTTAACACTCCCTGGCTGGCTTTTAATATGACAGCGGTCATCACAGTAGTGCACAAATTTAGTTTACTGGGCCTCTAAACCTACATTCCCTACCATATATGGTAGTATGTCAAGGGAGTGCAAGTGTTGATATTGAAGAAGAGTCTGAGGGCTGAAGGTAGGCAGCTGTGCTATAGACAAGCTGAAATATGATGAACTCAACAGGGCGAGAAAAAGTACTACAAAATAGTGCTGCATAGAAGATAACAGTTTGAGGTAGTACTAAGTGCAGCGTAAAGAACACAATTTCTCAAAACTGACCGAATTGTGAAAGAAGCAGTTGATATCAGTAATGGGATTGATATCAGTAATGGGATTGAAACTTAAACTGGCACATTTTGCTTGTAAGGAAATCTATGTCATAATACGACCAAAATGAAGCGGTGTCACTTTTACTGGTGGTCGGTTCTTGATACCAATGTGGAGTCCTTGGTGAAAAGGTGTGAATATTGTGGTGGGAAAAGTGATATTGCACTGGTATGAAGTGTTCCACCATTGAATGAAGTATGTTTTCATAGAAGACATGGCATATGCTGTCAGGGGATTTTCATGTTATCAACCTGTGGGTTGAGCCTTTAAATGCTGTAGCCACACTTTGGACAAGGCTGAAAAATATACCTTCAGAGCCCACCGGACATGCCCACCTACCTCAGAGTGTAAAAACTAAGGTAGGCTTAAAGCATATGTATACTGAAGCATTTGTACTGGTTTTCCTTGGGGCATGAGGGTAGTTGTTGTGGCTCTGGAACATATAGGCAGCAAAAGCCTTGGTTTGGGGGAGGGGGTCGTAAGAATTTGTTTGCCCTAAAAAATGTAAGGTTTTGCAAATAGTTAGTGACGATGAGTGTAATACCCATGGTCCTGCTGTTACGTCCCTGTCATGTTTCCTTGTGGTAACATAGGACTCCACCTTGTGATGGGATGCTTAGCTGGGTTAGTCATAAAGTCCATGGTATGATTTATGGATGTTGCAGGTGGTGCAATGTGTATGATTATATAGAGGACGATGGTAGTGATAAGCTAGATCTTCAACCTTACTACTAACATGCTCTGTTGAGGACAAGGGTAGCATCATATGGGCTTTGTATTACTGTCAAATCTACTGCATTGTTGGTTACAGTTAATCAATAAATCCAAAATATAGAGAATTAATTTGTATAACACAGCCTTTTACTTTTCTTTTAGTTTGAGGTTTCAATCTGTGTTTATTGGAGATGAACAAAAAAAACACTAGATCGACCACAAAAGGGCACAATACAATCAGCACATCCCAATTAAGAAATTAATCGTACAGATGTAAAACCTATTCCATCTTCCAAAGGAAGGTTCAAGAAAGGTGAGGAGGGGAAACTCAGGGAAATCGAACCACATTACCCCCATTCAGGTAAATAACCACCCACCACTGTGCCCCAATTAACCTACTCTAAATACATCTGTAGGGCTGTATACTCATGTGTTGGTCTCCTCACAGCATTGGTAACAGCTTGCAATGCCAGATCACTCGGTCTCTCACCACATGTAGGGCAGTGTTAGACAACTGCATTTTCAAGTTATTTCTATAATAAATTTCAGTTTCCATTGTCGTAGTAGTAATAAAATACTTTATTGTAATAATCATTTGATTACAACAGAAAAATGCAAGCATTTAAAAGACCAATTGATTTCAATAATTAAAACTTACTATAAAAGGTCATACACACTTCGTAATACAGTATTTAAAACTATCACATCATGGTTTCCATTCATTGTCTCCCTGTCTCCCACTGTATCGCTGTATTCTTTAAATCAAGTTATTTCATTGGCCGAGTTAAAATGCAAATGTGCTATATAGTAAGATGTATCCATCTGATTAGTCATACTGGACTCTTTACAAGCGTTTCCCTGATGTAAATTCAATGTATAGTCCTTTACCTACAAGAGTTACACATGCTATTTAGTCCGAAACATTTTCGGCTCAATCTGCAGATTCAAACAAATACATATTTTCCCATTATAAAAGCTGTCGAAGCAATTCATGCTTTATAGGCATGACCTAAAAACATTACCATCCTTGCTATTGCACTGTCCTCTTTGAGTCTGAAACAGTATCGAATGGCCTCTGCCATTGTTCTTTTTTTAGCATTAATAAAAATAAGGGGCATTATTATGTCCTCTGAATGGGCAGTAGCTTAGGGCAGATACAAATTCTCTTCAAACTCCCCAATCGGTATGTAGAATTGCCTAAATCTTAGAAATGTCCCGATTACTAAATCCATATGTTTATATTTTCCAGCTTGTAAAAGATCTACATGCCACTGCTTTGTATTGCGTGTTAGATTTTTCCGCACAGATCTGGCCATTCGCCCCATCTCCTGTATGTTAGGCAGACCATAAGATCCCAATTCCATCATTATACTTTACAATTCGAAATCTCTGGCTTTGTTACTCCCTAGCTCTTCAAATATTAAATGTTGCAATGTGAATGGATCAGCCATGACACAATCCATAATGTAGTTCCCACAACTTCGCTTATGCAACAATTCCAGCGATTTTAGACCTGATTCCAATCTTATGATGGAGTGTGGGTTTGCCTGTCGTAGATGTAATAATGTGAGTACAGATTTCATAAAACATTTCTTAAATTCGAGAATGACTTTCTTACTCATTACTGGAGATGCAAATGAAATTAATTTCATTTGTAATACTTTGAGTGATGGACTAATTTCGTTCCCTCTGAACATGTTCTTGAATTTTGAGATTGATTTAGTAAAAGCCGTTGTTTTTGCATTTTTACTGACTAAATGGTTTGACCATGATAACTTACTATCGACGATTACTCCAAGATAGTTGTATTGTTCTTATACCTCAATTGAAGTTTCTCCAAGTATCCCCTTTTTTGGCTTTATAGACTGTCCATTGTCAACTCCGAGTACAACTGTACCTCTGAGCTTTTGGCAGTTTGTTGCAAGTGGAGTTTGGAATGCAGTTTCGAATAGAGAGGGAACAGGTCTGTGTATACTATATTATAATATGCTATAACTTTAAGTTTACGAGTAGCATTTTGGTGCAGTTTGGTAGAGAGTCAACCTCTACATTACGAGTGTGAATTGGCTGTTGAAAGTGTTGGTAACTAAGGGGTTCATAATTTTGACAAGTTGCACACATCAACGTGTATGTGAAAGTCCAATATTAGGCTGACAGCAGGGTATAGAGTACTTTCACATTTATCTTAAAGGGTATGTGGCTGAAGCACTGAGATGCAAGAGGATAGCATGATATGAGACAGAGTTAGATTTGCAGAGTGGTGAGAATCAGTTTTTCAGAAATTGAGAAAATTAGCAGTGGAATATCTTTCATGTTTTAGAATAGTGTATGATTTCTTGTGTTCGGTATTTGAAAAGAACAGAGTAAACCGCATCTAAGTAGACCCAACATTGTAGCAGAACAATGACAGGTACCAATGGTGTTTAACAATATCATCAAGTCAGCAGGTCACACGGTATCCTCATTACATTTCAAATAAGCTTCATTTCGGCACAGAGCCATTTAGCAAAAAAGAAAAACAAATTTCAGCAGAAAATAATAAAACCAATTTCAATCAGACATGCAATATAATTGAGGAATACATTAATAATCCTGCCTCCAGATCCATACAAAAGAATACAATCTTCCAAGCACTTTATACCAGCTTAATTAGTTAAAATGACGCTGTAAACAGATCTACTCCCATTACTTATATTTCCCTCAGGGGCCGATTAGTTGAAACCATCCTCACTTGTTAGGAGCCGTGATAGTGTGGTTATGCGTCCCTATTGCTTTGTAAAGTGACCTGGGCATAATTACCAGTCTCTGACTATTCCTCTCCAGGGACTGCCACCAAGATAATAAATCATGCATAGCAGAGCTTACCAGTTTCATCCAGCTCTCTCGCATTTTATTGCAAATCAATGGCATGGACTACATACAGTATTTTATAATCCCTTTTCGGCCATGCCCGTTCGTGTCATTTGCCTCAATCTCCACATTCCCATCAGGAATCTACCGAAGCCAAAGCCAATTAGATGATTAGTATCAGATTGAATCATCCTCGAAGTCTCTTTGTGTTCTCTGACCCCCCCCAGGGTTCGGCACAGTGGAGGATTCATCTTTTCTTGCAATTACTCCAGAGGGGGCAAAAAAAAAAACAGGACATGTTCCACCGTTTCTTTCGGTGTGCCACACATCAGGCGCGGTATTGTGGGATGTACACACTTAGCTGTAAATGAGCCAAGAGGCAAGGTTTAAGCTGTAAATACAGTCGCCTAGCTAGTGGTGGGTGCATCTCATCCTGGAGATCCTCTCTCTTAATGAGTCCTTGACAGTGAGAACAATTTCTGTCAAAGAGCAGTGATTCCAGTGGGTATGTTACAAATAATCTCTGTGGTGCCAGAACATCAGTTTGAGCAATGACTTGGAGGCTGCCTTTGGTGGACCAGGGAAACACCCAGGTAGTCAAAAGTGGATACACGCTCAAGTGTAATTCCTCCTAACTTGGGGTCTAGCCTATTGTATCTCCCTGGGTTAAAAATCATTAATTTCGTTTGGTTAATGTTGATCTCCAAACCCCTCCCTTTCCAGAAGCTGTTGAAGCGATTCAGCAGCCTCTGAAGCCCCATAGGGGATTTAGAGTAGTGCAGTGTATCATCCGCGAACATGAGTGGAGGGACTCCAAATTCGCCAGCCTGGGGGCATCATTATCACACCCTTCAAGATAATCAACAAGACCATTGATGAACAATGAAAACAATGTGGGTACCACAACACACCCCTGCCTAACCCCTCTGTTGACTGGGAAGGGTTCTGTTAGTTCACCTGCACTATTGTACCTTACTTGTGTGTAATTATCTGTGTGTAACCTTACCAGGATGTCAAGCAAATGGGCTGGAATCCCAATCTCAACAAGGACCTTCCACAAGATTTTTTTGGGGAGCTAGATCAAAAGTTGAGCGTAGGTCCACAAAGACAACGTATAGTAGACCTTTGCCCAGGGTAATGACTTTTCAGTACAACATTTGGAGTTGAAACACCTGGTCTATAGTGCTAATAGACTTCCTAAATCCTGCCTGCAAAGGAGTTAGGAACTCACTAGAGGCCATCCATTCCTACAGTCTGCGCAGAATTACCTTGCTAAAAGATTTCTGTGCACTGTCAATGAGGCTTATAGGCCTTCATTTGAGTGGGGAATATCGGGTGGCTTTTTTTATGAATTGGTTTAATTTTGGCCCCAGCCCATATAGGAGGGGTTATGGATCCTTTCATAACAGAAGAAAACATTACGGCAAAATAAACACTCCAAATGCTTGGTTCGCTCAGAAACAGATCACCAGGGATTTTATGGAGGCCTTGGGCCTTGTTTGGGACAATCCCTCCTGTCATAAAGTACTTTGGGTGCTGTAATATCAAGGGGGCTCACAGTCTTGTGGAAAAACAGTAGCATGTAAAGGACCAGCAATATAGCTTGTGTCCTTTTCCCTACTGCGCTACAGGTCATACCTGAGACACTGCATACTGCAGCACCAAGCGGGGGTGTGGGGATGGAGGGGGAGGGGGAAACCCTCTTCCCATTTTCAGAAATGTAGAAATGCTTAACCCAATCACTGGCTGCAGTATTAATACCAATGGTGCAAGACCTCTCCTTGCTTCCAGTTGTCACCAAATTCCAAAAGGAGCGATGATCTTTGGCTCTCACAGCTTTAAGAAGGCCATTCCATTTTTCCCCTCTCCCTATCTTTTTTAGCATCAAAAGGGTTTTTTGTAAGTACATCTCGCAGTCTTAATCTCTCGCTGATCCCTACCTTCACTTCCTTGACCACGTTGGTTCTAACTTCCCCGCATGCTGAATTGTACCAAGAGCAGGGCCTTCTCCCCTCCTTGGCACATCCAACATCTTTATAAAAGTACTTTTCCCTTATATTTGAAAACAACTTTTCATTGTAGGTGTGCTTCTTAATCACAAGCAATGTTCCCTCTAATTTCTTTCCTCTGTGTGCGGCAGTGGAAGGTCTCTGTGCACTGCAGCCAAGGCCATGTGCACAAGGAACTAGACCACGCGTGGGTGCAGCGCCAAATATCACTCCAAATGTTTTACTTAATAAAGTGAAAAGACGGTGCATCTTCACACCTGAAGCGTAACATGAAGAATCTTAAGGCAGGTTTTCAATGTAGATACAAACGCCATGACATGAATGACACGCTGCTGACCGTGCCTCAAGCCCTCTTTGGGCTCTTGCTGCGACACTGGAGCTAGGCTCAGTTGAATGGATTAGCAGCTGAGACCCCACATGTGAGAAGTTGGCCTGGTATATGCTGTCCACTAATTAAAGTGGGCACCCTGTACCAGTCCAAACAACCCTTATGGTGATTAGGTCAAAGACAACCTTTATAGGAAGCTATCCTAGTGGTAGCTGTGGAGAGCAGCCTTCAGGCTAAGTCTCAAGGAATGTAAAGCAGCTTCTTTTACCAGATCAGAACCTCCTGAGTAACCAAATGAAAGGGGAACCACACCAGTGTTATATAAAATATATGTATTTATTACTAAACACTCTCTACTAATCTCTTTATGAGATTAAAGCACAAGGCACACAATACTTAATCAATAGAACGACAGTAAATAGCACAATACACAGTGGGCTCAGGGTGAGACCAAACCATGTACTAAACAAATGGTATAACAACGACAACTTCACTAGACACAGTGCCTAGAGCATGTAGAATCACTGAGACCCCAAGGAACCACCCAAAGGAGTGACACAGGGAACCCACGGAGGACGGGTGCAGTGTAGGAACACAGACGCGAGCTCCGTAGAACTCTATGAGAAAGTCACAGTTGGAAAATTACAGTTTGGAGAGGACTTTAAACAAACCCTTTGGAACATAGAAGGTTCTAAGGCCAGCACCCTTGTGAGTGCCAGTCAAGTGGTGTCGGAAACCCTTGTCGTGTTCAATGGCGTGATGCGAAGAAGTGCTGCTGCCGGGAAGATTAAAAGTGTCCGGTGGAAATCAAGCCCGGATCCGAGGTGAGAAGAACCTGAAAGCAGAGGGGACAGAGTCTGGGTCACTTCAGGGTGACCAGGGGCTCGGTAGACGATTGCTCACTGATGTCAGGTGCTTCAGGTGTGAAGATAGGATGCTTGACTCTGCAGCCACGTGGACAAGGAGATGTAGACGGCGAACAAAGTCTGGAGGTGAGCTGTCCCACGAAGGATGTCAAGTGATGAGGGGTCAGTGTCTGGATTGAACACCAACAAGCCTTGGTAAATGCAACCCACGTGTGCAGAGGAAACAAGTTACAGTGAGGATCAGCAAGGTTCAGGAGACTCTCCAAGCTATGGGGTGTCCAGATACATCTGAAGCAACCAGGGTAGACCACGTTAAATCTAAGTTACCTTCACAGGGACCCACAGGCCAACGGACCAGGGATCGCGAACGGACATCAAGCTGAATCACGAAGTACCAGCCCACTGAGCACTCGTGGAGTGGAGTCTGGAAATCTTCAGTTGAAATACTGCTCAGGGTCAGGACTACATGTAGCCCAAAGGACAGCCCCAGGGATTGCCAAAAAGCATATGCTGTTTCAAAAGTACACGGTGCACAGGGGTTCAGGTTGCACGGTCCCCACAAGGGATACTAGTCTCAGGATTGCTGAGAGAGCAGATCGACCTCAGAGGTGCTCGGGAACCCACCTCCTGTGTTTCAGAAATCTTCGGAGTCCTCAGGAGCTCGGAGATGCAAAGTTATCAGATGCATTAAGGTTCCTTCTGCTGCAGGGGAGTAACTCATTTACTCCAAGGCAGATTCTTCTGTCGTCCATCGAAATGTAGACCATCAAAGTACTTGGTTTCTGCTTGCAGAGTTTAGTCCATATAAAATCTAAAGTCCTGTAGTCAGGTTTCCTACTTTACACCCAAGGAAGGGGTTGGACTAACTCTGGGGACCCACCTAGGGGAGGGTCAGGACAGTGGGGGGCTACACCCATGTCCTTTGTCCAGTTTCGCGCCAGAGCAGGAGCAAATGGCTCCTGCAACCGGTTTGAGCTGGACTATGCACAGGGACAACAAATGGGCCCCCAGTGCAGACTTTCTGGCACTCTCAGAGTGCACCCACCCAGCCCCAATACCCTAAAGCCTGTCTGGGAGGTGATCACACCTCCCTGTGACAGTAAACCTATTGTCAGGCCTTCCCCTGCTCGAGCTTGGCTCAGCAGCAGGAGGGCAGACTCGTGTCTGTGGCTGGCAGCATCCATTTTGTGATGCCTAGGTCAAGAAAGCTGGTACCAGGGGTACCGGTGTTTCACATAAGTCCCTCTAGAAGGGTGGAATCATACCTCCCCACCAGTTACTGGCAGGGAGGTATGATTCCAAGGTGTTTGACACCAAACACATGTTTCTAAGCAGCCGTTTTAAAGTTAGCATTTACAGCGAGGTTATAATGCACTTAAATATATATGGTTGGCTGCATCACAGAGGGGTACTGCTCATGCAGGGGCACCCTCTCACATAAAACCGAGCACCCTACCTTCAGGATTGATAAGGCTTGCCATAGGGGTGACTGATAGGTTTATATGTGCAGTGATTTAGACTAGATATAGGTAACCTATATCTAAGTAAGGGGTGCATGCACCACCTTACACAGGCTGCAGTAGCAGACCTGTGGTGTCATTTTGAATGGCCTCTCAGGGGTAGCACAATACATGCTTCAGCCCCTGTGGGCCTATGGGGTACCTATGCCTGGGTACATGGTGTACCATATAGTAGGGACTGATAAGGGTACTCCAGTATCCAATCTGGAGTGTACCTAAAGTACATGCACAACGAATTTAGGGAGAAATCAGATAAACTGGGGTCCTGATTAGCAGGATCCCAGTCAGACTAGTCAAAAACCAGCACAACACCAGGAAAAAAAGTGGGGGTAACCATGCAGTCAGATTCCACCTTCTTACACCACATTGGCCTCAAGTTCCTGATACCGTCAAGCGGCCACCACCTGCAGAACTATCTTCTGTGCCCGGTCACTGGGCAGGTGATTCGCATACATCTCAAAAAGAGAGTTAACCTGTGTCATGCTGGTCAAAACTGTTATTGTTGCGCTTAGCCTTTTCATATCTCTGGCAAGACGCGCCTCTCACTGTAATCACGCAGAGTGATTGACTCCCAAGGCAAAAACCCTGATAGTGGGCGCCCATTTAAAATTTTGTCTTTCCAAGCGCCTTCCGCTGCTACCAGAGTCGATAGGCGTCTGGCCTCTGCCTGAGGTAGGGGATTGAGTGTGTCATTCTGGAAGCGTTCGATGCACCATGATTGTTTATTACTGTTCCGTTACACTATCTGCAGTGTAGGTATGCATGTCCTTTACATAAATTGTAGACCATACAGACAGCAAAAAATTAGCATGCATTTCAATACATGAAGCTGCTTATGGAGTCTCCTAAAACCCCAGCGCACCCACCCTGGTACCGTCTGGTACAGCACCACTCTAAAGTAAACTGCGTCTAGTATTTTAAGCGCTCCCGCCTCAGCTAAGGTAGCTCCCTTTCCACGAAAAAAATACTGGCCAGTTGTTGTTTTAAGAGAATGAAATAGGATTTTAATCAAAATCATATATAGTATGAAACATCACTTTTCTGTCTTTGTTTCCTTTAATTATGAACCACAAATCGTTAACATACCACTAGAACACATTTATATTTGCTTTCTATTTTATTTGCTGTTTAAAGTTTGTTCATATAATGGATAAAATTCCATGTTTCAGTGATTTTGCTTCTTTTTGTTCCTGCCAGAACATTAAAAAAAAACAGTGGTGCTGATAGAAAACTGGACAGGTGGCAACCCTAGCCTCAGCAGTCCCCTCTCCCAAAGCATTTCACGACCACCCACCATTGGGGCTGCAGGTTCCATGTTTAAATATCGATTACAAAAAAATAGATGAAAAAAATATCGATGTAAAAATATCGAATACAAAAATATCGAATCCCTATAATTAAACAGGTAAGTACGGTAATATCGACTCAAAAATATCGATATAAAAAATATAGATGTAAAAAATATCGACTTTAAAAAATAACTTAAAATAAATTAATTAAATAATATTAATATTATTAACAAAATGAATTCTATGTAATATATATTTTAACTAATAACAAAAACTTAATTTAATAAATATAAACACAAAAAAGTGTACATATACATATATTTACTTACATACATTTTATTAACTATTATCTTTATTTAATTTATACACATTTTTAATTATATAAAAATAAAATAAACACATATATAAATAATTTTAAATAAAATATTCTATATTTAATTAACACATTAAACTATTTAAAAAAAATAATACATACATTTAATAACAAAATAAAAACATTAGTAGTTAAAACGTTGGATAGCGGAGGGGTAAAAATGACTATTCCCACTCCAGTGAGTGCAACAGTCAGACCCCCCAGGATATAGCGGCATGGATTAGCAAATTTAGCGGCACAAAAATGGAAATTTAGCGGCACAAAAATGGAAATTTAGCGGCAATTTTGCGGCATTTTATTTGGCCCTGGACCTTGATAAAGCGGCCTCCAGTGACCCCATTTGTCACCCGTCCTTCCTTACACTCTTTCTGCCTCCCATTTCTCCCTCTCTTAGTTGTGTTTTGCCGCTTTTAGCTCCTCTATCTTCCTTCCTGTTACACTCTTTCCACTGTCCCATTCAGCTTTCTGTTTCTCATGCCCCTTCCTTTCTGTGCCTCATTCACTCATCCTCTCTCACACACACACATCTTTCTCTCCTTATCGATATCTCTCTCATCAGCCCAGTCTCTTATCCCCTGTCCCTCTCTCTTTCCATCTTCGGATCTCTCTAGCACCCTGCCTCTCTAGTTCTCTCTTGTCTCCCTCTCTCCCTTCCTCGCCCTCTCTTCTCTCTCTAACTCTCATACTTTCGTTCTTCCAGACACTGTCTTTCTTTCCCTTCCTCTCTCGCCCTCTTTCTCGCGCATTCACCCTCACTCTTTCTCTCCTGCTCACTCCTCTCTACTGTTCTCCACCTTTCAGTTTCATTCGCCCAGTTTCTCTCACCCCATACTACCCTTTCCTTCTTTCCCACCTCTATGACTTCTTTGCTCACCCCCCTCTCTTTCACCCCTTCTTTCTCGTCTCACCTGCCCCATACCCTCAGTTTTCATTCTTGCTCCTTCTCTTTACCTTTGCGCTCCACCTTTCACCTTCATCCTCCCAGTTTCTCTCACCCCTACCCTTTCCTTCTTTCTCCATCTCTGTGACCTCTTTTACTCACTCCCCCTTGGACCCCTTCTTTCTCTTCTCACCTGCCCCATACCCTCAGTTTTCATTCTGGCTCACCCTCTTTACCTAGCGCTCCACCTTTCACCTTCATCCTCCCAGTTTCTCTCACCCCTACCCTTTCCTTCTTTCTCCATCTCTCTGACCTCTTTTACTCACTCCCCCTCTCTTTCACCCCTTCTTTCTCGTCTCACCTGCCCCATACCCTCAGTTTTCATTCTTGCTCCTCCTCTTTACCTTTGCGCTCCACCTTTCACCTTCATCCTCCCAGTTTCTCTCACCCCTACCCTTTCCTTCTTTCTCCATCTCTGTGACCTCTTTTACTCACTCCCCCTTGGACCCCTTCTTTCTCTTCTCACCTGCCCCATACCCTCAGTTTTCATTCTGGCTCACCCTCTTTACCTAGCGCTCCACCTTTCACCTTCATCCTCCCAGTTTCTCTCACCCCTACCCTTTCCTTCTTTCTCCATCTCTCTGACCTCTTTTACTCACTCCCCCTTGGACCCCTTCTTTCTCTTCTCACCTGCCCCATACCCTCAGTTTTCATTCTGGCTCACCCTCTTTACCTAGCGCTCCACCTTTCACCTTCATCCTCCCAGTTTCTCTCACCCCTACCCTTTCCTTCTTTCTCCATCTCTCTGACCTCTTTTACTCACTCCCCCTCTCTTTCACCCCTTCTTTCTCGTCTCACCTGCCCCATACCCTCAGTTTTCATTCTTGCTCCTCCTCTTTACCTTTGCGCTCCACCTTTCACCTTCATCCTCCCAGTTTCTCTCACCCCTACCCTTTCCTTCTTTCTCCATCTCTCTGACCTCTTTTACTCACTCCCCCTCTCTTTCACCCCTTCTTTCTCGTCTCACCTGCCCCATACCCTCAGTTTTCATTCTTGCTCCTCCTCTTTACCTTTGTGCTCCACCTTTCACCTTCATCCTCCCAGTTTCTCTCACCCCTACCCTTTCCTTCTTTCTCCATCTCTGACCTCTTTTACTCACTCCCCCTCTCTTTCACCCCTTCTTTCTCGTCTCACCTGCCCCATACCCTCAGTTTTCATTCTTGCCCCCCTCTTTACCTTTGCGCTCCACCTTTCACCTTTATCCTCCCATTTTCTTTTACCCCTTCCGTTTCCTTCTAAACGCCCCACTCTCCCTTGCTTTCACCCCTTTCCTCACACATGTGCCCCCAGCCACTCCTCCTTTCTTTCACCCCTTTCTTCTCCTCACACGTACCTCCAACCCCTCTTTCTCTCTCCCTCCGGTCTGTGATCCTCCGTGCAGGAAGCCGACTGTCTGATGAAAGCTTGCACCACAGCAATCCCCTGACACCTGCCAGAGCCGAGGATAACAGGCGGGGGCGTGAAAAACTAAGCCTCATTAACAAGTGAAAGTTCTTTAAATGACCTGTTAAGTACTCAGGTGTGGATGGCAGTTTTGAACTGCCAGCCGCACCCGAGTACTTCACAGGTCATTTAAAGACCTTTCACTTGTTAATGAGGCTTAGTCTGACTCTCTGTGTGTGTCCCGGGAAGCTGCTGACACACACGAGTGGGGGGGGGGGGAAATTGGGGACGCGCACAGCCAGGCATTCTTTGTTTTGCTGTCTCACTTGTTAATATCGCGGCCAATATGGTTTTTATCGCGGCCATCGCGGTAATCTGCCGATTTCGCGATTTTTTCGTGAATCGCGAAATCGCGATAAACTGGAGGGTCTGAACAGTAGGGAAAGCGCTGGAAAGTGGAGGGGTAAAAATTACTATTCCCACTCCAGTGAGTGCAACAGAAGGGAAAGCGCTGCATAGATGTAATGTCCAGATAATTCTGTAATTCTGCCAATCACCAGGGCACTAATTCCCACATCCTTTCTCAGGACCCAGAAAGACACCACACTTCATAATACTTACCTAAGAATGGGATAAACACTAACAGACTAAAGCTATGAGGCCAATGCCGAGGAGCTCGCAAATAATAACAATGCACACCTCTCCACCTCCGAGAGGATTCGGAAATCAAAACGCACACCTCTCCACCTCAGAGAGGATTTGGAAATCACAACGCACACCTCCCCACACGAGAGGATTCGGAAATCACAACGCACACCTCTCCACCTCCGAGAGGATTCGGAAATCACAACTCACACCTCTCCACCCCGAGAGGATTTGGAAATAACAACGCACACCTCCCCACCTCCGAGAGGATTCGGAAATCACAACGCACACCTCTCCACCTCCGAGAGGATTCGGAAATCACAACGCACACCTCTCCACCTCCGAGAGGATTCGGAAATCACAACGCACACCTCTCCACCTCCGAGAGGATTCGGAAATCACAACGCACACCTCCCCATACGAGAGGATTCGGAAATCACAATGCACACCTCTCCACCTCCGAGAGGATTCGGAAATCGCAGCGCATGCTCCTCCTAACAATACCTCGGGTAAAATAATTAGAATTAATACTTCCCTAGATGGGAGCGGAATAACACTTCTTCTACAATTACCTGCAGGAAGGGAAACTTACCATCCTTCCGATGCGACAGCACCTGGATCGATTGGCGCCTGGCCTCTGCCTGAGGTAGGGGATTGAGTGTGTCATTCTGGAAGCGTTCGATGCACCATTTTGTTTGTTTAAATCTTTTTATTAGGGTTTTCCATTTTGAAGCAAAATCCCTTGCGGGACATACAACAAATCACAATTTTGTCAGCATATACGTAAACAGTGTTCTCCGTTAGTTATTATGCATAAGGATTCCAGCCTCTGGGATAAAACAGGTGTGATAAGGAAAGGGAACTAGGATCTGTCCCCCGAGTTTGCTGTCGAGTTGTCCCATCGCTGCGTGTCAATCTTGCGTAAGTCAGACCTCTCTCACGGTGTGGTGGCCGGGTCAGGTTGAAACTATTGCGTTCGATACACCATGATTGTTTATTACTGTTCCGTTACACTATCTGCAGTGTAGGTCTGCATGTCCTTCACATAAATTGTAGACCATACAGGCAGCAAAAAATTAGCATGCATTTCAATACATGAAGCTGCTTATGGAGTCTCCTAAAACCCCAGCGCACACACCCTGGTACCGTCTGGTACAGAACCACTCTAAAGTAAACTGCATCTAGTATTTTAAGCGCTCCCGCCTCAGCTAAGGTAGCCCCCTTTCCACGAAAAAAATACTGGCCAGTTGTTGTTTTAAGAGTCTGAAAGGCCCGGGTAGGATATAAAATAGGATTTTAATCAAAATCTTATATAGAATGAAACATCACTTTTCTGTCTTTGTTTCCTTTAATTATGAACCAGAAATAGTTAACGTAGCACCAGAACACATTTACATTTGCTTTCTATTTTATTTGCTGTTTAAAGTTTGTTTATATAATGGATACAATTCCATGTTTGTGATCCTGCTTCTTTTTGTGCCTGCCAGAACATAAAAATAAACAGTGGTGCTGATAGAAAACTGGACAGGTGGCAACCCTAGCCTCAGCAGTCCCCTCTCCCAAAGCATTTCACGACCACCCGCCATTGGGCCTGCAGGTTCCATGTTTAAATATCGATTACAAAAAAAATAGATGAAAACAATATCAATGTAAAAATATCGATTACAAAAATATCAAATCCCTATATTTAAACAGGTAAGTACAGTAATAATGACTCAAAAATCTCGATATATAGATGTAAAAAATATCGACTTTAAAAAATAACAACTTAAAATAACTTAATTAAATAATATTAATATTATTAACAAAATGAATTCAATGTAATATATATTTTAACTAATTATAACAAAAACTTTATTTAATAAATATAAATACAAAAAAAGTGTACATATACATATATTTACTTAAATACATTTTATTACCTATTATCTTTATTTAATTTATACACTTTTAATTATATAAAAATAAAATAAACATATATAAATAATTTTAAATAAAATATTCTATATTAAATTAACACATTAAACTATTAAAACAAATAATACATACATTTAATAACAAAATAAAAACATTAGTAGTTAAAACGTTGGATAGCGAAGGGTTAAAAATGACTATTCTCACTCCAGTGAGTGGAACAGTAGGGAAAGCGCTGGATAGTGTAGGGGTAGAATTTACTATTCCCACTCCAATGAGTGCAACATTAGGGAAAGCGCTGGATAGCGGAGGGGTAAAATTTACTATTCCCACTCCAGTGAGTGCAACAGTAGGGAAAGCGCTGGAAAGTGGAGGGGTAAAAATAACTATTCCCACTCCAGTGAGTGCAACAGTAGGGAAACGGCTGGGTAGCGTAGGGGTAAAAATTACTATTCCCACTCTAGTGAGTGCAACCGAAGGGAAAGCGCTGTATAGATGTAATGTCCCAATAATTCTGTAATTCTGCCAATCACCAGGGCATTACTTACCACATCCTTTCTCAGGACCCAGAAAGACACCACACTTCATAATACTTACCTAAGAATGGGATAAACACTAACAACAGACTTAAGCTATGAGGTCATTGCAGAGGAGCTCGCAAATAATAACAATGCACACCTCTCCACCTCCGAGAGGATTCGGAAATCACAACGCACACCTCTCCACCTCAGAGAGGATTTGGATATCACAACGCACACCTCCCCACCTCCGAGAGGATTCGGAAATCACAACGCACACCTCCCCACCTCCGAGAGGATTGGGAAATCACAATGCACACCTCTCCACCTCCGAGAGGATTCGGAAATCACAATGCACACCTCTGAGAGGATTCGGAAATCACAACGCACACCTCTCCAACTCCGAGAGGATTCGGAAATCACAAAGCACACCTCTCCACCTCCGAGAGGATTCAGAAATCACAGCGCATGCTCCTCCTAACAATACCTTGGGTAAAATAATTAGAATTTATACTTCCCTAGATGGGAGCGAAATAACTCTCCTTCTAAAATTATCTGTAGGAAGGGAAACTTACCATCCTTCCGATGTGACAGCACCTGGATCAGAAAGGTCCTAACCTCCCATCCCAAGGAACACAAACAAATTATTATATGCTCTGGGGTTTCTCTATTACACAATGATAGAATGACAAAAGAAAGAAATAACTAATATGTCACTATAGGCCCTTTTCACAATAACACCTAAGCAATTGCTAAACGCAATCAGTAAGACACATATAAAACTTATATGTATATAAATGTATAGAACCTGAAAATAACAAGCATTTGCAATGCAATAGGTCTCACATTAGGAAAGTTTGAGTTATTGGTCTTGTAAATGACAATTTTTTTTATTTATGGGTTGGTTTTGAAAATAGCGAAATTAATAGCTTTTGTCATTTACAATGCCAATACTTTTACCTTTTGCAAATGTGACACCTATAGCATTTGTAATGCAACATGTTTTGTATTTAATTGACTTGGATGTAGTGATATTACAAATAACAATGGCTTAATTTTTTTAATAATTAATACTTAAATAATAGTTATTGTAATTTAGAATGGCAATAGCTTAAACTTTTGTAAATAACTTTTGTGAAGATTATGTTCAGTGTATTTTATTGTGACGAAAATCCAAGAACAGAAGTGAAATATTAACATATTTTTGTGACATTTGTAATAAAGCTTGAAACATTGAGAGAACATATTTGAACCAGTTGTTGTTGAATGGTTGCACAGATTGATGCTGTGGTGGCGCGGAGTGATGTTGTGGTGGCAACGAGTGATACTGTGGCGTTCAGTGATGCTGTGGTAGCGCATAGTGATGTTGTGGTGCCCCTGAGTGATGTTGAGGTGCCCCTGAGTGATGCTGTGGTGCCCCTTAGTGATGCTGTGGTGGTGCAATAGATAGAGAGAGGGCGATGGATATCTAGAGGGAGGGCGATAAATAGATAATAGAGTTCGATAGATAGATAGATAAATAGAGAGAGGGCGATGGATGCATAGATAAATAGAGTGAGGGCGATCGATAGATAGAATTATGGCGATAGAGTGAGTGCGATAGACAGATAGAGTGAGTACGATAGATAGAGGGCGATAGATAGACAGACAGATAGAGTGAGGGTGATAGAGTGAGGGAGATAGATAGAGTGAGGGTGATAGATAGATAGATAGAGTGATGGCGATAGATAGAGTGGGGGCGATAGATAGTGAGGGCGATAGATAAATAGGCAGACAGATAGATAGATAGATAGAGTGAGGGGGATAGATAGATAGCTAGAGGGCGATAGATAGATAGAGGGCGATAGAGTGAGGACGATCGATAGATAGATAGAGTGAGGGCGATAGATAGATAGAGTGAGGGCGATAGAAAGATAGATAGAGTGAGGCAGATAGATTGATAGACAGAGTGAGGGCGATATATAGATGGAATGAGCGCAATAGATAGACAGAGTGAGGGCGATAGATAGATAGAGTGAGGGCGATAGATAGATAGAGTGAGGGCGATAGATAGATAGAGTGAGGGCGATAGAGTGAGGGCGACAGATACATAGAGTGAGGGTGATAGATGTGTGTGGTTGTGTGTGTGTGTGTGGTTGTGTGTAGTTGTGTGGTTGTGTGTGTGTCTGGTTGTGTGTGTGTGTTGTTGTATATGTGTGTGGTTGTATGTGTGTGTGGTTGTATGTGTGTGTGGTTGTATGTGTGTGTGGTTGTGGGTGTGGTTGTGTGTGGTTGTGTGTGTGGTTGTGTGTATGGTTGTGTGTGTGTGTGTGTGGCTGTGTGTGTGTGGTTTTATGTGTGGCTGTGTGTGTGGTTGTAGTTATGTGTGTCGTTGGGTGCGGTTGTGTGTGTGAGTGGTTGGGTGTGTGGGTGTGTGTGTGTGGGTAGTTGGGTGTGTGGTTGTGTGTGTGGTTGTGTGTGTGGTGTGTGTGGTTGTGAGTGGGGTGTGGGGTTGTGAGTGTGGTTGTGTGTGTGGTTGGGTGCGTGGTTGTGTGTGTGGTTGGGTGTGGTTGTGTGTGTGTGTGGCTGTATGTGTGGTTGTGTGTGTGGTTGGATGTGATTGTGTGTCTGTGGTTGTGTGTGTGGTTGTGTGTGAGATTGAGTGTGTGTGGTGTGGTTGTGTGTGTTTGTGTGGTTGTGTGTGTGTGGTTGTATGTCTGTGTGTGGTTGTATGTGTGTGCGTGGTTGTATGTATGTGTGTGTGTGGTTAGAGAAGGATGTATGTGAAGAGAGCAGCAGATCAGCACAGCAGAAGAGAACAGGAAGTTAAAGAAGGGGTGGGTGGAAGAGAGCAGCAGATCAGCACAGGAGAAGAGAACAGGGAGTTAGAGAAAGAGGTGGGTGGAAGAGAGCAGCAGATCAGAATGGGAGAAGAAAACAGGGAGTTAGAGAAGGAGGCGGTGGAAGGGAACAGCAGATCAGCACAGGAGAAGAGAAGAACAGGGAGTTAAAGAAGGGGGTGGGGTGGAAGAGAACAGCAGATGAGCACAGGAGAAGAGAACAGGGAGTTAAAGAAGGAAGCGGGTGGAAGAGAACAGCAGATCAGCACGGGAGAAAAGAACAGTGAGTTAAAGAAGGAGGCGGGTGGAAGAGAGCAGCAGATCAGCACGGGAGAAAAGAACAGGGAGTTAAAGAAGGAGGCGGGTGGAAGAGAGCAGCAGATCAGCACAGGAGAAAAGAACAGGGAGTTAAAGAAGGAGGTGGGGTGGAGGAGAGCAGCAGATCAGCACAGGAGAAGAGAACAGGGAGTTAAAGAAGGAGGGGTGTGCCACCAATGTTAGAACTGGGGGTCTCTGGCTGGCGCAAGTTTGCACTTGTGACAAGCAGGGACCCTCTCCTCCAAGTCAGGGCGAAGGATGACCCCTTTAGAATTACCCTTGCTCACCCTCTAGGTGCGTGGCGTGAGCAGCCAAGGCTAATCTTCAGGCGTTATTGGGTTAAGCATTTGTAATCACACACACAGTAAATATATCAATCCCCCCACAAATGGACACCAGGCTGTGGTTATGTAAAAATACGTCTTCTTTATGTAAAAAATATATATCTGCAGGTAAGACTTTATCACAAGACCAGTATAACATTTTGGCTTTGGCCACAAGATAGGGGATAATGGCAAATGTTCTTTGTTACAGTTCAAATGTTTATCAAAGCTTTTTCCAGAATGTTCAATTGGTAGGTTCTCTGGTTACTTTCCCTTCCTAAACCACCTAATCCCGTGTCTCTGCTCTTTTGGGGCAAGGTGGGAGCGAACTGTACGCTTTCAGCGCTCAGGTGCGCTTTGTACCGTGTGGTTTCCGGTGGCCCTACCGCGACTCACGCATCTCGCGGTACGGGTTGAATGGCGGCCAGAGAGGGGTGCACAGCGCATGAATAAACTAGTGAAGTGTGAGGCGTACCGCTCTTAAATGCAGTACGAGGCGTACACCGCCAACCGGCAGGTGGAGCGCAGCGCTTACAAAGGCAATAGGAAGCGTATCAGTTCAAGAGGGGGAAATAAATCGTTGCGGGCCCCGAGCCCGAGTGTAGCTTTTCACAGAGACGTAACTTGAGGCGTTTGTAGTTCTGGTCGAGCGGATGAGTCGTGCACGGGCCGTGCGACTCGTTCTGTGGAGGGGTGCCTTCGGATCTCTAATTTTCAGCGGGTGCGTACGCACAGGTAGGCGCGGCCCACAACCCTATTACGGGCTGTACGGGGGTCTCCCCAAAAGGGGTGGCGGCGCGGCCTGTAAGGTCTCTGGGACGGCGAAGCAGGACAATAGGGCACGTCCTACGTGCGGGCTGCTATCTCGACGTGGATCACGGTCCCCAGAGGAATTCCGGTGGGAGGGGCGAGAGCGCTTCAGTGCACTCCTAATGGCAGGCCGGGGCAGAGGAGCAGGCAGCCTGGCCCGGAGGCAGAGAGCAACTCCAACGGAGCGAGGCTCTCACGGGTGAAAAGGCAGGCAAGCTCCCGAGTGCCACAGCCCTAGGAGGGGGCGATGGGGGCGCAGACTCAAATCCGGCGGGAGGCACACACGGCTTGAGGTTCAAGACGAGCGAAGGCACAAGGAACCCACTGGTCCTGGGATTCCGTTCAGGGAGCAAGCTCAGCCAAGCCCTTGGAGAAAGTTTCAAGCACAAGTCTGCAAAGTCTTTTTAGTAAGTCTTCTCCTCTCCTTCCTCAGCAAGGCAGACAGCAGGCCAGTCCTTCCAGCTTCTTCTTCTCCTTCTAGTTGGGCAGAGGTTCATTGTGGGAAACAGGATCTAGTTTGTTGGGAGCAGGGCTCCTATACTTATACTCAGTTTCTTTTGTTCTTTCAGGCCAGGGGGGCCTTTGCATAGCCTAATTCAGTTTTGAAGCACTCTGTTGTGCTGTTCCTGGCTTTTCCTTTCAGTGTGAGGGGCAGGCACATCAGACGCTCCGCAGGAGGTGGAGCCAGCATTGTGATGACAGGGGCAGCCAGGAGTACTCTGTTGACAGTCCTCCCTCTTCCTGGGCCAGGTGTCGGGCTGAGTCATCAGTCGCTTCCCAGGAGGTGCAGCCAGCATTGTGGTGGCAGAGCACAGCCCTATTCAGAGTCCAGGGGCACTCCCACCTCCCACCAAGGTGTAATCCTTGCATTCACCACCTGTCATCCCCCAGCCCTGTCACTCACATAACCCAGACAGTCAGATACACATCCTAGCAGAGGCGGGCTGAAATGGCTAGGCAAGCAAATGCTAGCTTTCTAAAAGTAGCATTTGCAAACACAGGATATTAAAATAAACTTTACTAAAAGAAGTATTTTATTATTCTGAGTTCAGGCATACTAAACTTTATCTTCTACCATGTTCCCTGAGCCTGCTGGGATTATAGGTTGTAATAATTGCAGCAGCCATCTTGGCCTAAGAGAACAGGTAGCCTTACAATAGTGAAAACGAAATTGGCTGTAATTCACTATTAGGAAATGCCACACACATCAGGGCATGTCCTACCTTACACTTACAATGCACCCTGCCCTTGGGCCTACCATAGGGGTGACTAATATGAAGCAAAGGGAAGGTTTTAAGGCTGGCAAGTGTGTGCACTTGCCCAGCCAGCATGACAGTACCAGACTGCACGCAGGTTCTGCAATGGCAGACCCTAGACACCTTTTAACAGGCTGCTTCTGTGGGTGGCGCAACCAGCGCTGCAGGCCCACTAGCAGTATTGGCATTTACAAGCCCTGGCACTCCTGGTGCGCTTTACTGGGGACTGACAGTAAATCCAATGAATCAATCATGGACATCAATCACATATACATTTTATATTGGGAGCACTTGCACTGCGGCACGGATTGGCCGTGGTGCAGTGCCCTGAGCAGCGGACACCAGCAAACACATCTGAGGCACATCAGCAAAAAAGTGGAAGGGAGACTCTCGCCAAGGTGCCAGGTCTAACAAGGCGGGTGGAAGAGAACAGCAGATCGGCACAGGAGAAGAGAAAAGAGAACAGGGAGTTATAGAAGGAGTGGGGTGGAAGAGAGCAGCAGATCAGCACAGGAGAAGAGAACATGGAGTTAAAGAAGGAAGCGGGTGGAAGAGAACAGCAGATCAGCACAGGAGAAAAGAACAGGGAGTTAAAGAAGGAGGCGGGGTGGAAGAAAGCAGCAGATCAGCACGGGAGAAAAGAACAGGGAGTTAAAGAAGGAGGCGGGGTGGAAGAGAGCAGCAGATCACCACAGGAGAAGAGAACAGGGAGTTAAAGAAGGAGGCGGGTGGAAGAGAACAGCAGATTAGCACAGGAGAAGAGGACAGGGAGTTAAAGAAGGAGGCGGGTGGAAGAGAGCCGCAGATCAGCACAGGAGAAGAGAACAGGGAGTTAAAGAATGAGGTGGGGTGGAAGAGAGCAGCAGATCAGCACAGGAGAAGAGAACGGGGAGTTAAAGAATGAGGTGGGGTGGGAGAGAGCAGCAGATCAGCACAGGAGAAGAGAACGGGGAGTTAAAGAAGGAGGCGGGTGGAAGAGAACAGCAGATCGGCACAGGAGAAGAGAAAAGAACAGGAAGCTAGAGAAGGAGGCGGTGGAAGAGAGCAGCAGATCAGTACGGGAGAAGAGAATAGAACAGGGAATTAGAGAAGGAGGTGGGTGGAAGAGAGCAACAGATCAGCACAGCAAAAGAGAACAGGGAGTTAAAGAAGGAGGCGGGTGGAAGAAAGCAGCAGATCAGCACAGGAGAAGAGAACAGAGAGGTAAAGAAGAAGGTGGGTGGAATAGAGCAGCAGATCAGCACAGGAGAAGACAACAGGGAGTTAAAGAAGGAGGTGGGTGGAAGAGAGCAGCAGATCAGCACAGGAGAAGAGAACAGGGAGTTAGAGAAAGAGGCGGTGGAAGAGAACAGCAGATTAGCACAGGAGAATAGAACCGGGAATTAAAGTAGGAGTCGGGTGGAAGAGAGCAGCAGAGCAGCACAGCAAAAGAGAACAGGGAATTAAAGAAGGAGCTGGGGTGGAAGAGAGCAGCAGATCAGCACAGGAGAAAAGAAGAGAACAGGGAGTTAGAGAAGGAGGTGGGTGGAAGAGAGCAGCAGATCAGCACAGCAGAAGAGAACAGGGAGTTAAAGAAGGAGGTGGGGTGAAAGAGAGCAGCAGATCAGCACAGGAGAAGAGAATAGAACAGGGAGTTAGGGAAGGAGATGCGGTGGAAGAGAGCAGCAGATCAGCAGAAGATAACAGGGAGTTAAAGAAGGAGGCGGGGTGGAAGAGAGCAACAGATCAGCACAGGAGAAGAGAAGAGAACAGGGAGTTAGAGAAGGAGGCGGGTGGAAGAGAGCAGCAGATCAGCACAGGAGAAGAAAAGAGAACAGGGAGTTAGAGAAGGAGGTGAGGTGGAAGAGAGCAGCAGATCAGCACGGGAGAAAAGAACAGGGAGTTAAAGAAGGAGGCGGGTGGAAGAGAGCAGCAGATCAGCACAGGAGAAGAGAACATGGAGTTAAAGAAGGAGGCGGATGGAAGAGAACAGCAGATCGGCACGGGAGAAGAGAACAGGGAGTTAGAGAAAGAGGCGGGTGGAAGAGAATAGCAGATTAGCACAGGAGAAGAGAACAGGGAGGTAAAGAAGGAGGCGGGTGGAAGAGAGCAGCAGATCAGCACAAGAGAAGAGAAAATGGAGTTAGAGAAGGAGGCAGATGGAAGAGTGCAAAAAGATCATCACAGGAGAAGGCAACAATGAGTTAGAGAATGAGGCGGGTGGAAGAGAAGAGCAGATCAGCACAGGAGAAGGGAACAGGGAGTTAGAGAAGGGGGCGGGTGGAAGGGAGCAGCAGATCAGCATGGGAGAACAGAACAGGGAGTGAAAGAAGGAGGCGGGTGGAAGAGAGTAGCAGATCAGCACAGGAGAAGAGAACAGGGAGTTAAAGAAGTAGGTGGGGTAGAAGAGAGCAGCAGATCAGCACAGGAGAAGAGAACAGGGAGTGAAAGAAGGGGGCAGGTGGAAGAGAGCAGCAGATCAGCACAGGAGAAGAGAACAGGGAGTTAAGGAAGGAAGCAGGTGGAAGAGAACATCATATTAGCAGAGGAGAAGAGAACAGGGAGTTAGGGAATGAGGCGGGAGGAAGTGAACAGCAGATCAGCACAGCAGAAGAGAACAGGGAGCTAAAGAAGGAGGTGGGGTGGTAGACAGCAGCAGATCAGCACAGTAGAAGAGAACAGGGAGTTAAGAAGGGAAGCAGGAGGAAGAGAACAACATATGAGCACAGTAGAAGAGAACAGGGAGTTAGAGAAGGAGGCGGGTGAAAGAGAACAGCAGATCAGCACAGCAGAAGAGAAGCAAACTGAGTTAAAGAAGGAGTTGGGGTGAACGAGAGCAGCAGATCAACACAGGAGAAGATAACATGGAGTTAAAGAAGGAGGCGGGTGGAATTGCGGCCTAGCACGTTTTGGTCTCCCAGTGTGCTTGTTGGCTGGACTATTCAATCAGGGCCCGAGAAGAGATGCAAAGGTGCCTCAGGAATCCTGACAAGTAAAATTATAAGATGATGCTGTGTCGTGCTGAGGATTGCAGGATTGTGACATAGAACTTGGGCCCAATGTGTGCCCTGCCTGAAGGGATCGTCGTTGTTCTGTAAGTTCAACCCCTGTGCTAAGTACCCTCAGTGCCCTATGAAGCATCTATGGAGGTGGTCTTAGCCGGGGGTGCAGGAGTAGGTGTAGAATGGTTATCAAGGGCTTTGCCCTTACCCATCTTATCTGCCAATAGGGAGAAAAGATTACCTTGAGGGTACTAAGCAAAACCTCGATTCACGGGGTAGTAATAGTGCGCTTTGGCTTATAAATACACACTCCTTGCCTTACAGGTATCCTTACCCCCATGTATGCAATTCAACACAGTTATGATATTTTTACAGTTGAAATATTTATAGCCTGAGTTAACGAATACACCTCCAAATCGACAGTTTTCTACAGCTAGAGAAAAAAAAGCTAAATATCTATTTGCTTGTTATAGGAGGTGTGGACTCCGTGGATGACACAAATATATCGAATGTTAAAGAAAGAACCGAAAACTCCACCCCAATAATTCAGCCTATATATGCATAAAATTCAAGCATACACTCAGGGGGATTTGAAAGCCTTCAGGGTCATAAATGTCATGTAAAAACACAAAGTCAGTGAGTCATTTAATTCCTGGGGTTTGCGGCAGGTGTACCAATTAGCCAACTGCGTGTCTATCTCATTGGTTCCAACGTGTTAAATTTATAAAAATATCACTCACAGCACTAAGAAAACATTTAAGTTAAAAGGGTGGAGGGGGGGCGCCAAGCCGCAGACGGTCACAGATGGGCCAGGGTTTTGGTTGGGCACATCCACGCATGTCCCATGCCGCGGTACCGCAGTGTGCTGAAGCCCTCAGCCTTCTTAAAACCGTGTGCAGGTGCGAGCAATGCAGGGAGTATGGGACTTGTGGTCCCAAGTGGCTGCCTAATGCTGTGGCTCTCCCAGCTCCTCATGGCGCTGTAGGGGTGGGAGCAAGCCTCTTATGCCTCCCGATGTAGGCCTCTCAGTGGTACCATTGTGTCTCCAGCAACAGCCCCCTCATTACATCAAGGAAGAAGCTGAGAACAAACAGAAGACAGGCTTGCCCTTTAGTTGTACGGTCAATCAAATAACCCCCCTCCCCCCGTTGCAGCACCCAGATAACTCTATATTCATAACACTGTTTACCATTCACACTTCAAGGGTCTTGTGTCTAGCTCCATCGGGTTCAAATAGCAGGTGCTACTCTTTGTAACAAGCATTGCCAATGCAATAGGTCTCGCATTTGTGAGAGTTTATGCTATTGGCATTGTAAATGCCAATGCTTTTTATTTATCTGTTATAATTGACACATAAATAAAAGGTATTGTCATTTACAATAGCTCAAACTGTTGTAAATGCGAGACATATTTCATTTCAAAGAAGCGGCAAACATTGTCCCGGGCTGCTTAGAAAGTGGTGCCTGCAGTAGGAGAAACTCATTAAAGAAAAATAGTGCTTACAGACTAAATAAGACCTACGTGTCAGCTGCCTCTTCTCAATATAAGTAGGAACCCAGCAAGTACAATCTAAATAATTTAAAAAATACTTCAAGTCAACATGGTCTCCATCCCTCCCAAAAACCTTTGGAACACTCCTTATGTAGATATAATAGCATCTTCTGGAATGCCCTGCAGAGGGATCTATGATGTTACAACGCGTTATTTTACAACGCGTTCCGTTACAACGCAGATTTTACAACGCGGGATCCATTACAACGGATGTCATTACAATGCATGGCATTACATCGCAGGTGCTATTACAACGCATGGCATTACATCGTAAATATAGGTAAGTTGACTTTTTTTTAAAAATGTTATTTAGTTTATTGTAATTAAATTTTTTTAAATAATTTAATTAAAAGACATTTAAAAATTGTCATTAATTTAATTTAATAAAATAATATCTATTTAATAAATGTAAATATAATAAAAATTGTAATTAATTTAATTTAATTAAAAAATGTAATTAATGTAAAATAATTAATTTAATTTATTAAATATATTTCATTTAATTTAAAAATGGTAAATATAATTTAATTATCCCTAAAGCCAAACCCTACCCTGAAACCTAAAAACACCCCTGTACCCCAAAACCCAAACCCTGCCCTGAAACCTAAAAACACCCCTGTACCCCAAAACCCAAACCCTGCCCTGAAACCTAAAAACACCCCTGTACCCCAAAACCCAAACCCTGCCCTGAAACCTAAAAACACCCCTGTACCCCAAAACCCAAACCCTACCTTGAAACCTAAAAACACCCTGTACCCCCAAACACCTATACATATACTCCTATACTCATATTTATTTAAAAAATTTCTTAAAATAATAAATATTAATTTATAATACTTAAAATAATAAATATTAATTTATAATATTTAAAAACATAAATAAATATTTTTATTTATTTTTATTTATAATTAATATTAATTACATCATTTATATAATATTAAATAAAATTAAAATAAATTATATACTTACCAATACTTACGATGTAATGGTATGCGTTGTAATAGTATCTGCGATGTAATGCCATGCGTTGTAATGCCATGCGTTGTAATGGATCCTGCGTTGTAATAGCTGCGTTGTAACAGCATTACGACGTAAAAGTTGCGTTGTAAGTGATACACACCCCTGCAGAGTGTTTCTGAATAACCTGAGAAAGTAAATCGGCTGCATTCTAATACCTGAAAATGTGACACCTTATTGAACCTTGTTACTTTAAAAACAATATTTTTGTAAATGTACCCAATGCAAGAGTTAATCTGACCTAATTAAATCGTCGGCCTTAATCTCTCACTAAAAAAGAAAGACTAAACTAACATGCATCCTTTGTTTTGTTTACAAACTGATCTCACTATTAAAAACTAGGGCAGCACGGCGTGCTTACATACCCCGACTTCTCTCGGTGGACCGTGGATGGCTAGCAGTGCCTGCACAAAAACTGATGTCCTTCTCCTGCCTGAAGTAGGCACAAAATCAATACCGGTATAGAGATACACTGACATAAAACATGCATACAGGATCAGTGGAAACACAGGCTCGTGTGCATTAGAGGTGCATACGGATGCACAGATTTAAAGCATGCAAAAGACACACAAACCAGACATGAGTGCAGAGGCACACACATAGGCCACGCATACAAACAGTGGTCAAAGTGGGGGAAAAAAGTAGGGGAACTGTGGGCAGAGACGCCGAGGGCGGGGATAACCCAAGGATTGGATCAGTGGGCAGAGTCAGAGGTGTGGCCAGAATGTGCCAAACATCCCAATTTTTAGTATTTGTTTGGCATTTCACTGACCAGTTACAGCTAATTGTCTTATTTAATTCAACCAATGGATACACATGATTATTTAAGGTTTAATAGGAGTTATTGGCATTTAAATACATTCACAAAGTGGCATATATTTCCAAAACACACAATATCCCAAATACGCATAAAAGTGGAATCACAAGCCATTTGTTTCCAAGCAATGCAGTTTCTCTCATTAGCACTTCTCCTCCCTTTTTCCACAAGAGCACTTCAAACATGAATGGCAAAATATCCCAGTTTGCAAATGTTTTCTATATAATTATGGCTCTGTCATATTTGCCACATAATACATCATCCACTGCATAATCTTACAGTTTTAACTAATAATTTTTGTAGCTCAAACGGATATAAAGTTACTAAAAAACGTGACTTGAGTTGCTGCAAAGTGGACGGCCCTTTGCAAAGGTTGACTATCACCTTTCTTACTGCTGCATTTGTATGTTATACTGATGCTAATGAGGCAGAATCTTTGCAGAGACTTAAAATGTGTACAAATGTCTAATTAATTGAGTATTAGAAAATATATTGCATTACGCTGCAGCCTTTTTTTGTTGCATAATTTAGTCAACACTGCAGCATCACTTTGTCCCCCATTGCTGCATAATTCCAGTGGCTCCAGAGCAGGTAGCTCATGTTAAAAGTGCTTGTGCATGAAACAGAGAGACTGTGAACTTTGCAAAGTTAGTTTGCTGTGCTTGCAAATCCTGCATTGCCGATCCTTGGTGAATTGCAGCTACTACTGTTGAAACAAGGCCAATGGAGGTAACAATGGGTGAGGCGGACTGACCTCTATGGCAGGGCCGGCTTTAGTGCTGGTGGCGCCCTGTGAAACATTGTTTGTTGGTGCCCCCAGTGATCACCTGCGCCTTGGACTCCCTCACTACCACCCTTTAACAGTCCCCCTCAAGTCTCCATAACCACACTTTCTCACATGGGTTAATTTGATTTACAGTGCCACTCATACCAGTTTACGGTGTCGGAGCACTTTACATCACACACACTACACAGAGAAAATCATTTATGTGTGTGTAAATCACTGCATAGGAAATGTTACTGAAGACAAAGGACTACAAGGTGTAGAAGCCACATGACAACCATACTAGTAGGCAATATAGTTTAATAGCTCACATTTCTATGTTAGGATTTTAACTTATAAACTGCAAGTAACAAAAGGATCTCTCTGACAAAAGCAGCAACCCAGTAACCTAGTTAACATTATGTGCACTTTGTGATCTGCATGGTACATGTTCTTTGCAGCAGGCACATTACCCCTCTGTGGTACCTTTCCAGGAGTCTACCCATCCACTAGACAAAACTCTGCTCTCTCTCTAGGAAGAACATTAATCACCAAAGTTATCATGACTTTTTTATTGTTGCTGAAAATTGCATGAGGCCAGGAAGGAGGCAGCAAGTTTTTTTAAAACATAATATACTTGCAAACACTACGCACCCACCCAAAATGAGTATCCAGTGCGGTCACACCGTTCGCACCGCCCTAGCCTGCTCAAGGTTTCTGTGACCTCAGTGACAGAGTCACAGTGACTGGATCACTGTTGCTCTAGGGTGTGCTGCTTCGTAGGCCTGCCCGCAAGACAGGAGATGAACTTCAGTATTGATTGTGGTGGACAAGCCTTCAAGGTTAACCCACACTTGCCACCACGAGGGTCTGCTTGTTGGTGCTAAGACACCAGGGCTTCTAAGGTCTAGCAGGGCCTTCTAAGTTCTTGCATGCGAATATGCTCCTTCAGGAAAGTGGTCTGGTGGACTGGTCATGAAAGCTGAACCTTGATTCCCCAGTTACAAATTCATCAGCTCTGGCCATAGTGAGACATCTTCTCCCCCACTGAACACCATACTGCCCCAGTGAGAGAAACTTGCACTGCCTTCAGCTACAACCTAATTGTACTCCACTATAAAAACCTGGATGTGGCTCAATTCAAATTACGCACTAGACAAGAGTAATATGTTGCCTAAAAAAAAAAAAAATCCCGGAAAAATCAAACACTCATAGGGAATGCAAGATTAAGTAAAGCATGTGAAATGTAAGCAGAAACAACATTGTTACCTTAACGATTTCTCACTCACTATTTAGAAATCAATGAGTGCTTTTACTTGAAAAGATAAGGACATGACTACAGGGCCCTGAAGGGAACCGTTTCAATGTATATTGCTTATATCCATACAAAACCTAAGCAGTACGGTTTTAAACAAACACTTCTATAAACACAGAGCCATGGTACACATTTTGTTTTCCAATCCATCCATCAACCAGGTATTGCAGTACATCCAGGAATGATGCACTTCCCCACTTAGAGACAACAATGCTGTTCAAAGAAAGACGAGAAAACAAAAGTAGCGCTTCACTGCAAAGTCTGTAAAGTGAGGCTGATGTGTTTGGATGTGAATATTACCAATCTGGCCACTTTGCGACCACTCTGTCTTGCTTTAATTAGTTATGTATTTATTTTTCATATTTAAAACATTTTATTTATCTCCATCTCGAGGTTGCACTTTGGAATAGAAAAATGTCAGAAAAAGGCCATTTCCCTGTGTCGCGCTGCAGCCCGCCCAAATAAGCACAGGACGCAGAGCTCGAGCAGGGTAACTTTCTTTATTACCTGCCAGGCAGTTACTGGCTTACAGCCTACTTACTCCTCCTTTTCCTGTCTCTCTTACTCCTCCTTTCCGCTTCCTCCTTGCCTGACCTGTCTCCGTGTGGTCAGGCATGACAACACGACATCTCCCCCTTTTGTACAAAGAAATGATGCTACATTTCTTCGACGAGTCGCCGGGGTTTCCTCACCTGACGTCTGGGGCGAGCCTCTCGGTCTGGCGTTTGGCTGCGTCGATCAGGGCCACTGGTCGTTCTTGGAGATTGATGGTAGTGGACATCGTTGCTATCGCTTTGACTGGCGGGGTCACCTGCAACAGAGTTTTTCTTTTTTGGATCCATTTCACAGGGAAGCAAATAAATGAAAGAAGGAAAGAGAGGTTGTGAACCATTTCTTCAAGACACCGTTTCAGTAAGTGAGGAGCAAGACAGAAAAGATGGGGGGGGGGAAACATGGCGGCCAGCTAGGTAGTCGGTCGCGAGAGCCTGGAGGGAGGTGGCGTGTTTATGCGTTGTTTTTTCCTGTACATGGCGAAATTAGAGTAAACAGCCTTTTAGAAAAAGTGATAGCCGGAACGGAGCGTTATTACCTGTGCGGCGACCCTCTTCTGCACTTCGCATCGTTCCGTTTTTTCGAAAACGCTGTGGCGGTGGTGCCCGTGTATGGCGGCAGAGGACGCGGTGCAAGATCTCGGGCTGAGTCCGGGGAAGGAGGAGCCTCCTGTGGAGCTGCCTGTGGAGCCGCTAGAGGAGCCGACAGCCTGCGGGGAGCGCTGGAGCCGCGCGGCGGTGGAGCTCGGGAGAGGGAGACGAGCTGTGGCAAGAATCCAGTTCAGTGCGGGCGGGGCTGTCGGAAGAGGTACCAGGAGCACAAAGGACAAAGGTACGGAGGTAGGATCAGCCCGCAGACCGGTTTGTAAGGGTGAAGAAAGAAGGGAGGAAGCGGCTCAGTCGAAAATCGTTTGTAATAGAGCAAACGACAAGAAAAGAGAAAGTGCACAATTCAAAAAGGAGCTTTACAAAAAAAACAAAAATACAGGATATGTCTTGAGGAGTACAGTTAAGTCAGTAGGGGAGGAACAAATCAGTCTGCAGAAAGGTTGCAGAGGGAATAAAGAAACAAGTTGTAAGATTACTGCAAAAAAACACATAAAACATAATAACAGAGCAGGTATACTGGAAAAAACAATAGCAGTGAACTCCTCCTTGAACGATTACTTTAAGCCGTTGCCCAAGACTCTTGTACTCTCAAAGGGTTCCGTCCTCGACAGCGTTATACCAGGAAATCCTAAAGGCTTAACAAAAGAGCAGGAAGACCCAACAAAAGAGCAGGAAAGTGGGAAGCCACCAGCCAGCAGGTGGTGATAATAGTATAAAGAAGGCCGCTCCGGAAAAAGTTTGGGTGGACGGGGCAGCGCTCGAGAGTCCAAATAGATATAAATTGTTAGAGATGGAGGAAGATAACCAAGAAGTGGTAAGGATTGAGCAGGAGGATCTGGATGCCAGTGGTGGACTTGGGAGCGTAGGAGTTCCTCCCAGTATACTTGTTGCATCAGGAGCTGAAAAATTAGGGTTCAGATAATGTGGTTATTGCCCTATTAAAAAAGCTTGATTTAGATGTGCGTAGAGGTTTTGAGGAGTCAAAGGCCAATCAAGAAGGGATCAGGGAGGTATGTGGTTTGTTGGAGGCTAAGTTTGAGGAGCTGAATATCCGCACAGAAACGCTGAAGGTTGAAATTAAGGAGATTCAAGGCAAGGTTGAGGAACACAGTAAAGATCTGGAGGAGGTTAGATCTAAGGAAAGACTGTACGAGGAGCGCTTAGAAAAATTAGAAAATATGCAGCGTAGAAATAACCTAAAAATCTTGAAACTTCCGGAGGGGAAGAAGGGGATAACTTAAAAGAGTTTATGGTTCATCTATTAAAAACAGAATTACAGATAGAGGAAACAGAAGAGGAGATCCTTTTGGATATTCAGAGGATACATCGAGACCCCTTCCGACTGAACCCAAATCGCTCAAAGCCTAGAAGGATCTTGATAAATTTCTTAACATATAGTTTAAAAGAAAAAATCCTTGCTGCGGCATTGAAGAAGGGGGCATTGACAGTAGGAGGAGCGAGAGTAGAGGTCAGGTCAGACCTCTCAGTGGTAACGGCAAACAGACAGTGGGAGTTGGGCAAAAGAATTGAACCACTAAGAAGTTTGGGAGCAACGGTACAACTGAAGTTCCCAGCTTTCCTAAAAAGTCATGTGGAAAAATAAAATGTATACTTTTAGATTTGTGGAAGATGTAGATTGCTTTTTGGAGCAGTGTCAGAATGGAGGGCTCTAACAGTTTAGAGGGTAGGGCTAAGTTGACATAAACCTAGTTAGATAATGGCATCAGTCATGTATAGGATTTCTTCTCTTTTGTATGGAAAATGGTAGTGGAAAGAAACACGAACACCCGAACAGGCACTCGAAGGGCCCAGGATGGGTCTAAGGAAGTTGGTTGGGTTTTCCAGGGAGGGTGGGAGGGGGAAAAGGGGTGGGAGGGTAGGGAAAAGGGCTGGGTTAGGTTGGAAGGGGTATGGGGTATGGGGTAGGGGGAAAAAACATGGAAAAATTTCTCATAAGCCACTTTTGCACCTGGGTGTTGAAAGGAAGTGAGAGGATGTGGGATGGTGGAGGGTAGTGCAATGGTGCTAGCTTGTATGTCATGGAATGTGAATGGCCTACGGGTTAAAGCTAGAAGGGACAGGATTATGAAATACTTGAGAGATCTTTCGGTTCAAATTATGATTTTACAAGAGACCCATTTAACAGAAGAAGAGTGCAAAAAATGTATTGGTTTACAGCGATGGTTAAAACATGTTTTCTATACTCCGCAAGTGGCGGTAACTAAAGGCATTGCAATATTGGTTAGGCATGGGTTAGATTGTGTTGTAGAGGGTAAGGTGGCAGATAGTAAAGGTAGGTGGTTGATTGTGAATTTGAGGATAAATGGGCTCATGTATAATATTATAGGTTACTATGGTCCAAATCAGGATGATCTGGCCCCCTTAGATGAGTTAATTAAAGAAATGATGGGTCTTACAGGGTTTATTGTGCTTGCTGGTGACTTTAATACGGTGCTGGATAAAAATTAGATAGATCAGCTAATAGCAGAGCCCTGGTTAATAGTAAAATGTCATGCAGAGTTAAGGGCCTGATAGATCAGTTTGGTCTTTGTGATGTATGGAGACAAAGGGCGGGGCAGGTATTAGGATACACGTACTATAATAAAAAGTATAATCATAGATCCCGGATCGATTATTTTTTAATAGACCTTAGACTCATGGATAGAGTGAAACAGATAATGCACGTGGGGGTACACTTATCAGATCACTCTGCGGTTACTTTGGAGCTCATTACAGAATTTGTCGATTCAGGTTCAGTTTGGAGTCTGGATCGTACTGTTTTGTATGATCATGAGGTTATGGAGACTCTTAGGCAGGAAGTCGACGGATTTATCGAGCATAACATGGGTTCAGCAAGGATAGATAGTGTTTGGGAGGCAGCTAAGGCATTTCTTCGGGGTAGGCTGGGAGCAATGGGTGCAAAGAAAAGAAGAGCTTACTATAACAGAATAGAGTTTTTAGAAAAGGATATCCGCCAGAAGGAGGCAGTATTGGTGAATACAGGGGAGACTCTAGTAAAGGAATAAACTGTTCAAGAATTGGAACAACTGAAGGATGAGATAGCCACAGTGGTCAACAAAAGGGTGAGAGAGAGATGGGAGGCCTCAAATCTCGCGCACTTTGAATATGGGGAAGGCACGAGTAAGTTGTTGGCTTGGAAAGCAAGGAGGGACCGGATAAGAAACACGATTAAAGAAATAAAAGAGTGGGAGTCGGGTCGTTTAGTTACAGATACTAAAGATATAGTTGAAGCCTTCTATAGACATTTTGAGGAGGTCTATAGGGAAGATCTTGTCCCAGACAAGCACGAGATAGAAGAGTGGATAAAAGTTTTAGATCCATTGACAGAAGAATTTCAAGAGCTGTTGAATCAAGAAATCAGACAAGGGGAAGTAGAGGAGGCTGTTAAGCAGGCTAAGAAAGGGAAAGCACCAGGCCCGGACGGGTTACCGGTTGAGGTCTATAAGGTTCTGGGGGGGGAGTCTGGTACCTTTATTAACTAAGGTCTTTAATGAGGTTTTCACAGGAAAGGAATCCCACATCATGGAATGAGGCGAACATTATTGTTATTCCTAAACCTGGGAAATCACCAAAATACATGGACTCATATAGGCCCATATCGCTTTTAAACAGTGAATATAAGTTGTTTGCTAAGATCATGGCGGATAGGCTTGGCAGAGTAGTCCCCCACCTTATTCATGAAGATCAGAAAGGGTTCATTAAGGGCAGATATCTAAGAGAGCTAACCTTTTCGCTGATCACTAGCATCGATGTCGCAGTTACACGCGATCTACCCTTGGCGGTTGTTGCGCTTGACGCCGCCAAGGCGTTTGATCGCGTTAACTGGGAGTTTTTGAAGGCTCTAACAACACACCTACGATTGGGGGTTAATTTTGGTGGGGCATTGGCTAGAATATACCAGTCACCTAATTCGAGAGTTTTAGTAAACGGGGTATTAACTAAGCCAATAAAAGTAATGAGAGGTACAAGGCAGGGATGCCCTCTATCTCCGCTCTTGTTCGATTTATATATTGAACCGTTAGCCTGCAGAATCAGAGAGGCAGACAGGATTCTCCCTTTTGAGTTCCAGGGATGGGCTAGAAAGATTGGGCTGTATGCAGACGATATCGTCATTCTAACATCAAATCTACATCAAACCTTGGACACTATAGGTTTTTTAACGAAGAAATTCGGTGAAGTTTCGGGATATCGGCTAAATGCTGATAAAACAGAAATTATGTCCTGGAACGTGGCAGCGGAGGGTATAGTGTGTAAAAAAGAAATAAGATATCTTGGGGTCCAAATTACTCAGGACATAAAGGATCTTACCAAAGTTAATTTTGCTAAAGTCAGGAAGGAAATATCTACGGCTTTGAGGGGTTGGGCCCATCTGTCTTTAACAATTTACGGACGTGTCAACTTGGTGAAGATGATGGCGTTACCTAAGATAACCTTCTTATTTGACACGCTCCCTCTTATGTTTGAGAAAGAGGGTTTCTCGAGACTTCAGAGTGAGATCGGGTCTTTTATTTGGGCTTCTAAGGGATCGCGCTTATCCTGGAAAAAAATAAGGAGAAGACTTTTGAAAGGAGGATTGGCTGCACCAGATTTCCAGATATACTCTTGGGCTTTCTTGCTTAAAAACTGTAGAATGCTTTTGGGAACGCCAGGAAGTTCGTTTATTGGTGAACTAATGTCCGCAATGTTGAGAGTTGAGAACATTAAGCAGAATGGATTTATGTATAAATTTTCTGACCCAAAGTACTTTAAAAAAGTGAGACTAAAAGTCCTGAAAGATTTGGCAATGGTCTGGTATAGAATCAGGAGGGCCACAAGAATACCTTATTTTAGTGTAAGAGCACCGATCTGGGAACTACCAGGTGCTCCAAGTTGGGCCGAGGATGCACTGGCAAAGTTGTTAAAAGCAGAGGGACCTCAGAGATGGGGGGATTTGTTTATAGATCGCAGTTTATTGCTGTGGATCTACTGTGAACAAGAGTGGGGGCAAATATTTTCGAAGTTTAAATACTTCCAGATACAAAGTTGGGCAGCAGGGAAAGAACATTTAATAGGGGTATACTACGAGTTTGAAGAGAAGCTGGCTCTGGAGGCCCCGATAAAGAAAGAAGTGGCGACCTGGTACTGGGCAATAGTTGAAATGGAGGATGGACCATTTACATTGCCGGAACACCTGTGGGGAGAGTGCTTGCCGAGGACCGCTACAGAAGATCACTGGCAAGTAACTATGTTGATTCTTTACAAGGTGGTAAAACCTGCAAATTTAAGAAGGAACCACTTGTTCACTCTCCACAGGGCATATTGGTCTCCAAAGAAGTTGGCGAAATTCAAAGATGGTGGTATGGTGAGATGCCCTAAATGCAGCAGCCCAAACGAGGATGACATGCATATGTTTGTTACTTGCCCGGCGATAAAAGATTTTTGGGGTGATGTGAGTAAATGCTTGTCAGATGCACTGGCCCAACATATTGAGGTAAGCCCTGAACTTGTTATAACGGGAAGAGCAGATCTACAAGGTAGGGGTTTGGACGATAAAGTAAAGCTGGTGTTCTATGCTATATTGTTGGCCCGTAGGGAAATATGCAAGTTGTGGGTCTCTGCCGATCCTCCGACAAGTTTGGCTTGGATAAGAGCTATGAGGGCTATAGCAAAGCTGGATATGGTCGGCCAGCATAAGAAGAGATATAGATTTTGGACTCCTTTCTTTTTTTTTTAAACTTTTTTTTTGTTGCAAAACACATATAGTACAATTAACCACCATCAGTCACTTGATCACATACAATCGTGAGGCGCCCATGAATAACACTAGATACTGATTCAAAATATATACCGGCCTTCGAGTGCCGGGTGAAACTGTGGCAAATCAGGTGACATGGTGAAAGGTAGTATACACACATTGTGAAAGATACCGATTGCATTTTCAGGTTTTCGATGTGGTTTGCAAATAAACAACTTAAACAAGAAAAACTGCACACATAGCCCTGCATGTTGGTGAGGTAGTATCCCCTATACCCTGCATCCCAGTCCACTGCGAGGGACTTAGCAAGCGATCCCGTGCTCCCTGCCCCACCCCTTCTCCGCACTCCACCCCCCCTCATTCAAGTCCAACTCTCACCCATGTAAAGCACCCAACAGTCATCCTCACATTCAATCAGAGGTCCCCCTCGCTCTCAGATCCTTCGAGATCATCCTCTTCCAGTGGTTCGCATATGTCCCCCCTGTAGGAGTTCCACGTTTGTCACACCCCATTCCACTTGCGCGGGTTACTCCTCAGCTTATACACTGCCCTCTCAGTCAGCATGAGCATATCCATGTTTCTGATCCACTGGGCCAGCGTGGGCAGGTCAGCCGATCCCCATTTCTGCGCTATGTCTCGTTTTGCCGTGACCAACCCCACCGTCACCCATGTTCTTGCATAAAAGGTGAGGTCAGTCGGCCCCCAGACATTCAGCAGGCACAACCGTGGGTCCAGAGCAAGGGTGGTATGTAGTGCCTGGGCCATGGTGCGCAACACTCTTTGCCAGTAACTAACCAGCCGCGGACAGCTCCAGATCGTATGTAGAAACGAACCTTCTGCCCCGCAGCCCCTAAGGCAATAAGGATGCTCAGCCCTGTGCAACTTGTGCAGTGTCGTGCGAGTGTAGTAAATCCGGTGTAGGATTTTTAACTGTACAAGACGGAATTTAGAAGAAATGCCTGCTTCGCGCGGGGACGCCAACGCTGTGTTCCATTCAGTTTCGTCCAGATCCCCCACCTCCAACACCCACTTGTCCTTCAGTCTCCCCAGCGGGTCAGGCAGGTTGTTGAGTAATTTACGGTATGTTAACGAAGTCGCCCCCTCCTGCAAGTAGTCCGTGAGCAAACGGTCCTCCAGGGGGGAGGATTCAGGTGGGGATGTGTCAGACGGGATCGCCGCTCGCAGTGCATGTCTGATCTGAATGTACCTGTAGAGTTCTGTTTCCCTCAACTCATATTGTTCCTGTAGGGTTGCAAATGATATTACACCATCCCCCTCCCACATATCCCCCACTGTCGAAATGCCGATATTATCCCACTGCTCAAAGCCCTTATAGCGCCGCAAGTGGCCCAACGCCTTCGCGTCCCATAAAGGGGTAAGTTTAGTGATGATTCCGTCCCATTTCAACTTCGCCTGTGCCTTGTACCAGAGACGCACTGTGTGTTTCGTAGGCCCCGTCAGCTTCGCCGCGACACCACGGTGGTACAGTGGGGTCAACAGACTGTTCGTTCCCAAGTGTTCCCTGTCTGCCCTAAACGCCGGGTCCTCCTGCGGGGCGTGTATCCACTGGTTAAGAATTTTCAGCTGGGCCGCCCAGTAGTACAGTTGTATGTTGGGTAGCGCAATGCCACCGTCGTACCATCCCCTGTTCAATTTTGCGTGAGCGATCCTAGCTGGCTGGCTGCCCCAGAGCAGGCCTGAGATCTGCGCCGTTATTTTCTGGAGGAAGCTATCTGGCACCAAATATGGAGCATTTTCGAGGACATATAGGAAGCGTGGCAGGGCCATCATTTTGAAGAGCGCTGCTCTTCCTAGTAACGTCAGGGGGAGGTCTTTCCAATACTGTACATCACCACGGAGGCGGATTAAAGGAGGCTGCAAGTTCAGTCGTGTGAACTCCGCCTCATCCCGGGTGATATGAATCCCCAGATACTTAAAGGACGTGTGCGCCAGAGCTAGCGGACAGGAGTCCGGGAGCGGCGGGAGCGGTCCCCTCAGCTCAAAAATTATGGACTTCGCCCAGTTGATGGTGTAACCCGAGATCCGTCCATGTGCAGTACAGAGGGCCAGGAGGTTAGGAAGACTTTCCCCCAGGTCTGTGAGGTAAATGAGCATATCATCCGCGTAGAGGGACACTATCTTCCCAGTGCGGAGCCCACTGAATACCTTTCAGGAGTTGTGTGGTGCGGATCGTAACTGCCAATGGTTCCAAAACTAAAGCGAAAAGGAGGGGCGAAAGCGGACATCCCTGCCTAGTGCCACGGCCCAGAGAAATAATCCTGGAAGTGTGGCCATTCGCCACCACTCTTGCCATGGGGTCCCTGTATAGCATGCGTATCCAGGAGATAAACACCGGGCCAAAACCCATGCGCGCGAGCACCGCAAAAAGATAGTTCCACTCCACCATGTCGAACGCCATCTTGGCGTCCAGTGATAGGATCGCGGCCGGGCGTTGTAGCAGGGGGATGCGTGCCACCACCCCATGTACCCTGCGGAGATTCAAAGCAGTACTACGATGGGGCATGAAGCCGGATTGGTCTGGGTGAATCAGTTGAGGTAGGCACGGCAGGAGCCTGCTCGCCAACACCTTAGCAATAACCTTGGCCTCTGGGTTCAGCAAGGAAATAGGTCTGTATGACGAGCAATCGCCGGGGGGTTTACCTGGTTTCGGTATGGCAACGATGGACGCCATCCGTTGATCCGGTGGCAGCCTACCCTTCACTCTAGAGTCTTCGTACATGTGAAGTAGGGGCGTGCTCAGGAACTCGGACTCAGTTTTGAACCATTCAATGGGGATCCCGTTGGGGCCCATTGCCTTACCCGGGTGAAGGGCGCCTATAGCCAGCTGGACCTCTTCTATCGTCAGTGGCGCATCTATGTCTTTCGACGTCTCCGCCGTCAACTCCCGCAGGGGGGTGTGTTCGAGGGCAATCCTGACCACGTCCTCCCCCACCACAGTCTCAGGAGTGTACACCCCTTCAAAATAGTCCGCAAGGACTTCCACGATTTCGTCTGGGCGCGTATGAACGGTACCACGCGGGTCAGTAAGTTGAAGGATGTTTCTTCCCCCCCCATGCCGCTTATCTAACCACGCCAGTGGTTTGCTGGCTTTGTCTCCGATATCGTAGACCCTGTGTTGCGTAGCCGCAATGTCCGACACCGTAATCCTCCTCAAGTGGTCAGTCAGGCGGCGCTGATGGACCTGGAGCTCATGGAGCGTGTCCTCCGAGGGGTTCGCCGCATGAGCGGTAGTGGCCCTCTCAAGGCCCAACTCTAAGTCAAGGGCCTCGCGTCTGTGTGCCTTTTTATGGTTCGCAATCACGGCAATGGCCTGGCCCCTAAAGACGGTCTTGTACGCTTCCCATAACGTAGAGGGAGAGTCCACCGAGGAACGGTTTTCCTCAAAGTAGAGCCGCGTAGCCTCCTTCAGGTCTTTAGTGATTCGGGGAATTTTAAGATAGCCAGGGAAGATCGGGAACACCCTATGTTGTTTCGTGTGCGTGGTGGTGATTGTCAAGGTGAGCGGTGAGTGATCCGATATGCCCTGTGGTTGAATAGTCGCCTCGCCTACTGTGAGATGCCCGTTGGACAATGTAAAGAAATAATCTATCCTTGAAAGGCTGCTGTGTGTGGCCGAATAGTATGAATATTGTCGCTGGTTAGGGTGTAGCGTGCGCCAGATGTCCACCAACCCTTGAGCATCCAAATAGGTCTGTAGCCTGCTAGCCCCCTCTGTGTGCGCGCGCGCGGGGAATCGGTCCAAGGTGTCCGTGAGTGCCATGTTAAAGTCCCCTCCCACGAGGAGGTCCCCGTCAGGGAGTGTCAGTAAAAAGTTCCCCAGATCTGGCAGTGCCTCAGAGTGCAGCGCAGGTGGTATGTACACAGAAACTACGTTTATCAGTTTACTCTCCCACTGACCATGAACTGCAGCAAAGCGGCCATGAATATCGGTTGCTGTGGACTTTACAATAAATTGGGATGATTTTTTCTGCAGGATACCCGTGCCGCGGGACCCCGAAGTAAATTCAGCGTGTACTATCATGTGGTAGCCTCTCCTATCCAGGGCCTTCGTGGCCGCCCCAGTCAAGTGTGTTTCCTGCAGGAGAATGAGAGCAGGTCCCTGTCTTCTAATCCCCTGCAGCACCAATCCCCTCTTAATCCTATCCCCTAGACCTCTGACGTTCCATGACATGACAAGCAACGGGTTCGGTGTGGTGCGCCTATCTATTTCAGCCATAAGAAGAACAGTAAACGTCCCCCGGACCCCCTGCCGCTGGCGAGGCGGCCCGTGTAAGCCAGTGCAAGGCCGGCGGGACCATGTCCAATATATCACACTCCCAGTGTCCCTACTAGACCAGAATGCCTCAGTTGCGGGGAAACATGCCCATGGACCTATGTGTGCTTATAACAAGAACTTGCAGGACCAAAAAGACCCATGCCTCAAACGTACCCAACTCCCGGTCCACCCCCCACCCTGCCCCCCTGCTGCACGGACTCGGAACTGCCCGCCCCCCCAACTGAGCAGAGTGCATATCCCCATCCCAAACCAGTGTACTTGCGCGTTGGGGTGAGGGACTCTCCGTCGCCGGCAGTCCCTCAGTCACACCCTCGGAGGCCCTTCACCCAGTGTCCAATGGTGGAAAGCGCTTGCGTAGCAATAAGTTCACCGGTGCAAATGATTGACAGATGGTCAGTGCTCCTCGACTTCTTCCCTGCCACCCTCAGCACCTACAGAATCACCGGTGTCCGGTCCACCTCCCGAGGCCCGGGAGTCCTGGCGGTGTTCTCCAGCTCGGTCTTTCTTTGGACGATTCGGCCGTCGTTGGTTCTGTCCCGGTCTCCATCCCTCCAGCCACTCCAGCACGGATTCAGGGTTGTCGAAGAACCACGTTTTGTTCTCCGCCACCACCCGTAGTCTCGCAGGAAAGAGCATCGAATATGGCAGTTCCCTAGATCTCAGTTCTTTCTTCACTTCATAGAATGTTCGCCGCCTACGGGCGACCTCCGCAGTGTAGTCGGGGAAGATGGCGACGGTAGCGTTTTGAAGCTTCAGAGGAGGGGAGGTTCTGGCCGCCTGCAAGACCGCGTCCCGGTCTCGGAAATTGAACAAACGTGCCACTATAGGTCGTGGGGAAGCCCCTGGTTTTGGCTGACCTCCCGGGGCCCGATGTGCCCGCTCCACTGAAAAGAATTTTGACAGTCCCTTCGGCTTAAGTTCCTCCGTTATCAGGTTCTCCACAAAAAGATCCACGGCCTGTACACCTTCCGACTCCGGCACACCTATAAGGCGGATGTTGTTGCGCCTTGAGCGTCCCTCTTGCTCATCCAGCTTCTCCCGGAGCGTTCTATTGTCCTGCGCCATCCTTCCCATTTCCCGCTGAAGTTCCGAAACGTCCTCCACAAGAGACTTGGTAACCACCTCCATGTCCTTCACTTTGTCCGACATCTTGTGGAGGTCTGCCCTCAGGAGGGAGACGTCCGTGGAAATGGCGCCTACGGTAGTTTGTAGCTGGGCCAGGGCGAGCATGAGATCGTCCAAAGTCGCTTTCTTGCCTGTGTCGGGTGACTTTCCGCCTTGCTCCTTCCCCATGGGGGAGACGGCGTGCTTGTCGGAGGCATAGCGCTCAATGCGGGTCTGTGTGGAACCACCCTTAGCGCCTCTCCCCGCCATGCCGTGAAGTGTCGCGCTTCTCGTGCCCCTACGCCCCAGGATGCGTGGAGTGGTGAGGACCCCTTTCCAGTCCAACCCTGCAGTGATCAGGCCTTAACGGAGCAGTCCGGAGGGCTAGAGGCGGTCATTTAGCGCGGGGCGCTCACCCACTCCCTCAAGGCAGAAGATGGCGGACGTCCTCTCTGTCCCCGGCTCCCCAGGTCCCGGTGCCTCTAATAGCTCCCTCAAAGACGGTCAGAGCGCCAGAGAGCGTTTCCCCATTCACCGCTCCTCTGGTCCGCACGGGTCCTCACCTCCGAACGGTCAGTTCTTTGCCAGTCTACCGGCTCCAGCACCTCGTGGGCACTTCCGGTCTTGGTCCCCGGGCCAGCACACACTTCCTGCTGGGTCCACAACCAGGAGAGGTCCCGGCTCAGGAGACGGTGAAAGGCCGATCCGCGGCCCCGGCGAATCTCGGGCAGCAGACGTCGGATCTTGTCGCCGCTTGTCGCAGCGCTCCCCGCCCGGTCCTGGGTTCCAGTAGCCGCCTAAAGGGCTTGTGGAAATGACGGATTGTGTGTCGGATCGATGAAGAGACTGCTTCAGCCGCGGAGCTTGTCCCTTATGCTGCCGCCATGATCGGCTGCTAGCCACGCCCCTCTGGACTCCTTTCTTAAACTGTTATGGGTGAAGGATGTGGGTGAAACTGTGAAGGCAAGGGTGGAAGAAAGTCCTATGATTAAGTCACTCTGAAATCTTGGTGGAAATATGCTCTACGTAGGCCGGTTATGGGAGTGTACTCCCTCCCAAGAGAGTAAAAATGTCCTATTATATGAGATGAAAACACCCTGGGGCGTTATCGTAAGAGAAAAGGGTGAAGAGGGGCAAATGAGGACAAAAAAAAAAAAAAAAAGACAGAAAAGATGGGGAATAATAGGAAGAGAGGGGGGGCAGCTGTCAGCACAGAAAAGATGAGGACATTGTCCATGTCTTCTCTGGGCAGTAAGGAAGAGACAGATTCCTTTTCCTTTTGTGCCCGTCCCCGAACGTCCACGAAAGCAAGCCGAGCCTTATCTGAATGGACACAGAAGAGCAAACAACGCAGGCAAAGACATACAAAGACATAAAAAGAAGCATACAGACACACCACAACAAAACATGCAGACAAATACACAAAACAATGTACCCACGGAGCGGTTGTATGACGATCCATCGGAAACAAAGATAGCGCAGGAGTTGTCATCGCGGCAATCACATCGCAACGGCAGTCACATCAGCAATTTTGTCATCGCACGTTGTTGCGACGCAAATGGGGGCATGTAATTGGTTAGCGTTTCACATCGGCGACTTTACATCGCGCGACGTGACAACGCGATGTTTGACCCACACGTTAAAATCTTTGCAGCCAAAAGCGTGGGTTGCATGCAGCTATGAAAGGATCTAATAATGATCGTAATGACTGCATCCCGTTACACTGCCCTAAAACAAAATATAGTGTATAAAAGAACAAGCGCTTAAGTGACATGAAAGCAGGCGCCAATGTAGATAGAAACTGTGAAATTTCACAATGAGAAATTTGACACGCGTGGGCAAAAGCGGATTCTGTTATCTTCCTGTTTTGGAGGAAAATACATTAATCAGAAGAACGCGGAAAAAGACAGATAACAGACCCCAGACCGACTTTCCACCGTCCCCCATAAAGAGGGTGTCAAGTAAGGTAGACTTTCAGTGAGTAGTGCACACGACCCAGGGAAAAGCTACTGAGCGCTTCTTGCACATCTCCACCACACTCCTCTTCCATAAAACAAAAAAAAAAATGCATACTAGAGGTTGAAAAACACACATACTTTAGAAATGAACACTCCACGCGCAAGTAGGAAAATGTATGATCCAGTACTTCCTCCTTACAGCTATGAAAAAACATGCAATATTGAAGAGCGACGAAACAGAAGAGGGGGAGGTGGAGACAGCTTAATTATGCCCCCAACAAGATCTTTTTTCCATCCTCCTGTTTTGGGGGGCTAGTGAGGACTGTCATGAAAGAGCCTTATATTATACAACCTGCGCCAAACACGACATGCAGCACACGCTCGCCTCTTCCGAGTGTATTAAAACTCTTATTTTTTTTATTTCCGAAATTCTTTATTGTATATAAAAAAAATATAAATTTACATACATGGACGAGGCTTATACATGAGTGGAAGAAGAAAGAAGAAAATAGGCTAAAGAGGAGAAAGGAGGAAAAAACTCTTATTTTTAAGGGGAAAATAGGCAGTGTCCAGAAACCCTCACAAAGCGAGGCACATCGCCATGCATGCCGATATTTAAAAAAGAATCTTCCAAACGCATGCAATTGCGCAAAAGACTAAGATGAATATTGATGCTCCCCCTTAACTTTACAAACACGTTCATGCTCTTAAAATGCATGAAACGAACATTCCCACCACCAAACAGAACAAGCATTGTTAGCATCGTGCAACGGGTGCCCTGGAAAGCAAAAAAAGTACGAAGGAAGGAACATTAATTAAAGAAGCGTACTTACACTGTACTTTACCAGTGCTTCTCAGCCTGGAGAGGAAGTGAGCTATTGGCTGTAGGAATGAAACAGGAGGCCGCAAAGAAGAGTGACGCTGGAGTGCATTGGCACATCACAGCATTGTGTCCGAATCATCATTCATAAATGGACACTTACAGGCTTACTGTTCCGCATCCATGCATCCATCCAGCCATCCACCCAGCGCCTATCCATGCATCCATCCATACTGCCATACATTCATCCATTCACCTATCCATGCATCCATCCACCCATACACCTATCCATGCATCCATTCATCCATCCATCCACTCACCACACACACATCCTTCCACCCATCCTTCATTCATGCATCCATCCACCCTGACATCCGCCATCCGTTCATCCATCCATCCAACCCAGTAGTGATAACGACTGTTTTTTTAAATCTGACATCTGCGCCATTATAACATATCTAGGCTGTGAATACATAAAAATGTAATGTAGCGCTGCGTGGCTTTTCCGCATTCATGCATCCATCCAGCCATCCACCCAGCACCTATCCATGCATCCATCCACCCATACACCCAGCCATGCATCCATCCAGCACCCACCCACACTTTTCCGCAAGTTGTGTCTCACCCCGTTTCTGTTCTGTTTTTAGGAAAGGCGCATTTTGTTGCGTTTCCGTTTTGTATAATTCTAAAATATATGTTAGCCCGTTTCCGTGAGTGTACATTTCTCAATCCATGCATTGCAAGTAAAATACAATATTTTTTAGAAATAAAGAGACATTGATGTATGACAGTGTAAAGGCATTATTGACTTAAAGTTACAACAACTTCCCCTATACGGTGTCCAGCGAAGAACTTTCTGGCTAACACCGAGCCTTTCAGACCGCCGGCAGCTGTGTGGGTCACAGTGATCCAGCGAAGGCCACGGGTGAGTCATTTCTTCCACACGTGGCCCGTGCACTTCTGTGCTTAACAGACGGCACCATTGCTGAACAGTCTGTGCGTGTGTACTCTGCAAGTCACGGGTTCGATTGCCAAGAATGGTGACGAGGCCTTACACGAAGCTAGTCAAGGCACTTCACTTATCTTGTAGCCAGCAAACATTTACAATTTCACCATGAATTATACCCTCCAGCTTTTTCTTACAATAGCAGGTATTCCACCCGAAAGTAATTGGGCGTTTTCCTAAGCATTTTAAAAGGGGGACGCATATATAATATTGTTTTTGGTATTTACTATAGTGCCATTTTTCGAAGCAATATTTTGTGCATACGACTGTATAGCTGGTGGTGGTAGATGGGTGTGCTAAACCGGTCTATAATCAGCTATAGGTCGAGGGGGTTATTCCACTGCCATGTACACCAAAGCCCCATAGTAGCGAAGTATACATTGCACAGTAGATACCTCTATTTTGGCATCCACCATATGAAGCTGGATCCCGGCCTTGCGGCATTAGTCTTGCTGTTTCTGGGTGTTCACATTGGGTGGGTCTGGGCTGGGCCCTGGGTTGTGTGCAGAGCTGGGTGCAAGGTCAGCAGGTGACTGATCACGGCTCTCGTCCTTCGAAATACCCCCACAAGGCCCCTCCGCTCGTACCTGCACTTTAGGCCGCAGCCGCAAAAGTGTTGGCAGAGCTTAAACGGCAACCAGGCAAGGCCAATTGGCTTTTCCAGTACTTTGTAATATAGGCTAGTTCTATAGGATTTGTAACGTGCCACTTGTCTGCTGTTCGTGGCGTGCTTTTTTTAATCTCTTAGGATGCATTTAGATGAGGCGGTACGCCATCATCCATTCATCCATCCATCCAACCACCCAGCACCCATCCATGCATCCATCCACCATACGGTCCGCCATCAACCATCCATCCATTCATCCATCCATCCATCCATCCATCCATTAACCCCCCCCACCCATCCATGCATCCATCCACCATACGGTCCGCCATCATCCACCCACCCATCGATTCATCCATCCATCCATTAATCCCGTCCGAGCATCCATTCATCCATCCATCCACCCACCCACCACACACATATCACCCATACATCCATCCTTCCATCCATCCAGACAGCCATCCATTCATCCATCCATCCATCCACCCACCCACCCAGCACTCATACATGCATCTATCCACCCATCCACCCATCCATCCATCCATCAAGCCATCCATTCATCCATCCATCCACCACACACATGTCACCCATACACCCATCCATCCATCCAGACATCCGCCATCCATTCATCCATCCATCCACCCACCCACTCAGCACACACATATCACCCATACACCCATCCATCCAGACAGCCATCCATTCATCCATCCGCCATCCATTCATCCATCCCCCAGCACCCATACATGCATCCATCCATCCATCCATCCCCCAGCCCCCCCACACAAACACCCACCCACCCAGCCACCCAGCACTCATACATGCATCATTCATGCATTCATCCATCTATATAAAATAATAACTACATAGCCCCTGCATTTTTTAATGGCATGTGACATACTGACTTTTTTTATTTTTTTTAATGGCATGTGACAGTCTGCATTTCGATTTTTGAATGTTGTTACGGTCATTTAGCTGCATTTTTACAAGGAATACCCCGTTTTGAATGGTGTTACGCTCATTTTCACAAGCCTCTTTTATTACAATCAGCGAAGTTTTGCCGAAGCCCTGTACATCAGCCCTGTCATTTTTAAAAGGAAAAGCACGTTTTGAATGGTGATCATTTTCACAAGCCTCTTTTATTTTGAATGGTGTTACGATCATTTTCACAAGCCTCTTTTATTAGAATCAGCGGAGCTTTGCCGAAGTTTCATGTGACAGACTGTGACGTTTTTTTTATTGGCAAGCCTCTTTTATTATAATCAGCCCTGTCATTTTTACAAGGAAAAGCGAAGCTTTGCCGAAGTTTGGCATTATTGACGTTTTTTTATTGGCAAGCCTCTTGACAGCCATTAACACAGCGTTGTAATATGCCATTAACATCGCATGCGTTGAAATTGCATGCGATGTTAATGACATCGCGCCGTCGTAGCATGCGTACTAAAAGCATGCGATGTGAACGACGATGCGATGTGAAAGTCGCGGTGCGATAGCACCGCGATGTTTTGACCCCGATGCGATGGGTGTTTCCCCCCACGGAGCATGTCGACACAAAGTATACACACAGACAGCACCAGTTTACACAGGCACAGAGACAACACTTACACACGGAGAACGTGCAGTCACAGAGCACACAGAGAACAGTGCCAGGGAGTAGAGTCAAAGACACACTTTACTCACTGATTCAGCGCTCTTGGGCAGTCTCCATCGAGGCACGCACAGCTCCGGAACGTGAGCCATCATTCTTGCTGATAACAGAAACCTGCACATTACACCCAGAGACACTGATAGGAACACGGTATGACCAAAAGACTAGTGTTCTCTGTACCACACACGCAGCAGTGTGTAGCAACGTAAATGAAACTGAAACCGAGCGAGAGGCGGAGCATGCAGACCTCAGCACTAAAATCACAGCTGGCAAATGTTAACCTTTGGATCGCAGAAAGGCGGCTTAGAATTATGCACTGTGTTCAGCATGAGAGCCTATACACCTACGGATCTGTCCATGAGTACCGCAGTGGAATGGACTTGCACACACCAGGAGGTGAATACGTTAGCCTGGGTGCGTTCTTCTTGGTCTGTGGATAGTTAAGAAAGTTCCCCTCTGACACAGATTTCCCTGAAGAGCGGACGGAAACTAGTTAGGCGGTGCTGCTTCTGGAATAAACGGAAGTGAAGCATCACCTCTGCAGCCAATAATAAGCCAGTTAAGAAAAGCTATGATAACATTAAACGAATGGGAAGAGGCAGGAGAAATGAATCGGCAATAGGCGAAATTTCTCCCAATATACAAGTTACTTAATGCCTCGTAGAGGCAGCGCATGTGATGCCCTATGCGAGACCTAAAAATGACTTGTGGTGATAAGAGTAAAAAAAAGAAGACACCTGACATAAGCAACCAAGAGAGCAATACTGTTCATTTCAGTAGCACAGGCTTCTCATCATAGGTGGAATCCTATGCATGCAGAAGTGACGGGCTGTGCATCTAACCTGTCAGTTCAAATGTAGTAACTACTGGATAGAACTGATGCCCGTCACTACATCCTTAGTTATGTCCTGTCCTTGCTCTATTATTCCTTTTTAGGTCAGACATCAGCGCGCATGCGCTGTGTGCAAGCCCTGCTGTAATCACTATACGGGGTGTAATTTCACTTGGTGGGTGCCATCGGTCAACTTCTGCATCGCTTTTCTTTCCTGTCTCCTTAATGGCCAGTGCTCCCAATACATCACTTCCATTTTTAACACCTTGGCTGCTATGACTTTTCCCCTCCTGTGCTGATTGATTGATAATCCTATTGTTCATGACAAGGTCAGCTCGCCATTAGCACAGCTCCAGTGTGCCTCATGACGAGCTGAGCTCGTCATGAGCATGGAAGGAGTTAAGTTAGGAGCACAGGACAACTACAGTTTCCCTACACAGTAGGTCTAGATGTACTTCTTTGGGGACTACTTTTTTATAAATTTACTATGGCGTCCACTTCACTTGCAGGCCCGCACATATGTTTTGTGTATAAATGTGCCCCGCTTTTTCGTATTTAGAACACATTACATGCTTCAGTGCAAAAGCTTCCCGCGGCGCACAAGAGAAAGGGAGAATCCTTCAGCTGCACTTTATTTAATTTTATATTGCTCCTCCATTTTTTTTAATTAACTTTACACTATTCAGTGCAGTGCCCATTTCACGAGCGCCGTGCTTTTAACTTTAAAACTCCTTCTCCCCGTAGGGTGCCCTTCATCCCACCACCAAAAACAGGCTGCCTATTGAACTCTCCTCCAAACATTGCTGCCAGGTTACAGAGTTCATCAGCAGCAGCAGCTGGGTTCAGACTATTTCGCTATGTTTTGCTTGCAGCTTGGACACAGCATTTCTCGTAAGGGTGCCCTCCCTCCCACCACTTAAAACGGGCTGCCTAGTTAACGCACCTCCCTCCCTCCCCCGCTGCTTGGGTGACTGCCCCTTCGTCATCAGCTGGGCTCAACCTCTCCCGGGATCACCTCTTCAGCTGCAAGAGCCACGGTGATCAGCCGCTGATGACCTGCCCATCTCCCCTCCTCCCCTGCAGCTGCCCACAACACCAGAAAGAGTTGTTGCCGACAGGAACTCCGTGCATTAAGTATTGGATGAACCCCATGCGGTTTGTTTCTTTTTTTTATTTATTTATTGTTTTTACTTAACCCCTCTGTAAGGATGGACCGGGTGGTTGAAAATGAGGAGAGGGATGTCGGGGATTCTTTTGCTTGCAAGTATTTTTATTACTTCTTTTCAGTCTAACAGACGTAAGATGACTGTTTTTGTTGAGGGTCAATGTTCACAGTGCTTTAACAAAAAGAAGGACTAAACATAAGAAACAGAAACGGATGTTCCTCCAGACCGTATTTGGTGCCGCCCTTGGTTTGGTCTTCTCTGGTGTGGACTCCCCGGGACTCCTCAGAAGGGATAGAAAGAAAGATAAGGCCGGAATTAGTCACATCCGATTCCTTCGTTATCACTCTAGTGCAACCACCACCTTGCGTAGTGAGGGAGAGGGGGAAAGGATCCGTGAGGGAAAGGGGTCGATGTGCCTGTGTTTTAACCTACCCCTCACCACCCCACCACCACCACCAGAAAGCACCTCTTAACGGTACTTGCCTTGGGCCACAGCCCGTCCACAGGGCCGTGGCGTCCGGACCCGGGGCGGTTGTTCCCCTCCTTGGGCCACCGGGTGTATGCGCCTTCTCTGTAGATGCCGGGTCCTCGCCTGGGCACTGGACTCCGCCGCACCTGACCTCTCCTTTCTCCGCTCCTCATCCCGAACTGCTGGGCTCCTCTCCTGCGTTGATACAGCTGGGCTCCTCTCCTCTGTTGATATAGCTGGGCTCCTCTCCTCCGTTGATACAGCTGGGCTCCTCATCCCGAACTGCTGGGATCCTGTACTGCGTTGATACAGCTGGGCTCCTCTCCTCCATTGATATAGCTGGGCTCCTCTCCTCCGTTGATACAGCTGGGCTCCTCTCCTCCGTTGATACAGCTGGGCTCCTGTCCTCCGCCGTCGATACTGCTGTGCTCCTCTCCTCCGCCGTCGATACTGCTGGGCTCTGCTTCTTCACACTCTCCGTCCTTCTCCGGGCTCCAGGAAACCGCTTCCTGCTTACGCCGCCCGTCCTCCAATAGGGTAAGGTTTATATTGTCCCTCCTCTCTGTTTATGACCGCCCGTCCTGGCTGACAACTAGTCCGTCGAACGCTTCCTGGTTGGAGTTGATGTCACTCCTCGGGATACCACACTTCCGGTCGTTGTTCTGGCTCGGGACGCCGTCAGTCTCACAGATCCTCCCCCATAGGAATGGACGATGGGGCCATTCCGAGGATGGGAACCGGGAAAGGTAGTCGGCTCCGATCTACTGCGCCCCATGAATGTGAACGGGCTGAAACGAAAAAGGTTGCAGAGCGAGAAACCATCTTAGAATGCGAGGGTTGGAGTTTTTATGTCGGGAAAGCCAGGTCAGGGGTGCCTGGTCGGTAAGGACAGTGAACTGCCGACCCAACAGGTAATATTGTAGGGATTCAATGGCCCACTTGATCGCCAGACACTCTTTCTCTATAGTCGAGTAGTGTTCCTCTCGAGGGAGCAGTTTCCTACTGAGGAATAGGATGGGTCTTAGCACGTCCGAGCTATCGGGTTGTGACAAAACAGCTCCCAAGCCATGGCCTGATGCATCTCTCTGGAGCACAAAAGGCCGTAGGAAACCTGGACATTGCAGCACAGGGGCAGTGCAAATAGCGAGCTTGAGGGCCTGAAAGCTGTTGTCCTGGGCTGTGGTCCATGTACGTATGTTTGTGGGACTGGTCTTAGACAACAGATCCGTAAGGGGGCTAGCGATGGCAGAGAAGTTAGGGATGAATCGTCTGTAGTGTCCGATAAAGCCCAGAAAGGAGCGGATCTCCTTTTTCGTGGTTGGTCTGGGGACCGACTGTATGGCCTCAACTTTGTTCACCTGTGGTCTCAAACATCCCTCGCTAATGGTGTAGCCTAGGTATTGAATCTCATGTGTGCCTAACAAGGATTTCTTTGGGTTGATTGTTATAGCGGCCTTCTGTATTTCTGTGAAGATGGCATTTAAATGTTCTAGATGTTCCTCCCATCTTTGACTAAACACTACATTGTCGTCCAGATACGCAGCTGCGTATTTTTGGTGGTGTTTGAGGAGGCGGTCCATCAATCTTTGGAAAGTCGCGGGTGCCCCACGCAAACCAAAGGGGAGCACGCGAAACTGATAAAGGCCTGAGGGGGTCGTAAAAGCCGTTTTTTCCTTGGAACTGGGCTCTAACGGCATCTGCTAATACCCATTCGTTAAATCAAGGGTCGACAGGTAACGTGCTTTTTATAGTCGTTCTACCATATCGTCAATCCGGGGCATGGGATATGTATCAAACTTCGTTATGGCATTCACCTGTCGAAAGTCAATACAGAAGCGAATGCTACCGTCCGGTTTTGGTACTAACACCACCGGAGAATACCAGTTGCTCTGTGATGGTTCGATGATACCTGCTTGTAATATGTCGGATACTTCCTGTTCTACAGCCCCGCGGCATGCTTCAGGGATTCTATAGGGCTTTAGTTTAATGACATCAGGGACTAGAGAAGTGATAGTGTGTTGAACCAAGGAGGTTAATCCCGGACGTGTTGAGAACAGACCGGGAAATTATGTTAATAAGGTCATAACCTGTGTCTTCTGATTGTCTGTCAATGTTGTGCCTGTAGGGACCGGGTGCTCTGAGGTCTCCTGTACTGGGGAAGGGGTTATGTCCAAGGGGGGATAAGAACAGGCCAAGAGGGCTGAATTAGTAACCCCTGGGGAAGAGGGAGTTTGGTCTACCCATTGTTTTAACAGATTGACATGATATATCTGTTTGCCAGTTGACCGGTGTGGTAGGGACACGCTATACGTGACTGGAGTCACCCTTTTTTCTATGGTATATGGTCCCTGCCATTTCATCAAGAGTTTATCTTCTGTGGAGGGAAGCAAGATAAGGACTCTATCTCCTGGTTGGAACACCCTGAGTTTGCTGTTACGGTCATAATACTTCTTTTGGGCAGTTTGGGCTTTCTGCATATTGTCATGTACAATGCTCCAGAGCTCGGTTACTGAAGTCCTAAGATCGGTGGTATATTTTAACAAGGGTTTCCCTTCCTCGTCCTCTTGTTCCCACTGCTCCACCGCCATGTCCAGTAGCGTTTGTGGCTTCCTTCCGAACAATAGCTCGAAGGATGAATACCCCGTGGACCTTTGTTCATGGACCCTGAGAGCAAAAAGAACCAGAGGTAGTTTGTGGTCCCAATCCCTCCCTGTCTCTGAGACGGCCTTGCGGAGTAGATTCTTGATGGTTTTGTTATATCTCTCCACAAGGCCGTACGTCTGTGGATGATAGGCCGAAGTGCGGATTCTCTGTATCCCTAAAACGTCACAGATTTGGCCCATCATTCGGGAGACGAATGGGGTCCCCTGGTCCATTAAGATCTCGGAGGGGAAACCCACTCTTGAAAACAGGGTAATCATGGCTTGGGCTATTGCCGGCGTGGTTTTACTAGTCAAAGGGAAGACCTCGGGATACCGGCTAGCATAGTCGATAATGACCAGAATATAGCGATGCCCTCTCACTGATGGTGTCAAGGGTCCTACGAGATCCAAACCGACCCTCTTAAAGGGGACGTCTATAATGGGGAGGGGTTGTAAGGGAGCTTTTTGGACTCCCCCGGGTTCGAATATTGGAATCTTACACAAGCCGCACAATGCTTGGCAACGTCCTTGTACACACCCGGCCAATAAAACCATTCCAGGAGATATTTGAGGGTGTTCTCCTTCCCATAGTGTCCCCCTCCCATTTTATTGTGGGCCAACAGGAGTACTCTTTCACGATATAGGGACGGTACAACCAGCTGTTTCTTCCCCTGCTTGTCTTTTTCCTCTGCCCTATACAACAGTCCCTTTTCCATAAGAAAATATGGTCCTACCTGCTCTGGTGTTTGGTCCTGTACTTGCTCCCAGGCATGGTTTAATAATTCGTCCTCTCGTTGGGCGGTCCTGAAGCTGCAATGACTTGTTTGGTTGTTGTCTGTAAGGGAAAAAGGAAGAGCGGTACAAGGTGACTGGAAAAGGAGGAAGTCTTTCTTTTCCCTACGTCTTTCCTTTCTACTTTTCTTGGTTCTAAAGGGTGAACAGTCCAGGTCTGTTGAGGAAAAAGGGGCTTCCTGAAGCCATGTTGCTGTCTTCCCTTGTTTTCCCCTTAAGTATACGTCAAATTTAGGGTGATCGGTCCCTATAATCACGGCCTCTGGCAGGGAAGGAATCACCCCTATCTTCTTGAGGTGCGGGTCATTGTCTACGTCTAACAGGACTTCGGTTACCGGATATGACTTCGTATCCCCATGGACACAAGTGACCCTTACGCGTTCTGGGTTCAACAAAGGGGGATCTTTGAAGAGGGAGCCGTCCGCCACTGTGACATGGCACCCAGTGTCTAGTAGGGCCTGCCTTCTTTTACCGTTTAGATACACCTCCGTCTTGTATTGTTGAGGTCCTTCCTTAGTTAAGAAGATCCTGCCTCGTGTATAGCCCACCTCCATGGGTTCTGCGGGTGGGTGTTTTTGGGGACAGTATCTGGCTATATGACCCCACTCAGCGCAATGAAAACACTGGGGAGTCTGTCCACTGATACTGGAAGGGGTCATGACTGGTTTTATGACAGGGCGAGAGGTGCCTAGAGGTCTTGGGTCGGGTTTTGCTGGGATTCTGGGGTTGGAAAAGGAGGAAGTCCGGGAAGGAGTAAGGGGAAGGTTAGGTCGGGGTTGCCCCCTCTAAAATCAGGGGCTCTATGAAAGGCACATGCGATATACACTGCGGAGGAAGTGTCCAAGTTGGGATGTTGTTTTACCCATGAACGTGTGGAAGGAGGTAATGCTTCCAGATATTGTTCTAGATATACCTTTTCTACTACTTACCCTATGGTGGTTAAATGGGGAGTTAACCACCTGTTCCCCATGTCTCTAATCCTATAATATAAGGCTCTAGGGTTGTCTCCTGTGGCCCATTTCTCCTTCCTGAACTTAAGGCGGAAGTGTTCCTGATCAAACCCCAGTCTCTCCAGTATTGCTTTCTTCAGGTCGTCGTATGCAGTGGTTCCGGTCGGGTTGGCGGCTTGGTACGCTGCCTGCAGCTTGCCTGAGAGCAGCGGGGCAATGTACTGGCCCATCTCTCTCTGGGCCAGGCTGCGGTGGAGGCCACCCGTTTAAAATTTAAAAAGAAATAGTCAGGATCCTCCCACTCCCGGTATTTCTGCAAAACCGTACCAGGAACAGTAGGGTGGACCCGCGCGTTAACATTCGCATCAGTAAGACAGCCATGTCTTGCACTTGTTGGTTGGTTGTGGTTATAGTAGCCTAAGAGCCTCCTGTAGGGCTTCTCTTCCTAGCCGGGCTTCTTGTATTTGTTGCTCTAGTACTAACTGGAGATGTCTTTGCCCTTCGGCCAGCTGGGTGACCATTTCGTCCAGCTGTATGGGTTGGGTCATGGTTATCCCACTTCTGACACCACTTTGTAAGGATGGACCGGGTGGTTGAAAATGAGGAGAGGGATGTCGGGGATTCTTTTGCTTGCAAGTATCTTAATTACTTCTTTTCAGTCTAACCGACGTAAGATGACTGTTTTTCTTGAGGGTCAATGTTCACAGTGCTTTAACAAAAATAAGGATCAAACATAAGAAACAGAAACAGATGTTCCTCCGGACCGTATTCGGCGCCGCCCTTGGTTTGGTCTTCTCTGGTGTGGTCTCCCCGGGACTCCTCAGAAGGGATATAAAGAAAGATAAGGCCGGAATTAGTCACATCCGATTCCTTCGTTATCACTCTAGTGCAACCACCACCTTGCGTAGTGAGGGAGAGGGGGAAAGGATCCGTGAGGGAAAGGGGTCGATGTGCCTGTGTTTTAACCTACCCCTCGCCACCCCACCTCCACCACCAGAAAGCACCTCTTAACGGTACTTGCCTTGGGCCACGGCCCGTCCACAGGGCTGTGGCGTCCGGACCCGGGGCGGTTGTTCCCCTCCTTGGGCCACCGGGTGTATGCGCCTTCTCTGTAGATGCGCCTTCTCTGTAGATGCCGGGTCCTCGCCTGGGCACTGGACTCCGCCACACCTGACCTCTCCTTTCTCCGCTCCTCATCCCGAACTGCTGGGCTCCTCTCCTGCGTTGATACAGCTGGGCTCCTCTCCTCTGTTGATATAGCTGGGCTCCTCTCCTCCGTTGATACAGCTGGGCTCCTCTCCTCCGTTGATACAGCTGGGCTCCTCTTCTCCGTTGATACAGCTGGGCTCCTCTCCTCCGCCGTCGATACTGCTGGGCTCTGCTTCTTCACACTCTCCGTCCTTCTTTGGGCTCCAGGAAACCGCTTCCTGCTTACGCCGCCCGTCCTCCAATAGGTAAGGTTTATATTGTCCCTCCTCTCTGTTTGGGACCGCCCGTCCTGGCTGACAACTAGTCCGTCGAACGCTTCCTGGTTGGAGTTGATGTCACTCCTCGGGATACCCCACTTCCGGTCGTTGTTCTGGCTCGGGACGCCGTCAGTCTCACACCCTCCCATGCTGGTGACGAACCCCAGCCGTCACGCCCCGTGGTGGGCGTGTGCTGATGACGGCTGGGGTTCGTCACGGCCCCGCCCTGTTCGTTTGTTTACCGCACAGGGGGAAAATCGCGGCCGCAGCGAAGGGGTTAATAATCGCAGAAATTATATTTTTTTCCCTCCCTGCAGTTTCACTAAAGAGACTTTGGGCTGATTTTTCTTTAACAAAGGCAAACAAATACGCGATTTAATCTCACCCCTACCAGACCTTTAAAAAACAATCCGTATTTCCATTTTAGATATTGGCATTTGCTTATTGCACTCAAACTTGCAGCCATTTCAAGTAAGTTGCGCTGGTTATTTCAGTATTATTTCGTACAATGAGGGGCCTGCCACGGACCATGTAATACTGAATATTTGTTCACTGAAAACTAGTTGCGTTCATTGTCTGCGCCGGCAGAGATCCGGAAAAGTTTCTTTAAACAGTGCAGTTCTCATTGTCTCTTCTGTCAGCTGTAAATATCATTTTATGAATCACATGATACGGAAAGGTATTTGGGCCGACCACTCCTTCATTTAATGCAGGCCCGATCACTGCGGAGTAAGTATTGTCACACCTAATTCACTCTGATTTAGTAATTAGCTATTACCAAATATAAACCCACCATCTGGCTTGTCTTAGACCTTTACGCGACTGTTCATTTATGAAAGCTCATTAAGCAGCAGATTGTGTTATGTCTCTGTTTGAAGGCCTTTATCAAAATAAAAAAATATGCAGAATGACCGTGATTATTCACAAAATAGCAGAACACATTAACATTGTATTTGAAAGCTGCTTACTTAGGTTAAGTATTAGCAGCATAACAAAATCAATCAGACATTTTATTATATCTAGTGTATATTTCTTAAAACATCTCAAAGTCCAGTTTCAGTTTAGGCACTTTGAAAATGATTGAAAATAATTAACTTAAAGTCACGCATTTGCAACAAAGACCACCCTTGTATACTGTAATTGGAATTGGTAGCAGTATGTTTTTCATTTGTGCAGTATAACTTCTTTTGATGTGCATGTTTAATGTTTTCACTTCAGTTCTCTTGGGGTTTTTCATATACGGTACATGATGCGATTGTAGATTGCCATGCTTCGGATCCTCCCCTGGTGATCTCTTTGAGACTGGTTTATCTGGGCAGACCCCTGGGTGGGTACATACTGTAGGATGACAAGTATAATTCTATTTTTCTAGGGAATGCTGGTTACAAAATTAGTCACATTTGAAGAGCTTTGGTCAGCTAAACGAATGCATGGTCCATTGGCAGTATCCAGTAGGCATCTGGACTTCTTTCATTATCAACGTGGCTGTGTATGAATCGTAATGAACCAAATCCTAAAAGCGTTGGTTGTTTCGAGACTGTGCGCATGTAAGTTATTTTAGTTTTTTAGACAGCTATCGGCATTGTAAATAACAGCCTATTATTTGTGTTTTAAAAACCTGAAAGCTTGCACTGCTTGCAGGTTTTCAAAACACATAAATAAAAGGCGTTGCCGTTTACAATACCAATATTTTAAACTCTCGCAAATGCTAGACCTATTGCATTGCAAATGCTTTTTTTGTTTGTTTATTCTCTGTTCACAAAGGTGCTTTGCTCTGTCGTAGGAATTTGAAAATGTGTCCCAGTGGGTGTGGCCTGGAGGTCTAAAATGGTGGATGCTTGATCGAGAGCTCCACTTCCTTCCCCCACAATCCCACGTGATCCTGGAACCTGAGCATCCTGGCAGGCACCAATGACCATGACTGTGTGATCGCCAAACTGCCAAGCTACGGTGACTCGGGGTCCAGCAGCATATACCCAGTGGCGGCAAGGTGACAGTGCAGGGAGGAGTGCTGTGCTCGGCCCCTGAGGCCAACTGAAAGGAGTGGAGGATGAACTCCAAATTTTATGCCCCAACAATCCTTTTGTGACCCAGTTTTGGAGAGTGGTCGTTCCCTGCTGAGGCCTACATCGAAGTGGAGAGGCCGAGATATGCCAGCAATGGGCCAGGCGCAAAGCCTGAATGGAGAGTGGAGGAGGTGGCCTCTTGATCGATTGGACCCTTTGGCTGTAGTTGGGTCATTGGGCCACAAGGTGGGTGTCTGAGGCTTGCATCAGCCAATCAGAGAATGGCACATGTTTGACAGATCATGACCTTTTCTTCCTCGTGTACGCAGGGCCCCCGCTCCTAGATGCCCCTGGCTGGCTGACTCGAGGACAAAATTGGAGACTAACGAGCATATACGGAGGGCTGCAATAACCCACTCTTAGATCACTTTCGGAGGAACTACTGGGCACCAGCCTGGGAATAGTAGTGGTGGGTCACTTCTTTAATGGGGCTGTAGACCCAGCATTAGATACATACACCACTGCTTTGTCCCATCGGCAAAACTACTTAGCTGCATGAGACTCCTCCCTGGGGGGGGGGGGGTAGACGCCTGGCACGATTACACTAAATAATTCACATATCCCTCAAGTGTTCATCGTTTAATGTCCAGAATAGACTACAGCTTCCTGCCAGCCAGCGACACTGCCTCTGTTAGTGATGTCTGTATCCCCCTTAGAGGGCTTTTAGAATATTCCCCCAACAAGGTTGTTCTTTCATCCCAGGCCGGTATCCGGGAATGTGTGTGTAAATGCATGGTGCCTTCAAGACACCAGTCTGACGGACCTGCTCAGGGATTGCATCAGGGAATTCTTCATACTCAACTCTGAATTAGTCCCATCAAAGATGGTTCTAAGGAAAGCCTTTGAGACTGTTGTTAGGGGTAGTGCCCTTTCCTATTGTAAAGACAAAGAGCAGGAGAGAGAACAGGAGACCAACTTCAGAGGTTGGAAGCAGAGTGGGTTGAGGATCCCAACAATGCCACGGTACAATCGGCACTCATGGTTAAACAAGTTCCCACTTGATGGACACGGCCAGATGCTCCTGGCTTCTTTCCCAGCATAGGATATATGAATGTGTGGGGCGGGGGGCTGTCAAACCCCTCTTCTGAATCATAATGATGGTCTGGGACAACCAGGGGCGGCTTGTTCAGCGAGCCAAATAAATCACACAGATCTTCGACAGACATTTCCAGGACTCTTAAGCGCACCATGGACCTCCTCAGATAGAGCTAGATCGCCCATTTCTCTCAGACCTTCCGATATTAACACTCATGCCATCAGACACTCAAGATTTAGACTGGACACTTACCGAAACCGAAATATGGCAGGCTTTCTCTGCCCTTTGGATAGACTCCTGGCCCTAATGGGTTCCCCCTTGAGTTTTGTGAAAATAAATACTTCTCACTGTTATCTCTGCACCTCCTGCCTGCGTAACAAGAGATATGGAACACTGGAGTGCTACCATACACCCAATGTAATGGCCACAGTAGTGGTTCTACAAAGGTTCAGAGCCCCATCACACCTGTGTGAATCATACAAGCCAAACTCTCTCATCAACATTGAAACAAAAGTTTCGGTGAAGGTCCCCGTGTCTGTATCAATCAAGAAAACCAGCACCATCGTGAGTACTGACCAAAAGGGCTTTATGCCGGCATCCAATACCAGACACTGCATACGTAGGTTGCAGGTGGCCCTAATGTAGGTGCACAGGTTACATGGGGTTGCCACCCTGCTCTCCATTGATTTCTGGAAAGTATTCAACACAGTATTTATTTTGAGAGTTTTATATAGAGACCCGAATGTATCAGAGCGCTTTACAATAATAAATGTTCACATCAAAGATAACCAGTCTATACAGAGCATTTTAATATGCAGGTATAAATTGTCTGCTTCAAATCTGTGTATTTTAACAAGGTTACAGTGTCTATTGCATCTTTAGTCTCCATATAAAGCTTCAGCTACAATTAAATGACATCCTTAAGTCAATGCAAACATGTGTAGACCTGGCCACACAGTACAGACCACAGCTGACTCAAGGTCCTAACAGTACACTGCCCCTTTAGGCTAGCAGTATTAGAAAAGATGGGGATTGGCCGGCACTTTCTCAGATTTGTCAAGGCTCTCTACTCCCCTTGTGGGCTTAAGTATGTGTGAAAGGTGCCTTGTCCTCTCCTATCCCAGTATAGACACACGCCAAGGGTTCACCTCTTCCTTCTTCTCTCTGCCCTGGTCAATGACACTCTGGCTAAATAGATCAAGCACAACGCATTTTACGGGGTATTCCAGTGGCCTGAAACCCAGAGTGTAGTTTCCTTCTTTGCGGATGACCTTCTCCTTTCTATCCAACGCACAGAAAATCCCCAACCTGAGAGTCTTCCAAATGCTGCACATTTTTGGTGACACCTTGGGACTCCCGGCAGACCTATCACCAATAGTATGAGTAACAGTATTCGCAATTCGCATATAAGAGGGGAAGTTTCGCTGTGTATTGTTGCGACACACTGTGCCTTCATTTCTTGGGGCCCTACTGTCTTACCTTTCTGATTGTGTCACCTTTAGTGAACACTGTTGGTGCATGGTCTTTTATTGTGCTCATTAACCACCAACGTATAAACAGGCATGGAGTTGTGATGAACTCAAATGATTATTTTCTTTACCTTTTTAGGTAGAATACCGGTTAATTTTTCCTGTTAGACAAGTGACCTCACAATTAGACGGTGGGATACTTAGATTGCTTAGTGGATGTTTACAGTATGTAAAAGTACAGAACTTAGAAATGTTGTTTTCATTGGTGCTTCTCTTATGTGTAGGCCTGGTAATAAGATGACTATGTCCTAAAGAGACCCTAACAGTCACACAGGGTCGAAACATCGATTAAACCTCCCTATTGTTTTTTAAATCTACTTTAACGGCAAGGGATGCCACACCGGCATATGCAAACCATGCTATGAATTTTATCAAATAATGCATGCTACCATTCAGAATTGTAGTGTCTTTTATCTATGTTCTTTTATATGTAATCACCATTGGGGCACTGCATAATCTGCACTATGATCACTTATTTTGTTTGTAGAGTGTTGCACTTGATTGGACTCAAAACATTATGAGATGCAAACTATATCAGTCGTGTGTGTTATCCTCTTTGTAATTAATTTTGGTACAAATAATAAATCTGAGTAACTTTTGGTTCCTTCTAAAACACATAAGGTACCACTTTTGAATGAATCCCATGGGACAATGGTTTTATTAATACATAACTATCCTGGTCCACGTGGGCAGCAGGGCCGGTCCTAGAACTCCTGGGGCCCCGGGCAAAAGAGAAGATGTGAGGCCCCTCTAATTTGCATGTATCTTCCAGTCGCAGCCGGCATGACTCGCGGATGGAGGATCTCGTGGGAGTTCGGAAGGCGGGGGGAGAACAGGAAGCAGGCAGCCTCCCTCCCCTCCCCTAAGCCAATCATAATGCTGCAATGGCAGTGTGTGATTGATCAGGACGCCGACCAGCCAGGCGCCTTTGGGGAGGCCATTTTCCCCATGTAGGCTGCATTGCAGCCTACATAGAGAATGGCCAGAGTGCGCAAGACCGGTTTGGCCGAACAGTCAGCACCCTTAGCAGTTGGCAAGGCAATCCTCCCCTCCCCTAAAACAGACCCGCCCGCCCCCAATGAAACACTTCTGCTTTCTCGCAGTGCTAGAAGCAGAAACGTAAAATGGTCATTTTAGCATTTTGTGTTTCTGCTTTTGCGAGAAAGTAGTGGGGCGTCGCTCATCCGCCCTAGTGAAGGAGCCGCCCTTGGAAATATCACAAGAAGTGACATCATAGAAAGTGCCATTGCAGGACTATTGATCTTATTTGGCATCCCTGAAGAGACCTAACGTGGATATCAGAAACATGGACAAAAAGATAAATATACAAATGAAATAAGTCCATATATTCTAAAACTGTTAAATGGATTACATTTGTCTCATTAGATGGAAAAGCTAGGTGCAGGTCTCACAAAGATGTATATTATTTACTCCTCGTTAACAGATTGCTTCCAGATGAGTGCATGATACAATTTCCAGTTCTGCCTCATAAAGGGGGGAGATCCTGTTGAGGTAATGAGGGGCGGGATCATTCAAAATATAAAATTACACAAGAGAAAACCTCTAACACCATGGATATAATTGCACATTTCAAAACGTATCTTTCTGTGCCATTATTGTGCTACCTTAGGATGACATTACGTAATTTGTTTTAAAGTAAGTCCTCTCACCAGAATCCCACACTCCCATGCTAAGAGACGTAGGACAATCTTTTTTGTGTGTGTGCTCTTTACTCACCAGAATTATTTTAAGTGCAAAAACACAACACATATAGTGCAAAATTACAAGACACCGTTGCAAACAAATAAAGATTTTACATAAACAAAAACAGTCTTAGAACAACCAAGACCACTGCTAAATCATACATTGACTTGAAGGTATGCTACAGATTCAAGGGGTTGTCAAATCAATGCTTTTGATTTGGTGTTAGAACTGTAGGAAGTAGATGTGGCCAGATTTAGCACTGGTGGAGCCCTGTGCGACTATGTTGGTGCCCCCAATGACTTGCTCTGCCACGGATTCCCTCACTACCACCTTTTCACAGTGCCCCTCAAGTCTCCATAACTACACTCTCTATCAGATGCCTTTAATTTGATAAACAGCACCACTGATACCAGTTTAGAGTGTCAGAGAACTTTATATCACACATTACACAGAGATAATCAATAATACTTGTGGAAATCACAATAGGTAATTTTACATAAGACAAAGGACTAGGTCACATGACAATCGTACTAGTAGGCAGTATAGTTTAATAGTGATTGATCTGGAGAAACACAAACTCTGAATTTAGAACGTAATACCATGGTTGGAAGTTCTCTTTATTAACCAGAATTGATTTCTGTTCAAGTGAACCCTTTTCGCAACATTATGTTAATCAAAGATTGGGGAAAAAACCATAACGATGTAAATTATACCTTGCAGTTGGCATGCAGCTCTTAGATGACAGTTAATAGCTCATTGTTCTATGTTAGGATTTTGACTTATAAACTGCAAGCACCAATAGGATCTCTCTGACAAAAGCAGTAATCCACTGGCCTATTTACATTATGTGGACTTAGTGATCTGCATGGGACATGTTCTTTGCAGCGAGCACATTAACCCTCTGCGCTAACTTTCCATGAGTCAAAACTTCCACTTGACAAACCTCCATCTCTCTCTAGGAAGAACATTGATCACCGGAGTTTCATGACATTTTTATTGTTACCGAAAATTCCTGGAGGTGTGGAAAAGTAAATTTTGCCATGTTCTGTGTCCCTACGTGTCATCCATCATATGTTATGTGTGCATGACCAATATGCATATGTTATTCCCCATGTCCGATTCAAGACGCAATTACAGTTGTGTCCTCCTCTAGTATGCCAGTTTCCAGTCCTCATGAGTAATATGAGTATCAGGCCTATGTAAAGCTACTTTGCCACGTTTCCCAGTGTGCACGTTATTTCATTATAAAGTCCCCGTTTCTAGGCCTCAAAAGGGCCTGGACACCAGATTCAGCTCCTGTCTCCTGAAGCCTCGCTGAGGAGCGATACAGCCCCCACCTGTATCCTCGACCTTCCACTTACTTCCTGCCTCGCAGTGCCCGGTGCAGCTTGGCTCTGCCTCTGAGTCTGCCAAGACTATGTTATGATTCCAGTTATCAGTTCAGTCCTCCTTCTCTGCATTCCTAAGCTACTGAACTACATCAATAGTTTCCGTCATTGTCTAGCCTATGCGGCTCCATGTTAAGAGAAATACTGTATTTAATGGTCATTTAATATTCTTCATCACGCACTATATGTAGAATAAATGCATACTCCAGTCTTAGAGTCAGTTAGCTTTTCCCCTCATGACTTCTAGTTTATATCAACATGTTCCCTAAACATCAGATACTAGATAGGGTTTAGGTACATGTCGCTCCGACCCTCCAGACTTTAGTCTCTGCTCCTAGCACAGAGTTCATAGCCCCCAGCTTCTCCTCGTAACACGTCATTGCCAGTTTGCGCGCACCACCAGGTTAGAGGTCCCGGCTCCTTAGGTAGCCCCCTCCTATGTTTCCGCCCATTCATGACATATTCTGTTATGTTTGCATCACATGTCTGAGTTACACCTTCTTTTTACTCTTATCTTTCGCGACTGCTACGCGTCACGCCTTCTGCTCCACCCACTGCTACGCCTACTGCAATGTAATGCTATGTGTTTGCGTTATGTATATATGCTCATGTATTGTTATTAAGAGGCAGCGCGCTCATCCCAGACCCAGACCCAGCCCCAGCAGCTGCTGGGCCCTGTCATCCTATTCCTATGCAGGTTGTCCTGTTCCTGTCCTTATGCTGTATTAAACCTGCAAAAACTCCCACTACCTCGAATCTTGACTCTTATTTATTGAGCTATCTGTTATGATATATGTCTAGTCAAAAATAGGGTATTATTTATTTATTTACCACATAATGGCGCCCGAACAGGGACTTGCCCTTTCCCCACGCGTCGGTGAAGCCACGCCGACCCCCTGACCCTCTGCAGTCGTGACGGAACTCTTCTGCGCAGTGGCAGATATTTCTGCTCAAGTATCCCTCAGGCCCACGGAGGAGACGGAGGAGGCGGTCCAGCATCCAGACGAGACGGTGGAGGAACGCGGCGAGTCCCGACCAGAGCCCAAGCCAAGAGTCCAAGGTCCGAGGTATCCGGAGGTCCACCCGTAACTGAAGTCCGAAGTCCGAAGTTCGTCGACGTAGCAGTCCAGTCCAGTCCGAGGCCTTCCGTTCTTGCTGCCCGGTGAGTACCGTTACTGGGGTGGTATCTAGACAGGGTCAATTTAATTGACTCTGGTCTGTGGGTTGGTGGTACACAGTCCCACAAACGAAGTGTCCACTTCGGTGGATGCGGGTCCTGACGTGTCTCTTTAAGAGACCGGTAAGTTTCGTACTGTTTCAGCAGTGCATCTAGTTTCTGTTCTAGTCAGTTCTGTTCTCGAGAAATTTCAAGTATTTTCAGGTGGTATTCTGTTCGAACTGTTATTCATAATGTTCTTCATGTATTTTAATGTTGTGGTATGAGTGCGACGTGATTTCGTGTTTTCATTGTGTATTGTATTATGTCCAGATTATAGTCCAGTCATGCCGCTCTTCTCAAAATTACGTCAGTTAAAAACTAGAAAGGGTCTGCTGGAAGCAGCAGTTCCCGTCCCGCCCAGGGACAGTCCAGGTCACTTTATGTATCAGAAGCATGGCATAAGCGCCATATTGTATCTAGATTTATGGGTAGAGTATACCAAACAGTTAGAAGAAAAGTATAGATGGCCCCTATCGGGTACATGGGATGCCGAATGCATCATGCGAGTAGAAGAAGCATTATGGAAAAAGAAAGCCAGACAGTCACAGAAAGATGCCATCGAGTTATGGCGCAAAGAAGCTCATAAAAGAACCGAAAAAGAAATCAGAAAGACAGAACTAAGTAGAGAATCCCAAGAACGAGCCCAAGAAAGAGAATTAATCGAGATAGGTGAACGAGTTAGAACAGAGCAATCAGACAGACAGAGGAATGCCCTCATTAAGGGTATGTATCCTCTTCTTGCCGAGGGCTTGCCAAAAGCGACCCCGGAGGCATCCAGTAATTTCCCGCCACCGTTAGTTCCGACCAAGCTACGTCACAAACCGACCGCAGCTGATATTTTTATTTCGTCCTATTTGGACGACACAGTCCCCGAATATGCAAATCCTGTTCGCGCTCCGCCAGTCCCTGTAAATCAGGTAATTCCTGCTCCTCCAGACACCGGGGTGCCCTTAACAGCCCCCCCGGGTCAGCCCGCCATACAAGTCCAGCCCACGTTACAATTACCGACCCTGCCAGGACGGAAAGCATCAGTTGATGATTCTAGTTTAGGGGCCGCAGGAGGAGGTCTTCCTCAAACCCCGCCGCCATACAAGCGTTTATCAGCACTCGAATTACATGCTCAAGCATCACAGCGTACTCCTAAAAGTAATAAGTCTGTTGCAGAGATCAGGCAAACTCTTGGCGAATGTGTCTATGACCCAGTTCCAGGCGAGTTTAATATGGTTTTATATTCCGTACGCGTAAGGAGAGTGACCGAGTATCTAGTCACCCTGCCGAATATGAAAGAAGATCTAGACAGGATATATCGTTTCATCCGTACAGGGGATGACCCACAAAGTATTAGTGATGCCATGTCTCAAAGGAAAGCCGAGATTCAGCGCATGATATTAAAGTTCTTAATTAACTGTCTAATAAGAGAACAGGATTACCCGTCTAAAGACCCGGAAGAAATGAAAACTCTGACAAAGTGGAGTGATAATATAGCCGAAGGAAAGCACAATACCATTGGTGCCATGGAAAGTATGTACAAGAAAATCCGTAGAGAGATAATAAAGATACACGAACAGCGTAAAGCAGCACAAGTAAGCGAGAAAGAAAGTACCTCTGATCCTGAAGAGGAAGACGACGAGAATACCGCCAGAATAGCGTATGTAGGAAAATCTAGATTTCCAGATCGCCATGTACGCCTAGAGCACAAGTCAATTTTCCATCATTCAGCACCAGAACAAGGTTCCCTAGAACAAGTATTCCAAGCTACCAATCACATTCTGAAATCACGAATCGGTTATAGTGAGTTAAGTACTATGCATGAACAGGAACTAGTCCGATCAGCAGTCAGATGGATTACTGATTCTACCACTTTTCCAGACGAAATAGTGGCACAAATGTTTCTGAAAATGCCCCCAGCCGAGCAGCGACTGGTGGGTATGTATATGATTCAGCACCTCATTACTCTGTATGAGGGTCAACATTCTGATCCAGGCCCGTTACATGATATCCTGAACGAGTTACTCCAGTACAAATGGAGAGGTCTAGGTACCGATTTAATTAATGTCATTCTAGAACAGCGCCACAAATATAGAACATTCTTGAACCCGCATTTTGTTCATGTCTCACCCCCAGAAAGTAAATCATTCTACATAGACAGACAGAATCCGTTACGAGAAGTCCACCCAGTCAGAGGAGCGGGTGGCGAAATGCAGCGAGTGTTTGTATACACTCCAATCACAAAGATGGAACTCCTCGAAATGAAGAAATTAATTCCCTGTCATGACAAAGATCCAGCAGGGTTCCATAGAGAATTAAAAGACATGCTCCGTATGGGAGAATACACTTACCCAGATATCATTAAAATGTTAAAGGTTCTGCTACCCGCAGGGGTGTATGAAAAGCTAAAGGAAAAAGAATGGGAGGTGGGAGAGAAAAAGATAGATTGGGCAGTCCTAGAAGCAGAAGATAAGATACGTGTACCAGGTACTGGTCTTGGAGAGAAATGTAAAGAATTACCAGAATTATTAATTCAAGTTTTACCCAGATTATTGACAACGAGAAAAGAAGACTGGGATGCAATCTCAGCCTGTAAACAGAAGCAAGATGAGGATATTAGTGATTTTTATTCTAGGTTTGAAAAATGTTTCAATATCAACAGTGGTCTCAAGACAAGTAGTGAGTCATACCCTCACCTTTTCGTTACCAAATTAGTCGAGAATTCAAGTCCATCAATTAAAAACCGAGTTCTGAAAGTCGAAAGTACCTGGCAAGCAAATACTCCGTCCCAGATGCTCCAGATGCTCCAGTACCACCAGAATAGAATCAGGGAAGAGCAAGAACATGAAAGAAAACGTATGAAAGACACGAAAATGAAAGTGCTAGTTGCACAATCTGTTCCCCAAGACAGTCAGAAGAGGGGTCCGAATCAAGTCAGTCATCCTGCAGCTCCCGTTAAAGGGAACTGCAATTATTGTAAACAGCCAGGTCATTTTATAAATGAGTGTGCAGTTCTGAAACACAACATAGCTACTGGTAAGACCAAAGAAAGACCACGTCCGCCTAGACAAGAGCAAGTTTCACAGATTCCTCAGCCACAGAATGCACAACAGACAGTTACAGTACCGCAGCCTATTGCTGCAACACAGCATGTTACATCGCAGATGTACCAGTATGCACAGTCTGAGTATCCAGAGTACCAGCCATATTCATGAAACAGCCTAGAGAGGGAGGTAGGCTTGCCTCTCATCGAGATACCTGTAGATCAAGAAGGTCCCTATGTTCACAGTCAAATATTAGGGAAAGACAGAAAGTTTTTGATTGATACAGGGGCAAGTAGGACCACAATTAGTCATGCCGAAGTTCCAGGGGCTCCGCTCTCAGGCTCAAGAAATGTTTCCGTTGGATTTTCAGGAAAGCCTATCGTTAATGAGATTTCAAAGCCAGTCACTCTAGAAGTAGGTCCATTGTCCCGCACTACTGATCTGTTACTTACTAAGTCATGTCCAGAAAACCTATTAGGCATTAAGACATTGAAAGAGTTAGGTGCAGTTATATGTTGTTCCCCAGAGGGAATACGTCTGTTCCTACGTGACTTTAAGGGTCACTATGTATTACGAGATTTTGATTCAAGACTGTCTAAAGTTCCGCAGCATTTATGGGCGCAAGGTCCAACTGATGTAGGTTATATGCAAATCACACCCCATCGTGTGACTCTCAAACCAGGTGTAGTGTTACCACGAATCAGGCAGTATAGATTGCCACCTGAGGCTGTAGCAGCCTTATCCAAAATTATTGACGAGCTCATGGCTCAAGGAGTAGTTGTAGAAACTGACTCCAATGTATGTAATTCTCCGATCATTCCAGTCATGAAACGTACTGATCCAAATGCACCCCCAGTATATCGATTAGTGATTGATTTACGGGAACTTAATAAATGTATTATTCCGCAGTACCCAGTTGTCCCAGATATCTCTTCCCTGTTAACTGCTATTGATTCCGAAGCCACGTTCTTCACTGTCATAGACCTCAAGAACGCATTTTTTAGTGTTCCAATTCATCCAGACAGCCAGTTTCTTTTCGGATTTTGTTTAAATGGAAGGAGCTATATGTTCACACGAGCTCCTCAAAGTTTCACAGAAAGCCCTAGTATTTACAGTCAAGCACTTAAGAGACAACTAGATAATATTCACATGCCAACTGACACTGCCCTGCTCCAGTATGTCGATGATCTACTGATCACAGCCCGTTCTGAACGTGACTGCGAGCGAGCGTCACTGACGGTTCTGTATTTCCTAGCCGAGATGGGGCACAAGGTGTCCCCTTCGAAGCTTCAATTCTATGTCCAGCAAGTGGTCTACATAGGACACTTACTGTCCAAGAGGGGTAGGCAGTTGACACCAGAACGTATCCAGTTAATAGTGAGTCTTCCTCAGCCCAGGACCCAGAAGGAGGTACGTGCCTTTATCGGCCTTACTTCTTATTGCAGACAATGGATCCCTCAGTATGCATTTCTAGCCAAGCCACTGATACAGTTAACGACACAGGAGGCAGCCGTATCGACTGTTCTCCCTTGGACATCTGAACATACACTTAGTTTCAACGAGTTAAAGAAAGCCCTATGCCAAGCTCCAGTTCTAGCTACACCGAACTACAGTAAGCCTTTTACACTTTTCGTTACTGAACGTGAAGGTACAGCATTATCTGTTCTTACACAAGATCAAGCAGGACAATACAAGCCCTGTGCTTATTTTTCGAGCACACTAGATCCAGTCGCCCAGGCTCTGCCTGCGTGCCTCAAGTCGGTTGCAGCCACAGCACTAGCTATCAGACAAAGTGATTCCATAGTCTTAGGACATACCTTGACAGTACAAGTCCCACACTCCGTGGAAGTTCTTTTAAATCGAACACAAACACAGCACTTGACAATTGCACGTTTAACAGGTTATGAACTGACACTGTTCCAGCCACACATAGAAATCAGACGCTGCAACGTTTTGAACCCTGCTACACTGTTACCATCAGCTAGTTCAAATTCTGCCACACATGATTGTGTGGAAGTAGTCAACATTACGACAAAGCCAAGGCAAGATCTGACAGATATTCCGTTACCAGACCCTGACCTGACACTTTATGTGGATGGTTCATGTATGAGAACTAGTACAGGAGAACTAGTCGCCGCGTATGCAGTGACTACTGATACCGAAGTTATTGAAACACACCGTATTGATACTCTGTCCGCTCAAGCAGCAGAGCTAGTTGCTCTGACACAAGCCTGTATACACGCCAAGAACCAGAAAGTTAATATTTACACAGATTCACGCTACGCATTTGGAGTCGTTCACGACTTTGGAGTGCTCTGGCAGGAGAGAGGTTTCATGACTTCTCATGGAACCAAGATTCAGCATGGTTTCCTTATCCAAGCTCTGTTAGATGCAATACATTTACCGACATCTATCGCTATCATGAAATGCAAAGCACATACGAAAGTCACTGACATTATTTCTCAAGGTAATGATCTAGCAGATCGCACAGCCAAGCTTACAGCACAGACTCTAGACAGTCCAGTTAACATGACACACACTCCAGATCTGACTACATGTATGACAGTTAAGGACCCTACTCAAGATGTCATAGATATCCAGTTACATGCTACTCCCGATGAAACCAAGAAGTGGTCTGAACAAGGAGGGGTCCAGACAGATCAAGGATGGGTGACGAAGGGTAGGACCGCATGGTTTCTCCCCGACTCTATGGTTCAAGTCATCATTAATACCGTACATAGTCCAGCACATTTAGGAGAAAAAGCTATGTTAGACAGTATCCAGAACATTTGGTTCAACAAGCATTTACGAGCTGCAGCCAAGCAGAAAGTCCGTACCTGTATGATATGTTGCCAGTTTAATCCAGGTAAAAGTGTCCCGGTGGAACAAGGTTGTTTCCAGCCCCCTGACCACCCTTTTGAAGTCCTCCAGATGGATTATATTCAGATGGAGCGATGTCGAGGTTTCAAGTATGTCCTTGTAGTTGTATGCGCTTTGTCCAGATGGACAGAAGCATATCCAGTCCCAGATTACACAGCCGCGACCACTGCCAAGCAGTTGGTTCGTGAGTTTTTCCCTCGATATGGACTCCCTAGAGTCGTATATTCTGACAACGGTCAGCCATTCTCATCTGAGTTGATGAAGCACGTTTCCCTGTTGTTAGGGTACCAGTGGAAGTTTCATTGTGTACGCCATCCTGAAGCAGCCGGTCTAGTCGAGAGACATAATCAGACTCTGAAAATTCGAATTGCCAAAATATGTAAAGATAAGGGTGTGGACTGGCTAGTAGCTCTGCCAGTTGCTTTGTTTTATATGCGCATGGTCGCACATTCCAGATCAGGTCTGTCCCCGTATGAGGTCGTATTCGGCCGCCCCCCTAACATGTGGGGTACTCCTAGACCCCGAAGTATTACTGATGTTTCATGTAATATGCTGACAGATTACCTAGCTTCCTTGATGTCTGCCCTCAACTCATGTCGTTCACAGGTTGCCGCCACATTTCCAGACAATACCGAGGTGGCACCGCATGAAATCGTTCCAGGTTCGATGGTGCTCGTACGTAACTTCGACAGATCAAGTCCGCTGGAGCCACGTTGGAAGGAGCCCCGTCAGGTCCTCCTCACCACCCGTACAGCTGTGAAATTGGAAGGACGCCGCGGCTGGGTGCACCTTTCGCACGTCAAGAAATTCTACGGATTGAAACCGATCTCTAAGAACATTTCCCAGGATATCAAGACTTGTCAAAACATTGTTCCTAAGGACTGTCCCGCAAATGACATTGATACAACCCCTCCCCTGTTAGAGAAAACTCCGCAACAGGAGTATAAACAGAAATTAAGGTCTAGTAAAATAAGTCAGCCAGTTTGATTGTCTAAGTCCTCCCCTAGGTGAAACGGTTAGACTGTTTCTGACATGTATAAAATAGACCCCCATAGTGAGAGAGTTAGTCAAAACTCAATCCGAAGTATCGTTTTTCTAAGTTTCATATTATTTCTCAGCCTTTTGATTTCCTGCACTAGTTACGCATTTTTCCTGTGTTTTCCAGTTCCTCATGTAAATAAGCCTTCTAATGTTACAGTAGAGCACACGTTTAGTGATCTGCCTCCTCACGAATATTCATACCGCCTCGCTATGCGTAACAATACATTTATCCGCATGTTGCATTATTCACACCAGACCAGCAATGCCACTAATTGTTGGGTGTGTGGTCGACTCCCCCCTTTCCAGACACCGAAGGGAGTTCTGCCACTTTTTCCTTATCCTTTTTCACATAATGGTTCGTGTGGAGCATGGTCCACGTTAACGTCATCCTTAACAGATATGTCTTTTCTTAACAGCACATGTTTCCCAGACAAGCAAGGTTTCCCCCACAGAACAGGTTTAGATCTAGAAAATGAAGTGTATAATTTAGGTAACTATTCTTCGAATTTCATGGTCCTGAATGTTCAGTCTGATACTACTCCAGACTCACCTGCTATTTCAGTATTACCAGTCAAAGGCGAATTATGTGTCCGTAATTATGGTTCTGTACACGTAGGACATAGTGATTGTACTACTATTATCCAGTATAGTGACAGTGGGAAATCTATTTTTAAAGCTTCACGTCATTCTTATTTTGTTTGTGGTCAAACTGCATATGTTCGTCTGCCCCTCGATTGGGAGGGAACCTGTTACATTGCCTTCCTACTGCCACCTGTTTTCCTAGCCCCACCTGACTACCATAGGAATTCCTTCCTAGTACATACTAGACACAAGAGAAACCTCCCGATTGTCGATTATACTGAAACTGCTGCAGAGCAATTCATTGATAAAGGTGTGTTCCCTTATTTAGGTACAGTTGTAAACAGTAAGCTAATCCGTAGGTTAACAAGAACCCTTGAAGCTGTAGTAGATGAGACTGCCTCCGCTCTAGGTAACTTAACCGAAGAGCAATCCTTTATGAGAATTGTTGTGCTCCAGAATCGTCTCGTCCTTGACGTCATACTGGCCGATAGGGGCGGGGCCTGTAGAGTCATTGGATCCAGTTGTTGCATTTTCATTCCAAATAACGCGCCGTCTGTTTATTCAGCTATAACCAGACTTCATAAAATTGCCCATCTATTACACCAAGATCCAGGCACCTGGACATGGTCAGGTTGGTTCTGGAATATAATTTCCGCCTGGGGATGGAAAGTCCCGTCCTTTCTAGGTATCGCAGTAGCGATCATATTCAGCTGCTGCCTCTGTATACAATGTGGCCCTGCGATTTGTGGCATTTGTGCTACCTCTTGTATTCCTAGTCCCAAGCCCCGTTCTAAATCCCGTTCCAAGATAATTCGAGACGAGCAAATGGTACTGTATGAAATGATAGATGGTATCATGAATATTGATGTTTCCTGATGAAACGTAGTGACAAGGAGGGAATGTGGAAAAGTAAATTTTGCCATGTTCTGTGTCCCTACGTGTCATCCATCATATGTTATGTGTGCATGACCAATATGCATATGTTATTCCCCATGTCCGATTCAAGACGCAATTACAGTTGTGTCCTCCTCTAGTATGCCAGTTTCCAGTCCTCATGAGTAATATGAGTATCAGGCCTATGTAAAGCTACTTTGCCACGTTTCCCAGTGTGCACGTTATTTCATTATAAAGTCCCCGTTTCTAGGCCTCAAAAGGGCCTGGACACCAGATTCAGCTCCTGTCTCCTGAAGCCTCGCTGAGGAGCGATACAGCCCCCACCTGTATCCTCGACCTTCCACTTACTTCCTGCCTCGCAGTGCCCGGTGCAGCTTGGCTCTGCCTCTGAGTCTGCCAAGACTATGTTATGATTCCAGTTATCAGTTCAGTCCTCCTTCTCTGCATTCCTAAGCTACTGAACTACATCAATAGTTTCCGTCATTGTCTAGCCTATGCGGCTCCATGTTAAGAGAAATACTGTATTTAATGGTCATTTAATATTCTTCATCACGCACTATATGTAGAATAAATGCATACTCCAGTCTTAGAGTCAGTTAGCTTTTCCCCTCATGACTTCTAGTTTATATCAACATGTTCCCTAAACATCAGATACTAGATAGGGTTTAGGTACATGTCGCTCCGACCCTCCAGACTTTAGTCTCTGCTCCTAGCACAGAGTTCATAGCCCCCAGCTTCTCCTCGTAACACGTCATTGCCAGTTTGCGCGCACCACCAGGTTAGAGGTTCCGGCTCCTTAGGTAGCCCCCTCCTATGTTTCCGCCCATTCATGACATATTCTGTTACGTTTGCATCACATGTCTGAGTTACACCTTCTTTTTACTCTTATCTTTCGCGACTGCTACGCGTCACGCCTTCTGCTCCACCCACTGCTACGCCTACTGCAATGTAATGCTATGTGTTTGCGTTATGTATATATGCTCATGTATTGTTATTAAGAGGCAGCGCGCTCATCCCAGACCCAGCCCCAGCAGCTGCTGGGCCCTGTCATCCTATTCCTATGCAGGTTGTCCTGTTCCTGTCCTTATGCTGTATTAAACCTGCAAAAACTCCCACTACCTCGAATCTTGACTCTTATTTATTGAGCTATCTGTTTAGTCAAAAATAGGGTATTATTTATTTATTTACCACAGAGGCCAGGAAGGAGGCAGCAAGTGCTTTTAGAAACATAATATACTCGCAAACATGACCCAAAGTCAGCGCTCAATGCGATCTCACCGTTTGCACCGCCCTAGAGCCTCCCTGCTCAAGGGTCCTGTGACCTCAATGACAGAGTCACTGTTGCTCTAGGGTGTGCTGCTTCGTAGGCCTGCCCAAAAGACTTGCGGTGGGCTTCAATAGGGATTGTGATAGACAGGCCTTCAAGGTTAACCCACACTTGCCACTGCTAGGGTTCACCTGCCGATGCTAAGACACCAGGGCTTCTAAGGTCTTGTGGGTCCTGCCAAGGTCAGGCATGCTGATGGTGAGGGCGCTTATAAGGGTAGGATTGTGCGGTCGCTGGAAGACCTGTGGGCTCTTAACACCGCGGCTGACTGCTGCGCTCTTAGGACAGACCTCTTGACTACCGCCCTCCCTCAGGCATGTGGGGCTTGCGGGATTTCATTAGGAGCGTTGGATGATGTGAGGGTTGAGGGGCATTCTAAGCCCAAGCCACTGATTAACAGAGGTCTCAGAGCTGGCCTTCTGAACTGTAGATCTCTAGCCAAGCATGCAGATGGCATCTGGCTGCTACTGGAAGGTCATGAGTGGGATGCTCTGTTTCTAACAGAAACTTGGCTCAATGAGGACAATATGACCGCCATCGCGCTGGCAGTACCCTCAGGGTATAAAATATGTTTTTCTAACCGGACAGGCGTTGGTGGAGGTGTGGCGGTTATATTTATAGAGCAGCTTACACTAACATCCTCCGCCCCTACCCTGATTCAGGGACTGGAGAGGCTTCACTTCTGCTTTCAGGTGGGACCTCAGCTATCCCTAGCGGGATTAGTTATATACCGCCCTCCTGGTGGGGAGTATCCCAACCTGACAACTCTGATGGATACTATCGTTCAGAGCTCCCTCCTTTATCCTCAATTCCTCGTTGTCGGGGATTTTAACATCCACATGGATAAGGAGGACTGCGTCCCTGCAGAGATATTGAGGTCCACATTAAATGCAGCCAATCTGAGACTTATCAACGATGGCACCACGCACAGAGCGGGCCATACGCTTGATTTAATTTTCTCCAATATTAACAATGTGGTGGCAGAGGCGCCATTACCGCTAGTCTGGTCAGACCATTCACTTATTCCATTTAAACTAAATTTAGCGGCTGACAGACCTGCGACAAGCAAGTGCTCCTTTGTGAAGAGACATTGGAAGAAACTAGTCCCTGCTACCATGGGCCCAGTTCTGGCTCAGAATATACCTACTCTTACTTCGAATGTCAACACAGATACACAGCTGTTTAATGACTGGATCGGGAATATGGTGTCATCCATTGCACCGGCAACACACGCAATATCCAAGCGGGATTCCCCTTCCGCTCCCTGGTTCTCACAGGACCTCAGAGTAGAGAAGGCAGCGTGTAAGAGGCTGGAGAGGCTTTGGAGGGCAAACTACAGACCCCTAGAAAAAGCCCGATATAAGGAAGCATCCAAAAAACTGCAGAAGGCCGTTAGAAAGGCAAAAAAACTGATCTATGCAGAATCAATTCAGCAGGCAGAACACTCGAGTAAAGAAATCTTTAAGGTGGTACAGTCCTTCTTTAAACCCAGGTGTATTGAGAGGGAGGTTCCCCCGTCGACCACTCTGTGCGATAGCATTTCAGATTTCTTTGACTATAAAATTATGCAAGTCTATGGGTCCTTCTGGCCAGAGAAGAAAACAGTGAAATCGGACCTGGCTGTCAAAGTGGTGGATGGTGAAACTTTTCATAAAGGGGGGTGGTGATGGACAGAGTATCTGAATTAAGCAGAACACTCCTACCCAGTCAAAAGATCAGGGCTTGATCCATCACCGTTTTTTAGCTCACTGCACCATCCATGCAGAATCAATTCAGCAGGCAGAACACTCGAGGAAAGAAATCTTTAAGGTGGTACAGTCCTTCTTTAAACCCAGGTGTATTGAGAGGGAGGTTCCCCCGTCGACCACTCTGTGCGATAGCATTTCAGATTTCTTTGACTATAAAATTATGCAAGTCTATGGGTCCTTCGGGCCAGAGAAGAAAACAGTGAAATCGGACCTGGCTGTCAAAGTGGTGGATGGTGAAACTTTGGCACAATTCCAGCCGATAGCTCGGAGCGTGGTTATGCAGGAATTAAGCCGCTGTAAGTCAGAGTCACCCGACGACCCTTGTCCACCTAAACTCTGGAGCACTATAGCTGACTTTGTGGCTCCCACAATACAGCAGATTTGGAATATGTCCATCTCCTCCGGGGTGTTTCCAAAGTTATGGAAACATGCCACTCTCCTGCCACTAAAGAAAAAACCAAATGGGGATCCCAAGGACCTTAGTAATCTTCGTCCGATTTCTCTGTTGGCAGCGCCGGGTAAAATGTTGGAGAAAGTAATCCAGCGCCAGTTAAGTAAATTCATTGAAGAAAACAGGATATTGCATGAGACGCAATCAGGCTTTAGGCCCGGCTTCAGCACTGAGACAGCACTAATTGAGGTGGCAGAGTCAGTAAGGTGGACGATGGATTCAGGAGACTCAGCGATGCTGGTGCTCCTGGATCTGTCCGCCGCTTTTGATACGGTCGACCACGCTAGACTGCTGATGCGACTGGCTGAGATAGGCATCAAGGACCAGGCACGGGGGTGGATACAGTTGTATCTGTCTCAGAGAACACAGAAGGTGGCGCTGGGGACCGTTTCTTCAACACCCAAGGTCCTCAGCTGTGGCGTCCCTCAGGAGTCGGCACTTAGCCCACTATTATTTAATATATACCTGGCTCCACTTTTTACGTTGATTGACAATTGGGGGGTCAAGGCAATCTCATATGCCGACGACACCCAACTGGTGTTTCCGTATTCGTAGGTGTCGGAGGCGTCCTTTTTGAGTTTCAAGGGCTGTCTCCAAGATGTTGCATGCTGGATGAACACAAACAAATTAAAACTTAATGCAAACAAGACGGAAGTAATCTTTTTTGGCAAAGGCCCCCCTCCACCCTCAGAACTTTGGTGGCCGGCAGAGATGGGACAGGCCCCTTTGCCTAGCCATACGGCAAAAAACCTGGGGGTGCGGTGGGATGACAGTTTGTCCTTAGCCTCGCACATCCAGCAAGTAGTTGGCTGCTGTCTGAGTAAGCTGAGGAATCTTCGCAAGATTCTGCGACTCCTACCAGAGGGCTGCCGAAAAACAGTAATCCATGCCACAGTGACATCTAGGCTGGATTACGCAAACGGCCTCTATCTGGGCTTACCTAAGTACCTAATTCCGCGGTTGCAACTGGTCCAAAATGCGGCTGCGAGGCTGTTAATGCGGATTCCTTTCAAGCATTCGGTCTCTCCGCACCTTCTCTCACTTCACTGGCTACCAGTAGCCAGTAGAATCAAATTTAAGGCACTTACGCTGGCCTTTAGAGCTCTGTATGGCACCTGCCCAAATTATCTGAAAACTCGACTGCCGAGATATACCCAGGCCCGCTCTCTTCGCTCCAACTGCCGCGTTCAGCTTGTCGTTCCACGAGCAAAAAGGGCTCGTTTGGGAGGACGAACTTTTTCTGCCAATATGGCGGCACTCTGGAACATCCTGCCCCCAGCGCTTCAGCAGGCCCCCTCCGAGCTCTGCTTTAAGCGGATAATGAAGACCTGGCTTTTCACCCATTCGCGCTAGGCGCTAATACTCTAGTCCTCATGGTCAAACCTGTTCTTTTTAGCGCCGGGACACCTCCTTGTGAGGTAGCTGTTCGCGCTTTATAAAATGCCGTATTATTATTATTATTATAGCATGGAAATATGCTCCCTCAGGGAGATTGGTCTGGTGGACTTCTCATGATGTTTGAACCTGGCTCCCCAGTTCCAAATTCGGCAGCTCTGACCATAGTGCCACATCCTCTCCCCACTGAACACCATACTACCCCACTGAGAGAAACTCGCACTGCCTTCAACTACAACCCAATTGTGCCCCGCTACAAACACCTAGAGGCGACTCATTTCAATTACACACTAGACAAGAGCAATAGGCTGCCTAAAAAAAAGTGACAACATGCTGGAAAAAGCAAACACTCATAAGGAATGTAAGATTAATTAAAGCATGTGAAATGTAAGCAGGAACAACATGGTTACCTTAACGCTTTTGCACTTGTTCAGAAATGAATGAGTGCTTTTGCAGGAAAAGTTAAGGCCATGACTACAGGGCCGGAACGGACCTGCTTCAATGCCCATTGAATATAGCCTTACAAAACAAAAGCAATATGGTTTAAAAAGACCACATTTGTGAGTACAGAGCAGCGGTATGCACTTTATTTTCCAGTCCGCCCATCAAGCAGGTATTGCAGTACATCCAGAAATGGTGTACTTCCCCACCCGGGGAAAACAATGCTGTTTAGAGAAAGACAAGAAAACAAAAGTAGCGCTTCACTGGTAAACTCTGTGTAGTGGCACTAATGTGTTTTGGGTGTGAATAAAATCAATCTGGCCCCTTTTCGACCCACTCTGTCTTGCTTTAGTTATTTTTTACATTTTGAATGTAGGAGAGTAGGGTCTGCTATCCTATGGTCACCCCAAATTTTTGCTTTTTGCTTCACTGGTTTATGACTTAATGTGGCTGTGGGCCTGCTAATCAGACCCACAGCCTGCTGTTCTCTCTCTAAATTGTTACCCATGTACTTTAGGTGCATAACGACTTTGGAACTGGTTCACCTTATTGGCCCCTGTAACAGTGTACCCAGGTACCCAGGGCATAGGTGCTTCCAAGGCCTACCAGGGGCCGCAGCATGTATTGTGCCACCCCTGGCCTGGCCTCCATATTTGACACAACTGGCTGATCACTCAGCTGGGGTAAGTCGGTGTAATCACCCCTTACTTAGGTGTAGTATGCCTATACCTAACCTAAAATGGACACATATATCCCTATCAGCCACTCCTATGGAAGGCCTCATCAATCCTGGAGGCAGAGTGCTTGGGAATATGTGAGATTGTGCTCTGGCATGAGCTGAGCCTGTCTGCAGCTTTCGGAACCATGTTCTTTAGCTGTTTCATGATACTGCCATACCATATAAGTGCATTATGAACCTCGCGGTTAAATGCTATCTTTGGTTTGGTTTTATCAAAACATGTCGAGTAAGGTGTCATACGAATTGGAATACTACCCCCTCGCCAGTTCTGGCGACGGGGGTAGCATTCCACCCTTCTAGAGGGACACGACATGTACCTAGCCTGAACCCCGGTTAAAGTTAAACAGAGCCTCAGCATCACAAAATGGATGCTGCCACCACAGACACAAGTCTGACCTCCTGCTGCTGGGAGTCCTTCCAGCGAGGGCAGCTTGGACAAAGGGTTTCCTGCCTGGGGAGGTGCTAGCACCACCCCAGACAGGATTTTGTGTATTGGGTAGGACAGGGCTGAATAGAATCAGACATGCCTGGGGCACACAAGGTGTCCCTGTGCATAGGCCAGTTCAAACCGGTGCTGGGGCTTTCCAGCCCCAGTCCTGGCGCGAAACTGGACAAAGGAAAGGGGGTGTAACCACCCCCCTTCCTGGTTCCACTCAGAGGAGGGACCTAGTAGGTGATCCGGCCCCCCAGATTCGAATAAGAGTGGGAGCTGTGTCCTGAGACTTCAGATCATCCTGAATCAACTTGAAATACAGAAGAAGACTGGACTTCGTCATTCTGCTGCACAGAAGACGGAAGAGAATCTCCCTTGTGGCCAAGGAGTGACCACCCTGTGAATACAGGCACCAACCAGCAACTCGAAGTCTGCTTTGCCGCCGCCTCCCGCCGGAGACCGAGCCCAGAGCCCAACAAGACCCAGACTCCCAGACATCTCCCAGCCCGATCCACAGTCCCTGCAAAGAAGGGACCCGTGGAGGCACCGAGAGACGTGGGACCGGACCTCTTGGAAGACCCCCGAAACGCTGACTGTGCAGCATCAGAGGCACCCTCGACGCTGTGCTTTGGGGTTTGAGAAGCCCCAACCTCGAGCAGCCCTTGCACCGAAGATCAGCCCCCCAGCATCTCCACGATCTGCGTGGGGCCCTTTTGCACTGTGCCACTCGATGCGCCATCCCGTCCACTTGCCACGTGGTTAGCGGCCATCTTGGCGACGAAACCTTCAACTTACACTGCGGGTCTGGTTGCTCCAGACTTGCCCTCGCTCCTGTAAAAAGGAGCACCTGCTCTGACCTTGCTGGTCCGAGTAACAAGCCTTTTTCGATTCCTGCGTGGCTTGCATTAGCCAAGGCCTGTTTGCTCCAATCAAGTTGCCGACACTGCCAACAGCGAGAAGCCTGCGTGGGACAGCTCGTGACTGACTCCTGGACGTCTTCGACCCCTCGTGTCCACGTGGCTGCAGAGAGAAGCTACACCTCAACACCTGCTTGCACCCGACATCGCCTGGTTCCAATCTGGTTCCACGATAGTCACTGGCTAGTGACTTTGAACATTGTCCCCTCTGCTTTCAGGTCTTCACCTCTTCAGATCCACCCTTGGATCCACCGGAACTCTTCCCATCGAGCCGCCTGCAGCATCTTCAGCTCCAAGCACCATCGACCTGCATGACGAAACCCGACACTACTTCGACCCTGTGCACCCGCTTCCTGTGGGTGAGGTAACTCAGCAACGCCGGTGTTCCCACACTGGTATACGCCTCTAGTGTCTGTGTCTAAAGTTTCAGCCTTCTAGGTCACTCGGAAGGTTCCTTAATAACTAACTTTGTAACTTTTACGCACCATTGACATTGCATTGGTAAAGCGTGCACTTTCCGCACTGCACCCGAGTCCCGCGGGCCTTTCCCGACTTCTTCACTGCTAGTCCCGAACAGCTCCAGCGATTCCCCAGGCCCTAGGCCTCTTCACTTTCCCCATAGTGGTTCTTATACCACTATTTTAGTATATGGTTTAGGTGGCCCCTAGGGCTCATCCATAATTGTGCAACTTTTGTGTATTTAAACTGTGTTTTGTTTTAACGCATTTGCTTCTGTGCTCATAAAGAGTATCAGGGTCATTTGTAGAAATAAATCTATATATATTTTCAATATATATCTGTGTGGTGTCCTTCCATTTGGTATTCAAGGGATTGGTATGGTAAAACAGCTTGCTTCACATGCCTTTACAGAGTTTAGCCTAAGACTGCTTAGTCCATGCTACCCCTAGGATGGCTTGTCTATAAGGTTGACTTTACAACCTGCACCATAAGGGTTGCTTGGCATGGTACAAGGTGATCACTAGAACTAGTGAGCATCATATACCAGGCCAACTTCTCACATTGGTGAGCAGCGGATTGGGATTTGAGCTTGCTGTTGTTTTACCATTACAATCTTTGAAAATATAATTTGAAAGATCATACAGGTACCTGATAGGTACACTAAAACAAGACTAGATATACTTAAGTTCTACTGAACTTAGTTGTTGTAGAGGATAGGGAGTAGCCCACCCTGACTACAACTACTAGATAGGTTTTGTAGGAAAACACAAGTGTAGGTAGATTGCAACACATCCACCACACTAGAGCAATGTCTGGAGCAGAGGGATCCACTGGAACCACCTCTGTTGAGAGTGACCCTCCAAGGGCACCATCCAAATTTGCTATCTTTCCATTTAAGGAACTGAGGCAACTGTGTTCCATGAGAGGAATCAAAACAGGTCCTACTCCTACAGCAGGACACCTCGGAGAGCTGTTAGACCAGTCTGAAGCTCTAAAGAACTCCAAACCAGGCCCCTCAGGGACTGGAGATGGAGGCTCTCCCACTGAAGATGATAACCCTGATGCCCCTGTCATCCAGATAGATGAGGAAGACCAGACCACTGGGAATACTCAGCCTGAGGAGGAGGAAGAGGAGGAGGAGGTGGAAGAAAGTGATTCTGATGATGGTAGAGATAGCCAGGTGTTAGTCAGCAGGCTTAACCAGGCTAACCTAAGCTTATTTGGGACTGAAGGTGGGTCCAACCCATTCAGACCCCCAAATGGACTTAACCAGGAGCATAGGAGGAGGAGGAATCACTCAGGTGAATCCAATACCTCCCATGTTTCTAGAGGTTCTCATGGCAACTCCAGAAGGGAGTTTACTAGCCCTCAGAGAAGGGAACATGAGGCCAAAATGAGAGAGGCTGAACTTAGGATTCAGAGGCAAGAGTTAGAAGTTGCCCTGGCCAAAGAGAAACTTGCTAGAGCAAGGCAGCCTAGAGAGAGTGGATTAGAATCCACTGGTGGCAGCACTATCCCTAAGGATAAATACAGGTCCTATGACAATAGAAACCTGAGTAAGATTGTGCCCCCCTACAAAGTTGGGGATGACATCCACAAGTGGATGACTGCACTTGAGAGCTTGCAAAGTACAGCAGGTCCCTCAGGAGCAGTGGGCAGCAATCTTGTGGCTCTCCTTTGAAGGTAGAGGCCGAGACAGACTCCTCACAGTTAGTGATGGGGATTCTAGAAACTACCTGGTCCTGAAGAGTGCTCTGATTGATGGGTTAGGCTTAACCACTGAACAGTACAGGTTAATGTTCAGAGACACCCAGAAGACACAGACTCAGGACTGGTCTGAATTTGTTGAATGTGCCACTAAGGCTCTGGAGGGCTGGTTGCTGGGAAGTAAGGTTACAGACTATGAAGGATTGTACAATTTGCTTATGAGAGAACAGATTTTAAATAACTGTCAGAACCAGCAGTTGCATCAACATTTGGTTAACTCAGATCTAACCTCTCCCCAAGAATTGGGAAAGAGGGCAGACACATGGGTTAGAACCAGAGTTAAGCAAAAGAACCAGAACCAGGGTGGTGACCAAAAGAAAACAGACCAGAAGGGTGGGGAGCAGAAAGCTAAAGACCAGAAGTCTTCAACAGGGCCCCAAACTAATACTGAGGGTGGGTCCCAAACTTCCAAGAAGAAGAAGAAAGAAGGTCAAAGAAAACCCTGGTGTAGCTTTTGCAAAAACACCACTCACTGGACAAGTGATTGTAAAAAGGGTGGAGCCCCCAACACTGCAGCCCCTAAGGCACCTGCACCCACTAGTACAGTTGGCAGTGTTGGTCCACAGACTAAGGGGGTAGTGGGTATCACCTTGGGAACTGATGGAGATTCTGACCTAGTCAGAATCCCCACACAGGCTGTTCTGATTTGTGATGGGGAGATTGATTTTTCCCCTACTGTCAGTCCCAATAATTTGGGCAAGTACAGACAGACACCTTTAATTAATGAAAAAGTGGCTCAAGCATACAGGGACACATGTGCCAGTGTCACTATGGTGACGCCTAGCTTTGTGGACCCTGGACAATACATACCAGGTGATAATTACCTGGTGACCAATGCCAGCAATGTCACTACTACACATAGTGTGGCAATTGTTAACTTTTGCTGGGGAGGGGTAACTGGCCTAAAAAGAGTTGTGGTTAGTGCTGATCTCCCAGTAGAATGTTTGTTGGGCAATGACCTGGAGAGCTCTCTATGGTCAGAAGTTGAGTACAGGACTCATGCAGAGATGTTAGGGATATCATCACATGTCCTTGCTGTGACCAGGTCACAGGCCAAAAAGTGCCTCTCTGAACCTCAGGTCTTGGATCCTGGAACAATGGACCAAGTACCTTCCAAGTCAAGGAACAGGAGGGTAAAGGCTGTGCCTTCCCAAATGCCTACAAGTGAGAAGCAGCCTTCACAGAAAGATGATTCTGAGACCCCTGAAGGAACTGTCCCTATAGAGCTTGAACCTGATCAGGTTGAGTTTCTGGGGACAGGGGGACCTTCTAGGGCAGACTTGGGGCAGGCTCAGTTATCCTGTCCTTCTCTTGAACCCCTCAGACGGCAGGCTGCTGCTGAGGCTGCTGGGAATGCTCAAGGTACCCATAAGGTTTATTGGGATGATGGGCTCCTTTATTCAGAGGGTAGAGACCCCAAGCCTGGTGCAACCAGGAGGTTGGTCATACCTCTGCAATTTAGGGGCTTCCTTCTTACCTTGGCACACGATATTCCCTTAGCAGGACACCTAGGCCAGAACAAAACATGGGACAGACTTGTCTGTCACTTTCACTGGCCTCACATGTGAGAAGATACAAAGGAGTTTTGTCGCTCCTGTGTAACCTGCCAAGCAAGTGGCAAAGCAGGTGGTACCACAAAGGCCCCCCTAATACCATTACCTGTGGTGGGGGTGCCCTTTGAAAGGGTAGGGATTGACATTGTTGGACCAATGGATCCCCCTACAGCATCTGGGCACAGATTCATACTGGTGGTGGTGGACCATGCCACCAGGTACCCAGAGGCAATTCCGCTTAGGACCACAACAGCTCCTGTTGTGGCCAGGGCCTTACTTGGAGTTTTCTCCAGAGTGGGGTTTCCTAAGGAGGTAGTATCTGATAGAGGTGCAAACTTCATGTCAGGATACTTGACAGCTATGTGGAAGGAATGTGGTGTTAACTATAAGTTCACCACTCCCTATCATCCACAATGCAATGGGCTTGTTGAGAGATTCAACAAGACCCTAAAGGGCATGATCAAAGGATTACCTGAGAAGCTCAGGCGAAGATGGGATATCCTTCTGCCCTGCCTTCTGTTTGCTTACAGAGAGGTCCCACAAAAAGGTGTTGGCTTCAGCCCCTTTGAATTGTTGTTTGGACACCCTGTAAGAGGACCCCTATGTCTGATGAGGGAAGGATGGGAGTTACCTCTCAAAAAGCCCAAGCAAGACATAGTGGACTATGTACTTGGTCTCCGCTCCAGGATGGCTGAGTATATGGAGAAGGCATCCAAAAACCTTGAGGCTAGCCAGGAATTACAGAAAGCCTGGCATGACCAAAAGGCTGTCCTGACTGAGTACCAGTCTGGACAGAAGGTATGGGTGTTGGAGCCAGTGGCCCCAGCAGCACTCCAAGACAAATGGTCTGGACCCCATACAATCCTTGAGAAAAAGGGAGAGGTTACCTACTTGGTGGACCTAGGAACTCCCAGGAGCCCCCACAGGGTGCTCCATGTTAACAGGCTGAAAGCATATGTTGACAGGGCAGACATGGGCTTGCTCATGGCTACAGATGAGGGGCAGGAGGAAGAGAGTGACCCTCTCCCAGACCTACTGACTCAGAACCCTGAGGATGGCTCAGTTGATGGTGTGGCCTTAGATGGCAGCCTCACTGAACATCAGCAACATGACTGTAGACAGGTTTTGCAGTCATATCGACATATGTTCTCCCTGACACCCAGTCAGACTAACTGGTGTACCCATGTGGTGGACACTGGTGATAGTCTTCCTGTAAAGAACAAAATTTACAGGCAGCCTGACCATGTCAGAGACTGTATCAAGGCTGAGGTGCAAAAGATGCTGGAGTTAGGTGTCATTGAGCCTTCAGAGAGCCCCTGGGCTAGCCCAGTGGTTCTGGTCCCCAAACCTCACACCAAAGATGGAAAGAGAGAGATGAGGTTCTGTGTGGACTACAGAGGACTCAATGCTGTCACCAGGACAGATACACACCCAATTCCAAGGGCAGATGAGCTCATAGACAAATTGGCTTCTGCCAAGTATTTGAGCACATTTGACTTGACAGCTGGCTACTGGCAAATCAGGTTAGCTGAGGAGTCTAAGGCCAAGACAGCATTTTCTACCCCCAGTGGGCATTACCAGTTTGTGGTGATGCCCTTTGGTTTGAAAAATGCACCTGCCACCTTCCAAAGGTTGGTGAATCAAGTCCTTACTGGGTTGGATGACTTTTGTGCAGCATATCTGGACGATATTGCTGTCTTTAGCTCCACCTGGTCCACCTGAAGGAAGTGCTAGAGGCTCTGCAAAAGGCAGGCCTCACTATCAAGGCAACCAAGTGCCAGATAGGGCAGAGTAAGGTTGTGTACTTGGGCCACCTTGTGGGTGGAGGCTAAGTTCAACCACTGGAGAGTAAGATTCAGACCATAAAGGACTGGACTCCTCCAACTACCCAGACTCAGGTCAGAGCTTTCTTGGGCCTGACTGGGTACTACAGGAAGTTTGTTAAGAACTATGGGTCCATTGTGACTCCTCTTAATGATCTGACATCCAAGAAGATGCCCAAAAAGGTTCAGTGGACAGAATACTGTCAAAAGGCATTTGATGACCTGAAGAAGGCCATGTGCTCTGCACCTATCCTGAAGAGTCCTGACTACTCAAGAGAGTTTATTGTCCAAACAGATGCTTCTGAGTTGGGAGTGGGAGCTGTGCTTTCACAACTTAATGTAGATGGTCAAGACCAGCCCATTGCTTTTATTAGCAGAAGGCTGACCCCCAGAGAGAAACGTTGGTCAGCCATTGAGAGGGAGGCCTTTGCTGAGGTGTGGGCCCTGAAGAAGTTGAGACCATACTTGTTTGGCACTCACTTCAAGATTCAGACCGACCATAAGCCCCTCTTATGGCTTAATCAGATGAAGGGTGAAAACCCCAAACTGCTCAGGTGGTCCATTTCCCTACAGGGGATGGACTTTACAGTGGAGCACCGCCCAGGGACTGACCATGGTAATGCAGATGGTCTCTCCAGGTACTTCCACTTAGAACATGAAGACACAACTGGTCAAGGTTAGTCTAATGTCCCTGCATTTGGGGGGGGGGGGGGGTTGTGTAGGAGAGTAGGGTCTGCTATCCTATGGTCACCCCAAATTTTTGCTTTTTGCTTCACTGGTTTATGACTTAATGTGGCTGTGGGCCTGCTAATCAGACCCACAGCCTGCTGTTCTCTCTCTAAATTGTTACCCATGTACTTTAGGTGCATAACGACATTGGAACTGGTTCACCTTATTGGCCCCTGTAACAGTGTACCCAGGGCATAGGTGCTTCCAAGGCCTACCAGGGGCTGCAGCATGTATTGTGCCACCCCTGGCCTGGCCTCCATATTTGACACAACTGGCTGATCACTCAGCTGGGGTAAGTCGGTGTAATCACCCCTTACTTAGGTGTAGTATGCCTATACCTAACCTAAAATGGACACATATATCCCTATCAGCCACTCCTATGGAAGGCCTCATCAATCCTGGAGGCAGAGTGCTTGGGAATATGTGAGATGGTGCTCTGGCATGAGCTGAGCCTGTCTGCAGCTTTCGGAACCATGTTCTTTAGCTGTTTCATGATACTGCCATACCATATAAGTGCATTATGAACCTCGCGGTTAAATGCTATCTTTGGTTTGGTTTTATCAAAACATGTCGAGTAAGGTGGCATACGAATTGGAATACTACCCCCTCGCCAGTTCTGGCGACGGGGGTAGCATTCCACCCTTCTAGAGGGACACGACATGTACCTAGCCTGAACCCCGGTTAAAGTTAAACAGAGCCTCAGCATCACAAAATGGATGCTGCCACCACAGACACAAGTCTGACCTCCTGCTGCTGGGAGTCCTTCCAGCGAGGGCAGCTTGGACAAAGGGTTTCCTGCCTGGGGAGGTGCTAGCACCACCCCAGACAGGATTTTGTGTATTGGGTAGGACAGGGCTGAATAGAATCAGACATGCCTGCGGCACACAAGGTGTCCCTGTGCATAGGCCAGTTCAAACCGGTGCTGGGGCTTTCCAGCCCCAGTCCTGGCGCGAAACTGGACAAAGGAAAGGGGGTGTAACCACCCCCCTTCCTGGTTCCACCCAGAGGAGGGTCCTAGTAGGTGATCCGGCCCCCCAGATTCGAATAAGAGTGGGAGCTGTGTCCTGAGACTTCAGATCATCCTGAATCAACTTGAAATACAGAAGAAGACTGGACTTCGAAATTCTGCTGCACAGAAGACGGAAGAGAATCTCCCTTGTGGCCAAGGAGTGACCACCCTGTGAATACAGGCACCAACCAGCAACTCGACGTCTGCTTTGCTGCCGCCTCCCGCCGGAGACCGAGCCCAGAGCCCGACAAGACCCAGACTCCCAGACATCTCCCAGCCCGATCCACAGTCCCTGCAAAGAAGGGACCCGTGGAGGCACCGAGAGACGTGGGACCGGACCTCTTGGAAGACCCCCGAAATGCTGACTGCGCAGCATCAGAGGCACCCTCGATGCTGTGCTTTGGGGTTTGAGAAGCCCCAACCTCGAGCAGCCCTTGCACCGAAGATCAGCCCCCCAGCATCTCCACGATCTGCGTGGGGCCCTTTTGCACTGTGCCACTCAATACGCCATCCCGTCCACTTGCCACGTGGCTAGCGGCCATCTTGGTGACGAAACCTTCAACTTACACTGCGGGTCTGGTTGCTCCAGACTTGCCCTCGCTCCTGTAAAAAGGAGCACCTGCTCTGACCTTGCTGGTCCGAGTAACAAGCCTTTTTCGATTCCTGCATGGCTTGCATTAGCCAAGGCCTGTTTGCTCCAATCAAGTTGCCGACACCGCCAACAGCGAGAAGCCTGCGTGGGACAGCTCGTGACCGATTCCTGGACGTCTTAGACCCCTCGTGTCCACGTGGCTGCAGAGAGAAGCTACACCTCGACGCCTGCTTGCACCCGACATCGCCTGGTTCCACGATAGTCACTGGCTAGTAACTTTGAACATTGTCCCCTCTGCTTTCAGGTCTTCACCTCTTCAGATCCACCCTTGGATCCACCGGAACTCTTCACATCGAGCCGCCTGCAGCATCTTCAGCTCCAAGCACCATCGACCTGCGTGACGAAACCCGACACTACTTCGACCCTGTGCACCCGCTTCCTGTGGGTGAGGTAACTCAGCAACGCCGGTGTGCCAACACTGGTATACACCTCTAGTGTTTGTGTCTAAAGTTTCAGCCTTCTAGGTCACTCGGAAGGTTCCTTAATAACTAACTTTGTAACTTTTACGCACCATTGACATTGCATTGGTAAAGCGTGCACTTTCCGCACTGCACCCGAGTCCCGCGGGCCTTTCCCGACTTCTTCACTGCTAGTCCCGAACAGCTCCAGCGATTCCCCAGGCCCTAGGCCTCTTCACTTTCCCCATAGTGGTTCTTATACCACTATTTTAGTATATGGTTTAGGTGGCCCCTAGGGCTCATCCATAATTGTGCAACTTTTGTGTATTTAAACTGTGTTTTGTTTTAACGCATTTGCTTCTGTGCTCATAAAGAGTATCAGGGTTATTTGTAGAAATAAATCTATATATATTTTCAATATATATCTGTGTGGTGTCCTTCCATTTGGTATTCAAGGGATTGTGTATGGTAAAACAGCTTGCTTCACATGCCTTTACAGAGTTTAGCCTAAGACTGCTTAGTCCATGCTACCCCTAGGATAGCTTGTCCCTAAGGTTGACTTTACAACCTGCACCATAAGGGTTGCTTGGCATGGTACAAGGTGATCACTAGAACTAGTGAGCATCATATACCAGGCCAACTTCTCACATTGAATTTTGTATTTCTCTCTTTCCCAAGGCTGCACTTTGGAAGTGAAAAATGTCACAAAAAAAGATGACCTTTCCAGCAAAAAAGTTTTTCTTTTTTGTATTCATTTCACAGGGGAACAAATAAAGGAAAGGAAAAGAAAGAGGGAGTAGTGGCTACTGGGAAGAGGGCCCCCACACCCTGACCTTTCAGATTTCTACAGTGCTTAGAGGCCCAGGGAAATGGGGCCCCACACCTGGACCTTGCAGCTTGCTCTAGTGCTTCGAGGCCCAGGGAAAGGGGGCCCCCTCCCCTGGGCCTTCGAAGCAGTAACAAGGCCTTTCTTAAAACACTGCCCCAGCACCAGTTGATCTGGCGGCTCCCTCCTCCCCTCACCCACTGCTCCTTACCTGTGTCTGGTTGGTCCTGTAAACAAAGGGGCCTTCTGTCACCTAGCAACAAAATGCAGACAGGGAATGGCTGGTACTTAAGAGAGGTGTTGCCTTGCCCCTGACACTCTGAGCCCTAATTGCTGGCCCTGCTGCTTTGACTTCCCCACTCTGTTTGTCCCTCCCCCCCACCCCTGCACCCCCAGGAATGCCACCACGTGGTTGACACCAGACATCGCTGATGTATATTGTAATTGTGTGGGGAGGGGGCCCTGGTGGAGCAGGGGGGCAATCTGTTAAAGTAATTCATTTCACAGTGAAGGGAGAGGCCCCCTGCGGGGCCCCCCTGCCTCTCACCTGAGCGCGAGGCCCTGGGCGGCTGCCCATACTGCCCATGCCTAGCGCCGGCCCTGGTGGGCAGACAGGGTTGTCCTTGTTATTTAAATTTAATACCAACATGGATGGGACCCCAGTATGCTCCCATATAGCTTACATTGGGCCACAGCTGTGTTTTTTTCCCCATGTCCATGGCACCTCTTTGAATCTTACAGGCCAAACTCTCTCATCAACATCGAAACAAAATTATTGGCGAAGGTTCCCGCGTTACGACTGATTAAGAAGACCAGCACGATTGTGAGTACTGTTCAAATTGGCTTTATGGTAGGACGCAGTACCAGGCACTGCTATGTAGGCTGCAGGTGTCCCTAACGTAGATACATAGGTTACATGGGGATGCTGCCCTGCTCTCCGTTCTCGAAAAGAATTCAACACAGTACACTGGCACTTTATGCTAGCAGTATTAGAAAAAAATGAAGTTTCGCCTGCTGTTTCTCAGATTTGTCAGGGCCCTCTACTTCTTGCTTTGGGCTCAAGTACATGTGAACAGTACCTTGTCTTCTCCTTTGACAATATGTAAAGGCACACATCAGGGGTGTACCTGTTCCCTCTTCTATTTGCCTTGGTCATTGATCCATGGGCTGAATGGATCAGACGAGACATGATTTACTGGAGATTACTGGGGCCTGAGCCCAGAGTGTAAAGTTTCCCTCTTCATGGATGACCGTCTCATTTGTATCCAATGACCTGAAACTATCATCCTGCTAGTCTTTAAAATTCTGCACGTTTTTGGCGACACCTCAGGACTCCAGGATAACTGGGGGAAATGTACCTACTTCCCGGTTGTAGGTACCCTACGCGGCACATTCTCATATCGTAGCTTAAGGTAGCTTCCATACACTTTAAATATTCTACCATGAAGGCCAAGACCTACTCTTGCGACAGCTGGGACCTTAATATCAGCTCTCTGCAACTGGGGCACCAGAGGGACCTCAAAGACAGGAACAAACTTACACTTCCTGTTAGAGGCAAGTATGCACTCGTCATCTCCCACAGATCTCCTATATGATACAAGACTATCTGTATATGCCACCCTCTACCTTTTTTTGAACACTAAAACACCCTTTCATATGCTTTCTATGGGCAGGCGGAACCCCACGATTTTCTTTTGCAAAATGTTAACAGTCCACACATGACGGAGGACTAAGGATTCCCAACCTACTGTTTTAATACTGGGCATCCCAACTGTCCAGCTGAATGACTTGCTCCTCTGTGATAGGTGGGTGTTGTGATTCGTCTTGAGCTATTTAAACTACAACCCCATGACTTACACTCCATTTTACATAGAGCTGAAACCCCACACGCACTGCCCATGATAAACAGAACCCCACTGGAGTGCTGCAACGCAGCAGTCAAACGCCTAGGTTGGTAAGTCAGACCAACCATGGGAATCCTGCTCTGGCACAGCACATACCTTCGGCACATCACCAACCACAGAGGATTCAAGGCCTGGTTCCTCATGGGCGTATCCACAATTGGTGACGTGCAGGTCAATAGTTGCATGAAATCCTTGGACGAATTAGCGATTGACTGTGCCTTTCACAAGAACCAATTCTTTCAGTACTTGCAGGTGTGGCACACCCCCAAATCCTTGCCAATAAGTTGCAGGCTCCACCGGAGTTCCAATCCCAAGAACCCAAGGTCACTGTAGCACAAGTTGGACAGGGAGGAATATCATGAACCCATAGTAATAAGTTCTCCTCCTTCCAGCATGTCCAAGACACATGGAGAAAGGTCTTGGCGTTTTAGATGACGATGACTGGACTGATGCCAGAAAGGCCCGCAGACTTTTGGCCCTTTCAGCTAGAATCCATTTCATACAGTTCATATACCTACACTGTATATACTATTATCCAGCTAGGTTGTGGCAGATAGGCAGAGCTCCATCGGCCACATGCTGGTGCTGCAGTGGGCACTTTCCAAAATGCTGTGCGGGAATGCCCAGCCATAGCCTATTTTGACACACTATACACACACCTGGAGAGGGTACTAAGGCTCGACTTCCCACTAGACCCCAAGTGGCACTACTGGAAATTATGGATGGCTGAGAGGGTGACTGGAGTGCATGCCAGCTAGTCGGACTTCGATACCTAATCGCCAAAAGGGACATAGCTAGAACTGGTGAAACACATCCCCTACGACCCTCTGCAAATGTAAGGGTGACTTGGACAGATGTGCCCAGGCAGAGAAAACAATCTAGAAGGTTAGAGGATGCCCAACCACATGCCAGAGAATGTGGTCTTCATGTACAGTACAGCAAGGTCAGAGGCCCTGATTCGGGCAAGAGGGACTCCATGGGATAGTTGCTGAGTGTAGTGTTCAATCCAGCCAGTCCTTTCGGTTGTTTGGATTGAGGAGGGGAGGGAGGTGAGTGGGCCTGGAGGTGGTGCATATGTGTAGACAGACACAGTTGGGCTAACGTACGGGAACACCTATGGTTTGGATGATAAGGCAATATACAGTTTCATGCTGTTTGAAATGCTAAAATAAAAAAAAAGAAATTAAAAGAAATTTGTCCCAGAAATCATCCAGAGAACACACTACTGCGTTGCCAAAGACTGACGACACTACAAGTTGTCAATTAAGAAACGGCTACACCCTGTAGACAGATGGGTTGCGGTGCACTATGTGTGATATTTTGGTCCTCTGTCGTTGAAGATATATCCATGAGGAAATGCAGCAATGAAACATGTTGGCCAGATGTAACCACAGGTCGCAGCATGTACCAGAGTTTTTTAACCTTGTGCCAAGGTACCATATGTAATAAAAGTATTGATGGTTTCTGATACAAATTTTTAAACTCCTACAGGACTGACTAAGTGTAGGATGTCTTTGTGAGAAGAGTAGCAAAAAACAAACAAATAACTGGGAGGAATGTGAAATGACCAAGGATATAACACCGACAGGCATTAGTAGTATCCTAATAGCTACTACATTTGTACTTCTAGAAGGTTAGATGCACAGCCCCCTCCTCTGGCATACACAGGGGTGTGACGCAGCGGCATACACAGAGGTGTGACGCAGCGGCCAGGGTGACCGACTCTGGAGCATGGGGCTCATGAGTCCGGCGGCAGCTCAGCCCAGCACCATGTGACTCTGGGCAATAGCTCGCTTAATCTTGCTGACAGCCCCCAGCGCCTTAGAGACCCTTAGGGATGATTAGTTTGCGCTTTACAAATAGCGGGTTTATACAGGAGTACACCTATGATGAGAAGCGTGTGGCATTGGAATGAACTACCAGTGGCTTACTCGAGGGGGCGCCTATTTTTACTGTAGTCACTACTGTTCATTTTTAAAACCAATATTACCCACTATTTAAAGAAGACGGCAGCTGGAACAAGACCCTTGTGGTATGAGGTGGACAACGAGTTAAGAATATAGAATAACACACCGGGAGCAGGGGCTTTCTTTGACTAGCAGGCATCCTGCCAGGACTTCACTATAAAGAGAAGTTGCTCAGGCTTTTCATCAAATCAGAATTCAGAACAGGGAGACACACCATATACAGCAGGAGCGTCGGTAAGCACACCGCAACTTGAACTTGGAAACTAAAGAAACGGCCTAAATAATACTATTGCTTTCTAAAACTTATTTATTTATTTAATAATTGTTTTCTTAGCGCAAATATGACCCAAGAAATGGGTTGTCTGCTGATCTCCAAATAGTCTTATTGTAGCCTGGTGTTAGTTATGGGAGAAATTTACCCACCAGAAAGGCCTTAGTCTCCTTTTTGAATCGTGGATCATGTGTGATTCTTCTAATATTCGGTGGGAGCGAAATCCAGATCCTTGGTGCTGCTCCCATGAAAGCTCTATCGTATGATCTCTTCTTAGGGAAGAATGCTGGTTTTTAGCAATAAATCTTTAGATCCCCTGGAGGGTCTACTGCCTCCTGATAACGTGATTTTCTGGGCCAGGTAGCGTGGAGTTTGGTGGTGTATTGCCTTGTGTGTGATACATGCAATCTTGAACTGTATTCTTGCCTTGAACCGTAGCCAGTTGAGTGGTTTCAGATGTGGCGATATGTGGTCAAGTTTTTTGATCATGTTATAAGACTGGCTGCAGTATTGAGACATGCTTTTAGGGGGGCTGTAAAGGATAGCGCATCCATACTCAATTCTTGATATGACCAGTGCCTGGACTGCCATTTTGAGATCATCTGATTCTCTGAATGGCTTCAGTTGTTTGAGGTAGCTCATATGAAATCTAGTGTTTTTTGCCATTATGTTGATGTGGGTTCGCATGTTTAGCTCTTTATCCAAAGTGATTCCCAGAGATTTGGTGGAGTATGCTAGAATCGCGGAACCGTTTAGTGCAGTGATCATCTTGGTCCATTCCTTAATCCTGGCTGCGCTTTTAAGAGGGGAGATCAAGAGGAATTCAGTTTTCTTTGCATTGAGCTTGATGATTGTCATCTAGCCATTCCACGGTTCTCAGTAGTGTTTGGTTCATTATGACGATCTCTTCTGGTGATGTAAGCTTCATATACAGTTGAGTGTCATCTGCATACTTGTGGAAGGAAATGTTAGCCTGCTGTAATATCTCTGTTAATGGTTCAATGTACAGGTTAAATAGTGATGGTGATAGAGTTGATCCTTGTGGAACCCCAATCTGAGATGGAAGGGATAGCTCATTGTTCACTAGGAATCTTTGCGATCTATTCTCTAGGAAGGAATAGAACCATTTCAAGACTGTTCCTGATAAGCCCATCCTATTTTCAAGACGGTCCAATAGTTTGGGATGGTTTACGGTGTCAAATGTGGATGATAGGTCAAGCAGGACCAAGAGACGGGTTTCACTGCGGTCTAGAGCAAGCAGAGCATCATCTACTATGTGTAGGATTGCTGTTTCTGTACTGTGTTCTGATCTGAACCCTGATTGGTAGTCGTTCAGTAGCTTAAATTCGGTAATATGTTGATTCAGTTGTTGTTGAGCACATTTTTCTAGCACTTGGGCTAGTAAGGGGATGGTTGTTACTGGCCTAAAGTTGTTTGGATCCGAAGAGTTTTCTGTAGGTTTCTTTAAAAGAAGGATGACCTGTCCTGTTTTTAGACAGTCAGGGAAGGATCCTTGGCCTAGTGATTCATTAATTATCTTAGTCCAATATGGGATGACCATGTGGTTGAATGAGGACCAACATTTGGAAGGAAGAGGGTCATTGTAGTGGTTATTGGGTTTCAGGGATAGTAAAATTTTGGTAATTTCATGTTGGTCATATAGTTTGAAGTCTGCCCAATGAGCATTGTTTTTGGGTGTTGCTTGTGCAGGTGACTATTCTACCCTTGATTATTCCTTATATTCAAGGCTGTGTCAGCGGTATTCTTGAGTTCTATCTCCAGTGCGCTGGCTTTGGTGTTAAAGAATGTTGAGAAGTCTTCACAGTTCAATTCCGATTTAGAAGTAAGTAGGGAGGATTTGGCTAATTTGTTCGATTGATCTTTTAGTGGATTGAAGAATTTTCCTGGCCTGTTCTTTGCGTTATCAAGCTCATTTCTAAAAAAATATTTTTTTGATTTAAGTTTGCTTTTATTGTAGGTTTTTCGGGACTTTCTTAATTGTTTTAGGTGGGGGATGATGAACTTTGTCTCCAAATCTGTTCCGAAAGCCTGAGTTTCCGTCTTTCTTCATTAAGTGAACTACTGAACCATGGGTTTTTGTCCTTGGCCTAAATTCTTTTCAGTTTAAAAGTTGCTATATTGTCCAATAATTTAGAGATTGTATTTATTTTTTATTTAAAGAGTTTTATATAGCGCTGGCTAGACCCGGAGGAATCAGAGAGCTTTACATGAGAATCAACAATGTAACAGAATAAGTTCAACAATTACACAATAAATCCCCAAAAAAGAATAGGCAATACAATTAGGAGAGGGAAGAAAGGAGAGAGAGGTAGTGGAGGGTGTAGGGGAGGTGAGAAAGGGAGGATAGGGGAAGAGACAATATGGAGAGACGAAAAGAGATCTGTCTAAGGACCGACAGGGTAAGGTGAAGATCAAGGAGAGAATCCACGGCCCATCGCACCTATAGCTAAACCAGGTAGCTCCATCAAGCATCAGACAAAAAAAGGTTCAATCTCAATACATTGAGAGAAGGGAGAAGGAGAGACATAAAAAGAGGGAGGATGCGGGAGGAGACAGCAGGAGGGACGAAAGGAAGTGCAACACTGTGGTTTAACAGTATAACAGAAAAAGATCAACAAATATACCTTACAACGAACAGTCAGCAATACGTTAAGAGAGGAGAGAAAGGGGAGAGAAAAGAAGTGGGGGGTAGGTGAGGTGAGAAAGTGAGGATAAGGGAAGAATCAACCGTAGAGACGAGAGGAAGTCTGTCTAAAGCCCGACCGGGTAGGTGACGACCAAGGAGGGAATCCACGGTCCATCTCCTCTATAGCTAAACCAGGTAGCTCCATCGGGCATCAGACAAAGTAGTTCGGTCTCAGGTGTCGAGGGAAGAGGTTCGCAGAAAAACAGGATGGGAGGGAGATACGGCAGAAAGACGAAGGAAAGTCTGCCCAAAGACCGGTTGGGTAGGTGACGGTCGAGGGGGAGTCCCAAAACCCCTCTCCTCTATAGCTATCAGGTAGCTCCATCGGGCTTTGGCCAAATAGCTAGGTCTCAATAAGAAACAATTTAAGGAATATGGATGGCAAAATAAATAGAGCGTAGAAGGGAGGGGACAGGGAAGGTGAGATAGGGAGGAAAGGGAAAGAGACAACAAGGAGAGACAAAATGAAAAACTGTCTGAAGGCCGACTGGCTAGGTGACGACCAAGGAGGGAGTCCACGGCCCATCTCCCCTATAGCTAAACCAGGTAGCTCCATCGGGCATCAAACAGAAAAGTTAAGTCTCAATACCTTGAGAGAGGAGAGACGTAGAGATAATAGAGGGGGGAAGGGGAAGAGACGACAGGAGAGACGAAAGGAAGTCTGGCTAAAGACCCACTGGGTAGGTGACGTCCAAGGAGGGAATCCCCGACCTTTCTCCCCTATAGCTAAACCCGGTAGCTCCATTGGGCATCAAACAGAATAGCTTGCTCTCAAATGACGCGGGAAAATTCACAGGTAAACAGGGTGGGTACTAGGGCCAGGACAGGTAAGGGCAGAAATCAGTAGCAGGAAAGTGGAGAGGAGTAGAGCGGGGAGGGGTAGGGGGTATGTAGTTCAGTAAAAGTTACATGTTTATAGACAGTTACTGGAAGTCTTGACTGAGGTCCTTCCGAAGTTTTGTCTTAAAGTCCCTAAACATGCTCAGAGAAACATCTTTAGTCAGGGCTATGTTGTCCGCTACTTCCGCAGGGTTCGGAGAGGGGCGCTTCTCCGCCGGTGCAAAAAAGTTTGAGAACCTTGTTGGGTGTTTTGCTGGACGTCTTCTTAGACCTTGGTCTTCTAGGTCTCTAATGGTGTCGGTGTAGGACCTATCCGGCATTCAAAGCTTGAAGGCAGTGCAATGATCTCTCTGAGTATAGTGATGAATTGTAGGCCCACCGTGAGGTGTAGGTAGGCAGCAGGCCCAAGGAAACTGTAAATGGGTGATAGGAACTGGGGATCGGAAACCTGCAGTCAGAATGTCAGGTGCTCTGCAAGCTTGTGGACGTAGCTCTTCTTTGCTCCCCAGGCCGCTCAGGAGCATCGAGGGCAGCAGGCACCAGGGGGGCCTCCAATCCAGGCAGCAATCTATGCACTGGCACCAGGGAGACCCACGCCGCACCCCACATCCACCGCAGCAAGCAGGCCAGGGCCCGAAGCACGGCCCAAACCTGCATTCGCTGCCCGGGCCTTTGTCGCACCCCAGCCCCACTCACCGTAGCCGGCGCCGGCGGGCGTCCGGGATCGCAACGCGCCCCTGCCAGTGATGATCGCCAAGATGGTGATTTTCGCCATAGCGGAGGGCTCAGCGCAGTCCGGGTACTCCTTTGTAACATGCACACGTCACTTTCCCTCTTGGAATGTATCGTTTGCTATCTCCTGTATTTTGTTTGCTTTTAATACACGCACAATTGCCACCATTGGGCGGTGGCTGCCGCTGAACTGGCCGGGAGCTGAACTGGTGACAGGGAGCTGCTGGGAGGAGATCTGCGGTGCCGGGCCGCATCAGTAATACTGTGAGGCCCACGGAACGCCACGAGGACGGTGAGAGCGGGCAATAATTTTGGGGTCTGCAATCAGCAGTCATTTTGTCCAGTGGCTCCATGCACAGCCTCCTTGACTCCCCGCCGCTCAGTCTCGTATTCACATTCGCCTGAAGCTCCACGCTGGTGTCGGGAGAACAATCAAACCGCCGTCTCAGCAGGAAGCAATCACAAAAGGCTGAGGATGGGATCGGGCGGAAAATAAATGCCGTTTGGTAACGGAAACGCCGTCATCCCGTTCCCGCTACACAGCTATATTGCCTCGTTCTGTCAGTTCAGAAGGGGGTTGAAGCTCATTCTCTCAGTGGAAAGCGAAGCTGTCAGGGTTCAGACCTTTAGTGTCTCTAACCCAATGCTTGGGTTTGACTGGTTGTGAGCCTGATTTATTTTTAGTGGATGGAAGTTAGAACGTGATGAGGGAAGATGATTCAGATAGCCACGATTCCGTTAGAATAGATATGTCAATATCTTGGTTCAGGATTAGTTCAGCAATGTCCGTGGCAAGTTTTATTGCTGAGCGGCAGTTGATAAGTAGACATGTGATCTTCTTTGTATGGTAATCTAAGTTCTAGTCCTGCCCTGAGAGAATCAGCGTTATTTCCTTCAGGTTGTTGGGGTTTAGCTCTCTGTGCTTAGTTTGTGGGATTCTGCTTCCTTCTATTGGGACCACTTGTATTAGGTAGTTTGGGTGTCGTCTCGTAGGATAGCAGTAGGATTTGGGTTTCAATGTCAGTCAGGTATCTAAGGAAAATACGTGGGCGGCAGTGGTGTAGTGATAAGTTTATTGTGGAGAGTGTGTATTGATTTTTGGCTCTGGAAAATTTTGAAGAGAAAGCTTTCTAAAAGAAGTAGAATATTCTTCGTGTTCATAATAGCTTTTTGCATTTCCGTCACCATCGTATCTGTCGGGATATTAAGAATTTGTAATTCCCTTCTTGGAGGAGGGGAAAGATGCTGTTTTTGTAACATGCCTGAGAGACTATGGAACGGTATGTTTGATGGTATTGCTTCAGACAGCTTGTGGCTATCTCTAGTACCTACTGAGGTTATTTTTGTAGTCTTAGGGGCTCACTCAGTATTATTATCAATCTTGTGATTAAACTTCATGGGGGACTGATTGATGGGTGCTGAGACTGAGAGATCATCTGTTTGTAAAGAAGTGTGGGGTATTCGCTCCAGCCATGAGCAGATTTGATGGCCGGTTGGAGTGTAATTGGTTTGCTACTGGGATTTCATGCGCGACTCCTTTGTGTAGGTCCTGACATGGGTTGTTAGCTCTAAAGCGATACTTAGAATTGTGTCTTGGGTGTGTTAGGTTGCTGACTCTTCTGAACTGTCCCATTATCATTCTGAGCAGTTACCATCAGTGGTGTGTTTGTGATGTTGTCTGCAGTGTTGCCCGGATGGTGAGCTGAGGGAGGGGTGTTATGAACCTGTTCTTTTAGAGTTCAAATGGTACAAACCAAGGTGGCTTCTGGAAAAGGAATATCAGTTTCTCACTCATCTGCGTATTAGTCTTTCTAGGTCAGGAAGAGTTTTCCCTGGCTGCCGGGAAATTATGGAACTCGCCTCCACTTCAGGCAAGTAATAAATCCCATCGACTGAATAAAAGAGAAAGTGAAAACCAGACTCCTCATAATTACATTTTTTGACCTGAGGCAGGGTCATCTGGGAGGCCACTTTTTAAACAAACATTTGCAATGCAATAGGTCTCGTATTTTTTAGTGTTATAACGATTGGCGTTGCAATGTAAATGTTTTTCGCTTATGCATTTTGGAGTGAAGTGGATGTATGTGTGGCAATTGTGTGTTTTACAGTGTATCTAAAAAGAAGCACATTTAAACTGAACCTATTTGTAAAAAAAAAAAAAAAACTTTAAAAAAAATGTCAACCCAACACAATATAATGTTGTTATCCAATTCAATGGTACCCATTTTACTGAAAGGTGAGAGGAAACACCAGGATTCAAACATGTTCCCTCAGGGTAAAACACTGATGATCGATGTGTGTGCATTCAGTCGATTTAGCGTCCAGGCCAAGCAAAAGTCCAATCCTGTGAAGAAAAAATAAAGGTACATGGACGAAAAAACTCACTTCCAAGAAGTGCAGCTACTTAGTCCAGAGCATTTGCGGGGTCCAGGGAGGGACAGAGAGCTGACACATTTTACCAGTAAGGGAGTGCTCTGCACGTGGAAATGCAATCAGTACAGTCCTTTAGCGGAGCTCGTTTAGCTACTCACAAGAGCTGTAAAGTCTATTTAATGCCTCTAATAGTAAGAACCTGCAGCAGGCATCACTAGACAGGAGTAAATAAAATCTTTTACTTACAGCCGTTCCACAGATTCCTCTTGTCAGACTTAGGAGTTCACAAAGCTGCAAGAAGTGAAGGATTGAGTCGAACCTCCCTTCACACCCACTCCGCTACATAGCAGCCTGGAAACCATACATCCAATTATCTGCCCCAACACTGCAACTCAATTAATCTCACGAGCTGGCAACACAGAAAAACATGCATTAAGGAGACCATGCATTATGCCTCTGGCTTCACCAATGGTCCAGAATGTGCCCATATTTCTGTGCGGCTGACTTTTAAATCGCAGGGCACGAAGCTTGTTCTGGCTGTGCGCTCCTCACAGGCTAAAGAGAAGAAAAGGCGAGAAACTTTAAAAAACAAGTGGGCAGAAGAGCTGCGGTGCTCTGTGAGGCAGTTGGGTTCCGGGGAGAGACACGGCTAGAAGGCTGAAGAGCACAAACCCACTCCTACACAGGCGAGAGATGTGGTGATAAAAAAAAATGTGCACCTGCCATCTAAAAAGATAAAACACAGTGGGCACGCCCTGTGGCTCCTGAAGCAGTCGACGTTTGGTTTTGAGAAATGCATAGCTGTTGTGTTTTCAAGAATAGCTTTGAAAAAGTGGAAGTGCATTCACAGTGCGAAAAGCTGAAGAACGTGTCACCATGCACTTAGACCATGGTGGTGATTAAAAGTTAATGCAAGTAAAAAATATGCATTAACATTGAGGAACGTATGAACTGAAGAACTTCTAACAAATGTTTTATGTTTGGGGTAGTGCAGTTATGTTTGGGGAAGTGCAGTCTGAGAAATGAGTAGCTGTTGTGCATGCAACAACAGCTATGTTGCAGTCAGTAAAGCAGGATAGGGTGTCACGGTACACTTAGACCTTGCTTAAAGAGAAATAAAAAAGCATTACAGGCAGCGAAGATAAAACAAGTACATGTATATACCGTACATGGTCACATGGAGGAGCCGGGGCTTTAGGTCTGCTTGGTGGGGTGGTGGGGAGAAACAGATACGAGAGCCCATGTTGTTATTGAAAGTGGGCACCCGTGTTAAGGAGAAAGCGGGCGCCCATGTTGTTAATTTAAAGACACATACTATAAGATAAAGCGCTGCTATGCTGCTTAAAAAAACACAAGACGTTCCAGCTGAAGCAGCGCGCATTCTGCCTACAGTAAGAGAAACTTAATAAAGAAAATAGTGCTTACAGACTAATTAACACGTACTCTGTAATAACCGAAGTAAAAGGGCCAGTAGCCATGGGAGGTTACAAATGAAGACTAGCAGTGCTAAGGAGGAACTAACAAGCAGATTACTGAATCAGAAGCCTGCATTTACGAAGGACAAAGACAGAAGCCAATGACAAATATGTGAGGAGAGTGGGCGGAGCTTCACTTTCATACTCCACTACAGCAAGTCTTGCAGAGCAGCGCATGTGTGCTGACTCTAGGCTCGACCTAAAAACAACAACCAATTGCACCAAGAAGTTTTGTAGTACTATATTAATACTTTATCATAATGCATTATAACACAGGACCTTGCCACATCTTCCCACAATCGCGGAGTGGTTTTTATGATTCCATAATAAATCTTATTGCCAGAGAGCAGTCCACAGATTCAAGCTTACTGAGCTGCCACATGAGAGGAGGGAAGAGATACATTCTGAAGAGCCAGCGAGGGGGTGGCATGCAGATTCCTGCAGGGCGGGTTCCTGCTCGCCAGGCAGGAACCTGTTGTGGGTGCATTGTAGAGCAATGTAGACAACTAGTCCATCCTTCACAATGTTTAAGCTTGTAAATAACCTGATACATGGAATCTGACGTTTTATCAGCCAAGTGCCCTTTATTGACAAGTGGTTCTAAGCACAGATTGTCAGTTGAGGTTATCATTTGCAGACAACGTTTTGAAACATAAAACCTGTACACATAGGGAAAACGATATGTGTCCTGCGTGGACAGGCTCATTGCCTACTAAAATGGTTTTCAAGTAAAATGGAAGAACCCTCATGGATCTTCGCCATTCAACACAAACAAGATTTTTAACACTGAAAATTAAACCTCTGCAGCTATGTCATCTAAGCTGGTAAGGACATGTTGAGGACAGTAAACATGTTCTGGAAGGGCCATAAGGGGAATGGAGGACAGCATCATATATAAAGGCAGTAAATATAATTCCTCTCAACGTAACATTTACTTTTCCTTCATCTAACTAAATAACAATATAATAGAATCATGCAGCATTTTTCTTTAAACAGTATTAAAATAATCTTTCACAGATGTCCTTTTTTTCTTTTTTAGCAGCACAGCAACTGCTCAAGCTGTCAAAACATTTTACTTGCGGAGTCCTAAAAACAATTCACAATTGTTAACAACGAAGGAATTGCTGATGCAGGTCTTGTACTGCAACTGTCCTCCTTTCACGTAAACAGTTTTTTTTTTGCATTTGTTTTCCCATGTTCATCTGCTCCTTGCAACAATGTCGCCAACACCAAATTCTTACTTTTCGTTCTGATGCAATAGCAGTAGTGGACCGTTCTGCATTAACCAGAGTGGGAGGGGGGAGAATCTGCACAAAACACAGTACTCCAATTTAATAAGCTCAAAATCACGGTACCTCTTATCCCAATACAAATACAAGCTCATGTCGCTGTCATCGTGCTCAAATGTCCGTTAAACCTGATGTAGAAAGGTTTACTTGAACGTAATCCAGGACATTAATATTGTCAGAGAATAATTTACTGGGTTGTGCTGTTCATTCTGGAAATTCCATCCAAGTTCTGAAGACCATTCTCAAATGATCAACACCTAAATGTAGAGTGGGCAGTTAAACTAGGCAGGAGGAATCCATACTTCCTTCTGCCTGTGCCAAATTACTTTTCCACCATACAAAACAGCAAAAGCACATTTTATCCTCCTACTTTCTAACTACAGCTTTTCACTTCACTGTAAACATGGAGCTGAACGGACATGTCAATTTGCAGAACAAACACCTCAATGACAAGGAACAAAATGAGAACAGAAGAAAGAGAACCCTTTACGTGATATTTCAATTTTAAATTGCATTTAAAGCTAGCAAACATCTTGGGAACAGCTTCCAAAATGCCCTTTCAACCTGTGCAGTTAAGTCCCAATTTTCTCTTTACCTCCTTAGCTCCCAACGCTCTGCCCTCCCTAATGGCTACTTAAACAAACTGCAACTATAGCAGTGCGATTGGCAGCTGCTGTAGACCGGCCCGCTGCCATGACAGTCATGGAAGATGGACCAGAGTCAAGAGAAACATCAAGACAGACCACATTCAGCAGATTAATCTACCCCAGAAATAGATCTGAAACACCAGCAAGCGAATATATCTTCCGTTAGAGGAGACCACGTCTAAAAACTAAACAAGATTATCTGGGCCTCTTATCTTTAAACAGCAGAAGAACCGTCATCAGAGCGATCTGAAACATCTTGCTGTGTTTGGCAGTGTCCATTATACAATTACATCAATTCCTGATAAGCTCACAAAAGAGACTCTCTTTAGCTACTCCTCAGCAGACTCTATTAGCCCAAAATGAACTGTAGAAGCCAGCATCAAATGTGTGATTCAAAGGCAAGGTTAGGCACTTGTAGAACTTCTCCAGGCTTACTGTAGTCAATTCTAAAAAAAAAAGCTACTGAAAATCCTGGGCAAACTGCATCTTCCTGCCACATGTTCCATTGGAGTTAGGAACTGACCAGGCCTATTGTGTTAAAAGCCTCAGTATCAACCTTCGTGTCCCCTCTGCCATAACTAAACCTACAACTTGAAACTAAAACAACATTGCATCCTCATCAATTACAAGGAGTCATTGACTGTATTGGGTTCTCACATTTGCCTGTCATTCAACAGGCCAACCCTTGCTGGCAGACAGTGCTTGCGACAAACGAGAAGGTTAAAGCTTAACAGTCCTCACTCTTGCTAAAGTGTTCAGCTTCCATTTTTTCATGTAAGCTGTAAATGTGTGGGCCGGAGGCTCAGGCCCAATTCCAAACCCAACAGAGATGCCTGGAGTAATCCAAGTTCACTGCCATGTCTCTTATACCACAGTCGGAGTGTTATAAAATAGAGTAAATATGGAGATATCTTTGCCATCTTCGAGATGCCCATGTCCTAATGGAATTAACAAGATGCGCTTGTGCGATTCTTCATGATTCTCCGGATGCGCATTAGTACAAGTTTTTGGGAGTGCTGCATAGAATGGCTGGTGTACATGGTCGGACTAAAATCCGTGAGGATCCATTTTGTTATCAAGAAAACTAAGTCAATCAGATGACTAGAATATGAACATGAAACTATTCCAAGAACCACCACTAACTGTCACACAGTGAAGACATCAGCACGCCTGAACAATGACAGTCAGCTGTGCAATAACGAGTCTAGGGTTGGCACCCTGAATTGGGGTCGAGACTGTGTGGTTTCTGACACCAAGCAAGGAGAATGCCATACAAAAGAGTGACAGAAATGGACAGAGATGTGCAGCGAACTTGCAAACACTTAAAGTCCTGGCAAGTACAAAATCCTACAGTCAGGGAGGGTGGAGCATTTAGAAGCAGCTATTCAGCACTGGTCAAAATCATTACCAGCAATAAAGGACCTTCAAAAACACACTGTGCCCCAAGACAACTTACAACTTTCTTAACTCAAGTCTTCTACATAGTAAGGCTGTTAGTGCTCTTGCATTTTATCCTTCGAAAAATGTATTTTCCCAATTTTGTACATTAGGAACGGGCTGAGTTGCTCGTGATATTGTCAGGTCAGAGTTTGTAATCATTGCGGATATCTGCCCCTTTCCAGAAGAAGTATTGCTACAGGACAGATGACGGCATTCACCTCATACGAGAAGCATGTCCAACTCAAAGAAGGAAGGTGGCCCTCGCAACCAGAAATAGCTTCACCAGTGCCCAAAGCAAGGTGTGCTCTCACTCTCACTAACAGTAAGTATGCCTGCCTAAGGAAGCAAGCCTACCTATAAAAAACCAGAGGAGTAGCAGATCAATGAAGAGGGATTTCCTTGTCAACAAGATAAGGTTCTATCTGAAATAAACTGCTCCTCCATCAGTACCACAGACATGGTTCCTTAAGACATGACTCCCCTCTGTGCAAACAGCACTGAAGAGGCACAAAGCAAAATGTTTCTCCATTCAGAGCAAGAAACAATACTGTCTGTAGTAAATTAGTTGTCCGACAGTATTTGAGGCATGTTATCACAAAAGGAATGACTTTTTAAATACTTTTTGTACACATTTTTCAATCAGCAAAAAAATGATTAATCCACAACTCGAACTAAATAGGAAGAGGGCTTGTGATGGCAGTCATTACTGTGAGACAGTTGCTCATTTCTCTAAGCGGATGGTTTTTGAGGTGCATTTCTGGGATTATTGTCACTGTACCTCAACACTAAGATACATAAGGAAGAAAAATCCTTTGCACAGCCTCGAGGATGAGGTGCGAACGCTATATTTTAAAGCGACCGCATTGCTTGCAAACAGTAGCCATCAGAACATTTCTACGGAGTGCTGCATGATACCGGAGATCACTGGGCAGATGTGGCAGAATGCCCCATTTTGTGTTTGGCTGAATGAAAAGGTGGTTCTGATCCTTGCTCTCTACCAACTACTGTATACACAGCTGAAGCCTATCAAGACTCTGGGAGAAACCAATCCCTAAACCACGCCCATGAGGTTTCTGAACTTGACTAGCACAATTTCCTACACTTCCTGGAAATATTAAGATTTGTCCTCTAGTCTCTCTCCCGCTATGTAATATAGCATTGCTATTTCGTTTCAATAACAAGGGAGAATAACAGTATTGGGTCTCCCAAATGAAGAGCATGTAATTTCCACTGGCAAGAAGAACTTTGGCTCCAAGGCTTGAAGAGCAACAGGTGGCTTAAGTCACTCAAACACACACTCACAGGTCACTTGGTTTTACAGTATAAAATCACAGTCCATTACATATGGAAACAGGGGGAAAATACACGCGCACACACACACACACACACACACACACAATATAGTTGCAGAAACACGGTTAGATCCGTGTATGTTTAAAATAATGATTTGCTTGATGCAAGTCTAACTCTGGTAAAATACGCATTTGGAATCTTTTTAGGGGGTAGGAGCCGCCTTTGGCTTTGACCTAGGACGTACAGAGCACATCAACCTGCGCTGCAGGCGGTGTGGATCAGCAATACTTTGATGCCCTAAAGCTTCAGGGCCACAGATAACCGTTTGCAAGGAACAACAAGAGGGCAACCCAATGATCCAACAGAGAGATGAAAATCAAGGAAGCACATTGAGGTGGAGAGCCTTGGCGAGGGCATGCTGGCCAACCTGAAGGAGAGGAGGGAAGGGGCACAATGTGTTAAACTTTATTTTTCTGTTTGTTTTATTCAAATTTCCTCTGATGGGTCGTTTTCTTTTTTAGAAGTTGCTTCGGAGAGAGGCCATTTGCCCTTACGATGACTTTTTGCCTCAGGTTCGCCTTTATTTGTTGTAGGCGAATATTATATTTTCACAGAAAACTTGCTTCATTTCCCACAGAGAAACGTGACCTCTCCGGTGGCCTTCTCACAGGACCTTTTCTGTAAAGTTCTCTGGAAAGACACCCCGATTCTGCTCAAGATCTTTGCTCTGCTGCCAGTCGCTTTCCTTCACGCCCATTAGCCAACCTTCATCCTGTAGAAAAAAAAGGCAAAGGAATGAAGCAAAAAAAAACAACCAACTAATTAACACAACTTTATCCGCCCCAACAAGGCGAAATATGATTTACCACAAAAAATGCGTGTTACTTCTAGATGAAAGTGTTTGTTGTTCAACAAAAAAGCTGGAGTGGAGCTAAAGAATTACGTTTGTGAGAAGGATATACTAACAGGTAGAGGACAGTAAGATGCTGCAGTGCCATACATTTGCATACTTTTGAGATGTAGCACAGACGTAACAACACACCAGAGGTATTTTGAGACTGTGAAGGAAGGAAGGTGATTCCATCAGAGCGCTGGCACGAAGTGATGGAATCATGGAATCAGATGTGGAAAAGCAGAAGCAACATACCATAATTTCAGTCGGGTGGCAATTTAGAGACCAGCCGGCAGAAAAAACAACCTGTGTGAAGGTGTTTCTCTGATACACTAGTGGCGCAAAATCTAACAAAGTGCTTTGGTATTCCCACCAGCATTATTATGTCTGCCAGTGGTGCAAACTCAACTGGTAGAACTTCATCAAATACATTGAAACACTACAAATACTCATTCAATAAAGCTGTAGGTCGCCACCACTCCTTAGTCCACAGTCACACGGTCCAGACCGAAGGCTTTTAATACATTTGAAGAAACATGTGTCATTCAATGGCCCACTCTTGCCTCATGCAGAGAAGCCGCCATGACAGCCCAAGTTGTTTAGTGGCTTAAGATCCCGGTCTTTGTATTTGGAAACAATCAGACCTTTGGTAAGTAATCAGGAAACCACGCTACTCCGGTCACGCTCATATTGCACTCAGAGTACCAGAACAAGTGAGAGAATCACCAGGTGTGGCAGGTTACACTGGTCATCAATATAAAACAAAACAGTGACACAGATATATCCTTAGAAACGTTTCATTTGCAGAGCATGAACTACAATAGAGCTAGCTAATAAAACTCTGTCTATGTGGTAGTTGGCAATGGTATTTCGTTACAGTGAGTTACTAGTGAAAACTGGAGAGGACAACACGGGTTAAAACAGAAATGTTAAGAATAGTTTCTGAAAGGGCATGTGTTAGAAATGGGGGTATCTAGTTTATTTATTTTATTTATTTATTTGTGCGTTTTTATATAGCGCAGACTTTACCCGAAGGTGTCAGAGTGCTTCACAATAGGAACAGAACTGATACATGAGAACATTACAAGTGAACAAAATACAAAAGCAAACGTTACATTAAATGAAGCAATAATGACAATCGTGAGCCAGCAAAATACAAGAGGTAGCAAACGGTGCATTACAAAAGTGACAATCGTGAACCAACAAAATACAAGAGGTAGCAAACGGTGCATTACAGGAGGAAAAAGGGACGTGTGCAGGTTACAAAAGCGTACAAAGTAAACAGAGGTATAATACTGCAATATATGGGGGGCCCTCAAGCACAAGAACAAACGTTACGTAGGCCATGGTGGCACTTGTGCAAGTATCGAAAATAAACAAATGTAAGAGGTAGAAAACAGTGTGTTACAAGAGAAAGTGACGGGTGCATATTACACACGAGTACCAAACACAGGTACAAAGATAATACCGCAATAAGCGGCTCTCATACCACAAGAACACACTGGGAAGACACTTCCATAGTCGTGTACAGTAGATTTTTCTATAATGGAAGGGCTTCCTTCAGATAATAGAGAGGGCATGGATTACATTTGGAAGTGTCTTTGAAGGAGGAGAACTTTGAGGTCAGTTTTGAAGGCCTGGGAGGAGGTGGTGGCCCGGCGCTGCGGCGGAAGGGAGTTCCAGATTCTCACCGCGTTGCCTGAAAAGGATTGTGCCATCGTTCTTTCCTTCTTGAAAGTGGGAGGTTCAAGCAGAAGATTTTCCGCATTACGTGATGGTCTAGAGCCTCCAGAGAGTTTCAGTTTATTCGCCAGGTAGGGAGGAGAGGAGGAGTGCAAGGCTTTGTGGGTGATACAAGCAGTCTTGTAGATAGCTCTAGCCTCGATTGGAAGCCAGCGGAGGTTGGAAAACATCGGTGTGATGTGGTCGCTTCTTTTGGCCCCATAAATGAAACGAGCTGCTGAATGGAAAACAGATTTAAGGGGGGACAGGTGGGATTTGGGGAGGCCAGTAAGAAGAGAATTGCAGTAGTCAAGTCTGGAGAGGACCAGCGATTGCACCAGGGTTATAAGGTCCTGCTCCGGGAAGAAGCAACGTATTCCCCAAAGAAGGCGCAGATGGTATCGAGCAGACTTTGCAATGGAATTGATGTGGGGGGTTAGATTGAGTTTTTTGTCGAGAATGACACCCAGGGATTTTGCGCTGTCAGCAATGATGGGTTTAGTGTTCAGTAGATTCAACTGATCCATCCATGATTGCACCGGGGGAGGAGAGATTAAAGAGGAGAAGAGGAGGAATTCGGTTTTGGAGGGATTCAGAATCAGTTGAGTAAACATCCAGTTATGAATGGAGTCGAGAGTAGAGCTTAGGATAGAGAGATCGTGAGTGGAGGCAACCTTGAGGTAGATTTGAGTGTCGTCAGCATAGAGATGATAGTGGATCCCGGATTTACTTATGAGATTTCCTAGTGGTTCTAAATAGAGGTTGAACAAAGTGGGTGCAAGTATAGAGCCTTGAGGAACACCTTGACCTACCGCCACAGGAGATGAAAGACTGTTCGCTATTTTGATCATTTGTGATCTATCAGAGAGGAAGGAGGCAAACCATTTAAGCACAGTGCCCTCCATGCCCATTCTCTGTTTAAGAATGTTGAGGAGGGTGTTGTGATTGACAGTGTCAAAGGCTGCAGAAAGGTCAAGTAGAATTAGAAGACAGGACCCCCCTCCCACCCCCGAGTCGAGGATCCTCAGCGCGTCATCAACCACTTGCAGTAGGGCTGCTTCAGTGCTGCAGTTTTGAATAAAGCCAGACTGGAAATTGTCAGGAAGATCATTGTCCTTGATATGACGAGAGAGTTGTTTCGCTACACATCTTTCTGTAATCTTCGCAAGAAAGGGTAAGTTAGTGATGGGGCGGAAGTTGTTGAGGTCAGACGCATCAGCAGTTGGTTTTTTAAGAAGCGGGGTGACCTGCCCAGTTTTGAAGGAGACAGGAAGGGAGCCTTGATAGAGGGAGAGGTTGACCAGAGTGGTCTAGTAGGAGAGGGAAAGGGTATAAAAGTCAATGGCAATGGCACTGGGGATGGGGTCCAGATGATGGTTGGAGGGCTTTGTTTCGCGGATGCACTTGAGAAGGGCATTTTCAGATATGGGGTCAAAGTTTTGCCAAATGGCTAAGGATTTGCACTCCTCTGGAGGGATAGGATGAGCGCCCTGATCCACTAGTGATTTCACTTTTTCGTCGAAGAATATAGCGAAATCCGCTGCTCTCTTTGCAGAATCCTCCAGCTTGGAGGAAGGGGGAGAGGAGTCAGGACTCTTGATGAGATCAAATAGTTTTTTGGGTCTATTTTTGGCCGAGTAGGCAGTGGTTGGCCACAGTCCAAGTAGGGACCCTTCTTCCTAAGTCAGAGTAAGGGGCTACACCCTTTGATAACCTGTGCTCAACCCTGTGGTAACGTAGCACGAGCAGCTAGGCTTATCTCAGAGGCAGTGTGTAAAGCATTTATGATCATACACAGAAACACAGTGAAGGACACTACAAAGGGACACCACACAAGTAGTTATAAAAAATAAGTATCTTTATATATAGACTTAACACAAGACCAATAACGGTAAAAAGCCACAATACTGTGAAAGGGGGGTACTCTTGAAAATCTGGAAAAAGAGTTCAAGGTGTTCAAATAGGGGTTCAGTTCAAAACAGGGGTCTCTGCGACCCTTTTACTTACAAAGTACCTGGATTTCGTAGCAAAACAAGCAAAATGTCGCAAAGGAGCTGTAGCTATGATTTTCCCCACGCTGGGCCGGCGATGTGTTGAATCCTTGCCGCGAGGGAGGATGATGCGCCTGTCTGCGGGTGCGTGCGGAACAAAGCGACAGACTTCTTCACGCTAGGCCAGCGATACGTTGAATCCTTGCCGCAAGGGAGGATGATGCGCTGATCCTGTTGCGTGTGCGATCTTGTTGCGATGAAAGAAAATGGCGCCCCGCGAGGGAGTGACGATCCGGGTACGATGCGAGGAAAATGGCAGACGCACAGCGCCCGCTCTGCGATGTCATGATGCGATGATCTCGATGCGATGAACCGGAGTTAGCGAGCCTTCGACAAGCCCGCAAACGTGTGATGCGATGATCTCGGGGGTTAGCAAGCACGTTGTGGCCCACAAGCTTGCGATGCGATGATCTCGGGTTTGCGAGTGCTCTGCGGCAGCAGCGTGATGATTTTTCTTACGCTCTTCAGCTGCAGCGGCTCGCAAACGGGCATTAGCGACAATTTCAGCACTCTCTGCTCTGTAGAAGAACTAGAGGCCCTGGAACTCACAGGGGCCTCACCTGCAGATAGAAATCCTCGCTGGGAGGAATCAGGAGGCTGGTGGGGGAGTCAGATGTGCCTGTGACTCCAGCAGGAAGGAGGCTAGCTCTCTTCTAGCCCTTGGGTGATTGCTTTAGCAAAATAAAAAGTCTCTCAAAAGTCCTTTTCCCTCTTCTTCCAAGTCCATGGGGAATTACTGCAGGCCAGTCCAAGAAACAGTACATAAGCATAAGGACAGTCCTCTCCTGCAGTTTCCTTCAGTAACACGGACAGAGGTTCCTCTTGAGCAATACAAAAATCAGGGGTTTGGGCACAGCAGAGCACACTGGAAGGCTTAGGCAAGAAAATACCTACTTTCTAAAAGCGGTATTTTTGAACACAGAATATTAAAACCAACTTTGCTAAAAGATGTATTTTATTATTCTGAGCTCAGGCATACTAAACTCAAATTTCTACCATGTTCCTTGGGACAGTTAGGGCTATAGGATGTAATAGCCAGTCTGTCCATTCTAGCCTATGGAGATCAGGTAGCCTTGCAGCAGTGAAAAACAAAATGGAGGGTGATTCTTTACCAGGACATGCTACACAAATCAAGCCATGTCCTACCTTACACACACAATGCACCTACCATAGGGTTGACTGAGATGATGCTAAGGGAAGGTTCAGAGGCTGGGAAGTGTGGGCACTTCACAGCCAAGCTGGCAGTTCTGGACCACACGCAGACACTGCAGTGGCAGGTCTGAGGAACACTTTACAAGCTGCTTCTGTGTGTGGCGCAAACCAGCGCTGCAGGCCCACCGGCAGCATTTGGGTTACCAGCCCTGGGCACACACAGACCACACTACCAGGGACTAACAGGTAAACCAAATAAGCCAATCAGGGATATACCTATTCACAGTAATATTTACATAGGGAGCATTTGCGCTGTGGCACTGAATGGCAGTGGCACAGCACCCAGAACATCTAATACCAGCAAAAACAGAGGAGACAACAGTGAAAAATGGAAGGGAGACCCACGCCAATGGTGCCAGGTCTAACAGCATACATTTAATTTAGAAAAAAATATTCTGGGAAAGAGTAACAGCGATGCAAAGGGTGAGGTCTGAGAACAAGCATGCAGCAGCAAAAAGCTATTTGTGTATTGGTATTAAAAGGACGGGGACTGCTGCGACTTATGAAGAATGCGAGAGATCAATCATACTCTGCGCGCGTGTTTGGGTAGGTGGGCTGGGAGTTATAAAGATGTGAACATCATATGTGATGGATGCAAAAAGAGTGCTATAAGTGCTCCCATTTCTATCTTTCTGAAATTAGCCTGCCAGTCACCTTTTAAACAAGTACTTTCCCAATGTGACTCGACTTCTATGAAGAGGGAGCTAGGTAAGTCAGTTGAGCCAGCAACTGGACTACTTTGGCTCGCTTGAGTGGTTACTGGCCAAGGGTAAATGGCGATGAATTTTGTAAATAAGCGTTTGAGGCTGAAGCTGATCTCAGATTCTTTGTTACTGTGTGCAAGAAAAGAGAAAGTAGAATAAAACCAAAGTACTTACCAAATATGTGACTTAAGATTTTTGGAGGTGCAAGTGTTGGGTCAGGGATGTCCATTGCATGGTTAAAGGGTGTGGACCACTTCCAGAGTGCCCAACTGCATGTGTAACTGGTATTCTGATTTTATTTTTTTCCCAGGTGCCACGTTAATCCACAGTGAGTGCAGACGCCCAGGCCTGTGCTTGACAAGGTAAGGTTTCAGCACCTGTCCGGTCATGTGGGGTAGTGCACCAAGCATGCCCTCATGATAGACAGTGAACTATTGTTCCTGTCTTGGATGTAACACGTAAAGCAGCGACAGCAGCTTGCCATGTTTAATAAGTGAGTTGAAGCATAGCCACATTATTTTCTCTATGTCAGTGAGTGTGTGTGGTCTACTGACATCTCTTGTGTAAAGTACGGCTATTACACTAGACCCATAACTTTGTGTTGACATCCAGTGTGTATGTGCATGTCTCTGTGCACAGAGAGCATGTGATTCATATATTGGAGCAGGACTCTGTCTGTGCAGGAGTACTGGCCCCAGAGGGATCCATTTTGGACACCCCTAGTTTAGCATGGCACAAGATGAAGGATGACTATAGCTTTCCCAGACCGTGGGAGCCTATTGCATGCATTCCTATGACTGGAGGGTAGCAAGGAAGATGGAGACGGATCCCTTTAGAAATTCTATTGAGTGCTTGTTAGCAAAGGGCTGCTGATAACTTATTTTCCTGAACACCTCTAGTTGCTCACAGTGTACTCAAAGGACTGCTGTGTGAACGGAGCTGACACCTGACTGACAGCCCATCTCACAGAGGCAAAAGGACATCTCCTGAAGTCTGCACTTTTTGCTGTAGGTACAGAGGATCTGCACAGTGCCAAGAAGGCTGCATGCTGGGAGAGGGAAGGTGTGTACCTGGCCTTGTGGGAGGAAGTGCTTGCCAGTAGAAGAGGCACAGACTGTTCCAGTGTGAGAACACCTTGAAAAAGTGGAGTACACTAGAAATCAAAGCCAAAAGTTACCAGTAATGTGAGTGGATCTCCTCGTCTCTACGTGGTTCCTGCTTACACCTGCCCCAAAAGGCTTCACATGCGAAACTACCATTGTGTCAGGTGGCCGCCATTGTGGGCAACAAACGGATGCTGCCACCACCAATTAGTAGTAATCAGTTATCCACACTGAATAGGAGCCTGTCAGCTTGGGAAAGCTGTTATTGCTGAACAAACGAACACTGACTAACTGGCAACGGGGTCGGGAAGGGACACAACAACGTTGATGTAGGACACATCTCACTTGGCCTGGGAACTGCCGAAGATGCCATGCTGCTATCCCAGAACTTGATGTGCTGAACTCGTAAAGTGGCTCCTGTTCCAAAGGGAGACTCTATGCAAGCAGATAACGTAGACTGCACCCACTGCATTCACCATCTTCAGAACAATTGAGCCGCTAGAGCAGGCATTTGCCTGGAATAGAACAACGGACTACAATTTGTACTGAGGAATCTAGCGCAAGGATTTGAGATTTTCTCCTCTTATGCCCAAATCAATACCTGGGGTAAGAACTGTTTAACGGAGTTGCACATCTAAATTCATGGGCACCAAAGTGAAATAATCGACAACAGTGCTCAATTCAAGCTCACTGAAATGGGAATGTCCCCTGCGTGGTACATGGGTGTGTTCCCCTGCCCTTACTGCCAGACTGCAGGTATATCTGATGTTCTGACTATTTATTTTCACCCTGGCCTCACGCTAAATGTGTGTACAGAGGCCTGGATCTGTCCATGACTATGAGAGGCCCCAGACCTTTCCTGTGACTTATATGGGTGCACCATGCATGTCCTCATTGTTAACAATGGACTACTGTTCCTGTCAAGGGATTAGAATATAGAGCAGTGGTGGCATCCGCATACCGTGCTTAAAGGAACCAACAGTGTGACCAGACCTTCTTATCTAAGTCACTAGGGTAAGATTATGGGCCCACCAGTGTAAAGGTCTGTTTCTATGGGCTTCCTAGGCCCTTGCCCTGAGATCTGAGTGTTTGTTAGCATGGTTGCATGTGTGGTAAAAGTAGCACATGACTGGTATGTGAATGAGTCAGAGCTTGGAGGCCACTGGGACCCATTTGATTAGCCCTGGCCTAGCACAAAGAGTTAGAGGACAGTGCTCCGACATAGTGCAAGTGAATTGCTTATATTCCTGCAGACGGGAGTCCTTTGGATTAGCAAGGGGCTGCTGATTAGTATTCCTGAAAACTGCCTTTTGGTGGATGGTAGGCGTAAAGACCGCGACTGCAGACTGCGATTAAAGATGAAGAAGTCTCTTGATAAAGCTTGCCCTTTTGTCTTTTCCTAATTTCATCAGTTTGCCCGAAGATAGCAAGGCGCAGAAACCTCAAAACACTGCATGCCTTTGTTCTAGGTGCTTCATGATGGAGACAGCCCCAGTGCTACCTGGGAAGAATACTTGACCCCTGTTGGACGTTGTATATAAAAGTGGAACGCACATCCAGCCTGCAGGTCGGCTGAGAGAGGGAAGAAGACAGTCTTCCACTTCAGGAGGAGAAACTGTCTTGGAAAGAGCAAGGGCCAGCACGTACATGGTGAGTGTGGGATGTCCAGGGAGAAGATGACTGCCTGAGAGGGATCTGGGATAATCCTGGAGCCTCCGGACCTCCACAGACTCTCCTTCCGGTTCCTAGCAGGTACATAGATCATACGATATCTAATGGTATAATCTGAGCTGCAATTGCGTTACATCTGAAGGCCCTGTTGGGCTGAAACGGTCGAATTGCTCAAGGCTCGCGAGGGGCTGCATATGCGATCTACTGAGGCCCCATCCGGACTGAATCTGCGAAACGGTCAGCCAGGACAGATATGGCTGCAACTTGCTGTGGGTGAGATATGGACTATCCAGGTCACTGCAGCCAGGTCCTGAGCTTGTTTACAGTCCTGCTCATGTTTCGGGGTCCTCAAGCAACCTTACTGAACTTAGTGCGGCACCAGTGAACGACAGCAGGGCGAAGGTATTGAACGCAGCCCACACCCAACCTGATAGACTGCAACAACAAACTGCCAGTTCTCTGCGCTGTTTCACCAGCATGTGAGAGCGTGAGAGAATATGCCGGGGAGTGGAAGACAGCAGCTGAAAGGACTCACAGCGGTCTTCATACAAATGAAAGAGTAAAACAAACCGACTCAACGCATCTGGGGAACTGTGATTGATTGAGATTGAACCTGAGCGGAATTCACGCTATTCCCGATTGTCCTTAGAGAAAGGATGACCCAGAACTGGGGACAACCCTGGAAGGGGGGCAGGCTGGATGGTTGCATCACCTACAGGCGAGAGCATCCAGAGACACAAGACTCAATTATATAGCTATTGAGGTGTATAGTATTGCATACAAATGTGTGATTAAAGTACATTTTTACAAAAACAAGCACTGGGCTGACATGGAAATACATTTTATTGGGTCTGTTGGTTGACTGTAGAGCTCAGACTTTGAGTATCCCCACACTATCTCAATGCAAAGCCTGTGACAGCTTGGCCTTGCTTTACAGAATAAAAATGCAAAAGAAGCTGTACTTGGCCCAGTTTGCAGAGCCATAGTAGGACATCAGTGGCTAATGCTCTCAAACACCACATTTGAGCCCAGCAATTCCAGCCTGTCCGAGGTTGCACAAAAAGGGTACGACAATGCCTCTGCTCATAGAGCACTAAGGTCTATAGTTACTACGATTCCCCTATTGGGAAGAGACTACTGAAGAAGGGGTCTGCATCACTTGTTTGAGATAGGAACCAGGAGTACTGCCTTGCATTTGTTAATCAAATTGAACTCTGTAGTATTTAGTTCTGCTGCTTCATTAAAGTACTTTTCTTTACATAAAAGAGAACTGGCTGTACATTAATCTATAGTATTTGTTGGTTGACTGGCGAGCTCCGATCTCTTGCCTCCTAGGCTGCCTCCCTGAGAATACGGACAGCTCATCCTTGCTACCATGAGAGCCCATTGTGGAAAGGCTCATATTTTACCTATTTTGCAGAGTCATAGTACAACGAGTCCCAGGATACCAGTAGTAAACAATATTGACCACCACAGTTTGGGTACAGTAGCCCCTGTCTGCCCTGTAGACCCTGAAGAGGGTCTAGCAATGAGGCAATGGCAAGTGTCTGGAGTCTGTAAGAGAGGCATTGCTGCTTGTCCATTAACACACAACATAACAAATTAACCTACGTATGAAAATCAGTATTGCCTCTAAAATGAGAGAGGAGATGCTGATAAGAGAAGAGTGACTACAGGCTCATCTGGAATTAAAAAGTAGTCCACTGTAATCAGCAATCAGTAAGCTCATGCTTGTTCTATAGATTGCTCTCATGCCTTGCAGTACTTGATCATAGGACCTGAATCGAGGTCAGGACATAAACTAGCTCCCAATCCAAAATTATTTCATAGATGCCAAAATGGTGCAAATTAATTTCTCTTCGTATGTAAGCAGATTTACTTTAAAATTAATATTAAAATTAAACTCCAGCATTGCTCTATGCATGCATTCATTCTTTACCACAGAGCTGATGTAATTTATAGAGAGCGTCCATGGAAACGGTGAGCAAGCTGTGCAGTCAAAACCTAGTTCATATTTACTGGTAAGACCAGCCTATTTTCAATGCCGACCCCACAAAAATCTATTTAGCTGCTGGTTGCTATGGCGTCAAATATTTGTCCCTTAATAATGTTTGACAGTTGGACAAAACAGCAGAACCTACAGCGGACTCTAAGCTGAGCACATCAATCATAAAGTCCCATATGTAGTCGAGTCCTGTGCCAGCCAACCACGGGACCTGCTGCAGATCGGTCCCACTGGAGATTCAGAGACAAAATTCACAACATAGGTGGAGGCAGCACCAGGGATGAAGTCACAATTCAGCCACTTTATTTCAAAGGTTCTTTATTAATCTTCATAAAAACACAGCACAACAGCCAACGCGTTTCGTTCCTATTAAAGGAACTTCCTCAGGGCAAGAAAATTTAGAGTTGTAAGATGGACCAAAATGTTCAGGCATGCGAAATGATAATCCCGATCCTAGTATCTATTGCAAGATCCAAAGTCTCTAAAATATCTGTATATGGGCGCAGTTCAGTAAATTCTTATGCAGGCAATTTCTCCAGGCTGATCCTGTAAGCATAAAATGATGTGCCCCCTGTAAAAACGTCCTGTATGGTGTGGACCTTTGCATCTTTGCAATATTGTTTTTAATTTTTCAGCTGCTGGCTCTGAGCCAGTGGGGCGACGCTCCTTTGCCATTACGGAGGAGTCACCCCTGATTATGCCTGGCCAGCTTTTTATTGACTAGGCCGCTGCGCAGCAGCGGGAGTAAGGGGCACCGGGCTGGTTACATGCAGACATGTGTACATGCGTGTGCACACGTGTACTGGCTGCACAGGGAAGATTCCTGGCATGCGCAGTCCAGGAGCAGCTACAAAGTGAATGGTGTGGCAGGACTTATGCAGAATTGGGTGGTGACACGGAATAGGCTTTATACACTGGTAAGAAACATGCCAAGGAAAGTCAGTGTGTTTTACTTTTTTTCACTTCATTATTCTCCTATGGGGATGTGGTGCCCAGGGGCTAGTGACACTTTACTAAGGCCTACAAATTCCAGACATGCACTAAAGTGCACCGTAACTGGTGTGAGAAGAAGTATTCTGCAGAGTCCAAAGTCATATTTGTACTGCTTTTGGGTCATACAGAAATTTTCTATTTCTTTGAGTCAGCTCATAACCAGGACCTGGCTGGAGGCTAACTCTCAGAGGCCCAGCCCAGCATATTAAGCATTCAAAGGGCGAGGGCCTCCATGCCAAGAGGAGAAGATGGGCGGGGCTATAGGTTCATCCATCAGTAGCTGACACCTGGTGCCAGGTACCAGGCAGCTCTGGAGGGAAGGGGCTCTCAGAGACCATGTGGCAGGAGGTCCTGGACGACGCCATTTTGAACAAACCTTGAGGCCTGGGCAGGAAGGAGGGAGCAGGGGCAGAGAAGTGATGTGTTACTGTGTGATAGGGCAAACAAGAGACTTCCTGCCAGCCCCTCCACAAATCTTTAAAAAGAACTCGCACAGGAAGAAGAGCGCTGGGCCCAGTGTGCAGTGGAAGGCGGGGGGAGTACCGTCGCACCCCCGCGAAGAAGACACTGGGGCCCGGGATCCCAACTCCGGGTCCCACCAAAGCCGGGGAGCGTCAAAGCGCTCTCCATTAAGATTGGTGAGGTGGGGGGGCAGAAGCTCACCCTGGCCCCCGGCGGAGAAGTTAAGGCGTGGAGCGCCGGCGCGCCCCCCGTGAAGAGAAGGAGGGGGCCCGGGACCCCGACCCCGGGCCCCGAAGAGACGAGGAGGAGGAGGGGGGGAAGAGTGCCGCAGCACTCCCCCGAAGCTGGAGGGAGGCGGGGGAGAGTGCCATCGCACTCCCCCAAGGTCCGCCTGGACCGGCGGGAACCTCCCTGTCTGCCTGCAGGAGCGAGCAGACCAGACCAGAAGACGAGTGCCGGCTCCCACGGCAGCACGCAAGTGTGGTGGCCGGGCAGGGAGCTGGCGGGAGCCACCGGGGTTGGGCTCCCCATGTGGCTCTCCACCGAGGAAGCCAGACGGGGTCCCCGGGTGGGACCGGGGCCCCAGAGAAGAGTAGTGGTGCAAGGGGCCCAGGCCCCTGAAAATGCAAAGATTGGCCAGGGGTGGGCTCCCCGAGCCGTAAGACTCACCTGGGGGTCTGGGTGGGACCGGACCCTTCAACGGCAGGCAGACCGGGCCGGAGGCCCACATTGCAGCTCTCCCCGGAGCAGCGGGGGGGGGGCTCCTACTAGAACATTCAGGAGCTCCCATAATGCCTTGCAGGCCAGTACCGGCCTGCAAGGACAAACAGCGTTTCCTCTGCTTGTGGTGGCCCCAGGAGAACTGGGTCACCACCACATATGTGCAAAGGTGCAGGGGGAGCTGCTGGAGAAGCGCAGTCTCCCCAGCACGAAAATGGAAGTCCCTCCCTAAGTCTCATGGGGATTTGAAAAGGATAACCCCTCAAGGGCTCAGCCAGCATGTTAACTCTTCCTGGGCTGGAACTTTTGTTCTAGAGCTGGAAGAGGAGTAAGATGTGCACCACAGGATGAAGGACTGAGCTGGGGATGTCTGGAGAAGGGCATCCCCTGGAGGTGAAGAGGTGTAAATGCACCTGTAGTGCATTTATTAATGTTATTTCTTTCAGAGAGACTGAAGGTCACATGTGTAATGTGAAGTACCTGTGCAAGGGGATGTCATAAGCAAAGTGGGGTTATGTTGCCAGACATCCCCGTTAGGGTGTCGGCTGTATTTGCTTAATCCTGTGATTTCATCTGTGATGCCTTTAGGGGCTGTAATTGCAATGCATTCTAATGATCCAGAAAGTTGCCGAGTACTGTCTTTCTAAAGTGCTTAAACATGTAGGCTTGCTGCTGTGCTTAGGTGAAGAACCCAGACTGCTAGCCCTTCATGGTCAGTAGGAAATGCTCAGTCAGGGTTGTACGTCACCAGGGCAGGTGTGCCTATTTTAAATGCTTGTTGAGGTAATGGGGTGGGTCGCCACTGGGATGATACAAGTGCGCAGGGCACTTCCTCCAGGTTATGTTCAACTAACTGAATTTGGGGGCAAGATGATGTGCATACATGGGAAAGTTGAGAAAGTTGAAAGTTGAAAAGATCTCGATAGAGCGCACTGCGACCAAGCGGCTTCCTGGAGCTAAAGTAGAGGACTAAGGAGAATGGAGTTCTGCCGTGAGGACATCAGCCGGAGTACGCTTGGGAGAACAGGAAGGTCTCAAGGGCCTTACGGAATTGTAAGTAAACTGGGATAGACCTGATGGACAGTGGAAGGCTGTTCCTGAAGCGAGGGGCTAATACCGAGAATCTGGTGCCTCCAGTTTTGGATCTACGGAAGCGCGGAACATTAAGAAGGGACTGATTGGAGGAATGGAGGGCACGATTTGGAGTGTAGGGACTAATGAGGGAATTAATGAAAGCCGGGGCAGTGCGGGCGCGAGCCATGAAGGCCAGACAACCCATCTTGAAGAGGGATCTCTGGCGGATGGGGAGCCAGTGAAGGGATTTCAAAACAGGAGTGATGTGAAGGGACTTGGGAAGGTGATGGATAAGACGGGCGGCCTGATTCTGGATAGCCTGAAGAAGGCGTAATTCGTAGGCCGGAATGCCCACGTAGAGGCTATTCCCGTAATCCAGACGGGAGAGGATCGTAGCCAAAATAATAAGTTTAAGAGCATCGGAAGAAAAGAAACGGGACACTTTCCGGATGATCCGGAGGGAGAGGAAACAGGAAGAAACAACTGAACTAATCTGGGCATGCATGGAGAGGTCCCGACTGACTTTAATGCCCAAGGTCTTTGCAGAGGCCGCCGATATGGGCGGGGGGCCGAAGGTGGAGGGCCAGAAGGCGGCCGACCAAGGGGAGGTGGTGGGGCCAGTCAGGACCAACTCAGTCTTGTCCAGATTGAGTTTAAGTTGATTGTGGTTCATCCACTCAGAGATGAAAACTAGAGTAGAGTGGAATTTAGGTAGGGAGTGTAAAGGAGAGGAAAGGTCAAATACTAACTGGAGGTCATCCGCATAATTATAAACGGAGACCCCCATGTCAAGAAGAGAAAGAATAAGGGGGTGGATGTAAAGGTTAAAAAGAAGAGGGGACAGGGAGGAGCCTTGGGGGACCCCACAAGGAACCAAGCGGTGGGGGCAGTAAAACCAGAAAGATGGACCGCCTGAGTCCGTTCTTTAAGAAAGGAGGCGAGCCAAGAGAGGGCAGTGCCCCGAACGCCCGCTGCACAGACACGGCCGAGAAGGATGGAGTGGTCGACCATGTCAAACACAGCGGACAGATCAAGGAGCACCAAGGCTTGGGGTAAGTTGGAATCAACCTTGCTCTTTAGCTCGTCTAGAACGGACAGGACCACTGACTCAGTAGAGTGGGCCGGGCGGAATCCCGCTTGGTAGGAGGCCAAAAGATGGTTGTCCTCGATGAAGCTGGAGAGACAGGTTGTGATATAGCTCTCCAAAATCTTCCCAAGGTAAGGTAGAAGGGAAATGGGTCTGAAGTTGGACGGAAGGGAGGGGTCTAAACCAGACTTTTTTTAAATGGGGAAAACTATGGCCGATTTGAAAGCTTTCGGGACTAGGCCTAAGGAAATGGAGGCATTGAGAAGGGAAAGGGGGGGGGGGATCAGGGCAGTGGATGAAGAGCTCTCAGAATGCGAGCTGGAGCACAGTCAGCCGGAAATCCTGACTTCACTTTCTGGAAAAGAGCGAGAAAGGAGTCCAGAGGAATAGGGGGAAACTGATCAAGAGAAGAAGAAGATGGAGGGAGAGCAGGGGAAGGGGGTGGCGAAGATACGGAAGGGATGTTAGATTTGATCTTCGCGATCTTCTCTAGAAAGAAGTCATTCAGGGACAGACAGACAGAGAGCTTGGGAGGGAATGAGGTTAGGGTTGGCCCTATCAGAAGCAACAAGGTTGCGAACTATGGAGAAAATCTCTTTGGGCTTATTGGCTGACGAAGTGATTTTCTCTGAAAAATAAGTGGTTTTGGCTGAGAGGATAGCCCTTTTATAGTTAGCTAGGCGAGATTTGTATTTAGCTCGCAAGAGAGGACAGTAGTTGCGCCTCCAATGGCGTTCAGAGCGCCTAAGGTCCAGTTTAAGGATTTTCAACTCATCCGTAAACCACTTTTGGGTATCGTGGGGACGGCAGGCCTTGACTTTCCTGAGGGGGGCAACCAGGTCACAAGAAGAAGACAGCCAATGATTCACGGCATCTACTTGAAGATCAAGGGGAAGGTTGAGAAGGTCGGGGAGAGAGGAAGTGAGAGAAGCACAGAGAGAGTTAATATCAACCCGATTCCAGTTGCGAGCCAAAATATTCTTGGGTAAGGGGAGTTTCTCTGGAGCTCCAAGCTCAATGGGGAATAAGATCAGGAAATGATCGGACCAAGTGCATGGGAGAACAGTGGGGGAGAGGATAGTGCAACTCGCTGACCATATTTGGTCTAAAATATGAGAGTGGTGGTACTAGACCCCACCCTCCAGCAGGAGGGGTGGAGATGTTATGCAATGTCACAAAGTAATTCCAACAGCTTATGTATATTTGTAAATTGGTGCATAGTATTTAGTAGTGTGTGTGTTTAATAAATGTACTCTTACTTTTATAAAGCAAAGTACAGACTGGCCAATCAACTATTGAGTGTTATTGCTGCACACCTGTAATGGTGGTTACTAGGCCAGACCACCTCCCTTGAGTAAGTCTCAGACTGCTCTGCAACGCTACCTTCTGAGAGTCAGGCCCTACAATTGGGTGTTTAGTTCCCAGTGAAGGTCGAATGTAGTCATGTTATTTGTGCAGGTCTCACATATACTGCCTCGTTCTCCAACAAGTGCTCTGTGTTGTTTCACATGTTGGCTGTGGAAGCTAGTCATTTTCACCATGTGACGGAACAGGTACATTACTTGGAGGCTTCCAAGTGAGCTGGACCATCGGCCATAGGAACCAAATCTCAGGCTATTTGTCAAGAAGGACATAACACAGTACACAGAACTCGGTGTCTCAGGTAGCTGGTACAACGAATCCTTCGAGTTTCAAATAGTTTGAAGTGAATGGGGTTTTCTCCAAAAATCAACAAAAAAGTTCCCAGTGCTTCACGTACACAGACTTATAATATTTTATCATCCACTGACTCAGAATAAGGAACTTTGTGCATAAGCATGTCTGACACTAGAAAGACAAAACAAAATATTGATTCTAGACTAGGACAGTCTCAGTCCACTTGAAAGCCATTATTAAGAGGTCCACCAGAATCACGATTCAACCAATAACCGGTATTATGGATGATAAACTGTGTTGGAATAACGTACCTCCAGAGGGTCCCCCCAGACACATTTTGCCAGGATAAAACTGATGTAATTATTATTATTATTATTATTATTATTATGCGTTCTTATATAGCGCTCGATTACCCGTAGGCATCTCGGCGCTTGCCTTGGGAACCCGTCCTGGTTTTTCCCTGTGAGATACCCGTACTGGGCATCTCCAAGGTGAAAGCCAGGCATCCCGCCACAGGGGGGCCGTAGTGGAGATTAAGCAAGCTAATGCCCAGAGCTGCAGAGTGTGAACCTGTGACTCGAGTAGGCACCGAAACGAGAATTATCGAGTCCGTGGATATTCTATTCATCATGTAATGTGCATGATGAAAAGAGTCCAGAATAAGGGAAAACTTGATGTGCAAACACCAATCCCTACAGTCATTCCCCACTCCTTAGAAACAATCCGGAATGCTGCAGTATTACCATACCCTACAGAATTGGTACGTTGAGGTGCTGTAATACCAGTGTGGTTCCCCCACACAACAGGTAATGAGGAGTCAAAGATCCTTAGTATCCTCCTAGATCTCATTTTAAACAAACCTGCTATCCTTTACACCATAAGTGCCATTTGAGACCACACTACACTAGAAATGATGAGGAGGACTTATTTTTCTCTAAAGGACAGTTTCACTTTTCGTATAGATGGGAATGGCAGGTGGGTCAGTCTTTTTCCATATTGAGAGAGAGAGGGGGTGGTAGGAGATACATTAGACTGAGCCGTCCTCCAGAATGTACAACTGATGTAAGTGGAGGATATTGTAGAATAGCAAATAATTAGCATTCCAAAACTGATAACGCTCTAGTAACACGTTGACTACACAACATAAGCAACTACCCACTGGAAAAAGAAACTCGAAAATATTCCTCAACCGGTCTTCAATTGATCCCAGTAACTACAATCGACAAACTATCAGCTGCATCTCTAAACAATGGTGGTTGCTCCCAAATAGCATTGAGGAGTGGGGTTGGTGGTTTAAATCCCCCCCCCCAAAAAAAACACGTACATGCCGCCTGGCTGCCCACCGCCTCTCCTCGGTCCTCTGTGTCCTCTTCTTTCATTCTGCTTAGCAGGAAACACTCACCCAGGCTGCCCTGACCAATCACAGCGCTGCAATGCAGCGTTGTGATTTGTCCGAGTGCTGTGGTTCGGCGCTCAGCCAGGGAAAGGGAAACTGGGGCATGTTCTCCACCCAGGCTGTAATGCAGCCTGAATGGAGAACATGCAAAGTGTGCATGAGTGTTGGGCCGGCCTAACATTCATGCTCACGTGGTGTGGGCAAACCTTGCCCTGTAGGTAGAGCAGACACGCCCGCCCTGCCCACAAAGCTGACGCCACACAGAAAAATAAGTGAGAACATCTAATTATTATCATTTTATTTTTACTTTTTTTGCAGTGCTGAAGGCAGGGGGGCAACGCACTTCCAACTAAACGGAGGGGCCATCCCTGCCTCTAAATGCCATGGGTACTGCCCATTCTGCTTAAGACATGGGGACTATCGAGTGGCAGAGACCACCTCTGACAAATTTACACTCTAGATCAAATTCGTCCAGATGCAGGGTAGGGTGCTTTGAACGAAAGATGCCAATGCTAGAGAACATATTACAGGCAATTTACCTTATTTGTTATTGTTCTTTTCCAAATCAAATACTCTTCAAATATAATAACAAACATGTGTTTATGCAAAGTAGAGGAACATGACGCCATCCCCAAGTTCTTTTACACAACCAATCCAACTTCAGAATTTTCTGTAGCGTTTAATCCAGACATTAGTGCGTTCTAAAAGTGTGGAACCATTGGCCATGTCCCTTCCTGGCAGATCTGTTTGAAAGCAGTGTTCGCTGCATGGCTGCAGTTGCTGCTTCTCTCTTTGTAAAGAAGGCTGTTACTGTCGTGTATTTCTATAGGTTCTGAATCAGTCCCCCTATTCCTGACCCTATTCTGGTTAAACTAACTATCAAGTTAACTAACAGTCAGCCCATGAGGCAAGAAAACCCCCATGATGCAGATACCGTTATCTGACGCAGTCACACTACGGCACAGGAACGTGTTATCTGATTAGGTCATAACGCTTGAGATCTAATTAGACAAGCGACATTCCTCCAGCCCCTGATAAGGCATACGACGTTCTCATAACAAATCAAACCTATGACAACCTGGATAATCCGTGCGGCCATTGTTTTGATTTCACAGAGAACTTTAGTAAAGAATGTGCTAACGAGCAAGTCGTATGACATCTTTATTGACGTATCTATGTCCATCCTTACGTCAATCTCGGCACCTTTAAGGTATAAATATTGCCGATCTTGCCCTATGCAAACACACGCGTGGTGACAAGACGGAGCAGCCACACTTGCCGAAGCCGAGAGCAGAAGCAGACCCCGCTGGCAGCAGCCCCGCCTTCCTGACGCGCTGAGAGACGCGCTGCTATCTCAAGCCGAGAGACCCAGCACCGGCGCTTTCGGGCAGCCCTCGCAGGCAGCCTGGAATATCGAGAGCAGAGAAAGAGATACTATTCCTCATCCATCCTAAATTCCAGGTACAGAACTGAATAACCCCTCACAGAGAATTCTTTAGTTATTCACTTGGCAAAAACAAACTTAACTTAAACTGTAACTTTCTATTCCCGCCCACGCATTAGACTTAGGTCAGGTACACGGGGTAGGCGTATTTAGAAACACCAGTTGAGTACGTTTAGTCAAATGTATATGTGTATGTAAATATATTTTAATCATTTTAAACATCATATGGCTCAGAAACCATATCAATGTTTTTACAGTATTATTTTATACTATTGCTATTAATGTATGCACTTTACTTAACTATAAGTATTGTAATAATATCGATCCATTTCTCATGCATGAGAAAAGAGACTGATCAATAAATAACACCTTTTTATTGAACACGCCCGTCTCTTCCTTTTCTCTACATTCTGATGAGACTAAGAATGCACGTACTGACTGAGTAAAATAATTGCCTTGTGCTCACACGACTCTCGAGATTGACTCTTGATTAGGGGAGAGCAAAGTTGTCATGTTCTATGGTTGTCAGAAACTAAATCCCTTCTTGTCTAATCAGGGGAGTTAATTCCTTCCTTGAACATTCGAGAAAGTTTCTAGCGAACTCTGAGCTTAGCTGGCAAACCCAAAAATTAAGTCTAGTATCGACAGTAGTAGACCTAGTTAACGTCTGGCCTAGGCCTTTACTGCTGTAGGTACTATTCCAATGCGCAGAGCCTATTGGGAAAATAGGAGCTACACTACATGGCGCCCAACGCGTTTGGAAAGGGCGATAAAACTAACGTAAGACATTTAGAGTAACTCAGTCGTGCTTTCTCACTCAGACCCCTTTTCCCATTATACTCCAAAGACGTCTGGAGTGGGTGAAAGGTTATATCCTCCAAAACCTCGCAGGAGGGAACTCCTATGTATGGTTCTTGGTCAAGTCAACGTTGAAGGATAAACAGTTCCAAAATATTGTGCATCTAATCTTTGTTCCATAAAGAAACCTGATCTGCAAATAGACATAATACCATCCTGTCTGTAAAATGGCAGAGAGTGATGATGAAAGAGAGGCAGTTAGATTAGCAACTGAACTCGCAGATGCTGATGCTACCATGCAAGCAGCAGACCCGAATATAACACTCATTCCGGTGATTAAAAGGAGATCTATAACCTTAAAACTTATAGAAAATGGACTGACACCTAGAGGTGGCACAGTCATATTCGTAATCGAGGCACACGAATATCGGCAGACAGAGGTATACTATTCATGGATACATTTTCCAGCAGCAAATGCTGTAACAAAGTACTTCCACTATTACACTATTACAAAGTAGAGGAACCTCCTGAAACATACACTCCTTTCGAGGAGGTGGAAGTACCACTCAAATTCCAAGAGCATTTGCTCTTATTTGATGGCGCCCTAATACATAACAATCACATAACCTTAGAAATAGGGATAATATTAAAAAACCTGATAGATATCAAGACATTGATACACGTCCCTCTCAATCTTTTCAGAATTCCTCGCAGAAATCGGAAAGAAGAGGACGATCAGAAGAGCACGCCAAGTCCAAAGACAAGGAACCTGCTCAGCTAAAAAAGAAAGTACAATTTCCAAAAAAGAAGGTAGCCAGTATCAAGGTAGTTAACAATGCCGAGAATACTGAGGACACAACTGAAAAACAGAGAGTGGGCTCAGACAATGCTAGACAGCGCAGCAGAGGTGAGCATAGCTCGCAAAGTCCTTATGAATCATCTGGAGACAGTGGACACGAATGAATACCTTCAAGTGGAAACTGCAGACACCAGAGTTAGCAAGCCCCACAAGATATACGAGATAACATTACGTATAGAGGGAGATAAGACTAGGAAAATAAGGGGACTATTTTGGGATAACCTCTCAAAGGGTTATGACATCCTTCTAGCTGAAAAAGACTGGCCACCAGAGTTTGTCAGGGAGTGCCCTCATGGCGAAGAAGTAATTATGCCTGCCTTCTCGAATCAAATCCCGATTCATAAAAAATACACACTTGCTAGAAAGTGGGCAGTGGCCTTAGCACCTGCTTTATATAAAAATCATGTAGGATGGGATGAGGATTCTCCTCCTCACAAAATCCAGTTAAAATCACAACCTACTGCACAAAGGCAGTACCCAATTAAGCAAGAAGCTAAAAAACAAGTAAATGAGATACTAGATCAGCTAGAATACCAGGGGGTGATTGAAACTTGCACCTCACAAATGAACAATCCTTTGTTTCCGGTCTCCAAACCAGACAATACATATCGTCTAGTTTTGGATTACCGACACCTTAACACATGTTGCAAAACCTTTGCAGTGCAAAACTCACACAGTGCTGCACTAATGAATAACATAGTGCGCAAAAAATACAAAACAACCCTGGACATCTCCAATGGATTCTTTTGTCAAAACATAGCACCAGAGAGCAGATCTTTAACTGCATTCTCAGTAAATGGCACTCAAAAACAATTCTGTCGGTTAGCCCAGGGGTACAAGAATAGCCCGGGGGTATTCTCAGCGAGAGTAACAGAATTACTACAACTATATGATGATGAAGCATTATCTTATGTCGATGACATTTACTTAACAGATGATGACTTGGAGACTCACTTGAAAAGGGTGAACACCATAATACTTGGGTTCGCTGCAGAGGGTTACAAATTCAACTTTAAAAAATCCAGAATTGCCCATCTGACGGTCCTATTCTTAGGATATGAGTTATCAAGTGAAGGTAAAAGCCTGGCAGACAATTTCCTAGAGAAATGTGCCGTAATCCAAGCTCCTAAAACACTAAAAAACCTACAGTCAATTCTAGGCTTCCTAAATTTCGGAAGAACATACATTGCAAATTATGCAGAAAGGGTCAAACCCCTTTATGATCTAATTAAACCAGACTTTAAAAGATCCAATTGGACTCAAACACACACAGAAATTTTGAGATCCTTACAAACAGACATGCTAATTAAAACAAAATTAGAAACACGTGATAACACACGCAACCTTGTGATCCGAGTCATCCCAGGGAGATGCGGATTCACATACCTGACTTCTAATGAAGGAGAAAAGGTACCAATTGCATTCAAATCACACTTGTACACAGAAGCTGAACAGAAATTCAGTAATACAGAAAAAATCATTCGTGCAGTTCAAACCGCAATAGCTAGAGAAAAAGACATAGCTGACGGTAGACATATCACAGTCAGAACAGCAGAATCAGCCTTTGAGGCACTAACAACACCTTGTAATTTACCAACAACAACATTTAATCCGGAATGGATACAATGGGTGAATTCAATCACAACGGACAAAGTATACTACTACTTTGATCCAGAACTAGAAGAATTAAAAAATCTAAAATATGAAAAGACGTATCCTCTGCCAATCGACATTCTTCCTCTACGACATTACGCCTGTGTAATCTATACAGACGGACATGCTCAACCCTCCGTTTGGGGAGAACATGCATACAACCCCACATGTGAGGTTACAAAAGAAGTGTGGCGCGGAGGTAAACTAAGACCTCTATTAACAAAATCACACTCAGTAGAAACTAATTCAGAACTACAAACTGAAATAATAGCTTTGAAAATGGCGCTAGATAATGCGGATCGCGAATTCCCGACACTTATAGTGTCAGATTCATATTACTGCGTCAAATCATATAACAGCGATTTGCAGACATGGATTCAAAACGGTTACAAAGATGACACAGATGCACAAATAAAACAGAAACTGCTCTGGGAACAAATAGCTCTTTTACAAAAAGAACTACCAAAGACTCACGTGACTCACTCACTGAGTCATCAGCGTGATGGCGTTCACGTTGTAGGGAATTCATTGGCTGAAACAGCCGCAGCGGCAGCCACTAAACCGGCTCCCGTAGATCGAAAAAAGCGTACATTAAAATACATTGACGGTGAAACAATGCTGGCGGTGAAAACGTCATCAAAAGGCGACTGCTCAGCGTTACTGATCAACTATCCACTCAATTATACATACATAATCGATGCAAACTCCGTCCCTTTTGCTCGAATCCCTGGAGTGGGGGATAGAGTGATTCCAAAAATGGACAGGAGAAACTTGTTAATCGCAGACGCACACATGGGCGAGGGTCACAGACACCTTAAATTAAAAGATTCTCTGGAAGAATTACAATCACGGTACTGGTGGCCAGGCATGAGCCTGCACTACACCATGTTTGTAAAAAACTGCCCAAACTGCAACAGAGATCGCAGTGGGGAGAGAAGCAGTTTAATACCTCGTCGTATCAAGGCAGCAATACCAGCAAAAAGAATGGCTTGCGATTAACATATACAGGCTAGTTTCCACTTATAATGTAGATCACCAGCACTCGGCTGACGTCCGGACTATTATACAAGATTTGCGAGTCTAATTGGCATATACGCTAAGAGCATGTTACGTTTGACCATTGTTTTCACTCAGGCAATCCAGCATGGGGGGGAAACATGGCCAAATGAGCACAGCCCAGCGGGAATCTTCTCACTTCCTTCCTGAGGGTACGGGATTGTGTAAAGAAAAAACCAAGGCAGAAAGCAATCTATAATAGAAAGGATATTAGGTTCGGGAGCTGGGTGGGTCAAACATCTAATAAGTGTCCAACGTAGTCTAAATAACTTGCCAAGAAATTCTCTGAAGGGATTCAGTCCGTACGAATTATTATTCGGAACTAGGATGTTGATCTCTGACCTTGATAGTCAGACTTCAGTGGTAATAGAAAAAACCTTTGATGTCAAAGACCGTTTGGCTATTTTGCAGGACTTAAACAAAACAAGAAAAGACCTGAGCAACATACAGTTGAAACAACAGCCAACAACCACTGAAGAATCACCACCTGTCCCAGCAAGACCTGTCTGGATTCCAAAAGTCGGGGATCTAGTCAGGGAAAAGATCGCGGTAAAGAAGGAATTTGGGCCTTCTTACAGAAAAGCAGTTCCTGTCTTGTCTGTCAACGGGACAAGATCAGTTGTACTACCGCCACTTGCTGGTAAAAAGGAGAACCGAGTTGTATCCATCGACCTGGTAAAACCACAACATGTGGCCGATAACAAACAGTAGGCCAAGTGGACTCCCAGTAAGTAGCAGAACACCAAGGTTTGCTACCAGCACAGAGGTCCTAACAAAAAGGCTCATCACATTCGAAACGCCTAAAGAAGAACAAGAAGGACTATGCAACAATGCAATAGAACTCAGACCTCTGAAAACCCAAATAAAGACATTTAGCAGAGACACACCAATCTATACTGAAGTACCAAGTGACAATGCAAGAAACAAAAATCCTGAACCAATTGGAACGATTGACAGAACTGCATCCGGTTACTTCATCAACTTCGATGATTCCTCTGACGGCTTCAGTGAATCAAAGACACAGCCATCATCAAAATCCTTTAAAGACAAAGCTAAGGAACTTTTGAAACATCTGAAAGAAACATATCTGGTTTCTCCATGGATTGAATTTTGGGTGGGTTTTGGTGCATTTATCCTCATACTTTGGCTCATCATGGTATTTACTTTGGGACGCTTCATTGAGGGAAAATATGCTAAAATGGACACAGCAAGTCAGAACATCAACTTGGTCCTCAAACCACACACATCTTCACACGTCGAGAAAAGAGAACTTTCTTCAGCCAACTTCACAGCCAATCCTATACCTGGTGGGGTAGCCTGGGACAACACTGACTATGAAATTTATGGTCCGGTCGAGATCCTGAAATATCCACACCAAATCAAGATCTCCTTGAGTGACTTTGCAAAACCAAACTCATTTGCTGATGATTGGGACTTCGAAAGTATTAACAACATGATGTCTGACTTAGTAATGTCTGCTAAATTTACAAAACATGATTATTTGCAAGGTTCTACAAATTATGATAGTATGTATTGCTATAACCATTATGGTAACCATTTTTTACATAAATCTGCACAACCTAGAAATGTTTTAAGTTATAATCAATGGGAACATTGTGCTACACCTCCAAAAGGAAGCTCTAGAACCGTATATGACAAATATTCATATTTTTCAGGTTTTAACACAAGTAATGCTGAAACTTTTTATTTTAAATTGTCAAACAAGACAGGGATGAAAACCATGATAACCAACACAAAATTGATATATTCAGATTCATTCTTTGAAAAAATGAATACATTTGGATTTGATTATTGGGACAAAAATGTTGATTTGAAAAGTGTTTGGGGTACAAAAGAATGGCAAGTACAGGGTATAGAAGCTTTGTTTAGAGCCTGCATGATCGCAGAACAAATGATATTTTTAAATGACACTGTTCAACAAACCACCTGTCTTGGCTTAGCCAAAATCAAAGATTTAATTAAACCGTCTATTCCGAAGCCAACAATGTTTAGCAATAGCTCTGATACAGATGAAGAGATAGACGTAAACCATATACTAAACCAAAACAGAACACATCCTGATTGGAAACAATGGTTGATCTGGCCCACAGATACAAATTACTGTCAAGATAGATTCCTGAATAAAACACAGGGTTTCAAAATGACCAGGCCAGACCCTAGATATCCCCAAAGACATCACCCAGGGATAATAACAACCTACAGTGTGGGCAAATTATGCCTTCAATGGCTACAGACTTCCACACTGCCTGAAATTAAGCAACACCTAACTTTACTTACTGATGGTGCTGACTTGCGTGATTTCATACTGGGACCACGCAAACAGCGTCAAAAGCGTTTCATAGCAGCCTCTGTATATGCAGCATACAATGAGGCCAGGAAGGTTACTCAAATTGAAACAGCAGAAAGAATACGGGAAATTGACCGTATCAATTTGGAAAAATCACTTTCTGTAGTGGACAATGGGTTAATGACTCTGTCCTCCAGAATTTTTTCATTGGACAGCATTGTGTCTTCAGCAATCGATATATTATCGCAAGACTTACTGTTATTACAACATGGTCAGTCACAATTGCGTTCCATTGTACAGCTTGGCTGGACGTTACAAAATCTGCGTTCAGGCCATGTGCCTTGGCGTTTAATCAACACAACGTCACTATTCCAAATCTTTAACCTTACTGATAGACAAATCGGTATGGCGCAAAAGGGTGCTGATTATACAATCTTGAGCATTGAAAAACTAGAAAGATTACCGTTGACAATGTCAGAACGACCTGTCAGTGAATGGATAATCCACGGAATCATAAATATTCCAATCTCAACCTTCAGGTTTCAATACTGCCAAAAATATATACAGGCTGGCATGTACGAGAAATTGGGAAAGGGGTACCTTAAAACAACTTGGAACCTGCCCTATTCACATGCATGTGTCAGTAATAAAGGACAGAAAGTGTTTCTTAGTGGCAACAATTGTGCTATGTCACTAAGCGGCACGCTTCTGTGTAACGGAATTAGTTTGCATGGAGCCTGTGAAGGGAATTCATACAACCTTTCATGTCACCAGCAAGGCGCACCTGCAACTGAAATAGAACCATTCTTTCAAAGACTCTATAATGGGAGTTACATTCTTATTGTAGACCGCAGATGTTGTAGTCTTATGCCCGGGACTCCTTATCTAGTCACTACGACGGCGAAGGTCAAGTGCTGTGGACGCTCTTTATTCCCCAGCTCCTTTCCAGACAGGGAGGCAAGGGCATGGCCCAGTTTGAAAATTACTTCTATTCGAATAGATACTTTAAGCAGAATGAAAACAGTGCTTCTTCAGACGCCTACAAGGCTCACGTCATCAAAAGAAACATATGATCTACAAGTCGCAAGGACGACTGCAGAGATACATACATTATTATCAACTAATTCCCCCGTACATTTCGCGGAAATCCTAAGCGAAATCTTAAATATTTCTGATACCACTGGGGTCTCAAAGGTATTTAAGACAGTATTTTCGATGGCATTAACACCATTCAAAGCCATACTGGGTATTTTTCCAGATTTCGTCCATTCGATTTTTGGCGGACTTCCCCTGATCCTGGGACTAATTGCAGGAATCCTATTCCTAGTCCTTATTTTCCGTTATGGCAACCCATGTCACAGATCAAACTCTCGCGACAATGGAAGATACGATCCTAGCCATTGGATACCAGGACCGGATATCAAAAATCCTGGGACTCTCCCGGCTTAGAGACCTGAACATGACTTGGTTTCTATCATTTCGACCAATGTGGCAAAGGTGTGTTTTACCTGTACTAAGGTGTCTGCTATGCGGAGAAGAATGCGTGTTAGACACATGTCTGACGCTACAATCGGATGCGCCAGTGGATGCAGATACACTGTTGGTTCCTACCAAGGTTCACGCTTTGTGCTGCCCTCAAAGGCTGCCAATCCTGATGACGGCATTCCTGGAATCTTCACCACTGCGATTGAAGAGTAGTGAAGTTCAAGATGAAAGCAGCATCGAACAGGTACGACCTTCTGTCAGCAATGCGAATCAGAATGTCAATGCAGACAATCATGCGCACGAATGCATGGTTACCCCTATTTCCGACTTAGTGGAACTTTCCCATGAAGCTGTTGACAGTTTTTTCGAAAGCCTGAATGATATGATGTTCTCTCCAGAACAGAAATAGAGACTTTTGAGTAAACTCGCACACGGCGTTCCCTGAATTCGGCCTTCAACTTTAAAAATAAAGTCACATGAACAAATTTCACTCCAGCTCACGGACAGCAATAATTTTCAGCAAGCCCCTTAAAATATTTTTCTACATATTTTTTTCCGGGACACTGATCTTCTGCTTAAAGTAAGAAACTATTCCTAGAGAACTAAAATTTCTATTTTTAGATACTTTATAGACTTTAGCTGCTCGCTGGGATGTTCACGAATATTTTATTATGTGATGAAATGGTCTCGAACTTCCTTTCTGTATAGCAATATTAAGAGCCATTTCATGTGTATTTCTCATATACCAATAAGCATTAATGCATAAAAATGCGTGTTTACTTTTGCATTTAATTCATAGCTTAAGTGCATACAATATATATGACTGCAATTTTTCAGTATATTTGAAAATTTCGAAATGCATTTATGTATTTTGGGGTGGTAAGGTAGACACTATACTCTATAGTATGTTGTACTATGTTATACTATGCATAGATTAGTAGATATGACCATAGTTAGCGTGGAGTGGGTGTCGTGTATTTCTATAGGTTCTGAATCAGTCCCCCTATTCCTGACCCTATTCTGGTTAAACTAACTATCAAGTTAACTAACAGTCAGCCCATGAGGCAAGAAAACCCCCATGATGCAGATACCGTTATCTGACGCAGTCACACTACGGCACAGGAACGTGTTATCTGATTAGGTCATAACGCTTGAGATCTAATTAGACAAGCGACATTCCTCCAGCCCCTGATAAGGCATACGACGTTCTCATAACAAATCAAACCTATGACAACCTGGATAATCCGTGCGGCAATTGTTTTGATTTCACAGAGAACTTTAGTAAAGAATGTGCTAACGAGCAAGTCGTATGACATCTTTATTGACGTATCTATGTCCATCCTTACGTCAATCTCGGCACCTTTAAGGTATAAATATTGCCGATCTTGCCCTATGCAAACACACGCGTGGTGACAAGACGGAGCAGCCACACTTGCCGAAGCCGAGAGCAGAAGCAGACCCCGCTGGCAGCAGCCCCGCCTTCCTGACGCGCTGAGAGACGCGCTGCTATCTCAAGCCGAGAGACCCAGCACCGGCGCTTTCGGGCAGCCCTCGCAGGCAGCCTGGAATATCGAGAGCAGAGAAAGAGATACTATTCCTCATCCATCCTAAATTCCAGGTACAGAACTGAATAACCCCTCACAGAGAATTCTTTAGTTATTCACTTGGCAAAAACAAACTTAACTTAAACTGTAACTTTCTATTCCCGCCCACGCATTAGACTTAGGTCAGGTACACGGGGTAGGCGTATTTAGAAACACCAGTTGAGTACGTTTAGTCAAATGTATATGTGTATGTAAATATATTTTAATCATTTTAAACATCATATGGCTCAGAAACCATATCAATGTTTTTACAGTATTATTTTATACTATTGCTATTAATGTATGCACTTTACTTAACTATAAGTATTGCAATAATATCGATCCATTTCTCATGTATGAGAAAAGAGACTGATCAATAAATAACACCTTTTTATTGAACACGCCCGTCTCTTCCTTTTCTCTACATTCTGATGAGACTAAGAATGCACGTACTGACTGAGTAAAATAATTGCCTTGTGCTCACACGACTCTCGAGATTGACTCTTGATTAGGGGAGAGCAAAGTTGTCATGTTCTATGGTTGTCAGAAACTAAATCCCTTCTTGTCTAATCAGGGGAGTTAATTCCTTCCTTGAACATTCGAGAAAGTTTCTAGCGAACTCTGAGCTTAGCTGGCAAACCCAAAAATTAAGTCTAGTATCGACAGTAGTAGACCTAGTTAACGTCTGGCCTAGGCCTTTACTGCTGTAGGTACTATTCCAATGCGCAGAGCCTATTGGGAAAATAGGAGCTACACTACATTACTTTCCCACAGAGGTCTGCTTCTTTCAAAACAACAATATAGTATTGCGTCTAACAAAATATTAGACACAATATTATCCACCAGGCTAAATCTTGTTTTGACCGAGTTTGGCTTATGGCTTTGATATTTCAGAATACAGTCAGTTGATGGGAACATCTGAATGATTTTGCACTTACACTGCAGTAACATGTCCATTTCTGTCTTAAATGATTACGGCCTTCTCAGTTTAAGTGATGGTGTCCAAACACAAATCTACCAACTCAAGCAAGACATGAAAATTCAAGCATCCGTTTCTGCACTTTAGATTGACTCTATTGACCGCTTTCAAGTGTTTAACACTTTCCGTGCTCATGACGAGCTCAGCTCGTCATGAGGCACGGTAGCGCTGTGCTCATAACCGTCGCAAAGCTCGCACGTGGGGATAATTTCCCTGCTGTGCTGAACGTTCTAAAACAGGCGTGGTCATGACGAGCTCCGCTCGTCATGAGCACAGCGCCACCATGCAGTGTGACGAGCTCGTCACAAGCACGGTGGCGCCGGGCGCGCCCTCCCTACCCCCCGCACCGCAGGGAAATTAGCACCGCAGCGAAGGGGTTAAGAAAACATATAGCATACCACTTGTTTGAACTAGTGGGGAACACTGCAATCTGAAGCTCCTTTATTTGAACACAAAAGGACATGAGACAACCTTTGTCAATTCTTGTGCATCAGATCCATACCAGAAGCCTCCAAATTGTGTCAATCAATAAAAGGTTTACTAGGGAAGGCCAAAGTCTATCTACAGAATTTTGTTCAAGCTCTTGGTTGTTGGGCCAGGAGTATCATTAACTTTGAAAAGCAAGGTTAAGAAGGAGGAACCGAAAACCAAAGCACAAAGTAGGCCTAATGGAGCCACTATAGACTGCTGTGAAGATAGCAGATATTATTGCAGTGGAGTGATTTTAGTCCACCCCTTCTCTACAATGATCATCAAATATGGAGCTCATGGAGGCCAACGTTTCTTTTAGTGGTTCTTTTTAAATCACTGGAGTTTTTGTTGAGTGGATGAGCCCATATTTATTAATCAAACCTATGGGACTAAAATGTCCCTATGCTTGATCATTTGATGTAATAGAGACAAGGGAAAAACAGAACAAAGGTTTTAAGCATCCTACAGGACCTCTTACAGAACAGGCACTGCCCTTGTCACGTGCTGGCTTATTCCAAAGAGGAGGAGCTTGGAATGACAACAGAATTGCTTATTTTGTTATTGTCCAGTGGGGATCACTGATAAAATTTTATCGCAACAACCGCAGAGTGCTAGGAGTCCGGTAACAACTCCTTGTATCTTGCAGAAGGATTCTGTGAAGGTATTCAAATGCCAGACAGGCGATTTTCAGATTTGCCTTTCAGAGGCAACTGGTGTAGTTACTGCTGAGATGGAAAGAATCCACAAACAACTGTCCGAGAGCAGAGATTTTGCTTTTCTTGGAGCTGGTAAAGATTAACAATGGACTACTAAAATGCTCTGTAAACTGATCTTTAGCGTTGAAGGCCATAAGGACTTGTTCCTCTGTGTCCAGAACAAAGGAAGCATATTTAATGCATGGTGCTTCTACTAAAAAAAGGATTTAAACAATATTGGTGATCTGTGGCATTTCAGTGTCGGGCAGTAGTCTATCTACTTGACTCTGGATGATATCGTAGCTTCTGAAGCTTAGAAAAGAGGCACAAGAGAAGGCCAAATTGACTTCAGTGGATGACATCCAAAGACAACAACATTCATTATAGTGGCATTGAGCACTAAACAACTTTCCTCATGCAGTTTTCAAAATTCCCAAGCAAATCAAATCATGTGCATGTAAGGGAAGGATCAGAGGAAAGAGTGAATAAAGACCCAACAAACCAGATGGAGATTCTTCTCAGACTAAGAAGTTCATTCAAAGTCCCTGGAGCAATAAGTGAGGGTGGTGCTGATTTAGTGTTAAACTATTTTAAAAACAGCAGCAATGAAGCACTCTAGTGCAGGCTCTCTAAATGGTCACCATGCAGGACTTGGAGGGTAAAGGAGCAGGTTCAGAACTGAAGAGACTCATTTTATCTTATTAACTCCTTTTTCATAACGCACGTGTGCTGTATTGCATTCAATCGACACTCCATACTGCTCTCACCCTCTGTGTCAAAATAATCTAACAGAGTCGTTGCCCAGGTGCATTGCCAACTAAGGGTGGAGCCACAGTGTATCCCATGACTCAAAAGACTTTCCTAGAAGAAAAACAACTTGCAAATGTCTGAGCCTAACACTAGAGGACTAGAGTATGACAAATATGTGAATCTACAGCTCTACATGCTACAAACAGATGTCTGTAGGTTTAGTAAAATTTTCTGTTCATATAAATAGAGCCACAGGCTTTCAGGAAGGAGGGTGGGCGAATGTGAATCTACAGCACTACACACTACAAACAGAGGATTACAGGGTAATATGTTCTGTTCATATGTGTTGCTATAGATGTACATACTCTGAATACACTGCAAAACAGTACTCTCCTGCAACCGAGGGCTAGTGTGAATGATGCAGACATCTGAAAAAAGGTCTTTCAAATAGTTGCTGCCTTTTTGTGTGTAGTGTGTGCCCCTGCGGGTAACAGGGAGTGCTCTTTTGGATTTGCAATAGCAAGTTTGTATACATTTAAATATCCATCTTCCAAGCCTTACAAATAGGATGGATTGTATGTGGTTTAGCAAAGGATACAAACAGTTGGACAACTTTGGGAAAGGACTTCAACCTGGCAATATGGTACAAGAGCCTGTTTGACATCTGGTGTATAAAGGGCTCTTTCTGCTACTGAGTCTGGTTGAAAAAAGAAGACTGGAAACTCACTGGATTAGTTTAGATGAAATGGGGAGGTACTTCAGGTTGGTTCTAAGTACAACTCTGTCCCTGTGTACTTGAAAGAGGAGTTCCTGTAGTGATCGGGCCTGTAACTCACTGATGTTTCTGTAGAATGTCATAGCTACAAGGAAAGCTACTTTTCAAGAAAAGAACTGGCAAGGCTAAGAATGTAAAGGGCTCAAAGGGTGGACACATGAGTCTAGTAAGGACCACATGGAAATTTCACACCAGAGAGGGGGACTCTGAGTGGTATGATCCTTCTGGGGCCCTCCCTAAATGATTTAATTACAAGGATACTGTTTTGCATGCAAGCGGCTAAGGCTGATACATGGAGACTTATAGAAGTATATTCAAAGCCTGATATCTGTAAATGGAGCATGCAACACATGACGTCTTGGACTGTGGGTTAAGAGGGATGCAATAAAGGAAGAATGTCTTCCATTTTTTTGTAAAGCAGGCTTGTGTACTAGGTCTAAGTGTCTGATCTGACCTTGGTTCCTGGTGAGAAGGTCCAGCCAGTTGTGGAGCCTCTCATGCGGGCTAAATGACATCTCAAGAAATGTTGCATACCATGGTTGTCTTGCCCATGAGGGGGCTACCAGGATCAGAGTGAAGATGTTAACCATGTGTGGAAGGAGAGGGGTAAAAATGTAAGCAAAGATCCTGGACCAATTAATTCATAGTTCTCAAAACACAAAAGGAGAAGGGAAGTGTATGCCACCACACATCTTCCCAAAGTAAAGAACCAAAACACAAAGGTATGGTGGCTTCTACAATGCTATTTTTATCAGTGTTATGGTACAAATCACCAATGCCTAAATTACCAAGATTCTGGCATGATTAGGGGTAAGCACAGGAGGAGAAAAAGGACCTATTTTATTAGACGAGGAACTCTCACTCACAAAATGTGACATGCTTCATCATAGGCTACCACTCCTCACCCTGGTAGGACAATACCACCAGAGTGGACTTGACATCCTAGTAATCCCGATGGAGGGAGTTCTTAAATAAGATAATTTCCTTGACTACTGAGGTGTAAGTGTGAGGCTGTGACCAACTGCTCCCTCCCATCCTCCCAGGATCGCCCATCGGGTCACACCTAAGCTCCCATTGTGTGTGGCTGTCTAGAGGGAATACACAAAGACCACCTCTCACCCTTCCCAGACATGCATCACAAACAGGGAGCAGGGACCAAATGGACTAAGTAATAAAATGCCAACTTTCTAAATGTGGCATATTCAGACTTGCAATTCAGAGTCTGACTTTACCACAAGCTGTGATATTACGTTGGGAGTCCAGAGACACAAAACTCGAAAAGTCTATCTCTCCGCAACTGGGAATTACACTTATAGAATGTAGTAATCCCAAAGTTATCCTACGGGAGAGATCGGCCTTGCAGTAGTGAAAAACAAATTTGAGACTTTTTCACCTCCAAGGAATGTAAATCTTAAATGTTCATGTCCTGCCCTTTAAATACATTGCACCCTGCCCTGTGGGTTGTCCAGCGCCTACTTTAGGGGCGACATATGAACTGGCGCTACTTAGCCTTGTTAAGTGCCCAGAGGCCTAAAGCCAGCAAAACGATGTCAGAAAAGTGGAGGAGGTAGGCAAAAGTGTGTGTGTGTGTGGGGGGGGGGGGGAGAGACCACCCTAAGGATGTCAGGTCTAACAGACACAAAGTCTGAGTATTTTGAGGGCGGCAAACAGAGCTATTGTGGAATGCGCCAACGTTGGAAGTAAGCGAGTAGGACTTGGGGGAGGAGTCCCCACTCATGAATCTGCTGATGCAACCCATTATGTGATCAGGCCCCTTTCCCTGATGCTGCGCTGGAGCCCACCCACATGCAATTCAGTGCGAGGACGAGACAGCCATGAAGGGAAGCCAAGGAGCACTTTGGCGTTGGCATTTTGGTGTTCCAGAGGCCCGACGAGGAGACCACTTGATTTCTAATCATCTCTTCTGTATCACAGCATTAGCATGCCTCTCCTGTGGACCCGCACACCACCCCTCTGGTAAATTTTGTCTTTGTTAGTAAGGGGTGCAGTGGAGCACACCTTTAAAGGTAAATGGAGTTTACAGTTCTTCTGTCACTTTGCGAAACTACTTTTGCTGCCTCCCTAGCTGTAGGCAGAACGCCCAACCTGCGCATGGAGACTAGCAAGTACGGGTGTACGGCAGGGCGACAGGCTTGTGATAGGCTGGGGATTTAGCAGGTATATGGCTTACCTTGATGTGGTTGTGGGTTTTGGGCTACAAGCTATATAGAGGGTTAGTACAGTATCTCGGACTGGAATTATTCCAACTGTCTCTGAAAACCTTCTGCAGTCGCGAGAGGAGAGGGCAGACTGCTACACCCTGTTGCATTATTACTGGCTTTGACTACTGGAATCCATTGGGAGTTCAGTTTAGACTGGAGCAGTCTGAGGTTAACACCAAGACTATAACGAAGGCCACACCATCACAATGCCATCATCACCACCTTCACAGATAGCAACCACGCAGGCAAGCAAGCAAGCAATAATAATTCAATTGAGTGGTCTGAAGTAGTGAAGGAGTGATCCCACAGACCTGCCATCATTATAATTCCCACTCCTACAACAGGAACAAGAGGGAGGAAATAAATGGGCAACGTTATTGCTACTGCTACAGTTGGAACTGTACTGCTCTGTGGACCTTGTTTGTTGGACTTCTTTGCCCAGGCCTCAAGCACCCAGGCATCATCTGCATTGTTCAGACCTTTTCTTGCCTGTACCCTGCTGGTTGGGGGCTGCCTTGGTTGTTGTTTTTTCCCCCTCTGGTGAGACTCTTTTGGCCCAGAGTGCCCTTTCTACCAATTCTGAGAGGCTTATAGCATGCCATCAACCAGGAGACTTCTGATTATTGTTTATTATTCCTTATATTGAGTGGTTTGTTCCTTGCTGGTTGCATAAACCATGGGGAAAAGGAAAGCTGAAACTGTTAATATGAAAGGTAAGCACCTCAGGTCAAACAGCATAATTTTGTCCTTTTTGAATAATGCAATAGGAGTCCTCTCAGAAGAGATCTCCAATGTAGAGGTATAATCGGTAAAAACATTAAATCAACAGCCCTTGCCCCCCTTACTCCCACATATGGGTTGGATGCCAATTCCAAGCAGATACAGACACAATCCATATCTGAGGGCAAAACACATCTTGTCCTCAAAGCCCAAGCAAACACCGCTTCCGCTGTTGCACTGGTCGGCGGCCAGTACTCCCACAAGCCTGCACATACTGCAAAAAAACGGCAGGGCAAGACCCAAAAAAACTAGACTGATATATACTTCAGATTGTAGTCTGTCTAGTACCACAGGGAGTAGTGGGAGAACGGGGAATTTGCCATCAGTACCTGGATCATGCAACTCGCTAGATGCCCTAAAAAAGTTTAAATCAAATCTAATGAGGGTCATATATTAGAAGGACTTATAGATGGTCTTAGTAAAGAAGTTAGGCTCTTGCGAGTGCACTTGGAATCTCACTCTTTACCCAATGATCAGCCCCCGTAAACCACCTCTTTGGGCCCCATTGTACCTACTAGTTTGGGCACCCGGGTTATCCTCAATCTTTTGGCCAAATCAGCTCATGAAGAGTGGCCCAGGATGGAGCTTAAATTCCCTGGCAATTCTATTGCTGGGTCTAATCATTGTGTGGCTGGTCAGAGGGCTTTGCTTTCTTCACACTCTCCAAGGGTAGGAAAGGGTATCCAACCCTTCTAGGAAATAAGCTTTCCATCAGCTCTGGGGTATTAGTAACGATTCTTCTGTGGGCGAAGGTAGAATGTTTGAGTCCCCTATGTAATGAGGCAGTCTTAAAACTCCCACCAGAATGTACACCTTACATTTTAGTTCAGGTGACTGTACCCCACTAGAAAAGGCTGGAACCGAGTCATATGAGCAAATAAAAAACAAGTTGGTACACTGGTTAACTAGGAAACTTTTTACGTCCCAATCCCAGTGGTTATTTGAGGAAATCTTTATGATTAGGCAAACAGGGTAAATCTGAAACAGCCCCAAGGGCATAGATGGTGATTGCCTAGTGGTTAACTTTGCAAACTCATAGAGCCCAGGTTGCATCCTTAGTAAATTTGTATCCCTTCCTTTTTCATTTGGATCAATCGCGGCTCTGCCCCATGTCTTTTGCTATAAGCCCATTTAAGAGAGGGAGTGGCCAAAGAGGAACACCTTTTTCCAGGTAGGGGGCACAAATACATAATAAGCACAAAGCTCCGTTCACTAGTGCTCCTATTTAGTTGCAAAATCAATTTGAAGCACTATTGGGACTGAATGAGTTGTATTGACTGGTCCAGACTGAGGCTGATATTACCTTGCTTTGTGCGAACCCCAGATGTCCCTCCAATCACCGGAATATTTTGAGTTGGAATACTGCAGGCATTCAGGGTAAAATAGGGGATTTCTGATTTTGTAGACGTCTTTGAAGCCCACGATATTATCAACTTGCAGGAGACATGGGACTCAAAAGGGGAATTATTTCTGGAAGGCTTTAGTCATTTAGTATCAAGGGCATACCCTCTCTAAGTGGTAAAGCCAGAGGGGCCTGATCACTCTTGTGAGGGTGGGCTTAGCCAGCAAAGTTAAGATGATCCCTACCGACTTTTCACACTTTTTGGCAGTTCTATTAATATTTGACCACTAGCAAAATATCCTACTCATCAATATATATAACCCCCTGCATGACAATGAGGACCCAGACATTTTAGTGGAGGTTGGGAGGTTTCTTGATGCTTTTCTCACCTCTTCCTCCATTAAAAACATTGATTTGATTTTTGCTGGAGATTTAAATTTACGCACATGTAAGGACTGTTTTTATATGATCTGAAGGGGCTCCTAGTTGATCAGGTGCATGTTAAACACTCCCCCAAGGGACTACCCAAATGATCTGATTGCAAATTTTAATTTATGTAACTTACTTTGTGCGAGCACTGTTGCAACCGGATGGTGTCCCTAACTTTAAGAGCCAGGGAGCAAGATCCTTTATTGATTATATATTCGTATCTAGGGGGTGCTTTTATTCTGATAGGTTTTGCCCCTACATGGAATTTGCATAGGGATCACAATCCCTCGACTGCTTCTTTTATGTGGGGGGAAAAAGCCCTGGGGGGGGGGGGTATAACTGCTCTGTACCGTTTTTTGTCAAAACCAAAGATAAAGGGCATAGAATCAAATGGGGGAGCCATCATCCTGGGGGATTTAATGCAAATATGGTAAAGTTCTGTCAAGAAATGTTTAGGCTTTCTCTTGATGACACAACCCCAGATTCAAATATACGTAGCGCTTATAACTGTGTGAGTATGTCAAGCAGGCCCTCACTCGCCTAGTAGGTCCAAAGCCCTGTAGGTGGTTCGATAAAAATTGTACAAGGGCAAGAGAGAGCCCTTGTTCTCTCTTAAATGTACCAAAAAGAGATTGAAATGAAATCAATAAGTACAGATCAGCCAATAAATAAGCAGTTACAACTAGGAAACTGCAACTTAAGGATGAGTTATGGTCAGACTTAGAAGAGGATAGTGCCTCCAAAGATAGCATCAACGTTTGGGTATTATAAACCATTCGTTCCTTAAAGACCTTCAGCTCTCAGACGAGGCCATTTCAGTGCTGGCTCAGGCTTGGATAAATCACTTTTCAGCTCTTTGAGTGTGGCGCTTAAGCATCTGGCCCAAACCCCACTCCAGATTCTGATGCACTTAAACTTCAGAGGGCAGAAGTCAAAGAGGTCACACTAATGCTCCTTCAAGGCAAGGCCCTAAGCGCTTATGGTGCGCCTGGTGACCTTTTGAAATCGTTGGTTGATCTATCGGCTGCTGTTTTAACACTACACATGAATGTGGCCATTAGAGGTCCGCACCCAAAGGTCTAGAAGTGTACTTTTATAATCACAATATATTTTTTTTTTTTTAAAGGGGACAGGCAGGACCCCACATGATATAGACCAATATCGTTAATCAATATTGAGGTGAAGGTAATAGGGAACGTTATATTGTAGAGGCCTTTCAATTGGGCCAATGAGAAAGGGACCCTCTCAGACTTGCAATATGGTTTTAAATCAGGGCGTAGCACAGTAGAACGCAATGTAAATCTGTACCCTTTGACTCACAAAGTCTAAGGGGGGCTCGCTCCATCTAGCCTTTATGGATCTCAGCTTAGCCTTTGACTGTGTCAATCGTGACAGGCTGTGGGCTGAGCTGGGGTGCCTGGGGGTGGACCCCACTCTCAATTTCATGAGAGATTTACACAGAGATCTCACACAGGTGGTTTAATTTGTCGAAGATGGGGAATGTACTCAGCCCTTTGAAACAAATAAAGGTGTTTGTCAGGGCTGTTTTTTTGCCCCCCTCTTATTTATTATGTATATTAATTGCCTAGAGGAGGTCTTAACTGAGATTGAAGCTGAAGTCCCTCAAGCAGGGGGCAGAGCCAAACCAGTTTCATTATACGCTGACGATGAGATTTTAATTGCCCGTACGGCAAGGAGCCTGCAACATCTGCTGATGTTGATTCTATGTGTAGCTTGGACCTATCGACAAATGTACATTTTGTCAAATTCTGTTTATTGAGTTTTATTCAAAGAGTACAAACATTTCATAGGAAACCAAGACTATACTGCGTTCAAGCTTTTTTCACAGGAGCGTAGTCCAGACATTAGGTAGCTATAGTATAGAACGTTTCATAATAAATTTGGACGGCTCCTGTGAGCCAGTTCAAAGAGGAAGACCATGCATGGCTTCGGAGAGTAAGCAAATTGACCATAAAAAAAGGAGTAGGTTCAGACCCCCTATACAAGCTTCTGGAATATTTGAACGCTTTCAGTGGTAAACCAACCAAACCCCACTGGGAAGTGAGGCAACATGAAAAAAAGAGAAGAAAGAGAAAAGGAAAAAACCAAAAGGGTACCACTAACAACCATACAGAGGAAGGCTCATAAGCTAATATGCTGATGCGGGGATGAGCGGGGATGGGCGGGAATCCCCCCCCCCCCCCCCTGTGACCACCACGGGGGGACCACAGAAGGCGATAGACCAGAGGACCCATCCTCGGGGGAAGGTATGTCCTTATTAAATCAGGAAAAGATGTAGTGCCCTCAACCTTGGGCTGCAAGCAAATAGAGGGAGTCCCTCAGATAGATAGCTGACGAAAGGGCTCCAGATATAGTCAAAGCTCTTGCGGGAGTCCTCCGCGATGTCTGATAGACGTTCCAGGGCCAGTCTGCGCCACAAGTGGGTATGCCATTGGGTCAGTGAGGAAGCTTCCGACTTCTTCCAGGCCGCCACCATAGCCATCTTGGCTGATCCTAGACAAAGCCACATGATGGACCTGTCTCCCTGTGACTGGTGCTTGAGCAACAGATCATGAACGCCCAGTAGGTTATGTTCTATAGAATCCCCAATCGGGTACCCTCGGATGAGTTTAATCTGAGACAGAATTTCTTTCCAGAAGGTCTGTATGGCGGGGCAGTCCCACCAGATATGCTTAGAGTCACCCAGAGGGCCACACTCTCGCCAGCAACGATCAGACGTATTGGGAAAGATTGAGTGCAGTTTCTGTGGGTGAAGGTACCAGTCGTATAAGGTTTTATAGTGGGCTTCTCTAAAATATATGGAGCGGTTAAATTTTGTGATATCTTTGTACAAGGTGTCCCATTGCTTCTCTGAGGGTGATGATGCTAGCATGCCCTCCCAGAATGTTCTGTGACGCTGCGGGCGCTGTGGGGTCAAAGTGAGCAAAAGGGTATATAGAAAGGAAATGCATCCCTTCCTCGTGGTGCCGGTACGAACACATTTTTCCAGCGGGAGCAGTTCCCTAGCGGCTGCCAGGCGGATAGGTGGTTGCTGGACCCAATGCACCAGTTGTGTGTAGTGATAGGCTTCTGGTCGTCGGAGTTGAAAACGGGTAATGCAGTCAGTGAAGGGGCGTATTTTATCTCCATGAAAAAGGTCTGAGACCATGATGCAGCCTCCCTCCCTCCAAAGATAAAAGGGCCCTTCATGAAGTGCAGGGGGGAAAGCAGCGCTAAATTGATGGGAGTATAAGATGACGGGAATGTGGTCAGAGGCATAGTCTTGGTCACCATATCCTATACCTGGAGGGTTGTTGCTGTAGGGATGCTTTGGTATGCGTTAGTGGACCTGTCCTCCTTCTGTCTCCAGGGTAGATCCCATATGATTCTGCCCATCATCTATCTGTCAATATGGAACCACAATTTTTCCGACTCCCGAAGGGACCATTCACTGAAGACCCGCAGCTGAGCTGCCCTATAGTATATTAGAAAGTCAGGCAGAGTGTGACCCCGTCCCCCCCTTGGCTCGTTGTCTCGTCAGGAGGTAGTGAGAGAGCCGCGCCCATTGACCCTGCCAGATGAACTTGGTATTCATGGTTTTCAACTCGGTGAAGAGTCCCTTTTCAGGCAAGATAGAGAGGCCCTGGAAGAAATAAAGGAGGCGGGGTAACACGTTCTTCTTTATGGAGTTAATCCTACCGATCCAAGAGATTTAAGTCACACTTTCTTAAGGTCAGTGGCAAGCTGTCTAAGCAGCAGGGGGAAGTTGGCTCTGTATAAATCGTTCAGTGTATCACTCTCTGGGTCTCAGGTGGCAGAGTTAGGTTTAGTAGGAAAGATTTTGAGAGGTTGACCTTGAAGCCAGACACCTTTTTGAACTGCTCTAGTTCCGGACTAATTTCGGATAGGGAGGTAACTGGATTGGTTATCGGTAAGAGAACCTCATCAGCGAATAGAGATATTTTGTGATCGGTTCCGAATCGAATCCCGCTGATCTTCGGGTTTGCTCTCACCTTCGCTGCGAAAGGTTTGTTGCTGAGGGTGAAGAGCATCGGGATAGGGGGCAGCCCTGCCTAGTCCCCCTAGCCGGGGTAAAAAAGTCAGAGGCCACCCCGTTCACCAGGACCTTAGTTCTAGGGGAGCTAAAATTAGCTTGTACCATCCTTACGAAGGTCTCACTGAACCCAAATCGACGCAGAGAAAGCTGAAGGAAAGCCCAGTCGACTCGGTCAAAGGCCTTCTCTGCGTCGAGTGACAACAGGGCTGCTGGTATTCGTTTCTTCTGGACCTTATCTATAAGGTGGAATACCCTCCTGAGATTGTCATGAGTCTGGCTCCGTTTAATGAACCCTGATTGATCGGGGTGTATGACAGTACGGAGGATTTTCTCAAGTCTAGAGCCAGAATTTTGGAATAGAGTTTTGCATCCAGGTTTAGCAGAGTGATGGCCTTATAAGAGGCGCATTTTTGTGGATCTTTGCCCGCTATCGGGGGAGTGAGATTAGAGCTTCACCCATAGTGGAGGACACCGCTTGGTTAATCGCAATGGCGATAAAAAGATTAGTGAGTTGAGGAGTCAGTTCAGCTGCAAAGGCGCGATAAAACTGTGCCGTGAACCCACCGGGGACTGGGGCTTTGTGTCGTTTGAGGGAATTGATGGCTGCCTGTACTTCCTCTGGGGAAATGGTTCAGCTTAAGTTAGAAGATTCTGTGACCTGGGCAAGATCTAGGGTGTTTAAGTATTGTGTTTGGTCAGTCGCCCGGGGAGGGTCAGCCTGATACAGTGTGCTGTAGAAGTCATGAAAAGCTCCTGCCTTCCCCTCTTCGCTAGTGTGTGCAACCCAGTTTTCTCCAATAATTTGTTTTATATAGGCTTTCTCCTGTTTGACCCATAGTTGCCTGGCCAACACGGAACCTACTTTGAAGATTTAGGGATGAAGGTGTATCCCTGTGTGTGCTCTCCGCTTTGAGTAACTCCTGTTCCAAGTCTAACCGCTCTTTGGTTTGGAGTCTTCTGAGGGAGGTAGCTAGAAAGATGCAGTGGCTCCTAATGTGAGCCTTAAACGCATCCCAGTGATTTGCTAGAGATGTGTCTGCAACGGCATTTAATGCGAAAAAATCCCTAACCGATTTGCGAAGGTCATCCCTATATAATCTATCCTAGCATAGCACTTCCGGAAAGTACCATCGGGTCAGTTTAGACAGCGTAGCCAGCCAGCTTAGTATGCAGGTCAAGGGTGCATGGTCCGAGATGGCCATAGGAAGGAAAATGGCAGCTGTGGTTGCATGCAAGACTGACTGGTTAATGAAAATGTGATCAATCCTCGAGTTCGACCATTGGGCGTGTGAAAAAAAGGAACAATCCTTCGTTGTAGGGTTAAGGGTCCTCCAGATATCCAGTTAGACCCAATTGTTGCATGGACAGTTTCAGTGCTCTGTTGAACACCCCCCTACTCTTTGTGAGTGTGTTTTGTCTATTTGCAGGTCCCAGACGAGGTTGAAGTTCCCCCATTATGAGGATTTCCCCTGATGCAAATCCCGCCAAAGAGTCCAGAAAGGAGGAGATAAAATCTGTCTGTCCTACAATAGGTGCATATACTGCCGCTATTGTGCAGGCCCTGCCCAGTAGCAGTCCCTTAACCATGATAAATCTTCCCTCCTTGTCGCACTTCGTAGCCTTGTGGATAAAGTGGGTGGAGGAGTGTAACAAGAGGGCGGTTCCATTCTGTTTTTGGGGGCTAACGGCCTGATATATCTGTTATTCAGCGCCAAGAAACCGCTGGGTGAACGTGCGCTTTACAAATACACATGTTATGTTATGTTATATATTAAGGGATAGTGGCTGTGTTTCAGCCTGTGTTCTTCTCCCTTTTTAAGATGAGTCTCCTGCACCGCCACCACCTGCAAGCCCTGGTCCCCCAGAAATTTCCACAAGCATTGCCGTTTGTTGGGGAAGTTGAGGCTCCTAATATTCCATGAAAGTTGTTTAACCGCCATCCCTCCCTTCATCCTGGTTCATGCAATAGCTTAACCTCCCCCAACCCCCAAACCCCCCCTTTACCCATCCCTGTTATCTTTAGATTGTGATCCCTGGGTAAAACATGTGGTAACTTACTAAGAAGAACAAAAAACATGAACTGTGCGATGTACTACATAGTCCTAAAGGACTAGAACTTCAGTAGGTTGCTGGGGCAGGACCATTCCTGCATCCAGAGCCCCGCAAGTGTGCAATGTGGAGTCTTACCCCAATAGGTGTCAAAATTAGTTCAAGTCATCTGGACTGCGTTTGTCCTCCAGTGTGAACTGGAGAGCATTCCCCCATTAGCACATAAAGCCGATGAGGGGGAGACGTTCCCCCTAACAGCGTTAGTCTCCATCTTGGGGGCCGTCATGTGTCCTGAGGAGGGATCCTTAATGTCCACGGTCTGCACCACAAGGTAGATCCTTCTGTTGCTCATTCGAAAGACCGAGTTTTTACGCACTCTTATCACAGCACATCCTTGTTAGCCTTAGTGGGAGTCTTCCATGTACCGAGGGCTCCCCGGCCTGATTACTTTCCAATGGTGGCGTCTTTTGGTGTTGTGTTCTTTTGCAGTGATGTTCGTCCCAGCCCGAGTATGGCTGCTGCTCCCTCGACCTCGATAACATGGTGTTGTTTATTATTCAGCGAGAAGGCAAGGCCGAATGGGTATGTCCACCTGTATTTGATGTGGCGCTCCCTCAAAGAGGCTATGATTAGACTGAATTGTCTGCGCCTTATCAGCGTGGTCTGGGTGACATCTTGGAAAAGTGCACAGAACGCGCCTCGATAGTCCACCTTGTCACTTTCTCGAGCTTTCTGGAGCACCAATTCTTTAGTCTTGAAGGAGGCGAATTTGGCTAAGATGTCTCTTGGTCGGTGATTTCTTCCTTGTAAAGCAGGACCCACACCCTGTCGACACGCTCCAGAAGAATTTCATGTGCCCCCTCACCCACGATGCTGGAGAACAGGCCCACCATGTACATATCCAGATCCATCGTTTGTTTTTTCAGGACGTAGGACACGTGACTTCCCGTTTGCCTTCGGTTACTTTCGGCGAGGCTTTATCCTAGCCTCGTGCATTATCGTTGTTCGTTTACCAGAAGGCAAGGGCTATTGTCTATGTCCATTAGAATTTATCAACATCCCCTTCTCTACAATGTTCCATTATAAGGTGCTTCTCCGTGATTTATCCACCTAATTATACACACGTCTTCACCTTAACTAGGAATTGAAAGAAAAAGAGTACGGGAATAATTACCCTGAGCGTCAGTTGCTACATTCGACATCGCGAATGCAAAACAGCAATTCAAAATTGAGTAACAGGATTTAAGAATAGATATACTACGTACCTTTTATAAATCATACATCGTATTAATGAAAAAGATTTTGATACACTTTTACTGCAGTGTCAATAGTATCTTGTCATAAGTGGCTATTCCTGAAGAAGGCGTTGGTTCGCCGAAACGCGCGTCAAATTTATTGCTGTGCCACATTTTTGCTTTTTCTGTTTTCTGATTTTTTTTTGATTTTGGTTTTTAATAAAATTGTATCTGATTTGTTCTATATTGCATATAGACAAGTCTTTTTTAATGATGTATGTATCTTATAATGTGTCTTTTTTAAAATTAAAATTGTGACGATAAAAAGCAGAATCTCTTTTGTTAATGTTTTGATTCCCCTATTTTTATCATTGTATAGACAAGATAATACAATTGCCTAGGTTGTTATTTTCATACATATCCAGATCCATTCCTTCTCGTCCCCCCTCTAGGCCACGGACCATTATATTATTAAAATCGCTCTTCAGGCACGATTTTCCAGGTCCTCACATTTGACGAGCCCAAAATTCAGCTGGGCCGCGATTGACTCTGATCCTTCTTCAAGCAGCTGAAAGCGATCTTGCAGGTCCTGGTATTTCACCTCGAGGTTGAGGGTCCGCGTCCCAATGGAGTCCACGTCAGCCCGGAGCATAGTAAGTTTTGTTCCCATTTTGGATTTGAAGGCGTCGAAGGAGGCGCTTATGTCTGCTTTTATGTTCTCCTTAAGTTCCCTTTTGAACTATTTTAGCATCGCCAGGAGGTCTTTGCGAATCAATCAATCAATCAGGGGCTGTAAAGCGTGCTACTCACCCGTGAGGGTCTCAAGGCGCTGGGGGTGTGGGGGGGGGGGGGGTTTCCAGGTCAGTCGAAGAGCCAGGTGTTGAGGTCCTTCCTGAACGTGTGCAGGGTCTTTGAGCGTCTAACGTTCACAGGGAGCCCGTTCCAGGTCTTTGCTGCGATGTAGGAGAAAACTCTCTTGCCAGTTCTGTTTCTGCCGATGCAGGGGACCTCTCCCAGGGCGAGGTCAGGGGAGCGGGGGTTCCTCTTGGGTACGTGGAAGGATACTCTCTAGTTGAGGTGTTTGGGTACGATGTTGCTGAGGGATTTGTATGCGTGGGTGAGGAGTTTGAAGGTGATCCTCTTGTCGATGGGGAGCCAGTGGAGGCCTCGTAGGTGTTGGGTCATGTGTTCGTGCCGTGGTGTCCCGAAGGATGAGTCTGGCTGCGGCGTTCTGGATGGTTTGGAGTTTGTGAGCACCATCTCCCCTGTTTCCTGATTTGTCTCAGTCACCTGAGCCTCTCCTGCTTAGGAGTCCCAAAATAACTTGAGACCTTGTTGGGCTGCCCTTTTTCGGGTGGCTTATGGGGAGCTCTGTATTGCCCTCCTCCATTCTCCGCTCGCAGACCTTTTGATGAAGTCGCACCCTCCTCCTCAAACTGGGTCCCTGGTGTGCCTCAGCAGTTAATTCCCTCAGCTGGGTGGAGTGTGTGACTTCAGGCAGTCATCATGTGCCTGTTGTAGGGATTACAGGCGCCATCTTAAGGTCAGGCGAGAGGTCAGACATCTCCTTCAAGTAGTCTCTTCTCTTCTACCACACCACAGGGTCGATCAGTGTTTCGCAAGGGGACCTGCCGCAGTATGCTTGCTTTAAAATGGGGGCTCCCTATGCATCGTGTCGGTGTTCAAGCGCGCTGCTGAAGGGGGAAGGCTGCTCGCCTCCTCATTCGTGTTAGGAGCGACTGCTCTGCATCTCAGACGTCTCTAGGGGTGCAATGCCCGTTTGGCAGCCCTCGTATGCCCAGTATGTTTCTTATTGCTGGGGAGGCAGTTTCCTGACCTGCCTCACTCACCACGCGAGGCCGCCATTTTGTGCATGCACCCGCGCAGCTGCTTGCTGCCCCCGGGCTGGTGCTACTGACCCAATTCCACAGGTCCATATCACGTCTTCAAAGGGCTTAGGCGTGGTGGTTTCCTTCTCGCACCCCCTGCGACTATCAGGTGAGGGGGTGCTCGAAGGCTTGGGGAGGTCTCAGTTATGGCGGTGCCCGGCTGCCATGATGTCTAGGTTGCTGCGAACTGCGCCAGATTCCTCGGGGCACTTTTGGGCTTGTCTCCGTCCGCAATCCTGATCGCAGGGAGATCTCCTTCTCTTAGAAGTCCAGTCCCGCCAGTCACTCCTCCATCGGTCCGGGACTGGATGCAGGAAAAGTCACTCTGACGGGGCTCTGGTGCAGAGCCAAGCAAGATCACGTCTCCGCGGCCATGATGGTTGGCCACCATAAAAAAATGTATCGCCCTCTATGGTGGTGGGTCTCAGAAATGTCATATGTCGTAATCCCTTTAGCTATGGGTCAGGTTTTACCCAGGGTTGAAATCTTCTTTTACCTGGGTTTGCTCCTTAATTTGGGTCTCAGCTGGAAACCTCTTAGCTACAAATTTCTAGGCTTCATTATTTTACAGTCCCCGAAATTATTACTTGATGTTTATAAGGCCAAATATGTTCCGATAGACACCTTCGGCAAAGAAATTTGGGGGTTCGCAAATACGGACTGTATTCCGGTGATAGAGAACAAATTCCTGAGAAATATACTAGCCATTGGTCAATGAATCCCTACCGAAATTGCACATGGAGAGTTAGGCATGCCATATATTGCAGATTTTATTCGGGTTCGTCCTCTCTTAGGGCCTGATTCACAGAACTAACTTAGGACAAAATCCTAACTTAGTACAAAATCCTAATTTAGGACAAAATCGTAATTTAGGACAAAATCATAACTTGAGACAAAATCCTAATTTAAGACTACTAAATGCCTTCTGTGAATACCAAAAGTAGTAATTTAGGGTTTTGTCGTAAATTAGTTCTGTGAATCAGGCCCTTAATGTGGTGTTCGGTTTGGTATAAAGAGGATTACATTTTAATAGGATCATACTCCAGGATTGTTTTCTCTTAGATAATGTGGCTCATATTCCATGGTTACAATACCCAATAAAATTGTTTATGGAATTAGGAAGTCCAGGCCTATATTCCAACCCTGGAGGAATAACAAAAAAAGACCTTCCATGGGTTAAACAGACTTTTTGCCAAAGGGTGGATACTAAAAGGGAAAGTTCTGCCTTGACAAAGCAGACTGTTCAGAAGTATGCCCTGGTTTAACCCCTTGGGCGCGGCCGCGATTCTGCGCCTGTGCGGCAGTTTTATTGAGTGGGTGGGTTCATGACGGCCCCCAGCAGTCATCAGCACACGCCCACCGTGATGCATGATGGCCGGGGGCCGTCATCAGCATGGAAGGGGTTAATCTGTTAGTTGATTAGAGCCCTATCACTTCTTGAATATGTCTCACAGGAAACTACGTCCTCTAGCATTTCTAAGGCTAGATATTTGTCATCAGCTTTTGCTCCCAAAGGGGGTCTGGTATAAATTGCCCAATCTGCGTGTCTCTGGCTGTGATAATATTTCAATTTGTGACTCATTCCAATTTACGTCACAAGTATATTAAGCCTCTGTTGATCCCGGGAAACTTTTGGCAAATCCGACTGGCAAATCTTTATTTACAGCTGCTAGAGTCACCAAAGGTATGTGTTATTGTTTCTTGTTTTCTTCTGGTGTCCTTTAGATTATCCAATAAATCTGTAATGCAGATATTTTGTTACCGCTGGGATAATATGGATCCTTTTAGTTCCATTTATTTCGACTGTTTTTTAAAAATGTTTTTTATATTTGATGTAATTTATCTAAGATATTATTATGTATTGTTGCTACTATATATCGAGCGGTCTACTTTTAGATCTACTACTGTTGTATGTGCTGTACACTTTTATAACTTAAATTTGAACAAAGTTTAATGAACTGAACAGATGTAACCTGCTGCGGAAATGTGCCAAGTCGTTGTACATCCCCAGAAGATATTCTGCCAGGAGGTGCACGTGGTGACCAAAGTCAGGTTTTCTGCCCTAGTTGCGAGAGAAAGAGAGAAAGTGAGTGCTACCGTTTTTGGAGACGATACATTGCAGTCATATTGCCTGTTTTGATCAGGACTGGTTTTCACTGAAAAAATGAAAGGGAGACTATGAGAGCGAGGTCCATAGTAAGGAGCTTACGGTTGCTTGGATGCGGCGCCCCTGGTATTGAGGGGTCCACATTCCATGTATGGTCATAGCTGTGATGTGCTCCCTAAGCTGCTAGAATGTTGTCAGTGGTGATGGTGATAGATTTTGCTGTTCTATCACTGCAGAAAGTGATGGGCTTTGGCCATGACCAACACAAGATCTTCCTAGTTACCTTCCACTTGTGACCATTGATCTGAAAGACATTCCTGTAGTAGACGGATAAGCAGCTAGGCATGGGGTACGATGGCAATACAAGAGGCTGTAATGCCTAAGAGCTGCATAAAAACTATGACTTGAGTTGATGGGTGGGGTGAGAAAGAGGTAAGAGCTGTTGAAATGCCAACACTCTCCGCCCGACCAGTAGGTGAGGAAGGAATTGCACGCAGTATTATGGTGGTTGGAAAAGAGGCAGAGGTTACAAACCTTGTGTCTGTCAGATCACAGGTACTTTGCATGGCACTGGGGGCAGTCCTATAAAGACATCCTTTGCATATGTGTACATTCTTTCCAAAGGTGTCATGGAAGATGATGAACACACAGTCATGGAAAGTAACTCACAATCTAGCAGTTGAGAGGCGGTCGACTAAAGGGTCGGTATTTGAAGGGTACTGACGAAAGCTTTTCAATCATTGGTGTTGAATTGAATGCTACAGCTACAAAAGCTTTGAATATCAACCCTGTCAAGTCCACATCCGAACCAGATGGCGGCAAGCAAAAAGACAACCTCATATTGAGTCGAACAATCTCACATGGAGTCTGTACCCATGTGCATTTCCAACTAAGGTTGGAGTTAGTGCATCTCATGACTCAAAATAATTTTTTCGAAGAGAAAAATGTGCAAAACACAAGATGGCAGGAGTATGCAACACATTCTATGAACATACTGCTTTAGATTCTTACTTACCGCTAGAGGTCTGCATTGTAGAACAACAATAAATAGCATATAAAGAATAATAGAGCAAAACACATATCCAGAGTCACAATATTACAGTTTGAGAAAGCACCATATTCAGTTTTCAATCAGACATTTCACCCCCTCAGTTATCACCCTTCCAAGCAACAGTCAAATTGAGTTATCGAGCTGAAGCAACAAGAGTGGAGAATATAAGTGAAGGTTTTGGCAGGAATGTGTGGAAGTCATGAAAGAGGTTTTGAGTTAAAAGGGTAAAAAGCTGTGTTTACCTGCTCTTCAGGGTTATCAATCTCAATCACCAGAACTAGATCTCCAGCTTTCAGGTCAAGCTCATCCCCGTCAGTCGCTGCATAGTCATGCTGGGCCCTAACCTGCAAAGCCAACAGTAAATTGTTCCGGTCACCAATTCCTTAAGAGATCATATAATATTCCCTTCAGCCTGCAGCCCCACCCCCAAGCAGCCTCCCTCTCTTATAAGTTTTCATGTCTGCAGTTTTTCTGCCCTATGCTTTATTACACTCCGTATTAGCACCATACCCCTTGAAGAAAGCCCTACACTAGGTACACTGTGCTGGAAGCAGCATGTAAAGGAGCTAACCTCAACTTCTGACCCTAGAGAATCTGAAGCTAAGATAGAATATTCTACAGGCTATACCTCTAGACTCAATCAGAATCGATCATCTGCAAACCCATAGGTGGTGGTGCCTCTCCCAATAAAAAGTGTCATTTCCTAGACCTATGGCAGACAATAAGTCTCCTCGCCTTTTAAATTTCATACCGTTGGTCCTCTCTCTCTCTGCCTGGTTTGTTCCTCCAAAATGTAGAACTCACCCACAAAACTAATAACATTAAAGCACAGTCCAGACACTGATGTGAAGATCTTTAACAGCATCAACACTTGCCCTCTAACTAGGCAATGACATACAGGGTGACAGAGAAGACCATAATAAGGTCAACTGTTACTCCACAGAGACATTTTGCAACAGTGCCCAAGTGGTATACACATAATTGCATTTTTACACCATTATTTTAACCAGTAATTAGGCCAGTGAAGGCTGCAACAAACAAAAGGGGGTGGGGCAGGTGGAGGGAATGCCCTAAGGTGGGGGGGGGGTGGTGGTGGGGGGGGGGGGTAGGGCAGGGAGTGTTGCGCTGGAGTGTTAGTATTAATGTATAGATTAAAGAATTTACCTGAAGCCGCTGGCCGCCTCCCCCATCGCACCTCCTGTCCTCTTCCGGGTCCCAGCAGCCCCTAGGACAGACTCCCATCTAATCCCCGGATTGGCCTGAGTGGGCTGGAAAGACGCTCCGCTCAGACCAGGGAGTCTGTGGGGTTTCTCCAGCGCAGCTGTTCAATGCAGTCTGGCTGGAGAAACCTAAGTGCGCATGTGTGTTTTGGCCGGCCTGAGATGGCCGGCCAAACATATGTGCACTTGGGGAGTGCACATAGAACTCCCCCCTCCCCCCCCCCTCTATGCCACGGCCCCTCCCCTCTGAAGAGCCGGCAAATGAAAAATAAAACGATGCTACAACATAGTTTTATTTTTCATTTGTTGGCTCTGTTCATATCTTGGACAGAAAAACAAAACATGTTCTTCAGTTTCTTTAACTTTAGTACATGCAGGACAGGAATCTAATAATAAACCAACCGCCTCCTTTTCAGGAAATTTTAGCAGCAAATTGCAGTATCTGAATCTAACATATAAACTTTTAGCAAGGGGGGGCGAGATTTGTTCCAGGAAGGATTCGAATTGTGAGCATGATTTTATAGCTAAAAATTTAGATGATAACTGACCACTAGTTAAATTATTAGTATAGTGATCTCCCACCACCTTCCAGTACCTGACTTTTAATCTCAGTAAATCACCTCTTGTAGCCCTATCAAGGTGTTCCCACAGATCCAACATTTTTATTGACTTACACCAATCTGCAATATGTTTAAACCATGGTAGTTTTTAGGCACCATTAATCATCATAACCTCCTGTAATGTGTTTTGATAATCAGTAAGTTGAGGGGTTATCCAGAGACGCAACCAGTAGGTTAAGGGTTTCAGGGCAGCCAAATCACCACTTCTCTTCAACCCAAGATCGCAAAAAAGGGGAATTAGAGGAGTTGTAATAGGTCCTGAAATGAGGGACCTAACAAAAAGGTTTTCACAAATCGTTAACTTATTATTGGCAGTTTAGCCCCAGATCTCGGGTCCGTACAGGGCTCCGTTTGGGCTTTTGCACGATAGATTTCCAATGATGGGGATAGGGGTTGGGAGTAAGATTGTTTGTAAAATCTTAGTATAGATTTAGATCTTTGACATAGGGTTAGGTAGCTCTTGTTTAACTGGTATTCCAATTGAATGACTGGTTCAGACCTATGCCAAGGTAATCAAAGTTTTTTACCCGTTCAAGGGGTATGTGTGTAATCTTCATCTCCTTTAGACCTCCCCATACTTTCCCAAACACCATATATTTTGTCTTAGAGGTGTTCAGTTCCAATCTCCTGTCCATACAAAATTCTAAAAGTCGATCCAATAAAATTTGCAGACCCATAGGTGTTTTATATATTAATAGGGAGTCATCGGCAAAAAGCAGGATAGGGACTTTCTCACCGTTCAAGGAGGGTGCATCATTCCTACACCCATTAAACGACTCGCCACAGAACACACCCGTCACACCCCTTTGCTGTATCGGTATCTTCTCTGTTAGTTCGCCATTTTTCCCCCATCTAGTCTATGGAGAACTGGGGTTTTTTAGGAGTACATGGAAATGCTAGGCGCACAGCACACGTTAGTGTTGGGTATAGATAGGTCTGGGTGCAAGTAGGCGAGGGGAAAAGGCCCTAAACCCCTCCAAGAGTGTGCCAGGCACACGCTATACAACGTAAGAGCAAAGACCAAATGCACACCAAATTACAGTATAGAGAGAGATGTCTCAATGGACATTAATAAGTACAAGTAACAATGTTCAGAAACAAGGGGAAGCGATTGTAGTACGATTCCTCTTTTATTGCATGGATGGCCAGCCGACACGTGTTTCGTCGTCAAGCGGTGACAATGCTTGCACGACTCATCAGGGCTGTAGCGCGAAGGGAATGGACCACAGGTCGCTAAGCCGGTGATACTTCCGACCTGGCCCCTGCTCGAGACCAGGTTGACGCTTGTTGGTGGATGTGGCTCCAGATTCAAAGGGTCATGCAGTGAAAACGATGCTTTATGTTGAGTAAACAGTGCTCCAGGCGACTGCAGTAAATTAATGCCACCAAATGAAATAAAGCATCCGCTTCGGGATACTAGAGTATCTGAGTAGAAGGGTCAATGGTAAGTGCCAAGAGTCTTGTGATCCCTCAATTCCGCGAGATCGGTTGTTTGGCAAGAACCTGCGGGATGGGTACCTCCACGCAGCGGTTCCGGGTGCGGACCCGGAACCGCTGCGTGGAGGTACCCATCCCGCAGGTTCTTGCCAAACAACCGATCTCGCGGAATTGAGGGATCACAAGACTCTTGGCACTTACCATTGACCCTTCTACTCAGATACTCTAGTATCCCGAAGCGGATGCTTTATTTCATTTGGTGGCATTAATTTACTGCAGTCGCCTGGAGCACTGTTTACTCAACATAAAGCATCGTTTTCACTGCATGACCCTTTGAATCTGGAGCCACATCCACCAACAAGCGTCAACCTGGTCTCGAGCAGGGGCCGGGTCGGAAGTATCACCGGCTTAGCGACCTGTGGTCCATTCCCTTCGCGCTACAGCCCTGATGAGTCGTGCAAGCATTGTCACCGCTTGACGACGAAACACGTGTCGGCTGGCCATCCATGCAATAAAAGAGGAATCGTACTACAATCGCTTCCCCTTGTTTCTGAACATTGTTACTTGTACTTATTAATGTCCATTGAGACATCTCTCTCTATACTGTAATTTGGTGTGCATTTGGACTTTGCTCTTATTTTTCCCCCATCTGACCTGGGCGTAATTGTCCATGTGGAGTCTGGCTATCACTGATACCAAGTCCGCTGGGCACCTAGGTCAAGCATAGTCTTCCATAAATAGTCACGGGCTACTAGATCAAATGCAGCTCGCAGATCCACAAATGCTACATAGAGCTTCTGTTTCCTAAGTAGCACATATTTCCATGTTGATAGGGTGAATCTGAAAGCTTGGTCACAACATGCTTATTTTGGAACGAAACCCCGCCTGGTAAGTTGACAAAATCATGTGATCATCCATCCAGCCTTGAAGTTTATCTAAAACCTGCCTAGCAAAAATCTTTTGTAGATGGTCTATCAGGCTGATGGGACTACAATTGGAGGGGATAGCAGCATCGCCCTTTTTGTAGATGGTAATTATCTCTGCTCCTCTCCAAGTTTCTGGTATATTCCCACCGGCCACTATACAATTAGACAAGAGATTTATGTACGGGCCCATATCATAGGTTCTGATTTGTACAAATCGCCCAGTATCAAATCAGGGCCCGGGGCTTTACCTGCCTTTTATCTACTTATCTCTGACAGAGTGTCTTCTATGCTGAAAGCCAATACTGTGTTGTTTGCATTCACCACAGGGGCAATAATTACTGAGTTTTGTTCGCCCCTGTGGGTATTTAAAGCTCCCTGATCCTCCATTCTGGAATATAGTTTTGAAAAATGGTCCACCCAAGTCTCCGGCTGAATATGATAGCTAAGAGTGGAAACATTCTCCAAGCTCCCCTTTGAAACAATGTGCCATAAGAGGAGACTGTCTCTACATTGAGCAGCTAGGACCAGATCTTGCCAATTTTTGTCAGCAAAGTCTTGCTTTGCTTTACTTAGCGCTGCTTTATAACTATTGCGAGCCAAGATTACTTTGGCTCTAGAGCACTCTCTAACTGCTAGTTGCAGAACCTTCTTGGCTTTTATATAGCGCAAGGTTTGCCCAAAGGCACCAGAGGGCTTTACATTATCACCAGATTACATTACATGAGGTAAAATGTTTTTAAGGCACAGGGAGATTAAAAGATGTGCCCAAAATCACAGGATGTTGAGTCGACGTCCGGACTCAAACTTGGTTCCCCAGTTCCAAATTCGTTAGCCCCAATCATTCGTCCATTTGGACTACATTCCATGTACTGCCCTTATGGCTTTGCACTAATCAGCACGAATTAGGAGTGTTTGGATGAGAGGCCCAGCTCCTTCCTGGCATGTTTGCTCTAAAGCTGTGTATTGTCACAAGGTACCAGTGTGTAAAGGTATACCATTTCAGTATAATAAAAAATCACCTGGGCTCTTGTGTGTTCTTTTTTGCTGGAGGCTCAGGAGGTCGGAGGTGGGGCCTGGACGTTCATGTGGTCCCGCACCCTGCAGCCTTACACCACTTGTGCCCAGTATACTCAGTTCAGTTACCCTACTTTGCACTCATAGTGAGGACAATTGCTTCCGACTTATCTGCGGTTACTCTGACCCTGCAAGTTCAGTTACTAATACCACGGTTACAATTTTACTTGTATTAAATATAGCACTTACTATCGCTGATGAGGCGAAGGGCTTTTTGGTGAGTAGCAGGCTACTGCGGGACCCAAAAAGCATTACGAGTGAATTAGTAAAGGGAAATATGAATTCATTTGAGTGGTGGACAAGTGAGTCTGTTAGTTGGATTGAAAAGCATGAGCAATTCCAAAGTGTATCAATGATCTTATGGTTTCAACTTGCTAGACTCACACAAAAAAATGAAGTGTTTATGTTTTTCAAATGTACATTCTCCGTTTCGTCCTTGGGTGCCCCTTCTATTTACAGCCTGCGATTAAGAGCAAAAGTGGACACTGCTGTTTGTTTCTTTTCTGAGAACACGACTCAGCCACGGAGATAGAGGGCACTCTGACAAGTAAATACTTGATATTTTCGAATAAACGTATAACCAGGTTTTACGGTCCAGTTTCCGTTAACTGTGCTATCTGGGTTATTAAGCACTCCCTTTGGCTCCTGGTGAATGTTGGCCCCAAGGTCCGATATCAACTGTAATGTTACAGGCATGCTTGATCAGTTCAGAGATTCGTATTTCGTAAAGCGTTTCAGTTTCTACTCACTTGAAAGCGCAAAAATACCCCCTTTAAACCCCCCCCCCAAAAAAAAGACATCCTGCTATTATTATGAACAGACTTTTGTTTTTTTAAATACTTTTTTGTTCCATTAACCAATAAGTCAGTTATTTAGTACTGCTCGTTTCATGGTCCTGAATTTTCAGATTGCTGTAGGCGTTTCTAGTTGTTTAAGAGTTTAGGTCCTGCTGTCACCATGGTCAAGTGCCTTCTTGAAGATCCATTTAGCGTTTCAAGGATGGTACATTTACTGGTTTCTTGGATGGTTCTGCAGGATCTAAAGGCAAGTATTGTTTGGGCTAAGTAGTCTGCACTGTGCTTGCAGCTCACATCTGTAGTTCATTACTTCCGGTTCCCATCTGGCGCCGCACATATTTATCTGTATCCCGGTGGACAAAGAGAACATGACTTTTCTTGACTTGCCGTTTGATGTCCCTTGTAGGAATAATGTTCGGGTTGCTTCCAGTTCCTGTCTACCTCTCCTCTGGGGTGTGTCGGCCTGAATTTCGTGACAGGATAGTTGGCTAATGGACAGTTTTCTCTGGTGCTGTAGGAAGGTGGGTAATTAGCAGGTGGAGGCAGGTACCTACAACTAGTTGTAATACCACAATCATTAATAAGGCCCAGTCAAGTCTCAATAAATGAATCCTTGATCAACCCTTGGTAGTTTGGCAGACAGGCAGTCAGGCTTAACTTAGGAGACTGGTGTGTAAAGCATTTAAATTTCACCAAAACCGTAAATAAATAAAAGACACAACACAAAAATCCAACACCAATTAAATTGAAAATATGGCTAGGTTTAAAATCACACCAAAATAACAAAAATCCAATGTAGGGAACCAGAGATATGATTTTTTTAAAGACGAATAAGAGTCAAGCATTTAAGAGCATAAACTGCCAATCACGGCTATCTGGTTGCACAGGACCGGGTTAAATCTAAAAGTTCAAGCCAAACACGATGGAGCACGGTTCGAATACAGTTCCAGGTTAGCCCCGCTAAAGATTTACCTTCTCAAGTTCTGTGTCATGAGTCCTGTTCGTGGGGAAGACGGTCGCTGGGAGCAAGGAGAGTGCCACTGGCGATGGTCTGCAGGTAGCTAAGAGCATCCGGGTGCATGGACGGACGGGCTGGAGCCTGGAGTTTGCTAGGACGATACTTGCTATGTGAAGAGACTAACTTGCACCTGCTTGCGCTGATCCTTTGTGCGAGTGGTGTGGTTCTGTAGAGAATTGCCCATTTGGTAAGAGCCCAAACGCTGAGTTTAAGAGCTCAAAGCACTCCAAGGGTCCATGACCTGAGAGGCACCTCTTGAAGGTCGGGAACTCATTGTAGACAGGTCCAGGAGCTGTAGTTCTGTTGGTCCTTGGTTCCATTGGGGAGATCAGTGTCCTCTAGCACTGGCCAAGAGTTCAAAAGCTCTGAATTGCTACAAGGGGGTTAGGATGTAATTCCCCACAATGTACTTGTGCAGTCCCGGAAAATCCAGGTGTAGCTTGTCAGCTGGAGTAGTCCTCAGTAGGCTGTTGCAGGTTGCTTCTTCTGGTCATGGATTACACTCCTTATCATTTAAGATGAGCATGGTCTTTTCTTGTGTGGAGCCTTGTGAGTGCAGCAAGCACAGTCCTTCTGGCTGCAAGCCTTCTGTGGTGCAGTCCAAGCATCCAGCAGGACAGTCCTTCTCCAGATGTTTCATGGAGGGGTCTGAGGGGCTCCTCCAGAACTACCATATGTATTCCCCATTCTGGTCTGGCATGAGGGGGGGGATACCCCAACCAATGAGGTTCAAGTTGCCACCTTCAGCCTTGAGAACATCATGAGAAGTGTGCCATATTATTGTGCCAGAATGCACATTTCAACAAAAATCAAAGTGAAGAAATTCTCTCCTTTGAGTGCAGGTCTGGCTAACCCAACCCACAGGTGTGGCTAACTTTTCACTACACTCCCCTTCCAGCCCTTCTCCTAATCTAATTAGAGGGGCTCCCATCTGGCTGGGGATCCTATGACATCTGTGCTTCTACCTTTGAAGTCAAGTGCATTTCCCCAGCTCCCTTCCTGTCCCTGGCTTCTTCAGGAAGCAAATCTCTCATCAAATGGCTGTATTGTTTCAGCCCTAGGCCTCTTCACACCTATTCCGGGAACAGCTCGGCTCAGGCTGTCACAGGCTGGCCAATCAGAAGAGGCTCCTACAGGACTGTTTTAGGTAATTTCAGGATAAAAAAGTTCTCAAACTACCTTTCTGCAATATTTATAATAAATCTGCCCTAGTAAGTCATTGGATGTTTTTGTAACTATTATTTTAATACTTTGAGTTTCATTGCTAGCTAACTCCAATAAAAATTCTGACTTTATTAAAGTTTAATAAAGCCTGCCTGTGTTAGCCTATTAAGCTGGCAGCACTACAATGGGGAAAAACGACTGTTTTCCCCCCACCAGGTCATATAAAACATTTATAATGTCCCTAATTTTTATAACAAGGCACCCTACCCTTGAGGCACCTAGGACAGACCTTAGGGATGACTTATATTAATAAAATGTAGTTTGCGACTTTGCAAGTACTTTTAATTACCAAGTCGAATTAGGAATCAGTTTTATTTTGAAACAAGCCTGCAAGGCAGGCCTGGCTTTAAAATGACACCAAATACCAAAGCAGTGCACACTCAAGTGCATTAAGTCCTTTGGGGTCTCTAAACCTACACTAGGCACTTGAACAAAGTGTGTACCATAATACTTGGATTCGCCTCTGAAGGGTATAAATTCAATTTTAAAAAATCAAGAATTGCCCACCTCAACGTCCTGTTTTTAGGATATAAGTTATCAAGTGAAGGCAAATGCCTGGCAGCCAACTTTTTAGAAAAGTGTGCGCTGCTCCAACCTAAAAAAATGCTGAAAAACTTAGTCAATTCTAGGTTTCCTAAATTTCGGAATAACTTGCATTCTAAATTACGCAGAAAGGGTTAAACCTCTCTACGAATTAATCAAACCTGATTTCAAAACAACTAATTGGACTAAAAAAAAAACCTGAAATTTTGCGTTCACTGGAAACAAACATGTTGGCAACTAAACATTTACAAACACGCGTAAATATGCTCAACTTAGTGATCCGAATCATTCCAGGAAGATGCATATTCACGTACTTAACCTTTAATGAAGGTGAAAAAGTACCAATAGCTTATAAATCACACTTGTACACACAAACTGAAATTAAATTCACTTCAACAGAAAAAATTCTGACAGCGGTTCAAACCGCAGTAGCAAAAGAGAGAACCCTCGCACAGGGTAGATGCATAATGGTCGTTACTCCTGTACCTGCCTTAGAGGCAGTGACAAAAGCGAGCATTCCAAATGCAAAGGCTTTACATCCGAGATGGATACAATGGGTTAACTCTCTTGCTGCAACAGACGTTGAATACGTTTTTGACCCCTATTTGAAAACGCAAGAATTTCTCCAATACGAAAAAGAATGTCCTCTGCCCACTGAGATTCTGCCTCTAGAACAGTACGAATGAATAATTTATACAGACGGATCAGCACAGCCCGCAATTGGGGGTAAACAAACTTATAGTGCTGCGTACGCAATTGTTAAAGGTCGCTGGCGTAATGGTAAATTCCGACCTATGGTCACAAAAACTCAATCTCTCGGAGATTGTACAGCTCAGCGAGCTGAATTACAGGCTTTCAAGATGGCGCCTGAAAATACCGATCGCGAATTCCCCACACTCATAGTGTGCAATTCGTATTATTGTGTCCAACCTTACAATGAATACTTGCAGAACTGGATTCAAAACGGTTTCAAAGATGCAAAAAGTGGCACAATCAAGCATAAGTTGCTTTGGGAACAAGTAGTTCAGTTACAAAAAGAACTACAAAAGACTCACGTGATACATACACAGTCATCAACGTGATGGCGTTCACGTTGCATGGAATTCATTGGCTGATGAAGCAGCTGTTCAAACTGCTCACATAGCTGCAATCACTCGTTCAAAAACAAAAATAGACGGCGAAATAATGCTAGCTGTCAATGCCACAAGCAAAGGTAACGGTGCAGCGTTACCTCTAAACCAAACGCTCGAATATTCATACATAATTGATGCCAACTCCGTTCCTTTAGCTCGAAACCCTGGAGTGGGGGATAGAGTAATTCCAAACAGGAGACATAGAGCAGCTTTGATACACGAAGCACATATGGGAGAGGGTCTGACATCAAGAGATCTCTAAATCTAGATTAGAATTGAAAGAGACTTACTGGTGGCCAGGAATGAATGCCCACATTCACGAATTTGCAATTAATTGCCATGACTGCAACAGAGATCGCAGCATAGAACACCGCCAGATACCCGACTACAGTGTAGCCAGCCCAGTACAGACACCATTGTTAGACAGCATTAGACTGTCTACACGCAGACGTCACTATAGACGAATGCAGTCCCACAACTATTAGGACAGATTCATTTGGATGTGGCCTCAGCGCTCGTCTGACGCCCGAACTGTTATAAAAGATTTACGAGTCTTTATCGGCACATACGCAGTTGGCACGCTACATTCTGACCAGGGTCCTGCGTATAGCTCTCGAGCTTACAAGGAGGCCATGGCCAATCTGGGCGTTGCATTGCGGTATTCGAGTCCATTCCATCCGGAGGGAAATTCTGTAGTGGAAAGAAAAAAATGGGTCATAAAGCAATCTATAATAGCTAGGGTATTAGGCTCGGGTGACGGGTGGGTCAAACATCTAATAAGTGTCCAACGTAGTTTAAATAATCTGCCAAGAAATTCTCTGGGTGTAATCACTCCATATGAAATCCTTTTTGGTACTAGAATGCTTGTCCAGGATCTCGATCATCACACTTCAGTGGTAGAACAAAAACCCTTGGATATCAAAGACCGTTTGGCTGTTTTGCAGGACTTAAATGAAACAAGAAGAAGTCTAAGCAACACATTGCAGAAGCCAACGACCACTGAAGAAGAACCACCCACCCCAGCAAGGCCTGTCTGGATTCCAAAGATTAGGGATCTAGTCAGAGAAAAGATCGCGGATAAGAAGGAATTTGGGCCTTCTTACAGAAAACCAGTACCTGTGCTAGCAATCCACGGATCAAGAACAGTGTTACTGCCGCCTCTTGCTTGAAGAAAGGAGAACAGGTTCATATCCATCGACCTGGTAAAACCACATCATGTGTCCGATAATAAGTAGTAGACCAAGTTGAGTCCAAAGATGTAGCAGAAGACCAAATCTCGCTACTATCCAAGAGGTTCAGATTAAGAGATTCATCACCTTTGAAGAATCTGCAGTAAGAAAAGAAGGACTAAGCAATAAAGCAATGGAACTTGTGCCTCTTGAGACCCAAATACCAGTTCGTCAAGACACTCCTGTCTACAATGATATAGCATCTGACTATACTAATATGACAAGGGATCAAGTAGCTCCAGCGGTTTCAAGTAATCCTGATGCAATACCTACGATTGACAGAACTGCCTCTGGCTATTTCATAAACTTTGATACATTTTCTGAGGATCCCAGGAAGCCCGAAACGACGCCAGCAAATAAAACCTTTAAAGATAAAATAACAGAACTTTTTCAGCAACTTGAAAAAACGTATCTGGTTTTACCATGGGTTGAACTTTAGAATGTGCTAGGCGTACTTTTTCTCCTACTTTGGATAATTCTTGTATTAAATTTGGGAATGCTGATCAATGGAAAATATCGTAAAATGGACACAGCAAGTAAGAACATCAACTTGCTCCTGAAGCCACACAAACACAAACAGTTAACATCACAGCTGTTCCTATACCTGGTGGAATAGCATGGGACAGAACTGATTATGACATTTATGGTCCGGCAGAGCTGTTGAAGATTCCACATCAATTTAAGGTTTCCTTGAGTGACTTTGTTTCACCTAGCACGTTTTCTGATGATTGGGACTTTGAGACTGTTAATAATATGATGTCAGAATTAGAAATGTCTGCAAAATTTACAAAACATGAATACTTAGAAGGTTAATCAGATTATGAACAAATGTACGGTTATAATCACTATGGTCATCATTTTTTGCATAAATCTACAAATCCTAGAAATGTTTATACTTATAATCAATGGGAACATTGTCCTACGCCACCAAAGGGTAGCTCAAAAACATTCTATGAAAAATGTCCACACTTCTCAGGTGTCAATACCACAAATCCAGAAACGTTTTACTTTAAAAATGTCAATAAGACAGGAATGAAAAGTATGTTGACTAATACTAAGCAAATTTATTCTGCAGCCTTTTTTGCCCAATTGTCCTCATTAGGTTTTGATTTTTGGAGTGACAACATTGAAACAAAAACTGTCTGGTGCTCAAAAGACTGGCAAGTGCAGGGAATAGAAGCTTTATTTAGAGCCTGCATTATCTCTGAACAAATAATGTTTTTGAATGACACTGTTCAACAGACATCCTGCCTTGGCCTGGCCAAGATAAAAGATTTAAACAAACCGTCCATACCTACACCTACACCTACACCTGATAATAAAAACATTTCAGAGGGAGGGGTCGACGCAAAATCACTTTTGCTTAAAAACAGAACTAATCCTGATTGGACATAATGGTTAATCTGGCCCACAGACACAAACAACTGTCAAGATAGATTCCTGAATAAGACACACAGGTTTACAATAACTAGGCCAGATCCAAGATATATCCAGAGACAACATCCAGGGATAGTAACAACATACAGTGTAGGAAAACTGTGCCTGGAGTGGCTACAAAAATCTACACTTACAGAGGTTAAACAACACTTATCTTTACTTAAAGATGGCGTTGATTTAAGTGACTTCCTACAAGGTCCTGCAAAGTGACGTCATAAACGTTTCATATACGCAGGTATATATGCCATTTATAATGAAGCTTGGAAGGCGACAAGCAGAGACTGCAGAACGAATACGAGAAATTGATCGTATTAATTTAGAGAAAGCTCTCTCTGTAGTTGACAATGGGTTAACGACTGTCATCCAGAATTTATTCTTTGGACAGCCTTGTATCTTCTGCCATAAACATATTGGAACAGGATTTGCTCATGCTACAGCATGGACAGTCACAATTATGTTCTATAATGCTTTTAGGATGGACGTTACAAAATCTTCGTTCTGGATACGTGCCATGGCGTCTAATCAACACCACGTCATGGTTTTCTGTATTTAACCTTACAGATAAACAAATTACTCTGGCACAAAGAGGAGCAGACTATACGGTGCTGAGCATTGAGAAACTGGACAGATTACCATTAACTGTTTCGGAAAAACCTGCAACAGAATGCTTAATACATGGGACAATCATTCTGCCTGACACGATTTTCCACTTTCAATATTGTTTGAAACATATACCAGCTGGCGTGTATGAAAGGTTGGGTAAGGAATACATAAAGTCAACCCGGGAATTACCATACACACACAGATGTTGGAGTGGGGGAAAAGAAGTATTTCTTAGTGGTACAAACTGCAAAAACGCACTAAGCGGTACACTTCTATGTCAGGGTATTAATTTACATGGAGCCTGTGACGGTTCTTCGTCCAACTTATCCTGCCACCTGCAAGGTTCTCTGGCAGCAATGATAGATCCAATTTTTAGACAGGTTTCCAATGGGAGCCACATAATGTTGAATGATCACAGCTGTTGTGGAATGATGCCAGGAATAGCCTATCTCGTAACTGTGTCAGCCAGTGTCACTTGTTGTATGCAAGTATTGTTTCCTAAAGCTAAGACAGACGGGGAGTCGCCGGTATGGCCTTCACTTAACATCCCTTCTTTTCATATTGATACTTTAAGCAGAATGAAAGCCATTCTTTTACAAAAAACTATGCCACTGACCTCGTCCAAAGAGACGTATGAACTACAAGTTGCAAGGTCCTCTGCAGAGATACATGCCCTTTTATCCACAAACTGCCCAATACATTTCGCAGGAATGTTAGGTCGTATCTTAAACATGTCTGATACCAGTGGTATTGTACATGTATTTAAGACTTTTTTTCGGGACTGTTAGCACCCTTTGAAGCAGTCCTAGGAATTTTTCCAAACTTCGTGCACTCTGTGTTCGGCGGCCTGCCTCTCATTTTGGGACTTGTAGCAGAAATACTATTCTTGTTCCTTCTGCTCAGATATGGCAAGTCCGGTCACCAGCTACGCCCAGATTACCATAGAGAACACTCTCTTGGCAATGAAGTGTTGTGAGCGCATGATACAGATCTTGGGTTTGGCTCGTTTGAGAGATCTGAATACCACGTGGTTCCTATCATTCAGACCAATCTGGCAAGATTGCATCTTACCTCTTCTACGATGCCTGCTATATGGAGAAGAATGCGTGCTAGACATCTGTCCAACACTCCCATCAGCACTGCCAACGGATGTTGATACTTTGCTTGGTTCTCATACATTGTGTTGTCCCCAGAGGCTAACAATCCTGATGACAGCATTCATTGAGGTCTCACAGACCCAATCTGCTGACGGTGAGATACGTGGATCGACAAGCACACAGGTACCATCTCCATCTCCATTGAACATTGCTAACGCGGCTGACGCGGACGGCGACGCTTCACATTTTTGTGCAATCGATTTACTTAATGAAGTAGTCCAACTTTCACCTACTGTGGCAGACTATTTCTTTGCCAGCTTAGAAGATTAGATGTTTGTTTTCTCCTAACAACGAAAATGACTTTTGAAGTAATGCACACAGATTTCTACGGGACTCTGTATTCGACCTTCGCTTATAAATACAAAACTTCCAACTTCAGAACTCTAATTTTTGCGAATAGACTTTCCAAAATTGAATTTTTTGGGGGGGGGGGGGGGCACTAAGTAATCTGCTTAAAGTAGAACTATTCTTGGAGAACAAAAACTCTTTGAAACACTTCCAAGTGACAATATTTGACCTTGTCCACAACCTAAACAATATATATATATATTCGATCATGGAATGGTCTCAAACTTTCTTCTGTATTTAAGAGCCATTTCATAAATGTTATTTTAGGACTCATTCTGATAGCATTTCCAATGTCATATATGCTTTGAATGAAAACCTTACTATAAAATGTGTACTGCACAAATGCTAATTTTCATGTACAACCATTTCGAATGCATTTTGTGTGTTTTGGGAGTGATTTTTTTTTTTTACACATCATGCTTTAGATATGTTTAAAAATGCTAAGAATTCAGCAATATCGAACATAATAAAGTGGAGTGGGTGTTGTGTAGCATTTTAGAATGCAAGCGTAATTTACGGATTCATACCCTTATATAGGTACAATTCACATTGCCCTTATATAGGCATAGAAATCATAACCATATTTAGACATAACCCATGCAGTCCAAATACAGGCATGGTTACTTCCACTCGTTCCAAAAAGCCACAACGATTTCTTGGAAAACTCGGCTTCAGCAGTCAAGGACATCCCCTTGCTTGAATATTGATTTATCCTAGAAATCATGGAGTTTTTAAAGAACTACCATTCCCTTGGGGTTCTTTGGCAACGGTATTATGTCCGACTTTACGTCAAACTAGGCACCTTCAAGGTATAAATATGCCTTCACTTGCCCTAGGAAACACACAGTGGTTCGGAGCAGCCCGACTAACTACTTGCACGATGCAGCTCGCTACAGAAAGTGCCGAAGGAAGCCGACCCTCCAGCTAGCGCACTAGCAGAGAGGCTGTCCTTTCTCTCGCTGAGAATCCAGCTCCAGTTTTTCCAAGCTTCCCTCGTGGGAAATCGAGTCCGAGACAGAGAGATACCAGACCGCCTTCATTCTAAAACCAAGGTACATAGCGGATTAAGACCCTTAGAGAACTCTTGGTTAGATTCTTGGCAAAACAAACTGAACCTATTCTACACCATACCTACTCCTTCCATCGTACTAGACTCCGGTTAGGTACATTGGGGTAGGCGTATTTTAGAAGCACCAGTTGAGTACTTTTAGCTTTGTTATTTATGTATGTATTTTATGGCTTAGAAACCATACCATGCTTTTACAGTATTATTTTATAATATTGTTCTTGCTGTACGGATTATACTTTTCAACCTGCATAACGATTGTAGCAGTTCACTTTACTCGCATGAGAAAGAAGACTGTTCAATAAATCCTTTTATTGAAAAGGCCAGTCTCTATTTTCGCTGCAACTCTGATGAAACAAAGCATGCACGATTGACTGAGTAAAATATCTATCTATTGTTTCCATGACTCTGAAGATAAGTTTTATCTTGGGGAAACAGAGTAGTCATGTTTATGCGGTTGTCAGAAACTAATCTCTTCTTGTTTATTCGAAAAAGTTTCTAGTGACCTCTGAGCTAGCTGGCACTCACAATTAAGTCTAATATATTCGATAGAGACCTAGTCGACATAAGTCCTACGTCAAATCTATAAGATATGTTATTTCAATGAGCAGAGGCTATTGGGAATATAGGAACTACACTACATAGGAGGTGGGGGGACAACCTGATGGAAGGAGACTCAGCAATACCTGGCCATATCAGGGCAGCGAGCAGCACACCGCATTCACGCGCTGCCACTTCAGTAAGCTTGCAGGATTTTGGGCAAAGGGACTCAACGCCCCCCACACACAAAATACATACTTTTTATTGCAGGAGGGGCAGCTCAGGCAGGGCAGTAGGCTTTGAGCTTTGGCTACAGGCAGCTGACAGTCAGCACTAAAGGCCGCCATCTATCTTCTCTTCTCCCATAGTCCAGATCTGGGTCAGTCGATATTTCCATCCAATGGTGTAAGGAACATGTGGTAATTCGGGGGGGGGGGTGTCAAAAGGCAGCTTTAACACGTAGATAGATATGGGTGATCTGAGGTCCATCACCTCACCTGATCACTAAGTCTTCCTGAAAATCTTGCACTATAAAGTCAAATATATTTTTCTGACTAGATTTATTATACAACGTACCTTTTCAATGTTATTGTGTTGATTCGTTTACAGGGTGATTTTGCTTTCATTCACCCATCTTGGATAGAGAAATATTTTAGTGACATACTCCCAGAGTGATCTTCAAATGTGCATTCAGTGCACTCTCCCTTTTACCCCTTTTCTTGACCAAATGGATAAAGAAATTCAGCTTGGATAGCGTGATATTGCTTTATGGCCACTTGGAAAGTAAATCAGATGGCAGCAGTGTTGTGTCTCTAGGTCACTCCCAAACGTACTATCAATTTTCAACCTCATCCATAGGTGGCCAGGCTTCAGCAGAGAACATAAGAAACCAAGTGTCATACTCTGCAGTCACATTAGCATCTGAAACACCAACACACCCTTTAGAGAACCTTACTTACCAGTTAAAAACATAAAGGAAGCCTTTCAAAATGTTCTTGCATCCCTCGAACTCTCCTCACGGGTGACTGGCTCGACGCATTCCAGAGCCAACACAATGGATAACATTGCCTCCATATTCCCCAGCTACATAGACCCAAAGCACTTGGCTCCCCTTCCACCCCACTGTGCCATATTCACACACACTATCATAAGCCACCCAATAAATCCAACCAAACCATACACAAAGAACCACAAAGTTACTTTGGAACATCCCAATTGACAAAAGGTAACAACCAGCACATTAAGACACTGACAAATTGTGACAGATCCCCCATCGCACAGCAGATCAGCACCCTCTCCACCCAAAAACAACTTAAAGCAAACAGTTTTCTGTTCCTTCCAGAAACTCTCCAAAGGAGATCCACAGACTTTAAAAGCATTGGTGTACGACCCTACAAACACATGATGCTGACCACAATACTCTGAAATCAGTCCACATCAAAAACACACTCATCGAAGTTGAAGCCGTTTCCTGCGTGGAGACATTCACTGAAGAACAATGAAAATAAAGGACTGGTGAAAGCAGTCTGTCAGAGCAAAATCCCTTCCCCATCAGCATCCATGTCACATGCAGGACGAAAATCAAGAAACTTCAATTAATACTTATTAAAATAAACTTCTCCCATCTTGGAATTACACCAGCAATAATCTCAATCACGCCCTGAGACCACCAAACACCGCCCCCGCAATACAATACATACTGTAATGACACTCATTTCAACCACCCAATCACACACCACCTATTCCCGGGCAACATTTCCAAGACACTAATAACACCACAGCAGTGGGTATGGCAGGTCAGACAGTGCACAGCTGTAGATGCATGCTGTTACTATTTGTGATATAGCAACGTACTCTGCAGATCAGGAGTGATGCACAACGACGGAGCATAGATCCATCCAGGACATTACCTCACAGTGGTCACTGTAGTAGAGGATTAAGATGCACTGGCAGGTATGTTTTCACTACTAGAATAGTAATGGATGCTGAAGATTAAGTCTGAAGAGTAGCGGATGAATTGTATATGGGTCCTAGTAAAGAAATTGATAGGTGGGCAGGGGTAGTTTGAGCAGCACCACTGAAGCATTCTGTGTGACCCAGTACTGAAATATTGCACTATGGTGTAGGTCAACATTTGGGCGCATTGTACATCCAAATGGTCTGAAAGCAGCAGAAGACCCGTCAGGGTTCCTTATTCCTTTATTAATGTTATGGTTGAAGGAATAAGAAAGGGGACATGGAGGGTATGGCTGTGTTGCTTTTTGATTGGCCCTAACTGGGTCACATGGTACCTGAGAGGAGTTAATCAACCTCATGTAGTAAGTAGTATTACAAGAAATGTGTCGAGGAGGTAACGAAATGCTACATAAAATAGTCTACATGTGGCAATTTGTTGGTTTTACGCGTAGTATAAATATTAACGTACTAAACTACAACTCCTCAGAGTTCTGGCCAGTTAGGGTTTGGCCAAGTGAGACTAGGTGCTGCACTTTTCTCAATCCACAGAGAGGTGGAGGTAGAGCAGTGTCTGATGTGAAAAGCTACTGACCAAAAACACTGACCAAAAACACAGCAACAGGAAAAATTATGCAGCGTACCTTTAAAAAACACAAATGTAGACTTTTTGTGTAAGTACTTAATGATCATGAAGGGTAGAAGGTAAAATTTAATAATGCAACCCTTTCATTTAATACTGTGTTTATGATACAGCACTCCCGACCAAAGTCTTACGATTTCACAGCACTATTACATTACTTTGACTTAACTTTATTGTACTTTCGTTTCTGTTTCTCAAAAGTAAAAGTTTGAACCAACCCACTTAGATTCTAAACTCTTTGCAACAAGTGACGTAGCAGATGTATCGACCTTACAGATGAACAAAGGAAGGGCAACCTTCAACCATCCTTTCTTTCACACTTTCTTTCAGGGTGTAGTGGGCAGAGGGGAACACCAAGTTCCCGAAGCATTACAGGGCTATGTTGGCACAGTCCATCTCAAAGGGCAATGCCTGGAAGAAGAGTTATCTACCAGTTACGAGCCAAAACCAAGCCAGCAGGCTTCCCTTTACATGTGATCTATTGCCGTGGACAGAAGGGAGGGCAAGCTATGCAGAAGGCACTCTCCTGCTGTAGTCTCTGCTTTACCGGTGGCCCTAGAAAAAGACTTCTTTTTGTGTCCTCCTTAATTCAGAGGAGCAAAGACATGAACCTGGCAACTAAAGTGGTGGTAATGTGAAGAGAAATTCCTTTCATTAGCAAGTTAAAATATCATAGATTGATAGGATCACAGTTCATTCTACCTCTTTCTTTTTAAGTCTAGACAATACAATGGCAGCCTGCCGTTTTAACTGTATTCACTAAATGCAATATGCATCCCAACAAGGTGCCACAAGCCACAGAGTTAATGGAAACCGCCTACCTTGTAGAGGAATCCAGGGGGCATGTCAGTCCTGTCTGCAGATGCACTGCTCTCCACAGTACCGTTCACCGTGGCGGGGAAAGTCTCAACAACAACAGCAGGCAGGGTGCTCTGAGGCTGGAGCAGGAAAAGGGAAAAAAAGGCTTTAAGAAAATAGCACTTGAAGTCAAGTCTTTTTTTCTTCACTTCCCCTCAAAACACCAAAAGCCCTCAAATCTCTTTCTTAAACTGGAGTTTGTCAATCACTTAGGGAGTGGACAGGTGAAAATAAATCTATGTTTTACCAAACAGCTGCTACACACCTCAACTGTACTACACTGAAAGGATGATAGGCTGACCGTGCTCAGCTGGCATATGAACGTGTCACTTTCAGCTCACAGGAGGAAGCAGAAGGCAGCACAGTGACCTTTTGTCAAATCCTCCATTGACTGCTTACGCCTCACGCACCCTTTTGAATACTGTTTTATCTACTCCGTCTGCTAGAGTCCTTCGCTGCACCTTTTCTAGATAAGTTTGCTCTTCCTCCATTACCCAACTGTGTGACTAAAAGCCCAGAGCTATGTATACCCATCCCATAATTTACGTTCTTAGCCCCTGAATTTCCTCTGTATTCTTTCTTGTAAGCTTCATTTGAAAGATCTTTCCAAACACGACCTCTAGTGCTCCGCCCAGTGATATAAATGTGTCCCTTGTGACAGAGAAGACTCCCTGCTGTACTCAGAGATTCAGAGAAGCTCGCCACAGAGCTAAGACGTCCTCCATACCCCTAACTGGAGAGTGAAGGATGACCAACCAAGCACCTATTCTTTGAAGTGCACGAGATGCTCCTGGTGCAAGGGATCCTCCTGGGGCAGGGAATCTAGCAAGCATGCACACCTGCACCAATAACCCTCTTTGCAAATGTTGTTGGGACCCTACCAAAACTTGGCATCCGCAGTACCTCTAGCTTCCGTCTAACTTGGAACAGGCTTTCTGGATCAGGTCTGGGAAGAAGTGCTCCTAAGCCATGCTTGCAAGGCAGTGATGCCTTTCAAGAATCCTGGCGCTTTACACACGTTAAGAAACCTTTTTAGCTAGTTTTTCTCCTGGTTTAAGACTGTTTGTCTGAATAATTATGATTCAGTACAGTTATTTTAATTCACGTTCTGTGTGTGTGCACAACAATCATTTTTAAACTCTTACCGTGTTGGGCGCAGCTTTTTCTCCCCGGTCCCCCACAGCTTGTGCTGTTTGTGTGGAGGGAGGTTTAAAGTGTGACTCACTGTGAGTGAATACTCCTCACTTTCTGGGGCACATTAGAGGAGGCCATTTTGGCTAAGGTGACGGTCTAGTCTTCGCACTAGGACCGATCTCAGACTCCTATCTGAAGCACAGATGGGGCCGACGCGCAGAGGATGCGCTCAGCGGGCGCGCCAAAGGCAAGACCGTCTGCGCCCGTCTGCACCACGACCGGTCCTAGGACCAGACATGCTGCCTCTCCAGGCCCGAAACAATCTCTCCCTAGGGACCTTATATTATCTTTAGATAACGTTCCAAATAAATGCAATCAGGTCCTAAATGTGGCCACCTGGGAGGGGCCGATTAGCTGTAACTAATGTAAAAGATCTTTCAATTTTACTCAAGCACGTACACCGCTGGAAAAGGGTCCCTTCAGAGGTCTACGTGGGGGGCTTATAAATGCAAGATCAATGTGCAAACATGCACTGCATATCTTTGATCTTATAGTCGAGGGAAAACTAGACTGTCTATTTATAACTGAGACATGGTTAAAAACCTGGTGTAACCCAGATATTGTGAACACCCTCCTCCCCGGTTATTTAATTCAAAGGGCAGACAGATTAAAACAACTCGGAGGTGGCCTCGCAATAATTTATCGTGATACCCTGAAATGCACAATAGATCAGATTCCTGAGCTAAAAGGAGCTGAAAGTATCGGTTTTCGCATTCAGGTTCATGATTCCTTCACCTTTGAGGGCATTAGTCTACAGACCTCCAGGACAGCACAATGAGTTCCTAGAAAGCATTGGGGAGGTGGTCAGTAACCTGGCTCTCAGGTTCTCCAATTTTACGCTACTAGGCGATATAAATCTTCAACTTGATTCCCTCACAGATCCGGGGGCAACCTGCTTTAAGGATATAATTAATGTTCTTGGCCTAAAACAACTCACTTTTGACACCACACACAGTGCAGGCCATATTTTGGACTGCATCTGTTCCAATCTGGAATCTCTCAAAGTTAAGCCCCCACTCACGCAAATATGGTCTGACCATAAATTCATCCCCTTTGAACTTTTGATTAAGGATAGTTTCACAGGCAAAGATAAAACTACAATTTCCCAGCAGGATAAACCCTGCTGGAAATCAATCATAGGCCTCCCTGATCTTATTCCCAAAGCCCTCGAAAGCAGACCCAATATGACGGGAAACTCTATTACTGACAACCAGCTTTTCAGGCACTGGATGCTTGGATTAAATGATCAGTCGGGTCCCACAGTTTCTAGTCATAGGCCACTTAAAAAGAAACTGTCTGCACCTTGGTTTTCACATCTTTTAAAAGAAAAACAAGGTGAAGTAAGGGCACTAGAACGTAGATGGCGCCAAAATTACGAAAGCAATAATCTTAGCATCTACAAAGCCCCACGGAGAAAATATCATGCCCTGATCAAGACCGCTAAAATAAACTACTACACGGAAGCCATAAAAAACACTAATAATAAACAGAAAGAGATTTTCAAGATTGTAAATTTATTTACGAATCCTAAAAGTCTGCTACAAGAGATCCCCCCCGCCCAGAGTCTTTGCAACAACATAGCAGACTTTTTTGAAGAAAAAGATTTTCCCCCTCTGATGCCATCGATCTCAGATGAGGGCTATCACTGCAGGCACAAATATAGCTTGTATGAAAACTTTCCTGCCCATCAACCTGGAGGAAAGTCGCCTGGCTATAGTGTATATTAAATCAGGCTCTCCTTTTGACCCTGCCCCCCCCCCATTCTATTACAGGCCCTCATTGATATTTTCAACCCCATCATTAACAATATAATAAACTCTTCACTTTGCACAGCAAAGATTCCCATAGAATGGAAACGTGCGGCGGTAAAACCACTCCAGAAGAAGCAATTGGCAGATCCCATAACCCTTTCCAACTTACGGCCTATTTCGCTCATACCCACCCTGTGCAAGCTTACTGAAAAATATGTGAACAGGCAACCCATCTACTTTTTTTTTTTTTTTTAGAGGATACCAATGTTTGGCACCCCAATCAATCGGGTTTTAGAGCCCAACACTCCACAGAATCCGCCCTCCTGTTCACCGCGGAAACCCTTCGTACAGTTATGGATCAGGGCAAGAAGGCAGTTCTGGTACTATTAGACCTGTCCGCGGCCTTTGATACGGTCTCACATGCCATTCTCATAGACCGTCTACCAATATCTGGCAAAGCGGGGAATGTACTGGAGTGGTTCAAGAACTTTCTGCAAAACAGACGCCAAGTGATCACTCTAGGGCAGTTCAGCTCAGAAGAAAAAGCGCTCACATCAGGGGTCCCTCAGGGATCCACCCTGAGCCAGACTCTTTTTAATGTGTATATGGCCCTCTTGATTAAATTAATATCTTCCTTCAAGATTAATACAATCTCTTATACGGACGATACGCAGCTTATTCTGGTCCTGGACAATGATTCGACGGATGCAGAATAAAATCTCAAAAACTGCCTCTCAGACCTGTTACCACTCTCAGCCAGACAAACGGTGGCGGTTGCCCTTATAACATCTTGGCTGGACTACTGTAACAGCCTCTATGCGGGAACCAACAAAGCAGTCATGCATAAGTTGCAGATGGTCCAGCATGCAGCCGCCCGGCTGGTGCCGAGGTGGCCCAGGAAATCCTCTGCCACAGCAGCATTGGATGTCCTTCACTGGCTGCCAATTCACAAACGTGTTCTGTTTAAGATCCTAATCATCACTTTTAGGGCCTTTCACTCACGGGGTCCTAAATATCTTCAAAAGAGTTTCAAACGTTATTTCCCGTCCAGCAACTTAAGGTCTTCTAATGCAAATTTGCTGACCATTCCTATCTTTAGACTGATCTCAAAGGGAGGGAATTGTCTGGCAGTCATGGGATCTAAGGCTTGGAATCAACTTTCCCCCCCCCCCCATCTCCGCCAAATTGCCTCCGAATCAGTTTTTAGGAAAACACTTAAGACCTGGATTTACAGTGCTCCCAATACATTGTGTAAAGCCTTGATCCGAATGCTCTGTCCCTCTTATAAGAGCAGTTAACCAGAACTTCCATCATCCCTGGTGTCTCCGTTCTAGCACCAAGATGCTCCTTGGAGTGATAGCTGCGCGATATAAAAGCCTATTTACATTACATTACATGCAGCACCAACTTGACTAGAGTTCTAGCTAGCTCCCCAGCATAGAGGAACACGGACAAATACTAATTTGATTCCAAAATATAAATGGTCAAACGCAGAAAATTAAATTTATAGATTTCTTTTAATGGCAAAAAACGAATCTGAATTTTGAAATATAAATTTTAGGATTATAGTTCAATATTTTGTTTCAGAATCCAAAAATTAAAAATTGAGATTTGAAACTGGAATTTGAACTGACTAAATGTTAACATCTAAATCGTCCAGATGTAGGTTTTTGAATAATGATACTAGTCATGAATGAACACAGGACTGCCACTTGAGTTATAGCATAGAGGGACAGGAAGAAATACGAATTTTATTCCGAAATATAAATCCTCAAATGCAGAATATTTTAATTTTGGATTCCTTAATGGCAAAAAATGAATCTGAATATTGGTATTTTAACATTCAAATTGTGGGATTATAGTTAAATATTTTTCTTTCAAGATCCTAAAATTACGAATTGAGATTTGAAACTGGAAGTTCAAATTACTAACTGTACTCAAACTTTATGATACTAGATTAGCTCACTTGTCAAATGTATTCTAAATAGAAACACACCATTTGTCATGCATTACGGAGTACATGAAATAAGACAACACAAAATAGGTTTTGATTCAAATGGGTAGAGAGACACCGAAATGTAGTATAGTGCACAGTCTGAAAAATGGCCAAAAGAAATTGAAAACCATCCCAAAAATTAAAGGGACTAAAACCGGGGGGGCACATTTTTCATCACTTTTGGGCACACGCAGTAAGTACTATGGGAATCAAAACAAGGACATTACAATGAAAATTAAAGAAAAAACAAATTAACTCAACTCCCTCATCTGCACATTTAGAGATACCTGTGCTTCTTTTCATGATTAAGGAATCAATTGGGATAGATTTGGGAAGAGCGCCTCTTGCATTTGGTGGTGTGCATTTAACAAAGCTATCACACGGTCATCTGGTAAAACAAATCTGCATGTGCAGTGCAGAGCTATGGCTACCATTGAAGAGTCTTTAATGCTCTTACTGTAGCAGGTTCTGGAGCAGTGGTGTCAGCGTTCAGCTGCACTACATCAGAGGTGCTGGATTCTGCAGTTTCCGCTCCAGTTGCTTCTGTACTCGCAGGCACTCCCTCCACTGGCTGCAACAAAGACACACACTGGTAAATGTCATCATTTTAAGACAATACAGCAGAAAATGAAGATGGCGAGTACATGCAGTGCGACCAAGAAGGCAAAGATGGCATTCGAAGCATAAGAGAAAGACCACTGGAAATGAAAAAACGTGAAGTTATAGTTTGTGCGATCTTGATCCCTTAAATGCATTGTCTAATTAAGGTACATTATTTCCTAATGTTGTCTAATCGACACACTCAGTAGACCTGACACTGATCTAGAAGACATTCCCCCAACGATAGAAGAAATCCTTCATATCCTCCAGATACGGTGACTGAAAGCACCAAAGGTTTTTCAACTTCACATCGCCTAACCTTTCGGACTCCTCAGGGAAGGTGGAACGGAGTGGTTTTTAGGGGTGAATTAACTCAGATCTATGAAGAACACTTTTTGGAGGAAGAGGAAGATTCTCAGAGCAGGGCATCACAATGAATTCCAAAGGACAGTTTGTGTGTCTGGAGGGTGAAGTTGAATCAAAGGAGACACACCTGCCAACTGACTGAGCTGAGAGATGTGCAACTCTCACACTGATGCACGTTGGTACCTATATTCCACTTTAACCATCAATTTAAACCAGTCCAGGTTGTAAATATGTGAATTTTCAAAACCCAGCCTTAACCACAGAAGACTTGAACACATGCCTCATGGTCGACAGCAACGCCACAGCAGCCCTGCTCGCAGACAGCCAAAAGCAGGTCCAGTGAAACCACAAGTGAATGTGATGTGACGTCCTTTTAACTCCACTATATTGATTTTGGCCAGTGGCCAAAATGCATTAGAAAAAAAGTATGGGAACTGTAATGCTGCGCGCAATGGGGCGGGGTGAGTGAGCATGGTCAAAGGTGTGGCTAAAAAAACAAAATATTCTGTAATTTGTTTTTTAGGTCTTTCAACTTCAGGTAACTATATAATAACAACACACAGCTTAAATGAAAATAAAATGCAAGGTATGCTCATCAGTGGGAAATACACTATCAGACCGTATGAAACCTCTATTGGTTACGAATCTCTTTCCATTCAGAAAGAAGTTGCAGACCGTGCTTTTCTTAGAGGCATGGGAGACTCTCTGAGCAAGCCACTTATTATTTCATCTGGTGTAGGGCTTCCTCTGACAGCGCTTAGAGACCTCTGGGTGATAATGCGCTCTATAAATTCACAAAAACATTAACATTAATGTACTGCACCATAGAGCCACAGAATTGAATCCTGGTTGGTGCAATTGGAGATTAGCGACTTGTGTATATTGAGTGATACAAGGTCCAAGTCTGTGACAGAAAGCAATGTGAAAATGTAAGTCATTTTTTAAAACTTGCATTACTCACAATATAAGACGGGCTGCTACAAAATGCGAAAAAAGGTTTAGGATGAAAAAAGTGCTTTCAAAATATAAATTTTAGTAAAACCCAGACTGTATACAGTACAACGTTTTTTAATGACTGGCTTTTAAAAGTAAACACTTCACAGCTTAGCCGGTAGCTTCCTTTACAGTACCTCTCCAAAAATAAACGTGTATCATTATAAAGCTTCAAGTGATTTCCCTCATTAAAGCCAGTGCCGGTTTACAGGCAACCTTTACAAGTGCGGATTAACCAGTTGCGCACATTTGCATTTCTTTAAGGCAGAAGGCACCTTGGCAAAAAGGTTCACTTATTTGTCAGTACCTCCCTCGGTTTCACGGCACACGAGCCCCCATTCGCCCACTGCTTTTGGTTGATGATTCATTCAACCAGTAGACAGAGTGCTGCTTGTTTCCAGAGACTGATTGTGCTCTACATTTCTAGCAGGTGCTTTGATCTCATCAAAAGGGTACACAGCACTTTATTACTCTGTAAAATAAATCCACTAAAGAAATAAATAGGTTTAATCTCTTCAAGTATTTGAAATAGTTTCGAACAAATGTTCGAGAATGTCGTAAGAGAGCTTGTTGGCTCGGAATCTCTTTTTTTCCCCTAAAGTGATCCGCCATTTACTCCCAGCAGGCAGTGCTTAATTTCTAAAAGAATGAGTGCAGGTGCCCGAAGAAATGTTCCAGAGACTAAGGCCGGCGCTATTAAATGAAGGCATGCTGAATACTAAGGCTCTGTAGTCTTGAATCCTCCTCACCCCTCTGTAATCCACTACCATACACCCCCTCCCTTATCTCACTCCTGCAAGGTCCTGCTATATTTTCTTCCACTCTCTTTCCCGAATGAATGTTTTTTCCCCTTGCTCTACGAAAATGTCTGAAGAGGATACAATTCAGTGCCAGTTCTGAGAAATTTGTGCCACTGGCCCCCACACCACCTTAACAGGTAGCTCACCAGGACACCTTGTAAACAACATTTGGGAAATTGCAGCTTTTGAGGTCTCGCCTGGCGTTAGCAGCGCGCATGCGCTGCCCTCGCCATTCAAGCGCTTCTTGGAATCAATACGGTTCCAGAAGTCGTGTCGCTGCTCCATCTGCAATTTTGATTTGTGCGTGACGTTTTGAGTCATGGATTACGCAAACACAGTGTAATGATTGCACCGGAGGCAATTATTAAATTGAGGGATGCCACCGTGTCTGCTTTTGGACCAGCCCACCGGGATTGGATCGTTTACTTGCGGAGGGACACAGCCTCCTCCAAGCTTTCATTTTCGGGACCACAAGCACCATATTTTTTTTATAACAGAGCCAATAGTAAAGAACATAACCAAAAAAACACGTAAACAATTTTTATGTTTAGAGCTACTTTAAAATAGCTTCACTAACAAAATGAAAACTCCTAGTCTGTTTATGCCATTTATTGACTGGCTAAAACGACATGTACAAAAAAGTATGTTTATCAGACATTTAGTGAAGATTTTAACATTCCCGTTTTCATTTGCGAAAAGAATCGTTTTAAGGTATGCACACTTCTCAGTTTTTTTTTCCTTTAGATGTAGAACTCCATGTAAAACACAAACTAAGAGCGTAATTAAATGTGGTCGAAGAAAAAAAATATGTCTGCCATCTTTGCACTATCACAGTTCCAGTGGATGACAGATCATATCACTTCAAGTCCACAGAAATCTACGTTGTCGACAGAAAAAAACGTGTCTTAAAAAACAGATTGACACTTATGGTTTGTCACGATGACAATACAATGTTCAACAACGAAACGAGCTAAAATTCTGATATACAAAACAGTTATACAGCGGGTCTTTGCAAGTTCAAAACAGCGCCAAACGTGCAACCTTGGGGCAGATTGCAAACGAAAATAGGCCTGGGCCCCCATTGTTGCTGAAAACCAACCCTGTGGTTATGTGATTAGTTTGCCGCTACCCGAGTGGGGTAACAAAACCAGAAAAACCTGCAAAGTACATGCCAGTGCCTCATTGGGCCCCCCCACACCGCGGTGGCTGAGGGGCCTTTGTTACCCCACTGATCTAGCCTCGGGAGCACCCTCCTTAACAACTTCATCTAGGGTGACAGGGCTGGGCCTATGGGTAGAAGGAAGAGATGTTAAAGGTTTCTTCCTGTGGCCTTTTTCTGGTAGGACCAGGGCAGGAACCCCTGCACTAGTCTCCCATTACCCCCACCCGCCATGAACTTCTGGTGCTCCTTTCATGTTTGTAGTCTGAAGTAGTTTAGTGAACAAACAACCCTCATTAAGTCCAACATCATACAATCTGGTGCGTTGCTGTTCCTAGGTAGACAACTCACAGCATAAACTACAGCAGGTTGTTTAAAGCCCATTCCTACTGGCTGCTCTTCTGCTGATGCTTGGTAGGCTTCCCAGAGCATATACTCAGGCTCGTTTTAGAATGAAGATTGCTATAGGTTGCTTCATTGCTACCCTTGAGTGGACACAGAGAGCGGAAACTGCAGCGTGTTGTGTGGTACATATTGTAATAGTCTGCTCCTCTGCCGCTCATGTGACACATCTTTGATGACCTCGGAGTTTATAACAGAGTTAGTGAACGCATAAAATGCCAAGGCTAGCATCCTTCACCTCACAAGTCTGCCTATACTCTTCCTGGTTTAAACTGATGGGCCAGGGGCGTAACAAAAGACCCCGCTGTGGGCGGTGGCCCCGATATCGTACACCTCAAAGGGTGGCCTTTTGGCAACAAATAAAACACTCAGAAGCACCAAGGCAGTTAGGGAATGGGTACTAGCGGCCTCCTTACCTTACCTTGTAGGGGCCCCCCTGATGTTTTATTATGAGCACTCCAAACATGGTGATATTGGCATGCTTGCATCTTTGCTCACACTTTTCCTAAACACTTCTGTACTTGCACCCACAAATTTCTAGTGACTCACCTTGAGCACTCTGCTGTAAAAGCACAATACAAAAACTCTTCCCTCATGTACCACACTATGAGGCACTCACTGCCCATATACCCCAACATCACGTTTCACTTCAGCTTCATACGTCGGGAGCAGTGACAAAACAAGATACAACCACAGTTGCCATTTCATGTAAGATAGCGAAACCCTTCACACATACAAATCTTGGAAGACAAATACTCTTTCCTTTAAAGCACTCCCAAAAACTAATGGCTACCTGTCTTTCAATGCTTCCAATGCTTTTCAAAGGTTCAATGCATTATTATGAATATAAACATTGCAGTTTTAATGGTTTTAGTGTGATTATATCAATCTTATCTGAATGAGGACCTTCATGTGCTACAGGGCAAGAAAGAGCAGAGAACTATACACAAGGGATCGACAGCTCAGAAATCGAAAAGTAAGACAAATCAATCAGGATTTATAAAGCGCTGCAAATTACCAGTGAGTAGTTGCCAGCTGCTTCGCTGAGAAAGCAGTGAAAAACGAGGCAAAAGCAGGAGAAATCACTCAGAAAGCAGAGGAAAGCAAGGAGGTAGCAGAAAAAAACAGAGGCAAAAGAAGGAGAAAGTGTTCAGTAAATGGGCAGAACGCATAGTGGGAGAGCTGGGCCTGGGACCTGCTCAATGGGGTCGTGCTGGGGCCTCCATTTAGTAGGTCCTGGGAAACAGGTGGGGCGCTGGGAGGTGGTGGGCGGGCTAGGTGGGAGCAGCAAACAAGGGGAAAACGAGCAGCAGTAAAAAACATGGGAAAAGCAGGAGAACCACTCAGAAAAACAGGAGAGAGGAAGAAGAAAGCAGTAAAAAAAGAGGCAAAAGCAGGAGAAAGCACTCAGAAGAACTGGGGAAAGGAAGAAATCAATGAAAAATGAGGCAAAAGCAAGCCAAGAGAAACCGCTCAGAAAAACTGGGAGGAGGCAGAGAGGTGCAGCGGCACAAGAGAGCAGGGCCTGGGACCTGAACTGTACTATCAGTTTAAATAGCAGATGACAACAGGCTATACAGCAGGTCCATTACCAATAAGCCAAGGGTGCGAGTCTGGTTAGCTGCCTATTGCCAAAATTAATTATCATAATGATGTGAAACATTATTTCAGTAAGATGGGCATGTTGGCGGTATTCCTCTGATTTCTTGTTAATGTTAAAATAATTCATTGATAAATGCCTTAACTTTTCAAGTGAAATCACAGTATGTTAGAAGTTCCTCGATTTATTAAGATATCTATACCTTTATGTATTTATAATAAATTACATTCATTTTTTAAGTGGTCATCTCACCTCCACCGTTTAGACCTACTGGAATTATTGCCCAGGTGAAAAGGTAAAAATATAGCACATTTTGCACAAGTGCAGAGGTTCCCAGAACGAAGTCGGTGTTCACAATTCACACTGCCCTTGCACAAATTGCCTTAAGCAGATTTATCTGACAGAGTATTAGGACTGAACTTGGAGATGTGAAGGAAGAGCGGCAGGCGCAGAAAGTACATTGAGATGTGCACCAGGCACAACTCTAACGGACTATAACAGTCATGAATGAACACAGGACAGGTGCGTGGCCACGATTTCGGCGGACATGCCTGGGTAGAGCTCCCACTGCGGTTCCCCTCACCAGGCTCCATTCTCCGTTCACAGGCATCCGCCAGGGCTCCCAATTCACTTCATGCCATCCTGAATGCAACCTGAAGCTCCGTTGCGGGTCCCGACATGTGCGGACCCTGCAAGCCGCACTGGAGGCGTCTGACTGTCTGGGCCGCCCGAGGATCTTCGGCACCGTTGAAGAGATTATCAACGCGAGTACGCGGCTGGGCCCCGCCCACTGGGCCACGGACTATGGCGCAGCTCGTACGGAGCTGTTTTGAAGCACGCAACTGCAGTCCCCGCTAATAAGAGCTGCACCGGAGTAAGCGGTGAGGCCGGGCATCCATGTCACAGACGGAGAGGGGCTCCTTTCCACCTCTTCCAGGTACAAGCACACACATTGCTATGAAACCACTGACTAACTGGGCAACACAATGGCATTTGAGTGATGTGTGGAGGCACTGCAACCCCCACGACAAAGTATACTCCTACTACTCAGGTGCTCACGGGTTACATGTGTGATTGGACCAATACATGCTTTCTAAAGAGATGCTTCCACATGTCTATGCAGCATATTATCTGGATAGGACACACTCGGATCATAATCCGCATATGATTGAGGTAGAATGGGAACACACCAGACCGCCAATACCCACCTGGCGGTTTCAACTAGATGTACTCTTAGATGCACCATTCCACGCACTACTTTGAGGATAATGTAGGCACAGCCACTATGCCACAACTAGAGTGGGATGCCTTTAAGGTGGTCAGTGGTGATTGTTTGAGTGCACGGGTGGGTACACACTGATTCAGAGAGAGGGCGAGGCGGTGAGAGGCTCCACAGCATCACTGGCGCAAGAGAGAAAGGAACATTCCCGTCTGCTGCAATGGCTCCGCCATATAAACTATGCGGCACACTCGGGGCGGACACATCACATGGGGGACAAACCGGATAAACGGTTATCATGGCTAATACAACAAGATGCTGTAACCACACCTGTGACATCCATAAACACAGCGCGAGGCGTCACTGTACATGCGCAGAAAGACATACATAGTGCATTTTTAGAACACCATACTGATATGTACAAGTCTCACTTACGGACTATGAGCACGGAAATACAGAACTTCCTCCTCAACCTCACATTACCACACCAAACCAAACGTCGAACCTACAACAGGAATTGAGTGGTCCTGTTCTGCCGGAGGAAGTCAAGGAAAGCATTTTCTCCCTCTCAAACGGCAAGTCTCCGGGCCCCGATGGATTGCCGGTAGAATTTTATCAAGCGTATTCGGAGATATTAATATCGCAGCTGCTGCACGTCTTCAATGCAGCAATAGAAGACACAGCACTCACACCCACGTAGAATGAGGCACTACTTATCTCCCTATTAAAACCCGGCAGAGATCCTGAATCCCTTGGCTCCTATCGCCCGTTTGCATTACTAAATATGGATTATAAAATATTTGCTTCTATTTTAGCCAAACGTGTTGCCCCCTTGGTCAAAGCACTGATCCACCAGGATCAAAACTGATTAGTTCCAACTAGGAGTACCTCCTTAAACATACGCAGGCTGTTCAGAATCCAAAAATATGCCGTAGAACACTGGCCACGCTCTGGCTACCTAGTGTTGGATCTGGAAAAAGTCTTCGACTCTTTGGAGTGGCCTTATCTTGCGGCAGTATTAAACAAATATGAGCTGGGAGACTGATATCTGCAAATGGTGCAATTATATAAGCTCCTTACTGTGCGAGCTCGCATGGGAAAGTTAATTTCTGGCACCATACGAGTAAGGCGGGGAACCAGACAAGGGTGCCCGCTATCTCCACTGCTCTTCTCTCTTGCCATGGAACCGCTGGCTGCTCTACTCCGTGAGAGCGGCACAAACTGGGGTATTCCATTGGGAGACGGGCTACACGCGGTTTTCCCTGTACACAGATGATCTGCTCTTGTATTCAAGGACCTACATAATATTCCTCCAGCTATATCTGAACTCTTTCGTACTTTTGAAACAATGTCAGGGCTTAGGGTAAACTGGTCAAAAATCGGGCGTCTACTCTTAACACTGATGTGGCAGAAACAGCTATAGTTATTAATGAGACTGCTCTTCCCTGGTAGCTAACCACGTTTAGATACCAAGGTATATATATATATATATATATATATACACACACAGGTACTCAGTGGATATATTGGACGGGTATCTGATGCGAGCCATTTCTTCTATCAGAGCACAGATACAGTTCTGGAAGACCCTCCCATAAAATGTGACGAGTCGCATCACGCTAGTCAAAATGATAATACTACAGAGATTGCTGTATTATTTAGCGAATCTCCCGGTATATGTCTCAGCCAAATTGTTTCGAGAGCTGGAGGGCTTGATCCGAGACTTGATCTGGAATAAGGGAAGGCCCAGAATAGCCCTACAGAAATTATATGCGCCAACAACACAAGGTGGCCTGGCAGTTCCGAACATGGAACTCTACTATCTAGCTGCCCAGCTGCAATGGGTCACGAAGTGGATGAGTGGCAAAAACCTGGTGGACACGGCAGCCGAATCGCCTCCATGGACACAGCTCCAATTATATGGATTGTTTCATCCACTTGCGAAGTTCCCTCGCCCCCCTCAGTTACATGTGGAGCTGGCCCACAGATGTTATCGTAGAAGTCTACAACTCACCAAAGATACGATCCCTTATGCCCCAAAACTGCCGCTTGCCGGAACACCCAGAGGTAGAGGCACAGTGACAGAGGCAATGCTGACACCCCGTCACGAAGCAGGTATAGTAACATTGAGAGACCTGTACTCGGAAGGCGAGCTTTCACCCTTTGAAACTCTGGCAACAGATAATGGCATGCAGATGAGCCAATTCCTTTTACATACGACCGTGACGCTTACTCCGACGTTAGCGTGGGGAGACTTCCCAGTTGAGCGACCGACACACCTACTGATACAGTATTTACATGTTATGGGGGAGGGATTGCATGTGATCCACTGGCTAGTAAAAGCTTTGCTCACACATGTATTAAAACTGTTAGCAAGTCTCCGTACACGTTGGACTGAAGACCGAGGTCAAGCCTGGTCTGACAAGGAATGGGAACGAATATCACCTAGCTGTACATACATACCGCGTAACTCCAGATTTAAACTAGTACAGACATATATTCTGCACACAGCGTTCCTTTCACTGGACAAAATCAACAAATATTTCAACATCAACACTTCCGGTTGCCCGCGGTGTCAGCTAAATGGCGCTGATTTTCTGCACAGGTTGTGGTCCTGCCCCATAATCCAGGCATACTGGCGCACGATCGTAGAAACACTCACGAAGTGCACTAACACACTGGCACCCCGCACGTGATCTGGGCCTCATAACTGTAAAAAGACTGATTACCAAAAGATGGAAGCATAATGATCCCCCAACGACGAACAGCTGGACTAAGTCCCTAGAGGTGTGGGCACAGGCAGAAAGTACCGTTCTTCACAGGGAAGAAACAGCAGGTCTGCGCAAATATCCAAAAGCGCAGTCCTGGGATGGCATCCTCACAGCACTTACACATCCTAACGCTATAGTACACACACCTTCTGCACAGCAGACAGACACACAGACGGAATTAGCGCCTAGCGAGTTCACCATGCTATGCGTATTGATGAAGCCTGGAGTATCTTTCTAGCTTCGATCTCACGTTACATGCTTTGGGAGCATTCCACGAATACAAACTCTGGCACGCACTGCTCTGGCACCCATTTGGTCATGAGCAGGGCACGAAAGAACAATTGTTACTTACCTGTAAACAGGTGGTTCTCCAGTATTGGTGTCTTTCATAGATTCACATGCTTGAATATTCCCCGTCGTCGAAGTGGGAGTCCCACGGTAAATAAAATAGCAATAATGCTAATAAATATATATATATATATACATATAGTATCATATAAGTAATAAAACAGATAAAATATGTACTGAAAAACCTTTACAAAGGTTACTACATAGAAATGCATTAGAGAGAAAAAACTCATTTGTAACATATCAGTGTCATTATGTTAGTCCAAACTGCAGCCAATCAGGCTCAAGCACCCTCTAGAACCTTCTCCTCAGAAGCTCAAGCCCTCAGATTTTCGTAGCACTAGTAATAATAGCGCATGAGGAGAACAGAGCCTCCGAGGGGAGGATGGGTGGGTCGCATGTGAATCTATGAAAGACACCAATACTGGAGAACCACCTGTTTACAGGTAAGTAACAATTGTTCTTCTCCAGTATTAGGGGTGTCTTTCATAGATTCACATGCTTGAATAGAATAGATAGCAGTAACCTCCTAGAGCTGAGATTGCAATATTTCCAAGCATTGAAGAAACAATATATATATAGCATAAAAGCAAGGCAATCTCAAGAATGGAGGAGGGAAAGAGGCTCACCTTATTTGAAAAGATGACGAAGCACTGCTTGCCCCACTGCGGTATCCGCTTCGTTGACAGCTTCCAAACAATAATGTCTGGTAAAGGTGTGCCTGCTGGACCATGTCGCAGCACGACAAATCTGGTGTAGAGGCACTCCGGCAAACAATGCGATGGACGACGCCATCGCTCTCGTAGAATGTGCCCTCACTGGAGTAGGTAAAGGCCTGCCAGCCTGCTGATGGCAAAATGATATGGCTGAAGAGAGCCATCGTGTTATTGTTTGTTTAGTCACTGAGTGTCCTTTGCGCAGTAGTCCATATGCTATAAATAGCTGATTGGATTTACGGAAAGGGGCTGTTCTTGAAATGTAGAATTTTAGACAACGTTTGATGTCTAAAGAATGTAGTCGCTGTTCCGCAGGGGATTTAGGATCCGGGAAAAAAGTCTTTAAGAACACTGGCTCGTTCAAATGGAAGTCAGTAGGTACTTTTGGAAGAAAAGAAGGATTGGTACGAAGTGATACTCCATCAGGTTTGAACTGTAAATATGGAGGTTTGATTGTGAAAGCGTGCAAGTCACTTACGCGACGAGACGAAGTCAAAGCCAAAAGCAAAGCCACTTTCCAGGTCAGAAACTTGAGGTGTGAGCGATGAATTGGCTCAAATGGAGGTTTCATAAGTTGGGATAACACCACGTTGAGGTGCCACGCCGGAGGAGGGCGCCTTAACGGAGGGAACTTTCGGAAAAGTCCTTTAAAGAACTGTCGGATGATTCTGGATGAACAGAGAGACGTAGATCCATCATGACGGTAGCGTGAGATAGCCGCCAAAAACACTCTCAATGTGGCATGTGAAAGACCAGACTGAGCAAGACTTAAAAAGAACGGTAACAGTTGGTCTGGAGTGGAACTGATAGGGTGCACGTTGGATGCTGCGCACCAATGACAGAAACGTTTCCACTTTAACCTATATGTCTTGATGGTGGATGGAGCTCTAGCCGACGCTAGAATGTCTCTACAGTCTTGAGGTATATTTAAAGAGGCAAATTCAATGAATTCAGGTTCCATGCCCACAATTGAAGCGTTGATGGGTCTGGGTGACAAACTTGTCCATTGTCCATTGTCAGAAGATCCGGACGTGGACGGAGACGAATGGGTTTGCATTGGGACATTAGAAGGAGTTCTGAAAACCACGCCTGCCTGGGCCAACGTGGGGCGATTAAAATCAAGCGGCATGGATGTCTGCGCATCTTCCACAACGTTCTTGGCACCAATGGGAGTGGTGGAAACGCATAAGCAAATAGGCCGGTCCAATCCATGAGTAGGGCATTGCCGCTGGATTCCGGATGTGGATGCCAACTGGCGAAAGTCTGGCACTTCCGATTCACTGGAGTTGCAAAGAGGTCCATCTTGGGATGACCCCATTGGTGGAACACGAGGTCCAGAGTCGGCTGGTGTAACTCCCATTCGTGAGTGGATGACGCAGACCTGCTTAGGGAATCTGCCAGTATGTTTGACGCTCCCGGCAGATGGACTGCTGTCAAACAAATGTGATGACGAAGTGCCCATTCCCAAATCTTTTGGGCAAGACGAGACAGGGGCTGAGATTTTGTGCCTCCCTGTTTGTTCATGTAGTGCATGCTGGTGGTGTTGTCTGTTTGCACCAGCACTGATTCTCCGCGCACCACTGGTAAGAAAGCCTTTAGCGCTAGGAAGATTGCCAGTAATTCTAGCCTGTTGATATGCCAGGTCTTCTGGGTCGCTGTCCATTTGCCTTTTATGGAAAGTTCCATGAGATGGGCTCCCCATCCGTCCATGGACGCATCCGTGGTCAATGTTAGATCTGGAGGCTGGGCAAGGAAGGAGACCCCTTGGATCAGATTGGTTCGTTGCTCCCACCAGAGCAGACTGGTCTTCATGCAAGACGTGACTGTCACTTGGTCGTTGAACGACCCCGACACCTGTCGCCATTGTAGGTCCAATTCCTCCTGAATGGGACGGGTACGTAACCTGCAATTCGGGATCAGTGCGATACAGGATGATGCCATTCCCAGAAATGATTTTAACATTCGCACTGAAACTGACTTTTTTGATCTGATGGTGGAGACCAGATGAAGTATCCTCTGTCTCCGCTCGGCGGAGATGAACGCTTTTGACACGTCCGTGTCTATAACAGCTCCGAGGAATGTCCTGTTTCGCAGAGGTGTGAAATGTGACTTCTTTACATTGATGGTCAACCCTAGAGAATTGAATAGGGTGAGGCACAGACGTGTGTCGTGATGCAGCTGGCTTGCGGATTGGGACTTTAAAAGACAATCGTCCAGGTAAGGAAATATTTGGACTCCTTGAAGACGCAGATAAGCCATGACCGGGGCCAGAACCTTCGTGAACACACGAGGAGCTGATCTGAGGCCAAATGGAAGGACTTTGAACTGATAGTGATTGTGTCCCACTGTGAACCTCAAGTATTTCCGATGCTGAGGAATAATTGGTACATGGAAATAGGCGTCTTGCAGGTCTATTGTCGTTAAAAAATCGCCGCTGCAGAGAAGCCGCAAGACTTCTGACAACGTTAACATCCGGAAGGACTGTAGTTTCAGGAATAGATTGAGATACCTCAAATCCATAATGGGACGCCACTCCCCCGTCTTCTTTAGAATGAGGAAGAACCTCGAATAAAAGCCTTTCCCCCGCTGAGATACAGGAACCACTTCGACTGCACCCTTTGTTAATAAAAGTAGAACTTGATGATGTAGTTCTTCCAAGTGGGGAGGTGGCGGACCCGAAGGTGGAAAAGGAGGAGGAAACTCTGTGAATTCCAAGGCGTGACCCTTGCGCACAATGTCCAACACCCATTGGTCCGATGTTATTTGAGACCACTGAGAGTAAAATTGCGAGATTCGACCTCCAACATCCTGCTGAACTGGCAAGTCATTGCCGTTTGTTGGCGTTGTTGGCACCTCTATAATTGGACTTTCCTCTATAGGGTCTGGATTGTTGTTGACGAGAAGACTGCTGATTTGAGTACCGTTGGTTTCCCTGATTGTACTGGCGGTACTGTGACTGTCCTCCTCGGGAAAAAGTGGACGAGGTGCCCCGTCCCCGTGCTGCACGAAAGGGCTGTTTCTTAAATTGTAAGGATCCAAGCGATTTTGCCGTGTCGGTATCCTTCTTTATGGCTTCCAAAGACGCATCGATTTGGGAACCGAACAAAGATTGGCCATCATATGGCATGTCAATGATCTTTGACTGAACCTCTTGCCTGAAAGATGTAGATTTTAACCATCCCTGGCGTCGGAGCGCCGCAGCACTGGCAAGGATACGGAATGCAGTATTTGCAATATCCACAGCACAGTCTATAATCTCCTCCGAAGCTCTTTGTCCATCCTGAAGGACCTGGAGCGCTTCTGCTTTGGATGACTCTGGAAGCTGTGCAAGGAAGATGGACATGTCCGACCACATTTGTCGGTCGAAACGACCCAAAATTGCGAGAGCATTCGCAGCACGAGCTGAGGTTGATGCCATGGACGAAAACTTCTTTCCGATTGCATCCAATCGTCGACCCTCTCTATCGGGAGGGGAAGTGACAGGCGCTGCAGGATTGCGCGCACGACGTTGTGCTGCCTGAGTCACCACAGAGTCTGGCTTTGGATGAGATAGCAGACAAACAGGCGAGCCTGTTGGAGCCTTGTACTTCTTCTCCAACCTAGGTATTTGGGCAGGCAAAGAGTTAGGAGCCTTCATAATCTTTTGCCCTTCCTTCCAAATAAATTCTATAATGGGTACGGTATGTACCTGCTTATAAGGCTGATTCTTGAAATCATACAGGAAACATTCTTCGTCTCGCTGGACCCTTGTTAACTTGAAGCGGTCCGCCGCTTTGTCCATAAGCTTATGAAAACTAGCGATGTCCACAGGAGGTGAATCACCTGAAGTGCCCTGTTGTGGCGAGGGTGTTTGAACTCGATAATCATCGAATTCCGCCATATCAGGATCTTGTTCACCATCCGTATCTGGATAAACCTCGCCTTCCTCTCTCTCTGGTTCTGAGTCAGTGTCCATCTGTGGATTAGGAGATTGAGGAGCGCTCAAATGTATCGACGGTCTAGGTGGTGATTGTAGAGGTTGATGCGAAACTGGTACCTCAGCAGATTCATGAACCGGAGTACCCTGGGGGGTAGGTGGAAAGCGTCTATTGTAATCGTCCAACATGTGTTGGAGGTTAGAGAAAAGCGTCATTGGAATAGACGTCATCGGAATTTGCACACATTGGTCCTCGTGCTGATCTACCTGCTCATCTTCTTCTTCTTCATCCGAAGAAGTTTGGCATTTAATGATCAAATCGGATGGACTCCGGGCGTCCCCATACCCAGTGTCATCCGGAACAGACTCAGTCTCATGGTCTGAGACAAACAACTGAAGTGGTGGTTGTGGAGCAGGGGATTGTAGATGGAAAGCAGAATCTTCCTCCATATTGAATGAGGACTGTACAGCAGAAACTGAAGTGTCCAAGGGCACTAAAGGCACGTTGGCGTAGGATGAAGGACCAGAAGTTTCTGTCAACGCAGATCCCTGCGTAGACGATGACGAATTGGAAGCAGTCGTCGTAGACGATGAGTCTGTAGGCGTCACCGTAGACTTAGAAAGCTTAGGCACTACTGTAGCTGATGTGCTCGTCGACGAGCTCGTCAACGATGTTTTCGTCGACGATGTAGTTGACAGCATTTTAGACGTCGACGGCGCCTGCGTCGACGGAATCTTCGTCGACGGAATCTTCGTCGACGGAATCTTCGCCGACGGAATCTTCGCCGACGGAATCTTCGTCGACGATGTAGTTGCCACCATTGTCGACGGCGCCTTCGTCGACGGCGCCTTCGTCGACGGAATCTTCGTCGGCGGAATCTTCGTCGACGGAATCTTTGTCGACGGAATCTTCGTCGTCGTTGTCGACGGTGTCGTCGACGGGAGCTTCGTCGACGAAGGTAATGACGACGATGGTTTCTTCGTCGACGGTGGCTTCTTCGTCGACGATAAAATGGGGATCGTCGACGGGATTGAAGAGCCAGAGGCGTTCGTCGACGTGCAAGACGTCGTCGAGACTCTCGTCGACGATGATGACGCCGACGTCGTCGTGACTGTGGTCGTAGACGAAGCCACAGCAGCCAATCTCGTCGTTGGAGTGGTCGTCGACGAGCCCGTCGACGACCGCGCGGTTAAAAGTGTAACCACCTTAATAGAAGCTGGAAAAGGCGCCTGAGAGCCAGGTCTCGTGGGCGTAGTCATAACAGGCATAGAAGTAGTAGGTGGCACTGCAGCCACAGTTAAAGCCAGCTTTCTTTTCTTCAGGAAAGGAGATGGTAACTCCTGAACACTGCCACGCTTAGAAGCCATAGAAGAAGGAACTGACTGAAGGCTTTCTGCATCAGAAATAACGTCCTCCTTATCTTGAAGGCGCTTAAGCCAAAGTAGAAGGCGACCCTCCCTGTCCTTAAGGGTTTTAGGATTGAAAGTTCTACAGAACCTACAATCAACCGCTTTGTGAGCAGGATACAGGCAGTAAATACATTTGTCATGAGGGTCCTTCTCAAATAAACGCAATTTCCCACAGGAGGAACAAGGTCTAAATAAAGACTTCTTACTTGACATCTTGTTGTAAAACAAAAACCTGTGAAGAGTAGAAATGTAGAAAAGAACTGAGCAGAGCTCAGGGAGACTCCCTTCACACGACGTGCGGTAGAAAATCTGAGGGCTTGAGCTTCTGAGGAGAAGGTTCTAGAGGGTGCTTGAGCCTGATTGGCTGCAGTTTGGACTAACATAATGACACTGATATGTTACAAATGAGTTTTTTCTCTCTAATGCATTTCTATGTAGTAACCTTTGTAAAGGTTTTTCAGTACATATTTTATCTGTTTTATTACTTATATGATACTATATGTATATATATATATATATTTATTAGCATTATTGCTATTTTATTTACCGTGGGACTCCCACTTCGACGACGGGGAATATTCAAGCATGTGAATCTATGAAAGACACCCCTAATACTGGAGAAAATGGCCTTCACCAATCACAAATAAAGCGATTTAGGTATAGCATATTATGGACGGCACACTACATAATGTTTTTGTTAATGGTATCATATTTATTCTTTCTTTTTCTCTCTGTTTTTATTTTCTATTTGGTTCCCTTAGTTATTGAGTTACTGGCTAAAATGATAATATCTAACACTTTCAAAGCATGATTATCACATATGTGTCACTAGCCGTAATGCTCCCATATGTGATATAAATGTAAAGAGCATCTCTACGTTAATGAGTGAATCTGAAGATTTAAAGTAATTGGCGAGACTCTGCATTCTAGATAAGTAAACGCTGTTCGTTAATAGAGGTGTCGCAATGCGCATGATAACGTAGACTGTAATATTGTATATGAGCATTTAAACACACGTGTAATCGCTATATCCATTGCCAAGATCGCGTGATGGTAATATTTGTATTTATGTTTGCAGGATCACAGAAGCTTCTATTTCAGCATATTACGAAATGTGTGTAACTGATGTGGAATTCCATAAGAAAAAATTAATAAAAGATATTAAAAAAGAAATGAATGAACACAGGACAGCCACTGGAGTTGTAGCTGGATAATTAGCTTAGAGGGACTGTCACAAATACCAATGTTATTCAGAGATATACATGTTCTACTGCAGAACATTATGATTTTGAATTCCTGAATGGAAAAAACGAACCTGAATTTTGAATTGTAGGATTATTATTCCAGGATTTCAAAATTACAAATTGAGATTTAAAACCAAGTTGAAATGACTATTTGTACTCAAATATTAGGATGCTAAATGGGATCAATTGAAAAGAGTATTCTTCATAGAAACACACCAATTTTCATGAAGTACGGTGCACATTTTCCGTGCATGAAATACAGGGGAAGGAGCAATGAAGACAGAAATGTCTCCTGTATCTTTTGCAGATCCCTTACTCCACCGATCATGAAACAAAATTGATGAGTACAGAATATATTTTATATGATCAAGGGGCCGAGGTCCCGAAACGCGTCATGGCGGCGTGTGGTTTTGCACGGGGATTGAATAAATAAAATAAAATTTTGCAACTTTCCATCTGGGTCCGGTTTCATTCCGAAGCAGCATTTGGGACTAAACGGAGATATATATATATATATATATATATATATATATTTCCAAAGTGCCCTGAGCTTTAAGGACGCCACTCCACCAAGGACGATTGAACACAATCTTTTATTCAAACCAGCGATGCCAATTCAGAATCTTTCCTTTCCCTGACGCGTTTCGGAGGATGCACCGCCTACCACTACGATATAGGTCTGCTGGGTTGGTAAACTATTTCGAGCCTGGTCACAGCGCTAAGGACATTCAAATTAAAATCAGCGCTGCTTTTCAGAGGCCCACTGGAGGGTCTAAATGAACTTTTAACAAAATGGAAAGTGAAAATTGTGGCAAGGAATACGGGCCCCGCTGTGGGGAAATATTAACACTGCAACTACCGGCATGCAACTCACCTGGGAGTGCATGCAAAAGCGGAAATTGAAGGTTGGGTGTAACTCGTTCTTGCCAGTGTTTCCCCCTATGAAGAAGGAGCTGCCGCTCCGAAACGCGTCAGGGAAAGGAAAGATTCTGAATTGGCAGCGCTGGTTTGAATAAAAGATTGTGTTCAATCGTCCTTGGTGGAGTGGCGTCCTTAAAGCTCAGGGCACTTTGGAAAACTTATGCACACGGAATCCTGTCCATGGAGGATGCACCGCCTACCACTACGATATAGGTCTGCTGGGTTGGTAAACTATTTCGAGCCTGGTCACAGCGCTAAGGACATTCAAATTAAAATCAGCGCTGCTTTTCGGAGGCCCACTGGAGGGTCTAAATGAACTTTTAACAAAATGGAAAGTGAAAATTGTGGCAAGGAATACGGGCCCCGCTGTGGGGAAATATTAACACTGCAACTACCGGCATGCAACTCACCTGGGAGTGCATGCAAAAGCGGAAATTGAAGGTTGGGTGTAACTCGTTCTTGCCAGTGTTTCCCCCTATGAAGAAGGAGCTGCCGCTCCGAAACGCGTCAGGGAAAGGAAAGATTC